>NC_134354.1:286365547-288915547 GCF_048569485.1 Anomaloglossus baeobatrachus
ATTTCTCCCTGCAGGAGCTCACTATGTTGCAGGCTCCAGTGCCTCCTGTCGGTGTTATTTCTCCCTGCAGGTGCTCACTATGTTGCAGGCTCCAGTGCGCACTGTCGGTGTTATTTCTCCCTGCAGGTGCTCACTATGTTGCAGGCTCCAGTGCCTCCTGTCGGTGTTATTTCTCCCTGCAGGTGCTTACTATGTTGCAGGCTCCAGTGCCTCCTGTCGGTGTTATTTCTCCCTGTAGGTGCTCACTATGTTGCAGGCTCCAGTGCCCCCTGTCGGTGTTATTTCTCCCTGCAGGTGCTCACTATGTTGCAGGCTCCAGTGCCTCCTGTCGGTGTTATTTCTCCCTGCAGGTGCTCACTATGTTGCAGGCTCCAGTGCCTCCTGTCGGTGTTATTTCTCCCTGTAGGTGCTCACTATGTTGCAGGCTCCAGTGCCTCCTGTCGGTGTTATTTCTCCCTGCAGGAGCTCACTATGTTACAGGCTCCAGTGCCTCCTGTCGGTGTTATTTCTCCCTGCAGGTGCTCACTATGTTGCAGGCTCCAGTGCCTCCTGTCGGTGTTATTCTTCTCCCTGTAGGTGCTCACTATGTTGCAGGCTCCAGTGCCTCCTGTCGGTGTTATTTCTCCCTGCAGGAGCTCACTATGTTACAGGCTCCAGTGCCTCCTGTCGGTGTTATTTCTCCCTGCAGGTGCTCACTATGTTGCAGGCTCCAGTGCCTCCTGTCGGTGTTATTTCTCCCTGTAGGTGCTCACTATGTTGCAGGCTCCAGTGCCCCCTGTCGGTGTTATTTCTCCCTGCAGGTGCTCACTATGTTGCAGGCTCCAGTGCCTCCTGTCGGTGTTATTTCTTCCTGCAGGAGCTCACTATGTTGCAGGCTCCAGTGCCTGCTGTCAGTGTTATTTCTCCCTGCAGGTGCTCACTATGTTACAGGCTCCAGTGCCTCCTGTCGGTGTTATTTCTCCCTGCAGGTGCTCACTATGTTGCAGGCTCCAGTGCCCCCTGTCGGTGTTATTTCTCCTGCAGGTGCTCACTATGTTGCAGGCTCCAGTGCCTCCTGTCGGTGTTATTTCTCCCTGCAGGAGCTCACTATGTTGCAGGCTCCAGTGCCCCCTGTCGGTGTTATTTCTTCCTGCAGGAGCTCACTATGTTGCAGGCTCCAGTGCCTCCTGTCGGTGTTATTTCTCCCTGCAGGTGCTCACTATGTTACAGGCTCCAGTGCCCCCTGTCGGTGTTATTTCTCCCTGCAGGAGCTCACTATGTTGCAGGCTCCAGTGCCCCCTGTCGGTGTTATTTCTCCCTGTAGGTGCTCACTATGTTACAGGCTCCAGTGCCCCCTGTCGGTGTTATTTCTCCCTGCAGGAGCTCACTATGTTGCAGGCTCCAGTGCCCCCTGTCGGTGTTATTTCTTCCTGTAGGTGCTCACTATGTTGCAGGCTCCAGTGCCTCCTGTCGGTGTTATTTCTCCCTGCAGGTGCTCACTATGTTACAGGCTCCAGTGCCCCCTGTCGGTGTTATTTCTCCCTGCAGGAGCTCACTATGTTGCAGGCTCCAGTGCCCCCTGTCGGTGTTATTTCTCCCTGTAGGTGCTCACTATGTTGCAGGCTCCAGTGCCTCCTGTCGGTGTTATTTCTCCCTGCAGGAGCTCACTATGTTGCAGGCTCCAGTGTCCCCTGTCGGTGTTATTTCTTCCTGCAGGAGCTCACTATGTTGCAGGCTCCAGTGCCCCCTGTCGGTGTTATTTCTCCCTACAGGTGCTCACTATGTTGCAGGCTCCAGTGCCTCCTGTCGGTGTTATTTCTCCCTGCAGGTGCTCACTATGTTGCAGGCTCCAGTGTCCCCTGTCGGTGTTATTTCTTCCTGCAGGAGCTCACTATGTTGCAGGCTCCAGTGCCCCCTGTCGGTGTTATTTCTCCCTACAGGTGCTCACTATGTTGCAGGCTCCAGTGCCTCCTGTCGGTGTTATTTCTCCCTGCAGGTGCTCACTATGTTACAGGCTCCAGTGCCCCTGTCGGTGTTATTTCTCCCTGCAGGAGCTCACTATCGGTTGCAGGCTCCAGTGCCTCCTGTCGGTGTTATTTCTCCCTGCAGGTGCTCACTATGTTGCAGGCTCCAGTGCCTCCTGTCGGTGTTATTTCTCCCTGCAGGAGCTCACTATGTTGCAGGCTCCAGTGTCCCCTGTCGGTGTTATTTCTTCCTGCAGGAGCTCACTATGTTGCAGGCTCCAGTGCCCCCTGTCGGTGTTATTTCTCCCTGCAGGAGCTCACTATGTTGCAGGCTCCAGTGCCCCCTGTCGGTGTTATTTCTTCCTGCAGGAGCTCACTATGTTGCAGGCTCCAGTGCCCCCTGTCGGTGTTATTTCTCCCTACAGGTGCTCACTATGTTGCAGGCTCCAGTGCCTCCTGTCGGTGTTATTTCTCCCTGCAGGTGCTCACTATGTTGCAGGCTCCAGTGTCCCCTGTCGGTGTTATTTCTTCCTGCAGGAGCTCACTATGTTGCAGGCTCCAGTGCCCCCTGTCGGTGTTATTTCTCCCTACAGGTGCTCACTATGTTGCAGGCTCCAGTGCCTCCTGTCGGTGTTATTTCTCCCTGCAGGTGCTCACTATGTTTGCAGGCTCCAGTGCCTCCTGTCGGTGTTATTTCTCCCTGTAGGTGCTCACTATGTTGCAGGCTCCAGTGCCCCCCTGTCGGTGTTATTTCTCCCTGCAGGTGCTCACTATGTTGCAGGCTCCAGTGCCTCCTGTCGGTGTTATTTCTCCCTGCAGGAGCTCACTATGTTGCAGGCTCCAGTTCCTCCTGTCGGTGTTATTTCTCCCTGCAGGAGCTCACTATGTTGCAGGCTCCAGTGCCCCCTGTCGGTGTTATTTCTTCCTGCAGGAGCTCACTATGTTGCAGGCTCCAGTGCCTCCTGTCGGTGTTATTTCTCCCTGCAGGTGCTCACTATGTTACAGGCTCCAGTGCCTCCTGTCGGTGTTATTTCTCCCTGCAGGTGCTCACTATGTTGCAGGCTCCAGTGCCTCCTGTCGGTGTTATTTCTCCCTGTAGGTGCTCACTATGTTGCAGGCTCCAGTGCCTCCTGTCGGTGTTATTTCTCCCTGCAGGAGCTCACTATGTTACAGGCTCCAGTGCCTCCTGTCGGTGTTATTTCTCCCTGCAGGTGCTCACTATGTTGCAGGCTCCAGTGCCCCCTGTCGGTGTTATTTCTCCCTGCAGGTGCTCACTATGTTGCAGGCTCCAGTGCCTCCTGTCGGTGTTATTTCTCCCTGTAGGTGCTCACTATGTTGCAGGCTCCAGTGCCCCCCTGTCGGTGTTATTTCTCCCTGCAGGTGCTCACTATGTTGCAGGCTCCAGTGCCTCCTGTCGGTGTTATTTCTCCCTGCAGGTGCTCACTATGTTGCAGGCTCCAGTGCCCCCTGTCGGTGTATTTCTCCCTGCAGGTGCTCACTATGTTGCAGGCTCCAGTGCCTCCTGTCGGTGTTATTTCTCCCTGCAGGTGCTCACTATGTTGCAGGCTCCAGTGCCCCCTGTCGGTGTTATTTCTCCCTGCAGGTGCTCACTATGTTGCAGGCTCCAGTGCCTCCTGTCGGTGTTATTTCTCCCTGCAGGTGCTCACTATGTTGCAGGCTCCAGTGCCTCCTGTCGGTGTTATTTCTCCCTGTAGGTGCTCACTATGTTGCAGGCTCCAGTGCCCCTGTCGGTGTTATTTCTCCCTGCAGGTGCTCACTATGTTGCAGGCTCCAGTGCCTCCTGTCGGTGTTATTTCTCCCTGCAGGTGCTCACTATGTTGCAGGCTCCAGTGCCTCCTGTCGGTGTTATTTCTCCCTGTAGGTGCTCACTATGTTGCAGGCTCCAGTGCCTCCTGCCGGTGTTATTTCTCCCTGCAGGAGCTCACTATGTTGCAGGCTCCAGTGCCTCCTGTCGGTGTTATTTCTCCCTGCAGGTGCTCACTATGTTGCAGGCTCCAGTGCGCACTGTTGGTGTTATTTCTCCCTGCAGGTGCTCACTATGTTGCAGGCTCCAGTGCCTCCTGTCGGTGTTATTTCTCCCTGCAGGTGCTCACTATGTTGCAGGCTCCAGTGCCTCCTGTCGGTGTTATTTCTCCCTGTAGGTGCTCACTATGTTGCAGGCTCCAGTGCCTCCTGTCGGTGTTATTTCTCCCTGCAGGAGCTCACTATGTTACAGGCTCCAGTGCCTCCTGTCGGTGTTATTTCTCCCTGCAGGTGCTCACTATGTTGCAGGCTCCAGTGCCCCCTGTCGGTGTTATTTCTCCCTGCAGGTGCTCACTATGTTGCAGGCTCCAGTGCCTCCTGTCGGTGTTATTTCTCCCTGTAGGTGCTCACTATGTTGCAGGCTCCAGTGCCCCCTGTCGGTGTTATTTCTCCTGCAGGTGCTCACTATGTTGCAGGCTCCAGTGCCTCCTGTCGGTGTTATTTCTCCCTGCAGGTGCTCACTATGTTGCAGGCTCCAGTGCCCCCTGTCGGTGTTATTTCTCCCTGCAGGTGCTCACTATGTTGCAGGCTCCAGTGCCTCCTGTCGGTGTTATTTCTCCCTGCAGGTGCTCACTATGTTGCAGGCTCCAGTGGCCCTGTCGGTGTTATTTCTCCCTGCAGGTGCTCACTATGTTGCAGGCTCCAGTGCCTCCTGTCGGTGTTATTTCTCCCTGCAGGTGCTCACTATGTTGCAGGCTCCAGTGCCTCCTGTCGGTGTTATTTCTCCCTGTAGGTGCTCACTATGTTGCAGGCTCCAGTGCCCCCTGTCGGTGTTATTTCTCCCTGCAGGTGCTCACTATGTTGCAGGCTCCAGTGCCTCCTGTCGGTGTTATTTCTCCCTGCAGGTGCTCACTATGTTGCAGGCTCCAGTGCCTCCTGTCGGTGTTATTTCTCCCTGTAGGTGCTCACTATGTTGCAGGCTCCAGTGCCTCCTGCCGGTGTTATTTCTCCCTGCAGGAGCTCACTATGTTGCAGGCTCCAGTGCCTCCTGTCGGTGTTATTTCTCCCTGCAGGTGCTCACTATGTTGCAGGCTCCAGTGCGCACTGTTGGTGTTATTTCTCCCTGCAGGTGCTCACTATGTTGCAGGCTCCAGTGCCTCCTGTCGGTGTTATTTCTCCCTGCAGGTGCTCACTATGTTGCAGGCTCCAGTGCCTCCTGTCGGTGTTATTTCTCCCTGTAGGTGCTCACTATGTTGCAGGCTCCAGTGCCCCCTGTCGGTGTTATTTCTCCCTGCAGGTGCTCACTATGTTGCAGGCTCCAGTGCCTCCTGTCGGTGTTATTTCTCCCTGCAGGTGCTCACTATGTTGCAGGCTCCAGTGCCTCCTGTCGGTGTTATTTCTCCCTGCAGGTGCTCACTATGTTGCAGGCTCCAGTGCCTCCTGTCGGTGTTATTTCTCCCTGCAGGTGCTCACTATGTTGCAGGCTCCAGTGCCTCCTGTCGGTGTTATTTCTCCCTGTAGGTGCTCACTATGTTGCAGGCTCCAGTGCCTCCTGTCGGTGTTATTTCTCCCTGCAGGAGCTCACTATGTTACAGGCTCCAGTGCCTCCTGTCGGTGTTATTTCTCCCTGCAGGTGCTCACTATGTTGCAGGCTCCAGTGCCTCCTGTCGGTGTTATTTCTCCCTGCAGGTGCTCACTATGTTGCAGGCTCCAGTGCCTCCTGTCGGTGTTATTTCTCCCTGTAGGTGCTCACTATGTTGCAGGCTCCAGTGCCTCCTGTCGGTGTTATTTCTCCCTGCAGGAGCTCACTATGTTACAGGCTCCAGTGCCTCCTGTCGGTGTTATTTCTCCCTGCAGGTGCTCACTATGTTGCAGGCTCCAGTGCCTCCTGTCGGTGTTATTTCTCCCTGTAGGTGCTCACTATGTTGCAGGCTCCAGTGCCTCCTGTCGGTGTTATTTCTCCCTGCAGGAGCTCACTATGTTACAGGCTCCAGTGCCTCCTGTCGGTGTTATTTCTCCCTGCAGGTGCTCACTATGTTGCAGGCTCCAGTGCCCCCTGTCGGTGTTATTTCTCCCTGCAGGTGCTCACTATGTTGCAGGCTCCAGTGCCTCCTGTCGGTGTTATTTCTCCCTGTAGGTGCTCACTATGTTGCAGGCTCCAGTGCCCCCTGTCGGTGTTATTTCTCCCTGCAGGTGCTCACTATGTTGCAGGCTCCAGTGCCTCCTGTCGGTGTTATTTCTCCCTGCAGGTGCTCACTATGTTGCAGGCTCCAGTGCCCCCTGTCGGTGTTATTTCTCCCTGCAGGTGCTCACTATGTTGCAGGCTCCAGTGCCTCCTGTCGGTGTTATTTCTCCCTGCAGGTGCTCACTATGTTGCAGGCTCCAGTGCCCCCTGTCGGTGTTATTTCTCCCTGCAGGTGCTCACTATGTTGCAGGCTCCAGTGCCTCCTGTCGGTGTTATTTCTCCCTGCAGGTGCTCACTATGTTGCAGGCTCCAGTGCCTCCTGTCGGTGTTATTTCTCCCTGTAGGTGCTCACTATGTTGCAGGCTCCAGTGCCCCCTGTCGGTGTTATTTCTCCCTGCAGGTGCTCACTATGTTGCAGGCTCCAGTGCCTCCTGTCGGTGTTATTTCTCCCTGCAGGTGCTCACTATGTTGCAGGCTCCAGTGCCTCCTGTCGGTGTTATTTCTCCCTGTAGGTGCTCACTATGTTGCAGGCTCCAGTGCCTCCTGCCGGTGTTATTTCTCCCTGCAGGAGCTCACTATGTTGCAGGCTCCAGTGCCTCCTGTCGGTGTTATTTCTCCCTGCAGGTGCTCACTATGTTGCAGGCTCCAGTGCGCACTGTTGGTGTTATTTCTCCCTGCAGGTGCTCACTATGTTGCAGGCTCCAGTGCCTCCTGTCGGTGTTATTTCTCCCTGCAGGTGCTCACTATGTTGCAGGCTCCAGTGCCTCCTGTCGGTGTTATTTCTCCCTGTAGGTGCTCACTATGTTGCAGGCTCCAGTGCCTCCTGTCGGTGTTATTTCTCCCTGTAGGTGCTCACTATGTTGCAGGCTCCAGTGCCTCCTGTCGGTGTTATTTCTCCCTGCAGGTGCTCACTATGTTGCAGGCTCCAGTGCCTCCTGTCGGTGTTATTTCTCCCTGCAGGTGCTCACTATGTTGCAGGCTCCAGTGCCTCCTGTCGGTGTTATTTCTCCCTGCAGGTGCTCACTATGTTACAGGCTCCAGTGCCTCCTGTCGGTGTTATTTCTCCCTGCAGGTGCTCACTATGTTGCAGGCTCCAGTGCCCCCTGTCGGTGTTATTTCTCCCTGCAGGTGCTCACTATGTTGCAGGCTCCAGTGCCTCCTGTCGGTGTTATTTCTCCCTGCAGGAGCTCACTATGTTGCAGGCTCCAGTGCCCCCTGTCGGTGTTATTTCTTCCTGCAGGAGCTCACTATGTTGCAGGCTCCAGTGCCTCCTGTCGGTGTTATTTCTCCCTGCAGGTGCTCACTATGTTACAGGCTCCAGTGCCCCCTGTCGGTGTTATTTCTCCCTGCAGGAGCTCACTATGTTGCAGGCTCCAGTGCCCCCTGTCGGTGTTATTTCTCCCTGTAGGTGCTCACTATGTTACAGGCTCCAGTGCCCCCTGTCGGTGTTATTTCTCCCTGCAGGAGCTCACTATGTTGCAGGCTCCAGTGCCCCCTGTCGGTGTTATTTCTTCCTGTAGGTGCTCACTATGTTGCAGGCTCCAGTGCCTCCTGTCGGTGTTATTTCTCCCTGCAGGTGCTCACTATGTTACAGGCTCCAGTGCCCCCTGTCGGTGTTATTTCTCCCTGCAGGAGCTCACTATGTTGCAGGCTCCAGTGCCCCCTGTCGGTGTTATTTCTCCCTGCAGGTGCTCACTATGTTGCAGGCTCCAGTGCCTCCTGTCGGTGTTATTTCTCCCTGCAGGAGCTCACTATGTTGCAGGCTCCAGTGTCCCCTGTCGGTGTTATTTCTTCCTGCAGGAGCTCACTATGTTGCAGGCTCCAGTGCCCCCTGTCGGTGTTATTTCTCCCTACAGGTGCTCACTATGTTGCAGGCTCCAGTGCCTCCTGTCGGTGTTATTTCTCCCTGCAGGTGCTCACTATGTTGCAGGCTCCAGTGCCTCCTGTCGGTGTTATTTCTCCCTGCAGGAGCTCACTATGTTGCAGGCTCCAGTGCCCCCTGTCGGTGTTATTTCTCCCTGCAGGAGCTCACTATGTTGCAGGCTCCAGTTCCTCCTGTCGGTGTTATTTCTCCCTGCAGGAGCTCACTATGTTGCAGGCTCCAGTTCCTCCTGTCGGTGTTATTTCTCCCTGCAGGAGCTCACTATGTTGCAGGCTCCAGTGCCCCCTGTCGGTGTTATTTCTTCCTGCAGGAGCTCACTATGTTGCAGGCTCCAGTGCCCCCTGTCGGTGTTATTTCTTCCTGCAGGAGCTCACTATGTTGCAGGCTCCAGTGCCCCCTGTCGGTGTTATTTCTCCCTGCAGGAGCTCACTATGTTGCAGGCTCCAGTGCCCCCTGTCGGTGTTATTTCTCCCTGCAGGTGCTCACTATGTTGCAGGCTCCAGTGCCTCCTGTCGGTGTTATTTCTCCCTGCAGGTGCTCACTATGTTGCAGGCTCCAGTGCCTCCTGTCGGTGTTATTTCTCCCTGTAGGTGCTCACTATGTTGCAGGCTCCAGTGCCCCCTGTCGGTGTTATTTCTCCCTGCAGGTGCTCACTATGTTGCAGGCTCCAGTGCCTCCTGTCGGTGTTATTTCTCCCTGCAGGTGCTCACTATGTTGCAGGCTCCAGTGCCTCCTGTCGGTGTTATTTCTCCCTGTAGGTGCTCACTATGTTGCAGGCTCCAGTGCCTCCTGTCGGTGTTATTTCTCCCTGCAGGAGCTCACTATGTTGCAGGCTCCAGTGCCTCCTGTCGGTGTTATTTCTCCCTGCAGGTGCTCACTATGTTGCAGGCTCCAGTGCGCACTGTCGGTGTTATTTCTCCCTGCAGGTGCTCACTATGTTGCAGGCTCCAGTGCCTCCTGTCGGTGTTATTTCTCCCTGCAGGTGCTCACTATGTTGCAGGCTCCAGTGCCTCCTGTCGGTGTTATTTCTCCCTGTAGGTGCTCACTATGTTGCAGGCTCCAGTGCCCCCTGTCGGTGTTATTTCTCCCTGCAGGTGCTCACTATGTTGCAGGCTCCAGTGCCTCCTGTCGGTGTTATTTCTCCCTGCAGGTACTCACTATGTTGCAGGCTCCAGTGCCTCCTGTCGGTGTTATTTCTCCCTGTAGGTGCTCACTATGTTGCAGGCTCCAGTGCCTCCTGTCGGTGTTATTTCTCCCTGCAGGAGCTCACTATGTTACAGGCTCCAGTGCCTCCTGTCGGTGTTATTTCTCCCTGCAGGTGCTCACTATGTTGCAGGCTCCAGTGCCTCCTGTCGGTGTTATTTCTCCCTGTAGGTGCTCACTATGTTGCAGGCTCCAGTGCCTCCTGTCGGTGTTATTTCTCCCTGCAGGAGCTCACTATGTTACAGGCTCCAGTGCCCCCTATCGGTGTTATTTCTCCCTGCAGGTGCTCACTATGTTGCAGGCTCCAGTGCCCCCTGTCGGTGTTATTTCTCCCTGCAGGTGCTCACTATGTTGCAGGCTCCAGTGCCCCCTGTCGGTGTTATTTCTCCCTGCAGGAGCTCACTATGTTGCAGGCTCCAGTGCCCCCTGTCGGTGTTATTTCTCCCTGCAGGAGCTCACTATGTTGCAGGCTCCAGTGCCCCCTGTCGGTGTTATTTCTCCCTGCAGGTGCTCACTATGTTGGAGGCTCCAGTGCCTCCTGTCGGTGTTATTTCTCCCTGCAGGAGCTCACTATGTTGCAGGCTCCAGTTCCTCCTGTCGGTGTTATTTCTCCCTGCAGGAGCTCACTATGTTGCAGGCTCCAGTGCCCCCTGTCGGTGTTATTTCTTCCTGCAGGAGCTCACTATGTTGCAGGCTCCAGTGCCTCCTGTCGGTGTTATTTCTTCCTGCAGGAGCTCACTATGTTGCAGGCTCCAGTGCCCCCTGTCGGTGTTATTTCTTCCTGCAGGAGCTCACTATGTTGCAGGCTCCAGTGCCCCCTGTCGGTGTTATTTCTCCCTGCAGGAGCTCACTATGTTGCAGGCTCCAGTGTCTCCTGTCGGTGTTATTTCTCCCTGCAGGTGCTCACTATGTTGCAGGCTCCAGTGCGCACTGTCGGTGTTATTTCTCCCTGCAGGTGCTCACTATGTTGCAGGCTCCAGTGCCTCCTGTCGGTGTTATTTCTCCCTGCAGGTGCTCACTATGTTGCAGGCTCCAGTGCCTCCTGTCGGTGTTATTTCTCCCTGTAGGTGCTCACTATGTTGCAGGCTCCAGTGCCCCCTGTCGGTGTTATTTCTCCCTGCAGGTGCTCACTATGTTGCAGGCTCCAGTGCCTCCTGTCGGTGTTATTTCTCCCTGCAGGTCCTCACTATGTTGCAGGCTCCAGTGCCTCCTGTCGGTGTTATTTCTCCCTGTAGGTGCTCACTATGTTGCAGGCTCCAGTGCCTCCTGTCGGTGTTATTTCTCCCTGCAGGAGCTCACTATGTTGCAGGCTCCAGTGCCTCCTGTCGGTGTTATTTCTCCCTGCAGGTGCTCACTATGTTGCAGGCTCCAGTGCGCACTGTCGGTGTTATTTCTCCCTGCAGGTGCTCACTATGTTGCAGGCTCCAGTGCCTCCTGTCGGTGTTATTTCTCCCTGCAGGTGCTTACTATGTTGCAGGCTCCAGTGCCTCCTGTCGGTGTTATTTCTCCCTGTAGGTGCTCACTATGTTGCAGGCTCCAGTGCCCCCTGTCGGTGTTATTTCTCCCTGCAGGTGCTCACTATGTTGCAGGCTCCAGTGCCTCCTGTCGGTGTTATTTCTCCCTGCAGGTGCTCACTATGTTGCAGGCTCCAGTGCCTCCTGTCGGTGTTATTTCTCCCTGTAGGTGCTCACTATGTTGCAGGCTCCAGTGCCTCCTGTCGGTGTTATTTCTCCCTGCAGGAGCTCACTATGTTACAGGCTCCAGTGCCTCCTGTCGGTGTTATTTCTCCCTGCAGGTGCTCACTATGTTGCAGGCTCCAGTGCCTCCTGTCGGTGTTATTTCTCCCTGTAGGTGCTCACTATGTTGCAGGCTCCAGTGCCTCCTGTCGGTGTTATTTCTCCCTGCAGGAGCTCACTATGTTACAGGCTCCAGTGCCTCCTGTCGGTGTTATTTCTCCCTGCAGGTGCTCACTATGTTGCAGGCTCCAGTGCCTCCTGTCGGTGTTATTTCTCCCTGTAGGTGCTCACTATGTTGCAGGCTCCAGTGCCCCCTGTCGGTGTTATTTCTCCCTGCAGGTGCTCACTATGTTGCAGGCTCCAGTGCCTCCTGTCGGTGTTATTTCTTCCTGCAGGAGCTCACTATGTTGCAGGCTCCAGTGCCTGCTGTCAGTGTTATTTCTCCCTGCAGGTGCTCACTATGTTACAGGCTCCAGTGCCTCCTGTCGGTGTTATTTCTCCCTGCAGGTGCTCACTATGTTGCAGGCTCCAGTGCCCCCTGTCGGTGTTATTTCTCCCTGCAGGTGCTCACTATGTTGCAGGCTCCAGTGCCTCCTGTCGGTGTTATTTCTTCCTGCAGGAGCTCACAATGTTGCAGGCTCCAGTGCCCCCTGTCGGTGTTATTTCTTCCTGCAGGAGCTCACTATGTTGCAGGCTCCAGTGCCCCCTGTCGGTGTTATTTCTCCCTGCAGGAGCTCACTATGTTGCAGGCTCCAGTGTCTCCTGTCGGTGTTATTTCTCCCTGCAGGTGCTCACTATGTTGCAGGCTCCAGTGCGCACTGTCGGTGTTATTTCTCCCTGCAGGTGCTCACTATGTTGCAGGCTCCAGTGCCTCCTGTCGGTGTTATTTCTCCCTGCAGGTGCTCACTATGTTGCAGGCTCCAGTGCCTCCTGTCGGTGTTATTTCTCCCTGTAGGTGCTCACTATGTTGCAGGCTCCAGTGCCCCCTGTCGGTGTTATTTCTCCCTGCAGGTGCTCACTATGTTGCAGGCTCCAGTGCCTCCTGTCGGTGTTATTTCTCCCTGCAGGTGCTCACTATGTTGCAGGCTCCAGTGCCTCCTGTCGGTGTTATTTCTCCCTGTAGGTGCTCACTATGTTGCAGGCTCCAGTGCCTCCTGTCGGTGTTATTTCTCCCTGCAGGAGCTCACTATGTTGCAGGCTCCAGTGCCTCCTGTCGGTGTTATTTCTCCCTGCAGGTGCTCACTATGTTGCAGGCTCCAGTGCGCACTGTCGGTGTTATTTCTCCCTGCAGGTGCTCACTATGTTGCAGGCTCCAGTGCCTCCTGTCGGTGTTATTTCTCCCTGCAGGTGCTCACTATGTTGCAGGCTCCAGTGCCTCCTGTCGGTGTTATTTCTCCCTGTAGGTGCTCACTATGTTGCAGGCTCCAGTGCCCCCTGTCGGTGTTATTTCTCCCTGCAGGTGCTCACTATGTTGCAGGCTCCAGTGCCTCCTGTCGGTGTTATTTCTCCCTGCAGGTGCTCACTATGTTGCAGGCTCCAGTGCCTCCTGTCGGTGTTATTTCTCCCTGTAGGTGCTCACTATGTTGCAGGCTCCAGTGCCTCCTGTCGGTGTTATTTCTCCCTGCAGGAGCTCACTATGTTACAGGCTCCAGTGCCTCCTGTCGGTGTTATTTCTCCCTGCAGGTGCTCACTATGTTGCAGGCTCCAGTGCCTCCTGTCGGTGTTATTTCTCCCTGTAGGTGCTCACTATGTTGCAGGCTCCAGTGCCTCCTGTCGGTGTTATTTCTCCCTGCAGGAGCTCACTATGTTACAGGCTCCAGTGCCCCCTATCGGTGTTATTTCTCCCTGCAGGTGCTCACTATGTTGCAGGCTCCAGTGCCCCCTGTCGGTGTTATTTCTCCCTGCAGGAGCTCACTATGTTGCAGGCTCCAGTGCCCCCTGTCGGTGTTATTTCTCCCTGCAGGAGCTCACTATGTTGCAGGCTCCAGTGCCCCCTGTCGGTGTTATTTCTCCCTGCAGGTGCTCACTATGTTGGAGGCTCCAGTGCCTCCTGTCGGTGTTATTTCTCCCTGCAGGAGCTCACTATGTTGCAGGCTCCAGTTCCTCCTGTCGGTGTTATTTCTCCCTGCAGGAGCTCACTATGTTGCAGGCTCCAGTGCCCCCTGTCGGTGTTATTTCTTCCTGCAGGAGCTCACTATGTTGCAGGCTCCAGTGCCTCCTGTCGGTGTTATTTCTTCCTGCAGGAGCTCACTATGTTGCAGGCTCCAGTGCCCCCTGTCGGTGTTATTTCTTCCTGCAGGAGCTCACTATGTTGCAGGCTCCAGTGCCCCCTGTCGGTGTTATTTCTCCCTGCAGGAGCTCACTATGTTGCAGGCTCCAGTGTCTCCTGTCGGTGTTATTTCTCCCTGCAGGTGCTCACTATGTTGCAGGCTCCAGTGCGCACTGTCGGTGTTATTTCTCCCTGCAGGTGCTCACTATGTTGCAGGCTCCAGTGCCTCCTGTCGGTGTTATTTCTCCCTGCAGGTGCTCACTATGTTGCAGGCTCCAGTGCCTCCTGTCGGTGTTATTTCTCCCTGTAGGTGCTCACTATGTTGCAGGCTCCAGTGCCCCCTGTCGGTGTTATTTCTCCCTGCAGGTGCTCACTATGTTGCAGGCTCCAGTGCCTCCTGTCGGTGTTATTTCTCCCTGCAGGTGCTCACTATGTTGCAGGCTCCAGTGCCTCCTGTCGGTGTTATTTCTCCCTGTAGGTGCTCACTATGTTGCAGGCTCCAGTGCCTCCTGTCGGTGTTATTTCTCCCTGCAGGAGCTCACTATGTTGCAGGCTCCAGTGCCTCCTGTCGGTGTTATTTCTCCCTGCAGGTGCTCACTATGTTGCAGGCTCCAGTGCGCACTGTCGGTGTTATTTCTCCCTGCAGGTGCTCACTATGTTGCAGGCTCCAGTGCCTCCTGTCGGTGTTATTTCTCCCTGCAGGTGCTTACTATGTTGCAGGCTCCAGTGCCTCCTGTCGGTGTTATTTCTCCCTGTAGGTGCTCACTATGTTGCAGGCTCCAGTGCCCCCTGTCGGTGTTATTTCTCCCTGCAGGTGCTCACTATGTTGCAGGCTCCAGTGCCTCCTGTCGGTGTTATTTCTCCCTGCAGGTGCTCACTATGTTGCAGGCTCCAGTGCCTCCTGTCGGTGTTATTTCTCCCTGTAGGTGCTCACTATGTTGCAGGCTCCAGTGCCTCCTGTCGGTGTTATTTCTCCCTGCAGGAGCTCACTATGTTACAGGCTCCAGTGCCTCCTGTCGGTGTTATTTCTCCCTGCAGGTGCTCACTATGTTGCAGGCTCCAGTGCCTCCTGTCGGTGTTATTTCTCCCTGTAGGTGCTCACTATGTTGCAGGCTCCAGTGCCTCCTGTCGGTGTTATTTCTCCCTGCAGGAGCTCACTATGTTACAGGCTCCAGTGCCTCCTGTCGGTGTTATTTCTCCCTGCAGGTGCTCACTATGTTGCAGGCTCCAGTGCCTCCTGTCGGTGTTATTTCTCCCTGTAGGTGCTCACTATGTTGCAGGCTCCAGTGCCCCCTGTCGGTGTTATTTCTCCCTGCAGGTGCTCACTATGTTGCAGGCTCCAGTGCCTCCTGTCGGTGTTATTTCTTCCTGCAGGAGCTCACTATGTTGCAGGCTCCAGTGCCTGCTGTCAGTGTTATTTCTCCCTGCAGGTGCTCACTATGTTACAGGCTCCAGTGCCTCCTGTCGGTGTTATTTCTCCCTGCAGGTGCTCACTATGTTGCAGGCTCCAGTGCCCCCTGTCGGTGTTATTTCTCCCTGCAGGTGCTCACTATGTTGCAGGCTCCAGTGCCTCCTGTCGGTGTTATTTCTCCCTGCAGGAGCTCACTATGTTGCAGGCTCCAGTGCCCCCTGTCGGTGTTATTTCTTCCTGCAGGAGCTCACTATGTTGCAGGCTCCAGTGCCTCCTGTCGGTGTTATTTCTCCCTGCAGGTGCTCACTATGTTACAGGCTCCTGTGCCCCCTGTCGGTGTTATTTCTCCCTGCAGGAGCTCACTATGTTGCAGGCTCCAGTGCCCCCTGTCGGTGTTATTTCTCCCTGTAGGTGCTCACTATGTTACAGGCTCCAGTGCCCCCTGTCGGTGTTATTTCTCCCTGCAGGAGCTCACTATGTTGCAGGCTCCAGTGCCCCCTGTCGGTGTTATTTCTTCCTGTAGGTGCTCACTATGTTGCAGGCTCCAGTGCCTCCTGTCGGTGTTATTTCTCCCTGCAGGTGCTCACTATGTTACAGGCTCCAGTGCCCCCTGTCGGTGTTATTTCTCCCTGCAGGAGCTCACTATGTTGCAGGCTCCAGTGCCCCCTGTCGGTGTTATTTCTCCCTGTAGGTGCTCACTATGTTGCAGGCTCCAGTGCCTCCTGTCGGTGTTATTTCTCCCTGCAGGAGCTCACTATGTTGCAGGCTCCAGTGTCCCCTGTCGGTGTTATTTCTTCCTGCAGGAGCTCACTATGTTGCAGGCTCCAGTGCCCCCTGTCGGTGTTATTTCTCCCTACAGGTGCTCACTATGTTGCAGGCTCCAGTGCCTCCTGTCGGTGTTATTTCTCCCTGCAGGTGCTCACTATGTTGCAGGCTCCAGTGTCCCCTGTCGGTGTTATTTCTTCCTGCAGGAGCTCACTATGTTGCAGGCTCCAGTGCCCCCTGTCGGTGTTATTTCTCCCTGCAGGAGCTCACTATGTTGCAGGCTCCAGTGCCCCCTGTCGGTGTTATTTCTTCCTGCAGGAGCTCACTATGTTGCAGGCTCCAGTGCCCCCTGTCGGTGTTATTTCTCCCTACAGGTGCTCACTATGTTGCAGGCTCCAGTGCCTCCTGTCGGTGTTATTTCTCCCTGCAGGTGCTCACTATGTTGCAGGCTCCAGTGTCCCCTGTCGGTGTTATTTCTTCCTGCAGGAGCTCACTATGTTGCAGGCTCCAGTGCCCCCTGTCGGTGTTATTTCTCCCTACAGGTGCTCACTATGTTGCAGGCTCCAGTGCCTCCTGTCGGTGTTATTTCTCCCTGCAGGTGCTCACTATGTTGCAGGCTCCAGTGCCTCCTGTCGGTGTTATTTCTCCCTGTAGGTGCTCACTATGTTGCAGGCTCCAGTGCCCCCTGTCGGTGTTATTTCTCCCTGCAGGTGCTCACTATGTTGCAGGCTCCAGTGCCTCCTGTCGGTGTTATTTCTCCCTGCAGGTGCTCACTATGTTGCAGGCTCCAGTGCCTCCTGTCGGTGTTATTTCTCCCTGTAGGTGCTCACTATGTTGCAGGCTCCAGTGCCTCCTGTCGGTGTTATTTCTCCCTGCAGGAGCTCACTATGTTGCAGGCTCCAGTGCCTCCTGTCGGTGTTATTTCTCCCTGCAGGTGCTCACTATGTTGCAGGCTCCAGTGCGCACTGTCGGTGTTATTTCTCCCTGCAGGTGCTCACTATGTTGCAGGCTCCAGTGCCTCCTGTCGGTGTTATTTCTCCCTGCAGGTGCTCACTATGTTGCAGGCTCCAGTGCCTCCTGTCGGTGTTATTTCTCCCTGTAGGTGCTCACTATGTTGCAGGCTCCAGTGCCCCCTGTCGGTGTTATTTCTCCCTGCAGGTGCTCACTATGTTGCAGGCTCCAGTGCCTCCTGTCGGTGTTATTTCTCCCTGCAGGTGCTCACTATGTTGCAGGCTCCAGTGCCTCCTGTCGGTGTTATTTCTCCCTGTAGGTGCTCACTATGTTGCAGGCTCCAGTGCCTCCTGTCGGTGTTATTTCTCCCTGCAGGAGCTCACTATGTTACAGGCTCCAGTGCCTCCTGTCGGTGTTATTTCTCCCTGCAGGTGCTCACTATGTTGCAGGCTCCAGTGCCTCCTGTCGGTGTTATTTCTCCCTGTAGGTGCTCACTATGTTGCAGGCTCCAGTGCCTCCTGTCGGTGTTATTTCTCCCTGCAGGAGCTCACTATGTTACAGGCTCCAGTGCCCCCTATCGGTGTTATTTCTCCCTGCAGGTGCTCACTATGTTGCAGGCTCCAGTGCCCCCTGTCGGTGTTATTTCTCCCTGCAGGTGCTCACTATGTTGCAGGCTCCAGTGCCCCCTGTCGGTGTTATTTCTCCCTGCAGGAGCTCACTATGTTGCAGGCTCCAGTGCCCCCTGTCGGTGTTATTTCTCCCTGCAGGAGCTCACTATGTTGCAGGCTCCAGTGCCCCCTGTCGGTGTTATTTCTCCCTGCAGGTGCTCACTATGTTGGAGGCTCCAGTGCCTCCTGTCGGTGTTATTTCTCCCTGCAGGAGCTCACTATGTTGCAGGCTCCAGTTCCTCCTGTCGGTGTTATTTCTCCCTGCAGGAGCTCACTATGTTGCAGGCTCCAGTGCCCCCTGTCGGTGTTATTTCTTCCTGCAGGAGCTCACTATGTTGCAGGCTCCAGTGCCTCCTGTCGGTGTTATTTCTTCCTGCAGGAGCTCACTATGTTGCAGGCTCCAGTGCCCCCTGTCGGTGTTATTTCTTCCTGCAGGAGCTCACTATGTTGCAGGCTCCAGTGCCCCCTGTCGGTGTTATTTCTCCCTGCAGGAGCTCACTATGTTGCAGGCTCCAGTGTCTCCTGTCGGTGTTATTTCTCCCTGCAGGTGCTCACTATGTTGCAGGCTCCAGTGCGCACTGTCGGTGTTATTTCTCCCTGCAGGTGCTCACTATGTTGCAGGCTCCAGTGCCTCCTGTCGGTGTTATTTCTCCCTGCAGGTGCTCACTATGTTGCAGGCTCCAGTGCCTCCTGTCGGTGTTATTTCTCCCTGTAGGTGCTCACTATGTTGCAGGCTCCAGTGCCCCCTGTCGGTGTTATTTCTCCCTGCAGGTGCTCACTATGTTGCAGGCTCCAGTGCCTCCTGTCGGTGTTATTTCTCCCTGCAGGTGCTCACTATGTTGCAGGCTCCAGTGCCTCCTGTCGGTGTTATTTCTCCCTGTAGGTGCTCACTATGTTGCAGGCTCCAGTGCCTCCTGTCGGTGTTATTTCTCCCTGCAGGAGCTCACTATGTTGCAGGCTCCAGTGCCTCCTGTCGGTGTTATTTCTCCCTGCAGGTGCTCACTATGTTGCAGGCTCCAGTGCGCACTGTCGGTGTTATTTCTCCCTGCAGGTGCTCACTATGTTGCAGGCTCCAGTGCCTCCTGTCGGTGTTATTTCTCCCTGCAGGTGCTTACTATGTTGCAGGCTCCAGTGCCTCCTGTCGGTGTTATTTCTCCCTGTAGGTGCTCACTATGTTGCAGGCTCCAGTGCCCCCTGTCGGTGTTATTTCTCCCTGCAGGTGCTCACTATGTTGCAGGCTCCAGTGCCTCCTGTCGGTGTTATTTCTCCCTGCAGGTGCTCACTATGTTGCAGGCTCCAGTGCCTCCTGTCGGTGTTATTTCTCCCTGTAGGTGCTCACTATGTTGCAGGCTCCAGTGCCTCCTGTCGGTGTTATTTCTCCCTGCAGGAGCTCACTATGTTACAGGCTCCAGTGCCTCCTGTCGGTGTTATTTCTCCCTGCAGGTGCTCACTATGTTGCAGGCTCCAGTGCCTCCTGTCGGTGTTATTTCTCCCTGTAGGTGCTCACTATGTTGCAGGCTCCAGTGCCTCCTGTCGGTGTTATTTCTCCCTGCAGGAGCTCACTATGTTGCAGGCTCCAGTGCCTCCTGTCGGTGTTATTTCTCCCTGCAGGTGCTCACTATGTTGCAGGCTCCAGTGCCTCCTGTCGGTGTTATTTCTCCCTGTAGGTGCTCACTATGTTGCAGGCTCCAGTGCCCCCTGTCGGTGTTATTTCTCCCTGCAGGTGCTCACTATGTTGCAGGCTCCAGTGCCTCCTGTCGGTGTTATTTCTTCCTGCAGGAGCTCACTATGTTGCAGGCTCCAGTGCCTGCTGTCAGTGTTATTTCTCCCTGCAGGTGCTCACTATGTTACAGGCTCCAGTGCCTCCTGTCGGTGTTATTTCTCCCTGCAGGTGCTCACTATGTTGCAGGCTCCAGTGCCCCCTGTCGGTGTTATTTCTCCCTGCAGGTGCTCACTATGTTGCAGGCTCCAGTGCCTCCTGTCGGTGTTATTTCTCCCTGCAGGAGCTCACTATGTTGCAGGCTCCAGTGCCCCCTGTCGGTGTTATTTCTTCCTGCAGGAGCTCACTATGTTGCAGGCTCCAGTGCCTCCTGTCGGTGTTATTTCTCCCTGCAGGTGCTCACTATGTTACAGGCTCCAGTGCCCCCTGTCGGTGTTATTTCTCCCTGCAGGAGCTCACTATGTTGCAGGCTCCAGTGCCCCCTGTCGGTGTTATTTCTCCCTGTAGGTGCTCACTATGTTACAGGCTCCAGTGCCCCCTGTCGGTGTTATTTCTCCCTGCAGGAGCTCACTATGTTGCAGGCTCCAGTGCCCCCTGTCGGTGTTATTTCTTCCTGTAGGTGCTCACTATGTTGCAGGCTCCAGTGCCTCCTGTCGGTGTTATTTCTCCCTGCAGGTGCTCACTATGTTACAGGCTCCAGTGCCCCCTGTCGGTGTTATTTCTCCCTGCAGGAGCTCACTATGTTGCAGGCTCCAGTGCCCCCTGTCGGTGTTATTTCTCCCTGTAGGTGCTCACTATGTTGCAGGCTCCAGTGCCTCCTGTCGGTGTTATTTCTCCCTGCAGGAGCTCACTATGTTGCAGGCTCCAGTGTCCCCTGTCGGTGTTATTTCTTCCTGCAGGAGCTCACTATGTTGCAGGCTCCAGTGCCCCCTGTCGGTGTTATTTCTCCCTACAGGTGCTCACTATGTTGCAGGCTCCAGTGCCTCCTGTCGGTGTTATTTCTCCCTGCAGGTGCTCACTATGTTGCAGGCTCCAGTGTCCCCTGTCGGTGTTATTTCTTCCTGCAGGAGCTCACTATGTTGCAGGCTCCAGTGCCCCCTGTCGGTGTTATTTCTCCCTACAGGTGCTCACTATGTTGCAGGCTCCAGTGCCTCCTGTCGGTGTTATTTCTCCCTGCAGGTGCTCACTATGTTACAGGCTCCAGTGCCCCCTGTCGGTGTTATTTCTCCCTGCAGGAGCTCACTATGTTGCAGGCTCCAGTGCCTCCTGTCGGTGTTATTTCTCCCTGCAGGTGCTCACTATGTTGCAGGCTCCAGTGCCTCCTGTCGGTGTTATTTCTCCCTGCAGGAGCTCACTATGTTGCAGGCTCCAGTGTCCCCTGTCGGTGTTATTTCTCCCTGCAGGTGCTCACTATGTTGCAGGCTCCAGTGTCCCCTGTCGGTGTTATTTCTTCCTGCAGGAGCTCACTATGTTGCAGGCTCCAGTGCCCCCTGTCGGTGTTATTTCTCCCTACAGGTGCTCACTATGTTGCAGGCTCCAGTTCCTCCTGTCGGTGTTATTTCTCCCTACAGGTGCTCACTATGTTACAGGCTCCAGTGCCTCCTGTCGGTGTTATTTCTCCCTGCAGGTGCTCACTATGTTACAGGCTCCAGTGCCCCCTGTCGGTGTTATTTCTCCCTGCAGGAGCTCACTATGTTGCAGGCTCCAGTGCCTCCTGTCGGTGTTATTTCTCCCTGCAGGTGCTCACTATGTTGCAGGCTCCAGTGCCTCCTGTCGGTGTTATTTCTCCCTGCAGGAGCTCACTATGTTGCAGGCTCCAGTGCCTCCTGTCGGTGTTATTTCTCCCTGCAGGTGCTCACTATGTTGCAGGCTCCAGTGTCCCCTGTCGGTGTTATTTCTTCCTGCAGGAGCTCACTATGTTGCAGGCTCCAGTGCCTCCTGTCGGTGTTATTTCTTCCTGCAGGAGCTCACTATGTTGCAGGCTCCAGTGCCCCCTGTCGGTGTTATTTCTTCCTGCAGGAGCTCACTATGTTGCAGGCTCCAGTGCCCCCTGTCGGTGTTATTTCTCCCTGCAGGTGCTCACTATGTTGCAGGCTCCAGTGTCCCCTGTCGGTGTTATTTCTCCCTGCAGGTGCTCACTATGTTGCAGGCTCCAGTGTCCCCTGTCGGTGTTATTTCTTCCTGCAGGAGCTCACTATGTTGCAGGCTCCAGTGCCCCCTGTCGGTGTTATTTCTCCCTGCAGGTGCTCACTATGTTGCAGGCTCCAGTGTCCCCTGTCGGTGTTATTTCTTCCTGCAGGAGCTCACTATGTTGCAGGCTCCAGTGCCCCCTGTCGGTGTAATAGCTCACTATGTTGCAGTCTGTGGTCCTAACAGAATAATGAATGTAATAGGAATACTGCAGGCTGAAAAACGTATCCATTTTATGGCCCAGTGCAGGAGGTGCCCGCCGTGTCACGTGCGCCCCGGAGGTCCTGTGCTGGGCTTCCGGGACGTCAGTGTGGGCGGGGCTCCCGGACTGTCGGTGTCATTATGGCGTTAGCAGCGCTGGGCACAGTGGGCAGACCTCGCTCCGTGCTGCTGCGTCTATGGGAGCATGGAGCGGCCATCCTGCAGCCCGGAGTCAGCGTGCCCCGTGCAGGTGAGAGTGCGCCCTCCAGCGGCCGCCATCAGCAGCGCTGCCCGTACTGCCATTACTACACGTCCTGGATGAGTGCGCCGGGCTGGGGACTATCCGTACACGCAGGGGTGTCACTGGCCGTGTGTGCGGCGCTCAGTCACCGGTCACACTCCGTCCTGAGCGTCATTTCTGGGCTGAGGAGCTGCGTTATTACATTTGTCTCCAGGGTTTGTGTATGTGACTCCAGGCCCCTGCAGCTTGTGTGCGCAGTGCTACAATCCAGTGCAAAATGTATTTACTATTATATATTTCAAATTGTAATAACCAGAAGGGGTCCTAATTCCCTGGTGTGACTACATATAAAGGAGGGCACCGAAGGGAAAAGGGTTAAATGGTGTTATGTCCCTGATCCAACAGCAGACACAGTTATGCACGCCAGCCTGGCCCTGGGCAGAAGAGCTGACATCAGTGTGGGCAGACCGCTTATACTCTTAGATGTGAATAACTAGTGTTCTTAAAGGGTTAAATGACTTTGGGCCCCTGATCTCCCACCAATATGGCTGCCCATGTACATTTCTGTGCGCCTGGGTGTGATCCAGGTAACTCCTTAAGGCTACTTTACACACTGCGATATCGGTCCCGATATCGCTAGTGTGCGTACCCGCCCCCATCTGTTGCGCGACACAGGCATATCGCTGCCCGTGGCGCACAACATCGCCCAGAGCCGTCACACATACCTACCTGTCCGGCGACGTCGCTGTGACCGGCGAACCGCCTCCTTTCTAAGGGGGCGGTCCGTGCGGCGTCACAGCGACGTCACTGAACCCCCGCCCAATCGCAGCGGAGGGGCGGAGATGAGCGGGACGTAACATCCCGCCCACCTCCTTCCTTCCGCATAGCGGCCGGGAGGCAGGTAGGGAGACGTTCCTCGCTCCTGCGGCGTCACACGGAGCGATGTGTGCTGCCGCAGGAACGACGAACAACCTCGTTACTGCTGAAATAACGATAATTGGGAATGGACCCCCGTGTCGCCGATTAGCGATTTTTCACTGTTTTGCAACGATGCAAAATCGCTAATCGATGTCACACGCAACGGCATCACTAATGCGGCCGGATGTGCGTCACGAATTCCGTGACCCCAACGACTCCGCATTAGCGATGTCGTAGCGTGTAAAGCCCGCTTTACAGTGGTGTGAGGTCAGCAACCCAAAGTCGTTTAACCCTGCCCTACCCTCACCTACTGTATCCTCAGCTATCCCTTGTAGACTGTGAGCCCTCGCGGGCAGGGACCTCTCTCCTCCTGTACCAGTCTGAGTCTTGTATTGTTAATGATTATTGTACTTGTCCCTATTATGTATACCCCTTTCACATGTAAAGCGCCATGGAATTGATGGCGCTATAATAATTAATAATAATAACCCTTTAACAACACGCGCTATTCAAATCTAAAAAAAAGAATGTCTGCCTACGCTGATGTACATGGTGATGCCAGGGCCTGTCTGGGTCAGGCTGGCGAGACGAGAATGTTATGCAGGGCATCACTGTGTGAGATCAGTGGCCCAAAGTCCTTTAACCTTTTTCATAAAACCCTTCGGTGTCCATATTTTATGTCCATTACATATTTTTGGTACCTGCCTTTTAAATAAGTTGTCTGCTACTTTTACATAAGTCTATCCTTAGGATAGGCCATTAATGACACCCCGCCCCCCACCTATCAGCTGTTACCGGTGGCAGCAGTGGTTCCAGAACTGCTCCTTCCACTGATGGCGGCTGCAGCCGGGTAACGCACATACACCATCTATTCATCTGAATAGGAGGCCGATGTGCAGAATACGGGCAGCTTCAAAAGTGAGCATTTCTGGCTACCTGTCGCTGGCACCGTGAACAGCTGATCGGTGGGTGTGCTGGTGTCCGACCGCGGCTAGTCAGACATTGATATCCTAGCCTAAGGAAAGGCCATCAGTGTTAAAATAGTGGCCAACCTCTTTTAAGTGTATGGCTATGTTCACACAGTGCATCTTAAGATGCAGCGTTTTTGGCACCAAAAAACGCACCCGCAGCAATAAGCATAAAAAGCATGCGTTTTGCCCAATGCGTTATTTAAGTCAAATCCCTTGACTGGAGGGCTCAAAAAAGGCTGGAAAAACGCAAAAAGAACTGACATGCTGCATCTTCAAAAACGCAGCCAAAAAAATGCACTGTGCGGACAGCAAAATAGAAATCTCATAGACTTTGCTGGGAGAAGGAAATACATGTGCAGCACCCTGGGGTATGCTACCCAGTGATCTGCAGGATCCTAAGGCTTTCTGGAACACCCTCTGCTGACAACCCACACCTCACACACAGGTAGGGGCACATTCCCTGAGAACTGGGTGCAGCATGTAGAGGGTTAACAGTGGGAAGATGTGAGAACCGATCCCTTAGCTGTTAGCCTGGGGAAGGGGCGTGGCTAGTGGGAAGCGACAGGGGTTGCTAGGCAGAGTTGGCAGAGAGGAAAAACGACAGTTGCATTTGACAGTTGAAAGGAGTCTGTGAGTGAGAGGGGTGTAAGGATTGTGAGGAGACCCCAAAGGGTGACTAGGAGGTAGTAGCCTGACGGTAGACAGAAGATCCCAGGTACTACGCACGACGGGGTACTGGACCCCAGAGTAGACGACAGCTCCAGGCGGTCTGCTGATCCAGCCGTGTGTGGTGACTTCCAGGGTACCACACCACCCACAGGTTCAGAGACACAGCCTCCTATATAGGACTCGGGAGAGAGCACAGAGAACTAGCCGACCCCACAAGGGACCGTGAGGTCTGTCATACTGTGCCTGGAAAGAAAAGGAGCGGAGCGCCACAGGTCACCGACAGCTTCAGGCAAGAGGACCATTAGCTCTGCATGTGCACGGAGGACTCAACTGGGTCTCAAGTCAGCACCGGGACAAAGGAAAGTCGGTTGACCAGCTGTACCAAACTGCACTTGCAACATCCAGTGAGTAAATACCGGTTAATCTGCAAGAACTGTGTCATGTCTATTACTAGCGCAGTACACCTACGTGGGACTTTAGCCCCTACTGGCGGAGGGCTCAAACACACTTGCTGCTATACCATCTGTCCCTAAAACCACAGCAGCGGCGGGACATCTTATTACCACAACCCGCCAGTGGTTAGAGCCATAACTTTATTTTTCCGTCAATATTGCCATATGATAACTTGTTTTTTTTTTACAGGACAAGTTGTATTTTTAGAACGGCACAATTCATTTTATCATACAGTGCTGGCCAAAAGTATTGGCACCCCTGCAATTCTGTCAGATAATACTCAGTTTCTTCCTGAAAATGATTGCAATCACAAATTCTTTAGTATTATTATCTTCATTTAATTTGTCTTCAATGAAAAAAAAAAAATTGTCATAAAGCCAAATTGGATATAATTCCACACCAAACATAAAAAGGGGTGGACAAAAATATTGGCACTGTTTGAAAAATCATGTGATGCTTCTCTAATTTGTGTAATTAACAGCACCTGTAACTTACCTGCGGCACCTAACAGGTGTTGGCAAGAACTAAATCACACTTGCAGCCAGTTGACATGGATTAAAGTTGACTCAACCTCTGTCCTATGTCCTTGTGTGTACCACATTGAGCATGGAGAAAAGAAAGAAGACCAAAGAACTGTCTGAGGACTTGAGAATCCAAATTGTGAGGAAGCATGAGCAATCTCAAGGCTACAAGTCCATCTCCAAAGACCTGAGAGTTCCTGTGTCTACGGTGCGCAGTGTCATCAAGAAGTTTAAAGCCCATGGCGCTGTGGCTAACCTCCCTAGATGTGGAAGGAAAAGAAAAATTGACAAGAGATTTCAACGCAAGATTGTGCAGATGGTGGATAAAGAACCTCGACTAACATCCAAACAAGTTTAAGCTGCCCTGCAGTCCGAGGGTACAACAGTGTCAACCCGTACTATCCGTCGGCGTCTGAATGAAAAGGGACTGTATGGTAGGATACCCAGGAAGACCCCACTTCTTACCCCGAGACATAAAAAAGCCAGGCTGGAGTTTACCAAAACTTACCTGAGAAAGCCTAAAACGTTTTGCAAGAATGTTCTCTGGTCAGATGAGACAAAAGTACAGCTTTTTGGGAAAAGCCATCAACATAGAGTTTACAGGAAAAAAAAGAGGCATTCAAAGAAAAGAACATGGTCCCTACAGTCAAACATGGCGGAGGTTCCCTGATGTTTTGGGGTTGCTTTCCTGCCTCTGGGACTGGACCGCTTGACCGTGTGCATGGCATTATGAAGTCTGAAGACTACCAACAAATTTAGCAGCATAATGTAAGGCCCAGTGTGAGAAAGCTGGGTCTTCCTCAGAGGTCATGGGTCTTCCAGCAGGATAATGACCCAAAACACACTTCAAAAAGCACTAGAAAATGGTTTGATAGGAAGCACTGGAGACTACTGAAGTGGCCAGCAATGAGTCCAGACCTGAATCCCATAGAACACCTGTGGAGAGATCTCAAAATGGCAGTTTGGAGAAGGCACCCTTCAAATCTCAGGGACCTGGAGCAGTTTGCCAAAGAAGAATGGTCTAAAATTCCAGCAGAGCATTGTAAGAAACTCATTGATGGTTACCGGAAGCGGTTGTTCGCAGTTATTTTGGCTAAAGGTTGTGCAACCAAGGCTAAGGGTGCCAAAACTTTTGTCTGGCCCATTTTTGGAGTTTTTTGTGAAATGATAAATGATTTGATTTTTGTTTCATTCTCTTGTGTTTTTTTCATTGCAAGCAAAATAAATGAAGATGATAATACCAAAGAATTTGTGATTGCAATCAATTTCAAGAAGAAACTGAGTATTATCTGACAGAATTGCAGGGGTGCCAATACTTTTGGCCAGCACTGTACTGGAAAATGGGAAAAAAATCCAACTGCAGTGAAATTGCAAAAAAAAGCTGATGGGAGCAGGGGTATCTCGCTCCCCACCAGTGTGCATTAAACCCTACTGTCAGAGATTGACAGTGGGATTCAATTGTTTAGCCATGAGCAGCTTTCTGATACACCCACAGCTATTAGAGGCACATGTCAGCTAATCAGATCACCCGACATGTGCAGGGAAAGATGCGATCTCCGCATGTGAGCCCACATTAAGGCAAGGCAGATAACTTTGAAAGTAAATGTGCATCATAGGTCGTGACAAATCAGACCTATGATATGACAAATCTGCTTCTTTCTCTGCCAGAATTGATGTCATTATCAAAATTCTCACTTCTGAGGCCAAATCTGTATTCAGTGAAGACTTTCCATTAGGCCTCTTTCACACGTCCATGAAAATCACGCACGTTTTTCACGTACGTGTCAAAGGTGCGTATTGCCCTCCATGTGCCGTCTTTATGGCACACGTGTGTTCTCTGTTTGCTATCAGTGATAAGACGGAGAGCTGGAACTTTCTGCTCACCTGTCCCTGGCGTTGCTGATCTACGGTCTCCGGTCCTGCTGACTCCCCGCTGCTGCTTCCGGCCTGCAGTGGAGTGAATATGCAATGAGCATAATGAGCGGGGGTCGGAAGCAAGTGACAGCGCGGCAGAGACAGCAGCGCTGCAGGTGGTGAGTACAGAAATTCCTTTTAATTCAGACACGTGTATTTTCTTCGGTGCGTATCACACGGATCACATCCATGCAGTTTATGTGCAGGCCGTGTGACACCCGTGATGCTGGAGAAAAACGGACATGTCTACGTGTGGAGCACACGTATGCGCCACACGGTCCATGGCAAAACACGGACATGAGCGCAGACCCATTGATTTTAATAGGTCTACGTGTGCCCATGTTTCCGGCACATGAGGAAACGGACCAAACACGTACCGGAGACACGGACATGTGAAGGACGCCTTAGGCTAAGTTCACACTTCCGTTGTTTTGCATCAGTCACATGCGTTGCTTGACGCATGTGACTGATGCGTTGTACAACGGATGACAACGGTGACAAAGAAAAGAATTTCTTTGTCGGACTCCGTTGTGTGCGGGGGGGCGGAGTTCGGCAGGCGGAGCTGAGGACGTCAGTGCCGCGGTCTGCATGGCTGGGAACGTGTGTGTGTGTGTGTGTGTGTCTACATGCGTGTGTACATGCGGAGTACGGGAGGGGGCAGAGCGCGAGGGGGCGGGGCTGTGGAGCTGAGGACGTCAGTGCCGCGGGGACTGCAGGGCTGGGAACAAGTGAGTGTGTGTGTGTGTGTGTGTGTGTGTGTGTGTGTGTGTGTACACATGCGGAGTGCGGGAGGGGGCGGAGCCGAGCGGTGAAGTGTCGGCCTCCTTGCACACTGTATCCAGGGTAAATATCGGGTAACTAAAAGTAAAGCACTTTTTGCTTGGTTACCCGATATTTATCTTTGCTCCCTGCACCCGTAACCACTGTAAATATCGGGTAACTAACCAAAGCGCATTGCTTGGTTACCCGATGTTTATCCTGGTTACGGGGGCGGGGAGCCAGAGAGCGCATGCGCAGAGAAATCCTACGGATCGCGCTGCTCAAAAAACGTTAGAGGCTGCGTTGCTCCCGCCCGGCGGTCAGTTAAAAAACGACTGACCGCGACGCAGCGGATGCAACGCAGCATAATCAGTCACAATCCGTCACTAATAGAAGCCTATGGGGAAAAACAGGATTCCTGCAAAATATTTTGCAGGATACCGTAATTCCTCAAGGCGACGGATTGTGACTGATGCAAAACAACGGAAGTGTGAACGTAGCCTTACTGAGAGTAGATGAGTTGTAACGACTGAAATTCTATGTAGATAGAAGAGGGATGAGGGGGAGGAGCTCTGCCTGTAGCTCCCCCCTCCTCTCGTCAGAATCTCCTCAGTAAGAACTGCCATCCCCTACCTCAGTAATGGGAAAGTCTTCACTGAATACAAATACCTGAATACCTTTTTGCCCTATTGGAAAAAAAATATATATATACACATATTTGGTATTGCCACATTGAGAAATGCCCGATCTATCAAAATATAAAAGCTATTAATCTGATCGTTATAGAGCGTTGCAAGAAAAAAACAAAATCAAAACTGCAGAATTACAATTTTTTTTTTTTTTTTGTCGCTGTAACGTTACATTAAAATGCAATAACTGGCAATCAAAACATTGCATCTACCCATAAATGGTAGAATTAAAAACGCCAGCTCAGGACACACAAAAATAAGCCATCACTGAGCCCCAGATCCCGAAAAATGAGAATGTTACAGGTCTCAGAAAATGGCGACAAATTTTTGTATTTTTTTTTTACAAATCTTTGAATTTTATTTGTTTTCACCACCTGGATGTAAAACTATGAAAAGTAAACCTATACATGCATATTTATCAGATCATACACATATCTACAAACTCGTACTGACCTGAGGCATCATATGGGCACATCCATTTTACCATATAGTGAACATGGTTAACAAAACAACAATCGTGCAATTGCACTTTTTTTTTTTTTTTTTGCGATGTCACTGTACTTGGAAATTGCTTTCCAGTACAATGTCGGGCAGAATGAATGGTTCCGTTAAAAAGTACAACTCCTCTCACAAAAATCAAACCCTCATGTGGCTGTTTTAACTGAAAAATAAAAAAGTTATGGCTCTTGGAAGGAGGGGAGGAAAAAAACGAAAAATAGTGAAGGGGTTAAGGTATCAAATGGGTTGGATATGACGCTTGATAGTATTTGATGCTGCTTCTGTGGATCAGCAAAGTCCAGAAGTTTCCTTAGGTCTCATTCACAAGAAGTTGCCACCTTGCTTGCTTTTAGAAGTGATGATTCAGTGATTCCTATTCTTCCATAGGTTGTAGTATCACAATAATTTGGATGTATAAACCTCATAGATCACCCACTTCTCATCTTACGTTTGTCACATGGGCGTACCCAGCGACGAGCAGGGGGGGCAGCTCCTCCGCTAGAAGCAGGGGCACGCACCTATTATGACCGGTCTCTGTCAGGTAGCGGGTGGTGAGAAGAGGACAGGGCAGCATATTGCATCGGCACCCGCCACCCACTAGTACCGCAGGGCAGGCTGAACGCTGCTCCCGCAGCCGCTCCTAGTAGGAGCTGTAAAATCTCGTCCTCTGGGCCTGCCGGCCACTCTGCACTGCAAATCAGCACAGCGGGGACTGGAGTGATGACATTGACATCATCACTCTGCGCCCCGTTGTGTCGAGTCTTGCAGTGCAGAGCGCCCGGCACAGTCACAAGTGGGGAGACTGCTGGGAGGCTGAGCTGCTGCCACAAGTAACAAAAAATGTAAATATTAAATCAGACAGTCTGGGGGTCTGGGGAGCTGTTGTATATGATGGGGGGGCTGAATATGGGAGCCCTATGGGGGGGCCTCATATGAGATAAAGCCCCCCCCATAGGGCTCCTATTGTGAGCCCTATGGAGGGGCTGTATATGATATGGGAGTCCTATGAGGGGCTGTATATGAGAGACAGCTACTGTTGAACGATCTTTTAGTACCCTTCGAAGGGTAAAGGTACCGTCACACTAAGCGACGCTCCAGCGATCCCACCAGCAACCTGATTTGGCAGGGATCGCTGGAGCGTCACTACACTGGTTGCTGGTGAGCTGTCACACAGGCAGATCTCACCAGTGACCAGCCCCCAGCCAGCAGCGACGCATGGAAGCGATGCTGCGCTTGGTAAATATCGGGTAACCAACCCGATATTTACCTTGGTTACCAGCGCACACCGCTTAGCGCTGGCTCTCTGCACACCTAGCCAGAGTACACATCGGGTTAATTACCCGATGTGTAGTCTGGCTATGTGTGCAGGGAGCCGGCACTGACAGCGTGAGAGCGGCGAATGCTGGTAACGAAGGTAAATATCGGGTAACCAAGGAAAGGGCTTCTTGGTTACCCAATATTTACATTGGTTACCAGCGTCCGCAGAAGCCGGCTCCTGCTGCCTGCACATTCAGTTGTTGCTCTCTCGCTGTCACACACAGCGATGTGTGCTTCACAGCGGGAGAAAAACAACTAAAAAATGGTCCAGGACATTCAGCAACAACCAACGACCTCACAGCAGGGGCCGGGTTGTTGGTGGATGTCACACACAGCAACATCGCTAGCAACGTCACAAAAGTTGTTCCTCAGCAGCGATGTTGCTAGCGATGTTGCTTAGTGAGACGTGGCCTTAAAGACCTGGCTTAGAAGTACAATGGGAGAGGACAGACTGACTGGGTTGTGCTTGACGAGCGTCCATCGGAAATTCTTCAAGGAAAATCGGGACTGGATTGAAACAAAAGTTTTGAACAAGTTTTCTTCAAACCTAAGAAAAATTATATTAGTATAAGACATGTAATCAGAATAAAAATCTAAATTTATTTGCAAGCAAATTGTAATATCTAATAAAGCACTGCTATAATTACATTTAATTCTCTTAACATTTTCGTTTCATTCACCTTTTCCGTCTAATATTTTACAACCTGAACGACCATGGCTTGCCCCCCCCCAGTTCTGATCCTGGGTACGCCCATGGTTTGTCATTACTTAAAATACTGCTGTTTTTTTATCTGCCTAGCAATCTGTGACAAAGCGTTAGGCTATGTGCCCACGGGGACATTGTCCTGCGGATATATCCGCCAGACATTCGGCAGGTGCTACCAGAAATCCGCAACAGAACTTTCTCTGTTTCAATGCTGCGGATGCACAGCGGAATGTCGTGCGGATATGCTGCGGGCATTCTGCATTGAGGATACAGTACCATGGCTTCGGCACTGCATCCTCAATGCAGAACAAGTGCTGCCGTGATCGGGGAAGTTTATACTTACCTCCATCATGCAGCATCTCGCTTTCTGGCGGCCGGGTCACTGTCAGCGTCTGGTCTGGTGCACTGTGCTGGAGGTGGGCGGGCCTGAACTAGCTCCGGCTGTCACATGACCGGAGCTCGTGCAGGCCCCGCCCACCTCTTCCTTCCTGTACCTGGCTGGATCCACCGCGCTGCTGCCGCTGCCGCTACACCGGACGGAGAAGTGACTCAGGTCTCTATCAAGGCAGGTAAGTATATGGGACCCTGCGGAGAAATCCGCAACAATAATTGACATGCTGCAGATTTTTCCACACGATTTCCGCTGCGGAAAAATCCTCAGCGTGGGCACAGCATTTCCCAAATGCCATAGAAATGGCTGGGGAGTAGCTGTGCTGCAGATTTCTGGAAAATCCGCGGCAAAATCCGCGCATTTTCCGCAGCGTGGGCACATAGCCTTATTGTGCCTGTGGCCACACTGTGTCCCAGTTCTTATATTCCTGACTCACACAGCAAAGTAAATGTAGCGTTATATAATAATGTAAACATTCCCATGTGATAAAAGGGATACGTTCTGAAAGCTTGGCAGAATCACTCCTATCATGGTCATCAGCCAGAAATAGTAAAGCATTGAGTGGACGAATCCACCGCCTGGTAAAGTATAAAATGATCATTCATTATAAAAATCATTGTACTTGTTGTAGTTGTAAAAAAAAAAAAATACATTCTAAACCAGTCATAAAAAATAATCCAAAGTGAAGATGACTTTTCCAGTCAATGTAACATTAGTGCTTGGCCAATCTTTATGGCTCCAACCAATCCTCAGAATGATGGAGCAGACATGTGCAGTAGATATAAAGTCTACACACACCTTTTTAAAATGCCAGGCTTTAGTACTGATAACAAATAGTAAAAATAATTTCAATGATTTTTTTCCACCCCTTAATGTGACCCAAAATCTGTACGATTCAATTGTAAAACAAACTGATTTTTTTTTTTTTTTTTGTGTGCAAAAAAGAAAAATGACTAAAGTGGTTGCATAAATATGTACACATAAAGGGATCCTGTCACCAGGTTTTTCCCCTTTTGAGCTGCATCCACCATCAGTGAGCCCTTATATACAGCATTATAGAATGCTGTATATAACAGCCAGGGCTGCTCTGTATAACTTTACAGAACACCTTTATATTACTCATCTATGGAGCGGTCCGGTCCATTGGCAGTCGCTGCTCTTGGTACGGCACCTCCTCCATCTCGTCCGCTCGCTGTCCTCCTGCCCAGCCCAGTGTGATTGACACGTCCTGTGTCATTCACAAAGAAGCGACCATTGCACTCCTGCACACTTTGATCTGCCCTGCTGAGGGCAGAGCAAAGTACTGTATTGAGTAGGCATGAGGAAAGATCAAAGATCGCCTGTGCATGCGCGCTACAGTACTTTGATGTGTCCTCAACTGGACAGATCATAGTGCGAATGTGCAGGAGCGCAATGGATACCTCTCTGGTATATATTACTTTTTTTTTTTTTTTTCCCATATTTTAAATACTTTTTACTTTATTTAGTAGTCCCCTTGAGGGATTTCAACCTGCAATAGTCTGATCACTTGTTCTATATACAGCAATGCCACAGACTCCTGGCTGTCATGACCACTCATCAGTGTCCCGTGGTCGCAGCAGTGCCGTTGAGGGCTTAGAACTGCGTACCCCCCATGTCGACATACGTTAAATACCACTGTCAGAGATTGACAGTGGCATTTAACGGGTTAACCGCTGTGGGCAAAGCACCAATCTATCCCAGCCGTTTGAGGCACATCGGCTGACTAAACCAGCCAACATGTGCAGGGACAGATGAGGGCTCGGCATGCGAGCCCCTATCAAAGGCAGGGAGACAAAGGATGTCTGACATGGTAAGTAATTCGTCATTAAGGGGTTAATCAGAATCACGTCAAATGATGGGAGCTGTGTACTGACTACTATTTGACACGAGGTTACATGTGATTTGGCTAATGCTGAACACATCCACATCCACAAATATAAGGGGGTGTTCAAAGATATGCAACCACATTGTTTTATTTTTATTTTGTTACTTTAAAATTATTTGTTTTGTTTCTCAGTGGATTTGTACAGATTAATGGTGGATTATGATCTGAAATTATTCCTCTTGGTATGAGGTTTTGGGTTTTTTCCCCCCACATGACAAAAACCTGTTATCTTAATAGGGGTGTGTATACTTTTTATATCCACTATATCTCCATTATTTGTGAGCATAATAATCTTTTTCATTCGCACCATGGAACATTATGGCTTATTGCTGATGTATGAATGTGAATGAGAATGTGTCTTAGATTGGTGGACAGTGTGTGGATTGGAGCATTGCTGTACGGTAAGACCGTGCGTGAGCTGCAGCCCCTAACTACAGCTGCCCCTGTATTCTGACGATCATGGTGGTCTCGACTTCCTGACCAGTGGTGGTCCAAATGCCATTACACATGTATTCGATTGATATGCCATCAGTTCTGACAGAAATAAGTCTTCTTGTACACATTTTTCAGCACCATTATCTCTTAATTCCTTTCGGTTTCTCTCCAGCTTGCAGGTCTAAATCATCTGTTCAGTACTTGGCACGTAAAGATTTGCCAAAGTTGGCTTACCAGAAGCTGAAAGGCAAAAGTCCTGGGGTCATTTTCTTGCCTGGTTTTGCCTCCGACATGAATGCTCAGAAAGCTGTGGCTCTTGAAGACTTTTGCAAATCTCTTGGACACTCATTTATACGGTAACACTCATAAAAAGCATGTAAAACAGTTTGTTTTTTGTTTTTTTTACTTGATTAAACTGGTAAAGCAAAGTCAATTAAAACTTCTAAATTTACGTCTATGGGCGCACTTTGCCCCTAAATTATTTTTTTTTTTATTTTCTTCCTAGATGTTGCCTACTAAATATCACTTATTAAACATTTTATACCGTACTAATGTTTCGAACTGTGTGGAAAGCGGGCTTTACACGCTACAACAAATCTAACGATGTGTCGGCGGGGTCACGTCGTAAGTGACGCACATCCGGCATCCTTAGTGTTGTTGTAGCGTGTGACAGCTATGTGCGATTGAACGTAAAACCGTTCATCGCATGCACGTCGTTCATTTCCTTAAAATTGCATGTCGGGTTGTTCAATGTTCCCGAGGTACCACACATCGCAGTGTGTGACATCCCGGGAACGATGAACAGATCTTACCTGCGTCCCACGGCTCCCGCCGGCAATGCGGAAGGAAGGAGGTGGGCGGGATGTTTACGTCCCGCTCATCTCTGCCCCTTCACTTCTATTAACCGGCTGCCGCCTGACGTCGCTGTGACGCCGAACGTCCCTCCCACTCCAGGAAGTTGATGTTCGCCGCCCACATCGAGGTCGTATGGAAGGGTAAGTACGTGTGACGGCAAATAATCGTTTGTGCGACACGGTCAACAAATTGAACGTGCCGCACATACGATGGGGGCGGTTACGATCGCATATGATATCAAATGTGATATCGTAAGGTGTAAGGCTTTGTGCGCACTGGAAAATGGAATTTTCTCAAGAAAATTCATCAGGCATTGAAAGATTACCGCATCCGCGGTAAAAAACCGTGGCAAACCGCACCTGAAAACCGCATGCGGTTTGCTGCGGTTTTACTGCGGTATTGTTCGCGGTATTGCCGCGGTTTTGCCGTGTGCGGGTTGGTACATGTGCTTTATTGCATTCAATGCAATAAAGCACATTGAAAAAAAAGTCATTTCATTCTGAGATAGAGAAATAGACAGAAGAATAGATAGAAGAATAGACAGACAGAGGGATAGATAGAATAGATAGAAGAATAGACAGACAGAGGGATAGATAGACAGAGTGCCTGTGAGCACACGCTGCATTTCTCACGGTCGGTAGTGAGTTCACATTACCGGCCGTGGGAAATGCCCTGTGGTTACCTCTGCTGTCTCGCTGTGAGGCTGCATTCAGCTGTGTCAGTCGCGGCTGGATGTAAGCATCGCAGGACGTGGATTACGTCGGAGCTTTGTTTCGGGGGGGTTAATAAACGGGTGAACAAGGCTTATTTGTGTTTTTATTTAAAATAAATATTGAAATGGTCTCTGCAGGGAGGAAGGAGACAAACTCTAGCGCCACCTATTGGAAGTAGCAATCCTAAAAGTCAAAAGTGGCTTTTTAACAAGCCTTTTCATATGACGTAGGATTTATGCCAGGTCATATGAAAAGGCTTGTTAGAGGGCCACTTTTGACTTTTAGGATTGCTACTTCCAATAGGTGGCGCTAGAGTTTGTCTCCTTCCTCCCTGGAGAGACCATTTGAATGATTAATGTTCAATGCTGAAAGCAGTATTTTTATAAAAGGTAACCACTAACATCTTTTTTTATGTTAAAGCTGTCCATAGTCTCTAATCATACTTTTAGTCATCAGAACAGCTTTATGGTTATCAGAAACTTCAAAATATAAGTTTGTACCAAGTTTTTCTGATATTTTCGACTTTTGGACGGCACATGTATTTGGGTGCAGTAGCGCGAGCAGGGCCCCAATAGATCACTAGTAGGGAGAAAGTGATTTGATAGCTTTGTCACAATAATTCTAAGTTTCCTGGTAAATCACAAAAAGAAAAAACTATGCGGAGCTGGTTTAGTGAGAAGAACTACAGCTCACCTTCTTTTGAGGATGGCCCTTATATCAATATAATTGATGCTTATCTCTATAAGTTCAGGTGTACTTGAAGGAACAATGACTGATCTTCCACCAGGATATACTGGACTTTGCACGCTGCCTCCAAGGACTGTATGAGAACATGATTACTTTTACAAGAGAGTCCAATCTACAGTATAATTGTAAATATAGAAAAATCAATAAATTAGTTTTGAATCACTTTATTATAAACCTTCGTATGTTGTTTTCATGACTTCATGGAATAATAAATGCAAATTCACTTTTCCTCGTTAATTATAGTCTTGGTACTCATGGTACATTTCCAAAAAACTGAAACCAGTAGAGGAGTGCAGGAGACTAAATAAAAAAAAGACATGGTGGTCCTCATCTGAGGAAGTTGTGTGAGACACAATTGTATAACATGGCTGCTGCAGACCCTTGGAGATAAATAAAATTAGGAGTGTGGAAAATGTCAATACTGCGCTGCCAAGAAGACATCAAAATCCTTCAAGGCGATGTATTAATATTAAATCCTACGTGTTTCAAAGTCGGCCAGCTGCTTCCTCAGGGATAGATCACATACCATGTACACTGACAGAAGACATACAGTTAGGTCCAGAAATATTTGGACAGTGACACAATTTTCGCGAGTTGGGCTCTGCATGCCACCACATTGGATTTGAAATGAAATCTCTACAACAGAATTCAAGTGCAGATTGTAACATTTAATTTGAAGGTTTGAACAAAAATATCTGATAGAAATTGTAGGAATTGTACACATTTCTTTACAAACACTCCACATTTTAGGAGGTCAAAAGTAATTGGACAAATAAACCAAACCCAAACAAAATATTTTTATTTTCAATATTTTGTTGCGAATCCTTTGGAGGCAATGACTGCCTTAAGTCTGGAACCCATGGACATCACCAAACGCTGGGTTTCCTCCTTCTTAATGCTTTGCCAGGCCTTTACAGCCGCAGCCTTCAGGTCTTGCTTGTTTGTGGGTCTTTCCGTCTTAAGTCTGGATTTGAGCAAGTGAAATGCATGCTCAATTGGGTTAAGATCTGGTGATTGACTTGGCCATTGCAGAATGTTCCACTTTTTTACACTCATGAACTCCTGGGTAGCTTTGGCTGTATGCTTGGGGTCATTGTCCATTTGTACTATGAAGCGCCGTCCGATCAACTTTGCGGCATTTGGCTGAATCTGGGCTGAAAGTATATCCCGGTACACTTCAGAATTCATCCGGCTACTCTTGTCTGCTGTTATGTCATCAATAAACACAAGTGACCCAGTGCCATTGAAAGCCATGCATGCCCATGCCATCACGTTGCCTCCACCATGTTTTACAGAGGATGTGGTGTGCCTTGGATCATGTGCCGTTCCTTTTCTTCTCCAAACTTTTTTCTTCCCATCATTCTGGTACAGGTTGATCTTGGTCTCATCTGTCCATAGAATACTTTTCCAGAACTGAGCTGGCTTCATGAGGTGTTTTTCAGCAAATTTAACTCTGGCCTGTCTATTTTTGGAATTGATGAATGGTTTGCATCTAGATGTGAACCCTTTTGTATTTACTTTCATGGAGTCTTCTCTTTACTGTTGACTTAGAGACAGATACACCTACTTCACTGAGAGTGTTCTGGACTTCAGTTGATGTTGTGAACGGGTTCTTCTTCACCAAAGAAAGTATGCGGCGATCATCCACCACTGTTGTCATCCATGGACGCCCAGGCCTTTTTGAGTTCCCAAGCTCACCAGTCAATTCCTTTTATCTCAGAATGTACCCGACTGATTTTGCTACTCCAAGCATGTCTGCTATCTCTGATGGATTTTTTTCTTTTTTTTCAGCCTCAGGATGTTCTGCTTCACCTCAATTGAGAGTTCCTTAGACCGCATGTTGTCTGGTCACAGCAACAGCTTCCAAATGCAAAACCACACACCTGTAATCAACCCCAGACCTTTTAACTACTTCATTGATTACAGGTTAACGAGGGAGACGCCTTCAGAGTTAATTGCAGCCCTTAGAGTCCCTTGTCCAATTACTTTTGGTCCCTTGAAAAAGAGGAGGCTATGCATTACAGAGCTATGATTCCTAAACCCTTTCTCCGATTTGGATGTGAAAACTCTCATATTGCAGCTGGGAGTGTGCACTTTCAGCCCATATTATATATATATATATAATTGTATTTCTGAACATGTTTTTGTAAACAGCTAAAATAACAAAACTTGTGTCACTGTCCAAATATTTCTGGACCTAACTGTATATGTAGAGTTCTTGCTCTAGAGAAATATAGGATGATTCATCAGAGATCCGTAACACCTGAAACTTTAGAAAGGCATGAACATTAAATACATCACATTGCGATGAAAAAATATGTTAATACGTAAAATACTAAAATGAATAGAATATACATTGTGTCCACCCCACGGCCGTACTGGGACTAAAATTCAGCCCTGGCGTTTGAGGGTACACAGGCTTATTTTTTTACATGGTGAATGTGTCATATCTGTGTGCACTTGTAGGTTGTGTAATACGACCATATAACATGTAGTCACGGCTGCGTCCAGTATTACAGCTCAGTCCTATTTATTGCTCTTAGTAGCAGGACCTAGTGAAGCCGCTATTTTCCCTACAGAGCTGGGTCTCGCAGATAATGAAGAGGATGCTGCTCTCCATATAATGCTGCGGTCTCGTCACATGGCTGATGGGCAGGGATACAAAATCAGATCCCCCTGAACTAATATTGATGACCTATTCTACAGATAGGTGATCAGGAAAGCTGTTGTTTTCACTGGTGATAATTTTGGACACATACCACTTAGGGAATGTGCAATGAAATTTTTGGAGGGCAGATCCCACCATGGAAATTACTATGAAAAATCCTCGAATGACCATATGCATCTCCTCGCTGTACACAGGTTCAGGCTTGGTTTTTAAAACCACCAAGTGATATAAAGAAGTGACCGGTCCATTCTTATGGTGTTTTTCCACTCGGAAAACGTTCTGTATTTTACATTGCAAATCAATGGGAAGGCTTGGAAGATGCCCTGAATCTACAACTCCCAGCTTGTCCTTACCATTGTTATCAGACTGCGGACCATACAGGAACCACAATAATGATAAGACGCAGTCAATATCACAAATAATCATTTGCATCCAGGTATCTTTTATAGGTGACATCTTCTGAGTCGATCCCATCCCTTTTGTCTCCACGCAGTACAGACACCATGATGAGGTTTCGTGGCCACTGCTAGTCTCTGAAGCCCTTCCTCTTTATTGTTCAGCAGCACTTCTCCACACAGCATCTTTAAAAATAAAAGTATCATTATACTGCCCCATAAATTTAAATATCTCCCATGCTATGCCCCTGAATAAATAATGGCTGTTTCCTTCACATAATATCCCCCCACACTGCCCTTATCCAAAATACCTCCCACACTGCCTCTCTCCTTAATATACCCCCACACTGCCTCTTTCCATAATGTCCTCATACTTCTCTTAATAATGTCCCCTCCACACTGCTCTTTGTAATATACCTCCACACTGCCTCTCTCCATAATATCCCCCCATATTGCCCCTCTCCAAAATATTCTTTTGTAACTACCGCACACACGCACAATACAATGCACCCCCATCACCCCCTCCACACACACACACACAATACACCCCCCATTACCCCCGCCCCACACACAATACAATGCACCCCCATCACCCGTCCCCCACACACACACTGTACAATGCACCCCCTACACAAACACACACAATACAATCCACCCCCCATATGCACACAATACACCCCCGTGCCACACACACACACAACAATGCAATTACCCCCATCACACCCTCCACACACAATACAATGCACCCACAATCACCACACATACAATACACACACACTATAATGCACCCCCTATCACCACACACACACACACACACACACACACACACACACACACACACAATACAATGCACCCCCAATCACCACACACACACACACATACATACAATGCACCCCCCCATTAGCACACACACCCGAACCCCCCCCCCCTTCGGAATACAGTACTCCCCCTCTGCCTGTCGCAAAGCTGTGTTCCTTCACAAATGTTCCCCCATTATGTACCCTCAGCTTCTCCCCATTCATCCCCATTAATTAAACCTGTCATCTTTGGCTCCTCCATGGAGCGCTTACCGCTGGCTGATGTGTCTGTGTCTACTGCAACACTGTGATGACGTCAGGAAAGTGCTGATCTCATCATGTTGCTGCACGTAGGGAGTGGGCCACAGTCATGGCACTACACACTGTTCAAATGTAGTTACATCTGAGAGACACAAATACATTTGCATAGGAAGGAGAAAGCTTCAGTCACAGGTACCGCCACCACTGCGCTCCTCTGCAGTGTGTGCATGCCGAGCACACTATCACACAGCAGGGCTGGCACAGCACAGCGCAACGCCTCCTGGTCTTGCAGAAGCTAGTGTGTGCCTGGAAAATAATGCTGCCCGGCTTGCACACTGCTGAGAAGAGTGGCGGTGACTGCAGATGCACCGGCCCACTACAGGCACCGGCCCACTACATGCACCGGCCCATCTGGCATTTGCGAGAATTGCCCTGTGGCCACTCCGGGCCTGGTACACCCAGATCCTGTGCACCGCCATTAACTTGAGAATGGCGGCAGCTGTCGGCATAGAAGTGGTGTCTAGGTATAGTAAAGTAGCCATGCGCTATGCAATGAAACCACCTATAGCGCCACCTGGTGGAAAACAACGGAGTTAGCATTTTTATCTCAAACGGAACGAGATGGAGGAAAAAAAGTGAATTACAAAGTTGTAGGGCATCATCAATTCAATACGAATCGATACCTTGCATACATGAATGCTATGATTAGAACGTGTAAAACTCACAAGGCTGCGGACGTGAAGCGATACCTCATGGAGACCTTCCTACAAGTCATTGGGTATGGTGGCTGTGTGCACTGGCCTCCATGCTCGCCTGACCTGACCCCATTGGACTTTTCTGTGAGGTCACATCAAACATCAGGTGTATGCGACCCCTCCACCAACATTGCATGACCTACGACGACGTATCACAGATGCTTGTGCAAACGTGTCACCTACCATATTGCACAATGTGCAGCTAGATACAGTATGCTGTCCATAGTCCAGATGTGCATTGCAGCTGACGGTGGCCACTTTGAGCATCAAAGATAAATGAGCGCCATATGCGTGACCAGCATTCAATGTTTTGTGGGGGGGTTTTTTGGGGGGGGGGGGTCATGGGTTTCATATCATAGCATTTCGGTATGCAAGGTGTCGATTCGTATTGAATTTATGATGCCCTACAGTTTTTTTATTCACTTTTTTTTCTCTCTCGTTTTGTTTTCAAGATAAAAATGCTAACTCCGTTGTTTTCCACCAGGTGGCGCCATAGGTGGTTTCATTGCGTAGCACATGGCTACTTTACTATACGTTAGACACCACTTTTATGCCTATAGCTGCCGCTGTTTTCAAGTTACGGTCAGTGGACAAGATATGAGTAGACACACTGTATAATATAGATGAAAAACGCACCAAATAGAAAATGAAAAATAATAAATACAGTGCCTACAAGTAGTATTCAACCCCCTGCAGATTTAGCAGGTTTACACATTCGGAATTAACTTGGCATTGTGACATTTGGACTGTAGATCAGCCTGGAAGTGTGAAATGCACTGCAGCAAAAAAGAATGTTATTTCTTTTTTTATTTTTTTTTTAAATTGTGAAAAGTTTATTCAGAGGGTCATTTATTATTCAACCCCTCAAACACCAGAATTCTGTTTGGTTCCCCTAAAGTATTAAGAAGTATTTCAGGCACAAAGAACAATGAGCTTCACATGTTTGGATTAATTATCTCTTCTTCCAGCCTTTTCTGACTAATTAAGACCCTCCCCAAGCTTGTGAACAGCACTCATACTTGGTCAACATGGGAAAGACAAAGGAGCATTCCAAGGCCATCAGAGACAAGATCGTGGAGGGTCACAAGGCTGGCAAGGGGTACAAAACCCTTTCCAAGGAGTTGCGCCTACCTGTCTCCACTGTTGGGAGCATCATCCGGAAGTGGAAGGCTTATGGAACTACTGTTAGCCTTCCACGGCCTGGACAGCCTTTGAAAGTTTCCACCCGTGCCGAGGCCAGGCTTGTCCAAAGAGTCAAGGCTAACCCAAGGACAACAAGGAAGGAGCTCCGGGAAGATCTCATGGCAGTGGGGACATTGGTTTCAGTCAATACCATAAGTAACGTACTCCACCGCAATGGTCTCCGTTCCAGACGAGCCCGTAAGGTACCTTTACTTTCAAAGCGTCATGTCAAGGCTCGTCTAGTTTGCTCATGATCACTTGGAGGACTCTGAGACAGACAGGTTCAAGGTTCTCTGGTCTGATGAGACCAAGATCGAGATCTTTGGTGCCAACCACACACGTTACGTTTGGAGACTGGATGGCACTGCATACGACCCCAAGAATACCATCCCTACAGTCAAGCATGGTGGTGGCAGCATCATGCTGTAGGGCTGTTTCTCAGCCAAGGGGCCTGGCCATCTGGTCCGCATCCATGGGAAGATGGATAGCACGGCCTACCTGGAGATATTGGCCAAGAACCTCCGCTCCTCCATCAAGGATCTTAAGATGGGTCGTCATTTCATCTTCCAACAAGACAACGACCCAAAGCACACAGCCAAGAAAAGCAAGGCCTGGTTCAAGAGGGAAAAAATCAAGGTGTTGCAGTGGCCTAGTCAGTCTCCTGACCTTAACCCAATTGAAAACTTGTGGAAGAAGCTCAAGATTAAAGTCCACATGAGACACCCAAAGAACCTTGATAACTTGGAGAAGATCTGCATGGAGGAGTGGGCCAAGATAACTCCAGAGACCTGTGCTGGCCTGATCAGGTCTTATAAAAGACGATTATTAGCTGTAATTGCAAACAAGGGTTATTCCACAAAATATTAAACCTAGGGGTTGAATAATAATTGACCCACACTTTTATGTTGAAAATGTATTAAAATTTAACTGAGCAACATAACTTGTTGGTTTGTAAGATTTATGCATCTGTTAATAAATCCTGCTCTTGTTTGAAGTTTGCAGGCTCTAACTTATTTGCATCTTATCAAACCTGCTAAATCTGCAGGGGGTTGAATACGACTTGTAGGCACTGTACATAAAATATGGATGAATTAGTAATAGGTGATTAAAGAATCTAACCTATAAATGAGATCATTGGTTCGTGTATATACATGTATATAGCCTTGGAGCTATGTGATGAAATGGGATTTGAGGAGAAAAAAGTACAAATATTTAAGCTGGGAAAAACAATGATGAGAATAATTGCTAAATTACATAGATAATGAATAAAGTAGTAATATGTGAAAAATGAATAGTATTAAAGAAACAATTGTGTATATAAATATACTCTCAATATTTAGCTCTAAAATATTTCTAGAGGATTAAATAAGTAACCATATATTATTGCTAAAAAGAGAATTATGGCTTGTGTGCTACTTTTGCTTTTTCACTTTATTTATAGTTTAGCAAAGGATATATACATTTCCAAAATGTCACATTCCTTGGCACATAAGAAAAGCTTATGCACATTAATGGTCATTTTCCGTGCTTTTGCAGCATAAAAGCAAGGGGATTACCACTCCCAACACCCCCCCCCCCCCCCCAAAAGACAAAAAAAAAAGAAAAGCTGTTACCGACTTTTTTTTTTTTTTTTGTTTATAGGTTTGATTACACTGGATGTGGAAGCTCTGAGGGAGACATGAAGGAGTGCACTGTTGGAAAATGGAAGAAGGATGTACTTTCAATTTTGGATGATGTGTCTGAGGGGCCACAGGTCAGTTTGCCATGACTTGTGTTTTCTTCTTGAGAGAGAGAGAAAAATGTATATATATATTTTTTTAAAATATTATTGGTCCAGTTCATCAATGTTCTCGCTTTCTGACATTAATGCTATGAAAAGTCACAAAATTTAGGCTCTAATCCCACTTTGGTTGTTGGAGGGTGAGCTTGTGTGTATTGTGCTGATTATATGGCCTATTATCTATATGTACCATTGCACCTTATACAATTTCTTTCGATTGTCAGGCTTCTTAATAATGTTCGCACCTTAATTTCCCATCTTCTTTTCCATTTAATGCTTATATTTACTGGGTGACTAGCTACATACTTGTTCATTTCATGGGTGCACTTTCATTACCTTGTATTTACCATTGTTTCACAAGGAGGCGCTTGCCACTCATGAGATGCTCCAGATTTATGAAAACATGCACGTCTTCATAAAATCAGGAGCATCTGACTCCATCAAGCCCCCTCATTAAGACTGGAGTGAACTAAGTCAGTCTTGATGAATTGGGCCGTGTGTGTGTGTGTGTGTGTGTGTGTGTGTGTGTGTGTGTGTGTATTCTTACCCATGAATTTACGCCACCACTCAAAATTAAAAGTTATTTTTTTTTTTCCAGTTGAAAGTGTACAACACTGGGTTTTTGACGCAGCGTCAAAGCTCCCCTAAAAACCTATTGTGGTCACACAGCTTTAACATTGAACTGCTTGAACTGTACAACCCTTTAGGAAAGACTTTGCATAAGCAATAGATGCTAACTTATATGACTGCTGGTCTAATTTACATAGGATTTTTAGGATGTAGTATAGGTAGTAGACCAACATAGTCATGTCCGAAAGTGTTGGCACCCTTGAAAGTATTCCACAAAATGAAGTATTTCTCCCAGAAAATAATTTCAATTATTCAATTACACATGTTATTGTTTTACACATTTATTTCCTTGTGTATTGAAACAATACACAAAAAAAAACCAGAAGGAAAAAGGCAAAGTCGACATAATTTCATACTTTTCAATTTTAACAATGGGCCAGACAAAATTGGTGCCATACTAAGCATGGAGAATAGAAACAGAAGAGATCTCTGAGGACTTAATTGTTGCAAAATATCAAAAATCGCAAGGTTACACGTCCATCTCCAAAGATCTTGATGTTCCTTTGTCAATGATGCACAACATAATCATGAAGTTTACAACCCATGGCACTGTATTTAATCTCCCTGGACATGTACAGAAGAGAAAAGTTTGATGAAAGGTTGCAACAAAGGATAATCTAGATGGTGGATAAGCAGCCCCACTCAAGCTCCAAAGAAGTTTGGTTGTTTGCAGCCTCTGGTACTGGGTGCCTTGACCGTGTGTAAGTCACCATGAAAGCTGAAGATTACCAAAGCATTTTGGGTCGCAATGTTATGCCCAGTGTCAGAAGTTTGGGTTTGCATCCTAAATCATAGGTCTTCCAGGGGACAATGACCCCAAACATAATGCAGAAAGCACCAGCTATGGATGGAAACCAAACGCTGAAGAGTTTTCAATTGGCCAGCAATGAGTCTGGATCTAAATCCCATTGAACACCTGTGTAGAGATCTTAAATTTGTTGTTGGGAAAAGACACCCTTCAAATATTAGAGACCTGGAACAGTTTGCAAAAGAGTGGTCCAAAATTCCGGTTGAGATATGCAAGAAGCTTGGTGATGGTTATAGAAAATGATTGATTGCAGTTGGTTATTTCAAAGGGTGTGCAACCAAATATTGAGGCTGTCAACAATTTTTGCCTTGCCCGTATTTGGAGTTTTGTGTGAAATTGTCCAATTTGCCTTTTTTTGGTGTGTATTGTTCCAATACACACAAAGAAAATAAACATATGTAATTGCAATAGTTTTCTGGGAGAAATAATTCATTTTCTGGAACCATTTCAAGGGTGCCAACACTTTTTTGGCCATGTTTGCGTCTCTCCTTCATAGAAACTTAGAACAGTTGAGGAAATCCAAAGTTATGACTGTTTGCATCTGAAGTTTGCTTTGTTTTCTAGTGACTTCCTATTCTTAATAGTTTTATCTTCCTCTCTCAGATATTAGTTGGATCCAGCATGGGAGGATGGCTTATGTTACTTGCTGCACTTGCCCGGCCCGAGAAGATTGCAGCTCTTGTTGGCGTTGCCCCTGCTGCAGACCATTTTGTTACTGTATTTAACCAACTTCCATTAGAGGTATATCGTCTGGCTACGTCATATTTATACAAACTTTTTTTGTGAACATTTTGTTTAATTGTAAGTTTTGCAGTAATACAGATATACATTTCAAATATTACCACATTGTAATGTCATTTTTATTTTTTTTTAATTATAACTGGTAGCCCATATTATTAGGACTTATGAACACAATTATGACACCAGGTTACCAACGCAGAAGAAAGTCTAGGAACAGATTAACTGTTTGTACTGCAAGTATGATCAATTGAATTGAAATGATCTTTTCACTTTCCAGGAAAAGAAAGCCGCTGAAGATATGGGTGAATGGAAGCTTGCCTCAAAATACAGTGAAGAGGGCTTTTATACCGTACCTTACTCTTTTGTTAAAGAGGCTGAAAATCACTGTTTGTTAAATAGCCCTATTCCCATAACTTCTCCTGTCCGACTCATTCATGGCATGAAAGATGAGGATGTTCCATGGCATGTGTCTATGCAGATTGCAGACCGTGTGCTCAGTACTGATGTAGATGTCATTCTCCGCAAACATGGCCTACATCGGATGAGTGAGAAAGATGACATCAAGCTTCTAGTGTACACAATTGATGATTTAATTGATAAACTTACTACTTTAGGGTAACTATCCGTAATCTGCACAGTAATGAACAGCTTTACTTATGTGTGATGCTCCTTCTGAGCATTACATAATAGATGTTTGCACAAATATTACCGGCTAAAACTGTTTACCTGGAAAACCAACCTTTTTATACTATTTCACGTCAGTATTTCCTATGTTATTTTATACTACCCAAATATGGCCTTTTCTACTTCCCGTTGTAAATGTGAATAACGTCCTCAAAATGAACTGAAAGAAATCGCTCTATTAGTGAGAACACTATGGCATGTAATGTTTACAGATAAATAAAGATATATATAAACCGTGCCTTCTGCCTGTAGAATGTCGTACATCAATGTCACCTGCACCTCCATATGGAACAGTGATCCATGCAGAAGTAAGGGGAGTTACTGTATATCTATAGCTCTTAACCACGTCAATGTACTTATGTGGTTGGATGCACATAGGTGGTGGTTTGTTTGTTTTTTTTAATTTTAATAATAATGTTATTGCTGAATTTCACACTTTAAACTATGTACTGGTGATATTGCATGTCTCGAAAAAGATTTTGTGTGAAAACTCCTTTCAAAGGGATCTTTCATTTGTCTTGGGTATTCTTCATTGTTTGAGTTTTTTTTGTTATTTTTTTTCTCTGACACGTGAGTTTTCTCCAGTGCGTGTCACACGGGATCGCATCCACACTACATCTGTGTGGTCCGTATGCGGGCCGTGTGACACCCGTGATGCCGGATAAAACGTGGACATGTCTACGTGTGGAACACATGGACACGCATATGCTCCACACGTTCCATGGCAAAACACGCACGTGTGCGCAGACCCATTGATTTTAATGGGTCTACGTGTGCCCGTGTCTCCGGTACGTGCAGGAGCGGACCTAATACGTACCGGAGACAAGGTGCGTGTGAAGGGGGCCTTAGACAAATTTGTGAGTAATATTTGAGAAAAAAAGGCCTTAGATCATTAAGCTTATGAAAAATGGAGGCAAAAACAAAAGTGTTGTGTTTATACTAGAGAAGTGTCTAATACATATATGAAAGATGGCACAGAAAATTATAGTATTCGAAAACAAGTTTTGGCTTTTTTTTTTAACCTTTTACCGACACTGGACACAAGTTGCGGTCGCAGTTGGAGGTTCACTCGGTCCTCCACCTGTGACTGCAGGTAACCTGACCTCAGAAAACCTCAGGAGACCTCATTAAAGTCAGTGAACTCACCTACATCTCCTGGAAAAAAACACGCAGTTTTTTGCCAAGAGATGCAGATTTGGTGCTGAAATTTTTATACCATATTCCTGCACCCATTCCACACCACCTGGCAAAAAATTGCATCACTACAGCATCCTACCTCATGCAGTTTTGATGCGTTTTCTTGCCAGGAGGTGTAGATTGGGTGCATGAAAATAGTGTAAAAATTGAATCATCAAATTTGCATCTCTTGGCCCAAAAAATGCAAAAAAAACCCAGGTTTTTTTTTTTTCCTGCCAGGAGGTGCAAATTTGGTGCTGAAATGTGGTGCAGACATTCCAGCACCAAATTTGCACCTTCTGCCAAAAAATTGCATCAAACTTCATACATCTCCGGGGTCAGCCCTACCTGCTGAGGGCCTACCACCACAGCTGCCATTACCACCAGCCCTAGAGATAATCAAATCAGCAGCAGTGGTTTCACCATTTTAACCGCAACCCGCAGATGGCGTCACACATATGACTTTAATCTCCCCTGTAAATATTCCCCATTAAAAAAGCACCCAGGGCATGGGACCAGGCAACGGCCACCAAAGTAACATTCCCCAGTGATACACTGCCCGGGACAGAGTACCCCATTCCCTGGGCGACACAGAAACTTAGCTGGCTGCAATCCCCGGACTACAACAACACAACTAGAAGTAGTGGTGGAGCGTTACTAACCAACCTAGACACCTCGTCACCGCTGGAGAACTAGCTTACCTTAAAAATGAAATGAGGAATCCTGACTTGCCTCGGAAGAGCCCCAAAGGAAAGTAAAAGGCCCACAACATATAACAACGGTGATGTAAGAAAAAACAACACACAGATGGAAAGCACCAGGTTAAGCAAAGGGAGGCCCACCTAGCTAGATACAAAAGGATAGGATAGATTAGTGCTTGCAGCCAGCAAAAACCCTGAAAAAATACCAATGCCTGATAATAAAATAAAAATATTCCCTTGAAAATCACACGATCTTCCACTTGCTATATCAGGAACTTTTGTGCAAATACATTTGAATAGAAAATGCAAACGTAATAGAAAAGATCATAACTACAAAAAACACATGAGATAGAAAGAAAAATACAAATCCTGATCAGACAGGGAGTAACATTTCCCTTTCTTGCTGAGAATAAATCGCTCTCCAAAAATGGTGCAGAAAAAGCACTTATTCACCAGCAAGAAACAACAGATAATCTCAAAGAGGTTCAGGAAAAGGCATAAATCAAGCAGGAAAGCCCTTCAGTGCAAATTAAGCCCCAGCCAAGCCCAGACCTAGAGAGCAAAATACTTATCAGGCATTGCTGCAGACTCAGGATGACATGGGAACAGAACCGATACAAAGGAATGAAAAAACGCTGTTGAAAGCATTCCTGGAGAACCCAAAAAAGGCTCAAAGGGTAAAAAAAAAACCTAAAGAGGCAGGCAAAAGCCCAAAGGCTGGAGGACAAGGACATCTTCCCATGAGGCAAAAACAATTATCACTGCCAAAGGCTAGACACAGACAGCTTTCCTTCATACCCCCAGGCTAGACTCAATAGGTTAGCTGAAACAGCAATCATCTTCTACACCTGTCTGAGCGACAGATGCAGAATCAGACTCACTACCAGCACTAGCCACCAGAGGGAGTCCAGAAACACTCCCAGGGACAGCACCATCTCTGATGGAATTCACAACAGGATACATATTCAATAGCAATTTACAGTGATTGTTGATGAACAACACAACTAATGACCCTCTGAAAACTTGAAGTGAGGGCCGCAGAATGACATGGAGGAGGAGGGGGAGGGTAAAGACCAATGCTACAATGGGCGCATTGTAAACTATGGAATATGTATTTCACTATCTGAGTTTCAATGGGGAAGAGACCGCCCAAGTGTATAAGTAACAGCAGTCCCTACAAAACGTATGTTACAGGACCACTTGAGGCCCCTCAGGTCAAAGATCAACAAACCAATGGGCACGTTCTAGCTGGCCTTGTAAAGTACTGGGGAATAGCTAACTAGAAATTATGCATGACAGAGGGACCTACAAAATGTATAAGTCAGGGCCCTCCCAGTTGTAAAAGTAAAAAAAAAAGTCAAAACACTGCGTGAGAACAAACGCTAAAAGGGATATATTTTTTTTCTTCAGTTTATTTAGCCTTATATACAACTGATTATACAGGAAAAACTGTTTCTTAACCTTTTTGGCCTCAAATGCAATTTAGGTTAGGTTTGGTAGGTGTGCTTGTGAATCTGTAACAGTGCCATAATACTGTGACATCTTTATTCCCAGAAACTTATGCAGACATATTCTCCAGGCTCTCCCCATTCAGATTCATCCTTTTCCCATCCATTTCAGCCTTTTTGCTCAGGCCCTCAGACCTCTTTGTTGGGTCCAGCAAAAAATTACTCACATTTCCCATTGACTTGCATTGTACTCGCTATTTGGTACAAATACACGAGTATTACAAAGTACTCGTTACGAGTATAGCGAATACAGATATTGTGGTACTCGCTCATCTCTACAAATGATACATGGTTTTCTAAGTATTTTAAAAATATAATCTGAAAATTGTGACATGCATTTAAATGTAGCCCCCCTGAGCCCAGAGTCAACACTACCTTTGTCTGCAATTACTTTTGCATGTCTTTTGGGGTATGTCTCTACTTTGTTCTCATTTGACCAGAGCACCATCTTCCACATGCCACATAGGGTACACAACTAAGCATGTGGAAGAAGGTGCTGTGGTCACAGGAGTTTAAAGTAAAACTTATTGGGTTAAATGGAAAAACATTACGCGTCTGCAGAAAACACCATCCCATCCATTAAAATGGTGGTGGCAGCATCATGCCGTGGGGAAGCTTTTCTTGAGTTTTTCTTTTCGTGCCATAAACGATGATTCTTGTGGTGCAGTACATGTACGGCAAATGTCGAGAAGTGGTTAAAGGGAATCTGTCAGTAGATTTTTACTACAGTATGTGATCTGAAGACAGTTTGCTGTAGGGGTTGAAACTAATTTCAGCAATGCCTCTCTTATGAAGGTCCCTGCTGTTGTTTACCTGCAATGTTTGTTTTAGCTTAAGGAGATTATCACTACCAGACTAGGTCAGCTACAGCTATGTGTGAGCCCTAGTCTGACACCCCTTCTATGATTAGCAGTTCACTGTCTATAGAAAATGTACATACAGAGCCTAGCGTGGACAAGTTAACTTTCTCAGCTCTGCTGTATCTGAAAACTCTGTGTCAGATTTGGCTGCACCCAGTAAACTAAGTGACACATCACTGGATTCCGAATCTTTGCATACGTCATGCTGCTCTCAGATGAGGTAGCAAAAACCTGCTGACAGCTGCCCTTTAGTGACTGTAGTTTGGTGTAATTAGTTTAGTCATTCCCCTGACTTCTATATCTAGGAGTCTTGCTGCTGTTTGGCAGCAGAGAGTGCTTACACCAAACACTGATGTGATTGTAGATTTTTCTTCTGTTTTTTCACTTTTGTATTTTAATTGATAAAAAATAAACTAGAAAACCCTCCTATTTTTTAAATTATTACTACAATGCTGCATTTTGCCACATCTGCTTAAAACTTTTACACAATACTGTATATGTGACGGCCAGGACTAGTCAGGTCGTCAGTCACGGTTCTGCACAATCTTTCTCTCTTCGTGCAGGACTCAACCCCCCCATGGTTCTGGGTCCCTATCTTGCGGTACTGCCTCCATCAGCATCCACAAATCCTAATTACACCTCGCACCACACCCTGTCAGGCACACCAGTGGGCTGCTTAAGCTGGAATAGGGCCGCCCACCTAGGGGTAAGGCAGGGAGGTGGGAGGTGGCAAGTGAGTTGAGTTGAGTGGTAGCCCTCGAGCAGTGAAGAGCTCAAGGAAGCTGGGAGTTGGAGCTCCCAGGGGAAAAGAAGACTAGGTCGCAGACGGTGGTCTGGACCAGGAGGATTCGGAGACCTGGTCGCGGGAGATTGGGACTGGGTGCTTGGCTAGTCTTGGAGGATAGCCAGCAGCCATAGTTCAATAGCCAGGCTGGGACCGAAGGCACGTCAGGGTACATGGACCCTAGGTTGGGGAGCAGCTTCAAGCAACCCGGCAATTAATTTGCGGAGGACAGGGCCTATATGGACTGTTCCCACGAAGCTCAGAGATCGGGAGCACTAGCACAACGAGGGGGATAGGGCTTTACAAGCAAAGCAGCCCACTGAAATCCCAAGTGTGAGCTCCTGAGAGCAAGCTCCTCTGCTACTCCTAACGGAGCGGGGCCCAGAAAGCTCCAAGCTGACGGGTCAACTGAACACTATAAAATACAGAATACAGTGCCAGGAGGCAGGCCACGGACCACCAGACAGTACAGCAGGGGACGGGACCCGGACAAGCTCCCTAAGAGGGCAGCGGCACCCAGAGAGTTGGTTTACTACGTTGTCAGCGTCTGCTTTCTTGATGAGTGAGTACCTGATTAACCCCCTGCTCTCAACCAGCCCTGTGCGTGCTCCCCCTACACAGTCGCCAACCATCCAGAGTCCCGGGGCCTTTCCCTACCCGTGGAGGGTAATGTCATCTGGCTGCCCCGCTCCATCCCCCCTGGTACTCCCAACGGCAGCGGCGGTACTCCCTTTTACCGCACACCACGGGTGGCATCACAAACTATATCTCCCCTGTAAATACCCCCCTTCTTCATTTGAGTGTGGCCCCTAGCCCCCGGGTCCAAAGACCCTCGAGCCACGAGTAATCACCCCCGGATCTGAGCGGTTCGACCACTACAGGGGTGGCACATATACATGTCAAAACCACACTTTTTTAACCCCTTCACGACTTGCGCAGTACATGTACGGTTCAAGTTGAAAGCGGTTGTTTGAAGAGTGCTCATGGGGTGTCCTTGCCCCATACATAGCAGGTAATGGCTGCATGTTACAGCCAGGATCTGCCTCTAACAAATGCGGGTAGTGATTTGCTGCTCATGATTGTTAACCTGTTAAATACTGCTGTCAAACTCTGACATCGGCATTTTACGAGCGCTAGCATGGGGGTGTGCCATTGTATGTGCCTATTATGCGCCCACAACATGATTAAAGGGCACTGATGGATTACTATGACAACCGGCGTTCTAATGAAGACCTCCATACTTGCCATTACAGAGCTCCCTTGGAAATCTGCCTGTGTCCGAGCTTAAAACAGTGATTTTCCCCATATACAGCAATATTGTGGTTTTGCTGTATATAGCACAAGTGATCAGATGATCACAGGTTATAGCCCAGTCAGTGGAGTAAAACAAGTACAGTGAAAAGTAAGTAAAAATGTTTTGTTTTTGTTTTTTAAAAAATCATATTTCCCCTTTTCCCACATTAAAGATAATAAAAAAAAAATGTGGTATTTACGCATTCAGAAAAATCTCTATCAAAAAATAAAAATGGAAAAAGTTCAAGAATGCCAAAATAGTTTTTTCTGGTTACTGCAATACAACAACAAATGCTGTCATAAACATCGAAATATCATATTTATGCCAAAATGGCATCGATTAAATATGTTGTCTTGCCCCACAAAAAAATAAGTCATCACACAGCTCCATCGACTGAAAAATTAAACAGTTATGGGTCTATGAAAATGACGACACAACCCTCCTCAAAAAAAAAAATTCAAACTCTTGATAGATAGATAGATAGAGATTATATATATATATATATATATATATATATATATTTTTTTTTTTCCACTAAAATAATAAAACATGTTTGGTACAGGGCCGGCGGCAGCACCTGGCATACCCGGGCAAATGCCGGGGCCCTGGAGAGCTGGGGGGCCCACTCGGCCTCGTCACTTCAGCTGTCCCCGGGCCCTGCCCACTCTCCTTCAGTTCTGCTTCCCCCGGGCCGAGTTCCCGGGGCACACATCCCGACATCACCGCACACATCCCGACATTACCGAACACATCCCGACATTACCGCACACATCCCGACATTACCGCACACATCCCGACATTACCGCACACATCCCGACATTACAGCACACATCCCGACATTACCGCACATATCCCGACATTACCGCACACATCTTCACCGCACACATCCCGACATTACCGCCCACATCTTCACCGCACACACATCCCGACATTACCGCCCACATCTTCACTGCACACACCCCGACATTACCGGCCACATCTTCACCGCGCATACCCCGACATCATCGCACACATCCCGGCATCCCCGCACACATCCCGACACTACAGCCCTCATCATCACTGCACACACACCGGCACTACCGCACCCATCATCACCACACACACACACCGGCATTACCTTAGTGACGTCCCCGCTGACAGCGTGATTCACTCCAGTTGCTGCGTGGAGCTCACAGGAGCGGCGGTGTTCTACTGCAGCTCCTGTCAGCTTCATGTAGCAGAGCTGGATGCGGGACCTCGTGTGGATTACGCCGAACCTGGAGGCGTATTTGGGGATTTTAATAAAGTGGTGAAAGAGGGTGGTTTTTTTTGTCTTTTATTCCAAATAAAGGATTTTTTCGGGTGTATGTGTTTATTTACTTTCACTTACAGGTTACTCATGGAATGTGTTTCATAGTCGCCTGCCATAATTAACCTAGGACTTAGTGGCAGCTATGGGATGCTGCCATTAACTCCTTATTACCTCGATTGCCACCACAGCAGGGCAATTAGGGATGAGCCGGGTTGGCAACAATTCCGGGCGGCTGCTGGCTGATATTGTTAGGCTGGGGGGATCCCCATAACGTGGGGCTCCCCATCCTGAGAATACCAGCCTTCAGCTGTGTGGCTTTACCTTGGCTGGTATCAAAATTGGGGGGAACCGCACGCCGTTTTTTTTTTTTAATTATTTATTTATTGTACTGCATGATATAGACCCGCCTACCGGCGGCTGTGATTGGTTGCAGTGAGACAGCTGTAACTCAGCGTGGGGGCGGGTTTGACTGCAACCAATCATATGTGCCGGTGGGCGGGGGAAGCAGTAAATACGAGATTGAATAATGGGCGGACGGCTTTTTCAAAAGAGGAAAAGCTGCCGGAGCAGTGTGAGTGTGTATGTATGCAGCAGAGCAGTGTGTGTCTGTATGTATGCAGCAGAGCTGTGTGTATGTCTATGTATGCAGCAGAGCTGTGTCTGTATGTATGTATGCAGCAGCAGTGTGTGTGTGTGTCTGTCCATATGTATGCAGCAGAGCTGTGTGTGTCTGTCTGTAGGCATGTATGATGTGTATCTATGTATGTCAGTGTATATGACTGTATAGATTTGTCTGTTTATATGTATTTTGTGAGTTTGTCTTTAAATATGTATATATACGTATCTGTGTATGTGTGTGTGTCTGCGTGTTTATGGGGCCCACTGGGACTCTTCCGCCCGGGGCCCACAAAAGCCTGGAGCCGGCCCTGGTTTTGTATCACCATAATCATACTGATGAGGTAAATCATATTGCTAGGTAATTTTTTTACCATACAATCTACACCATAAAAACAATTCCCAAATAACAATGTCAGGTTAGTGGATTTCTATTTATTTTATTAAATATCATCTCCACCAAACAGGACAAGCTTGCATCTGTTATAGTTTTGGAGAAAAATGTGTTCATTTCATGTATGCGCGAAATGCCTTAAAATGGCTTTAAAATGGATTGACTAGAAAAACAAAAAAGGTATGGCTCTGGGAAGAGGTGAGGAAAAAACAAAAAACGCAAAAATGGAAATTGACCACATCATAAAAGGGTTAATTGTCTTAACCATTTTTGATCATGCTGTAGTTTTAGGTGTTTTCTTTTGTTTTCTGTTTCTTCTCTATTAATGGGGTTGTCCACTACTTGGATAACCCATTCTCATTCCTAATGTGCGCCCCCCAAAAAATAAAAAAGCCCATACGCTACTCCCGTGCCGATGCGGTTCCTGCGGAGTTGAAATTTGTGCGGCCAGGACTCACGTGACATTGTTATGACGCACGAGCTCTGCGACCAATCAGTTCTGGCCACTTTCCCCTCCTTCAGACACCGGAACAATCAACAGGAAGTGAGCGGCCAGCCACAGTGCTCACTTCCTGTTAATTACTTAACCATCCCAAGGAGGGGAGACAGAAGCCGGTGCTGATTGGTCGCAGAGCTAGTGTGTCATAACAATGTCACTTGATCCCTGGCTGCACAAATTCCAACTCCGCTGGAACCGTGTCGGCACCGGAGGTGAGTATGGGCTTTTTTATTTTTATGGGGGCGAACATGAGGAATGAGAATGGGTTATCCAAGTAGTGGACAACCCCCTTAGCTCGTTCCCGACATAGGACGTACCGGTACATCCAAATTTGCTGTGTGTTTCTGGAAATTAACATACAGGTAGGTCCTGGGGATCGTGCAGGCACAGGAGCTGTGCCTGCGAGACTGCTACCAGGTGCTCAGCTTACATAGCAGCCGAGACCCAGCTGTCTTAGAGAGGGCTGTTGCCTGCACAACCTCAGGTTGTTTAACACCCTAAATGCTGTGATCAATAGCGATCGCAGCGTTAGGGGGCTGGAAGAGGAAGGTTGCTCCCGCTCCCTCTCCCTCCCGATTGGCACCCCCAAGACGTGACCACTAGGTCCCGATCATTGCCATAGTAACTCGAGGTCAAATGACATTCTTCAGGTTATCTGGCTGCGGTGGCCTCTTAGACCATGCCAGGTGTTATACTGACAGGTGTAATGTATTGCAACGCCGGTGCATTGCAATACATTATACCAAGGCAATAAAAGATAATGTCCAATATAGAACTAAGTAAAAAAAGTGAACAAAAAATTGTAAAAATGTTTAAAAAGTCAGAAAATAAAGAACAAAAAAAATATATATTATACCACTAAATACATATATTTATATAAAAACAAAAATAATCAACAAATATACACATATTTGGTATTGCTGCATCTTGATCAACCTGATCTATAAAACTGTCACAGTAGTTAACCTCTTCAGTGAACACTGTTAAAAAATAAAAAGTAACAACATAGCAAAAACGATCTATGAATAAAAATGGTACCGCTGAAAATGTCATTTTATCCTGCAAAAACAAGTCGCCATACAGGTCTGTCAGCAAAAAATCAAACCGCTCTAGCTCTCAGAATACAGAAATGCAAAAGCTATTATTTTTCTATAAAAGTTATTATGGTGTAAAAGTGACAAAACTATATAAATGTGATATCAATGGAATTGTACTGACCAGAAGAATAAAGCTGTCTTATCAATTTTATGACGATGTGAAAAAAAATTAAAAAAAGAAACACAAAAATAATTCCTGAATTGTTGTTTCTTCATGCTTCTGCCTCACAAAAAGTGGGCTAGAAAATGATCAAAAAAATGTTATGTTGCCCACAATGGTACCAATAAAAACTCCAATTCATATCACAAAAAACCTGCCCTGACATGTCAGCAGAAAAATAAAAAACTATAGCCTTCAACATAAAACAGTTTTTAGTGTGATAGTAGCCAAACCTAAAAAATCCTATGTAAATATGGTATCGCTGTAATCGTACTGACCTAAGAAATAAATCCACCCTATGGCTATGTGCCCATGCTGCGGAAAATGCGCGGATTTTCCAGAAATCTGCAGCACAGCTACTCCCCAGCCATTTCTATGGCATTTGGGAAATGCTGTGCCCACGCTGCGGATTTTTCCGCAGCAGAAATCGTGCGGATTTTTGTGCGGAAAAATCTGCAGCATGTCAATTATTGTTGCGAATTTCTCCGCAGGGTCTCATATACTTACCTGCCTTGATAGAGACCCGAGTCACTTTCCCCGTCCGGTGTAGCGGCAGCGGCAGCAGTGCGGTGGATCCAGCCAGGTACAGGAAGGAAGAGGTGGGCGGGGCCTGCACGAGCTCCGGTCATGTGACAGCCGAAGCTAGTTCAGGCCCGCCCACCTCCAGCACAGTGAACCAGACGCTGCCTGACAGTGACCCGGCCGCCGGAAAGCGAGGTGCTGCATGATGGAGGTAAGTATGAGCACCCCGATCACTGCAGCACTTGTTCTGCATTGAGGATGCAGTGCCGAAGCCATGGTACTGTATCCTCAATGCAGAAAGCCCGCACCATATCCGCACGACATTCCGCAGCATGGAAACAGACAAAAGTTGTGGTGCTGTTTCCTGGGAGCACCTGCGGAATGTCCTGCGGATATATCCGCAGGACACTGTCCCCGTGGGCACATAGCCTATCACTTATACCGCAAGGTGAATGGCGTAAAAAATAGTAATAAAACCAATTCTTCACCTGCTCTTGATTTGTTCATTCTGTCTCCCAAAGATCGCAGGAAGGCTCATCTCACATTTACCCTGCGCTTTACACTGAGCACTTACACCAGGGATTACGTGTGAATTCTATCTAGCGGTGTTCATCTTCTTACACGTCTGTTTAGACAGGCACAAAAAAGTCATCAACAGTTTTGTTCACCTTTGAAAAAATGGACACCACTGAACAGAGGCCAAATGGAGTCTGGAGTATCTCTGCTGCATCATTAGTGAATGGATCTGTCAGAGGTTTCACCAGAATTACATATTTTAGAGATGGAAACCCTGATGTAAGTTCTCAGCATAGAGCACAGGATAAATGTGTACTGTATCCAAATTACCACCAATAGCATTCAACTCAACCCACAAAGAAACAAGTCCCCACTCAGGTCCTTCATTTGTTAATGGAAATATAGGGGGCTTCTATGTTACTGATAACACAAAGGCTCTGGAAAAAAAAAAGAAATCCAGCAAAATCTGTACTCTCAAATCCAAATCCCTCCTGTCTTCTGAGCCCCACAATGTTCCTAAACCACAGTTCGCATCCACATGTTTGGCATTTTTGTAGTGAGGAGAGCCCGCTTAATTTATGGGGTGCAGGTTTCCAGAAGCACGAGCTAGGTACAATGTACAGGCACTACAATGTACTGGGCACTACAAGGGCTTATTGGCAATTTTTAGTTCTGCAACATTCACTGTGTTTGACACCATGGGTGTTTTTCCAGTGTCTAAATTGTCACTACACACATAAATGAATTCATAGAAGGATTTGATTTCCAAAATATGGTCACTTAAGGGGCTTTCTGCAGTTGTGGCACTTAGAGGCTCTGCAAATGGAGTCCATTAGGAAATGTTGTGCTCCAAGAGTCAAATGACGCTCCTTCCCCTCCGAGCCCTGTGGTGTGGCCATGCATACTGTATGGTCACAAGTGGGGTATTGCCATGTTCAGGAGAAATTGTGTAACACATTATTAGGGCTTTTTTTTACCTATTCCCCTGTGAAAATTGGAAATCTGGGACTAAAACAACATTTTATTGTTAGAAATTTAATTTTTCTTCACTGCCCAATAAGTTTGGATGTGGTTTTGAGTACCTTGAGGGGTGCAGTTTTTAGAATGGGGTCACTTTGGGGTATTTTCTGTCCCCTTGGTCTCTCAAAGTCACTTCAAATGTGATGTGGTCCCTAAAAAATGGTTTTGTAAATGTTGGAAAAATGAGAAAAAAAATGTTTTAAAAGTTGTGCTGTGTAAAGCAGACATGTGGGGAGTGTTATTTAGTGACTACTTTGTGTGATATATCTATGTTTTAAGAACATAAGAACTGAAAGTTTAAAACGTGTCATTTTCAAATTTTTTGCCAAAATTCTGATATTTTCACAAATAAATGTAAAAAAATATCATCCTAAATTTACCACTATGATGAAGAACAACATGTGACCGGGAGCCGCTGAAGCTCCACAGTTATTACTGTCACTGTGACACTGGGCAGGAAACAGATCGGAGCCCTGGATGCGGTGTACCGGATTTTGCCCACTAGATGGCGCGCTGGCACGCTCTGCCTCAGACACACCTGACAGGCCGGTACAGCCCAGCTTACTCCGCAGACAGGCTAATACGCTTACTGCTGCTGTCACACAGAGCTGTCACCGGAGCTGTCACTGGGGCTCACAACGCGGAAGGTCTGCAGCCAGGAAGTGGCTCCACAGGACACCCAGCCGGGGGAGTATGAGCGGACCCTCCAGCACGACTCACTGATGGCTGGGAAGTGCAATGAGGGCTGGATGGGCGCTCTGCCAGTGTGCCTAAGCTCCATGCCACTCTCCAACCTGGCCATACCAGGTATTTCCCTCTGTCACAGAACTGCTATGTTATTCACCTGGTCATTACTAATTCTGAATAATGTGTTACATGTAACCAGTACTACTGCTATCATATTACATATTATGTGATGTATGTACTACTGCTATCATATTACATATTATGTGATGTATGTACTACTGCTATCATATTACATGTTACATGTAGTACTACTGCTATCATACTACATATTATATCATGTATGTACTACTGCTATCATATTACATATTATATCATGTATGTACTACTGCTATCATATTACATATTATGTGATGTATGTACTACTGCTATCATATTACATATTATGTGATGTATGTACTACTGCTATCATATTACATGTTACATGTAGTACTACTGCTATCATACTACATATTATATCATGTATGTACTACTGCTATCATATTACATATTATATCATGTATGTACTACTGCTATCATATTACATATTATGTGATGTATGTACTACTGCTATCATATTACATGTTACATGTAGTACTACTGCTATCATACTACATATTATATCATGTATGTACTACTGCTATCATACTACATATTATATCATGTATGTACTACTGCTATCATATTACATATTATGTGATGTATGTACTACTGCTATCATATTACATATTATGTGATGTATGTACTACTGCTATCATATTACATGTTACATGTAGTACTACTGCTATCATACTACATATTATATCATGTATGTACTACTGCTATCATATTACATATTATATCATGTATGTACTACTGCTATCATATTACATATTATGTGATGTATGTACTACTGCTATCATATTACATGTTACATGTAGTACTACTGCTATCATACTACATATTATATCATGTATGTACTACTGCTATCATACTACATATTATATCATGTATGTACTACTGCTATCACACTACATATTATATCATGTATGTACTACTGCTATCATATTACATGTTACATGTAGTACTACTGCTATCACACTACATATTATATCATGTCTGTACTACTGCTATCATATTAAATGTTACATGTAGTACTACTGCTATCACACTACATATTATATCATGTATGTACTACTAATATCACACTACATATTATATCATGTATGTACTACTGCTATCATACTACATATTATACCATGTATGTACTACTGCAATCACACTACATATTATATCATGTATGTACTACTGCTATCATATTACAGTTATATGTAGTACTACTGCGATAATATTACGTTATATGATGTACTACTGCTATCATATTATATGTAGGCTACTGCTAGCATACTACATGTTATATGATGTACTACTGTTATCATATTACATGTTAAATGTAGTGCTGCTGCTGCTATTACACTACATGCATTACTACTGCCATCATACTACATATATGATGTACTACTGCTGTCATACTACATATTATATGATGTACTACTGCTATCATACTATATGTTATATATAGTTCTACTGCTATCATACTACATGTTATATGATGTACTACTGCTATCATACTACATGTTATATGTAGTGCTGCTGCTATCACACTACATGCATTACTACTGCTATCATGTTATATGTAATTCTACTGCTATCATGTTATATATAGTTCTACTGCTATCATACTACATGTTATATATAGTTCTACTGCTATCATACTACATGTTATATGATGTATTACTGCTATCATATTAAATGTTATATGTAGTGCTGCTGCTATTACACTATATGCATTACTACTGCTATCATGTTATATATAGTTCTACTGCTATCATATTATGTTATATGGCGTACTACTGCTTTCATACTATGTGTAGTACTACTTCTATATCATACTATATTGTACTGTTATACTTTATGCAGTATTACTGCTATCATGCTATATCACACTATATCATACTGCTACCATACTACATATAGACTGATGAGGGGTATCTATCACACCACTCCTTGGCACGTAGATACATGTATAAACTCTTAAGGCCTGATATGTGATTACAACCTGGATTGTGTTCCTAATATTCCTACTCACAAGGTAGCGCACTGTTGAGAAGTCATGTAAGTCTGCAGATCTCAGGTATTACCGCTGGCATGGTGTTCTTACTGCGGTGGAATTGTCTTCAATGTTGAGCAGTTATATCTGCGCAGTATTCTCCATCTCTCCCAATACTTGGGGAAGCTGCTGTTTCCAGACACATTGAGCCGAGCTGTGCAGCTGCTGGAGGGAATTGTAGATTTTGTATATTTTCCCAGTTGTCTTCAGCAGGTACAATCAAGGGCATGTTGGGTTAGTTTGTATCGAATGTTGTGTTTTCTATGGAGAATCCCTCCTAGACCCATTTCTCCAACGCTGAATTCGTATCCTAAATGCAAAGTCCAGCAACTTTCCAAATAGACTTATTACATTTTTTTTCTACCACTTTGAGGCGACATAGTCCTTCACCATACTGCGTGATCTGCAGAAATGTGACAAATTATTCCGCGTCCCTGTTCTGAAGGCAAATTGTTTCATCAGGGCGTGGGGTCTGATTTCCAGCCTTTCTTGGTCTGTGTCTCTGTTTTTACTCTCAGTGTGGTATCTATTTTTCTCATAGCCAAAATAAAGATTCCAAACTTCTGCTTCCCATTAGACAGGGAGAAATGGCCAGTACTAGGGTGTAACACGGAAGGCATCGGTGTAGTGCCCACTTTTAGAGAAATCCATTGACTTTAATGGCCAATCCTCAAATTGAATTAAAATCGAACATGTGTTTTTATGTGTGGACTGATGGAGAGTGTTCAAAGGACCTTGGAATATAATGGGTATGTGTTCTATCTAAGATAAACATGTCTGAATGAGGTTTAAGGAAGGAGGTTGTAGACAGATCTAGAGAAAGAGGAAAATTACTCTGGGAGAGGAGAGTGTACAGGCTACTACATGAGAACGAAATTGCAGGATAGAAGATGTGCTGATGTATGAGGTAATAAACAAAGCAACACTCTAGATACACATCAGCCTGTATTACTGGGAGAAACACTCCCTAAGGCCCCCTTCACACGTCCGTGTCTCCGCACGTGTTTGGTCCGTTTCCTCACGTGCCGGAGACACGGGCACACGTAGACCCATTAAAATCAATGGGTCTGCACTCACATCCGTGTTTTGCCATGGACCGTGTGTCAGTGTGGAGCATATGTGTGCTCCACACGTAGACATGTCCGTTTTTCTTCGGCATCATGGGTGTCACAAGGACCGCACACGGACCCCACGGATGTGATCTGTGTGACACGCACCGGAGAAAACACACGTGCCTGTGAAATAAAAAGAATTTCTATACTCACCTTCTCCAGCGCTGCTGTCTCTGCTGATGCTGGCACTTTCTTCTGACCCCCGCTCATTATGCTCATGAATATTCACTCCACTGCTGGCCGGCAGCAGCAGCGGGGAGTCAGCAGGGCCGGAGACCATAGATCAGCACCACAGACAGCAACGCCAGGGACAGGTGAGCCGAAAGTTCCCATTCTCCGTGTGTTATCACTGATAGCACACGGAGAACACACGTGTGCCATAAACACGGTACACGGAGGGCAATACGCACCTTTGACACGTCCGTGAAAAACGTGCGTGATTTTCACGGACGTGTGAAGGGGGCCTAAGGCCCGTTTCACACGTCAGTGAAAAACACAGACGTTTTTCACTGGCGTGTAAAACACGCACATGTCCCTGCGTGTGCAGAAAATCACGGCACACGTGGGTTGTCTAAGTGCAATCCGGGCTCCGTTCTCCGTGGCCCGTGATTGCACTTAGAGATTCACTCACCTGCGCCCGCTCCCGCTGTCCGTGGTGCTGAATCCTCCCGCGGTGCAGCATCCGGCCGGCGGTGACCCCTGCAGGAGCTGCTTCCGGGTCGGCTGTGTCGCGCATAATGAATATGCGCGACAGTAATCAGCCGGCACAGAAGGAGCAGGGAGAACGGGCTGCAGAGGACATCGCTGGATGCCGGGTGAGTTAAAATGTTTATTATTTTAAAAGCACGTTTTTTTCTGGCACGTGTTTCACGGATCACACCACTGCGTGGTCCGTGGGACATCGGTGATGCCAGAAAAAAATGGACATGTCTCCGTGCAGCAATCACGCACACGCGGGTACGCTGCACGGAGACACGTGCAGTGACAAATCACTGACGTGTGAGCAGACCCATTCATTAGAATGGGTCTGCGTATGTCAGTGATTCTGGTACGTTTAAAAAAAAGCACAAACGTACCAGAATCACTGACATGTGAAAGGGGCCTAAGGCACACGTTTTTCACTGACATGATAAAGGTGCGTATGTCCCTTCGTGTGCCGTGACTTTGGCACACGTGTGCTATCCATGATAATACATGGAGATCAGGCACTTATACTCACCTGTCCCCGGCACTGCTATCCATGGTGCTGAAGTCTCCTGTGATGCTGTGTCCGGCTGCCGCTGTCTCCCCTCTGCAGCTACTTCGGGGTTGGCTGTGCAGTGCATATGCATGAGCATAATTAGCCGGCCTGGAAGCAGGAGATAGCAGCGACTGAAGACAACACCGCTGGAGACGGGTGAGTTTAAAAAGCTTTTTATTTTAAATGTATGTGATTTTTCTGGTACATGTTTCTTGGATCACATCATAGTGTGGTCCGTAGGACATCATTGATGCCAGGAAAAAATGGACATGTCTCCATGCGGAGCACACAGACTTGCATGTACGCTGCACAGAAACACGGCAGTGAGAAATCGCTAATGTGTTGCACACCCATTGATTTTAATAGGTCTGTGTATAGCCATGATTCTGCTATGTATCAAAACTGTGACATATGTACAAGAATTACTGACGTGTGAAGGGGCCCTAAGAGAAAAATTTTAGTGCAGTTTTACTAACTAAAGGTAACCACTAAGAAATACTGCTCGCAAAAAGTTAGGGATATTTGGCTATTGGGTCAAATTTAAAGAAAACGTGAAAAATTCATGCTACTGTGGTATGTTATCATGAAAATAGGTCATTTAAGGAGAAGAATACAATAGTGAGTTCCTCATCTCAAACAATTTAATGAAACAAAAGCCAACAACAGTTGAGGGTATACCCCCCCCAAAAAAAATGTCAGTTTCTCAATAATGTGTCATGTGGCCTTGAGTATCAATTACACCTTGACAACGACGTCTCATACTGTTCACAAGTCGACTTATTATCTGCTGAGACATGGCATCCCACTCTTTTTAAATGGAGGCACTCAGATCATTAAGGTTCTGGGGTACCGAGTTATATGCCTCTACCCGACGACTCAGCAGATCCCGTAGGTTTTTTTATGGGATTTAGGTCTGGAGAAAGTGCAGGCCACTTCATTTGAGGTACCCCAGTCTTCAGCAGCCATTTCTTGATGATGCAACATTGATAAGCTGGAGCATTGTCATCCATGAAGATGCAGTTAACCTGAGTTGTTCATGCAGAAGCACAATGACTAGAGTACTTATGTGATTCAAGTAGTAGGGGCTTGTCATGGTACCATGTAGAAAGTGTACGGCCATTCTGTATTGACACACATGCCCACACTGTAACACCACCACCAAAGGTTCCTCTAGTGACAACAATGGCTGATGGATACTGCTCCCCTTGACATCTCCAACATTGTTGGTGGCCATCATTTCTGCTTAGCGTGAATCTACTTTCATAGGTGAACAGAACAAGGGTCCACTGGTCCTTCATCCAGCAAGATGATGACACCTGCCTGTTGGTGTGGTCATGTACCCTAGCAGGTCATCTAGAATGCAGTCCACACTTATTTAAATGGTTTGGAATGGTCAGATGTAACACTTGGGTGCCTCTCACCTTTCTTAAATGTGCCTTGAATTGTGTGGCATTCATCATCCATTGTTCACAATGAAGCGCTCATTAGTGTGGGATGTAGCCAAAGGAAATCCACATCTATGCCTTTTTGTAGCTATTCCAGTCTCTCTGTATCTCTGTTGCAACCTCCTGATGACACTCTGTGACACTATAAGCTCAGTGGCCACTTCCATCTGAGAATATCCTGCTTAAAGCTTTGAAATGGTGAGGTACTGTTGATCAATTGTTAGGCGCTGTCTTGGACTCATGTTGTCATAATGTGAACAGCAAGATGAAGGGGATTTTTTAAAGAGTGCATTTTAGAATAATCCTGAAATATCACCCAAAAGCCAAGTATCCCTACATTTTTGTGACTTGTGTATGTAAAACAATGCAATTATGTTGCAGTTCTCAGCAGCATCCACTAAATATATTTCTTTCAGGAATACAACTGTAAACAACAATCATATAATATGATCTCAAAGTCTTTAATCCCTTTCTGATGCATCCAATTTTTGTACCTTTGTTTTTTCCTCCCATTCTTTCAAGAACCTTGGAGCTTTGTAATTTTTCTGGTGACATTACTTTATGAGAACATGGTTTTTGCTGGACGAGTTGTAGTGTTGAATGATACCATTCATTTTACCATACAATGAACTGAAAAAAAGCAGTGAAATGATATAGAAAAGGTGAAAAATAAAAGTTAAAAAATTTAGAGAAGCCTGTGAGAATATAATGTGGTCAGATGAGACCACAATCGAACTCTTTGGATGCCATAATATACTCCATGTTTGGAGGTCAAAAGTCTCTCTAACTACTGATCGATTTCATTTTTTGAGGGAAGTGTGGCAGCCAACAAAGGACAATTCTGTTTTTTTGGGTTCTTTTTTGGAGGGTATTTTTGAGTTTGGGTTAAATAATTTTATGTCTCGATAAATTGGACTTTTGTAGACACAATGATGCCGAATATGTTCAGTTTTTTTAATTCTCAATTTTAAAGGAGCTTTATGAGTTAGTTACTGATGCCAGAAGTTAATTTAGTAAAAGCTGCTGTCAGACATCAGCATCAGGTGCAATCTCTGGTTGACACACAGCGCGGGTTCTCCTTTGCTCTCATCTGACCAGAGCACCCTCTTCCTACACGGCATATGGAAGAAGGTGTTCTGGTAAGATGAGAACTTTCAGGGAAAAAATGTTAGCCTCTAGATGTGCAAAGCTGCCAGACACATACCCCACAAGACTTGCAGCAGTAATTGCAGCAAAAGGTGGTCCTATGAAGTATTGATTTAGAAGGGCTGAATACAAATGCACATCACAATTTTCAGATTTTATATTTTTAAAATATTTAGAAAACCATGTATCAATTCCTTTACACTTTACAAATATTTGCTACTTTGTTTCAGTATATCCCATAAAATCCCAATAAAATACATTTAAATTTGTGGGTGTAGTGCTATAAAGATGTCAGCCTGACAGAAGCATAACATGGGTTAAAACATTTCTTCACACATCACATCCTTGCTCTTGGCCACTGACTGAGGAATGTGTGATACAGCTCTTGTTAGTTGAAACATAGGTCTGCAAAGCTGTATGTCTACAGTCTGCAGGCCACAGTAACATGTGATTAGGACAGGCTGCAGTTTGAATTATATTAGTGACTAGCTGTAGTACCCGGCGTTGCCCGGGATAGTAACTAAGTCTCTCTGTCTCTTTCCTCTCCCTCTCTCTCCCACATTTCTTTTCTCCCACTCTCTCTCTCTTTCTCTTGCCTCTCTCTATCTCCTACTCTTCCTCTCTCCCTCTCCCGCTCATCCACTCTCTCTCTGTCCCACTCTTTCGCTCTCTGTCACTCTCCCAATTTCCCACTCTCCCTCAAAATCATATTACCTGACACATAAGCTGTCTTATACTAAGAATATCCTTTATTGCCTATAGCAATCAATCAGAGCTCCTATTAATGACCTGTAGCAAAATAGAAGCAGAACTGTGATTGGTTGCTATAGGCCACCTGATAAATATCCAGGCTGACTGTCAAAACAGCCAATATATACAGTGCCTACAAGTAGTATTCAACCCCCTGCAGATTTAGCAGGTTTACACATTCGGAATTAACTTGGCATTGTGACATTTGGACTGTAGATCAGCCTGGAAGTGTGAAATGCACTGCAGCAAAAAAGAATGTTATTTCTTTTTTTATTTTTTTTTTTAAATTGTGAAAAGTTTATTCAGAGGGTCATTTATTATTCAACCCCTCAAACCACAAGAATTCTGTTTGGTTTCCCTAAAGTATTAAGAAGTATTTCAGGCACAAAGAACAATGAGCTTCACATGTTTGGATTAATTATCTCTTTTTCCAGCCTTTTCTGACTAATTAAGACCCTCCCCAAACTTGTGAACAGCACTCATACTTGGTCAACATGGGAAAGACAAAGGAGCATTCCAAGGCCATCAGAGACAAGATCGTGGAGGGTCACAAGGCTGGCAAGGGGTACAAAACCCTTTCCAAGGAGTTGCGCCTACCTGTTGCGCCTACCTGTCTCCACTGTTGGGAGCATCATCCGGAAGTGGAAGGCTTATGGAACTACTCTTAGCCTTCCACGGCCTGGACAGCCTTTGAAAGTTTCCACCCGTGCCGAGGCCAGGCTTGTCCGAAGAGTCAAGGCTAACCCAAGGACAACAAGGAAGGAGCTCCGGGAAGATCTCATGGCAGTGGGGACATTGGTTTCAGTCAATACCATAAGTAACGTACTCCACCGCAATGGTCTCCAGACGAGCCCGTAAGGTACCTTTACTTTCAAAGCGTCATGTCAAGGCTCGTCTACAGTTTGCTCATGATCACTTGGAGGACTCTGAGACAGACTGGTTCAAGGTTCTCTGGTCTGATGAGACCAAGATCGAGATCTTTGGGGCCAACCACACACGTGACGTTTGGAGACTGGATGGCACTGCATACGACCCCAAGAATACCATCCCTACAGTCAAGCATGGTGGTGGCAGCATCATGCTGTGGGGCTGTTTCTCAGCCAAGGGGCCTGGCCATCTGGTCCGCATCCATGGGAAGATGGATAGCACGGCCTACCTGGAGATTTTGGCCAAGAACCTCCGCTCCTCCATCAAGGATCTTAAGATGGGTCATCATTTCATCTTCCAACAAGACAACGACCCAAAGCACACAGCCAAGAAAACCAAGGCCTGGTTCAAGAGGTAAAAAATCAAGGTCTTGCAGTGGCCTAGTCAGTCTCCTGACCTTAACCCAATTGAAAACTTGTGGAATGAGCTGAAGATTAAAGTCCACATGAGACACCCAAAGAACCTTGATAACTTGGAGAAGATCTGCATGGAGGAGTGGGCCAAGATAACTCCAGAGACCTGTGCCGGCCTGATCAGGTCTTATAAAAGATGATTATTAGCTGTAATTGCAAACAAGGGTTATTCCACAAAATATTAAACCTAGGGGTTGAAAAATAATTGACCCACACTTTTATGTTGAAAATTTATTAAAATTTAACTGAGCAACATAACTTGTTGGTTTGTAAGATTTATGCATCTGTTAATAAATCCTGCTCTTGTTTGAAGTTTGCAGGCTCTAACTTATTTGCATCTTATCAAACCTGCTAAATCTGCAGGGGGTTGAATACTACTTGTAGGCACTGTATATATTACTTCAAATATCCAAACAGTTTCTCTGTGTGTGTCTTTTTCTGTATGTGTCTCTTTCTGTGTGTGTGTCTCTGCCTGTGTGTGCGTCTTTCGATATGTGTCTCTTTCTGTGTGTCTTTTTGTGTATTTGTCTCTTTCTGTCTGTGTCTCTTTGTGTGTGTATGTCTTTCTGTGTGTCTCTTTCTTTGTGTTTGTCTCTTTCTGATTTTGTCTCTTTCTGTATGGGTCTCCTTCTGTGTGTGTCTTTCTTTGTGTGTGTCTCTGTGTGTCGCTTTGTGTGTGTGTGTCTCTTTCTGTGTGTGTGTGTCTTGCTGTGTTTATGTCTCCTTCTGTCTGTGTGTCTCTTTCTGGGTGTCTCTTTTTATGTGTGTGTCTCTTTCTGTGTGTCTCTTTCTGTGTGTGTGTCTCTTTCTATTTGTGTGTCTCTTTCTGTGTGTTTGTCTCTTTCTGTGTGTGTTTGTCTCTTTCTGTGTGTATCTTTCTGTGTGTTTGTCTTTTTGTTTGTGTGGGTCTCTTTCTGTGTGTGTGGGTCTCCCTGTCTGTCTCTCAGTTCATAATAGGAGTCTATAATAACAGATCCATTCCCAGTTCCATTGATTTTAATGTCAGGATGTTTTTGGCGAATAACTGTAAAGCGTGGGGTTAAATTGTCCCCTCAAAACATAGTATATGACGTTCCTGAGTCAAATGAGGTGGCTGTGCAAAATTTTGTGATCTGGCTTACAGACGAAACGGCCGTCGTCCTTTGGAGGGACTCGCATCCTAGTCACCTCCCGCATTTTTATCTGCACCGATGAAAAGAACGCTTGAATAAAAAAGAAATTGTTTGGCATAGCAGCTGTTTGCGGTCGATTTTTCATCTTCCTGTTGTTAAATGCAACAGTGCGGATTCCTTTAGTGGACATACACACACACATACACACACACATACACACATACATACATACATACATACATACATACATACATACATACACACAGTCAGCTTTATTAGATGACAGTTTATCTCATTTTTGGAGTACTCCTGTAAGAGATGCACACCACTTAATGACTTTGGTGCATTTTCTCAATGGTTTGCACATCCATATACCTCACTAAAAATACTTGTCCATTCAGGACAGGAATAAAGTTTCTTGCTTTAGTTACTGACTAAATTGGTATATCTTATAATGAATTTGGCAGGTGGATGCCGCCATGCTGTTTTCCATCCATGCGCCACACATTTTGGCAGATCTGGAAGGGCGGAAGAAAAACGACATAAGTGACAACATTTATGAGCAACTTCGTGTTGCATAAAAATTTGTAACCTTTTTTTTACGTATAACCACTTTGATGAATCTGACTCATAGTGAAAATCGTGGTACCTGTGGCTGACCTTCACAGGAATCCCAACATGACAGTCACTGGGGCTTTCAGCAGGCTTCTGGGTACAATAATATCCCATCAGTACACCATGATCGGATCACGGGGCGACATCCGAATCGTTGGTGGACAGATTAAGCAAATCTGTAAGGGAGATAGAAATAGAGTGCAATTTGGGGCATGGACAAGTGTAATTCTCTTTACTGAATTCACAGAGCCATAGACTGCATTTACACTATATCAGATTTGAATAGTGTATTAAAAGTTTCCATAACTGTGGTATAGTAATATCTCATAAATTAACATTTTGTAACAGAGAAACTGGACATGTTGCCCAATTACTGAGCAACTCTCGTTTACCATTACCTGTATATACAGATTCATAGATTATTATATGTAAATACACAGTGAAATGCAAAAAATGCTTGAAATAATAAAAACAAGTTTTAAAATCAATATTGAATAGAAGATATTGTGATATATATTAATAAAAAAAAAAATCTTATTTTCCCCTCATCTTTTACTTATCAGTCTCCTCTTCTCTGAATTCATTGAGAGATCAGATTTCAGATTACAGTTGCTTCCAATAAAAGTCTATGGAGAGAAGTGCTAAAGAGGAAGGAACTAGAGGTAGAGACGCACAGGAAAGCTCCTTAAAAAGAACAGTAAATTATCAAAAATAGTCTTGTTAGTTTACTGCCATGGCCAAAAGTTTCCAGACTGACACAAATTTGGGTTTTCACAAAGTTTTTGCTTCTGTTTATAGATCTTTTTGTCAAATGTTTCTATTGTTACTGAAGTACAATTATAAGCATTTAATAAGTTTTTATGTTTTTTTTGTGACACAAAGTTTATGCAAAGACTTACTATTTACCGTGTTGACCCTTATTTTTCAAGACTTCTGCGATTTGCCTTCTCATGCTGGATATCAGCTTATTGGCCAAATCCTGACTGATGACAACCTGTTCTTGTCTAATCAGTGCTTGACATTTATCACAATTTCTGTGTGTGTTTTTTTTTGTCCATCTACTTTTTGAGGATAGACTACAGGCTATTATTCGGATTAAGATTTGGGGAGATTTCTGGCCATGGACCCACAATTTCAAAGCTTTGTTCATTGATCCACTTATCACTTTTGCCTTGTGACATAGTGCTTCACCTTACTGGGAAAATTACTGCAAGATAGTTGGGGGAGCTACTTTTGGCGGATGTTTAGATACCATTGTCTACTGTTCATACATCAGATCTAGATTTTCCAGCACCCGAGGCATAAATTCAGTTTGTTGCAAATTCCTATACACAGTCTAAGGCCCCCTTCACACGCCAGTGAAAAACACTGACATTCTTCACTGACGTGTAAAACACGCACATGTCCCTCCGTATTCCGTGATTCACGGCACACATGGGTTGTCCATGTGCAATCCATGATTGCAAATGGATATTACTCACCTGCCTTCGCTCCTGCTGTCCATGGTGCTGAACTCCTCGGCTCTGCAGCGTCCGCCCACCGCTTTCTGCAGCTACTTCCGGGTCGGCTGTTCCTGCTTTCATGAATATTCATGACCCGGGCAGTAGCTGCAGAGAGCACAGGCTGCACAGAGCGTCGCTGGAAAGGTGAGTTGAAAATGTTTATTATTTGACATGTCAGTGTTTTTCTGGTCCGTGTTTCACGGATCACACACGGATCACACCATAGTGGGGTCCGTGGGTCATCAGTGATGCCAGAAAAAAACTAACTTGTCTCCATGCAGAATCACGGACACGCATGTACGCTGCACGGAGACAAGTTAAGTGAAAAATCACTGATGTGTGAGCAGACCCATTGATTATAATGGGTCTGCGTATGTCAGTTATTCGGGTACGTAAAAAAGCACATATGTACCAGAATCACTGACGTGTGAAGGGGGCCTAAGTCATACGAGTAGTCTTCATGTAACCACCCATGTGATTACATATTTCATCATGTGCCAACTAGCTTCTTCTTCCTGATTTCCTCAATGTTCAGTGAAAAACTACAGCTCCTGCCTCATTCAGAGAAGCAGAAAGAAAATCTACTTGGCATGTCACCATAAGTATGAAAATTGTATATGAGGGATCACGTAATAATGACCACTGGAACCAACAAGCAGTGCTGAATTTTGACAGTGAGTATATTACACACTATTAGTATTTGGCATAATACAATTCATGCTGAAAGTTTGCTCTTGCCTGGAAAACCTCTTTAATGTCTACATTCTAGTATATATGTTGGGGCGCTGTCAGACAGCCATATAACATGGACAACAATCTCATTGCAATGCTCGTACTGGCCTACGCCTCTCCTAACCCGAGCGTGACAGCTGCATAGTGAATTGGGCTGCGATTGTCATCTGTGTTATACTGACTGCACCCTGAAACAGAGGTTCCATAATCGTACTTCATATAAACAGAGGATTTTCCAAGATTTTATTTCTTAGGTTTGCAGACATACAAAATGACACTCAATTATACTTAACCTCTGCAGGTCAATTGCTGCCTCTCCATTCCTGCTCCAATGTTTGTTGACAGGCTGCAGTGTTGACATCATGAGAGGGGCAACCTTAAGCGCTGCACCCAATCACTAGGCTCAGCGTTTTTGGGCTGACTACCTCAGCATTACCGCTGAGTCAAGTGATATGCTGCAGCAGTCATGTGAGCTGTAGCTGTGATATTACCGCTGCTGCCAGTCAGTAAAGAAAATATCAGTAGTGGAAAATAGACCTGTGAAAGTGTGGGTATGGTTTAAAAAAAATCAAAACTCCTTTAGAGGGGCTGTGCAGGCAGAAAAAAATATTAATTCACTAATATGCACATACAGTAATAAACAACCTACATAAGACAGAAAAACAGCCACTAAACCACACACTAACACTGATATATAAACAAACACACTCACACATACAGTGGGTGAAATAAGTACTGAACACATCATCAATTTTCTAAGTAAATATATTGCTAAAGGCTCTATGACATGAAATTCTAACCAGATGTCTTTAATAATCCATTTAATCCACACAGGTAAACCACAGATGTCCATAAATTATGTGTAATTGTGTCAAAGGACACAGATAAAAGTACTGAATACACTTATTGAAAATTAATTTATACTTCGTAAAAAAACCCTTATTTTATGATGGCCTCCTGTATGGAGAAATTAGTGACATACATTGCTCAGGTGAGATTTTGGACCATACTTCCACACAAACACTCTTCAAATCCTGATGGCTCTGTGGGCTCCTTCTATGCACTCTGAGGTTTAGTTCCTTCCATAAATTTTCTATTGGATTCAGGTCAGGTGGTCAGGTGATGGCTATGCCATTCTAACAGTTTTATTATCTTTATCTGAAACCAAATGAGAGGTTTTTTTGCTGTGTGTTTGGGATTGTTTTTCTGTTGAAATGTCCACCCTCGTTTCCTCTTCATCAACCTGGTAGATATCAGCAGATTGTCATCAAGATTTTTTCTGTTCATTTGTTCATTCATCCTTCTTTCAATTGCATGAGATTTGCCAGTGCTGTATGCTGAAAAACAGCCCCAAACCATGATGTTCCCACAGCCAAACTTCACTGTTGGTATGGATTTTTTGTGGTGGAAAACTTTGGTAGGGCTCCTCTCCACTTGCGTTAAAAAAATGACAGCGATACTCGGCTACAAATGTGAGTCGAGTGTCCTGTGTGGTCTGCGTACGTTTTTTTTTCTCACATAGCATCCGTATGACATGCGAGCGTCATGCGAGTGCTATGTGAGTGTTATGCAAGCAGCGTAGGACTTGCTACCGGAGGAATTTCCAGTAATACCAGGCCTGGCCGCGGTTACCTGCACTGAACTCCGGAGCTGTCACCTGAGATCAAGAGTTCAGCCTGTTCTGTCTGCAGCTGTGCTGAACTGAACAGCAATCGCCGGGGAATCAATCACTCGGCGATCGCTGTTCAGTCCAGGCTGCACTCCGGAGCTCAGGTGACAGCTCCGGAGTTCAGTGCATGTAACCGCGGCCAGGACTGGTATTACTGGAGATTCTTCCAGTAGCTAGTCCGAAGTGGTATGCAGGTGTCAAGGATCCGTGTGACATGCGTATGCCATCTGTATGACATGCGCATGCCACCCGTATTCTGATTTTTTTCTTGCTCCCATAGGCTTGCATGGGGGTGCGAGAGCTGAGACTCGGTGCAAATCGCAGCATGCTGCTATTTCACCGAGAGCATGAGTCGTATCGTATCAAATTAAGCTAGTGGACAATGCCTCATAGCTTAACATTGGTGCGAGTGCGATCCGATTTTTTATCGGATCGCACTCGCACATGGAAATCGCAAGTGTAGAAGACCCCAATCCCAAAGAGTTCAGTTTTGGCCTCATTTGACCAGACTATTTTCTCCCAGTATTTCACAGGCTTGTCTAACTGTTGGTGAGCAAACTTTAAAAAGTCCTTGGAGTCTTGCATGGTGAGGGTGCATACAGGCCATGGAGGTTGAGTGCATTACTTATTTTTTTCTTTGAAACATTTGTACCTGCTGATTCCCTCCTGATTCCAGGTCTTTCTGTAGAAATCTTGCCGGAAGCACCTGGTCAGTTTACGGTGAAATGATGTACACTCATGCACACACTCAGGAGCACATTCTTACACAGACACACCTAAACAGAAGTAAACTCATACACAGTCACACAGACTCAGGAGTACTCTTTGGCTATGTTCGCACGTTGCGTTTTTTCCGCGTTTCTGCAGCGTTTTTAGCAGCAGCGTTTTTGCGCTAAAACGCATGCGTTTTTGATTGCCAGCAAAGTCTATGGGAAAAGCAGAAATCCTGTCTGCACTTTGCTTTTTTTTCTGCAGCGTTTAATTTGCATATTTGTGGTCAAAAACCATGCTGAAAAAGAAGCAGCATGTCAGTTGTTTTTGCCATTTCTGCAGCGTTTCCTTAACATTGGAGTCAATGAGAAATGGCAAAACGCAACCAAAATCACAATTCCTGCGTTTTTCATGCTTTTTACCTGCTTTTCCACTGCGTTTTTGGCTCCAAAAACGCATGCTTTTCTGGACAAAAATTAATGGGTTCTAATGTTCCTTTACACACACACAATAACCGAAAATTTAAATGTTAAAAAATTAGAAACTTCACCTATTTTTCTGATAAAATGTGCATAACCACTATTTTTTCATTAAAATTGATAATTTCCCATATAGTTTTATTAAAAGTAAATTTTATACTTTTTTTCTCTTTTTTCATTCTTTTTGACTAATTCAACTTTATTTCTCAGTGTCTTGATCTAAAAAACGCATCTGCAGAAACGCAGGTGAAAACGCAGGTAAAAAGCGCTAAAAACGCACTAAAAACGCGGTAAAAACGCATGCGTTTTTAGCGCTAAAAAATGGTCAAAAGTCATTTGGTCAAAAACCAAGGGAAGGAAAACGTGCAGAATAAACTGCAGGTACTCCGACGCAACGTGCGCACATAGCCTTTGACAGAAACACAGATTCAGGTGCAGTCACACAGACTCAGGAGCACCCTCATACACAAATAATAAAGATAATAAGCTGTACACTAACCACTATAAAAATATAAACATGAAAAATGGTAAAGCATTACTGCTATAGGGATACTATTAACTAAGAAAAATACATTTAGCTATCTGGAAAAAATGAAATACATGAAAAGTGGTATTGAAAAACTGCTATGAATATTTGAAAGTAGTAAAAACGATAGGCCTCCCCAGTCTGAGAATACCAGTCCTCAGCTGTGTGGCTTTATCTTGGCTGGGTATCAATTGGAGTGGGACCACACGTCGTTTTTTTTACTATTATTTATTTATTGTACTGCACGATATAGACCCGCCCACCAACGGCTGTGATTGGTTGCACCGAGACAGCTGTCACTCAGCGTTGGGGCTCGTCTGACTGCAACTAATCATAGGTGCCGGTGGGCGGGGGAAGTAGTGAATATGAGATAAGAAGCCGCGGGAGCAGTGTGACAGCTGTGCCGCGCCGGTGATCAGTGAGTATGAAGGAGGGAGAGAGGGTTAGACTGACACCAACAGAGAGAGAAAGACCGACAATGACAGAAAGAGAGAGACCGACACCGACAGAGAGAATGAAAGACCGACAGAGAGAGAGAGAGACTGACATCGACAGAGAGAGACCGACACCGACTGAGAGAGAGACCGACACCGACGGAGAGAGAGAGAGAAACCGACAGAGAGATAGAGAGAGAGACCGACACAGAGAGAGACCGACAGAGAGAGATAGAGAGACCGACACCGACGGAGAGAGAGACAGAGAGACCGACACCAACGGAGAGAGAGAGAGACCGACAGAGAGATAGAGAGAGAGACCGACAGAGAGAGAGAGAGACCGACAGAGAGAGAGACCGACAGAGAGAGAGACCGACATAGAGAGAGACCGACACCGACGGAGAGAGAGAGAGAGAGACCGACAGAGAGATAGAGAGAGAGACCGACAGAGAGAGAGACCGACAGAGAGAGAGAGAGAGAGACCGACACCGACGGAGAGAGAGACAGAGAGACCGACACCAACGGAGAGAGAGAGACCGACAGAGAGATAGAGAGAGAGACCGACAGAGAGAGAGACCGACAGAGAGAGAGAGAGACCGACAGAGAGATAGAGAGAGAGACCGACAGAGAGAGAGACCGACAGAGAGAGAGAGAGACCGACACCGACGGAGAGAGAGACAGAGAGACCGACACCAACGGAGAGAGAGAGACCGACAGAGAGATAGAGAGAGAGACCGACAGATAGAGAGAGAGACCGACAGAGAGATAGAGAGAGAGACCGACAGAGAGAGAGACCGACAGAGAGAGAGAGAGACCGACACCGACGGAGAGAGAGACAGAGAGACCGACACCAACGGAGAGAGAGAGACCGACAGAGAGATAGAGAGAGAGACCGACAGAGAGAGAGACCGACAGAGAGAGACCGACAGAGAGATAGAGAGAGAGACCGACAGAGAGAGAGACCGACAGAGAGAGAGAGAGACTGACACCGACGGAGAGAGAGACAGAGAGACCGACACCAACGGAGAGAGAGAGACCGACAGAGAGATATAGAGAGAGACCGACAGAGAGAGAGACTGACAGAGAGAGAGAGAGACCGACAGAGAGAGAGAGAGACCGACAGAGAGAGAGACCGACAGAGAGAGAGAGAGACCGACACCGACGGAGAGAGAGACAGAGAGACCGACACCAACGGAGAGAGAGAGACCGACAGAGAGATAGAGAGAGAGACCGACAGAGAGAGAGAGACCGACAGAGAGAGAGAGACCGACAGAGAGAGAGACCGACAGAGAGAGAGACCGACACCGACGGAGAGAGAGAGACCGACGGAGAGATAGAGAGACCGACAGATAACGAGAGAGACCGACAGAGAGAGAGAGAGAGACTGACACCGACGGAGAGAGAAAGATTCCGACACCGACGGAGAGAGAGACCGACAGAGAGATAGAGACTGACAGAGAGAGAGAGACCGATAGAGAGAGAGAAAGAGAGAGACCGAGAGAGAGAGAGACCGACACCGACGGAGAGAGAGAGAGAGAGAGACCGACACTGACAGAGAGTATAAGAGACCGAAAGACCTGCACTTTTGTTGACAAGAACGCATACAAAATGCAACTAAAATGCAGTGCAAATGCACAGCTAAACATTTTGGTTGTGTTTTGACACACCTCATTCATTTCATTGGGTGGAAAATGCAACAAAAACCCAATGACGAAGTGACATGCTTTTTTTTAGGCAATAATTTTGACAAATATTTGAGAAACAAAATACTGTCTAAAAAAAAAGCAACGTGCGCATGGAATTTTCTGACTTCTCATAGACTTTGCTGTGGAAGCAAAAAGCATGCATTTTATCATTGACACGGTGCAGTTTAAGATGCAGCCGAAATGCAGGAAAAAAAAGCCCACGTGTGCAAATGGCCTTATTCCATTATTGTTTAGTATGATAGATTAGTCCCTATGTGGTGGTATTATGGTCCCTGCATTTATTAGCATTTTTACGATGTAGGGCTGATCTATGTATGATATCCAGATTGTAGCACAGCATACTGTATACTGTATTTCTCAAACGAGCACTTGAGTCTTGGGGATCAGAAACCAATGAACCCCAGGACCTTGGCTATGTTTCTGGCAGCAATATCTTGTCTACGTGTCACTCTGGAATTTATCTATTGAGCCACCAATAATTATTTGTATTGCTTATCACCAATTGGTGATCAATGATAACAAATGGAACTTCAATAATTTCACTTGTTTAACAATGACTGTCACTAATGGCCCCAAGGTTCACAGCAGTTTTGATGAGTAGGTCTCGTGTATGATTCATTAAGAGCCACATGCCTCTTATTAAATCAGCAGTCTCTGACAAGTGCCTCCGTGTGCCGTGCCAAAACTCTTACATTACTCAGGCCTTTCATGAAGTAGACGAGCTCTAGTATCACGACCCAGTCCAGTTAAAATGACAATAGTCGCAAACATTTAGCACAACTTCAGATTGCACAAAAATTTGCAACTTTTCAAAGCAATTTCTGCCAGAATCGCTTTGATGAATTGGAGCCCAAGTCTCTGTGTTGGTCTGGTTTTTAATATATTGTAATTTTACATTACTAGACATAATTTACGTGGGAACACATCTAATATTACATTACTTACATGTGTATGTTAGAACGGTAGGCTTTTGTGCATGGATTTGTTAAAGAGGATTGTTTAAGAAGTTAATCCGTTAATTATAGGATTAACTGTAGATTGTTAGTGACCTGAATCCAGGGACCTTGTTGGAATCTACTTTTTGCTTTTCCTCTATGATTTCTCAACAGTATTTAACAAATTAATCTCTTCAAATTCTATTTTAATGAGCGCGTATAAGTAGACCTTGCCATCTATCATTGTTTGGGTATCAGGAAGTATGTAGGTCGGCCATTGTTGTTTGAATACATTGAAACTACCTTGTTGCAAATTGAAGGCTTTATGCTCTCAAAAGGTCACTGTTAATGCTTGATCTAAATGAACTGGCATTGGTATAACTCACCAATGCCAGTCACATAACTGCACAGATAAGTCTGTTTAATTTGACAGCATAAGTATGATATGATATGCTCAGGGCCACACTGGATCGGGTCTGATATTATAAGGCATACAGACCTAACACCTTTCACAAACACAATGTCCACATTTGAACTGGGGCACATCAGTCCCACTCTTGCCTAAAATCTACACAGTACTCTGTATGTGAAACCAATTGGCCATACTACAGTTCCCTGAACAGCTCGGTGGCCCAGAGTGGCGTTATGTAGGAAATGACAGTTAAGAGGACAGTGCTAGATCTGATCTGAGACCACTTCATTCTCTGCATCAGTATAACGCATTTCGGCTAGCAAGCCTTCTTCAGGTATAATATAAGCAATAACTATTGCTTATATTATACCTGAAGAAGGCTTGCTAGCCAAAATGCGTTGTATGTGGATTATGTGAACATCATTAAATAATTGTTAAAAAGGATCACCCCGCTCTGGCCTCCTATGGAAGCGCAATCACACACAGCCTGGATTTTTTTATGGTTCTGATTTGTGGTGCCTATGTGAATCCAAGGGAGGATTCTTTCATAGTGTCCAGAGATTGCTGCAAGCCAAGAGGGGCCAGTTGCCGTGGCTCAATACAGCTACTTTCAAGGCGAATTATACCTTCAAAAAGGTGAGCATTGAATTCATTTATATCCAAGTCTTTTCAGCATTTACTGCGCTTAGGTCAGTGCCGCACTTGTCTTCCCTTTTGTACCCATCCAGGTAAACTATTCAATTTCTCTGCATCAGTGTGAGTCTAATTTCTAGGATCAGAAAGTAATAGCAAATTCTAGAAAGTGTTGAATGCAATTTGTTCAATATACTTTTAGGGAAATGCACAATTCGCAGCAGACCCTAAAACTATAAGGGTATAAAAACTATAAGGGTATATGCACACGCTACAGTTTTAACTACACCCAAACTGCAACCAAAACTGCACCTTGTCCCAGAGTGCCTTGAAAAGTAAAAAAAAATGCTTGTAATCATGATACGTTTTTGGTGCGTTTTTTGTGTGTTTTTGGTGCATTTTTTGCGCGTTTTTTGGTGCGTCTGTTAATTCTAAATTTGATGCTTTTTATGGGGAAAAATAGTGATGAGTGGACTGGACTGTAAAGTCTCACCCCCGTGGGTGCCTTTCAACTCTGGAAAAAAATAAAGTAAAACTAAAGAAAACATTTTTTACTGAGTCATCTGCATGGCTGTACACTGCTCCTGCAGCCACTCTTTTTCTAGGGCCACTCTTTAGGCTCATGCATATTCACTGCTTCCCCCGCCCACCGGCATCTGTGATTGGTTGCAGTCAGACAGCGCCCACAGCCTGTGTGACAGCCTGTCTGATGCTTCCAATCAGAGACCCAGTCTGCAGCTGTACAGTAAAAATAAAAAAATAAATAAAAAAAACCATTGTGCAGTCCCCCCTAATTTTGACAACCAGCTAAACAGCTGGAGGCTGGTATTTTCAGGCTGGAGAGACTCACAGTTATTGGGAGCCCCCTAGCCTAAAAATATCAGCCTGCAGCCGCCCAGGATTGTCGCATCCATTAGATGCAACAACCCCAGCACTTTTCCTGGCTCTCCCCGATTGCCCTGGTGTGGTCACAATTGGGGTAATATGGAGTTAATTTCAGCTCACAGCTAGATTAGTGATGGCAAGCATCTGTAAGTGAAAAGAAATAAACACAAACACCGAAAAAATTCTTTATTTGAAATACAATACAAAAAAAGATCCTCTTTCACCCCTTTATTAACCCCCAAAACTTCCCTGCATATCAGATGTAGTCCAGACAAAGTCCCACGATAGTCCTGGCTCTGCTAAATCCAAACCCGGAGAGACTGAAAACATGTCCGATCTCTCCAGGCTCCGGGAAACACGGATAAGTGAGGTGACCACATCACTGTTATCTCCTACATTCTCATTTGAAATGGATGGAGTGCAGGTGTGAGTACAGCCCCAATGGTCAGACACCCAACAATCAGCAAGTCATTCCCTATATACCGATAGGGGATATCTTTTAGGCTTGATAAAACCCCTTTAGTTCCTCCAATAGACAATGGACAGCAGCTGACGGATAAGATTGTTTGACCAAGCACTACTGTGTTCTCTATGATACATCCACTGTCAGGCTTCTCGGAACCCTCAATACTGTCTGGCAACGGCCTATCTCCCTGAGAGTTAAAGGATCAGCTTTTGGAAATTTGACTTGCCCAATTTCAACTATGGGAGGCTCCAACATTTGACTGTTGGCTGATCTAATGTGTGTCACAATTCCTTATTTCAGTGTGTCTTGAACTCAGCGAGTGACAGTTTTGCTGCGCTATGAAATCAGGACTACGCTGAGTTGTTAGTTTAAGCGGGCTTTACACGCTACGATTTTGCTACAGCGATCTCGTTGGGGTCACGGAATTTGTGACGCACATCCGGTCGCTGTAGCGATCTCGTAGTGTGTGACTCCAAGGAGCGATTTTGGATCGTTGCAAAAACGTCCAAAATCGCTCCTCGTTGACATGGGGGTCCGCTCCCAATTATCGATACTATCGCTTTCCCATTGTTGTTCCTCGTTCCTGCGGCAGTGCACATCGCTGTGTGTGACCCCCGTAGGAACGAGGAACATCTCCTACCTGCCGCCGGCCATAATGCGGAAGGAAGGAGGTGGGCGGGATGTTCGTCCTGCTCATCTCCGCCCCTCCGCTTTCATTGGGCGGCCGCTCAGTGACGTCGCTGTGACGCCGAGCGGACCGCCCCCTTAGAAAGGAGGCGGCACGCCGGTCATAGCGACGTCGCTATGCAGGTAAGTATGTGATGCGCGTGCACGATTTTGTGCGCGACGGGCAGCGATATGCCCGTTTCGCACAAAAGATGGGGGCGGGTCACATGCTAGCGATATCGGTACTGATATCGTAGCATGTAAAGCCACCCTTAGTGAGAGCTTAGTCATCCAATATAGTACAGGGGCGTGCTGAGCTGTTGGTATGTTGATTGACAGCTCAGCCGCCCAATCTGAGATTAGTAGATGATGGGCTTTTTCAGATGTTCCATGTTCTGAGTGATTGCCCAGCTTTTTAGCTGAGTAGTCAGTCCCAAATCACTGCCATTCATTGCATTTGCTCACTTGTCCATGTTTGCCTCGTTTGTATGTGCTCTGTGTTCTGGTCTATTACTGCCTTTTCTTTTTCTTTCTTTTCAATGTTTTATTTAAATTTTCATAGAAACATACAGCTCACTTTGCAAAAAATAACATTATATATCACGAACAACAAAATTGTGAATACAGGTAGCTATTACAGCAGTGTCACTCAAAAAGCTAGAGTTTAGCCTCAGCCACGTGGTGGCCCCACCTCACTGCCTACATTGGGCCTTTAACAAAACCTGGCCGATATAAAGTAGAACTATAATTAAATGTCCATTGGGAAAAAAGACTAAGTGAGAGGAGAGGTCACCGGTAGTCTGAGGTAATTAATAAAAGCACTCAGGGCATAACAAACAAAAATTGAAGATATACAATTAGAAAAACAGAAGACAAGGAAGACATTGGAAAGACAAGCTAGGAGAGGAGGGGAGGGTTGTGGGGATTAGATTGTGGGTGTAAAGCTGGGGTCACACTAAACGACAGCGACAACGACGTCGCTGTTACATCACCATTTTCTGTGACGTAGCAGCGACCTTGTAAGTCGCTGTTATGATCGCTGCTTAGCTGTCAAACACAGCAGCCGAAGCAGCGATCATAACGACACGCGTCGCTGTGCTGCAACATGTGCAGAGAGCAGGGAGCCGCGCACACTGAGCGCTGGCTCCCTGCTCTCCTAGCTACAGTACACATCGGGTTAATTACACGATGTGTACTGCAGCTACATGTGCAGAGAGCAGGGAGCCGGCGCTGGCAGCGTGAGAGCGGCGGAGGCTGGTAACGAAGGTAAATATCGGGTAACCACCTTGGTTACCCGATGTTTACCTTGGTTACAGCTTACCGCAGCTGTCAGATGCCGGCTCCTGTTCCCTGCTCGCTTCATTTCGTCGCTCTCTCGCTGTCACACACAGCGATCTGTGCGTCACAGCGGGAGAGCGACGACCAAAAAATGAAGCTGGACATTCAGCAACGAGCGGTGACCTCACAGCAGGGGCCAGCTCGTTGCTGGATGTCACACACAGCGACAGCGACGGGACGTCGCTGAAACGTCACAGAAAATGGTGACGTAGCAGCGATGTCGTTGTCGTTGTCGCTGTGTGTGACACCACCTTTAGGCTCACATGGCTCGAAACAGATGTAAGTGTGCCGCAGTTTGGTTTACTTGTCAGGAGGGCAGGCAAGTGTTGCAGGCATTAATGCCATTTCAGAGATAAACTCTTTTGACAATCTATAGGTTATCCATGGACTCCAGATCTTCTGGAAAGAGGTCAAATTGTGTTGAGTAAGTAAAGCCAGCTCCTTGGTATGATACAAGAGGTCAATTTTACTTAGGAGGTGTTTCTTAGATGGTATGGGGGTCACTAGCCAATGAGTTGGAATCAGGAGTTTTCCCGCTGCCACAATAAAAACAGCTAACTTAGATAACGGTTTGTTAGCCGGCCAGATGGGTTGAGTAGAGCCTCTTCTGGAGTTAACTGGACTTGAAAACTAGTAAGGTTTGAGATGAGTGATCAGATATCCCGCCAAAAGCTACATAGAGAGGGGCACGTCCACTGCAAGTGGAGATAAGTTCCCATCTTGGTTCCGCACCTCCAACACATAGGAGAGGAGGATGAGTGCCATTGGTGTGATTTTTAATCATAAAGATTTTATTACATTTCCAGCATATAACAAAGAAATTTGACCATGTCAAACCACATACAGGTAACAATACAAAAACAGAGTACATATAGGGTATATCAACATATCATTGTGGGACATTAAATACCCCTACAGTACGAACTGGGGATAACTAAGGAAAAACATAGGGGGGAGGGGGGAGAAGGGGGTGAGCAGCCATATAGATAAATTACCTTAGTGAGTCTAGCATTTTCCCTGGGGTTATCTGTCTCAAGGGGCCAGCTCTAAGTTACTTCAAGGTTCAGGGGAGCCTGGCGACTGTGGGGGGTTAGAAGGTTGCGGGAGAGCCGCAGCATATGGAGAAGTCGCCCAGGGGGCCCATTGTTCCAGCACTGCCTCTTTCTTTTTCAGACTAGAAGCTAAACTCGTTTCATATACCCACTGTAGATTCAGCCTGTCTGTTAGCTCTGTCCTAGTTGGGGACAGCGGGGACTTTCACCTGTAAGCTATACAATGCCTACCTGCAATAAGGAAATGGGTTTTAAAGGGGTCAGAAATTGTGTCTATACCCATATGTAGAACGGCGAGTGCTGGGGACAGGGGGATCCAGAGACCAGTGACCTCCCGGGTCATTTCAAAAACTAAATTCCAAAATTCAAAGGTCCTTGGGCAGAACCACCACATATGACAGCACAGTGGGGACGTATTTGGAGAAAAGGTTGCTAATCTGGTGGGGAAATTATACCATCTCAGGTGGATTTTTTTTTAGTTGTTCAATATGGTTAAGGCCAGTGCTTTTTTTGTACAAAAATATTTCCTGCTACGCATCTCTGAGGCAAGGAGCGGGGGGGGGGGGGGACTTTTTCAGGCGCCGCTGGCCGACATTGAGGAGTGGGGGGGGTGGGTGTTCATGAGCACAAGGGATTGTCCACTACTTTAACCATTAATGACCTTTCCTTGGGATAGGTCACCAATGTCTGGATGGTCGGGGTCCGGCACCTGGCAACCCCGCCAATTCCCTACACTAGGTGCCGGTGGTGGCTGGAAGTGCTCAGTTCTGGATCTGCTCCGTCTTCTGATAGTGGCAGCAGTCTCCTATTAAAATCAATGAGGCGGATGTGCAGTACCCGGCCGCGGACACTATCTGAGGATGGAGCAGATCCAGAAATAAGCATTTCCGGCCACCTACACCATAATCAGCTGATCAGTGGTGGTCCCATTGTGCTCACATCAGAAGCAATACACAAGTGGGACCAAGGCCTAATGATAAGACATTGTCAGTATCACAAAAAAACCCATTTACATTCAGGTACCTTATAGATGATGTTGTCTCTAGTCATTTCTTTCTATTCTTCATCTTGTCCTGACGCAATGATGACTTTTTACATTCACATCTCGTCTCTGCAGATTTCCATCTTCTCCGGTCTTCTGCAGCACATCCCGACACAATGCCCCTAAAAATAGCAGAATGATTATAATACTTCTACTTAAAAAATATCTGCCCTACGCAGTGCCCCAGAATAAATAATGGCCCCTCACAGTATTCTCTGCACAAAATATGACCCACACTGTCCCTCTTATGGTACATGGCCTACATATTCCCTCTTTCCAAGCTGAGCCTACTGTTTACAGTGTCCTTTACACTGTGTCCCCTTATACTGCCCAGTCTTTATACTGTGCCTTCATCACACTCCCCCTCCTTGCTATAACCTCACACTTTCCTCCCATTCTGCCCCTTCTCCATACCACCCCCTCCACTACGCAGTCTTTATTCTGTGCCCCTCCCATTCTTCTCATCCCTTACTGTCTCCTCACTACCTCCTGTGTGTCCATATACTTTTCCACCTCACTCCCCATCCTGCCCACTTGCTCCTCATACCATGTCACTCTTTATTCTGTGTCCTCAAAATTACTTTCCAGTTCGCTCCACGTCCTCTCTGTCCCCATGCATGAAACCTCATCCTCTCTGTCCCCATGCATGAAATCTCATCCTCTCTGTCCCCATGCATGAAATCTCATCCTCTCTCTCCCCATGCTTTACCCCTCATCCTCTCTCTCCCCATGCATGAAACCTCATCCTCTCTCTCCCCATGCATGAAATCTCATCCTCTCTGTCCCCATGCATGAAATCTCATCCTCTCTCTCCCCATGCTTTACCCCTCATCCTCTCTCTCCCCATGCTTTACCCCTCATCCTCTCTCTCCCCATGCATGAAACCTCATCCTCTCTCTCCCCATGCATGAAACCTCATCCTCTCTGTCCCCATGCATGAAATTTCATCCTCTCTGTCCCCATGCATGAAATCTCATCCTCTCTCTCCCCATGCTTTACCCCTCATCCTCTCTCTCCCCATGGTTTATCCCTCATCCTCTCTCTCCCCATGCATGAAACCTCATCCTCTCTCTCCCCATACTGTGTCCAAAGATACTTCCCCCTCCCCATCCTCTCTTCCCACCATACTCTGTGCACAGATAGTTCCCTCCACCAGCCATACTGTGTATATACATATTGCCCCCTGCCCACCCTCTGTCCCCCCCAAAGTGTGTCCACAGATGGTTCCCATTCCCCACCCTCTGTCCCCCCCATAGTGTGTCCACAGATGGTTCGCATTCCCCACCCTCTGTCCCCCCCACAGTGTGTCCACAGATGGTTCCCTCCCCCACCCTCTGTCCCACCCATAGTGTGTCCACAGATGGTTCCCTCTCCCACCCTCTGTCCCCCCCATATTGTGTACACAGATGGTTCCCATTCCCACCCTCTGTCCCCCCCATAGTGTGTGCACAGATAGTTCCCTCCCCTCACCCTCTCTCCCCGCCATAGTGTGTGCACAGATGGTTCCCTCCCTCACCCTCTCTCCCCCATACTATTTCATAAATACTCCCCTCTTACCCCATAATGTTCCTCCGTCCGTGTCTTCTTCAGCTCCACAGTGGAGCACTTCTCAGCGTTTCTCTGCCTCCTCCGCGCTGCAGTGCTGGCTTCCGGGTCAGCAGTCTGATCAGCTGACCTGATCACATGACCGCCGTCGCGCTGACCCGGAAGTCAGCGCCAGGGATCACCGCTTCAATTGTCCTCGCGTCTGACAGATGCAAGGACAATTGAGCAGTGGAGCCGCGTGCTGCACTTTCTATAAGTGCGGCTGTCAGCGTGACCGCTCAGAGAATAGCGGCTCCCACCCGGCAGACTTCCACACCGCCGCATCAGGCAGCCCGACAGCGCCACCTGGAGACGCCTCTGGCTTGTGCCTCCCCTCCACATGGCTAATTTGTATAGTTTACAAATTAGCCATGTGGACAGAGCCAGAGGCGCTCTTCATATTTTCCGGTACGCCGTACCGGCGCGTACCACCACAAAAAAAAACACTGGTTAAGGCATGAGGAAAATCTTTGGATCCACTTTGAGGCAGAGTGCCAGGCCTGAGTTGGGAGTGGGGAGGAAAGATCCTTCTCCCATTTAAGCATGTAGGGGAGTTGTTTATCATCTAGCGGGCCATTTAGTAATTTATAGACGTATGAGAGGCCCTTAATTGTACTATTTTGAAAGAAGTTTTTAATTGAGATGGGGTCAGCTACTAAAGGGTTGGAGATAATTGGAGCGTTTATGAGAAAGTGGCGCAACTGAAAAAATTGGAACAAGCTGTGCCGAGGAAGATTGAATTTCTCACACATCTCTGAGTAGGGAAGTAAAACTCCATCTTTATATAGGTCCGCTAACACCACAGGCTCTTTTTTTACCCATGAGGTAAGGTTTAAATTTGGGATAAAGGATTCAAGCGCTCTCAGGGGGATATTTGGTCTTAAAGCTTGTGACACTGTTCCACTCCACTCGCTCCAATTTTTCTTCAGTGTTGCTGTTGTGGGAAGAAGATCACCATGGGAAGAGGGGGCTAGAATTAATGATTCAATGAACTGTTTATAGGTGTGACAATTGATTGAGGAATGTTCGATCTGCAACCATCTCTGGTCTAGTTCGTTTTTCCACCAGTCACGAGCCGCCTCCAAAATGGCAGCTCTATGATAGGTTAGAATATTTGGGATACCCATGCCTCCGCCATTCAATGGTGCATGCATGCAGCGCAGGGCTATTCTTGTTTTTTTCCCAGCCCAATTGAATTTTCCCATTAGTGAATGGATTTTAGATAGATAGCGGTGTGGGATTGCCAAGGGGAGGCATCTCAGGAGGTAGATGATTTTTGGGAGTCTGCATCCAGGACAGGGGAAGCAGAGTGAGGCGGGCAAGTTCATTTTCTAGTGAATTATGTAGAGCTATCATATTTTTTTGAATTATGGTTTTAAGTGGGGCCAGTATAATACCCAGGTAAGGGATGCCATCCTCTTCGGGGTATAACTGAGATAAGGCAGTTTTGGTAGCCTGAGGCAGGAAAAGCGGAAAAATGAGGGATTTATTAACGTTTAGTTTGTAGTACGAGATTTGTGAAAAAGAGGTCAAAATCTCCATTATATGCTTCAGGGACACTACTACATTGGTACACGATAGGATGACATCATCTGCATATAAGCTGATCACATGATCCATCTTGCCCGCTTTCACTCCCGAAATCTGCGGACACTCACGAATGGCCTGGGCCAAGGGTTCTATGGTGAGAGCATAAATGATAGGGGAGAGGGGGCATCCTTGACGTGTCCCATTAGTGATTTCAAAGCTCCGAGACATAAACCCGGACGCCAATACCTTAGCATTGGGACTAGAATAAAGCGCCATTATAGCAGATAAAATAGGGCCTTCAAATCCAAACTTATCTAGTACCGATTTCAGGTAACCCCAGTGTACCCTGTCGAATGCTTTTTCTGCGTCTAAGGACAGGAGCACACTGGGGGTTTTCCTTTTCTCAACTAGCGCGATCAGGTCCAGCATCCTTCTTGTTCCATCCTTCGCCTGTCTGCCCGCCACAAATCCCACCTGATCTGAAGCAATTAGTTTCGGGAGAATTTTATGAATCCTGGCCGAAATAATTTTTGCATACAATTTTACATCACAATTCAAAAGGGATATGGGCCTAAAGTTTCCGGGGGTTACTGGGGGTTTTCCCGGTTTAGGTAAGGTAGTTATTATGGCCTCAAGATTACTTGGCGAGATAGCTACTGATTCTTGCCAAGAGGAGAAGATTCTCAGGATAAATGGGGACAGAATGTTAGTGAATTGTTTATAATATGTGTTAGTGAGCCCGTCTGGGCCAGGAGCTGAGTTTCTTTTTGCCGAATTAATTGCTTGGCGAACTTCTTGTATAGAGAAGGGCACATTGAGCAGTTTTAGCTGATCTGTGGATAACCGGGGGAGGTTAATGCTATTTAAAAAGGAACTAATTGTGTCTTGGGAGGACTTTGGGGTGGTGAGGTCATCTTTAAGGTTGTATAGTGATTGGTAAAAGTCAGCAAATGCATTGGCGATCTCTGTTGGGTTGCAATTTTTTGAATGAGGGCCTGATATAAGGAACTCTATTTTGTTTTGTACTTCTCTTTTTTTGACTCTCCTGGCTAATAAGGCTCCTGCCCTGTCACCCATGGCATAAAATCAAGGAAATTGATTTGGTTTAGGATAGCTTTGGAAGCTGCCTGACGTCTTTTTTTCTCCCTAGTGGCGATTTTTATGAATGACCCCCTAATATAAGCTTTGTGAGAGAACCACAATGACTCCTCTTTTACTTCGTTATTATCATTAAATTTGAACAATTCGTTGAGGTCAGATCTTAGTTCCTCAGCTACTTGTTTGGAAGCTAGAAGGGAATCATTCATTCGCCACCGGTCAAATATAGGCGAGCGATCTTGCTCTCGAATAGTCAAATAAATGGGGGCATGATCTGACCATGATATTATTCCAATTTTAGAATCTGAACAGTCTGTAATAAGTGTACTATCTACCAGAAAATAGTCCAATCAGCTGTAGGAGCTGTAGGAACCGAGGTGAGAAGTATGTGTAGTCTCTTTCATTTGCATGATGGTATCTCCATATATCATGAAGGTGCCATTCTGAGACCACTACTCTCATCTCTTTCCTCTGTACAGCAGCATTCGAACTGTCCAAGGAGCTTGACATTAACATATTGTAGTCTCCGCAAATTATTTGCTTACCTCCCGTGACTGCTGAGAGTTTAATCAGGAATTTGCGCAAGAAACAGATCTGGCCTGTATTGGGGGCATATACAGATGCAATAGTATAACTGGACCCATTTATGGAGCAATTTAGAATAGCATATCTGCCGTCAGGATCTGAGTGCTGGGCTAGCATAGTGAAAGAGACAGTATTTTTTACACAAATAAATACACCCGCCTTTTTTTTTTTGACCACATGCATGCATCATAAATGGGAATTTAGGATTATTCAGCCGATACGTGTCATTTTGGAGAAGATGTGATTCCTGTCCGCAAATCACATCACATTTTGATCTTGACACTTCCCGCCAGAACATAGACCTCTTAGCTGGCGAATTTAGACCTTTTACATTTATAGACATACAGTTTAACACCATTATGCTAGAATTAGAGTCTCTTGGCTAAGACTGCAAGGAGGGAAAGGAAGGTTAGGTAGAACATAACACGCATAACCAACATTTGTCCAAAAGGAAAAAAAAAGTCCAAAAAAGGACCAGTGGCATGATAGGAAATTGCCGCCCTGGGGGCCAGAAGGACCTGGATGAACCATATCCAGAGAGCCTTCAAGAAAAATAACTAAGTCACAACCACGACTCGAAATTTTAGATAACTCACGCTACGGACCACTCTTCATTAATTTTCTCCCTGTGGGATGGCCCTGCTGCTCTCGGAGATCTGTCTGGGAGATTCACCAAGTTCCACGAAGAAAGGAGCCTAGCCAGCTGGTTTGGCGAGTGACACACGTGGGTGTTCCCTGCCCGGGTGATCAGGATTTTGACAGGGAAGCCCCATCTGTAGGCGATAGCTTCATCTCTTCCTCCTGTACCTGTCTGTGTCTTGTACTGTTTATGATTATTATACTTGTCCCTAATATGTATACCCCTTTCACATGTAAAGCGCCATGCAATTGATGGCGCTATAATAATAAATAATAATAATAATCTCTTAAGATCTTGGTGTAAGGAGCAAATTCTCTCTGTTTTGCCAGAGTTCCAGCCGACAGATCAGGGAAAATGGATATAAGGCGGAATGTCTCAGGCAGGGATGGCTTCTTCCTCAGAGCTTGTAGCAGGGCTTCCTTGGTTTTGTAGAAATGCAGGCGAGCTAAGGTATCCCGAGGGGCCTCAGCATTAAGAAATTTTGGTTTTGGGACTCTGTGAATCCTGTCTATTATGAAATCATTTGGGCCCAGATCTGGCAAGGCCTCCTGCAGCAAGGATATCAAAAAGCTCTGCAATCCTCCGTCTGGTATAACCTCCGGAATCCCTCTTATATTGTTCCGGCGAGATCGGTCCTCCAGATCCAGGATTTTAGTTTGCAGCCCCTGTACTTGCTCTTCTAGGTCTGCATTGAGGCTGTTATGGGATCTTGTGAGCTCCTCCATCTTTGTTTCAATGTGAGAGGTGCGGGCCCCTATGGCTGTAATATCTCCACGCATCTCAGCTACCATGCCTTTCCAGTCCTCTTGCAGTGAGGCACGGAGGGCACTGAGAAGCTTCTGCATCGTTCGCTTTGTAAGTGGAATGTCAGCATTATCAGTGTCAAGGTCTGTAGCAGCCGTGGAGCCCCTCCTGGATGAGCGTGTTGAAGCAGTGGAGGAGGAAGCGGCCATCTTATCTCTTCCAGCACTAAGGGTATGTGCGCACGTTGCTTTTTACTTGCTTTTTTGCTGCTTTTTCTTCTGCGCTGTTTAATGCCAAAATGGATGTGTTCTTCTATTCAAGCAAAGTCTATGGGAATTTGGGTTTCTTGTTCACACTATGTTGTTCAAAATGCTGCCTTTTTGAGGCAGAACTTTGGTCAAAAACTCAGCTTTTCAAAGAAGCAACATGTCAATTGTTTTTGCCATTTGGGTTTTGCACTGCAAAGCTGAGTTTTTGACCAAAGTTCTGCCACAAAAAGGCAGCATTTTGAACAACATAGTGTGAACAAGAAACCCAAATTCCCATAGACTTTGCTTGAATAGAAGAACACATCCATTTTGGCATTAAACAGCGCAGAAGAAAAAGCAGCAAAAAAGCAGGTAAAAAGCAGGTAAAAAGCAACGTGCGCACATACCCTCAAGGTGGCTTTACACACTGCAACATCGCAAACGACATCGCTGTAATGTCACCGGTTTTGTGACATAATAGCGACCTCTCCAGTGACATTTCAGTGTGTGAAACACATCAGCGACCTGGCCCCTGCTGTGAAGTTGCTGATCGCTACAAATCGTTCAGGACCATTCTTTGGTCCTTTGTTTCCCGCTGTGCAGCATGATCGCTAGAAAGTCTCAGTGTGTAAAGGGGACTTAAATGTGCAGGCAGCAGGAGCCGGCTTCTGCGGACACTGGTAACCACGGTAAACATCGGGTAACCAAGAAGCCCTGTTCTTGGTTACCCAATATTTTCCTTCGTTACTAGCCTCCGCCGCTCTCACTGTCAGTGCCGGATCCTGCTCCTTGCACGTGTAGCAGAGTACACATCGGGTAATTAACCCCATGTGTGCTGTAACTAGGAGAGCAGGGAGCCAGCGCTAAGCAGTGTGCGCTGCTCCCTGCTCTCTGCACGTGTAGCTACAGCACACATCGGGTAATTAACCCGATGTGTGCTGTAACTAGGAGAGCAGGGAGCTGTCACGCTCCCCAGCTCCCGTGCCATGCTCCCCGGCTCCCCTGCCACGCTTCCCGGCTCCCCTGCCATGTTTCCAGGCTCCCCTGCCATGCTTCCCCGCTCCCGTGCCACGCTCCCCGGTCCCCCGCTCCACAGCCTCCATGCTCCCTCACCTGCGGCCTCCAGGCAACCCGGTCCCCGCTCCCGGCGCCCGTCTGCGATGCTGAGCCAGCCCGGCACTCCTTCGTCCTGTGCACCGCTTCCTGCTCTGGCTTCTGGCACCCGGGCCTCGCGCATGTGAATTAGGGCGCGCGCGCGGTCATTGACCCTCTCTTAAAGGGCCAGCGTCCTCCAACAGGATATTGAAGATTCAGGTACAGGGTATATAGGGGGATCCTTTCCAAGTGGGCGGGGCCTGTTCTTCGTGTTTGTTAAGCTAGGAGTCAGGTCTCCCTGTGCCTTGTCCCGTACTTACCTATCTCTCTTGTAGAGTCGCTCCTGTCTCGCCAACCGGTCCTGACGCTTCCAGAACCCCGAACGGTGACTGTCCGCCATCTCGTCAGTCCCTACCATCTCCGATCCCTGAATCCGTGTGGTGACCGACCTCCTCGCTCAACTGGTTCCGGACTCTGCCTGACATCATCTCAGCCTCCGAACCTGAGCTCCGTCACCCGGACAACCTTCAGAGACTCCGTGGTCCCAGGGACTTCTTCACTCCACTCCTCTGAACGGACTGTCCTGCTACCCGTAGTGCTCCGGCTACCGGGCACCTTGCCCTCGGTGGGGTGCTCAGTCCAGTGGATCCACCTCCGGGGCCTACCCGTCCTCCTGGTCCTAACAGTAAGAACAGGCCATGGATCCCGCCGAAGCACTAGCGTCCCAGCTGGCCGGATTGCAGCAGGAACTCGGACGACAACGCGAGACCCAGTCCCACATGCTGGCCTTCATGTCCTTGGTGGACACCCGCCTGAATACGCTGCAAGCAACAGCCACGTCCCTGGTATCTCAGTCTTCACCAGCACAGTCCACGGCCGCAGTTCCCATGGCAGCTTCCTCAGAAGCCTCTAAACTCCGCTTGGCCTCTCCACCCCGATATGCCGGAGATCCTAAGACCTGCAGAGGATTCTTGAATCAGTGCTCCCTCCACTTTAAGCTGCTTCCGCATCTGTTTGCCTCCGACAAAGCCAAGGTGGCGTTTGTGATGTCCCATCTAGAGGGTGAGGCACTGGCCTGGATGAACCCCTTGTGGGAGAAGGAGGACCCTGTAACTACTAACATCCAGGAATTCTTGCAGGCATTTAGAACCACCTTTGACGAACCCGGACGTGCCGCCGCGTCCGCCTCATCACTCCTCAGGCTACGTCAGGGGACCTTGACGGTGGGTCAATATGCCATCCGCTTCCGCAGCTTGGCCTCAGAATTAGGGTGGAACAATGAGGCCCTAACCGCCGCCTTCTGGGAAGGACTCTCCGGTCGTATTAAGGACGAGCTGGCAGGCCGCGATGTTCCTTCCACCCTGGATGCCCTGATCACACTAGCCACCCGCGTGGACCTCCGTTTTCAGGAACGATCCAAAGAGGTGTCCCACGACAGACGTCCGATACGGCATTCCTCTCCTCCGCAGAAGCCCATCGTACCTCAGTTGGCGTCGTCTGGCGTCTCTGTCCCCGAGCCCATGCAGATTGATCGTTTGCGGCAGTCCGAACGCCGAGCAGAACGGCTCGCCAAGGGCCTCTGCTTCTACTGCGGAGAGGACACAACTGCTACGTTCCTGTCCAGAAAGGCCAGGAAACTCCAAAGCCTAGGGTTGGTAGGAGAGGCCACCCTAGGTACTGGGACCCTCTCAGACCCGGTTACGTGGACTGTTCAAGTGACAGCGGGAGAGACGCGGTTCACGGCAGAGGCGTACCTTGATTCCGGGGCAGCAGGCAATTTCATCCAGCAGGCCACGGTGGACAAGTACCAGGTGCCGGCTACTCCACTCGACAAACCCCTCGTGATTGCCTCTGTAGACGGGAGACCCCTCTCTGACACCATCTCGTGGATCACCAAGCCTGTAGAACTACGTATCGGTGCCCTTCACACCAAGAGAATCACTCTCTACGTCCTCCCGCACATGTCTCATCAAATCCTGCTGGGACTCCCCTGGTTACGGACACACGAACCGTCGGTCAACTGGTGTGCTGGCGAAATTACCCAATGGGGCTCCTCTTGCCACGAGAACTGCCTGAAGTCCATACAGCCCATCCGATGACCTCCGGTTCCGGAGTCCCTATCAGGACTGCCTTCGGCCTATTGGTGATTCGCGGACGTTTTTGATAAAAAAGAGTCGGAGGTACTGCCGCCACATCGTCCTTACGACTGCGCCATCGACCTACTCCCGGGAACCACACCACCTCGAGGACGGATATATCCTTTGTCCCCTGCTGAAACAAGAGCCATGTCTGCCTACATCACTGAGAACCTGGCAAGGGGATTCATCCGGAGATCCTCCTCTCCTGCTGGAGCAGGCTTCTTCTTCGTTAAGAAGAAAGAGGGCGACCTGCGCCCCTGCATTGACTACCGGGGATTGAACCAAATCACCGTAAAGAATAAATACCCCCTGCTGCTCATCCCCGAATTGTTTGATCGGCTTAGAGGAGCTCGTGTGTTTACCAAGTTGGATCTTCGTGGTGCCTACAACCTGGTCCGCATCCGCTCTGGGGACGAATGGAAGACTGCATTTAACACTCGCGATGGGCACTACGAGTATTGTGTGATGCCCTTCGGCCTGTGTAACGCACCGGCAGTCTTTCAAGAATTAGTGAACGACGTGTTCCGGGACCTTCTGTACGTCTGTGTGGTAGTATATCTGGATGACATCCTGGTCTTCTATCCGGACCTCCAGACCCACAGAGAGAACGTGCAGCTGGTACTACAAAGACTGAGAGAGAATCGTCTGTACGCCAAGTACGAGAAGTGTGTCTTCGAGCAGTCTTCTCTTCCCTTCCTGGGTTACGTAATCTCCGATACCGGCCTGCAGATGGACCCGGAGAAGGTCTCTTCCATTCTCAACTGGCCCCCTCCTTCCGGACTGAAGGCAATTCAACGTTTTCTTGGTATTGCGAACTATTACCGTCAGTTCATCCCTCACTTCTCTGCCCTGACTGCGCCTCTCTCTGCCTTGACCAAGAAGGGGGCTAATCCGAAGGACTGGTCACCTGCGGCCGACGCCGCGTTTGGCTCCCTGAAGCGGGCATTTGCTTCATCTCCTGTGCTCCACCGTCCTGAGTTAAACCGACAGTTCACCTTGGAGGTAGATGCCTCCTCCTCTGGAGCTGGGGCAGTGCTCATGCAGAAGTCCTCCACCGGGAAGATGGTTACTTGCGGTTTCTTCTCCAAGAGCTTCTCAGCGCTGGAACGCAACTACACCATCGGTGACCGAGAGCTATTAGCAGTCAAGCTGGCTCTGGAAGAATGGCGCTACCTTCTGGAGGGAGCAGTGTACCCCGTGATCATTTACACGGACCACAAGAACCTGGAATACCTGCGGTCTGCTCAGCGACTGAACCCACAACAAGCCAGGTGGTCCTTATTCTTTGCCAGGTTCGATTTCCAACTCCATTTTCATCCCGCGGATAAGAATGTGCGAGCAGATGCCTTGTCCAGGTCATTCGTGCCCATGGAACAGGAGGAGGAGACATCCCAACCCATCATCTGCCCAAGTAAAATCATTCCGGTGGCTCCTGTCACTCTGGCCCAGATACCACCCGGGAAGACCTATGTCTCTGAAACTGACAGACAAAAAGTCTTGCACTGGGGCCATGCCTCGAAAATAGCTGGCCATGCCGGTCAGAAGAGAACATGGAGTACAATTGTACGTCACTACTGGTGGCCATCCCTTCGCACGGACGTCACGTCCTTTGTCTCAGCCTGCTCCTCTTGTGCCCGGAACAAGACGCCCAAACAACTGCCATATGGTTGTCTTCTGCCACTGCCAATTCCCTCCGTTCCGTGGCAACACATTGCAATGGACTTTATTACAGACTTGCCCTTGTCCTCCGGACACACGGTCATATGGGTCGTGGTGGACCGTTTCTCCAAGATGGCTCATTTCGTCCCTATGGCTGGACTGCCCTCTGCCCAGGAGCTCGCTGACGTCTACATACAGCACATCTTCCAGTTGCATGGCTTTCCATCACACATTGTGTCCGACAGAGGAACTCAGTTTACCTCGCGCTTCTGGAGGGCTCTCTGCAAACATCTGGGAGTGACTCTGGACTTTTCTTCGGCCTACCATCCTCAGTCGAATGGCCAAGTGGAAAGAGTCAATCAGATCCTGACCTCCTTCTTGCGTCACTACGTTAACACCCATCACGACAATTGGTCCACGCTCCTTCCCTGGGCTGAATTCTCCCATAACCATCACGTCAGTGAGTCCTCCTCCAGCTCTCCCTTCCATGTCGTTTACGGACTTCAGCCTTCCGTCCCATTACCTGTATCTTCGTCCTCGGATGTCCCCGCTGCTGGTACCGTAGTCCGTGACTTTTCAACAATTTGGGACTCTGTCAAGACGTCCCTTGGACGCGCTTCCCTGCAGATGAAGAGACACGCGGACAAGAGGCGTCTAGATCCTCCGTGTTTCTCTCCAGGAGATCTGGTCTGGCTTGCTTCCAAATATGTCCGATTGGAGCTACCATCGTACAAGCTGGGTCCTCGATACATCGGGCCGTTTAAAGTCATCGCCAAGATCAATGAGGTCTCCTACAAGCTGCAGCTCCCGGCCACGATGAGGATACCCAACTCCTTCCACGTCTCCCTGCTCAAGCCAGTTGTCCTTGGTCCCTTCTCCGCTGCTGCCAGTTCTGCTCCACCTCCTATTGCTGACGATGACATCTATGCGGTAAGGGATATCGTGGCCATGAAGACCGTGCGGGGCCGACAGTTCTTCCTGATGGACTGGGCTGGGTATGGTCCTGAGGATAGGTCCTGGGAACCCCGGGAGAATGTGGGTACTCCTCTGATACGTGCCTTCCTGTCCCGGTTGCGGGGAGGGGGGCGTGGGGGAGGGGGTACTGTCACGCTCCCCAGCTCCCGTGCCATGCTCCCCGGCTCCCCTGCCACGCTTCCCGGCTCCCCTGCCATGTTTCCCGGCTCCCCTGCCATGCTTCCCCGCTCCCGTGCCACGCTCCCCGGTCCCCCGCTCCACGGCCTCCATGCTCCCTCACCTGCGTCCTCCAGGCAACATGGTCCCCGCTCCCGGCGCCCGTCTGCGATGCTGAGCCAGCCCGGCACTCCTGCGTCCTGTGCACCGCTTACTGCTCTGGCTTCTGGCACCCGGGCCTCGCGCATGCGCATTAGGGCGCGCGTGCGGTCATTGACCCTCTCTTAAAGGGCCAGCGTCCTCCAACAGGATATTGAAGATTCAGGTACAGGGTATATAGGGGGATCCTTTCTAAGTGGGCGGGGCCTGTTCTTCGTGTTTGCTAAGCTAGGAGTCAGGTCTCCCTGTGCCTTGTCCCGTACTTACCTATCTCTCTTGTAGAGTCGCTCCTGTCTCGCCAACCGGTCCTGACGCTTCCAGAACCCCGAACGGTGACTGTCCGCCATCTCGTCAGTCCCTACCATCTCCGATCCCTGGATCCGTGTGGTGACCGACCTCCTCGCTCAACTGGTTCCGGACTCTGCCTGACATCATCTCGGCCTCCGAATCTGAGCTCCGTCACCCGGACTACCTTCAGAGACTCCGTGGTCCCAGGGACTTCTTCACTCCACTCCTCTGAACGGACTGTCCTGCTACCCGTAGTGCTCCGGCTACCAGGCACCTTGCCCTCGGTGGGGTGCTCAGTCCAGTGGATCCACCTCCGGGGCCTACCCGTCCTCCTGGTCCTAACAGGAGCCAGCGCTAAGCAGTGTGCGCTGCTCCCTGCTCTCTGCACGTGTAGCTACAGCACACATCGGGTAATTAACCCGATGTGTGCTGTAACTAGGAGAGCAGGGAGCCAGCGCTAAGAAGTGTGCGCTGCTCCCTGCTCTCTGCACGTGTAGCTACAGCACACATCGGGTAATTAACCCGATGTGTACTGTAGCTAGGAGAGCAGGGAGCCAGCACTAAGCAGTGTGCGCTGCTCCCTGCTCTCTGCACGTGTAGCTGCGTGCGCTGGTAACCAAGGTAAATATCGGGTTGGTTACCCGATATTTACCTTAGTTACCAAGCGCAGCATCGCTTCAGTGCGTCGCTGCTGGCTGGGGGCTGGTCACTGGTTGCTGGTGAGATCTGCCTGTGTGACAGCTCACCAGCAACCCGTGTAGCGATGCTCCAGCGATCCCTGCCAGGTCAGGTTGCTGGTGGGATCGCTGGAGCGTCTGACTGTGTGACCTCTCACTAATAAAGAAATCTGTCACTTTCGCTGGAGAAGGCCTCTTTTGGGACTTTCCCTTTGTCATATCTAGCTCCAGGGGGTTATCTCTGTGATTACCCACCATGCAGTGAGAATTTGGAGTCTCTGGTGAGCTGTTCTGAGCTGTTTCTGAGTCACTGTGGCTGGAGCTCAGTTCCTAGGTGACCAGTGCCATCAGCGTGCAGGCCACGCCCCCCCCATTGGTGTGATTGAAGTGGGGTTGTGTACCAGCGGGAGACTATTTTGTATGAGTTTTCCTGGAACCTAATGCAGTGTGAGGGACCATGTGAAAGGTTGTATATGAGGTTAATTTGAGAGTCCGAAAATGTAGTACCTAGGTCTTTCTCCCAGCAGGACAGACACAAAAGCTCTTCTCGACGTAGAATTCCGGGTGAGAAGCAAGTTGTAAGCTTGCGAGAGGACCTTCCTGGGGGATTCAACTGAGAACACAAGGACTCAGATTTTGTGGATGGTCTAAGCAGGCTACTGCCAGAGTGAGAGTGAAGGATGACATTTTTTAACCTGTTATAATGAAGGAAAGTTAAATTTGCAAGAGCAGGAATTTCTCTCATCTCTTGGTAGGTCATTAACGAGCCCTCTGTTAGTAAGCTGTCAACCGTAATATCTAAATTAGGAGATTGGCCTGCGGTCCTTGTGTTAGGGTTCAGAGTGTGTATCTCGAGTATGTCCGAGACACGAGTCAGGGGGGATAGAGGAGGTGCTAGTGTAGTAGATAGAGTTCTCCAGCCCAATACTGCAGATCTAGTTAGGTGGTTGTTTATTTTCCTTTTAGGTCCATAGCCACGTGGTGAGCATGCTAAAGAGCGAAGGGGGGTAGAGGACATATGGTCCTCAATAGCAACCCACTGTTTTCCTTTGGATTCCCGGAACCACTCAAGGATTCTATAAGCCAGAGCAGCCTGGTAGTATTTGTGTAGGTTCGGAGCGCCCATTCCCCCTTTACTTTTGGGTAGAGAAAGGGTGTGAGAATGAATACGTGGCCTATTGTTATTCCAAATATAGTTATGGATAAATGAGTTAGCCTTGGATAAAAAGGACTTTGGGACCAAGATGGGAAGCATCTGGAACAAGTAGATGAATTTCGGCAAGATTATACTCTTTACTAAGTTTTTCCTCCCAATCCATGACAAGAATGGTGCTCTCCAGGACTTGATGCATTCTGAAATCTTGGGAAAGAGAGGGTTGAAATTAAATTCAAAAAGTTCTGCAGGATTCCTTCCAATCTCGATGCCTAAGTAAGTAATGTATTTAGATGGCCAGCTAAATGGGAAGTTAGACTTGAAGTATTTAATTGAGTGGGTGGGAATGTTTAAACTGAGAGCTTCGGATTTGGAAAGATTGATTTTAAAATTGGACAGATAACCAAATTCTTCCAGAATGGACATGAGAGCGAAAAAGGCCTGTACTCGGTCGGGACATGATTATCAAGAGGTCCTCAGCAAATGCTGCAGTTTTATGTGTGGTCTCCCCTATCTTAAACCCTTGAATTCTATCACAGTTTCTAATTGCTTGTATTAGGGGTTCTATCGCCAGAACAAAGAGGAGGGGGGATAATGGGCACCCCTGCCTAGTTCCGTTCTGGGTGTCAAAAGAATCGCTTAAATTATTATTTAGCTTAATTCTTGACGAAGGGTGCATGTATAGGTCTATTACTACCTGACCTTGTCTCTTTGCTTTGATCCACTATCCTCCTGGTATTCAAACCCCGGACAATGACCTGACTATACCTTTGTCTTTTCCCTTTTGTTTATCTTTATGCTGTCTTGGTATTTGACCTCGAATAGTTTCAATACCCTGCCTCAAAGCTTGTCCGTGAGTAGTGACTTGCATTACAATGTGTAAGGTAATATTTTCACATCTACGACAATGGCAACAATATACTGATATTTTTTAACCATTAATATATATATATATATATATATATATATATATATATATATATATACTGGAGATCAAAATTAGAAAACAATGTATGATCACTTGATTTTTTCCGAAATTATGTAATCTATTGATTAACAGTTGAAGGTTTTTGTAAGGGGTACACCATGCTACTAGAACAGTGTATTACAGGTTTTACAATAGATCCAAAATTTATCAACATTAAACTTTTATTTTGCCCAAAATGTGCTGATCATAATTAGAGAACAATAATGACTGATGCACAGAGAATGAATTTAAAAGAAAATTTTCTGAAGGTAACTGTCACGCACCCGGGGCGGCTTCATCGCCCGTCACTCACCGCTCTGGTTCCCGTGCGCTCTGCTCGCAACCGCTTTGCCTGCTCTCCTCCAGCGGCACCACCTGCGCCTCCTTCCCATCGGTCCCAGCGTCGCGCCATGCTCCCCGCACGGTATCCTGCGCACCTGCATTCTGCCTCCTCTCCTGTGTCTCCAGCTCTGGCGTCCGGGTCTCGGGGTTCACGCATGCGCACTAGGGCACGGGCGCATGCTCTCACCTTTTCTTAAAGGGCCAGCACCATTTATCCGGATATTGCTGCTGACAGGTACTGGGTACTTAAGACTTCCTTTTCCTTTGGGTGGTGCTTGTTCAATGTGTCTCTGTAGCCTTGTCTCTGTGCTAGTTGTTCAGGTCCCGCTATGCCTCAATTAAGTCTGTCTCTACCAGCAAATCCTGAGTGCCTGTCTAAGTACGTCCATCTTTCCATCTCCTCTGGTCACCTCCTGTAACAGCCAGCTGTGGACTCCTCCTGATTCCATCAGCCTGCACCTGTCTTCAGTCCTGGCCTTCGTCCTGATCCCGCCAGTCTGCATCTGTCTCAGGCTAGTTACGGCTTCTACCGTGGACCCGAATAGGACACTACCCAGTGTACCCTTGCACCTCAAGAACATCTCTAGAATCCGCCCCTTTCTCACAATGGAAACGCCAAAAACCCTCACCGTGGCCCTGATCCACTCTCGCCTTGACTACTGTAACTCTTTATTAATTGGTCTACCCCTAACTAGACTCTCTCCTCTATAGTCCATCCTTAATGCAGCAGCCAGGGTCACCTATCTGGCTAACCGCTACTCGGATGCCTCTGCTCTGTGCCAGTCATTGCACTGGCTGCCCATATATCACAGGATCCAATTCAAACTGCTTGTTCTTACCCACAAAGCTCTCCACAGTGCGGCACCCCCCTACATCTCCACCCTCCTCTCTGTCTATCATCCCACCCATTCTCTACGCTCTGCAAATGACTTTCAACTAACATCCACACTAAGGCGAACTTCCCACTCCCGAATCCAAGACTTCTTCCGAGCTGCGCCAAACCTCTGGAACGCTCTACCCCAAGAAGTTAGGACAAATCACAACTTACTAAGCTTCAGACGCTCCTTAAAAACGCATCTTTTTAGGGCGGCCTATCACACTCCCTAGCCAAACTAATTTCACCTAATCCCTCTACAACTTCTCAGAACATAACCCCACGTCAAACTCCATGGCACCCAAATGCATCTCAAGGCTCTGGCCTATTGGTCTAGGAAGCCATTATCTTTCCCTCATTTCCTTGAGATGGCTGGATTGTTATTGTAAATACGCACTTGTACCTTGCCCCGCCCCCCATCTCATTGTAGATTGTAAGCTCTCATGAGCAGGGTTGCCTTTTTTCCCTTTAAATATTGTATCTTCTATAATTGTTACTTGTTTGTATATGTTTATGTATATGATATGTATATGTATATGAGCCTCCTGAATTGTAAAGCGCTGCAGAATATGTTGGCGCTATAGAAATAAAGATTATTATTATTACCCTGATAATTCCGGCTGTCATGCATTTAGGCCTTCTGAGATTGCGCCGACAGTCCCTGTATAGGGGTTAGCTCGCGGTTGCCTCCTCGGGGGAGTCTGGTGCACGGTCCTGTGGGTCCCCTCCTGGATTGTTGTTAAAGTAACAACCATCACCAATCAGTAGGAAGCGTACAAGCCTTTTCTTTGAATGACTTCAGCACATCTGCAACCACAGGACATCACTAGTCTTTCACACTGCTCTGGTGTTATTTTGGTCCACTCTTTTTCCAGTCTCTTACACAGTTTTTTGACTGTTGTGGGTTTCTTGGCCATAACTTTATCACCTAGGATTTTCCAGAGGTTTTCTATAGGGTTCAGATCAGGACTATGGGCAGGCCATTTCATTGTTTCAATGTTTTCTGTTTCAAGGAACTGCTTTACTCGTTTTGTTGTGTGATGGGGGCATTGTCATGCTTTAAAATTGCTGGCTGATTGAGTGATGAATGCAAGTAAGGAACCATGTGTTGTTGAAGAAAATTCTGATACACACTTGCATTCACTCTGCCATTTAGCTGTATTAGAGGTCCAACTACTGCTGCAGAAAACATTCCCCAAACCATGACACTTCACTGACTTCTTACCACATTTCACTGACTCCACCACCTTTCACTGACTTCTTAACACACTTTGGGTTCAGTCTTACAGGTGGGAGACTTAAAAGAGTTTGTGATGTTCTAAATATGCAATAGTCTCAAAATCACAGACTTGGAACAACCAACTTCTCTTGCTATGGCTGATAGGGTCACCTCTTTGGCCTTCATTTGGACAACCTGCTGCCAGAGGGTTTCAGTCACTTTGGAATAGCACACCATTTTTGCAAAGTCAGTGAAAACTGGAAAGTTAGGCTGCCAGTTAAATAGGGTTTGTCAGATAATTAAGGAAATTAGCACCAGGTGCCAGATTAACACCAATAACTTGCAGGTATCTGGAAGTGTTCTCTAATTTTGACCAGTGTTCTTTTTCATTTATCTCATTACATTTTTATTATGTGCTTTACAATAAATTAAATGTATTAAATAAGCTTAAAATACTGATAGTTTACTCATGTTAGGATATAATCAAATAGGATTACACAATGACCTTAACATTTAAGAAATTGTGTATTTTTCCTCTAATTTTGATCTCCAGTGTATGTAAAAAAAATCTTATGTTTGGTATCACCACAATCATACTGATCTAAATAATCAAGTTGCTAGGTCATTTTCACCACACAATCAACCGATCAACCTCTATACTTATTAAACTATTGGACAATTCCATCAATATTTGCAGGTTCAGCTGACTTTAGTCTAATGTGTACAGGGTTCTTTAGAATGAAAACAGACAGTTCCTCCACCATAGGAGGGGCAGATTGTTACAGATTGAGTCTTGCGACGTCATGTGGCAGCACCCCCAATGCTGGCAAGAGATCTCACTAGGAAGGCAAGTCACTGATATAAGGCTATGTGCGCACGTGTGCGTAATTCATGCAGTTACGCTGCGCTCTGCAGCGCAGCGTAACTGCATGCGTCCTGCGTCCCCTGCACAATCTATGGAGATTGTGCAGGGGCCGTGCGCACGTGGCGTCTTAGAGCGCAGCGCTTCGGCTGCTGCCCGGAGCGCGCGTTCTAAGAAGTGACATGTCACTTCTTCCGTGCTCTTTGCCGGCAGCTCCTGCTCTGTCTATGGCAGGAGCTGCAGGCAGAGCGCATGGAATCGGCTTTTTTTTTTTCTCACTATGGACATTTTCTGCAGCGATTTGAAGCGCACGTGTGCTCTTCAGATCGCTGCAGAAATTTCTGCAGTGACTGTACGCAACGTGCGCACATAGCCTAAGAGTGTATTGTCATTCAGACACAGGAGGCAGGCAGAGAACAGAGAGCTATACAACAGCCAGGAAAACTGGGAGTGCAATGTCCCACCACAAGGCACTTGCAGCTCATTTGCAAACGATGTCAACACTCGATTTCCAAAAATGCTAAATGCATTTCTAGAACCAAGATAAAGCTTTAATCAGCATGAATACTCCTGTACATACATGTCTTTAGTTTCTTTAGCATAGCCATATTCAGCCTATATGGTTCAGTTTTTTACTCCCCTTCTTCCAAGAGCCATAACGTTTTCATTTTTCTGTCCACATAGACGTATGAGGCCTTGTTTTTCAAATGACAAGTTGTACTTTTAAATGACCCCATTCATTTTACCATAAAGTGTACTGGAAAATGGAAAACAAAACTCCAAGGACAGTGCAATTGCTAATAAAAAACATAATTCTGACATTGTTTTTTGGGAATTGTTTTTACAGTTTACATAGAGTTTAAAATTACAGTTTGATTACAGTACTATTATGGCAATACAAAAGTTGTGCAATTAACCCCTTAACGACCGCGGGCAGTAATATTACGTCCTAACGGTCATAATGTTACTGCCCGTGGTCTGCTGCCGGCAGCATGCCGCGATTGGCGCACATCTCAGCTGATTTTCACAGCTGAGATGTCTGCCTGCTAGGCACGAGCAGAATCGTTATCTGTTCATGCCGTTTAACCCCTTAAATGGCGATGTCAATATGTGACAGCACCATTATAATTGCGATCGCGGTAAACTTTTACTTACCGGCCGATACCGGAAGTCACGTGACATGATCACGTGACTTCTGGTGGTTGTCATGGTATCACAGGGTCATGTGATGACTCCTGTACTACACTTGAATTACTTTCAGTTTCACTCGGCCCGGAGCCGAGTGAAGCAGAAAGTGAGCGTATCTGCTGTTTACAGCTGTGTAGCTGTGATCAGCAGATAGGGCAGAGCGATTGGATTGTTGATCGCTATAGCCCCCTAGTGGGACTAGTAAAATAAAAAAAAGGAAAAAAAAAAGTTTTAAAAAATTAAAAAAACCAAAAACCTAAAAGTTCAAATCACCCCCCTTTCGCCCCACTGAAAATTAAAGAGTTAAAAAAAAAATAAATATACACACATATGGTATCGCCGTGGTCAGAAACGCCCGATCTATCAAAATATAAAATCAATTAATCTGATCGGTAAACAGTGTAGCGGCAAAAAAATTCCAAACGCCAAAATGACGTTTTTTTGTCACCACAACTTTTGTGCAAAATGCAATAAGAGGCGATCAAAACGTAGAATCTGCGCAAAAATGGTACAGTTAAATTAGAAACTTTAGTCTCAACTTCCTAGCTATTATCGCAAACCAGAAGATACCGACCTCATGGCACAACTCACAACTAAACAAAATAAGCGACATTCATGATGGTTTGGATTTTATCTCTTTTCTGGATATTAAAATTAAGCATAAAATACCCGACTCAGATTTTAAAACTCTTATTTCCATCAGAGAATCCCTGCGTAAAATCCTTAATAATAACAATCCCCTCCCAGAGATAATTGATACATTATTCTGCAACCCAAATAGTGTGCCTATTTGGAAAAACCAAAAAATATATCAACATTTAATAGAAGATCTAAATTTCGAGAAACTGAAATACATGCTGGATTGGGAGAAGGACCTAAAGCAATCCTTTTCTGAAGAGAATTGGCAGATCGGTTTAAAAGCAACAAATTCCTCAACTATTTGCTCTTCTCTTTTAGAATCCCACTACAAACTTCTCACCCGATGATATTTTACTCCACTCAGGCTCCACCAAATTAATAAAAACAACTCCTCCTCATGCTGGAGGAACTGTAACAGCACCGGTAGCCTACTGCACATTTTCTGGGATTGCCCAATATTAAAAAACCTCTGGATAGAAATATCCAAACTAATTAATCAAATCACCCATTCCAACATAGTTATTACCACCCAATTAGCTCTCCTCTCTCTAGACCTTGACCAGATTAATCCATCCTTCAAATTTGTTATTATCCACATCTTCCTCACCACCAGATCCCTTATTGCAGCCAACTGGAAAAATCCCCTCCCTCCATCTATTACACAACTTATTGAAGCATTAGCCCAACACAACAATTTTGAGAAACATTATGCCACTATTAACAATAATTTCCCTAAATATTTCCGGCAGTGGAATCCATGGAATCAATACTGCCAAGGCGTTACATGAGATCAGATGATCCTACTAATTGAATTCTAACGTGGTTGTCTTTGTGTTCATCTTATTATTTAGCCTTCAGCTCGGGTTTTCTTATAATACTGACATCCTCTAGACGTTGACAAATGTGATATATTTCATAGTTCCCAATTATAACTGTTGTTTATGTTTAATCCTCATATTCTCTCTCATATTGCAACCAACTTATTAGATGTTCTCCCTTTCCCAGTTTCCCTCCCTTTTTCCTTCCCCCTCTTACCAGTTTCCCCAATAAAAATGTCACTACTCTCCTCAACCCCATACTCCTCTTCCTATCCTTACTCCCTTTCCCATTTTTATAGTACTTAAATGGTAAGATTATAGAACATAAGAATGATTAATGCAATGACAATACAACTCCTTCAAATTTGTACTTCCCCACAAATTTTCAAAATAAAAAATATTTTAAATACAAAAATGGTACAGTTAAAAACGTCAGCTTGAGATGCAAAAAATAAGCTGTCACTGAGGCATAGATCCTGAAAAATGAGAACGCTACGGGTCACGAAATATGGTGTAAAACGTGCGCCACTTCTTTCGGACAAACGTCCGATTTTTTTTAACCCCTTATATAAAAGTAAACCTATACATGTTTGGTGTCTACGAACTCGCACTGACCCGAGGCATCACACCCACACATCAGTTTTACCATATAGTGAACACAGTGAATAAAATATCTCAAAAACAATAGTGTTATCACACTTTTTTTGCAATTTTTCTGCATTTGAATTTTTTTTGCCGTTTTCCAGTACACTATATTTAGTTTCATTTAAAAGTACAGCTCGTTCCGCAAAAAATGAGCCCTCACATGACCATATTGACTGAAAAATAAAAAAGTTACGTCTCTCAGAAGAAGAATGGCAAAAAAAACCGGAAAGCGAAAAATCGGCCGGTCGTGAAGGGGTCCAGAGTTTTTTTATTTTTTTTTTCAGTGCTTAAGTGAAGCTGCTAATGTAAGGCCATAACCATTGTCTGATATTTACCAGCTGCCGTCTTCCCGGAGAAAAGCTGAAGATGGCAATTTTAGGAAAAATTGTGTAACACATTATGGGACCTTTTTTACCTATTCCCCTTGTGAAAATTGGAAATCTGGGGCTAAAACATTTTAGTGTTAAAAATTTCCGAGATGCATTGAAGCGTTCCATAATTATTACCTCATTACCTCATATATGTAGTGACACTAGTCAGAATTGCAAAAATGGGACTGGTCATAAAGGTGAAAACAGGCTGGGGTATGAAGGGGTTAAAGGGGTTGTCCATTCTATGTGACTGCAGACTTCTGAATCCTCACAGCGCACATCATATGCTGTGAGAATTCTTTTGTGGTGACTGTGACAGTGGTCGGTCATGTAACCACGAGTATGTGATCTTCATACTTCCAGCTTCATTCAGACTAGATGTGCATGGCTTTGCTCATACACGTGTAGTTGGAATGTGGCCTGAAGTATAGTTGGAAAAAGGAAATAATCATAACTTTGATCATCCCCAGGTCCTGTGCCGGTACATACTGGTCTGTGCCATGACATACCAGAAACGGATGGTAATGCCCACTCAACCATCAGTAGCTTAAGTGGGTAACCTCTACTATAATTATTGCCCTGAGAAACCCATGTAAATGGCTTCTTAAAGAAAGAATAATGCATATTGCTCAGCTAGGCATCAAATGTTCATAGAATAGACCTCAGGGTGCCTTTTAAATGGGTTTTCTGGATGCAGTTTGTTAAAAAAAAACACTCACTCTCCACAGGTCCAGTGCTGGGTCTCTGCCGCTGCTCTCAGTGTCTGTTATTATTTGCTGAGGTGACGTAACGTCAACAGTGCTTCTGCCATTTACTGATCTCAGCGGCTTTGAGCAGCTCTTTTCGTAAACTCAGGCAGAGGGCACTGATTGGCTGCAGCGCTGTTGAAGTGAATTTATCACTGTAGACAAATACAGTTACTGAGAACAGGAAACAAGATTTAAGCGGGCTTTACATGCTACGATATCGTTAATGAATTATCATCTGGGTCACGTTGTTTGTGACGCACATCCGGCATCATTAATGATATCGCATTGTGTGACACTTATGTGCGACCTAAAACGATCGCAAAAGTGGCAAAAATCGTTTGCCGCGGAGAGGTTGTCCTAAAACAAAAAATCGTTTTCTTCTAATTAGTGATGTTGTTCCTCGTTCCTGCGGCAGCACACATTGCTGTGTGTGACACCGCAGGAGTGAGGAACATCTCCTTACCTGCCTCCACCGGCTATGCGGAAGGAAGGAGGTGGGCGGGATGTTTACGTCCCGCTCATCTCCGCCCCTCCACTTCTATTGAACGGCTGCCGTGTGATGTCGCTGTGACGCCGCACGACCCGCCCCCTTAGAAAGAAGGCGGATCGCCGGCCAAAGCGACGTCGCAGGACAGGTAAGTGCGTGTGACGGGGGTAAGCGAGGTTGTGCGCGACAGGCAGCGATTTGCCTGTGTCGCACAACCGACGGGTGCGGGTACGATCGCTTTCGATCTCGCTAGCGAGATCGCAGAGTGTAAAGCCCACTTTAGGATCAGTGAAACAGAGTAAAAAGCAAACAAATACACAAAGAGCAGCCAAGGGACAGAGGAAGCACATTAATTACACTTTTATTTGAGATATGATCTTTATGGACCATTTGTATAAGCTTTAGTTGCACAGTTCTTCAGCAATGGTTCCTCTACAGTTTTTGATTCTCTACATTGAGAGTTGGGTTCATTATTATTATTATTATTATTATTGACTTTGTAGAGCATTGACGCTCCTACATCTCATTCTACATTTAATAGCTGGATTATATGCATAATCTGTAACATATATTCTTAGTTCCAATAATATGGCCTCTTGGCTTTAAGATCTGCAGTGACTTGGAAACCACCATTAGCATCAAATAAATTCTTCACCTCAATCATTTTCAAAATTTGTATACTAATGCTTTTTTCTCCTAATGTACAGTGGTCTCTCTCACATGCTAAACCCCTAACATATGTCATGCCTGTTATTTAGGTACTCATTGTTTTAATTTCATGTTCTTCAGGCTACATGACTTGTGTTGCTCCTTCTTGGAAGAGCCAGTATAAACTTTAAGATGGTCTATTCTCTTTCAGGGTCGCATGATTCATTCAGTTATTGGGTCGATGAAAAATCTCCTGTTGGACCAGACCAGGCAAGATCACTTAAACGTTTAGCAAAAATCTCATTGGTCAAGAAGCTAATGAAGAAGTGGTCTGTTACCCAAAATTTAACGTTCAAGGAACAATTGGAGTCTGGTATTCGCTATTTTGACCTAAGGGTATCTTCAAAGCCAGAGGAAGCTGGAATTGAAATCTACTTCATACATGGACTATACGGAATTAAAGTATGGGATGGACTGACAGAAATTAACACTTTCCTAACAAATCACAGAACTGAAGTTGTGTTGTTGGACTTTAACCACTTCTATGCAATGGACAATACACATCATTTGTACCTTGTGAATATGCTCCGGGAGGTGTTTGGCAGCAAGCTGTGTATAGCGGACTGTGTTGAAAACATTACATTACAATACCTTTGGGAAAAGAAGTATCAGGTAGGCAAATGCTTCAATTATCATCAATTAAATCAAGCACTAAAAATAGGAGCTCAGAAACTGATCGATGCAGTTGGAGAAGATAGGAATAGTCAAATATAGAAATGTATATCTTATAGTACTACAAACTGTCTATCATTTGTAAAAACCGTCATCTGTTACAGGTATTTGTAGAAATGGTCTTCAGATTCTCTCTGCACAAGGACTAATGATTTAGTGATATCCATCATCACCATGTGTTATACTTAAAGGGATTGTCCACGTTATCTTTATTGTAACAAATGTATTGTTAGCATGTTTTGGAGTGCCTTGTAAACCTGCTTGTTAGTATAGGCTTCTCCACAGACTGCACCACTCTTCTGTTCTCGGACTGGCAGTTTATGGATAATCATGGTTTATTAGCCTCCTCCAGCTGAATGACATCGTACAAGGGAAAGCTTTTTTCCTACTTTCTAAAGTGAAGGATGCAGATGGACAGGTCTTTTATGGCACTTACTATTGCTAATATACAATGATTACAGATTCTCCTCCTGCATTTATTAGAACAGTCTAACTCGCACCACAATTCATACTATTCCATTTCTTAAAATGGAGGTTTACAATGAGGATGTGGCCAGACCTGTCCAACAGTCTCCAACTCATAAATGCTTCACATGAGAGCGCTATTTACCAGTGCAAGGAGGTTGGGTTCACATGTTAAAACTGTGGTGCATTTTTCAGCATTGTGATTTTATTGGTAATTTTAGTCAATTGGAGCAAAAATGCCTCAGTCTTGCTGCAATTTCAGCAAAAAAATGCACAAAGGTATTAATAAAGGTAGAAGCGTCCTGCTACATTTAGGCCAGTCAGTGCGTTTCTTTGTTGTTGTGTTGTTGTTTGTTGCAATAAATCGTGTGTGGGGGGGTTGCAATGGGTACACTTCTTAATAAAGTTGGCACATCTTGGGCTTTTTCCTAAAGGAGTTTTCTTATCATAAATGGTTAAAATTGAAATCTTACTGCTCTTTGCTTAGGAGAGTGCAGCGATGGCTTGTAAATCAGTGGTGGACTATCTCCTAGCCACAAAGAGAAGGCAACCTTCTGGCAGTATGGTACTGCTCTGAAGCTGGCCTGCTGCATCGGAGAGGGCAACCTTCTGGCAGTATAGTGCTGCTCTGAAGCTGACCTGCAGTATCAGAGAGGGCAGTCTTCTGGCAGTTGCTCTGGAGCTGGCATGCAGCATCGGAAAGAGCAACCTTCTAGCAGTATGGTACTGCTCTGGAGCTGGCCTGCTGTATCGGAGACGGCAACCTTCTGGCAGTATGGTGCTACTCTGGAGCTGGTCTGCAGCATCGGAGAGGACAACCATTCTGGCAGTATTGTGCTGCTCTGAAGCTGGCCTGCAGCATCGGAGAGGGCAACCTTCTGGCAGTTGCTCTGGAGCTGGCCTGCAGCATCAGAGAGGGCAACCTTCTGGCAGTATGGTGCTGCTCTGAAGCTGGCCTGCAGCATCGGAGAGGGCAACCTTCTGGTAGTATGGTGCTGCTCTGGAGCTGGCCTGCAGCATTAGAGAGGGCAACCTTCTGGCAGTATGGTGCTGCTCTGGAGCTGGCCTGCACCATCAGAGAGGGCAACCTTCTGGCAGTATGGTGCTACTCTGGAGCTGGCCTGCAGCATCGGAGAGGGCAACCTTCTGGCAGTATGGTGCTGCTCTGAAGCTGCCCTGCAGCATCGGAGAGGGCAACCTTCTGGCAGTTGCTCTGGACCTGGCCTGCAGCATCAGAGAGGGCAACCTTCTGGCAGTATGGTGCTACTCTTGAGCTGGCCTGCAGCATCGGAGAGGGCAACCTTCTGGCAGTATGGTGCTATTTTGGAGCTGGCCTGCAGCATCGGAGAGGGCAACCTTCTTGCAGTATGGTGCTGGTCTGAAGCTGACCTGCAGCATCGGAGAGGGCAACCTTCTGGCAGTTGCTCTGGAGCTGGCCTGCAGCATCGGAGAGGGCAATCTTCTGGCAGTATGGCGCTGCTCTGAATTGTGAACCAACAAGGAGTGTATAGCCTCCCAACACGTAAGAAACCAGGGACGGGGGCACTCCTGTAGAATACTTCCTTCTTCCAGTATTAGTATAGTGAGTTGTGGCCACAGATAGGAGCCAGGGATGAGAACGTGCCCACACCCACACTATGTGCACTTCTGCACTGACACTGTCTTAGCACCGCACCGCAATATCATTGCTGTTGCAGAACGCAGGTTGTTCGTCATTCCTGCAGCAGCACACATCGCTATGTGTGACACCGCAGGAACGAGGAACCACATCGTACCTGCGGCCGTCCGCAATGAGGAAGGAAGGAGGTGGGCGGGATGTTCGACCCGCTCATCTCCGCCCCCTCCGCATTCTATTGGGCGGCCGCTTAGTGACGTCGCTGTGACGATGAACGAACTGCCCCCTTAGAAAGGAGGCGGTTCGCCGGTCACAGCGATGTCACTAGGCAAGTAAGTAGTGTGACGGGTCCGAGCGATGTTGTGCGCCACAGGCAGCGATTTGCCCATAATGCACAAACGACGGGGGCGAGTACGCACACTAGCGATCTCGCTAGCGAGATCACTGCGTGTAAAGCGGCCTTTAAGGGTACTTTACATGCTGCAATGTCGGTACCGATATCGCTAGCAAGCGTACCCACTCCCGTCGGTTGTGCGTCATGGGCAAATCGCTGCCCGTGGCGCACAACATCGCTAACACCCGTCACACGGACTTACCTTCCCTGCGACATCGCTGTGGCCGGCGAACCGCCTCCTTTCTAAGGGGGCAGTTTGTGCGGCGTCACAGCGACGGCAGCCGTCCAATAGCAGAGGAGGGACGGAGATGAGCGGCCAGAACATGCCGCCCACCTCCTTCCTTCCTCATTGCCGGTGGACGCAGATAAGGAGATGTTCGTCGTTCTTGCAGTGTCACACATAGCGATGTGTGCTGCCGCAGGAACGACGAACAACATCGTACCTGCAGCAGCAACGATATTAAGGAAATGAACGACGTGTCAACGAGCAACGATTTTTCACGTTTTTGCGCTTGTTGATCGTCGCTCATTGGTGTCACACGCTGCGATGTCGCTAACGGCGCCGGATGTGCGTCACTAACGACGTGACCCCGACGATATATCGTTAGCGATGTCGCAGTGTGTAAAGCACCCTTTAGGCTATGTTCCCACAATGAGTACTTGGTAAGTTTTTGATGTTGCAGATTTTCTGAATCATTTCTGAACCTATTAACAAAATTGGGTTCCTTTGTTTATTTCATTCAGTTTTTTGTCATTGCATTTTTGGAATGTTATGGTATTTGGCTTTGGAAAATATTTATTGATACAGTCATTTGCAGACTACATGCGTTTTCATTGAGTTGCTCTCCAAATCATCTCTTTTTGATCCAGTATCTGTGGGATTTGCAATAAAAACATATCTGATCAATCGAGGTCCCCGATTTAAAACTTACAGGACTTAAAGGGAACTTGTCTCATTAAACATCCAGTCACATTGTCAGCAAAAGTTGTAGTGAAGAAGATAATGAAAAGATTGAACAGGTTTTTGGAAAAAGATTACATTAATTTTATTTATGGAAATCCCTAAATATTTTAATCAATGCAGTCAAGGGGGTGGTCCTAATCAGTGATCTCTGTATGCATACTTATGCAGGAAAGGTTGTCAGTGCCTAATTAGCACCACCCGCTTGACTGATAAGCTTATAATTAATAGGGATTTCAGTCAATATCATGCAAATTAGTAATGTATCAATATTTGGTGGCTAGGTGCTTGCTTTACTGGTGTTTTAACACAGGTAGTATAAACAGAAGAAGATGTGGCTTTTTCACACAAGGTGATGCAAAAATTAATCAGTTTCAAGACTTTTTCTTTCCTAAATGTTTACATACACTATCTACAAAGACACATATGCATGTTTTTCTCACTATGTAGTATATAGCCAGAGGCAGGAATGCACAGCGTATACAAAGGAGGTATACAATCTCAATAAATCAATAAAGTGAGGGAGCAAAATGCCTACCAAACAACAGAACAATAAGAAGAAAAAAGTGTAGGCAAGAGGAAGCACTCAGTTCACAGAAAATGCATTAATATAAAGTTTATTGTGCAACATTAAAACCAATTAAAAACAATATAGGGACCATCATGCTGATAAGAGGCCAGCTGATAGACAAAATTATAAGTATGTGCAATAAATACACAACACAAAGATAAAGTGACACTGCAAACAGTATATATTAATCAGGTAACACTACAAAAACCTCAATATAGGAGAGTGCCTCCAAGAAAATACAAAAATGGTTCCGAATGTAAGTATATAGGTGCTAGCCTAAACATCAGCAGCCAACCTAGCAAGATATATAAACACAGAGCATAATGGAACACAATATCACCTAACCCAATGCGTGTCACTATAAGAGCTTCATCATGGGAAGTTGAAATAAGCACAAAGCAAAATAAACACATATATACACAAAATTTAGGAGCCAATGAATTGTGACGTTTCCACCAGAATCCGCTCCTGCAACTTCTGTTTTGGTCACCAGGCGCAGCCATATTCCCACCGTGGCAGTGCTGGTGACAGGAGAGGAGTCAGAACCAGTGGCTCTGGTGGGCGCAAGTTCCGCTCATCCGTCCCGGACAGACGTCACATGAATACAATACAAGTATGTTGTGGTTGTGTGATCCCCTGGCATTTGGAAATAAACAATGCGCATGCGCGAAAGGCTACTGAAGTGCAGAAACTTAAAAATTGTATTGCACATGCGCCAATATATGCTCACGCATCAAGAATGAAATTCACAGCTTGGTCTGCACAAGTGTTAACGCGTGCAAACGTACAAGGATTGTTATTCAAGTATTAAACTAAGCCAGCAAATAATGAATACAGAGGATGAAAACACTGCTAGTAAAGTGGCATAAGGTACCTGTACAAGATTACAGAGATTACAGTATGTATACAAATGAAAGGAAGTGTTACCAGGGAGTCCCTGTTGTTATATACCAACAATCACAATGACTATTCAGTATATTGAACAAAGGTAAACAAATAGAAAGGCAGCGATATTGTTATACATAATAATCAATCACAATTGGTCACCTAATTACACAACACAGTGATATTGTATTCATTCACTTTCAAATTTTGGATATATATGTGTTTATTCTGCTTTGTGCTTATCTCCTCTGTCTCTTGTAGCGACAAGTGTTGGGTTGGTGATTTTGTGTTCCATTATGTTCTGTGTTTGTATATCTAGCTAGGTTGGATGCTGATGTTTAGGGGTACTTTGCACGTTCGGTGGGGTCAAATTGAAAGTGACGCAAATCCGGCGTCGCTGTCGACATCGCAGTATGTGAATCCTTTTACATACGATTAACGAGCTCAAAAGCGTTGTTATCGTATGATCGGTGTAGGGTCCGACATTTCCATAATTTTGCAGCAGCGACGGTACGATGTTGTTCCTCGTTCCTGCGGCAGCACACATCGCTGTGTGAGGAACATCTCCTACCTGTGTCCCGGCAGCAATGAGGAAGGAAGGAGGTGGGCGGGATGTTTACATCCTGCTCATCTCCGCCCCTCCGCTTCAATTGGCCGCCTGCCGTGTGACGCCGATAATGTTCGCTACGGCAGCAATCACAAGATATTGCTGCTGCGACGGGGCGGGAACTATCGCACTCGACATCGCAGCATCGGCCTGCGATGTCATAGTGTGCAAAGTACCCCTTAGACTAGCACCTTATTGTGGACTCCTTGTGAGTCCATGGGTATTTTTAGGCTTTGTATCTTGACATATATTTCATGTTATCACTGGCCTTCTCCCAGGTTGTATATGTATGCGTTTTGCCCGATGGACATTATATTTACAGCTGCATTCTGAACCATTTTTGTATTTTCTTGGGGACACTCTCCTATATTTAGGTTTTTGTAGTGTTACCTGATTACTATATATGGTTTGCAGTCTCACTTTATCTTTGTGTATCTGTTTACTGATATTTGCACATACTGATAATTTTGTCTATCAGGTGGCCTCTTAGCAGCATGATGGTCCCTATATTGTTTTTAAGTGGTTTTAATCTTGCACAATAAAGTTTATATTAATGCATTTTCTGGGAGCTGAATGCTTCCTCTTGCCTACGCATTTTTCTCCTTATTGTCCTGTTGTTCTCACTATCTGACATGAAATCTGCATAAACCTTTCCCTTTTTAGGTCAAATAGGGTTACAAAAATGATTTATATTTGCCAAATGCCAGAATAATGAGAGGGAATGTTATAAGGCATTTTTATTTTTATTATTGTCTGCAAAGTCAAAAGTTTACATACACTAAGGTACTATGCCTTTAAAGAATATGGGACAGCCCATATGATGATGTTATGTCTTTGGAAGCTTCTGATAGGCTTATTGGCAAAATCTGAGTTAATTAGAATCACACCTGTGGATGTATTTTAATGCACACCTGAAACACACTGCTTCTTTGGCTTCTTTGTGTAGCATCATGGGAAAGTCAAAAGAAATCAGCCAAGATCTGAGGAAGAGAATTGTGGACTTGGACAAGTCTGGTTCATCATTGGGTGTAATTTCCAGATACATGAAGGTGCCTCGTTCATCTGTACAAACAATTATACACAAGTACAAACAAGATGGCAATGGCCAGCTATCATACTGCTCAGGAAGGAGACTGGTTCTGTGTAGCAAGGATGAACATACTTTGGTCAGACATGTGCATATCAACCTAAGAACAAACACAAAATACCTTGTGAAGAAGTTGGTGGAAACTGGTAAGATTTTGTCATTATCCATCGTGAAACAAGTAGTGTATCAACATGGGCTGAAAGGACACTCTGCCTGGAGGAAGCCATTACTCCAAAAGAAATATTAAAAAGTCAGATTACTGTTTGCAAATGCACACAGGAACAAAGACCTTAATTTTTGGAGACATGTCCTGTGGTCTGATGAAACCAAAATAAAACTGTTTGGCCATAATGACCATCGTTACGTTTGGAGGAAAAAGGGGGAAGCTGTGAATCCTAAGAACAACATCCCAACTGTTAAATACGAGGGTGGAGGGATTGGTGCACTTCACAAATTAGATAGCATTATGAGGAAAGAAGATTATGTGGCAATACTAAAGCAACATCTCAAGCCAGGAACTTAAAGCTTGGGCAGAAATGGGTCTTCTAAATGGACAATGACCCAAAGCATACTGCCAAACTGGTTACAAAGTGGCTTAAGGATAACAAAGTCAATGTTTTGGAATGGTCATCACAAAGCCCTGAGCTCAATTCAATTGAAAATGTATGGGCAAAGCTGAAAAGGCAGGTGCGAGCAAGGCAACCTACAAATATGGCTCAGTTACACCAGTTCTGTCACGAGGATTGAGACCAAATTCCTACCAACTATTGTGAGGACTGCCAGTACTGTGCTTATCACTCTGGCTCCCCACCTTGAAAAAGCTTAACCCCGCGAAACGCGCGTCGGATGGATATCCTGGGCGCTATCCAGGGACCGTACTGAGCTTCTGGACAGTGTTTGGGTTGGCAGATCCTGGAGCACTTTTTTGAATTCCTCACTGCACTAGCACTTTAGGTAAGATACCGAAGATAGTATTCTATGTGCCCCTGTACTGTTTGGTCTTTTTATTATATATTGTACTATTACTTTGTGACCTCAGTTATTGCTTCACCATAGTCTCTCCCTTCCCTTGGGAGATTCTGTGGTGGAAATATATGTGCTGCCTTCCCTTTCATTTTCCCAGCCCTGTACTACTCTCCTTGCCTATGTCCTGCGCTAACTCTATGACAGCCTCCATTTTTTACAATTATGTATTCTACTTACTGACACATTGTAGGTGGCTGCCCTTATGCCATGATATTTGGACCCTGGCATTGTGTCCCCCTCTGTTTTATGGTAGTGTACCACCATTTTAATCGTTCTGTGTTGTGTATGTCTTAATAAAATATATGAATTTTTTGCACTTTACTCTTGTCCTCCTGTCTAATATTGTGAGAATCTTGTGGAAAGATATCCAAAACGTTTGACGAATGTCATACCGCTTAAGGGTAATAGTACCAAATACTAAGGAAATGTATGTAAAGTTTTGACTTTGAAAGTAATAAAAATACCTTAAAACATTCTCTCTCTCATTATTCTGGCATTTGGCAAATATAAATAATTTTGGTTCCTAATTGACCTAAAACAGGAAAGGTTTATTGTGATTTCATGTCAGATAGTCAGAAAAACATGCACATGTGTCTTTTTAGACAGTGTATGTAAACATATGGTTTCAACAGTAGGTTGAAAAAAGACCTTAGTCTATCAAGTTCAAATTTTCTCCACTAATTCTACATATTTTGTAACTAAATTATCTATAGCCCACTTAGAAAATCATCCAGCCCTGTTTAAAAACTAGTATGATAGCTGACATAATTACCTCTTGTGGTAGGGCATTCCGCAGTCTGACTGCTCTAACTGCAAATCCCCCTTTCCTATTTAGATGTTGCAGTTAGTACCTCCTGGTTCTTAGTACTGTCTTCAGAAGGAATAAGTCATGTGCCACTTCTTTGTATGGATCACACATCTATTTATAAATATATATGACATCTCATCTGAGACGTCTTTTTTTCCAGCTAAACAACCTCAAGTTTTCCAACATTTGGAGGCCTTCTATCTATTGTAATAATCTGAATATCCTTTTTAAAATGTGGAGCTCAAAACTGAATCCCATATTCCAGATGTGGCCTTACAAGTGATTTATAGAGGGGTAACAATACGTTGGAATCACAGGATTTAGCCTCTCTTTTTATACACCCTAAAATCTTGTTTGCTTTAGCAGCTGCTGCTTGACATTGAGTGCTGCTGCTCAGCTTATTTGTAATCAGAATACTCAAGTCTTTCTCCTTTTCTGTAGTCCCAAGTACACTTCCATTTAATGCATATGCCAATTGTTTGCTAATTCAGACATCTTATCCAGATCGTTTTGTAATATTGTACTGTCAAGGTAAATTTTCAATATCCTGCATAGTTAAAGACTGATACTTTAAGGGCATGTGCCCACGGGAGCTTGTTTCTGCAGATTTTGCCGTGGAAAACCTGTGGACTTTTCTGGATTTTCCAGATAAATCCGCAGGTTTTAGCATACAGACACTCCCCATGTTATCCTATGGGACATGGGGAGTGTCTGTGTCCACGCTGTGGAAAGTGCGGCTGCGGAATATCCTGCGGATGTCCCGCAGCCGCATGTAACTGCATGTCAATTATTCATGCGGAATTACCTGCGGAAATCCCGGCCCTCCGCTATGGAGATAGAGGCCGGGACGTCCGCAGGTAATTCGCATGAAAGTCCGCAGGTTTACCGCAGCTATTCCGCTGTAATCTCACAGCTAAAAATAGCTGCGGATGCCGGCGAGCAGCTGCGGTAAACCTGCGGCCGTACCTGCGGATACATCTGCAGTTACATTCTCCCGTGGGCACATAGCCTAATACTTTGATACTCAATCCCATTCACTATATCCCATTTAGAGCATGTACTATTTGCAATGACTCTTTGTTTTACTGTCTTTTAGCCAATTCCTTACCCATCTGCATATACTTTCCTCTAGTCCCTGCTTTTGGAGCTTCAGTATAAGACTATGTTCACACAGTGCACCTTTTATTGCGCTTTTGGTGCGTTTTTGAGGTCACAAAGATGCACCTAAATGCATGCATTTCCTTCCACCAGCAAAATCTATGAGATTTCTATTTTGCTGTTCGCACTGGGCATCTTTTTTTGTCTGCATCTTGGCTGCGTTTTTGAAGATGCAGCCAAGATGCAGCATGTTAATTCTTTTTGCATTTTTCCAGTGTTTTTGAGCCCTTCCAGTCAATTGATTTGACTTATAAAATGCATTGGGCAAAATGTGGTAAAAACATTGCAAAAATGCGGTCTTTGATGCGTTTTTGCCGTGGGTGCGGATTTTGTGGGGTTTTTTTGGGGGGGCACAAACACTGCACCCTTGTGGTTAGAAACAATGCACTGTGTAAACATAGCCTAAGGCTATTATGTGGTACAGTTTCAAATGCCTTTGCAAAGCCAAGATAAATGACAGCTGCATTACCAACATCCAGATTTGCACTTACCCCCTCATAGAAACCCAACATGTTGGTTAGACACGACTTGTTTTGCATGAATCCATGCTAGTTGTCAGTTAATGTATTATTCTCTGCCATATATTTTTGCATATCATCTCTTATAATGTTCTCGAAAACTTTATGCACCACTGATGACAAACTTATCGGATGGTAATTGCCGGGATCCACCTTCTCACCTTTCTTAAATATCGGTACAATGTCAGCCAGTCTCCAATCCTGTGGCATCAAACCTGTTACAAGAGAATCTAAGAAGATGAGATACAGCGGTCTGTCAATTACTGAGCTAAATTCTCTCAATATCCGTAGATGAATGCCATCTTGCCAAGGGGATTTGTCAAAATTTTATTTGCTCAAATTCAGGCATATATCTTCCTGTATTAAATTAATTATATCGGGTGGTGAACTTTGATTTTTGCCTTGTTGAATGTTCCCTGGAACAGTCAGTTTATTGGTGAACACGGATGAAAGTCCTTGTTTACCATCTCAGCTTTTTTTTGTCCTCTATAATTATCTTATCTTTTAAAGGGCTGATACTATCTGTTTTTTTCTTTTTGGCATTGATGTATTTATCATTTTTTTGGGGGGGATTTTTAATATTATTGGTTATTTGTTTTTCAGTAGCTAACTTTGCTATCTTGATTTCTTTTTTACATTTCCTTGTGAGGTCTTTAGTTTTTTCATATTTTTTAAAACTTTTTTTCTTACATTTTTTTATTTATTTTTCTAGTCCTCCTAGGAGACTTTATGGATCAGCAGTCTATTTACTTGTGGATTTCTGTTGATCAGAGCTGCACAGCTCTGATCAGCAAAAATGCACTGTTCCTTTAAGAGAAGTACATTAAAAAAAGACTGCTGGAACACCATTGTAAATGTGAACAGGGTGCTATCCAAAATATACACAATCTATATACATGCCTCCCAACTTTTGAAGAAAGGAAAAAGGGACAAAGCCTGCAGCGCACACAGCGCGCCACGACAATTTTGACCACGCCCCAAGCCACACCCCTAGCCACACCCATTTGACAGTAAGGGTCAGTCAGCAGATGTCCCGGACTGTTCGTTAATAGTCATAGCAGCCAGAATTTTCTTATATTTATATGTGTTACTATATGACATGTTGCTTACTTGTGCCTATAAGGCCGTGTTCACACGCTGGATAAATTCTGTTTCTTTTTGTTTCTGTCGCTGTCTGCACCAAACTACACAATAACTATCTTCTCTGCTTATTCCATTCCAGTTTTGTTGCATTTTTTCTGCCTCTTCTCCATTATTTAATGCGTTTTTGGTTCAGATGTGAATCTGCGTTTTTAAGTGTTTTTATTGTACAGAGAAGCTTTTTCCTGCATTTTTTTAAGCTCCACATAGAAACCTCCAGAGAAAAAAAAAGCATCACAACTGCAGAGTTCGGCGGCATCTTTTCATGGAATCACATACACTTTGCTTTGACAATTAAACACAGCAGAATAAATGTGCAAAAAAACAGCAGAACAAAATGCAGCATTTACACTACATGTTAACACGGACTAAATTTCCAAGCAAAGTGGATGAGATGTTATGAAATCTCCGCCCTCGGTCTAAAGACACCACTGAACTGTGCGGTTTTGGTGACTTTTTTTCTTTATAAGCTTCAGGATTCACATCAGCAACAAACATGTATCAAATCAGGGGACAATGCATAAAAAATACCACAAACACACAATAATCAGAGAAGATTGTTATTGCGCTCGTGGTGCAGACACCTGCAGAAAAAAACACAGCATTTACGCTACTTGTGAACACAGCCTCAGCGATACATTTTTATTAAATTTTTTATGGGTTTTAATAAAGAAAAATAATAAATTGCGCCATTTTTTTATGCCATTTACTGATCCCCATCAATAATCTGATCACTGTGTTGTTCGGGTCGTTATGACTACAGTGACACTAAATATGTTCATGTTATTTGCTGATTTGTGATGTTTATTATTTTATTAAAAAAATGTAATAAAATTACAATTATTCTATTTTTTTATTATTTTTAGTAATTTTATTAGGAGAAAAAAAATCTCTTTTCCTCTCCTTCTAGAATACAGGACACAGAGATGCTGCTCTGTACAATGGAGCTCAAAATGAAACACATGACAAAAATGTCACATTTTCAATTTTTCAATTTTTCATATGGCTAGTTGTATTTTTCATTCCTTATGTATAAAGCAGCTATGCTTGTCCATATTTCTCTGAATTTGGTTTGCAGCTTTCACTTCTTACAGGAAGTGCATCATGATACCGAAAGGGGTCATCACATGACCGTCGCTACCATGGCAACCGTCGGCTCCCTGTGATTGCGTCACGGGGCCTCTGATGGCGGCAGTGTATGTACACATCTGCACCTGTTAGCCCCACATGTTTGCTATTCAAATCAGCAGAAATGTGATGGGATCACTGCTGGCTCACTGCAGCAGCTGGCGGTGATTACCGTGACTCAACCAAGGATGTACTGGTATGTCCTTGGTTGTAAAGGGGTTAATTATACCATTTTTGTGTAGATGTTACATTTTGATCACCTGTTATTGCATTTTATAGAAATGTTGCAGCGACGAAAAACCTAATTTTGTTGGCGGTGGGGAGCGGTGCGATCCTCGCCCGGGCCCTTTAAATTGCACTGTCACTATTTCACAGCATGATCTAAGGGGTTAACAGGCGGGGGCGGATCATACCGCGATCAGATCGTACCACGGTAACCAGAGGAAGGCGACTAAGAATGTACCAGTACGTCTTTCGTCGTTCAGTGTTTAAGTACTTCCCTTTATTTGTTGAAATCAGTGTTCCTAAAGTTCCAGGTTTTTGCATTTCTTCTTTTCAATGTAATATTCAATAGAACATTTCAACTTACCATATTATGGTCGCTGCATCCAAAATTCTCCCGAACCTGTAGATCTGAAATTGTATCGGGTCTATTTGACAGGACCAAATCCAGCAAATTATTTTCCCTTGTTGGTTCATCTACTATCTGAGAGAGGAAATTGTCTTGAATTGTAGATAATAAATTGCACATTTTAGCACAACCATAAGATTCTATGTCCCACTGAATGTCTGGATATATTATTATTTGCTGCCATTTTAATTTGTTGCAGCATTTCACCCTCTACCTGTGCAGGTATGTTAGGAGGCTTATAGCAAACTTCAATTTGCAGCTTTCCATTATTACCCTCCGTGTGTACATTAACCCATACTGACTCTGCTGTAACCCTCTATGTTTGTCACTCAGTCATGGTTCTCATCCAGCCAGGTTCCCTTAAAGGGAACCAATCATCAGGATTTTGGTGTATAAGCTGCAGCCAGTGCAGTACTGGCACTATCATGCACAGTGTGTACATACCATTGGGGTGCAGCTCGGGTGTTTAGGCAGTGAAATTCATCTTTATAAAGTTTGAAATTTCGTGCACTTTTTGATTGACGTGTGCACCTCTGCAGATAATGTCCGGGCGGGTTATGCAGGAGTTCCCCGCCCCCCCACCAGCCTGTTCCTCCCTCTCTCCTGATGTCCGGGCGGGTTATGCAGGAGTTCCCCGCCCCCCCGCGCTGCCTGTTCCTCCCTCCCTCCCTCTGGCTGTATGTAAATATCTAATCTTCAGAAACATGGCGCCGGAGTGGGCCTCTGCGCACAGCGCTTATCTCCGGCGCCATGTTTCTGACGCCCGCATCACACAGCTTGGTGTTAGAGGGCGGCGCATGCGCCCTCGCTCCTTCAGATCCCGTTGTGACCACGGGAGCGAGCGCGATCACAACAGGACTGCAGAACAGCTGATCGCAGGACGCGATTACCTGCTGCTCCTGTATCGTGCCGCCCCAGGACACCGGGCCAACACACCAGCCGGTGTGAAATCGCTGTGGCGCCGCCCTCTCAGACACCAAGTTGTGTAATGCGGGGGCTTCAGAAACATGGAGCCGGAGATAAGCGCTATGCGCAGAGGCCCACTCCGGCGCCATGTTTCTGAAGATTAGATATTTACATACAGCCAGAGGGAGGGAGGGAGGAACAGGCGGCGCGGGGGGGGGGGGGGGGCGGGGAACACGTGCATAACCCGCCCGGACATCAGGAGAGAGGGAGGGACAGGCTGGTGGGGGGTGGGGAACTCCTGCATAACCCGCCCGGACATTAGCTGCAGAGGTGCACACGTCAATCAAAAAGTGCACGAAATTTCAAACTTTATAAAGATGAATTTCACTGCCTAAACACCCGAGCTGCACCCCAATGGTATGTACACACTGTGCATGATAGTGCCAGTACTGCACTGGCTGCAGCTTATACACCAAAATCCTGATGATTGGTTCCCTTTAATTCCCACCACATCAGTGTCTGAGATAAGAGTCTCCAATTCATTCATTTTGTTTGCAAGACTTTTTGCTTTTGCCAGCAGACATTTAATACTGGTATCACATTTATTAATCGTATGCACACCCCTACTTTCCTTGCATTTCCCTACCTCCCTAAATCCTCTTTGACCCCTACTGTTCCACTGTCTCTATCTACTCTCTTTATTCCCTTATTTGCTACACTAGCCCTCCTCCCCCAGATCCTAGTTTAAAAGCTCCTGCAACCATCTGACCATTTTTTCCCAGCGTGCAGATGCACCTAACTCATTGAGGTGCAGCCCATTTCTATTATAGTGCCTGTAGCCAACAGAGAAGTCGGCCCAGTTCTCCATGAACCCGAACCCTTCCTTCCTGCACCAATTTCTAGGCCACGTATTTATCTCCCTAAGCTCCTGCTGTCTTTCTAGTGTCGCTTGTGGCACCAGTATTATTTCTAAAAACACCACCTTGAAGTTCCTGGACTTCAGCTTCTCTGATAGATCCCTGTAATCTTTTTTAAGGACCTTCCACCTGCCTCTAACTTTGTCATTAGTACGAATGTGCACCTTGACCGCTGGGTTTTCCTCAGCCCCACCCAGCAATCTGTCTATCCGATCCGCAATATGCCGAACCCGAGCACCCAGCAGACAACACACTGTTCGGCATTCACGGTCTCGGTGGCAGATGACCCTGTCTGTCCGCCTAATTATAGAGTCCCCTACCACCAACATCTGTCTGGGCTTTCCTGCACTCTTATTTCCCTCCTTCACACAGCAGTCATTTTTCTCATTGCTAGCAGCAACAATTGGCTGTAGTGATCCTAGTCCTGGTCCTGCATGACTAATATCAGCCAAACAGGCATATTTACTAGGTTGAGCCAGATCAGGGCTAGGCTTCCTGACACTTTCCCCCCTACCTCTTCTTCTAACGGTTACCCAGCTACCTACTTCTGGGTCCTGACCTTCCCCACCTCCACCCTCCTCCATATCACTGGCCCCAACCAGAGCGTGCTCAGTGAGCTCTAAACTCCTCTCCAGGTTTGCAATGCTCCTGAGTGTTGCAAGCTGCATATTTAGATCCATTTCCTGGGCTTCCAAATATGTGACACGCTGACATTGAGCACAGATGTATTCACCCTCGAACAGCTGTTTAAGGGGATGCACACATGGTAGCATTTTTCATGGAACACATACTGAATGAATGGGGCTAAACAGTAAAGATAAAATTAGAAAAACAGTAGAAAAGCAGAAAGGAATACACCAATCGATGCTCTTGTGTTAAACTATGATATTGTGATTAACTATGCCCTAATCTGCAACTCCCACTCTTAAAATGCAGCCGGTGCCCACTCAGCAGCCCTCGCTTAAGAGTCACTGGAACTTGTCAACAAGAGGTGTAGTTGTGCAATGGCAGTGACAGCGTCAAAAGCCGCATTGTAGAGAATTAGGATGGGGTAGGCAAAGTGATGTCTAGCAGTGTAGGGCCAGCAACAGCAGCAGGCCTGGCAGGAGCAGTACAGTCTAGCACTATAAAATGCAGTGGACAGACAGCCTGCAGATGTGTGGCTAGCGTGGCTTTGAAGTGCCACTGTAACGCCTCATGGTAGAAAATTAGGATGGGGCAAACAAGAAGATGTGTGGTAGTGTAGGACTAGCAACTGTAAACTCGGCAGCAACAGTCCTACACTATAGATGACATGATGAACAGCGAGTGGATGCCAGCTGAGCATGGCACGTTGGCACTAGTGGCAGCAGAACTGTGTAAAAGACAGACAATGGACAAGCTCTCAGATTGCACATCTGATATACACATTGTCATCAGCCATAGGTGAATGAATGTCGGCACTGATCCATGCCTGAATCATTTTGACAAATGTTACATTTTGTGGTGGCCTGCTTGAATGTGACAACTTCACTGGCCATGCTGAATACCCTCTCTGACATTTGATGATGAACCAGCAACAATATCTGGCCCAGTTTGCCAATCTACTGACCCAGAAGTCTATGGAATCGGGGTTTAGGGTATCTACCTGAGAACAGACACCGTTTTAGTACAACTGAACCTGACTGTTCAGCTGGTGCGTCTGTTTGCTCAATTGTGTCAAGTTGTCGCAATAAGTCAAAACATGTGGCCCATCATGTCAAAAGATATTGCAGCTTTTGCTGCTGTGCTGACTCGGCTACTTGTTGTGGCCCTAATTCTGTCACAAGCAGGCCGGGGAGCATTGAGTCTGCAGAGATTGCAGAGCGATTATTAGATGCTCAGTCATGCAGTTGGTAGGTGTCCGCTTGGTGAAAACCTTGCAGACCAAGTAACACAACTCGCTCACCGGACGTCAAGCCCAGAAAGAGCAGAGATTTAAATGATTGGTTATTCTGAATCTTTTCTCATAAACCTATATATCAGTTAACTCACCTCCCCCAGCTCTATAACATGATGTCTGCAGAGTGGACTGTATTTTCATGTTCACAGGTTCCCTTTAAAGTAACTCATACTCCAGTTTGGCTCACGCAGACATGCCAACATGTGCAACCTCTAATTCCATTGTGATGTCATAAATTAGGTGGCGCTCTGGCAGAGAATTGTGTTTTTGTAAAGCGAGGAGTGTGTGCTTTTCCACATAAGAACAGTTTAAATGAGCTGACACGTTCCTGGCCATAGCTACCATTCTCCTCAGGCAAGTATATTTTTTAAATAAGCTTTGAACTTAACCCATTTCACGCCAGATGCGCTCATTTAAATAGATAAAGCTTCACCACTCTGTTGTCTCACACCTAGGTCAGAGGTGTATCTAGGCTTTCTGGCACCCGGGGCAAGACTTCAGTTTGACACCCCCCATGTGACCAATCATTCATATATGATTTGCATACTCACAGTCACGTGATGACGAGCTGCTCTTAATAATTTAATTCTTTGAATGTTCAAAGAGAAACATATGAAGAAAAGGCAGTTGTCGTATGCAAGTATGAAAATCACATATGAGTGGTGTCGCCATGTGGTGACTGCTGGAACCAAACGCAGAGCTGAATCCTGACAGGGAGTATATTGCATGCTGTTATGATTGGGCTACAGTGCTTAATTTTATAAGTAATGGGTTTGTCCAGGTTTGAGATGAAAATCTGCAGTCATATGACTGCAGAGTTCTGAATTCTCACAGTGCGCACACTGCCCGCTGTCAGGATTCTCTGGTGCCGATGGTCAGGGTGAGAGGTCATGAAACTGCAAGTATGTGATTTACATATATGTGGTCACGTGCTGACTAGATATGCGTGGCCTCGCTCAAAATGAATTGAGTGAGGCTGGACACGTCATATCAGAATGTGGTCAGAAATATAAAAATCTCATACTTGCGCTCACATTACCGTCCACTTTTGCCACTGGCACCGGAGAATCACAAAAGTGCGCAGAGCATGTGTTGTGAGAATTCAGAAGCCTGAAGTCACCTAGAGTCATTGCAGAATTTCATCTCAAACTTAGACAAGCCCTTTACTTATACAATTAAGCAGTCTATACCAATTCTAAGTAAAGGGGTTGTCCAATCTTACAATTTATGAATTGTTACTTGTGTACAGGATCAGAGCTGACAACAGCACCAGAACCAGCAGAGGTACAGAAATACATAATTGTAACACCCAACAGTACAGAAACACAGCATTACAACCACCAGCAGTACAGAAATTCATCATCAGAACCACCAGCAGCACAGAAATACATCCATATAACCCCATCAGTTCAGAAATACAGCCTCAAAACCCTCATTGGTACAGCAATACATAATCAGAACCACAAGCAGTACATGGTACATCAATTGTAATGTCAGGTCAGACCCACACACATTTGTATTGCATGAACTGACAACTTCCAGTACATCCAGGGCTGGCTCCAGGTTTTTGTGGGCCCTGGGCAAAAGAGTCTCAGTCGGCCCCATACACACATAGAAACGCACATATACATATTTAAAAATAAATTCACAAGAATACATCTAAATAGACAAATCTATACACAGTCATATACACTGACATATATAGATACACATCATACATGCACACACAGACACATTAGACATATTAATAATGGGAAGCAGGCAGCAGCCTCACTCACCTACCCAGCTTGTCTCCCATCCATCTCCTCCTGGGCATGTGGCTGTGCTGCGCTTATTGGTGGCCATGGCTAACAGACATGGCTGCTCACTGACACTGCTATATACATCACAGGAGAGACTGGAGACATACAGCAATGGGGGCACGTACAGCTCCAGAGGGGAGCATACAGCTCTGAACTGGCAAACAGCACTGGGGTGAGGGGACATACAGCTCTTGGGGTGTACAGCACTGGGGTGTGGGAGATACAGCTCTGGGGGGTATACAGCTGTGGGGTGGTATACCGCACTAGGGTGGGGGGACATACAGCTCTGGGGGTATAGCGCACTGGAGTGGAGAATCAGATACGTCTGGGGGGCATACAGTACTGGGGTCGGTGAATAGACAGTTCTGGAGGTATACAGCACTTATGTCAGGGAACAAACAGTTCTGGGAGAATACAGCACTGGGGTGGGGGATCAGACAGTTCTGGGGGTACACAGCACATGGGTGGGGGGACAGACAGTTCTGGGGGTATACAGCAGTGGGGATGGGGTGACAGACAGTACTGGGGGTATACAGCACTAGGGTGGGGGTATGCAGCACAGGGGTGGTGGGGACAAATAGTTCTGGGAGTATACAGCTCTGGGGTACGTGGGACAGATAGTACTGGCAGTATACAGCACTGGGGTGTGTGGGACAGATAGTACTGAGGGTATACAGCACTGAGGTGGGACAGATAGTACTGGGGGTATACAGCACTGAGGTATGTGGGACAGATAGTACTGGCTGTATACAGCTCTGTGGTGCGTGGGGCAAGTATTACTGGATGTATACAGCTCTGGGGTGCGTGGGGCAAATAGTACTGGGGGTATACAGCTCTGGAGTGCATGGGGCAAATAGTGCTGGGGTATACAGCTCTGAGGTGCGTGGGGAAAATAGTACTGGGGGTATACAGCTCTGGGGTGCGTGGGGAAAGTATTACTGGGTTTATACAGCTCTGGGGTGCGTGGGGCAAATAGTTCTGGGGGAATACAGCTCTGGAGCGCGTGGGGAAAATAGTACGGGGGGTATACAGCTCTGGGGTGCGTGGGACAAGTATTACTGGGTGTATACAGCTCTGGGGTGTGTGGGGCAAATAGTACTGGGGGTATACAGCTCTGGAGTGCGTGGGGAAAATAATACAGGGGGTATACAGCTCTGGGGTGCGTGGGGCAAATAGTACTGGGGGTATACAGCTCTGGGGTGCGTGGGGAAAGTATTACTGGGTTTATACAGCTCTGGGGTGCGTGGGGCAAATAGTTCTGGGGGAATACAGCTCTGGAGCGCGTGGGGAAAATAGTACGGGGGCTATACAGCTCTGGGGTGAGTGGAGCAAATAGTACTGGGGGTATACAGCTCTGGGGTATGTGGGGCAAATAGTACTGGGGGTATACAGCTCTGGGGTGTGTGGCGCAAATAGTACTGGGGGTATGCAGCTCTGGGGTGCGTGGGGCAAATTGTACTGGGAGTATACACCACTGGGGCGCGTTGGACAGATAGTACCATTCGGGTGTACAGCACTGGGATGGGGAGGATGACATACAGCTCGGCGGTATGTAGATGCGTCAGCTCCTCTGTGGGTTGAGCCTAGAATGTATGGGCTCCTTTCATGTTAGTGGGCATGACCAGCTTCATTACAAATTAAGTCATACCTGGAAGCAGCCCGTACATTCTAGCATCTACCTTCATCTGTTGGACGGGGAGCACAGTGCGTGCTAGCTCCGCCCACAGACAAACAGACCCTGTACAGCAGTGAAATCTCCGTGCAAGTGAGGAGTTAAGAGCCAGCAAACCAGGAAAGTGAGGGCTGCCGGCAGGAGCTCTGCGGTCCCCGGAACTCGGCCCGTGGGCAGCAGCATACATCTCCGCCCTTGCTGACAGCCAAGCGCTGATGCTGGCCCTGGCCGCCGGGGAGACTCAGTGCTGCATCAGTCGGCATGACAGCGCCCCCCTTGACACTGCGCCCGGGGCAGATGCCCTGCCAGCCCCCCCTAAATACGCCTCTGCCTAGGTTCCCAGTAAGGGTTTCACACATCCGGTTTTTGCCGTCAGGCACAATCCGGCGAATACCGGATAAAACAGATCCGGTGCCGAATTAGTTTTTATCCTCATTGAATTGTATTAGTGCCGGATTGTGCCTGATGGCTTTTGTGTTTCATCCAGCGTGCGCTGGATCCTGTGAAATTTCTGTGTCCGGCTGCTGGAAAGGACGCACAAGGGAACATTTTTTGTCACCGGCAAAAAAACGCACTGCGCCGTATCCGGCGCCGTGTCGCGTTTTGTAAAATTAAAGCCTATGGGCGCCGGATCTGTTGTAATGCGCCAAAAAACGCATTCCACCAACGGATCTAGTTTTTTTAACTGAGCATACTCAGATGTGTAAATTCCTTTCTGGTTAGAAAATCTCTCTCTTTGTCGGTCTCTCTCTCTCTGTCGATGTTGGTCTATCTCTGTCGATGTTGGTCTCTCTCTGTCGGTCGGTCTCTCTCTCTGTCGATGTCGGTGTCTCGCTCTCTGTCTGTCGGTCGGTCTCTCTCTCTCTGTCGATGTTTGTCTCTCTCTGCCGGTCGGTCTCTCCCTCTCACCTCCTCTCTCATACTCACTGATCACCGGCACAGCATGGCGCTGCACAGTTGTCACAAAGCTCCCGCGGCTTCTCCTGCTTTGAAAATGCCGGCCACTCATTATTCCATCTCATATTCACTTCTTCCTCCGCCCACCGGCGCCTATGATTAGTTGCAGTCAGATGCGCCCCCACGCTGAGTGACAGGTGTCTCACTGAAACCAATCACAGCCGCCAGTGGGCGGGTCTAAATCTTGCAATAAAATAAATGAATAAATAATTAAAAAAAAAACAGCATGCGGTCCCCCCCAATTTTGATACCAGCCAAGGTAAAACCACACTGCTGAGGGCTGGTATTCTCAGGATGGGGAGCTTCACATTTTTGGAAGCCCCTCAGCCTAAAAATATCAGCCACCAGTCTCCTGGAAATGTCGCATCCATTAGATGCGACAGTCTCGGGACTCTACCTGACTCATCCCGAATTGCCCTGGTGCGGTGGCCATTGGGGTAATAAGGAGTTAATGGCAGCCCATAGCTGACACTAAGTCCTAGTTTAGTGATGGCAGGTGTCTTTCAGAACCCCCATCTCTAAACTGTAGTGAAAGTAAATAAACACAAACACCTAAAAATCCTTTATTTGAAAAAAAGGACAAAAAACCACCCTCCTTCACCACTTTATTAAAATCCCCAAATACCCTTCCAGGTCCGACGTAATCCACACGAGGTCTCATGACGCTTTCAGTTCTCCTACATTGGAAGCTGACAGGAGCGGCCGTAGAACACCGCCGCTCACTGTGAGCTCCACAAAGCAACTGAAGTGAGTCTCGCTGTCAGCGGTGACGTCACTCAGGTTACCCACAGCCACAGCTGGATTCTCGGCACAAACTGCTACAATGGATCCGTTTTTTTACCAGATCCGTCGCATCAGTTTTAGCACAATCTGTGATGGATCTGTTGCATCAGGCACAAACCGTATTGTGCCTGACGGCAAAAACTGGATGTGTGAAAGCACCCTAAGGCAAGCTTACTAGACATTAGACTTTAACCTGGAATTTTGATTCTCATTTTTCTGCTATCAAGAGGAGGCTTTATAAATGGTCTCCTCTATAACTGATAAAATATCAGATTGCTGCCGTTAGATGGCTACTCTTCATGTTTATAGGGGACCAATGTATAGTGCCTTTTTCACTATGTAGCTTCTCATGGGATGCTAAATGTAAACTTAAAATGCACACTTCCGAGTACATACGGTAGTTATATAGTTATTTAGGTGGAAAAAAGATCTAGGTTCATCTAGTTCAACCTTCCTCCACCAATTCTACATTTTGTCCCTAAGTTATTTATAACTAACAATGTTTTGTGTACTGAGGAAATCATCTAGCCCTTTTTTAAAAGCCATTATAGTATCTGCCATTACTACCTCTTGTGATAGGGCATTCCAGAGTCTGACTGCTCTAACTGTAAAAAACCCTTTCCTATTTAGCTGCCGGAATCGCTTTTCTTCCACTCGCAGTGTATGCCCCATGGTCCATAGTATTGTCTTTGGAAGGATTAAGTCATGTACCAGCCCTTTATATTGACCACACATGTATTTATACATATTAATGAGATCTCGTCTGAGACGTCTTTGTTCTAAGCTAAACATATCTAAAGGCCACTTTACACACAGAGATAAATCTGTGGCAGATCTGTGGTTGCAGTGAAATTGTGGACAATCAGTGCCAGGTTTGTGGCTGTGTACAAATGGAACAATATGTCCATGATTTCACTGCAACCACAAATCTGCCAAAGATTTATCTCTGTGTGTAAAGTGGCCTTAATATTTTCAACCTCTCATCATATGGGAGTCCTTCCATTCCTTGTAGTAGTCTAGTTACCCACCTTTGAACTGACTCTAACTTCTGAATGTCCTTTTTAAAATGTTGAGCCCAAAACAATCCTATATTCTAGATATGGCCTTACAAGTGATTTATAGAGGGGTAACAATACGTTGGGATCATGGGATCTAATTTCTCTTTTTATACACCCTAAAATCTTGTTTGCTTTAGCAGCTGCTGCTTGACATTGAGTGCTGCTGCTCAGCTTATTTGTAATGAGAATACCCAAGTCCTTCTCCTGTTCTGTAGTCCAGAGTTTACTTCCATTTAATGTACACGCAGTTATAGGATTACTCCGTCCTAAGTGTGTTAATTTACATTTATCAAGATTAAATCTCATTTGCCAAGTATCTGCCCATTCTGACATCTTATCCAGATCTTTTTGTAATATTGTACTATCAAGGTCAGTTTTTAATATCCTACATAGTTTTGTGTCATCAGCAAAGACTGACACTTTACTATCAATCCCATCCACAAGGTCATTAATAAAGAGATTAAAAAGAATTGGACCTAGCACAGATCCCTGCGGCACCCCACTGCTGATTATAGCCCATTTAGAGTATGTACTCTTTGTTTTCTATCTTTTAGCCAATTCCTTACCCAGTAGCATACAGTTTCACCTAGTCCTTGCTTCTGGAGCTTTAGTATAAGGCTATTATGTAGTCCAGTATCAAATGCCTTTGCAAAGTCCAAATAAATAACATCAGCTGCATTACCAATATCCAGATTTGCACTTACCCCCTCATAGAACCCCAACAGGTTGGTTAGACACGACTTATAATAACTGACAGACAGCATGGATTCATGAAAGATATTGTTTTCTGCAATATATTTTTGCATGTAATCCCTTAAAATACCCTCAAAAGCTTTACATACTACTAATGTCAGGCTTAAGGCCGCTTTACACGCTACGATATATCTAGCGATATGTCGTCGGGGTCACGTTGTTAGTGACGCACATCCGGCCTCGTTTGACATATCGTAGCGTGTAACACAAATGAGCAACTATGAGCGAGCAAAAATACTCACCTTATCGTTGCTCGTTGACACGCTGCTCATTTTCAAAAAATCGAACGTCCTTCTGTGCTCCGGTTGGTTATCGTTCCCGAGGCAGCACACATTGCTCTGTGTGACACCCTGGGAACAATGAACTGCAGCTTACCTGAAGGAGGTGGGCGGGATGTTTATGTCCCGCTCATCTCCGCCCCTCCGCTTCTATTGGACGGCTGCCGTGTGACGTCGCTGTGACGCCGGAAGACCCGCCCCCATAGAAAGGAGGCGGTTTGCCGGCAAGAGCGATGTCACAGAGCAGGTATGTGCGTGTGACGCTGCCGTATCGATAATGTTCGCTACGGCTGCGATCACCACATATCGGCCATACGATAGGGGCGGGTGTTATTGCGCTCGACATCGCTAGCAATTGCTAGCGATGTCGCAGCGTGTAAACCCTTCTTTACTTTACGGTAGTTGCCTGATTCCACCTTCTTATCTTTCTTAAATATTGGAACCACATCAGCAATCCTCCAATCCTGAGGCACCAACTCTGTTACAAGTGAGTCTAAGAAGATGAGATACAGCGGTTTGTCAATTAGTGAGCTCAATTCCCTCAATATTCGTGGATGAATTCCATCTGGCCCGGGGGATTTTTCAATGTTTCATTTACTCAGACACAGGCGTACTTCTTGTGTTAAATTAATTATATCAGGTGGTGAACTTTGATTTTTCACTTGTTGAATGATCCCTGGAACAGTCAGTTCCTTGGTGCCTGTTTAATATCTCAGTCTTTTGTTGTCTTCTATAACTAACTTGTTATTGTATTTTAAGGGGCCGATGCTATCCTTTGTTTTCCTTTTGGCATTAATGTATGTATAAAAAAAAATAGGGATTTATTTTAATATCCTTGGCGATTTTTGTTACAGTAACTAATTTTGCTTGCTTTCTTTTTGACATTTCCTATTGATATCTTTATACTTCTGAAATGCTATTTCTGTATTCTCAGCCTTCAAGATTTTAAACGCCCTTTGTTTTTGTTTTATTATACTTTGTAGTGTCTTATTTATCCATAGTGGTTTCTTTCTATTCCTGGACATTTTATTACCAGAGGGTATAACTTTTTTACAGGACTCTAGGAATATATCCTTAAACTTTCCCCATTTATGTTTGCTTTGCCCAGTTACCATGACATTGTACCAATGTACACATTTAAGCTCTTCCCTTAATTTGTTTAAATCAGCTTTCCTAAAATTCCAGGTTTTAGCATTTCCCCTTTGAAATGTTCTATTGAATATTACGTTGAAGCTTACCATATTATGATCGCTGGTGCCCAAGTGCTCCCGGACCTGTAGATCTGAAATTGTATCCGGTCTATTTGACAGGACCAGATCTAGCAAATTAATCTCCCCTCGTCGGTTCATCTACCATCTGAAAGAGGAAATTGTCTTGGATAGTAGATAAGAACTTACAGCTTTTAGCACAACCAGAAGATTCTATGTCCCACTGTATGTCTGGATAGTTGAAATCCCCCCTAATAAGAACCCGATTATTATTATAATTAGCTGCCTTTTCAATTTGTTGCAGCATTTCATCCAGCCAGGTTTCTGTAATGCCCATCACATCTTAATCCATGGTTGACATAAGAGTCTTCAATTCATTCATTTTGTTTGCAAGACTTCATTTGCTAGTAGCAAGTAGAAACATTATGAGCTCTCATATTGAGACCAGGTGATTGAATTGATATTTTCAAGTGCAAAGAAGAAGGTGTTCTCTGAATAGGACAAGCAGTAATGTACTACTGACTTTGACCAGGTACTATTCGAAGGTGCATCCTGGCTTTCAGAAAGACGAGTATGCCAAAAAGATGGAAGAGGTCAACTTGAGCCTTGCTCTGGTTGCTGGTCACCTTGCTTTTCCCAAATGAGCTGGTAACACCACTACATGTGCCGATGAAGAGCCGTGGTTTCTAATTTATGATGTGAGTTTGAATATCCGTGGCATATTTTCCTCTTGCAGAGCCTGCAGACTGCTATGGTATTGTGAGGGGTGGAAATGTGCAAATGAACTTCCACAAATACAACTCTGCATCACCGCCAACAGACCAGACACTGTCGAATCTCTTTTTACTAACATTATGTGCGGTATCACCTGCTCAAGAGTTGACCACAGAAGAAGCAGATTTTGCTCCAGAAGATTTTTTAGTCTAACGTAACCTGCAACCTGTATTGCTGAGGGCAGCTCCCTGCTCCTCTGAAGACATCATCTCCTTGACACCCATCTGGTTCCCAGGTCTTGTTTTCCACAGAATCATCATCCTTGTCATCCCAGGTCCAGCAGACAGTTGACTGTTTGGGAAATGATATAAGCTGTTTGCATCTCCCCCCTCTCAGCCTGCTTCCCACCTCAAGATCTGCACTGGCTCAAAGTTATGCTACCACGTATAGTATGTCTACCACCATGTCCGACAGCAATGAAGCTTAGAATTAAAATGAGCTCATCCATCTCCTCCAACTTCATGTCTTCCGAATACAAAAAGCTGACTGTTCATCTCTTTGAATCAACTGGAAGATGTTCTTAAATAGTGTCTTCCTTAGCCCTCAGGGTTCAGTAGGCTAGGGACTAAGCGGCAGAAATGGGTGTCATTGATAGAAAGAAAATTATGCTTTGTACAACGTTCTGTTATGGTTGAGGGGAAAGTAGGGCTATACAGAACATTGACTAAAGTTGATTGTGCCATCGTCAGAGGCTAGATCATACTGCTCTAACTGAGACAACTGACGTATTTTCCATTATGCTTTCTGCTGCTACCCCACTGATAATCTTGCCAATGCCAAAGTAGGTTAATTATGACCTGTGTTTCAAATATTTTAAAGTGTTAGATGTGTAATATATTTTAAAAATATAAAATTCACCCAGGTACTTTCCAAAATAACTTGTTAATTTTGCGTTCTGAAAACAAACATCTGCAACAGGCCCCTGTATTCATTGGTCCTGTACAGGCCTAATATTGGACTACAATACTGTGTGAAAATTATTAGGCAAGTTGTATTTTAGAGGATGGTTTCATTATTTATCAACAACTATGTTCTTAATCAACCCAAAAGGCTCATAAATATCAAAGCTTAATATTTTTGGAAGTTGGAGTGGGTTTTTTTAGATTTGGCTATCTTAGGAGGATATCTGTTTGTGCATGTAACTATTACTGTGCAGAATTATTAGGCAACTTAATAAAAACCAAATATATTCCCATCTCACTTTATTATTTTCAACAGGTAAACCAATATAACTGCACAAGATTTAGAAATAAACATTTCTGACATGCAAAAACAAAACCCCCAAAAATTAGTGACCAATATAGCCACCTTTCTTTATGATGACACTCAACAGCCTACCATCCATAGATTCTGTCAGTTGTTTGATCTGTTTACGATCAACATTGCGTGCAGCAGCCACCACAGCTTAACAGACACTGTTCTGAGAGGTGTACAGTTTTCCCTCCCTGTAGATCTTACATCTTATGAGGGACCACAGGTTCTCTATGGGGTTCAGATCAGGTGAACAAGGTCACCATGTCATTATTTTTTCATCTTTGAGACCTTTACTGGTCAGCCATGCTGTGGAGTAGTTGGATGCATGTGATGGAGCATTGTCCTGCATGAAAATCATGTTTTTCTTGAACGATACCGACTTTTTCCTGCACCACTGCTTGAAGACGTTTTCTTCCAGAAACTGGCAGAAGGTCTGGGAGTTGAGCTTCACTCCATCCTCAACCCGAAAAGGTCCCACAAGTTCATCTTTGATTATACCAGCCCATACCAGTACCCCACCTCCACCTTGCTGGCATCTGAGTCGAAGTGGGGCTCTCTGTCCTTTACTGATCAGCCTCTGGCCCATCCATCTGGCCCATCAAGAGTCACTCTCATTTCATAAGTCCAAAAAAACTTTGAAAATCAGTCTTAAGATATTTCTTGGCCCAGTCTTGACGTTTTATCTTATGTTTCGTGTTCAAAGGTGGTCGTTTTTCAGCCTTCCTTAGCTTAGCCATGTCACTGAGTATGGCACACCTTGTGCTTTTTGATACTCCAGTAACGTTGCAGCTCTGAAATATGGCCAAACTGGTGGCAAATGGCATCTTGGCAGCTTTACGCTTGATTTTCCTCAATTTATGGGCAGTTATTTTGCACCTTTTTTGCCCAACACGCTTCTTGTGAGCCTGTTGGCTATTTGCCATGAAACGCTTGATTGTTCGGTGATCACGCTTCAAAAGTTTGGTAATTTAGAGACTGCTGCATCCATCTGCAAGACATCTCACAATTTTGGACTTTTCAGAGCCCGTCAAATCTCTCTTCTGACCCATTTTGCCAAAGGAAAGGAAGTTGCCTAACAATTAAGCACACCTTATATAGGGTGTTGATGTCATTACACCACACCCCTCCTCAATATAGAGATGCACATCCCCTGATTTACTTAATTGGTAGTTGGCTCTCAAGCCTATACAGCTTTTAGTAGGACAACATGTATAAAAAGTATCATGTGATCAAAATACTCATTTGCCTAATAATTCTGCACACAGTTTACAACAATGAAGCGTGTAAAAAATGAAAAATGGTAACAACACACACTTTCTGTATTAATTAATTGAATTTACATTTTTGGGATTCTGGAGATTTCTGATTTGTATTTAAAAGCAAGAAGCAAAAAATATAGGTTCCCTGCCTAAGACACACAAGTCTATGTTTCAGGATTCTTATTTACTGGCAAAATTATGACTCAGTATGTTAAACTGCCATCTTGTTTTGCAATTGCAGTGTGTAAGGCAAAAATGCATTCTCATTAACTTTTTTCCCCTAAACCTGTGACTACAGTCACTGACAGAAGTTCTGTCGCTTATCCATGTTATGTAATAAAAGTTTATAACCTGACTTTAAATTCATCCATTGGTTTCATAAATTACTCTTTTGAAAGCTGAAACCCTCCCACATTTGGTTTAGGTTATGCAAATAAAGTTGCTGCAAAGCTGAAATATTGATCATTTAATGAACACAGAAAGGTCAGATTTTGGCAAGACCAAAGTTTTTTCGCCCACAGAAAGTAATGTGAAATTCAAAAAAATAATTAACTTCTAATACAAAGATATGTTGCATAACATTGGTGAATGGATGTTGTGGTGCTATTAGAGCCATATTTAATATTTTGTGTGACTTCCATGAGCTTGAAGAACTACATCCATGCGGTTCAACAATGATTCATACAATTTATTGATGAAGTCATCAGGAATAGCAAAGAATGGAGTCTTACATGCCTCCCAGAGTTCATCTAGATTTTTTGGTTTTGACTTCCAAGCTTCCTCTTTCATCCTACCCCAAACATGTTTAATGATTTTCATGTCTAGTGACTGGGCTGGCCAATCCTTGAGCACCTTGATCTTCTTTGCCAGGAGGAACTTTGTTGTAGAGATGGATGTAAGAGATGGAGCACCATCCTGCTCCAGAATTTGACCCCTTTTACAATTGGGAATGTAAGAGGTAGCTAATACTTCTTGATATTTTAGGCTATTGATATTGCTTTCCACCTTGTAAATGTTTCGCACACCCCCATACTGAATGTAATCCCAGACTATGATCTTTCCACCAGCAAACTTAACTGTTTTCTGGATCCATACGGGCTCCAGTAGGTCTCTTGCAGTATTTGCGGTGGCTGGGGTGTAATTCAACTAAAGATTCATCAAAGAAATCCACCTTCAGACACTTTTCCAGCGTCCATCTGTTTAGCAGGCTGTTGGGCTTGGCAAATGCCACATGGTTTTTTAATTGCCTTTTGTTTAGTGCTGGCTTCTGGGCACTGATTCGACCATGGATGCCATCTCGAGACAGAATCCTACAAACTGTTCTAGTTGACACAGGGACTTGAGGTGACCAGGCCTTTTGGAGCTCTGCTGCAGTGGAAGAGGTGCTGGCTTTGGATTTTCTAACCAACAAATGTTCCTCCTGAGCAGTTGTCTTGCGGGGTCTGCCGAACCTGGGCTTGTCAAAAACATCTTCAGTCTCTTCAAATCTTTTTTTAATTCTTTGAATTTAATGCTGAGAAACATTAAAGGTGCCAGCCACTTCTGCAGTGGATCTGTTCTTCAGCCTCTTGATAATCACGGCTTTGGTCGCAGGGTGGATTTTTGGCATGTTGTCAGAGATCAAGTTGCAGTTCAACTGAAGGTCTGGGGTGCTGGGTTTCTTTTTATACACACCCACTAATTAACCGATCATTTAGTGAGCACAGGTGAGCATGTAAACTAGGATTGGATGCAGTATATGACAAGGCGACAAAACCTTTGTCTTGCCAAAATCTGACTTTTCTGTGTTCATTAAATGATCAATATTTCTGCTTTGCAGCAACTTTATTTTCATAACCTAAACCAAATTTGGGAGGGTTCAGCTTTCAAAAAAGTAATTTATGAAACCAATGGATGAATTTAAAGTCAGGTTCTAAGCTTTTATTTACATAACATGGATAAGCGACAGAACTTCTGTCAGGGACTGTATACAGTATATACAGTATGTAGTGTAGTGTCATTTTGTTGATATAATCACCCACTGTGGTCTTCTCCAGTATTCCAGCATCATTCTGTGCCTATTCTGAGTGACATTACAGCTCTTTAGACTCTTTGTGTCACACTGCGCCCTGTGTGATCTGGAAGGGACTTTCACAATATAAGTCTATGGAGCATCAGAACAAGGCTCCATAGGCTTATGTTTTAAAAGAGACTACTGACTCATGCATAGAGTGATCTGGTTAGTCTAAAGATTGGTGTCGTAGGACCGGAATGACGTACTGGAGAAGACATCAGTAGGTAAGGGCGGCGTTACACTGTACGATATATCGTACGATATGTCGTCGGGGTCACGAAATTCGTGACGCACATCCGACATCGTTAGAGATGTACCATGTGACACCTCCCAACGACTGTTAACGAGCAAAAATACTCACCTTATCGTTGCTCGTTGACACGTCGTTCATTTCCATAATGTCGTTCCTCCTTCTGCGTGCCGGTTGTTCGTCGTTCCTGAGGCAGCACACATCGCTACGTGTGACACCCCGGGAACGCCGAACAACAACTTACCTGCGTCCTGCCGGCAATGAGGAAGGAAGGAGGTGGGCGGAATGTTACGTCCCCCTCATCTCTGCCCCGCCGCTTCTATTGGGCGGCCACTGTGTGACGTTGCTTTGACGCTGAATGTCCCTCCCCCTTCAGGAAGAGGATGTTCGCTGTCCACAGCGACGTCGTTAGGGAGGTAAGTACGTGTGACAGGGGTTTAACGACTTTGTGTGACACCGGCAATGAATTGCAAGTGACACACAAACGACGGGGGCGTGTGCGATCACACGATAAATCGTTGCGTGTAACGCCGCTCTAAGTATATTAACACATTAATAGTACACCTAGAGAAAAAGTTCAGATTCTTTAAAGTGCTGTTGTGATGTTACTACAGGAAATTACAGATCAATGAATTCACTGTCCCTCTGACTATTCACCTACAGTACTTCCTTATCATTCGAATCTTTGGATTATTATTTAAAGTCTGATTACCCCCTCCATTTTTAGTCTTCTTCAACAAAATCGACTTTTGGCCTTTTTCTCTCCTTATATCAGTTTCAATAGACTCATCAAAAGTTTGGGTGTTTCATTCAGTTTATAGGCAGTAAAATACTGTCAAGATGAAACTTTTCGTTATATTCAGATGTGCCTTGTTTGTTTAAACTTACCATATAGACTCAGCAAAATGGGTTTCCTACCTGAATGCATGGATTACATACTTTTTGACTGTTCTGTAGTCTTTTTGCAATCATGAATTATTATAAATATTATAATTGCAGGTAGTGACACGTCAGCTCATCAGATATTTTACCACACGTGGAGGACATTCTTTCTAAATAGTAGTAATTGTCACCATGACTCAATATATGGAGGAGAACAGCATTCCTGCTCTGTGCGTACTGGACCTGCCTATCTACCTAGTGCATAACAAATCACCCACGCTCTGGTTTAGACAGGAATGTAGTTATGTGGCACACAAGAAAAGGTTGCCAATATTATCATTTCATATTACGTATGTATTTTCTTAGTTCCTAAAATATACAATGTGTGAACTTCAAGTATCTCTTCTGTCGTGCTGCATTTACTTGAGTGTGAAAATAAAAGGCAGCCTTGGCCAGGCAACATAATAATAACATAATAATAATAATAAAAATAATAATAATAATAACAGGATGTTTGGGACTTAAGATTTGAGATTTGATGACGTGTCCTCCTTTTATATTCTGTTATTTTAAATGTAATTAATAGTATTTTTATAATTATTGGGATTTTTTTCTCATTCTTTTTTTTTATCTGGAAATATGTTGCTTAATTCATTCTACTTGTAGGAAATAGACTATCCTACTGGCAAAAAGATGTCTTAGGGCTCTGCCACACATCCGTGAAAACCACGTCCGTGTAAAACGGGCCGTTTTTCGGGTCCGTTTTCCGTTTTTTATGTCCGTTTTTATGGTATGTGTGGCCTGCGTGTGTATCCCGTATGCTAGCCGTATGTGCGTGTGGAATGTCCGTGTGTGCGTGAGTGAAATAACTGACATGTGTATGTGTTGTCCGTGTGAAATGTACGTGTGTGATGCAAAATGTCGTTACTACATGTCGGAAGACAGAGTAGCGGGATGAGAATGAACTCGGGTGAACTTCACCCGACTTCATAGTCATGCTGCGGCTCTGTCTGTGTGCCGTGTACTGATTAGCGGTCACCTGTGGAGGATTCACCGGTGACCGCTAATCCCCCGAGTGACTGAGGTGTCCCCCCCTCTCTCATACTCACCGATCCCCGATCACCGGCGCTGCACGGCGTTCACACTGCTCCGGCGGCTTTTTCTAATTTGAAAAAGCCGGCCGCCCATTAATCAATCTCGTATTCCCTGCTTTACCCGCCCACCGGCGGCTGTGATTGGTTGCAGTGAGACACGCCCACCATGCTGAGTGACAGGTGTCACACTGCACCCAATCACAGCAGCCGGTGGGCGTGTCTATACTGTGCAGTAAAATAAATAAATAAATAATTAAAAAAACTGGCGTGCGGTCCCCCCCCATTTTAATACCAGCCAGATAAAGCCATACGGCTGAAGGCTGGTATTCTCAGGATGGGGAGCTCCACGTTATGGGGGGCCCCCCACCCTAACAATATCAGTCAGCAGCCGCCCAGAATTGCCGCATACATTATATGCGACAGTTCTGGGGCTGTACCCGGCTCTTCCCGATTTACCCTGGTGCGTTGGCAAATCGGGGTAATAAGGAGTTATTGGCAGCCCGTAGCTGCCAATAAGTCCTAGATTAATCATGTCAGGCGTCTATGAGACACCTTCCATGATTAATCTGTAAGTTACAGTAAATAAACACACACACCCGAAAAAATCCTTTATTAGAAATAAAAAACACAAACACATTCCCTCATTACCAATTTATTAACCCCGACAAACCCTCCATGTCCGGCGTACTCCACGGTCCTCCAGCGTCGCGTTCAGCTCTGCTGCATGGAGGTGACAGGAGCAGCAGAAGACACCGCCGCTCCGGTCACCTCCACGCAGCTAATGAGATGAGTAGCGCGATCAGCAGCTGTCAGTCAGGTAACTCGCGGTCACCGCTGGATCCAGCGGTGGCCGAGGGTAACCTCAGTGACAGCTGCTGATCGCGCTACTCATCTCATTAGCTGCGTGGAGGTGACCGGAGCGGCGGTGTCTTCTGCTGCTCCTGTCACCTCCATGCAGCAGAGCTGAACGCGACGCTGGAGGACCGTGGAGTACGCCGGACATGGAGGGTTTGTCGGGGTTAATAAATTGGTAATGAGGGAATGTGTTTGTGTTTTTTATTTCTAATAAAGGATTTTTTCGGGTGTGTGTGTTTATTTACTGTAACTTACAGATTAATCATGGAGGGTGTCTCATAGACGCCTGACATGATTAATCTAGGACTTATTGGCAGCTATGGGCTGCCAATAACTCCTTATTACCCCGATTTGCCAACGCACCAGGGTAAATCGGGAAGAGCCGGGTACAGCCCCAGAACTGTCGCATATAATGTATGCGGCAATTCTGGGCGGCTGCTGACTGATATTGTTAGGGTGGGGGGCCCCCCATAACGTGGAGCTCCCCATCCTGAGAATACCAGCCTTCAGCCGTATGGCTTTATCTGGCTGGTATTAAAATGGGGGGGGACCGCACGCCGGTTTTTTTAATTATTTATTTATTTATTTTACTGCACAGTATAGACACGCCCACCGGCTGCTGTGATTGGGTGCAGTGTGACACCTGTCACTCAGCGTGGTGGGCGTGTCTCACTGCAACCAATCACAGCCGCCGGTGGGCGGGTAAAGCAGGGAATACGAGATTGATTAATGGGCGGCCGGCTTTTTCAAAAGAGGAAAAGCCGCCGGAGTTTTTATAACAGCCGTTCAGCGCCGCGCTGGAGATCAGGGAATGGTAAGTATGAGAGAGGGGGGAACTGACCGACAGACAGCTAGAGGGACAGACAGACATAGAGACCGACCGACGGACTGAGGGAGAGAACGAAACATAAAAAGAAAAAAGACTGACATGACATGAAAAAAGCACAAAACATACAGGGAACAAACAGAGATGCGTCCGTGTCACTCGGACGTGCGCACAGACCCATTGACTTTCATTGGGTCCGTGCTGCGTGTTGAGTGAATAAAACGGACATGCTGGCGTGAGACACGGCCCACAAAACGCATCACGGAGACGGACAAACGGACATAACCAAAAACGCAAGTGTAACCGCTGAGATATAGTAACATTGGTGCACGTTTGGCCGTGTCTCCAGTATACACGGAAACGGACCAAACACGCACGTGTTTCACGGATGTGTGGCGGAAGCCTTAGGCTGCTTTCACACATCCAGTTTTTGCTGTGCGGCACAATCCGGCTCATTGCAGAAAAAACGCAACCGTTTTTTTTTGCCACCGGTTGCGTTTTTTTCCGCATAGACTTTCATTAGTGCCGGATTGTGCTGCATGGCCTTGTGTTCGGTCCGGTTTTTGCCGGATGCGGCATATTTAGCCCATGTGGCGGCCAGATGGAACGTTGCCTGGCACATTTTTTTGTCCGGCGAAAAAAAAACGCATTGCTTTTTCCAATGCATGCCTATGGACGCTGGATGCGGCGTGATGCGGCAAAAAACGCATCCGGCCGCCGCCTGCGTTTTTTGCACTGCACATGCTCAGTAGCATGCCGCAACCGGCAAAAACCGGACGGGCCGCATGTAAAAACTTATGCAAAGGATGCGGTTTTTTCACCGCATCCGTTGCATAGGTTTTAAAGCCGGATTTAGCTGCACTGCTAAAACCGGATGTGTGAAAGCAGCCGATGAACTAAGCACCGCTCATGGATGAGTGGTATGGTGGCTGTTTCTGCTCACTCAAATTCCCAATGACGGCAACTGGACAAAGAGCCGTTTGTTGCAACTTCACAGCTTTTTGGGCTTTAACCCCTTTACAACTTTGCAGTTTTCCGTTTTTGCACTTTAGTTTTTTACTCCCCTTCTACCAAGAGCCATTTTTAATTTTTTAATTGTTTTATTTTTAATAGGGCAAAAGGTGGGTGATTTTAACTTTTGTGTTTTTTGTTGTTTTTTTCACTTTTTACTGTATTTACTAGTCCTCTTAGGAGACTTGAAGCTGCGATCAGCATATTGCTTGTGCCTTACACAGCAGTGCTAATACACTGCTCTGTATAGCAGAAATCACGATCTCCTAAGAACACTGGCCACAGGCCAGGGTTCAGAGGAGAAACATAATGACAGGCATGGGGGGTCATCAGCAGACTGTCATAACAACCCATAGGCACGCCACAATCACAGTCATGGGCGTACTGATGGGCAGGAGGAATGACGTCCCCCTACCGACACATGTTAAATCCTGCTGTCCGAGTTTGACAGTGGATTCTGCTGGTTAACAGCCAAGGGCGGCTGTTAGAGGCACATGACGGCTGATTATATCAACCATTATGTGTCGAGTATGATACGGGCTCTGTGTGGGAGCCTGTATCAAAGGCAGAGGTATGACATTTGACTTACATGCATGTCAAAAGTCGTGAAGAGGTTAAAGAGTAACCGTTGTTTTTATTTTGATCTCATAAATTAATTGTACACATGAAAAGAAGACAGACTTTCCCATTACTAATATAAGAGATGGTTGTTGTTAATGAAGAGATTTTATGATGACAGGAGGAACTAGAGGTAAAGGAAGGAGTTAGAGGAAAAGAGAGGAGCTAGAGACAGAGAGAGGAGCTAGAGACAGAGAGAGGAGCTAGAGGCAGAGGGAGGAGCTAGAGGCAGAGGGAGGAGCTAGGAGGCAAAGAGAGGAGCTAGACGCAGAGAGAGGAGCTAGAGGCAGAGGGAGGAGCTAGGAGGCAAAGAGAGGAGCTAGATGCAGAGAGAGGAGCTAGAGGCAGAGAGAGGAGCTAGAGGCAGAGAGAGGAGCTAGAGACAGAGAGAGGAGCTAGAGGCAGAGAGAGGAGCTAGAGGCAGAAGTAGGAGCTAGATGCAGAACTCCTCCTTCTTCTCCCTTCAATCTACATAGCATCTCACCAGTAACAGCTGACATCCCCAATCTCAGTAATGAGAAAGTCTTCACTGAATACAGATTTTAGCTCAAAATATATAATGACTAATCCATTCTGGTAGCAAAAGAAGCAAATTTGTCTGATAAGATATATTATAAAGTTGCTTATTTTCATGTTTACTATTTATTTATAATATAAAATTTAAAAGGTCATTGAGATTTGTGCGAATTCCTTAAGCCCTCTTTCACACGCCCATGAAAATCACGCACGTGTTTCACGGACGTGTCAAAGATGCGTATAGCCCTCGGTGAGCTGTGTGTATGGCACGTGTGTTCTCCGTGTGTTATCCATGATAACACACGGAGAACAGGAACTTTCTACTCACCTGTCCCTGGCGTCACTGTCCGTGGTGCTGATCTTCGGTCTCCGGTCCTGCCGACTCCCCGCTGCTGCTGCTTCTGGCCGCAGTGAAGTGAAAATTAAATGAGCATAATTTGTCTGATAAGATCTATTACAAAGTTGCTTATTTTCATGTGTACAATTGATTTTAATAAATAAAATTTAAAACGATGGTTATGTTTTAAGAATGAGAGAAGTTCCTTGTAATTTTGGATCCATAAGAAGAGATGGGTGTATAGTGAAATATTTGGGTTCAGATTATTCGCACCAAGTACTATTTCCAGTATTTGTCTCAAATAAGGAATCTAATGCAAGTCAATGTAGAACCAGAGAATTTTTCTTGAAGATTTCCCAGAAAAATGCTCATGTTCTCCATTGACTTGCATTAGATTTGTTATTCTTGACGAATACTGGAATAGTATTTAGTATTCAGTACGCATAATGTGAACCCGAATATTTCATTATTCGCCCATCACTATTTATAAGCATGATGTTTCTTTAATTTGCTGAACTAAATTTCCTTGGCCGACCGCTGTGTCTATGGTCCTCAATGTTGCCCATTTCTTGGTGTCTTCATTGCTGACAACTACAGACAGATTGGCTGATTGGCTCCTAATTTATCCTGCAACTGGAAAACAACCCCAAATATACAGCTAAGGCCTGTTTCACACGTCAGTGAAAAACAGTGACGTTTTTCACTGGCGTGTAAAACACGCACATGTCCCTGCGTGTGCCGTGATTCACGGCACACGTGGGTTGTCTAAGTGCAATCCGGGCTCCGTTATCCGTGGCCCGTGATTGCACTTAGAAATCAACTCACCTGTGCCCGCTCCTGCTGTCCATGGTGCTCATCGCTCCCGCGGTGCAGCATCCGGCCGGCGGTGACCCCTGCAGCAGCTGCTTCCGGGTCGGTTGTGTCGCGCATAATGAATATGCGCAACAGTAATCAGCCGGCTTAGAAGCAGCAGGGAGAACGGGCTGCAGAGGACATCGCTGGACGCCGGGTGAGTTAAAATGTTTATTATTTTAAATGCACGTTTTTTTCTGGCACGTGTTTCACGGACCACACCACTGCGTGGTCCGTGGAACATCAGTGATGCCAGAAAAAAATGGACATGTCTCCGTGCAGCAAACACGCACACGCGGGTACGCCGCACGGAGACACGTGCAGTGAAAAATCACTGACGTGTGAGCAGACCCATTCATTATAATGGGTCTGCGTATGTCAGTGATTCTGGTACGTTTAAAAAAAAGCACAAACGTCCCAGAATCACTGACGTGTGAAAGGGGCCTTATATCAATAAGAACTATCTTCAGTAGAAAGAAGAACAAGGAATCCTGGAAGTGATGATATGCTCCCTACAAGACTGCTGATCTTATAGTGCACACCAAATTTACACTGTTATACAAGCTGTACACTGACCACTTTACATTGGGTCAAATTGTCCTATCTTCGGAGTAATCCCATGAAAAGATATAATAAAATATTAAAAATGTGAGGGGGTACTCACTTTTTTTTTAAATATACTCTATGTGTATTATAGCACTGTGCATTTTTCACACCTCCTAAACTTTTGCAAAGTATGAATCATTTCCAAATAGGAATGTTAATAGTTGCATTTTGTTAACTGATAAAAATGAATGGGACTGAACAAATGAGAAATTTAAAGCAAATTAATATTTGGGGTAATCTCCCTTTTCCTTCAAAGCATCAGTTTATCTAAGCACTTGCAGACAGTTTGTGAAGGAACTCGGCATGGAACTTGTAGAAGATTTCAGTGTTCGGTGGAGGTAGGCCTGTGCAAATTCCTCCTTCTCTTCATCTGAGCCGCAGCAGACTTGATGATAGTGAGATCCCAGCTCTGTAGAGGCCATATAATCATATCCAGGACTCCATGATCTTCTTTGTGCAAGTGTACCTTGAAGAATCGATGCATTGATGCTGTTTAGAAGGCAAAGGATGGTTACACCAAAATATTGATTTGATTTAGATTTCTCTTTTGTTTAATCATTGTGCATTGTGTTACTTAATAATAAACTATGCACACTTCTTTTTTTTAATTTTTAGGCTATTTTCACATTTCCGCTATTTTGTATCAGTCACAATCCAACGCATGTGACTGATGCAAAACAACGGAAATATGAGCATAGCCTTACTTTGCAGCATTATATCCACACTCGCCTAAAACGTTTGCAAAAATACTGTTTGTATACTTATATCCTTATTTCTCAATCAGTAACCATTACCTCTAGGGTAATCTTTAAATCATTGTGAGTGTTTCTAATATTACATTTTTGTGTTTTTTTTTCTAAATTAGGTTCTTGTTTTTTACCACTATAATATTTGGAACGAGCACCCAATCCTTTGGCCAGGAAATAAGATGCCGGCACCGTGGGCCAACACAACTAATGTTCACAAGTTGATTCAGTTTCTGGAGACAACTCTTGGAGAACGTGCTAAGCGGGGGACATTTCATGTGTCTCAGGCCATCCTCACCCCACAGGTTAAAACCATTGTAAGGGGATTAAAATCTGGATTAAAAAATACACTTGTGCATAGGTAAGTTCATGTAGAGATTTCACAGCTGAATGTACATCATGTTCCTTTTACTAACTGACGATGAATTTATTCTTCTCAGATCAGCTTAAAACAAGAGATCCTTAGGACAGGATGCATGATTTTTCGACTTGTATGACATTTGTACTATGGATTGTTGCAGATGAAAGATAAAATAAATGATTGACTTGCAGAAATTCTTTAAAAGTAGAGTAATAATAAAATATGGGACTGTTACAAAACTCCACCCCAGCTCATGGTCTCGGCACAGTCATCTAAGGGAAAGAGAGCTCTTAAAGCTTTTCAGGGTAAGACTGAAATTGTCTTAAGGGAATTAGCAAATTGTAGGCATTCAAAGAACTGCTATTCCTAAAGCCCTTGAAAAATCCATGACATCAACAAAGATTTACTCCATCACCTCTAAGTAGTCTTTAATGTTAAAAGTCAATGCAATAACAATTAGGCCACTAATAGGATTTGAAAAACATTATCAAAAGACAGTTCTATTTACAGTAACTATAACCATTATTTTTATACACCATTAGCTTTATATTCGACATTAAATATGTCTGCTACAATTGAAAATGATGCTCTAACAAGGAAAGAGAATATGGACACAATAATGTCTTGCCATGATAAAGAGGAGAATATAATATTACGTGTAAAACTTCATGGAAGGCTTGTTCCCATCATTTACATATGTCATAGGTCTCACCCTGAGAATAGCTCTTTAACAAAAATAAATAATAAATATACATATTCTTTTAAAATGTACTATATTAGATTTTATCATGATATATTCCCATTTATCTCTGTTTGTCGTCAGAAAGAAAAACAAAAATACTAATACCATGTTTCCCCGAAAATAAGAAAGGGTCTTATAATATGTTGTGCCCCATTCATAAATGATCTCTCTAATATCACAGTTTGGAAGTAGCTAACCCAGATCAATGATCAACCCTATATAATGTGCCTTGAAACATGTCTGAGCATATTAGCCAAGCCAGACATCCAATTCACAGATAGTTAGTTCAGGGAACTTGCCTCTCAGTAGAGCAGAGTTTGTCTTGCTTATATTAATGCATCTTTTGGGAGGAAGAGAGCTAGAATTCATTAAGGGCTGTGAATCTGAAGGAACAGCTAAAGAATAGGAGCTGTGCTACAGTAGCCAGCAGCGGCCACTACACATTGAATGAAACTGCACTTTTTATCTCAGTTCCTTTTGTTTACATTTGGCAATCACCAGAGCAAATAACAGCTGATTGGTGTGGGTCCCCGGTGTCAGACCGACACCGAACATATTGATTACCTATACTACCAATAGTTCATTATCATGATGTGATCAGGCTACCCCTTTAAGGTGACCAACTGCATATGAAGTCTCATAGGCATTGCTGTTACGGTTGCTGCGAGCACTGGAGACTAAGTCCAGATTTCTTGCTACTGCACATGTGCGAGCGCTGGAGACTAAGTCCAGATTTCTTGCTACTGCACATGTGCGAGCGCTGGAGACTAAGTCCAGATTTCTTGCTACTGCACATGTGCGAGCGCTGGAGACTAAGTCCAATCTTGGAGCCATTGCACATGTGCGGGTGACATCATCGCTGACACGAGGTCACATGTCTCTGACACCTTCTATGCCGATTGGTCGCTGGTCATGTGCTTGTGACGTCTTGCTCGGTGATAGGCCAGCATGACGTCACTCCTGTCGTTCTGGCAGCGGATTGGCTCTGGTGTCCTCCATCTTGGATGAGGCACAGAGTCTATATAAGACCCTGACACACGCCGCATGGTGCTCAGTCCTCTTGGTTCATGCATATGAGTAGACGCTCTGTGCGCGTTCCTCTAGGCATTCCTCTGTCTATGCTAGGTGAGCGCTACCGGCAGGGTAGCGTTCTTATACCTTACAGCTTCGGCTGCTGTCCGTATCCTTACCTCTTAGGGGAGCGGACATAGGCAGGTGCCTGAGGCACATGGTCTGGCTGGGCCTTGTGATTCTACTCGTAGGTGGACGTTGCCGCTAGGGTAACGTTCCTTATACTGCGTCTGGCAGTTGTTCGTATCCTCGCACACTAGGGGAGCGAACAGAGGTAGGAGCTTTGTGCGGCTTACGCTGCTGTTCGTCTCTTTTGCACCACTAGAAGAGCGGACCTAGGCAGGTGCCATATCTAGTGGTTCGTGTCCTCGCACACTAGTGGAGCGAACGCAGGTAGGAGCTTTGTGCGGCTTACGCTGCTGTTCGTCTCTTTTGCACCACTAGAAGAGCGGACCTAGGTAGGTGCCATTTCGCACACATTGCCTTTGTCTCTGTGATTATTAACAGAGATCATTCCACACACCCTCCAAGTAAGGGAGGAATTGCTTTACTTACTTATTATATCCTTCTGTGAGTTAACAGAGGTATTGCACTCTGCCATAGTCTGCAGCAAAGTCTTTGCACGGTGGACCCTGACTGTCTGATACTCCTTTCAGTTATTATCAGACAGCCCCCCGTAACATTAGGACTGAGCCAAGGGTCTGGCAGTTATGGCAGAATATCAGCAGTTACACCGTTACATACAAGTACTTGAGTCACGGCTCAAGAGTATAGAGGATAAACCTCAGACCATGGTGACATCTGCACATGATCCTCGACTTGCTCTGCCAAACAGATATTCTGGCGATGCCAGATCATGTCGTGGTTTCATTAGTCAGTGTCAGATACACCTAGAGGTCAACTCTTCTCGCTTCTCTACGGAGAGGTCCAGAGTAGGCTTTATCATCTCCTTACTTCAGGACAAAGCCTTAGAATGGGCGACTCCCCTATGGGAGCGCTCTGATGTGGTTACTCTGAGACATCAAGACTTTCTTGATGCTCTTAAGGCGGTATTCATGGGTCCGCAGGTTACCCATGATGCGGCCCTGAGACTGTTAGATCTATCTCAGGGTTCGTTATCCACTAGTTCTTATGCCATTGCTTTTAGAACTCTGGTGGCAGAACTAGATTGGCCAGAGAAGGTGTTGATTCCTATCTTCTGGAGAGGGTTGGCAGGCTATGTCAAGGATGCCCTTGCTACTCGTGAGGTCCCTGCTTCTCTGGAGGACTTGATCACAGTAGCAACGAGGATCGATGTACGCCATAAGGAACGTAGACTCGAGGTCTCTTCCTCACGCCCTAAGCATCGGGCTATTCCAGTTGTTGAGGGTCCACTACCATCTTCCTCAGCATCTGAAACATCTCCCACTCCTATGGAGTTAGGTCATACGTCCTCCAGACTACGCAAGTCTGGTCCTCCTATATGTTACGTATGTCGTCAAGCTGGGCACTATGCCAACAAGTGTCCTAGTCGTCAGGGAAACTCCCTGGCCTAGTAACCATTAGAGGGGGGTTACTAGAGACGTCTTCTGCACCCTCTAAGTGTTGTATCCCAGGTCAGCTCTCGTTATCTGAGAATACATGGCCTATTATGGCTTTTGTGGATTCCGGAGCTGACGGGATTTTTGTGTCCTCAGGATTTGTAAAGGGACACAATATTCCCTCTATCATGTTAGAGGCGCCTATTCCTGTCCGTGTTGTTAATGGAACTATGTTGTCTGACTCCATTACATTGAGGACAGTTCCCTTGCGCCTTTCCCTGTCTCAGGGTCACATAGAGGAGATTTCTTTTCTTGTTTTGCCTGAGGGTATAGACGACGTCCTTCTGGGTCTTCCATGGCTTCGGACTCATGCTCCTCACATTAACTGGGAGTCTGACAGCATTATTAGTTGGGGTTCGAAATGTCAGTCCCGATGTCTTCCCTTACCACCTAAGGTCGTTGCGGTTGCATCAACTGATCTCTCTCCCATACCTACACCCTATTTGGATTTCGCTGACGTGTTCTCCAAACAGGGTGCTGAGGTTCTTCCACCCCATAGGCCATATGACTGTGCCATAGACCTTATCCCAGGTTCGGTTCCACCTAAAGGCAGGGTTTACCCCCTGTCGATACCTGAGTCGGAGGCCATGTCGACCTATATAAGAGAGAGCTTAGAGAAGGGGTTCATTCGTAAGTCTGTCTCTCCCGCGGGAGCTGGGTTTTTCTTTGTTCGGAAGAAAGAGGGTGATTTGCGTCCCTGCATAGATTACAGGGGTCTCAACGCAATCACAATAAAGAACAAATACCCATTACCTTTAATTTCGGAGCTCTTTGACAGACTGAGAGGAGCTCAAGTTTTTACGAAGTTGGATCTGCGGGGTGCGTATAACTTGGTACGAATTCGAAAGGGTGACGAATGGAAGACCGCTTTTAACACCCGAGACGGTCACTATGAATACCTCGTCATGCCTTTTGGGTTATGTAATGCACCCGCAGTATTTCAGGACTTCGTAAACGATGTGTTCAGGGATTTACTGTTATCCTCAGTAGTGGTGTATCTGGACGACATCCTGATTTTTTCTCCTGATCTGGAGACTCATCGTCAGGATGTCGTTCGTGTCCTTTCCCGTTTAAGGGAGCACTCATTGTTTGCTAAACTCGAGAAATGTGTATTCGAGCAGTCCTCATTGCCTTTTTTGGGTTACATTATCTCACAAGAGGGTCTGGCTATGGATCCTGCGAAGCTCTCTGCTGTCCTGCAATGGTCCGAACCTCATTCCTTGAAGGCGGTGCAACGCTTCTTAGGATTCATAAATTATTACAGGCAGTTCATACCCCATTTTTCTACTTTGGTGGCCCCTTTGGTGGCCTTGACTAAGAAAGGTGCTAATCCCAAAGCCTGGTCTACTGAGACATCTCAGGCTTTTGAGGCAGTAAAAAGACACTTTTCAACTGCTCCCGTTCTTCAAAGACCCGATGAGAGTAAGCCCTTCCTCTTAGAGGTTGATGCCTCTTCAGTGGGTGCTGGTGCGGTCTTGTATCAAAAGAACGGTGCAGGTAGAAAAAGGCCGTGTTTCTTCTTTGCTAAAACCTTTTCACCGGCAGAGAGAAACTATACCATTGGGGATAGGGAACTGCTCGCCTTGAGATTAGCCTTGGAGGAGTGGCGTCACTTGCTGGAAGGAGCGAAACATCCTTTCCAGGTCTATACAGACCATAAGAATCTGACGTACTTACAAACCGCTCAGCGTCTGAATCCTCGCCAAGCCCGCTGGTCCTTGTTTTTCTCCCGCTTTCACTTCTCCATCAACTATCTGTCTGGGAGTAAGAATAACAAGGCAGACGCCCTGTCTCGCTCTATGCTTTCTACCCAGGAAGAGATTGACGAACCTCGTCTTATCCTTCCCTCCAGGGTTTTTCATACGCTCTCCCCTGTGACGTTAGACCAAATCCCACCGGGCAAGACCTTTGTTCCGCCTGATCGACAGAATGATATACTGTCATGGGCCCACACCTCAAAGGTGGGTGGGCATTTTGGTATTAGGCGGACACGAGAGTTACTGGAGAGGTGGTATTGGTGGCCACACTTAGCCAGCCACGTCAAGAGATATGTCAGTTCCTGCTACTCGTGTGCTCGCAACCGTCCATTACGGCAGAGACCGGCTGGGCTCTTGCATCCTTTACCAGTGCCAGATAGACCATGGGAGGTGGTAGGCATGGACTTTGTGGGTGATCTTCCATGTTCACAGGGACATAGATTTGTGTGGGTCATTACGGACCATTTCTCCCGGATGGTTCATCTCGTACCGTTATCGAGAATCCCATCTTCCAGGGTACTAGCCAAACTATTCCTCAAGCATGTCTTTAGGCTTCACGGGATGCCAGATCGTATCATTTGTGATAGAGGCCCGCAATTTACTTCCCGTTTCTGGCGAGATCTTTGTAGCCTTCTGCAAATTGAGTTGAATCTCTCTTCGGCATACCATCCGGAGACTAATGGTTTGGTTGAACGTACCAATCAATCTATGATTATATACCTTCGACACTTTGTTGCTGAGAACCACGATAACTGGTCCTCCCTCCTACCCTGGGCAGAATTTGCCCTTAACAATTCGCTGGCTGAGGCCACTGGGCAGACACCGTTCGTACTCAATAATGGGCAACACCCTAGGGTACCAGTACCGTTTCCCGCTGCTGCACCTCCTCCTCTTGTGGCCGACTGGGCAACTAATGCCAGAGAGGTTTGGGATCGGACTCAAGAGTCGATCCAAGCAGCTAAGGACCGTATGAAGACGGTGTCCGATCGGTTTCGTCGCCCGACTCCTGTCTTTTCTCCAGGGGACTTTGTGTGGCTCTCTGCAAAACACGTGAGACTTAGAGTGAGCTCTGTCAAATTTGCTCCTCGCTTCCTGGGTCCTTATGAGGTTCTTCGACAGGTAAATCCTGTAGTCTATCAATTGAAGTTACCTGTCCATCTTAGGATTCATGACAAATTCCATGTCTCACTGCTAAAGCCGGCTATTTTACCTCACGCTCGTGAAGTGCACTCTCCTGCCTCTGATTCCTCTCGCTCTAGCTATGAGGTACGAGCCATAGTTGGTTCTAAGATGGTTAGAGGGCGCAGGTTCTTTTTGATAGATTGGGAGGGCTATGGTCCGGAACATCGCTCTTGGGAGCCTGAGGAGGCTGTCCATGCTCCCGACTTAGTTGCCGATTACCTGCGTCGCCGGGAGGGGGGCCCTTGAGGGGGAGGTACTGTTACGGTTGCTGCGAGCACTGGAGACTAAGTCCAGATTTCTTGCTACTGCACATGTGCGAGCGCTGGAGACTAAGTCCAGATTTCTTGCTACTGCACATGTGCGAGCGCTGGAGACTAAGTCCAGATTTCTTGCTACTGCACATGTGCGAGCGCTGGAGACTAAGTCCAATCTTGGAGCCATTGCACATGTGCGGGTGACATCATCGCTGACACGAGGTCACATGTCTCTGACACCTTCTATGCCGATTGGTCGCTGGTCATGTGCTTGTGACGTCTTGCTCGGTGATAGGCCAGCATGACGTCACTCCTGTCGTTCTGGCAGCGGATTGGCTCTGGTGTCCTCCATCTTGGATGAGGCACAGAGTCTATATAAGACCCTGACACACGCCGCATGGTGCTCAGTCCTCTTGGTTCATGCATATGAGTAGACGCTCTGTGCTCGTTCCTCTAGGCATTCCTCTGTCTATGCTAGGTGAGCGCTACCGGCAGGGTAGCGTTCTTATACCTTACAGCTTCGGCTGCTGTCCGTATCCTTACCTCTTAGGGGAGCGGACATAGGCAGGTGCCTGAGGCACATGGTCTGGCTGGGCCTTGTGATTCTACTCGTAGGTGGACGTTGCCGCTAGGGTAACGTTCCTTATACTGCGTCTGGCAGTTGTTCGTATCCTCGCACACTAGGGGAGCGAACAGAGGTAGGAGCTTTGTGCGGCTTACGCTGCTGTTCGTCTCTTTTGCACCACTAGAAGAGCGGACCTAGGCAGGTGCCATATCTAGTGGTTCGTGTCCTCGCACACTAGTGGAGCGAACGCAGGTAGGAGCTTTGTGCGGCTTACGCTGCTGTTCGTCTCTTTTGCACCACTAGAAGAGCGGACCTAGGTAGGTGCCATTTCGCACACATTGCCTTTGTCTCTGTGATTATTAACAGAGATCATTCCACACACCCTCCAAGTAAGGGAGGAATTGCTTTACTTACTTATTATATCCTTCTGTGAGTTAACAGAGGTATTGCACTCTGCCATAGTCTGCAGCAAAGTCTTTGCACGGTGGACCCTGACTGTCTGATACTCCTTTCAGTTATTATCAGACAGCCCCCCGTAACAATTGCTTCATTAAAAGAACAACAACATGCAAATAAGCTCTCTGCAAGAATATAAAACTGTTCCCTATTGGCTTTTATTGGAGTTAGTAACCTATTAAAGTAAGCAGATAACCCCTTTAATGAGACTTTCTATCAGTGGCGTAAATAGAGTTCTATGGACCCCGGTGCATAATTTGGACCTGTGCTTGCACCAACATGTTGGCCAAATGTGCAGGCACCTGTAATAATGTTCTTTGTCTTGGACTCTATCCTCTAGTAATGTCCCCCGTCCTATAATAGTGACTCCTATCTAGTAAAATGTTCTTCCTCCTGAAATAATGTCCCTCGTCCTGTAATAATGTCCTCCATCCTGGCACCTTCCTGTAATATTGTCCCCTTTCCTGTAATAATGTCTCCATCCTGTCACCTTTCTGTAATAATGTCCCCATTTCTGTAATAATGACCTCCATCCTGTCTCTTTCCTGTAATATTGTTCCCTATCCTGGCACCGATCCTGTAATAATAGCCCCAACCGAAATTAATAATGTCCCCCGTCTATTCTGCAGTGATGTCATGCGCCGCCAGCGATATGTACCCCAAAGCTTCTAAATGAATGTTGGACTGTGTAATTCTTTAGGTCTAGGTAGCCGGTAGTTCTCTGTGCTACAATGCATTTCATTTCAGCTGAATGAGCATCTGAGGACACACATTCAGTGGAGCCTCTGACACCATGGGCCCAGTCTCACCCTCTGTGACCACAATCGTTACGTCCCTGATTGCAACCTGATTAATCTGTATGGATGTGACCTTTTGCAAATCAAGCTCTGTATGTCTTATTTAATGTTCTATTGATTTATCTTTTTCCTAGGAATCTTCCAATGATACTTAATTGGGTGAAAACGCAGAAACCAGGAGCCATGGGTGTTAATATCATCACATCAGACTTTGTTGAACTTGTTGACTTTGCAGAAACCGTTATTGGACTAAACTATCTGCTGCTTAAAAACAGAAAAGATAAAGAAATTGGCTAAGAAGCAAAACTGAAGTCAGTAGGAGTCTATCATTGCCATGGGATAAATTATAAATACGTGAAAAATAATTTGCACGCAATGTCCGTGCTTTTTCTTTTCTCACGTCTACCTCTTTCATTTATTTAATTTGTTAATTAACAGATGAAGATATCATTCTTCTATTGTGCATTTCCAAGACTCTTCTACTGTTAGTGAATCAGGAGACACTACTGCATGATTAGCTAGTGTTATATAAGATCCAGACCTGATTTCTCCAGTCTTGAATAGTCGATGGAAGACTAACAATTTGTGAGACTAGCTTGTTGGTCATCTTTTATCTACATTTGTCAGTGTGTCCAATAATGGTCCATTAAAGAACAGATTTGTATGTATGTTTAATAAAAAGATGTAAAGGTGAACGTTTTGTGTATCTAATTGTGTAATCCACTTCATTAATAAGATGGTGATCAGAATATTGTGTGGAATTCAAAATTTCCATATTAATGTAAAAGGTTTACTACTTGTAGATATTAATATACTGTGTTAATATGGGCTACCAATACCTACAAATGAATAGTTCTTAAAGTATTTTTGTAGAGACCTTGTACGTGAGCTGACAAATTTCCAATTTTTCTGTATAGCAGACCAATAGGGACCACATTGGATTCTATATTGTCTTCGTAAAGCAATGCCGTTGCCTCATATAATATTGTATGCAATTACATAATTTCCTTTCCGATGCAAATACTGGGAGAACATTTCTTGTATGTCTTTGCATATAATTGGCGGCTTGCAATTGTAGATTATGGGTCTATATCCTGCTGTCATCTCCACATTCCACATCTGTACATTATTGATCCATAATGCAGCCTCATAGATTTCTGGTATTACAGACATAACCGAAAACCTATAGCAGTCTTACTCTGCTCATAAGGGTGTGGTATGGTAATGGTAATCATTCCAAGGTTTAGCAGAGATTAGTAGCATGTTTGTGAGATGAGTAAAGTATAATGACCCTATTATACAAGACATTAACTGGCAGAATAACTACTGCTTTGAAAACTAAAAAAATAATGTACTAAATGCACAGAAAAATAAAACAATCTCCAGAAAATTGTGCTAAGAAAAGTTTACCTTAAAGGGGTTTTCCATATTTTTTATTCCACAGGTTTGCTCTATGTAAAAAAAAATAGGAAAAAGAGCAAAAAAAATTGGAGGCCTGGTCAAAATTGTAAAAAACTTATGAATAGCATTAAAAGGAATGCATAATATATAGTAGTAACAAAACAATTCCCAAAAACACATATGTTATTAATTTACAATAAAAACATGAAAAACACAGCACAAAGTGCAAACATACACGCCACACTGGCTAATGAATATGAGAGTGCAACCCACCCAGAGCTTAAATATAAAACTGGCCCACCCCAAAATTATCTTCCCAACCAAGGAGGTAACTGGTCCAGTTCACAGTGGTTGAGCCTCCCTTCACTCAAAACACCCAAAGATAATACACAAGCTGTAGGTGAAGACCAAAGGGAAAGGTGGGGGGGGTGGTTTGCACAGAAAATTAGCAGCATGTAAATGAGAACAATTATAAAGTGCACAACACAGTTTAAGAGGTGGGCAAAGGATCCTTTACAATAATATGTATTCACAAGGGCAATACATTTCTGCACAATTGGTTGACTACTCAGTGATAGAACTTTCCTCGTATATTGCTGATTTTTTATATTGTGGCTGATTGCCCTTGTGAATACATATTATGGGGGTGGGTACCATACAATTTTGTAATTGTCAATACAGTGTTTTATATGTATGTCATATAGGATAGGCCCAAGTAGGCTTTATCAAAAAGTAAAAATAAAGAATGCACCTTGTGCAAAGGAAATTTTCCTACTTCTTATGATAAGAGACTTTGTTGCTCCTGTATTCAGAAGAGCATTTCAGAAGAGTCTCCATCCCTATTTCAGGAGATTAAAGGGTGCTTTACATGCTGCGACATCTCTACCGATATATCGTCGGGGTCACGTTGTTAGTGACGCACATCCGGCGCCGGTAGCGTCATCGCAGCGTATGACACCAAGGAGCAACGATCACAAAATTGTTCAAAAACGGTGATCGTTGACACGTCGCTCCTTTCCTTAACCCCTTCAGCCCCCGGGCACTTTCCGTTTTTGCGTTTTTGTTTTTTGCTCCTTTTTTTCCAAGAGCCGTAACTTTATTATTATTCCGTCAATCTTGCCATATGAGGGCTTGTTTTTTGCGGGACGAGTTGTACTTTTAAATGAAACCATAAGTTTTACCATATAGTGTACTGGAAAACGGCAAAAAAATTCCAAGTGCGGAAAAATTGCAAAAAAAGTGGGATCGTACAATAGTTTTTGGGATATTTTATTCACGGTGTTCACTATATGGTAAAACTGATATGTGGGTGTGATGCCTCAGGTCGGTGCGAGTTTGTAGACACCAAACATGTATAGGTTTACTTGTATCTAAGGGGTTAAAAAAAATTCACAAGTTTGTCCAATAAAAGTGGCGCACGTTTTGCGCCATTTTCCGAAACACGTAGAGTTCTTATTTTTTGGGATCTATGGCTCAGTGATGGCTTATTTTTTGCGTCTCGAGCTGACGTTTATAATGGTACCATTTTTGCGCAGATGCTACGTTTTGATCGCCTGTTATTGCATTTTGCGCAAAACTTGCGGCGACCAAAAAACGTAATTTTGGCGTTTGGAATTTTTTTGCCACTACGCCGTTTACCAATCAGAATAATTGATTTTATATTTTGATAGATCGGGCATTTCTGAACGCGGCGATACCAAATATGTGTATATTTATTTATTTTTTAACCCTTTAATTTTCAATGGGGGGAAAGGGGGGTGATTTGAACTTTTAGGTTTTTTGTTTTTTTTTTTATTTTTTAAAACTTTTTTTTTTACTTTTTTTTTTTATTTTACTAGTCCCCCTAGGGGGCTATAGCAATCAGCAATCCGATCGCTGATCGCTATCTGCTGATCACAGCATTACCGCTGTAATCAGCAGATTCACTCACTTTGGTTTTCCCTCTGCTCTCGGCCGAGGGAAAATGAAAGTGAAAGATCATAGCAGCAGGCGTCATCACATGACCCTGTGCTACGATGGCAACCACCGATAGTCACGTGATAACACACGTGACTTCCGGTGGGGGCGGCGGTAAGTAACAAACATGGCCGCGCGCATTTAAATCTTGCTGCCAGACTTTGGCAGCAAGATTTAAGGGGTTAATGGCCGCGGGTGGAAGCGATTCCACCCGCGGCTAGCAGGCACACATGTCAGCTGTTGAAAACAGCTGATATGTGTGCCGATCCACGCCGCCTGCCCGCGGCAGGGGGCGGGGCTTAACGGGACACGATCCTGGATGGATAGATCCGTCCAAGGTCGTGAAGGGGTTAATATCGCTGCTGCCACAGTTATGATGTTGCTCGTCGTTCCTGCGGCAGCACACATCGCTATGTGTGACACCGCAGGAACGTCAAACATCTCCTTACCTGCGTCCACCGGCAATGCGGAAGGAGGGAGGTGGGCGGGATGTTACGTCCCACTCATCTCCGCCCCTCCGCTTCTATTGGCCGGCCGCTTAGTGACGCTGCAGTGACGTCGCTATGACGCCAAACGTACCTCCCACTTGAGGGAGGGATTGTTCGGCGGTCACAGCGACGTCGCTGACAAGGTATGTGCGTGTGACGCTGCCTTAGCGATAATGTTCGCTACGGCAGCGAGCACCAAATGTTGCACATACGACGGGGCGGGTGCTATCGCGCTCGACATCGCTAGCAATCGCTAGCGATGTCGCAGCGTGTAAAGTACCCTTAAGACCGTAAATAAAGAAGAAGTTAGACTAAAGGCTACTTTACACACTGCGATATCGGGCGCGATATCGTCGTATGTGCGGCACGCCCTGTTCGTTAGTGCGATGTGTGTTCATCGCTGTGTGTCCATGTTTTAGTCGTGTGCTTACGGTCACATGTCACAATCTCTTTTATAGTCACCTTCCAAGCTATCTCGTTTCCCGATGTAATGAGGAACATTAGCATCGTTGTGTAGCGGTCTCACCGCATGGATTTCAAATTGTCATGGCGATATGGGCGTTGGTTCCCCACACAAAGTGCATCTTGATGTAGTAGAATTGTAAACTCGCTACACCCCTTCTTGCCGCGACTCATTTGTTTAATCAGCGCTATTGATTTTCATTGGATGTTGGTAGTATAAATGTGCGCAGATGCGTGTTCATTCTTGCAGCTTTTGTCTACCCATCAGCGTTTGTCCTCGCACAAGTGAATTTTGAAAACAACTGTAATCTGGACTTGCGAATCTTTGCTGCAAGGTATGTGTTATAGTTTTTACTCAATATGTTATGTTTTTTTTTTATTTTAATTTTTGTTTTTTTTTAAATTTTTTAAATCAGTGTTTGTACTGATTTATCTCCAATTTAATGTTTTCCAGATGTGTACTAATAAGGAGGAATTCCTACGTGAATTCATACAGGTGTACCAGACGCAAACACCCTTATGGAAAATAAAATCCCCCGAGTACAGCAATAGGCAACTTAAAAAGGATGCGTACCTTAAAATGATTGTAATATATGACAAATACCATCCAAATCAAAAAGGTACCGAGGATCTCGTGAAAAGAAAAATACAGGCAATACGCACAGTTTATAAGAAAGAACTGAACAAAATAGAGGAATCCAAACGTTCTGGTGCTGGCACTGGTGATGTCTACGTCCCAACGCTCTGGTATTTTGATTTATTGAATTTCACAAGGGACCAGGAGCTTCACAGGCCATCAACCAGTAGCCTCAATATTGGTGGTGATATTCCCCCAGATGCTAACAATGAAGTGATTATATCTGAGGTATAATTTTTATTATTGTCATATTTTGTCATAAACAATGTGTGTTGTTTTTAATTATGATGAAATGAATATTTGTATACTTTTCAATATATGTAAAAGTATTCAAAATGTTTTTTAAAAAAATATTTTTAAATGACACGTTTATTTATGTTATTTTTGTATTGCAGGAGCCAACAACAAGTCAACAATCATCATCTGAACACCTAATGGAAACTCCTGCTAGCCAATTAACCAATGTTGATTTGGTTGAGGCAGGCCCATCCAATGTGTTATACACACAAAGTTGGCAAAGGAAAAAAAAACCATCCCTGCAAACACTACTACAGCTGTAACCAAACTGATGGGAGTGGCACAAAACATCCTAGACCAGCACAACAGACCACCCCTTTCTGGTATAGCAATGTTCGTGGATGATGAAATGCGTGAACTTACCCCAGACCAAAAATACATTGCCCAATGTTTAATCCAGGATGTCTTACGTTTGGCAAGAGCTAAAAAACTAACAGAGTCATCCTATGTTGCCATTGGCGAGGTTTCTCATCCTGTTGATCCTGTTGATCCTGTTGATCCTGTTGATCCTGTTGATCCTGTTGATGCCCCTGAAAATCCTCAAGCTGCAGCAGAGCCATCAATACAACCACTTCCAAAGGGTGGTGTGCGTGGCCGTAGGTCACGCATGAGTTTGGTTAACAAACGCAAAAAGAAGTAGTTTGTAATATTTTTGTTTTTTTGTTCTTCGAATTTTTTTTTTTTTTTTTTATTATTGTATTCTTTCTGTTGCATGATATTTAGTGCATATTTGTGACAAAAAACAAATTTGTAACTATACCAATTTCCCTAGAGAATAAACATGGTATATGAAATAATGTGTTGTTTTAATCAATTACGCACATTTTTTTTAAAAACTTGAACATTTTTTATTTTAATTTACATTCATTTATGAACTTGTATACATTTTTAATCTTTTTAAAATATTTTTTTGTTTAATTATTCATTTAAAAAATTTTCTACATACATGTTAAACATAGAAATATACAAAACAAACATCATTTATTTATGACGTTGATTAATATATTTATGGATTAGGGCATCATGCGCCGCAGAGGCTTCTTTTAGTCGGTTAGCAGACACATAAATATCATATAGTGTAATTATTTCTGAAAAGAATCAAAAACAAATGTCATTATTTGGTCAATATTTTAGCGTTTGGTTTTAAAAAATTATAAAAAATAAAAAAAAAAAAATTTTACATTGACCATTATGTTTAACAATCATGAAACTTACCATTACTGACAACTTGTTCTTCACGTTCATCTCCGGATGATGCGCTCATGTCCCAACCTGATCCTTTCCCACCTAATTTCAACATAAGTTAATTTTGTTAGAGTTTTATCCATATAGCAAAAAATTTACCACTGAACTAAGTTTGCCAAACCACATCAGTACCATTGTCCTCCATATTCTCTTCAGACATTACATCAGCATCAGCATGTCCTGATGATGGTGAAATAACATCATAATCAAGGCTGTCTGCTTCCTCATTTAAAATGGGTAGGCTATTTTCACGGTTGGAATCCATGCTTGGAGCCAGCTGCTGACCCACATTTTCTTCATTATTGTTAGTGGGCTGGCTTGATTCATTATTCAATGAATTTACATCTGTTAACATTAAATAAAAAAAAATTTAATTAAACCAAAAAAAAAAAATTATGTTGTGATTATTTGGTAGAAAAAATCACAGCAGACCTTAAATGATTTTAACAACAACAACTGTAATTTTTTGATATTATAAATCAGAAATATATATTATGTAAGGATGAAAAAATATCTTACCAGCTATCACTACCAGGTCACTTCGAATTTCTTCTATTCTCTCCTTATCCCTGTACTTTAAATCAGCCCATTTCTTCAGTACCTGCGTTGATGTGCGTCTGATATGAAATTTACGGTACAGGCCCCTGCATATTTTTTTAACAACACTTCTTTTATGTCCCATAGGACGTTGATATGTCTTTGCACATATATAGTCCAGTGCATCCATCCTTTTCACCAAGTATTGGACCTCCCCTTGGCCCCAGACCTTAGCACGTTTGTTGGTTGCCATTTTCCCTTTCAGTTTCGCTTTAGATCAGCAGGTACACAGTGTGGCGTGTCACATGGTCCTTTAGACGTTTGGACGTCATGACGTTTCTTTATTTACATGTTAACAAACTGAACATTGTATTACGCCGTAATGTACATTAATAAGACTTATGTGCTCATTTTTGTATCCGCAAATGCGTTGTTTTTTTTAACACTTTGTTGTTTAATTTATAAAAAAATTTGTATGTGATTTATATTTTAGTAAAGGAAATGTGGCGTATATTTTGGAAATCATAATGGTTTATGTCATGTAAAAATCAAAAATATTATTAAATCAAATTTATCATACGAGATAAATGATTGACAGAATGCTTGTAATGCTTAATTAGTTATTTATTGTTTTTTGTTCCTTTTTAAATTAATATGTTTGCCAGAATAAATATTTGGTTTACAATCAAACATTATTTTGTGATGATTACAAATGTTTTGACCATAAAAAAAAACCATATTCCCAATGTTGTATTAAGTAAAAATAAAAAATTTACTTTCATAACAGAATAAACATTTTTCCCTTCAAAATCATATTCTTTACACCCTTAAGGCAATTTTTTAAAAAATTATACCATTTTCAAAAATATTACTTACATTATTTTAACACAAACATGCTATCTCATGTTTAATGATCACCTTAACTCATTAATTAATTAGAAACATGCTGCCATGACACAGCCCCTGGGCCATTAAAAAAATTACAATAATTGGTTCTGTTTTCCATTGCATCCATCATACTACGTGACAGGGGTGGCTGTGGCAAAAGATTATCCAGTGGGTTAACTTGCTGACGCCATGCCCCAAGCTCAACAACACCATTACTTTGATTTTCTACATCAACAAAGCCAGGTGGAACATATTCAAGGCCATCTCTTTTTCTGAGAAAATTATGCAAATAACAGCATGCAAGCACAACATTGTCAATGGATTCCAGTTTTAAGTTGATTGGCATGGAAAAGATACGAAATCTACTGCTTAAGATGCCAAAAGCATTCTCGACAACTCTTCTAGCTCTGCATAGACGATAATTAAAAATGCGTCTTTCTACATTCAAGCCTGTAAGTGGATATGGGCGTAACAAATGACGTTGTAATGGAAAGGCCTCGTCCGCCAAAAAAACAAAATTTAAATTTCCAATGGTATTTTGGTTGGTAGGTAATTGTAGTTGATTTTGTTTTAGCCGTAATGCAAACTCCGTATGTTCAAATACCCCACCATCAGAAACTCGCCCATTCATGCCGATATCAATGTACAGAAAATCATAAGTGGCGTTGACAATCGCCATAAGGATAATGCTGTGGTAGCCCTTGTAGTTGTAATAATATGAGCCAGAATTATGTGGCTGCATTATCCTTATGTGTTTGCCGTCAATTGCGCCACCACAATTCGGGAATTGCCATAATAGGTTGAATGTATTTGAAATATTTTCCCAATCACTTGGACTATTTGGCAAATGCATGTAGTCATGTAAAGCATGTGCTATTGCCAAACATGTCTCTGGAATTAATGAGCTAAGTAGAGAGCGGGACACTGCTGATGAATATTGAAGGTCAGTCAAACTGCGTCCTGTAGCCAAGAATCGAAGAGTCACCCCCAAACGCTCGTCTACAGGTACTGCCTGACGCATTACTGTATTATTGCGCATGATATAAGGGCGGACTTTCTCTAAAAGGTATGAGAACGAGCTTTCAGACATGCGTAAGTAGTTTCGAAAGTCATGTGGGTTATGCTCTTGTAGGTCTCTTACAAGGTGCATGTGTGTATAGCGTTGTCTCTCTAGTAGCCATTTGCGTGCCCAAATTCGTCTTTTTCTAGTTCTGCTTCGCATGTCATGATCCTCGGCAAGTGCAAGGGCTCCTCCGGCTACAAGCATGGCAGCTATGACGGCATTTTCAGGCTCACTACGCATATTTAGCCTGTATAACAGAGAATAATATAGTAATTTTTGTGTATTTTTTTTTTTTTTATGTTTAAAATAATACAACATTTTTTTGGAGTCTCACAATAAAAACCTTTAACAGATAGGAATCATATTCTTATTGGTCACAGTAATGTTTGACGGCTTTTAAACTTTAAAGTTTGGATGCCTGCAATCTTGATTAACATACAATAATGCTTAATATAATATATATAACTGTCATGTATTAAAGAAACACAAATACAGTCATAATATAGGCTATTTACTAAATTATGATTAACCCAATCTAAAAATACTAACAGATTTAAATGGTATAATACAAAGGAAGACATAAACCAAAAAAAAAGAGGAAAAATATACAACAATTATTGAAACAAAAAAAAAAAAAACCAAACAAGCTCACATGCGAAGTTTATCTCACGGACGAATGACGCCAAACTATACGCCGTACACGGAGGCAGCAGGACACGTCCAAAAGCTACGAAATTAACCTAGGAAATGAACCCACCAAATGGAAAAACGCTAAAAGGATGTTAGCGTATTACATATATTATGGTCCAATCATGGAGCAGATGCGTTAGCAAATAGGAATCAAGTAGGCGTATTGAACATTTAAAACACCATACACGCCCGTATCGATGATGAGGCTAGAGGCAACAATTTTTTAAGTCGCTTTAGTAGTGTCACACGTAACGAAAAGTATGTTGAAAGGAACGAGCAACGATAGTTACAACGAAATAACAACGATTTTTAGGAATTAGGACCCGTGTAGCCGATTAGCGATAAATCACGCTTTTGCGACGATTTTACATCGCTGAACGCTGTTACACAAAGCTATATCGCTAACGATTGCGGAAGTGCGTCACTAAAACCGTGACCCCAACGACAAAGCTCGGGCGATATCGCAGTGTGTAAAGCCCGCTTTACTGTACTACGTCTTCAAACAGACGTAATATCTGAATCTAGCTCTGAGAAGACGTTTGGAGACAGCGAAGAATTATTTAGTGATTATTCTACTGTATCTTTTTCCTCTGACAAGGGTTATGTTTTTTCTCCAGTTGAGAATGGCAGAAAATTTCTTAAAACTGTTTACCTACCATGGAGGTAGAATTTCCAAGAGAACATAGGTGCATCAAGAACTTTGTTTAGTGGGTTGGAAGAACACAGACATTGTGTATTCCCTGTCCATGCGTACTAATCCTCATTTAAAGGAGTGGAAAAAGACAGCTAAAAGAGCCTCTACCACTTTGAGGTCCAAAGAAAATACCCATATGGGGAGGAGTCTCCGAAAAATGATGTAACAGTTGATAAAATAGCAGTTGGCCAGAAAAAAGCCCATTTTTGACTTTGTGACGAATATGATTTATGCTATTATGTAGTCCACACCTAGAAAAGTATAGGAAATGATGGGTAATATATTTAGGAAAATTTATAGGGAAATTGACATGATTCCTTTGGTATATGTACTCAGTTATATAGAACACTTTCTGACAACTGAAAGATAATATATAAGCTCATTGAATAAGATTTGTTCTATGAAAAAAAGCCCTATGATTCAAGAGTCCGTAAATAAAATAAACTGGACCCTAAATCTTGAAAAAAGTTATGCAGAAAAAAATGCACAACATCGTCACATAATGCATTCGATTAGGCAGGCTGCCCTGTACTCTCTCATTCCACCACAGAGGTACAGGCCTCTAGTTTACAAGCCACGTAAATGGTCACCTAACCTTGTAAACTAGAGGCCTGTACTTCAGTGGTGATCTGAGAGAGTGCCGGGCAGCCCGCCTAGTTAAATACAAGGGATGTGCAATAGGCTGTTGGCTAGGCCTTGTGCTTCACATGTATGTGACTTGCGCCCTATTACAAGCTTCATCTGTGTGCAATTCTAATACAGGGCAATCACCCCCTCTCTGAACTGGTGGATTAAGAGTGATTATTTTTTCAGTCTTTTCCACCTGTGTTACCTCCTTTATTATGGGGAACTGCTGCGTCTTGTCTGTGCATTTGTTTTTATGACCATGGCTGGTAAATACTATCTTGCTTTTTCCTATGTTTATAATTTTATTATCTTGATTATTTCTTTGGCTATGCTTTTTAGCCCACAATGCCTAGAAATGCCCTGACCTGATTCTTCAATAGGAGCTTGTAACACCTGCCTGGTTCAACAGACTCAGATGGGATGTAATGGACAGGCTAGAGGGAAGCCACTCACCAAGCAGGACCCCCAGAACCCGGAAACCCTTTAACCCCCTATACAGGGATTTGGAATTACACAGGGCCCTGGAGATTACTACCTGTGGAAGGCTGCAGTCCGATGAGAGTAGTCGTCAGGCAGGGTCAAACCAGGAATAGCAGAACAGGGACAGAATCGGCAGGCCAGGACGTAATCAGAAAACGTAGCAGAGGTCAAATCCGGATCGGGCAGCGAGGTACAAAAACAGCAGGCAGAAGGGTAGTCAGAAAACACGCAGAAGTCAGCACACAGGAATCACAAAACAGAATAGGGCGGATCAGGAAATCAGAACTATCTTTGGCAGAGGTCAGCAGACAAGAGGGGAACTAAGAAGGGTGTGGTGTCTTCCCATTGGCTGTAGCTGAATGCTGGCAACTTCAGCTGGAAGACACATGCCACCCACAGTCAGCCAGTGGTACTGCAGATCCCAAGATAACCCAGCCGAGTGGATGATCGGAGCCTGCACCCACCGGTGCCGCTGGCATCGACTCCTCTCCCATCACCAGCACCATCCACGGCAGGAACACGGCATCGCCTGGCGATCGGAGCAGAAGTCGCTGGAGCCGACTCCGATGGTGACGTAACAGAGCTGTGGCAAACTATTAATAACCACTATCCTGTTTATCTGAGGTCATATCTTACCTCTGCTTATCACATAGCCCAGAAACTTGGCTTCCTCCATTCTCATTACACATTTCTCGTTGTTGTTGATTAAAGTTCTCTTTCCTTAAGGCGTCAAGTTTTGCCTGGACCTGGCTCAAATAACTTCCCCAGTCTTGACTGAATATGATGATGTCATCTAGGTAGGCCCCTGCATACATTTTGTGAGGGGTTAGGACCTGATCCATGGCCCTCTGAAAGGTGGCCGGAGCTCCATGCAACCTGAAAGGCATCCTAATGTACTGGTAACACCCATTTGGTATTGAGAAAGGCATCTTTTCCTTGGCCTCCTTTAAGACAAAACAATCTGATCACAGGGAGACCAGCCAGAGAAAACACTGCCGGCAGACAGCAAAGGCGCTCAACACCGAAATCCTAGGTGCATTGCCCCCTGGGAAGTATGCAAATCAATAAAGGTCCATGGAGCCTCTGTTAGGAGTCTCGACACAGAAAATAGCCAGATATCCCTCCGGGAAGAACCCAGCCAAGGAGTGGCTCTTTTTAAGGAGACAACCATAACCACCATATTAAGTGGCCCTTTTAGTCAATATCCAACTCTTTGACAAGTTTTAAGATATGACAAGGGAAATACCAAGACCAGATATCCATCCACAGACAGCTGTTTCAGGGTATTGCCCCTCATCAGTGTGGAGTAGGATTCTGGCTAGGTGGGAGCAATGCCAGTAGACCAGCAAGACAAAACAATCACTGAACTCGGGGAGACCAGCCAGAGAAATGTTTTTTCCAGAGCAGGTGTGTCACAAGGAGATTTTTGCAAGCATCACCGACCGTCATGTCGGTATCAGGATCTGGGGAAACTTCAGATTCCTGCACTCTGCCTGCTAACTTCCCTGATGTTTCTGATCAATGCAGGGTGACTCAGGTGTTGACTCAAATACCTGTGGTTCAAGGGCAGGCTAGCAAGAGTTAGGCGGGCTTTGCACGTTGCGACATCGCAAGCCGATGCTGCGATGTCGCACGCGATAGTCCCTGCCCCTGTCGCAGGTACGATATCTTGTGATAGCTGGCGTAGCGGAAATTATCGCTACGCCAGCTTCACATGCACTCACCTGCCCTGCGACCGTCGCTCTGGCCGGCGACCCGCCTCCTTCCTAAGGGGGCGGGTCGTGCGGCGTCATAGCGACGTCACACGGCAGGCGGCCAATAGCGGCGGAGGGGCAGAGATGAGCAGGATGTTGTCAGGACCGGGAGGACTGGTAAGCCCAGGAGGTGGATCCTCTGGACCAAGTACCCCACTGGGGGGCAGGGTACACGGCAGCCGGAGCACTGGCGTGGCCGGGACGGGTGTAACCAGGGTCACGGAGTTCTTTAGGATAATACTGGAAACAGGCACAGGTACCCGGTAGCAAAAGACAAAACAGTAACAGGGCACAGCACAAGGGGACCTGAGCACCTAGCTCAGAAGACAAGCTTCAGGACACGTTGATCAGGCCCCGCCCACATGGAAAGGCAAGTCTTATATACCCAGCACAGCCTCATGTCATTTCCTGCTGCAGGTGTGCTGGGCCTATAAGACCAGGAGAGTGGGCGCGGCCTGGTCCTATACAGAACCATGAGGCCAATACTCAGAGTCAGACTCATAAGACCAGGAGCAGGACTCAGGGGAGCAGGAGCGGGAGCGGCAGCCATGACTGCTGGACACATGGAGTGGATCAGTGGGTAAGGAGTGGTGCTGGGACACGGGGAGCGTGACAGTACCCCCCCCTCTAAGCCCCCCCCTCCGAGCACAGAACCCCAGGGGCACCCCGGATCGAGACACCGGACCGGGACCCAACGCAAAGGCGGGGAAGGACCGCTGACCCCGTACCACCTTCTTAGCCGCACGGCGCTTAGCCGATCTACCGGCAGTGGCGACGGGGGCAACGGGAAGAGGAGGACCGACAGAAACAGGACTGGCATCGTGAAGGACCGGCCCGGGCGTCTCGGACCGGGCACAGGACAGTGACTCATCCCCGGTAGCCGGTGGCATCAGAGTCTCAATCATCAGGGACGGTGGAACGACGCTGGAGTGCGTCATCACTTCTGGTTCTGGTGGCACCACAGGCACAAGTGCCAGGATCTGTGGTACAACGCTGGACTGCGTCATTTTCTCCTCTTCTTGTGACATAATAGGGTCAGGTGCCAGGGGCTGAGGAACGGGCTGTAGACAGTTATGGCACGAGGGACTCCAGCGAGTGATTGCACCAGAGCGCCAACTGATGTCAGGGTCATGTAGTTGTAGCCAGGGCAGACCCAGCAGGAGCGCAGGAGTCATTCTCGGGATGACGTATAACGCAATAGTCTCAGTGTGCAGGGAACCAATACAAAGTCTCACGGGTTCGGTGGTGTACCGGACAGGTTCGTATAGTGGTTTTCCGTCCACGGAGGCGAACCAGAGGGGTTTTGCAAGCGGGATGACCGGTATCCGATAACGGTCCACGGTAGCTTGTAGGATGAAATTACCCGCTGCTCCCGAATCAATGTGAGCCTCTGCCGTGAACTGGGTTTTCTCGGTCGTGACCTGGACAGTCTGTGTAACCGGGACTGAAGGGATTCCGGTACCAAGGGTGGCGGTTCCCACCATCCCTTGGACTTGGGGTCTACCTGGTCTCTCCGGGCAAGAACGAAGCAGATGTGTACCGCTTCCACAATAGAAACACAGGCCCCGGGCAAGTCGCTCTGCACGGCGTTGTTCAGCTTGGCTCAGTCGGTCGATTTGCATTGGTTCAGGAGTAGAATCGCAGAACGGCAGTGGCGGGGGAACGGTAGACCTCTGCGGAACGGAGATGTGACGGATTGGTCGCTTCTCCCGGGATACTTCCTTGGTTCGCTCTTGGAAACGGAGGTCAATCCGGGTGGCTAGGGATACCAAAGCATCCAAGGTACGGGGAACGTCACGACCAGCTAATTCATCCTTGATGCGACCGGAGAGCCCCTCCCAGAAGGCTGCCGTCAATGCCTCGTTGTTCCAGCCTAGCTCGGAGGCAAGCGTGCGAAACTGGATGGCGTACTGGCCCACCGTCAGGGTTCCTTGGCGTAGCCGGAGGAGCGAGGAGGTAACCGCGGTACTGCGTCCCGGTTCATCAAAGGTACTTCGAAAAGCCTGAAGGAATTCCCGGATGTCGGTCGTCACCGGATCCTCGTTCTCCCACAACGGATTTATCCAGGACAACGCCTCGCCTTCCAGGTGGGACATCACAAAGGCTATCTTGGCTTGATCGGAAGCGAAGAGGTGCGGGAGTAATTTGAAGTGCAGCGAGCACTGGTTCAAAAACCCCCGGCAGTTCTTGGGGTCCCCAGCATAGCGAGGCGGTGCCGCGAGGCGGAGTTGCGAGGCTGCAGAGACAACGGGTTCGGACGTAGAGACCGGTTGCTGCGTGGACTCAGACGAGGCGGCGGTCTGCAGCGTATATAACCGGTGGTCCACGGACGCCAGGAATTTCAGCATCCGGGTCAGGGTTTCACGCTGTTGTGCCAGCTCCTGGCGCAGCTCAGCCAGCTCGGATGTTTGCGCTCCAGCGGGATCCATGGCCTGATCAATCTGTCAGGACCGGGAGGACTGGTAAGCCCAGGAGGTGGATCCTCTGGACCAAGTACCCCACTGGGGGGCAGGGTACACGGCAGCCGGAGCACTGGCGTGGCCGGGACGGGTGTAACCAGGGTCACGGAGTTCTTTAGGATAATACTGGAAACAGGCACAGGTACCCGGTAGCAAAAGACAAAACAGTAACAGGGCACAGCACAAGGGGACCTGAGCACCTAGCTCAGAAGACAAGCTTCAGGACACGTTGATCAGGCCCCGCCCACATGGAAAGGCAAGTCTTATATACCCAGCACAGCCTCATGTCATTTCCTGCTGCAGGTGTGCTGGGCCTATAAGACCAGGAGAGTGGGCGCGGCCTGGTCCTATACAGAACCATGAGGCCAATACTCAGAGTCAGACTCATAAGACCAGGAGCAGGACTCAGGGGAGCAGGAGCGGGAGCGGCAGCCATGACTGCTGGACACATGGAGTGGATCAGTGGGTAAGGAGTGGTGCTGGGACACGGGGAGCGTGACAGATGTAAACATCCCGCCCACCTCCTTCCTTCCGTAGAGACGGCGGCGGCAGGTAAGGTGAAGTTCCTCGCTCCTGTGGCGTAACACACAGCGAACACCATTCAGAAAAGACAGAGCAGCATTCCCAGAGAAGATCGAAAACCATTCCCAGAGAAGACCGAACACTATTCCCTGAGGAGACCAAATACCTGAACAAAGAGGAGAACTGATTTTGTATAAGAACTGTTCCTGGGAGCTGTTGCTTCCTGTTCAAGTGTACAATACAGTACTAGTTAGAGGACTGGGGCTGCGCTTCCGTTAACAGAGGTGTCTGGCTTCCTGATTGAGACGTGTCACAGGTGTGTCACGTGTTACAGTTATGTGGTTGCTAGCCATCGAAGATCACACAATCTGGCTGCGCAGCATGCTCCCTGAATTTCCATTGTTCCTACTGTCAGTATTCATTAGTATAGGTAGTTTTCCTGCTGGATTTATCTCTTTCCCTTTTGGACCCAGCAGGAGCTCAACTTCCACCCAGCTGTTGATTGTGGCTGCCGTGTTTCACTCTGGCCCTCGGATGACTTAGCAGCTCCCAACCATTTCAGGGTGCCATCGGCGGTCTCTATATCCCAATATCCCACTGATCCCATGATGCTCTACAGCTTGTCCGCAGGGTGAGATATTGACATATGGGAGGATTCATCCCATCCTGGAAAGGCCCTCACTTATGGCCCTGTCTGCACACTTGCTTCACTGACTTTAAACTTCCCTGTCTTTCTGATCCTACTTTGCTCACCTCTCCCTCCTTGTCTCCATCTCCCTGGTTACCAACTGGCTATTTGCAACTGTTCCTGTTCTAATTCACTAACTACCACTGACACCCCACTCCTGCAGACTTGGCCCCTAGTTACATTACACTAAAACATCCTATATTAGTACTATATCCAGCGCTTTTTATGTAAAAAAATATTTGCCGGTACGCATCTCTGAGGTGAGGAGCGGGGGGGTGATGTCAGGTGCCATCGGCCGAGATTGAGGAGCGGGGAGGGGGTGCTGTCGGGCGGCCGGGATATCCTGTGCACGGTTTATCTGTTGAGGCACTGGGCGGCGGAAAATGTCAGTCCCCATACAGCTCCGCCCCCGGCCGCATTCCCGTCCCCCTGAATATAGTGCTGCCTGAGCAAACTGCTTAACTTGTCCAATGGACGGTGTAGCCCTGTTTCTCATTATTCAGTTTTGTAGTCTGTACGCTAATTTCAATCAAGGAGGGGAGCAGCGGCTGATGGGGAGAGCGGTGGCAGATGGAGGGGGCAGCGGCTGAAGGAGGGGGAGGCAGATGGAGGGGGCAGCGGCTGATGGGGAGAGCGGTGGGAGATGGAGGGGGCAGCGGCTGATGGTGAGAGCTGTGGCAGATGGAGAGGGCAGTGGCTGATGGGGAGAGCGGTGGCAGATGGAGGGGGCAACGGCTGATGGAAGGGGAGAGGCAGATGGAGGGGGCAGCGGCGGCTATAACTTACTGATGCGTCACTTGCAGGGATCGCTCTCCTCAGCTTGCACGGACGGAGTGAAGCTGAGGGGAGCGGTCACCGGCCCCAGATCCACAGAGATTGGAGAGATCGGTCACAAGGCCTATCTCTTCAATCAGAGCTGGGGCGGGTGAAGCAGAGGTCACCCAGCTCCAGCCAATGATCAGTGCTATAGCATTTTCAATGGCTGAAACATTCCAGTGGCCGTGATTGGCTGAGAGGCGTTCGTCAGCCAATCACAGCCTCCGTAGGTCCGAGGAGGCACCACCCCTCCTGAGGTCAGGCAGGTCCTGAAGCTCCAGTAGCTACTCTGCTTGTGCCTCCGCTCCACACATGGCTAATTTGTATAGTTTACAAATTAGCCATGTGGATAGAGCAAGAGGTGCTGGCCCTCAGCGCTCTTCAGAACACATAACTGTTCATATGTTTATATGACTGTTTTTATTGGAAACCAAGCAGAATAAAGCACCTGGAAATTTACTGACGTATCTCTCCTTCTTGCGCTGGGCAGAACTCTTCCCTCTTCATTATACACAGGTAACAGCACCTGCAGCCCGAGCAGCAGAAGGAAATCTGAGCACATGGAATGGGTGAGCTGAAAGTTTCTCTTTTTGTCGCTTCAGAACACATGTGGCACATACCGCAGCAAAAAAAGCACTGACTATATCTATCTTGCTCCTGGCTCTACTAAACTATGTCTCCCACCTCACACAGCACAAGGGGATAGCATTTTACATTACAAATTATTTACAGTACTCTAAAGCATGCATATTATCAAATACATTTCTTACAATAAGGCCCTGTGCGCACTGGAAAACTGAATTTTCTTAAGAAAATTCCGCAGGGTCTGAAAGATTACCGCACCCGCGTTAAAAAAAACGCGGCAAACCGTACCCGAAAACCGCATGCGGTTTGCCGCGGCTTGCTGCATTTTTACCGCGGTATTACCACGGTATTGCCGCAGGTTAGTACATGTGTGTTAATGCATTTAATGCAATAAAGCGCATTGAAAAAAAAAAAGTAATTTCCTTCTGAGATAGATAGTACATAGATAGATAAATAGATAAATAGACAGATAGAAGAATAGATAGAGGGATACATAGATAGATTAGATAGATAGTTAGAGAGATAGATAGATAGATAGATAGATAGATAGATAGATAGATAGATAGATAGATAGAGGACAATTCCATCAACAATTGACACACGGCAGTTCTCCCGAGCGGTAGTGTGTTCACATTACCGGCCGTGAGAAATGACCTGTGGTTACCTCTCTGCAGGCTCGTTACGAGGCTGAATTCAGTCCAGTGTCAGTCGCGGCTTACTGGATGCAAGCGACGTGGGACCTCGGTGGATTACGCCAGAGCTGTGTGTTTGGGGGGGGGGGTTAATAAAGGGGTGAAAGAGGGGCTTTTTTGTGTTTTATTTATAATAAAGGATTTTTCAGTGTGTGTGTGTTTATTCACTTTACTTACGGGTTAATCATGAAAGCTGTCTCATAGACGCAGCCATGATTAAAGCCTGGACTTAGTGGCGGTGTGATGCGCTGCCAACAACTCATTATTACCCTGATTGCCACCGCATCACGGCAACAGGAAGAGCCGGGGACACTCCAGGACTGCCACGTAATGGATGCGACAGTCCCGAGGCAGCTGCGGGCTGATATTCTCGGCTGTGGGAGGGGGCATTAACCATGGCCCTTGCCTTCCCCAGCCTGAGAATACCGGGCCGACGCTGTGTGTTTACTTCGGCTGGACGGTAAAAATACGGCGGAGCACACATTTTTTTATTTTTATATGTCCGTTTGATTTATATGTATATTCTATATGTCTGTGTCTGTGTGTGTGTGTTTACTCTCTGCTCCGCTTGCTCTTCCTGTCATAATGACATCCCTTCCCTGCAAACTGCACGGCAGTCATTAACATTATGTCCCGAAAAACGCGAAATACCGCAGGGCATAATGCAGAAAAACACAATGAACCGTACAGAATTTGCTACCTGCATTATTCCCTGAGGGATTTCCCGATTACATTGCAGTCAATGGAGTGAAATGCCATGCGGAAAAGAAGTGACATGCAATTGTTTTTGCTGCGGGAATCCCGCAGCAAAACATGCAGCTGTCAAAATCTGCATAGTGCGCACAGCATTTTTTTTTCCCATAGGATTTGCTGGTGAATCACTGCAGAGATGTTATGAACATAACATGCAGAGAAACATGCAGCAAAACCGCAGGAAATCCGCGACAAAAACCGGTAAGTGCGCACAGGTCCTTAAACATATGACACCTGTGATCGCTAGGGCGCAGCAAATGCAGCGCACATCCAGCTCTGCTACATACTACATTAAATACATTAGACTTTTATATATCAGCTCTACCCTAACCTACTGTATCCTCACCTATTCCTTGTAGACTGTGAGCCTTCGCGGGCAGGGACCTCTATCCTCCTGTACCTGTCTGTGTCTTGTATTGTTTAGGATTATTGTACAGTCATGGCCAAAGGTTTTGAGAATGACACCAAAATTCTATTTTCACATGATCTGTTGCCCTCTGGTTTTTAATTGTGTTTGTCTGATGTTTACATCACATACAGAAATATAATTGCAATCATATTATGAGTACCAAAAGGTTATATTGACAGTTAGAATGAGTTAATGCAGCAAGTCAATATTTGCAGTGTTGACCCTTCTTCTTCAGGACCTCTGCAATTCTCCCTGGCATGCTCTCAATCAACTTCTGGACCAAATCCTGACTGATAGCTGTCCATTCTTGCATAAGCAATGCTTGCATTTTGCCAGAATTTGTTGGTTTTTGTTTGTCCACCCGTCTCTTGATGATTGCCCACAAGTTCTCAAAGGGATTAAGATCTGGGGAGTTTCCAGGCCATGGACCCAAAATCTCTATGTTTTGTTCCATGAGCCATTTAGTGATCACCTTTGCTTTATGGCAAGGTGCTCCATCATGCTGGAAAAGGCATTGTTGGGCGCCAAACTGCTCTTGGACAGATGGGAGAAGTTGCTCTTGGAGGACATTCTGGTACCATTCTTTATTCATGGCTGTGTTTTTAGGCAAGACTGTGAGTGAGCCGATTGCCTTGGCTGAGAAGCAACCCCACACATGAATCGTTTCAGGATGCTTAACAGTTGGCATGAGACAAGACTGGTGGTAGCGCTCACCTCTTCTCCTAATAAGCTGTTTTCCAGATGTCCCAAACAATCGAAAAGGAGATTCATCTGAGAAAATTACTTTACCCCAGTCCTCATCAGTCCACTCCCTGTACCTTTTGCAGAATATCAGTCGGTCCCTGATGTTTTTTCTGGAGAGAAGTGGCTTCTTTGCTGCCCTCCTTGAAACCAGGCCTTGCTCAAAGAGTCTCCACCTCACAGTGCGTGCAGAAGCACTCACACCAGCCTGCTGCCATTACTGAGCTAGCTCGGCACTGCTGGTAGTCCGATCCCGCAGCTGAAACAGTTTTAAGATACGGTCCTGGCGTTTGCTGGTCCTTCTTGGGCGCCCTGGAGCCTTTTTGGCAACAATGGAAGCTCTCTCCTTGAAGTTCTTGATGATGCGATAGATTGTTGACTGAGGTGCAATCTTTGTAGCTGCGTTACTCTTCCCTGTTAGGCCATTTTTGTGCAGAGCAATGATGGCTGCATGTGTTTCTTTAGAGATAACCATGGTTAACTGAAGAGAAACAATGATACCAAGCACCAGCCTCCTTTTAAAGTGTCCAATGGTGTCATTCTTACTTAATCATGACTGATTGATCGCCAGCCCTGTCCTCATCAACACCCACACCTGTGTTAATGGAACAATAACTAAAACAATGTTAGCTGCTCCTTTTAAGGCAGGAATGCAATGCTGTTGAAATGTGTTTTGGGGGTTAAAGTTCATTTTCTTAGCCAATATTGACTTTGCAAGTAATTGCTGTTAAGCTGATCACTCTTTATGACATTCTGGAGTATATGCAAATTGCCATTAGAAAAACTTAAGCAGTAGACTTTGTAAAAATTAATATTTGTAGCATTCTCAAACTTTTGGCCATGACTGTACTTGTCCCTATTATGTATACCCCTTTCACATGTAAAGCGCCATGGAATTGATGGCGCTATAATAATAAATAATAATAATAATTTATATTACAATAGCACTTCTCCATAGGAGGGGATTTAGCTCTGCCACTTCCTACAGTAGGGATACCTAGGGTCAGGTATCCGACTCAGTGCAGAGATGCGAAACATATCTAAGGTGATGATGGACCCCAGGGTCCAACAGTACGTTTGTTCTGGAGTCACCATCTTCCCTCTCCCTAGACACAGGGTTTCCCTTCCTTTTCCTTTTGCCTTGCACTTGGTATTTCCCCGTACCTAGCGTGACATAAAGATTAGCCACTAGAATTAGACTTTCAGCTTAGTGGGTTCTGCCATTGTCCCATTGGGGCTGTGTATTGTTAGATCATATTATTTAGAGAATTATAATTGTGACAGAATGTGGGGTGACACTTAGGGGTACTTTGCACGTTGCGACATCGCTACTGCGATGTCGTCGGGGTCAAATAGAAAGTGACGCACATCCGGCGCCAGTAACGACGTTGCAACTTGTAAAGCCTAGATGCACAAATAAATGATCGCAAAAGCGTCATAAATCGGTGATCTGTGTAGTGTCAGTCATTTTCATAATTTCGCTGCAGCGACAGGTACGATGTTGTTCCTCGTTCCTGCGGCAGCACACATCGCTGTGTATGAAGCCGCCGGAGCGAGGAACTTCTCCTTACCTGCCTCCACCGGCTATGCGGAAGGAAGGAGGTGGGCGGGATGTTTACGTCCCGCTTATCTCCGCCCCTCCGCTTCTATTGGCCGCCTGCCATGTGTCTCCATAGGTCTGCAATGGAGTCACCAATAGTGTGACTTACACCTGTTTGTTGCTGTCATGTATAAGTGTAACACTATTCACATTTAGTTGCGTTAGTGGTGCCTTTGGAATATATATTATACTTTTGTGAATAAATCGTTCACTTGTTTGTGGATGCTTTTTGTTATATATTGAGGGTCTGTGTGAAATACAAACAAGACGTGACCTTTATTCTCAGCCATTGAACATTTACATGGAGTGGATTTGATGCTCTGTATCTGAATAGTCCGTCAGCTATATACAACAGAATGAGGGATGACTGCCTCTCCTTTTCCCTGGATGATATGATTTATGTCATTCTCCGCTGCTTTTTTGTTTGTTTGCAGCGACGCCTGATTTGCGGGTGGATATAGGAAGAGTTTGGCTCTTATCTCCCCCTCCCTCTGTATACGCAAAGTCTGAGCGTGGTTATCAGTGGAACGCACGCTTTGCATTCTGGGAGGAGGAATACTCTGTCCCTCACCGGATGTCCGGATAATGAGAAACGTGGTTCTGTATGGAACGCAAGCTTTCCTTCTCAGTGTGGGGGGTGGAGTTTTCTCCTCCTCCTTCGCATCCTGTGTTATCGTGCATAGCTCGTCTGCTCGCGCGGATGACACGTGACACAGGAAGCGAGGAGAGATTTATCTCCTCCTGTTTTGGCTTCCGGTTGCGGGGGGCGTGACTCAGGTGGAACGCATGCGATGCCTTCCAGGAAGCCAAAATACACGTGAATGATGCGATTATAATTATGGCACCATAACGCACAGATCTGACGGAATCAATATCAGGTGAGTTTACACCGTCTTGATTGGATTAGATGTGTAGCTAGTATGTTTAAAAGACCCCATTTTGAATGTACCTGGCTCTTTAGCACTATGGGTGTGTGATAGCTGGCAGCAAGGACCTTACCTACATGAAGCACTATGTCCCCTGAGGAGTCACTGAGGACGAAACACGTCGGGACGCAGTTAGGGTCATCTTAGGGGTCCAGCTTGATACATTTAGCTGTGGACCATCCTTGTTAGGACACGAGACTGGGATAGCAGGTATTTTTTATTTTGTTCTCCAGGAGTGAATAGGGACAGTTAAAACTGGATCAGTACTCTGGACCCAGAACTCCGATGGAGACCCTGCATGCCCTAATATAGAAGGACGCAGTGAGACCATTCCTTGTTCTTATGCTATGATATATGTTAATTTCTCTTTTGTCTGACCACTGTCAGCATCCTAGGAGCATACGTATATTTATTTAGGTTTAATTGATTTGTTTTGCTAAGTTTTTCTAACAGGACCATTGTCCGTTGCCTATAGAAAAATCACTATTTTTTGTTCTGTCTATTGTGTTTTTTCTTGTGTTTTTTATATGACATCTAGTGGCCATTATAGTGACTGTCTTTGGTCTATACTTGATATGCTGGGCAGTCAAAACTGAACTGACCCAACTTAGTAGGTTTTTCACCGTGGTGGCTTTGTGAGCTGTTTGTATTATTTGAAGGAAAAACCATTGTTTTTTCTTTTTTAATATTTTTATGAATAAAGGATGAAATTTTATGATGCTCTTTAAAAAATTACAAGAAACTAAGTAATAATATTACATATATACCTTGTACATCTTTTTCCATGTATTAATCTGCCTTACAATTGTCATTTGTGAATTTCCCGCATCATATAATGACCACTACGCCTCTGTTTATGTAAAATAAATACATGTTGTTGAGTCACCACTGAGTTGCCCTTACTGCGCTTTTGCATTCTCATATTCTGCTTACACTTGGCACAGGGCTGCCATCAGGGCATTATTACCCTTGTTGTATGGGGCCCGTTGAAGAGGGGGGACTGGGAAATTACTTTATACTTTATTAAGCCCCAGGCCCTACCCTCCACCTCTTTTCTGCGCCCCACCTCAGTCACCTTCACGACAGCAGAAAGCAGAGAGACCTGGTCGAGTGTGACATCTTCAGTGGTGTCAGACGCTGCCGTCTGGCCCTCTGTTCCTCATGAGGTTTGTACTGTGCATGTGCTAAATAGACTGCTATGCATAGTACAAACTGGACGTCCCCACAGAGCGCACCAGGATCTGAGCGTCGAAGTCGCCGGTGGCTGGTAAGTATAGTCTGTGTGTGTCTGTCTTCTGGCTCCCATCTAAGCTCATACACAGCATCCTTCTGTATATACAGGTCTACATTATATTATGTAATATAGTGTCTGTATATACTATATGTATACAGTGTGGATGTGTGTACAGTATAGTGCTGTGTATACACTATATAAAGCCTGTCACCAACAAACAAACAGAAACCAGAGTATATTGTATCAAAATAATTTTATTTTGCAAAAAATATTTTTTTTAATTTTTTTTTATTTATTCCAAATCACTAAAAACATCACAACATCAAGAAAAACATCACCAGAAAAAACACATAGACAAAGGGATCTTTGACCTAAAAAAATATTATTGGTGAGGAGAGCAGAAGGAGGTTATACTTTGTTCATAACGAAAATATATCAGTGTTTATATCATTAAGGAGGGATCTCATCTACATACATATAGATTCCCCCTTAGAAATGATATTAGATTATAGCTATGGAGTTTATAAGGAGTACAAGGGGTTAATAAGGAGGAAAAGCACAGCCCATGACTTGTCTACTCGGGCTGGATGTGAATATCCACTACCCCCAAACACGACTAAATCAATCGCCTTATAACAGCATAAATTACTGTACCATACTTGCCTAGTATAAGGTCAAAGAAACCCTCAGAACCTCGACGCACGTTTCAAGACAAACCTTTTCATCTTCAGCCTCCTGATGAAAAGGTTTGTCTTGAAACGTGCGTCGAGGTTCTGAGGGTTTCTTTGACCTTATACTAGGCAAGTATGGTACAGTAATTTATGCTACATTTAACTAAGAGCCTCTGTTATAAGGTGATTGATTTAGTCGTGTTTGGGGGTAGTGGATATTCACATCCAGCCCGAGTAGACAAGTCAGTGAATGGGCTGTGCTTTTCCTCCTTATTAACCCCTTGTACTCCTTATAAACTCCATAGCTATAATCTAATATCATTTCTAAGGGGGAATCTATATGTATGTAGATGAGATCCCTCCTATATAGGTTTTATAGATTTATATGAGAGTTGAATTTGTTCCTTTGGGGATTGAATATTTATATACAGAGGCTATTATATGTATTTATTAATGTAATATTTATTAATTTAATATATGTATCAGTGCTGTTTCTAATATTGGTGAAAGGGCATAGGTGATGTTTTAATGATATAGACTCTGATATATTTTCGTTATGAACAAAGTATAACCTCCTTCTGCTCTCCTCACCAATAATATTTTTTTAGGTCAAAGATCCCTTTGTCTATGTGTTTTTTCTGGTGATGTTTTTCTTGATGTTGTGATGTTTTTAGTGATTTGGAATAAATAAAAAAAATTTAAAAAAAATATTTTTTGCAAAATAAAATTATTTTGATACAATATACTCTGATTTCTGTTTGTTTGTTGATGACATGTATTCCTTTGAGTTAAAGTATCTTTAAAATCATGGTGGAGAAAATATAGAAATCTGCTAATATGTATCTAACTATATAAAGCCTGCAGTCTATTCTATATACAGCCCACAGCTTCAGCCTCTATTCTATATACAGCCTGCAGTAGCCTCTATTTTACATACAGCCCACAGCAGCCACTATTCTATATACAGCCCATAGCAGCCTCTATTCTATATAAATTGTGTATTTTTTACCTAGCACCCTGTTCACATTTGTAATGGTGTTCCAGCAGTCTTTTTGATGGTTATGCAGTTTTTTTTGTCTGAAAATCTAGTCCAGCCCTTCAGCCATGTTTATTCAATTTCCTATATAGCCAGGTAACTGGCTTCCCATACACAACCAGGTGTTAACCGCACATAGAGGTAACATTTGGTTAGGGACCCGATAAATAAGAGATTACTGTGAAGTGGTTATTGGGCAGTAATGAATTGATCAATACATTAGCAAAATATCTATTTTTTCAAATAATCTTTAGTAGTCATGCAATGTCACATTTTCAATTTTTCAAATTTTTCATATGGCTAATTGTATTTTTCATTTCTTTATGTATCATAGAGCAGTTATGCTTATTCATATTTCTTTGAATTTGGTGTGCAGCTTTCACTTTATATAAATTGTGTCTTTTTTAGCTAGCACCTTGTTCACATTTGTAATGGTGTTCCAGCAGTCTTTTGATTGTTATTTCTATTCTATATACAGCCAACAGCAGCCTAGCCAGCAACAGCCTTTATTCTATATACAGCCCACAGCCTCAATTCTATATACAGTCTGCGGCAGCTTCTATTTTATATACAGCCCACACCAGTCTCTATTCCACATACAGCCAGTAGCAGCCTCTACTCCATATACAGCCTGTAGCAGCCTCTATTCTATCGACTGGCCGCAGCAGCCTCTATCCTATATTCAGCCTGCAGCAACCTCTATTCTCTACACAGCCCTCAGCAGTCTTTATTCTATATACAGCCTGCAGTAGCCGTTATTTTATCTACAGCTAGCAGCAGCCTCTTTTTTTTTAAACAGCCAGCAGCAGCATCTATTGTATATACAGCCTGCTGCAGTCTCTAATCTGTATACAGCTATCAGCAGCCTTGCCTGCAGCAGCCTCTATTCTATGTACAGCTTGCACCAGCCTCTATTCTATATACAGTGCACAGCAGCTGTATATTCCATATACAGCCCGCAGAAGCCTCTATTGTGTATACAGCCTATAGCAGCCTCAATTTTGTATACAGCCCACAGCAGTCTCTATTGTGTATACAGCCTGCAGCAGTCTCTACTGTTTATACAGCCCACATCAGTCTCTATTGTGTATACAGCCCAAAGCAGTTTCTATTGTGTATATAATTGGTAGTAGTCTCTATTGTGTATACAGCCTGCAGCAGTCTCTGTTGTATATATAGCCTATAGCAGTCTCTATTGTGTATATAGCTCTCAGCAGTTTCTATTGTGTCTACAGCCCACAGCAGTCTCTATTGTGTATACAGCCTGCAGCAGTCTCTATTGTGTATACAGTCCATAGCAGTCTCTATATTACATAAATATTGTATATATACATATCCAACCTGTGTACTCACATGTGCAGGAGTTTTTCCAAGAATGGGCGGTGGGACTATGGAATGTTCAAGGTAGTGGAGGTGGAGTCCCAAGGGTGCCCCAAAATTTTACCAGTATGGGGCCCTGAAATTCCTAGGTGCAGCCCTGACTTGGCATAGTGGACAGGATGCAACATTCCAACTCAGAAGTGGCGGTCCACCAGGAGTAGTGTTCCCCTGGGGGCTATGCTTTGCAATATCTGTCTATACAGCCGGATTTTAGCTAGTTATCAAGCACCGATCAACTATATAGAGGTTATTCAGCACTTGTTTACTATCCTGTTTACATGGGCCTACGAAAACTAGCCTGTGTAAAAATGTTATAGTAAGTACTTGTGTACCAACTACTCTAAACAAGTCATCTTTTTAATTTTAAAAAGTCATATCTGAAGTACAAAATATTTTACTTTAAAATTGTTTAGCACAATTACTGAAAAACTAATAAGAATGTCATTACCTAGATACAAGTATAGAAAAATTAACTAAATGTGTGTTAATTGTATTACAACTAGGAACGTGACTACTGTAAAAGAGACTACATCCTTCCATGTGTCCGACACATAGTTAATCTTGATGTCTGCATAATCACAGGACATGAATATCATCTGAATAAAATGCAATCATGTCAGGATTTACCATCTACAATTCAATTTTACTTTACAGATGACTTGTCAAAAGGTAATTATTGAGAATAATGTCTGTCTGCCAATGCCATGAGTCAAGTGTGGCATTTCATCACTGCTGCCTAATAAACCATATGGTATATGTTCAAAGTTTTTTGTTAGCTGTGCTTCAACAAGGGCTAAAATGTGACTTTCTATCATAAAGATAGTACAAATAAAACAAATAATTCAATATGTGATGTGTGCCATGACTACATCCTTGGTTTAAAGGGAACCTGTCACCAGTATTTTAGTATCTCAACAAATGCCACAACCTTTTTCTGCTGCTGTTGTGCATTTCACAAATGACTACATTGCTGTCTGACCCCCTTGTAAACCTCCAAAATACCATTTGATTTGGTTCCGTACTAGATTTTAATGAGGATGGTCCAGTCCTAGGGGCATGCTCTTTGCGGCATCTGTTCATCCTCTCTGCTTAAAAAAACATTCAATTGTTCTGATTGATGTGGATGACACATCCTCTGTCATCTGCAAAGCTGAATGAATTCTAGCGCCTGTGCACTATAATTGTCAGCCGTGCAGGCCCACTTTGCTCCACCCTACTGTGGGCAGAATAAAGGACATCACTGCGCATGCCCACAGTAGGGCAGAGCATAGTGCACCTTCACGTCTGCAAACGCTACTGCGCAGGCGCGATAATTTGTTCAGCTACGTGGATGACACAGGACTCATCATCCATATAAATCAGAGCCGGAGAACGTCTTTTATCAGCAGATAGGAGAAACAGAGGCCGCAAGGAGGACCATTGGACAGGACCTTCCACATTTAAATACAGCATAAGACCAAATAAAATGGTATTTTAGGGTAAACAGGGGGGAGTCAGGAGACAATGTAATCATTTGTGAAATGCATATCAGTAGCAGAAAAAGGTTGTTCAAATTGTTGAGGTACTAAAAAACTGGTGACAGTTCCCCTATAAATGTTAAAATGTTGAGTAATGCCAATGTATTTACATACTTGCTTTGGATGCAAAACACTTATTCTGTCTTTGTAAAAAAATCATAAGAAACAGAAGGTTGACTTTCAAAAGTGCATTGGGCACAAATAAGATAGAACACAGGTTGTTAAAAGCTCGATTTTCCATAAGATATGGTATAACCATAGAGACGTAAAGAAAAACATATGGTACTGGTCATTTAAGGCCATTTATAAACTGGTGATTGAGATGACAACCTCATATTAAGGTTAACCAAACGTACATAGTAATCCCAGGGAACACAAGGTAAGGGACATTCTGTACTGCAGCATAATGTACACTCATATCAATACAGACGCGACTTAATTGCTATTAGCTGTTACTTCACTTTGGATTTTCAAAGTAATGTCCAGGAGATGATAAGGCTGATATCTACTTGGTGAGGACAGTCACTATTGTATCCAAGAAAGAGTAATGCAGATTAAATAAAGGCCGGTTTACACACTACGATTTATCTGACGATATGTCGCCGCGGTCACGGTGTTGCGTGTGACACCTACAGTTAGGTCCAGAAATATTTGGACAGTGACACAATTTTCGTGAGTTGGGCTCTGCATGCCACCACATTGGATTTGAAATGAAACCTCTACAACAGAATTCAAGTGCAGATTGTAACGTTTAATTTGAAGGTTTGAACAAAAATATCTGATAGAAATTGTAGGAATTGTACACATTTCTTTACAAACACTCCACATTTTAGGAGGTCAAAAGTAATTGGACAAATAAACCAAACCCAAACAAAATATTTTTATTTTCAATATTTTGTTGCGAATACTTTGGAGGCAATCACTGCCTTAAGTCTGGAACCCATGGACATCACCAAACGCTGGGTTTCCTCCTTCTTAATGCTTTGCCAGGCCTTTACAGCCACAGCCTTCAGGTCTTGCTTGTTTGTGGGTCTTTCCGTCTTAAGTCTGGATTTGAGCAAGTGAAATGCATGCTCAATTGGGTTAAGATCTGGTGATTGACTTGGCCATTGCAGAATGTTCCACTTTTTTGCACTCATGAACTCCTGGGTAGCTTTGTCTGTATGCTTGGGGTCATTGTCCATCTGTACTATGAAGCACCGTCCGATCAACTTTGTGGCATTTGGCTGAATCTGGGCTGAAAGTATATCCCGGTACACTTCAGAATTCCTCCGGCTACTCTTGTCTGCTGTTATGTCATCAATAAACACAAGTGACCCAGTGCCATTGAAAGCCATGCATGCCCATGCCATCACGTTGCCTCCACCATGTTTTACAGAGGATGTGGTGTGCCTTGGATCATGTGCTGTTCCCTTTCTTCTCCAAACTTTTTTCTTCCCATCATTCTGGTACAGGTTGATCTTTGTCTCATCTGTCCATAGAATACTTTTCCAGAACTGAGCTGGCTTCATGAGGTGTTTTTCAGCAAATTTAACTCTGGCCTGTCTATTTTTGGAATTGATGAATGGTTTGCATCTAGATGTGAACCCTTTGTATTTACTTTCATGGAGTCTTCTCTTTACTGTTGACTTAGAGACAGATACACCTACTTCACTGAGAGTGTTCTGGACTTCAGTTGATGTTGTGAACGGGTTCTTCTTCACCAAAGAAAGTATGCGGCGATCATCCACCACTGTTGTCATCCGTGGACGCCCAGGCCTTTTTGAGTTCCCAAGCTCACCAGTCAATTCCTTTTTTCTCAGAATGTACCCGACTGTTGATTTTGCTACTCCAAGCATGTCTGCTATCTCTCTGATGGATTTTTTCTTTTTTTACAGCCTCAGGATGTTCTGCTTCACCTCAATTGAGAGTTCCTTAGACCGCATGTTGTCTGGTCACAGCAACAGCTTCCAAATGCAAAACCACACACCTGTAATCAACCCAAGACCTTTTAACTACTTCATTGATTACAGGTTAACGAAGGAGACGCCTTCAGAGTTAATTGCAGCCCTTAGAGTCCCTTGTCCAATTACTTTTGGTCCCTTGAAAAAGAGGAGGCTATGCATTACAGAGCTATGATTCCTAAACCCTTTCTCCGATTTGGATGTGAAAACTCTCATATTGCAGCTGGGAGTGTGCACTTTCAGCCCATATTATATATATAATTGTATTTCTGAACATGTTTTTGTAAACAGCTAAAATAACAAAACTTGTGTCACTGTCCAAATATTTCTGGACCTAACTGTACGTGTGACTCCGAACTATCGCAAATAGGGTGAAAATCGTTGATCGTTGACACGTCGTTCAGTTTCAAAATATTGTTCGTCGTTTCGAACGTAGCAGACATATTGCTACGTTTGACACCCTGCCAATGACGAACAACATCCACACGACCGCCTTGATCAAACAATATATCGCTGAACGATGTAGCGTCATTTGTGAAATGTGTAGTGTGACCGCTACAAAACGACCTATGAGCGATCTCGGAAAATCGTAACAATGATCTGGGAGTGTCACATCACTAACAAGATCGCTAGCGATATTGTTGTGTGTAAAGCAGCCTTAATATGTGGAAATGGAAGTCATATTAGTAAATGTTTTTTGAGAAATAGATCCCAGAGCCTCCTTTTGTATCTTATATTGTTATCTGGGACTTTTGATGTTTTCATATGGGCCTAAGAACTAACTACCTGCCTGTTTAGCCTGGCACCAGCTTAGATGGATTACAGACATGTCAACAGAGCAACTCTGTCTCTTCTGGTCTGCTTTGTCAATGAGGTGTGCCAACAGTCATCATGATGGATGACAGCAGGTGCCTTGCAGTTAGGTAGAGATGAGCCATCTCTCAATCAGCATGACATCAGCCATCATGCCCCAATAACAGAGCAGCGCCACCTCTTCTAGGCTTCTCTGTCAATGGGTTGTGACTACAGTCATTATGCTGATTGACAGCAGGTGCCCCGAAGTTGGGTAGAGGTGAGCCATCTGTCAATCAGCATGACACCTGCAATGACACCCCATCAGTAGAGCAGCTCTGTCTCTTTTGGTCTGCCCTGTGGACGGGGTGTGACTACAGTCGTCACGCTGATGGACAGCAGGTTTCCCCGCAGTTAGGTTGACCAAAGTTAGATTTCTGCCATCGTGCCCCATTGCCAGAGGGCAACTGCTGCTCTCTAAAGGTTACATCAACAGAAGGCGCAGAATTGCTGACAGGAGCGGTTTGTATTGCTCTGTGCTGGCTGAGATATGTGCTCGGCAGAACAGGAAGGACGTTAGCAACTACCTGCCTGTTTGTTCTTAGGACCATAGTAAAAAAAAAAAAAATCTTCTCATATACCCCATTCCAGGTTTTTGAAAAGCAGCTATATAATTTTAAAGAGACAAATTGATGAACGAATAAAATGGGTAGCCTATTACAAGGTTCTGTAAGGGGTAGTCGGACCCCTGGTAGTGAAGGAGCGGTTTTCCCCCCCCTGAAGACGCCACAGTAGTATGGTGGCAAATTGTAAATGTTGATGGTAAAATGTTACCTGCCATAAACTGTTTCCCCACTAGCTGCCAGTGTAGAGCAGTGGTTCCCCTGGTAACAGTGGCAGGGAAGGAAGGGGCAGGGCAGCCTAGGTGGGGAAGGAAGGGTTCTGAATGCAGAGTCCAGTGTGCTGTGAGATGTAACAGGAGAGAGAGCTGAGGAGAAGTGCTGGGGCAGAGTGCAGGAGTGGGTGCTGTGGCAGTGGAGCGGAGAAGTTGGAGCTAATCCGGAGCCGGTAGTGAGTACTGGAGCCGTCCCCTAGTTCAATACAAATCCCTGGGAAAGGGCTGGACTAAAATCGGGATAGGAGTACCACTGCTAGGGGGATAACAATTGGCCCCTGCAGGCAAAGGAAAGTTCCCGTAGAGAAAAAGGAAACCGTTTTTGTAGAAAAGGACTTGTAACTTGTAACGTACTAAAGTAAGACTGCTGCAAACAGAAAGATGGAAGCTTTGTTTAATAAAACGGTGTTTGGTTTACCCGCTGCCTGCAATTGTCTCTTTCCTGAAAGTGAAGAAGGAGCTGGAGAGCACAGAAGGAACGCTGTCATGAATGGGCCCCATGCATCCACACTCTGCCCCAACAACACACCTGTTTTGCAAGTGACGGCCGGGCCGGGGTTTAGCCTGCGGCCCACAAGGCGAGGGGACTCGACTACACCCCCTGAGGCGCCCCCTGCCCCCGTTACAGTTCATTAAAGGTTTAGATCGAGAGACAAATCATTAAATAGTGTACAATCTTGATCTGCTAAGGTTGTGTATACAAATGGTGATCTACTAAAAATAAAAGCTATCTGCAAATTAACAAAATGTTTGTTTATGTTGTTCATTCTTCTCCTTCCACCACCTCAAAGACTGAATTCTGAATCAATGCAAATGATTGCAAACTTGATGCTTCCAAGTACCGTGGTCGGATCTACAATTCTTAACACAAGTCATAGACTGTGAATTAGAATGTATCAATAAAAAAGTGCAAACCAAAGGAAGGAAAATTGCAGCATTCTAAGCATAAAATTAAAAAGTTTTATCATTAGCGACCTGACAAAAATATTTTATAGGTGCCTTTTCTGTTGTGAATGTACAGTTGCAATTAAAATTATTCATCCTCTATTGCACATTAGGTTTATTAGTTACATTTACAAATGTTCTGCTCTATATAATAAACCAAATAAACAAGAAGAACTAAAATACCACAAGAAAACTATTAAATCATGTGGTTTCTACAAATTCAACCAAAAATGCCACTGTTAATGACTATTACAGCATGAGTTAACCTCTTCATAAGTATCAGTTGATAACTACCTGCCTGTAGTGCTCTGTACCGATCACTGAGGGCTTAAAGTTGCCATGGAGCACTCCTGCTGACTCTAATGCGACTTACAGTGATGCCACATTCATAGAACAACTGCTTCTCTTCCACCCTGCTCTGTTGAAGGGGTGTGACTGCCGGATTCATGCTAATTGACAACATAACCCCAGAGACCTGTCTGTCAATCAGTATGATGTCAACAGTTAGGGGTACTTTGCACACTATGACATTGCAGGTGCGATGTTGGTGGGGTCAAATTGAAAGTGACGCACATCCGGCGTCGCTGTCGACATCGTAGTGTGTAAATCGTTTTTGATACGATTAAGGAGCGCAAAAGCGTCGAAATCGTATCATCGGTGTAGCGTCGGTCATTTCCATAATTTCGGAAGGACCAATGTTATGATGTTGTTCCTCGTTCCTGCGGCAGCACACATCGCTGTGTGAAGCCGCAGGAGCGAGGAACATCTCCTACCTGCGTCCTGCGGCTCACGCCGGCTATGCGGAAGGAAGGAGGTGGGCGGGATGCTTACGTCCCGCTCATCTCCGCCCCCCACTTCTATTGGCCGCCTGCCGTGTGACGTCGCTGTGACGCCGCACGACCCGTCCCCTTAGGAAGTAGGCGGATCGCTGGCCAGAGTAACGTCGCAGGGCAGGTAAGTCCATGTGAAGCTGCCGTAGTGATAATGTTCGCTACGGCAGCTATCACAAGAGATCGCTGCTGCGACGGGGGCGGGGACTATCATGCTCGGCATCGCAAGCATCGGCTTGCAATGTCATAGTGTGCAAAGTACCCCTTACACCCCATGAACAGGGCAGACCTTAAGAGGAAAAGCTGCTTTGTTAGCGTGAAACAGCAAAACTGCTGTGTTGTATTTACTCTGTAAGTTTTATTATACATTTTTTATACACCCTATTGACTTACTGCCACATATATGTCTCCCTACTGGTATATGTCTTTCTCCTTTTATATATGTCCTTCTCCTGGTATATATGTCCCCTTGCTGGTATGTCTCCATCCTGGCCCCCTCCAAATATATATATGTCTCCCTCCTAGGTCCATCCTGGTATATATTTCTCCATTCTAGTTTATTTGTCACCTTTCTAGCATATATGTCCTCTTCCTGGTATATATGTCCTCTTACTGGGCCCCTCCTGGTATATATGTCCCCATCCTGGTTTATTTGTCCCCTTCCTGGTATATATGTCCCTTTCCTTTGCTCCTCCTTGTTTATATGTTCCCCTCCTTGTTTATATGTCCCTCTCCTGGTATATATGTACCCCATCCTGGGCACCTCCTGGTATATATCCCCCCAACCTTGTATATATCCCCATTCTTGAGCCCTACTGGTATAAATGTCCTCCTACTGGTATATATGTCCCCTCCTGGAATATATGTCCTCCTCCTAGGTATATATGTCCCCTTCCTGCTATATATGTCCCCATCCTGGACCTCTCCAAGTATGTATGTCCCCCTCCTGGTACATATGTACCTTTCCTGGTTTATATGTCCCCATCCTGGGCCCCATCTGATTTATATGTCCCCCTTCTGGTTTATATGTCTCTCTCCTGGTTTATATGTCTCTATCCTGGGCCCCTCCTGATATATATGTTCCCCTCCTGGTATATATGACCCAATCCTGGTAAATGATGCAAAAAAAGGGGAAATAGAAATGCTCACCACTTAAAAGGTATGCCTGTATAAAACCTTCAGGTAACTCCCTTTGGATCCAAGCAGGATATATGGTAGCCAGCCACACAGTAGATCAGTGGACATCAAACAGGAAAAATCTGCTGGGAATTCGTCAGGTGAAATAAAATTTAGCTTTTAATTTTTCCATTAAAAAGTTCATGACACTGGCATATAGTATACTGACATCATCGGTGGTTTGGTGGTTTAAAGATGGAAAAAAACACTTTGTTTCTGCGGCGGTGCCTTCCTCCGGTTCCTGAGGAAGGAGGAAGGCACTGCCGCCGAAAAGCGTTCTTTTTTTCCATCTTTAAACCACCGATGATGTCAGTATACTATATGCCAGTGTCATGAATTTTTTAATGGAATAATTAAAAGCTAAATTTTATTTCACCTGACGGATTCAGAGCGGATTTTTCCTGTTTGTTGTCCACTAATCCTGGTAAATATGTTTCTGTTTTGTCTCTAATGCAAAACAATTAAATAATTTTTCTCACCCTCCCTGGCTCCCACATCACGCGGTGTCATCTCTGCGCCAAGATGCATTTCAGCTGGATGTGTGCCCCCCGAAGCACATCCAGCTGAAGCAGGGGCTGGGTTTGGCGGGCCCTCCTCTCCACCACCTCTGGCCCCTGCGACCATCCAAACATCGTCTTTAGCTCATGGAGCACTTACCTTTCCCCATCAGCTGCTGCGTCCTGGCCACCTCCACGGCTCTGCGTTACCCGCAGCAGTGTGATAACTCCAACCTTTTCATTCTATGCGTACAAGACTTGAAACTGTCCTTAAAAATCATGGAGCTCACACAAAATACTATATGTAGTAGTATTTGATGTGGGGGTACAGTATATTCATTTTTGCATTAACTAATTTGAGTAAAACTGAAGATTTTATAATGAAAGTTATATTATTAACCTTACTTTCATGTTATGGGTTAAAAAAGTATTCTATGACACTCAGTCTTATAAAAATTTGGATATTGTTCTTATACTCAGTGAGGAATTGATTAGAAATTACTTTTGAAAGGGAATGTGTTTATTTATGCTGAGCACTGTATATTTTTTAGGAGAATTGCTATATCTGTGGAGGGTAGTATATTTATAATTTTAATTTTAATATATTGCATAAGAAAGTAAATAGGATTTTTAAAGTTTTCTGGTCTAGGCGAGATATGTGGCTATATCATACGTAGTTCTTGGATCACCAGTGATCAGCAAATTATCCTATGTATTATAGATCGATTATTGCTTGTAATGTATCTCCCTTTTTAATATAATAAGATTTATAAAATGATGCTTTGAAACATTTAAGTCAAATATCAATGTGGTGTTTACACAAGAAATCCCTTATTGTGCTTCATATTTTATGATAGAATTGCTATCAATTTTCCTGAAACCACATATTATTAGAATCTGCTACCAATAGGTGCTTGTCAGCATTGAGGCCAGGCTCTTCCTATGAAACTGTAATTACAACTCAAGCGTCAGGTAGGCACCACTCCTCGCTAGCAAATTACTGAATTTATAGTTGTATAGAAGCCAAACAGATAATTAGAATAAGAGCGGAGCACCATGATTATATAATTATTCTAGAATGCATACCGTATGAATCACCATAAGCTGACAGCTATCTAACATTTTAGGCGTGTCTGTATCATCATTACATGTGCAACCTGCTTCACTAAATTCTTCAGCTTCTTGTGAAAAGATGTCATCCATGGAAATCATGTTCTCTCAGGGTAATTTTCTTTTATTGTCCCCATTCAGACTATCACTATCGTATAATAAAATATGGGTATGTGTCACAAAGACTTGGGAAATATTCATGTTCTAAAAGTCCACAGATCACTGGAACTAAAGACACACTGAGTCTCTAACTTCTGATTAGCTGCAAAGAGCCCCTAATTTCTAATGAGATGCACTGAGCCCCTAATGTCTCATTAGCGGCACTGAGCCCCTAATGTAGCATTAGGTGAATTGAGCCCCAACTTCTGATTAGCTACATTATGTCCTTAACTTTTGATTAACTGCACTGAGCTCTTAACTTTTCATTAACCACATTGAGCTCTTAAAGTCTTATTAGATGAACTGAAACCCTACTTCTCATTAGCTGTACCAAGCCCCTAACCTCTGATTACATTAACTGAGCCTCTAACTTCTAATTAGCACTAAGGATCCATTACTTCTGATTAGCTGCCCCTAGCTTGTAATATACAGTATGTGCTGCACCCATAACTTTTATTGAGATGCTCTGATCCCCTAACTTCTAATTAGCTACATTGAGCTTCTAACTTCTGATTAACTGCCCTAAGCCACTAACTACTGTTTAGATGAACTGAGCCCTTAGCTTCTGATTGGCTGCACGGAGTCCCAAATTACTTATTAGATGATCTGAGCCCTTAACCTTTTATTAGCTCTACTGAACCCCTAAGTTTTTATAAGATGAACTAAGCCCCTAACTTGTGATTAGCCTCAGTGAGCTCATAACTACTATTTAGACGAACTGAGCCCTAGCTTTTGATTAGCTGCACTGAGCCCCTAACTTCTGATTAGCTTTACTGAGCCCCATATTTCTAATTAGCTGCACTGAGCCCTTAACTTCTGATTAGCTGCACTGAGCCCCTAACGTTTGATTAGCTACACTGAGCCTCTGACTTCTGATTAGCTGCACTGAGCCCCTAACTTCTGATTAGCTACACTGAGCCCCTAACTTCTGATTAGCTGCACTGAGCCCCTAACTTCTGATTAGCTGCACTGAACACCTAACAACTAATGAACATTATTGAGCCCCTAAATTCTGATTAGTTCCTCCATATCCCTAGTAGCATACCTCCCAACTTTTCAAGAAAGGAAAGAGGGACAAATTTTGACCACGCCCCTAGCCACACCCCTAGCCACACCCATTTGGCAGTAAGGGTCATTCAGCAGATGCCGTGGACTGTTCATTTATATTCATAGCAGTCAGAATTTTTTTATGTTTCTGTGTCACTATATGACATGTTCATCATGTGGAAGCCATGGACCCGTGGAAGCCTAATCACAGGCGAAACGGCCGTCGTCCATAGTGAGGGGCCGCATCCAGGTCTCCTCCACCCGCTGATTTTACAACACCTTTTAACCGAGTTTATGGAATAAAGATTATCCGGAAAAAGACATCAGCATTGGTGCGGTCTTATTCTTCTTTTGTATTGATGAACTGAACTGACTTTTGCTGTTTGGACCTGCACGCTGATCCGGCTTCCAACAAGGACGTCTGGTGCTATATTCCTTACCCTCCAGTGATCCCAGGTGTGATAGGCGTGTATGGGTGGTGCAGGACTGTGTTCTCTTGGATCCACTATATGACATGTTGCTTATTTGTGCCTATCAATCCGTGTTCACACATTGCATAAATTCTGTTTCTTTTTGTTTCTGTCTGCACCAAACTACACAATAACAATCTTCTCTGTTTTTTCCATTTTTGCTGCATTTTTTCTGCCTTTTCTCCATTATGTAATGCGTTTTTGGTTCAGATGTGAATCTGCGTTTTTAAGTGTTTTTATTGTACAGAGAAGCTTTTTCCTGCATTTTTTAAGCTCCACATAGAAACCTCCAGAAACCCCCCCCCCCCCCCGAAAACTGCAGAATTCAGCAGCGTCTTTTCATGGAACCACATACACTTTACTTGGACAATTAAACACAGCAGAATAAATGTGCAAAAAAACAGCAGAAAAATATGCAGCATTTACACTACATGTGAATATGGACTAATTGTCCAAGCAAAGTGGATGAGACGTAACGAAATCTCCGCTCCTGCTGCGTGGAAAGACGCCGCTGAACTGTGCGGATTTGGTGTTTCTTTCTTTATAAGCTTCAGGATTCACATCAGCAACAAACATGTATCAAATAAGGGGGACAATGTATAAAAAATACCGCAAACACGCAATAATCAGAGAACATTGTTATTGCACTCGTGGCGCGGACACCTGCAGAAAAAAATGCAGCATTTATGCTATGTGTGAACACGGCCTCAGTGATCCATTTTTATTACATTTTTTATGGGTTTTAATAAAGAAAAATAATAAATTGCGCCTTTTATTTCCCGCCATTTACCGATCCCCATAAATAATCTGATCGCTGTGTTGTTCAGGTCATTACGATTACAGGGACACCAAATATGTCCATGTTATTTGCTGATTTGTGATGTTTATTATTTTATAAAAAAGTGCAATAAAATTACATTATTCTATTTTTTTTTAATATTTTTAGTAACTTTATTAGAAGAAAAAAAATCCTCTTTTCCTCTCCCTCTAGAATACAGGACATAGAGATGCTGCTCTGTACAATGTAGCTTTGTCCTGTGTAATCTGCTGTGTAAGAGGCTGCATTGTAGGTTCATTTATGTGAAATCCTCCCTCTGACATCATCAATCCTAATGGCTCAACAGCTTGAGCAGCTAGGAAAGCCAGGAAGTTGCTGGACACAAGTTTTAAACGTTGCTGGTTTGAATCCAAGGTGGTGAAGATAAAAAATAAAAATAAAAAATTGTATTTGTATTTTTTTCCTCATTTCTTTATAGTAGTTTTATGGGAACAAATGAATCTGACTCTTTCACCAACATTGAGATACAGTATTTATCTATCTATCTCTATCCCTCTATCTATGATTCTATCTCTCTATGATTCTATCTATCTATGATTCTATCTATCTATGATTCTATCTCTATCTATCTATTATCTGTCGTGTATCTATATATCCCTCTATCATCCATCCCTCTATCATCCATCCATCCCACTAGCATCCATCCCTCCCTCTATCCCTCCCTCTATCTCTCCATTCATCCCTCCATTCATCCCTCTATCCCTCCCTCTATCCCTCCATTCATCCACCCATCCCTCCCTCTATCCCTCCATTCATCCCTCCATTCATCCCTCTATCATCCATCCATCCCTCCCTCTATCCCTCCATTCATCCCTCCCTCTATCCCTCCATTCATCCCTCTATCATCCATCCATCCCTGCCTCTATCCCTCCATTAATCCCTCCCTCTATCCCTCCATTCATCCCTCTATCATCCATCCATCCCTCCCTCTATCCCTCCATTCATCCCTCTATCATCCATCCTTCCATCCCTCTATCCCTCCATTCATCCCTCTATCATCCATCCATCCCTCCCTCTATCCCTCCATTCATCCCTTCCTCTATCCCTCCATTCATCCCTCTATCATCCATCCATCCCTGCCTCTATCCCTCCATTCATCCCTCCCTCTATCCCTCCATTCATCCCTCTATCATCCATCCATCCCTCCCTCTATCCCTCCATTCATCCCTCTATCATCCATCCATCCCTCTATCCCTCCATTCATCCCTCTATCATCCATGCATCCATCCCTCCCTCTATCCCTCCATTCATCCCTCCATTCATCCATCTATCATCCATCCATCCCTCCCTCTATCCCTCCTTTCATCCCTCTATCCCTCCATTCATCCCTCCTTCTATCCCTCCATTCATCCCTCCATTCATCCCTCTATCATCCATCCATCCCTCCCTCTATCCCTCCATTCATCCCTCTATCATCCATCCATCCCTCCCTCTATTCCTACTTTCATCCCTCTATCCCTCCATTCATCCCTCTATCATCCATCCATCCCTCCCTCTATCCCTCCATTCATCCCTCCCTCTATCCCTCCATTCATCCCTCTATCATCCATCCATCCCTCCCTCTATCCCTCCATTCATTCCTCTATCATCCATCCATCCATCCATCCCTCTATCCCTCCATTCATCCCTCTATCATCCATGCATCCATCCCTCCCTCTATCCCTCCATTCATCCCTCCTTCTATCCCTCCATTCATCCCTCTATCATCCATCCATCCCTCTATCCCTCCTTTCATCCCTCTATCCCTCCATTCATCCCTCCTTCTATCCCTCCATTCATCCCTCTATCATCCATCCATCCCTCTATCCCTCCATTCATCCCTCTAGCATCCATCCCTCCCTCTATCCCTCCATTCATCCCTCTATCATCCATCCATCCCTCCCTCTATCCCTCCATTCATCCCTCTATCATCCATCCATCCCTCTATCCCTCCATTCATATTTAATTTAATTTATTCACTCCACTGAGGGGAGGAGCCGGGACATCAGCTGTGAGCCGCGGGAGTGCGGGACAGCCCTGATAAATCGTGCAAGTCCCGCAGAATCCGGGACGGTTGGGAGGTATGCTAGTAGTGATGAGTGAGCATGCTCACCACTGTTTGATCATGACTTGAATACCGAATATAATATATATTTTTTTTTTATAGAATTAAATAGAAAACTGGAGCATTTTTAAACTTGAGCGTCCCGATGCTAGATCGAGTAACGAGCTGTGATGAGCACACTCGCTCATCACTAGTACCTAGCTTTTTTTATCTACGCTGATGTTGAGCCCTTAACGTCTGATTAAATGCATGCAGCCCATACTGTCTGTATAGCTACACCAAGCCCATAGCTTCTGATCAACTGCACGGATCCCCTAACTTCTGATTAGCTGCACTGAGCTTCTATTGTCTGATTAGCAGCAGAGAGCCCTTAGCTTCTGCTTAGCTACACCGAGGCCCTAACTTCTGATTAGGTACACTGAGCTCCTAGTTTATGATTAGCTGTACTTGTCACGCTCCCCGGGTCCCCTGCTCTGCTCCCCGGCTCACCTGCCATGCTCCCTGCTCTCCAGCCTCCATTGTCTGCGCTTCCCCGGCCTCCTGGTCCCCGCTCCCGGCGCCCGTCGGCTTCCCAGCCCCAGCCCGGCTCTGCTGCTTCCTCCTCACCGCTTCCTGCTCTGGCTTCTGGCACCCGGGCCGCGCGCATGCGCATTAGGGCGCGCGCCCGGTCATTGACCCTTTCTTAAAGGGCCAGCGTCCACTGACAGGAAATGAAGCACACAGGTACAGGGTATAAAGGGGTTTAGTGTCCAAGTGGGCGGGGCCTGTTCTTCGTGTTTCCCAAGCTAGGAGTCAGGTCTCCTTGTGTTCCTGTGAGATACTCACCTCTCTCTCTTCTAGAGCCGATCCTGCCTTGCCATCCGGTCCTGCCGAATCCCGAACCCCGAACGCTGCCTATCTGCCATCCTGACAGTCCGTACCATCTCTGATCCCTGCGGTGACCCGTCATCTCGCTCCAACGGTTCCGGACTCCGCCTGACATCATCTCGGCTTCCGAACCTGAGCTCCGTCACCCGGACTACCATCAGTGACTCCGTGGTCCCAGGGACTTCTCCATTATACTCGTGTGCACGGACTGTCCTGCTACCTGTAGTGCTCCAGCTACAGGACCCCTTACCATCATCTAGGAGTTCGGCCCAGTGGATCCACCTCCTGGGTCTGCCCGTCCACCTGGCCCTAACAGTAAGAACAGGCCATGGATCCCGCTGCAGCACTAGCAGCCTTACCCTAGCGACTCGAGTGGACATTCGGTTTCAGGAGCGATCCAAAGAGGTGTCCCGTGAGAGACGTCCGGTACGGCATTCCTCTCCTCCGCAGAAGCCCGCCGTACTCCAGTCAACGGCATCTGGTGTCTCCGTCCACGAGCTCATGCAGATCGACCGTGTGCGGCAGTCTGAACAACGTCGAGCAGAGCGGCTCGCCAAGGGCCTCTGTTTCTACTGCGGAGAGGGCACACACCTTCTACGCTCCTGTCCAGAGAGGCCGGGAAACTCCAAAGCCTAGGGTTGGTAGGAGAGGCCACCCTAGGTGCTGGGACTCTCTCAGACCCGGTTACATGGACTGTGCAAGTGACAACGGGAGAGACGCGGTTCACGGCCAAGGCGTACCTCGATTCTGGGGCAGCAGGCAATTTCATCCAGCAGGCCACGGTGGACAAGTACCAGGTGCCTGTTACTCCACTCGACAAACCCCTCGTGATAGCCTCTGTGGATGGGAGACCCCTCTCTGACACCATCTCCTGGATCACCAGGCCGGTCGAACTGCGTATCGGTGCCCTGCACACCGAGAACATCGCTCTCTACGTCCTCCCACACATGTCCCATCAAATCCTGCTGGGACTTCCCTGGTTACGGACACACGAACCATCAGTCAGCTGGGGCACTGGTGAAATCACCCGATGGGGCTCTTCTTGCCATGAGAACTGTCTGAAGACCATACAACCCATCCGATGACCTCCGGTTCCAGAGTCCCTACCGGGACTGCCCTCGGCCTATTGGTCCTTCGCGGACGTCTTTGATAAAAAGGAGTCTGAGGTACTGCCGCCACATCGTCCTTACGATTGTGCCATCGACCTGCTCCCGGGAACTACACCACCTCGAGGACGGATATATCCACTGTCTCCAGCCTAAACAAGGGCCATGTCTACTTACATCACAGAGAGCCTGGCAAGGGGATTCATTCGGAGATCCTCCTCTCCTGCTGGAGCAGGCTTCTTCTTTGTTAAGAAGAAAGAAGGCGACTTACGCCCATGCATAGACTACCGGGGATTGAACCAAATCACCGTGAAAAACAAGTACCCCTGCCGCTCATCCCCGAATTGTTTGATCGGCTTAGAGGAGCTCGTGTGTTCACCAAGTTGGATCTTCGGGGTGCCTACAACCTGGTCCGCATCCGCTCTGGGGACGAATGGAAGACCGCGTTCAATACTCGCGATGGGCACTATGAATACTGCGTGATGCCCTTCGGTCTGTGTAACGCACCAGCAGTCTTTCAAGAATTGGTGAACGACGTTTTCCGGGACCTTCTCTACGTCTGTGTGGTGGTGTATCTGGATGATATCCTTGTCTTCTCTCCGGACCTCCAGACCCACAGAGAGAACGTGCAGCTGGTTCTACAACGACTGAGAGAGAATCGTCTGTACGCCAAGTACGAGAAGTGTGTCTTTGAGCAGTCTTCTCTCCCCTTCCTGGGTTACCTCATCTCCGATACCGGACTGCAGATGGATCCAAAGAAGGTCTCCTCCATTCTCAACTGGCCTCCTCCTTCTGGACTGAAGGCAATCCAACGCTTTCTGGGATTCGCCAACTATTACCGCCAGTTCATCCCTCACTTCTCTGCTCTGACTGCTCCTCTCTCCGCCTTGACCAAGAAGGGGGCTAATCCAAAGGACTGGTCACATGCGGCCGACGCCGCGTTTGGCTCTCTGAAGCGGGCATTTGCCTCCTCTCCTGTACTCCACCGTCCGGAGTTAAACCGCCAGTTCACCTTGGAGGTGGATGCCTCCTCCTCGGGAGCCGGAGCAGTGCTCATGCAGAAGTCCTCCTCCGGGAAGATGGTGACTTGTGGTTTCTTCTCCAAGAGCTTCTCAGCGCCTGAACGCAACTACACCATCGGTGACCGAGAGCTATTGGCAGTCAAACTGGCTCTGGAGGAATGGCGCTACCTTCTGGAAGGAGCAGTGTACCCCGTTATTATTTACACGGACCACAAGAACCTGGAATACCTGCGGTCTGCTCAGCGACTGAACCCACGGCAAGCCAGGTGGTCCTTGTTCTTTGCCAGATTCGATTTCCAGCTCCATTTCCGACCCGCGGACAAGAATGTACGCGCTGATGCCTTGTCCAGGTCTTTCATGCCCATGGAGCAGGAGGAGGAGACATCCCAACCCATCATCTGTCCTAGTAAAATCATTCCGGTGGCCCCTGTCACCCTGGCCCAGATACCGCCCGGGAAGACCTATGTCTCTGAGACTGACAGGCAAAAAGTGTTACACTGGGGCCATGCCTCGAAAACAGCCGGTCATGCTGGTCAGAAGAGAACTTGGAGTGCGATTGTACGTCATTACTGGTGGCCATCCCTTCACACGGACGTCGCCTCTTTTGTCTCTGCCTGCTCCTCTTGTGCCAGGAACAAGACGCCCAAACACCTGCCACATGGCCGTCTTCTGCCTCTGCCTATACCCTCAGTTCCGTGGCAACACATTGCGATGGACTTTATTACGGACTTGCCATTGTCCTCCGGACACACAGTCATATGGGTCGTGGTGGATCGGTTCTCTAAAATGGCTCATTTCGTCCCTATGGCTGGACTGCCCTCTGCCCAGGAACTCGCGGACGCCTATATACATCACATCTTCCGCTTGCATGGCTTTCCATCACACATTGTGTCCGACAGAGGAACTCAGTTCACCTCCCGCTTCTGGAGGGCTCTCTGCAAACATCTGGGAGTGACTCTGGACTTTTCTTCAGCCTACCATCCTCAGTCGAACGGCCAAGTGGAACGGGTCAATCAGATATTGACCTCCTTCTTACGTCACTACGTCAACGCCCATCATGACGACTGGTCCACGCTTCTTCCTTGGGCTGAATTCTCCCATAACCACCACGTCAGTGAGTCCTCCTCCAGCTCTCCCTTCCATGTCGTTTACGGACTTCAGCCTACCGTCCCATTGCCTGTATCCTCTTCCTCGGATGTCCCTGCTGCTGATGCTGTAGCCCGTGACTTTACAACCATTTGGGACTCGGTTAAGGCGTCCCTTGCACGTGCCTCCCTGCGGATAAAGAGACACGCAGACAAGAGACGCCTGGACCCTCCGTGTTTCTCTCCAGGAGATCTGGTCTGGCTTGCTTCCAAGTACGTCCGATTGAAGCTACCATCCTACAAGCTGGGTCCTCGCTACATCGGGCCGTTTAAAGTCCTCAGCAAGATCAATGAGGTCTCCTACAAGCTACAGCTCCCGGCCACGATGAGGATACCAAATTCCTTCCACGTCTCCCTGCTCAAGTCGGTTGTCCTTGGTCCCTTCTCCGCTGCTGCCAGTTCGGCTCCTCCTCCTATTGCCGATGACGACATCTATGCGGTAAGGGATATCGTGGCCATGAAGACCGTACGGGGTCGACAGTTCTTCCTGGTGGACTGGGCAGGGTATGGTCCTGAGGATAGGTCCTGGGAGCCCCGGGAGAATGTGGGCACTCCTCTGATCCGTTGCTTCCTGTCCCGGTTGTGGGGGGGGGTACTGTCACGCTCCCTGGGTCCCCTGCTCTACTCCCCGGCTCACCTGCCACGCTCCCCGCTCTCCAGCCTCCATTGTCTGCGCTTCCCCGGCCTCCTGGTCCCCGCTCCCGGCGCCCGTCGGCTTCCCAGCCCCAGCCCGGCTCTGCTGCTTCCTCCTCACCGCTTCCTGCTCTGGCTTCTGGCACCCGGGCCGCGCGCATGCGCATTAGGGCGCGCGCGCGGTCATTGACCCTTTCTTAAAGGGCCAGCGTCCACTGACAGGAAATGAAGCACACAGGTACAGGGTATAAAGGGGTTTAGTGTCCAAGTGGGCGGGGCCTGTTCTTCGTGTTTCCCAAGCTAGGAGTCAGGTCTCCTTGTGTTCCTGTGAGATACTCACCTCTCTCTCTTCTAGAGCCGATCCTGCCTTGCCATCCGGTCCTGCCGAATCCCGAACCCCAAACGCTGCCTATCTGCCATCCTGACAGTCCGTACCATCTCTGATCCCTGCGGTGACCCGTCATCTCGCTCCAACGGTTCCGGACTCCGCCTGACATCATCTCGGCTTCCGAACCTGAGCTCCGTCACCCGGACTACCATCAGTGACTCCGTGGTCCCAGGGACTTCTCCATTATACTCGTGTGCACGGACTGTCCTGCTACCTGTAGTGCTCCAGCTACCAGACCCCTTACCATCATCTAGGAGTTCGGCCCAGTGGATCCACCTCCTGGGTCTGCCCGTCCACCTGGCCCTAACAGTACTGAGCCCTTAACTCCTAATTTACAAAAGAGAGAGGGAGATGCGCTGAGTAGCACCCAGTGGTGAAGGGGATTATGGTAATGCCTGCAGGCTGCTGACCTCAAAAGGTTGTGCACCAATGCACAACCCCGGTTGTTGCAACAAAAGGATCCACGGGGTCCCGCTGAAGCCTGGAGCTGTCTGAAATTCTGGGGAACAGAGGGAAGCGAATCCTTCCAGGTTGGTCACGTGACCGTGAGCACCCGGAAGTACGGCACCGCTGGTCCTGTGCAGTCAGAGAAACCCGGCTTTCACAGCAACTGTTGGTCCTGGTAAATGTTGTGGAGGCTCGCCGCTCCCAGAGCTGCTCCTGCCGTTAATCCCTCAAGGGGATGATGTATGTGAAGATATACTCCGATATCTTCACTTAACTTCTAATTAACTGCATTGAACCCATAACTTCTGATTAAATGCGTCATGGCTCAACTCCAGGGTTTGATCTGGTGACCTCTGATTGTATGGTTGGTTTCCCTCTCTGTTGAACCATAGCCTGTTTTGTCTCCATCCAACTGCTGTTAGCGCTATTTGTTATTTTTCCTTTCCTTTGCTCTCCTGTTTTATTTCTATTCAGATGTATTCACTTCCTCAATTTGTTTGCCCTATCACATCTTCCAAAGGGCTATTTATACTTGCCATGCACATGCCTTCAGTGCTGGCTTCCAAGGTTGATGGATGTTTAGAGTCGCAGCTCCCCAGTTTAGAAAAAAACTTGCTGAGTAATCTTTTTGCTTTTCCCTGTGATTTATTTGTGTGTTTCCCTTTCCAGCATTCTCCAATTCTGTTTCATTTAGGATATGGAGAATTCCACTTATTCCTTAAATCTTTTTGTGTTTCTTTTAGTTTCCTTTGTCTTACCTGTACAACTGTGTGAACACGTCTTTAGCCGTCTCACCCTCTGCATGTGTGCACTTCTTTTATGTTGATTGGTATTTTGTGTCACGCTTTGTATATCATTTAGGGCACAGTTAAGGACACTTAGCATTAGCCGATGTTGAGTGGGAGCAGCATTGTGTAATTTTAGGGTGCCAACCTCTGCAGTAAGGAGACAAAAGAGGGTCAGGTTTAGAGTACTTTTAGTCTGTATAGGGACCTGAGGTTACATCTCCCCTTTTTTGTTCATCCCCGTGTGAATGTAAGGGCTCAGTCATAACTTTATAGCTAGACTATTTGGTGTATTCTGGGCCATCCGTATGGATCCGGTTTGCTCCTTGACCACACAACTACAGGCCTTGCCTCTGGAGGTCACAGAAATTAGGGACCAACAGCAGCATGGATGTTTGGTTGCTCCTAATGAGTGAGGTCATCAATATTTCACATTGGAACCTAAGTAAAGATGCCAGATTGCTTTTACAGAGACCAAAGTAAAGCCCCTGTCACACACACAGATAAATCTTCGGCAGATCTGTGGTTGCAGTGAAATTGTGGACAATCAGTGCCAGGCTTGTGGCCGTCTCCAAATGGAACAATATGTCCATGATTTCACTGCAACCACAGATCTGCCAAAGATTTATCTCTGTGTGTGACAGGGCCTTAAGTTTTCTATTTTCTTTACTTCATGTAAATTATATTTCCATTTACATCCGATATCTTCTGGGTTCAAGAGTCAACAAGTAAGCATTATTTTGTCTTTACTCAGAGAAGATCCACAGGCCTGGGCTTTCATTTTTGCCTGAGGATTCACCGGAGTTGGCCTCTTTAGAGGTATTTCTCTTGGCTCATAGCCTCATTTATGATAAACCTGATAAAGTCAGCATAGGTGAATCTAATATTTGTTGATTGGTTCAGGGAGATCGTAGCATTGAGGACTACTACTTAGAGTTTAGACGTTGGGCTGTGGAAACCTCTTGGAATGTCCTTGCTCTTCGGAGTCAGTTCTGCCAGGGACTGTCAGATCAGATTAAGGCCAAGATGACTTACAATTTTTATCAGTCTTTGCAGGGGGCTATGACTCTCGCTATAAACACATGTAAGGGTATTTTTGTTGCATCTTTTTCATCAGTTGAGACTGGTGAACCTATGCAAATTGATGCTTGATGGAATCTGAGAGGTTAAAGAACATGGAACAACAACCCATTTTTGTTTATATTGTGGCTGTTCTGGTCATGTTATAGTTCAATGTTTCAAGTATACAAGTGAATTTAAAAAAGAGAAAAGGAAAAACCTTAATTGTGAAGATGCTAGTTTCAAGGGTTTCTCTCGTACAAGAGTCAGGTTTTTTTTTTTCACTGGTGTCCTTGGAGATTAAAACAGGTTTTATTTTTACCCCTGCATTTGTGGATTCAGGTTCTACTTTGATCATAACTTTGCTATTAACTGTGATTTAAAAAGCGCTCTACTCTCGGTCTTCCTATTCAAGTTTCAGCGATTGATAATTCTCTTCTTTCTCAAAGTTATGTGACCTCAAAGGTTGAGGATGTATGTATGAAGGTTGGGGTATTACACAATGAATCCATTTCATTTATCATTTTCTTCTTTACCTGCAAAATTGGAGTTAGGCTTGCCTTGTGTAGTTAAAGAAGTTGTCCAGTTACCAAAACTGATTTTTTTTTTCTGATAAATATTGCTAATATGTGCCCCTCAACACATCTATTATGTTTTTTCAGCAAAATTAGCTTTTATTGTGCACTAGCAGCACATGCTCATTGCTGGCTCCAGCTCTGATGGGGTTAATCTCTCCTCTGACTTCCTGTGTTCAGTTCCTACAAGTCCCAGAATTCTTTGTGGCTCTAGGGCGGTGTCTGGCTTATCTAACACACCCATTGTGTCTAATACACCAACTCTGCTCTCCGACCAAAGCCTCCTCCCTGCCTCTTCCCTGTGGATGTGCACTAAGAGAAATCACACAGAGACAGCAGCAGCTCTACACAGCCAGGGGAAGAAAGTGTGTGTGCGAGTATATACAGTGTATGTGTATGTGTGTGCGTATATACAGTGTGTGTGCGTATATACAGTGTGTGTGTATGTGTGCGCGTATATACAGTGTGTGTGTGTATATACAGTGTGTGTGTGTGTGTGTGTGTGTATGTGTGTGTGTATGTCATACTCACCTGTCTGCAGGGTCCGGGTGTCATGCCTGCTTCCAGCCCCTGTCCCGGTCCCGCCGCTCTGGCTGTGTGCAGTCTCCCCGGGGCACGCACGAAGCTTGCAGGACCTGGCCGTGGATCACCTGATGCAGTCACCTGACGCATCAGCTGATCGATTCTCGTGGTGTCGCCGGCTTTTTCGCGCCCGGCCGGCTATCAGCTGATCCTGCCGTCAGGGGACTTCATCAGCTGATTACCGGCAGCGATGGGCCAGGATCAGACTCCGCTGCAGGAGCTGCCGGTAATCAGCACAGACGTGAGTATTTTATTTATTTATTTATTTATTTTTCTACTGATGCATCAGCTGATTGTATAATCGGCTTTTATACAATCAGCTGAGGTATGATGTGATTCACGTAGTTTAACCTGACACATCATCTGATCGCTTTGCCTTCCAGCAAACCGATCAGATGATATTGGATCCTGATTGGACGGCGCGGGACCCTAACCCAGGATTACTGCGGAGGGGGGGTTCTTTATTTCAATAAAGATGGAGTCACTAATTGTGTTGTGTTTTATTTCTAATAAAAATATTTTTCTGTGTGTTGTGTTTTTTTTTTTATCATTACTAGAAATTCATGGTGGCCATGTCTAATATTGGCGTGACACCATGAATTTCGGGCTTAGGGCTAGCTGATAATATACAGCTAGCCCTAACTCCATTATTACCTAGCTAGCCACCCGGCATCAGGGCAGCTGGAAGAGTTGGATACAGCGCCAGAGGATGGCGCTTCTATGAAAGCGCCATTTTCCGGGGTGGCTGCGGACTGCAATTCGCAGTGGGGGTGCCCAGAAAGCTTGGGCACCCTTCACTGTGGATTCCAATCCCCAGCTGCCTAGTTGTACCCGGCTGGACACTAAAATTAGGCGAAGCTTACGTCATTTTTTTTTAAATTATTTCATGAAATTCATGAAATAATTAAAAAAAAAGGGCTTCTCTATATTTTTGGTTCCCAGCCGGGTGCAAATAGGCAGCTGGGGGTTGGGGGCAGCCCGTACCTGCCTGCTGTACCCGGCTAGCATACAAAAATATGGCGAAGCCCATGTCGTCTTTTTTTTCTTTTTGGGTAAAAAACTGCATACAGTCCTGGATGGAGGATGCTGAGCCTTGTAGTTCTGCAGCTGCTGTCTGCTCTCCTGCATACAATGAACATTTTGAATAAGGAAATGACATCAGACCTTTTTTATTTTTTTCATCAACAATCTTTAATGGCATTGTGCACTGATTAAAAACGCAGTGAGCAAAAACGCAGCAAAAAAGGCACCAAATCGCGGCAAAAACGTGACATGCAGCACCGCAGGTGACAGAGCAGAGCAAGTTGGTGACATGCTCTGCTCTGACACATAGTGTGCTGCATGTCACTGTATCCACTCTGGGACTTGTTGTGCAGGTGACCGGATGATACATGTCACTAACTTGCTCCACTCTGTGACTTCTGCTGCATTGTTCCAACTGTATACACTCTCACCTGAACAAGTCTCAGAGTGGGGCAGTTAGTGACATGTATCATCCGGTCACCTGCACAACAAGTCCCAGAGTGGTGAAAGATAGTGACATGCAGCACACAACGTGTCAGAGCAGAGCATGTCACTGTCTCCACTCAGGGACTTGTTGTGCAGGTGACCGGATGCTACATGTCACTGTCTCCACTCTGGGACTTGTTGTGCAGGTGACCGGATGATACATGTCACTAACTGCCCCACTCTGTGATTTCTGCTGCATAGTACCAACTGTATACACTCTCACCTGCACAACAAGTCCCATAGTGGAGACAGTTAGTGACATGTAGCATCCGGTCACCTGCACAACAAGTCCCAGAGTGGTGAAAGATAGTGACATGCAGCACACTATGTGTCAGAGCAGAGCATGTCACTGTCTCCACTCCGCTGACCTCACAGCCCGTACACGCTGCGATGGATGCAGGGGGACACAGAACAAGTAATCGGCCGACACTGGAGTCATCTGATTACTTGGGATGAATTGAGCAGTAAAATGCTCTGGTGCTCGATGGGCGAAGCCCATGCCGATTTTTTTTTAAAAAAAATTCATTAAAAATAAAAAAACAAAAAAATCACATTATTTGTGGGCTCCCGCTGCATTTTCTATTGCTAAGGGTAACCAAAGCAGCTACTGGCTGCTAGCCCCCGCTGCTTGGTGTTACTTTCACTGGCAATAGAAATGCAGGGAAGCATTTTTTTTATAAAGGTTTTTCCCTGAAAAAGTTTTTAAGAAAATGACGTGGGCTTCGCCATATTTTTGTATGCTAGCCAGGTACAGCAGGCAGCTACGGGCTGCCCCCAACCCCCAGCTGCCTAGTTGTACCCGGCTGGGAACCAAAAATATAGAGAAGCCCTTTTTTTTCATGAATTTCATGAAATAATTAAAAAAAAAAAAATGATGTGGGCTTCGCCAAATTTTTGAGTCCAGCCAGGTACAACTAGGCAGCTGGGGATTGGAATCCACAGTGCAGGGTGCCCAAACTTTCTGGGCCCCCCACTGCGAATTGCAGTCCACAGCTGCCCCAGAAAATGGCGCTTTCATAGAAGCGCCATCTTCAGGCGCTGTATCCAACTCTTCCAGTGGCCCTGGTGGCAGGTGGCACGCTGGGTAATAAGGGGTTAATACCAGCTATGTTTTACCAGCTGGTATAAAGCCCGAGATTCTTAATGTCAGGCCAAGTTTAACCTGGCCATTAAGAATCTCCAACAAAGGGTTTAAAAAAAAAAAAGACATCACACAGAGAAAAATACTTTATTAGAAATAAATACACAGACACAGTAGGGACTCCATGTTTATTACTCCCTCTCACCCCTCCACGATGGAGAGATTTCTGTACTGACCATGCCAGGAGAGAGCGAGGAAAAGAGAGCGAGCGGGGGGGGGGAAGAGAGCGAGCGGGGGGGAGAAGAGAGCGAGGGGGGGAGAAGAGAGAGAGGGGGGAGAAGAGAGAGAGGGGGGAGAAGAGAGAGAGGGGGGGGAGACGAGAGAGAGGGGGGGAGACGAGAGAGAGAGGGGGGGGAGAGGAGAGAGAGGGGGGGAGGAGAGAGGGGGAGAGATGAGAGAGAAGGGGGGAGAAGAGAGAGGGGGGGAGAAAAGAGAGAGAGCGGGGGGGAAAAGAGAGAGAGCGGGGGGGGAAAGAGAGAGAGCGGGGGGGGGGAAGAGCGAGCGGGGGGGGAAAGAGAGCGAGCGGGGGGGAAAGAGAGCGAGCGGGGGGAAAAGAGAGCGAGCGGGGGGGAAAAGAGAGCGAGCGGGGGGGGAAAGAGAGCGAGAGGGGGGGAGAAGAGAGAGAGGGGGGGAAGAGAGAGAGGGGGGGAGAAGAGAGAGAGGGGGGGAGAAGAGAGAGCGGGGGGAGAGAGAGGGAGGGGGGAGAAGAGAGAGAGGGGGGGAGAAGAGAGAGAGGGGGGGGAGAAGAGAGGGAGCGGGGGGGAGAAGAGAGGGAGCGGGGAGAGAGGGAGGGGGGAGAGAGAGGGAGGGGGGAGAAGAGAGAGAGGGGGGGAGAAGAGAGCGAGCGGGGGGGAGAAGAGAGAGAGGGGGGAGAAGAGAGAGAGGGGGGAGAAGAGAGAGAGGGGGGGAGAAGAGAGAGAGGGGGGAGAAGAGAGGGAGCGGGGGGGAGAAGAGAGGGAGCGGGGGGGAGAAGAGAGGGAACGGGGGAGAAGAGAGGGAGGGGGGAGAGAGAGGGAGGGGGAGAAGAGAGGGAGGGGGGAGAGAGAGGGAGGGAAGGGGAGAGAGAGGGAGGGGGAGAGAGAGGGAGGGGGGGAGAGAGAGAGGGGGGGAGAAGAGAGTGGGGAAAGAAGAGGGGGGGGGCAGAGGTGCTCTGTCACCAACTGTCTCCACTCTGTGACTTGTGGTGCAGGTGACAGAGTGCAGACAGTTGGTCCCATGCAGCAGGACAGATGGCAGAGCACAGCGGTGACATGCCTGTCAGTGTCTTGCTGCTGGGAGGAGCACACGATCACACTGCCCGACACCGGCCGCTCTCCTGACATCGCAGCAGAGCGGGCGGGTGGACAGTGTGATCACATACTTACATGCAGGGGGGGATTCAGCTGAAGACCCCCCCCCCCCTGCACTGCACACTGGCGCCCCGTGCCTCAGCCTCACCATCTGCAGGACGCCGGCTCCACACTGACGTCCTCCGGATCCTCCCCTCGATGCTGAGCTGTGACGTGCGGTAGTTACCGCCCACAGCCCTGTCACTCAATCTGAGTGGCGCCGGCATCCTGTGACGTACCCGTCTTGTTTGAGAGCCCGGAAATGCCGGGACGTCAGAGGATGCCGGCGGCCACAGCTCCAGGGGGTCATGTGACAGGCACTGAGCGTGCAGGATAGCGCCGCTCAGTGCCAGAAATGGAAACGGAAGCCAATGCAGAAGATGCAGACAATGGTAAGTGAGAATCATTGGGGAAAAAAAAATGGGTGAACCACCCCTTTAAGCACAATCATACTATCAACTGGAAGACTCAGGAGGTTAAGGGCAATATATCGTCGGGGTCATGGATTCCGTGATGCACATCCATCATCGTTAGACATATCGTAGCGTGTGACAGCTACGAACAACTGTGAACGAGGAAAAATACTCACCTTATCGTTGCTCGTTGACACATCGTTCATTTTCAAAACGTCGGCCCTCCTTCTGTGCTCCGGTTTTTCATCGTTCCCGAGGCATCACACATCACTCCGTGTGATACCCCGGGAATGACGAACACAGCTTACCTGCGTCCCGCCAGCAATGCGGAAGGAAGGAGGTGGGCAGGATGTTACGTCCCACTCATCTCTGCCCCTCCGCTTCTATTGGGCGGCCGCAGTGTGACGTCGCTGTGACGCCGAACATCCCTCCCCCTTCAGGAAGAGGATGTTCGCTGCCCACAGCGACGTCGTCCGGGAGGTAAGTGCGTGTGACAGGGGGTTAACGACTTTGTGCGCCATGGGCAACTAATTGCCCGTGATGCACAAACGACGGGGGTGGGTATGATTGCTCGTGCGATCGCATGATAGATCGTACCGTGTGACACCGCCCTAAGTCTTGGGATGAGTCTTGTTTTCCTAGTTGTTTATCTAGACCCTTGGCTTCTGTAAAGTCTCACCTTCCAGAATTAATTCAGGACTTTGATGATATATTTTTGGAGATGGAGTATGAATTTCTCCCACCACATAGGACATATGATGGTGCTATTGAACTTATACCAGGTGCAAAGATGCCGGAGTCTTGCTTCTTTAACCTCTCTCTTTCCGGTGAGGGATGCCTTGAAAGAGTATATTCAAAAAAGTCAACAGCCGTCCACTTCTACAGCAGCCGTAGGGTTTTTCTTTGTTCAAAAAAGATGGAGGCTTGAGCCGTCATGCTTGATTTTTAGAGAGATTAGTAAAATCACAATCTCCAATCACAGTCCATTACCCCTCATACCAGACCTGCTTAATTTGTTAGCTGCAGCTAAATGGTTTTATAAACTTTACTTGAGGTGGGCACATAACATTATACGTGTTTGACAGAGTAATTGAATAGAAAACCACTTTTAATATGCCTGAAGGTCATTTTGAAAATGTGGTCATGCTATTCGGGTTGACTTATACCCCAGTGGTTTTTCAGAATTTTATTTTTTTCTCTCTGGTGGGTAGATCTATGGTGAACTATCTTGATGACATTTTAATTTACTTATATGTTCAGGAAGAACACCGGGAATATGTCCGGCAGATCCCTCAGATTCTTTGTGAGAATCATTTGTTTGCTAACCTGAGCAGCATGGTGGCTCAGTGGTTAGCACTGTTGTTTTGCAGCGCTGGGGGCCTGGGTTAAATCCCACTAAGGATAACATCTGCTATGAGTTTGTATATTCTCACCATGTTTGTGATAAAATAAACTGGAGAAATGTCATTTTGAAGTGCAGCAGGTCCTGTTCTTAGGTCTTCTAGTTTCTGCTGCAAGGTTTCAGATGGATCCCGTTAAGGTACAGGCCATCCTTGATTGGGTGCAACCAAGTAACCTTAAAGCATTAGTGAGATTTCTAGGCTTTGTAAATTACCACCATAAGTTCATTAAGAATTTTTCAGTCATAGCCAAGCCTTTGAAGCTTTGACTGACATGATCAAGAAGGGAACGGTTACCTTCATCCCTGTGCTTTTTACTCTCAGACATTCTCTAAAGCTGAATCTAAGAGCCTTTGAGCAATAGAGACACTGTTTGGAGGGGGATAGACATAAGGTAACTGTCTTTACGGACCATAAAAACCTATTGTATAATACTGCAAACTATCTGAACACCAGACAGGCTTGGTGCGCTGTTTTCTTTGATCGGTTCAATTTCTTGGTGACTTATCTCCCCAGATCTAAAAATGTTAAAGCTGATGCTTCGTCAGTGTTCTGTTCCAGAGTTGAGGGACCAAAACCCTGTTAAGATTCTTAGTGAGGGGGTGGTGGAACGTGCATTGGGGATTGATCACAGGCAGCACATTTAGGATGCTCAGGAGGATTTGCCGGTAAACAAACTGTATGTTCTGTCCTCTCTACACATGGTTCTTCTTGAGGAGGTGCATTATTCCGTTTTCCCTGGGCATCCAAGTTCTTCTGCCCCTTGGAGATCTCTTTTTAGTCCATTTGGTGGCAGAATGCTTGTAAAAATGTTGATGAATATGTTTGTAAATACAGTCTGTGCCAGGGCTAAAGCTTGTCATCAGGCCCCAGCGGGTTATCGCCTGTCTAACGAGATTTTGTCACAACCCTGGACCCACTTGTCCATGGACTTTGTCACTAATTTACCCTATTCTGGTGGAAATACTGTTGTGTGGGTGGTGGATCGTTTAACCAAAATAATTAATCTGGTTCCACTTATAAAGTTGCCTACTGTTAAGAGCTTAGTTACAGTATGTGCATCATTTCACATATTGTTAACCTCTTTACAACATTGGACGTAATGGGTACGTCATGGCTAATGTCGTTATAATCACCGCAGGCTGCTGCAGTGATTTGAACAGCTGACATGTGCGGCTATCAGGCGCGGGTAAATCTGCGATCCACCCGTACCTGTTAACCCCTTAGATTGAGCTGTCAAAATGTGACAGTGCAATGTAAATGGCCGCAGCAGGGAAATCGCCTTTCCCCGCTGCCATCGGAGGCCCTGTGATGTGATCACAAGGAGCCAATGGTTGCCATGTGATGACTCCTGACATGTGATGACTCCTGTCGCTATCATGACTCACTTGAGAAGAGCAGCATTTCTCCTGATCTGAGCTGTGCAGCCATGATCAGGAGAAATGAACAAGCGATCAGTCTGCTGATCCTTAGAGCCACCTAGGGGGACTAGTAAAATAAAAAAAAAAGTTAAAAAAGGTTTTAATAAATTAAAAAAACAAAAAAACCTAAAAGTTCAAATCACCCCCCATTCGCCCCATTGAAAATTAGAGGGTTAAAGTAAAAAACATACATATATTTGGTATCGCCTGATCTATCAAAATATAAAATCAATTAGGCTATGTGCGCACGTGTGCGTAATTCATGCAGTTACGCTGCGCTGTGTAGCGCAGCGTAACTGCATGCGTCCTGCGTCCCCTGCACAGTCTATGGAGATTGTGCAGGGGCCATGCGCACGTGGCGTCTTAGAGCGCAGAGCTTCGGCTGCTGCCCGAAGCGCTGCGTTTAAGAAGTGACATGTCACTTCTTCCATGCGCTTTGCCGGCAGCTCCTGCTCTGTCTATGGCAGGAGCTGCAGGCAGAGCGCATGGAATCGGCTTTTTTTTTTTTTCTCTACGGACATTTTCTGCGGCGATTTGAAGCGCACGTGTGCTCTTCAGATCGCTGCAGAAATTTCTGCAGGGCTTGTACGTAACGTGCGCACATAGCCTTAATCTGCTTGGTACATGTCGCAATAGGAAAAAAATTCCAAACACCAAAATTACGTTTTTGGTTTCTACATCATTTCTTTAACTCCTTCACCCCCGAGCGATTTTCCGTTTTTCTGGGGAGTTTTTTTGCTCTCCTACCGAGAGCCATAACTTTTTTATTTTTTTTGTCAATCTTGCCATATAAGGGTTTGTTTTTTGTGGGACGAGCTGTACTTTTAAATGAAACCATACGTTTTACCATATAGTGTACTGGAAAACAGCAAAACAATTTCAAGTGCGGAAAAACTGCAAATAAGTGTGATCGCACAAAAGTTTTTGGGATATTTTATTCACCACGTTCACTATATGAAAAAACTGATGTGTTGGTGTGATGTTTCAGGTCGGTACGAGTTTGTAGACACCAAACATGTATAGGTTCACTTTTTTTAAAAGGTTAAAATCTTTTTACAAGTTTTGTCTAAAAAAAGTGGCACACTTATTGCGCCATTTTCCGAAACTCGTAGCGTTCTCATTTTTCGGGATCTATGGCACAGTTATGGCTTATTTTTTGCGTCTTGAGCTGATGTTTTTAATGGTACCATTCTTGGTCACCTGTTATTGCATTTTGCGTAAAATTTGCAGCGACCAAAAAACGTAATCTTGCCGTTTGGATTTTTTTTGCCGCTATGCCGTTTACCGATCGGATTAATTGATTTTATATTTTGATAGATCGTGCATTTCTGAAAGCAGCGATACTTAATATGTGTATATTTTTTAACCCTTTAATTTTCAATGGGCCAAATGGGGGGTGATTTGAACTTTTAGGTTTTTATAAAATTTTTCAATTTTTTTTTTCAACTTTTTTTTTTACTAGTCCCCCTAGGGGGCTTTAAGGATCAGCAATTTGATCACTCTTCCACTTCTCCAGATCGCAGCTACACAGCTGAGATCTGGAGAAAAGCTGCTCTACTCTCACACATGGCCCTCTGCCGGCAGTGAGAGAAAGTGACTCATGATAGGTACAAGAGTCATCACATGACCCTGTGCTACCATGGCAACCACCAGTAGTCACGTGACTTCCAATGGGGGTGGGTAAGTTATTATGGCAGCTTATGGCAGCGCGCTGATACATCTCGCTGTCAGAATTTGACAGCAAGATGAAAGGGGTTAATAGGTGCGGGTGGAAGGCGATTCCACTCACACCTGGCAGGCATACATGTCAGTTGTTGAAATCAGCTGATATGTCCACGGATCGCCGCAGACTGCCCACGGCAGCCCGCGGAGATTAACCTCACACGATCCATAACGTACCCGCTACGTCATGTGTTGTGAAGAGGTTAACATTCAATAACAGGCAAGCAAAACATTGCATCCATGCTAAAATTGTAAAATTAAAAATGCCATCTCAAGATGCAAAAAATAAGCCATATCTGAGCCACAGATCCCGAAAAATAAGAACAAAACAGGTCTCAGAAAATGGCAAAAAAAAGTGTGTTTCTTTTTTTGGACAAACTTCAGAATTTTTTTTAACCCCTTAAATAAAAGTAAACGTATACGTTTGGTATCTATGAACTCATTCTGATACGATGCATCATAAGGCCACTTTACACACAGCGACATTGCTAGTGATGTCGCTGTTGACAGCACCCGCCTCATCGATTGTGCTTAACGGGCAAATCGCTGCCCGTAGCGCACAACATCGCTAGAACCCGTCACACGTACTTACCTGCTTAGCGACGTCGCTGTGGCCGGCAAACCGCCTCCTTTCTAAGGGGGAGGTTCGTTCGGCGTCACAAAGTGGCCGACCAATCGAAGCAAAGGGGTGGAGATGAGCGGCCGGAATATCCCGCCCACCTCCTTCCTTCCTCATTGCCGTCGGCCGCAGGTATGATGTTGTTCCTCGTTCCTGTGGTGTCACACATAGCGATGTATGCTGCCGCAGGAACGACGAACAACCTGCGTCCTGCAGCAGCAATAATATTTGAGATTAGAACGACGTGTCAACGATCAACGATATGGTGAGTATTTTTGATCGTTAGCGGTCGTTCGTACGTGTCACGCGCAACGACGTCGCTAACGAGGCCAGATGTGCATCACGAATTCCGTGACCCCACCGACATCTTGTTAGCGATGTCGTTGCATGTAAAGTGGCCTATACGGACATGTTGGTTTGACAATATAGTGAACAGGTTGAATAACAGACCCCCAAAACAATTGTGCAATTGTACTTTCTTTGCAAGTTCACCACACTTGGAATTTTTCCCATTTTCCAGTACACTATCTGGTAAAACTAATGATTTCATTTAAAACTACAACTCGTCTTGCAAAAAAAGCTCTCATATGGCAAGATTGATGGAAAAATAAAAAATGTATGGCTCTTGGAAGAAGGGGAGCAAAAAACGTAAACGAAAAATGAAAATTCGCTAGGGGGTGAAGTGGTTAAAAGGTTCCTCTGCTAAAAGGAATTTGCTTTCAAGTCTTTCAACTTGTTATGTGTCTGTTTCTATGGCCGCTTTATTTAAAAGTAATGTCACTACGTAGTGTTAATGTTAAATGTTATATTCTAATGAAATGAAAGCAGAGTTCTCCGCTTGTCACTACCTTCACCTCAATCTGTTTGTAATGAGCTCAGACATAATGGGACCAATTCAACATTTGAGGTTTTTTAAGTCACTTTTCTTTTTTGTCTTGTGGTATTTGTTGATTTGTTGATTTGATGATTCTGCCGTAAATTCTACAGAATTGTGCATATGGTTCATAAGTTTTACATAAAATAAAACACACTCATAATACTTGTCTATAAGTATTTCTTTTTGAACATTTTTAGCTCAAAAAGTTGCGCTATTCAAGTCACAAACTTTGCACAAACTCACACCAGGGATGGGACATGGAGCACATTTGCAGAACAATGTTGCCATTTTTCCCAAAAGTCGCAATTGAGTAATCAACCGAAAATATCTGGAAACCCAGATAAAATAGACTTAAATTAAAAGAATAAGGCACAAATGAAAGCATCAAAAACGAGACAAAAAAAGGCACAAATGCAAAAATGCATAGGGCCAATGAGCTTTGTTATCTTGTTAGTGACCCGAGGACATACACTTCCAATATTAGAATGTAATTTATAAGTGCATTCAGTGTTTTCTTATGAAAAGTCTCATTAAGGCTCTGGGTAGAAGTGTGCATGCCTCGTCTTAAATGTGTAACATCAATAAACATTAATGTGTAATGCAGATCTTTTTTTTACCGCTTTCAAAATGTGAAAAGTGAGAAAAGATAGAAGAAAAACACGTTAGAAAATTTTACATTTAATAATTAATGAGGATTCAGCTATAAACCCGAAGCTTCTAAACAAATTCTTTATTACTAGACTTATGTAAAAGTGTTCTTGCAATGCAAATAATAACACTCGGGTACATCTTCCATTCTTGTATTTAGGTTTATACAATGTTATAAAATCTTGCAATTTGTAATCTATGTGGATAAACTATTTGGCCAGAAATTACTACACTGTGTGCAGAATTATTAGGCAAATGAGTATTTTGATCACATTATACTTTTTATACATGTTGTCCTACTCCAAGCTGTATAGGCTTGAGAGCCAACTACCAATTAAGTAAAGTGTGGTGTAATGACATCAACACCCTATATAAGGGGTGCATACTTATTAGGCAACTTCCTTTCCTTTGGCAAAATGGGTCAGAAGAGAGATTTGACGGGCTCTGAAAAGTCCAAAATTGCGAGATGTCTTGCAGAGGGATGCAGCAGTCTTGAAATTGGCAAACTTTTGAAGCATGATCACCGAACAATCAAGCGTTTCATGGCAAATAGCCAACAGGGTCGCAAGAAGTGTGTTGGGCAAAAAAGGCACAAAATAACTGCCCATGAATTGAGGAAAATCAAGCATGAAGCTGCCAAGATGTCATTTGCCACCAGTTTGGCCATATTTCAGAGCTGCAACATTGCTGGGGTATCAAAAAGCACAAGGTGTGCCATACTCATAGACATGGCCAAAGTAAAGAAGGATGAAAAACGACCACCTTTGAACAAGAAACATAAGATGAAATGTCAAGACTGGGCCAAGAAATATCTTAAGACTGATTTTTCAAAGGTTTTTGGAACTGATGAAATGAGAGTGACTCTTGATGGGCCAGATGGATGGGCCAGAGGCTGATCAGTAAAGGGCAGAGAGCTCCACTCCGACTCAGACGCCAGCAAAATGGAGGTGGGGTACTGGTTGAGGCTGGTATCATCAAAGATGAACTTGTGGGACCTTTTCGGGTTGAGGATGGAGTGAAGCTCAACTCCCAGACCTACTGCCAGTTTCTGGAAGACAACTTCTTTAAGCAGTGGTACAGGAAGAAGTCGGTATCGTTCAAGAAAAACATGATTTTCATGCAGCACAATGCTCCATCACATGCATCCAACTACTCCACAGCGTGGCTGGCCAGTAAAGGTCTAAAAGATGAAAAAATAATGACATGGCCCCCTTGTTCACCTGATCTGAACCCCATAGAGAACCTGTGGTCCCTCATAAAATGTGAGATCTACAGGGAAGGAAAACAGTACACCTCTCGGAACAGTGTCTGGGAGGCTGTAGTGGCTGCTGCACGCAATGTTAATCGTAAACAGATCAAGAAACTGACAGAATCTATGGATGGTAGGCTGTTGTGTGTCATCATAAAGTAAGGTGGCTATATTGGTCACTAATTTTTTGGGGTTTTGTTTTTGCATGTCAGAAATGTTTATTTCTAAACTTTGTACAGTTGTATTGGTTTACCTGGTGAAAATAAACAAGTGAGATGGGAATATATTTGGTTTTTATTAAGTTGCCTAATAATTCTGTACAGTAATAGTTACCTGCAAAAACGGATATCCTCCTAAGATAGCCAAATCTAAAAAAAAACCACTCCAACTTCCAAAAATTTTAAGCTTTGATATTTATGAGTCTTTTGGGTTGATTGAGAACATAGTTGTTGATCAATAATATAAAAAAATCCTCTAAAATACAACTTGCCTAATAATTCTGCACACGGTGTGTATAGTATGAGCCAGATGTAAAGAAACGACCATTCATACATAATGGCTGTATGAAAAACTATCCCGTCTTGATCTACAATGTTCACACGGCTCATTCATATAATGGGCTTCACATTGTGATGGATATTCAGCAATAATGTGCTCTGTCCCTTCCCAACTGTCACGACTGTGGCTTTGTACCTAAAAGAAAACCAAAAGGGATATACACTGAACAAAAATATAAACACAACACTCTTGTTTTTGCTCCCATTTTTCATGAGCTACCGTAAACTCAATGATCTAAGACTTTTTCTGTCTACACAAAAGGCCTTTTTCTCTCAAATATTGTTCACCAATATGTCTAAATCTATGTTAGGCTATGTGCCCACGTTGCGTCGAGGTAGTTGCAGTTCAAAAAGCATCCTCTGGCAGAAAGGACAATGCTTTTGGCTTTAAAAATGCATGTAAAATGCAAAGAAAGTAGCCTATGCGCACCATGCTGTTTTCATGAGTTTTTAGTGCTTCTCCGGTGCTTTTAGAAACGCTGCAGTTTTGTATTAAATTGAATGGATGGGAAACGCAGCCAAAATGACAAAAACAATTGACTTGCTGCTTTGTTAAAAGCAGAGTTTTTGCCCAAAAATATGCAAATTTCACACAGCATTTAGAACAGCATGGTGTGCACAAGAAATCCCTATTTCTCATAGACTTTGCTGGAAAATCAAAACACATGCATTTTGGCATTAAAAAGGTGCAGTTGAAAATGCTGCTGAAAAAACGCAACATGGGCACATACCCTTAGGCCCCCTTCACACGTCTGTGATAAAAATGCACATTTTCACGATCCATGTTGAAGGTGCTTATGGCCCTTTGTGTGCCGTGATTTTGGCCCAACATGTGTACTCCGTGTACTATCCATGATAGCACATGGAGTTCAAAAACATTTTACTCCCTTTTCCCCAGCGCTGCTGTCTTGGGCGCTGTTGCATCTGGGTCCACGCTGTTGTGAATATTCATGAGTGGGCCCGGAAGCAAGTGACAGCAGTGCCAAAGACAGCAGCGCTGGAGACAGGTGAGTGTAGAAAATTATTTTATTTAACAGACACGTATTTTCTCCGCTACGTGTCACATTAATGTCACATAAACCATATCTGTGTGTGTTCTGTGTGAAATCAGTGCTCTCTGAGAAAAACAGACATCTTCATACAGAACACACATCCGTGTTTTTTCACGAACGTATGTCCATGTGGCACACACGCATCATATGGGATATTCCTCCTTTGTCTTCCAACCAATTCAATACAATCCCTGGTCCATTATGTATCACGTCTGGCCGAACCACTCGGGGATCAGCTATTGTGAGAAATGCCCTGGAGTCACAAAATCCAATAACTCTCTGTCCCTCAAGCACGACCTCCTGTAAGTGTTTACTTTGATGGTAAGAGGAACTTGGGGCTGTGGCTCGCACCCTATAAACCCCTGGTGGTCAACCACAAGTGTCTGAGTCATTAGGCAAGTCAACTTGAAGGGGTGAGAACTCTTCCCCCATTGTATTTGGCTGTAGAGAATGACCAGGTAGATTTGGTGCAAGGTCACTCCTCAATCGACAAACAAGGCAAGGCTGCGCTCTGTTGATCCCACTGCTGCCACCAGTTGTGACAAGGTACTTCTCCCACATCGCACAATCAACAGAGCGAGAGATGAGTGAGCAATCCAAAGCATATTTATTCATGCAATCCAGAATGTCCATCAAATAATCCACCACACAGAGGGTAAAATATTCCAATAATGGCATAAATGTCCCGGGGATGAGTCGCAATCCTCCAGCAATCCTTTTCCAGGCAAATCGGGGTGTCTCAGTCCCTCTGGGGTGTCAGACTCTACTCAGAGGATCAATCTTTGTCCTTCTTTCTTCTCCTGCTCAGCCAGATTGGCAAATCCCCCAGGTAAGCAGAGCGTTTACAGTAGGTGGATCCCAGACCTCCTCCTCTAGACTTAAGGTGGTGTCACACACAGCGACGACGACAACGACGTCGCTGCTACGTCACCATTTTCTGTGACGTTGCAGCGATGTCCCGTCGCTGTCGCTGTGTGTGACATCCAGCAACGAGCTGGCCCCTGCTGTGAGGTCGTTGCTCGTTGCTGAATGTCCTGCTTCATTTTTTCGTCGTCGCTCTCCCGCTGTGAAGCACACATCGCTGTGTGTGACAGCGAGAGAGCGACGAAATGAAGCGAGCAGGGAGCAGGAGCCGGCATCTGGCAGCTGCGGAAAGCTGTAACCACTGTAAACATCGGATAACCAAGGGAAGGCCTTTCCCTGGTTACCCGATATTTACCTTCGTTACCAGCCTCCGCCGCTCTTGCTGCTAGTGCTGGCTCCTGCTCTGTGCACATGTAGCTGCAGTACGCATCGGGTAATTAACCCGATGTGTACTGTAGCTAGGAGAGCAAGGAACCAGCGCTAAGCAGTGTGCGCGGCTCCCTGCTCTTTGCACATGTAGCGACGTTATGATCGCTGCTGCGTCGCTGTGTTTGACAGCTAAGCAGCGATCATAACAGCGACTTACTAGGTCGCTGTTACGTCACAGAAAATGGTGACGTAACAGCGATGTCGTTGTCGCTGTTGCTATGTGTGAACCCAGCTTTAGGGACAGGAACACTACAGGGGGGTAAATACCTACAGACAATACAATTAACACAAGCAATACAAATAATGGACAGTGAACCAAGCGTAACATACGAACCTACACAGCATGATGCACAGTATACCATATCCCACTCTCAGAAACATAATCTATCCTCAACTCTGTTGCCCAATTATTCCTAGTGTCACCTCATTACTCTGAGTTTCCCCACTGTCAATTCTATTGGATTCCCATAACACAGAAATTCCTTTTCAAAATACTAACCAAGACAAGTAGGGATGAGCGTAGCTGTGGAAGTCTGACTTTGGCTGGACTTTAGTTAAAAGTTTTGCATGGGACCTGGACTTCACCCGAACTTGAGCCCAGACCTCAAACCCTATATAAGTCAATTGGGACCCAAACCTGGTGCTGTAAAATGGTTTTATTAAGGGTTAGGTGGCTGCAAAGGAAGCAAAAAGGGGATAATTGACCTGCAGACTAGAGATGAGCGAACCGGTCCCGGTTCGGCTCGAGGCCGGTTCGCCGAACGGGGGTCCCGTTCGAGTTCGGTTCGTCGAACGTTCGACGAACCGAACTCGAACGTATAGGCTATAATGGGAGGCAATCACAAACACATAAAAATGCATTATAAATGTACACAAACAGTTAATAAACATTGCCATAACACTTACCGGTCCTCGCGATCCCTTCTGCACTCTGTCTCCTGCCGCTATTCCATCCGATGATCGCTGAATCCTCCCGGTGACCTGCACTGCCAGCAGAGAAGCAAGACCTATCGTGACGTCAAAATAGCCATGTGACCAGTCACGTGGCTATTATCTCATTGGCTACAGACTGGTCACATGACTATGACACGTCATGTAGGACCTGCGAGTGCATCTCTCCGGTACACGGTGCACATATGTGTATCGCCGTGTACCGGCGACATGCTCTAGCACACGGTCGACTCCCCGTTCTGTTAGGGACCGGCTGACACAGCCGGTCATTAACGGAGATCACCGTTGCCATAGCAACGCAGTTAGCGGTGACGTCACCGCTAACCGCGGCTCCGGGAGCACCGTTGCTATGGTAACGCGTCTGTCAGCGTTACCGCTAGCAGCCAGCAGTGATCACTCACGGAGTGAAGGCTGCACGCTGCTTCCCGATTGTAGTGAGCATTGTAGTTAGGATGGAGGTTCCCCAGCCCCAAGTGATGCCCCTCACTACAATCGTCACTACTACTACACTAGAAAGAAAGAAGACAGAAGAGCAGGATCGTGGAGGGCTGACAGGGGGTAATAAAGATGGAGTCTCTAATGTGTCTGTGTATTTATTTCTATTAAAGTATTTTTTCTCTGTGTGGTGTCTTTTTTTAACCCTTTATTGGAGATTCTTAATGGCCGGGTCAAACGTGCCTGACATTAAGAATCTCTGGCTTAATACTGGCTGGTAAAACAAAGCCAGTATTAACTCATGATTACCCAACAAGCCACCCGGCTCCAGGGCTGTTGGAAGAGTTGGATACAGCGCCAGATGATGGCGCTTCTATGAGAGCGCCATTTTCTGGGACGGCTGCGGACTGAAATCCGCAGCAGAGGCGCCCACAAACCTCGGGCTAACCTGTGCTGCGGATTCCAATCCCCAGCTGCCTAGTTGTACCCGGCTGGACACAAAAATAGGGCGAAGCCCACGTCATTTGTTTTTTAATTATTTCATGAAATAAGTGAAATAATTAAAAAAAACGGGCTTCCCTATATTTTTGGTTCCCAGCCGGGTACAAATAGGCAACTGGGGGTTGGAGGCAGCCCGTGGCTGCCAGCTGTACCTGGCTAGCATACAAAAATATGGCGAAGCCCACGTCATTTTTTTGGTGGGCAAAAAACTTCTGCATACAGTCCTGGATGGAGTATGCTGAGCCTTGTAGTTCTGCAGCTGCTGTCTGCTCTTCTCCATACAGACAGACAGCAGCTGCAGAACTACAAGGCTCAGCATACTCCATCCAGGACTGTATGCAGAAGTTTTTTGCCCCCTGAAAAAATTATGTGGCTTCGCCATATTTTTGTATGCTAGCCAGGTACAGCAGGCAGGTACGGCTGCCCCCAACCCCCAGTTGCCTATTTGTACCCGGCTGGGAACCAAAAATAAAGGGAAGCCCTTTTTTTATTATTTCATGAATTTCATGAAATAATTAGAAAACAAATGACGTAGGCTTTGCCCCATTTTTGTGTCCAGCCAGGTACAACTAGGCAGCTGGGATTGGAATCCGCACCACCGGTTGGCCTGAGCTTTCTGGGCCCCACTGCTGCGAATTGCAGTCTGCAGCCACCTCAGAAAATGGCATTTTCATAGAAGCGCCATCTTCTGGCGCTGTATCCAACTCTTCCAGCACCTGCCTGCTATACCTGGCTAGCATACAAAAATATGGCGAAGCTCACGTCCTTTTTTTGTAGCTTTTTGGCAAAAAAAAAAAAAAATGCTTCCCTGGATTTTCCATTGCCAGTGAAGGTAACACCAAGCAGTGGGGGTTAGCAGCCAGTAGCTGCTTGGATTACCCTTAGCTAGCAATACAAAAAATGCAGTGGGAGCTAACATATATATTTTTTTTAATTATTTATTTAAATAACTAAAAATAAAATGGGCTTCCCTGTATTTTGATTGCTGGACATCACAGTGCTGTAAAAATAAATCTTTAAAAAAATGACGTAGCGCTCCGCGGTATTTTTGATTCTCAGCGCAGATAAAGCAGACAGCTATGGGTTGCCACCCCCATCTGCCTGCCGTTACCTTGGTTGGCAATCAAAATACAGGGAAGCCCATTAATTTTTTCTATTTAAAAAATAGTTAAAAAAAAAAAATTACGTTGGGTCCCCCCATTTTTGATAGCCAGCTAGGGTAAAGCAGACGGCTGTAGCCTGAAAACCACAGCTGGCAGCTTTACCGTGGTTGGGGATCCAATGTGGAGGTCCCCTCAGGCTCTTTTTTATAATTATTTTATAAATATTAATAATTACACAATAAAAGTAGGGGACCCCCCAAATTGGATCACCAGCCAAGGTAAAGCGGACAGCTGTGGTCTGGTATTCTCAGGGTGGGAAGGTCCATAGTTATTGGGCCTTCACAGCCTAAAAATAGCAGGCCGCAGGCACCCCAGACGTGGCGCATCCACTAGATGCGCCAATCCTGGCGCTTCACCCCAGCTCATCCCGTGCCCTGGTGCAGTGGCAAACGGGGTAATAAATCGGGTTGATACTAGCTGTAAAGTCACCTGAGATCAAGCCCAGCAGTTTGTGATGTCATGGCGTCTATTAGATACCCAACATCATAAACTGTCAGTACTAACAAAAACAAAAAATCGACAAAAGAAATTTATTTGAAAAAACAGTCCCCAAAACATTTCCTCTTTCACCAATTTATTGTAAGAAAAAAAATAAAGGGGTCCCACGACGACTCTGGACCGTCTAGAATATGGGGGGAGACACTCAGGGAACGTATCCCCCATTTTCTAGGAGTGCGGACCCTTCATGTGAGGAGTGTGGGTGCAATGAATCTGCACTCACTCTCCCCGGGTCCACAGCAGCAGAGTCCATGTCGTAATGGTTGCTACCAAAGCTGCAATGCCCTGCTCATGAGGTAAGGGCATGCCTAATCAGGAGAACTACTGTAGAGGAAGCTCTGCTCACTGGTATATAGGTGCTCAGAGGTAATAATAGATAAAATTAGTGAGTAACCTCGGCACTCTATATCTCCCAGACTAAGTCAGTAAGTCACAACGGATAGTAATGCAAAATCACTCTTTATTGGTCCGTATTAAGAAAATTTTTTTTTCATAAGCATATATGTTTTTGTCCAAAACAAGTTACAAATGACGTTTCGGCCTGAGCCTTCGTCAGATTGGACTTATCTGCATGTAATCATGAAAAATGACAATAATCAGTATCACATAAGAGTGAGAGAACAATAACATAAACTCGAACAATGTAGAGGTACAATTGGGATGCAGCAAAAAAATTGCAACACAGCAAGAAATGAAACACATGATACAAATGTCATAATACAGTACAAGGACAATATAGTAATGACAAATATGGGGTCAGAGTAGACTTAGACAGCTCTGGTACGAAAGAGATGTCAATCATAAAGTAACATGTGCAGTAGGTGTAGAGCTACACTCTGCATGGCAGAGCTAATGGGTAGACCGACCATAGAAAAAGTAGAGAAAAAGTGGAGAAAAAGTGGAGAAAAAGTGGAGAAAAAAGTGGAGAAAAAGTGGAGAAAGTGGAGAAAAAAATGGAGAAAAAGTGGAGAAAAAGTGGAGAAAAAGTGGAGAATAAGAGGAGAAAAAGTGGAGAAAAAGTGGAGAAAAAGTGGAGAATAAGAGGAGAAAAAGTGGAGAATAAGTGGAGAAAAAAATGGAGAAAAAGTGGAGAAAAAGTGGAGAAAAAGTGGAGATTAAGAGGAGAAAAAGTGGAGAAAAAGTGGAGAAAAAGTGGAGCATAAGAGGAGAAAAAGTGGAGAAAAAAGTGGAGAAAACGTGGAGAAAACGTGGAGAAAAAGTGGAGAAAAAGTGGAGAAAAAGTGGAGAAAAAGTGGAGCATAAGAGGAGAAAAAGTGGAGAAAAAAGTGGAGAAAAAGTGGAGAAAAAGTGGAGAAAAAGTGGAGCATAAGAGGAGAAAAAGTGGAGATTAAGAGGAGAAAAAGTGGAGAAAAAGTGGAGAAAAAGTGGAGAAAAAGTGGAGAAAAAGTGGAGCATAAGAGGAGAAAAAGTGGAGAAAAAAGTGGAGAAAAAGTGGAGAAAAAGTGGAGAAAAAGTGGAGATTAAGAGGAGAAAAAGTGGAGCATAAGAGGAGAAAAAGTGGAGAAAAAAGTGGAGAAAAAGTGGAGTAAGTGGAGAAAAAAATGGAGAAAAAGTGGAGAAAAAGTGGAGAAAAAGTGGAGAATAAGAGGAGAAAAAGTGGAGAAAAAGTGGAGAAAAAGTGGAGAATAAGAGGAGAAAAAGTGGAGAATAAGTGGAGAAAAAAATGGAGAAAAAGTGGAGAAAAAGTGGAGAGAAAGTGGAGAAAAAAATGGAGAAAAAGTGGAACACCCTTTGGTACCTTTCATGTGGCACTAAGGGGTGCTTAGCTTTGTATTTAGCCAAAAAAATGAAAAAAAAATGACATAGGGTTCCCCCTAGTTTTGTAGCCAGCTAGGGTAAAGCAGACGGCTGCAGCCTGCAGACCACAGCTGGCAACCTCACCTTGGCTGGTAATCCAAAACTGAGGGCACCCCACGCTGTTATTTTAAATTAAATAAATAATTAAAAAAAAAACACGTAGGGGTCCCCCAAAATTGGATCACCAGCCAAGGTAAAGCAGACAGCTGGGGCCTGATATTCTCAGACTAGGGAGGTCCATGGTTATTGGAATCTCCCCAGCCTAAAAATAGCAGGCCGCAGCCGCCCCAGAAGTGGCGCATCCATTAGATGCGCCAATCCTGGTGCTTCGCCCCAGCTCATCCCGCGCCCTGGTGCGGTGGCAAACGGGGTAATATTTGGGGTTAATACCAGATGTGTAATGTCACCTGGCATCAAGCCCTGGGGTTGGTGAGGTCAGGCGTCTATCAGATACCCGACATCACCAACTCAGTCAGTAATAAAAAAAAAATAGACGACAAACACATTTTTATTTGAAAAAACACTCCCCAAAACATTCCCTCTTTAACTAATTTATTAGATTGAAAAACAAATCCAGGTCTGGTGTAATCCAAGGGGTTGCCATGACGATGCACACTGTCCCAGTCAATGAAGAGCAGGATGTTCCCCATTGGCTGGGAGAGCAGTGCAGTGACCTGAGCTAACATCAATGGGTCAGCCCAGGTCACTGCAGGGGGGTGACAAGTGCTGCTGTCAGTGAGGTACATTACCTGCGCTGATCTCCAGCACACTGACAGCCCCTGTCACTGAGGTCAATGACCGGCGCCTTCACATCAAGTATCGCGAGAGGTCCGTGACGTCACCGCCAGTGTCAGTCTCGGGTCGGAAGCGATAGGTGATGTGACAAGCGGCGGCCATGGAGGACAGTGACAGCGCTGAGGTCGGGATGGCGGGACTTCATCACCGCAGGTAAGCCGAGCGAGCGAGCGAGCGAGCGGGCGGGCGGGCGGGCGGGGGGGGGGGGGGGGTGGATGTGTGTGTGTGTGTTTGTGTATGTGTATGTATGTGTACATGCCGCGGGCAGGAGGGGGTGGAGCGAGCTGAGCGGGAAAGTGTGGGCTTCCTGCACGTAACTAAGATAAACATCGGGTTACTAACCAAAGCGCTTTGCATGGATACCCGATGTTTATCTTGGTTACCAGCTTGTGGCAGGCTGCCAGCGATGGCTCCTGCTCACTGTAGCTGTAAAAAGCCCTGCTTTTTGCTGCTAGAACCGTTCTCGAACGTATCTAGAACTATCGAGCTTTTAGCAAAAAGCTCGAGTTCTAGTTCGATCTCGAACAGCCCAAAAATCACTCGAGCCTAGAACTGGAGAACCACGAACCACGAACCGCGCTCAACTCTACTGCAGACATACAGTTAGGTCCAGAAATATTTGGACAGTGACACAAGTTTTGTTATTTTAGCTGTTTACAAAAACATGTTCAGAAATACAATTATATATATAATATGGGCTGAAAGTGCACACTCCCAGCTGCAATATGAGAGTTTTCACATCCAAATCGGAGAAAGGGTTTAGGAATCATAGCTCTGTAATGCATAGCCTCCTCTTTTTAAAGGGACCAAAAGTAATTGGACAAGGGACTCTAAGGGCTGCAATTAACTCTGAAGGCATCTCCCTCGTTAACCTGTAATCAATGAAGTAGTTAAAAGGTCTGGGGTTGATTACATGTGTGTGGTTTTGCATTTGGAAGCTGTTACTGTGACCAGACAACATGCGGTCTAAGGAACTCTCAAATGAGGTGAAGCAGAACATCCTGAGGCTGAAAAAAAAGAAAAAATCCATCAGAGAGATAGCAGACATGCTTGGAGTAGCAAAATCAACAGTCGGGTACATTCTGAGAAAAAAGGAATTGACTGGTGAGCTTGGGAACTCAAAAAGGCCTGGGCGTCCACGGATGACAACAGTGATGGATGATCGCCGCATATTTTCTTTGGTGAAGAAGAACCCGTTCACAACATCAACTGAAGTCCAGAACACTCTCAGTGAAGTAGGTGTATCTGTCTCTAAGTCAACAGTAAAGAGAAGACTCCATGAAAGTAAATACAAAGGGTTCACATCTAGATGCAAACCATTCATCAATTCCAAAAATAGACAGGCCAGAGTTAAATTTGCTGAAAAACACCTCATGAAGCCAGCTCAGTTCTGGAAAAGTATTCTATGGACAGATGAGACAAAGATCAACCTGTACCAGAATGATGGGAAGAAAAAAGTTTGGAGAAGAAAGGGAACAGCACATGATCCAAGGCACACCACATCCTCTGTAAAACATGGTGGAGGCAACGTGATGGCATGGGCATGCATGGCTTTCAATGGCACTGGGTCACTTGTGTTTATTGATGACAAAAAGCAGACAAGGGTAGCCGGATGAATTCTGAAGTGTACCGGGATATACTTTCAGCCCAGATTCAGCCAAATGCTGCAAAGTTGATCGGACGGCGCTTCATAGTACAGATGGACAATGACCTCAAGCATACAGCCAAAGCTACCCAGGAGTTCATGAGTGCAAAAAAGTGGAACATTCTGCAATGGCCAAGTCAATCACCAGATCTTAACCCAATTGAGCATGCATTTCACTTGCTCAAATCCAGACTTAACACGGAAAGACCTACAAACAAGCAAGACCTGAAGGCTGCGGCTGTAAAGGCCTGGCAAAGCATTAAGAAGGAGGAAACCCAGCGTTTGGTGATGTCCATGGGTTCCAGACTTAAGGCAGTGATTGCCTCCAAAGTATTCGCAACAAAATATTGAAAATAAAAATATTTTGTTTGGGTTTGGTTTATTTGTCCAATTACTTTTGACCTCCTAAAATGTGGAGTGTTTGTAAAGAAATGTGTACAATTCCTACAATTTCTATCAGATATTTTTGTTCAAACCTTCAAATTAAACGTTACAATCTGCACTTGAATTCTGTTGTAGAGATTTCATTTCAAATCCAATGTGGTGGCATGCAGAGCCCAACTCGCGAAAATTGTGTCACTGTCCAAATATTTCTGGACCTAACTGTAGATATGGAATATATAAGTAGAAAAAAATGGCATGGGCTCCCTCCTATTTTGATAACTAGCACAGGTAAAGCAGATAGCTGAGGGCTGCAACCCTCAGCTTTCTCCTGTACCTTTCTTGGTTATCAAATATAGAGTGGATCCCATAATTATAATTCATTAATATTTTTTAAATATTTTAAAAAAAAAACGGCTTGCCCCCCCCACATGTCAAAATAGCTTTATTCTGAGGGTCTCCTGACCCGAACTCAGCAGTCTCATATATAAGGCTGCTGATTACGAATCCTAAGTCCTGTAGCCAGTTCATGCATTGTGATCCATGCATAAACTGATTTTCACAGACATCTGAAGGAGCTCTTATGTTGATGTTCTTGGTAATGCACGGTACGTTACATAAGTAATCACATTGTTGCATGGAGACACACATGGCAGCATACCTCGTAAAGATATTTTGTACTAACAGAAAGTAAAGGATCTTCAAATGCAGGGCAGGTTTTTAGAGTCGGTGGCAGCTCTATTCTGAAAAAAATATGGGCAATAATAACAAATAGTCATAGATTAACATTTACTGCTGATATAGCCATCAAAATATAACATTATGCATTCTACAGACTATGTATAGCATGCTACTGTCATTATTAACAAGATTCAGAAAATTAAACTTATGATTCAAGTTATATAAATCTTACTTTAAGGTAAAAGTATTATAAGCTCTTTAAAAGTTGTTTTCTTATAAATATTAGGGGTACTTTGCACACTACGACATCGCAAGCCGATGTTTGCGATGCCGAGCGCAATAGTCCCCACCCCCGTCGCAGCAGCAATATCTTGTGATCGCTACCGTAGCGAACATTATCGCTACGGCAGCTTCACATGCACTCACCTGCTCTGCGACGTCGCTCTGGCCGGCGACCCGCCTCCTTCCTAAGGGGGCGGGGCGTGCGGCGTCACAGTGACATCACACGGCAGGTGGCCAATAGAAGCGGAGGGGCAGAGATGAGCGGGACGTAAACATCCCGCCCACCTCCGTCCTTCCGCATAGCCGGCGTGAGCCGCGGTGACGCAGGTAAGCTGATGTTCCTCGCTCCTGCGGCTTCTCACACAGCGATGTGTGCTGCCACAGGGGAATGAGGAACAACATCGTACCATCGGTGCCGCGCAAGTATGAAAATGTCGGATACTACACCGATGATATGATCACGACGCTTTTGCGCTCGTTAATCATTTAAAAAACACTTTACACACTACGATATCGACAGTGACGCCGGATGTGCGTCACTTTCATTTTGACCCCACCGACATTGCAGCTGCGATGTTGTACTGTGCAAAATACCCCTTACAGTCGTGGCCAAAAGTGTTGGCACCCTACTTGGTACCCTTGAAATTGTTCCAGAAAATGAAGTATTTCTCCCAGAAAGTTATTGCAATACATGTTTTGTTATGCACATGTTTATTTCTTTGTGTGTATTGGAACAGCACAAAAAAAAAAACAGAGAAAAAAAGGCAAATTAGACATATTTTCACACCAAGCCTCAAAAATGAGCTGTACAAAATTGTGCATAAACAACTTTGTTTCAAGAATGTGATGCTCGTTCAAACTTACCTGTGGCAAGTAACAGGTGTAGGCAATATGAAATCGCCCTGAAACAGGTAAAAAGGGGAGACGTTGACTCAATCTTTGCATTGTGTGTTTGTCTGTGCCACACAAAGTATGGAGAACAGAAAGAAAAGAAGAGAACTGTCTGAGGAATGAAAACAAATTTTTTTTTTAAACATATCAACAATCTCAAATCCATCTCCAGAGATCTAGATGTTGCTTTGTCCATGGTGCACAACATAATCAAGAAATTTACAACCCATGGTACTGTAGCTAATCTCCCTGGACGTGAATGCCAGAGAAAAATTAATGAAAAGTTGCAAAGCAGGATAGTATGGATGATGGACAAGCAGCCCCAATGAAGTTCTAAAGAAATTCAAGCTTTCCTGCAGGCTCACGGTGCACCAGTGTCAGTGCCAACTATCTGTCAACATTTGAATGGAATGAAACACTATGGCAGGAGACCCAAGAGGACCCCACTGCTAACACAAAAACATAAAAACGCTAGACTGCAGTTTGCAAAAATGTACATAAGGTAAAAGCCTCTGACTAAGGTAACAGCCTTCTGGGAAAACCGCTTGTGGACAGATGAGACCAAGATAGAGCTTTTTGGTTAAGCACATCATTTTACTTTTTACTGAAAAAAGAATAAGGCCTGCAAAGAACAGAACACAGGACCTACAGTCTAACATGGTGAAGATTCAGATGGTTGTTTTGCTGCCTCTGGCACTGGATGCCTTAATTGTGTGCAATGTATCATGAAATCTGAAGGTTATCAAAGCATTTTGGGTCGCAATGAAGTGCCCAGTATCAGAAAGCTGGGTTTGTGTCCAAGGTCATGGGTCTTCCAGCAGGACAATGACCCCAAACATACTTCAAGAAGCACCAAGAAATGGTAAGAATTAAAATGCTGGTAGTAATGAGTCCGGATCTAAATCCCATTAAACACTTGTAGAGAGATCTTTTGGGAGAAGTCACCCTTCAGATACGAGAGAGTTGGAGCAGTTTACAAAAGAAAAGTGGTACAAAATCCCAGTTGAGAAGTGTAAGAAGCTTGGTGATGGTTTTAGGAAGCGATTGATTGCAGTTATATATTCCAAAGGATGAATAACCAAATGCTAAGTTGAGGGTGCCAACAATTTTGTCGAGCCCATTTTTGGAGTTTTATGTGAAACTATGTCCAATTTGCATTTTTTTCTTTTTTGTGTGTTGTTCCAATACACACAATGGAAATAAACATGTGTATAGCAAAACGTATGTAATTGTAATAACTTACTGGAAATACTTCCCTTTCTGGAATAATTGCAAGGGTACTAACACTTTGGTCCATCACTGTATATCGAGCATCCACCACTGATGTATACTTACATGGTATCAACATCTGCTCTTTTGTTTCCAGATGTTAGTAGAATCACCATGAAAATTGTAATAAAAAAAAGAGCGAGAACTGCTCCTATTATTGCCCCAGCTGCGGCCAAGGATGATGTGTCTTTTAACGGATCATCTATAGAGTAAGAAAGTAAGGGGTACAATTCATATCATTTGCTTCAATACTATTTCTTTTTTTATTCAGTCACATCAAGGGAATCTGACACCAGATTTTCGCCACCTAATCTCAGAGCAGCATAATATAGAGACAGAGAACCTGGTTCCAGTGGTGTGTCACTTAGGCTGCTTTGTGCAACATTTCTAAAATCACTGTTTTACCAGCAAGAGATTATAACTAGAGGACTACTTGGCCTGCTGCCAGGTAGTCCAACTACTCTTCCACCAATCATTGGCAGCTTTCTGCCTATGTACTGTGTACTTAGAAAGCTGCCAGTTAGTGGTGAGGGAAGGGTTATATAGAACTCAGCATTCTGAGAACTGGTATATCTACACCAGATAAAACAGTTTTTAATCAAAACCGCAACACGCAATAAAGTAAGTGCCACCATTGCTGGAATTGGAGTCTTATATCATGTTCCTCTCATATGAGGTAGAAAATATCTTCTGATAGATTCCTTTTAAGCATTTCTGTGTGAGGTCATACCCATGTGACCAGAGGGGGCAGGGCCTCAGCCAACAAAGCTGGATACCAGGTCACATGGGTATGACCTCACACAGGTCCTTGAGCAAAGTGAATCGTTTGTATAATACTTACCATAGAGAACAGAGATAGGGAGGAACAACATGCAGGGGGGCGAGAATCCATATGAATACCCACCCAGAGATTATTTGCTCACTTGCAAATGCCAATCAAGTAGCTGCTGATTTTTTAAACTTTACTTTCTTGGATTTAAAAGCCTAAACATCCGTGCTGACCACTACAGGTCTGTACAGAATCAGCCTGATATTGCCAGTACAGCATTGGCATTAGGCTATATACGAAAATCCTGGTGATTGGTTCCCTTTAAAAATATTGTTTTATCAAAAACATGGAAGAAAACATTATTTCCCATGATCATCCTAAAGACTTTTCTTTTCCATTTGAGAATAATTATAGTAAAAGGATTGAAAAAATACCCTGGAGACAGGGAAAGATAGAAAGAGACAAACCCGGCGCCAATCTGAGTGTAGTGAGTTTTTTTTATATATAAAGGTGTTGAAATAGTGGAACTCTCACCTGGTTCAGAGGTTAAAAAAGCCTGGAATAATCCAAAAGGAGTTGATCCACTTGCCAATAGGGTTATGGTGCAGTATGCAGCAATCGCACTGGATACTAAAGAAGAGCCCTCCAGCAGGTCCACTTAGTAAAAGAAGTTCCAAAGGCAATTACCAGTCTCGCGGCGCTCCTGCTACCAATGAGAGATATGTATACATCTTTTTTCTCTCAATTATACCTGAAGAAGGCTGAAGGATAAAACATCCGAGCCGAAATGAGTTCTATAATTAACATATTTTAATGTACAAATAAAATATCTCTTTACTTATTTGTATATAGGTCCATTCATATGACCAAAAATCATCCAATGTGTTCCACCATTGGTAGCAGGAGCGCCGCAAGACTGGTAATTGCCTTTGGAACTATAGTAAAAGAATGTGGGATTTAAAGGACATTTTTAATATGGAAAATACTATGGATAAAGATAAATATAAACTAAAGCAGGAAATGTCCTGCCTGGAAAAATTATTACTATATGGAGATAAGGTATGCACACCAGTGACTATGCAAGGGGAATACATGTAATAGCAGAAACTGCTGTGTGATTACTGACATGAAAAATTCAATAGCTATATGTAAGAATGAAATGGGAAAAATGGAATCTGCATTACTGCCATGAATATATGAATAAAGAGAAATTTAGCTACTGAATTAATCAATGCAATAGAGCCCCAACACTACGCCAAAGTATTTCTCTACGTTGCACCCAGTTCAGACATAGAATGGAGTTCCAAACGTTATTCCTTAATTGTTAGTAGTTTTTCGTTTGTGAACCCTCCCCAACCACACCTATTGCCAATCCACATGATACGTATATATAGCTTGGGTCTCAGCTTCCCATACACGGTAAGTTTTTTTTAACTGCATGAGAGGACACACACAAGCTAGGGACCCCAACGTAGAGAAATACTTTGGCGTAGTGTTGGGGCTCTATTGCATTGATTAATTCAGTAGCTAAATTTCTCTTTGTTCATATGTTCATGGCAGTAATGCAGATTCCATTTTTCCCATTTCATTCTTACATATAGCTATTGAATTTTTCATGTCAGTATTCACACAGCAGTTTCTGCTATTACATGTATTCCCCTTGCATAGTCACTGGTGTGCATACCTTATCTCCATATAGTGATGTTTGGTTTTTTTTAAGGTTTTTGCACCCAGTTCAGACATAGAGTGGAGTTCCAAACGTTATTCCTTATTTGGAAAAATTATTAGTCCGCGACGTAAAAATCTGGTGGAATATTTGAACTTTAAAAATGTATTCTGAGAAAGAAATGGTTCCCAGAGGTTTGAGAATTAAGAAATCCCCAACATATGTGTATGATAAGGAGTTTGCCTCTAACTGGAATGAAATTCTCTTTAATTACTCGCTGCAGCGAATGCAAATTATTTCATGGAAGGAGAAAGAGTTGGGAGAAATACAAGAAAAAGTCAGACAAACACAGGAACAATTACTAAATTTTACCTCTGAACGGGACTTTGAAATTATGGATAATAAACTAAAAGGAAATGTAAAAAAATGGAAGGTTTAATAAAACAAACAAAAAGATCACAAGGGATCTGGAGGATTGAGTCAAATAAAGTATAAATCTGGCTGTGGGAAAATGAGATGGGAAATACTCCTAATGGACTGTCTTACGAGAATATCATAGAGAAAATATATCACCACAAAAAACGGACCAGAACGGCAGGACGGAAACATGCCAAAATGAAGAGACCCACAACGGTGCAAGAGAAATCGGAAATTCTAAATACTTCATGCAATGTTGGTAACCTTTTATGATCAGCCAGGAACAACTTGTGTAATTGAAAAAAGGCTTGAGTTTTGCCCAGGGGTGGGATTCAAATTTTTAACAACAGGTTCTCTGTAAACCCCGCCCATTTGAAAACCACACCCATTCTGTAACCACACCCATTTTGTTAGCCACACCCATTTTCCCACACTTTCGTCAACCAAAAAATACAAGTAATTTAAAGAAAAATCTCTTTCCCTTCTTACCCTCCTATACCTTCACTCTCCTGTCCAGCATCAGTTGTTCCAGTCACTGTCAGTCATATTGTATTAAATGGTTTTTCTACAATTTTTAAAAATTATTACTAAAGGAGCCCTGCTAAAATTGGAACGGACGACCTTCAACATACAGATCTCATCCCATGTGGCTGCTTTTCCAGTGTCATCCCATGTGGCTGCTTTTCCAGTGCAGATCCTATTCCATGTCGCTCCTTTCCCCCTACAGATCCCATCTCACGCCTATCACTTGTCTTAAGGCGGCGTTACATGCTACGAGATATTGTGAGATCGCATGAGCGATCACACCCGCCCCCGTCTTTTGTGTGTCACGGGCAATTCATTGCCTGTGGCGCACAATGTCGTTAACCCCCGTCACACGTACTTACCTCCCTAACTATGTCGCTGTGGGCGGCAAACATCCTCTTCCTGAAGGGGGAGGGACGTTCGGCGTCACAGCGACGTCACACAGTGGCCGCCCAATAGAAGCGGAGGGGCCTAGATGAGCGGCCGGAACATCCCGCCCACCTCCTTCCTTCCTCATTGCCAGCGGGACGCAGGTAAGCTGTGTTCGTCGTTCCCGGGGTGTCACACGTAGCGATGTGTGCTGCCTCAGGAATGACGAACAACCGGCGCACAGAAGGAGCAACGACATTATGAAAATGAACAACATGTCAAAGAGCAACGATAAGGTTAGTATTTTTGCTCGTTAACAGTCGTTCGGACACGCTACGACATCTCTAATGATGTCAGATGTGCGTCTCGAATTCCGTGACCCCGACGACATATCGTTAGATATATTGTAGCGTGTATCGCCGCCTTTAAGGAACAGATTGGCTTAAAAAATCTCCAACAACTTGATATTGAATCCGACCGGGAAATTTATGGGGTTAAAAGTGCGGAAAATGTTACTATCCAAAATCCTATTTTTACCGAGTTCACTCGAGGATCACAATTTTACATAGATTCCAGGAGAGAGTACAAACTGATCTTAAGGCACTATATGATAAAAAATATTAAGGATAATAACACAGGTCTGCGACTTAAAAGCTGTTTGATTATTTTCATCTAATTTCCATGTATTTTGGTGTGCTGAAAATGAAAAAAAATATTGAAAAAAATCCTGGATGTCAGGATTTGCCACAAAATGCAAAATTCTCTTCAAATTTAGTAAATTTTTCATAATTTTTTTTCTTTTTTTTTTTAGGGTTTTGAAAGTCAAAATTACTATTAATTAATTCACATCAATGAATTGAAGACATATAATGCCAAAAAATATAACTTTCAAAGAAAAGAACTTTCAGAGTGAGCTAATGAAACCAGCATCAACATTTTGCAAGCTGAATGAGTGGGCTCTGACATGCCCGGGCTTGTTTCAATTGTTTTATCTTTGTTCTCGCCTGTTCACACTTTTTAATCTCAGTTCGTGTTAGCTCTTCATATTCAACCGTGTTTCCCAACATTAGCATTATGGCTCAGCGGAAGGGTATTAATTCGCCTGACAGTTTCTGTTACATTTGTGGTGAATATACAGTGTTGAAGCAACAGCTGAATATTACAGACTTTGTGAAAAAAGTATACTTCACATATTTTGGACTAAAGCTTGGAGATCAAGATAAAGCTTGGGCGTCTTATAAAATGTGAAAACGGTGTGCTGAGGACCTCTGAAATTGGTTCTAGGGTAAGAAAAAAGCTTTCCGTTATGGGATTCCTATGGTATAGCAAGAGCAAAAGAACTATAGTGACGATTGTTACTTTTGTTCATGTGATGTGAAAGGGTATAATTCAAAATGGAAGCATTCCATTTCATACCCCAACATTCACTCAGCAATTTGTCCCATCCCCCATGGCACAGATATACCAGTACCCAAGGCCTATGCTACCTTGGAAGAGATACCTATGTCTGATGAAGGTGGAGTCATACCTGAACCAGATGAATCAAGTTCTGACTTTGAAGATGATACAAGACCAAAATTGTTTTCCCAGGAGGAGATGAATGATTTGGTAAGAGACTTAAATCTTCCTAAAGATGCCGTTGAGTTACTCGGCTCATGGCTCAAAAGCAAGAATTTATTGTTGCCAGGAGTGTCTTTTTCATGGTTTAGACATCGTGAAGACGAGTTCGTTCCTTACTTTGCCCAGGAAGATAAGTTGGTTTATTGCATCGATGTCGAAGGTTTGATGGGTCAATTCAAAATCCAATATGATTCAGCGCAATGGCGTCTTTTTATAGATTCTTCAAAAAGAAGTCTCAAAGCAGTTTTACTCCACAACGGCGGTTTTTATGCTTCCATCCCTGTAGGTGATTCCGTATACCTCAAGGAAACCTACGAGAACTTGGAATTGGTTCTTTGTAAATTTAAATATGAAGACCACGGTTGGCAAGTGTGCGGGGATTTGAAAGTCTTGTGCATGCTGCTCGGGCAACAAGCTGGGTATACCAAATACCTTTGTTTTCTGTGTTTATGGGACAGTCGAGACCGACAAAATCACTTGACCAAGAAGAATTGGCAGCTGAGGGTGCTCACAGTTGGTGAAAAAATGTCCTCCGAGAAACTTTGGTTCCTCCCCATAAAGTTCTTCTACCACCCCTCCACATCAAATTGGTATTGATGAAACAATTCGTAAAATCACTTCCAAAAGATGGAGAATGCTTCAAATACTTGGTTGCCAAGTTTCCAGGCCTCTCAGAGGTAAAATTGAAGGAAGGTGTGTTCGTCGGACCAGACATTAGAAGGCTTACAGCTGATCAAGAGTTTATCAATACCATGACGCATCCTCAAAAAGGGTGGATTGCATTTAAAGAGGTCGTAGAGAAATTTTTAGGCAATAACAAAGACCCTGACTACAAACAAATCGTCGGACAAATGCTGAAAGCATTTCAAGCTTTAGGTTGCCTGATGAGTTTGAAAGTGCATTTCCTCCATTCCCACTTTGACAACTTTCCTGAAAATTTGATAGCTGTAAGTGAAGAGCAAGGTGAACGATTCCACCAGGACATAAAAGAGATGGAAAGAAGATACCAGGGAAGATGGAGCATTACAATGATGACAGACTACTGTTGGACGCTTCAGAGAGACATTACAGATGCTACTCACAAGCATAAATGTACCAAGAGAAGCCTCACAGGGAAGAAGAATCGATTTTAGTGTGTGTTAGTGAGCTCATTGCAGTTAAAAAAATGTTTTTCATTAAACATTTGTAATAAAAAAAATAATGTTATGAGTCTATTTTCATTTATTTTGAGGTATTGTCTTATTTAACATAGTTAGTTAAATTGTCAGAAAACATGATGTCCTATGACAAAACGGAGGTCATTTTCGGATTCAGCGCACTCAAAAACATAAAGATTACGTGGAATAACCAAAATAGCTCTTGAAAATTTTTTTTTGCAGACCTGTGTTATGAAAGAATAAATAGGAACATAAAATCTCTTAAGGGTACTGAGAAATTAATGGTAAGGAAAACGGATAAAGGAGGAGCAGTGGTCTTGATAAATAAAACTCTGTATTTTCAACTTAATTAACGGATGTTAAATGATGGCACTACTTATACCAAGTTGAAGGAGAATACAACAAATAGATTTAAACTAGCCCTTAAAGACCTTCTTAATATAGGTTTAACCATAGACGTATTTTCTAAAAAGGAATATGATTTAATTTTTACTGATGATCCTGTTATACCTATATTTCTGTAGCACTAGCGTCCCTGCACCCCTCTCCTCGTAGAGAAGTACGCTCACTCACTGCCGCAGATGGCTCTCTCCATGCTACCCAAGTTGAAGGAGAATACAACAAATAGATTTAAACTAGCCCTTAAAGACCTTCTTAATATAGGTTTAACCATAGACGTATTTTCTAAAAAGGAATATGATTTAATTTTTACTGATGATCCTGTTATACCTATATTTCTGTAGCACTAGCGTCCCTGCACCCCTCTCCTCGTAGAGAAGTACGCTCACTCACTGCCGCAGATGGCTCTCTCCATGCTACCCAGCGTCTCCGCAGCGCTCCACGAGGGTGCCTTCTGCTTTTCCCTCCCGGTGCCTGTGCATGTAGCACAGGTACTCCGGGAGTGCTCCTACGGCATGCGTGTGCACTGGTGCCCTTCTTTTAAAGGGCCAGTAAGTCACTCCCAGAAAGTGCCTTTCAGCCTATTGTGACGCCCTGGACTAGCCAGGTGGTCACAGACAGGCCCTTGCACAAACACCAGTCCCCTAAAAAGGTAACAGCAGCCAACCTAAAAACCCTGAGTCACCCCTCTCAGGCTTTGACGTTCACACCCAGGGGCGGAGCCAGGCAGTTGGCCACGCCCACCGAGGGGGTTCGGATAGCCTGAGGCGGGAAAAAGCATAGAGAAGTAGAAAACGTCTGTCGGGGATCTGGGTCGTAGCCCGGATACCCTGTGGCCAGGAGGCAGACGGTGGTTGCCGCCTGCAGGAGCCGGGAAGATGGCTGGTGGAACCGTAAGGGACCGGGACAGGGTAGTGGCCCGCTGGTACCAAACCGGGGAACAAACTGGAAACCAGAGCACCAGGAGGGGTACTCAGACCCAGAATGAGGCCCAGAAACCACTGGACCGAGTCAAATTCACTGATTGGGGTCTGGACCTTAGGTTCTTTCCCACCCAAGTCCCGACTGAAAACAACAGCCCAACAAGGGGGATAGAAAGCCACTGCTCAGGCAGAGAGATCCCACGGCCAGCGTCTGCGGGCAAACGGGCTCTCCCAACACACACACAAAGCCGGGGAGCGGACTCCCGTCGCGGAAGCACAGGCAGTCAAAATCAACAAAACGAGGTGCAGGAGAAAGGCGGGAACCACCAAACCGGGTGGGGGACCAGACACAGCCGGCTGCGGGCACCGACCACCATCCTTTTGGTTTACCAGAGACTCCGGTGTATCTGTCATAGTGAGAACAACAGTACCGCCCCGCATCGCACCAACACGCCCGCACCCCCACATCCTAACCCCAACAACCGGGCCCCTGGGACCATCAACCCCCTACCCACGGAGGGGTCAACACCTGGCTGCGCAACACCGTCCCCGGGAGCCTAGTCAATGGCAGCGGTAGTGTCCACACTGACCACGACCCGTGGGTGGCGTCACGAACTTAAACCCAAAACCGCGGCTCCGGCCGTGAACCTCCCCACCGAAACCCCTCACGTAGCGCCAGCCTCCCTTCAGAGCGACGTGACCCCCGGGTCCGGAGGCGCTCGAGCCACCCACTGACGAGCCCGGATCCGAGCGGCTCAGCTGCGGCCGAGCCCTTGGGCGGTACACTATCGCTAAAAGGCACTGGGTACTTAAGCTACTCTCGTACTGTAGGAGGTGCCTGATCAATGCCTTATATATCAGCATGTGTGTTCTTTAAAAGATTAAAATAAGCTTTTAAAGATTTTTGTGGAGCAGTATTCGGTGCTGGAATTTTTTATTTTTCTTCACCATTACTTATACATGGATTATATATGATATTGACTATTGCTATACTTACGTCCTACACGATCTTGTTATTCGAGCCATATTGGATCTTTTAAAGAAATATACCACTTACAATGATTAATTATGTTCTTTTATTTTGCTAGTTTTAAAGTATTTAGTAAAACATTTTTTTATATTTAAAGGAGAATATTATTTACAGTGTGAATGAGCATCAATGAGGCCAAATTTTCACTTTTGTTTGAAAGTTTGTTTGTTTCCTAATGAGAAAATCATTTTATTTTTACCAGAGGAAAATCCTTTCTTGGCATCTCTGATATGGTTTTATTTTATGTGTTCTATCTTTTGTAATTAAATGTATTATTTTACATATTTACATGCTCCACATTTTTGTATACCACATTTATGAAAACCGACAGGGGATAACCAATATCTTTTACTGGGCTTATCCTGGACAATTAAACTAGGTGACAAAATTACTGAAAGGGTAGGAGTTTTTTTGTGGAAAAAAGGTAACATTGAGTTATATGATTTAAGTGGCTATCGCCACACACAATTGGCAAATATTTCTGTACAATAGCCCTAATTTCACTATATTCTTTACTGTATATGGCTACAAACACAGGTTTTTAACCCCTTTATCTGAGAATGCTAGTGTCCATTTAGTTTTTCCAACAAAGCATTGCTGTTTACCCACCCCCTACAGTAAGGGGCACTTTGCACGCTGCGACATCGCAGGCCGATGCTGCGATGCCGAGCGCGATAGTGCCCGCCCCCGTCGCAACTGCGATATCCTTGTGATAGCTGCCATAGCGAACATTATCGCTACGGCAGCTTCACATGGACTCACCTGTCCTGCGACCGTCGTTCTGGCCGGCGACCCGCCTCCTTATTAAGGGGGCGGGTCGTGCGGCGTCACTGCGACGTCACACGGCAGGCGGCCAATAGGAGCGGAGGGGCAGAGATGAGCGGGATATAAACATCCCGCCCACCTCCTTCCTTCCGCATATCCTATGGAAGCCGCAGTGACGCCGGTAGGAGATGTTCCTCGCTCCTGCGGCTTCACACACAGCGATGTGTGCTGCCGCAGGAGCGAGGAACAACATCGGACTGTCGCATCAGCGTAATCATGGATTACGCCGACGCTGCACCAATGATACGATTACGACGCTTTTGCGCTCGTTAATCGTATCATCGAGCCTTTACACACTACGATGTCGCATGCGATGCCGGAAGTATGTCATTTTCAATTTGACCCCACCGACATCGCACCTGCGATGTCGTAGTGTGCAAAGCCCGCCTAAATCTGCCCTCAGCCCATTAGTATCCAACTTGGAGTATAACCCCCCTATCTGTGAGCGCTAGTGTCCACTCAGTTTTACTATGTCATAAAGTTTGTTAACCCCACTGTTGCTTTACAGAAATTAATACAAAGTGAATTTAAATAATTAAAAATGTATTTTTTCCCCCCTATAAATAGTTGCTTCAACTCCATATTTTTTATTTTCACAAAGGACAATATTAAAAAATAAACTTCATAAGAAATTACCCACTTATTTTTTTAATATAGTGATACCATTTAAGTGGTCAAAAAATACTGTTGTGACAAATGGTAGGTCTTGAGGGAAAGAGCGCTGTTTGACTTTTGGAGAACAAATTTGGCTGGAATAGATTGCAGGTACAATGTCACATTTAAATATGGTGGTTTCAAAACAGAAAATAACCCCCTTCATATACAATTGACTACAATTGACACTATTTTGGAATCAACACTCCTCAAGGAATTAATATAGGGTTAAAGGGAGCCATTGTAACCCACGTGCTTTTTTCTAACAATTATGACATATAACATTTGGCCATGAAATTGAAAATTTCCATTTTTGTCACTAAGATGTTGATTTATCCCCAAATTTTTCATTTTCACAAGGGGTAATATTAGAAAATTGACCCTATAATTTGTTAAACACCTTCCTCTGAATGTGTTGAAACTCAATATGTGGTCAGACACTACTGTTAGTACAAACAGCCGGGCTCAGAATGGAATTGACTTTTTGAGTATATAAATTGCAAGGTATCACATTTATAGAGCCCATGCAGTACCAAAACAGCAAATACTCCTGATAAGTGACCGCATTTTTTAAACTACACCCCTCATATAATTCATCTAGAGGTATTATGAGCATTTTGAACCCTCATGTGCTTCACAGAATTTTCTAAAACTGTGCCATGAAAATAATTGAAAAATTACATTTTATAATAAAATGTTGCTTTAGCCCCGAATTTTTCATTTTCACAAAGAGTAACATAGGATAATGGACACAGGTTTTGTTACAGTAGTTTGTGCCACTAGTCACTGCATGGACAAGTCGTAAGGCAGGGTAGTCACCTGTTTCAGGGTCAGATACCAGGAGAGCACATCAAGAGTTAAGGGGATAGACAGATGCGAAGTCCGGTCATGGTCCGAAGTCAGAATACCTAGAGGATAGCGGATCAGAGCAAAGGGACAAGGCAAGCGGAAGGTCTGATGGGGTGAAAGGTCTGACATCAATAGATCACAACAGAGAATGTAAATAAACTAGGCCAACAAGTAGCACTCAACAGAATGCCATGACTGGCAGTGTTCTGGGATAAACCGCTCAGCTAAGTAGCTGGGCAATCACAGGGAACACTGGAAGAAACCCAACATATCACAGTATTATACTGTACGATTGAGCTGTCACTCATCAAACTGACAGCTTAGCATGTCCTTATTCAATAGAACAGCAAACAGTCAACTTAGGTGATAATAATCTGCTGCTTGCCCAAATGACCAAAAAAAACATCAGCATCCTGGAGACATGTTCCAAACTTTGCATTTGCCTGTAATTATAACTATGTCATGCCAATAAAGTGGCTAACTAACAAATAGGTCAGCCTGTTACAGTTAAAAACTGCAACTTCCTCTGGAGCATATTAATCCAGAAATTAAAATTGAAAATAAATGTTTTAAAATAAAGTGGAATACAATGGAGGAAAAAAGTACTGAGTTTTCACAGGATAAAAGGACAGCTACAGGGCTATATAACAAAAAAATTATTGGTTGCACAACATTTCATTAGCCCAATCAATCGCTATATGATGGACATATTGACACTGATATATAATAACAGGTCCTCGCCTGCAAAGGTAGGACCTGAAATGTGTACAGAACCACCAAACACCAGAGGAATATATAAATGGACATTGTCCAAAACCACCTGTTAGTATAGTAACTTTAAGGGGTTGACAAGTCTGCAGTCACTGTATGTGTCACTCTATGTGCCTGCAGACTTGTAAATCTTCCCAGTGCACTCATTATGCATTGTCAGTGGCTGCCCTGGAGGTTGGGGGGGGGTCACAGTAATAATTGCGGACATAAGGAGGTGTTAATATAGCAGTATATACAGCGTTCTATGTATCAAGGTATAGAAAACCACATTATAACAGCAACATCTGTCCCACAAATGCTATGGTTGTGGTTAAGATCCTCTTTATTTCAGGGATAATGGTCCCACAGTTGGCTTCAGCTACCTGTTAGAAGGAATCTGAGGAGAATAGTATGGTCACGCTGGGTGTGGGGAGAGATACCCAGCAAGTGGACTCCTGGGAATAAGGGAGGCTGAAACACAAAGGGGGGGGGGGTAACCAGGGGTTCCTGCCCTGACCCTGATACTGGGGGGCCCTGCGATAGCCCTCAAACCACAGGTACCTATAATAGTTAGGAGGTGTGGCCCGCCAACGTGCCCCTGTCTCCTAGCCAGACCCTAGGACTAAATCCCACCACCCACCAATCCACGGAGGGAAAAAGAAACACAAAAATAACCAGCAAATAGGGAAAAAGGAAAAACAACAACTTATCTTTGAGAGGGAATCTTCAGAATCTACAGGGCTTATGACTAAGGACTGCTTTTAATTTCCCCTGTTTGTCCGAAACGCGTAAAGCCGCTAGGCAAATCGCATGGCGATTTTTTGGATGACCTGTGTACCTTCGTTTTAGATTTTCTAATAAAGTTCCAAGTTTTATATTACTGCATTGGTGCTGAGTCCCAAACCCTTTTTCCTTCCATATCTACCTGAATCACGGACCGCCCTGCCGGGGGACTGCGGGCATCCATCCTTGCCTTGGAGACTTCATATGGGTGAGCTGAAACCTTCATTATTTTTCTTCAGAATGTACAGCAACAGTAGTCTGAAGCCACATGCACTCCTGGGCAAGCAACTTCTCCAAGTGAGGAGTATAACCCGCACTGGAGGAGTGATAGGCCCCAGGTTATAAAGCCCTTAATTACCAGCTGGAGGAAAGGTTCCTCCAACCTGGCAAGGAAGCAGAAAAAAACCTAAATCAAGCCCTTAAAGGGACAGCGTCCATTAACGTCTGGACGATCGCCGGGCCCTTCTGCACCTGGTCCCAGCAGCAGCACCTGAAGGTCCAGACACATCCGTCACTGGTATGTCCATATGAGGCCTTGGGGACTTGTATTGTGAGCTGGGATAGTTGCCTATAGCCTATATGTGAACCTCCTGTAGGTTTATGCAGTCCGCGCAGGTGAGTGACCCTCCACTGGTTCATTTACCCCAACTTAAACTATCAGAGTCTCAGCCTGGGATCCTGTCTACAAACAGGGTAATATACTCTGATTGTGTCACTTATGCTTCAGAACACATTTGATCAGCAATTGTGACGCCTAGATACAGCATATCCAACTCTACCTAGGTTAGAGGTTTTACAGTCCCTTTTACATCTCATTCTCCATGTGAATATCCCATATTCACTGAATTCCTCTAGATAATTATTCCTTGATGAAGGCCATTTTATAGGCTGAAACGTAGGATTGGATGGACTGTATCTGTATTTTTGTTACATTATCACATTAAAGCATCACTAACGAATGCAACTTTCCATTTTTCTACGAATCTACCTTCCCATTTACATTTGGTGTGCAAGAGTAAAGGGTGCTTTACACGCTGTGACATCGCTAACGATATATCGTTGGGGTCACGTCGTTAGTGATGCACATCCCGTGCCATTAGCGACATTGCAGCGTGTGGCACCAATGAGCGACGATCAACGAGCGCAAAAACGTGAAAAATCGTTGCTCGTTGACACATCGTTGATTTCCTTAATATCGTTGCTGCTGCAGGTACGATGTTGTTCGTCGTTCCTGCGGCAGCACACATCGCTGTGTGTGACACCGCAGGAACGACGAACATCTCCTTACCTGCGTCCCCACCGGCAATGCAGAAGGAAGGAGGTGGGCGGCATGTTCCAGCCGCTCATCTCCGCCCCTCCTCTGCTATTGGCCGGCTGCTCAGTGACGCCGCAGTGACGTCGCTATGACACTGAACGCCCCTCCCCGTTGAAGGAGGGATTGTTCGGCGGTCATAGCGACGTCGCGGTCATAGCGATGTCGCTGTCAAGGTATGTGCGTGTGACGCTGCCGTAGCAATAATGTTCGCTACGGCAGTGATCACCAAATGTCGCACGAGCGACAGGAGCGGGTGCTATCGCGCACGACCGCTAGCTATCGCTAGCGATGTAGCAACGTGTAAAGCACCCTTTAGAGTTAGTTTTAGTTAAATAGGATTTGTCAGATACTTAAGGAAATTAGCACCAGGTGCCAGATTAACACCAATAACTTGCAGGTATGTGGAAGTGTTCTCTAATTCTGATCAATGTTCTTTTTCATTTATCTCATTTACATAATTATCATGTGTTTTACAATAAATTACATTTATGAAAAAAGCTTAAAATACTGCTAGTTTACTCATGTTAGGATATAATCACATAGGGCTATACAATGACCATAACACTTAGGAAATTGTGTGTTGTCCTCTAATTTTTATCTCCAGTGTACATCATTGTCACTATTGACAGCAGCTTCCAAGGGGTTCAGCGGCCATGGTTGGTGCCAATGTGGCGCCCCTGTGGCTCCAGGCGCCACAGGGTACTGCACCTCACCTGAGGTGCAGTATTCATCTCAGATACGAAGGAGGTCATCACTGGTAAATAACAACCACAGCACATCCAACACATAACACGGGAGCTTTGTCACTGGGACTGGGCTACACTAGGTGCCAGGGGTGGCCATCACGAGGTATGGGACTTCTTGCCCACTAGTTCAGCAACCCGGGAGGCGGGGCACCTGCAGGGGAAGTGAGGAGCCATCTCACAGAGCATTCAGTTAGCTCCGGGCGCAGCCAGCGCCAGGTCGCACTCAGGAAGAAACAACAGTGAGAAGTGAAAAGGACAGACAGGGGTCCGTGGTCCAGAGCTGGAGGCTTGACCCGGGTTCTTAGGAAGAAGGGGGATCCCAGGGTTTGCGGGGAGTGCAGCAGGCACCCGTGACCCGTTCCACGGCCCAGAAGCTGGGGTGGAGGGAAGACCACTGGAAAGGATAAAGAGAAGGAAACAGTGGCCTTGACTTCTGAACTATCCTTTATCGGCTGAAGCCCATCACAGTGGAAAAAGGCACTCCTAGGGCGGTGTGACATCAGTGAGTAAAGAACTTTAACTGCACCCTCTGTGTTGTCCCATCATTGCCGGCGCTCCCATCATCGCGCCCCTGCGCCATAGGCGACTACTACTACTCCCAACATCCTCCCTGGGGCCTAGCTCTGCCTGTGGAGAGCTGCAACACCCAAGCTGTGTTACCATCTGCCTCAGAAGAGAGATACTTCCCGCAGTGGCGGCTAATAACTGGCCGCACACCACAGGTGGTGTCACGAATAACTACTCCCATCATCCCCATCCCCATCTTTATTGACACCGCCAGGGTCACGAAACCGGGCCAGGCTGCTGTGACATCCCAAACCGACACCGGCCCGGTGACGAGTAACCCTTGGGACCACGTGGGCGCGTCACCAACACTGATCATGACTGATCCAGCAGGTTGTCAGCTGTAGTGTACAGCTCAAAGCCACTGCATTTTAAGCCATATTGGTGGTGAATAAGTGGTTAACATGTTTATTGATCAATAATGCTACAATTTTTATTACTTGGTGTTGCAATTTCAATGTTAGGAGTGAAGATAAAAAACAAGATACATAGACGGATGCGCTTAAAAAAAGTGTTAGGGGGAAGTTGTTCCTAACATTTTGAAGAACTGATTCCAGATTTTCTGTGGATGTATGATTGTGCAAATATTTCTGTCTTTTTCAGGTAACCCCCCCCCCCCAAAAATTCACAAAATAAGGCAGCGCTCCTTACCAACAGTAGCTCACAATACCAAAGCACTACAAATTGCAGCAAACCTCATGAGAAAGTTCGGAGTAATACAGGCACAAAACACTGATGAAAAAACTACTCATAAAGCTCAACATTCATGTAGGGGTAACATGTAACCCAGATAGACTCCGTTATGTTGAGATCGGGGCTCTGTGGTCATCACTTCCAAGACTCCTTGTTCTTATCCTGAAAATCATTCTAAAAGGTATTAGCTTTACGTTTGAGGTCGTTGTCTGGCAGAATACATTTGTAGCCTCATTGAGAGCATGATGGATAAGGTACATCATTAATCCTGACCAGATCCCCAACTCCATTTGCTGAAATTAAAGAAAGGCATCCAGCACTCTTAGAATTGCAAGAAATATAGGTTTTAATGGGAATTGCAATTCAGAAACAAAATTAGTGACGTTTCAATTAACAAGACCTTCTCCAGACAAAAGATAATGTAATGCACAAAATAGGGGGGAAAAAAAGAAAAAATTACAAATCTGAGTATGTGATACAATATATAAGAAAATATCTAAAAATATACATCTATATAGTGATCAAACCATATTTTACACGATGGTAGTCAAACTGTATAAGGAGAAGAAAAGTCATAGAAACACATAAAATGCAATGAGTGTACATATTTCCTTTTTATAAATATGCAATTGACCAAAAGATCTGTAAAAACATACAGGTAACATCTAAGGGAGCATGATTCAAAACATAAATGGAATGATTCCTAATTCTGAATCATCAAAAGGAGCTAAAGAAGGGATACCACAAAAGGGAGCATAAAAGTAGTACATAGTATGTACCAAACAGAACTTCGGAAAATTGCAGAGCAGTAATAGAATAGTACCTCAAGAGGGAGCCATAGGATAAGATAAGAATGAAGGCAGAACAGTATGAGAAACCAAAGTGTTGTATATTATTGAAGAAACCATATGGTACCAGAGGATAGGAAGAAAAAAAATAAGCAATGAAACCAATGGAACCAAAAAATCCACCTATACCTAGCTGTATGTGCAAAGACAGATACACAAATACAGACCTACCAGATTGCAGACAGGATACTACATGGAATAGCAGGGGTGTATCAGGGGGCGCGAAACGTTGTCTGCATTTTGCCATCCCCCATAGAGGAAGTTGGCTGTTCTCTGATCCAGCTGTCAAGCTGACATTCGGCTCAGAGAAAATACAGGGTGCTGTCTCCTAGTGATCAATTGTACTCGCATCGTTCAGACGTGAGTACAATTGAACCTCTGACCACTGGCACTTCCAAGTCAGGGCGACGTCAGCAGCGTGATCAGGTCGGCGCCGTATAGATGCAGAAGTTTTGAATGGTAAGTGCTCCACTGGACCTGAAGACATTGAAAATTAGGTAAAGGTATATATAAAATTTGAGTACACAATATGGGGTGAGAGGGTGATGGGTATGTATATGTGGCACCCTGGACAAGCCAGGTCGTCACAGTACTACACCAACACACCCCACACCCCGGCTAGGCACACCGACGTCAAACACAAATCCTTGTTGCCTTCCTCCAGGGGCTGATGTCCACACCAGGGGGTGGGCCAGGCGGTTGGTCCCGCCCACCGAGGAGTTCACAGTCCTGGAGGCGGGAAAAGTAGTCAGATGAGTTTTGGAGAGTGAAGTGGTAGTAGAGGAGACTGACCATGTCCGGGTGCGTGGCCCGGGCACATACAGCAAGGTTGGCAGACGGTGGTGACCGTCTGCAGGAGAGGCTGATTGGAGTGAACCGTAAGGACCGGAGACGGGCGGTGGCCCGTCGGTACCGGATCGGGGAGTGAAGAGAAGCCAGCACCATTCGGCAGGGCCTACGGACCCCGACCAGGCTAGGAGTCGCCGTAAAACCGGTCAAATCCGTTAGCGAAGGGAACCTCCGGGGTTTCCCAGCAGTCAAGACCCGATTAAAGGCAACAGCTCACACCATAAGAGAAACACAGTCACCGCCAAGGCTACAGTTCCCAGGGCCAGAGCCTGCGGGCAAAAGGGGCTCCCTCAGCATCCATCCAAGCTGGGGAGCGGGTTACTGGTGGGAAGCCATTGGAACCGTAAACACAACACAGGTGCAGGGAAAGGCAGTCACCATCAACCTACTGGGAGGAGAACAACCGCAGCCGCCTGTGGGACCCGTCCATCCAGCCGTTTGTTTGACCAGAGACTCCGTGTAAATTACTGGCTGAGTGAGTACCACCGTGCCATGCGGCACAGCGCTGCCCCCGCGACCCTGCACCTCACCAGGCCCCGTAACCCGCCTGTCATCCCCAAACCCTCACCGGGGCCCCGGGACAACCAAAGCCCCTACCCACGGAGGGGAGAACCAACATCCAAGCTGCTCCCTGTCATCGCTCCCGGGATCCCCGTCCAGAGCAGCGGTGGTGTCACAACTTCACCACAACCGTGGGTGGCGTCACGGACAATAACCCCAAACCACACACATAGTCCCCCGGGCGAGGAACACCGCTCGAGTCCCCGGGATCCGGCCCACCACTCGAGCCACCACCGAGCAGCAGCAGCAGTAGCCGGACCCGAGCAGTGGGTGAGCGCAGCGTCCCCTCCTCCGCCCGCGACATATACGGACATAGTATGGGGAGCAAGGGGGGAAGTGTATGTGGACACTGTATGGGGAGAAAATGAAATGGGAAGGAGGAAATCTGAGGGCTTAGTATGGTGAGCGAGGTTGGAGGAGAATATAAGGGCACAGTATAAGAAGCAAACAAGGGGATGATGTAAATATTTATTTGTGATACTGACTAATGGTCACCAGTACTGTGGTTCCTGTATGGTTCACAGTCTGATGATGACTGATAACAAAAACTCCCAGTATCTTCTTAGCATTGTTATGGAGTTGTACTGTACGTTGTAGGTTCATGCAATATACTGTAAATGTGTATGGGTCTGACCTAACATTACAAGTGATGTACCATATAGTGCTGTTGGTCCTGGTGAAGTATTTCTGTATTAATTAGTATTTGAAGCTGGGTTTCTGTACTGCTCGTGGTTCTGATGATGAATTTATGTACTGTTGGTGGAACTGGTGATGTATTTCTGTTCAGATGGGGGCTCTAGTGATTTATTTATGTACTGCTGAGGGTTCTGGTGATGTATCCCTGTTCTGTTAATGGTTCTGATCCTGTACACATGAGATAATCTGTAATTTGTAAGATTACGTGATACAAGGCTTTGTTAATAATGTATTGTGCCATCTGACAAGTTATAGGTTACTATGTTTTTATTTAAGTTAGGAGATTTAAAGGAGTTGCCCAAGTTTGTGATGAGTCTGCACTCACTCTATGTGACTGCAGACTTCTGATTTCTCACAGTGCGCTCACTGCATGCTGTCAGGATTTTCTGGTGTTGGCAGAGAGAGTGGGAGGTCATGAAACCACATGTATAAAAAAATGAGACGAGAGGGCACCACCCCTAAGTGGATCTCCTAGGTACAAAACAACATGTGGAAACAAAAAAGAAGAGAAAAAAAAGAGTGTACCTAAAAAATTAGGATCACCACAGAATATAAATAACAACTTGGTATTTTATTGATGCAAAACAATCCACACATAATGAACACAATATAAAACACAATGGACAGTTACACCTCTAAAAGCATTTAAAACCAATGACAAAAAATGAAACAAAGTGACTTACTCAGTATACAATAAATAGAAAAATTCAATAATTAGAAACTCAATCCATGCATGATATTGTCACCCTTAGTCCCTGAGTATATTAAAGAGTGTCAAGTCACATTTCCCTGAAAGGCATACAGAAAATAGTGCCAAAGACTAATAATAGAAATACACACTGAATACAAAAAATGCCTGCACTTGCTAGAGGAATCACTAAGCTGAGCTGACCACCACACAGAAAGCCATGCACCCCATAGGGGGGAGGGGCAACATGACCAAAGGGAAGGGAAGGAGTGATGGGGTTAATAAAATGAGTGTGGTGTATTATGGGATGGTGTATGGGATTGGTTGGGAAAAATGGTCCCAGTGGGAGGGGGGGGAGTATATAAGGAACTGGGGAGGGGTCTTACCTTTCTTGTGACTCCGGACGGCAACGGATCGGGACCAGGACCTGGACACAGAGGATGGCGGATCTTCTGGAGCTGGAGCGTCTGATCAGAGCGGCGATGGCGGTGCACGGGGCCCAGGCAGTGCAGTCCCACGTCAGGGCTGCCTGGGTTTCCCCGTCCCCTTGCTCCCCCTCTAGGCCCCTGACCAGGTATTCTCAGGGTGCAGGGGGGGCAAGGAGGTGAAGTGAGAGCCCCCCTCAGGACCCTCCATGGCGGGGCGGGCAGCATCCAGCGTCTGCCCCGGCCGCTGGGAGGAATCTCCGGCAAGGCCGCGGCGGGTGAAAAAGGGGCATGTCCAGCCCGGGGCCTTCTTCCGGTGTTGGGGCTCGGGCTCTAGTGCAGAGCCCAGCGGCGTCTCCCGGCCGGGAGTGAGCCCGGCGATTGAATGAGACCAGCGGCGGCCTGGGAGGAGGTGTGTCCGGCCCGGGACCTACTTCCGGTCTCGGGCCTTGGACTGGATTTCGGGAGGCCAGCGGCAGCTAAGGATCGGGAGCGTGCCCAGCGGGGAAGTGAGGCGCGCAACGTGGGAAGAGGGGCGTGTCCAGCCTGGGGCCTGCTCCCGGCGGCGGGCCTTTGGCAGTGGGACACATCTCTGCGGCGGCTTCCACCCGGGAGCGTGTCCGGCATGATCTTGAGGCCAGCAGTACCCCCCGTGGGCGGCGCAGACAGCCAGCAGGGGGGCTGGTGTGGGCAGTCGACACCTGGATACCCGTGAGGCTGCAGGGAGCAGGAGTGACGGCAGGAGCCCTGAGGTTACTGCCAGGTCACTCAGGTCCTCCGCACGGCGCTCGGCAGCAGCGGTCTCCCTCGGGCGGGGGAGGACCAGGCGAGATGGACTTGTCATCGGCCCTGGAGGGCAGGAGGCAGCGGCGGGGAGCCCCCTGAGCCCAGAAGAGGACATGGTCACGGCGGCAACTCAGGGGACAGGACGGTCTCGTGGGATGTCGCCGCTCAGAAAGCAGCGGATTGCGGATACCAGTGCCCACGCGGCGGCTCAGGAGGGTGGCCATGGTGGAGGGGACGCATCGGCTGCATCCTCTGGAGCTGGTACAGTGGAGGATGGATACAGCGAGCGACCCTCAACTTTAACAAGATTCCCGGTGCCGGCATTGGCCACACAGCCCCAAAGCATGATGGAACCTCCACCAAATTTTACTGTGGGTAGCAAGTGCTTTTCTTGGAATGCCGTGTTTTTTTGCCTCCATGCATAGCGCCTTTTTGTATGACCAAACAACTCAATCTTTGTTTCATCAGTCCACAGGACCTTCTTCCAAAATGTAACTGGCTTGTCCAAATGTGCTTTTGCATACCTCAGGCGACTCTGTTTGTGGCGTGCTTGCAGAAACAGCTTCTTTCGCATCACGCTCCCATACAGCTTCTCCTTGTGCAACGTGCGCTGTATTGTTGACCGATGCACATTGACACCATCTGCAGCAAGATGATGCTGCAGGTCTTTGGAGGTGGTCTGTGGATTGTCCTTGACTATTCTCACCATTCTTCGTCTCTGCCTTTCTGATATTTTTCTTGGCCTGCCACTTCTGGACTTAACAAGAACTGTACCTGTGTTCTTCCATTTCCTTACTATGTTCCTCACAGTGGAAACTGACAGTTTAAATCTCTGAGACAACTTTTTGTATCCTTCCCCTGAACAACCATGTTGAATAATCTTTGTTTTCAGATCATTTGAGAGTTGTTTGGATGAGCCCATGATGCCACTCTTCATAGAATATTCAAATAGGAGAACAACTTGCAAGTGGCCACCTTAAATACCTTTTCTCATGATTGGATACACCTGCCTATGAAGTTCAAAGCTCAATGAGGTTACAAAACCAATTTAGTGGTTTGGTAAGTCAGTAAAAAGTAGTTAGGAGTGTTCAAATCAAGAAATTGATAAGGGTGCCCATACTTTTGCACAGGTCAAATTTTATTTAAATGTGGATTGCACATTTTCTGTTAGTACAATAAACCTCATTTCAATCCAGAAATATTACTCAGTCCATCAGTTATTAGATATATGAAACTGAAATAGCTGTTGCAAAAACCCAAATTGTTTTAAAGAAAAAAGGTTAACATTAATAGGGGTGCCCAAACTTTTTCATATGACTGTATACTGTTTGTTATTTCTGTGTTACCTATTATTATTTGTTTGGGGTTGCCCGTTGGACAGCGCCCCCTTGTGTTAGAGTGTCAATAATAGGTAATAAAGGCTGCTGTGGCTAATTTTTAACCAAGTCGCATGCAGTCTGTGTGTTATTTATTAAGGTTAAGGTTGGGATATCATAAAGCATCACGACTGGAGAATCCTTCCTCAGTGGTCAAGAAAAAAACAAATTGGTATAGATCAAAGTGTGCCAGGCACTATGATGCGAGCATATAGCAAAATGAACTGGCCTCCCTCATTCTCTCACCTGATCCTGTAGGGATCGTGGAAGGGGAAGGGGGGAGGAGGCAAGAGGGAGAAGGAATTCTCCACAATGAAACAAAACCTCCTGAATCTAAGGGTAAGAACGCACTTTGCTTTTTACCTGCTTTTTACCTGTTTTTTCAACTGCAGCGTTTAATGCCAAAATGGATGTGTTCTGCTTTTCAAGCTTAGTCTATGGGAATTTGGGTTTCTTGTCCGCACTATGCAGTTCAAACTGGAGCCTTTTTGTGGCAGAACTTTGGTCAAAAACTCAGCTTTGCAGTGCAAAACCCAAATGGCAAAAACAATTGACATGTCAATGAAAAAGCAGGTAAAAAGCAGGTAAAAAGCAAAATGCGTTCTTACCCTTAGTCCAGTCGGATGGACCAGACATGTGCTATCCAAAGCAGGACAGGGTGGGATGGATGGACCTGGAGTGAGTCAAATCCCCACGTGTATCGCCACCTGTGGTGGCTTTTTCAAGGGCAGAGAATAGTGGCCACGTGAATTACATACATGTAGTCACGTGCTGACTAAACATACGTGTCTTTGCTCAATGAAACTGAATTGAGCAACGCCAGACTCGTCCAGTCGGAATGGGGCCAGAAGCATACAGATTGCATACAAGTGCTCACAGGACTGTCGACAATGACATTGGCAAGGAAGAATCCTAAAAGTGTGCAGTGCATGTGCTGTGAAAATTTAGAAGCCTGAAGTCATCTATAGTGACTGCAGACTTTCATCTCAGTGGCTGAATTGTTAGCAGTGCAGTCTTGCAGCGCTGGGGTCCTGGGTTCAAATGCCACCAAGGACACCATCTGCAAGGAGTTTGTATGTTCTCCCCGTGTTTGCGTGGGTTTCCTCTGGGTACCCTAGTTTCCTCCCAAACTTCAAAGTTATACAGATAGGGACCTTAGATTGTGAGCCCCAATGGGGTCAGTGTTACTGATGTATGTAAAGCGCTTTGGAATTAATGGCGCTATATAAATGAATAAATATTATTATTATTATTATATCTCAAACCTGGAAAAGCCCTTTAATTATAAAAGTAATCACTGTAGCATGCTAATTGTAACAGCGTGTATTATACTCACTGTCAGAATTCAGCTTTGTTTATTAGTTCTAGCAGTCACCACATGGTCACTCCACTATGGAATTTTCATACTAACGGTCATATGACAACTATCTTTTCTTCCTGGTCCTCTCAGTTTTTCACTGAACATTGAGAAAATTAGGCAGAAAAGTTCATTGGTACGTGAATAAAAGTGTTCAGATCACAAATGAATGTTTTATCACGTGACAACTAATTAGCTTGGGAGGGGAGCCAAACTAAATTCTTGTCCCGGGCGCCAGAAAACCTTTATACACCTGTATGGAATAGCGCTGAATTATGAAAGGATAGATGCCCAGGTGAATAGCGCTGTAGTGGCCAGCTTGAAAGAGGTTTCAATAGACCAGTGGTGTGTGTGGCTTCTGGGGTCAGCATGTGCGACACTAGTGTAACGGGGTGCCAGGGGTGCCTCCGGCCTGGTAGTCGTGGCCCTTGCTATCAGGCTTACCCCTGGTTCCACCGTCACTATGGGGACAGGAGATGACTTGGTGGGGCAGAGTGTGGTGGTGATGCAGATGTTATCCGGCGCACAAACACTCTTCAGGCAGGGTTCGATGCAATGAACAAACATTCTTTTATTCTTCACAAAAGTCCCAAACAAAGCAATAAAGGTGATGATACGCTTTCTTAGCTGGGGGAAGCCTGTCCTTGCGTCCCCTCCAGTGGGGATGTGCCTGACTACTCCACTTCGCCCGGCTCCCACTTCTGGCTACCCACAGCCCGGACCCACACCGGACTGCTTCACACTATGAGGTTCCGCCCGCTCCTTTTCTCACCGGCTTCCCTGATTTCCAGCTCCCACACTCTGCCCCGGCTCTGCTGCTCCGCTCCTGTCCCCGAGACGACTGCTCCCTTGATCTCATCTTTCCCTCACACCCTTGCTCTCTCCTCCCCTTGTCTCTGCCGGCTCCTCCTCCCCACTGTGGTGACAGCCGTCCCACCCGGCCACTAGGGGTACCCTAACACAATACACATGCACATACAAAGAAAACATTTTTATTAATAACATTTCCGGGTTAACTATGCTCCCTTTTGCAGGGGGTCTGCTCACCCACTGCATACCTCCCCTCTTAAAACCCGAGCCTCCCGGCACGGCTCTTACTTAAAACACACAGAAGCACGTAAAGTCTGCAATACCGTCCACAATAGGCGCAGCACCCGCACAGAGAGCACCAGTCCCGCGCCCGGCGGTTTCTGCAGCGCTCCCGGTCCTTCTTTCAACTAGCGCCCGGAGGCTCAACAGCGCTCCCGGTCTTAGATGGGGCGACTGCCCGTACAAACACACAGAATGGGGCAACGGCCCGTAAAACTTTAAAAGAACTTCTGCCGGCTAAACGGCGCCGGACTTAAAGAACAGATCAGCAGTGGTGACTTACTCTGGGGGCCAGGCCCTCTTCCATTCCCTGGACGGCCACCAGTGTGCCCAGTTCTCCTCCTCTGGACGGCCACCAGTGTGCACAGCTCTCCTCCTCTGGACGGCCACCAGTGTGCGCAGCTCTCCTCCTCTGGACGGCCACCAGTGTGCGCAGCTCTCCTCCTCTGGACGGCCACCAGTGTGCCCAGTTCTCCTCCTCTGCTTGAGCCTGGATATAGGCCCCCAGAGATTGTCCCGGCTGGCGGCGGATTCGCCTGAAAGACACAGGGGCGAAAGGCGGCTCCACCGGCACAGCTGCTGCAGCTCCTCTTGGGGGTGATGGCGTCTCTGCCCGAGATGGCGGTGGTGTCGACGCTGAGACTGGGAAGAGTGGAGGCGGGTCTTCGTTTCCCGCTCTTAAACGGACTCCACCCCCAGCCTCACGCGTCATCTTGACTCCTCCGCTGAGGTACTTCTTTTTCTTCTTCTTCCATGCCCTGGAGCTGGCGCCTCCCCTCTTTGGGCGGAGTACTCCATGCTTTCTCTTCGGCACCGGCCAGCCCCAGGCTCTTCTTTCGGCGCCAACTTTCCGCGCCTTTTCTTCCTCACAGATAACGGCCTCCTTGCCGCCATCTTGTACCCGGTCCAACGCTACGGGTACTGGGTTCTCTTCCCACCACAGGACTGGAAATCTTGTATCCTGGTCCGGATCCTGTGCTTCAGGCACGACCCGATCTCCAGCCTCCTGGGTCCCTGGCAGGGGACTCGTATCCTGCCGACTACGCCACATGTAACGGGGTGCCAGGGGTGCCTCCGGCCTGGTAGTCGTGGCCCTTGCTATCAGGCTTACCCCTGGTTCCACCGTCACTATGGGGACAGGAGATGACTTGGTGGGGCAGAGTGTGGTGGTGATGCAGATGTTATCCGGCGCACAAACACTCTTCAGGCAGGGTTCGATGCAATGAACAAACATTCTTTTATTCTTCACAAAAGTCCCAAACAAAGCAATAAAGGTGATGATACGCTTTCTTAGCTGGGGGAAGCCTGTCCTTGCGTCCCCTCCAGTGGGGATGTGCCTGACTACTCCACTTCGCCCGGCTCCCACTTCTGGCTACCCACAGCCCGGACCCACACCGGACTGCTTCACACTATGAGGTTCCGCCCGCTCCTTTTCTCACCGGCTTCCCTGATTTCCAGCTCCCACACTCTGCCCCGGCTCTGCTGCTCCGCTCCTGTCCCCGAGACGACTGCTCCCTTGATCTCATCTTTCCCTCACACCCTTGCTCTCTCCTCCCCTTGTCTCTGCCGGCTCCTCCTCCCCACTGTGGTGACAGCCGTCCCACCCGGCCACTAGGGGTACCCTAACACAATACACATGCACATACAAAGAAAACATTTTTATTAATAACATTTCCGGGTTAACTATGCTCCCTTTTGCAGGGGGTCTGCTCACCCACTGCACTAGGACACTGGATGGACACACCATAGCCTACAAGTTTAAGCCATGATTTTGATGTGCCTAGTTTTTTCTAATATTCTAAAATATATTTATGCTATGGTTAACATTGTGGTATTTTTCTCATGACATCCATGACACCTTGGCTTATCTTTTTTGTTACAGATAAGATAATGTTCCATCTCAAAGAGAACATTTTCTTAGGGGTACTTCTCACATAGCGAGATTGCTGCTGAGTCACAGGTTTTGTGACGCACCAGTGACCTCATCAGTGATCTCGCTGTGTGTGACACTAAGCAGCGACCTGGCCCCTGCTGTGAAATCGCTGATCGTTATACACTGTTCTGGTCCATTTTTTTCTCTTTGGTCTCCCGCTGTGCAGCACACATGGGCGTGAGACCACGAGCACTGACTCTGTGTAAGCAGCGTACGCTGGTAACCAGGGTAAATATCGGGTAACTAAGCAAAGCGCTTTGCTTAGTTACCCGATATTTACCCTGGTTACCAGCGTACACCGCTTAGCGCTGGCTCCCTGGACACGTAGCCAGGGTACACATCGGGTTACTAAGCAAAGCACTTTGCTTGGTTACCTGATATTTACCCTGGTTACCAGCGTACACCTCTTAGCGCTGGCTCCCTGCACACGTAGCCAGGGTACACATTGGGTTACTAAAGCAAAGCGCTTTGCTTGGTTACCTGATATTTACCCTGGTTACCAGCGTACACCGCTTAGCGCTGGCTCCCTCTACACGTAGCCAGGGTAAATATCGGGTAACCAAGCAAAGGGCTTTGCTTAGTTACCCGTTATATACCCTGGTTACCAAGTACAGAGTCGCTAGTGGCTGGTGGCTGGTCACTGGTGAGATCTGCCTGATTGACAGCTCACCAGCAACCATGTAGCGACGCACCAGTGATCCTGACCAGGTCGTATCATGGTCGGAATCGCTGGTACGTCGTTTAGTGAGACAGTACCCTTACTTTATTCTTATCTTACTTTATCTTGCTTTTCTTAAGACCCCGTTACACGCAGCAACATCGCTAATGAGATATCGCTGGGGTCACGGAATTCGTGACGCACATCCGGCCTTGTTAGCGATGTCGTTGTGTGTAACACCTACGAGCGACCACTAACGATCAAAAATACTCACCTAATCGTTGATTGTTGACACGTCGTTCATTTTCATAATATCGTTGCTGGTGTTGGATGCAGGTTGTTCGTCGTTCCTGAGGCAACACACATCGCTACGTGCGACACCCCGGGAACGACGAACAGCAGCGTTCCTGCATCCTCTGGCAACGAGGTGGGCATGTCGTTAATGCGGCTAGTCTCCGCCCCTCCGCTTCTATTGGCGGGCCGCTGTGTGATGTCGCTGTGACGGTGCACGAACCTCCCCCTTAAAAAAGAGCTTGTTCGCCGCCCACAGCGGCGTCGCTAAAAAGGTAAGTCCGTTTTACGCGTCCTAGCGATATTGTTCGCCACGGGCAACGATTTGCCCGTGATGCACAAACGACGGGGGCAGGTGCGATCGCTAGCGACATCGCTAGCGATGTCGCTGCAAGTAAAGCAGCCTTTATCCTAATTTTATTCTAAGGGAGAAGAGAGAAAAGAAATAATAGAAGGAAGTATGGAATGAGTTTTATACTGTTCTTTCTATCCTTCTGTTCCTTCATAATCCTATGATGTTTTCCCATATTTTATTATACTTTTTTGGGGGCCATAATAGGGTATATATGAGGTTGCGTGGACCATCATACTATATGAGAAGAAGTATGTCCATAATTGAGTATACAAGCGGTTGTGGGGGCCATCATACTATATAGGGAGAAATGGGAGATATAATGAAGTATATATGAGGCTGTAGGGGGTCATCATATTGTATATAGGGAGTTTTGGGGGCTATTAATCTGTATATTGGGAGAAGTTTGTACCTTAAAGTAAATAAGAGGTTGTGAAGGCCATCATTACTGGTACGTCGTTTAGTGAGACAGTACCCTTACAACGTACGCTGCTTATGTGGCACCCTGGACAAGCCAGAACGTCACAGGTACTACATCAACACACCCCACACCCCGGCTAGGCACACCTAGCTCAAACACAAATCCCTGTTGCCTCCCTCCAGGGGCTGATGTCCACACCAGGGGGTGGGCCAGGCGGTTGGCCCTGCCCACCGAGGAGTGCACAGTCCTGGAGGCGGGAAAAGGAGGGAGTTTAGATTAAGTTTTAGAGAGTGAAGTGGTAGTAGAGGAGACTGACCGTGTCCGGGTGCGTGGCCCGGGCACATACAGCAAGGTTGGCAGACGGTGGTGACCGTCTGCAGGAGAGGCTGATTGGAGTGAACCGTAAGGACCGGGGACGGGCGTTGGCCCCCCGGTGCCGGATCAGGGAGTGAAGAGAAGCCAGCACCATTCGGCAGGGCCTACGGACCCCAACCAGGCTAGGAGTCGCCGTAAAACCGGTCAAATCCGTTAGCGAAGGGAACCTCCGGGGTTTCCCAGCAGTCAAGACCCGATTGAAGGCAACAGCTCACACCGTAAAGGGAAACACAGTCACCGCCAAGGCTACAGTTCCCAGGGCCAGAGCCTGCGGGCAAAAGGGGCTCCCTCAGCATCCATCCAAGCTGGGGAGCGGGTTACCGGTGGGAAGCCATTGGAACTGTAAACACAACACACGTGCAGGGAAAGGCAGTCACCATCAACCTACCGGGAGGAGAACAACCGCAGCCGTCTGTGGGACCCGTCCATCCAGCCGTTTGTTTTACTGGAGACTTTACATTCGTAATTGGCTGAGTGAGTACCACCGTGCCATGCGGCACAGCGCTGCCCCCGCGACCCTGCACCTCACCAGGCCCCGTAACCCGCCTGCCATCCCTAACCCTCACCGGGGCCCCGGGACAACCAACCCCCCTACCCACGGAGGGGAGAACTAACATCCAGGCTGCCTCCTGTCATCACTCCCGGGATCCCCATCCAGAGCAGCGGTGGTGTCACAACCTCACCACAACCGTGGGTGGCGTCACGGACAATATCCCCAAACCACACACCACCCCCTTTCACTCACGGGCGAGGAACGCCGCTCGATTCCCTGGGATCCGGCCCACCGCTCAAGCCACCACCGAGCAGCAGCAGCCGGACCCGAGCAGTGGGTGAGCGCAGCGTCCCCTCCTCCGCCCGTGACAACTTGGCGTCACGAACAGGATCTTACCGCTCTGCCGTCTGGTAGAGGTGCGCCTTGTGACCGCCGGAGGTGTCCGGCTGAAAATTTGGAGAAGCCGCCATTTTGGGCGCAAAAAGTCCGCGCTCGAGCGTCTTCCCGAGTAGTGGAGGCGCGAAAGCTGAAACCCCACCCCTGTAGAGGAGGAGCCGGAAAAAGACTAAGGGGGACGCGGATGGAGAGATGGCGGCGTCCTCGAATTGGGGCACGGGAGTACCCGCCACTGGGGCGTCTAAGCTCTGGGGGAACCGAGGAGGAGTAGCCTTTGAAGACTGCGGCCCGGGTGAGCTCCCCGCCGGGACCGCTGCGTGGCTGGAGCGGGAGCTGGGCTGGTTCTGCTTGAAGGTGAGGGTGCAGAGCCTGCAGCAGCTGCTGGATTGGAAGGCGGAGATGCGCAGAATGGTTGCCGTAGTGGGGGCCCGTGAGCAAGGGGCCGCTGCAGCCGTGCCGCGTCGCGATCAGTCCACCCAAACTCCAGAACCAGACCTGATTGCCGGGGCCAGCACCGCAGCCGGAGGTCCAGAGAGAATGCCGCTGATGGAGGAGGGGGTCCCGAGCACGCTGCCCCCGCCATCGTTCCTAACGGCCGTCAGTGGTTCTGGACTGAACTGCCTATGGAAGGAGAACCCAATGTACCGTCCGGTCCCCGAGTGGGCCGACCCCCTGCGGTGGTAGCCACCCCAAAGTCAGCGGTGCCCCGCTGCAAGCTGTCCCCGTTGGGACCACCAGTTTAAAAGTTTTGAATGATAAGAGCAAATCAACCGAAGAAGTAACCTGATTGAGGTTTTGATTGAACCGGCCGTTGCCGGCAACTGTTGTCCCCGTAGGGACTCTCTGCAATCCTTGCGTAAGGAACTTCTTACGGACAAGCCCGAGAACTTGCAGGGCAACCACAAACTTAGGGGAATGTAAATAAAAATGTGTTGGCTTGATACCGTTGCCGCCTCCGGAGAGGCTGATTTGGGAAGATGGGCCTGGAGGAAAGGGATGGCCCAGGCCCGCCACTACCGTAACCGGTGACTATCCTCCGGGGGTTCAGGGGTCCCCATGGACGCGGGTCCCCTGAAAGAGACAGAACCCGCTCGGGCAGCCTGGTGATGGACTGGGGTCAAGGGGTGCTGCCCACTTCTTAGGGGCAGCATCAGGGCCAGGTTGTTTGGGTGGGAGAAGAGCGGAAGCCGTTACCGTTTGCAACATTTAAGTACCGTACCTCCCGTTATGGGAAGATTGATGCAAATGCTTATGTTTAATGTTTATTGTGTTTTACCCCTTTTCTACAGTTAACGAAAATAAAACCGGTGACGGACGGGCAGCCCGCGGACGGTCTGCATTTTACTAAGGGGGAATGTGGCGCCCTGGACAAGCCAGGACGTCACAGGTGCTACATCAACACACCCCACACCCCGGCTTGGCACACCTAGGTCAAACACAAATACTTGTTGCCTCCCTCCAGGGGCTGATGTACACACCAGGGGGTGGGCCAGGCGGTTGGCCCCGCCCACCGAGGAGTTCACAGTCCTGGAGGCGGGAAAAGGAGGGAGTTCAGATTAAGCTTTAGAGAGTGAAGTGGTAGTAGAGGAGACTAACCGTGTCCGGGTGCGTGGCCCCGGAACATACAGCAAGGTTGGCAGACGGTGGTGACCGTCTGCAGGAGAGGCTGATTGGAGTGAACCGTAAGGACCGGGGACGGGCGGTGGCCCCCCGGTACCGGATCGGGGAGTGAAGAGAAGCCAGCACCATTCGGCAGGGCCTACGGACCCCGACCAGGCTAGGAGTCGCCGTAAAACTGGTCAAATCCGTTAGCGAAGGGAACCTCCGGGGTTTCCCAGCAGTCAAGACCTGATTGAAGGCAACAGCTCACACCGTAAAGGAAACACAGTCACCGCCAAGGCTACAGTTCCCAGGGCCAGAGCCTGCGGGCAAAAGGGGCTCCCTCAGCATCCATCCAAGCTGGGGAGCGGGTTTCCGGTGGGAAGCCATTGGAACCGTAAACACAACACACGTGCAGGGAAAGGCAGTCACCATCAACCTACCGGGAGGAGAACAACCGCAGCCGTCTGTGGGACCCGTCCATCCAGCCGTTTGTTTTACCGGAGACTTTGCATTCATCATTGGCTGAGTGAGTACCACCGTGCTGTGCAGCACAGCGCTGCCCCCGCGACCCTGCACCTCACCAGGCCCCGTAACCCGCCTGCCATCCCTAACCCTCACCGGGGCCCCGACACAACCAACCCCCCTACCCACGGAGGGGAGAACTAACATCCAGGCTGCCCCCTGTCATCGCTCCCGGGATCCCCGTCCAGAGCAGCGGTGGTGTCACAACCTCACCACAACCGTGGGTGGCGTCACGGACAATATCCCCAAACCACACACCACCCCCTTTCACTCACGGGCGAGGAACGCCGCTCGATTCCCCGGGATCCGGCCCACCGCTCGAGCCACCACCGAGCAGCAGCAACAGCAGCAGCCGAACCCGAGCAGTGGGTGAGCGCAGCGTCCCCTCCTCCGCCCGCGACACTTATATAGGGAGAAGTGGGTTTATAATAAAGTATATAACAGGTTATAGGGCCATCATACTGTGTACATAGGAAGAAGTGAGGAGGTAATACAGTATTTGAGATTGTCAGGGCCATCATACTATACATAAGGAAAAATGTAGACTGCAATAAAGTATATGAGAGGCTGTGGGGGATATAATACAGTGTATAGGGAAGTGTGAGAATCATCATACAGTGTATAGAGAGCTGTAGGGACTATCATACAGGATATACAGTAATGTAGAGTCCATCATACAGTAAATAGAAAGTTGTGGGAACCATCACACAATGTATAGGGAGTTGTAGGGATTCTCATACAGTTTATTGGTAGTTGTGAGGAACATCATACAGTGTACAAGGAGCTGTAAGGACCATCATACAGTGTATAGGGGGCATCATACTATATATAGGGAGAAGTGGGGTCATAATAAAGTATATAACAGATTATGGTGCCATCATACTGTATATAGAGGAAGAACTGGGGACATAATAGAGTATATGAAATGGTAGGGGCCACCATACTATATAAGTAGAAATGCGGGCTGTAATAAAGTATATAGGAGGCTGTGTGGGACATAATACAGTGTATAGGGAGGTGTAAGGACCATCATACAGTGTACAGGCAGCTATAGGGACCATCATAGAGTGTAGAGAGACCTGTATGGACCATCATACAGTGTAGAGAGAGCTGTAAGGACCATCATACAGTGTAGAGAGAGCTGTAAGGACCATCATACAGTGTATAGGGTGCTGTGGAGAGCATCATACAGTATATAAAAGTTGTGGGGACCATATATAGTGAATAGGGAGCTAAAGCAAAAAAATTAGCCGGAGCGTGAGTTGGTACATATGCACGTTATAAGCGCATGTTCACACTGGCCATGAGACAAAAAAACCCAAGATGAAAATAATACATAGTACATATGAATAAACATAGGGTACTTAGTAAGCAATATTTTTGATCAAAAAAGCATAAGGCCATCCCACCGTGACAAGGTGTACTCAAATCGGGACGGTCCCTAACACTCTCTAGTATTAAAACCTTACCATAGGTCAAAACAGACCTCAGTCTGAATAAGGGCAGAGAGTGACTGGGTCCTGACTATGGACACACAGATATAGGAGGCACTATAGATTAAGGGTAAGAACGCACTTTGCTTTTTACCTGCTTTTTCAACTGCAGCGTTTAATGCCAAAATGGATGTGTTCTGCTTTTCAAGCAAAGTCTATGGGAATTTGGTTTTCTAAACCGCACTATGCAGTTCAGACTGCAGCCTTTTTGTGGCAGAACTTTGGGCAAAAACTCAGCTTTGCAGTGCAAGTCCCAAATGGCAAAAACAATTGACATGACTTGAAAAGCAGAACACATCCATTTTGGCATTAAACGCTGCAGTTGAAAAAGCAGCAAAAAAGCAGGTAAAAAGCAAAGTGCATTCTTAGGGTATGTGCGCACGTTGCTTTTTACCTGCTTTTTACCTGCTTTTTTGCTGCTTTTTCTTCTGCGCTGTTTAATGCCAAAATGGATGTGTTCTTCTATTCAAGCAAAGTCTATGGGAATTTGGGTTTCTTGTTCACACTATGTTGTTCAAAATGCTGCCTTTTTGTGGCAGAACTTTGGTCAAAAACTCAGCTTTTCAAAGAAGCAACATGTCAATTGTTTTTGCCATTTGGGTTTTGCACTGCAAAGCTGAGTTTTTGACCAAAGTTCTGCCACAAAAAGGCAGCATTTTGAACAACATAGTGTGAACAAGAAACCCAAATTCCCATAGACTTTGCTTGAATAGAAGAACACATCCATTTTGGCATTAAACAGCGCAGAAGAAAAAGCAGCAAAAAAGCAGGTAAAAAGCAGGTAAAAAGCAACGTGCGCACATTACCCTAAATGCCCAGTTCAGGGAAAAGGGGACCACACCCTATTTGTACTGAGTACAAGACACTAAAGAAAGAAAGAAAAACTGAGCAGGAGCATGAGTTAGTATGCATACATATTATAAGATCAAGAAGACAAAGAAAACCCAATATGAAGATAATATGGACATATACCCTGCTGTAACTAAATAAATGCATAGTACATACAGTGGAACCTCGCTTAACGAGTAACCCACTTAACGAGAATTTTGCTTAACAAGCAAAGCTTTCTGTAAATTTGTAACTTGGTTTACAAGAAAGCTTTCACCTCAAATCCTCACCTCAGACACTTCCGGTTCCGTCCATCCACCGCGCTCTGACCCGCTCTTGCAGTCCACACAAACACGCACAAGCACGCACAAGCACACACAAACACACACAAACACGCACAAGCATGCACAAACACACACAAACACGCACGCACACACATACAGTATTATGCTCACCTTACCATCCGTTCCACCGCCGGTCTCATGGTTCTTGTAGTTCCCGGGTACATCGCGACATGCTCGCGGCGAACTACAAGTACCATGAGGCCGGCGGTGGAACGAAAAGTAAGGTGAGCATATAATATGTGTACCTTCCGCCTCCTGGATCCTGTAGTTCGCCGCTCCGCTCCACTCCAGGCTGTGCATCGGCATCCATAGCGACGAAGCAGGAACTTCCTGGTTCCTGTCACCGCTACTCAAAGGCAGCGCCCTGGCCAATCAGAGGCAAGCGGCTCTGCCTTTGACATCCGCGTTCTGGCAGGAAGTTCTTCCCTCGTCGTTATGGTCACCCGATACACGGCTCGCACCGGAGAACAGCAAGTCACAGGAGACCGGCGATGGAATAGAAGGTAAGGTGAGCATATAATATGTGCGTTTGCGTGCGTGCTTGTGTGTTTGTGTGAGTTTGTGTGAGTTTGTATGTGTTTGTGTGCGTTTGTGCATGTGTGGAATGACAGAATTGGGGAACAGGATGGGACATTTAACTAGTTGTGGAATGAATTGTCTGCATTGCAATGATTTCCTATGGAAAATCTTGCTCTGCTGAACGAGTAACTTGGTTAACAAGCACAGTCACAGAACGGATTGTTCTCGTTAAGCAAGGTTCCACTGTATACATAAACATAGGGTACTTAGTAATGTGTAGGGAGCTGTAGGGACCATCATACAGTTTACAAGGAGCTGTAGGGATCATCATACTGTGTATAGGGAGCTGTAGAGACCATTTATATAGTGTATAAGGAGCTGTATGGACCACTACACAGTATATAGGGGGGCATGATACTATATATAGGGAGAAATGGGGTCATAATAAAGTATATAACAGGTTATGGGGTATCATGCTGTGTATATAGGAATAAGTGGAGACATAATACAGTATATGAGATTGCAGGGACCATCATATTATATCTACATATGTGGGCTGTAATAAAGTATATAAAAGGCTTTGTAGGACATAATATAGTTTATATGGAGGTATAAATACCATCATACAGTGTATAGTGAGTTGTAGGGTCCATCATACAGTGTATAGAGAGCTGTAGGAGCAATCATACATTGTATAGGGAACTGTATGGCTTATTAAACAGTTTATAGGGAGCAGTGGGGTCCATCGTATAGTGTATAAAGAACCATAGAGACCATCATACAGTATAGAGAAAGTTAAAAAAGAGCAAGTTGTGATGTATTATTCATATTAAGACACTTAGAATAGGGTCAATCATGATAAATAGGACTTAAATGATTATGGGCAAAAATCGCAGGACATGTTAGAGAAAAAGGAGGAGAAAAAAGCGATCATAAAAGCCCAAAAGACCAATAGACAGGAATTACAGTACAATGTACTTTTTATTAATATTTTATTATGTATTTTTCATATAAATACAACAAGTGTGAGTGTGGGCAGAAAAATCATACGCCAAAATATACATACAGCGGTTCTGTCAATACAATTCATTACATAAGGCTGCACATTCCTGCAACTTGTATGAAATATTCAAAGGGAGGACTCTAGTACCTGTGCATACAAGGTACTCCAATTAGTGTCACGTACATATACAAATCCAATAGCACGGTCCTTATAATAATTATATATATGCCAAGGATACATAGATAACCATATATTCTATATTGGAGAACCTAAAAGCATGCAAAAGCACAGAGTCCCCCATCTCATTCATGGTTACAACTCATGGTTCATAAAGCAGTCATTTTACGGGACGCCACTAGATGTCACTATAACCATGTGAGTGTGTATAACTCTCACCTGGTTAGTAGTAGCTCCCTATCTATGCTAAACGTATTTGCATCAATAGATGCGATCAGTCAATATGGACTGGAGCTAACCACTAAATAATACACAGAAGAGCAGCCATCAAAACCAATGTATTTACTTACAATGAATGGATTCCCCGCTGATGGTGATAAGGCTCCCTCATGGTTCATAAAGCAGTCATTTTACGGGACGCCACTGGGTGTCACTATAACCATGTGAGTGTATGTAACTCTCACCTGGTTAATAGTAGCTCCCTATCTACACTAAACGTATTTGCATCAATAGATGCGATCAGTCAATATGGACCAGAGCTAACCACTAAATAATACACAGAAGAGCAGCCATCAAAACCAATTAATTTACTTACAATGAGTGGATTCCCCGCTGATGGTGATAAGGCTCCCGACACGTGTTTCAGTTCACTACCTTCGTCAGGGGGCGTGAGTTTATAGGGAGCAGTGGGGTCCATCGTATAGTGTATAAAGAACCATAGAGACCATCATACAGTATAGAGAAAGTTGTGGGGACCAATATACAGTGTATAGGGAGCTGTGGGGACCATCATACAGTGTATAGAGAGCTTCCCACCACCCCCAGACCATTAAAGCAGTACCAACAGGGCAATTTTTACGTATGCGGAGAATCTGCTCCAGTGCGGGAAAGTTTGAAAATCAAGCTAGACTCCTGAGTGACAACTTAGCTGAGAGAGGCTATAAACCAAAAAATATAAGATCAGGATATATTAGAGCAGCCAAAAGTAATCGTGAGTCTCTTTTAACAACTAAAAACAGAAATAACAGTAAAGATCTACAACCTGTGAGATTTATCACAGCGTTTAATAATAGATGGCATGAAATTAAAACCATTTTTCAGAGACATTGGCAGATATTGCTGGCAGACAAAGATCTAGCCAGACATCTGACTTCATATCCGTCAATGACTTGGCGCAGATCCAAAAATCTCAAAGATCTACTAACCCGTAGTCACTATGTCCCTTTGAATAATAATCCATTCAGTCAAAAAGGACCCAAATGGGGCTGTTACAAATGCGGGACTTGCTCCGCATGTAAATATGTGCAGAGATGTACAACATTTGAGAACAGTGGGGGAACAAAAAACTACTCCATTACATTTAATATCACATGTAGGACTGAGATGGTGATATATCATGCTAGCTGTTCATGCAACATGATATATATCGGTATGACCACCAGACAGCTAAGAGTGAGAACTCTGGAGCACATTCGCGATATCATCAACGCTAAGGGGTGTAAGGATATCAGTGAGCTAAAAACAATACCAAAACATTTTTTCCTTTACCATAAGTGCAACCCCACCAGTCTTAAAGTAAAAGGTATTGACCATGTCAGCCTGGGAGCCAGAGGGGGAAACTACAAAAATGAACTTTTAAAAAAAGAAACAAAATGGATTGTAGTACTTGACACCATGGCCCCAAGAGGGCTAAACGAATCCTTGAGCTTCAGGTCCTTTTTGCATGTGTAGCGCGAATTTTAATACACTACATTTCAATATATAAGATTTTAATATAATTTCCTGTTCTTTTTTCTATGCCTCTGTCTCTAGCATATAGCAATATCATACGCTACAGAAAACATCCACTCTGTTGAATTCTATGGACCCTCTCCCTCTCTTTGATGATAAAAAAGTCCAAGGCTATAATGTTAGCCATATGGATGAATAGAACCGAATACTGAAAAGCTGGAGAATATGTGAACTGCTGATGGACGTAGTGATTCAACACTAAGTACAATGTGTATGCTTGCATATATACAATAAGATATGGGAGACACTATGTCAGTGTCATTATATAACTGTATGCTGGTAACACATTATGATTATCCATATATCTATATGTGAATGTTTTCAGATATATGCTCAAGTTTGAGTTTTAAGACTAATTAATATAACTTTCTTACATGATTGAGCTTGGCTGCCGTCTGACGCTGGGGGACGCAGCGTCTGTGTGCGCTGTGCAGTTCCTGCGCGTGACTCGCCGACAGAGTGGGTTGGCATGGAGACCGGAATACACATCCGGTCTCCATGCCCGCTCCGTGTCACGTGGCCGCTGACTGCAGATTTGCGGTCACGTGGCGCGTGACGTGCTCGATAGGCGACTGGCGCCCAGGATGCGCATCACGCAGGCGCATGCGTCCATACACCCGACCGGAGACGTGCACCTGAACTCAATCATGGACCCTTCATAAAGGGGATATGCTATAGACTGCACATACCTCCTGATGAAACCGGCAGTGCGGTGAAACGCGCGTCGAGGTTGGAGTAGGTGCAAGTTACGGTGCTGCTGTGGACGCATATTGGATACATAATGACAACAGGTATTTGGACTGAACTATGGGGCTAAGCAGATAGATGGAGGCAACGCTATGGTCACATGCCTGCTACCACAAACTACTAAGGCATGCTTATTATAGTGTCCTCCAATTAGTCTACACAGCGTTTGGTAATTTACCCAGTTTTACATAGGGTGTTCATAATTTCACACCAGTATAAAACTTACAACACTGGTATTCTATACTGTGCAACTGTAGAATATATCCCCTTTGGTCCACTCCTGTCAATATATGATATATCCATTTATACTGGCCGTTACGATACGGGCAGATGCAGCTATTGTAACACTGTGCCACTCCTTATAAGTGCGGCTTGACATCCCTCCCTACATTCCAAAAATGTTATCCTATATATGATGAAATTTTTATATGAATTTTGCACGAGCACTTTGTATAAATAAAACTTGATTTGATAAATATAAAGCACGATTCCTGGATTCTTTATAGGTTGCTAGTGTATAGAGAGCTGTAGGGACCATCATACAGTGTAGAGAGAACTGCGGAGACCATCATACAGTACAGAGGGAGTGATAGGGACCATCATACAGTGTATAAGGAGCTGTAGGGACCATCATCTAATATACAGTGCCTTGCAAAAGTATTCGGGCCCCCTTGAATTTTTCAACCTTTCCCACATTTCAGGCTTCAAACATAAAGATAAAAAATTTCAATGTTATGGTGAAGAATCAACAACAAGTGGGACACAATTGTGAAGTTGAACGAAATTTATTGCTCATTTAAAACTTTTTTAACAAATAAATAACTGAAAATTGGGGCGTGCAATATTATTCGTCCCCTTTACTTTCAGTGCAGCAAACTCATTCCAGAAGTTCATTGAGGATCTCTGAATGATCCAATGTCCTAATTGACTGATGATGATAAATATAAGCCACCGGTGTTTAATCAAGTCTCCGTAGAAATGCACCTGCTCTGTGATAGTCTGTGTTCTGTTTAAAGCACAGAGAGCATCATGAAGACCGAAGAACACAACAGGCAGGTCCGTGATACTGTTGTGGAGAAGTTTAAAGACAGATTTGGTTACAAAAAGATTTCCAAAACTTTAAACATACCAAGGAGCACTGTGCAAGTGATAATATTGAAATGGAAGGAGAATCATACCACTGCAAATCTACCAAGACCCGGACATTCATCCAAACTTTCATCTCAAACAAGGAGAAGACTGATCAGAGATGTGTGACGCCCTGGCGCTGCCAGGTAGTTACAGAGAAACACTACACCCCACACAACACCATCTCATATCAGGTACCATCTGCCACAAAACCCTACCCACCCCCTCAGGGTAGGAAGGACACACCAGTGGGTGGGACCAGGCGGATTGGGAGTGCCCACCTAGGGGTCTTGAGGATCCGGGGGAGGGAACCAGAGAGTTCTAGTGCAAGTTTGAGTCAGAGCGCAAGTGAAGTGAAGTCGGAGCCTAGTGAAGGGTAGCCAGGGTAGTGGCCCTGGTCTACAGGCTAAGTGGCAAGCGGTGGACCGTGTCCAAAGGCGATGGGAGTCCGGTTGCGGGAAATCCAAAGTGGACCGGGGCAAGGTTGCAGCCCGCCGGTACCGACAGCGGAGAGCCGTCCCGGAAACCGTGCACAGGCGGGGTACCTTGACCCTAGTTAGAAGACGGTTGCAAACCCCTTCTCTAATTAACCAGGCCGGGGACAAGGTTCCAGACATTGTTCCAGTGTGTTAGCCCAGATAGAGCAAAACGGCAGCCCAACGTGGGGGATAGGGTATCCGCAACAACCCATTGAGATCCCATGGGTCAGTTTTCGCGGGCACATCTCCCAACCAGACCAGAACCGGGAGAGGACTTCCCCGTTCCACACGAGGTTGTCCACAACAGGAGAAAAGTACAAAGTGCCGGAGGAAGGTACATTGGTACACCAGCCGGGTGTGGGAACCGCATACACCCGGACGCGTTAGCCGGCCACTGACATCTTGGTTTACCAGCGGACTTGTGTGCAATCATTTAATCATGAGTACACTAACACCCTCCGGTCCTGCCCGGCGCACCACCACCAGCAGCCATCACCTCCCGTGTTCTGGACACTGAGCCCCGGGGCATCCACACCTACCCACGGAGGGGTCAAACACCTAGCTGCCGCTCCATCGCCCCGGGTGCTCCCCCAACAGCAGCGGTGGTACTCCATCTTACCACACACCGTGGGTGGCGTCACGAAGTATCTACAACAATCCCCTACATATATTGCGCCCCTTTTTATTTGAGAGTGCGCACGACCCCCGGGTCCGGAGACCCCTCAAGCCACTGCGGATCCGGATCTGAGCAGCCCGACTGCTGACATGGGGGCGGCACAGATGCAGTCAAGAGGCCCATGATCACTCTGGATGAACTGCAGAGATCTACAGCTGAGGTGGGAGAGTCTGTCTATAGGACAACAATCAGTCGTACACTGCACAAATCTGGCCTTTATGGAAGAGTAGCAAGGAGAAAGCCATTTCTCAAAGATATCCATAAAAAGTGTTGTTTAAAGTTTGCCACAAGCCACCTGGGAGACACACCAAACATGTGGAAGAAGGTGCTCTGGTCAGATGAAACCAAAAATCGAACTTTTTGGGCACAATGCCAAATTATATGTTTGGTGTAAAAGCAACACAACTCATCACCCTGAACACATCTTCCCCACTGTCAAACATGGTGGTGGCAGTATCATGGTTTGGGCTTGCTCTTCTTCAGCAGGGACAGGGAAGATGGTTAAAATTGATGGGAAGATGGATGGAGCCAAATACAGGACCATTCTTGAAGAAAATCTGTTGGAGTCTGCAAAAGACCTGAGACTGGGACGGAGATTTGTCTTCCAACAAGACAATGATCCCAAACATAAAGCAAAATCTACATTGGAATGGTTCACAAATAAACGTATCCGGGTGTTAGAATGGCCAAGTCAAAGTCCAGACCTGAATCCAATCGAGAATCTGTGGAAAGAGCTGAAAACTGCTGTTCACAAACGCTCTCCATCCAACCTCACTCAGCTCGAGCTGTTTGCAAAGGAAGAATGGGCAAGAATTTCAGTCTCTCGATGTGCAAAACTGATAGACACACCCCAAACGACTTGCAGCTGTAATTGCAGCAAAAGGTGGCGCTACAAAGTATTAAATTAAAGGGGACAAATAATATTGCACGCCCCACTTTTCAGTTTTTTACTTTTTAAAAAAAGTTTAAAATAAGCAATACATTTCGTTTACCTTCACAATTGTGTCCCACTTGTTGTTGATTCTTCACCATAACATTAAAATGCTTATCTTTATGTTTGAAGCCTGAAACGTGGGAAAAGGTTGAAAAATTCAAGGGGGAAGAACACTTTCTCAAGGCACTGTATAAAGCTGAGTGTATGTGTGTATGTATGTATGTATGTGTGTGTGTATGTCCGCTAAAGGAATCCGCACCGTCGCATTTACAATCACGAAATTTTGCACAGACGCCTCATGTGACCCAGGGAATGACGAAGACTATGTTTTGACAGGAAAATTTTAACCCCACGCTTTACATTTACTCTCCAAAAAGCTGCCTCCAGTAAAGTGAATGGAGCCTGGAACTACAGGTTATTAATAGGAGCTGTGTTTTGTTGCTATAGAAACAAAGGACATTGTTAGTATAAGAAGCTTATGTGAGAGGTAATGTGATGTCGGTGGAGAGACAGACACAGAGAGAGAGACAGATAGACAGAGAGAGACACACAGACAGACAGGGAAAGAGAGAGATAGAGAGACAGACAGACAGGGAAAGAGACAGACGGGGAAAGAGACAAACGGGGAAAAAAAGACGGACAGAGAGACAAAACAGATGGGGAAAGAGACAGAGAAACAGAGACAGACAAGGAAAGAAACAGACAGAGACAGGCAGACACGAAAAGATACAGACTGAAAAAGACACAGACAAAGAGATGAACAAAGACAGATAGTGAAAGAGACAGGAAAAGAGATGGGGAGACAGACGGGGAAAGAGACAGACCTGGGAAAGAGACAGACCTGGGAAAGAGACAGACCTGGGAAAGAGACCGACAAAGAAAGAAAGAGACAGACAGACGGAGAAAGAGACAGATGGGGAAAGAGACAGACAGACACAGAGATAGAGACAGATAGACTGATACAAATACAGACAGAGAGATAGAAACAGACAGACAGAAACATAGACATAGACAGACAAGGAAAGAGACAGACAGAGAGACAGAAAGACAGACAAACAACGACACACAGACAGAGACTGGGAGAGAGACAGAGAGACAGTTACTATCGCGGGCAACGCCCGGGCACTACAGCTAGTCTATACATATAATTGTCTAATTCTGTCTGTCTGTAACGGAAATCCCGCGTCGCTGATTGGTCACGCCAGCCGCCCATGTCCCGCCCACCTCTCTGCTCAGCTGCCTCCAGATTGGATGTGGGTGTTGCTGAGGGAGTGGTGTGGGCAGGCCCCTTAGATACCCGACTGCGGTCTTCGCAACGTGACACAGACTGTCACAGAACCTGTGTTAGAGAGCAAATGGAGAGGAGAGAGGAAAATTAGCAAATGCAGGGGAAAAGAATGATTGCAGCGTGATGGCACGATGTGCGTGGGTGGCGGTGGGTGCTGATGCCGACCCTGCGTAGTTCACTCATGTTTACTAAACAAGTGTGATGTAATTCAGTCACGTTTACTCAACACGTTCTGTCAGTCACAGTGCAACATAGTTCAGTCACGTTCACTGCGCTGAACAGATACTACTTTACTGTATGTTATCACGATTAATGCTTCCTGTCTTCCAATGGGTTGTAAGCGAAAATACGCCACTGAGGATGGCAGAAAAGCAGCAGCAAGGCAATGACAACGTCAAGAGGAAGAGACACTTCAAATAATTACATACATATTCTAGAATACCCGATGCGCTAGAATCGGACCACCATCTAGTATAGTATATAAAGAGCTGTGGGGGCCATCATACAATATATAGGGAGCTGTAGGGACCATCAGACAGTCAGAAAGCTGTGGGACTATCATACAGTATATAAGGGGCCTGTAGAGGCACTCAAGACATTATTTGTTTTAAATGGGTGTTATTAGTTGAGGCTTTCAGGGGTAATTATTCCTTAAAGGGGGGGATTTTTACTTAAAGGGGATACACAAGGGTATTTGTTGCTTGAAGGAGGAACTTGGGATATTAAAACTTTCAAAGGAGCTTATCAGGCATTATTACTTGCTGCGGAAAGTAATACAGTGAGGGCTTTACTACCTTCTATGGTATACGAGTATTGTTGGAGGCCCACTCTGTCTGGCACATTGTCTTTGTAGCATTAATTGGTAAAGGGGTAAACCTATAGTATATGAGAGGTTGTGAGGACCATCACACAGTGTATAGGGAGCTGTGGGGATCATCATGCAGTATACAAAGAGCTGTGGGGGCAATCATACAGTATATAAGGAGCTGAAGGGACCATTATAGAGTGTACAGAGAGCTGAAGGGACCAACATATGTACATTGGGAGCTGTAATGACCATCCTACAGTGTAGAGTGAGCTGTAGGGACCATCATACAGCTTATATGAAGCTGTAGAGACCATCATACAGTGTATAGGCAGCTATAAGGACCATCATATGATATATAGAAAGCTCTAAGGACCATCATACAGTTTATAGGGAGATGAAGGGACCATTTTACAGTACATATGAAGCTTTAGGGACCATCGGGCTGCACGGTGGCTCACTGGTTAGCATTGCAGCCTTGCAGCGCTGGGGTCCTGGGTTCAAATCCCACCAAGGACACCATCTGCAAGGAGTTTGTATGTTCTCCCCGTGTTTGCGTGGGTTTCCTCCAGGTTCTCCGGTTTCCTCCCATACTCCAAAGACATACAGATAGGGACTCTAGATTGTGAGCCTCAATGGGGACAGTGTTGCCAATGTATGTAAAGCACTGTGGAATTAATAGCGCTATATAAATGAATACAATTATTATTATTATGATACAGTATATAGGGAGCTGTAGGGATCATCGTACAGTGAATAGAGAGCTGTAGGGACCATCATGCAATGTATAAGGATCTGTGGGGACCTTCATGCAGTGTACAGAGAGCTGTGGGGACCATCATATAGTATATAGAGTGCTGTAAAGACCATCATACAGCATATACAGAGCTTTAGGAACCATCATATAACATATAGAAAGCTGTAGAACCATAATTGAGTATATAGGAAGCTGTATGGACCATCATGCAGTGCACAGAGAGCTGTGGGGACCATCATACTGTGTACAGGGAACTGTAGGAACCATCAAAAAGTATATAGCAACGTGTGTATGGAGCTGTAGGGACCATCATACAGTGTATAGGCAGCTGTAGGGATCATCATACAGTTTATAGGGAGCTGTAGGGATCATCATACCAATTTAGGTCCATTCTTTGTGCCCCCCATTTATGTCTAATCATGTCTACATTTTAAAGTGAATCTCAATAAATTTAAACCTTTTAAAAGCATTTCTAAGTCTACCTATTTCTCCATTTTTCTATGTGTGGCGCCCTGGACAAGCCAGGTCGTCACAGGTACTGCAACAACACACCCCACACCCCGGTTAGGCACACCGAAGTCAGACAAAAATCCTTGTTGCCTCCCTCCAGGGGCTGATGTCCACACCAGGGGTTGGAGCCAGGCGGTTGGCCCCACCCACCGAGGAGTTCACAGTCCTGGAGGCGGGAAAAGGAAGGAGATCAGTTTTAGGAGTGGAAGAGTGAAGTGGTAGTAGAGGAGACTGACCGTGTCCGGGTGCGTGGCCCGGGCACATACAGCAAGGTTGGCAGACGGTGGTGACCGTCTGCAGGAGGGGCTGATTGATGTGAACCATAAGGACTGGGGACGGGCGGTGGCCCGCCGGTACCGGATCGGGGAGCGAAGAGAAGCCAGCACCATTCGGCAGGGCCTACGGACCCCGACCAGGCTTGGAGTCGCTGTAAAACTGGTCAAGTCCGTTAGCGAAGGGAACCTCCGGGGTTTCCCAGCAGTCAAGTCCCGATTGAAGGCAACAGCTCAAACCGTAAAGGGAAATACAGTCACCGCCAAGGCTACAGTTCCCAGGGCCAGAGCCTGCAGGCAAAAGGGGCTCCCTCAGCATCCATCCAAGCTGGGGAGCGGGTTACCGGTGGGAAGCCACCAGAACCGAGAACACAACACAGGTGCAGGGAAAGGCAGTCACCGCCAACCTACCGGGAGAAGAACCACCGCAGCCGTCTGTGGGACCCATCCATCCAGCCGTTTGTTTTACCGGAGACTTTGTATTCATCATTGGCTGAGTGAGTACCACAGTGCCGTGCGGCACCGCGCTGCCCCCGCGACCCTGCACCTCACCAGGTCCCATAACCCACCTGCCGTCCTCCCCTCCCCGGGCCCCGGGACAACCAACCCCCCTACCCACGGAGGGGCAAAACAACATCCAAGCTGCTCCCTGTCATCGCTCCCGGGATCCCCGTCCAAAGCAGCGGTGGTGTCACAACCTCACCACAACCGTGGGTGGCGTCACGGACAATAAATCCCCACAATCATTCCCCTTTTCACTCACGGGCGAGGAGTCCCCGGGATCTGGCCCACCGCTCGAGCCACCACCGAGCAGCGAGCGAAGCAGCAGCAGCAGCCGGACCTGAGCAATGGGTGAGCGCAGCGTCCCCTCCTCCGCCCGCAACATATGCCTTTGTGGTGGACATCTGCACCTTACATGGATTTTTCCTTTTGATTTCGTATGATGGGATTGATGAAATTGTTGATTCTAGAGTATAGAGACCTGCAGTGTATAGGGAGCTGAGTTGTAGGGAAGATCATAGAGAATATACAGGGTTGTGGGGACCATCATACAGCATATAGGGAGCTGTAGGGACTATCATAAAATATATAGGGAGCTGTGGAGAACATCATACAGCATATAGGGAGCTATAGGGACCACCATACAGTGTATAAGAAGTCTTTTTTAGAAAAAGCGTCTGCGAAACGGCTGTTAGGAGGTCCATCCCTGACTTCAGAAACAGCCCTTGATACCACCAGGTAATGCAATAGCCCTTTTTGAACCCACGTATTAGGTGCTTTCCCTTCTCCTGCACACTCCTTCTGCTTTTGGTTTTTCTAGCCACTTGGAGTTTTTGTGAAGCCTTATAACCATTAAGCAGAAACGTCTTACACCTTTCGAACCTGAACGGGACTCTGAGTTTTATGCGGGCCTCACACGGTATGATCTATCGCGCAATCGCACAAGCGATCGTACCCGCCCCCGTCGTTTGTGCGTCACGGGCAAATCGCTGCCCATGTCGCACAAATTCGTTAAACCGCCGTCACACGTTCTTACCTGTTGAGCGACCTTGCTGTGGGCGGTGACCATCCTCTTCCTGTATGGAGAAGGACGTTCGGCGTCACGGCGACATCACACAGCCGCCGGGCAATAGCAGCGGAGGGGCAGAGATGAGCGGGATGTAAACATCCTGCCCACCTCCTTCCTTCCGCAAAGCCTGCGGGTGCCGCGGGACGCAGGTAAGTTGTGTTCATCATTCCCGGGCTGTCACACGGAGCGATGTGTGCTGCCCCGGCTACGATGAACAACCAAATATACAATTTTTTAAAAATAAGCGACATGTACACAACTCACGATTTGTGACCAATTCAGCGTCGCTCGGAGGTGTCACACAAAATGACGTTGTAAACGATGCCGGATGTGCGTCACGAAAACCGTGACCTCGACGATGCATCGCACGATAGATCGTTTCGTGTGACGTCTGCATTATGTGAGCAAGGATGGTTGACCTTAGGGAGATCAACATAGATCAGGAGATCAGATCGGGAGATCAGACATATAATGCTAGATTAAGGGTGGCTTTACATGCTGCGATATCCGGCCCGATATCGCTAGCATGCGACCCACCCCCATCGTTTGTGCGAAACGGGCATATCGCTGCCCGTCGCGCACAAAATCCGGCACCCCCGTCACACATACTTACCTGCATAGCGACGTCGCTGTGACCGGCGTAACGCCTCCTTTTGAAGGGGGCGGTCCGTTCGGCGTCACAGCGACGTCACTAAGCGACCGCCCAATGAAAGCGGAGGGGCGGAGATGAGCGGGACATAACATCCCGCCCACCTCCTTCCTTTCGCATTGTGGCCGGAGGCAGGTAAGGAGATGATCCTCGTTCCTGCGGCGTCACATGTAGCGATGTGCACTGCCGCAGGAACGAGGAACAACTTCGCCCCTGCGACAGCAGCGATAACTGGGAGTGGACCCCCATGTCAACAAGGAGCGATTTTGGACGTTTTTGCAACAATCCAAAATTGCTCCTAGGAGTCACACGCTACGACATTGCTACAGCGGTCGGATGTGCGTCACAAAATCCTCCGCAATGTGAGGACTACATATCAGGTTTAACTAAGCCCAGCTGATAATCAATCATAGAAACAGAGAAAGAAAAAAAAAACACAGCAAGTATACAATTCATATTAATAGAAATGTGAAAGAATGTGAAAGAAAACATCAATATATCAAAATATATATACATGAGGTCAGTTCTGATGTTCATACCCCTGGGTGTGCAGGAGTCATATGTCAGAATCCACTTAGCGTCCTTGTCTCGTAATCCCCGCAAGCGATCACCTCCCCTCCTGGGCTGAGGAATCTGTTCTATCACATTTACACAGAGCGAATTCACATCATCCACGTGTTCATACAAGAAATGACGTGATGCACCCGACAAACTTCTCGAGGTGGGATTTAAGACATCGTATATATGTTTCCCTATGTGTTTTCTGAGACTGCGGCTTGTGCAGCCAATATATTCTTTATTACACTTTCCACAGGTGATCACATAAACACAAAATTTGCTACTACAATTACTAAAAGATCTTATTTTAAAGCACAACCCTGTAGTGGAAGAAATGCGTTCTTTGGTGTTGTACATATAAGGACATAGTCCACATTGTCTGCAACCGTATTTGTAAGACCCTACAGTGGGCAACCAATTCTTGTTGGAAATAGATTTTTTCTGTATCAGACCTGGTATTCACTTTCTGTTTAGTTTGGTGCAGGCAACAAGATTTAGGTTTATTAGCCACTATTTCCTTGGCTCTGTTCAGAAAGGTATTACTATAACCCCTACATGTTATTCGGTTATTAATGAGTTTACATTCATTGAAATAAATAGACTCGGTATTACAGGATCTCCGTGCCCTAACATATTCCCCTACTGGAATGTTTCTGACCACATGTTTGGGGTGATTACTAGTACCATGGAGAAGTGAGTTCCCAGCTCTAAAGCCCCAAGATAATTTTGTTTTCATATTGACGTGATGCTGGAAAAACCTTTTTCCTATTATTACTCACCTATCCCTTCACCATTCAGCGCTATTTATAAAGTATCCTGTCTGCAATTCGGTAAGTCCATATTTCTGTGTCTGTCTTTACACATCCGGCTAGGTAAAAGTAGCTTTTTTGGCTCCATTACTTCTTATTTTTTTTAATATCCTCTAGTACGGTTTCTTCAATATCACCTTTTAATTTCTCATGCTATTCTGCTTTCATTCTTATCTTATCCTATGGCTCCCTCTTGTGGTACTATTCTATTACTACTCTGCAATTTCCTGAGGTTATGTTTGGTACTCGTATGTACTAACTTCATGCTCCCTTCCTCTTCAGCTCCTGATTCAGAATTAGGAATCATTCCATTCAAGTTTTGAATCATGCTCCCTCAGATGTTACCTGTATGTTTTTACAGATCTATTATTCAATTTCTTATTTACAAAAAGGAGATATTATCTACACTCATTGCATTTTTATGTGCTTCTATGATTTATCTTGTCCTTATACAGTTTGACTACCATCAGGTTAATGTGGTCTGATGACTATACATATATATATATATATATATATATATATATATAAAGTACAGACCATTATATATACAGTTTGGGCATACCTTCTCCTCTCTAGAACAACTGTTAAGAGGAGACTTTGTGCAGGAGGCCTTTATGGTAAAATAGCTGCTAGGAAACCAATGCTAAGGACAGGCAACAAGCAGAAGAGACTTGTTGGCGCTAAAGAACACAAGGAATGGACATTAGACCAGTGGAAATCTGTGCTTTGGTCTGATTAGTCCAAATTTGAGATGTTTGGATCCAACCACCATGTCTTTGTAGAAAAGGTGAACGGATGGACTTTACATGCCAGTTCCCACCGTGAAGCATGGAGGTGGCAATGTGATGGTGTGGGGGTGCTTTGCTGGTGACACTGTTGGGGATTTAATCAAAATTTAAGGCATACAGAACCAGTATGGCTACCACAGCATATTGCAGAGGCGTGGTATCCATCCGGTTTGCGTTTAGTTGGACTATCATTTATTTTTCAACAGGACAATGACCCTAAACACACCTCCAGGCTGTGTAAGAGCTATTTGACTAAGAAGGAGAATGATGGGGTGCTACGCCAGATGACCTGGCCTCCACAGTCACCAGACCTGAACCCAATCGAGATGGCTGGACCACAGAGTGAAGGCAAAAGGGCCAACAAGTCCTAAGCATCTCTGGGAACTCCTTCAAGACTGTTAAAAGATCATTTCTGGTGCCTACCTCTTGAAGCTCATCAAGAGAATGCCAAGAGTGTGCAAAGTAGTAATGAAAGCAAAAGGTGGCTCCTTTGAAGAACCTAGAATATAAGACATATTTTCAGTTGTTTCACACTTTTTTAAGTATTTCATTCCACATGTTTTAATTCATAGTTTTGATGCCTTCAATGTGAATCTACAATTTTCAGAGTCCTGAAAATAAAGAAAACTCTTTGAATGAGGTGTGTCCAAACATTTGGCACTACTGCACCCATCATCACCGCACATACACCGGCACTACCGCACCCATCATCACCGCACATACACTGGCACTACCGTCCCATCATCACCGCACACATCCCGATACTACCGCCCCCATCAGCCCTGCACATACACCGGCACTACCGCTCCCATCATCACAGCACACACCGGTACTACCGGCACTACTGCTCCCATCATCACCGCACATACACCAGTACTACCGCCCCCATCATCAGCGCACATACCCCGGCACTACCGCCCTCATCATCATCGCACACACCCAGGCACTACCGCTCCTATCATCACCGCACATACACCGGCACTACTGCACTCATCATCCCTGCACATACACCGGCAATACCGCTCCCATCATCACCGCACGTACACCGGCACTACTGCTCCCACCATCACAGCAAACAGAGAATAATAGAGATAGGTGATAATGCCGCGCCACAGATCACTTCTGGAACCGTAAGATTAACGTATCTTTATTGGCATAGGTCTACGCATTTCAGGAGCACCGCTCCCTTCCTCAGGACCGTGAAGAACCAAGAGACATCAAATCTAAAATGGTGTGATCTGTGGCGCGGCATTATCACCTATCTCTATTATTCTCTGTTATCTGCCATCGGGTGGCTGCTGCCTGGATCAATATTTTACATGCTGTTAAAGGGGTTGTGACTTGCACAACTCCATCTGGTGAATATTCACTCCCCCCTCCTCACCCCATATTATTGGGGTAATACCCTATTTGCGCTTCTTTTTCCACAGCTCTATACACCCACCATCACAGCACACACCAGAACTACCGCCCCCATCATCACCGCACATACACTGGCACTACCGCACCCATCATCACCACACACCAGCACTACCGCTCCCATCATCACAGCACACACCGGTACTACCGGCACTACTGCTCCCATCATCACCGCACATACACCGGTACTACCGCCCCCATCATCACCGCACATACCCCGGCACTACCGCCCTCATCATCATCGCACACACCCAGGCACTACCGCTCCTATCATCACCGCACATACACCGGCACTACCGCTCCCATCATCACCGCACGTACACCGGCACTACCGCTCCCACCATCACAGCACACACCAGTACTACCGCCCCCATCATCACCGCACATACACTGGCACTACTGCACCCATCATCACCAAGCATACACTGGCACTACTGCACCCATCATCACCGCACATACACCAGCACTACCGCTCCCATCCTCACCGCACATACACCGGTACTACTGTCCCCATCATCACTGAACATACCCCGGCACTACCACAATAATCATCACCGCACACACCCAGGCACTACCGCTCCTATCATCACCGCACATACACCGGCACTACCGCCCCATCATCACCGCACATACACCGACACTACCGCACCCATCATCACCGCACATACATCAGCACTACCGCCCCATCATCACCGCACACACTGGCACTACTGCACCCATCATCACCGCACATACACTGGCACTACCGCTCCCATCATCACTGCACATACACCGGCACTACCTCACCCATCATCACCGCACATACACCGGCACTACCGCACCCATCATCACCGCACATACACCGGCACTACCGCACCCATCATCACCGCACACTGCAACACTACCGCTCCCATCATCACCACACATACACCGGCACTACTGCACCCACCATCACCGCACATACATCGGCACTACTGCACCCATCATCACCGCACATACACTGCCACTACTGCACCCATCATCACCGCACATACATCGACACTACCGCACCCATCATCACTGCACATACACTGGCACTACCGCCCCATCATCACCGCACACACCGGCACTACTGCACCCATCATCACCGCACATACACTGGCACTATCGCACCCATCATCACCGCACATACACCGACACTACCGCACCCATCATCACTGCACATACACTGGCACTACCGTCCCATCATCACCACACACACCCCGATACTACCGCCCCCATCAGCCCTGCACATACACCGGCACTACCGTTCCCATCATCATCGCACACACCCAGGCACTACCGCACCCATCATCACCGCACATACACCGGCACTATCGCACCCATCATCACCGCACATACACCGACACTACCGCACCCATCATCACCGCACATACATCAGCACTACCGCCCCATCATCACCGCACACACCGGCACTACTGCACCCATCATCACCGCACATACACTGGCACTACCGCTCCCATCATCACTGCACATACACCAGCACTACCTCACCCATCATCACCGCACATACACCGGCACTACCGCACCCATCATCACCGCACATACACCGGCACTACCGCACCCATCATCACCGCACACTGCAACACTACCGCTCCCATCATCACCACACATACACCGGCACTACTGCACCCATCATCACCGCACATACATCGGCACTACTGCACCCATCATCACCGCACATACACCGCCACTACTGCACCCATCATCACCGCACATACACTGGCACTACCGCCTCCATCATCACCGCACATACATCGGCACTACTGCACTCATCATCACCGCACATACACCGGCACTACCGCACCCATCATCACCGCACATACACCAGCACTACTGCACACATTATCACTGCACATACACCGGCACTACCGCTCCCATTATCACCGCACATACACCGGTACTACCGCCCCCAACATCACCTCACATACCCCGGCACTGCCGCCCCCATCATCACCGCACACACCCAGGCACTACCGCTCCTATCATCACCGCACACACCCAGGCACTACCGCTCCTATCATCACCGCACATACACCGGCACTACTGCACCCTTCATTACCGCACACACCCCGGCACTACTGCACCCATCATCACTGCACATACACCGGCACTACCGCCCCATCATCACCGCACATACACCGGCACTACTGCACCCATCATCACCGCACATACACCGGCACTACTGCACCCATCATTCCTGCATATACACCGTCACTACCGCTCCCATCATCACCACACATAAACCGGCACTACGGCCCCATCATCACCGCACACAATGGCACTACCACTCCCATCATCACTGCACACACCAGCACTACCACTCCCATCAACCCATCAACACCACACACACCTGCACTACCACTCCAATCATCACCGCACATACACCGGCACTACTGCACCCATCATCACCGCACATACACTGGCACTACCGCTCCCATCATCACCGCACATACACCGGCACTACTGCACCCATCATCACCGCACATACTCTGGCACTACCGCTCCCATCATCACCGCACATACACCGGTACTACCGCTCCCGTCATCACCGCACATACTCTGGCACTACCGCTCCCATCATCACCACACATACACCAGCACTACTGCACCCATCATCACCGCACATACTCTGGCCCTACCGCTCCCATCATCACCGCACATACATCGGCACTACCGCACCCATCATCACCGCACATACACCGCCACTACTGCACCCATCATCACCGCACATACACCGGCACTACCACCCCCATCATCACCACACACACCCAGGCACTACTGCTCCCATCATCACCGCACATACATCGGCACTACTGCACCCATCATCACCGCACATACACTGGCACTATCGCACCCATCATCACCGCACACACTGGCACTACCACTCCCATCATCACCGCACACACCGGCACTACCACTCCCATCATCACCACACACACGGGCACTACCACTCCCATCATCACCGCACATACACCGGCACTACTGCACCCATCATCACCGCACATACACTGGCACTACTGCACGCATCATCACCGCACATACACCGGCACTACTGCACCCATCATCCCTGCACATACACCGGCACTACCACTCCCATCATCACCGCACATACACCAGCACTACCGCTCCTATCAACACCGCACTTACACCGGCACTACCGCACCCATCATCACCGCACATACACCGGCACTACCGCACCCATCATCACCGCACATACACTGGCACTATCGCACCCATCATCACCGCACACACCGGCACTACCACTCCCATCATCACCGCACACACCGGCACTACCACTCCCATCATCACCACACACACCGGCACTACCACTCCCATCATCACCGCACATACACCGTCACTACTGCACCCATCATCACCGCACATACACCGGCACTACTGCACCCATCATCACCGCACATACACCGGCACTACTGCACCCATCATCCCTGCACATACACCGGCACTACCGCTCCCATCATCACCGCACATACACCGGCACTACCGCTCCTATCAACACCGCACTTACACCGGCACTACCGCACCCATCATCACCGCACATACACCGGCACTACCGCACCCATCATCACCGCACATACACTGGCACTATCGCACCCATCATCACCGCACACACCGGCACTACCACTCCCATCATCACCGCACACACAGGCACTACCAATCCCATCATCACCACACACACCGGCACTACCACTCCCATCATCACCGCACATACACCGGCACTACTGCACCCATCATCACCGCACATATACTGGCACAACCGCTCCCATCATCACCGCACATACACCGGCACTACCGCTCCCATCATCACTACACATACACCGGCACTACTGCACCCATCATCACCGCACATACTCTGGCACTACCGCTACCATCATCACCGCACATACATCGGCACTACCGCACCCATCATCACCGCACATACACCGCCACTACTGCACCCATCATCACCGCACATACACCGGCACTACCGCCCCCATCATCACCGCACATACATCGGCACTACTGCACCCATCATCACCGCACATACACCGGCACTACTGCACCCATCATCACCGCACATACACCGGCACTACTGCACCCATCAACCCTGCACATGCACCGGCACTACCGCTCCCATCATCACCGCACATACACCGGCACTACCGCTCCTATCAACACCGCAAAAAACTCCGGCACTACCGCGCCCATCATCACCGCACATACACCGGCACTACCGCACCCATCATCACCGCACACACCGGCACTACCACTCCCATCATCACCGCACACACCGGCACTACCACTCCCATCATCACCACACACACCGGCACTACCACTCCCATCATCACCGCACATACACCGGCACTACTGCACCCATCATAACCGCAGATACACTGGCACTACCGCTCCCATCATCACCGCACATACAGCGGCACTACTGCACCCATCATCACCGCACATACACCGACACTACCGCACCCATCATAACCACACATACACTGGAACTACCGCACCCATCATCACCACACACCGGCACTACTGCACCCATCATCACCACACATACACCGGCACTACTGCACCCATCATCCCTGCACATACACCGGCACTACCGCTCCCATCATCACCGCACATACACCGCCACTACCGCACCCATCATCACCGCACATACACTGGCACTATCGCACCCATCATCACCGCACATACACTGGCACTACCGCTCCCATCATCACCGCACATACACCGGCACTACCGCACCCATCATCACCGCACATACAGCGGCACTACTGCACCCATCATCACCGCACATACACCGACACTACCGCACCCATCATAACCACACATACACCGACTCTACCGCACACATCATAACCGCACATACACTGGCACTACTGCACCCATCATCACCACACACCGGCACTACCGCTCCCATCATCACCGCACATACACCGGCACTACCACTCTCATCATCACCGCACACACCGGCACTACCACTCCCATCATCACCGCACATACACCGGCACTACTGCACCCATCATCACCGCACATACACAGGCACTACATCTCCCATCATCACCGCACATACACCGGTACTACTGCACCCATCATCACTGCACATACTCTGGCACAACCGCTCCCATCATCACCGCACATACACCGGCACTACCGCGCCCATCATCACCACACATACACCGGCACTACTGCACCCATCATCACCGCACATACACCGGCACTACTGCACCCATCATCCCTGCACATACACCGGCACTACCACTCCCATCATCACCGCACATACACCGGCACTACTGCACCCATCATCACCGCACATACACAGGCACTACATCTCCCATCATCACCGCACATACACCGGTACTACTGCACCCATCATCACTGCACATACTCTGGCACAACCGCTCCCATCATCACCGCACATACACCGGCACTACCGCGCCCATCATCACCACACATACACCGGCACTACTGCACCCATCATCACCGCACATACACCGGCACTACTGCACCCATCATCCCTGCACATACACCGGCACTACCACTCCCATCATCACCGCACATACACCAGCACTACCGCTCCTATCAACACCGCACATACACTGGCACTACCGCGCCCATCATCACCACACATACACCGGCACTACTGCACCCATCATCACCGCACATACTCTGGCACTACCGCTCCCATCATCACCGCACATACATCGGCACTACCGCACCCATCATCACCGCACATACACCGCCACTACTGCACTTATCATCACCGCACATACACCGGCAATACCGCCCCCATCATCACCGCACATACATCGGCACTACTGCACCCATCATCACCGCACATACACCGGCACTACCGCACCCATCATCACCGCACATACACCGGCACTATCGCACCCATCATTACCGCACATACACCGGCACTACTGCACCCATCATCACCGCACACACCGGCACTACCGCTCCCATCATCACCGCGCATACACCGGCACTACCGCACCCACCATCACCGCACATACACCGGCACTACCGCACCCATCATCACCGCACATACATCGGCACTACCGCTCCCATCATCACCGCACATACCCCGGCACTACCGCACCCATCATCACCGCACATACACCGGCACTACCGCACCCATCATCACTTCACACACCCAGGCACTACTGCACCTATCATCACCGCACATAAACCGGCACTTCTGCTCCCATCATCACCTCACACACCCAGGCACTACTGCACCCAAAATCACCTCACACACGCAGGCACTACCGCACTCATCCTCACCTCACACACCCAGGCACTACTGCACCCAACATCACCTCACACACTCAGCTACTACCGCACTCATCATCACCGCACATACACCGGCACTACCGCACCTATCATCACCGAACATACACCGGCACTACTGCACCCAACATCACCGCACACACGCAGGCACTACTGCACTCATCATCACCGCACACACACCAGCAATACCTGAGTGATGTCTCCGCTTCTTCGCTGACAGTGCGATTCACTTCAGTTGCTGCATGGAGCTCACAGTGAGTGGTGGTGTTTTACGGCCGCTCCTGTCAGCTTCATGTATCAGAGCTTAAAGCATCATGGGACCTTTGTGGATTACGCCGGAACTGGAGGGGTATTTGGGGATTTTAATAAAATGGTGAAAGAGGGTGTTTTTTTGTCTTTTATTTTAAATAACGGATTTTTTCGGTGTATGTGTTTATTTACTTTCTTTTACAGGTTAATCATGGGGGGGGTGTCTCATAGACGCCTGCCATGATTAACCTAGGACTTAGTGGCAGCTATGGGCTGCCATTAACTCCTTATTACCCCGATTGCCACCGCACCAGGGCAATTCGGGATGAGTCGGGTAGAGTCCCGGGACTGTCGCATCTAATGGATGCGGCAATTCCGGGTGGCTGCTGGCTGATATTTTTAGGCTGGGGGGCTCCCCATAATGTGGGGCTCCCCATTCTGAGAATACCAATTTTCAGCCGTGTGGCTTTATCTTGGCTGGTATCAAAATTAGGGGGGACCGCATGCCGGTTTTTTAAATTATTTATTTATTTATTTACTAGCTGTACTACCCGGCTTCGCCCGGGTTAATAACTGCTGTTAACAAAATAGAATGTATTAACAAAAATGTATTCTGCACACAAAAACCACAAAACAAATAGATATAAATCTAATTATAATGTCTGTCTCCACCTCCGTATATATCTCTCTGTCTCTTTATCTCTTTGTCTGTCTGACTCTTTCCCTGTCTGTCTGACTGTCTCTTTCTCTGTCTGTCTCAATCTCTTTCCCTTTCTGTCTATCTATCTCTTTCCCTGTCTGTCTATCTATCTCTGTCACTTTCCCTGTCTGTCTCTTTCCCTGTCTGCCTCTTTCCCTCTTTTTCCCTGTTTGTCTCTTTCCCTCTCTTTCCCTCTTTCTCTTTCCCTGTGTCTCTTTACCTGTCTTTGTCTGTCTCTTACCCTGTCTGTCTCGTTCCCTGTCTGTCTGTTTCCCTGTGTCTGTGTCTGTCTCTTTGTCTGTGTCTGTCTCTTTACCTGTCTGTGTCTGTCTCTTAACCTGTCTCTCTCTTTCCCTCTCTTTCCCTGTCTCTTTCCCTGTCAGTCTGTCTCTTTGTCTTTGTCTGTCTCTTTGTGTCTGTCTCTTACCCCCGTCTATGTCTGTTTCTTACCCTGTCTGTGTCTGCGTCTTTCCCTGGCTGTGTCTGTCTCTTTCCCTGGCTGCATTGTGACACGCCAACATTCCATATAAGGGCGTGGCTGCGCATTCTTCTGAAGTTCTGGCTGCACTGTGGCTCCCAGCTCCATTCGCTTTAATGGAGGCAGGTTTTTTGGTGAATAACTCTTTCCCTCTCTTTCCCTGTATGTCTCTTTCCCTGTCTGTCTCTTTCCCTCTTTCCCTCTGTCTCTTTCCCTGTGTCTGTCTCTTTGTATGTCTCTTTACCTGTCTTTGTCTGTCTCTTACCCTGTCTGTCTCTTTCCCTCTCTTTCCCTGTCTGTCTGTTTCCCTGTGTCTGTCTTTGTCTCTTTGTCTGTGTCTGTCTCTTTACCTGTCTGTGTCTGTCTCTTAACCTTTCTCTCTCTTTCCCTGTCTCTCTTTCCCTGTCAGTCTGTCTCATTGTCTGTGTCTGTCTCTTTGTGTCTGTCTCTTAACCTGTCTCTCTCTTTCCCTGTCAGTCTGTCTCTTTGTCTGTGTCTGTCTCTTTGTGTCTGTCTCTTCCCCTGTCTATGTCTGTCTCTTACCCTGTCTGTGTCTGCCTCTTTCCCTAGCTGCATTATGACACGCCAACATTCCATATAAGGGCGTGGCTGCGCATTCTTCTGAAATTCTGGCTGCACTGTGGCTCCCAGCTCCATTCGTTTTAATGGAGGCAGGTTTTTTGGCGAATAACTGTAAAGCGCGGGGTTAAAATTTCCCCTCAAAACATAGCCTATGATGCTTTCGGGGTCAAGACGTGTGAGTATGCAAAATTTTGTGGCTGTAGCTGTGACGGTGCAGATGCCAATCCCGGACATACACACATACACACACACATTCAGCTTTATATATTAGATTGTACTGCACGATATAGACCCGCCCACCGGCGGCTGTGATTGGTTGCAGTGACACAGCTGTCACTCTGCGTGTCTGACTGCAACCAATCATAGACACCGGTGGGTGGGGGAAGCAGGGAATATGAGATGGAATAATGAGCGGCTGGCATTTTCAAAAGAGAAGCCGCCAGAGCAGTGTGACAGCCATACAGCACCACGCCAGTGATCGGTGAGTATGAGAGAGGGGGAGAGAGGGAGAGACAGACCGACAGAGAGAGAGAGACCGACATTGACAGAGACAGAGAGATAGACCGACAGAGAGAGAGAGAGAGACCGACATTGACAGAGACAGAGAGAGATAGAAACCGAGAGAGAGACCGACCGAAAGAGAGAGAGAGATCAGGAGTGCTTTTAACGATTTAGAACATGCTGCTGGACATGCTGAGCATGCTCAGTAGAACGTGACGGAATCCTGCACTGGAATCTGTCGCCAAACACATGGCGACGGAATCCAGAACCATAGACATTCATTATGCCTCTTATCGGATCCCAACGGAATTCTGCGGAGTGCGTTTTTTTAGAGCAACAAAAAACGCTACATTCAGCATTCCTTCCACCGTCGGGCACTGACGGTCACCGACAAAACAACTGATGCGACGTGGGGTGAATACAATGCAAGACCATCCATTGCAATCCGCCCTTAATAGGAGCCTATGAGGAATAAACAGATTCCTGCGATGTTTACTGTAATTCCTCAAGTCGTGGATTGCAATGGATGCCATTCATCGCAAGTGTCAAAGCGCCCTTAAGTCCCGACCCACAGGAGGCCCCAAAACGCAGTGACCCAACTACGCCACAGAGACACAGAGGGACAGGGACTGGAGGAGACACAGCTGCGGCATCGCAGAGCTTCCCTACGCCACAGAGACACATAGAGGGACGGGGACAGGAGGAGACGTAGCTGCGGCACACTAGGAGCCCAGCACTCTGGGACGCAGCTCTCCCACTAACCAACGATAAATGCAGGGGAAGCACATGGCTACTTAAAGATTAACACTGCTGTGAATGTTAAGGAGCCGCTCATTACTATTCATGAGCCACTCATTACTCTTCATGAGCAGCTACTTAACATTCACTGCAGTGTTAATATTTAAGTAGCCATGTGCTTCCCCTGCATTCATCGGTGGTTAGTGGGAGAGCTGCATCCCGGAGTGCTCATGAGCCAATCATTACTATTCATGGCCAGCGGGAAATGAAGCCACACACAGCACGACTCCCACACAGCCCCACACAAACACACACACACCGGCACACACAAACCACTGTGCACACACACCACCGGGCACACACACAACCCCGCTCATATCAAACACTGCTCACAGACACATATCAATCACAGACACCCACATACCAGGATTGGGGCCATACAAGGATGGAGACTATACCAGGATGGGACACAGACCAGGATGCTGCATACACAAGGATCCTGCCTATACCATGATGGGGCCACATACCAGCATCAACCCACATACCAAGATGGGGTCCATACAAGGATGGAGACTATACCCGGATAGGACACAGACCAGGATGCTGCATACACAAAGATCCTACCTATACCACGATGGGAGCACATGTCAGGATGGTGGCTACAGCACGATGGAGGCACATACCAGCATGGGGCCGCATCACAGCATCAGCCCACATACCAGGCCAACCCACACATCCCAATGCCACAGCCTGCAACTCACCGCCGGCCACAGTGGAAAAGCGGAGCGGACGCAGCACAGGAGCGAGCAGCCGGCAGACAGGTACAAGGGACACCTTAGGAAACATTCTGGATGGTGCCTATACCGGGAGGCTGCCTACACCAGATTGCACACACAGACCAGGATGGGGGCACATGTCAGGATGGTGGCTGCACCACGATGGGGGGCACATACCACTATGGGGCCACATACCAGCATCAACCCACATACCAAGATGGGGCCGTACAAGGATGGAGACTATACCCGGATGGGACATAGACCAGGATGCTGCATACACAAGGATCCTGCCTATACCACGATGGGGGCACATATCTAGAATACCCGATGCGTTAGAATCGGGCCACCATCTAGTGTATATAAATATATATGTATATATATACACTACTCAGAAAAAATTAGGGATATTTGGCTTTTGGGTGAGGTTCCAGGATGATCCTAAAATGCACTCTACCCTTTTCAGGTGACCTTCCCTAAACTTTTGAATACACATGTGCAACTGTTAAATGTTTCAGTAGTTTTTCCGCAACTTGTAGTTTAATGGCAAAATTCACAACAGGTCTTTGATCCATGAATCGCCCAATATATTTTGGAGTTAAATTATAAACAGTCCTCCTCATCATGCTGTTCACATTTTGACATCATGAGGCCAAGATGACACTTAACAGTCAATGAACAGTACCTCACCATTGCTTGACTTCAAGCAGGATGTTCTCAGGTGGAAGTGGTCACTGAGCTTAGAGTGTCACAGAGTGTCATCAGCAGGTTGCAACAGAGATACAGAGAGACTGGAAGAGTCACAGAAAGGCATAGAAGTGGACGTCCTTTGGCCATATCTCACACTGATGACCGCTTCATTGTGAACAATGCCCTTCGGGACCGTATCATGTATGCTACACAACTCCAGACACATTTAAGGGAGGTGAGAGGCACCCAAGTGTAACATCAGACCATTCAAAACCATTTACATCAGCATGGTCTGCATGCCAGACAGCCTGTAAAGCTACCTGACCACAGCATTATGCACAGACATTATCATCTTACTGGACGAGGGAGCAGTGGACCTCACTGCTGTTCACTGATGACAGTTGATTCAAGCTGAGTAGAAATGATGGCTGGCTGTGGAGGGTGTGTCATGGATGACAGATAGTCCTGTGGTGTCTGGCTATAGAAGATCACAGCAGTTGGCTCCGCAAACTGCTCCCTGACCTTCTATTACTTCTGCTTGGTTTTCATCCCATTCCCTTTAGGACCCTGCAGAGTTCCTCAGCCTGTCAGCTGCTGTTCAGCACTTCCCTCTTGTCTTGATATATCTTCACTTTCTATTACTCGGTGTTGGTGATATTTCACATGTCTTTATCAATTCTTCATGCAAGTAGTTGTTTCATACACCTGGAGAACCTTGGTGACTGCTGCAATTCCTCTACAGCTTTCTAAGTACTTCCCTGTACCTAGTATGACAGCGGCAACAATGTTGGAGATGTCAAGGATAGTGCTATGAATCAGCCACTGTTGTCAGCAGACAAGCCTTTGGTGGTGGTGGTGGTGTTTTAGTTGGACACGTGTGGCTAGTCAATACAGAACTTCCCTATACTTTGTGAATGGTATAGGGACAAGCCCCTACTACTTGAATAATATTTGTGACGACACAGCCCTGTTCACTGTCTGTCAGGGGTTAATGTTCTTAATTTGGCCAGCCATGGGTCCCTTTTGTGTGGTAACTTGTGTTTGTTAAGTCATTGTTTTCTGCAAGACTCATTGGAGCCTTCAATTGACTGAGGTTGTGTATTGCTAATTTAATATAAATACCCTCAGCCCCTCTGTCTACCTCAGTCAGAGAAGAATTTTACAGGAGAATTAACTATGCGGATTGGAATGCCACCCAATAAGAGCACAGCTTTATTCCACCAATCTGGTAAGACCACAATACACTGAGATGAGTGCAAGGGAGATCTAAAAACGGAGTGCTTGGGTCACCAGGGTGTTCTTTGCTACATGGCTTCAGTCTAGGGCAGGGGTGGGGAACCTTTTTTCTGTCGGGGGCCATTTGGAAATTTCTACCAACCTTCGGGGGCCGCACAAAATTATCAATGTTTAAATGACCCTGCTATATTGGGTGAAGCAATTAATTAACTGGGGGCATGGGGCTGGGGGCACAGACACCACACGCGGGGCTGGGGGCACAGACACCACACGCGGGGCTGGGGGCACAGACACCACACGCGGGGCTGGGGGCACAGACACCACATGCGGGGCTGGGGGCACAGACACCACACGCGGGGCTGGGGGCACAGACACCACTGTGGTGTGGCACAGACACCACTGTGGGGAGGCACAGACACCACTGTGGGGAGGCACAGACACCACTGTGGGGAAGGCACAGACACCACTGTGGGGAAGGCACAGACACCACTGTGGGGAAGGCACAGACATCACTGTGGGGAGGCACAGACATCACTGTGGGGAGGCACAGACATCACTGTGGGGAGGCACAGACATCACTGTGGGGAGGCACAGACATCACTGTGGGGAGGCACAGACATCACTGTGGGGAGGCACAGACATCACTGTGGGGAGGCACAGACATCACTGTGGGGAGGCACAGACATCACTGTGGGGAGGCACAGACATCACTGTGGGGAGGCACAGACATCACTGTGGGGAGGCACAGACATCACTGGGGGGAAGGCACAGACATCACTGGGGGGAAGGCACAGACATCACTGGGGGGAAGGCACAGACATCACTGGGGGGGAGGCACAGACATCACTGGGGGGGAGGCACAGACATCACTGGGGGGGAGGCACAGACATCACTGGGGGGGGAGGCACAGACATCACTGGGGGGGAGGCACAGACATCACTGGGGGGGTGGCACAGACATCACTGGGGGGAGGCACAGACATCACTGGGGGGAGGCACAGACATCACTGGGGGGAGGCACAGACATCACTGGGGGGAGGCACAGACATCACTGGGGGGAGGCACAGACATCACTGGGGGGAGGCACAGACATCACTGGGGGGAGGCACAGACATCACTGGGGGGAGGCACAGACATCACTGGGGGGAGGCACAGACATCACTGGGGGGAGGCACAGACATCACTGGGGGGGAGGCACAGACATCACTGGGGGGGGCTGCACAGACATCACTGGGGGGGCTGCACAGACATCACTGGGGGGCCTGCACACACGACTGGGGGGGCTGCACACACGACTGGGGGGGCTGTACACACGACTGGGGGGCCTGCACACAGGACTGGGGGGCCTGCACACAGGACTGGGGGGGTGCACACAGGACTGGGGGGTGCACACAGGACTGGGGGGGTGCACACAGGACTGGGGGGTGCACACAGGACTGGGGGGTGCACACAGGACTGGGGGGGTGCACACAGGACTGGGGGGGTGCACACAGGACTGGAGGGGTGCACACAGGACTGGGGGGGTGCACACAGGACTGGGGGGGTGCACACAGGACTGGGGGGGTGCACACAGGACTGAGGGGGTGCACACAGGACTGAGGGGGTGCACACAGGACTGAGGAGGTGCACACAGGACTGAGGGGGTGCACACAGGACTGGGTGATGGGCTGCACATAGGATTGTGTGGGGGTGCACACAGGACATTGGGGGGCTGCACACAGGACTGGGGGACGGGTGCACACAGGACTGGGGGGGCTGCACACAGGACTTAGGGGGCTGCACACAGGACTGGGGGGGTGCACACAGGACTGGGGGGGTGCACACAGGATTGGGGTGCACACAGGACTGAGGGGGTGCACACAGGACTGGGGGGTGCACACAGGACTGGGTGATGGGCTGCACATAGGATTGTGTGGGGGTGCACACAGGACATTGGGGGGCTGCACACAGGACTGGGGGAGGGGTGCACACAGGATTGGGGGGGTGCAAACAGGACTACTGGGTGATGGGCTGCACACAGGACATTGGGGGGGCTGCACACAGGACTGGGGGAGGGGTGCACACAGGACATTGGGGGCCACACTGCGCTGAGAGTTTCATGCAACTCTGGGGGAGAGGGTTTACAGAACTGGTGTGGGGAGGCACAAAGCATTGGGCAGGGCATATAGCAGCAGAGGGTCGGCGCTGGACTCACAGCAGCATTGCACTCACATCACCGGAGTGCAGGAGCCGGACACACAGCATCAGAAGGAGAAGGCAGGCACTGATCTCCGGAGGGCAGGGGGCGGACACACAAGGCAGGAAGCTGTGAGGCTGCTGTGGACCCGCCCACAATTGGCACTGGCCGACGGGAGAACACATTGCAGCACAAACAGCAATGTGTGGATTTAAAGGGCCGGCGGCAGCAAACTGCGGTGACAGCACCAGCACTGCCTCCCCCGGGAATCTGCCCGGGGGCCACATAAAAGGTCATGGCGGGCCGCATGCGGCCCGCGGGCCGGAGGTTCCCCACCCCTGGTCTAGGGGTTTCTGTCCTGGTTGGAAGTCATTTACCCAGCCTAGGCACTTTGGCGCAGAAGTAGCGCCGATGATTCTAGGATTCAGCTGGAAGAAACCCAGGTTGGGACCACTCGGTTACCTGGCTACAGACTTTGTTGTGCTCGTGAAACTCCCTACTCTTGTCACTATCCTGTTACCGGTGGGTGTCTGCCAAAAGCAGGGTGCTACTGGTTTGCGGTATGTGGCCCTGGAAGCTCCAAAGGCACAAATATTCTAATCCCTGGTGAGCCAGCAGAAGAGTGAGACTCAGTTGCCTGTTACATCGTGTGATTTGCATGGTATTGTGTTATATGCCTTTGGCTGTTGGTGATACAATAAAGTCTAATTATTGAGGTTCCCGCACTCTGTGTTGTCTGAGTAGTGTTCTGCCCACGGGTAAGCAGTTCGAGCCTTCAGCTGGGATGAGCCCTGGTCCATGCAGTTTTTCTAAAAGTGGCCGGGTCAGCGGATGAGAGCACCCACTAACCCCCGTGTCTCCACAACATCATTAAAGGGAACCTGTCACCACTTTTTTGGCCTATAAGCTACTGCCTTCACCACCAGGATCTTATATACAGCATTCTAACATCTTATCCTATCCTTCTTATCTAGCCGTGGTGCATGACGGGTGCGACGTCATACACACTCGCCGGCATTCAAGTCCTGAGCAGACGCATTTTGATCTGCCCTGAGTAAGGCAGATCAAAGTATTGTAGTGCGCTTGCGCAGGACTGGCGGGTGTGTATGACGTAACCGAGTCATGCACCCAGGTTTCAGAAAGAGGATGAAAATGGCTGAAAGAGGAGGCGCCGGCACCGGACAACGGAGACGCCCATAAGGCCCACAGCGCGACCGTTAGGTAAATATTCTAAAGTGTTTTTTATGTTATACCCACGGCCTGGGCTCTTATATACAGCATGTTAGAATGCTGTATATAAGAGCCTGGTGGTGGTGGCCGCAGCTTATAAGCCAAAAAAGTGGTGACAGGTTCCCTTTAAAGGGTGCTTTACATGCTGCGATATCGCTAACAATTTATCGTCAGGGTCACAGTGTTTGTGACACACATCCGGCGCCGTTAGCGACATCGCAGCGTGTAACATGTACAAGCGACCTTAAACGATCGCAAAAGAGACAAAAATCGTTGGTTTTGGAGAGGAAGTCCAAAAAACAAAAATCGTTGTCTCGTACATAGTGATGTTGTTTGTCCTTCCTGCGGCATCACACATCGCTATGTGTGACACCGCAGGAGCAACGAACATCTCCTTACCTGTCTCCACCGGCAATGCGGAAGGAAGTAGGTGGGCGGGATGTTACGTTCCGCTCATCTCCGCCCCTCCGCTTCTATTGGACGGCTGATTAGTGACGTCGCAGTGACGTCGCTATGACGTCAAACGCACCTCTCCCTTGAAGGAGGGATTGTTCGGCGGTCCCAGCGATGTCGCTGACAAGGTATGTGCGTGTGACGCTGCCGTAGCGATAATGTTCGCTATGGCAGCGATAACCACATATAGCACAAACAACGGGGGCGGGTGCTATTGCGCTCTACATCGCTAGCAATCGCTAGCGATGTCGCAGCGTGTAAAGCATCCTTTAGACTGGTGAATGGGGTACCTCAAATGGAATGGACTGCACTTTCTCCAGACCTGAATCTCATAGAAAACCTATGGGATTAGCTGGGCTCCTAACTTTGTACCCAGAACCTAAATGACCTGTCGGCCGCACTTCAAGAAGAGTGGGATGCCATGTCTCAGCAGACAATAACACCACTTGTCAGCAGCATGAGATTTCATTATCAAGCTGTAATTGATGCTCAAGGCCACATGACAAATTATTGAGACATTGACATTTTTGTGGGTGTATACCCACAACTGTTGTTGACTTTTGTTTCAATAAATTGTTTGGGTTGAGGAAATACCCATTGCATGCTTCTACTTAATGCACTACTTTCATGATAAAATATTACTGTACCATGACCTTTTTACATTTTCACATACTGTATTTCACCCGAAAGCCAAATAACCCTAACTTTTTGTAGTGTATTTTCTTATACAGTACATTGTGTCACATACTCAGATTTTTAATTTTGCGGTTTTTTTTTTAGTTTTGTCACCCTTATTTTGTGCATTAAATTAGCTCTAGTCTGAAAAAGGTCTTTTTGACGGAAAGTCACTAATTTTTTTATGGATTGGAATTACCATTAAAACGTATATTTCTGGCAATTTCGAAGTGCTGGATACCTTTCTTAAATGTTATATGTGGCGCCCCTGAATATATCAGGGTGCCACAGGGTACTGCATCAAGGGTGCAGGATCTACCCTCCCTGGTTCCAGGTTCTTAAGAAGCCGGTGTCACTAATATCAGCACAAACCCCAATCACATCTCATATCATGACCTGTCAGACACACCAGTGGGTTGGATAAGCGGAATAAGGCCACCCACCTAGGGGTCAGGCAGATGTGTGGGAGGGAAGTTCCAGTTAGTTTAGTTCAGGGGAGCGAGGAGTGGAGAGAGAGCCCTCAAGGAGTGAGGAGCTGGAGTAGTAGCTTCTGGGGAGCTAGACCAAGGTTGGGTCGCAGACGGTGGTCCGGGACCAGAGGAGTCGGGGATCGGTGGCAGTGACATTGGAAGGGTGCGGCGGACATAGTCTAGGAGGACTGTAGGCATCAGAAACCCAAAAGAACTGACCATTACCGAGCACGACGGGGTACAGGACCCTAGATCAGGAGCAGGTTTATCCATCCTGATAATTAACCTGAGAGGGAGAGTCTCTTTATGAACTTCCCTAAGAGCTCAGAGATTGAAGGAGACAGTACACCACGGGGATAGGGCTTTCTATTAACGCGGCCCACTAAAATCCAGTGCCAGCCATCAAGAGCACAGCTACACTACAAATATAGTGAGCGGGGCCCCAAAAGCTTCACGCCAATGGGCTACACAGAAACTAACTTGTGCACGCAGACGGCTCCGGATTACCCAGTGACACCGGTGGGAGCGGACACCGGGACGGGCTTCCCTGTAGAGACTGTGATGCACAGAGACTTTGGTTTATCTTCAGTGTGAGTGTCTGCTTTATAATCCTCATCCTGCACCACAACTACCCACAGTGAGTACCCTGGTTCCCCTGCACCCCGCGCTCCCAAACATCACCCCACCAAACAACCCCAGAGGCCGGGGCCTTCCCTACCTGCAGAGGGACTGACACCTTGCTGCTTCACACCATCTGCCCCGGTACTCCTTTCAGCAGCGGTGGTACTCCCATTACCACAACTCGTAGGTGACGTCACAAACTTGTCCCCTGTTAATAATCCCCTTTCAAGGATCGGAGCGAGTGGCGAATTCGGGTCCGGACCCCTCGAGCCACGACCATCCCGGATCCGAGCACTCCGGTCTGTGCCGGGGCGGCACATTATACATAGAGTGGCATCCATCCTGGGCACCATATCTTTATACAGAGTGATGTATATTCCACTTATAAATCCATTTGCTGAAATGCAGCTCCAAACTTGCAATGAACCTCCATACCATGCTTCACTGTTACCTTGAGATACTCATTATTGTACTGCTTTATAGCCTTTTAGAGACTACCTTCTGTTAAGGCCAAAAGTTATTCACTTTTTAACTTACCAGTCAAGAGCACCTTCTGTAATTTCTTTAGTTCCTATGTTTTTATGCGTACTTGAGTCACATGTCCATGTTTCTATGTCGAAGGTATGTTTTTTTGCTGCAGTTCTCTTCCATTGAGATGCCATATCAAGGTCAGTGCCTGTCCCATCTATTTTCATTTGGGTAGCTTTGTTGTAAGTGATAATGTGGCAATCATGCTTAATTCCTGAGTCTGTTGGTGATGTTCAGTCAGGGATCTATGGGTTTAATTCCTGGTTTCTTTTTAGCCGTGGGTGGCGCTGGTATCTGTTTAAACCTGTGAACATGATTCTCACTGCCAATAAAGGTTTCTCTTGTCTGACTCAGTATTGTACTATCTGCTTCGGGTTGATTGGTGTATTCCTGTTTTCTGTGGACTGTTTTCTGACCATTCTTTGTCTTGACTGCTCTACAGAGTCTGACCCAGCTACCTTGTAATCTCTTGAGTCTGGTGTGCTTCTGGGGTCAGCAGTCCTTCTCTGAAGGAATCCAGTGGATCTCATTGTAAGACCAGATCCCTGCACAGGGGTTAAAGGATGAAGGCCAGGTTTCCTCTAGAATCTTCCAAACATAGTGGCTTGAGCCATGTGTGACCATGGTGGCCTTTTGGAGCCTGTGGCCTCAGATGTTACAGGAGGAAACGTAAAGCCAGAGTCTTCTGAACAATAAATTGATGTAACTGTTCCTCTGTTTGCTACCACTTGTGAGCTGATGGCACTGCTGGACAACGTTGGAATTTGAATGGAAGTAAGTATGGTGTGTTTTTCATCTGCCACACTAAAGGCCCTGTCACACACACAGATAAATCTGTGGCAGGTCCGTGGTTGCAGTGAAATTGTGGACAATCAGTGCCAGGTTTGTGGCTATGTACAAATGGAACATAATGTCCATGATTTCACTGCTACCACAGATCTGCCAAAGATTTATCTCGGTGTATGACAGGGCCTTAAGTTTCTTGGCTAACCAATGAGTATATGGTTTTCAACGTTACACATTTCTTAGTATCCTCATTGCTTAAAAAAATACAGGCAGATACTTATCATGAGGCAGCACCATCAAGGAGGCATCTGATTAGCTCAAAATGTATTTAGCAGCATGACAATGAGGCAATATCATACAGGCAATGTTATTAACAACTAAGAAGAACAAGGAGTCCTGGCAATGATGGTATAGCACCATCAAGCCTTTATCTTAACATCAAGTCTTTGAGGCGTTACATGAAGGCACAAGGATTTGCACAAGTCTATATCCACAGAAGACCTGTGGTTAGTGTTCCAAAATATTTATAACAACATCCGTATTGAGTTCCTACAAAAACTATTTGCAAGGGTTCCTAGAAGAATTGAGGCCTTGATCTTTGGAAGGCAAAGGGTGATCACACCAAATATTGATTTGATTTAATTTTAATTTCTCCTTTGTTCATTCACTTTGTGTTTTAATTAATTAAAAAAACAAAACCCCCAAACTCTTAAAACTGCTAGCAAGCATTTTTATTCTGTAGCGTTTTTTTCACTCCTGACTAAAACTTTTGCACAGTAAAGTATAGTATGTATACCTCCCAGCTGTTCCGGATTCAGCGGGATTGTCCCGATTTGAGGGCTTTCTACCGCAGTGTCCCGGCTTCTTCCCTCAGTGCAATGAACAAATTAACTCAAGAAGAGTAGTGCATAAATTAAATCCTCATCTGCCCTGATTTACTGGGACAGAACTCATGTGCTCTTTCTCCATAGGCAAGCAGCTCTACCTTTGAGCCACTACCTGTATTGAAAGGCATAGGAGGATTTGGTAATCTTGACCTGTGTTGCAGGCAGAGAAATCAGAAGTAAATTATTCAACTATTAGAGATATAGATAGATATATACTGTATCTCTATGTAGGTGAAAGAAAAAGTCAGATTCACACCGCATGCTTTCTCCCTCTTTCTGTTGTTCAAAAGTTGGGAGGTATGCAGACAGGACATTAGCTAGCTAGTAATGTGATTGTTGTAGCTGTGTATAAAAGGAAATGCTTCCTAGTCCTATGGGACCAGCTGATGAGGAGGAGACACCAAAATTGCAGAAAAGTAGATTGAAGACGCTAAAATGGTGTAAAATTACACTGAAGATTGTTGTTTTTGCATTAATATGTGATAAGGATATTATATGAAGCATTTCTTTTACTGAAAAGTTTTCTTTACTAATTCCAAATTATTTTTAGGGTCAGTACTTTAGTGTTACTGCATACCATACCTATTTGTATATAGAGGGATCACTATGTCTTAGAAATCTATCAAATAGGCATGGAGAAAAAACAAAAAACAAGACAAGGCACAAACATAGGACAATTGCTCACTCACGTTGAGAAGTTGTGTGGTGGAAACAAGCCAGTAATTCTATGTTCACACAGGGCTTTTTGTTGTTTCTTTTCTGCAGCAAAACCTTATCTTGTGGCAGGAAGTCTCCCGATGGTTTTCTGCGTTTTTGGTATGGTTTTTGGTGCTGTTTTTATGTCGTTCTTACAACATTTGTTACTGCAATTTTTTGCACTTCCTCAGATAGTGATGCCCAGACCAAGTCCACACTCATGCGGATTCAAAAGTCCCCGAGTGCCAGGTCCGTGCCAGGGTTGATCTGGAACCGGAACTTGGGTAATAAAAAAAAAAGTTAAAATAAAATAAATAAATAACGCAAACATGCTATACTTATCAGTCTCTGGCGAGGCTGTGAACGGTTCCCCTGACCACTTCTTCTACTTCCAAAGCCGCTTATTAGCCCACATGCATATCCACTGCTATCCCTGGAATGGCATCTGTGATTGGTTGCAGTTAGATGCGTCCCTACTGTGAATGGCAGCATGTCTGACTGCTCCCAATCACAGAAGGTATGTGTGTCTTTTGTAGTTTAAAATTAAATAAATACATTTTAAAAAAATTGTCATAGGGTTCTTCCATATTATAATGCACCGCTAAAGCCTATGGCTACCTTTTGCAGTCCCCAGCTATGTGCTTATCTTGGCTGTATATCAAAATAAGAGGAACCGCATGCGTTGTTTTTTTTATTATTTAAATAAATAATTTTAAAAACTGGAGTGCGTTCCCCCTCAATTTTGATTGCAGCCAAGATACAGTCCGTCACCTGGGGGCTGGTATTATCAGACTTGGGAGACCCATGCTTATTGAGCCCTCCCAGCCTAAAAATAGCTGCCTGCTGCCGCCTAGGATTGCCGCTTTCATTAGATGTGACAATCCCAGAAGTTTACCTGGCTATTCCCGATTGTCCTGGTGTGGTGACTGTGGAGACACGGGGTCAGCGGGTGCTCTCGTCCGCTGACCCAGCCACCTTTAGAAAGACAGCATGGCCCAAGGCTCATCCCAACTGAATGCCCAACCTCCTTAACCATGGGCGGAACACTACTCAGACAACACAGGATGAGGGAATTACAATATTAAGACTTTATTGGATCCTCAAACAATTAACGGCATATGGCACAAAACCAGCAAAACCACAAAATGTAACCAGCAACAGTTTCTCACCCTTCTGCTGGCTCACCAGGGATTAGAATGTCCGTGCCTCAGAGCTTCCAGGGCTACTTACTTCAAACCAGCAGCACCCCTCTTTCGGCGGGCACCCACTGAGAATGAAATAACAGCAGATTTAGGAAGCTGGCTGAGGACCGTAAAGCCTGTAGTCAGGTGACTGGATTGTCCCAAGCTGGATTCCTTCCTTAGGTAGTCCTTGATATCTCAGCCGAATCCTTACATTCGATGCTGATGTCCATGTAGTATTATAATCCAGGTTTGGTTATGGCTTGCCAACCGGATCTGCAGATCTTAGATTGGTATCATGTAGCAAGATTCTACCCGGGCAATGGACAGTCCTCCTTCTTATATCCCTGACCTCTCCATTCAGACCATTGGCGTCTTCACGATTGGTGGATAAGACTGGACTAGATTGGCTAGATTTCAAGCCGTATACAAAATTTCCCTAGTGGTAATGGTCTCTGGCAGAGACGAGGGAGAGACAGCTAAGTTACCTCAGATCTAGCAATACACATAGTAATACAATGGGAGGTTCGCATAATTGATTTGTCTGGGTAGCTGACCTTCACTGGCCAAGGCAATTACATGAGTCAACAAGAAATTTAACACTAGACTCCTAAGAGTCTTGAAGAAACAATGAGAGGCTTATCCCCCATTTATAAACAAACTATCATCATGTTTGGCGAATTTTAAGAAACTTAACCCATGCTAGATGCTGACAGAGTCCATGTCGTCACAGTGACAATGGGGTAATAAGGGGTTAATCGTAGCTCACAGCTGCCACTAAGCCCTAAATTAGTAATGGGAGGTATCTATGAGACCCCTGCATTACTAATCTGTAAGTGAAAAATAAACGGAAACACTGAAGAAATCCTTTATTTGAAATAAAAGACAAAAAAGCACCATCTTTTCACCTCTTTATTAACCCCCAAAACACCCCTGTAGGTAAGAGGTCATCCACATGAGGTCCCACAATGTTCCCAGCTGTGACATCTGAAGTCACAGACGGCTATCATGGTACATGACTGCCTGCAGCAGGTAGAGATTGAGCCGCGATGAGTGGTTGTCACTCAGGTTAATTGTGGACACAGCTGGAGGTTCCCATGGTCCTTCACCTGTGATCGCAGGTAACCTGACCTCAATGAACTCAGACAACTTTGCAATTGATTTTTGCATACTTGCATATTTATAGTATTCATGCCAGTGGCACATTCACTGCTACCTGTGAGGAAGCCAAGGTTGCGTGGGGCTCCCCCTTTATCTATCTCTCTCGCAAAATTTAAGAGACCACTTCAAAATTTTCAGTTTTTCTGATTCTTCTCTTTATAGGTGTATTTTTTTGAGTCAAATGTAAATTGTTCTTTTATTCTATAAACTACTTACAACATGTCTCCGAAATTCCAAGCAATAAATTTTGTATTTATTTTCTGAAAATGAGAAATGGTCAAAATAACAAAAAAATGCATTGCTTTCAGACCTCAAATAATGCAAAGAAAATAAGTTCATAATCATTTAGAAACAATAATACTAATGTTTTAACTCAGAAAGAGTTCAGAAATCAATTTTTTGTGGAATAACCATTTTTATTAATCACAGCTTTCATGCGTCTTAGCATGCTTTCCACCAGTCTTTCACACTGATTTTGGGTGACCTTATGCCACTCCTGGTGCCAAAATGTAAGCAGTTCTTCTTTGTTTGATGGCTTGTGACTATCCATCTTTTGCTTGATTACATTCCAGAGGTTTTCAATGGGGTTCAGGTCTGGAGATTGGGCTGGCCATGACAGGGTTTTAATGTGGTGGTTCTTCATCCACACATTGATTGACCTAGCTTTATGGCATGGCGCATTGTCCTACTGGAAAAACCAGTACTCAGAGTTGGGGAACATTGCCTGAGCAGAAGGAAGCAACTGTTTTTCCAGGATAACCTTGTATGCGGATTGATTTATATGTCCTTCACAAAATTTAATCTGCCCAATTCCAGCCTTGCTGAAGCATCCCCAGATCATCACCAATCCTCCACCAATTTTCACAGTGGGTGCAAGACACTGTGGCTTGTACGCCTCTCCAGGTCTCCGACTAACCATTAGACGACCAGGTGTTGGGCAAAGCTTAAAACAACAATGCGCCATGCCACAGAGCTAGGTCAATCAATGTGTGGATGAAGGACCACCACATCAAAACCGTGTCATGGCCAGCCCAATCTCCCGCCATGAACCCCATTGAAAACCTCTGAAATGTAATCAAGAGGAAGATGGGTAGTCACAAGCCATCAAACAAAGAAGAACTGCTTACATTTTTTCACCAGGAGTGGCATAAAGTCACCCAAGAGCAGTGTGAAAGACTGGTGGAAAGCATGCCAAGATGCATGAAAGTTGTGCTTAAAAATCGTGGATATTCCACAAAATATTGATTTCTGAACTCTTCATGAGATAAAACATTAGTATTGTTGTTTCTAAATGATCAGGAACTTGTTTTCTTTGCATTATTTGAGGTCTGAAAGCAATGCATTGTTTTCTTATTTTGACCATTTCTCATGTTCAGAAAATAAATACAAAATTTATTGCTTGGAAATTCGGAGACATTGTCAGTAGTTTATAGAATGAAAAAGTATTTACATTTTACTCAAAAATATACCTATAATGAGAAAAATCTGAAAAACTGAAAATTTTGCAGTGGCCTCTTAATTTCTCCCAGAGCTATATATATATAATTGCCTTATTCTGTCTGTCTGTCTTTCTCCAAAATGACGTCATTACAGTGACAACAGTCGCATTGGCCGCCCAGCTCGGCCCCGCACACATTGGGCACCTATACACCTCCCCCCAGGACTACTCCACCTATTAGACACCTCCCCCCCAGGACTACTTCTCCTATTATACTCCTCTCCCCCCAGGACTACTCCTCCTATTATACTCCTCTCCCCCCCAGGACTACTCCTCCTATTATACTCCTCTCCCCCCAGGACTACTCCTCCTAATATACTCCTCTCTCCCCAGGGCTACTCCTCCTATTATACTCCTCTCCCCCCAGGACTACTCCTCCTATTATCCTCCTCTCCCCCCAGGACTACTCGTCCTATTATCCTCCTCTCTCCCCAGGACTACTCCTCCTATTATACTCCTCTCCCCCCAGGACTACTCCACCTATTATCCTCCTCTCCCCCCAGGAATACTCTGCCTATTATCCTCCTCTACCTCCAGAACTACTACTCCTATTATACTCCTCACCTCCAGGACTACTCCTCCTATTATACTCCTCACCGCCCAGGACTACTCCTCCTATTATACTCCTCTCTCCCCAGGACTACTCCTCCTATAATAGTCCTCTCTCCCCAGGACTACTCCTCCTATTATACTCCTCTCTCCCCAGGACTACTCCTCTTATACTCCTCTCTCCCCAGGACTACTCCTCCTATTATACTCCTCACCTCCAGGACTACTCCACCTTTTATACTCCTCTCTTCCCAGGACTACTCCTCCTATTATACTCCTCTCCCCCAGGACTACTCCTCCTATTATACTCCGTAGCCCCCATGACTACTCCTCCTATTATACTCCTCTCCCCCCAGGACTACTCCTCCTATTATACTCCCCCCCAGGACTACTCCTCCTATTATACTCCTCACCCCCCAGGACTACTCCTCCTATTATACTCCTCACCCCCCAGGACTACTCCTCCTATTATACTCCTCTCTCCCCAGGACGTCTCCTCCTATTATACTCCTCTCCCCCAGGACTACTCCTCCTATTATACTCCGTACCCCCCATGACTACTCCTCCTATTATACTCCTCTCCCCCCAGGACTACTCCTCCTATTATACTCCCCCCCAGGACTACTCCTCCTATTATACTCCTCACCCCCCAGGACTACTCCTCCTATTATACTCCTCACCCCCCAGGACTACTCCTCCTATTATACTCCTCTCTCCCCAGGACTACTCCTCCTATTATACTCCTCACCCCCAGGACTACTCCTCCTATTATACTCCTCACCTCCAGGACTACTCCTCCTATTATACTCCTCACCCCCCAGGACTACTCCTCCTATTATACTCCTTACCCCTCATGACTACTCCTCCTATTATACTCCTCTCCCCCCAGGACTACTCCTCCTATTATACTCCCCCCAGGACTACTCCTCCTATTATACTCCTCACCCCCCAGGACTACTCCTCCTATTATACTCCTCACCTCCAGGACTACTCCTCCTATTATACTCCTCACCCCCCAGGACTACTCCTCCTATTATACTCCTCACTCCCCAGGACTACTCCTCCTATTATACTCCTCTCTCCCCAGGACTTCTCCTCCTATTATACTCATCTCCCCCCAGGACTACTCCTCCTATTATACTCCTCACCCCCAGGACTACTCCTCCTATTATACTCCTCACCTCCAGGACTACTCCTCCTATTACACTCCTCACCCCCCAGGACTACTCCTCCTATTATACTCCTTACCGCCCCATGACTACTCCTCCTATTATACTCCTCTCCCCCCAGGACTACTCCTCCTATTATACTCCCCCCAGGACTACTCCTCTTATACACCTCACCCCCCAGGACTACTCCTCCTATTATACTCCTCACCTCCAGGACCACTCCTCCTATTATACTCTTCACCCCCCAAGACTACTCCTCCTATTATACTCCTCACCTCCAGGACTACTCCTCCTATTATACTCCTCATCCCCAGGACAACTTTTCCTATTATACTCCTCTCTCCCCAGGACTAGTCCTCCTATTATACGCCTCCTATTATAGTCCTCTTATTATACTTCTCTCTGAGGGGTGCGCAGCATGGGGGATGGAGCACGATGGGGGGTGCGCAGCATGGGGGAATGAAGCACGATGGGGGGTGCACAGCATGGGGGGATAAAGCACAATGGGGGGTGCACAGCATGGGGGATGAAGCACGATGGGGGGTGTGCAGCATGGGGGAATGAAGTATGATGGGGGTGCGCAGCATGGAGGATGGAGAACAATGGAGGTGTGCAGCATGGGGGATGGAGAACGATGGAGGTGTGCAGCATGGTGGATGGAGCACGATGGGGGTGTGCAGAATGGGGGATGGAGCACAATGGGGGGGCACACCTCCCCCCAAAACACACACACCGCCACACACGCACCGCACAACACACCACACACACACTGGGAACCACAAACACCGCCCTACACAGACGCCCTCACACATAGACAACGCCGCACACACACAACACCCAACACACAAACACCGCGGCACACACAAATATACGCACACACCGCACAACACACACACTGCACAAAACATACCTCCCCCAAATCACACACACGCACCCCCCACACCCACACCCACACAACCCGCGCAACACACAGCACCACACACACACAATGCTGCAGACACACAGCGCTCCACAAACAACGCAACACACACAACGCAACACACAAACAACACCGCTCTCACACACCCCCACACCCAGACAACACCCAGAACATTTATAGCGCCCTACACAAACACTTGGCAACTACACACAACAACATCTATATATATAACCAAAATCATACATTAACTACACAATAAATTCTAGAATACTCGATGCGTTAGAATCGGGCCACCATCTAGTATAAAATATATATATATATAAAATATAGTTATGCTTTGGGATTGTGTGTGTTTCTCACAGAAACACACTGTATTTTGACTTCTGTCTGTGTTGTTTTTAAATGGTTTTATATATGCACTAGATGTGTTTGTTTTCTGGCTTGTAATTTATTGAATAAAATGAAATGATTTTTCAGGTTTATTATCATGTCTTTGTGAACCGCAAAAATATTTTCACATCATTTTTTTCTGTTTTTTTTCAAATTGCTTTAATTTGGTGTGTTTTTTGGTTGATCCATATTTATATCTGTAGTGCCCTCTATATATCTTACTGTATAAAGAATAGCAAAAGGTGTACACCAAGAAAAAAGCCCTAAAATATAACTTTTAATATTTTCAATAATTAAAATCACCAAGGTACATTTTTAAAAAACACATAATAAATGAACATAAAGCATCACGTCTGGGCCACAAAGTCCAGACGTTAAAAAGAAATGACCACAATACTTTGCACTAGACCCAGTGTAAACTGTTGCCTTAACGGGCTAAAGTTCACTGATAAGTTAGATAATATTGTATACAGGAAGGTTTCATAGACCTACGGGAACGGCCCGTCAGGTAAATGAACATACCAAAGGGTCAGTACAAGATATTAATACCCTGAGGAGAGCAGTATTCCTAGAAGTAATGCATATTGATCATCAACACTAGTCATAGTCAATGGACGCTCTCACCCAAGTATGTAGCAATAATTCTAATCCTCTGGGAGATATACGTCCAGTTATCCGGCAGGTACACTTTCAATACTCCAGCATGTATACGTCCAATACTCCGGCAGGTATACCTCCATTACTCTAGCAGGTACGCTTTCAATACTCCAGCAGGTATTCATGCACCCACACAAGTCAGTATGAGATTTCTCCAGCTCCATTACTCTGGTAGACTGCCCAACATTAAATGGACCGTTTCTTCTCTTGGACCTGGTAATAGATTCCCTTTAATGAGAAACTCATTTTTCACCAGCTCCTGGTAAACACCTGTCAGAATTTTAAAAGCTATATGGCAAAACTAATAGAAAGAAGACCTAACTTTAATTAACAAATAATACTGACCCCAATCTAGTATAGCAATGGAGTGTAAGCAATGACGGGGCTTCAATTAAAAGTGATCAAAGGTATAAATTAACCTGTTATCTTAAGTAGGCTACACGTGTACAACTGTCATTCTTACACTTTGCTAAAACTCAGAGAACTGTGAGAATGTGATGGCTGACACGTTTAGGAAAGGTAATGAGCATACGGCTGATGCTTCCTGGCCTAGAAGTATCTGGGTCACAGATAAAAAACACTTTTTGGTACAATGTAGACAGCAAACGTAACAGCAAATTAAAGTGATCAGAGTACAAGGAGATCTTTGTCCAAATGCCCACCTTTCTGCATTGAAGACTGCTGTTTTTGATTTGATACTACAAAGTGGAATACTGGCATCAATTTGAAGAATCATTTATTTGTGATTTTTTTTGGTAATGGTGGTTTAACCTTTTACAAGTGGACAGTTTTCCATTAGGGTGATATGGGCATTATTCTCAGAGGACAAAGCTCTTTTCCTATATGTAATATAGCATTTTATTTAAGAGTAAAAAGCATGACAAATGTGCATTACCAGGATATTGTTCTTTACAGTAATGAGAAAAACTAAGTACACCCTCTTTGAAATCTATGCCTTCACGTTCAGGACATTAAAAAAAAATCTGTTTCCTAGAAAATTTTAATAACAGGTAAATACAACCTCAGATGAACAACACATGACAAATTACAGTGCATGATTTTTTAACAAAAACTTGCCCACAATATAAAAGCAGAGTGTGAAAAATTAATCATAAATCAAGATTTTGTAAAAATAAGTTTCAATTTTTTTCTGTAAGACTCTCATGTCATGTTTCGCCTCGGAAGAACCTAGGCGAAACATGCATCAGGGTAGGGGGCCCCCCCGCCTGAGACCCCATATGCAGTAATACTATTCAATACGGTAATGTTACTGAATAATATTGGTGTACTTATTTACGGTTACTGTAATTGAGTGTTTGAGAATCACCTGGTGATCAAGTCAGCTTACCATTGAAGAAAGGGATTCTTATCAGTTACTATGTACATTTATGTACTTCATTCACCCTATATTATGGGTGTTGCTGCTTGACCCTCATATCACTCTCAGTTCTCCAGGCTCGGTATGTGTCCCTTCTTATAAAGTAATCCCTGTTGCTTTATATATCAATACATACATACATACATATTTTATATATACAGTAGAACCTTGGATTAAGAGCATAATTCGTTTCGGGCATGTGCTCTTAAACCAAGTTACTCTTATATCAAAGCAAATTTTCTCATAGGAAATAATTAAAACACAGACAATTCATTCTGCAACCCAAAAATATTTACTGTATTTATACAAACGTATTACAGTAATACAAAATAATGTACTGTATTCATATATACAATTATTACAGTACACTAATACAAAATACTGTACAGTAAAAAACATATAAAACAAATTAAACTGCACTTTAGATTGCAATAAAATTGTTGGTGTGCGAGAGGTACAATACAAGCAATGTGCTGTACTGGTTAGCAGAAAGAAAAGTACAATACTATATCCACAAATGTAAATTGATAGACATCAAATATAGTATATACTGTACTGTACAATGGTATACTGTATACAGTATAGAGTACATATGTACAGAAAGTTACTTCCAAAGCGGGTCAGAGTGTGGTGAAAGGACAGAATCGGAAGTGTACATGGTGAGAATTTGCTCTTATTGCAAAGCATTGCTCTTAAACAAAGTTACAAATTTGTAAAAAGCTTTGCTTGTCTTGCAAAACGCTCTCAAACCTAGTTACTCTTAATCCAAGGTTCCACTTATATACAGTATATATATATATATATATATATATATATATATATATATATATATATATACACACATATACAGTATATACACATACACTGCTCAAAAAATTAAAGGGAACACTTAACTAACCGAATATAACTCCAAGTTAATCAAACTTCTGTGAAATTGAACTGTCCACTTAGGAAGCAACACTGATTGACAATCAATTTCACATGCTGTTGTGTAAATGGAATACAGATCAGATGGAAATTATTGGCAATTATCAAGACACACTCAAAAAAGGAGTGTTTCTGCAGGTAGGAACTACAGTCCCTGACAAAAGTTCTGTCGCTTATCCATGCTATGCAAATAAAAGCTTATAACCGGACTTTAAATTCATCCATTGGTTTCATAAATTACTCTTTTGAAAGCTGAAACCCTCCCAAATTTGGTTTAGTTTATGAAAACAAAGTTGCTGCAAAGGTGAAATATTGATCAGTTAATGAACACAGAAAGGTCAGATTTTGGCAAGAAAAAAGTTTTGTCGCCTTGTCATATAATGCACCCAATCCTAGTTTACATCCTCACCTGTGCTCACTAAATGATCGGTTAATTAGTGGGTGTGTATAAAAAGAAACACAGCACCCCAGACCTTTACTTGAACTGCAACTTGACCTCTGACAACATGCCAAAAATCTACTCTGTGACCAAAGCCTTGATTATCAAGAGGCTGTAGACCAGATCTACTGCAGACAAGACATAACAGAGAAAGGAGGAAACATTGGCACCATTCAGCGACCTAACCGCTCAATCTTCCTATTTCAGGTTTATACATGCATTATTTGGCTTGTAAATTTCCTTGCCTTTTGGCCATGGTGCTCATTCCAATAGACAACAATCCATACAGTCCATGTGAAAAGAGACGGAAAGCACTCACCAAATATGCGGTAAAAAAAGCTGTTTTATTCGACCATCAGGTCAGGGGGAAAGGCGTGAGGGAGGTGGGAACACACAATCTGTCGGACGGCCGTTTCGCGTCTTTACAACCGACGCTTCCACGAGTCCATACAAACTGACATGAGTGTACTACTCTTAAGCACATTCAGGACACACCTGATGTGCAATGCCAATTAGTAAATTTAAAACCAGCGTTTAAAAACAACCAAACATACAGAATGCAATGATAGAAGAAAAGAAAATTTGTCCTTTCTGTATTCATTAAATGATCAATGTTTTAGCTTCATAGCAACTTTAATTTCATAACCTAAACCAAATTTGGGAGGGTTTCAGCTTTCAAAAGAGTAATTTATGAAACCAATGGATGAATTTTAAGTCAGGTTATAAGCTTTTCTTTACATAACATGAATAAACAACAGAACTTTTATCAGGGACTGTACAGACCACATGTCAGCAATGCTTTCTGGCTGATGTTTTGGTCACGTTTGAATGTTGGTTTTGCTTTCACACTCGTGGTAGCATGAGATGGACTCTACAACCCACACAAGTGGCACAGGTAGTGCAATTCATCCAGGATTGCACATCAATGTGAGCTGTGGCAAGAAGCTTTACTGTGTCTGTCAGCGTAGTGTCCAGAGGATGGCAGTGCTACCAGGAGACAGGCCAGTACACCAGGAGACATGGAGGGGGCCGTAGGAGGGCAACAACCCAGCAGCAGGACCGCTACCTCCGCCTTTGTGCAAGGAGGAACAAGAGGAGCACTGCCAGAGCCCTGTAGAAGGACCTCCAGCAGGCCACAAATGTGTATGTGTCTGCACAAACAGTTCGAAACCAACTCCATGAGAATGGCATGAGGGCCCAAAGTCCACAGATGGGGTTTGTGTTTACAGCCCAACATCGTACAGGATGCTTGGCATTTGCCACAGAATACCAGAATTGGCAAATTCGCCACTGGCGCCCTGTGCTCTTCACAGATGAAAGCAGTTAAACACTGAGCACATGTGACAGACATAACAGAGTCTGGAGACACCGTGGAGAGCAATCTGCTGCCTGTAACATCCTTCAGCATGACCGGTTTGGCAGTGGGTCAGTAATGCTGTGGGGTGACATTTTTTTGGAGGGCCGCACAGCCCTCCATGTGCTCATCAGAGGTAGCTTGACTACCATTAGGTACTGAGATGAGATCTCCAGACCCCTTGTGAGACCATTATTATTATTATTATTATTATTATTATTATTTATTTATAGAGCACCATTGATTCCATGGTGCTGTACATGAGAAGGGGGTTACATACAAAATACATATACAAGTTACAGTAGACAGACTAGAACAGAGGGAAGAGGGCCCTGCCCTTGCGGGCTTACATTCTATAGGATTATGGGGAGGAGACAGTAGGTGGGGTGTAGGTGGGGCGGCAGCTCCGCACGGTGGTGGGGCGGCAGCTCCGCACGGTGGTGGGGCGGCAGCTCCGCACGGTGGTGGGGCGGCAGCTCCGCACGGTCTTGGGGCGGCAGCTCCGCACGGTGGTGGGGCGGCAGCTCCGCACGGTGGTGGGGCGGCAGCTCCGCACGGTGGTGGGGCGGCAGCTCCGCACGGTGGTGGGGCAGTGAGGTCATTCAAGGTTATAGGCATTTCTGAACAGATGAGTCTTTAGGTTCCGTTTGAAGTTTGCAAGTGTAGCAGATATGGAAAAAAGGAGAACCAGAGCAAAAAGCTGAAAAAAATTCTTCAAAACCCATTCCCTGTCCTACATTCAAAGTGCACAGTGCAACACATGAAACACCGACGTACAACAAAAAGAGGGGGCGAGGAGCATCAGCACAAGACAAGCTGCTGGTGCGGTTGGCCCTGGGTTCCTCCTAATGCTGGACAATGCCAGACCTCATGTGGCTGTAGTGTGTCAGCAGTTCCTGGAAGATGAAGGCATTGAAGCTATGGACTGGCCCGCCCGTTCCCCACACCCGAATCCGATTGAGCACATCTGGGACATCATGTCTCTCTCCATCCACCAACATCACGTTGCACCACAGACTGTCAAACAGTTGGCGGATCTTTATTCCAGGTATGGGAGGAGAACCCTCAGAAACCATCCACAACCTCATCAGGAGCATGCCCAGGCATTGTAGGGAGGTCATACAGGCACGTGGAGGCCTCACACAATACTGAGCCTCATTTTGACTTGTTTCCACTTTCATTTTGTCTTGTTTCCACTTTAATTTTGTGTGTGTCTTCAAATTCAGGCCTCTATTGGTTAAAACATTTGATTTCCATTGATGATTTTTGTGTGAATTTGTTGTCAGCACATTCAACTTTGTACAGAACAAAGTATTCAATGAGAATATTTCATTCATTCATTCATTCAGATCTAGGATTTGTTATTTGAGTGTTTCCTTTAATTTTCTGAGCAGTGTATATATACTACTCAAACAAATAAAGGGAACACTAAAATACCATTTTGATGTTTAAGTGTTCCCTTTCCCTTTATTTTTTTGGAGAGTCTATATACAGTGCCTTGAGAAAGTATTCGGATCCCTTGAATTTTTCAACCTTTTCCCACATTTCAGGCTTCAAACATAAAGATAAAAATTATAATGTTATGGTGAAGAATCAACAAGTGGGACACAATTGTGAAGTTGATCGAAATTTATTGCTTATTTTAAACTTTTTAAAAAAAATAAACAACTGAAAAGTAGGGCGTGCAATATTACTCGTCCCCTTTAAGTTAATACTTTGTAGTGCCACCTTTTGCTGCGATTACAGCTACAAGTCGCTTGAGGTATGTGTCTATCAGTTTTGCACATTGAGAGACTGAAATTCTTGCCCATTCTTCCTTTGCAAATATCTCGCGCTGAGTGAAGTTGGATGGAGAGCATTTGTGAACAGCAGTTTTCAGCTCTTTCCACAAATTCTCAATTGGATTCAGGTCTGGACTTTAACTTGACCATTCTAACACCTGGATACATTTATTTGTGAACCATTCCATTGTAGATTTTGCTTTATGTTTAGGATCATTGTCTTGTTGGAAGACAAATCTCCGTCCCAGTCTCAGGTCTTTTGCAGACTCCAACAGGTTTTCTTCAAGAATGGTCCTGTATTTGGCTCCATCTATCTTTACATCAATTTTAACCATCTTCCCTGTCACTGCTGAAGAAAAGCAGGCCCAAACCATGATGCTGCCACCACCATGTTTCACAGTAGGGATGGTGTGTTCAGGGTGATGAGCTGTGTTGTTTTTATGCCAAACATATCGTTTGGCATTGTGCCTAAATAGTTTGATTTTGGTTTCATCTGAACAGAGCACCTTCTTCCACATGTTTGGTGTGTCTCCCAGGTGACTTGTGGCAAACTTTAAACAACACTTTTTATGGATATCTTTGAGAAATGGCTTTCTCCTTGCCACTCTTCCATAAAGGCCAGATTTGTGCAGTGTACGACTGATTGTTGTCCTATAGACAGACTCTCCCACCTCAGCTGTAGATCTCTGCAGTTCATCCAGAGTGATCATGGGCATCTTGGCTGCATCTCTGATCAGTCTTCTCCTTGTTTGAGATGAAAGTTTGGATGGACGGCTGGGTCTTGGTAGATTTGCAATGGTATGATACTCCTTCTATTTCAATATGATCGCTTGCACAGTGCTCTTTGGGATGTTTAAAAATTTGGAAATCTTTTTGTAACCAAATCCGGCTTTAAACTTCTCCATAACAGTATCACGGACCTGCCTGTTGTGTTCCTTGGTCTTCATGATGCTCTCTGTGCTTTAAACAGAACACTGAGACTATCACAGAGCAGCTGCATTTATATGGAGACTTGATTACACACAGGGGCTTATATTTATCATCATCTGTCATTTAGGACAACATTGGATCATTCCGAGATCCTCAATGAACTTCTGGAGTGAGTTTGCTGCACTGAAAGTAAAGGGGACGAATAATATTGCACTCCCCACTTTTCAGTTATTCTTTTAAAAAGTTTAAAATAAGCAATAAATTTCGTTCAACTTCACAATTGTGTCCCACTTGTTGTTGATTCTTCACCATAACATTAACATTTTTATCTTTATGTTTGAAGCCTGAAATGTGGGAAAAGGTTGAAAAATTCAAGGGAGCTGAATACTTTTGCAAGGCACTGTATATACAGTGTGTCCACCCATATCCTGTCCACCGCCATTAACTTGAGAAAGGCGGCAGCTATAGGCATAGAAGTGGTGTCTAGGTATAGTAAAGTAGCCATGCGCTACGCAATGAAACCACCTATAGCACCGCCTGGTGGAAAATAACGGAGTTAGCATTATCTCGAAAACGGAACGAGATACAGAAAAAAAGTGAAATACAAAGTTGTAGGGCATCATCAATTCAATACGAATCGACACCTTGCATACAGAAAAGCTATGATTAGAACGTGTAAAACGGAGAATTACCCTATTATGCAAATAAGTGTGCAACGTCATACCTGACGAAATACTGTACACCGCTAATAGTACATACTGTACAGTAAATGGGATTGTTCAAAGGGTTGCCCAACAGACCTCTGTCACGCTGTTCTCTCCAGCGCGACTCATCCATGTTTAGACGGATGTTTTTTCTTTTTAGCACCTGATGGGTTAATGCTTCTTTGGCATGTGTGCTTGAAAGCACTCCCTCAGGTGCTGGCAGTTACTAATTGGTCTGACCTTTAAATAGTCCCACTAACCTTCACACAGTGCTGGTTATTTTCATCTTCTGTTGGTGGACACAGCCTGTGAGAAAGGAAGTGGTGTCCTCATTCCTTAAGCCTTCTGCAGACAGTAGAAGTCTGCAGAAGTGAATTTTTTTTCCCCTTGTGTTGTCACTTTTGGTGCTATCTTTTGAAGTCGTCCCGTAGGTGAAGGTAGGGGGTCTTAACCCAGGTTCCTTGTAGGAGACAGGGCCAGGATGGAGGGCCACGCCTCACTACCTTCAAGCAAACCCTTTTGAGGGCGAACGCAGGGTTCGTAGCCAGTAGGGCTAGTGTAGACCCCTGCCCCTGGTAGCGCCCCCCACGGTGTGACAACCTCATGGTCATGGAGCAATATTCTACCAATCATTATTACGAGATGGTTTTAATCTACGAGGAATGTGGTCGCAATGCAAAAGCGGCAGAGAGGCTTTATCGTGAACATTTTAGAGGTGGTACGCATCGTAAAACCATCTCAAATGCGGTGAAACGTTTGAGGGAGACGGGCTGCATAACCAGTCGAACACGGACCCGCCAGCCAGTTGATGTATGACGACGAGTGCAACGTGAAGATGTTTTAGCATATACCCTCAACAATCCACAATGTAGCATACGAGACATCAGTGCACAGTCAGGCCTCTCGGAAAGTCGTGTTTGGAGGATCCTGAACGACGCTGGGGCTCATCCATACCGGCCGACACCTGTGCAAGGACTACTGGCAGGGGATGACGAGAGACGTTATGCGTTTTGCAACTTTGTAATGAACTGTTTGGAGATCCAGCCAATGGTTCTTGCGAACGTAATATGGACTGATAAGGCATGCTTCACGCGTAATAACATGTACAGTAGACATGTTATTGGGCACTGCAGAATCCCAGATGTGCTGTCCAAGTCCGACATCAAGTACACTGGTTGGTTAATGTGTGGTGCGGAATTTACAATGACAAGCTAATCAGTCCCGTATTTTACGAGGGCACGTTAACAGGAGCATGTTACGTGAACCTACTGCAGGATGTGATAACCAATTTTGTTTCTGACTTGACATTGCTTCAACTCCGGGATGCATGGATCCAACATGACGGCGCCCCTCCAAACAAGGCTGTGGACATGAAGCGATACCTCATGGAGACCTTCCTAAAAGTCATTGGGTATGGTGGCTACGTGGAGTGGCCTCTATGCTAACCTGACCTGACCCCATTGGACTTCTTTCTGTGAGGTTACATCAAACAGCAGGTGTATGCGACACCTCCACCAACATTGCATGACCTACGACGACGTATCACACATGCTTGTGCAAACGTGTCCCTTACCATATTGCACAACGTGCAGCAAGATATGCTGTCCAGAGTCCAGATGTGCATTGCAGCTGGCTGTGGCCACTTTGAGCATCAAAGATGAATGAGCGCCATATGCGTGCATTCAATGTTTTGGGGGGGATCATGGGTTTCATTATGTTTTTTCCGGCTAACTGCCAGTTATTTGGGGGGAGAGAAAAAATCTCCTCTCACCCACCTTTTTCTATTTTATGTTCTTTATTTCATTTATTGAGTAAAGCATCGATTTGTGCACATTATTTTTTTGTCACTCATACAGCATTTTGTTGTTGTTTTATGATTTTTGATCAACTCATGTAAGCCCACAGTTTTAATTTCCCATCCATTGTAATTATTGGGGGGACATGTCTTTCCTATCCATCCCCCTTGGTCACGATTCCTATTAGTGAGCTTAGTGACGGTTAAGTGCTCCATTGATTCGCGTCTCGCAACGTGTCCGTTTTGGAGATCGCGACCATACATACGCGCATGTTACACGTTCTAATCATAGCTTTTCTATATGCAAGGTGTCGATTCATATTGAATAGATGATGCCCTACAACTTTGTAATTCACTTTTTTTTCTGTATCTCATTCCGTTTTCGAGATAAAAATGCTAACCCCGTTGTTTTCCACCAAGTGGTGCTATAGGGGATTTCATTGTATGGCTACTTTACTATACCTAGACACCCCTTCTATGCCTATAGCTGCCGCCGATCTCAAGTTAATGGCGGTGGACAGGATATGGGTGGACACACTGTATGTGTGTATATGTGTATACAGTGCCTACAAGTAGTATTCAACCCCCTGCAGATTTAGCAGGTTTGATAAGATGCAAATAAGTTAGAGCCTGCAAACTTCAAACAAGAGCAGGATTTATTAACAGATGCATAAATCTTAAAAACCAACAAGTTATGTTGCTCAGTTAAATTTTAATACATTTTCAACATAAAAGTGTGGGTCAATTATTATTCAACCCCTAGGTTTAATATTTTGTGGAATAACCCTTGTTTGCAATTACAGCTAATAATCGTCTTTTATAAGACCTGATCAGGCCGGCACAGGTCTCTGGAATTATCTTGGCCCACTCCTCCATGCAGATCTTCTCCAAGTTATCTAGGTTCTTTGGGTGTCTCATGTGGACTTTAATCTTGAGCTCCTTCCACAAGTTTTCAATTGGGTTAAGGTCAGGAGACTGACTAGGCCACTGCAACACCTTGATTTTTTCTCACTTGAACCAGGCCTTGGTTTTCTTGGCTGTGTGCTTTGGGTCGTTGTCTTGTTGGAAGATGAAATGACGACCCATCTTAAGATCCTTGATGGAGGAGCGGAGGTTCTTGGCCAAAATCTCCAGGTAGGCCGTGCTATCCATCTTCCCATGGATGCGGACCAGATGGCCAGGCCCCTTGGCTGAGAAACAGCCTCACAGTATGATGCTGCCACCACCATGCTTGACTGTAGGGATGGTATTCTTGGGGTCGTATGCAGTGCCATCCAGTCTCTAAACGTCACGTGTGTGGTTGGCACCAAAGATCTCGATCTTGGTCTCATCAGACCAGAGAACCTTGAACCAGTCTGTCTCAGAGTCCTCCAAGTGATCATGAGCAAACTGTAGACGAGCCTTGACATGACGCTTTGAAAGTAAATGTACCTTACGGGCTCGTCTGGAACGGAGACCATTGCGGTGGAGTACGTTACTTATGGTATTGACTGAAACCAATGTCCCCACTGCCATGAGATCTTCCCGGAGCTCCTTCCTTGTTGTCCTTGGGTTAGCCTTGACTCTTCGGACAAGCCTGGCCTCGGCACGGGTGGAAACTTTCAAAGGCTGCCCAGGCCATGGAAGGCTAATGGTAGTTCCATAAGCCTTCCACTTCCGGATGATGCTCCCAACAGTGGAGACAGGTAGGCCCAACTCCTTGGAAAGGGTTTTGTACCCCTTGCCAGCCTTGTGACCCTCCACGATCTTGTCTCTGATGGCCTTGGAATGCTCCTTTGTCTTTCCCATGTTGACCAAGTATGAGTGCTGTTCACAAGTTTGGGGAGGGTCTTAATTAGTCAGAAAAGGCTGGAAACAGAGATAATTAATCCAAACATGTGAAGCTCATTGTTCTTTGTGCCTGAAATACTTCTTAATACTTTAGGGGAACCAAACAGCATTCTGGTGGTTTGAGGGGTTGAATAATAAATGACCCTTTGAATAAACTTTTCACAATTTAAAAAAAAAAAAAAAAAAAAGAAATAACATTATTTTTTGCTGCAGTGCATTTCACACTTCCAGGCTGATCTACAGTCCAAATGTCACAATGCCAAGTTAATTCCGAATGTGTAAACCTGCTAAATCTGCAGGGGGCTGAATACTACTTGTAGGCACTGTATGTGTGTATTATATATATATATATATATATATATATATATATATATATATATATATATATAAAAAATTCAAGGGAGCCGAATACTTTCGCAAGGCATTACATATATTGTGTAATATATATTATATATTTCGATAAAGATACAACTTTTAATTTAAATCTTTTTGCCCTGGGATAATATATTTAGCCTTTGGTTGGGATGTACTATAGTAAGTGAAGTGTCATGCACTCATTGTGATATTGAGGGATGTTGTATTTTACCTATATAATAGAAAATGTACATGTCGACAACACATCTGTTAAAATAAAGCAGCCAGGCCATTAAGGCTTGGCCTTTGGCATTTTAAAGGGAACCTTTCACCAAATTTTGGCCTTCTAATCCAAAACTAGCACCTTAAGCAGCGCCTGTACTGCATTCTATAAAACTGCATGTTATCCCCTGACTCGCCCTGTACACACCACAAATCCCTTTATAAAAGCTCCCGTTCTGCATGCAAATCCTTGGGTCCACACCGATGGGAGTCCTAGGTCGCGGTTCCTGTTCTTCCTTTCAGGGCTGATCGCCATCCTCGTTTGATGATTGACATTGATGGCGCTGTTAGCGTCATCCACATAGCTGGGCAAAATTTCGTGTCTGTGCAGAGACCTTGCCAGCTCACGCAGTAGCACTTTGCTCTACTCTATTGTGGGCAGATCTGAAAACATAGGTGTGCATGCTTGAATCGGCGAGGTCTTTGCGCAGGCGCAAGATTTAGCCTAGGTATGTGGATGATTTTAACAAAATCAGTAAGCTTATAGGACTAATTAACAAAAAATAATCCCAATAAAACATGAACTTTTAATAGATATGTATTAAAATTACGTATAGTGAAAGTGATATCCCCGTATCATGGGCACCATCAGACACACAAGGGGAGAAGAAATACAAAAAAGCAGGAGGGTTAGTATGAGGGAGAAAAGGCCTAAGAAACCCTATGATGCCAACCCCATGTAGCCAACCCAAGCTAACTGTGGAGGGTTCTGACACCCTGAGGTTAAGAATCACTTCCCCGCTCAACGTTATCTTACCCTATTGGGTCACCTAAGCAAAACCCCTTTTCAAGGATATAAGATAATGCTACATGGCAACATGACATTACAAAATAATAAATAATTTAGAAATTTTCACTATAAGTCAAAAATAGCACGCAGTTAATCTAATCAAATAGTAAATTGTAAACACACCTTAATACAAACTACTAAATGCAAATATAAATAAAGCACTTAGATAAAAAAAAAAGTGAAGTGAGTTAATACAATGCTCTACATTATCAGTAATCACCATGAGCCAGCACGACAGCTCAAACACATAATAAACCATGTGACACTTGGGTGTAAGATCAATTCCCTGTTGGTTATGACCTCAATGCGTTTCCCTTCCCATAGTCCATCAGGAGGTCAGGGATAAATTTAAGATAATATAAGGAAAATGCCTTGTCACTGCTGCTAGATGTGATTCGTGCCCCGAGTGAGGGACACTGGCTATGTATATACAAAAATAGGGGCAGGTGGAGGTGTAACCACCATGGATGCCTCCCATTACTAATTTATGGCTTAGTGGCAGCTATATTTACCCCTGGTATTACCCCAATTGCCAACGCACCAGGGCAATTGGGAAGAGCCAGGTAAAGTGCTGGGATTGTTGCATCAAATGGATGCGATAATACTGGGTGGGTGAAGGCTATTTCTAGGCTGTAGGGACAATAACCATGGGCCTCCCCAGCCTAAGAATACCAGCTACCAGCTTTATCACGGCTAGGTATCAAAACAGGGGGGACCGCACTGCATTTTTTAAAATTATTTATTTAAATTATTTAAAAACAACCCGCATGGGTTCCCTCTTATTTTGATACAATTAAGATAAGTGCACGGCTCAGGGCTGCAACCTGTAGCGCAATGCTTCATCTGTGCTGTGTATCATAATATGAGGGGACCCTTTGCCATTGATTGATTTTTACACCACTATACATATGCGGACAGCATGTGTGATTTCAAGCAGGGTGGGGGTACAGCCTGAGTGCAACCATTCACGGACGCAGGGACTGCTGGTGAGTGTGGGGGAAGCAGTGCATATGCGTGAGGGTAATGAGTAGAGATGAACGAACCGGTCGCGGTTCGGCTCAAGGTCGGTTCGCCGAACGGAGCTCCCGTTCGAGTTCGGTTCGTCGAACGTTCGACGAACCGAACTCGAACTGCATAGGAAACAATGGCAGGCAATCACAGACACATAAAAACACCTAGAAAACACCCTCAAAGGTGTCCAAAAGGTGACAAACAACTCACAACACAAACACATGGGAAAGTGACAAGGACAAATTCTCATGTGAAAACAAAACAGCGTTACGAGGAAAAAGAGGACGAGACACAGATATAGGCATGGCATGCCCTTCTAAAATCATGTAAAACACCGCAAGGTGACTCCAAGCGGAGTCTCCCTTTTTTCCAAAAATTGGGCCACACAGACACAACTTCAGTGGCAGCACTTGTGCCCCAGTTGTACACTTCACAGCTAGATTTGCATCAAGCACATTCAAAAATACGCCATACTTAACCGTCCCCAGGATGACACCGGGGTAGGTAGCAAAGTCTTTCCTGATCCCAGCTCTGTTCATCTTGGCTTCTTTTAAAAACAATGTAAGCAAGGGTTACTCCAAGCGGAGGCTCCCTTTTTTCCAAAAATTGGGCCCCACACACACCCACCCCTTCAGTGGCAGCAGTTGTGCCCCAGTTGTACACTTCACAGCTAGATTTGCATCAAGCACATTCAAAAATACGCTATTCTTAACCGTCCCCAGGATGACACCGGGGTAGGTAGCAAAGTCTTTCCTGATCCCAGCTCTGTTCATCTTGGATCATTTTTAAAAAACACAGCAAACAAGGGTTACTCCAAGCGGAGTCTCCCTTTTTTTCCAAAAATTGTGCCCCACACACACCCACCCATTCAGTGGCAGCACTTGTGCCCTAGTTGTACACTTCACAGCTAGATTTGCATCAAGCACATTCAAAAATACGCCATACTTAACCGTCCCCAGGATGACACCGGGGTAGGTAGCAAAGTCTTTCCTGATCCCAGCTCTGTTCATCTTGGCTTCTTTTAAAAACAATGTAAGCAAGGGTTACTCCAAGCGGAGTCTCCCTTTTTTTCCAAAAATTGTGCCCCACACACACCCACCCATTCAGTGGCAGCACTTGTGCCCTAGTTGAACACTTCACAGCTTGATTTGCATCAAGCACATTCAAAAATATGCCATACTTAACCGTCCCCAGGATGACACCGGGGTAGGTAGCAAAGTCTTTCCTGATCCCAGCTCTGTTCATCTTGGATCATTTTAAAAAAACACAGCAATCAAGGGTTACTCCAAGCGGAGTCTCCCTTTTTTCCAAAAATTGGGCCACACAGACACCCCATCAGTGGCAGCACTTGTGCCCTTGTTGCAAACAGGATGTTTTGATTTGCATCAAGCAAATTCCAAATCCACAAGCATTTACTCTCCCCAGGATGACACAGGGGTAGTAAATTCCTGGTGGATCCATGACTTGTTCATTTTGATGAACGTTAGTTTGTCCACATTGTCACTGGACAGACGCGTGCGCTTATCTGTCAGCACACACCCAGCAGCACTGAAGACACGTTCAGAGACAACGCTGGCAGCTGGACACGACAAAATCTCCAAGGCGTAACTGGAGAGCTCTGGCCATTTTTCTAGATTTGAAGCCCAAAATGAGCAAGGCTCCATTTGCAAAGTCATGGCATCGATGTTCATTTGGAGATACTCCTGTATCATCCTCTCCAGCCGTTGACTATGTGTCAGACTTGTTGTCTCTGGTGGCCTTGCAAAGGAGGTTCTAAAAAAATTATGAAAAGATTCCATAAAATTGCTGTTACCAGCACCAGATACAGTCGTACTGGTACGGGTAGACTGTTGAAGATGACGAGACCGTCCCATGTTTGTCAAGTTACAACTGGGAGAATCACTCCCTGCATCTGCACGGTTTGGTGGAAAAGCCGAGCTAAGATCGAGTAACAGCTTCTGCTGATACTCCTGCATACGTGCGTCCCTTTCTATGGCTGGAATTATGTCACAAAATTTGGACTTGTACCGGGGATCTAATAGTGTGGCAATCCAGTAGTCATCATCACTTCTAATTTTGACAATACGAGGGTCATGTTGGAGGTAGTGCAACAAGAAGGCACTCATGTGTCTTGCGCAGCCATGCAGACCAAGTCCACGCTGTGTTTGTGGCATAGAGGTGCTACCCATTCTTTCTTCCTCTGACATCTCCCCCCAACCTCTTTCAACTGAAATTTGACCAAGGTCTCCCTCATCTGCTGAGTCTTCCATGTCCATGGACAGTTCGTCCTCCATTTCTTCATGTTCTCCTGCACCTTCCTCAACATTTCGCCTGCTACTATGCGCCCTTGTTGATCCCTGTCCCCCGTGGTCCCATGCCTGCTGCGTTGGTGATGATGAACGTCTGGACCTTGGTGATGTTGTTGTCCCTTGCGCATATGAATCCTCCTGTAGTTCCTCCCCTTCCTGTTGTCCCACCCCCTGACTCCGAATAGTGCTCCAGCATGTAAATGACTGGAATTGTCATGCTGATAATGGCATTGTCAGCGCTAAACATATTCGTCGCCATGTCGAAACTGTGCAGAAGGGTGCATAGGTCCTTGATCTGAGACCACTCCATCAGGGTGATCTGCCCCACCTCTGCATCTCGTTGGCCCAGGCTATACGTCATGACGTATTGCACCAGGGCTCGGCGGTGCTGCCACAGTCGGTGTAACATGTGGAGAGTCGAATTCCAGCATGTCGCCACATCGCATTTCAGGCGATGAACCGGCAGGCCGAAAGACTTCTGGAGAGATGCAAGTCGCTCAGCTGCGGCGGTTGAACAGCGGAAGTGAGCAGACAGTTTTCGTGCCCTGGTCAGAAGGCCATCTAGGCCGGGATAGTGTGTTAAGAATTGCTGGACAACAAGGTTCAACACGTGAGCCATACAAGGCACGTGTGTCACCTTGCCCAGGCGAAGGGCCGCACCCAGGTTTGCAGCATTGTTGCACATGGCCTTACCAGGCTGCAGGTTGAGTGGAGACAACCATTTATTAAACTCGGACCGCAGAGCTGACCACAACTCCTCAGCTGTGTGACTCCTATTCCCAAGACATGTCAAGCTAAAGACCGCCTGATGCCGTTGCGCTCTGCTGCCAGCATAGTAATGAGGGGTGCGTGATTCCTTCTGCGCAGTGAGAACGCTGGTGGCCTGACCAGGAAGGCTTGGGGCGGAGGTGGAGGACCCAGATGAGGTGGAGGAGGCAGAAGCAGTGGTGGAACTTGGACAGACAGAGGATTGACACACAAGTCGTGGGGACGGCAAGACTTGTGCAGCAGACCCTTCACCATCTATCACCATAGTTACCCAGTGCCCAGTCAGCGACATGTAACGCCCCTGTCCATGCTTACTGGTCCAAGTATCGGTGGTGAAATGCACCCGTTCACACACAGAGTTTCTCAAGGAAGCGGTGATGTTGTGTGCGACATGCTGGTGTAGCGCGGGCACACCTTTCTTAGAGAAGTAGTGGCGACTAGGCATCTGGTACTGGGGCACAGCGACAGACATAAGGTCTCTAAAATCCTGTGTGTCCACTAGGCGGAAAGGCAGCATTTCGGTAGCCAAGAGCTTACAGAGCGATAGAGTCAACCTCTTAGCTTTGTCATGGGTCGCAAGAAATGGCCTTTTATTTGACCACATCTGAGGGACAGAGATCTGGCTGCTGTGTGTAGACGGTGTTGAGTAGGGTGTCCCTGGAAAAATGCAGGTTTGTGAGGAAAGTGCAGGCGGAGACATGATGTTGCCTTCATCCAACGTTGGTGCTATCGATGTCTGAGAGAGCTGTACACACTCACTTGTTTCCCCTTCCAAACCAACTGACGACCTACCAAGCAAACTGCCTGTTGCGGTTACAGTGGTGGAAGTTGTGCGTGGAAAACCAGGTGTGACAGCTGTCCCCACAGTCCTAGAAGATGAAGAGCGCGCGGATGCACTGGATGGGGCAGGCTGTGGATGGTTCGCTCCGCTAGGCCGCATTGCAGCACGGTGAGCTTCCCACCGGGACCTATGATATTTATTCATGTGACGATTCATGGAAGAAGTTGTCAAACTGCTGAGGTTTTGACCTCTACTAACAGAATCACGACAAATTTTTCACATAACATAATTTGGGCGATCTTTTTCTATGTCAAAAAAGGACCAGGCTAGGCAAGGCTTAGAGGGCATGCGACCTGCTGAGCCCCCCCGACTAGTGCTCAGAGGCAGAGTGGTGGCTGATGATGCAGTTGTAGACGTGCTAACAGTGCTCCGACTCTGTCCAGGAAGGCGCAAGGTAACTTCGTCGTCGGTTGCATCCTCCTCCACCGCCTCTGTTGACCTCCTCGAGTGCCTGACTGGGGGTTGACAGTAGGTGGGATCTAGAACTTCATCATCAATTGTTGTGTTTGCACTCCCCTCCCCCTCAGACCGAGCCTCTTCTTACCCTGACCGAATATTTAAGTTGTCATCCCAATCTGGTATCTGGGTCTCATCGTCATCAGTATGTTCCTCATTGTCATTAACCACAGGTGTTACAGTTTGTGACAAAGGGTCAACATTACGCTCAGAAACTTGGTCCTCACGGCCTGAATCAGAGTCACAAAGGTTCTGGGCATCACTGCAGACCATTTCCTGGTCTGTACTCACTGTAGCTTGGGAGCAGACCTCTGATTCCCAGGCTATAGTGTGACTGAACAGCTCTGCAGACTCAGCCATCTCAGTTCCACCATACTGTGCAGGGCTGATGGAGACTTCAGAGCTGGGAGAAAGCAAGTTTGATTGGGATGACAACTCAGAAGACTGTTGTTTTTTGGATGCGGTACTTGAAGTGGCTGAGAGGGTACTTGTTGGACCACTTGAGATCCATTCAAGCATTTTCCTTTTTTGGCCATCATCTAGCTTTGTTCCTGTTGTTCGTGTCCGTAAAAAAGGGAGCACATCGGATTGTCCACGGTAAGTAGTAGACATCTTACTTTTGCTGGTAGATGGTCTATCTTCAGCAGATGATAATGGAGCTTTGCCACCTTCCCCACGGACAAACCCTTTTTTTCCTTTTCCACCACGCCTCTTCCCCTTTTCACCAGCATCTGTCATTTTGCCACTCATGTTGATTGCGACAAGATTGTGCACTGAAAATGTGGTAGTAAAAATTGAGAGGTGATGTAGATTGCAGCGGTGGTCTAGCTTTATTAACAGCAGAATAATAAAGAATAAATATCCCTGACAATGCAACTACGGCCCTTAAACTGACAGCATAAATTGCTAGTATAATGGCTTAGTAACAATGAGTTTGAGTGTGCAATGCAGGCAGACGTGCTGCAAATATCTGTGCACTACTGGGACTATACAGAAGTCCAATAGCCACGTTTAGGATGACACTAAGTTCACTCAGTGTTTGCTAGTATAATGGCTTAGTTATAATGAGTTGGAGTGTGCAATTCAGGCAGACGTGCTGCAAATATCTGTGCACTACTGGGACTATACAGAAGTCCAATAGCCACGTTTAGGATGACACTAAGTTCACTCAGTGTTTGCTAGTATAATGACTTAGTTATAATGAGTTGGAGTGTGCAATGCAGGCAGAGGTGCTGCAAATATCTTTGCACTAGTGGGACTATACAGAAGTCCAATAGCCACGTTTAGGATGCCACTAAGTTCACTCAGTGTTTGCTAGTATAATGGCTTAGTAACAATGAGTTGGAGTGTGCAAAGGGCAGGAGGGTACAGTGGCAGGGTTGTGGGTCTGGGTAGAGGAAAGGAAGCCTGCCTTTCTATTCCCTCCTAATGGGGAAATGCAGCGAGGAAATCCCTGACCTTAGCTACACAGACGCTGTCATCTTGTGTAGCTGTCAAACTGTTTTCAGGACCTGTCACCTATGGCTCTGACCCTGCCCGTATGAGCCCTTAAAAGGACTGATAGAAAGTGCTATCCCTAAGCTGTCCAGCGCTGTGTATGGAGCGCATACAGCAGTATCGGCGATAGGACTCAGGACGGAGCTGCGCCAGTGATGTCTGACACCAAGGACGCAGAAGAGATAATGGCAATGGCGTCCGGACGGGCAGATACTCGTTTTTATAATGCAGGGAAATGTGACATGGACATCCTATCACACATGCCGTTGCTTCTCTGGCTAAAAGTCCACTTAGTTGTGTGTGTGTCTGGGATTGGCTGACATGCTGGCCCTCCCCACTACACGCGCGCGCTTAGGGAAGGAAGACAAGGAAAAAAAAAAAAAAATGGCGATGGCCATTATACATACAGCAGTGATCTGAATGCGCTGTTCCCGCACACTATACACTGAAATGTCATAATAGTGTGAGTCACAGAGTGACTTACACTATTACAGCGGAAAGCCAGCTAGGAATTAGCTGTTTTTTTTTGCTGCTAGAACCGTTCTCGAACGTATCTAGAACTATCGAGCTTTTGCAAAAAAGTTCGAGTTCTAGTTCGATCTAGAACAGCCCCCAAAATCACTCGAGCCGCGAACTGGAGAACCTCGAACCTAGAACCGCGCTCAACTCTAGTAATGAGTGACCCCAGAAGTAGTGTTACACATGCATCAGAGACGGGTAAGTATAACACACCTTCTTTTTTCCTATTTTCTTTCTTTTTCATGGATAGCCGGATCTGGATAGTTACCCGGAGTTCCCTGAGAACTCTGAGCCCGGGGTCGGAGGACTGATCCTTGGTATCCTGCCTGGATTTGGACTTTTACAGTCTGAGTTTGTTCATCACTAGTGATAACTCAAATCGGAATACTCCAAAACTTATTATTTTGTAGAGAGGATCAAACTGGCTGATAAACAATTAATAAAAGGCCTTTAATTAATCAGCACCTGGTTGCCACTTACTCTTAATTCCTATGAAGTAGTTCATTTTTCACACTGTTTCTGCAGTTTCGCCTACTTTTTGTCAAAGGGAAATTGATGGGCATCATGTATCAGACACTGGCTATATGTTTTCAGCCATGTATGTATGTTTGACTCTGAAATAGTGCAGCATTTCAAAGTAAAACATGCTCTACAAGGTGGCCCAGGGCCAAGCTGCAAAGTGACTAGTTGAAATGGCAGGTCCCTGACAGTTTCTCCCCGCCTGCTACCCTTGAGTGATGGATCTCTCCCTGCATATGTGTATCAAGAGACACCTGTTAATTATTGGTGGCAGCGGCAGGGAGAAGCCGCCTTTTCAACTAGTCACCATATGGCTTGGTCCTTGGCCATCATTTGAAGTATGTCTTTCTGTGAAAAAGAAGTCATATAGCCAGTATCGAATACATGCTGTGGTGGATAAGGCAGCATGCCTCACCTGGAAGGTTTGCTATGACTGTGTAGTTTGTGATGTGTTGTTGTTCATCTGAAGCTGAATTTACCTTTTTTTTTTTTTTCAATTATGTCCAGATACGTAAAACTGTAAACTTTAAAGGGCGAGCACTTAATACGTATATAGCTAAAGGGTAGTAAGTACATTACATCAGGCCCGCTTTACACATATGTTTGGTGTCTGTTTGCACATGTACTGGAGAAACGTTCACACACAATCATTAAAATCTCTGTTGATCAACACAGCCCTATGTTTTCACATTGACCATGTGTCTGTGTGAACCACACGTGTGTCCATGTTATCCACATGGAGATATGTCCATTTTTCAACATCAGCAAGGATGACAAGGGTCAGTAGAAGTCTTTGGATCCATCAAATACACGTATAGCACATGAATGACATCCCTGTGCCGTCCATGTGACTAGAATTAAATGCATTCAAGAAATTCATGTTTTTTATGTGTTAAATATGTGCAAAGATGCTAGATGATAAAAAGATAGATGATAGATAGCTAACTTTTATAGCTACTAAATAAATAATACAAAGAAAAAAAAGTGGGGGTTCTCCCCATTTTTGGTAACCAGCAAAGGTAAAGCAGACAGCTATGGGCTGATATTATTAGGCTTGGAGGTTCCATAGTAATTGGGCTCTTCCCAGCCTAAAAATACCAGCCGGTAGCCGCCCCAGAAGTGGAGCATCACATTAAATGTGCCAAATCTAGCCCTTTACCCCCCTCTCTCTACAATGCCCTGGTCCTTTGGCAATGAGGGTAATGGTTTAAGGGATTGATGTCAGCTGTCTAGTGTCCGAAAACACAGCTGACATGAAGCCCTGGTGTTATTAATGTATTAATGGAGAGGTGTCTAACAGACATTCCCATTACTAATCCAGTGAAAAAAAAAAAAAAAAAAGACACGCACACACACCAAAATAAACCTTTATTGCAAATAAATACACCTTACAATACTTTCCCTCCACTCATTCATCCCCCTTTTTTTTTTTTATTAAAAAAAAAAAAAAAAAAAGCAAAAAAAGCCATAAAAGCCATGCAGATCCATCGCAGTCTAGGGAGTCTGACTCGGTCCAGGGAATCCATCCACAATTTGAAACCTGCATAACTCAGAAACATAAAAAACCTTGAGAAATATAAGAATCTTTCCTTGTTGACCGCTTAATTCCAAAAATGAAAAAGCACCAGCAGATCCAACATAGGCCAGAGAGAATGTGATGAACAAAGTCTATGGAGCATTGTTCTGATATTCCATAGACTTTGCTATTGATTTGCTGATTGAGACCCAGTGCCTTTGAAGATTAATGACATCAGTAACATTACCACTCAAAGTTCAAGAGTGACTCTGCACTGTGCGTCACTCAGTGCCTATGATGGACGGTAACATGACTGATAATACCCCTCTTGGGAGGCGCAGGACCCAGAAGTGCCTGTTAGCAAGGTCTGTGGAGCATGAGAAAGATGCTCCATAGACTTTGATAATCGGAATCGCTGTAAACCATGTTAGAGCTGCTGTTTTTTTTTTCTTTTTTGGGGGGGGTAATAAAGTGATGAACGAGGGAAAATGTTTTTTGTTTTTTTTGTGTTTTAGGTTTGTTTTTTCTAGGTTTCCATTTGTGGACTATGACAGATTCGTTTTGTTTTATTTTTTAATTTATTGGGTCAATAGCTTTAAAATCTATCTGCTAGCTATCTTTCTCACTATCATCTAATCTCCCGGTCTATTATCATCTATCCATTTATTTTTCCATTTATCTCTCCATCTTTGCTCAACTTTAACACATAAAAACCATTAATGGCAGTGTCACGTGTTTTTTTTTTTTTGGTATGAGTCACACGGATGTCACATGGATGCCACACAAGTATACAAAAATTGTTTAAAAGAGCTTAGAGTCCTCAGTGATTGATACCTTTTAATGGCTAACTGAAAAGATGGTGATAAATAGCAAGCTTTTGAGACCAGAAAAAAGTAAGACCTGTCCATTTATATTGACAACAGACAAGATAAAGATTCCCAGATCACATCAGGACTACAAGATCCCAGGTACCTTCAGCTGCACCACAACTAATGTGGTGTTCTTAATTATATGTACCAAATGTCCAACTGGGGGTCTGTATGTATCGGAGACAGGACAACAGCTCAGGACAAGGATGAATTCTCACCGCCACACAATTAGAGAAAAAAGGATAGATCTACCTGTGGCCAAACATTTTTGTAACCCAGACCACAGCATCATGGACATGAAATTGCTGGTATTGAAAGAGGTAAAATATATCTTTGTACCGTGTTAGCCAGTAGAGATAAAAAAATTTGTTTAAAAGAACTGAGTCCTCAGTGGTTGATACTTTTTCATGGCTAACTGAAAAGATGGTAATATATAACACAAAATCTGTTGTGTATAAATATGTGACTCTTCAGATTTTGTGTTATACTGAGCCTGATGAAGAGACCTGCATAGTCTCAAAAGCTTCCTATTATTACCATCTTTTCAGTTAGCAATTGAAAGGTATGAACCACTGAGGAGACTCAGTTCTTTTAAACAATTTTGATAGTGAAAGGAAACTTCAAATCCCAGAGAGACAGGAGAGTGTGGGAACACAAACCTTTGAAACATTCAGAGCAGGAATGAATGTGTCACATGGATTTATGTCTTTTTACATCAGTTAAAAAATGTGCTCCTCAGAGCATCTGGGGGCATCACAGCTCTGGACCTGGACCAGACCACACTCCTTATCTATGAACTGCTGCAATATTTACTGCCACAACTGATTGTCCCCTTCCCATACTGATAGTTCTGCTTCACATAACTTGTCTTATTTACTGCTCCATTCTATGTTCTGTTGTGTATCAACATTTGACTCTTCAGGTTTTGTGGTATACTGGTATACTGAGCCTAATGAAGAGACCTGAGTAGTCTGGAAAGCTTGCTATTATTACCATCTTTTCAGTTAGCCATTAAAAGGTATCAACCTCTGAGGACTCTCAGTTCTTTTAAACAATTTTTTTATCTCTACTGGCTAACACGGTACAAAGATATATTTTACCTACACAAGTATACACACGCACATACATGGGTGGCCACACAGATGGACAAAATGGAAACCGCCACATGTTTTTCTATGCACACGTGTGAAGGGGGCCTAAGCAAGGATGGTAATGAACCAAAGTATTAACTTTATTTTTATGCCTAAAGTAACACTCTATAGTCTTACAGATAAGTATGGAATTTCAATCATTTATTAAAAATTAAGTATTTTACAATATAATAGTAATAAACATTGCTTAACAGCAAACATCACAGCAAGCACCAACAGTTGCGAGAATAACAAATTATTCATCATAAAAACATAGTTTACTCTAGCAAATGATAAAAAATTGGTAAACTTAAATTTGGGCACATAAAAAAACTTCAGAATCTGAAAATTACATCCTAACACTTACCAGAAGCGCAAGTAAAATATTTGATTTATATTTATAAAAATTCACATTATAATATGCTTTTCTAACCTCCAAATATGTTATTGCAGATAAAATTAAGATCTTAAGACCATTGTTCTCAAGGAGATTTTACAATCTTCTACTTCTGTTCAACTACTTTTACAGAAGCTTTTAATTTTTTATTTTCATTTTTTGGTTGTTTTCAAAATCATTCACATCCCTGATAGCAGCAGACAGCATTTAACAAATAGTTATGCTCATACATACATTCGAAAAGTGTAAAAGCAGAAAAATAAGCCACTTATTACAAATCTATAAGCACATTATATATAGCCGGCTACAATAAGAATAAAAAAACCCAAAATGCTTCAAAATAGTACCGAAATGGTCTCTGACCCAAACGTAAACTTACCAATCATAGATCAGCATTTCATAAAAAAATAATTTAAAGCCAAATAAATACTCCAGTAAATTCTAGTCATTTACTTGAAGATCTCTTGCAGTAGAGGGCTGGTATTGGGTGAACCTCATTAAATTCAGGGGTTCCTTCAGTTTTGTAAACAATCAACTGCTTCTTGAGAAAATTGTTATGAAAATGCCTATCCTGCAAGATATTGATTAATGTGTCCTAATGGTCGGTGTTTATGGTTGATGAAAATTGATCATGTATACACAAAAAATTATTACTTTTCTTTGTGGTATTGGCAAATGTCAACAATTTATATACATATGCAGCTACAATTAAACAGGAGTTAAAAAATGTTTGCATAACAATAGGTAAAAATGGGGCCGCCTTCAATTCTAAGGCCGCAATAAGTAATTTAGGCTTTGTAATCTACAAATATATTTAAATCAATAACATTCTTAGTTTTGCCCAGGTTTTAAGTGTCGAACAACCCTTACTTATACTGTACCTTAAGCATTGATAAAAATCCATTAACCAACTTGTTTCATGAACATAAAGATAATAGTAAAGGGTATTAAAGGATGTAGCCACTAAAAACCTTACTATAGGTAAAAGGGGTATTTACGGGGCAAGATGATCATGATCGAAGGTAGTTAAAAAAGCTCAATTTACAATAATCTTGAAGTGTAAACAGGCTGACGATCAATGATCAAAATGCTGGTTCAACGGGTAAAATGATCTTTTGTACCATGCTGCATCGCCCTGTGTAAGCAGCACTAGCAGTGTCGACAACAATGGCAGCCTATGAGCACTGAGCGGCCTAGTATAGTATCGCTCAATGTCAACAGTTTGCCTTTGTCTGTTTGTGTAAACAGGCAAATGACCGACAATTGGTAAAAAGTTACAGACTGGTGATCGCATTGTGCCATCTTTCGGCCTGTGTACCTTAAGAAAAATATTTACAAGGTCTGGAAGACAGGGAAATTTTTTTTTTACACCATGTAAAATATGACAAAAATGCAAATTATGTCTCAACATTAAAGTTGTACATAGATATATTTAAATTGATATGGGAACTATTTACCAAACTATGAGTATAATATTCTTACTCTACATATGGAGACATTTGTAGATTTTATTATATTGTTTGTGTCATATGATCAATTACATATATGAAGCTATAAACAATATCTAATGCTACCTTTCCCTTCTAGGTAAGTAGCAGTGATGTGAAAGGAAAGAACCTTGCTTTCAGAGGTGGGCAATGCACAATGAGGTAATGGAGACTGACGTGATTGATTTCAAATACATTAGGCCAATATGGCCTACACAATGACTATTAGAGTACGATCTAATTGTAACTGGATGAAAAAACAATTCGGCCAATGATACACAAGCTGGGGCAAATTTAACTAGAATTGCTGCATAGCGATCAGATTACATGAGCGATAAATTCCTAGTAGGTCACTTGATATCTATGCAATAACTTTTCTCTATACTTTAACATTATCCTCAGCACAGATGAAAGGAATTGTCGGGGCTTGGAGTACGAGACTGCAGTTGCTCTATGTGACAGCAGACTTGTGAATCCTTACAGCATGCAGTGTGTGTATGGTCATTCTATGGTACCAGCACCGTGACCTGCATACATGTGGTTGAAACAACTAGATGGGCGCAGCCTCACTCATTACAAGTAAATTGAGCATGACTGGAAAAGTCTAGTTGGAATGTGACGGGAAGTATGCAAATTGCATACTTGCGGTCACAGGACTGTCTGCTCCTGGCACCATAGAATGCCGACAGCACTGCACACTGTGAAGATTCACAAGTCTGAAGTCACAAAGTAACTGTAGAATTGTTCTCCAACTTACCATGCATTTACCTAACCTAGGAGAGTAAATCCAACTCATAAAATCTCAGTAAATAATTTGCCATTTAAAACAACAGAAGAGTAATCCATGAATGTTTTAATTTTATACCTGGGGGTTAGAGGACTTGGACCTGCATCACCCAGTTGAACCCATTTCATTCAGACATGCCTTTACACAGAATTCATCATTTTTTGTCATTGTGGTGGCTGACTGCCCACACGGTAGCATTCAGAAAGGGCAGACTCATCCTGGCTAGTAGCCAAAGTAAAAAATGCCAATAGGATTTTTTGTCAATTGTCCTAGCCCTGTATTTATACTGGGATCGGAAGTGTATTACACTTACAAACAGATGGTCATTACTTGGAGAGTACAGAGGACTGGAAATGAGGAGATCTGCAGTGGAGATGACATTCAGAGCGAACTGTGATTTGATTGAGAACAATCACTATTTGTATAAGAAACGCAGGACTAATTTGCACCAAATATACTGCCTACGAACTAAAGGCACATAAACAGGCTGAATTTCACAACTATTAGTAAAAGCCCAATTCACTGAGGAGGTTCTGATTACATCCAATGTATCTCATAAATGAAAAGTGCAGACAAATTTGGAGCAGTTGTCATTTTGTTACCATTCTGCGCGATTTCACTTCTTAATATATCTTTAAAGCAATCACAATTCTGTTTTCTCAGACATTTTTCCTCATGGTAGTCACCAGTAGGTGGAGCTGTTCAATATATAATCACTTTGCATTCATCTCCCAAGATTCCCTTCGGATATTCTTGGAGGTCGCCAGAATTTCCAATTGACATTTGTGTCTATTCAAGGAAATTCTATGCTTTGTATCAAAGGTTTTAAGAAAATATATTAAACTTATCTGGATTAAAGTATAATTTTGAGGGTGGGTATTTGCATCTTTGCTTGTGAAATAAAAGATTTTTTTTTTTTCCCTCAAGATAATCTGTATTGAAAAGTGAAAAGACAATAATGTAAGTACAGTAACTTTACCTTGATCTTAAAGGGAATCCATCACCAGGTTTTTTCTGCCTCCTCTGTGGGGTAGAGACCCAGATTCCAGTGAGGTCACTTACTGGGCTGCTCAGTGTAGTTTTTATAAAATCACTGTTTATTCTGTAGGAAATTATCACTATAGGACTACTAAAAAAAAACCCTTCATTTTTCTAATGCTGTTTAAATTTCATATATTCTTTGTTTGCAGATGTCTTGGCATTTACAGAGTGCTACTGTATCCCTTTGTTAGTGGACTACTTAGCCTGCTGCCAGTTAGTACAACCTCGCCCCCACCACTGATTGACAACTTTCTGCCTATGCAGTGCACCCAGAAAGCTGCCAATCAGTAGTGTAGTGAGGTTACACAGAGCTCAACGTTCAGAGAACTTCTAGATTTCCAGGAGATAAAACTATTTTTAATCAAAATTTCAGCACCTAGTAAAATAAGTGACACATCACTGGATCAGCGTCTCCATCTCTATATTATGCTGCTCTCAGATGGGATAGCAAACACCTGGTGAAAGATTTACTTTAACAGGTAAAGTTCAGACTAACATTAGGAGCTGTTCAACAAGGTTAAGCAAAAGGGAAATCATTTCTATATTGTCTTTCTTTACTTTCTCATTTATCCCCTCAGATTTTATTAGGACATCCTAACGGAAATGGCATTTCACCAGACAACATGACAAATTTCTATAGCGCCAGCACTATCATACTTCTATTTCTGAACCAAATTGTACAAAATAAGTATCTTCAAATAGTTACCTTCTGAAAACATGAATTTTGCCTTAAAAAAATGTGGATATAAAGGGTCACTATTAGGAGCTGTTGTGTTCAACTACTGTAGGTTTGTCTGTGGCAAAATACAGCAGTTTGGGAATCAAAATGATCATAATTCTTCTAGTAAAATATTAATGGTAAAAAAAAAACAAAACGCAAAACCATTTTTTTTAAAAAAACATTAATTATGTTGCATATGGCTAGAAAAGCATGGTGGCGTTCTTCCAAAAACAGCGCCTGAACAGGTTTGGTCCTATGGTGGTATTGCAACTCAACAATGAAGTGGAGCTCTAATGTTAGGCACTGGCTATAGGCAAGCTGTTTTTTTTTTGGAAGAAGGGTGCTTTGATTTTGTAACCCAAACAACCCCGTAAAAGCCAACGATTATACATGCATCAAAATTGTGAGTTGGAACATAATGCAAACTGTAAAGTAGTGGCCTGCACCAATATGCAGGAGTACACCCAACGCCAGGTGGCGGAGCCATCTAATGTGTATGGCGGGCTTTACAGGTCACTTTTCTCTGTGCTTGTGACCTGGAACGCAATGCCAAAAACTTTATCCTACCTCAAATATAACACAATATCTAAATGGATAAATACAAGGCAGAATAGCCATTTCTGGAGAAGTACAAAATACCCCCAAACTTGCATTTTTACTTAAAGTAACCAATTAAAGAGCAACTTATGGAATGGAAATTCTGACAGTTTTTTTATAGGCAAAAGGGCTGAATTCACTTTAAGACTATAGAAAAAAAAATGACCCCATAGTGTATAGCATTATTTTATGTAGTGTGGGTCTGGGGTGACCAAAGGTATAACGTAAAGGGAATTTGTCAGCAGATGTCATTTTGGTCTGCATGCTGTCATTTTGATTAAATCAGTTTTCTCTGCTGAAGATAGAACAGTTCTCAGATTGCTGAGCCTTGAATAATTCTGCCCATATCACCGATTGGCAGCTTTCTGTGTACACTGTATATTGACAGAAAGCTGCTAATCAGTGGTTGGGGAGGGGGCTACAGAGAGCAGAAGGATTATAGGGCATAAGACAACTGCTCTACTGATAATCTCCTGCTGATAAAACACCAATTTTATAGAACCAACAACACACAGCCTAGTAAGTGACATATCCCTGGAATCAGAGCATCATCCCCTACATTATGCAGCAAAAATCTGCTGAAAGATTACTTTTAAAACTCCTGGGCAAGAATCTGAAGGAGGGTCCATATACTGCTTATAATTTTGTCCTTTCTTACATGACAGAATTGCTATTGGGCCCTCTCTGGCACCAGGGTCTTGGTATGATCGTATCCATTTAAGTTATGCCACTGAAGGTTATACACTCTATGGTATTTTCTTACATGGTAGTACATCCTCCAGGCCCTCTCTGAAATCAGGACCTGGGTAAGACAGTACTCATTAAAGTTAGGCCCCTGATGGTTACATAGTAATTAGATTGCATTGCTGACAGGTGTACTGCATGGATTATTTGTTGAATTTTGAGACAGCACAGCATATGATAAAACAAGTAATTACTCACTGGACTTTCTTAGACAATGGCACAAAATCAATTGCAAAATTATTCAAAGTAGCAAGAGCACCATTAGTTTGATGCACGTCGTCTTCATCTTGCAAAAATATCAGCTGATCTCACTATCGGACAGAGGAGGGCCACGTGCAAGAAAAATATATAGTCCCTTTGAAGCCCAAGAGCTCATCATAATGCACAATTACAGCTGCTTTGGAGGTGGTCATGGGCCCCTTAGGCTGTACCAATGATATGTCCGCCCTTGTTTGATGTGATTTTTCCAGCAGGAGCCACTAAAAAGAATCACGGTGCTGTGCTGTTCAGCTCCGCAACTGTTTACATCAGGCCGCTGCCAGAGAGTTGAAAAAGTAGTCGGTTGGGGTGCCGATCTGATGTAGATGACTTATCATATCATGGTGTTGATACACTCATTTAGGTTTGATATTTTATCAGACACCGACATGGCTCAGAGGCATCATCCCCCACTGTTTCTGCTCCTATAGTGAGCTAACTGTATATGGATACAAAAAAATCCCAGAGTTCAATGAGAACTTTATCTATATACAGTTAGTTGGGACAGCAGCCCTCGCCGGTAAGTACACCAGTAAGTGGTTAGTAAAAGAAATTCAGATATCCATGCTTCCAAACTGAAGAGCAAAAATTGACCGGCACTATAAATTTGTTAAACTTCTCAATACTCGCATCAACAAAACTCAACGAAAAAAGAAAATTAATTTGAGTTCCTGCATCGAAAACCACTTGAATTTAGAAGGTTATTCCCATCGTGTGTAGACAGCTCTGCATTCACAACCCTAAGAAGGGATCCCATTCTCAAGATGCAGTTCCCCGCAGGAGGTGGGATTTTCAGCTATTAGATATACAGTACGTTAGGGATTTACGAAATATCCTGTGGATCCAGTCTAAATGTCTGAGACAGGAATACCAGTTTAAGGAACAGACTTTAGGATTCAAAAAATGTTCTTCTGTTGAGCTTTTAAAGCAGGTGTAACATAATACTCTATGGCAATACAGACTGGTTGAGAAAGGTTACTGAGGGGATGTGCCAGATACGCTTGTTAAACCTTAAAGGGGTTGGTCCAAGATCAACACTTAACACCTATCAATACGATAGTTTTTAATTGACTGATGACTTGGGGTCCAACCATAGGAACTCCCTCATATAAGATTGGGGTCCTGTTGTGCACGGGCGCTTCACACATGCTCTCTGAGACTACAAGCAGCATGTATGCTCAATTCCAATTCTCTTCAAAATGGAGACTAGAAATCTCCATTTTTCTCACTGATGGAAATCTCAGCAATCAGACAGATATGACGTACTCTGTGGATAAGTATTGGATAAAGCCATGTACATTTTGTACCATATTTGATAGTCCATAATTTGTTTAGTGATAACAGTTAAACATCTGCAGTGTTAAACTGGGATTCATTCAATCCACTGGAGAAAAGTACAGGACCTAACCTCCATGGATAACTTGTTTGGCCTGTCCAATTCTGCACCCATAAATGAGACTGACGGCAGTGATTCTTTTTCCCTGTTGTCAAAAATCAATTTTTGTCTTTTTATGGTGTATTGCTCTCTTACAAAAGTCAGATGTGATGTGTTTTGTTTTTTTTTTTATATTCACACATAACATAATGCTAAAATCCAAAATTACCAGTCACGTACTACTGAACAGTCAGACTCAAAAGGTGGGTCGGCACTCAGTAAATGTAGGTGGTGGAGAGATTCAAATGTGGATTGCAATAAGGTCCCGACACTCACCTTCTAATGATTCAGGCTTTTAATTATATCATATAGAGTCATATAAAGGACGGTTCAGCCTATCTCAGGCTTTAATCAGCAATGGTTGATCATCATTCTTGATGAAAGCCTAGGATAGGCTGATATGATTTTTACATGACTCTATATGATTCATTAGAACGAGAGTGTATCTGTGTAAATATGTGCGCTATGTCAGTAGACTGCTTTGGTGGGTACTTTTATGCATCCACTATACTAAACTTTTGCAAAAGAGCCATTGAGAATAAAGCCTTATAGGGGTATTGCCATCTCCAATATCCTATCCCAATATGTATCAGGTATAATAATAATATTAGCAAATATCTCCAATTAGAAATGTAGTATAAATCTCCTGATCCATTATGTTGCTTACCTCATGTTCAGGGCATTGCAGAACCTTGGGTATCCATGGTAACAACCATAAGCAACTAACTATGACTATATACATGGGGTCGTAACCATGAATACCTAAGGTCCTGCAATACCCTGAACATGGGGTAAGCGACATAGTGAATCAGGAGAACTATACTACATTTCTAATTGGAGATATTTGCTAATATAACACTATCTACATATTGGGATAGGATCTTGGAGATGGGAATAACCCTTTAAACATCCATGCCAGCTCCAAAATCATTGCCAAATCATTGCGTAATATTGAACGGCACTTAGTGATGTGGCAGGTCAGCATTATTTAGGTTCTTATTAGGCATAGTCTGGGATAAAAGGATTTATGGAAGTGAAATTAAAACTTTTTGCTATTTTTTTAAGAAATATCAGGAAGGACACCATTGCAGGGGTGATGCAGTTTGGGGTGAAGGGTTTACATGAGTAAAATACAACTCTTAAGAAAAGCTTTAAGACCTAGATATACATATATACATACGTACATTGGGATTTTTTAGGAAAGCAAAAATTTATCTAATTTCTCTAGTAATTTCATGGTCACCTACAAAAATGCAGCAATTTTGGGTTCTTACCCAATACAGGGTTCCATGTTGCTAGTAAACAAGTAAACTATATGTCTAGGAAGTATCTATGGTAAAAGCTTCTTCAACTCCTCCAAGTAGTGCTCATTAAATTATCAGCAGGTCGAGCATTAGATGGTACAAGAAAAGCCAAGATGAGTGGATATACATAACTGATGAAGCAGAAATAATAATAAAAAAAATCCGGGGAATATTAATAAAAGGGGAAACAAATGTGGCTACATGAAAAGATTTTTTTTCCTTTTTAATATTCTAACAATAAAAAGTCATCAATGCAAATAAATGAAGAAAAAAAAAAATTAAATAAAAATGACAAATCTGATCTACACGGTCTGGTAGTTCAATTTCAATGCTATAAGCGTTAAAACCTATTTTCTCGAGTGAAATACTAAACATACAGCACATAATCTGAGCTGTAGAAAAAGTACAAAATTGCTAAAAAATACCTTACAAAAATAAATTGCGTCCTTGAATGTGGTGAAGCATCTTACAAATAAATGTTCGGATTCTTAACTCTAAGTGCTTCTAAAGGTAACTGGGCTATGGTACAGTTCAATGATAGCAGCATTGTTTTCTATCCTTACTAGTTTCCGGCCATAGCAAAAAAGGCAATGGCTATAGATGAATTTTCATAGAATTACATACATTTTCTTTTGGTGTATTGAGGTACCTGCTAGAGCTATTATATAAGACAAACCTACACAGCCCACAAAGCACAAACATATCAAAACAAACCCTACATGACATTTCAATGTTCCGGTCAATTATGACATTGCTGTGTACGATAACGCGTTTCGGCTGCTAGGCTCTTATACTGTTGACTTTGCTATTCTAATAAATCAATTCTTCAAAACTCTACTTTTATTTACATAGCTCAGATTTGTGTCGCTGCAAGAAATAATTTGACTGAAATCATTTGATCGTTTTGAAATATAGTAATATAGGGAAAAAAGTAGCAACATAAAAGTGTAAATCTGACAATCATGTAGCTGAATGCACATAAGTCCACTTGCAGTAGTCTCTACACATACCACTCCCTTCTGGATATGACAGAACCATCCACATGGGAAACCAAGTCATCTTCGTTATCGAAGTTCTGATTGTACCGTGAAACTACCGGCATGTTTTTTTCTGTATAGTTATTGACTGGTCTATCAAAGTGCCCTTGATATCGGTTATAGCTGACAATATGGTTCCAATCCGAGTTTTCATCGTCATGGAGATATTCATTATAAATATGATCATTACTTTTAATATCAACCTCCTTCTTTGGGTTGTCAGGAAATGGATCTAGATCTTCCGGTTGAAGAACATCAATCTGGGACTCTTTCTGCATATCCGAAGGAGGAATGTAGCTCTTTGTAAAATAATCACCGCGGAACGTCTGTTTTCTTCTGTGGTATATAATGCCAATGAGTACAATTAAAAGAATCAAAAAGAGACAACCACCAACTACGCTGCCAATAATTGTGCCAAAATTTCCATCCTGTAAAGTTGCCATTGTTGAAGCTGGAATATGAAACTTTCTGGAGTTCGTTGTTAACTCTGCATCGTAGACTGAATGGGTCTGTGGAGCTGTAGGAGGTGCAGTAGTAAGAGGAGGATCTAATGGAAGCAGATGTGGACAAAAGGGAAGACAACATCAATATGTGCTAGTAACTAAGTTTGATAATGACAAAGAACATGGGTGTTGCAGTCATACAAAACCTAGTAGTCTGAAGCAACACATCAGATTTAATCTGAAATCAATGCAAACCACTGCGTATACTTGGCAGTAGCTTGTAGTTCAGAAACCTTCAATTTGTTTTAAGCACAGATATTTCATGAGTACTTTTATTGGTGATACAATGTGGAATCTCAGTGTAAAAGTCTATCAAATAAGATCTAAGGGGTAACGTTTCTCCTTGTGGAGAGTTAAATGCCTGTGCAAGGAGGCTTATAAGCCATGCATTACTTCTCTGAGAAGTTGAATATGCAAATTATCACTTTAATGAGGAAGAGGAATAGAACTTAATGCCACCTATAGAAGTAGATATTCTAAAACTTCCAATAGGTGGCGCTATAGTTCAACTCCTATTGCTCTCTGAAGAGGCTATTTTCATATAAAATAAGAGTCATGCTTTTCTGACATTTTATACTACACCCAAAAATTCATAGTATAATCACCGGGTTACTGCCAACCATATTGCTTCTGTGTAAAGCAAGGAAATGGGCAACCTTCTGACTGATGCAAAAAATTAAAAATGATGGGACATTTGGCTACTGTCAGAAGTCCATCCATTACCTTTCTACACAGAATGAAACACTTCTTGTGTGGTAATTCTGCAATTTTACTGTGCCCTAGCCTAGCCTAGCTCTCATATACTTAATATGTAGTTTGGCCCGTCATTCGTTCAACAGAAAGGTCACTCGCTTCTGAACAGGAGAGCTCACTCTGACAAGCACTCTTATGTTCTCTATGATAGAGTTACAGCCAGACATCTCTGGCAGTGGCTTATTTCTTAGGGTGTTTTCACAGTGCATTTTGTCCCCCGTTAGTTGGTACTGTCGAGGCCTATGTCTGAACACCCCGCATAGGCCCTGACAGTACGAATTAACGGGGTAAAAAAATGCCATTGACTATAATTGTGCAGACGGATTCACCTGGTGCTCGCTCGTGCACAATTTTCAGGCTTCATAGACTGTGACTGGGTATCCCCTCCATTAGGCACATATGCCCGAAAATGGTCCATGACAGAGTACATGATGATCCGTCTGGACCATTATAGTCCATGGCCTCAAATGTGCATAGGTCTGAATCCCATTTTTCAGGGGGTGGGGGATTGAGATTCAGATGTAGGCTAGGACTGAACTACAGAATGGGAGACAAAAAAGTTCTAAGAGAACAAAAGGTTAGGCACCCAGAAATTGGACATGCTGGATCCTTCTGTCCCACGACATCACCAGTCAAGAAACAGTGGAGAGGCCCTTATACACTTTAGACTGTTGACCAAACCTGTTGATATGGACAGGTTTGGCTGACATTAGTCTAATGTACATGAGGAGCCTTTAATGCAGAAAACCTCTTTCGACCAACTATGCAGGCTGATTGATGAGATTTAAAATCAACTTTTAACAAAATTAGAAAAACTGGACCCCACTGTGCCTCCCTTTTAGTGTCCAATATTGCAACTCCATCCTATTCAAGTAAATGGGGTAAACATACGCCCCTTCTCAATCACTAAATTTCCCCCAAGTGAAATAATATCTATCCTCGCCTTCAGTGACGTTCCAATGATGTTAGCACTGGCTCTCTTGGGGCTTGCACGACATTGTTATGTGATGCGATCTCTGCGGCCAATCAGCAGCCTCTTTCACGGTCCCGTCCTTTGGACGTAATTGTCATCCGGAGGAAGTCAGAGCTGTGGCTACTCTCTCAATTCCTCTGGATGTCGGATTTATTTGAAAGATGCGACAGTAAAGTGGCTGCAGAGATCACGAGACATAACAATGAGATGCAGGCCTGGAAATGCAGTGGCACAGACACCAGAGGTGAGTATAGCTTTTAATATCTTACTTGGGGGAAGCATTGATTGAGAAGAGGGTGTGCTAGTAGTGGACAACCCCCTTAAGCTTTGCCATGCAGTGTTATATCTGAGGACATTTAACTAGACCAAAGCATAAAAACTCTCTCACAAACATCGGTGAGATTTTTTTTTAATTTTTGAAAGCAAGCACAAAAGACAATTTTTTCTAAGGGAAACTAAAATATGATGCAAATTTGTGATGTAAGTATATAAACTCACAAGTACGGACAGATACCGCATTGGAAGACAGTATATATTTTAAGGACATTTAACACTGTATTTTGTCACCAGTGTTGAATCTTTCCTTGCTATGCTGCTATATTTAGTAGGCTTTCCTGCTGGTGCTGAACTGAAACACTGACCTCTATCTCCAGCCTTTTGCAAATTATGTTTAGAGCTTGCAGATCATTTCCATAATCTATTTCTAACATAATTCAATATAACAGGATAGGAATGGTGTGAATCATACAAATCAAATTGTATCTCTTCCTATAAAAGAATAAAGGCATGCTGAAGATACAATAAAGTGTGATGAAATAATCACCTTTTGAACAGAATGCTTCTAAGTAATCTTATCACAGGGGTTTATTTAAGTTATGCCTGTTAATACTGAAATGTTTTTCCCCATCTGATATAGCCTAAAAACATAAAAAATGTGTATTTAAAAAGAGAAAAACTACAAGATGACCTGACAAAACTCCTTAGATGTCTGTTGTAGTGAAATCTTGCATTATTATTCCTATTAATATTACTATTCCTTTTTGTGAAGGTTTGGATTTAGCAAACTGATAGCTTATGGTTAGTGATGGGTGAACCTGGACTGTAAAATTTGGGATCCGTGCCGGATACCTAGTATCTGTGCACCAACCCCGGATACGGATTTCTCTGGGAACTCCTTTTAATTATCCAGATACGGCCACCAGGGTAATTAAAAAAAATAAAGGAAAAAAGAAAGAAAATAGGGAATAAAGCACAAGTGTTAAACTTAGAGGCCCTGTGCCCATGCTGTGTAGTTTTGACGTGTATTTTCAGAAATCTGCAGCAAAATCTGCATGTCCATTGTGAATCCAGCAAAGTCTATGAGAATTCAGAAGTGCTGTGCCCACGTTGGTTATTTTTCCCTTGAGTATTTGGTGGAGATTTGGTGCAGAAAAAAAAGAAATCTACACCAAATACACAAGGGAAAAATACTCAACGTCGGCACAGCACTTCTGAATTCTCATAGACTTTGCTGGCTTCACAATGGACATGCAGATTTTGCTGCAGATTTCTGAAAATCTGCGTCAAAATCCGAGTCAAAATATGCAGCGTGGGCACTGGGCCAGAGTCTCCTGCACAGCTGTAACACTACTTCGGTGTCGCTTATTACCGTCATACATATTAACTGCTTCCCCCAAACACTGGCAGTCCCGGTGTCTCTGACTGGTTGCAGTCAGACCGTGCCCTCACCCTGTGTGAAAGCGTATCTGATTGCTTGGAATCATACCCACTGTCTGCGTATCTACCGTGGTGGAGAAATAAAAAAATTGGAGTAGGGTCCCCCACTTTATGATTTCCAGGAGTACATAGTACAGGCTGTAGTCCCCAGTCATGCGCTTATCTTGGCTGTGTATCAAAATAAGAGGGACCCCATGTTGCTTTTTTTAAAAATTATTTAAATAATTTAAAACATCAACATGCAGTCCACCAAATTTTGATACACAGCCATGATAAAGCTGACAGCTGGAGGCTGCTATTCTCAGGCTGTGGAGACCCGTGCAGATATGTTCTATGGTCGCACACTGTGACTTCAGTATGTAGCAGAGCCAGAATCATCTTGGCTCTTCGTGTGGATTACGTCGGAACTGGGTGTTTAGGTTAATAAATTGAAGAAAGAGGGTGTTATTTCTTGTATTTTATTTCAAATAAAGGATTTTTTCACTGTTTGTATTTGTTTCTTTTCACTCACAAATTAGTAAAAGGGGCTTTCATAGACACCATGGCAGTTTTGAGCTGCCATTAACCCCTTCAGCCCCGGGGCACTTTCCATTTTTGCGTTTTTGTTTTTTGCTCCCCTTCTTCCGAGAGCCGTAACTTTTTTATTTTTCCGTCAATCTTGCCATATGAGGGCTTGTTTTTTGCGGGACAAGTTGTACTTTTAAATGAAACCATAAGTTTTACCATATGGTGTACTGGACAACAGCAAAAAAAATTCAAATGCGGAAAAATTGCAAAAAAAGTGATGGCACACTAGTTTTTGGGATGTTTTATTCACGGTGTTCACTATATGGTGAAACTGATGTGTGGGTATGATGCCTGAAGTCGGTGCGAGTTTGTAGACACCAAACATGTATAGGTTTACTTGTATCTAAGGGGTTAAAAAAATTCACAAGTTTGTCCAATAAAAGTGGCGCACGTTTTGCGCCATTTTCCGAAACACGTAGCGTTCTTATTTTTCGGGATCTATGGCTCAGTGATGCCTTATTTTTTGCGTCTCGAGCTGACGTTTATAATGGTACCATTTTTGCGCAGATGCTACGTTTTGATCGCCTGTTATTGCATTTTGCGTAAAACTTGCGGCGACCAAAAAACGTAATTTTGGCGTTTGGAATTTTTTTGCCACTACGCCGTTTACCAATCAGATTAATAGATTTTATATTTTGATAGATCGGGCATTTCTGAACGCGGCGATACCAAATGTGTATATTTATTTATTTTTTAACCCTTTAATTTTCAATGGGGGAAAGGGGGGTGATTTGAACTTTTAGGTTTTTTTTATTTTTTTAATTTTTTTTTTTTTTTATTTTACTAGTCCCCCTAGGGGGCTATAGCGATCAGCAATCCGATCGCTATTATCTATCTGCTGATCACAGCTATAAACAGCAGATTCAGTCACTTTGTTTTTCCCTCTGCTCTCGGCCGAGGGAAAACGAAAGTGAAACATCATAGCTGCAGGCGTCATCACATGACCCTGTGCTACGATGGCAACCACCGATAGTCACGTGATAACGCACGTGACTTCCGGTGGGGGCGGCGGTAAGTAATAAACATGGCCACGCGCATTTAGATCTTGCTGCCAGACTTTGGCAGCAAGATTTAAGGGGTTAATGGCCACGGTTGGAAGCGATTCCACCCACGGCTAGCAGGCACACATGTCAGCTGTTGAAAACAGCTGATATGTGTGCCGACCACCGCCGCCTGCCCGCGGCAGGGGGCGGGGCTTAACGGGACACGCTCCATGACGGATATATCCGTCCATGGTCGTGAAGGGGTTAATCCCTTATATTATCCCAATTGCCACCACACCAAGGCAATCGGGATGAGCCAGGTAAAGTGCCGGGATTGTCACATGTAATGCATGCGACAATTCTGGTCAGCTGCAGGCTGCTATTTTTAGGCTGATGGGGACCAAATAACCATGGGTCTTCCCAGCCTGAAATTATCAAAATTGAGGGCGGATCGCACGAAATGTTTTTTTAAAATTATTTAAAAAAAAAAAAAGCAGCATGGGGTCCCTCCTGTTTTGATACACAGATAAGATAAGCCCACGGCTGGGGGCTGCAGTCTGTACCCATATGCGTCATCTGTGCTGGGTATCATAATATATTGGGACCCTACGCCAATTTTATTAATTTTTACACCACTATAGATACGCAGACATCATGTATGATTCCAAGCACTCAGACACTTTCAAACAGGGAAGGGGCGCGGTCTGACTGCAACCAAATCAGAGACACCAGGACTGTTGGTGGTCGGGGAAAGCAGTGATTATATATGAGGGTTAATGAGCATCCCCAGAAGTATTGTTATAACCACGCGGGGGCCTCCATAAGTATAACACTCCTGCTCTAATCCCCCTAGCCCTTTCTACCACCATTTTAAAGCACATTATTTGGGTCCCCATAGACTTATATGGGGATAAGCATCAGTGCAGATATTCAGGATTAGTTCTGGTATTGAAACAGGCTTTTCGTTAAAAAAAAAAAAAATCTGGTTGCTGATTCTAAATATCTGCAGGTTCGGCCATTACTACTTATGATGACTAAAAGTAGAGAGTAGTGGATAATGCAAAATGTTAATTCTCCTGTTTGTGCATTTCTTTCCTTGGAAATTGAATTGGCGTAGAAGTTATTCTCTCCAAATGTAATGTCTCTTATAATGATCTGGTCTCTACTCAGACACCAGAGCATGATAAATGTAACATATAAATAAAACATAAAAGTCCTTATACTCACCTCAGCGCTCATCTCTCCGACCCCTCAACTCCTCACCACCATCAATCTGGTCACATATCTCAGAGTGGCCCGAAGTATGTATAGAGCACACTAGGGCCTAGCAAACCCTGAAGCCTCGGGCTAGCAACTGAGGCTTTGGAATTTCAGTGCAGCCAACGGGAATCCGAAGATGCAACTAGGAACGGGCAGGCTGCAATGATGAGAGGTGGTTTAAAAGATTTTTTTTTACATTTTTATTGCCTTTTATGATTCTGCGCAAAAGCAAATTATAAAAAATAGAGTAGAACTCAATTCTAATTGAAAGTAGTTGATAATTTATTATAGACTATAAACTGTATAATTATTTTATCTGAATCTTTGAAATGCACAAAAATTTGCAACACGATCCCCAACGTGTTTTATTGTTTAAAACAGCTTCATCAGAGTACGGTGTTCTATATTGTGCACAAAGCTATCATAAAACCCTTTTGCACTTCTCAGCCATGCTAATCATTTAAAAGTCTATTTATGCATGAAAGTGTGTTCATGTATTGTATCTTTTTAGCAATGCTGTTGGCTAGTTCTGTGCATTAAAACCACTTAGAAGGCAGCTTTTTTGGTTAATATTTTGCAGCCATTATCATTATCAAACATGATTAGTATAGTTAAACAGTTAAGATAATGTAGAAAAGATTAGGATAAGTAAGGACCATTAGTAATGACATTAAAATTAAACAGTGTAAGGCTATGTTCCCACAATCAGTAACTGTTGGGTTTGTGACACTGCAGAACTCCCCTAGTTTACCACATTTCTAATATACCATAGTTGGACAGATCTGAAATTGTGATCTTAAGAAGAAGATTGATATGTATATACAGCCTTAGTAAAGTATTACGGCATTTCTATAAAGTTTTATATCCAAGTTCTAGATTTATAGACATATCGAATATCTATAGATATCTTTACCTATACAATACGTGGAATGTGCAGGAACAAAAACAATGTTTCTAGAAGATCCCACAGATGCTTGAAATCTGAGTCAGAACAAGTCAATACCTTGAGCTCTGTCGTGTTCCTCAAATCAAAATGTTTGCAGTGTGGCATAGTAACCTTGCCTTAAAGGGAACCAAACATCAGGATTTTCTTATATAATGTAAAGCCAGTGCTATACTGGCACTATCAGGCTGATAATCTACATACCATTAGTGGTCAGCTTGGATGTTTAGACTTTCAAATCCAAGAACGTGAAGTTTAAAAATTTGTCAGCTTTTTGATTGACAGTTTCACCAGAGCAGATAATAGCCAGGCGGGTATTCATCTGGATTCCTGCCCCCTCCCCCCCTCCCGCCGCCTGTTCCTCCCTCTCTCTGGATCTATGCTAATTTTTCTATTCAGAAAGATGGCATCGGAGTTGGCGCCTGCGCATAGCACTTATCTCCGACGCCACCTTTCTGAAACCCGCGTTACCCCCTGCTGTTCTATTCTTCCGACTGAGAGGGCGGCGCATGCCGACTGTCTCTTGTCTATTGCAAGGAAAAAATTATTACTGAGTATTACAGATGTATGTGCATAAAGAACTTACTGTATATGTATACAACTCTACTAAGAAGTTGTATTCTTTGCTCCATCTTCGTTACTAATAGCTAAGAAGATAAAATAATATAAGGACAAACTGAATCTCCCATATTTATTTTTCCTCAAAGGTATCCTGTCACAATAAAAATGCTGCCAATCCACCATGTTATAGAGCAGGGAGAGCTGAACAGATTGATATATAGTTTTGTGAGAAAAGATTCAGGATAACCTCGTCTGCTCTTTCTGGGATTTTCAGTCCAGTGGGTGGGGCTATCAGTGACTGACAGCCACCTCTGCATACACACTTATACAATGACAGCTGTCAGTCACTGATAACCCCACCCACTGGACCGAAAATCCCAGAGAAAGCAGAGGATTAAATGATGAAAACACAGGTTATACTGAAGCTTTAGTCACAAACTATATATCAATGCACTCTGCTTCTCCTGTTCTCTAACATGGGGTCTACAGATTGGGCTGCTTTAATTTGTGTGTGAAGACAAAAATTAACCACCTCAAACCATAAGGAAAAGACATAGGAGCCGATTCAAATAGTTTTCACCAGAATTCTGACTAAAACTGTTCAGTTTAAAAAAACTCATACTGGCACAAAACCTTTGCGACTTTTAACTTTTTTTGTACACCATTTCTGGCCAGCTCAGTCAACCCTATGAAAAGTGGATGGAGCTTAGACAAGCATGGCTGACAAATTCCTCATTATTTACACACAGAAAAGTGGTGACCGCTATGACAAACGTACAGCAGTATCATACTATAACAGGTTTCTTGTAGTAGTGGAGGGCAGGTGAAAGATGTGCAAAGTAAATCCTCGAAGAATTGGGGCAATGCGTCCCTCAATGAATTTTGCACATCTGCACCACCAAGTAAATTGTTACATCTTTTTAATGTTATTGATGAAGGGAACTTTATTGTGCATCTAACTTCATCGAGACTGGTGTGTAAAACATGAATCGGAGCCAATAAAATGAAAACTGTAACTTCCACAAAGCTACTGCAGCTTACTGACTGATAAAAAACGCTCTCATTTTGCCATCCATGTACAAGATGTTACTTAATAGCTACTATAAATGAAAATATGAAAATAGTCTAAAACAAAATAAGTAAAATTGTGCTTCCGGTCTTCCAGCATGAAAGTGACTAATAGATCTGCATATTCCAGTGCTTCCTCCCGAATGCTATTAAGTTACACAGTAATTTAAGGACATGAGGGATCGCCTTACAAGGCTGCCATGAATATCGTGCTAAATAATGTAGACTTTAGGAGACTTTGACACATTCAGTAATATTCATGTGTCATAGCGCACTAAATTTATTCTTAAAATTAAACACCCTTAACTAGATTTTTCAAAGTATTAAGATGTATTGAAGACGCCTCCCGTGAACTTATTTCTGCCTAAGGCTGAGCATATGTGTATATAGCGTAGTGTCAGTGTGTTACTATACTTACCCCCTGCCGTCTTCTCCCGCACCTCAGTGATGTCACATGGAGCTCGGCATGACCCAGAAGTGACTTTTACAATGTAAGTCTATGGAACGTCAGAATGAGGCTCCATAGACTTACACTGTAAAAGACTCCGGCTCACACAGAGCATAATACCATCCTCAGGGTCTGAATTTCTGTCACATGACTTATAATAGGACCAGAACGGCACTGGTGCTAGAGAAGATAGAAATAGGTGGGTATAGTAGCACTCTGACAGTACACTACATACACAGATTTAGATAAAATAAAAAAAGGTCATGGGAGGCTTCATGAAGGTATTTCATCTTGTACTCTTTTCCTGTCAGGGACATTTCCGAACACGTCTGACATCTCTTTTACCGCTGGTAAGAAGCTATAAAGAGATTTTGGGTTCCATATACCAACTAGAAACTAGCAGTTGTGAACGATTTCATATTATAATAGCGGATGTAGTGAGTAAAGTCTGCATGACTGAATAGACAACCTCTTTCCACTGTCTTCCTCGCTGCTCCTGAAATCTTGCTCATGCGCAGTAGAAGCTGCAGTCTCTATAGCACTATGGAATGACAAGAGTCCATATTTCTGCAGCACTTTTATCATGTAATAACAGTTTCTAACACCATGTATTCAAAAACCATGTTCACAAGGTACAGTCTGCATATGTGCACAATAATTCTACAGTATAAAAGATTTTCCCAGACTTTAACAACGTGCTGGCTGTGAATCACAGTGCTGCAGGAGAGAATAAGGAGATGAAGCTGGGCAGCACGGTGGTTCAGTGGTTAGCACTGGAGCCGTGCAGGACTTGTGTCCTGGATATGTTCTTTTCTTGTGTAAATAGGTCTCCCCCGGGTTCTCCGGTTTCCTCCCACACTCCAAAGACATACTGATAGGGAATTAAATTATGAGCCCCAATGGGCACATAGATGATGTTGTGGAATTGAGTAAAATAAATAAGCTGTATATTGATGATGTACAAGCCTTTGAAACCATCCCCTTAAAGCAGTATTCCCAAGAGGCTTACACCCCTAGCAGTGTTTTCGATCATCATAGTATTTGCTATTCTTAACTACTCACTGTGGCAGAGATGCTGTTCTTTAGAGCTGCTTCTCCTTTCTGAGATGCCAGTGGTGGCACCCTTGAAAATGTTCCATAATATTAAGTATTTCTCCCAGAAAAGTATTGCAATTACTCGTTTTGTTATACACGTTTATTTCATTTATGGGTATTGTAAGAACACAAAAAAAAACCCAAAACATAAAAAAAGGTAAAATTGTTGGTAAACAACTTTGTATCACGCATGTGGTGCTTGTTCAAACTCACTCATGACAAGTAGCAGATGTGGGCAATATGAAAATCACACCTGAACCAGATAAAAAGGGGAGAAGTTGATTCTATCTTTGCATTGTGTGTCTGTGCTACATTAAGCATGAAAAACAGAAAAAGGAGAAGAAAACGGTCTTAGGATTTGAGAACCAAAATGGTTGAAAAATATTAACAATCTCAAGGTTACAAATCGACCTCCAGAGATCTTGATGTTCCTTTGTCCACGGTGCGCAACATAAATCAAGAACTTTACAACCCAATGCACTGTAGCTAATCTCCCTGGACATGGACAGCAGAGAAAAATTGAAGAAAGGTGCAATACAAGATAGTCCGGATGGTGGCTAAGTAGTCCCACTTAAGTTGCAAAGAAATGCAAGCTGTCCTGCAAGCTCTGGGTGCATCATTGTCAGTGCGAACTATCCAACAGCATTCGAATGAAATGAAACGCTATAGCAGGAGACTCAGGAGGACCCCACTGCTGACACACAGACATAAAAAAGCTAGACTGTAGTTTGCAAAAATATAAGTAAGTCAAAATCCTTCCAAGAAAGCGTCTTGTGTACAGATGAGACCAAAATAGAGCTTTTTGGTTAAGCACATCATTCTACTCTTTACCAAAAACGGAATGAGGCCTACAAAGAAAAGAACACTGTACCTAGAGTAAGATATGGTGGAGGTTAAAAGATGTTTTGCAGTTGTTTTGCGGCATCTGGCACTGAATGTCTTGACCCTACAAGGCATCATTAAATCTGAAGATTACCAAGGGATTTTAAGTTGCAGTGTAGTGCCCAGTGTCAGAAAGCTGGGTTAACGTCCTAGGTCATGTGTCTTCCAGAAAGACAATGACCCCAAACACACTTCAAGAAGAACCCAGAAATGGATGGAGATAAAATGCTGGAGAGTTCTTAAGGGGCAGCAATGAGTCCAGATCTAAATCCCACTGAACACCTGTGGAGAGATCTTAAAATTGCTGTTGGGAGAAGGCACCCTACAAATACGAACTCCAGTTTAGAGGTGTAAGTAGCTTGTTGATGGTTATAGGAAGCGATTGATTACAGTTATTTATTCCAAAGGGTGTGCAACCAAATATTAAATTGAAGGTTGCAACAATTTTGTACAGCCCATTTTGAGAGTTTTGGGTGAAACTAGGTCCAATTTGCCTTTTTCCCCCCCCCTCAGTTTTTTTTGTGTTCTTCCAATGGAAATAAACATGTGAATAACAAAAGATGTGTAATAGCAATAATTTTCTGGAAAAAAGACTTCACTTTCTGGGACAACTTCAAGGTTGCCAACACTTTTGGCCATGACTGTATACATACTATACATACACATACAGTCAAATGAAAAATTTTGGGCACCCCTATTAATGTTAACCTTTTTTCTTTATAACAATTTGGGTTTTTGCAGCAGCTATTTCAGTTTCAGATATCTAATAACTCATGGACTCAGTAATATTTCTGGATTGAAATGAGGTTTATTGTACTAACAGAAAATGTGCAATCCGCATTTAAACAAAATTTGACCGGTGCAAAAGTATAGGCACCTCAACATAAAAGTGACATTAATATTTTGTAGATCCTCCTTTTGCAAAAATAACAGCCTCTAGTCGCTTCCTGTAGCTTTTAATGAGTTCCTGGATCCTGGATGAAGGTATATTTGACCATTCCTGTTTACAAAACAATTCCAGTTCAGTTAAGTTTGATGGTCGCCGAGCATGGACAGCACGCTTCAAATCATCCCACAGATGTTCAATGATATTCAGGTCTGGGGACTGGGATGGCCATTCCAGAACATTGTAATTGTTCCTCTGCATGAATGCCTGAGTAGATTTGGAGCGGTGTTTTGGATCATTGTCTTGCTGAAATATCCATCCCCTGCGTAACTTCAACTTCGTCACTGATTCTTGCACATTATTGTCAAGAATCTGCTGATACTGAGTTGAATCCATGCGACCCTCAACTTTAACAAGATTCCGGGTGCCGGCATTGGCCACACAGCCCCAAAGCATGATGGAACCTCCACCAAATTTTACTGTGGGTAGCAAGTGCTTTTCTTGGAATGCCGTGTTTTTTGTCTCCATGCATAACGCCTTTTTGTATGACCAAACAACTCAATCTTTGTTTCATCAGTCCACAGGACCTTCTTCCAAAATGTAACTGGCTTGTCCAAATGTACTTTTGCATACCTCAGGCGACTCTGTTTGTGGCGTGCTTGCAGAAACTGCTTCTTTCGCATCACTCTCCCATACAGCTTCTCCTTATGCAACGTGCGCTGTATTGTTGACCAATGCACATTGACACCATCTGCAGCAGCTAATGCTACAGGTCTTTGGAGGTGGTCTGTGGATTGTCCTTGACTATTCGCACCATTCTTCTTCTCTGCCTTTCTGATATTTTTCTTGGCCTGCCACTTCTGGGCTTAACAAGAACTGTACCTGTGTTCTTCCATTTCCTTACTATGTTCCTCACAGTGGAAACTGACAGTTTAAATCTCTGAGACAACTTTTTGTATCCTTCAGATCATTTGAGAGTTGTTCTGAGGAGCCCATGATGCCACTCTTCATAGGAGATTCAAATAGAACTACTTGCAAGTGGCCACCTTAAATACCTTTTCTCATGATTGGATACACCTGCCTATGAAGTTCAAAGCTCAATGAGGTTACAAAACCAATTTAGTGTTTTAGTAAGTCAGTAAAAAGTAGTTAGGAGTGTTCAAATCAAGAAATTGATAAGGGTGCCCACACTTTTGCACCGGTCAAATTTTGTTTAAATGCGGATTGCACATTTTCTGTTAGTACAATAAACCTCATTTCAATCCAGAAATATTACTCAGTCCATCAGTTATTAGATATATGAAACTGAAATAGCTGTTGCAAAAACCCAAATTGTTATATAGAAAAAAGGTTAACATTAATAGGGGTGGCCAAACTTTTTCATATGACTGTATAGTGGGTACGGAAAGTATTCAGACCCCTTTAAATTTTTCACTCTTTGTTTCATTGCAGCCATCTGGGAAATTCAAAAAAGTTCATTTTTTTCTCATTACTGTACACTCTGCACCTCATTTTGCCAGAAAAAAAAAACAGAAATGTAGAAGTTTCTGCAAATTTATTAAACAAGACACACTGACATATCCCATGGTCATAAGTATTCAGACCCTTTTCTCAGACACTCATATTTAAGTCACATGCTGTCCATTTCCTTGTGAGCCTCCTCGAGATAGTTCTACTCCTTCATTGGACTCCTGCTGTGTTTAATTAAACTGACAGGACTTGATTTGGAAAGGCACAGACCTGTCTATATAAGACCTCCCAGCTCACAGTGCATGTCAGATCAAATGAGAATCATGAGGTCAAAGGAACTGCCCAAGGAGCTCAGAGACAGAATTGCCGCAAGACACAGATCTGGCCAAGGTTACAAAAACATTTCTGCAGTACTAAGGTTCCTAAGAGCACAGTGGCCTCCATAATCATTAAATGGAGGAAGGTTGAGACCACCAGAACTCTTCCTAGACCTGGCTGTCCTGCCAAACTGAGCAATCGTGGGAGAAGAGCCTTGGTGAGAGAGGTAGAGAAGAACCATCAGTGAAACATGGTGGTGGTAGCATCATGCTATGGGGGTGTTTTTCAGCTGCAAGGACAGGACAACCGGTTGCAATTGAAGGAAAGATGAATGCAGCCAAGTACAGAGATATCCTGGAAGAAAACCTATTCCAGAGTGCTCTGGACCTCAGACTTGGTCGAAGGTTCACCTTCCAATAAGACAATGACCCTAATCACACAGCTAAAATAACAAAGGAGTGGCCTCAGAACAACTCTGTGACCATTCTTGACTGGCTCAGCCAGAGCCCTGACCTAAACCCAATTGACCATCTCTGGAGAGACCTGAAAATGGCTGTACACCAACGTTCATCATCCAACCTGAAGAATGGCAGAGGATCCCCAAATCCAGGTGTGAAAAACTTGTTGCATCGTTCCCAAGAAGACTCATGGCTATAATAGCTCCAAAGGGAGCTTCTCCTCAATACTGAGCAAATGGTCTGAATACTTATGACCGTGTGATGTTTTTACCATGTTTCAGTTTTTCTTGTTTAATAAACTTGCAAATACTTCTACATTTCTGTTTTTTTTCTGTCAAGATGGGTTGCAGAGTGTACATTAATGAGAAAAAAAAATGAACTTTTTTGAATTTACCAAATGGCTGCAATGAAATAAAGAGTGAAAAATTTCAAGGGGGTCTAAATACTTTCTGTACCCACTGTATCTAACCATATACACACAGTCAAAATTGTTGGTACCCCTTGTTTAATGATAGAAAAACACACAATGGTCACAGAAATAACTTGAATCTGACAAAAGTAATAATAAATAAATCTTTGAAAATGAACAGATAAAAGTCAGACATTGCTTTTCTGCTTCAAAACAACTTTTAAAAAATAAAACTAATGAAATAAGTTAAGGGCACCATTTCTGTCCAAACCTAATATTTTGTTGCACAACCTTTTGAGGCAATCACTGCAATCAACGATTCCTGTAACTGTCAATGAGACTTCTGCACTTCTCGACAGGTATTTTGGATCACTCCTCAAGAGCAAACTGCTCCAGTTGTCTAGTGTTTGAAGGTTGCCTTTTCCAGATGGCATGTTTCAGCTCTTTCCAAAGACGCTCATTAGGACTTAGGTCAGGGCTCATAGAAAGCCACTTCAGAATAGTCCAATGTTTTCCTCTTCGCCATTCTTGGGTGTTTTTAGCTATGTATTTTGGGTCATTATACTGTAGCAAGACCCATGACCTGCGACTGAGACCAAGCTATCTGACACTAGGCAGCACTTTTCTCTCTAGAATCTTTTGATAGTCTTGAGATTTCATTGTACCCTGCACAGATTCAAGACACCCAGTTTCAGATGCTGCAAAGCAGCCCCAGAACATAACCGAGCCTCCTCCATGTTTCACAGTAGGTACAGTGTTCTTTTCTTGATATGCTTCATTTTCTAATCTGTCTATAGGATATTCTCCCAGACGCTTTGTGGCTTGTCAACATGTAGTTTGGCAAATTACAGTCTGGCTTTTTTATGTTTTTTCTTTCAACAATGGTGTCCTTTTTTGTCATCTCCCATGAAGTCTACTTTGGCTCAAATAATGACGGATGGTGCGATCTGACACTGATGTTTCTTGAGCTAGAAGTTCACCTTTAATCTCTTTAGAAGTTTTTCTGGGCTCTTATGTTACTATTTCTATTATCTGTCTCTTTGACTTGTTATCAATTTTCCTCCTGCAGCCACTCCCAGGGCGGTTGTCTACAGTTCCATGGATCTTAAATTTTTGAATAATATGTTCAACTGTGTTCACAGGAACATCATGCTGCTTGGAGATGGTCTTATAACCTTTACCTTTAACAGGCTTGAATATAAATGTTCTTTCTAATCTCCTGAGACACCTCTTTCCTTTGCTTCCTCTGGTCCATGTTGAGTGTGGTACCCACCAGGCCCACTAACTGATTACAAGACTGTAGACACCTGTGATGCTAATTAGTGAACACACCTTAACATGTCCCTTTTGTCACATTATTTTCAGAGGTACCATCATTTCTGTTTCATGAGTTTTATTTATTTATTTTTTTAATTCTGTGGAAGCATGGTTGAAAAGCAATGTCTGACTTTCATTTGTTCATTTTTATAGATTTTTTATTCACTATTACTTTTGTCAGGTTCAAATTATGTCTGTGACCATTGTGGGTTTTTCTTTCATTAAATGAGGGGAACCAACAATTTTGACAATGTGTGTATATATTCACCATTTAAATTTTGGGAGATGTTTGCACTTGTGTGCGACAATAAATCCTTATAAAAGCAAAACTTTTATTCTATAAATTTCTTCAGAAATATAATTCACACTGTATATTAGCAAATTAAATGCTATACTAGTTTCTGTGGCCTTACTCCCGTCAGGTTCCCTGTTACAATGCCACTACATCTTCAGCTTCCTCTTTACATCCTGGTAAATAGATGCAGCCCAACTAACCCACAAACCCTTCAGCACAGCACAGGTATAAAAATATAAAACAATGCATGTCACACCTATCTTTGTTTTCCAATCGTAGGTTTGTTTTTTTTAAATGGTTTTCTAAATGACTTCATGGTTAGCCTGGGAATGTTATCACCTTGAGCAACAGTGTCACAGGTTAAAATGACAACGCAAAGCTCTAACAAAGGAAAGATCCCCGACATGATCTGTGGCCCAATGTGGACTTCCATTTATGTGATGTAAATCTGTTGTTTGTCATGAAAAACGTTTCAACAACAGGATTCGACAACGACAGAAAGAAAAGTCAACACGGCAGATCAACTTTTCAACAATGCACACGGTCATCATCATCAGTCATTCTCATTCCTATCACAAAACAAATCGCCAATTTTGGTAGAAAATGTTTAGCCTGTGCGGCTATCCAAAATTTATAACGTACAGCTCATGCCATGAACTTTTGGCTATGTGCGCACGTTGCGTACTGGTCCTGCAGAAATTTCTGCAGCGATTTGAACAGCACACGTGCGCTTCAAATCGCTGCAGAAAGAGTCCGTAGTGAAAAAAAAAAAAAGCCGATTCCATGCGCTCTGACTGCAGCTCCTGCAATAGAAAGAGCAGGAGCTGCATGCAGAGTGCACGGAAGAAGTGACATGTCGCTTCTTAGAACGCGCGGTTCGGGCAGCAGCCGAAGCGCTGCGCTCTAAGACGCCACGTGCGCACGGCTCCTGCATAATCTTCATAGATTATGCTGGGGACGCAGGACACATGCAGTTACGCTGCAGTGCAGATCTCAGCGTAACTGCATGCAATTACGCAACGTGCGCACACAGCCTTTCTGCAATGGAAACAAAGGAGGGTAATGTGAACATTCAAACATGTAATCCTTCTTTCTACAGATTGTTGCCATTGAGGAACTCCTCACATACACACATTATGCAGAAACGACGTAAGGGTTTGTTCACACGTGACTCCTTTTGTTTGGATAGATATATATATATATATATATATATATATATATATATATATATATATATATATATTTATATTTTATATATATATATATATATATATATATATATATATATATATATATATATATATATATATATATATATATATATATATAATCTATCATCTCTACACACTACACACACACACACACACACACACAAGATGCGGAATTTTACTGTACCAGCAAAGTGAATGAGACTTCTGAAGTCCCATGCACGTGCTGCTTATTATTTCCTTGCAGATTTGAGGCCGTTTCATACCTGCAGTGTGTGAATTATCCCAGTGTTTTTGCACTATTTTTCACCTTTTCAAATGGGGAAAAAAATAAAAAAAAAAACGCAATAACTTATTTTACGCTGTGTTCTTCATGCCAAAAGACATTTTTGGTGCAGAAATTTCTGCTCCAAATACTTAAGATGTGCATATACCATTAGGCCTCATTCAGACGTCCATGATGTAACCATTCTTTTCACTGATACAGCATGTACCCGTTATAATCACAAGTTTGTTTCTTTGGCAGCACAGATGACAAAGGCCAATGCAAATCTATAGGTATGTGAAAATCACATACAGCACATGGACGTATAGGAGAAGCTTTGTCATTTATTTATTTATCCATATGTGAAAAACACTAATGGTAAAAACGGACATGCAGATGACACACTGATGCAAAACATTGTGGCACCATACGTACGTGTTTAAACATAGACGTGTGAATGAGGCCTCAATCTGAGCAGCTGCACTAAACAACAGAAGTTGTTACATAGCCTGATCACAAAAGGCAGACTGCTCCTCAGATGTGTATTGTGTCTGCATAGGCTGCCATTGTTCTCAGAAGCACAGGACAATGCAGTGTCGAGAACAAGGATCTTTAGTGCAGCACAAAAGGTCATTTCACCAGACGAACGAGCGTTTTGCTTTGTCGGGTGATAGTCAGTCTGTTTTAAGGGCTAAATATAACTTTGTACCGTGTTAGGGTACCTTCTCACTAAATGACGTACCAGCGATTCCGACCACGATATGACCTGGTCAGGATTGCTGGTGCGTCGCTACATGGTCGCTGGTGAGCTGTCAATCAGGCATATCTCACCAGCGACTCTGCGCTTGGTAACCAGGGTAAATATTGGGTAACTAAGCAAAGCGCTTTGCTTGGTTACCCGATATTTACCCTGGTTACCAGCGTACACCGCTTAGCGCTGGCTCCCTGCTCACATAGCTAGGGCACACATCGGGTTAGTAAGCAAAGCGCTTTGCTTAGTTACCCGATATTTACCCTGGTTACGTGTGCAGGGAGCCAGCACTAAGCGGTGTACGCTGGTAACCAGGGTAAATATCGGGTAACTAAGCAAAGCGCTTTGCTTGGTTACCCGATATTTACCCTGGTTACCAGCGTAGACCGCTTAGCGCTGGCTCCCTGCACACGTAGCCAGGGCACACATTGGGTTAGTAAGCAAAGCGCTTTGCTTAGTTACCTGATATTTACCCTGGTTACCAGCGTACGCTGCTTACACAGAGTCGGTGCTCGTTGGTCTCCCGCCGTCAAACACGCCGATGTGTGCTGCACAGTGGGAAACCAACGAGCAAAAAATGAACCAGAACAGTGTGTAAAGATCAGCGATTCCACAGCAGGGGCTAGGTCGCTGCTTAGTGTCACACACCGCGAGATCGCTGATGAGGTCACTGGTACGTCACAAAACCTGTGACTCCGCAGCGATCTCGCTATGTGAGAAGTACCCCTTAGCCAGTAGAGATAAAAAAATTGTTTAAAAGAACTGAGAGTTTTCAGTGGTTGATACATATTAATGGCTAACTGAAAAGATGGTAATAATAGCAAGCTTTCGAGACTACTCAGGTCTTTTTAGCAAGCGCAGTACTTGTAGTCCTGATGTGACCTGGGAATCTTTATCTTGTCCGTTGTCAATATAAATGGACAGGTCATTTTTTTCTGGTTGCAGGGGAAAGTTCAGGAGGAATGAATGTGTCACATGGATTTATGTCTTTTTACATCAATTAAGAAATGTGCTCCTCAGAGCATCTGGGGGCATCACAGCCCGGACCAGACCTCAATCAGAGCACAATAAAACTTTCACACTCCTTATTTATAAACTGCTGCAATAATTACTGCCACAACTGATTGTCCCCTTGCCTTGCTGACAGTTCTGCTTCACATAACTTGTCTTATTTACTGCTCCATTCTATGTCCTGTTGTGTATAAATATGTGACTCTTCAGATTTTGTGTTATATTGAGCCTGAAGAAGAGACCTGCGTAGTCTCGAAAGCTTGCTATTATTACCATCTTTTCAGTTAACCATTAAAAGGTATCAACCATTGAGGACTCTCAGTTCTTTTAAACAAATTTTTTTGTTTGAATGGCAAAATTATTGTGCATGAGATCGATTGTTCATGATAATCTAGCAGCCTCAATTGACCTTAAGTGCACCTGATTAAACTGCCGTGGTGAAAAATCTGCGTCTACTCTACTTTGCATTTAAAACAGCTTTTACTAAAGAAAAGTATAATCAGATGTGACAAACAGAAATGAGATTAAGACCATGCATATAATAACCATACTGAACAACTCACCTAAAATAGTGATGATCTTATGGTCACTTTTCTGACCAAGAGCATTGGCGACCTTGCACATATATGTCCCAGAAACATTGTGCGTTAGAGGGTAGTTGAATAGTAGTGTATTATTGACAGATGATAAACCGTCAGGCCAATTTCCGTCTGACCTGTGTTAATGGAAGTTACAAACATGTTGAAGTGCGAGACAGAAAAAGTACACACTTAGTAAGCAGTAAGGTTATTCTACATGGTTTAGAATGGGGAGAATACCCTAAATGCATTAACTATTAATGTTTACGTGAAGCTCATTGTAAACTACACATAGACAAGTCTGTATTAGGATATGTTTCTAAGTACTGATCCCCACATATTAGTAAAGGTTGTAAAATGGACCTTATTTTACTGGATAAACAAAATGGAGATAACTACCATCTGGAGGCTGCGTCAGCCGCAGGTTATCACCCCCATCCCTCAGAAAGTGATCATCCAAATAAGAACCCTATGGAGGAAGAGTGCCTGTCAGACAACACTGGTGCCACTCATGGGAAGAGGAAGATGGATCCCTTACTTATATATACTATGTATATTGGATTGTACATACAGTACTCTGCAAACATTTTAGACTTGTCGAAAAAATACTGCTAAGGAAGAATGCTATAAAAAAAATAAAGTATTGAAAGTATATTTTTATCAATTAACAAAACGCAAAGTGAATGAACAAAAAAAATAAAAAATAAATATGCGATGAGACCACCCTTTGACTTCAAAAGTTAAAAAACAAAATAAAGAGTAAAAAAAGTTGGTAATTCAGTGCGCTGTTCTGCTGAGCTTTGTATTCAGTATTGCCCATCATGGAGGATGAAGAACTCGCTAATAATTTATTACATATTCTTGTTTGCCTCTTGATACGGGCCATATTTTACTGCTGTTGATTAGCACAAACTAGAGAAAGAATAGAGTCACAAATCACATTGCTATTATTGGATTTCTCACTTTACACTATTTACACATTGTCGGAACGTCTCTTCGTTCCCAAATTGCTTTGTGTATAATATTTCTGCCTCGAACAGCAATGTATCATGGCAGACTAGTAACTAGTATAGTGTCTGCCAAGCGCAAAGTAACAACCAAAACACTGTATGAAATGCGTTTACCTGCTCCATTTTATCTCTGTAGGTGGTGGATTCGCGTCAGCATTACACTTCAGCTGGACATTTCTTCTGCCAACAAACCAATTGCCATCATAGCCAGTGACTGACACTTCAGGAGCATCTAAAATAGAGTAAGAAAACCTTTACGTGATGCTCATGCTGAGAATTGAGGAATAAGCAGCTATTACACCCCTCCCACAGTAGCTCTCTTAGGGAAGGATTCAGGCAGCACTGCAGTCTTGTAGCATTGGGGTCCTGGGCTCAAATCCCAAGGAGGACAACATCTGCAAGGACTTTGTAAGCTGCCCCTGTGGTCGGGTGGGCTTGCTCCAGTTTCCTCTCACACTCTAAAGACATATTGATAGGGAATTTACATTGTGAGCCCTAATGGGGACAGAGATGAGCATGTTTATAAAGGTCTGTGGAATAGCGATGTATAAGCAAGCAAAATAATTAGGAATAAAGCATGATGGAATTTAAAGGGGTGGTCCACTGCAAAGAATAGTGGCCACATTGATGTAAAACTTTGACAGAAGGCATTTTTTAAATACCTTCTGTTGTCCATTCTGCCTGTGTGCGGCACTATAATTGGCCGCTCATCCCCCATCACGTGACCCGGGCTGCAGTGACCTCTAATGTTCGGTGATGTGACGTCAACTTCCGGAATTGGAAGTTGACCTGGCATCAACGAGGCGGGACCGAGTCTCTGTGAGTGACTGGGCTGTAGGTAAAGTTTCACAGCACATCACAGCCCAACATCACTTTGTAGTGGACCACACCTTTAACATGCCACATGCCACACCTTTAACATGCCACAACCACTTTGGCCCAAACTATTCTCTAATGTGTATGTGCAAACACTGTACAAGTACACAGATTGTACACAACGTAGCGATGGACAACGTACACCGTTTTTAGAGATTTTCTAGCAAAGCCAACAAACATGCCCCACATCATGGAGTAAATAAATGTAGCTGGGAGGAAGAGAATCCATAGAGCAGAGGAGCAGATTTCCAACATCTGTTGCTACAAGAGCACAGCTAGAATGAGGGTAATACTCATGGAAAGATGAGCAGTGCCGCGATGTGCTTAGGAATGTGTAAATATAGCATCTGTGTACAAGCTTTTTCCATTTATACATTTTGTCTGACTCCAGAAAAGCCTGAAGGAATGCACACTTCTTTAATCTCCCTGAAATGTTTCCCCTAATAAGGAAGTTGTGGTGGCCGCTATCTTACATAGGTAGTCATTTATCAGGCAGTACCTGATTACAGAGTCCATGGCCAATGTTTATATATCACTGTGTGGATATTTCAGTATCACAGCCTCAATCTACAGCACATCTAAATGGTGAACAATGTCTAATAGTAGAGACCCCCATACATTCTAGATGGCTGTTGGCCAAACAAAGGACTGTGTGATCATTCAGCAGGCAGCTATCTCACCAAGCTTTCCGACACACAGGAGAAGTTCTCTAAAGAACAAAAAGATCTGCACTCCGAAATTAGATATGTTGGATCCTAATTGTGCCTGATTGTTGGGGGCCTCGTTACACATTAGACTGTTAGCTGAACGCACCGGGATCGGACACCAATAGATTAGTGTGTATGTGGGCCTCGGCTTTATTTTTGTGTTGCTGTTTATGGGTGAAGAATGTCTTCAGAATTTGGAGGCTCACTGCAAACTGTCATTTGTGGCACCAATACTGTATTCAGCTGCTGAAAATTCAGTGATGTATGATTATTAGTGATGAGTGAGTTCTACCATGCTTGGGTGGTTGGCACTTGTAACCAGCAGTCCAACGCTCGGACGGGCTCGACTCGAGTACCTCAGTATAATAGAAGTTAATGGAGAACGCATAACATTTTTATTGTTCCGTCAATTCCGTTTCTCTGTGTCAGTGCTTGTTTTTGTGTGGGAAGCAGACAGTTTTAATGTGGTAGACATGAAGTTTTACATTGTTTTCATTGCATTTTTTAAGGAATGATGGTGACTGAATAAGTACAATTCTGCCATTTTGGTGTTTTATCTCATTACGGTTTTTGCACATTGGGTTAATTAATTTTATATTCTGATAGACCAGACTTTATGGACAATACAATGCTATATAAGTTTGTTTTTTCATCTTATTATTTTCCAGATTTATTTGTTCCCAGCTGGCTTTTAAAGTAAGCTTTTCTCTGAAATACTACAATGTTTGGTAAGAGGGTAGATCCAGGTAACTACCGTCCAGTAAGTCTGACATCAGTAGTATGCAAAGTTTTTGAGGGCATTTTAAGGGATGACATGCAAAAATATATTGCAGAAAATAATATGATAACTGACAAACAGCATGGATTCATGAAAGATAAGTCGTGTCTAACCAACCTGTTGGGGTTCTATGAGGGGGAAAGTGCAAACCTGGATACTGGTAATGCAGCTGATGTGATTTATTTGGACTTTGCAAAGGCATTTGATACTGTGCCACCTAATAGCCTTATACTAAAGCTCCAGAAGCAAGGACTAGGGGAAACTATATGCAACTGGGTAAGGAATTGGCTAAAAGATAGGAAACAAAGAGTAGTCATAAATGGAACATTCTCTAAATGGGCTATACTCAGCAGTGGGGTGCCGCAGGGATCTGTGCTTGGACCAATTCTTTTTACTCTCTTTATTAATGACCTTGTGGATGAGATTGATAGTACAGTGTCAGTCTTTGCCGATGACACCAAACTATGTAGGATATTAAAAACTGACCTGGATAGTACAATATTACAAAAAGATCTGGATAAGATGTCAGAATGGGCAGATACTTGGCAAATGAGATTTAACGATGATAAATGTAAAGTAATGCACCTAGGACGGAGTAATCCTATAGCTGCGTATACATTAAATGGAAGTAAACTCGGGACTACAGAACAGGAGAAGGACTTGGGTATTCTCATTACAAATAAGCTGAGCAGCAGCACTCAATATCAAGCAGCAGCTGCTAAAGCAAACAAGATTTTAGGGTGTATAAAAAGAGAGATTAGATCCCGTGATCCCAACGTATTGTTACCCCTCTATAAATCACTTGTAAGGCCACATCTGGAATACGGGATCCAGTTTTGGGCTCCACATTTTAAAAAGGACATTCAGAAGTTAGAGTCAGTTCAAAGGCGGGCAACTAGACTATTACAAGGAATGGAAGGCCTCCCATATGATGACAGGTTGAAAAAGTTAGATATGTTTAGCTTAGAAAAAAGATGTCTCAGAGGAGATCTCATTTATATGTATAAATACATGTGTGGTCAATATAAAGGACTGGTACATGACTTATTTCTTCCAAAGACAGTACTAAGGACCAGGGGGCACTCACTGCGAGTGGAAGAAAAGCGATTCCGACACCTAAATAGGAAAGGGTTCTTTACAGTTAGAGCGGTCAGACTGTGGAATGCCCTACCACAAGAGGTAGTAATGGCAGATACTATAACAGCTTTTAAAAAAGGGCTGGATGATTTCCTCAGTACACACAACATTGTTGGTTATAAATGACTTAGTGACCAAATGTAGAACTGGTGGAGGAAAGTTGAACTAGATGGACCTAGGTCTTTTTTCAACCTAAGTAACTATGTAACTATGTTTCTGAAACCATTCAGCCAGTTCCCATCTTGATTTTTTACATTTTCTGGACTTCTTATAAAAAAATCATGCGCAGACAATGTTTTAAATAGACACCTTGGAAAACTATAATAAATCATTATGATTATAAGTGATAGATGTGTACAGCCTATAAGAAATCAGCTGCATTCATTGAAAATGGTAAATGATGATAATTACAGTCAATAATAATAATCTGTAAAAGTTTCTTCAGCTTAAAAAAATAAAAATCAAAGACGCCTAAACATTTTTTTTACAGACAGGGCAAAAAGTGCTATTTTAACGGACTGTCCTGGAATTTCGGGATGGTTGGCCATGGATCGGGCAGCATGGATCAGCTGTCAGGTTTAATTTGGCCCCTAACAGCAGACCTTGAGGACTGTTTCTATACGTATAAAGATTATAGTTACATAGTAAGACAGACAAAATGTGGACACCATTGCAATATCATATAGTGGTATTTTACAAAGCAGCTAAACCAATGAATAATGATGTTTGCTCAGTAGAAGCACTGCCGACGATTGTACTCACATTGTATATCCAATGTAAATGGATACTTGATATCACTTTCCAAAGCTGGGTGCTTTACGATGCAGGTTATGTTTCTCCGTCTTGCAAATCTGGTCGGGACTAGCTTGTATTGGCTTATGACTGTCACAGTTTTATTTGCGAATGTTGTGGAAGTGGCCTCTGCTCTCCCAAGGGACTCTTCCCAATAAATTTCGGCAGCAGGTTTTCCTGTGGCTGCGGTGCAGGTGGCTGCTACAGTTTCATTTGCACCATCCAGTAACTGGTGGGGTCCTTTTCTTATACTCACAGTAGGTTCCACTTGAAAATAAAAAGACAAATCCATTAGAACAGCACCAGACCAAAATATGCAATCATTTCATGGCATACTGTGTACCCGGTAACAAAAGCAGTGATTCATATTTCTAAAGTGAAAATTAGCAGTAGCTAGGACAATGGAAATCATTTTGCCTTTCAAACAGTAGTGTTCTCCTCCAACCCACAGTACCGAGTATCAGAAGCTTCAGATACCTTGAACTAATAGCACTCAGGATGTCAAAGCATTTATTAAAGGGGCCTATAATTTTAAAAATCTTTTGACTTGTTACACCGCCACCATTCACTAATACGAAAGAAGCAGAAGAGCTCAGCTGGCCGCTATGCTGAGAGCCGCACTAGTGGAGGACGCATCCATAGATTGTGTAGGTTTAGACTTTTATTAGTACTCTTCTTTTCACACTGTCTACTTTGTCGTGTCCAAATTTCAGGCAGAAGCTTAGATATAGTGATGATTCCCACAGATAAGGCTCTGTACACAGCCAACATGCCACTAATTGGGCAAGGGGTTGTACTTCATGCGTATTTGTATTAGTTCAGATTCTATTATTGTACTGGCAATATCCTAACGTGCGTTACATTGCAGCTGCCGTAAAGCATCTCAGTTTAATGCACTGTATATACAAATTATGCAAAAAATGTGTTTGCCTCTATAGCCTATCATTTCCTTGCATGTAAATGTAGGTTGTAGGTTCATACTGAGAAATTATACCATCTGCAGGAGCAATACTGCCTGGGAACAGATGTTTTTACGTTTCTGGCGTTTGATGCCCCTTTGTTTTATGGGTTCTTGTTATTATGACTCTGATTTCATTTTAGTTCCCTTGTGTTTGATATCAGACTTTAGGTTAGGGAAGATCTTGGCAAAGTTCTGCCCTTGGGTCACATCAGTCCCTTTGGATGTTCCAGTCTGGCCCATGGACCAAAACAGCTGAAAGGCTTAAAACAGTGGCCCACGGGCAGCACCATGCCCTCCCCTACCGCCCATCTGCTTCCCGATTCCTCCATTATCTGCATTCTCAGGATGCAGACAACAGTGAATACAATGGTGGAAGACTTAGCCGAAGGCTATTTCTATCACCAATCAGCATGGGAGACAGCAGATTCGATGATGTCACATTGCATCTGCTGTATGAAGAATCAATGCACAGGAGACAGGAGCAGAGTATCGGGGAAACAGGAGTGTGGCGATTATGTGGATTTCATGTGTATGGAATGTTTATATGTATACAGAAGGCTATGTGGGGACTCATACTATATGTGGGTAGCTATGTGTGGGTTCATACTGTATACAGGGAGGCAGTGGGGGCTCATACTGCATATTGGAGGTATGTGGGGGCTCACACTAAATAGAGAAGCTATGTGTGGAGTTAAAATTGAATTTAGGAGGCTATGTTGGGGTTCATATAATATTAGGTTATGTTTGGGCTCATACTGTATATAGAGAGACTACTTGGAGGGTCATACTGTAAACAGGAGGCTACGTGGAGGGTCATAATGTAAACAGGAGGCTATGTGGGGGCTCATACTGTATACAGGAGGCTATGTGGGGGCTAATACTTTATATAGAGGCTATGTGAGGGCTCATACCACAGTTGAAAGCAGACGTTTACATACACCATCTAAAAAGATACATATGCATGTTTTTCTCACTATCTGACATGAAATCAGAATAAACCTTTCCTATTATAGGTCAATTAGTATTACCAACATTATTTATATTTGCCAAATGCCAGAGTAATGAGAGAGAGAGAGAGAGAGAGAGAGAATGTTTTATGGCATATTTAGTATTTTATGCAAAGTCAAAAGTTAAGATATATTTAATTGGTATTTGGTACAATTGCCCTTAAACTGTATGACTTGGGTCAAATGTTTTGGAATTCCTTCCACACGCTTCTCACAATATTTGGTAGGAATTTGGGCCCCTTCCTCCTGACAGAACTGGTGTAACTGAGCCATGTTTGTAGGTCACCTTGCTCGCACCTGCCTTTTCAGCTTTGTTCCTCCTGCAGCAAAACAACTCCACAGCATGATGCTGCCACCCCCATGTTTCACAGTTGGGATGGTGTACTTAGGCTTCAAAGCTTCTCCCTTTTTCCTCAAAACATAACAATGCTCATTATGGCCAAATAGTTCAATTTTTGTTTCGTCAGACCACACGACGTCTCCAAAAATAAAGGTCTTTGCTCCTGTATGCATTTACAAACATTAATCTGCCTTTTTTATGTTTCTTTTGGTGAAATGGCTTCTTCCTAGCAGAGTGACCTTTCAGCCCATGTTGATACAGTACTTGTTTCGATATGGTTATTGACACAATCTTACCAGCCTTCACCAGCATCTTCACAAGGTCTTTTGCTTTTCTTTATGCCTGACCAAAGCATGTACATCTCTGGTACACAGAGCCCATCTCCTTCCTGAGCGGTATGATAGTTGGACATTCCCATCTTGTTTGTACTTGCGTATAATTGTTTGTTCAGATGAAATAGTACCCAAGGATGAACCAGACTCGTGCAAGTCCACAATTCTCTTATTGAGATCTTGGCTGATTTCTTTTGACTTTCCCATGATGCTACACAAAGAAGCAGTGTGTTTCAGATGTGGATGTATTTTAATGCACATGTTTGTCTCTAATTAAGTCATATTTTGCCAATAAACATATCTGAAATTTCCAAAGACATGACATCATCATATGGGCTGTACCATATTGTTTAAAGGCATAGTACTCTTCATGTGTGTAAACCTTTGGCTTTGCAGAAAGTAACTAAAATGCCTTAAAACATGCTTTCTCTCGCTCTCATTATTCTGGCATTTGGTAAATATAAATAATTTTGGTAATCCTACATGACCTAAACCATGAAAGGTTTATTTTGATTTCATGTCAGATAGTGAGAAAAACTTGCATATGTGTCTTTTTAGATAGAGTATGTAAACTTCTGGTTTCAACTCTAAATATAGGATGCTATGTGGGGGCTCATTGTATATAGAGAGGCTATGTGGTGGCTCACACTGTATATAGAGAGGCTATGGGGGGGGATTTATACTGAATATAGAGGGGCTATGTTGGTGCTCATACTGTATGTAGGGGCCAGTGTGGGGACTCATACGGTATATAGGGGGATGACAGTGTACTTAATTCTGCCACCGGGTTCTCTGACAATCAGACAATGTACAGGGACACAGTAGGGACCAGACCTGCCCCTGAAACAAGCATCACTGATGACACTTAGGTGGGCTTTACACGTTGCGACATCGCTAACGATATATCGTCGGGGTCACGTCGTTAGTGACGCACATCCGGCGCCGGTAGCGACATCGCAATGTGTAACTCCTAGGTGCGACGATGAACGAGAGCAAAAGCGTAAAAAAAAACTTTGTAATGCACATCCGGCCGCATTAGCGATGTTGCTGCGTGTAACACCGATGAGCAATTTTGCATCGTTGCAAAAACGTGCAAAATCACTCATCGGTGACATGAGGGTCAATTCTCGATTATCGTTACTGCAGCAGTAACGATGTAGTTCGTCGCTCCTGCGGCAGCACACATCGCTATGTGTAACGCCGCAGGAACGAGGAACCTCTCCTTACCTGCCTCCCGGCCGCTATGAGGAAGAAAGGAGGTGGGCGGGATGTTCCGGCCACTCATCTCCGCCCCTCCGCTTCTATTGGGCGGCCGCTCAGTGACGTCGCTGTGACGCCGCATGGATCGCCCCCTTAGAAAGGAGGCGGTTCGCCGGTCACCGCGACGTCGCCGGGCAGGTATGTGTGACGGGACTGCGCGATGTTGTGCGGCACGGGCAGCGATTTGCCCGTGTCGCACAACAGATGGGGGCGGGTACCCACGCTAGCGATATCAGGGCCGATATCGCAGCGTGTAAAGTAGCCTTTAGTGCAGTTGCTGATATAAATAGTAGTGAGGAACTAGTAAATTGTGCCTCTAGTTATGCAAGAAAAACAAGTATACACGTTCATTGCATACTATTGTATTAGGATCCGTATTCATTACAGGAACCTGATGCAACGTGATCCTACAACACTAGCTCTAACTCGGAAGATGGGAGCCGGCGATAGCATACAAAATGCTGGAGAAAGCTTTTCAGTGTGAAGCATAAGCATCCTGAAAGAGTATGCTGCCCTAGACAAGAAAATGGGTTACAATAACTAAAGAGTAACCTTTTAATAGTTATTTCAGAAACCAAAAGTTTGTGAAAATAAGAAAGTTTGTAATATGTAATATTAGAGAAATCTGCTTTTCCTGCCAAGACTGATCATTTATTCTCCAAATTCTCAATGCTCAGGTAAAATCTGTCTTCAGTGGACACAGAGTTTCCAATTACTCAGAAAGGAGATGAGAGTTGGAGCATATAAGGTTCGGTAACTGTCTTTCATGAGAACTTGCAATAGACTGCCTCTGTCTCTAGCTCCTCCCCCCTCCACAGAATTTTAAAAGCACCAACAGCATCTATGTGAATACATATTTTAACCATGAAGTGAGAGTGAAAGAAGTTAATTTAACTTACTGTCAGGTGTACTATTCATTTCTGAAAAAAAAATTACAATGATGGCTACTCTGTAAAAAACCATAATGCCAACGTTTGTGCCAATCTTGCAAAGATGACATCACATCGATCACTTACAACATCAATGGAGCCAATCACTGGCCTCACAAGTCACATGCTGTATGTGCAATCATCAGAGCGGAGGCCAGGGATTGGCTGCCAATGTCACGTGAATGATGGGCAGGATGTCACAGCTGCAGCACCGCGAGGAACTACAATGGGGCACTGAATTGGTAAATAATGCTTATCTTAACACGATTTCCTGCGCATTGCCCGTTTTTTTTCCCCAAACAGATAACTAGAGATGAGCGATGTTCGAGGTTCGACAATTTCATGTTCGAGTGATTTTGGGGGGTGTTCGAGACGTTCGACGAACTCGAGCTTTTTGCTAAAAGCTAGAAGTTCGAGTTACGTTCGAGAACGGTTCGATCACCAAAAAGCCTAGCTAGTTACTAGCTGGCTTTTCACTGTAATAGTGTGAGTCACTGGGATTCACACTATTATCAAAATTCAGCGTATAGTCTGTGGGTGGGATGGGGTTTAGATCAGTTCTGCTGCTGAGTGCTGAGATAATGCCGATTGCCATTTTTTTTTTCCCTAACCGCGCGTGCAGTGGGGCGGGCCAGGTTGTCAGCAAATCACAGAGTCACACACTGCAAAGTGGATTTTTGCCAGACAAGCAAGGGCATGTGTCATAGGCTGTGCATGTCACATGTCCTTGCCTGCTGTGTGCGCTATTGAGATACAGTGCAATCTACACAGCACTTTAGGGATTGGGGACTACTGGTTATTTCAGCCCTTTTCAGGGCTGATTTACAGGCGTTCATAGCCATAGCTGCTAGGCATGTCTGTACAAACGCTGTGTAGGGCTTTAGATAACAGCATCTTGCTACCTCAGCTCAGGCAATTCCTTGCTGCATTTTTTCATTAGCAGGGATAGAAAGTGTGGCTTCCTTTGCTGTCCACTGACCCACAGCACCCATGCATTCTACCCACCTGCCCATTATTGCCACGCTATTTTATTTCCCCAAAGAGCTGACACTTTTTCTGGCATCCTAAAAGTGTCTGGAATACTAAGTTAGTGTTCCTTTGCTGTCTACTGACCCACAGCACCCATGCATTCTACCCACCTGCTCATTTTTGCTATGCAATTCTAATTGCAAACTGTGATGCCACTGTTAGGGGCATACTAAAATTGACTGGGATAGTCAGTGTTGGTTCTTCAGCTGTCTATAAAGCTAGACCACCTCTGCAATCTACACCACCTCTCCATTTTTACTACCACATTTTAAGTGTCCAATCTTGTTGCTAACAAAATGAGTGGCAAAAGGACAGATGCTGGTTGAAAGGGGAACAGGCGTGTTGGCAAAGGAAAAAAAGTTTGTGTCAGTGGGGTAGGTGGGAAAGCTACATTAACATCTGCTGAAGAAAGGCCATCTTCCAGCAAAAGTAAGATGTCTACTACTTTCCGTGGACAAATCGGATGTGCTCCCTTTTTTACGGAACCGAACTGTAACAAAGGTAGATGATGCACAAAAAAAAAACATGCTTGAATGGATTGCAAGTGCTCCAACAAGTATCCTCTCCTCCACCTCAACTTCAACATCCAAAATACAACAGTCCTCTGAGTTGTCACCCCAATCGCATTTGCTTTCTCCTAGCACTCAAGTCTCCACCCGCCCTGCAGAGTACGGGGTAACAGAGATGGGTGAGTCTGCAGAGCTGTTCAGTCACACTATAGGCTGGGAATCAGATGTCTGCTCCCAAGCTACAGTGAGTACAGACCAGGAAATGATCTGCAGTGATGCCCAGAAGCTGTGTGAGTCTGATTCAGGCCCTGATGACCAAGTTTCTGAGCATAATGTAGACCCTCATTCACAAACTGTAACACCTCTTGGTGGAGACAATGAGGAACATACTGATGACGATGAGACTCAGATACCTGATTGGATTGACAACTTAACTATTCAGTCAGGGCAGGAAGAGGTTAGGTCTTAGGGCGAGGGGAGTGCAAACACAACGCTTGATGATGAAGTTCTAGATCCCACTTACTGTTAACCCACAGTCAGGCACTCGAGGAGGTCACCAGAGGCGGTGGAAAAGGATGCGACTTACGACGAAGTTACCTTGCGCCTTCCTGCACAGAGTCAGAGCACTGAAAGCACGTCAACAACTGCATCCTCAGCCACAACTCTGCCTCTCAGCACAAGTCGGGGTGGCTCTGCAGGTCGCATGGGCTCTAAGCCTTGCCTAGCCTGCTTCTTTTTTGACATCGCAAAGGATCTCCCAAATCATGTGATCTGTAAGATTTGTCGCCAATCTATAAGTAGAGGCCAAAACCTCACTAGTTTGACAACTTCTTCCATGAATCGTCACATGAATAACAAGCATAAGTCCCAGTGGGAAGCTCACTGTACTACAATGCGGCCTAGAGGAGCGGGCCAACCACCATCTGCCCCTTCAAGTGCATCCACGCAATCTTCTTCCTCTATGACTGTGGGAACAGCTGTCACACATGTTTTTCCACGCAGACCTTCCACCTCTTTAACTGCAACAGGCAGTTTGCTTGGCAGGTCGTTAGTTGTTTTGGAAGGGGAAACAAGTGCTGGTGTAGAGCTCTCTCAGACATCAAGAGCACCAAGTTTGGATGAAGGCAACATCATATCTCCGCCTGCACTTTCCTCACAGACCTGCAGTTTTCCAGGGACACCCTACTCAACATCGTCTCCTCACAGCAGCCAGATCTCGGCCCCTCAGATGTGGACAACTAAAAGGCCATTTCTTTCGAGCCATGACAAAGCTAAGAGGTTGACTTTATCCCTCTGTAAGCTCTTGGCTACCGAAATGCTGCCTTTCCGCCAGGTGGACACAGAGGATTTTTGAGACCTTATGTCAGTCGCAGTGCCCCAGTACCAGATGCCCAGTCGCCACTACTTCTCCAAGAAAGGTGTGCCTGCAATACACCAACATGTCGCACACAACATCATCGCTTCCTTGAGAAACTGTGTGTGTGACAGGGTGGATTTCACCACCGATACTTGTACCAGTAAGCCCGGACAGGGGCGTTACATGTCGCTAACTGGGCACTGGGTAACTATGGTGAGAGATGGAGAAGGGTCTGCTGAACAAGTCTTGCCGTCCCCACGACTTGTGCGTCAATCCTCTGTATTTAGAAGTTCCTCCACTGCTTCTGCCTCCTCAACCTCGTCTGGGTCCTCTACCTCCGCCCCAAGCCTGCCTGGTCAGGCCACCCGTGTTGTAACTGCGCACAAGGAATCCCGCACACCTCCTTACTATGCTGGCAGCAGAGCTCAACGGCATCAGGCGGTCTTTACCTTGAAATGTCTTGGAAATAAGAGTCACACAGCTGAGGAGTTGTGGTCAGCGAGTTTACTAAATGGTTGTCTCCACTCAACCTGCAGCCAGGGAAGGCAGTGTGCGACAATGCTGCAAACCTGTGTACGGCCCTACGCCGGGGCAAGGTGACACACGTGCCTTGTATGGCTCACGTGTTGAACCTTGTTGTCCAGCAATTTTTAACCCACTATCCCGGCCTAGATGGGCTTCTACACAGGGCATGGTCACTCTCTGCTCACTTCCGCCATTCAACCGCCACAGCTGACCGACTTGCATCGCTCCAGAAGTCTTTCGGCCTGCCGGTTCATCGCCGGAAATGCAATGTGCCGACACACTGGAATTCAACTCTCCACATGTTGCAGTGACTGTGGCAGCACCGCCGAGCCCTGGTGAAATACGTTATGATGTATAGCCTGGGCCAATGAGATGCGGAGGTGGGGCAAATCACACTGCTGGAGTGGTCTCAGATCAAGGACCTATGCATCCTTCTGCACAGTTTCGACATGGCGACGAATATGTTTAGCGCTGACAACGCCATTATCAGCATGACAATTCCAGTCATTTACATGCTGGAGCACACGCTAAACACTATTCTGAGTCAGGGGGTGGGACAAGAGGAAGAGGAGGAAGTACAGGAGGATTCATATGCGCAAGGGATACCAACATCTACAAGGTCCAGACGTTCAGCATCACCAAGGCGGCAGGCATGGGACGGTGGGGGAGAGGGATTAACAAGGGCGCATGGTAGCAGCCAAAATGTTGAGGAAGGTGCAGGAGACCAGGAAGAAATGGAGGACGAACTCTCGATGGGCATGAAAGACTCAGCAGATGAGGGAGACCTTGGTCAAATTTCGGTTGAACGAGGTTGGGGGGGGGAAATGTCAGAGGAAGAAAGCACGGTTATCACCTCGCCGCCACAAACACAGCGAGGACTTGGTCCGCATGGATGCGCAAGACACATGAGCGCCTTCTTGCTGCACTACCTACAACATGACCCTCGGATTGTCCGAATTAGAAGTAATGATGACTACTGGGTTGCCACACTATTAGATCCCCGATACAAGTCCAAATTTGGCGAAATAATTCCAGCCAAAGAAAGGGATGCACGTATGCAGGAGTATCAGCAGAAGCTGTTACTCAATCTTAGCTCGGCTTTTCCACCAAACACCAGTGGTGCACGGAGTGAATCTCCCAGTTGTAACTTGCAAAGCATGGGACTGTCTCGTCATTATCAGTTTAACCGTACCAGCAACATTGCATCTGGTGCTGGTAACAGCAATTTTATGGAATTGTTTCAGAATTTTTTTTAGACCATCCAATGCAAGGCCACAAGAAAAAAGAAGTCTGACACATAGTCAAAGGCTGGAGAGGATGATACAGGAGTATCTCCAAATTAACATTGATGCCATGACTTTGCAACTGGAGCCTTGCTCATTTTGGGCTTCAAATCTTGAAAAATGGCCTGAGCTCGCCACTTACGCCTTGGAGATCTTGTCGTGTCCCGCAGCCAGCGTTGTCTCTGAACGTGTCTTCAGTGCTGCTGGGTGTGTGCTGACAGATAAGCGCACGCGTCTGTCCAGTTACAATGTGGACAGACTAACGTTCATCAAGATGAACAAGCCATGGATCCGTAAGGACTTTACTACCCCTGTGTCATCCTGGGGAGAGTAAAGGCTGGCGTATTTTGGAATGTTCTTCATGCAAATCAACCTGTCAAGTTTGCAACTGGGGGACAACTGATGCCACTGAAGTGGTGTCTGTGTGGCCCAATTTTTGGATAAAAGAGAGACTCTGCTTGGAGTCCCCTTGCAGTGTTTTTAAAAATGAGCCAAGATGAACAAGTCATGGTTCAGCAAAGACTTTGCTACCCACCCCGGTGTCATCCTGGGGACAATTAAGGCTGGCGTATTTTTCAATGTGCTTGATGCAAATCTACCGGTCAAGTTTGCAACTGGGGCACAAGTGATGCCACTGTGGGGCCCAATTTTTGGAAAAAGGCTTGGAATAACCTTGATGTGTTTTACATGATTTTAGAATGGCATGACATGCCTATATCTGTGTCTCCTCTTCTTTTTCCTCGACCAGCTCTTTTGTTTTCGCATGAGTATATGTCCTTGTCACTTTCCCATGTGTTTGTGGTGTCTTGGGAGTTGTTTGTCACCTTTTGGACACCATTGAAGTTGTTTTCTATGTGTTTTAATTTGCCTCCCATTGTTTTCAATGGGGTTCGAGAGGTTCGTGGAATGGTTCATCGAACAGAGCTCGAACGGGGCCTCCGTTCGACGAACTGAACTGAACTCGAGCCTTCAGAGGCTCGCTCATCTCTACAGATAACCAATTAAAAAAAAAACCTCAAGTCATGGAGCTGGACATGGTTCAATTTATTTTCATGGTGCCCTTCATATATCCCTTGCTGCCCCGTACTAGGCCATAACAGATCAGCCCTGTCCTGAGCGGCTTCAGTCAGGATAGGAAATATACTCAGACAGCATCACATATTGTTTCAATGACGACTACTCCCTATAGGTTATTACCAGGACACCAGTGATGGGACTTGGATAAAGTTAAGCTGTATAAGCCTCTGATTTCTGTCCGGCTCAATACCATTGCTTGCAGCTGCAAGTTTAAGATATCTTGCAAAACCAGTGGGCAGCAATGGCGTCAGATGGATGTAAGCAATGTATGGAGTCAGGACAGCACAGCTCTGTACATTATTGAGTGGCTGCTCTCAGTCAATGCAGCTCAGCCCCTACTGAAAGGAATCAGAGCTCAGGATCAGTACATGGTAGCCACCACTAAACCGTGATGGGTCAGTGCTGTTCTGCCTCTGTACACTATGTCTGGCCCCCGCCACAGCTGATAACAGCTAATCGGTAGATAGTGATAGAAAAATTGATATTACAGCAAGCTCTTCCTATCAAACTCAGCTTTACTGAAAACAAATAAAAAAATGACATTTTTTGTGTACTCACCGTGTCTTCCTTGGAGCCTTTCATTGGAGACACAGACAGTGGGTATTATGATGTCTCCAGGGAGGCGTGACACTAGATTTGAAAAAAGTGTTAGCTCCTCCCCCCACAGCATATTCCCTAGCTAGGCAGGAAACTAGCTCAGTTTGGTGTAAAAGCAGCAGGAGAAGGACAACCAAAACCACAAGGGTGGGAGCCATGTCCCCCAATGAAAGGCTCCAAGGAAGACATTTTACGGTGAGTACACAAAAATGTAATTTCCTTTCTCGCCTTTTCATTGGGGGACACAGACAGTGGGACGTCGCAAAGCAGTCCCTGGGTGGGAACTGAACTATTAACAGTGTAAAACATCAGACTAAGAGCTGACTAACGACTGCAACTGGAGTGAACATATATCAAAACACTGTCAAAAAACCGAGCAGTGGCCACTTATAAATGGGCCACTGCTGCCTGAAAGACTTGTCTTCCAAGAGCAGCATCCGCGGAAGCATGCGTATGCACTCTGTAGAATTTTGTAAACGTGTGCACACTGGACCAGGTAGCGGCCTTGCAAAGTTGGGCCGCCGAAGCCTGATGGCGGATAGCCCAGGAAGCACCCACTGCTCGCGTAGAGTGGGCCCGCACAGATTGAGGAGTAACAAAACCTTGTGCCTTGTAAGCCTCACAGATGGCAGTCCTGATCCATCGAGAAAATCGTGGATTTAGAAGCCTGGTTGCCCTTTTCGTGTCCTTCTGAGAGGACGAAGAGGGCATCAGACTTTCGCAACGGCGCTGTTCTGGAGATGTAGATCCGCAGAGCCCTGACGAGATCTAGAGTGTGAAGGGCTTTTTCAAAGGAGTGGACTGGGGCCGGGCAGAATGACGGCAACACAATGTCCTTGTTTAAGTGGAAAGAAGATACGACCTTCAAGAGAAAAGCGGGGGAAGGCCGAAGGACCACCTTATCATGATGGAATATCAGGTAAGGTGAACGACAGGAAAGGGCCGCAAGTTCGGACACTCTCCTGATAGAGGTAACGGCGACTAAAAAGGCAACCTTCCAAGACAGTCGTTGAAGAGAGATTTCTCTCAGAGGTTCGAAAGGAGGAAGCTGAAGAGCTTCGAGAACCAGATTCAGATCCCAGGGATCTAAGGGGTGGCGATAAGGAGGGACCAAATGCGCTACCCCTTGAAGAAAGGTACGGACCTGAGGACGAGAAGCCAGCTACTTCTGGAAGAATATTGACAAGGCAGAAACTTGTCCTTTAAGGGTACTGAGAGCTAGACCCGAGTCCAGACCATCTTGCAGAAAGGCAAGAACGTTAGAGATTGAAAAGGCATGGGGCGACCGATTATGACGGTCACACCAGGAAAGATAGGTCTTCCAGGTCCTGTGATAGATACTAGCGGAGGAGGGCTTCCGAGCATTAAGCATGGTATGAACCACCTTAAAAGAAAGACCTGACTTGGCTAGAATTAAGGATTCAAGTGCCACGCCGTCAAATGCAGCTGTGCTGTATTCTGGTAGAATATTGGACCTTGCGACAGAAGATCCGGGCAATCGGGGAGACGCCAGGGAGTGTCGCCGAGAAGTTGGAGAAGCTCTGGGTACCAGGCTCTCCTAGGCCAATCCGGGGCCACGAGGATCACCAGGATTCCCTCCGCTTTGATTTTCTTGATTACTCTCAGAATGAGAGGAAACGGAGGGAAGATGTAGGGTAGGCGAAACTGCGCCCACGGAAAGACTAGAGCATTGGAGCCGATCGCTAGCAGGTCTCTCGACCGGGATATGAAGGGATGTATTTTGGCGTTCATCCGAGACGCCATGAGGTCCACATCTGGGAGTCCCCAACGAAGAGTGATCTGATGGAACACTTCGTCGTGGAGGGACCATTCCCCTGCCGCTAGACCTTGCCTGCTGAGAAAGTCTGTGGCCCAGTTGTCTATCCCCGGAATATGGACAGCTGAAATAACGGGGATGTGCATCTCCACCCAAAGAAGAATCCTGGATACTTCTTTCATCGCTGCCTTGCCGCGAGTTCCTCCCTGACGGTTGATGTAAGCCACAGCTGTGGCATTGTCTGACTGGATCCGAACAGGGAGGCCCAATAGTAAGGGCTGAAAGTTCTGAAGGGCCAAAAATATGGCTCTGATCTCTAGCACATTGATGTGGAGGCAGCGCTCAGAAGGAGACCAGCGTCCGTGAACAGTGTGGTGGAGAAACACTGCCCCCCAGCCTAACAGGCTGTCATCCGTCGTGACTACTTGCCAGTGGACAGGGTGGAAGGACTTCCCTTGAGATAGGGATGAGACTTGAGTCCACCAAACGAGGGAGTTGTGCGCAGTCCGAGAAAGGCGGACTGACCGGTCTAGAGAAGCTGGATTCTTGTCCCAGGAGGATAGAAGATCCAGTTGTAGAGGGCGCAGATGGAATTGGGCGAAGGATACGGCTTCCATGACTGCCACCATCTTGCCTAACACTTTCATGCCATTCCGAAGGGATGTGTAACGGCGAGAGCGGAGGGATTGGGCGGCCCGGATCAGAGAAGACCTCTTGTCTTCTGGAAGAAAAACCCGGGACTGAGTCGTGTCTATCAGCATACCTAAAAAGGTGATGCGCTGATGAGGAATGAGGGATGACTTGTTGAAGTTGATAAGCCACCCTAGCCTTGACAGCGTGTCTAGACAAATCTGCACGCTTTCTGAGCAAACTGGAAGAGAGCTCCCTTTGACAAGAACGTCGTCCAAATAGGGAACGACCAGGACGCCTCTGGGGTGTAAAATGGATATGACGGCCGCCATGACCTTTGTGAAAACCCGAGGCGCGGTGGCCAGCCCAAAGGGGAGGGCCCTGAATTGGAAATGACGGTGTCCTATAGCAAAACGAAGGAACCGTTGATGAGATACACATATGGGAATGTGTAAATAAGCATCTTGAACGTCTATGGAAGCTAGGAATTCTCCCGGTTCCATGGCGGCTAGCACTGCTCTCAAGGATTCCATTCGGAAGGTCCGAATCCGTACGAATCTGTTCAGCCTCTTGAGGTCCAAGATAGGGTGGACAGAGCAATTTTTTTGGGAACGATAAAAAGGTTTGAATAGAAACCTTTGCCGCGCTGTTCCAGGGGCACTGGAATTATAACATTTGCCTTCTGTAAAGAGGCTATGGCCTAAAATAAGGCCTGGCTTTGCGTTTTGGACTTTGGAAGACGAGAACGCAGAAACCTGTTGGCCGGCAGGGAATGGCAATCGATCTTGTAACCTGAGGTGATGATTTCTCGAACCCAAGCATCGTGAGTGTGGTTCTAGCCAGATATCCCGAAAAAGCAGGAGCCGCCCTCCAACAGGAGTCGGATCTGAGGGATACCTGGCGTCATGCTGAGGGGGCCTGTGCAGGGCGAGATCCTTTAGGTTGTGGGAACACCAGGAAAAGCCTCTTGAGGGACCGGATCCTCGATCTGAGCGTTGGGACGATCCTTGGGCTGATGGTTTTTGGGGGGCCGGCCGAAAGGACTGCCTGCGCCAAGAATTTTTTTTTTAAATTTCTGGATATAGGCCGCTTTTGTGGTAGAATGGTACTTTTACCACCCGTCGTCTCAGATATGAGTTTGTCTAAGGATTCTCCAAACAGACGAAGGCAATGGAAGGGGAGTGTGGACAGGGATTTCTTGGAGGCACTGTCCGCATTCCATATCTTTAGCCAAAGGACTCTGCGGGCAAAGACCGCATTGGCTGCCGTTAGGGCTGACAAACTAGCTGCATCTAGGGAGCCGTGAAGAAAATAATTAGAGGCTAGAGAGAACAAATTAAGGATCTCAAAAGCCTCCGGAGGAATATTGCAAGAGCGAAGCATCTTGCGCAGGTTCTTACTCCACAAACCCATAGCTCTCGCGACCCATGTCAAGGCAAACAGAGGGCGTAGAGAGGAGCCCGAAGCCTGGAAAATAGATTTGACTGCAGCATTAACTGCGCGGTCAGACGAGTCCTTGAGAGACGCGTTGTCTGAAACAGACATGACCGTGTGTTTAGCCAGTCTGGATACTGGCGGATCCACAACGGGGGGTACTGTCCAGGTCTTAACTATTTCAGATGGAAAGGGATAAGTGAATGAAGTGAAGGGTTTTTTATTAAACCTTCTATCAGGGTAATCCCACCGTTTCGATATAATTTAACGAAAAACCGGATCCTGGGCAAAGGACTTAGGAGGCTTCTTGGCCCGCTTGATTGCCGACTGAGAAGTCGGGTCCGGAGGCTGGTCAGAAATCGACAGAGAGTGATTGACAGCTGAAATTAGTGTGTCTTCAATATGCCTAGACTCAGAAAGGACATCTGAATCAGAGTCAGAGTCTTGAGAATCGTGACTACTAAAAGTCCCGGAACCTCGGTCAGACTGACCATCGTCCGAGTCGGATGAGGCGTAGAGGTCGCAATGGCGCCTTTTGGAAACAGCCTTTTTACGTTCTGGGGAAGAAGGACCAGACGAAGCAGGCGGGCTCCTCTGAGGGAGCTGGGCCGGGGGAAGGCTGTGGGAGCCTGAAGGCTGGGATATCTGAGCGGCAAGGTCCTCTATCCGTTTAGACATTAGAAGAGCCCATGCAGGCATTACGTCATCAGACAGGGGTGCTGCCTGGCCGGTGGCCGGAGCAGAATCCAAAGGCTGCACGTCATCCTGGTCCGGCAACGGGGTCTGTTGTGACACGGTAGTAGGGGCATCGCAGGCCCGGCATAGTGGATAGCTTTGGCCATTAGAAAACGAGCGTCCACAGGTGGTACAGGCATAGTACAGGTCCGTAGAGGACGCCTGGAAGGTTTACCACCCTTGCGGTTACGCATGTCAGCAACAGAGTCCTACCGCCCTATATAGGGTTTTGCTGCTGTTATATGAGTGAGGAGCCACTAGCAGTATTATAAAGTGACTGCTATGCACAGCCGGTATATATACCGATAGCAAAATGGCCTATACTGTCAAACAGTCGGCATATACCTGCAGGCAGAGCCAGTATACACCGCTAACAGCTGATATACACCGCTAGCCAGCAGGCACACACCGCTAGAGAGACAGCGATATACCGCTGAGCAGAGCGGTGTATAGCGCTGCAGAAGTGCAGAGCCAAGGAGGCGATCTCACCCGTGTCTGCTCCCCACGTGGAAGATGGCGTCCAGCGTTCCTGGCAGCATGGAGGGGAGAGACGGCCCCCGGAGGCTGATTGGTCCCAGGGCTGGGACTAAACGTGACGGCCAATCAGAGGACAGCCGCTGCGACTGAGGGAGCGGCTTCCAGAGCAGTGAGCGGGGGCGTTGCTAGAATGCAGGCCGACGCCGGGGGCTAAATTAATGAGGCTCCCCGGGATCACAGCCTGCATCGCCCCACCGGCGCCTTTTCAGACGGCGGTTTGGATGCAGATGACAGAGGACTCGTTGTCTCCCTACCTGCTCCTGACTCCATCTGAAGACGCGTTGGTCCGGGGATGCGGGGATCTCAGGGACGCATCTTCGGCTCAAGGCTGAAGCAGGTCCTCGGCTCTGCTTAGCCCTCTGGAGCTACCTTGGTGTGAGGTGCTTCCAGGGAGCCTGGAGGGGTACGCAGACCCAACCACTTGGGCGCGAGGGAAGACTGACGGCTTGTGCATGCCAGGTTTCCTCTGCCCGTACACTGGGGGAACGAGGATGACAAGGCACCATGGTATTGCCTCATAATCAAAAATAGAATGAAAAAACAAAATAAAAACTAAAAAATAAAAACAGATAAGCTGGCCTAAGGCACCTGGTAGGGCTCAGGCCAGACATGTCAGCCTCCCTGCTGACACTAGAAAAAAACTGAGCTAGTTTCCTGCCTAGCTAGGGTATATGCTGTGGGGGGAGGAGCTAACACTTTTTCAAATCTAGTGTCACGCCTCCCTGGAGACATCATAATACCCACTGTCTGTGTCCCCCAATGAAAAGGTGAGAAAGGAATCAGCATATGAAACCCATGTGTAGTCTTTTAGACATGTCTCACACTGAATCATTCCTTACTGAAGTAAAGCCATTAGTAATTTTTCAGTGGGAATAGTGTACAGGGCTTACAACTTATTTTTTACAATTTCTAGAAAGCCTATAAAAAAAAAAAATTACACGCAGCGAATGCTTTTTACAGACACATTGTAAAACCAGGGCTCGGTGTCCATTTTGGTGAAGTCGATATAAAATAGGTACAGTAGTTCAATGCAATATGTGATGAATATTGTTTCATAAGAATTTGGGAAAGTTATGATGTGTCCACTAAATGCCTATTCTATTACCGATCAAAGAATCTATACTTTTAGTTGAAATGAATCTGTGCTGCACTTCAGCTACATGATATAAGTAGTGAAGCTCCTCCTCTATAGATAAGAGTAAACACAAAGACACAAAGAATGCCTGCAATCCTCAGAACTGCTAGAGACTCTAGAGTGAACAGGAAAGTAGGATTAAGGCAAGTACTTCATAAAGCAAGTCTAAACTTTCAATAAACAGTAGTGATCCTTTAGAATTACATGATCTTGTTGAAGCCGCATCACATCTCTTTCCTATTTATTACATGCGCTATGTTGTGCACATGGTGCAGCTTGCAATATGAGAGGCTGCAAGAGGGAGATGCTGCAACTGTGATTAGCAAAGTGAGGAAATTGGTTATTGCTGCCAGAACCCCTAAAATTAATTCCATCTTGAAGGGATATGCTGGAGGAAAACAAGGCAGTTGTCGATCAAGCCACTCGGTGGGGCAGCACTTACTCCCATAGCAAATAGACTGACCATATTTCAGCAAAATATTGCACTTGCTCTCAGAGAAGTAGAAGAGTTCAACCGTTCATTAAAACGGACTGTGGATGAGGCAATTCCTTTATACCTTGATGTTAGAGATGTTGCCCATGTGGTTACAGCTTTGTCACCAACCTTAGTGTAGAGAGGTTGTTCTCTGGCTCTAACATAATTTGGTCAGATTTGAGGTCATCTATGTAGGAGCATCTGATGGAGGCCAAACAATTTATCAGAGCAAATTCACAGACTGTACAAATGTGATTCCGTACATTTTTGCTGAAAACGTATCTTTTCCCCACTTACTGCATAGTATATTGCAAATTTACAATTTATTAAGGTTTTTTTGTGCTCTAACGTTGAATTCCAATAAATATATTTTATCTAAATAGCTTGAATATTGTATCATAATAATGAATAAAAGCCTGATGTTACCATTTTACTACAGTAAATTTATCACAAACGTGAGTCATGTATGAGGGAGTTGGAGTCATGGAGTCAGAATCAGCGGTTTGGCTTACTGACTCCACTCCTCTGTGTAAAACAATAATATATCTAGAAATATATAAGTGATGCATGTCTACAGTCCAACATTTTTATATGAGGATATTAGTTGTATTGACTGAAATAAAAAATGATAATTACAAATCATAACAAAAAGTAGAACTTTCTTGAGCTTCAAAAAAAATTGAGGACAAAATCATCCTCACTGCTGGTGTATTTTGGTTGGACTATGGAATATTAGTTTTTACCAACCTTAGCTGAGGTGACAACTTCATATTTGAAGTTCTTTTACATAAAGTCTATTGTAACTCAAATGATCAAACGTGTCAAGTAGTGCTTTGTTCTGCAGATGCGAGAGCTTCACTAATCACACACTGATGCAGCTGTCTTGCTTTTTTTGCCTCTAGTTTAGAAATCTGCAGCAAACCAATTCATTTTTTTTTATTTATAATGCAGTTACCGAGGGGAAAAAAGTCCACCATGGTTGAAACGTGTGAATACAACCCGAGAGCAGGCCATCAATTAGAAGTCTTTTAAGTGAATACAAGTACAAACCAAGGCACGGAGATACACCTGATTGATATCTCACCAATCTTCAACAACAATTTTGCTATTCAATAAAGATGTAGACACTCTACCTGAAACTGCAATAATAGAAAATTTACCATATATTGCCATATTTTTGCAATGTGACCTTTGCCCTTTTTGACAGCCATTTTTGCATGTGTTCAACATGACTTACCTGTAGAACAGCGCTGTGCCAATTCAGCCAATATAATTACATTTTTGACCACAGAATTCACCCTGAGAACTTTTTACTGTAAAGGGATTTAATATTATTTTAGCCTTGTAGAATTAATTCTTTATTCCTAATTCTACTGGTACGCCTGCCGCTTACAGCCTCTGTCTATAAGTAAAAAAAATCTAATTTATAATCCGGTACATGCAATATGCCAATTGTAACTACACTAATCCCTTCATTAGAAATGTGCCTATGAAGCCGCCACTATTGTTGAACAATACATTTTTCTTTTACAAGCCTTGGTGTACTGGAGATTGCAAGTCGTGCCCAGCGTCCTCCACTGACACACCGCTAGAAAGCTGGGAAGGATAGCTGGACAGGCAACACAACTACCCAAGACTAGTAATGTCCGCTGCTGCATGAATGACATGCCCAAGAAAGTCTGATATTACCAGCATAGCTCAGAAATGTGCTTTAGTAAATAACTGGAGTAGCATTTGTGGCAGAGGCACAATACACCTAATTCATTAAGAGGCATGGAAGGCATGAGTCTTAATTAGAGATAAGCAGACATGTGGAAGTTCGGGTTCGCTGGGTTCGGCTGTAATTTAGTTAATCGTTCGGTGTGGGACCCAGACCTTGTACCCCATATAAGCCAATGGGGACCTGAACGTCTGTGCTGTAAAATGGTCTCTCTTCTCTCAGCTGCAACCTTTCAAGGAACCTGAAGACCCACCTCTTCCGACAAGCCTACAACCTGCAGGAACCCTCAGTCCACTATACCGTTGCACGACCATGTCTACCCCCACATACTGGATCCTCACAAATCACCTGTAGACTGTGAGCCCTCGTGGGCAGGGTCCTCTCTCCTCCTATACCAATCTGTGTTTTGTATTGTTCATGATTATTGTTCTTGTCTATGTATGCCCTCCCTTTTCAAATGTAAAGCGCCATGGAATAAATGGCGCTATAATAACTAATAATACTTTATTGGCATACGAACAGCACCCAAACTCACAGCACAGACATTTTTTTTTTAAAGCCCATGTTCGAGACCAAGACCCGGACACCTGCTCTGGTCTGAACCGCAAACGTTTTAGTTCAGGTTCGCTCATCTCTAGTCTTAATGAATCAGGTCCAAAGTACTGTGTCAGTTTAGTGTCCGATCTCCTTCAAGGTGATTTCTGACTATTCTACAGATATGCTGATTTTTATTTTTTTTTTTAATTCAAAGACGAATAATTACAACAGAAACAACATACAGAAAAAACAATGAAACAAGTGTCATAAATAGTTTTATCAAGTAATCCCTTACATCTCCCATACTTACCAAGTACTGTCACAGTAGTAGATGACTGCACATTTCCAAGTGGAAATGTGACTGCTTTGCATATGTATTCCCCAGCATCAGGAAAGTCTACATGATTTATAACGATTGTTGCATCATGGAGTGATGTATTTTTGAAAGTCGTTCGATTCTGATAAGATTCTTGAAAAGATATTCCATAGAGAGGGTGCTGAACAGCTATAGTTTGAACATTTTTGCCAATCACTTTTTCCCATGAGATTTGGGTAATTGTTTCATTAACTTCAATTAAACACTTCAAAGTAATGTTCTTTCCCCATACTGCAGTTCCATGTGGATCCACGTGTATTGGCCCAGCAAAAGAACCTGTCAAAGAGAACAAAAAGCATGCATTTAAGGTTTGGGTAGAAATAATCTAAATATTACATGAAATACCACTTGCATTAATATAGGTCACAATTAAACTATGTTTTAACTGTCTAAAGATCCGTACAGTAAATTGATAACACTCATTGTAAAAATAAAACAGAAGGCAGCACTCCAATACTTGCAAAAGGAGTGGACTTCATTAGCCCACATGGTGTGGTGATGTTATGGTTAACAAGCACTTCTTTCAAGGTTAAAAAGGTTCTTGGAACCGAAATGTCACCATGCAACATGGGCTAATAAAGTCCTTTTCTTTTGCAAGTATTGGACTGCTGCCTTCTGTTTTATTTCTATTTAGCTGATCACTGGATATTTGTTTTGGGGGGCGGCCTTGCACCCACTTTATGTGCTACTAGCTGTACTACCCGGCTTCGCCCGGGTTAATAACTGTTGTTAACAAAATAGAATGTATTAACAAAAATTTATTCTGCACACAAAAACCACAAAACAAATAGATAAAAATGTAATTATTAAAAGGCAAAAACTAAGCTAATAGAAGCATTTCACAACATATATTTCAACACCACAGATATTCCACACAGATTTAACTAAATTGGCCAAGTAATGTGCTCCGTCTGTCTCTTTCCCAGGTCTATCTCTTTCCCAGTCTGTCTCCCCGTCTCTTTGTCTGTGTCTTTTCCGGTCTGTCTCTTTCCCTGTCTGCCTTTCTCTGTCTGTCTCTTTCCCAGTCTGTCTCTATCAAGGTCTGTGTCTTTCCCCATCTATCTTTGTCTGTCTCTCTGGCTGTCTCCTCCTTCCCTGTCTGCCTGTCTCTGTCCCTGTCTGCATGGCTGTCTGTCTATTTCCAGGTCTCTCTATTTCCCCGTCTGTCTCTGTCTGTCTCTTTCACCGTGTGTCTGTCTGTCTGTCTGTCTGCCTGTCTGCCTGTCTCTCTGCCTGTCTCTCTTTCTCTATCCATCTCCCCACCGACATCTTATTACCTCAAATATAAGCTTCTTATACTATGAATGTCTTTTGTTCCTACAGCAACCAATCACAGCTCCTACTAATAACCTGTAGTTCCAGGCTCCATTTACTTTAATGTAGGAATGTTTTTTGGAGAGTAACTGTAAAGCGCGGGGTTACATTTTCCTGTCAAAACATAGTGTACGACGTTGTTTTGTTTTTTGGCTATCTTGTACTGTTCTTATAAAATTGTAATTTGGGAATAAAAAATTCATGTTACTGTAATATATTCCCTACTTTATATGCAGGTTAATTATACATAGTCTACGATGTCCCCTGGGTCACATGAGGTGTCTGTGCAAAATTTCATGATTGTAAATGCGACGGTGCGGACACACTTTTCGTTTCACTTTTCCCCCATTATGTAGATAGGGGCAAAATTGATTGGTAAATTGGAACGCGCAGGGTTAAAATTTCGCCTCACAACATAGCCTATGACGCTCTCGGGGTCCACACTATATGGAAAGAAGGTATGCACACCAGTGACTATGTAAGGGGAATATATGAAAAGCAGAAACTGCTGTGTGAATACTGACATGAAACCTGTGATAGGGAGAACAAAACACACAAGAATGACAAAAAAACAGAGTGAGCTGTGCTAAGTTGAAGTCACGTGCTACATTGTCCAGCAAAAGTGTGCAGTAATATACTGTGAAATAAAGTGCTTCACTGCGCAGTAGAAAAACACTTACAAAAAATCTAAAATATAATTTCGCAGTCATTGGAAAAAAACAATAGAGGAACTGTTATATTTTTCCACACCCACAAGAAAAAAAAAATATAAAAAAGTTTTTCAATATATAGCATGTACAGCAAATGGTATTTCGAACTGCTTGAAAATACAATTTATCCCACACAAATTCAGGGATTCATATGGCACTGTCAACTGAAAATACAAAATCTAAATTGTTATGCCTCTTGAAACACAATGAGGGAACATACTGCATATGTCCTCAAAGTCTAAAATAGCTGCATTTTAAAAAAAGGTTAAAAACCATCACTAAAATCAGCAGTAAGTCCATATAAAGTTTCACTTTTCTAGCAAGATTTTCCTGCTGCACTTTGCAGCAAAAGCCATGGTCAGTAAATAGTTTACAACCCAGCAAAGGGATCTCATTGTTTAACCCCTTAACGACCGCGGGCCGTAAAATTACGTCCTAAATGACATAATCTTACTGCCCGCGGTCCTCCGGCGGCAGCATGCCGCGATCGGCACACATCTCAGCTGATTTTCACAGCTGAGATGTGTGCCTGCTAGGCACGAGCAGAATCGTTATCTGCTCGTGCCGATTAACCCCTTATAATGGCGCTGTCAATACATGACAGCGCCATTATAAGCGCAATCGCGGTAAAGTTTTACTTACCGCCGAAACCGGAAGTCACGTGACGCGATCACATGACTCCCGATAGTTGCCATGGTAGTACAGGGTCATGTGATGACTCCTGTACTACACATGAATTGGTTTCACTTTCGCTGTGCCCGGAGCACAGCAAAAGAGAAAGACAGCGTATCTGCTGTTTACAGCCTTCCAGCTGTGATCAGCAGATACTGCAGAGCGATCGGAATGCTGATCGCAATAGCCCCCTAGGGGGACTAGTAAAATAAAAAAAAAAAGTAAAAAAATAAGTTTTAAAAAATTAAAAAAAAACAAAAAAACCTAAAAGTTCAAATCACCCCCCATTCGCCCCATTAAAAATTAAAGGGTTAAAAAAATAAAAAATATACACACATTTGGTATCGCCGCGTTCAGAAACGCCCGATCTATCAAAATATAAAATCAATTAATCTGATCAGTAAACGGCGTAGCGGCAAAAAAATTCCAAACGCCAAAACGACGTTTTTTTGTCGCCACAACTTTTGCGCAAAATGCAATAAGAGGCGATCAAAACGTAGCATCTGCGCAAAAATGGTACCGTTAAAAACGTCAGCTCGAGACGGAAAAAATAAGCCGTCATTGAGCCTAAGATCCCGAAAAATGAGAACGCTACGGGTCACGGAATATGGCGTAAAACGTGCGCCACTTTTTTCGGACAAACTTCCGATTTTTTTTTAACCCCTTATATAAAAGTAAACCTATACATGTTTGGTGTCTACGAACTCGCACTGACCTGAGGCATCACACCCACACATCAGTTTTACCATATAGTGAACACAGTGAATAAAATATCTCAAAAACCATAGTGCTATCGCACTTTTTTTGCAATTTTTCAGCATTTGGAATTTTTTTGCCATTTTCTAGTACATAATATGGTAAAACTGATGGTTTCATTTAAAAGTACAGCTCGTTCCGCAAAAAATGAGCCCTCACATGACCATATTGACTGAAAAATAAAAAAGTTACGTCTCTCAGAAAAAGAATGGCGAAAAAAAAAAACGGAAAGCGAAAAATCGGCCGGTCGTGAAAGGGTTAAAGTCATCAGTCAAAAGAAGGGTACAATATTTTTTCCAAGATATTAGCTAGACAATGACACACTGAAACACGGTCATCAAGAAATGGTTTTAATGTAGCACAACAGTGACACAATAGACAACTGGATAGTCCTCAAAAATGTATGAAGACTAGAAAGAATATTGCTCCAGGAGGGTACCAAAAGGTATACAGCAACATCAAAGGAGCTGAAGGAATTTCTGGCAAGTTCTAAAGGGGGCTTTACACGCTACGATATCGTTAATGTTTGATCGTCGGGGTCACATTGTTAGTGACGCACATCCGGCGTCATTAACGATATCGCAGCGTGTGACACTGACCAGCGACCTTAAGCGACCTCAAAAATGGTGAAAATCGTTCACCATGGAGAGGTCGTCCCAAACTCAAAAATCGGTAAGGGTTGTTTATCCAGGTGGTTCATCGCTCATGCGGCAGCACACATCGCTATGTGTGACACCGCAGGAGCGAGGAACGTCTCCTTACCTGCCGCCGGCCATAATGAGGAAGTAAGGAGGTGGGCGGGATTTTACGTCCTGCTCATCTCCGCCCCTCCGCTTTGATTGGCCGGCCGCTTAGTGACGTTGCGGTGACGTCGCTGTGATACCGAACGTCCCTCCCCCTTGAAGGAGGGATTGTTCGGCAGTCACAGCGACGCCGCCGACCAGGTAAGTATGTGTGACGCTGCCATAGCGATAATGTTCGCTAAGGCAGCGATCACAAACAATCGCATGCGCGACGGGGGCGGGTACTTACACGCTCGCTATCGCTACAAATTGCTAGCGATATCGCTATCGTGTAAAGCCCCCTTAATTGTGTACTGCTTCTGGCAACAATCTTTATATGTCTGACCTGTGGAGTAATAGTGTGGCAAGACAGAAGCCTTTTCTTATGAAGAACAATATCCAAGCCTGGCTATGTTTTTTCAAAACCTACATAGTTTGCCAAAAGTATGTGGAAAAAACATATGATGTGATGAAACCAAGGTTGTTGGTCATAGTTTCAAAAGATATTTTTGGCACACAGCCAACATTATGCATTATCAAAAGGAGACGGTACCCACAGTGTACCACGGTGGAGGCAGCATCACGCTTTGGGGCTTTTTTTAGCAGCTGGAAATGAGGCTTTAATCAATGTCAAGGGAATTATAAACTGTTCCAAATCTCACAACCTACAGGTCTCTGTCAATAAGCTGAAGATGATTTTCACTATTGCAACTTAACCAACAATGTACAACAAAATGTCTTTCCCAGGAAGGAGATCAAAGTTACAGAATTGTCCAGCCAGTGAGTAGATCTCAATTCAACTTCAAATCTGTGGATTGACCTGAAGAGGATTGTGGACAGAAGCCCTCACAATCGGACAGACTTGAAGCGCTACTGTATAGAAAAATGAGAAAAAATTCTAGATTTGCTATGGTGATAGACTGCAACTCTAAAAAGACTGAATGCTGGCATAAAAATAAAAGTATAACTTTTAGGGTGTGCATATTTATGCATCCCCCTTATTTCTCTACAGAAGCAGTGAATATTTTGATTATTTTATGTATTGTAGGTGGTGGGATATTTCAAATCTTTACAATTTTACAATGATAAACATTTTTTCTAAAAATTTTTTACAATGTTTAGACACTATTGTTCACAGATTAGTGGACCTCTGACCATCGTTGCTTCTGAGAGACTTTGCCTCTACAACTTACATTAAAAGGGTATACCCATCTCATCCCAATATGTAGTAGGGGTAATGTTAACATTAGCAAATACCTCCAATTAGAAATGTATAATTTTCCCAATTAGTATTGCCATTTACCTCATGTGCAGGGCATTGCAGCATAGGAATCCATGGTTACGACCACTCATATAGTGACCGTTAGTTGCTAGCGGTTATAATCACTGGCTTCCCATCACCCAATGACTCCAGTTCAAAACACTAACCATGACATATAAAGCCATGCACAACCTGTCTCCTCCCTACATCTGTGACCTAGTCTCCCGGTACCTACCTGCACGCAACCTTAGATCCTCACAAGATCTCCTTCTCTGCTCCTCCCTTATCTCCTCTTCCCACAATCGCGTACAAGATTTCTCCCGTGCATCCCCCATACTCTGGAACGCTCTACCTCAGCACATCAGACTCTCCCCTACCGTGGAAAACTTCAAGAGGAACCTCAAGACCCACCTCTTCCTACAAGCCTACCACCTACAATGACCCTCAGTCCAGTACACCACTGCTCAACCAGCTCTGTCCTCACCTATTGTACCATCACCCATTCCCTGTAGACTGTGAGCCCTCGCGGGCAGGGTCCTCTCTCCTCCTGTACCAGTCTGTTATGTACTGTTAATGATTGTTGTACGTATACCCTTTCACTTGTAAAGCGCCATGGAATAAATGGCGCTATAATAATAAATAATAATAATAAATAATAATAATAATAAATATCTAAGCTGCAATGCTCTGCACGTGAGGTAAGCGACATAGTGAATCAGGAGAGCTATGCTACATTTTCTAATTGGAAGTATTTGCTATTATTATTACTATACCCACTACATATTAGGATAGGATCTTTGAGATGGGAATACCCCTTTAAATTAAGTGCAGTCATGTGACTATTGAAAATTGACACAAGCCGTTTCTCATTAGTGCCACTTTTCCAGCCTTTTGTTAACCCTGTCACCCCTTTTTTGAGATGTGTTGCTGTCAATTTGAAAGTTAATTTTTTTTCAAATAAAACTGAACAATGTCTAACTTTCAGCATCTCACTGGTGTTCTATGGGCTGTTTTGAATATGGCTAAAAGATTTCCAAATCATTGCGCACTTGTTTTCATTACATGTCACGCAACGTTCCAACTATTTTGGAATTGAGGTTGCAATTAATTTTGGCCTGAGCAGGCACCAGTTAGATTCTTACTTCTGTGTCAATGCGCAGACCAAAATTGACTACTAAACAAGGGCACAAACTTTGCACATGGCAGTTTTCAGTTCACCCATAAGAGTCAGGCATTTTGCTGCCTGTAGATGATGTAGTCGTGTTTCACACATATGTGTACATACATGAATAATGTAAAGTGGCTTTATTGAAATGTCAACATTGCCGTTATCTGGATCACAATCAAACGCTGGAGAGCTTGATATGCTTTTATTCAGCTATTTTTATAAGTCACATTTCCTTTCTTCTATTTTGTAAAGGGTACCTTTTGTACCAGTATTATACTTCCTGGCTAGACAGGTGATTATTACTATTTTTTTTTTTTTGTTTCATTTTCACTACAAAAACGAAGGACATGGCACATTATAATTTATATAATTAATCTGTCTGAAAGAAATGGCAAAAAGCCTTGGCATTTCATACTGCGACAGACCGATTTAAGTAAATTGAAGTACCTCAATTTTGAGGCAATAATAGGAAAGAAATCTGCCAAGAAACAATTCGCAAAAATGTTCCAGAGCTATTAAGAGGCTTTGTCAGGACACCCAACAGGGAGCCGCTACAAGTCTGATTCCAGAAATGTGCCAAAATCCTCCTGGCATCCTTGTATTCATGGGGCAACGACTCGGGAACAGGAGGCTTCAGATACAGTAACATGCAGCACAAGACTTACTGGAGTGAGATTTCCACAAAAACCATACATACATCCGTCAGTAATGACTTTAGAGAAAGATATAGCTAAATATTCCAAGACGTGTTTCTATGGAAACATGCTTTACACCATCATCTGTAAACAACGCATTGAAGTCAGTGGGTAAAACAATGTCACTGTTGGTTTCTAAAAAGAAACAGACAAATGTCCGCACGCCGGTGTGAATGGATCCCTACAATCACAACCAACAGGCACTGGAGCTCTAAAGAAAAACAAGCAGCTGCGTTTCCTATACCCACGTTTCATCCATTGGTGTTAGGATTCTATTAACATAAGACACAATATTTCCTTACAGTCGCTGCTCTCTAACAATGGATCTGGTGAACAGAATCTAGTATCATAATATGTAAAGGCATCATTGATAGAAATTGGGAAAGTCAATAAAGATAAACAAGTTATTGTTTATTGTTCATGTTTTCCTACAAAACAAATGGGTTCTCAGGTAATAACTAAAAATAATGATGCAGCCAACGTGAACCTTAATGCAGCGATTTCTATCCCTTTTTTACCCTCTTCACACTTAAAAGAACATATCCCATTTTGACGCTTTTATTGATGTGGTTCTTTGCTTCAAAGGCAATCATTTACGGTACTTTACTAAAAATATAATTTGTTTTTTCTAATTAGTTTTTCATGTCTGTAGTAATTTTTGCTGAACTGCTATAGCCCTCCATTAATGCCAGGTGAACATTTGCTATACAGAAGTCTTGCAGTAAAGTGATGTATGATACGGCAGGGCAATAGGACAAATATTGCTGCGGAGTCACATTTCATGGGCTTTGATTACTGGCTGCTAATAAAACAATCATATATAGCTCCAGACGGCAATGAGGTCTTGAATTGTAGCCAGGGTCGTTTTGTTGACAACCTCTGGATGGAAAAGTGTGAAAAGATGGACTGTTTATGTTAATAGTTATTCAAGCCATTTATTTGCATGTTATTTATACATATGTATTGTTTCTTTAATATGGAATTACATTTCTAAGCTTCCTTTAAAGGGATGGTCAAATCCTCAAGAAATTTCAATCTATTTATTGTCCCAATTTAACTAATTTCTAATATGGCAGTATTTAAAATATCCCATCTCTAACTAATATTGATTTTTTTCCCCCTACTTCCTTTTTGATGACGCTTCGTTTGAGAATCCCAGTGCATGTTCAAAGGAAGCATCATCAGGGCAGAAGATGCGATCACTGTCACAGCTCCTGCTTCATCCCTGAAACAAAGCATCATCAGTGTCCTTCCCTTCAGAGAGACCAGCGACACCCCTGCAAGTGATGTCACTGCAGGGGTGGCGCTGGTCTCTACACACCGCTGGGTACTTCTCAACGCACTGACAGTGCGCACTGCTATGTGTTGCTGCCTCTACTGATCTGAGCCAGCAACAAATTGGATGCTGCCACTGTGCAGATTGCACAGCAAGCAGGGAATGGCAGAGCAGTGACACAGCAGCCCCTGACAGAGCAGCTTCATTTCAGGAAGGGGGCAGGGTCTGTGACAGTAGCCTCTGCCCTCTTCTCTGATGATGCTTTGTTTGGAGTATCCCAGCATGCACAGCGATTCTCAAACAAACAGTCATCAAACCGGAAGTAGGGGGGGGGGGAAATCCATATTAGGCCCTGCGCACTGGCAAATAACTTTTTTAGAAAAATCCGCACCCTCTGGCAGAATACCGCACTTGCGGCAAAAAACGCGGTAACAACGCACCCACGATTTGCCGCGGGTTAGTACCTGCGTTTTTTTACCATTATCTATGGCAAAAACCGCAGGTACCTGCAGAAAAGAAGTGACATGTTCATTCTTTTTGCTGCAAAAATTCTGCAGCAAAAACCTGTAGGTAAAAAAACGCAGTGTGAGCACAGCATTTTTTTTTCCCATAGGATTTGCTGGGGAAGGACTGCAGAAAGGTTAGAAACATTTTCTACAGCATTTCTGCAGCAAAAACCGCATCAAAAAACGCAATGTTCGCACAGGGCCTTTGCTAGTGTAGACGGGAAACGGTAGAAAATTTTCAATACAGACATATTAGAAATTAGTTTAGCTTGAGCCAATAAGTTAATGATTTAGATTGAAATTTCTTTAGCCTTCGGACCACCTCTTTAAGTACAGAGGCTACAGAGGCTAAAGCCCTTATTAGACAGGACAAAAAAAAAAAAAAAAAAATCACATGGAAAAATCGCAATATTATGCGACACAGAGTGATATTTGCAGTGTGTAATAGCTGCTAGCGATTGTCATATTGTTTGATTCAGACAAAACCAGAGTTTTCAACTTGCTTTAAATTTATTGCTTGTCGGCATAAAATTTCACCATGAAATAAGTCGCTACCACGTCCATAATACAAGTTTTTATGAACGACCAGCGACTTTCCACCTACCGCAACAGCGATCTTTAGAGCGTACATTTGCTTGTGTAATACTGAGCTTGCATGCACAATAACAAAGCGACAAATATTCACTTGTCAATTACTATCGTTAAAAAATGGTCCTGTCTAATAAGCCTTTAGATGTAAATCTGCTTCCTATGCTGCATGAAATTTCAGTCATTTTTTTCTAAACTGATGTTGTGGAGTTGGTACAAAATTAGGCAGGGAGTCTAATATGTGGAAATTGAACAGTAACTAATGTACTGAGCTATAAACTTATATTCACACTGCAGCTTAATCAGCAATTTTTTCAAACAGGTCCACTAAAGAAAATGCTGGAAAAAGTACAAACAAAAGGATCAAAAGAATAGTCCTATTAATTCGTATGGGAAAACGACTTGCCGTTCACATGCTCAGGCTTCTGAACATCTTCTAAATGCTTCAAGCTTTGAAAAACACCAAAAGTTTAAAAGTAACAAATATTCTTCTGGGGTTTTCTGCTAGAGAGACGCTCAATGTTTTACAAGAGAATTCAACGGGAAGGCTAAAAAAGAAAAATGCTCGGAAGATGACCGGCATCTTTTTCACTGTCTTATCAGTATTTTTAAATTTTAAAAAAGTTGGAGCATTTTCTTCATTGTTAAATGGATAAAAAAAATAAATAAAAAAAAAAAAACAGGAGAAAACTCCTCAAAATAGTGTAATCAAAGATGTTAAAAAATGAGTCTCATAAGTCCAGGAAAAAGGAGCATTTCCTTAAAGCGTAACCGTGGTTTTCATTTTTATTTCATAAATCAGTAATACACGTGAAAATAACTAACTTTGTAATGTATCTGATCAGACAGATTTCCTCCTTTCTCTGCCAGAATTGACCAGTCATTATAAAAATTCTCACTTCAGAGGTAAAATATGTATTCAGTGAAGACTTTCCCATTACTGAGAGAGGAGATGGCAGCTGTTACTGATGAGATTCTATGATGATGGGAGGAGCTAGGGGCAGAGAGTGCAGCTAGGAGGCAGAGAGAGGAGCTAGGAGGCAGAGAGAGAGAGGAGCTAGGAGGCAGAGAGAGAGAGGAGCTAGGAGGCAGAGAGAGAGGAGCTAGGAGGCAGAGAGAGAGGAGCTAGGAGGCAGAGAGAGAGGAGCTAGGAGGCAGAGAGAGAGGAGCTAGGAGGCAGAGAGAGAGGAGCTAGGAGACAGAGAGTGCAGCTAGGAGGCAGAGAGAGAGGAGCTAGGAGGCAGAGAGAGAGAGGAGCTAGAAGGCAGAGAGATAGGAGGCAGAGAGAGAGGAGCTAGGAGGCAGAGAGAGAGGAGCTAGGAGGCAGAGAGAGAGGAGCTAGGAGGCAGAGAGAGGAGCTAGGAGGCAGAGAGAGGAGCTAGGAGGCAGAGAGAGAGGAGCTAGGAGGCAGAGAGAGAGGAGCTAGGAGGCAGAGAGAGAGGAGCTAGGAGGCAGAGAGAGAGGAGCTAGGAGGCAGAGAGAGAGGAGCTAGGAGGCAGAGAGAGAGGAGCTAGGAGGCAGAGAGAGAGGAGCTAGGAGGCAGAGAGAGAGGAGCTAGGAGACAGAGAGAGAGGAGCTAGGAGGCAGAGAGAGAGGAGCTAGGAGGCAGAGAGAGAGGAGCTAGGAGGCAGAGAGAGAGGAGCTAGGAGACAGAGAGTGCAGCTAGGAGGCAGAGAGAGAGGAGCTAGGAGGCAGAGAGTGCAGCTAGGAGGCAGAGAGAGAGAGGAGCTAGGAGGCAGAGAGAGAGAGGAGCTAGAAGGCAGAGAGAGAGAGGAGCTAGGAGGCAGAGAGAGAGGAGCTAGGAGGCAGAGAGAGGAGCTAGGAGGCAGAGAGAGAGGAGCTAGGAGGCAGAGAGAGAGGAGCTAGGAGACAGAGAGAGGAGCTAGGAGACAGAGAGAGAGGAGCTAGGAGGCAGAGAGAGAGGAGCTAGGATGCAGAGAGAGAGGAGCTAGGAGGCAGAGAGAGAGGAGCTAGGAGGCAGAGAGAGAGGAGCTAGGAGGCAGAGAGAGAGGAGCTAGGAGGCAGAGAGAGAGGAGCTAGGAGGCAGAGAGAGAGGAGCTAGGAGACAGAGAGAGAGGAGCTAGGAGGCAGAGAGAGAGGAGCTAGGAGGCAGAGAGAGAGGAGCTAGGAGGCAGAGAGAGAGGAGCTAGGAGGCAGAGAGAGGAGCTAGGAGGAAGAGAGAGGAGCTAGGAGGCAGAGAGAGGAGCTAGGAGGCAGAGAGAGGAGCTAGGAGGCAGAGAGAGAGGAGCTAGGAGGCAGAGAGAGAGGAGCTAGGAGGCAGAGAGAGAGGAGCTAGAGACAGAGAGAGAGGAGCTAGGAGGCAGAGAGAGAGGAGCTAGGAGGCAGAGAGAGGAGCTAGGAGGAAGAGAGAGGAGCTAGGAGGAAGAGAGAGGAGCTAGGAGGAAGAGAGAGGAGCTAGGAGGAAGAGAGAGGAGCTAGGAGGAAGAGAGAGGAGCTAGGAGGCAGAGAGAGGAGCTAGAGGCAGAACTACGCCCCCTCCTCTCGTCGTCATATAATCTCATCAGTAACAGCTGCCATCCCTTACCTCAGTAATGGGAAAGCCTTCACTGAATACAGATTTGGCCTCAGAATTGAGAATTTTGATCACAACTGATCAATGCTGGCAGAGAACGAAGTAAATTTGCCTGATAAAAATAGTTAACTTATGTAATATATCTTATGTGTACTATTAATTTATTAAATAATAATAAAAACAACAGTTACAACGCTTTAAGTGTCTTCTTGCTCATGATATGACTGATCATATATGGTTTGCATACTTGTGGTGACCATTTTCTCTTCTGCTTCTCTCAGCCCCTGTCTCAAGTTCAGGGCTAAGCTCCAGTCCCTTCTCTCCCCTATGGCCTCAGCCCTTTGTTTTACCCTCCCCTATGGTGACCCACCCTTTGTTATGCTCCACATTTTATCTTACTAGTGGTCTAGTGTTTGTCAATGACATCATCTCCCCAGGGCTTTTAAGGCCATCTTGGACACACCTCTATGTTTGAGTACTGGGACTGTAATGTGATCAGGTGGCAATGGTTTGGAGATTGTCACCATCTAGTTTCTTCTTTTGCCATCATGCCAACAGACTCCTGTGATTTCTACTTTCCATCTGCTTGTTAACCCATCATTTTCTAAAAGAATCACAAACTGTTAGGCCCTGTGCGCACTTCCCGGATTTTGCCGCGGATTTTCCGCGGATTTGCTGCATGTTTCGTTGCAGAAAATGTTCATAACATCTCTGCAGTGAATCACCAGCAAATCCTATGGAGAAAAAAAAATCCTGTGCGCACTGGGCGGAATTTGACAGCTGCATGTTTTGCTGCGGGAATTGTCTTTTCCGCACATCGCTGCGGGATTTCACTCCATTGACTCCAATGTTAATCGTGAAATCCCGCAGGGAATAACGCAGGCAGCAAATTCTGTGCGGTTCACTGCGTTTTCCTGCGTTATTCCCTGCGGTATTTCGCGGTTTACCTCCGGTAATGTACATCACCTGTCTGCGGTTTTGCAGGGAAGTGATGTCATTACAGGAAGAGGAAGCCGTGCAGAGAGTAAACACACACATCACAGACACAGATAGACATCACAGACATAGAACACACATAGAACACACATAGAACACAGACACATAGAAAGAAAACGGAAATATAGAAAACAAAGAACGTGGGCTCCGCCGTATTTTTACCTTCCAGCCGAGGTAAGCACACAGCGGCGGCCCGGTATTCTCAGGCTGGGGAGGGACAGGGGCAGGGTTAATGTCCCCCGCCTAACTCCCCCTCCCGCAGCCGAGAATATCAGCCGCAGCTGCCCCGGGACTGTCGCATGCATTATGCGGCACTACCGGCGTGTCCTCGGCTCTTCCTGCCGCCGTGTAGCAGTGGCAGCAGGGTAATACAAGGGGTTAATGATGGTGGGGGACCACCGCCATTAACTCCAGGCTTGATCATGGCAGCGTCTATGTGACAGCTGACATGATCAACCCGTAAGTAAAGTGAATAAAACACACAGAAAAATCCTTTATTTTAAATAAAACAAACAAGCCTCGTTCACCATTTTATTAACCCCTCCCGCAGCAAAGCTCCGGCGTAATCGACCGCTCCAGCATAATCCACAGGCCCTGCGCTGCTTACATCCAGCCGCGACTGTCACAGACACAGCGCTGAATGAAAGCAGCAGACAGCAGAGGTAATTACCGGTCATTTCCCACGGCCGGTAATGTGAACTCACTGCCGACTGTGGGAAATGCAGCGATCTGTCCTCTATCTATCTATCTATCCCTCTATCTGTCTATCTATCTATCCCTCTATCTATTCTTCTGTCTATCTATCTACTATCTCAGGATTAAATGACTTTTTTTTTCAATGTGCTTTATTGCATTGAATGCAATAAAGCACATCCCAACCCGCACGCGGCAAAACCGCGAACAATACCGCGGGCAAACCGCATGCGGTTTTCGGGTGCGGTTTGCCGCGGTTTTTTACCGCGGGTGCGGTAATCTTTGAGAGCATGCGGAATTTTCTCAAGAAAATTCCATTTCCCAGTGCGCACATAGCCTTAAGGAGTTTTTTTTCACACTACACATCAATCTATGGTGGATTATGTTTTCTACATCTAAGTGAAGCTTCAGGCTGGATTTTTTTCCTTTTCATATGCCCTCTTGTGGCTTCCAGTGTGTCTTATAGCCTGTTGTCGAGGTCCTTATTGTTCCAAATGCTTTAATGCTTGCTGTGTAAAAACAGCAGGTCTCAGTGTCCAACCTGGCTTGCAGATTTGTGACTATACCTCAACACGAGAGCTAACTGCAGCAGTTAGTCCTACTGTGTACTACCTGCCTTGCCCCTGCTTCTTCTGCTACATAACAAAAGAAGAGCAGGAATCTCTTAGGCTCCTTTCACATTGCGTTTTTCTCTACGTCCACAGGTCCCGTTGGAGGATCCGTCCGAACCACCCCTCCCCCACTCTGCAAAGCGTGTTCCAGACGCATGCGCCCGACAGGGCCATTCACTGTTATGGAGCCCACTGTGTTAGCGTGTGCTCTGTTTGGTGCCATTTTTTGCACATAAACGTTTCTGCAGACGGACACCTGAACGTAGTGGACTACGTTTGGGTGTCCGTCTGCAGAAACGTATATGTGCAAAAAATGGCACAAAACAGAGCACACGCTAACACAGTGGGCTCCATAACAGTGAATGGCCCTGTCGGGCGCATGCGTCTGGAACACGCTTTGCAGAGTGGGGGAGGGGCGGTCCGGACGGATCCTCCAACGGGACCTGTGGACGTAGAGAAAAACGCAATGTGAAAGGAGCCTTATATATAAGTGTGCTGCATGTGGGAGACCTCATACCAGATAGTCTGCACCCAAAAAACAAACCAGAATTGTATAGGCCAGGGTACCTTAGTATACAGACCAGAATTTTATACCCATAACAATAATAACTTTATTAGTAATCAATTAAAAGATTTTCAATCCACCAAAACATCAAACATACAAAAGTGCATGTAGTGTGAAGGTGCACACTGAGTGGCCAGGTGTAGGAAAGCTTATAGAGGGGTCTGAGGGTGGTATAGATGAAGTATTGATAATATGGACCAGGAAGGGTTATATCTGTCCCTGATCTGTGTCCTAACCACCAATGGGGCTTTAAGCACCCCAGATTTGTGGTGCCCCCATTCCACGGCGGCTCGCCCTCACTGTTCCTAACTACCTGATTAAATAGCCACCACCAAGATACAAAAGTGCAATAAAATCAGCACAGTATTGCCAGACACAGCAACATTTATACAGACAAAAACCGAAGATTTCAAGCCACAGTATGTAGGAAGGATCAATGGTTATGTCCCAAGTTTTGGACAATACACAGTGTCAATGAGTCCGTACCGACAGCATCCCCCCCCTACTAAAGTATTGATTAGATATAGTAGAAGAGGTAAACGATACTAAGGACTAGCTATAATGTCCGTATAGATGATACGCACACAAAAGCAGTTATTACTGTGTGTTTAGAAATATCATAAGGACCAAAAATAGAAAATAGACAGTGTTCCACAGGGTATAATATCCTTATAAAACACCCTCCCTCCTCTAACAGTATATCAATATAGTAGGAGGGGTTAGAAAAAAATATAATTATAATGTCCGTATAATTGATAGACACAACAGGACAGTTTTTAATATGTATTATAGATACCATAGGATATAAAACACACCATAACCAGTGATCCACTGGTATCCTACTTTTAGTTGGTAATCCTCCTGGACTAGTATGATATGATTAGTTACCAGGATTCTCCCTTCTTAAATACACATAGTGGTGCTGTGTCTGGTGTAGCAAATAAATTCTCCCATCGTTCACCCAACTCATTTCCCCCCACTAGTAACTGGGGTTCATCAGGGGAAGTCTGCACCCACCAGCTTTGAGAGAACTGAAAATTAGAGATAAAGTCTACAGAGGGGAAAACTGGTGAAAACTGTAGGACACAAGTAATACTTTACTTTCTTCCCAACTTGGGTTGTCCCAAGATATTGAAAAAATTATATGTATGCAGCAAATAATAAATCTATACTGACTTTTTTACTCCTGGTTGTTCCAGTGTCACCTCCCAAAGATTCCCCGCTTGTTTTCTGTGTAAATTGGTTGCAAACATGCCAATCCGTTTAGTGCATATGATGTCTGCAATCAATCACTAGGTTTAGCGGTCTTTGGGCTATCTTAGCTATAGACATACAATAGTTATTTAAAAAAGCAATCTATATTTTCAAATGGATTTTACATTAAATTGGAAAAGTATTCAGGAGTCAATATATTAAAGTTGTGGTCTCATCTTTTTTTTTTTCAGGCGCGCATAACTTCACAGCCTTCCAGGTCCCAGTACACTCCAAAAGATTGACAACCCAGACAATGGACGCACTGCTGGTCCAAACTGAGTGCCCTTCCGTGCTGCTAGCACAGACCGCTTTGTCTCTGCAGCATGGGAGAAGTACAGGGACATGGAAGCGGGCTGGATACAGCACCTGCATGCTCCACAGCATGGAGCCTGCAAGCGCCACATGCTCATTGCCCAGGTACCTGGCCAGTCTGAGGAGTGCAGGGTGGCCGGTACTCAGGCAACAAGGCTATACACAATACAATTAAAAATCTATCTATTCTTAGGAAATCAAAGCTATATAGCGAATTTGCTTATTTGAACAAGCACTTTGCAATTTTAACCATTTAAGAATGTGAGACAAACCATTTAATTGCTGACCACACACACAATATGCTTGGCTAGCTTTAGTAAACAACCATTAAGGCCCTTACACTGAAGCAGGAACTGGATATAGGAAAGTATGCTCCCCCATTGAGGTGTGCATTCGTTTGGTTTAAATTAGAAAACATCTAGAAAATATAATACATGAAATACCTGAATAAATCAATATCTGCACGACAAAACAAAGTAAAGCTGTATTCCACTTTCATTTCAAATTTTTCGCTGATGTATATGGTATATAAACGCTAAGCAAATAAATAACTCATACTGTCCACAAGATGGCAACATGCCTCTGTTTTACCACATTGTTCCTTCCTGAGTTGCGTTACCTCTTCGGAGCACAGCAGTAAGCAAACACATAATAGACATGCAGCGTGTAATGTGCACATAAATAGATGGAAACATGGTGACATTTCACAGTGTAAGGAGAAATGGCCAGGAAAACGAGCTTAACCTTTCCTATGCTTTAAATAATGAGCATAAATGATGTGACTTTAGCCATGTAGTGCTCCTTCTGGGGCCAATGAGAAATTCAAACCTACTGACATTATAGGGTCTACTTCATTCAGGCAACTAAGGCTAGTTTCACACTTGCGTTGAACGGCATCCGTTGCATTGCGTTGTGTGACGGATGCAACGGATGTGTTGCATATAGTGGCACAACGGATGCAACGAATGCTGCAAAACAACGCAATTTGTTGTTTTTTTTTTTTTTTTTTACAGTTTTACCATCGGCAGACTATTGTGAACGATCAGCTGATCGCTAACAGTAGTCCGCCGCCGGGTGATCAGCTGATCACTAACAGTAGCCGGCCACCGGGTGATCAGCCGCTCACTCACAGTAGCCGGCCGCCGGGTGATCAGCCGCTCACTCACAGTAGCCGGCCACCGGGTGATCAGCCGCTCACTCACAGTAGCCGGCCGCCGGGTGATCAGCCGCTCACGCACAGTAGCCGGCCGCCGAGTGATCAGCCGATCACTCACAGTAGCCGGCCGCCGGGTGATCAGCTGATCGTTCGGTCGCCGACAATGTGTGCGGGGAGCAGAGTGCGGTGGGTGGAGCAAAGCAGGGCCATGGCTGAGGACGTCAGTGCCGCGGGGACTGCATCGCTGGGGGACAGGTGAGTGAGTGTGTGTGTGTATATACATACGAAGTGCGGGGAGGGGGCGGAGCCGAGCAGGGAAGTGTCGGGCTCCCGGCACACGTAACCAGGGTTCCTTGGTTACCCGATGTGTACCCTGGTTACGGGTGGAGGGAGCCAGAGAGAGCATGCGCAGTGAAATCCAAAGGATTCCGCTGCTCAAAAAAAGTTACATGCTGCGTTCCTTCCGCCCGACGCAGCGTCAAAATAACGACGCTGCGTCGTCCGGCGGATGCAACCCTGACACTGGTCTATGGAGTCTATGGAGAATAGCGCAGTGCGTTAACGGACTGCGCTATTCTCCATGGTGACGGACTCCGCTGAACGCAAGTGTGAAACTAGCCTTAGCTGTATTTAATGTACACTTTAATAACAATCAGTAATTATTAAATGTGTCTATGCATGAATAGGGTGATTATTATAGAGTAGAAGGTGGCTCGATTCTAACGTATCGGGTAGTCTAGAATGTGTATGTAGGTTAGCAGATTGAATAAGGTAATGAATGGACTGGATGGGTTAGGTATAATTTAGTATTCTTGTAATTGTTTATTGGTTTTAAAATGACAAACAAAAGAAGGAAAAGTTTTAATAGATGAGTCTAATGCTTAATGATGTCCATGGCTTGTAATGAAAGAAGGCCATGAACAGTGTAAAGTTAGGTAAAAATATGCTGATGCTGTGATGTGGCCCAATGCTGGTATGTGCCCCCATCGTGGTACACCACCATCCTGACATGTGCCCCCATCCTGCTGGGTAAGGGCGCTTTCACACTTGCGTTCAGCGCAATCCGCCAATATGGAGAATAGCGCAGTCCGTTAACGCACTGTGCTATTCTCCATAAACTTGTATTGACGACGCACTGTAAGGCAAGTGTCTGCGTTGCATCCGCTGGACGACGCTGAGTCGTTATTATGACGCAGCGTCGGGCGGAGGGAACGCTACATGTAGCGTTTTTTGGGTCGCTAAAATAACGCACATTGACAGATTCCGTTGGAATCCGCCAAGGTGTCTAATGATTGTCTATGGTGGCGGATTCCGGCGCTATGCGCTAAGCGGCGGAATCCGCTGACAAATTCCGTGACGTTCTCCTGAGCATGCTCAGCATGTCCAGCATAACGATCTAAATCGTTTAAAATCACTCCTGGTCTCTCTCCTCCCTCTCCCCCCTCTCTCCTACTCACCGATTACGGGTGCGGCGCTGCACGGCTGTCACAAAGCTCCGGCGGCTTTTTCTCTTTTGAAAATGCCGGCCGCTCATTATTCAATCTCGTATTCCCTGCTTCTCCCGCCCACCAGTGCCTATGATTGGTTGCAGTCAGACCCGCCCCCACGCTGAGTGACAGCTGTCTCACTGCAACCAATCACAGCAGCCGGTGGGTGGGTCTATATCGCGCACTAAAATAAATAAATAATTTTAAAAAAATGACACGCGGTCCCCCCCCAATTTTGATACCAGCCAAGATAAAGCCACACGGCTGAAGGCTGGTATTCTCAGGAAGGAGAGCCCCACGTTATGGGGAGCCCCCCAGCCTAACAATATCAGGCAGCAGCCGCCCGGAATTGCCGCATCCATTAGATGCGACAGTCCCGGGACTCTCTGGTGCGGTGGCAATCGAGGTAATAAGGAGTTAATGGCAGCAGCCGATAGCTGCCACTAAGTCCTAAGTGAATCATGGTAGGCGTCTGCCCGAGATACCTTCCATGATTAACCTGTAAGTTAAAGAAAATAAACACATACACCCTAAAAAATTCTTTATTTGGAATAAAAGACAAAAAAAACCCCTCTTTCACCACTTTATTAAACCCCCAAATACCCTCCAGATCTGACGTAATCCATAGAGGTCCCACGACGCTTTCAGCTCTGCTACATGAAGCTGACAGGAGCGGCAATAGAACACGACCGCTCTCTATCAGCTCCACCCAGCAACTGAAGTGAGCCGTGCGATCAGCTGTGCCCGCATTCAGGTGACCTGCGGACACAGCTCTCAAGTGGAGGACTGCAGCTGTGGCCGCGGGTCACCTGAGTGACGGCACAGCTGATCGCGCGGCTCACTGCGGTCACTCAGGGGATTTCCCGGCGAAACATTAAAAAATAAATAAACGCAAAACGTTCTTTTGCAGGAATCCGTTACATTATTAGCTCACTATTTGCAATGCATCCATCACATAACGCACTGTGACGGATGCCTCACTGCATGGCCGGGGACAGGTGACTCTCCAGGTAGGCGTGTGTGTGTGCTCAGTGTAAACATGCGAAGTGCGGGAGGGGGGGCGCGGAGCTGAGCGGGGAAGTGTCGGGCGTCATCTTATCGGCCCGTAGTTCGGCCTGTTCAGTTAGGCTCCCTGCACACGTGGCCAGGGTAAATATCGGGTAACTAAGCAAAGCGCTTTGCTTGGTTACCCGATATTTACCTTGGTTACCAGCGTACATCACTTAGTGCTGGCTCCTTGCACATGTAGCCAGGATAAATATCGGGTAACTAAGCAAAACGCTTTGCTTAGTAACCCGAAGTGTACCCTGGTTACGTGTGCAGGGAGCTTTAGCTGAGCCGTTGGTCGCAGAATAAGGCAATTATATATATAGATAATAATATCTAAGTATAATACTGCTACTGGCAATGGCAGCGCTTGTGCATAGAGGAGGCCGGTTACTGAGGAGAGCGTCCTGTCCGGCGGTGGGCAGGAAAGGGCAGAGCTGGAAGAGCAGCATCCGCACCACTGCACCTGCAAGTACAACTTCAAGGGTGAACTTTGCAGAAATACCCCAACAAAATACCACAAGCACGGTATAAATGTAATGTGATAAAGGGTCATAATACTCATGCCTTTAGTAAGGGGGCAAATATCCTGCTAACAGGTCCTCTTTATAGAGTCCACACAGAGACTGATTAACACCATTTATTCACACACCCACAATTCCATCAAGTAATCCTGGAAGATTCCAGCAATCCAGTCCAAAACATTTTTTTTTTCTTTAAAATGTATACATTTTTATTTTTAAATCATATTAAAAAGTCCAGAGACAGATTAAGAACAACACGTTCAAAACGCGTCCTCCTTTTGGCTGATGTTGACCCTGTATTGGACTTTTTAATATGATTTAAAAATAAAAATGTATACATTTTAAAAAAAAAAAAAAATGTTGGGACTGGATTGCTGGAATCATCCTGGATTACTTGTTCAAGCCTTGCCGACTTTCCTTTCCGTGCACAGTCCAAAATCTAATAGTCTCCTCTGAGCAGGTGAGCTGGACAAACCTTTTTTTCCTTGCCACAATTCCATCAGTATTCCACAGTCTCTTCTTTTACAGGTGGGATTCTGCACAAACACCATTTATAAAGCCCCACTCATCACTATTCTCAACCCAAATGTCAATTCTTAGATTTAAAGAAGGGCACTGCTTGGAAATTGCCTCGTTACTAATGCCTCCATTTTCCACCTTTCTTCCTCAATTCCATATGAATGATGTCAGATTTAAAAGTCAACATCATGCCTTATATTCCCAAGGGGTGCGCACTGTGCAATGGGGAATATGGCACAAGCCACTACACTATTAATGAGATACACAGTATGGTTAAAAAAAAAGGACATGTCCACCAAGATCAACCATAGGATTCCTCATCACTGTGCTTTACTAACCAATGACTAGATGTCATATGAAAGTGTATGAATATTCCCACCCAGTATAGTAGCAGGTTCATTACAAGTACTAAGCATTTAAAAGGACAACAACCTTAGTTATCAATGTTCTAAGTAAAGAAGACATGTAGCTGTCCTCGCTTTCTGATATGCCGGATTCACGTCCATGCAGGGACTTGACAGACATGGACTGTCCATGGGTCTCGTGAACCACACTTGACAGACTTATAGCCAAGTGGCTGAAGAACAAGGGGGCATGGCTTTGCACTATTTGTTACTGCAAACCAGCTAGAACAAGACGGCTTCTATTGCTGGCGTCTTACAGCCACACACAGGCCGGTGAAAAGGAGGAAAGGGACATGGCATATTGCTTGGGACTAGTGTTGAGCGGACCCGGATCTGAAAAATACGGATCCGCACGGTTGGAGGTTCCGATCAGAGTCCGGCCAGTAGCCGGGGTGCACGATCCGGATCTGTTTTTTTTTTTTTTCTTCTCTCTCTCTCTCTCTTGTCCCTGATCCCGTTCCCCATTGATTTATATGGCCGCGGATTCCGGATCGGATCCGGACTTCGGCGGCAACCCGATCCGGATCCGCCGGACCCGGATTATGACCGATCCACTCAACTCTACTTGGGACACATACAGAAGGTATTATAATTCTTTGTATGAGCCGGGTCTTGCAGTATTTTATCTTTTTTCAAAAACGCTATTTGTAGCGTTTTTGACCTGGGACAAAATACCGCATATCACTGGATCCCTGATATTGCGGCGGTACCTGCAATGCAGTTCAATGAGCGCCGGATCCTGCTCTACCGGAAGTCACTGCATTCTGATAGGCAGGATCCAGCTGTCTGTACTGAGCATGTCCAGAAAGTATTCCTCCCCCTTGCTTTCTGATATACTAGAGCTGCATCAGTTGAAGAAGGCAGAAGAAAGGAGACAGAAGACCAGAATCGTGGAGGGGTGAGAGGGAGTAATAAACATGGAGTCCCTAAGTGTGTCTCTGTATTTTTTCTAATTAATTATTTTTACTCTGTGTGATGTCTTTTTTTAACCCTTTATTGGAGATTCTTAATGGCCGGGTCAAACTTGGCCTGACATTAAGAATCTCAGGCTTTATAACAGCTAGTAAAACAAAGCCACCCGTCACCAAGAAGAGTTGGATATAGCGCCAGAAGATGGCTCTTCTATGAAAGCGCCATTTTCTGGGGCGGCTGCGGACTGCAATTTGCAGCAGGGGGGGCCAGAAAGCTTAGTCCACCCTGCGCTGAGGATTCCAATACCCAGCTGCCTAGTTGTACCTGGCTGATAAAAATTGGGTGAAGTCCACGTCGTTATTTTTTTTTCTTTTTAATTATTTCATGAAATAATTTAAAAAAAGGGCTTCCCTATATTTTTGGTTCCCAGCCAGGTACAAATAGGCAGCTGGGGGTTGGGGGCAGCTCGTACCTGCTTGCTGTACTTGGCTAGCATACAAAGATATGGTGAAGCCCACATTTTTTTTTTTAGTTTTTGGGTAAAAAAAAAACAAAAAAAAAAAAAACGGGGCTTCCTTGGATTTTCTATTGCCAGTGAAGCTAACACCAAGCAGTGGGGGTTAGCAGCCAGTAGCTGCTTGGGTTACCCTTTAGCAATAGAAAATGCGGTGGGAGCCCACACTTTTTGTTTTACCCCTCAACCTAGGATTAGGGTTGTGTGTTTGGGGTTTTTTTTTTTATTGTTTAATGAATTTAAAAAAAAAAAAAAAAATCGACATGGGCTTTGCCCATCAAGCAACCGAGCATTTTACTGCTCACTCATCCCTACTCCTGACCACACACCCAGCAGAACAAGTAATCAGATCAGCTGACTCCAGTGATTACTTGTTCTGTGTCCCCCTGCATCTGTCGCGTGGTGTGCTGGATGTGAGGTCAGCTGAGTTCGGCCGACACTGCAGTCAGCAGATCTGAACTCAGTTGACCTCACAGCCTGAGGTCTGATGTCTGATTACTCAGGCTGAGGTCTGATGCCTGAGGTCTGAAGTCTGATTACTTGTTCTGCTAGCTATGAGGTCAGGAGTTCAGCTGAGTTTAGATCAGCTGACTCCAGTGCTGAGTGCTGACTCCGCACACGCTGCGATGGATGCAGGGGGACACAGAACAAGTCGGCCGACCCTGGAGTCAGCTGATCTGAACTCAGCTGAACTCCTGATCACACAGCCCGCACACGGCCACACGTGATCGGCAGCAGGCAGTGACTGCTGTTAACCTGCATCCATCACCGCGTGTGGGGGCTGTGAGATCAGGAGTTCAGATGACTCCCGATCAGCTGACTCCAGTGCCGGCCGATTAAATTCTGTGTCCTGCTGCATCCATCGCAGCAGCCATAAAAAGTAGAACTACAAGGATCCGGTAAAATAACGTCCAGTGACTTGCAGTTGCATGCAGTGCACTTGGAATGCACAGGATCCAGTCAAATGCGCTTTGTGGTATTTTACCCACAGACAAAAAAACACTGATGTGACACTAGCCTAAGGGTATGTGCACACGTTGCTTTTTACCTGCTTTTTACCTGCTTTTTTGCTGCTTTTTCTTCTGCGCTGTTTAATGCCAAAATGGATGTGTTCTTCTATTCAAGCAAAGTCTATGGGAATTTGGGTTTCTTGTTCACACTATGTTGTTCAAAATGCTGCCTTTTTGTGGCAGAACTTTGGTCAAAAACTCAGCTTTTCAAAGAAGCAACATGTCAATTGTTTTTGCCATTTGGGTTTTGCACTGCAAAGCTGAGTTTTTGACCAAAGTTCTGCCACAAAAAGGCAGCATTTTGAACAACATCGTGTGAACAAGAAACCCAAATTCCCATAGACTTTGCTTGAATAGAAGAACACATCCATTTTGGCATTAAACAGCGCAGAAGAAAAAGCAGCAAAAAAGCAGGTAAAAAGCAACGTGCGCACATACCCTAACTGTCACTATATAAGTTATTTCCATGGATACGTAAGCTGCAATGCCCTGCACATGAGGTAAGAGACAAGGCTACATCAGGACTATACTACATTTCTTATTGGAGATATTTGCTAATATTCTAATTATTACATATTTGGATACGATCGTCTAGCTGGGAATAACACTTTAATAACACCTATAGCAGAAACTGAAGCAGATATCAGATCTTGTGAAGATGTGACATGTAGATATAAAATACCTATGCAGAGAGAAATGAGCCAGAAAACCTTTTTTTCCAGAAATATGTATGCAGAAACACAAAAAAGCCTCCTAAAGTGGATGGGTTGCTAGGAGATGTGGGTGACCATGAACTGGCACTTTTAAGTAATAAAATAAAATGTACACTCTTTATGAAAGCCGCCACTTTTCCTTTCTAAATGAAGGTCAAATAAATCACTGTGAACACATTCTGATAAGCTTACAAGTTGGAGGCATTGTTTCTTCAGTCAGAAAGCTTCACTGTGGCAAAACCTAAGCAAATATCACTCTTGCCCTTGGATTGGGAAACAAATAACTCACTGGCAGGGAGTGAAATTTGTAAACTGGAGAGTAGAGTGGAACAGACAAGAGGTTTGTCCGGCTGGCGTGACCTCAGAGTCGTCGTGCTGTTTGAGAAGTCACAATACCTGTTAATGGAGCTGACTGGGAGAAATTCTCATGTATAAGCACTTGAGACAGCAGGGCTGGCTTCTCAGAGGAGATGAAGATACCTCTGCAGTCTTTACTGCTGAGACAGCTGCTTACACATGACCTTCATTATTCCAGGCTCCATATGGAAATTGGTAAAGGATACGAACGGGGATGTCCTTCCAAAAACAGAAGGAGTTATCATACTTTACTGGTAAAGTTGGATTAAATTGCTGCTGGCATACTTATATTATACGGTGTATGAAACATTGATATTTGCACTGAAAGTTTTTGAAATACAGAAAAAAAACAATTTTTAATGAAAAAACAAATGTCACCATGGTTTTATATTTAAATGTTCTCTTTTTTTCAATAACTGTTACAGATGTTGTCACGGGGTACTTCTCCCATAACATACAATCAACAGAGCGAGAGATGGATGAACAATCCAAAGAACATTTATTCCAAGCAAACATCAGATGGTCCATAAAATAATCCACAATACAGAGGGTAAAATAGTCCAGAAACACTGATATTGTCCAGTAAACGAAAAATGTCCAGGTCTCTCTGAGGAGCCGCAGCTTCTCCCACAGAGGATGAATCTTCATGCTTCTCTCTTGAAGTTTTCAGACAGACTGAATAATCCCCCAGGTAAACAGAGAGCTTAAGGTGGTGTCACACACAGCGACGACGACAACGACGTCGCTGCTACGTCACCATTTCCTGGGACATTGCAGCGACGTCCCGTCGCTGTCGCTGTGTGTGACATCCAGCAACGAGCTGGCCCCTGCTGTGAGGTCGTTGCTCGTTGCTGAATGTCCTGCTTCATTTTTTCGTCGTCGCTCTCCCGCTGTGAAGCACATATCGCTGTGTGTGACAGCGAGAGAGCGACGAAATGAAGCGAGCAGGGAGCAGGAGCCGGCGTCTGGCAGCTGCGGAAAGCTGTAACCACTGTAAACATCGGGTAACCAAGGGAAGACCTTTCCCTGGTTACCCGATATTTACCTTCGTTACCAGCCTCCGCCGCTCTTGCTGCTAGTGCCGGCTCCTGCTCTGTGCACATGTAGCTGCAGTACGCATCGGGTAATTAACCCTATGTGTACTGTAGCTAGGAGAGCAAGGATCCAGCGCTAAGCAGTGGCTCCCTGCTCTCTGCACTGTGACATGTAGCTGCAGTACACATCGGGTTAATTAACCCGATGTGTACTGTAGCTAGGAGAGCAAGGAGCCAGCGCTAAGCAGTGTGCGCGGCTCCCTGCTCTCTGCACATGTAGCGACTTTATGATCGCTGCTGCGTCGCTGTGTTTGACAGCTAAGCAGCGATCATAACAGCGACTTACAAGGTCGCTGTTACGTCACAGAAAATGGTGACGTAACAACGATGTCGTTGTCGCTGTCGCTATGTGTGAACCCAGCTTTAGGTGAATCCCAGGCCCCCTGCCCCACACCTAGGGACAAAAGGCCATAAGGGGGTGATTAACCTGCAAACAGGACAATGTACACACAAGATGTACACACAAGGAACACACAGAATAGACAGAGCACCACGCCTCGAATACGAACCTACACAACGTTATACACAACCCCCCATATTCCACCATCACAGTCATAATTTTCAGGCTCTTACTAATAAGTATTAAAGATCATCCATCTGCAGTGTAGCCATCCTAACATTGTCCTGCCCACAATATAGCTGCCTCTGACCATTACTTAAGTCTTCAAATGATGGAGAGGCCTTGTCATCCTCCACCATCACCAGCCATGTTATTGACAGGAGAGCGTGACACTAACCAATGCAGGAGAACCTGTAATACTTTTATTAGTAAGTGCCACAAAATCATAGCACCACATTTACTAAATAAAAGTCACTCAACCCCTTTAAAGTTGTCTCTCAAATACCAGTCGCTTGATCAAAGTATTGCACAGTTTAAAAAAAAAATTAAAAAGAAAAAAAATGTAAAAGGTGCCATGTATTAGCAGGTTAAAAGGAAATCTGTCAGCAGGTTTTTGATGCTCATTGGAGAGCAGCATGATGTAGGCAAGGAGAACCTGAATCTGACAATGTATCACTTAGATTACTCAGTGTAGCTGTTCTGACGCAATGTGCATTTTTAGCTTTAGTGATGTAGCAGAGTCCAGAGGGCTGTCCCTGCCCACATCAGGCACTCTATAAAGATTGTACATTGGCTGTAAAGTGTCAGAGGAGGTGGCGAGCCGCTACCCACAGCAATGATAACATTCCTGCTAAAACAAACATAGTAAATAAGCAAAAGATTGGACAGTGACAACACAGGCATGCCTGAACCTTCTGTCTTAACCCTTCCAGAATGCTGGTTTCAGCTAATATAGCAAAAACCTGCTCACAGATTCTGTTTAAGCAAAAACATCTGAAGTTGTATCATAATTGAGGAAATATCTTAAAAGGGAATCTGTCAGCAGATTTGGTCACTATAAGCTGCTGCCACCACCAGTGGGCTCTTATATACAGCATTCTAACATGCTGTATAAAAGAGCCCAGGCCGCTGTGTAGAACGTAAAAATGATTTCATAATACTCGCATAACAGGCGATGCAGTGCAGATCAGTTAGATGGGTGTCTCCGTTCTCTGCGTGCTGTGCCTCCTCTTTCGGCAATCTTTGTTCTCCTTCTTTTGACGTCTGGGTGCATGACGCGTCCTACGTCATGCACACTAGCCGGTATTGAGGTCCTGCGCAGGCGCACTCTGTTCTGCCCCGAGCAGGGCAGATCAAAGCATTGTAGTGCGCGTGCACGGGACAAAAATGCCGGCTAGCGTGCATGGCATACGACGCGTCATGCACCCAGACTTCAGAAGGAGGACAAAGATGACCAAAAGAGGAGGCGCCGTATCTGGAGAACGGAGACACCCATCCAACTCCTCTGCACTGCACCACCCATTAAGTGAGTATTATAACGTCATTTTTACATTCTACACAGCGGCCTGGGCTCTTATATACTGCATGTTAGAATGCTGTATATAAGAGACCACTGGTGGTGGCCGCAGCTTATAGGCCCCAAATCTGCTGACAGGTTCCCTTTAAATACCTTTGAAGCAAAAATTGTGTAGAAGCACATATTATTTAAGACTTAGCCATGCATAAAATATTGCGAGAAATGGAAGATTGGACTGTTCCCTTAATCAGGCGATACTGTGAATACGTGTGTTATATTATACAAACCTATCTACACACATAACCTGTATTAGAGGACACTCAGTTTTCCATATACACTATCACTTGGGGACGATGCAGTGCCAGCTATACATCTGAAGCACGCTAATTAAATTACAGTAATGATTTGCTGCGTGCATCAAAATGTCACCGTGAGAGCAATGCACCAACTGATACGGTCATCTAAAGCTGCGTGCTTAACCTTCACAATTGGTGCCATTCTGCAAACAAGTAAGTCCTTCACAGGCTAATGTGATTTATATCATTGTCACAGTGTCAAAGATTACAATTTATATGACATGGGTTTAGTTCTGCTGAAAATGAGATAAAAGATCCAGATACAAAAGGTTAGCTGGTAAAGAGACCTTGCTATATGGCACAGCCTTCATTAGAACAATGAAAAAGCCATGAAGCTACTGAATCCTTCAGTTTCCCATCAGCATATGAGGACATAAATGATGTATGAGTCTTCAGAAGACGCTCGGTTTTCAGTTCTATGGCGCTGCACACCAGAACTCTAAATGATCTTTTCATAATTGGGTGAATTAAATCTTCATTTAGTACATCATTAGTGCTTCCAACTTCTGCTGTACTTACACAGGAGAAGGGGGTCTTCATTTCTGCACTAACTAGGAAACCGTCTCTTTAATTAAGAGTACAAATGTCTGCGCTAAAATTCTACCATCTAAACTTGAGTCCATTATTCCAGAATTAGTTCATGCTGATCAAGCAGCATTCATTAAAAGGAGTTCACATAACACTTGCAAATTTTGCAATGTAATGCACGGCTCTAAAAATATTCCAACTCCAAAACTCATGAATAGCTCTTGTAACAGAAAAAAGTCACCAGAGGAAAGCGACATTTTATTTTTAAAATGGGTGTGACAAATAGTTTTGATATATAGACAAAGTCTGTACTTCTTAAATTAATAAAAACAGTTCTGTATAGTGCTAAAAAGAGTCTGTCACCCCCAAAATAACAAACTGTACAGGACTTGGGGACTTAGTTCATATAAGATCAGACCTGTAGAGTATATTTTATTGGTTTAGTTTGCTTAGAAAAAACAAAACAAAACACAATTTATTTCATATGCAAATGAGGAAGCAATGCTGGACCCTTGCCATAGCCAAGAGCTCAGTGCACCTTACACTCCTCACATTGCCCGACAGAGATCATCAGAGGCTCTGCAGCTGCGCACGGACACTGCGGCTGCACTCATCACTGCCTGCAGTACAGCACCGTGCGACAGCCGCAGGAGCCGGCAACAACACTGTACATGGCTGAGCTCAGTGACATATGACCTCTCAGTACACAAATTATTGGGTGGAACGATGCACTGAGCATGATGCATCAAAGCCCCCTCTCATTTTCAGATGTTACATAGGTTGGAAAAAGACCTAGGTGCATCTAGTTCAACCTTCCTCCACCAATTATGTATTTTGTCACTAAGTCATTTATAACAGACAATGTTGTGTGTACTGAGGAAATCATCCAGCCCTGATATAAAAGCTGTTATAGTATCTGCCATTACTACCTCTTGTGATAGGGCATTCCACAGTCTGACTGCTCTAACTGTAAAGAACCCTTTCCTATTTAGCTGTCGGAATCACTTTTCTTCCACTCGCAGTGAGTGCCCCCTGGTCCTTAGTATGGTCTTTGGAAGGAATAAGTCATGTGCCAGTCCTTTATATTGACCACACATGTATTTATACATATAAATGAGATCTCCTCTGAGACGTCTTTTTTCTAAGTTAAACAAATCCAACTTTTCGAACCTCTCATCATATGGGAGGCCTTCCATCCCTTGCAATAATCTAGTATGGAGGTACAAACTACAACTATATCTTAAGTAACAATTTGAAATATTAATAATATATATTTTTTGATACATATCTAAATACAACCTATTTAGAAATATTGTGTTGCTAAGAGTAAGATGATGTACCCAGACTTAATAGTTTGGCTGTCTATAGGTTAATGCAAATAAGGAAAACAATAAGAGATGGACCCAAAGTGGCACAGCTCATTACCCAGCCGCAGCTGCCAAAGTAATTAAAGCAGGGGCTCATAAAAGGAGGACTACAACTATGATGTCAGCATTGCTTGCCTCACCTAAATTGCTTGGCATTACCAGATCCACAACATATAGAACAGATCCCCTTTCTAACAGCTCCTAATGAACATGCTGATTAGACGTTTGTTAGATATCAGTTTTGCCCTTTTTTATTAATTTACAGTGCAGAACAATGCAGCTGATGTATTATAGAGTTTCATCTTAAAACAAAGAAAGATTTATTAATACAGCATTATTGTGTAGATAAAAGGTTCGCATAAAGATCCGAAACTAAAACTACTGGTAACCAGAAGCGTACAATCCATTAAGAAACACAAAGGGAATTCCATCATTACCTGTATTAAGGGTGTTTGAGGTAAAACTGATGGATGAATGATCCTCACAAATGGTATACTATGAGGAATCCATGGTCAGAATTTACTAGAACAGACATCAGGAGAGCCAACAAGTCCTCTTCAGGCTACTGTTTGATATCAAAAACAGATCCAATGTCTCATTACTTGGTCCCAAAGCTTTAAAATAGTACAAGTACAATCTAGTTAACATATTTAACTTCTCCAAAATCTTGGGGTTGAATAAGTCATAGTTTAACCCCATCACCACCGTACATTCAAGGTCGTCTCCCTTGCTTTGATGTGGGCTCGCACTCTGAACCTACATCTTTCCCAGCACATGATGGCTGAACCAATTAGTCGACATGTGCTTATAATATTATATACAAACTTTTGAACTTTTTTCACCAATTAAATAAAAGAAAAACTATACGTTTAGTATCTACGTACTCGTACCAACCTGAAGAATCATACTGCCAGGTCACTTTTACCATATAGTGAACATGGTAAATTTAAAAAAAAAAATAACTATTGTAGAATTGAAGAATTTAACTTTTTTTTGCAATTTCAAGACACTTGAATTTTTTTTCCTTTTCTTGTACATTATTTGGTAAAATTAATGATTTCTTTGAACAGTACACCTCGTCCCGTAAAAAACAAGCCCTCGTATGGCTATATTGATGGAAAAAAAAAACCAAAAAAACTTATGGTTCTAGGGAGAAGGGGGGGACAAAACAAACTGAAATTGGAAAATTCATGGGTATTGAAGGGGTTAATAGAGGTCCAAATACAGCTCTGGCAAAATTAAGAGGCCACTGCAAAATGTTCAGTTTTTCTGATTTTTCTCTTTATAGGTATATTTGACTAAAATGTACATTGTTCTTTTATTCTATAAACTAGTGACAACATGTCTCCAAATTTCCAAGCAATACATTTTGTATTTATTTTCTGAAAATGAGAAATAGTCAAAATAACAAAAAAATGCATTGCTTTCAGACCTCAAATAATGCAAAGAAAACAAGTTCATAGTCATTTAGAAACAACAATACTAATGTTTTACCTCAGGAAGAGTTCAGAAATTAATATTTTGTGGAATAACCATGATTTTTATTCACAGCTTTCATGCGTCTTGTCATGCTTTCCACCAGTCTATCACACTGCTTTTGGGTGACTTTATGCCACTCCTGGTGGAAAAATATAAGCAGTTCTTCTTTGTTTGATGGCTTGTGACTATCCATCTTCCTCTTGATTACATTCCAGAAGTTTTCAATGGGGTTCAGGTCTGGAGATTGGGCTGGCCATGACAGTGACCTACAAAAGGAATGGCAAATGGCAGCTGTGGCAATAGTTCATAACAGGCTCCTAGAGGCAGGGTTCAAGTCATGTAAAGCTAGAAAGAAAGCCTTTCATCAATGAGAAGCAAAGGAGAGCCAGGCTGAAGTTTGCCAAAAACCACAAGGATTGAACCATAGAGGACTACAGTAAGGTAATCTTCTCTGATGAGTCTAATTTTCAGCTTTGCCCAACACCTGGTCGTCTAATGGTTAGACTGAGACCTGGAGAGGCATACAAGCCACAGTGTCTTGCACCCACTAAGAAATTTGGTGGAGGAACAATGATGATCTGGGGATGCTTCAGCAAGGCTGGAATTGGGCAGATTAAACTTTGTGAAGAAGATATGAATCAAGGCAAATACAAGGTTATCCTGGAAAAACAGTTGCTTCTTTCTGCTCAGGCAATGTTCCCCAACTCTGAGGACCGTTTTTTCCAGCAGGATAATGTGCCATGCCACACAGCTAGGTCAATCAATGTGTGGATGAAGGACCACCACATCAAAACTCTGTCATGGCCAGCCCAAGCTCCCGCTATGAACCCCATTGAAAACCTCTGGAATGAAATCAAGAGGAGATGGATAGTCACAAGCCATCAAACAAAGAAGAACTGCTTCCATTTTTGCACCAGGAGTGGCATAAGGTCACCCAAAAGCAGTGTGAAAGACTGGTGGAAAGCATGCCAAGACGCATGAAAGCTGTGATTAAAACTCATAGTTATTCCACAAAATATTAATTTCTGAACTCTTCCTGAGATAAAACATTAGTATTGTTGTTTCTAAATGATTATGAACTTGTTTTTTTTGCATTATTTGAGGTCTGAAAGCAATGCATTTTTTTGTTATTTTGACCATTTCTCATTTTCAGAAAATAAATACAAAATGTATTGCTTGGAAATTCGGAGACATGTTGTCAGTAGTTTGTAGAATAAAAGAACAATTTACATTTTACTCAAACATATAACTATAAAAAGGAAAATCAGAAAAACTGACAATTTTGCAGTGGTCTCAATTTTTGCCAGTGCTGTATGTATGGTAATATGGCAGGTTTAGTTTGCAAAACGGAACAGATGTAGTCCCTTCTTAAGTATTATTCACCATAGGCTTAGAGATAGTTTCCTGTAACTAATTAATTCTCTCCCTGATCATCCAGCATTCATAGTTTGTGACTTAAACAGGAACAGTGATGATCCATCTGTTTTCTGGGTGATGTCTCTAATACTGCGAAAACCAAGATCTTTGTCATTTGAGGAGATTAAATATCTTAAACGTTAATTATTAAAAGGATTATTATAAAGAACATTCCAAATTATTGTGAGTCCTATTAAATTACATATAGTAAATATATCGTATATTATGGAAGGGCATTTTCTTTATTCTTATGTGACACTCATAGCAATCCATATATTATATTATAATATATATGCCATAAAAGAACTGTATTTAATGTGCTAAAACACAAGCACCTATGCGCTATATATGTGTATATATTATATAATACTGTGCAAAAGTTTTAAGCAGGTGTTAAGCAGGTATAGAAAAAAAAAATAGGTGTATACTAGAGAGGGGCAAATAGTGAAATATTCGGGTTCAGATTATGCTATGCAAATACCAAGTACTATTCCAGTACTAGTCATGAATAATGAATCTAATGCAAGTCAATGGAGAAGCCGAGCATTTGACTTGAAGGTTTCCCAGAAAAATGCTCAGTTCCCCATTGACTTGCATTAAATTGGTTATTCGTGACGAATACTGAAATAGTACTCTGTATTCAGAAAGCATAATCCGAACCCGAATATTTCACTATTGACCCATCTCTAGTGTATAGCTGATTTTTATAAATTAACGAACAAAAGACAAAGCTAGTTTAAATTAGTATTTGGTGTGACCTCCCTATGCCGTTAAACAGCATCAATTCTTCTTGGCACACTTGCATACAGTTTTTGAAGGAAAAATTCAAGGACTTCTTGTTCTGCGTAAAGCTCAAGATAGTTCTTAAAAAGGGTATTCTCAAGTGTAGAAGTTTTCCCTTACCCATTGGATAAAAAATAAAATACCAATCGCTAGCCGTCCAACCGTTGGAACCTCAAACTGATCTTGAGAACTGGGGTTCTGAAAAGCCTCGTGTGAATGGAGTGGTGGTCAATCACGCGCACTGGATATCTTCAGATTATGAAGGAAAGTAAGGATGATGTGTCAATCATCTGATGCACTACATTTCCTGGGCCGATCACTGCATGTTCGGTCCTGAGTGTTGCCCATTTATTGGCATGTTATTAAAAGAGCTTGAACAGCACTTTTTGTAACCAGTCCATTTTTAAATCCTTCAGTAGGAAAGGCTTTGCTGATGCAGTATAAGTACTTTGTGTATTCTTGCTGTGCTTCGTCTTGCCATTATGTATGAAATGTGACTTGAAACTGTCTTCCTCAACCTCACCTTAGTAGCATCATTTGGCTGTTCCTCACCCAATTTGAAGCCTTTTACACAGCTGTTTAAGTTAAAGAAGCACTCTCACTAATTTTTAAATTGTGTGTTTATGTGCATGTAGTGTAGTCTGCGTGTATTAGTATACTCGCCTACCTCTCTCTGCCGTCTAACGCGGGAGTTCTGCTCTCCTCACTGAGACCTGCAGGCCCATTCTACGCTCTATGCGTGAGCCAGAAGTCTCATTTACAATAAAAGCTTATGGCGTTCTGTTTTGACGCTCCATAGATTTACATTGAAAAAGTCACTCAGAGCATAGCGCGAAGCAGAGAGTCTGTATAGGAGGTGATGTTACTGACAGAATGAGAAGATTGGTGCTGGGCACCAGAGGGAGCAGTGTCAATTGAGTTTATTATCACACTCCTTCACCTCCTATAAACAATCTCTTGCCCGCTCCTGCCGCTTGCACCTCAAGGACATCTATAGAATCCGCTCCTTTCTTACAATGGAAACGTCAAAAACCCTCACTGTGGCCCTGATCCACTCCCGGCTTGACTACTGTAACTCTCTATTAATTGGTTTACCCCTAACTAGACTCTCTCCTCTACAGTCCAACCTTAATGCAGCAGTCAGGGTCACCTATCTGGTTAACCATTATTCGGATGCTTCTGTTCTGTGCCAGTCATTGCACTGGCTGCCCATATATCACAGGATTTAATTGAAATTGCTTGTTCTCACCCACAAAGGTCTCCACAGTGTGGCAACCCCCTACATCTCCACCCTTATCTCTGTCTATCACCCTACCCATTCTCTATGCTCTGCAAACGACTTTCGACTAACATCCACACTAATCCGAACCTCCCCCTCCGGGATACAAGACTTCTCCCGAGCTGCACCAATCCTCTGGAACGCTCTACCCCAAGAAGCTAGGACGAATCACAACATCACAACTAACTCTGCTTCAGACGCTGCCTAAAAATACATCTTTTTAGGGTGGCCTATCACACTCCCTAATCAAATTAAATTCACATAGTCCCTCCACGACCTCTCAGAACGCAACTCTCCATCAAACTCCACCGCATCCAAATGCATCTCAAAGTTTTAGATGACTGGTTCAGGCAGCCTTTATCTATCCTCCATTTCCTTGAGATGGCTGGATTGTCACTGTAAATAAGCACCTGTTATAGATTTTAAGTTCTCATGAGCAGGGTTTTCTTTTTTACTCTAATTATAGTATTTTCTATAACTGTTACTCGTTTGTATATGAACCTCCTGAATTGTAAAGCGCTGCAGAATATGTTGGCACTATAGAAATAAAGATTTATTATTATTACACTCACACAACATTATATCCACATACACACACATTTAATAAATTAAAAAGATAGTGGGAGTGCTTCATTAGTTATCATATGCAGGTTGAAACACAATTTACTATTACTTATCGCAGTTATATCGCCTGTTTGGTATAATTGACTCATTCACTTTACATTGTTATTTTTTAAAAAATAAACTATTAACACCTCTATTTTGAAAGCACTCACTATGCAGAATTTTCTCCTAAAAAGTTCTACTTTGGTTTCATCTGACCAGAACAGTTAGTTGTGTCCCCTAGATGTGCAAAGCTAGTAGAGACATTGCCTAAAGACTAGCGATGAGCGAACCTGAGGTTTGATTTTCGAACCGAACACGAAATTTTAAAAAATCAAGGCTCGGATGCTTTATGTGCAAACTTCACTTGTGCGAGCAACGCTGTGCTCAGGTACGCTCGGTGCCCAGCCCAGTGCAAGCCGCTTTGTGTAGTGTGCAACCCAAAAAATTGTTTGAAAAAGCTTACTTACCGTCCCCCGGAAGTGATCTGCTTATGGCTGGCTGTATGTGGGTGGAGACTCAAACTGTCAATCAGTTACTTGCTCCGGCGTTCGAGTCAAGTTCAAGCCTGTGGAGGCTCGGCTCATTTGCTGCGGGTGAACCGAATGTCCACGGAACCGCTCATCTCTACAAAGACTTGCATTAGTAATTGCAGCGAAAGGTGGTCTTACAAAGAACTGACTCACTGGGGCTGAATACAAATAATGAATGTCACAATAGTCATATTTAAATTTTTTAAATATTTTAGAAAACAATGTATTCATTTCCTTTAAACTTCCCAAATACTTCCTACTTTGTGTTGTATTTTACATAAAATGCCTATAAAATGCATTTAGGTCTGTGTGTGTGTAACATGAAAAAATGTGGAATATGAATAGTAATGAGCGAGAACTACCATGCTCGGATTTTTCGAAAAAATGCTGGAGACCCCCATTGACTTCCATTATACTCGGTACATGATTTGAGCCCGTCCGAGCATCAGACTGCTCATTACAAGTACCAAGCATGGCAGTATTCACTTATCACTATGTATGAATCCTTTTTCAAGGCCCTATATATATCATGTACACAAAACGGCAACTGTGTACGAGAAATCTAAGTACCCATGCACATTATATGTGGTCTAGCGGTGACTTAATGCCCTAATCTTCATTGAGAACAGATATACTTGGATCATGTATGATGAAAGTAGGAGATGGGATTCTGAGGAATTAACATTTAGGAGACACCTACATGAGGTCTACGGCAATCATCAGATTTCAAGTCTCACTGGGTACGGGGACTGAGGAGTGTGTTGATGACCTTTGCATAAATTCACACCAGTGTATAAAAAATCATACCAGTGTCATCCAGAAAACATCATCTGTCATCCGTATGCAATCCATTTTTATACATCAACAGTTATTAAAAATGTATAAGCCTAAGTACGGTTTCCCATGTTAAAGAATTGCAATGAAACCATAAAAATCAGATGTTGTATGGTGGCTGCATAGCATGGAATCGGATTTTTATTGCACACCCAAAGACTTGAATGGGCGAGTCTCATCAGGCACAGGGAAGAGACCAGTGCATCCCCAGTGAATAACACTGGTCTGAGCGCTGTCCGTTTTTTCATGTATATGGCTTTGTCAAAATATGGTCATGTAAACTTAACCTGCGGAAAATGCTGGCACTATAAAGGCAACATTTACTGCATGTGTGCTTTGAAAAATCCGAAATAGAATTAATTTCAGAAGAAAAATGTATTCTCTGTAAATACAATCTGCATTATTACAGTCAGTCCAAGTACTTGTTGGTACAGATGGAGCGCAAGCTGCTGTACCAGAAGTAATATTTGTTTTTGTCTTATGAGAAAAAAACAATGACAACATGAAGTTAGAAACTAAATACAGCAATATAGAGCAATCTATTATGATGTGCCTTATATTAAATTGTCACACCATCTTGAAAGCAAAGCGTTCACCACTCTGTGTGGTAAATTGGCTCCCTCATGATAAAGTGGTTGAAGAGCTAAATAAAACGTAGTTTTCCATTTTTTAATTTCTCCTCTCCATTCTGGAGTTATTGGCTTCTAAAGTTTAGGACACCTTTTCCCGTTCAACCAAAGGGGCATAAAAAGAAATTTTTATCTGGGTGCATTTATCTTTTCCCCTGTAAGACATTATCCAATCAGAAGAAGGCAGCATCATACAAGAGGAGAAGAAAGCAAGCATCACAATCACTGTATTTAATGACATTACAGCACAGCTCTCCTCCTCTCCTAGTGCTCATAATGACAGTAAGGGGTACTTCACACACAGCGAGATCGCTACTGAGATCGCTGCTGAGTCACGTTTTTTGTGACCTCATTAGCGATCTCGCTGTGTGTGACACTGAGCAGCGATCTGGCCCCTGCTGTGAGATCGCTGCTCGTTACACACAGTGCTGGTTCGTTTTTTTATTGTTGCTCTCCCGCTGATAAGCACACACCGCTGTGTGTGACAGCGAGAGAGCAACAATCCTGAATGTGCAGGGAGCAGGAGCCGGCGTCTGACAGCCTGCGGTAAGCTGTAACTAAGGTAAACATCGGGTAACCAAGGTGGTTACCCGATATTTACCTTCGTTACCAGCCTCCGCAGCTCTCACGCTGCCAGTCCCGGCTCCTGCTCCCTGCACAGCTAAGCTAAGCGGTGTGCGCTGGTAACTAAGGTAAACATCGGGTAACCATACCCGATGTTTACCTTAGTTACCAGTGTCCACAGCTTCCAGACGCCGGCTCCGTGCAAGCGCAGCGTCGCTTGCACGTCGCTACTGGCTGGGGGCTGGTCACTGGTCGCTGGTGAGATCTGCCTGTTTGACAGCTCACCAGCGACCATGTAGCGATGCAGCAGCGATCCTGACCAGGTCAGATCGCTGGTCGGATCGCTGCTGCATCGCTAAAAGTGTGAAGGTACCCTAAGTGCCAAGAGTGAGGAGATTTCAGTGTGATAAGGATACATACATTATTCTCACCACATCACAGTGAAAATGTCTGTTCTGACCTTCTCAGTCGGTTTCTTTTTTCCCCCTGTATAACGCTGCCTTCTTTGATTGATTAACAACATGCAGGAAAAAAAGTTAATGCCTCAAAGAAGAATTACTGCTAAAGCCATGTTGGAATGGGAAATTAGCATATTAGACACCCTAAATTTCGGAAGGCAATCTCTCTGCAATGGAGAAGGAAACTAAAAGAGAAACTATTTTGATGAGTTTCACAGCCCCTTTATCAGGAGTAGTCAGCTTAACATGCAAAACAATGGTGAATGAAATCCTCTTTAACCCCTTTCCCACATCTACTGTACATGTAGCACAAGTTGTGTAAGGAGTGGGCTGAGAGGCTAAGGGTACCGTCTTACTAAACAAAGTACCAGTGATTCCGACCATGATACGACCTGGTAAGGATCGCTGGTGCGTCGCTACATGGTCACTGGTGAGCTGTCAATCAGGCAGATCTCACCAGCGACCAGCCACTTGTGTAGCGATGCTGCGCTTGGTAACCAGGGTAAATATCGGGTAACTAAGCAAATCGCTTTGCTTGGTTACCCAATATTTGCCCTGGTTATCAGCGTACACCGCTTAGCGCTGGGTCCCTGCACACGTAGCCAGGGTACACATCGGGTTACTAAGCAAAGCGCTTTGCTTAGTTACCCAATATTTACCCTGGCTACGTGTGCAGGGAGCCAGCGCTAAGCGGTGTACGCTGGTAACCAGGGTAAATATTGGGTAACCAAGCAAAGCGCTTTGCTTAGTTACCCAATATATACCCTGGTTACCAGCGTACACCGCTTAGCGCTGGCTCCCTGCACACATAGCCAGGGTACACATCGGGTTACTAAGCAAAGCGCTTTCCTTAGTTACCCAATATTTACCAGGATGGGGGTATATTATGAGCAGGATGGGGGTATATTATGAGCAGAATGGGGGTATATTATGAGCAGGATGGGGGTATATGAATAGGATGGGGGTATATGAGCAAAATGGGTTATATAACAGGATGGGGGTATATACAGGATGAATGTATATAGCAGGATGGGGCCATATGCCAGGATGGGGTATATAGCAGGATGGGGCCATATGCCAGGATGGGGTATATAACAGGATGCGGCCATATGCCAGTATATAGCAGGATGTGGGCTATACCAAGATGAGGGACATATACTGCATATACAACACAGGAGGATCATTACCAGGCTGGGGTACCTTAGTAGAGAAATTGGGGAAATTACCCCCATAACAGTGTCAGCAGCAGATCCTCATCCCATAACTGTTTCAAGACCACATTTTTTGCTAAAAATTTTATTTTCCTATTTTCGTCCTCTAAAACCAGGGTGCGTCTTATGGTCCGATGCAACTTATAGTCCAAAAAATACGGTATGTCCTTTTCGGTGAATGAATGTTCGGCCAAAAACTGACACCGAACCTCGGGTTCATTCATTTCTAATTGCAATCAAGGTGGCTGGGCTTCAAATAACATTATTTTTATTATATATAAAAATACTGAAGCATTGCTGTATATATCATATACTGTAGATTGCAGATTCAAGTAACCCAAGAAGGCTAACAAATACAGTAAATCACCCCTTTTTTGCCACTAAAAATAAACTGTCACGTAGCTCAATTGTAGGGTAAGTAGGAATCTATGACTATGTTCAGTGAATTCACGATTCTTGAAGTTATGGATCCCACAAATTCATGGATTATAAAAGGTAATGTATCATCAGGATTTCACCCCCAAACTATTTATATGCACATGTAACTCTTTCAATGACAAGTGTGGCAATACCTTTACATGGCCGGTCTGTTACTGAGAAATTTGAATTGATATGTAAATGAGACTGTATACATGAAGTATCTGTCACTATAGATATATTCCCTGCTCAGTACCACCTCCTCCTGTTTGACTGATGACCCATTTCACCTGAAGTCACACAGCATAAAGGGTGTTCTTCAAGCAGGTAAATGTGGCACTGGGCAGTGAATAGAGCTGGAGTGACAAAGGCTTCAAATCTACTATATACTTTTACATATCAATTCAAACACTGATTTCTAAGTAACGGAGGAACAAATTGGCCATGTAAATGTATTGCTGGACTTGTCTTTGAAAGAGCTGACATTCTCTGTAAAACATCTCAGTAGTGTCTTAGTACCCAATGAATGTTTTACATTTAACCTTTATTGCACCATCTGCTGAAATTTTAGAACTATTTAAAAAATGTATGGCCACACGTCAGGTCATGACTTTTAGTAAAATGACTACACACCAAAGAGTGTGTTATTACTATGCAAGCTAACAGTGACTAGGAGCAACTGTTTCAACAAAGACCAAAAGCTACAGCTCCAACTGGAAAACAAAGCCTAACAGGTGTATTGGTGCTTTCTTCTAAGCCGAGCCTGCATAGCTGGAATTGTAACCCCTCCTACAGAAATAGTCAATCCTCCCCCAGGAGCTGCCATTCAGTTATTTCTTATATTTATGTTATATTCAGTTTTATTCTGAAAAAACCCCACAAAAATTATTGGATTAGAAATTACAGCCTATAACAATAATTTCATCTATACATATTTCCAGCAACTGACTACTGTGCGACTACGTGTCCCTACAAGCAGAAGTAAAGGTCTTGTGAATTTGATCCAACTAGACATGTTCATAGAACCTCCAACATTAAAGTACCACTAGAAGTTTTTTTTATTATTTTAATTCCCCCCTCCCATTAGCCATCAGTAGTGTGTGCATTAAAACACAGTTAAGTCACGTCACATGCACACGTTGAGTATTTGACCTCAGTATTTGTAGCCAAAACCAGGAGTGGAACAATCAGAGGAAAAGTCTAATAGAAACACGGGCATCACTGCATTTTTTATCCACTTTGGCTTACAAATACTGCGGTAAAAAGCTTGGCAAACACTCAACGTGTCCTTACCCATAGTTGTCTTTTTCCATTTCTATCACTACTTAGGTCCTCCCCTGCAACACAGAAGATACTGGTCAAAACTATGGTCACATGATGCAGGAGAGCACCAGAAGGACACTGGAAATTAGCAATGGGTATGTATATTAAAGCACACATTGTACACACATTGTTGATGGCTAACAGAGAGGGCAAAAAAACAGCACTGTGGTGGTTATTTAACCATTTGTAGAAAGAGGTTGTTGTTGATTTACATTACTGAGTATACTGAGAGTTGTAGTTCCAGAGGCTGAGGAGCTACAAGTTGCTTATACACTTCATCTGCCAGGCTTCAGATGTTTGACTACGAGAGAACACTAGGCTGTAACTGTTGCCTGGGATGTCCTGTATAGAAGACAGTTTCTGAATTCCTTCATTCTACTGCTAGTACCAAAGAATTGTAAACCTCATGAGTCATTCTACAAATTAGTATAACCTAACATTCCAAGACACTAGCAGACACAGACAGAAAAGGGCCTCTGTGCAAGAACAATATTTGGGACCTCTTCAGCCCAAGAGTTCAGCAAACTGCACAATTCTACCTGCTTTGGAGGTAGGAATAGGCTTTTTACCTCCTGGGGACAGGTTGCACCAATGTTATAACAAAAAATAGTTATCAGCCACTCCACCACCATCTGCAACTCCTGGCATAGAGAAGGGGATGCACGGATCAGAGTCCAGCTGGTCATCAGAAGAAGCAATCCAAAGAAATCCAAGAAAAATCCAGCAATGCCAAACGATAAAAAATTCCAAAACTTTATATCACATTTTAAAATTCCATGGTTAGAACTCCATTAAAAGGTAAACAGATGACGCGTTTCGGATCCAACAGATCCTTACTCATCAGTATTCGGATTCAGCAGATATAAGTAAGGAACTGTTAGATCCGAAATGCGTAATCTGTTTCCCTTTTAATGGAGTCCTAACCATGGAAGTTTAAAATGTGATATAAAGTTTTGGATTTTTTTATCGTTTGGGATTGCTGGATTTTTTTGGATTGCACCACTTTATGTCCGCCCCTGTTCCAAAATACTCTTGACTTTCAAAGCCTCTTGAAATGCAGGGCTAGTCCTCTACTACGGTAGTAATTTGGTGCTTATGTGGCCATTCATCTTATTTAAATTTAGGCTATATAGATACACTAGATTTAGTACCCACCATTGCCCGGGATAGTAACGGTCTTTGTCTCTCTCCCACGCTCCCCCTGTCTGCCTGTCTCTGCGCGTCTGTCTCTGCACAGAAATCATATTAGCTGACACATAAGCTTCTTATACAAAGAATGTCCTTCGTTGCCTATAGCAACCAATTAGGGCTTCTATTAATGACCAGTAGCTTCCAACTCCATTGACTTTAATGTATGCAAATTTTTGGGTGAATAACTAACGCATGGGGTTAAAGTTTCCCCTCAAAACATAGTCTATGACGTTCCCTTAGTCACATGAGGTTTCTGTGCAAAATTTTATGATTGTAAATGCGACAGTGTGGATTCCTTTAGCGGACATACACACACATACGTGCAGCTTTATATATTAGATAATGCTCTCCTGTTTTTTCCCTCGCTACCATTTCATTTTTTGTCCTCTCTAACCCTTTCTACATCCCGCTCAGTCTGAACATCATGTGGTAAATGTAGTTTATTGCACTGATTATCATCTTTTGCGGTTATACATGTATTTAGAGGGAGCTATAGTACTTCTTTTTGTCAGCTGATTATTATTTGCATGCCTTCATGCACAGTCTTCACTGAATACAGGTTTTACCCCAGAAGTGAGCATTTTGATAATGACTGATCAATTCTAGCAGAGAAAGAAGCAAATTGACTTATAAGATCTATTACAAAGTTGCTTATTTTCACGTGTACTATTGATTTATAAAGTAGGTTTTAGGCCCTGTGCACACTAGAAAATGGAATTTAAGAAAATTCCGGACCCTCTGAAAGATTACCGCACCTGCGGTAAAAAACCGCATCGTACCGCACCCAAAATCCACATGTGGTTTTACCGCGATTTGCTGCGGTATGTCCCTGAGTTATTTTGATAGCACAGGGAGATACTCACCTGTCCCCGCTCCTGCTATCCGTGGTGCTGAAGTCTCCCGCGATGCTGTGTCCTGTGCGGCTGTCTCCGGCGCTCTGCTACTTACGAGGCGGCTGTGCAGTGCATAACTGCATATACATGAGCCGGCTTGGAAGCAGGAGACCAGCGTCCGGAGGCAGCCTTGCTGGAGAAGCTGAGTATAAGATCAGTGGTGACTTCAGTCAGCTGATGGGCAGCGACAGCTGGAGACCTCCACCTGTCACTGCAAAGCACATGAGTGAAGTCACGGCTGATCCCGCGTGGCTCACTTCACTTGCCGCCTGACCCTCACAGTGAGCAGTCGTGGTCTATGGCGCTCGCTGTGAGTGTCAGGTGTAGCAGAGCTGGAAGCGTCGTGGGACCTCGTGTGGATTACGACGGACCCGGAGGTGTGTTTTGTGGGTTAGTAAAGTGGTGAAAGAGGGTGGGCTTTTGTCTTTTATTTCAAATAAAGGATTTTTGGGTGTGTGTGTTCACTTACAGTTTAGTGATGGGGGGGGGGTGTCTCATAGACACCTGCCATCACTAAGCAAGGACTTAGTAGCAGCTATGGGGTGCTGCCATTAACTCCTTTTTACCCCGATTGCCACCACATCAGAGCAACGGGAAGAGCCGGGAAAAGTCCCGGGACTGTCGCATCTAATGGATGCGGCAATTTCAGGCAGCTGCTGGCTGATCATTTTAGGCTGGGGGGCTCCTCAGCCTGAGAATACCAGCCCCGAGCTGTGAGGCTATATCCTGGCTGGTTATCAAAATTGGGGGGACCGCACGCCGTTTTTTTTTTAAAATGAATTATTCATTTATTTTACTGTATGCTATAGACCCACCCACCGGCGGCTGTGATTGGTTGCACTGAGACAGCTGTCACTCAGTGTGGGGGCATGTCTGCCTGCGACCAATCACAGCCACCGGTGAGCAAGGAAGGCGTGAATATTTTAAGAGCCTAATGAGCAGCGGCTCTGGAAGATGAAAGAGCTGCCGCGGGGAGCAGTGTGACAGTCGCCCGGTCATCGGTGAGTATGTAGCGCTTGCTCCTACCCCTTTGCGCTAGATTCTGTTTCCCATAAACTTTATATGGGGAGCAGCATCTGGCCAGATAAAGGGGATCAATCCTCCGCCGACCCAGAGTCAGCGGGTGATTGATCTGCCAGCCCTCCAAACCGCAGGTACCTGCAGAAATTAAGTGACATGCACATTAATTCCGCAGTGGAATCTCCGCAGCAAAACCTGCAGGGACAAAAAAACGCAGTGTGCGCACAGCATTTTTTTTTATCAGAACAACATGGAGAGACTAGCATTTTTTTTATCCCCATAGGTTTTTCTGGAGAAGGACGGCACAAATGTTATAAACATTTTCTGCAGCATTCCTTCAGCGAAATCCATGGCAATTCCGCGGTAAAATCCGCAGCGTGCGCACAGGGCCTTAAATATGAAAATTTGAACCGCAAAATAGTAATGTTACAGATATTAAATTCTTCAGGCTCCTTAAAACATTATTAATAACTAATGTAGATTTTTATTTAATGACTAGTAGGGTATTAAAGCCAAAACTGTGATGATAGAATGGATTTTACTAGTAAACTGATGCTATAAAAAAAAAAAGTAGAAATAGGTTACGTCATGACATTACTCAATAGTGCTGAGGGCAGGAATGAGAAATCATCGGCACCACATCTGTTACCGGACTTGTGTTATCCACTCTCAGTATGCGCAGCTATGAGGTCACCTGGCGAGCACAACCTTCATTCATAGGTCCTAGCTATTTCTACATACACTCACTGCCTGTATGTTGAATTTCACACATATCTAAGCGTACATGCCTGACGTATAAATGGTGCCTCTATTATCAAACAGAAGGACACAGCACTGCTCAAGCTTCAAACATAAAGGAATATGGGGCAGCACATGACAAACGTCTTGCTCCTGGACATCATGTATGCAGAATCTTGACTGTATACCCCTGAATAACCCATGTGGATGGGCATTCACTTGACAGCAGGTGGGCGATTCAGATCTGTGTTGTAAGAATCTTAATATGGGGCCCAAGCAAGAGGTACATGGAGGTTTTATTGTTCCCTAGAAATATAGGGATCAGACGTTATGTAACGTGCCATGAAAAAAGCTACACAAAAAGACATCCACAGCATGCTAAGGATGTTGAAAAAGGTTAGTCCTTTGCTGTAGGTAGAAATTACATACTAAAGGTGAGCATTAGTTTGAGCAATTTAGACTATCCATTTTGACATTTTCACTAAAATTAACCATTTCATTGCTTGGTTTCAAATTGACTGCCTTGATGCAGCTGTTCCTTGTACCAATGCTTTGTTGTTCAAATGCTCAGTGAATAAGGTCACTTTTTTTTTTTTTTTTAAATACTTCAGTTGCTCCTTAGCAACAAACTACAAATGGCCACCGTAACAGCACACACTAATGCTAAGTGGCAAGTTATAGACTGTTGCTATGGAGGGAATTTCAAATGCCTGTTTAGGGCCTTGTTCGCATGTTGACATCACGTGTGGAAAAGCCTGACATGTGGGAACACTTGACATTTAAATTCCCTCTGTAGCAACGGCCTTCTACTTTCCACATGGTAACAGTACATGCGGGTAAAATGTTTCATGGATTTTTTGAGGTGTAGAATAATTTTTTTGCCGCTCAAAATCATTGCTCTCAATGTGGAACAGCACTGTATAGGCATGTGAACACTGAATTTTTCTGAGGCGGTCAGATCTTATGCATTTTCTAGTAAAGACTGCTTAAGGAAACAGTCCTCCTTTGGGAAGTTTTTGAGCACACCTTTAACCCCTTCAGCTCCAAGCCTATTTTGACCCTAAAGACCAGGCCATTTTTTGCAATTCTGACCAGTGTCACTTTATGAGGTTATACGGTAACTCTGGAACGCTTCAGCGGATCCCGGTGATTCTGAGATTGTTTTTTCGTGACATATTGGGCTTCATGTTAGTCGTAAATTTAGGCCGATGTTTTTTTGCGTTTCTTTGTGAAAAAAAAACGGAAATTTCGCGAAAATTGTGAAAATTTTGTAATTTTCAAACTTTGAATTTTTATGCTCTAAAACCAACGAGACATATGACACAAAATAATTAATAAATAACATTTCCCACATGTCTACTTTACATCAGAACAATTTTGGGGGGAAAAAAAAAATAAGGAAGTTAGAGGGGTTCAAAGTTTATGAGCAATTTTTCATTTTTACAACAAAATTTACAAAGCCACATTTTTTAGGGACCAGATCACATTTGAAGCGATTTTGAAAGATCTACATGACACAAAACACCCAAAAGTGACACCATTCCAAAAACGGCACCCCTCAGGCTACTCAAAACCACATTCAAGAAGGTTAACAACCCTTCAGGTGCTTCACAGTAACTAAAGCAATGTGGAAGGAAAAAATGAACATTTTACTTTTTGCAACAAAAATGTTAATTTAGCCTCAAATATTGCATTTCACAAGGGTAGCAGGATTAAATGAACCCCCAAAATTTGTTGGGCAATTTCTTCTGAGCACGCAGATACCTCATATGTGGCGAAAAACCACTGTTTGGGCGCACGGCAGGACTCGGAAGGGAAGGAGCGTCATATGACTTTTTGAACAGAAAATTAGCTGGAATCGTTAGCCGCACCATGTTGCGTTTGGAGAGTCCCTGAGGTGCCGAAACAGTGGAGCTCCCCCACATGTGACCCCATTTTGGAAACTAGACCCCCATGGCATAGAAAAAAAAAACAGGGCGCATGCACGAATGTTCTGCAAAAAAAGGGGGGGGGGGGACTAGGTGGGATGGAAAAAAGAAGTCCTGTCCAAAGTCGAGTACGACTGCAGGACGATTGCTGATCAGGCACCTATTGTTCAAGTTTTTTTTTTTTTATTTGGGGTGCACAAAAAAAGCAAAAATTAGAGCAACAATTACGTACCTGATCAGCCAATCACGTAGCTGATCAGCACTTGGCGGCAAGCACACATCACGGGGGTGACAGGGGAGGGAGCACACATCACGGGGGTGACAGGGGAGGGAGCACACATCACGGGGGTGACAGGGGAGGGGGCGGGTAGCCGATCACGGGGGTGAGAGGTGGGGGGGGAGTGGGCAGCACATCACGGAGGGGAGGGGGTGCCAGCCGATCACGAGGGGGAGCGGCGGGCAGCACATAACGGAGGGGAGGGGGCGCGCAGCGCATAACGGAGGATAGGGGGCGCGCAGCGAATAATGGAGGAGAGGGGGCGCGAAACGCATGATGGAGGAGAGGGGGCGGGCAGCCGATCACGAGGGGGAGGGGCCGGGCAGCAGATCGGGGAGACCGGTGACACTGTGGCAGACGGAGGAGGGCAGCGGCAGATCGGGAGGGGTGGGGGTGCGGGCAGCAGATCACGAGGGGTGAGGGTGTGGGCAGCAGATCGGGGAGACAGGTGGCAGATCGCGGAGGGCAGCGGCGGATCGGGAGGGGTGGGGGTGCGGGCCGCAGATCACAAGGGGTGAGGGTGCGGGCAGCAGATCGTGGAGACAGGTGGCAGATCGCGGAGGGCAGCGGTGGATCGGGAGGTGTGGGGTTGGGGGTGCGGGCAGCAGATCACGAGGGGTGGGGGTGCGAGCAGCAGATCGGGGAGACAGGTGGCAGATCGCGGAGGGCAGCGGCGGATCGGGAGGTGTGGGAGTGCGGGCAGCAGATCACGAGGGGTGGGGGTGCGGGCAGCAGATCGGGGAGACAGGTGGCAGATCGCGGAGGGCAGCGGATTGGTAGGTGTGGGGGTGAGGGTGCGGGCAGCAGACCACGAAGGGTGGGGGTGCGGGCAGAAGATCGAGGAGACAGGTGGCAGATCGCGGAGGGCAGCGGCGGAGGCGGATCGGGAGGCTTTTCGCCGGTTTCATAAAGTGCAATGGCAGCGCGACAACTTCCGGGTCCCATGCTCCGGTCACATAACAGCAGGGGAACGGAGCTTGTCGCCCTGCCATTGCACTGTATACACTCACTGTGTGTGCTGGCGTGCTCAGGAGAGACAAGTGAAGGTGACGGGGGCGGTCACCGGCAACAGGTCCATGGTGATTGGAGAGATCGGTCACAAGGCCGATCTCTCCAATCAGAGCTGCTGGAACTGGGGGAGGGTGATCCAGTGAGGTCACCTAGCTCCAGCCAATGGACAGTGCTACAGCTGCACTGGTCAGGGCTGGATTTCAATGTTTCAGTCATTTTAAATGGCTGGAACATTACAGTGGCTGTGATTGGTTGAGCGGCGTTCGTCAGCCAATCACAGCCTCCATAGGTCCGGGGAGGAGGCACCACCCCTCCTGAGGTCAGGTACAGGTCCCCTCCTCCCCGAATCTGCGGTTTATGTTAACCAATCGCAGTCACCGGAGGCTCCGGTGCTGCGATTACGCCATGACGGAAAGATCCGTCCTTCGTCTTTAAGGCCCAGGGCACCATGACGGAAAGATCCGTCCATGGTCGTGAAGTGGTTAAAGGGAACCCATCACCAGATTTGTCCCTTATGAGCTGTGGCCACCAACAGTACGTCCGCATATACTGCATTGTAGAATACTGTATATAAGTGCCCATGACGCTCTGTATAATGTAAGGCTGTGTGTGCACGGTGCTCTTTTTGGTGTAGTTTAGATGCAGTTTGTGGCCCAAATCTGCATGGCTCTCTTCATGCCAGCAAAGTCAATGAGACTTCTGAAGTGCTTTGTGCACACTGCTTATTTTTTACTTACAGATTTGGTGCAGAAAATAATCTGCAGCATGTCAATTGTTGGTGCATTTTTCCTTGAGTTTACTTTAGCTCTACCACCAATTAACTTTATAAAAAAACATGCATGGCACAAAATCGCATCAAAACGACTGCTTTTTTTGGTGTGTTTTTCTGGCAGAAGGTGCAGAATTTGCGCAGAAATGTTCTGCACCAAATCTGCAGCGTGAGCACATACCCTAAAAAAGAGCTTTTATTACACTCACCTGTGGGGCGGTCCGGTCTGATGGACGTCACTGGTCTAGGTCTGACACCTCCTCTCTTCTTGTGATCACTGTCCTCTTTCCTTGCTCCGTGTGGATGACGTGTTCTACATCATCCACACAGAGTCCGCCATTGTGGTCCTGCGGAACTTGCACCTATCTCTGCCCTACCGCAGAAGCACTATATGAAAACAAGCCTTAAGAAAATTTTAAGGGTAAAGTCACACAATGCAAACACGCTACCTGGTTGACAGCTAGCTCTGCAAACATATGCTACAGGGTAGGGGGAGTGATAACGCTACACTCACTGCAATGAGAAAGAAGCAAGTGGTAAAGGGAGAATAAAACTTCATTTTCTCTCTGTAGCTGCTGTTCCACTAAGCCTGTCTAACATGATTTAAATGTTATTTATATGCAGAATAACCCTATATCTGCAGGTTAATACCTTTCTTTGGATGTGCCAGATTGCCATTAATACACAATGTCTATCCCACCTCCAAAGCCTTGAGCTCCATCATCTGGCCCCGAAGAAAAGTACTCAAACTTCAAATAGAGGAAAAACAAAGTACATATTAATAAATGTAAGTACATCTCATCCTCTGGAGGTCAAAGGGGTATTCCCATCATACATTTAATTAAGCAGAAAATGTGTCAAAAAATATGTTTGTAATGTACAGTCATTAAAAATTATGCCCCATTCAAAAAAATAACCAGATTTCATCTCCTGGAATAGGCCTCCTGTGTTGTCAGTGAGTTTAATCTCTCCATTACAAGTTGCACAGTCCCTTTCATCCTAAAAAGAAAAATAGTCCCCCTAGCGTACAAACATAAGTGACACACAGGTCTGACAGAGCATGTAGGATCCAGAATGCAGGACAGTGTGTGCAGTGCAGATACACTCCCTGCGTCGCAGAGCTCTGGCAGCTGGGTGAGATCATGCTGCTTCAACTGCGCGCATTGTCAAACCTGTGTGAGCGTGGAGAAGGTCTGTCTGTGCTCACACAGCTCTGACATAATACACAGTGCAGAGCAGTATGTCTGTGATGACTGCACATGCTCCCCAGCATTTTGGATCCTCCACGCACTGTCATAGCTGTGTGAACTTAGGGAGTGTGTCTGCAATCACGTCACATGCTCTCCAGCATTCTGGATCCTCCGCACGCGGTCAGAGCTGTGTGAGTGCGAGGAGTGTGTCTGCAATCACGTCACACGCTCCCCAGCATTCTGGATCCTCTGCACGCTGTCATTGCTGTGTGAGTGCAGGGAGTGTGTTTGCAATCCCGTCACACTCTCCCCAGCATTCTGGATCCTCCGCACGCTGTCATTGCTGTGTGAGTGCAGGGAGTGTGTTTGCAATCACTTCACATGCTCCCCAGCATTCTGGATCCTCCGCACGCTGTCAGAGCGGTGTGAGCACGGGGAGTGTGTCTGCAATCACGTCACACGCTCCCCAGCATTCTGGATGCTCAGCACGCTGTCAGACCTGAGTGAGTGCAGGGAGTGTGTTTGCAATCACGTCACACGCTACCCAGCATTCTGGATCCTCCGCACGCTGTTAGACCTGTGTGAGTGCGAGGAGTGTGTTTGCAATCACGTCACATGCTCCCCAGCATTCTGGATGCTCCGCTCGCTGTCAGACCCGTGTGAGTGCGAGGAGTGTGTTTGCAATCACGTCACACGCTACCCAGCATTCTGGATCCTCCGCACGCTGTCAGAGCGGTGTGAGTGCAGGGAGTGTGTTTGGAATCACTTCACACGCTCCCCAGCATTCTGGATCCTCTGCAAGCTGTCAGAGCGGTGTGAGCACGGGGAGTGTGTCTGCAATCACGTCACACGCTCCCCAGCATTCTGGATGCTCAGCACGCTGTCAGACCTGAGTGAGTGCGAGGAGTGTGTCTGCAATCACGTCCAACGCTCCCCAGCATTCTGGATCCTCTGCACGCTGTCAGAGCTGTGTGAGTGCGAGGAGTGTGTCTGCAATCACTTCACACGCTCCCCAGCATTCTGGATCCTCCGCACGCTGTCAGAGTGGTGTGAGTGCAGGGAGTGTGTTTGGAATCACTTCACACGCTCCCCAGCATTCTGGATCCTCTGCAAGCTGTCAGACCTGTATGAGTGCGAGGAGTGTGTCTGCAATCACGTCCAACGCTCCCCAGCATTCTGGATCCTCCGCACGCTGTCAGAGCTGTGTGAGTGCGAGGAGTGTGTCTGCAATCACTTCACACACTCCCCAGCATTCTGGATCCTCCGCACGCTGTCACAGCGGTGTGAGTGCAGGGAGTGTGTTTTGAATCACTTCACACGCTCCTCAGCAAGCTGTCAGACCTGTGTGAGCACGGGGAGTGTGTCTGCAATCACGTCACACGCTCCCCAGCATTCTGGATGCTCCGCACGCTGTCAGACCTGTATGAGTGCGAGGAGTGTGTCTGCAATCACGTCCAACGCTCCCCAGCATTCTGGATCCTCCGCACGCTGTCAGAGCTGTGTGAGTGCGAGGAGTGTGTCTGCAATCACGTCACATGCTCCCCAGCATTCTGGATGCTCCGCACGCTGTCAGACCTGTGTGAGTGCGAGGAGTGTGTCTGCAATCACGTCACATGCTCCCCAGCATTCTGGATCCTCCACACGCTGTCAGAGCTGTGTGAGTGCGAGGAGTGTGTCTGCAATCACGTCACACGCTCCCCAGCATTCTGGATCCTCTGCAAGCTGTCAGAGCTGTGTGAGTGCGAGGAGTGTGTCTGCAATCACGTCACATGCTCCCCAGCATTCTGGATGCTCCGCATGCTGTCAGACCTGTGTGAGTGCGAGGAGTGTGTCTGCAATCACGTCACATGCTCCCCAGCATACTGGATGCTCCGCACGCTGTCAGACCTGTGTGGGTGCGAGGAGTGTGTCTGAAATCACTGCACACACGCTCCCCAGCATTCTGGATCCTCCGCACGCTGTCAGACCTATGTGTGCACGGGCAGCATCTCACTTATGCTTTATTAGCCAGGGGGACTATTTTTTTTTATGATGAAAAGACCTGTGCAGGCGCAGCCCTTGTGATGAGCAGTTAATACTCACTGACATAACATCAGGGGGCATATTCCAGAAGATGAAATGTGGTTATTTTTTCAATGGAGCATCATTTTTAATAGCTGTAAATTACAAAAATATTCAACAACACATTTTCTGCTAAATTTACTGTATCTTTTATGATGGGAATACCCCTTTAAGGCTATCAGGTGTTGCTGAAAATTTTGGCTGCAGATTTGGTGACAAATCCACAATAATTCCATATGTTACTTGCGGATTTCAACCTACTCCATTCTCTAAGGACTGGATGGGGTGAAAACCGTAATGAAAATCTGAATAATAATGAGCATGTTACAGATTAGAAATCTGTACCATACTTTCATTTTTGTGAGGATTTATTTCCACATTGTTTGACATGGATTTTGAAATATCCATTTACTTGTACTTTACTGCACATTACTGCAGATTAATGCAGCGGTATCTGCACCACAAATTTACGACGTGTGCACTTGGCTTAAGCCTTGTTTATATATTACTGAATGACACAATGACAGTGAAGTGCAACTTTTCATAGCAAGAAGTTACAGAACAAACAAGTGACCTAACCCTAATAATAGCGAAAACATTAAAGGAATGTACATGAAGAAAAAAAAAAAACCTCCACACACCTAGTGAATGCACTTTCCCACAGTAGGTAATCTCAGCTCACATACATGAGTTCATTTATCATTAACCAAAACTGCAAGGTGTGCGACTGCTGAACATGCAAACAATCCGCCATGACTGCTCCAACATCTTAGTAACATATGACTCCAACATACAAATCAATGTTCAGATATATTTTGTCTTGCATTAGAATCCTATTTGCCTTTAATAATATAAAGTCACTGCACACATAAGTGCATGATGCACCCCAGGCCTCATTCACGCGTCGGTATGTTTTTGTTCAATAGGCAGGTTAACTTGTTCGCTTTTCTGCAGATTTTTGGTCCGCAGATAAAACGTCCAATTTATACCCACTTTGAATGAAATAACTAAAACCCAAAGTGTATTTATGGGGTCCGTGTTGCATCATTAAGCAGTGTATTTCTCACTGTCAAATGGATAGGAAGAGACTGGAAACCTACTGACGGAAAAAAGGGACAAAAAACAAAAATTGCATGACAATTGGATAAACAACCAGATGTGAAGAGGTGTAAGAAATACTTATCAACAGACACATGAAACTTGCCCAAGGCTGGGCATATAAATAAGGCTTTATTCACACATCTATGGTGTACTGCTAGCAACGGATACACCCAAAAATCATATACACTGACATACTCCACTATTAATACAACTATATAACTGACAAAAAACCCCAAAACACCACCTTAAGCTGCCTGATGGAACTAATTATTTGATGGATGACCATAGGAGACACGGGCAACCAGTCATACAGTTGCATCCGTTCAGCAGGACCATGCAAGTTCACTGTGTGAATTTACGGTTATTTAGCGGTTAGCACAGGATCCTGTGTGCAAATACCGCCAAGGACAACATCTGCAAGGAGTTTGTATGCTCTCCCCGTGTTTGTGTGAGATTTCTCCAGGTTCATACCACACTCCAAAGAAATATTGATAGGGAATTTAGATCGTGATACCGTACGTGGACAGTGATGAGATTGACTGTAAAGTGCTGTGGACTGAATGACACTGTATAAGTAAAATAAATACATTTAGAGTCAACTCTCATTACACCGACAGCAATTTCACTTAAAGGGAACCTGTCAGCAGAAATTTCAACTAAAACCTAACAGATTCCCCCTCTGCAGCTCCTGGGCTGCATTCTAGAAAGGTCCCTGTTATTATTGGGCCCCCTTTCTGACCCAAAAAAAGAGTTTATATCGAGGTACCTTTTTGGCTTCTGATTCTCTAAATGTGTCACGGGGGCGGGCTGCCTGATGGCCGTTATTCTGCCCCCTGTTCCTGTATGCCGCCCCCATCGCCGATTTCTATACTTCTGGACGCCGCCCACTGCTCCAGCCATCCCCGCGCATGCCCAGTGCTCATCTCTCGTGGATGAGCACTGTGCCCAGTGTCATCGGTGGTGACGTGCGCGCAGGGTTTAGATTATGGGCGGTGCTGTGATGTTAATTACCAAGCAACCGCCCATAATCGCGGGACCGCGCATTCCCCCTCGGCCTGCTTTCTGCGCAAGCGCGCTGCAGCTGAACTCACGTCACCTCCTTCCCATCTTGCCCTGAGGCAGGAAATAGATGGGAGGAGCGCGGAGCAGTGACTACACCGATCAGGAGGAGTTCAGCTGCAGCGCGCTTGCGCAGAAAGCAGGCCGAGGGGGAATGCGCGGTCCCGCGATTATGGGCGGTTGCTTGGTAATTAACATCACAGCACCGCCCATAATCTAAACCCTGCGCGCACGTCACCACCGATGACACTGGGCACAGTGCTCATCCACGAGAGATGAGCACTGGGCATGCGCGGGGATGGCTGGAGCAGTGGGCGGCGTCCAGAAGTATGGAAATCAGCGATGGGGGCGGCATACAGGACCAGGGGGCAGAATAACGGCCATCAGGCAGCCCGCCCCCGTGACACATTTAGAGAATCAGAAGCCAAAAAGGTACCTCGATATAAACTCTTTTTTTGGGTCAGAAAGGGGGCACTATAATAACAGGGACCTTTCTAGAATGCAGCCCAGGAGCTGCAGAGGGGGAATCTGTTAGGTTTTAGTCAAAATTTCTGCTGACAGGTTCCCTTTAACGAGCCCATATCTCACCTGACTTAGATCAACCATGGATGTTTAGTTCATCCCTCAGACATCTGCTGTCAGGGGCCAGTGAGCAAGAGCACCACACACGCCAGATTTTCACTGATGTGTATGGCGGCCTCCTCACAGATTAGTATGTTGATTTTCAATGGCTGCCCAATAACGTTGTTCTCTAGGGTGATACGTTGCTACCAGAGGTATCTTCCCATTTAGTACACTAGTGTTTATGTGTATAAGGCCTCGGTTCCACTTGCGTTTTACATTGACAAGTATAAACTGATAAAGCATAAGCGTACACTCGCACCAGTGTAAGGCTAGTTTCACACCTGCGTTGGACGGATCCGCAGCATTGCGTTGTGTGACGCATGCAACGGATGCGTTGCATATAGTGGCACAACGCAATGCTACGGATCGTACAAAATATCGCAATCCGCCTGGTGATCAGCTGATCACTCAGAGTAGCCGGCCGCCGGGTGATCAGCTGATCACTCCCCGTAGCCGGTCGCCGGGTGATCGCCGACAATGTGTCCGGCGGCCGGGGGCGGTGTGCGAAGTAGGTGGAGCGGAGCGGGGCCATGGTGAGGACGTCAGTGCCGCGGGGACTGCATCGCTGGGGGATAGGTGAGTGTGTGTGTGTGTGTGTGTGTGTGTGTGTACATACGGAGTGCGGGGAGGGGGCGGAGCCGAGCGGCGAAGTGTCGGGCTCCCGGCACACGTAACCAGGGTTCCTTGGTTACCCGATGTGTACCCTGGTTACGGGTGGAGGGAGCCAGAGAGAGCATGCGCAGTGGAATCCAGAGGATTCCGCTGCTCAAAAAAACGTTACATGCTGCGTTCCTTCCGCCCGACGCAGCGTCAAAATAACGACGCTGCGTCGTCCAGCGGATGCAACGCAGACACTTGTGTAAGGCTAGTTTCACACTTGCGTTCAGCGGAGTCCGTCACTATGGAGAATAGCGCAGTCCGTTAACGCACTGCGCTATTCTCCATAGACTTGTATGGACAACGCACTGTAACGCAAGTGTCTGCGTTGCATCCGCTGGACGACGCAGCGTCGTTATTTTGACGCTGCGTCGGGCGGAAGGAACGCAGCATGTAACGTTTTTTTGAGCAGCGGAATCCTCTGGATTCCACTGCGCATGCTCTCTCTGGCTCCCTCCTCCCGTAACCAGGGTACACATCGGGTAACCAAGGAACCCTGGTTACGTGTGCCGGGAGCCCGACACTTCGCCGCTCGGCTCCGCCCCCTCCCGCACTCCGTATGTACACACACACACAATCGCGCACACACACACACACACACACTCACCTATCCCCCAGCGATGCAGTCCCCGCGGCACTGACGTCCTCACCATGGCCCCGCTCGGCTCCACCTACTTCGCACACCGCCCCCCCCGCCCCCGCACACATTGTCGGCGATCACCCGGCGACCGGCTACTCTGAGTGATCAGCTGATCACCCGGCGGCCGGCTACAGGGAGTGATCAGCTGATCACCCGGCGGCCGGCTACTCTGAGCGATCAGCTAATCACCAGGCGGATTGCGATATTTTGTACGATCCGTAGCATTGCGTTGTGCCACTATATGCAACGCATCCGTTGCATGCGTCACACAACGCAATGCTACGGATCCCGTCCAACGCAGGTGTGAAACTAGCCTTACAGTGCGTTGTCCATACAAGTCTATGGAGAATAGCGCAGTGCGTTAACGGACTGCGCTATTCTCCATAGTGACGGACTGCGCTGAACGCAAGTGTGAAACTAGCCTAAAACTTTGAGGCAGTGTCCATTTGTTATTTTTTACTCATGCCATATTGGCATGAGAAATTAATCGTAGCATGCTTTCTTTGGCAGCGATTCTCACTTTACACGCACTCGTATAAGTCTATGGGTGCATGTGAAAGATCGGACTGCACTTGGATGTCATCCAGGTGACAGTGCGATATACTAACAGACAGGCAGCAGAGAAGATGAAGAGATTACTCTATCCCTCTTCTCCGCAACTGTGATCCGATCATGCATGACACTCGGCTTATATCCGCAGCCTGAGCCGAGAATCATTAACATATTACATCCAATACTCTCACATCAGAAGCAATACGCAAGTGGAACCGAGGCCTAAGGGGCAGAATTAGCTGTTGGCCAAAGGAACATATACAACCTACAGCTATCTAAAAGTGGTATTCCAATATTGTACATTCATGGTATATCCTCAGGATATTGCATAAATTTAGAGTAGATGCCAATGTGATCTCCACTGAAGGTCAAAATTAGAGAACAATGTATGATCACTTGCTTTTTTCAGAAATAATGTAATCTACATTGATCAACATTTGAAGTTTTTTGGAAGGGGTGCACCATGCCACTAGAACAGGGTTTTACAAAAGATCCAAAGTTTATCAACATAAAACCTTTATTTTGCCCAAATTAGAGAACAGCAATGACTGTAGCACAGAGAAAGATTATAAGTACATTTTCTGAAGGTAACAATAGTCACCAATCAGTAGGAAGTGTAAAGGCCTTTGCTTTGAATGACTTCAGCACATCTGCGGCCACAGGACAGCACTAGTCTCTCACACTGCTCTGGTGGGATTTTGGTCCACTCTTCTTCCAGTCTCTTCCACAGTTCTTTGACTATTGTGGGTTTCTTGGCCATAACTTTGTCACCAAAGATTTTCCAGAGGTTCTCTATTGGGTTTAGATCAGGATTTTGGACTGGCCATTTCATTTATTCAATGTTTTCTGTTTCAAGGAAATGTTTTACATTTACGTTTACGTTTTGCTGTGTGACGGGGCATTGTCCTGCATGAAAATTTCTGGCTGATTGAGTAATGAACGCAACTCCTGCTGCAAAAAACATTCCCCAAACCTTGACACTTCTGCCACCACCTTTCCCTGACTTCTTAACACACTTTGGGTTCAGGCTTTCTCCAGTTTGTCGATGAACATAATGTTTAACATCAGACCCAAATAAATTACACTTGCTTTCATCACTAAAAGGAACTGTAGACCACTTCTCCTCTGTCCACACATGCGCCTCACCAAAGGCGAGTGTCGCCTTTTGATTCTTTCTGCTAATGAGAGGTTTGGTCACTGCAGAGTAAACTTTCAGTCCAAATGCTCTTAAATGTCCTGACACTGTATGACGGGACAGATCCTTACCCAGTTCAGTGCTGAACTAAAGCGGGCTTTACACACAACGACATCGCTAACGAGAAGTCGTTGGGGCTCACGAAATTCGTGACGCACATCCGGCCTCGTTAGCGACGCCGTTGCGTGTGAAACGCACGAACGACCAATAAACGATCAAAATTACTCACCTAATTGTTGATCGTTGACCGGTCGTTCTAATCTTGATTATCGTTGCTGTTGCAGGACGCAGATTGTTCGTCGTTCCTGCGGCAGCACACATCGCTATGTGTGACACCCCAGGAATGAGGAACATCACCGTACCTGCGGCCGCCCGAAATGAGGAAGGAAGAAGGTGGGCGGGATGTTCGGTCTGCTCATCTCCGCCCCTCCGCTTCTATTTTGCGGCCGCTTAGTGATGCCGCTATGACGCCGAACGAACCGCCCCCTTAGAATGGAGGCGGTTCGCCGGCCACAGTGACGTCGCTAGTCAGGTAAGTATGTGTGACAGGTCCGAGCGATGTTGTGGGCCACGGGCAGCTATTTGCCCGTGACGCACATCCCACGGGGGCGGGTGCTTTCGCTAGCGATGTCGCTGTGTCTAAAGCCCGCTTAACGAGCAATTTCAACTGCAGTGTTGAAACTATTACCCATGGAGAGTCTCCTCATTATCCTGTCCTCTCTTGCATTTGTCTTTGAAGGGCGACCAAACTTCTTGGGGAACTTTATAGAGTTTGTGATGTTCTAGAGATTCAATATTCTCAAAATCACAGACTTGGAACAACCAACTTCTCTTGCTATGGCTGATAGGGTCACCCCTTTGGTCTTTATCTGGACAACCTGCTGCCGGGGGGTTATGCTGCCAGTTACATAGGGTTTGTCAGATAATTAAGAAAATTAGCACCAGGTGCCAGATTAACACCAATAACTTGCAGGTATTTCTAATTTTGATCAGTGTTCTTTTTCATTTATCTCATTTACATTTTTATTATGTGCTTTACAATGAATTCAATTTATGAAATAAGGTTAAAATACTGCTAGTTTACTCATGTTAGGATACACATAGGACTACACAATGACCTTAACATTTAGGAAATTGTGTGTTATGTGTTAATTTTGATCTCCGGAGTACATCTATTGAGAACCAGGCCCTGAAGCATGCAGCAAAGAAATGCCAGAAATGTTGAAGAATGGAATACCACTTTAGGCCTGTGCCACACATCCGTGCTGCCGGCACGTGTTTGTCATTTTTTACACGTACCGGCGGCACGGAGACACTTTAACCAATGCTACCCTATTGTAGCAGGCACACACACGTAAAACCACACGGAACGTGTGTCCGTGTGCGTTTGTACGTGTGTGCGATTTTCAAAGCGCTGACATGTCAGTGTTTTCTCCGGCAGCACGGGTGTTACACGGCCCGCACCCGTACCACACGGGTGTAGTGTGGATGCGGTCCCGTGTGACACGCGCCGGAGTAAACACACGTCAGGGAAAAAAATAAAAAACATTAACTCACCTTCTCCAGCCCTCCTGTCTCTGCCGCTGCTGCCTCTTGCTGCCGACCGCCGCTCATTAATCTCATAGAATATTCACTTCACTGCCTGGCAGCAGCAGCAGCGGGGAGACGGGAGGGCTGGAGACCGAGGATCAGCACCACGGACAGCAGCGCGGACAGCAGGGAGGACCAGGTGAGTATAATAATTACTGATTCTACGTGTGCTATCGCGGATAGCACACGTAGAACACACGTGTCACGCACGTACCAGAGACACGTACTTACCTGCACGCAACACGCAGGGAAAATACGTGTCTCTCGGCACGTGCGTGAAATTCACGTGAGTGTGGCAGAGGCCTTAAGGTGTATGACAGCTTTGTATTTCTGAGATATTTTAGTTATTTTAACTGGTTTTCTAAAGGATACAGGAAGTTAGGCAAAAAAAAAAAAACTGTTTATGGTCATATTATGGTAAATTCCCACACTGGATCCTGTAATTGCAGTATTAAACTCATCAAAACACAATGCTAGTATATGTGTTAATAAATAATTTCAGTGAAGGTGGACTTTCACCTCCTCTAACTTAGGTCCCCTTCAAATGTACGTGTTTCCGGTATGTGTGGCATGTTTTTTTTTTCACGGATGCCACACATACCCATTATAACCTGCTCACATGTTCATGTTTTCCCAAGAACCATATCCGTGGGGTCCACCTCGGAGACATCTATGTTTTTTTCCAGCAGGATGGATGACAATGGCCAATAAAAGTGTATGGGTCCATGAAAACATGCACAACACAGGGATACCCATCCATGTGCTGTACGTGCTTAACATTGAAAGTATAAGAGAACCTTTGTAATATTTTTTTCTTTAGCCATACTGGAAAAACACGGATGGCATACTGATGAAAACACTGATGGAAAACACCAGTACTGTTTCCACATGTACGTTTTTATACGCATGTGCAGGGGTGGGATTCAGCTGGTTCTCTCCAGTTCGGAGAAACAACTCTTAAAATTGCAGTCGGTTCCCTGAAGCAGCACGAAGCAGCACCCAGACCTGATTCTGAGGGACCGCCGGTTTTCGGACGCACATTCAGTTGAAAAATGTTGCAGTGCAGAAATAGTTAAAATAGCCGCCACCCTATCGGGGGCCAGCAGCTTACGTCAACGTGCACCTCACTGGCATCAGCTGCCAGCCCATCAGAAGCCGGCAGGTGACATCAGCATGCATGTTACCGTTGTCAGCGTGCAAGTTGCAGCGTATGACATCACTGTCATGCCACCAAGAAGAGGAGGATTCTGGAAGGCGGAAAGGTAAGAAGAATCTATTTCATTATTTTATTCATATGGGATGAAGGTTGGGGATTATATGGGGACCAGGATGGGTGACATATGGGGACCAAGATGGAGTATTATATTGGGACCAGGATGAGTGACATATGGGGACCAAGATGGAGTATAATATGGGGACCAGGATGGGTGACATATGGGGACCAAGATGGAGTATTATATGGGGACCAGGATGGGTGATATATGGGGACCAAGATGGAGGATTATATGGAGACCAGGATGGGTGACATATGGGGACCAAGATGGAGGATTATATGGAGACCAGATGAATGACATATGGGGACCAGGATGTGGGATGAATGACAAATGGGGACCAAGACAAATAACAGGAGTACCAGGATGAGGTACATTATTACATAAAAGGATAGGGGACATTACTTTGCCCCTGAGCAGAAGTGAAGGGACATGAGAGGGGGAGCTGTAGTCATCCAGACGAAAGCATGTATGATAACTTGTATGTATGTATAATAAATAAGTATAAGTATATATATATACATATACACACACACATACATGCATATGCACGCACACTATATAGGGGGAGCAGATGGTAACAGCGCTCAGGCTGCTCGGCTGAGGTAACTGTGCTCCTGAGGTGAGGGCACATGAGAGGAGCTCTGCCATCCTGAGGTAACTGTGCTCCTGAGGTGAGGGCACATGAGAGGAGCTCTGCCATCCTAAGGTAACTGTGCTCCTGAGGTGAGGGCACATGAGAGGAGCTCTGCCATCCTGAGGTAACTGCTCCTGAGGTGAGGGCACATGAGAGGAGCTCTGCCATCCTGAGGTAACTGTGCTCCTGAGGTGAGGGCACATGAGAGGAGCTCTGCCATCCTGAGGTAACTGTGCTCCTGAGGTGAGGGCACATGAGAGGAGCTCTGCCATCCTGAGGTAACTGTGCTCCTGAGGTGAGGGCACATGAGAGGAGCTCTGCCATCCTGAGGTAACTGTGCTCCTGAGGTGAGGGCACATGAGAGGAGCTCTGCCATCCTAAGGTAACTGTGCTCCTGAGGTGAGGGCACATGAGAGGAGCTCTGCCATCCTGAGGTAACTGTGCTCCTGAGGTGAGGGCACATGAGAGGAGCTCTGCCATCCTGAGGTAACTGCTCCTGAGGTGAGGGCACATGAGAGGAGCTCTGCCATCCTGAGGTAACTGCTCCTGAGGTGAGGGCACATGAGAGGAGCTCTGCCATCCTGAGGTAACTGTGCTCCTGAGGTGAGGGCACATGAGAGGAGCTCTGCCATCCTGAGGTAACTGTGCTCCTGAGGTGAGGGCACATGAGAGGAGCTCTGCCATCCTGAGGTAACTGCTCCTGAGGTGAGGGCACATGAGAGGAGCTCTGCCATCCTGAGGTAACAGTGCTCCTGAGGTGAGGGCACATGAGAGGAGCTCTGCCATCCTGAGGTAACCTGTGCCCAGGCCATATGAAGTAGCCCTCCTCAGGCTCACGTTGCAGCCACATAACCCTTCCCAGGCATATCTTCCCCACAGAGACTGGAATAACATGGAAAGCCTTGACAATGGCTGAGCACGCACAGGTGGTAACCAAAGCGAAGGTTAATCCCTATTGTCACACAACATGACAATCCAACGTGACTGCACACACACACAAGTTCGAGCCGCCTCCTTCCCGGTGACATCAGCACCAGCCATGGTCGCCCAGGTCACAGTGTGGTAGCCGGTCCTGGCACACAATCCCGGCGCAGGCCCGTATCACAGACATTGTGGAGAGGCTCGGCCCCGGGCAGACAATTGCCTGCCTGCTCCGGGGGAGGGAGCGCCGAGTCTCCACGAGAACCAACTCCAAAGTTTAAAAGGCAGGATGGAAGGAAACATGGAGGGCCGGCCGGGAGGGCAGGGATGCTGCTCCGGGAATGACCGGGCTCGGACTTAGTAAAGGAATGTCTGCTCTCCACTTCCTGCCCGCACACAAGTAGGTAGCAAGTAACGGTCCTCACAGACAAGTGACAATGGCTGCAGGGCACAAGTAGTCATCCTGCTCCCGAGTCCCCGGGGACCTGCCACAGGGTGGGGTGAGCACAACATGACGGCGCAATAAAAAGTTGTGGGAGATGAGTGACACGAGCCGGGCACAGAGCAGTGATCCCCCAAGCCAGCACCCCGCCCCCTCCCCGAAAGTCTACTCACCAGACACCCTGCAGAGGAGCAGCCAGGCGAGGGCACAGGCACAGGGCACCAGTCCAGCACAAGGGCTCCACGCCATGACTGCGGGGAATGCCGCCGCCGCCTGCCTCCTCTCCCCGGATCGCAGCTGCTCTGCTGTAACACAACGCGGCTCCCAGTCCCAGCCTCACAATGCGCGGAGCATGGAGGGGGTGGTGGCTGGGATGCGCCGCAGAACCCGAGCCGACTGGGAGGGGCCAGGCCAGACAGATCTCAGAGGTCACCGGAGAGCTGCTGGGGACCCCCGGAACGAGCATGTGGCCCCCAGAGCTTCCCCTCCTCTGTACTCGCTCCTGAGGTATCCTGGTGACGGCGGCTCCACACGTCCCCGGGACCACCACAGCCGGCGGCTAGGGCTTAGCGGGGAATGTGTGTGGTGGCCGTGCCCGGGGAAAGTGTCGCCCCGGTAATCCCCGGGAGCCCCCACTGTGTCATCCATAGGCTCAGGAGCTAGGCAGCGGGGGCTATATACTGGCGGTATACAGAGGGCTAGTACACGGAAACCGGGGAAGCCACTGCTACTGGGCTAGTATGCAATATAGCCACACAGATATACACAGAAACAGTATATAGTATATACAGAAACACTATATATACACACCTATGTATATACACAGAAACGGGAAGCCACTGCCACTGGGCTAGTATGCAATATAGCCACACAGATATACACAGAAACAGTATATAGTATATACAGAAACACTCTATATAGACACACCTATGTATATACACAGAAACGGGAAGCCACTGCTACTGGGCTAGTATGCAATATAGCCACACAGATATACACAGAAACAGTATATAGTATATACAGAAACACTATATATACACACACCTATGTATATACACAGAAACAGGGGAAGCCACTGCCACTGGGCTAGTATGCAATATATAGTCACACAGATATACACAGAAACAATATTCAGTATATACAGAAATGCTATATACACACACCTATGTATATACACAGAAACAGGGGAAGCCACTGCCACTGGGCTAGTATGCAATATATAGTCACACAGATATACACAGAAACAATATACATATACACACACCTATGTATATACACAGAAACAGGGGAAGGCACTGCTAGTGGGCTAGTGTGCAATATAGTCACACAGATACACAGAAACAATATATATATATATATATATATATATATATATATGCATGTATCTATATATACACACACAAACACTATACACACATTTTTATATATATATATATATATATATATATATATACACACACACAAACTGGGAAAGGCACTGCTGCTGGGGTTGTACGCAACATACACACAGAAACAATATATACTCACGTGTGTGTGTGTATATATACACACAGTATATACCGTATACACACTACAGTTCAAAAGTTTGGGGTCACCCAGACAATTTTGCCTTTTCCATGAAAGATCATAATTTTATTTAGCAACTGAGTTGCATAATGAATAGAAAATATAGTCCAGACATTGACGAGGTTAGAAATAATGATTTTTACTTGAAATAATAATTTTTTCCTTCAGACTTTGCTTTCGGCACAGAATGCTCCTTTGCAGCAATTCCAGCTTTGCAGACCTTTGGCATTCTAGCTGTTAATTTGCTGAGGTAATCTGGAGATATTTCACCCCATGCTTCCCCCCTCCCACAAGTTGGATTGACTTGGGCACTTTTTCCGTACCATACGGTCAAGCTGCTCCCACAACAGCTCAATAGGGTTGGGATCTGGTGACTGGGCTGGCCACTCCATTACAGATAGAATAGCAGCTGCCTGCTTCTTCCCTAAATAGTTCATGCATAATTTGGAGGTGTGATTTGGGTCATTGCCCTTTTGTAGGATGAAATTGGTACCAATCAAGCGCTGTCCACAGGGTATGGCATGGCATTGCAAAATTGATAGCCTTCCTTATTCTAAATCCCTTTTAACTTGGACGGCTAGGTTCACACACTGCGTTTTTTTGCCGCTGCATTTTTGTGCGTTTTTTTGCGACAAAAAACGCACCCATGGCAAAAACGCATGCGTTTTTACCGCGTTTTGGTGCGTTTTTTGCTGCATTTTGCTGCGTTTTTGCTCACTGCGTCTTTATGCGTTTTTTATCAGTGAACAATGCCATTAATGATTGTTGAAAAAAAAGAAAAAAGGTCCGATGTCATTTCCTTCTTCAATATGTTCTTCATTCTCCACTAGTGTATGCAGGAGAGTAGACAGCTGCAGAACTACAAGGCTCAGCATGCTCCATCCAGGACTGTATGCTGGAGGGAGAGGCAGGGGGAGCAGAACTAGAAGGCTCAGCATCCTCCATCCATTAGTGTATGCAGGAGAGCAGACAGCAGCTGCAGAACTACAAGGCTCAGCATCCTCCATCCAATAGTGTATGCAGGAGAGCAGACAGCAGCTGCAGAACTACAAGGCTCAGTATCCTCCATCCAGGACTGTATGCTGGAGTTTTTGCCCCCCAAAAAAATGACGTGGGCTTCGCCATATTTTTGTATGCTAGCCAGGTACAACAGGCAGGTACGGGCTGACCCCAACCCCCAGCTGCCTATTTGTACCCGGCTGGGAACCAAAAATATAGGGAAGCCCTTTTTTTTTTCTAAATTATTTAATGAATTTCATGAAATAGTTAAAAAAAAAAAAATGACGAGGGCTTCGCCCAATTTTTGAGTCCAGCCAGGTACAACTAGGCAGCTGGGGATTGGAATCTGCAGTGCAGGGTGCCCAAGCTTTCTAAAAAAAATCGCTGTGTGCAGACAGCAAATATGAAAACTCATAGACTTTGCTGGGGAAGCAAAGTCATGCAGTTTTCTGAGCAAAAACGGACCTGAAAACGTGCAAAAACGCAGCGAAAAACGCACTGGGTGAACTTACCCTACAAGTCTCCCACTACCAGCACCAAAGCAACCTCAGACCATCACATTACCTCCACCATGCTTGACAGATGACATCAGGCACTCTTCCAGCATCTTTTTAGTTGTTCTGCGTCTCACAAATGTTCTTCTGTGTGATCCAAACACCTGAAACTTCGATTCGTCTGTCGATAACACTTTTTTCCAATCTTCCTCTGTCCAATGTCTGTGTTCTTTTGTACTAATCTTTTCCTTTTATTAGCCAGTTTCAGATATGGATTTTTCTTTGCCACTCTGCTCTGAAGTCCAGCATCCCGGAGTCGCCTCTTCACTGTAGTCGTTGACACTGGCGTTTTGAGGGTACTATTTAATGAAGCTGCCAGTTGAGGACCTGTGAGGTGTCGATTTCTCAAACTAGAGACTCTAATATACTTGTCTTGTTGCTCAGTTGTGCAGCAGGGCCTCCCACTTCTCTTTCTACTCTGGTTAGAGCCTGTTTGTGTTTAGGAAATCTTCAGTTTCTTGGCAATTTCTCGAATGGAATATAATTAATGTCTAAGAACAAGAATAGACTGTCGAGTTTCACATGAAGGTTCTCTTTTTCTGGCCATTTTGAGAATTTAATGGAACCAACAAATGTAATGCTCCAGATTCTCAACTAGCTCAAAGGAAGGTCAATTTTATAGCTTCTCTAATCAGCAAAACTGTTTTCAGCCATGCTAACATACTTGCACAAGGATTTTCAAGGAATTTCTAAACATCCATTAGCCTTCTAACACAGTTAGCAAACACAATGTACCATTAGAGTACCATTGGAGTAGTAGTTGTTGGAAATGGGCCTCTATACACCTATGTAGATATTGCATTAAAAACCAGACGTTTGAAGCTAGAATAGTCATTTACCACATTAACAATGTATAGAGTGTATTTCTGTTAATGTTAGCTTCATTGAAAAGAAATGTGCTTTTCTTTCAAAAATAAGGAAATATCTAAGTGACCCTAAACTTTTAAACTGTAGTGTGTGTGTAATGATGGCCACTTGTTTTTCTTTACTTAGCTGCTTTTTTCTTGCCATAATACAAATTCTAACAGTCTATTCAGTAGCACTATCAGCTGTGTATCCACCAGATGTCTGCACAACACAACTGATGGTCCCAACCCCATTTATAAGGTAAGAAATCTCACTTATTAAACCTGAAAGGCCACACCTGTGAAGTGAAAACCATTTCCGGTGGCTACCTCTTGAAGCTCATCAAGAGAATGCCAAGAGTGTGCAAATAAAATATATCTTTGTACCGTGTTAGCCAGTAGAGATAAAAAAATTGTTTAAAAGAACAGAGAGTCCTCAGTGGTTGATACCTTTTAATGGCTAACTGAAAAGATGGTAATAATTGCAAGCTTTCGAGACTACTCAGGTCTCTTCATCAGGCATGGTATAACACAAAATCTGAAGAGTCACGTATTTATACACAACAGGACTTAGAATAGTGCAGTAAAAAGAAAAAAAAAAAAAAAAAAAAAAAAAAAAAGAACAAGTTATATGCCTGATGAAGAGACCTGAGTAGTCTCGAAAGCTTGCAATTATTACCATCTTTTCAGTTAGCCATTAAAAGGTATCAACCACTGAGGACTCTCTGTTCTTTTAAACAATTTTTTTGACAATATTGGGAGAGTCTCCAAAATGCATTCACTTCACACTCATTTAGGATAGGAGCAGCCACAGAAGCTGCTAGATGGGGCTTAGAGCCTGACATAGTTAAAAAAATCGGGAGATGGGAATCGAGCAGATTTAAGAGCTACATTAGATTGCATTTATTATAAATGGCGTACATGTATATATATGTGTACATTGTGGTAATCTTATAGTAGTTGTGTCTTCATTTAGACAATTGTGTGATAATTGTGTTTTTGTTTTTTGTTTTAGCTGAACAGCAATGCCTGGTTTGGATCATGGGACATTCAATTGTTTTTTGGGGGGCCTTACGTGCAGCAGTCAGGCCTAATGGCAAACAGTTGGGGTTGCCCAGTTCCTTGGCACGGGTGACATGGATAGGAAAGAGGGGAATGCAGTGGCATCAGCTGTTAAAAGAAATCCAGTATCATGTGGAGTTCTACCGCCCCCCGGACGTCTTACTTATCCATTTAGGTGGTAATGATTTAGCAATAAGAACATCAAGACATTTAGTTAGGAACATAAAGCTTGATATGTTGAATTTATGGAGGTCTTACCCAGAAACAGTGGTGGTCTGGTCGGATATAGTAGCTAGACAAATGTGGAGAACAGCGCGATCAGTGGCTCGCATCAATAATACAAGGATAAAAGTTAATAAAAAAATAACAAAATTTGTGTTGGAAAACGGAGGGGTGGCCATACGTCACCAGATGCTGGAAAATACAAAGGAACATTTTTGGAGAGATGATAAGGTACATCTTAATGACATTGGCATTGATATATGGATGTTGGGAATACAAGAAAGAGTAGAACGAGCCATTAAGTTGTGGAGGAACTCACTCTTGTAAGGTGTCACAAGAGCGAGTCTTGGCGGGATGTGGTTGTTTAAACCCCCTCTTTGTTGGTTGGAGAATTATGTTTTTAATGGGGTCCCTGGGCCAGAGCTCAGCGGACAGTGGAATATGGGTCCCTGGGGAGGAGCTCAGTGGACAGTGGAATAGATGGGTCCCTGGGGAGGAGCTCAGCGGACACAAGGAAAATGATCAAGGGGTATACCCAGATTCCCCCTTGAGCTAGGTGTACACGGCGGAGGGGGATATGGGGCTGGGATTTATAACAACCACATCTCTGGGCCGATAATCTTGTTTTTTCTTGTTGATGTTTTTTCTTATTAAAAATAAAGGGCTGCTGTGGCCAAAATTTTAATCCATGTCACGCAGTGTGTGGTGTCTTATTTATTAGGTTTCCAGGAGCGGCAATTCACTAGTCCATCAGTCAAGCAGAGTGAAGGCAGATAGCCGTAACGTACATGACTGAGGCAGTGATAGATCCAGGAAAGGGTTAAGGAGTAAGGGATGGGGGTTTTACCTAAGGAATGTGGTGGTGGGGGTGAGCGAGCAGGAGGAGAGATGGGGGCAGGGGCCATATAAGAAATAGGTCCCATGTTAAGGTGTCATTCCTTTGTCCTGGACTCAAAGACTGAACAAGCAGTTGTCCCACCCACCCTCCCTATAATAAAGGGAAATGTATCAATATCAGGACTTTGCAACACTGTCAATATTCTAACAATGTTATTGGTATTCAACATCATCGGTATTTTATCAACATTATTAGTATTGTATCGTATTGTATCAATTGTTATCAGTAATGTATCCAAATTGACAATGTCATATCAACATATTAATATTGTATTAACATTTTAATATTGTATGTTACAGCAGCATTTGGCGGCGGCGGGATGTGGTTGTTTAAACCCCCTCTTTGTTGGTTGGAGAATTATGTTTTTAATGGGGTCCCTGGGCCAGAGCTCAGCGGACAGTGGAATATGGGTCCCTGGGGAGGAGCTCAGTGGACAGTGGAATAGATGGGTCCCTGGGGAGGAGCTCAGCGGACACAAGGAAAATGATCAAGGGGTATACCCAGATTCCCCCTTGAGCTAGGTGTACACGGCGGAGGGGGATATGGGGCTGGGATTTATAACAACCACATCTCTGGGCCGATAATCTTGTTTTTTCTTGTTGATGTTTTTTCTTATTAAAAATAAAGGGCTGCTGTGGCCAAAATTTTAATCCATGTCACGCAGTGTGTGGTGTCTTATTTATTAGGTTTCCAGGAGCGGCAATTCACTAGTCCATCAGTCATGTGAATATAGAGGTAACAATCACCAATCACCACAGTTTCTCAATGGTTGAGGCACTACTTTAAACAATAAATCAGATTACATCTGGGGAGCTTTATATTAATTCATGTGGTGGTCACCCACCTTGGATCATCCTGTGGATGTCCTTTTAATATTGTTGAAAGTGGGATAAGATATTGGGAAGTGGTTAATAGAGAACAGAAAAGAACCTTACTTATCATAGTGAGTTTCCTGAAGAAAGGCAATATCTTCTGAGCGTTCAACTCCTTGAGAGTAAAGCGGGCTTTACATGCTGCGATATCGGTACCGATATCGCTAACGTGGGTACCCGCCCCCATCTGTTGTGCGACACGGTCAAATCGCTGCCCGTGCCGCACAACATCGCCCAGACCAGTCACACGTACTTACCTGCCCGGCGACGTCGCTGTGACCGGCGAACCGCCTCCTTTCTAAGGGAGCGGTTCGTTCAGCGTCATAGCTGCGTCACTGAACCGCCGCCCAATAGAAGCGGAGGGGCGGAGATGAGCGGGACGTAACATCCCGCCCACCTCCTTCCTTCCGCATAGCGGCCGGGAGGCAGGTAAGGAGAGCTTCCTCATTCCTGCGGTGTCACACGGAGCAATGTGTGCTGCCGCAGGAACGAGGAACAACTTCGTTACTGCTGCAGTAACGATATTTGAGAATGGACTCCCATGTCACCGATGAGCGATTTTGCACGTTTTTGCGACGATGCAAAATCACTCATAGGTGTCACACGCAACGGCATCGCTAATTCGGCCGGATGTGCGTCACCAATTCCGTGACCCCAACGACTTTGCATTAGCGATGTCGTAGCGTGTAAAGCCCCCTTTACTCTTCTCTTCCTAGGGAAATTGAAACGCCTAATATTAAGTGACACCACACGCACCATGATTGCAGCCTGAGGAAAGGGAATTAATGCTAATTATAACTACTCATTTGTGTTGATACACCAAATCACACCTATGACCACCCTCATAGAGGCATTGCTTTCTCCAAAGCTCAAGAAACACATCCATCCACTGACAACAAAGCTGGGCTAGTAGAAATTATAAGGGAGAAGATACAAGATCAAAGAGGAGATAAAGATAACAAACATAGTTAAAGAAAACATACAAAACTTAGACAAGTGTTTTTTCCAAAATTACCAAGAAAAATCTTGGGTCAGAGTTACAACTGTGCCACTAAATGGGCCACCTAGCACTTAAAAAGAAATGTGTAACCAGTGTAGCGCACAAATAACAAGACGTAAACTAGCTAACTAGCTGAGAAACCCTAAGTATCACTTTTCTCCAAAGGGGAGCCCAGAAAATAAACCCGATGAGAGAAACCTCCAATAGACCTTTGAAGCAACCAACCAGACTACCACTGAAAATGGGTGGTATATCTGTAGACTGTGAGCCCTCGCGGGCAGAGTCCTCTCTCCTCCTATACCAGTCTGTCTTGTACTGTTAATGATTGTTGTACGTATATCCTCTTTCACTTGTAAAGCGCCATGGAATAAATGGCGCTATAATAATAATAATAATATCTTCTATCTCTTTTCAAGTCTATCCTTCATACTCTGAGCCTCCTGGTCTAGGTCTGCAGTTTTTAACAGGCTTGTTACTTTATCACTACAGCCGAATTCCAGGTCTGTATCCCCATTAGAGGAAAAATGGATGGTCACCTTGGTATCTAATACGAGCCGTTGGCGCCATATGTTCAGGAATTAACAAAGCGATACAGTATCTAGTAGCGGCTCACACCTAAGCCAGCAGTCTGCTCTCTTCTCAGTTAGAAACCCCATCTGAATTACAAGATGGAGTCTGTCCTTTTTCTAAGCGCTAGCTCCTCTCCAACGACTAATCAAACTGTCAATTATAACTTGCCCTGCAGTCGGTTACCAGGCAACCTATTTTATAACATACCCTAATACACATATATTACCTTATGCTTTATACCATATTACTATACATTACTATGCAGGAACATATTAAACTTTACATCACATCATATTACACATTATATCAATATTTTGTACCTCAAGGATCTTACCACCTCATACGTTCCTTCCGGCTTAAATATGGTCATCCAAGACCATAAGAATCTGTGAAACTTGAAACTCATTAAACATGTATGGTATACAGCAATCTCTGTTCATGTATACTTCAAGAATTAGTACAGTTATTCCCAATTATACAATCTTTATTTAGATAAAAACTGTCACACCACCAGTGTAGATTACAAATATGATGACCAATAGGTCACTTGCATGTAGACATAGTCAGAAAGACACTAGATACATATATTCAAAGACAAGCTAAATACAGACATGAATTTGACAAGGGAGAGGGTTCACATATAAGGGATCACATCAGAGCCCAGAACTTAACTTGAAGGCGTATTTTGGTTATTCAGTCAGCGCCACATAGTATAAGAGGCATAAAGCAGATTGCAGTCCATAAAGGTCCAGATAGGTATATGCTGGTGCTCTCCAAGTGTCCCTTTATTAGAAGTGAGCCATCAACAGTATAATTAACAAGTCAGTCTCCACCTCAACGCGTTTCCCCACATATGGAAGATGTGGTTCATCAGGAGGCCAAAGGAATATTGTGTCAGATATGCAGGTCCATGGCGCCAGTCAAACGACGCCTCTCTGGACTGTGGCATCATCATCTATACAGCATTGTCTGTCCCGCTGTGGATCCTTGTTTGACTGGCGCCATGGAGAAGTGAGCCATCAACAGTTAATTATACTGTTGATGGCTCACTTCTAATAAAGGGACACTTGGAGAGCACCAGCATATACTTATCTGGACCTTTATGAACTGCAGTCTGCTTTATGCCTCTTATACTATGTGGCGCTGCCTAAATAACCAAAATATGGCCTTCAAGTTAAGTTCTGGGCTCTGATGTGATCCCTTATATGTGAACCCTCTCCCTTGTCAAATTCATGTCTGTATTTAGCTTGTCTTTGAATATATGTATCTAGTGTCTTTCTGACTATGTCTACATGCAAGTGACCTATTGGTCATCATATTTGTAATCTACACTGGTGGTGTGACAGTTTTTATCTAAATAAAGATTGTATAATTGGGAATAACTGTACTAATTCCTTGCTAAACCAATATTCCCGGGACTTTGGACCCATTATACTAAGATTACATGTATACTTCAAGGTCAATTTTATTTTTTTTTTACGGGTCCGCATACCCCGATCCCACCATCACAATGTCCAAGTTCATTATACAAACTAGGCCATAGTCCAGCTCACCCATCCAGCACAAGATGAGGGTCCTTAAACGTTTCACAACAGCCCAAAAGTGCCAAGGGCTTACAAGATGTAGTCACTCCTTGTAAATAGTGCAAAGTCTCAAACCATGGACCTAAAGGCACATAAGGTCATCCGTTTGCTTTTCTCCCCTTCCCCTCAGCAACAGTCTACCTGTCCTCAACATGAGGAGAGTGATAGGCTTCCACCCCGTCTCACCTAAGATTTACCCTGGGGCGGGGCAAAGTCCATGGTGGCAGAGTCCAGAGTGGACCAGACAGAGCCCATATCAGGGACTGGTTGAGTCCATGAGGTCAATAGGGACAGAGTCCATGTACTAAATAAGGTAAAGTCCATATGAAGGGCTTACTACCCACTCACTGCCCACAGCCTCTAAATTCAGCAGGGGATGGGCAAAACAGTGCGCAAAACAAACTGGGAGGGGGAAACACAAATAGCTTCGACTGTACTTTATGCTGATGTCACTCTCAAAGAATATGCCACTACACTCCATCTTTTCCTGCATGCTCACCATCAATGGTGCCATCCTGCTCTGAAGCAGGCATTTTACTGCCCTGCTCTGCCTCTTTCAGGACGGAGCCTTTTCTGGCTCAGTTGCCTATTTTTCTAGAGCCGACACCCGTTCTCCATCAGCTTGCTCTGGCGAGCAAGGTCTCTCCTTCCGCAATGCCCTCCAGGGAAGGGACTGTTCAACATGGGCCGGGATCTCCAAGCACGGTTCCTCCTTCTACAGGCATAGCTTTTGGAGAGCTGCACAGGCCTTGACGTGCCTTCACTCTGTTGCTGCCTACGTTGGGTAGGGTCTTCTTTTAGACATGCGCCATCATCTGCCATCTTAGTGACTATGCCAGGCACCATCTTTGACCGCAAAAAGTTGTAATTTTCACTGTGGATCGAGCCTTCTCTGCTTCATATTTGTTTTCCTCAAGCACTTTTTGTAAGGTGCCAGAGGGCAGTAGTCATCTTTGTTGTACCCTGGTGCTATGGAACCTCACATTGAAAACGGATCATTGATTGTATGTGTTGTGAGTGTGGTGCATTACACTCAGAGGTTTCTTGTATTTTGCTGCCATTTTCCAAGTTTCGACACTCAGGGTCAGCTACACATGAATCACAGGACACCCAAAGTTTTACTTCAAAACTCTCTTTATTGAACAGTCTAGTTCAACAAATGGTGGTACAACACATGCGATAATACAATTTCTTTCCTCCCACCTATCCGTTTTCAATGTAATTTGCCATGGTAACAGAGTACAACAAAAGAGGCCTCGCCCAAGACTACTGCCCTCTGGCACCTTACAAAAAAAACGGATCTTTGGTTGTGTGTGTTGTTGTGAGTGTGGTGCATTACACTCACAAGTTTCTTGCATATTTCTACCATCTTCCAAGTTTCGGCTTGGAAGATGGTGGTACAACACATGCGACAATACAATTTCTTGGTTTCTTTTTTTTTTAGATTACAACTCACTTCAAGACTTTCTTTTGGTTCCTAGCTGATCTAGCTCTTTTCAAGTTTGTCATTTAGAATCCGACTCTCCTGGCATAGGTTTGCGGTTTTTAACAGGCTTGTTACTTCTTCCCACAGCCAAACTCCAGGTCTGTATCCCTTGTTGGAAGAAAAATGGATGCTCACCCTGGCACCAAATGCGAGCCATCGGCTCCTGACGTTCAGAAGTTAACAAAGAGATATCTGGTAGTGCCTTGCACCTAAGACAGCACTCTGCTCTCCTCTCAGTCATAAACCTTATCCGAATTACAAGATGAAGTCTTTCCTTTTTCTAAGCACTAGCTCCTCCACAATGGCTAATCCCAACTATGACTTGCCCTGCAGTTTGTTGCTGGCAACCTATCTATATAACATATCCTTACTACACATATTACCTTATGCTTCATACCATATTACTATACATTACTATGCAGGAACATATTAAACTTTACATCACATCACATTACACATTATATCAACATTTGGTACTTCAGGGATCTTAACATCTCTTACACACCCATTACTAATCCAGCAGAAATATAAAAAAAATATTTTATTTGAACAAACACCGCCTTACTAACGCCCTCGTTCACAAATTTATAAAAAAATATATTTAAAAAAAAGTCTGCCGTAATCCATCGCAATGTTCCACGACATGTCCAAAACTGAACCTGAAAAACATAAAAAGAAAAAACGATTAAAGAAATAAAGACAAAAGAAACCTCATTCACCAATTTATTTCCCTGCAAAAACCCTAATCCACAGTCAGATGTAATCCAAAAGAGGGTCCCTTGACGTTCCAAGACTCACTGTCCCAGCCACTGCTGTGTGTGAGAATCACTCCAGTCAATTGAGATGACCTCATAAGGTCAACCCAGGTCATTGCAGCGGGTCACACAGCAGTGGCCGTGAGCAGACACTTGCGGTGACAGCATGAGTTCACCACAGTTCATTGCCGCGGGCTCTCGCGATATATGGCGCAAGAACCAGGGGCATTGAACTGCAGCGAAGTCATGCTGTCACTGCTCGTCCCTGCCCGTGGCAATTCACACAGCAGTGTGTGAGCCTGCAGTAACTGCTCTCTCAGCCAATGAGGAACGATCTGTTCTCCATTCTATTCTAGAATACCCGATGCGTTAGAATTGGGCCACCTTCTAGTAATTAATAAACACCAACCAGTGACCAAGGGCCTAGACTGGCTTCTTTAGATTTTTTGGGGCAAAGTCTAATCTGGCCTTTCTATTTTTAAAGCTGATTAATGGTTTGCACCTTGTAGTGAATCCATTGTATTTGCTCCTATGAAGTCTTCCCTTTATGGTAGACTTAGATACTGAAATACCTACTGTATTTTTCGGATTATAAGACACACTTTTTTTCCCAAACATTTGAGAGGAAAAGGGGTGCGTCTGATAATCCAGTTGTAGCTTACCGGGGAGTGGTGGAAAAGGGTCACAAGAGTGGTGGGGGAGTAGGGCAGTGATGCAGGTGCTGTGATACAGAAGCCATCCAGAAAATGTTGTCAGTGAGGGCTTCAAAGAACTGGTGCCATGAGTCTGCGTGTGCGCAGATTGAGCTCTTGGCTTAATGACAGCTGAGATGTCATGTGCACAGGCGCCACCTCCGTCTCATTGATATCCCAGCGGCGAACTTAAGGAAAATGGCGCCCAGAGGTGGAGCATTTGCAGCAGATAAGATCTCGGCTCCTCATTGAGTCAAAAGCTCAATCTGGTCATGCACCGACTTTGGCCGTAATTTCTTTGAAGCCACACCCGCAGCATCGCCCTAAAAGAAATAAAAAATAAGTTTTTGAAAGAATAAAAAACCTGAAAGTTCAAATCACCCCCCCATTTGACCCATTGAAAGTAAAACATTTAAAAAAAAAAATACACATATTTAGTATCGCCACTTTGAGAAATGGCCAATCTATCAAAATTTAAAATCAATTCATCTGATTAGTACATGGTGTGGCGAGAAAAAAATTCCAACCACCAAAGTTGGGTTTTAAAATGCAATAACAGGCGATCAAAACGTAGCATCTGTGCAAAAATGTATCATTAAAAACGTCATCTCAAGACTCAAAAAATAAGCTGTCACTGAGCCCCAGATCCCGAAAAATGACAACGCTACAGGTCTCGGAAAATGGCGACAAAAGAGCTACTCTTTTATTGGACAAACTGAATTTTGTTTAACCCCCTTAGATAAAAGTAAAATATACATGTTTGCTATCTACGAACTCGTACTAACATGAGGCATCATACACATCAGTTTTACTATATAATGAACACTGAATAAAAGACCCTAAAACCTATCATGCAATTGCACTTTTTTTTGCAATTTCACCGCACTTGGAATTTTTTTCCTGTTTTCCAGTAGACTATATGGTAAAACTGATGATTTCTTTCAGATGAACAACTGGTCCCGCAAAAAATAAGCTCTCATATGGCAATATTGACGGAAAAATAAAAAAAAGTTATGGCTCTAGGAAAAAGGGAAGGGAAAAACGGAAAATCACCCGGGGGTCTCTCTTTATCTTTCTCTCATTATTCTACAAGTAAAATATATCTTTGTACCGTGTTAGCCAGTAGAGATAAAAAAAATTGTTTAAAAGAACTGAGAGTCCTCAATGGTTGAGTTCCATAAAGATGCGGTACATTCTGGTATCCTCCATTTTGATACAAGTAAAATATATCTTTGTACCGTGTTAGCCAGTAGAGATAAAAAAAATTTATCTCTACTGGCTAACACGGTACAAAGATATATTTTACTTGTATCAAAATGGAGGATACCAGAATGTACCGCATCTTTATGGAACTCAACCATTGAGGACTCTCAGTTCTTTTAAACAATTTTTTTATCTCATTATTCTGACATTTGGCAAATATAAATAATTTTGGTAATTCTAATTGACCTAAAACAGGAAACATTTATTCTGATTTCTTGTCTGTGAGAAAAACATGCAGATGTGTCTTTTTAGATAGTGAATGTAAATTTCTGGTTTCAACTGTATATAAACAATATTGGCTTAAGGCCTAAGCCACACAGCATGAATCTACCTAAAAGGGGAATGGTTTATTCTGATTTCATGTCATATGGTGAGCAAAACATACAGAGGTGTCTATTTAAATAGGGTATGCAAACTTCTGGTTTCAACTGCATAGTGTTTCTGTGTATAAACACCATATGTTCATATATTGTTTCTGTGTTTTTATATATATATATATATATATATATATATATATATATTATATAATATATATGTACAGAACAGACTGAAAGTTTGGACACACCTCTCATTCAAAGAGTTTTCTTTATTTTCATGACTCTGAAATTTGTAGGTTCACATTGAAGGCATCAAAACTATGAATTAACACGTGGAATGAAATACTTAACAAAAAAAGTGTGAAACAACTGAAGATATGTCTTATATTCTAGGTTCTTCAAAGTAGCCACCTTTTGCTTTGATTACTGCTTTGCACACTCTTGTTTAAAAGAACAGAGAGTCCTCAGTGGTTGATACCTTTTAATGGCTAACTGAAAAGATGGTAATAATTGCAAGCTTTCGAGACTACTCAGGTCTCTTCATCAGGCATGGTATAACACAAAATCTGAAGAGTCACGTATTTATACACAACAGGACTTAGAATAGTGCAGTAAAAAGAAAAAAAAAGAACAAGTTATATGAAACAGAACTATCTCTATGGCAGGGGGACAAGCTGTTCAAGCCTGATGAAGAGACCTGAGTAGTCTCGAAAGCTTGCAATTATTACCATCTTTTCAGTTAGCCATTAAAAGGTATCAACCACTGAGGACTCTCTGTTCTTTTAAACAATTTTTTTATCTCTACTGGCTAACACGGTACAAAGATATATTTTACTTGTACCAATATTGTCAGGCATTTTTTAAGAACTGCTGTGAATTGAAATTGTGACAATGACTTACAATCCTCATGAATTGCTTAAAGGAAACAATGTGATCCATTTTCCTCTACCCTGTTGATCAGTTTTTGACTTTGCCAGAAAACATTCTAATCTGTCTGTGTACTGATGCACGTCTTTGTCTTGTAGACCCCCACTTCTGGTGGAGCTACTCGACACCAACTCGCTGATTCTCAAAAGCGCCAAAAAAAGGCCAGTGTGAATGCACAACTAAAGAGAAACACTTCAAACGGACTGCTCCAGACTCAGCCTAGTACACTCAGTATCTGCTGCAATAACTGGAAAGAAATCGGACGCCGTTTATCTCTGGTCTTCTTACAACTTTTTCTGTAACCCTTTAGGGCCTGCTTAGCTAAAAAATGCTTTGTGTAATCAGTGAAGTCGTGCAACTTAAACCAAAAGCTAATCCAGACATTTTACTATCGATAGTGGACAATGAAGTACCATCCACAAAGGCCCTGCTAATGTAAAATAACAACAAGGAAACATTGTCATGTAACCTGGCATCATGTCCCACTAGCATCAGCCACAGAATTGCAAACACCGGGGACATGCACAGCTGTAATCTGACAATTTGACTTTAAACAGCGCAGCACTAGATGACGCAGCAACGTAACAACAGGCAGGGAAGAAGCTGATTGTTTGTTGATGACTTCTACAACTCCCAAGTTATCACAATGAAATCTCACTTTTCGGTTTTGGAAAATATTGCACCAAATTTCACAAGCAACCACTATGGGGAACAATTCAAGGAGTACTAAGTTTCGTGTTAACCCATTGTTTCTCCAACTCTCTGGCCACCTATCTGCACACCACTGTCCAGAACAATATGCACCAAAACCAGTTGACCCCGCTGCATCAGTGTGGATGTCTAGATCAAAATTTGAAACCGGTGGTCTGATCCACAATGACCTCCCATTAAACTCCATTAAGAACTGTTCCCATACCGCCAGATCGTCCTTTAATGTTCTAGCCAGCCGCACAAAGTGATGTGGAAAGGTTATGCCTGAGGTAGCTGCAGCTAGGCGCCTACAACAAACTCTACCCATTGGAATAATGCGACACGCAAAGTTCATTTTTCCTAACCGCGATTGTAGATCCTTTAATCTGATCTTACGGTGGGATCTAGCTTCTCTGACTGCCTCCAGCAGATCACTGACCTTGTCATCCGGTAATCTGCACTCCATTGCTTCACTGTCAATCAAAATTCCTAAAAACTTGATAAGTGTAGACAGGCCTTCTGTTTTATCTGATGCTAACGGTACTCCAAAACACTTAAAAACCGACTGAATCGCTGCCAATAATGAAGCACAAACAAATGACTTTGGTGGACCAATACATAGGAAATCATCTAGATAATGCAGGACAGAACGCACGCCGGCTTCCTTCTTTACTACCCACTCTAAAAATGTGCTAAATGATTCAAACAAGGAGCATGAGATGGAGCAGCCCATCGGTAAACACAAGTCTACATAAAACATTCCCTGCCACTGACAACCCAAGAGATGGAAACTTTCTGGATGGACTGGTAAGAGTCTAAAAGCAGCTTCAATGTCTGTTTTTGCCATTAAAGCTCCTCTGCCGTACTTCTGAACCCATGCAATCGCTGTATCAAATGAAGTATACGAGACTGTGCAAAGTTCCTGATCAATTCCATCATTAACTGAGCTTCCATGAGGGAAGGACAGATGATGGATCAGCCTAAACTTATTGGGTTCCTTCTTTGGGACCACTCCCAATGGAGAGACTCTTAAGTTTTCTATTGGCATTTTGGGGAATGGGCCTGCCATGCGGCCCAGGTCAATTTCTTTGTTTAGTTTTGTGGAGACAATGTGAGAATATGTATAAGCTGAAGCAAGGTTACGAGAACAGGTTAATGGGCCTGAAGTAGATGGGATCTTAAAACCTTCTGAAAAACCCTCCCCCAGCAATTGTGCTGCTTTTCTATCTGGGTACCTGCTTAGATAGCCCACCATCTCCCCGAGTCTAATTGGGGTTTCCCCCTTTTTGGTTAATCTCTGCTGTTGGGGTTTTATTTCGTTTAAAGCATTTTGATAGGCTATGGTTTCCACTACAGAAGCTGCATTCATGTTTGTACCTGCATGTGTTTCCGAATCTGCACTGGCTATCATTGAACTGCCAGCAGCAACCTTTTCTGTTTGCTGCCGACAATCCGCTTGCTGATGATCTGCCGACATAGCCCTGAAAGGGCTGATTAACCCCACGTGGCGCTGTCATGAGACGCATCCATAAACTAATATCTTTGTGATCCCAACGAATCCCTTGTCGACCAGCCTTTTCGTTGGCGAAACTGCTCATCATAGCGCAGCCACGCTAAACCTCCATACACACGGTGCGCCTCCCCGATAGAATTCATGTAACAAAATAAGGCAGAGCAATGTTCAGGAGTTTTTTGGCCTATTACACTTGCTAATATGGCAAAGGCATGGAACCAATTGCTAAATGTTTGGGGGATGAGACAATACCGTCTTTCTTGTTCCTCTCTTTTCCTCTCATCAAACCTTACTCTATCCAAGTTATATTTTTCTAAGGGCAATAATGAAAATATTTCCACATATTCGTCGGCCCAAATCTTCTCCCTAACCTCCTGTTTCAAATGAATTCCTAGAGGACCCTCAAAACATACATATAATTCTCCTTTTGCTGCATCAGATAATGGAACCCCTTGTGAAATTACTGCGTCCTCCTGTGTCTCTGGATCAGCACACGACTGACTTACCACCTCCGGTGTCCGGGGACCATTCCCGCACCATGCAGCAATAGGAGAAGAAGTTATGGGTAAGCTAGACTGACTCAAAGCCTCCTTAACCCCGGACACTAATTGCTGTACTACTGAATTAAGATCCCATCCTACATTGCCGGGAACTGTACCCCTAACTGCGCCCACTGGATTCATTACAGGTGTTGTTACACTAGATATAGGACAAGAAAAAGTGTTCTCACCAATACCTGGCTGCGTCCTAGGTTGACCAGCCGTTCGTGACGTATTAGTTATAGTCTCTACAGCCCCTCCATTATTGAAGTGCTGCGTGCTGCTGCCCTCTAGTGGGGAGTCGTTATCTGTGTCATAGTCATTGTCTGGAATCTCTTCTGAGTCTTGTAGCTGTAGATTTCTTGCCGGACTCCAATCCTGAGCCGGCCGAAGAAGTCTTTGTCTGGTTAAAGTACTTTTGCGCAGTTGTCTTTTCGGATTCCTACCACTCCTCGTGTAATGAGAACCCGGATCCGGAAATGTTGTGTGTCCTAAGCCAATCCCCCCGTGTTGGTTTATTTCCTGGGGTGAGGCCGTATGATGTCCTCTAGAATGATGCAAAGTTTGTTGAGGAAGTTCTAAGGATTCATGGTGGGCTGTGGTCACGTCAGTTGTAGCTTGTGTGGCTGCTTCTCTGGCTGGCACCTCAGTAGAGCTGGACTTTCTCCTTGCACTTCTTGGTGTCTCTCTGGTTAGATGGTCGGGCTCTTTTCTCTGTCCCTTGTTATTCTTGTACTGTAGTTTCCTTCCTGGTTTGTAAGATGGATCAGAGGCCGTGCTGCGCTTTGCTCTTTTCCTAGAAGTAACGGAAGGACTTATGATCCTATTGTGAGTCCTATTGGCCATTTCAGAAGTTAGTCTCTCAGGAGGTCTTGATCTTCTTAGAGTTTGATGTTCAGAAAGTTCAGAAGGGGCAGATGCTGTATCCCGGGCACTCTTCAGCAATTCGTCTAGCTGGGCCTGAATCCATTCGGGCCTACATGTCAAAGCCGCGGCCTGAACGCTCTTCAGCAAGGCATCCAAACTGCTTGTTCAGTCTTTGAGTCCAGGACAAAGGAATGACACCTTAACATGGGACCTATTTCTTATATGGCCCCTGCCCCCATCTCTCCTCCTGCTCGCTCACCCCCACCACCACATTCCTTAGGTAAAACCCCCATCCCTTACTCCTTAACCCTTTCCTGGATCTATCACTGCCTCAGTCATGTACGTTACGGCTATCTGCCTTCACTCTGCTTTACAGAAAGTGGGCAGCCACAAGGTGTACAAAAAAACATAATCAAAAAACGAACACAATAGAAATAAATCAAAAGTAGAAAATGTTTTCCTGCCCCAGCAAAAATGAGCAGTGGCTCTCTCTGCTATCTCAAAATTAAATAAACAAAAAACACAAGAAAAATTCAATCTTAAGTTTAGACTGACAGTAGTCATTATCGTAAGAAGAGTCCTGGGAGTGGACCCACTGGACCGGGAGCGGAAACCCCAGGGGTTGGAGGGACGGGTGGTGAGCGGTGTGGTCGGACCGGGAGCGTGACAATTATTCCCACATGAGACAGTAAACCTCATAGTATATGATTTAAACTATTGTAAATATCTCACAAGAATGATGAAGTGAGCCACGATATGGGAACATCATCCTAAAGGTCAAGTCTCTCCAGGTCATCAGGATCTCTGGCCCTACAATTCCCTCAGGTTGACTTAATCATGTATGTTCCCAATTGCTCCAACCCTAACAAGGGCAGTCCACATCTAGTCTTGTCTGGATAACCCCTACCCTCTCACTGAGTCTTTTCCAATGCATTTCTTCCCATCAGATTCTTCAAGGGACTTAGTGCACAGAAGAAAATAGGAAATAGGGAAGGCAAAAAATTGTATTATTGCATGTGTTGTACCATCATTTGTTGAAATAGACTGTTCAGTAAAGTGAATTTTATATCCCCCAACATCTCCTGTGATGCATATGCCCCCAGTGTCTCCTTTGATGTATGTGCCCCCAGATCCTCCTAAGTTATATAAGCCTCTGCATTTCCTGTAATGTATTTGCCCCTAGCCTCCCTAGTGATGTATATGCCCCAGTTCCTCATGTGATGTATAAGCCACCAGCATCTCGTGTGATGTATATGCCCCTGTATCCTGTGATGTATCTGCCCCCAATGTTTTCTGCAAGGTGTGAGACTGCTGAACTTGCAAACAATCCACAAGGACTGTTCCTATGGCTTAGTAACATACTGTATGCAGCCTATACCCAACTGTAATGTATATGCCCCAGCCCCTACTATGATGTTTATGCCCCAGCTTATCCTGTGATTTATATGCCCCAGACCTTCCTGTGATGTGTATGCCCCCAGCCCCTCCTGTGATGTGCAGTGTCTTGCGAAAGTATTCGGCCCCCTTGAATTTTTCAACCTTTTCCCACATTTCAGGCTTCAAACATAAAGATAAAAATGTTAATGTTATGCTGAAGAATCAACAAATAGGACACAATTGTGAAGTTGAACAAAATGTATTGCTTATTTTAAACTTTTGTAAAAAAGAATAAACTGAAAATTGGAGCGTGCAATATTATTCGGCCCCTTTACTTTCAGTGCAGCAAACTCACTCCAGAAGTTCATTGAGGATCTCTAAATGATCCAATGTTGTCCTAAATGACTGATGATGATAAATATAAGCCACCTGTGTATAATCAAGTCTCCATATAAATGCACCTGCTCTGTGATAGTCTCAGTATTGTGTTTAAAGCGAAGATAGCATCATGAAGATCAAGGAACACAACAGGCAGGTCCGTGATACTGTTATGGAGAAGTTTAAAGCCGGATTTGGTTACAAAAATATTTCCACAGCTTTAAACATCCCAAGAAGCACTGTGCAAGTGATCATATTGAAATGGAAGGAGTATCATACCACTGCAAATCTACCAAGACCTGGCCATCCCTCAAAAATTTCATATCAAACAAGGAGAAGACTGATCAGAGATTCAGCCAAGAGGCCCATGATCACTCTGGATGAACTGCAGAGATCTACAGCTGAGGTGGGAGAGTTTGTCCATAGGACAACAATCCTACACAAATGCACAAATATGGCCTTTATGGAAGAGTGGCAAGGAGAAAGCCATTTCTCAAAGATATCCATAAAAAGTGTCATTTAAAGTTTGCCACAAGCCACCTGGGAGACACACCAAACGTGGAAGAAGATGCTCTGGTCAGATGAAACCAAAATAAAACTTTTTGGGCACAATGCCAAACGATATGTTTGGCATAAAAGCAACACAGCTCATCACCCTGAACACACCATCCCCACTGTCAAACATGGTGGTGGCAGCATCATGGTTTGGGCCTGCTTTTCTTCAGCTGGGACAGGGAAGATGGTTAAAATTGATGGAAAGATGGATGGAGCCAAATACAGGACCATTCTTGAAGAAAACCTGTTGGAGTCTGCAAAAGACCTGAGACTGGGACGGAGATTTGTCTTCCAACAAGACAATGATCCCAAACATAAAGCAAAATCTACAATGGAATGGTTAAAAAAATAAACGTATCCAGGTGTTAAAATGGCCAAATCAAAGTCCAGACCTGAATCCAATCGAGAATGTGTGGAAAGAGCTGAAAACTGCTGTACACAAACGCTCTCCATCCAACCTCACTCAGCTCCAGCTGTTTGCAAAGGAAAAATGGGCAAGAATTTCAGTCTCTCGATGTGCAAAACTGATAGAGACATACCCCAAGCGACTTGCAGCTGTAACCACAGCAAAAGGTGGCACTACAAAGTATTAACTTAAAGGGACCGAATAATACTTTACGCCCCAATTTTCAGTTTATTTTTTATAAAAGTTTAAAATAAGCAATACATTTCGTTCAACTTCACAATTGTGTCCCACTTGTGATTCTTCACCATAAAATTTAAATTTTTTTATCTTTATGTTTGAAGCCTGAAATGTCGGAAAAAGTTGAAAAATTCAAAGGGGCCAAATACTTTCGCAAGGCAGTTTGTGCCCTTAGCCCCTATTGCCTTAGCGTATGCTTTTAACCCTTCCTGTAATTTGTGCCCCCAGCCCCTCCTGTGATGTATATGCCCACAGCCCCTCCTGTGATGTACATTCACCAGTGTCATCTGTGATGTATATACAGCAGTCCCAGCATTTCCTATGTGATGTATTTAATTTGCAAAACTTATTATCACAAAGAATTGACTGTGCTCCAGACCAAGACAAACCCGGAAAAGCAATTGTGTGAAGCAATCTTGGAGAATTGATCAGTCATTAACAACATTTTCAATTATGAGAAATCTGTATTCAGTATAGACTTTCCCATTACTGAGATAGGAGATTCCAATTGTTACTGATAAGATTCTATGAAGATGGTAGGAGGGAGGAGCTAGAAGCACAGATCCTCCCCCTCTCTCCCTCTTCTTTCTACATAGACTCTCATCAGTAACAGCTGCCATATCCTATCTCAGAAATGGGAAAGTCTTCACTGAATACAGATGTTATCTCAGAATTGAGAATTTTGATAATGACTGATCAATTCTGTCAGAGAAAGAAGCAAATTTGTCTGATAAGATCTATAACAAAGTTGCTTATTTTCATTTGTACAATTGATTTATGAAATAAAATTGTAAATGACGGTTAGGCTTTAAGGCAGAAAGACCTGCAAAGAAGCAACAACTGAAGTCACCTGCAGTAAAGGACAGGAAAGTGACTCGCCCACTTCCAGGGCTATGGGACACCCGGTGCCGGGCCGGACTAGTCCGGGGGTCGTCAGTGGTGGCAGGGCCCGACTCCGTGGCCCTGGTGGGTGTCAGTTAAATATGGCTGGTGAATAAAGTTTGTGTTCGTGACGCCACCTGTGGTATGCGGCTATTAAGCCGCCGCTGCTGTGTGAGGCCTCCGGGGTGATGATATGGCAGCAATGGTGGTACTGCTCCCCACAGGTGGAGCGGTGCCCCGGGGACACTGTTGGTGCTCGTGAGAGGCTATGGTGTTGTGTGGATAACACGGTGCAGGGCCGACAGGCAATGAAAGAAACAGGCACAAACAACAGTCTGTTTACCTTCTCCTCTTTTACTTCACAAACGGTTAGTCCTGGGAGACCGTTACAGGTGGTAGAGGGCTCCAGCCGGCCTGGAAGTAACTGAGATGTCGTTTTGGCCAGATGAGTATGAGGCCTACTCCTGTTCTTTCCTTCTTTCCTTACTGTGATAGGACCCTGCTCTCTGAATTTAGCAATGGCCCTCTTGCTGCTGGGACCGGTGGTACGTCCCTTTCCCTCTGTGGTAGGCTGCGCAGGCCCTCTCTGGTGCTTCTCTGCTGGAGTCCACACCGGGCCCTGATGATGCAGCTGTACCTTCGGGCTGTTTATGGGCCAGGTGCTTGCAGCTCTCCTGCCCTTCGGATCCGGCTACCAGGGAGTATTTTAGGCCCTGGTGGCCACAGACTCCGATGTCCGAGTCTCTTCTGTGCCTCTCTGCTCCTCCTGCTTCACTGGGCCAAGCTGCTCCAGCTCTAGGCCCCAATTCCACAGGACAGCACTACTCTGCGTCTGCTTGCTATCACTTCTCTCTACAGACTGACCACTAACTCCTCCCTCAGGTCAGGCTTAAGGAATGCTCCCTGGAATTCCAGGTTCAGAGCTCCCCCTGCTGGCCTGAGGGAGGAACTGCGTTGGATGTTAAACTTACTGGCCAATAGACCTCCCAATTACCTCCAGGCTCAGCATTAACCCTTTGGAGGGGCAATGCTGTTGTGGCGACCAGGTCCTGGGGCGCCACAAAAGCATTACAAAGGAGAAAAACATGCGTTTGGTGACGTCCATGGCTTCCAGACTTGATGCGATTATCTGTCACCAGGTTTTTCTACCCCATATTAGAGCAGCATATAGTAAAGACAGAGACCCAGATTCAAGTCGTGTCACTTACTGAGCTGTTTGCTGTCATTTTGATAAAATGAATGTTTTCTCTGCTGCAGATCTAGCAGTTATAAAGAGCTCATGAATATACTGGACTACCTGACAGCATGTCACGTAGTCCTCCAAAGATAAAATTACTGTTTAATCAGCAGTATATTATCAAAACTACACTAAGCATCCCAGTAAGTGACACACCATTGGAATCAGGATCTCTACCTCTACATCAAGCTGTTCTCAGATTATGTGGCATAAATGTACCACCCTGAGAGGGGCCCGACCGCTTCCTCCGCTTGCTCGGGCCAAGCCGCTCGAGGTCCGGGCTCGGGTTCTCGGTGGCACGAGCGCCTCCGGATCGGGGGCCACGTCACTCTTGTTAAGGGGGGGCGGTGTGGGGGTTGGTGGTCGTGTAACGGGTCGTGATGCCACCCACGAGTCGTGGTGACGGGGGATGCACCACCGCTGCAGCTGGAGTGATGGCGGGCTCGTCCGGGATCGGTGTTGCGGCCGCAGCTGAGATGTTAGCCCCTCCGTGGGTAGGGGCGGTGTGTCCCGGGGCCCCCGGTGGGGGACTGGAAGGGGGTGATGTCGTCCTCAGGATGCAGGGCGCCGTGCTGCGGTGTAGCGTCGTGCCCGGATGGCACTGGTGTACTCACGATTGATTCACACTCAGAGTCACTGGTAAACCAATGTTCGGTAGTGGTCGGTCCCCGCGGCCGGCTGCTGATGTCCCCTGTGGGGTTGATGGTGGCCCCTTTTCCCGTGCACCTCTAGATGTTTGTGTTTCGGCCCCTCCTGCCTAAGCAGTGGTGGCCCGCTCCCCGGCGTTGAGGTGCCGGAGGAGCCCTCGGTTGCCCGCAGGCACTGGCCCATCGGTTGTTTGGCCCTTGGCGGTGGCGCTCACCCGGTCTCGGTGGGCTTTTGCCTTCTTTCGGGACTTTGGGTGTGGATGAACCCGTGAGGTCCGGCCAGCAATCAGTCAATTTGCCTATACTCAGTGGCTTCTAAGCTAGGACGGGGTCTGAGTACCCTCCTGTTGGTGCTCCGGTACATGGTTGACTCCCAGGTTCGGGACCGGCGGGCTGCAATCCAGGCCCGGTCCGTACGGTTCTGCCGGTTGCTGTACCGGTTCTCCTGCAGACGGCCACCACCGTCTGCCTGCCTGACATTCTCTAAGGGGCCCAGGCTCCTACCCGGGTCCCTGACAGCTGCTCCTCTACCACTCACTGTCAACTCCAAAACTTATCTGTTTGAACTTCCTGCCCCAGGACAGTAGTCTCCTCGGTGGGCGTGTCTTTCCCCCTGACTCCGCCCACCTGGTGTGCTCTACTCGCCCTGAGGGAGGCATCAGGTCTCCCTTTCAGGTGACATGTGTGTGACCTCACAGGGGATGGGGGTGTGTGTGTATATGGCTGATGTAATTACCTGTGACCCCTGGGGTCCAGGGTGTCAGATACCCCCTTGGTTTAATGCAGACCGTCCGCGGGCTGCCCGATCCACTCCGGTTTATTTTTCTTTTTCATCTGTAAAAACGGGAAAATACTTACAATTATAAGATGAATACAAACTATGGTTACTGAAGGTCTTCCCTTAACGGGAGGCATTTTACTTTAACGTTTCAAACTTTATTAAACGGGAACGGGTTCATGTCCTTCCGCCTTTCCCACCCAAACAACCTAGCCTTGATGCTGCCCCTAAGAAATGGGCAGCACCCCTTTTCCCCAGTCCGGAAACAGGAACACAACAGGTAACCCAGGCGGGAATGGGTACAGTGCAGCGCACCCGGCAGTTGTCAAGGGCTTACCGGAGGATGGTCACCGGTCCCAGTGGTGACCGGACCCCAGCCTGCTCTGCTGCGGGTCCTTCCTCCAATCTGCCTCTCCGGAGGCCAACGGAACGGGAAGGCATGTTAAAGGCGGGTAGGGCAATATTTACAAGCCCAAAAGTTTTTGGGTGGCCGGCAAGTCCACGGCCTTGTCCATGAGCAGTCACTCGCGCAACAGGGTTAACGGGGTTTCAACTACTCAAGTCCCAATGGGGATGGGTCCTTTTTAGCAGCAACAGCTACCGGCTTTACCCATCAACGGGGAACTCCTCTTCCACCTCTACTTCAGGGCTGTACGGTGGAGGAGGGGGCTGTCTGCCACTCCGGACATCTAGGGCAAACCAGCCCCTCTCCCCTCGGTGCTGGGTGTAGTGCACCAAATCGTCGGGCAGGAGGTCACGGTCAGGGTGCCCGAACGGGAGATGGCTATTTACATCCCGCCGGGAAAAGAACACTTCCATTTCCAGACTGGGGTCGTATAGGAATCCCCAGCCTTTGTCCTTGTTAAATCGTCGGACCTGGTCCTGGTGGGTGGGACCCAGTAGCCAGCGCTCCTTAGGTGCTCCTTCCCCTCAATGGTACGGGCTAGCACCTCCTCTCTCTTTCTTTCTCTGGCCGTAATCTCCCACCTCAACTGGCTGGGCTACCGCTCCCAATACGGTGGGTTTGCATGCCGGGGGTCTGCATCAGTGGGGATCTAGCCCAGCCGGCGCTCCCCAGTGTCGACCACTATCGACACCCTCGGAGGAGAGCGCCGCTGTGTCACGGACGGCTCTGCTGCTCTGCAGCTGCTTCCCCGCAGAACCTCAGTCGAGGCCCGCGACTCTGGAGTGGCTTGTTTGGCCTTCGGGACTTTCTTGGCCGGGCGGGTTGCTGGGGCCTGGGTACCTCTGGGCGCGGCCACTTCCGGGGCCTTCGGCATTGCCTCTGGTTCAGGTACCGTCCGGTAACGGGTCTCCTCTGGCAACGGGCTCTGCGCGGCCGGGTTCCATTGCAGGTCCAGGCCTGCCTCCTCCAGTAACTTCCCATGAGCGCCCAGGACGTACTCCGCCACTGATGTTGGGGGTGGGGATACGGGTGGAGGAGCAGCAACCACTGTTGCGGGCAATGGAGGAGGCGGTATGGCGGGCAACAGCAGACCGAGCCCCTCAGCCGCGATGGCCGACCCCTCAAGGGCATAGGGACGTGGGTCGCCTCCCCACCCTGCCAACATCATCATCCTCTCACGGGCCCGCACAGCAGCCACTATCTCCCCCATCTCCGCCGCCCAGTGGTCCACCAGGAAGCTTACCTGGTGCTGGAGGCGGAGACACATCTCCGTCCGGGCCTTCATCCACGCCGCTGTTCCTTGCGCAGGCTCCGGGATATCGGGACGCGGGACGGGAGTCGCCATGCTGCACAGTGTGGGTCCAGAAACGGAACGGATGCAGGGTCCTGGAGTCCCTGCCTTTTTATCTTCTCGGTTACATCAGGCAGCCTTCTCGCCCGCCTCCCCCTTGGTTTTCTCTTAACACTCCTCCTTCGGGGGCGGGGCTTCACTTTTCGCGCTTTCACTGCTCGGGGAAGACGACTCGAGCGGAAAACTTTCGCGCCAAGATGGCGGGACTTCAACTTTTTCGGCAGGACGCCACGGATGGAAACTTCTAAGGCGCACTTTCCACAGGTAAGTGGACTGTCCGAATCCTGTTCGTGACGCCAGAAAGAGTATACGTGTACCGCCCTGAGAGGGGCCCGGCCGCTTCCTCCGCTTGCTCAGGCCGAGCCGCTCGAGGTCCGGGCTCGGGTTCTCGGTGGCACAAGCGCCTCCGGACCGGGGGCCACATCGCTCTTGTTAAGGGAAGGCGATGTAGGGGTTGGTGGTCGTGTAACAGGTCGTGACGCCACCCATGGGTCGTGGTGACGGGGGATGCACCACCGCTGCGGCTGGAGTGATGGTGGGCTCGTCCGGGATCGGTGTTGCGGCCGCAGCTGAGATGTTAGCCCCTCCGTGGGTAGGGGCAGTGTGTCCCGGGGCCCCCGGTGGGGGACTGGAAGGGGGTGATGCCGTTGTCAGGGTGCAGGGCACCGTGCCGCGGTGTAGCGTCATGCCCGGATGGCACTGGTGTACTCACGATTGATTCACACTAGTGGTCGTCCCCGCGGCCGGCTGCTGATGTCCCCTGTGGGGTTGATGGTGGCCCCTTTTCCCGTGCACCTCTAGATGTTTGTCTTTCGGCCTCCCCTACCTAAGCAGTGGTGGCCCGCTCCCCGGCGTTGAGGTGCCGGATGAGCCATCGGTTGCCCGCAGGCGCTGGCCCGTCGGGTGTTTGGCCCTTGGCGGTGGCGCTCACCCGGTCTCGGTGGGCTTTTGCCTTCTTTCAGGACTTTGGGTGTGGATGAACCCGTGAGGTCCGGCCAGCAATCAGTCAAGTTGCCTATACTCAGTGGCTTCTAAGCTAGGACGGGGTCTGAGTACCCTCTTGTTGATGCTCCGGTACACGGTTGACTCCCCGGTTCGGGACCGGCGGGCTCCAACCCAGGCCCGGTCCGTACGGTTCCGCCGGTTGCTGTACCGGTTGTCCTGCAGACGGCCACCACCGTCTGCCTGCCTGACGTTCTCTAAGGGGCCCAGGCTCCTACCCGGGTCCCTGACAGCTGCTCCTCTACCACTCACTGTCAACTCCAAAACTTATCTGCTTGAACTTCCTGCCCCAGGACAGTAGTCTCCTCGGTGGGCGTGTCTTTCCACCTGACTCCGCCCACCTGGTGTGCTCTACTCACCCTGAGGGAGGCATCAGGTCTCCCTTTCGGGTGACATATGTGTAACCTCACAGGGGATGGGGGTGTGTGTGTATATGGCTGATGTAATTACCTGTGACCCCTGGGGTCCAGGGCGTTACATAAACCTGGTAACAGATTCCCCTTAATTAAACTTCAAATTCTACACTTCAATTGCATCTCAGTTGTTTCATTTTAAATAAAAATTAGTGGCATGCAACGCCCAAATCATGGAGATTTGGTCACTGTCCAAATATTTCTGGAATTATTTGTAATTTCCCTGCATCAATTAATATTGTTTTTAAGGGCTATATTTGGTGTACCCACTGTACAAACTGTATTGGCACTGAACATAAATTCCAAACGTGTGCCACTCTATGCCAAAAAGTGACATATATCACTCCTGGGTTCCCATATAGCTGAAAACAAAATTGTGGCTACCGAGAGGATACTTCTTTGGCTGAACATGAGTAAAGAACATGATGTGTACCAATCCCAATAAAAGTCTCACAATAACAATATACAGTGGTGTGAAAGTGTTGGCCTCTTCCCGTTGTCTTATTCATTTGCATGTTTATCACACTTAAATGTTTCAGATCAACAAACAAATTTAAATATTAGACAAAGATAATGTCACTCTGTACAAAGGCTGGTAAGACATAGTACAGAGTAATCCCCACTAGGTGGCAGCAGAATAGTGTAGGAGAAATAAGGAAACACTGTAACGGAAAGGCAGCTGAGGTACAGCAGAGTAACTTCAGCAGGCAGTTAACAGGCAAGCCACCAGGGGGCAATAGAGTAGTCAAACATTCAGAGTCTAAAGAGAGGAAAGTCAAGTCACTACAAAGGGAGGATCAATATCAAGTCAGAAAACAGAAACGAGTCGGAAGTCTGGAGATCAGGTATGCAGTGGGAAACACAAACAACAGACAGAAGCGGAAAGTCAGGGACTGGGACAGGCAGATGTACAGGGGAGGGTACAAGTCAGGACACAGTAGCAGGGAGGCAGTACAGATCTGGAACACTCACCAGAGCCAGTATACAAGCTGCAAGGCAGAAATATCACTGGCACTGAGCCATAGGTAGAGAGGCAATATATAGCGTCCTGGGATCCAGAACGAGGCACGGGAAGTTAACCCCTGACATGACCAGGCCAGAGCTGGGTGTAATCAGCAGCAGGCAAAAGCTGGCCTGGATCATGACAGATAACACAAGTAAACCCAAAATACAGTTTATAAATTAAGGGAAAAAGAAATCCAAACCTACAAGGCCCTGTGTGAAAAAGTGATTGTCCCCCCCTTGAAACATAAATTAACTGTGGTTCATCACATCCTTGGAAACTGATTTCAATGTCTCTAGCCACATGCAGGCATTATTACTGCCATACCTGTTCTACATCAAGAAATCACTTAAATAGGATTTGCCTGACAAAGTAAAGCAGACCAACAGATCCTCAAAAGTTAGACATCTTGCCATAATCCAAATATATTTAGGAACACTTGAGATTTGTCAGTCTGGAAAAAGTTATAAAGCTATTTCTAAACCTTTTGGACTCCATCAAGCCACAGTTAGAGCTATTTTCCACAAGTGGGGGCAGATGGAACAGTGGTGAACCTTCCCAGGAGTGGCCGACCGACCAAAATTACCCCAAGAGCGCAACAATGAGTCATCAAAGAGGTCACAAAAGATCCTACAGCAACATCCAAAAAAGTGCAGGCCTTTCTTGCCTCTGTTAAGATCCAGTGTTCATAATTCCACCATAAGAAAGAGACTGGGCAAAAAAGGCCTGCATAGCAGAGTTTCAAGACAAAACCACTGCTCAGCAGAAAAAACAAAAAGGCTCTTCTCAGTTTTGCCAGAAAACATCTTGATGATCCCCAAGACTTTTGGGAGAATACTCTGGACTGATGGGACAAAAGTTGAACTTTTTGGAAGATGTATGTCCCATTACATCTGGCGTAGAAGTAACAGAGTTTCAGAAAAGGAACATCATACCAACAGTAAAATAGGACTGCTTTAGGACCTAGAAGACTTGCTGTGCTAAATGGAACCATGAATTCTACTACCAAAAAATCAGGAACGAGAATGTCTGGCCATCTGTTTGTGACATCAAGCTGAAGTGCACTTGGTTATGCAGCAGGACAATGATCCAAAACACACCAGCAACTTCATCTCTGAATGGCTTAAAAAAACAAAATTAGGATTTAGGAGTGGCCTAGTCCAAGTCCTGACCTTAATCCGATTGAATTGCTGTGGCAAACAAGTGCTTCATGCTCGGAAACCCTCCAATGTGGCTGAATTCCAACAATTCTGTAAAGATAAGTGGGCCAAAATCACTTTTTCACACAGGTTCCTGTAGGTTTGGATTTAATGTTCCCTCAATAATAAAGACCTTAATTTACAAACTGCATTTTGTGGTTACTTGTGTTATCTTTGTCTAATATTTAAATTTGGTGATCTGAAACATAAGTGTGACAAACATGCAAAAGAATAAGAAATCAGGAAGGGGCAAACACTTTTTCACGCCACTGTAAATGTTTGACCTTTCTTTTTAATTCATGATAGAACCAGCAGAGGACAGGGAAAGGGATCCATGGAAGCACTAGAGGAGGTGAGTATAGTGTTTCTTTTATTTTGCTCAATCACAGTATTAAATCTGCAGAAAAACTGCATGACTTGGTGCAGATTTGCTACTATGGATGTCACTGTGGTTTCTGGCAGAACAGTCACAGCAATTTTGCAGTGTGTGAACATTCCTTTACAAGGGATTTACGAGTTAATATAATATTCATGTTGTAGCTTTTTCTCTTCATATGCACTCCAAAATGCATTTTCTTGGCATTGAGTGCGGCTTATTATTGTATGGCAGCCCAACTATATTAGATTTCTTCTCAGTGTACCTACCTCTGTTGCCTGCATATTACCCTCAATATAACCAAATATATTTGGATAACAATATATTTTTTAAATACCGTACATCGTTAATAAATATCCAGATGCAAATGCTTGCTATACAAACAGTGAAATATTTTCTCTTTGTTAGATATTTAGAATTTGCAGCCACAGCTTATATGGGATTATATGGGATTGTTTTTTTTCTCATCTAATAAATTTCACCTTTAACATATATACGACTTTTTTCTATTAATATGTGGGCACTTTAAAGTTAGGATATTCAGTGCAGTGAAGTGTTGACATGAGTCATTGTTTTCTTGGTCATTCCAAAATGTTTATCATCTTAATGATGCAGATTTCAACACGTCTCCTCACACTATCATTGACCCACATTATCTTAAAGGAACCAATGAAAAGCTTTTCGGCAGCTTTTGTCATTATGTAAAGGCTAAGCAAGTGATTCGTGTCCAGTCATCCTGAGTCTGGTAACACTTGTAGATTGTTATACATTTTTTCAATGTGCTAACATAGAAATGGTTCTTATGTATTAAGATTTTCAAAGGGCCCATGTTCTATGATGGCTGCATATAAAACATTAAAGAGGTTGTTACGGGGGGAATGGCAGATCAGGATAAGGTGGTAAATATCCCAATCGCCAGTCGGGGCCCACCGTGCTCCAGATGACAAAGGAGCTGCTGGCAACCCGAAGGTTAGGCAGAGAATACAGAGCTGGGTGGCTCAGTGGAAACCTGGGAACCGGTCACGTGTGCAGGGAACACGTCAGGCCGGGTATTGACCAGGTAGCATTGACCGGAAGACCGCCGTGAAAGCGCCTTGTCGGCCACATGTGTAGGACACGTCAGGGCAAGCGGTCTTCCGATTAGCGTTTCTGGACACCTCTCGACTGGTCTTTTGTGTGAAGGACACGTCAGACCAGGTGGTCACACCTGTAGCATTGACTGGGAAGCCGAAGAGGATAATAGGGTCCCCACACCCAGCCCAGGAACTCCCTGTTAACGCCACAGGGGTCCTGGGGTATGCTGTCCGTGTGCATAGGAGGCATAACCGAACAGGTGGCGCAGCAGCCGCAGCCCAGTTAACACCACAGGCCTGCTGCAGCAAGACTGTAACAGCAGGGGGGAAGCACAGCGCCTGACCCTGATTTGCCAAGCCACGAATCTTGGCGTGACAGGCATTGTTCGCCTAGCCCCACCTACCGCTTCCAGAACTAGTGGTTATGACCGCAAAGAGACTGGAGGTGTGCACAAAGCAATGGCATAAGAAGACTGCGCACCTCCATGCTGTCTCCAGCCCCTTTTATAACCTGGGTCCGCCCCAACCCCAGGGTGGACCACAATGGCACCTCCTAGGGCCAATTGCAGAGTGCCACATCATCAGAGACGTCACCAGCAGCCTATCTGGAACCGCCACGTCACTGATAACCTCATGGCAGCCACGCCCCAAACACCTCACCAGTCATCGTCTGACGACCAATGGTGAGGTTCCATGTTATAGGGGTGGGCTTCCGCGAGCCAGTCCGGAGTAGCCACGTCATCAGGACACCTGATGCCCTCTGCCCTATCAGGGCCTGCCACCTCACGGACATGCCCAGTGAAGTCCTTACCAGACCTAGCCTCTCATGTACTCATGCTCAGTAGCCCGAACAACAGTCTCAGAAATCAGACTATCTGCCTGCGCATGCTCAGTAGGCACAACACAGGACTTAGACACGGCATGAAGTCCAATTACCTGTACAAAGAGGCTTCTCGCACTAAGTGTAGGAGCATGCTCAGTAGCCTGAACCGAGGACTTAGCCTCAGAAATTGCATCAGGCTGAGCATGCTCACTAGGCGAAACACTGGACTTAGGCTCTGGCTGGGTAAATCGGCACACGCATGCACACTAGCCACCTCTCCACACTTAGACGTGGAGGTGCAAGCAGCCAGCTGGATGACCCGAGGCATGGCCAAAAATGACAGCCGGCGCCTGGGCAGAACTGGAACCGCAGCAGGCAGCTTGCGGCTATGGCGGCCCCAATTCGTAACAGAGGTTGTTACTTATTCCTTCCAAAAACAATACTAAGGACCAGGGGACATTCCCTGTGAATGGAAGAAAAGAGATGCCAGCAGCTAAATAGGAAAGGGTTCTTTACAGTTAGAGCAGTCCGACTGTGGCATGCCCTACCACAAAATTTTTGTCTCCTTGTCATATAATGCACCCAATCCTTGTTTATATCCTCACCTGTGCTCACTGAATGATCGGTTAATTAGTGGGTGTGTATGAAAAGAAACCCAGCACCCCAGACCTTCACTTGAACTGCAACTTGACCTCTGACAACATGCCAAAAATCCACTCTGCGACCAAAGCCTTGATTATCGAGAGGCTGAAGACTAAATCCACTGCAGAGGTGGCTGACACCTTTAATGTGTCTCAGCATCAAGTACAAAGAATTAAAAAAAGATTTGAAGAGACTGGAGATGTTATTGACAAGCCTAGATCCGGCAGACCCCGCAAGACAACTGCTCAGGAGGAACATTTGTTGATTAGAAAATCCAAAGCCAGCCCCTCTTCCACTGCAGCAGAGCTCCAAAAGGCCTGGTCACCTCAAGTCCCTGTGTCAACTAGAACGGTTTGTAGGATTCTGTCTCGAAATGGCCTCGAATCAGTGCCCAGAGGCCAGCACTAAACAAATTAAACAAGCAGGGGTGGTACATGACCGCTCTGTGCAGGAAAAGAGAGGGCAGAACAAGCAGGTAGTTTAGAACTACCTACCGGTAAGATCTTAAGGCCACTTTACACGCTGCGATATCGGTACCGATATCGCTAGCGTGGGTACCCGCCCTCATCTGTTGTGCGACACGGGCAAATCGCTGCCCGTGCCGCATAACATCGCCCAGACCTGTCACACATACTTACCTGCCCGGCGACGTCGCTGTGACCGGAAAACCGCCTCCTTTCTAAAGGGGCGGTTCGTTCAGCGTCACAGTGACGTCACAGCAGCATCACTGAACCACCACCCAATAGAAGCGGAGGGGCGGAGATGAGCGGGATGTAACATCCCGCCCACCTCCTTCCTTCCGCATTGCGGCCGGGAGGCAGGTAAGGAGAGGTTCCTCATTCCTGCGGTGTCACAATAGCGATGTGTGCTGCCGCAGGAATGAGGAACAACTTCGTTACTGCTGCAGTAACGATATTTGAGAATGGACCCCCCATGTCAACGTTGCACGTTTTTGCGATGATGCAAAATCGCTCATAGGTGTCACACGCAACGGCATCGCTAATGCGGTCGGATGTGCGTCACAAATTCCGTGACCCCAACGACTTCACATTAGCGATATCGTAGCATGTAAAGCCCTCTTTATTCTAATAGCAAAAAGAAAAATCTCCAGGTTCCAGACAACCCCTTTAACCCTCCGTCACATACAATATCGGTTCTAACGAGTTCACATACAATGTGACTGTCAGGTGCAGGCTAGAAAAATACCTATAATATCTAATGTTTGCAATTTCAGTGCTCTAAAAGTGATCAGTGACCTTCATAGGGATGAAATAAAAGAGACTACACATAATCAGGTGCAAAAAAAAACCCCATTTACTTAACATAAAACTAATAACTCTGAAATACAAACATTTCAAAACTCCCGCCAAATAGTCCCCAGTTCGACTCTGTCAAAAACTCTACAAAGAAAATTTATGGAAACAAACTTAATTTTAAAGGTACCTTAAGTACTATTAAACACATATTCAATCAGAATTAGATCCTGAAGTTTCCCCAGAAAAATTACAGTTGCAGAGCATGTGATGAATAAAAACATAAAATACCAACCTTATTGAGTGTGACGTGTTCACATACAATGAGCCTGAGAGATTAGCACAGTTATATCTGTCCTCCTGAAGCTCTGCAATCCAACTGTGGTATGAGGTTTCACAGAGCTGCTAGAGACAGGAGACTACCTGGAGGGAGGAGATGTCCTCACAATCTGGTGAGGAAGGAGAAATGAAAGTAAAAGAGATGTGCCTGTCAGGCCTATTGTATGTGACGGAGGGTTAATAATGTATCATATTTCAAATATGGGCTGTATGATGTAGGAGTACAGTACATTGTATTGCTACGTTACTTCTTTCTACTTCGGCGCTTTAACAAGGAACAAAATGTGCTAATTGATTTTTCCACATAACATAAGACTAGTTTTATAACATATTTGGAGTTGTTACATAGTTCTCTGTAGAGAAGAGTGATGGTCTTTTATGTATTTTTCATACTTTTCAGGACTTCCACTCCATTACCGCATAATAAAGAACATTGTACAACCATGTACTAAAGTATTTGTCACCGATTACTTCATGTAGGTCAACAAAAACTGCAACAAATTTAGTATAAAAAGTCTGCCTTTAAAACTGAAGAAACTTACTGTGTGTGATGCATTCACAAGATACATGTAGGTATAAATACATTTTTATCTACCTGCACTTGTGTACAACTAATAAGCTCTTGTTTCCAACATGTATTTATTGAAGCTTCTTCAATGATGTCTGTCAGGATTTAGAATAAATCAACCCATATATGCAAAATATTAAAATACTTCAAACTCACTGTTCAACATCAAAAGCCAGGACATCAAAATACTAAAGGAATAGATTTCAGTGTCGCCTCACAAGTACCCACCAGCTGAGCAGAAAGATATCCCTTTTCACATTTTTGTGCCTGGTTTCATAAATGTAGCCTCAAACAAAGATATTGTTTCACCAGACAGCCTGCCACCTGTCCCACATGTAGATATTATATTATACTTCAGAGCTGTCTGATCCACAATTCCCGTGACAGCAGTACACAGACGTAAGCTGCATTCACACTGGCAATTGGGAAGTTCCATCTGTTAATAATCACTAGTGATGAGCGAGCACTAAACTGCTCGAGTGCTTGTTACTCAAATCGAGTGGGTCCATGTCGGCGTATGCACGGGCGGTGGTTTTGTGTAGTGCAGTGTGTAGGACTGTGTGCAGTTTGTAAGATGGTGAGCACTGAGTTTGCAGCCTTATGATATGTCAGCGTTAGTAGTGCAGTGTGCAGTGAGCAGTGTGTAATGCTTTGTGTCTGCAGAGCAGGATGTTACTTGTTCAGGATGCATAGCCTGTGTGTGATGTGTAGGCAGCAGAGCCTGTGTGCGTGATGTGAAGGTGACAGAGCCTATGTGCGTGATGTGCAGGTAACAGAGCCTATGTGCGTGATGTACAGGCAGAAGATCACTGCATGTAGTCTATAGATAACAGAGCATTTCATGTAGTCTGTAGACAGCACTGTGTGTAAGCTCTAGATACCATGTTTCACTTAAAATAAGACTGGGTATTATATTATTTTTGACTCCAAAATATGCGCTAGGGCTTATTTTCAGGGGTTGTCATATTTTTTTTATTGCCATCAGTAATTGGAACGCGTTAATGGGAAATTTATATTTTGCCCCTTCTTTTGCCCATAAGTCTGCCCACCCCTCTGTGTCGGCGTCAGTAATTGGAGCATTTGTTTACAGAAAATGAATAATCATCATCATCCTCTAGCCCATAATTCCGCCCACCCCTCTGTTAGTGTCAGTGATTAGAACTTTGGTTAATGGCAAATTAATAATTACCCTCATTCCCCAGCCTATAATCACACCCAGCCCTCTATGCTGGGTGTCAGTGATTCAGTCAGACTCCTGTATTACTGCACGAGGATTGCATCGCAGTCCTCGGCCTGGTCGTCTGCGCTCCTCACCTGAGAGTAACAGCTGTATAGTAATACACGCTTGGATAAGAAGAGCTCCAGGCCAGCAATGTGATCCTTGGCAGTAATAATGGTAGTCTGACTGAATCACCTATGTCGGCACAGAGAGTTCGGTGAGAATATGGGCAGGGAAAGGGGGTGAATATTCATTTACCATTAACAAATGTTTCAATAACTGATGCCGGCAGAGAGGGGTGGGCAGGATTATGAGCTAGGGGAAGGGGGTGAATATTCATTTGCCATTAGCATGTGACGTCCTGGCAAAACCAGGTTGTCACAGAGCCTGCACAAATCCACCAAAATGCATGCCATTCTCCTCTTTAGCACCAACACAGTCCCCACACAGGTATACACCAGCCAATCAGGCCCTAGTCACCCTCCCCCCAAGACAATGGGAGGGATCGAGGAGAAGAGCTCAGGAAGTGACAGAGAGGAGTATTGGGCAATTTGAGCTGTAGTCAGTGGAGAGCAGACAGGAGGGAGTTGGAGCTCCCTGGAGAGGGTGGTAGTCGGGGTTGGAGCCCCGGACCACCGAACAACTGAACTAGCTATGCTGACTAGGTGGCAGTGAGGGCCACAGGTGATGGAAATCCGGTCGCTGAAAACCTGAGGTAGACCGGGGCAGGGTTGTAGCCCGCCGGTGCCGAGAGAGATGATCCAGTCCGGAGGCCGTTTCAAGCGGACTAGTCCAGACAAGAGAGACAGATAGAAAATGCAGAAGAAAGGGCCCCTGGCTGTATATCTGTGTGTGGGACCCGAATGCAAACGCCGGAGGCTACCAGTCACTGGCAACTTTGTTTACAATACGGACTCTGTGTGTCTACTGACCATCCAAATCAGCACCAGCTCATCCAGCACCACGACAACAAACTGTAAGTTCCCTGTTTCCTGCCTCCTAAAGACTGCTCCCTGCAACCCCTCACAATACCCTGGGCCCCGTGACTACACCTCCCCTACCCGTGGAGGGGATCCCACCTTGCTGCCCAGCTCCATCAGCCCCGGGCACCCCGATATCTAGGCAGCGGCGATGTCACCATCCATCACCGCAACCCACAAGTGGCGTCACTGACAAACTAATCCCCTGTAAATCCCCCCTTTTCACTCGTGGGCGATGGATTGCTGCTACTCGAGCGGACCCCCTGTTGTGGTTTGTCCCCCGCCCGCGACATCTTGGCGTCACGAACAGGATTCTTACCCCATCCACTAACCTGAGTGAAGTGTGCCTTTCCCGGACTGTAAACCGTGAAACGCTGAAAATTTTTGAACTGCCGCCATCTTGCCTGCCATATTTGGTGCCTAAAACAACAACCTCGCCATCTTCTTCCCTGAAAAGAGCACAAGTCGTAAGCCCCGCCCCCTAAGAACGCGGGTGGAACTTGGTGATCTCCAGAGCAAAGAGGCTGCTGCTGGAAAACCAAGGGGGAGGGCGGAAAAAGTGGCATGTGACCAGAGAAGATAAAGTACAGGGACACCAGGACTCTGCAGAAACCCGTTCCTGGACACCAACACGGCAAGATGTCCCAGCAGCCTGGCAAGCAGAGTGCGGAGGAGGACCCAGTAACTGGGACCTCGGGCCTTGCACTCACCACCGCCTCGGCACCCGTCCAGGCCCCGAGCCAGGCCACAACCCCGATGACATCTCATCCGGCCACGAGCCAGGCCGCAACCCCGATGACATCTCATCCGGCCCCGAGCCAGGCCGCAACCCCGATGACGTCTCCCTCAGCCCCGAGTCCGACCGCATCAGTGATGACGTTGGCTCCAGCAGTCCGCTCGGCCGCAACGGAGGCGGCACCCGACCTGAAGTCTATCCCAGCTGAGGCACAAACCGCTCCTAAGCACCCTGTCCCGGCTGTGGAGCAGCCGGAGTGCAGCTGCAGAGAGGTGGAGCAGGCCACTGATCGGTGGGGCCCACTGTAGTATGACCCACCGAGGCTATCCGAGTGGGCCTGGCTCCCGAGCAGGAGGCGGAGCATGGAACCCGTGCCCCATACTAGGAGCGGCAGCAGTAGCAGCTGCACAGGAAGCTGCGCTGGCAGCAGTTGTAAAATGTTGTTCTATGGACTTGGTAGCGGAACTTGGCTACTTCTTTTCCTCAGGACAGTTTCGTAACGTTAAAAATGTTTTTTGTTTTTTTTAATGATGTGCCTTCCCTCCGGGGAATGAAACGTTTTGAAATGGTTTACTTGTTATCTTTTTCAATTGCAGAAGCAGAAAAATAAACGTCAGTGGCCGGACAGCCCGAGGGCGGGCTGTATTCTACCAAGGGGGGAGTTGATGCCCTGGCAAAACCAGGTTGTCACAGAGCCTGCACAAATCCACCAAAATGCAGGCCATTCTCCTCTTTAGCACCAACACAGTCCCCACACAGGTATACACCAGCCAATCAGGCCCTAGTCACCCTCCCCCCAGGACAATGGAAGGGATCGAGGAGAAGAGCTCAGGAAGTGACAGAGAGGAGTGTTGGGCAGTTTAAGCTGTAGTCAGTGGAGAGCTACCAGGAGGGAGATGGCGCTCCCTGGAGAGGGTGGTAGTCGGGGTTGGAGCCCCGGACCATCAGACAACTGAACTAGCTACGCAGACTAGGTGGCAGTGAGGGCCACAGGTGACGGAGATCCAGTCGCGGGGAACCTGAGGTAGACCAGGGCAGGGTTGTAGCCTGCCGGTGCCGAAAGAGGGGATCCGGTCCGGAAGCCGTTTCAAGTGGACTAGTCCAAACAAGAGAGACAGACAGAAAGTGCAGAAGAAAGGGTCCCTGGCTGTATATCTGTGTGTAGGACCCGAATGCAACCGCCGGAGGCTACTGGTCACTGTCAACTTGGTTTACAATACGGACTCTGTGTGTTTACTAACTCTCCAAATCAGCATCAGCTCATCCAGCACCACGAACAGTGAGTTCCCTGTTTCCTGCCTCCTAAAGACTGCTCCCTGCAACCCCTCGCAATACCCTGGGCCCCGTGACTACACCTCCCCTACCCGTGGAGGGGATCCCACCTTGCTGCCCACTCCATCAGCCCCGGGCACCCCGATATCTAAGCAGCGGTGTCACCATCCATCACTGCAACCCACGGGTGGCGTCGCTGACAAACTAATCCCCTGTAAATACCCCCTTTTCACTCGTGGGCGATGGACGGCTACGCGAACCCAGGATCCGGCTGCCACTCGAGCCACAGCAACCGCCCGGATTCAAGCACCTCGAGCGGCCCCCCTGTTGCGGTCTGTCCCCCGCCCGAGACAAGCACATGTTCCAATCCCTGATGCCAACACAGACGCCGGGGTTTACAGCAACACAACGGGGCAATGTACACCAATAAAAAAGTTATATATCCTGAAAGGTCTGCCAAAACCCTTTTTCAGGATCCTGTTGTAGTATCCTGTATAGTATAGTACGCAAATAGGGCTTATTTTTGAGATAGGAAGTTTAGGTGCTTCGTAGATAAAAAAAGCTAAATTGTAAAAGTATCAGCGGTGGACACACCTTTCGATTGTTGCGCCACCAAGGCACTTGTTAGTAACAACAGCAGCAGTAGCAACAGCAGCCACAATAACCATGACAAGGTAGAAACCACGACAAAGGTGTCACAGAGTTCAATAATGCGAGATCAATGCAGCAGACTGAAATCTACACCTAGGGTGGCAAAGTCATTAGAGATACATTACGTCTTCATCTTAATAAAAGTTAGTTGGTCTACACTTTCAGGGGACAGCCAGATGTGCTTATTTGTCAGGACACCACCAGCAGCGCTAAAGACATGTTCTAAGAGAACACTAGCTGTTGGGCATGACAAGACCTCCAAGGCATGACTGGTGAGTTCATGCCACTCTTCCATTTTTGAAGACCAAAATGGTCCAACCCTCCCAACAGCATTAATATTGAACTCTAGATACTCCTGCACAATCCTACCCAGTCGTTTGCCATATGTGAGACTTTTTACACAACTCACAGAAATTGCTTCTGCCACTTAAACTGCTGCTAATGCTTTTGTGATGACTACTTGATGTTCACAGTGTTGGAAGCCTAGAACTGCGATGCATACTGTTTGCTTCACTGCTTTCTTGGGGAAAACCACTCTTAAGATTGTTTACAAGCTTGTTTTGATAGTCCACCATGCGCGTGTCCCTTTCCACAGGGGGGGAAGCATTTGGCAAACTTTACTCTTGTACCCCAAGCCACACACATTTGGCAGTAAGGGGTGTTCAGCCTATGCCCCGAAATGTTCATTCATTCATAGCAGCCAGAACTTTGATATTTATATAAGCATCACTTCACACTTGTTGCTTTTTTGTGTCTGTAAGGCCATATTCACACATTGCATAAATCCTGTGTTTTTGATTATTCTGATTCTCTCTGATACTCTGATTATTCCATTTTTGCAGCATTTTTTCTGCCTTTTCTCCATTATTTCATGCGTTTTTGATGCAGATGTGAATCTATGATTTTTTGTGTTTTTTTCTAGTACAGAAAAGCTTTGATTCTGCACTTAAAAAGTAAAATCAGTTTTTTCCATGCGTTTTTGAAGCTCCACATAGAAGTCTCTATAGAAAAAAAACACCAAAACCAGTTTGCTTGGACAGTTAAATTTATATGCAAAAAAAACTGCAGAAAAAAATGCAACATTTACGCTACATGTGAACACAGATTAAATGTCCAAGCAGTGTGGATGTGATTTCATGAAATTTACGCCCTTAGTGCATCTATAGACGCTGCAGAACTGTGTGTTTTTGTTTTTTTTCCTTTTATAGGCTTATTTCTGGAACCTGAAAAAAAACGCAAACAAAAAAAAAATGCTGTTGCTTTTTGAAACGCATAATCAAGCTTTTCTGTAGTATTAAAAAAGCATTTAAACCCCAGATTCACATCTGCACCAAAACATATATCAAATATGGGGAAAATGCATTATAATGCAGCAAACACGCAATAATTAGAGAAGATTGTTATTGCGTTGTGTGGTGCAGGCATCTACAGAAAAAACGCAGCATTTACACTACGTGTGAACACGGCCTCAGCAATACATTTTTATTACATTTTTATGGGCTTAATAGAGAAAAATAATCAGAGTGCCATTTTTTTCGCCATTTACTGATCCCCATAAATTATCTCATCGCTGTGTTGTTTGGGTCGTTATGATTCCAGGAACACCAAATATGTCTATGTTATTTGCTGATTTGTTATGTTTATTATTTTTTAAACAAGGTTAAAAAGTTGTCCTAAGACAATGGTAAGCGCTTGACCCAAAAGGCTTGCTTATAATTCTGCAGCTGGTTTTTAGGCAAAAACCGCCCCAAAACTTGCCTGGATATATTTAGTAAATTAGAATTGAGATTTTTTCCATAAATGGAAAATCTCACAAACCAGCGCTGAAAAATAAGAGTAAGGACTATTTTAATATTTTATTACTACCAATACTCCCTAACAATAGAAACAAAATTACTTTCTGCAAGTAGTAGGAGACAAAAGACAAAAATATACACATTGATGAGCACAATATGACTGTAAAATCGTGGGGCCCCGGCCGGTGGCAACCACGATTATTACTAAAAGTTACTGATGTTAATAGTCCGATCAAAAAGAGGGTGATTTTCTAAGGAATAAACAGTTAATAATTGCAGAAAGTTTTTCCAAGGAAGTACTACGACCGTACTAGCCCGTGTATAAGGGCAATCTTCCTGCTTACGGGTGCCTGCACCGAGGTTAATACTTTACTGCTTGTTAAATTGTCACTGACAGCCACGCTGCACTCATTCACGGTCCCTGGTTAGGGTTGAATATACCGCTCTCCTGATGAGGAGTCTAGCGGTAAAAGGATCAGTGCACCGGGGGCCCGTTACAGGTCCCCAGTGTATGTTACCTGACACCGATGTTAACAGAGAGAGCTCCGTGAGATGTGGTCCTTGCGTGGAGTGGTTTTTTCTCCTGTCTGGAGAGGAAAAGTTGGTGCTGAGTCGCAATGTGCAGGATCCTCAAATCCAGAGTACAGGATGCCGATTAAAGATTAATAGAGCAGGGCTGTTCTGCCCTGGGTTATAGGTTCCTTCGTGCACCTGCTTGGGCGTTCACCTGCCAGTGAACCGACAGGTTCCGTGGTCGGTGGAGAGCAAACAGACAGTTACGTCTACTTCACAGCACTAGACTGAGCAAGATCCGACGCTCGTTTCGGGGGTGTTACCGGTCCCCTTCCTCAAGGATAGCTCAGTCATTCCTTTAGGACCTATTTATAGTTAAAAGATGACTGCGGATTCCCACAGAAAACAATGCAACACCTACGTACAGAAAAAACACATAAACTCGCATGCAAAATTCATATATATAGATCGTATTACATGACATATTTAATGCAGAGATTTTTTTGAGGGAGAATTCCTCCAAATAATTTTTTCAAAGATATTTAGTTAACCAAAAAATTCTAAATTTAGCTACTCCCACCCATAATTCATAAAAAACTTTTTAATAAGGTATATATAGCAACACATAGATACTAGGAAAAATTCAAAAATATATCCGAATATCTTATATAGAAAAATATAAAAGTATGACTTTAAAAGGCTAAAAAGCTCCCTGTGTTCAATGGAAAAAGTTTTTAGTTAATATTTTTACTTTTTTATATATGGTTGTTTTTCAATTACTTCTTATTTTTTAAATAAAAATTCCTTTAAAAACATATTTTTATAAAACCTTTTTAGAAAACTTTTTCAAAATTTATTATTCTTTATTCTTATTTTTGTTTTTATTTTTTATTTTTGTTTTTTTATTTATGCTATTTTTCCATCTGTTTATAAAAACTACTTTAGTTTATAAAAACTATAAACAATAAATATATATATATATAGGGGAAAAAATCCAAATAGGCTAAAACCCATAGACACATACACATACACATATACACACACATAAATGCATACGTACATGAATATATCCACATAGACCAAGAAGAGTGCATACATATAGGGATATATATATGTGGATTACTCAGTCAAAGGCAAAGAGCTCAATGTCATTGTTGAGTCCGTTCGGTCTCAATGTGTTCAACTCAAAAATCCATTGGCTCTCAGCCCTTGACATTTTTCTGATAAAATCACCTCCCCTCCAATCTCTCATTACCCTTTGTATGCCCCAAACTTGAGAACCTCTAAATGAGCCCCCATGCTTCAACAAATAATGTTTAGATAACGGGTGTTTAGTACATTTATTCTTTATATTTCTGATATGCTCACCCACTCTTCTGCATAGGGGTCTGATTGTTCTACCAACATATCTCTTTTGACAAGGGCATTGAATACAATAAATAACACCTTTGGTATGACAGGTGATCAAATCATTAATAGGAATCTCCTCCTGTCCTTTCAAAAAGTTTTTCCGTGTAGTATTTTTTGTATTCCTGCACACAGTACATTTTTTACATGGGAAATAGCCTTTCAAGTTACATATACCTCCATGACCAAAGGGTTTTTTCTTTCCCTTTTGTATGGTTATATTGGAGAAATATGAAGAATAAATGTACTAAACACCCGTTATCTAAACATTATTTGTTGAAGCATGGGGGCTCATTTAGAGGTTCTCAAGTTTGGGGCATACAAAGGGTAATGAGAGATTGGAGGGGAGGTGATTTTATCAGAAAAATGTCAAGGGCTGAGAGCCAATGGATTTTTGAGTTGAACACATTGAGACCGAATGGACTCAACAATGACATTGAGCTCTTTGCCTTTGACTGAGTAATCCACATATATATATCCCTATATGTATGCACTCTTCTTGGTCTATGTGGATAAATTCATGTACGTATGCATTTATGTGTGTGTGTTTATGTGTACGTGTATGTGTCTATGGGTTTTAGCCTATTTGGATTTTTTCCCCTATATATATATATATATATATTTATTATTTATTGTTTATAGTTTTTATAAACTAAAGTAGTTTTTATAAACAGATGGAAAAATAGCATAAATAAAAAAACAAAAATAAAAAATAAAAACAAAAATAAGAATAAAGAATAATAAATTTTGAAAAAGTTTTCTAAAAAGGTTTTATAAAAATATGTTTTTAAAGGAATTTTTATTTAAAAAATAAGAAGTAATTGAAAAACAAACATATATAAAAAAGTAAAAATATTAACTAAAAACTTTTTCCATTGAACACAGGGAGCTTTTTAGCCTTTTAAAGTCATACTTTTATATTTTTCTATATAAGATATTCGGATATATTTTTGAATTTTTCCTAGTATCTATGTGTTGCTATATATACCTTATTAAAAAGTTTTTTATGAATCATGGGTGGGAGTAGCTAAATTTAGAATTTTTTGGTTAACTAAATATCTTTGAAAAATTTATTTGGAGGACTTCTCCCTAAAAAAATCTCTGCATTAAATATGTCATGTAATACGATCTATATATATGAATTTTGCATGCGAGTTTATGTGTTTTTTCTGTACGTAGGTGTTGCATTTTCTGTGGGAATCCGCAGTCATCTTTTAACTATAAATAGGTCCTAAAGGAATGACTGAGCTATCCTTGAGGAAGGGGACCGGTAACGCCCCCGAAACGCGCGTCGGATCTTGCTCAGTCTAGTGCTGTGAAGTAGACGTAACTGTCTGTTTGCTCTCCACCGACCACGGAACCTGTCGGTTCACTGGCAGGTGAACGCCCAAGCAGGTGCACGGAGGAACCTATAACCCAGGGCAGAACAGCCCTGCTCTATTAATCTTTAATCGGCATCCTGTACTCTGGATTTGAGGATCCTGCACATTGCGACTCAGCACCAACTTTTCCTCTCCAGACAGGAGAAAAAACCACTCCACGCAAGGACCACATCTCACGGAGCTATCTCTGTTAACATCGGTGTCAGGTAACATACACTGGTGCACTGATCCTTTTACCGCTAGACTCCTCATCAGGAGCGCGGTATATTCAACCCTAACCAGGGACCGTGAATGAGTGCAGCGTGGCTGTCAGTGACAATTTAACAAGCAGTAAAGTATTAACCTCGGTGCAGGCACCCGTAAGCAGGAAGATTGCCCTTATACACGGGCTAGTACGGTCGTAGTACTTCCTTGGAAAAACTTTCTGCAATTATTAACTGTTTATTCCTGAGAAAATCACCCTGTTTTTGATCGGACTATTAACATCAGTAACTTTTAGTAATAATCGTGGTTGCCACCGGTCGGGGCCCCACGATTTTACAGTCATATTGTGCTCATCAATGTGTATATTTTTGTCTTTTGTCTCCTACTACTTGCAGAAAGTAATTTTGTTTCTATTGTTAGGGAGTATTGGTAGTAATAAAATATTAAAATAGTCCTTACTCTTATTTTTCAGCGCTGGTTTGTGAGATTTTCCATTTATGGAAAAAATCTCAATTCTAATTTACTATTTTTTAAACAAGCACATTCAAAAATTACATTATTGTAATTTATTTTATTCTTTTTAGTAATTTTATTAGCAGAAAAAAATCTCTTTTACTCTCCTACTAGAATACAGAATCTCTATGTCCTGTGGAATCTGCTGTGGAGGAAGAGGCTGCATTGCAGCTTGAACTATATCACATCCTTCCTCTGACATAATCAGTGCTTGTGGCTGAACAGCTAGGGCTGCTGGAACATGTTTGAAAGCTGCTGGTTTCATTCCAGGGATGGGTAAAATACTTTTCTTCATATATATATTTGTATTTTTTTCTCATTTCTTTATAGTAGTTTTATGGGAACAAAAGAAGCTAACTTTTTTCTTCAGCTACATAGAGGTACAGTGTATGTCTATCTAGAGCTATATGTAACTGAATAATCTGCTTCTGGCTTCTCAGCTTGCAATACAGGTCATGTTTACCAAATCCTCATATGCTCCTCAATGCAGGCTGTGGTTCAACGGTAGAGCTGCTTCCTATTGACAAAGAGTTCATGAGTTCTAGTCCTGGCCATTCCCAGGAAATCAGAATAGATGAGAATTTAATATATGCACTAAAGGAGGAGCTGGGACAAGAGCAGTGAAAAGCAGGACTACAGGAAGGAGCCCTCAAATCAAGACAGTCCTGCTAAATCTGGGACAGTAGGGAGGTAAGAGCCTTATGTCCCATAACATCCCCTGTGCCTCATAGTCATTTTCGCTAGCCTTCACTCTGACTGCAGATCCTTACAGGTTTACCTATTAATAAAGCAGTTAGCTGACTTCGAAATTTAATGTGTTGCTGATGTCGCAGCCACAGATCAAGATAGTTAGGCAGGTGCCTGCTGCATGAGCACAAAAAAATTCATACCACATTGTTACACTCTGGCTCGTGGACCAAATCTGGACCACAGGCTGATTTTATTTGCCACTTGAGCTTATTCTGTATAGAGGACTATGTGGGGCCAGCGCAGTCAGAGAGTGGAACAGGCTACCATGGGAGATAGTAAACGCTCCATCAATGGAAATCTTCAAGCAGAAACTAGATAAACATATAAAAAAAACAAGGAGAAAAATTGTATGAAAAATACCCTGACTATAAATAAATAAATTGCAAGTGCTTAATAACAGGGTACTTAGTATATACATTTTTGCAAAAAGGTAAGAAGCTGTCCCACCTCATCACGGTGTACCCATGTGGGACAGTCCCTAACCAACTAAAGTTAAAACCATTATACATACCTGACTTGTGTCTATCAAAAACTCCAATGTGAATGGTAACAAGTGGTCAGCTGGTTCCCAGATTAAATACACAGCAAAGTGGGAAGCAGTTAGTTGTTCAGCCTCAGTATAAGGAGGGCTGCGCCCCCAACTTGCAATAAAGCAAGATAGCAGACAAAAAACACCAAAAAACTGAGCTGTAACAAATGTTCAATAAACATGCAACATTACAAGCATGTGAATTGCAGCCTCAAGACTAGAAAAAAAACCAAGGAGAAAAATTGTATGAAAAATACCCTGACTATAAATAAATAAATTGCAAGTGCTTAATAACAGGGTACTTAGTATTAGAGATGAGCGAACCGGTCGTGGTTCGGCTCGAGTTCGGTTCGTCGAACGGAGGTCTCGTTCGAGTTCAGTTCGTCGAACGTTCGACGAACCGAACTCGAACCGCATAGGAAACAATGGCAGGCAATCACAAACACATAAAAACACCTAGAAAACACCCTCAAAGGTGTCCAAAAGGTGACAAACAACTCACAACACAACACAAACACATGGGAAAGTGACAAGGACATATACTCATGCGAAAACAAAAGAGCTGGACAAGGAAAAAGAGGAGGAGACACAGATATAGGCATGGCACGCCCTTCTAAAATCATGTAAAACACCGCAAGGTGACTCCAAGCGGAGTCTCCCTTTTTTCCAAAAATTGGGCCACACACACACCCACCCCTTCAGTGGCAGCACTTGTGCCCCAGTTGTACACTTCACAGCTAGATTTGCATCAAGCACATTCAAAAATACGCCATTCTTAACCATCCCCAGGATGACACCGGGGTAGGTAGCAAAGTCTTTGCTGAACCATGACTTGTTCATCTTGGCTCCTTTTTAAAAACACAGCAAGCAAGGGTTACTCCAAGCGGAGTCTCCCTTTTTTCCAAAAATTGGGCCCCACATACACCCACCCCTTCAGTGGCAGCAGTTGTGCCCCACTTGTACACTTCACAGCTAGATTTGCATCAAGCACATTCAAAAATACACCATTCTTAACCGTCCCCAGGATGACACCGGGGTAGGTAGCAAAGTCTTTGCTGAACCATGACTTGTTCATCTTGGCTCCTTTTTAAAAACACGGCAAGCAAGGGTTACTCCAAGTGGAGTCTCCCTTTTTTCCAAAAATTGGGCCCCACATACACCCACCCCTTCAGTGGCAGCAGTTGTGCCCCAGTTGTACACTTCACAGCTAGATTTGCATCAAGCACATTCAAAAATACGCCATCCTTAACCGTCCCCAGGATAACACCGGGGTAGGTAGCAAAGTCTTTGCTGAACCATGACCTGTTCATCTTGGCTCCTTTTAAAAAACACAGCAAGCAAGGGTTACTCCAAGCGGAGTCTCCCTTTTTTCAAAAAATTGGGCCACACAGACACCCCATCAGTGGCAGCACTTGTGCCCTAGTTGCAAACAGGATGTTTTGATTTGCATCAAGCACATTCCAAATCCACAAGCATTTACTCTCCCCAGGATGACACAGGGGTAGTAAATTCCTTGTGGATCCATGACTTGTTCATTTTGATGAACGTTAGTCTGTCCACATTGTCACTGGACAGACGCGTGCGCTTATCTGTCAGCACACACCCAGCAGCACTGAAGACACATTCAGAGACAACGCTGGCAGCTGGACACGACAAAATCTCCAAGGCGTAAGTTGAGAGCTCTGGCCATTTTTCAAGATTTGAGGCCCAAAATGAGCAAGGCTCCATTTGCAAAGTCATGGCATCAATGTTCATTTGGAGATACTCCTGTATCATCCTCTCCAGCCATTGACTATGTGTCAGACTTGTTGTCTCTGGTGGCCTTGCAAAGGACGGTCTAAAAAAATTATGAAAAGATTCAATAAAATTGCTGTTACCAGCACCAGATACGGTGCTACTGGTACGGGTAGACTGTTAAAGATGACGAGACCGTCCCATGTTTGACAAGTTACAACTGGGAGATTCACTCCCTGCACCTGCACGGTTGTTTGGTGGAAAAGCCGAGCTAAGATCGAGTAACAGCTTCTGCTGATACTCCTGCATATGTGCGTCCCTTTCTATGGCTGGAATTATGTCACAAAGTTTGGACTTGTACCGGGGATCTAATAGTGTGGCAAGCCAGTAGTCATCATCACTTCTAATTTTGACAATACGAGGGTCATATTGGAGGTAGTGCAGCAAGAAGGCGCTCATGTGTCTTGCGCAGCCATGCGGACCAAGTCCACGCTGTGTTTGTGGCATAGAGGTGCTAACCGTTCTTTCTTCCTCTGACATCTCCCCCCAACCTCTTTCAACAGAAATTTGACCAAGGTCTCCCTCATCCGCTGAGTCTTCCATGTCCATGGACAGTTCGTCCTCCATTTCTTCATGTTCTCTTGCACCTTCCTCAACATTTCGCCTGCTACCATGCGCCCTTGTTGATTCCTGTCCCCCATGGTCCCATGCCTGCCGCGTTGGTGATGATGAACGTCTGGACCTTGGTGATGTTGTTGTGTCTTGCGCATATGAATCCTCCTGTAGTTCCTCCCCTTCCTGTTGTCTCACCCCCTGACTCCGAATAGTGTTTAGCATGTGCTCCAGCATGTAAATGACTGGAATTGTCATGCTGATAATGGCATTGTCAGCGCTAAACATATTCGTCGCCATGTCGAAACTCTGCAGAAGGGTGCATAGGTCCTTGATCTGAGACCACTCCATCAGGGTGATCTGCCCCACCTCTGCATCTCGTTGGCCCAGGCTATACGTCATGACGTATTGCACCAGGGCTCGGCGGTGCTGCCACAGTCGCTGTAACATGTGGAGAGTCGAATTCCAGCGTGTCGCCACATCGCATTTCAGGCGATGAACCGGCAGGCCGAAAGACTTCTGGAGCGATGCAAGTCGCTCAGCTGCGGCGGTTGAATGGCGGAAGTGAGCAGACAGTTTTCGTGCCCTGGTCAGAAGGCCATCTAGGCCGGGATAGTGTGTTAAAAATTGCTGGACAACAAGGTTCAACACGTGAGCCATACAAGGCACGTGTGTCACCTTGCCCAGGGGAAGGGCCGCACCCAGGTTTGCAGCATTGTCGCACACGGCCTTACCAGGCTGCAGGTTGAGTGGAGACAACCATTTATTAAACTCAGTCTCCAGAGCTGCCCACAACTCAGCCGCTGTGTGACTCCTATTTCCAAGACATGTCAAGCTAAAGACCGCCTGATGCCGTTGCGCTCTGCTGCCAGCATAGTAATAAGGGGTGCGTGATTCCTTCTGCGCAGTGCGAACGCTGGTGGCCTGACCAGAAAGGCTTGGGGCGGAGGTGGAGGACCCAGATGAGGTGGAGGAGGCAGAAGCAGTGGCGGAACTTGGACAGACAGAGGATTGACACACAAGTCGTGGGGACGGCAAGACTTGTGCAGCAGACCCTTCACCATCTATCACCATAGTTACCCAGTGCCCAGTCAGCGACATGTAACGTCCCTGTCCATGCTTACTGGTCCAAGTATCGGTGGTGAAATGCACCTGTTGACACACAGAGTTTCTCAAGGAAGCGGTGATGTTGTGTGTGACATGCTGGTGTAGCGCGGGCACACCTTTCTTAGAGAAGTAGTGGCGACTGGGCATCTGGTACTGGGGCACAGCGACAGACATAAGGTCTCTAAAATCCTGTGTGTCCACCAGGCGGAAAGGCAGCATTTCGGTAGCCAAGAGCTTACAGAGGGATAAAGTCAACCTCTTAGCTTTGTCATGGGTCGCCGGAAATGGCCTTTTATTTGTCCACATCTGAGGGACAGAGATCTGGCTGCTGTGTGTAGACGGTGTTGAGTAGGGTGTCCCTGGAAAAATGCAGCTTTGTGAGGAAAGTGCAGGCGTAGACATGATGTCGCCTTCATCCAACGTTGGTGCTATCGATGTCTGAGAGAGCTGTACACACGTACTTGTTTCCCCTTCCAAACCAACTGACGACCTACCAAGCAAACTGCCTGTTGCGGTTACAGTGGTGGAAGTTGTGCGTGGAAAACCAGGTGTGACAGCTGTCCCCACAGTCCTAGAAGATGAAGAGCGCGCGGATGCACTAGAAGGGGCAGGCGGTGGATGGTTCGCTCCGCTAGGCCGCATTGCAGCACGGTGAGCTTCCCACCGAGACATATGATATTTATTCATGTGACGATTCATGGAAGAAGTTGTCAAACTGCTGAGGTTTTGCCCTCTACTAACAGAATCATGACAAATTTTACAGATCACATAATTTGGGCGATCTTTTGCTATGTCAAAAAAGGACCAGGCTAGGCAAGGCTTAGAGGGCATGCGACCTGCTGATCCACCCCGACTAGTGCTCAGAGGCACAGTGGTGGCAGAGGATGCAGTTGTAGACATGCTACCAGTACTCCTCCTCTGTCCAGGAAGGCGCAAGGTAACTTCGTCGTCAGTTGCATCCTCCTCCACCGTCTCTGTTGACCTCCTCAAGGGCCTGACTGTGGGTTGACAGTAGGTGGGATCTAGAACTTCCTCATCAATTGTTGTGTTTGCACTCCCCTCACCCTAAGACCGAGCCTCTTCTTGCCCTGACCGAATATTTAGGTTGTCATCCCAATCTGGTATCTGCGTCTCATCGTCATCAGTATGTTCCTCATTGTCTATAACAACAAATGTTACAGTTTGTGAAAAAGGGTCAACATTATGCTCAGAAACTTGGTCCTCACGGCCTGAATCAGAGTCACAAAGGTTCTGGGCATCACTGCAGACCATTTCCTGGTCTGTACTCACTGTAGCTTGGGAGCAGACCTCTGATTCCCAGGCTATAGTGTGACTGAACAGCTCTGCAGACTCAGCCATCTCAGTTCCACCATACTGTGCAGGGCGGATGGAGACTTCAGAGCTGGGAGAAAGCAAGTTTGATTGGGATGACAACTCAGAGGACTGGTGTTTTTTGGATGCGGTAGTTGAGGTGGCGGAGAGGGCACTTGTTGGACCACTTGAGATCCATTCAAGCATTTTCCTTTTTTGGCCATCATCTACCTTTGTTCCAGTTGTTCGTGTCCGTAAAAAAGGGAACACACCGGATTGTCCACGGTAAGTAGTAGACATCTTACTTTTGCTGGAAGATGGTCTATCTTCAGCAGATGTTAATGGAGCTTTGCCACCTTCCCCACGGACAAACCCTTTTTTTCCTTTTCCAACACGCCTCTTCCCCTTTCCACCAGCATCTGTCATTTTGCCACTCATTTTGATTGCGACAAGATTGTGCACTTAAAATGTGGTAGTAAAAATTGAGAGGTGGTGTAGATTTCAGCGGTGGTCTAGCTTTATTAACAGCAGAATAAACAACAATAATTATCCCTGACAATGCAACTGCGGCCCTTAAACTGGCAGCAGTGTTTGCTAGTATAATGGCTTAGTAACAATGAGTTTGAGTGTGCAATGCAGGCAGACGTGCTGCAAATATCTTTGCACAAGTGGGACAATACAGAAGTCCAACAGCCACTTTTATGATGCTACTAAGTTCACTCAGTGTTTGCTAGTATAATGGCTTAGTAACAATGAGTTTGAGTGTGCAATGCAGGCAGACGTGCTGCAAATATCTTTGCACAAGTGGGACAATACAGAAGTCCAACAGCCACGTTTAGGATGCCACTAAGTTCACTCAGTGTTTGCTAGTATAATGGCTTAGCAACAATGAGTTTGAGTGTGCAATGCAGGCAGACGTGCTTCAAATATCTTTGCACTAGTGGGACAATACAGAAGTCCAGCAGCCACTTTTATGATGCCACTAAGTTCACTCAGTGTTTGCTAGTATAATGGCTTAGTAACAATGAGTTTGAGTGTGCAATGCAGGCAGACGTGCTGCAAATATCTTTGCACTAGTGGGACAATACAGAAGTCCAACAGCCACTTTTATGATGCCACTAAGTTCACTCAGTGTTTGCTAGTATAATGGATTAGTAACAATGAGTTTGAGTGTGCAATGCAGGCAGACGTGCTGCAAATATCTTTGCACTAGTGGGACAATACAGAAGTCCAACAGCCACTTTTATGATGCCACTAAGTTCACTCAGTGTTTGCTAGTATAATGGCTTAGTAACAATGAGTTTGAGTGTGCAATGCAGGCAGACGTGCTGCAAATATCTTTGCACTAGTGGGACAATACAGAAGTCCAACAGCCACGTTTAGGATGCCACTAAGTTCACTTAGTGTTTGCTAGTATAATGGCTTAGTAACAATACGTTTGAGTGTGCAATGCAGGTAGACGTGCTGCAAATATCTTTGCACTAGTGGGACAATACAGAAGTCCAACAGCCACTTTTATGATGCCACTAAGTTCACTCAGTGTTTGCTAGCATAATGGCTTAGTAACAATGAGTTTGAGTGTGCAATGCAGGCAGACGTGCTGCAAATATCTTTGCACTAGTGGGACAATACAGAAGTCCAACAGCCACGTTTAGGATGCCACTAAGTTCACTTAGTGTTTGCTAGTATAATGGCTTAGTAACAATAAGTTTGAGTGTGCAATGCAGGTAGACGTGCTGCAAATATCTTTGCACTAGTGGGACAATACAGAAGTCCAATAGCCACGTTTAGGATGCCACTAGGTTCACTCAGTGTTTGCTAGTATAATGGCTTAGTAACAATGAGTTTGAGTGTGCAATGCAGGCAGACGTGCTGCAAATATCTTTGCACTAGTGGGACAATACAGAAGTCCAACAGCCACTTTTATGATGCCACTAAGTTCACTCAGTGTTTGCTAGTATAATGGCTTAGTAACAATGAGTTTGAGTGTGCAATGCAGGCAGACGTGCTGCAAATATCTTTGCACTAGTGGGACAATACAGAAGTCCAACAGCCACGTTTAGGATGCCACTAAGTTCACTTAGTGTTTGCTAGTATAATGGCTTAGTAACAATAAGTTTGAGTGTGCAATGCAGGTAGACGTGCTGCAAATATCTTTGCACTAGTGGGACAATACAGAAGTCCAACAGCCACTTTTATGATGCCACTAAGTTCACTCAGTGTTTGCTAGTATAATGGCTTAATAACAATGAGTTTGAGTGTGCAATGCAGGCAGACGTGCTGCAAATATCTTTGCACTAGTGGGACAATACAGAAGTCCAACAGCCACGTTTAGGATGCCACTAAGTTCACTTAGTGTTTGCTAGTATAATGGCTTAGTAACAATAAGTTTGAGTGTGCAATGCAGGTAGACGTGCTGCAAATATCTTTGCACTAGTGGGACAATACAGAAGTCCAATAGCCACGTTTAGGATGCCACTAAGTTCACTCAGTGTTTGCTAGTATAATGGCTTAGTAACAATGAGTTTGAGTGTGCAATGCAGGCAGACGTGCTGCAAATATCTTTGCACTAGTGGGACAATACAGAAGTCCAACAGCCACTTTTATGATGCCACTAAGTTCACTCAGTGTTTGCTAGTATAATGGCTTAGTAACAATGAGTTTGAGTGTGCAATGCAGGCAGACGTGCTGCAAATATCTTTGCACTAGTGGGACAATACAGAAGTCCAACAGCCACTTTTATGATGCCACTAAGTTCACTCAGTGTTTGCTAGTATAATGGCTTAGTAACAATGAGTTTGAGTGTGCAATGCAGGCAGACGTGCTGCAAATATCTTTGCACTAGTGGGACAATACAGAAGTCCAACAGCCATGTTTAGGATGCCACTAAGTTCACTCAGTGTTTGCTAGTATAATGGCTTAGTAACAATAATTTGAGTGTGCAATGCAGGTAGACGTGCTGCAAATATCTTTGCACTAGTGGGACAATACAGAAGTCCAACAGCCACGTTTAGGATGCCACTAAGTTCACTCAGTGTTTGCTAGTATAATGGCTTAGTAACAATGAGTTTGATTGTGCAATGCAGGCAGACGTGCTGCAAATATCTTTGCACTAGTGAGACAATACAGAAGTCCAACAGCCACTTTTATGATGCCACTAAGTTCACTCAGTGTTTGCTAGTATAATGGCTTAGTAACAGTGAGTTTGAGTGTGCAATGCAGGCAGACGTGCTGCAAATATCTTTGCACTAGTGAGACAATACAGAAGTCCAACAGCCACTTTTATGATGCCACTAAGTTCACTCAGTGTTTGCTAGTATAATGGCTTAGTAACAATGAGTTTGAGTGTGCAATGCAGGCAGACGTGCTGCAAATATCTTTGCACTAGTGGGACAATACAGAAGTCCAACAGCCACTTTTATGATGCCACTAGGTTCACACAGTATTTGCTAGTATAATGGCTTAGTAACAATGAGTTTGAGTGTGCAATGCAGGCAGACGTGCTGCAAATATCTTTGCACTAGTGGGACAATACAGAAGTCCAACAGCCACTTTTATGATGCCACTAAGTTCACTCAGTGTTTGCTAGTATAATGGCTTAGTAACAATGAGTTTGAGTGTGCAATGCAGGTAGACGTGCTGCAAATATCTTTGCACTAGTGGGACAATACAGAAGTCCAACAGCCACGTTTAGGATGCCACTAAGTTCACTCAGTGTTTGCTAGTATAATGGCTTAGTAACAATGAGTTTGAGTGTGCAATGTAGGCAGACGTGCTGCAAATATCTTTGCACTAGTGGGACAATACAGAAGTCCAACAGCCACATTTAGGATGCCACTAAGTTCACTCAGTGTTTGCTAGTATAATGGCTTAGTAACAATGAGTTTGAGTGTGCAATGCAGGCAGACGTGCTGCAAATATCTTTGCACTAGTGGGACAATACAGAAGTCCAACAGCCACGTTTAGGATGCCACTAAGTTCACTCAGTGTTTGCTAGTATAATGGCTTAGTAACAATGAGTTTGAGTGTGCAATGCAGGCAGACGTGCTGCAAATATCTTTGCACTAGTGGGACAATACAGAAGTCCAACAGCCACGTTTAGGATGCCACTAAGTTCACTCAGTGTTTGCTAGTTTAATGGCTTAGTAATAATGAGTTTGAGTGTGCAAAGGGCAGGAGGGTACAGTGGCAGGGTTGTGGGTCTCTGGGTAGAGGAAAGGAAGCCTGCCTTTCTATCCCTCCTAATGGGGAAATGCAGCGAGGAAATCACTGACCTTAGCTATACAGACGCTGTCATCTTGTGTAGCTGTTAAACTCTGTTTTCACGGACCTGTCACCTATGGCTCTGACCCTGCCGGTATTAGCCCTTAAAAGGACTTATAGAAAGTGCTATCCCTATTCTGTACAGCGCTGTGTATAGAGCGTACACAGCAGTATCGGAGATAGTCGCTGCGCCAGCGGTGACTGACACCAAGGACGCAGAAGAGATAATGGCGTCCGGACGGGCAGATACTCGTTTTTATAATGCAGGGGCATGTGACATGGACATCCTATCACACATGCCGTTGCTTCTCTGGCTAAAAGTACACTTAGCTGTGTGTGTGTCTGGGATTGGCTGACATGCTGGCCCGCCCCACTACACGCGCGCGCTTAGGGAAGGAAGGCAAGGAAAAAAAAAATACATACAGCAGTGATCTGAATGCGCTGTTCCCGCACACTATACACTGAAGTTTCATAATAGTGTGAGTCACAGAGTGAATTACACTATTACAGCGGAAAGCCAGCTAGTAATTAGCTGGTCTTTTTGCTGCTAGAACCGTTCTCGAACTTATCTAGAACTATCGAGCTTTAGCAAAAAGCTCGAGTTCTAGTTCTATCTAGAACAGCCCCCAAAATCACTCGAGCCGCGAACTGGAGAACCTCGAACCGCGAACCGCGCTCAACTCTACTTAGTATATACATTTTTTCAAAAAGGTAGGAAGCTGTCCCACTTCGTCACGGTGTACCCATCTGGGACAGTCCTTAACCAACTAAAGTTAAAACCATTATATACCTGACTTGTGTCTATCAAAAACTCCAATGTGAATGGTAACAAGTGGCCAGCTCGGTCCCAGATTAAATACACAGCAAAGTGGGAAGCAGTTAGTTGTTCAGCCTCATTATAAGGAGGGCTGCACCCCCAACTTGCAATAAAGCAAGATAGCAGACAAAAAACACCAAAAAACTGAGCTGTAACAAATGTTCAATAAACATGCAACATTACAAGCATGTGAATTGCAGCCTCAAGACTAGAAAAAAAAACAAGGAGAAAAATTGTATGAAAAATACCCTGACTATAAATAAATAAATTGCAAGTGCTTAATAACAGGGTACTTAGTATATACATTTTTGCAAAAAGGTAAGAAGCTGTCCCACCTCGTCACGGTGTACCCATCTGGGACAGTCCCTAACCAACTAAAGTTAAAACCATTATACATACCTGACTTGTGTCTATCAAAAACTCCAATGTGAATGGTAACAAGTGGTCAGCTGGGTCCCAGATTAAATACACAGCAAAGTGGGAAGGAATTGGTTGTTCAGCCTCAGTATAAGGAGGGCTGCACCCCCAACTTGCAATAAAGCAAGATAGCAGACAAAAAACACCAAAAAACTGAGCTGTAACAAATGTTCAAAAAACATAAAAAGATATAGATATACATATAGCCTGGATGATTTAGGAAAACCTGCACTTGCAGGGGGTTGGATCCGAAGGCCCTTGAGGTCTCTTCGAACTCTACCATTCTATGATTTTATGACTCTGTTTGTAGGGCTATGTGGGGCCCATTATTCTGTATTGAGAGCTATGTGGTGCCCATTATTCTGTTTGAAGGGCTACGTAGTGCCCACTATTCTGTATGTTGGGCTATGTGGTGCCCAATATTCTGTATGGAGGACTGTGTGGGGCCCATTATTCTGTATGCAGTGCTATGTTGGACTCATTATTCTGTATGGAAGACTATGTGGTGCCTGCAATTAGGTTGACCCGCGACATTGTGTAAGGTGATGGTCGACTTCCTACTCCTGGAGATACCAAATGTGTTCTTAAATATATACAGTATGTGTGATAAGATATAAAGTAATGTTTTGTAGGAAAGTAATATAAAGTACAGGAATGCATAAGAAATAGTGTGAAGTATATACAGTATATGTAGCAGTGCTAGTAGGGATATAAAGTTATAACATATGATATTGGTAAGATCGGTTGCACGGTAACTAACTGCAGGGCAAGTGACAGTTGGCAGTTAGTAATAGCCCATGGGGGAGTAGCCAGTGCTGAGGGAGGGAGTTCCATCTTAGAGTTCAGTTGGGAAGCGACCAGAATTGAGTGCAGACGTACGGGTCTATCAGATCGCTTTAGTCACATCCTTTGGGTGACTTGTGGTGGCTACAACATTGAGATCAAACAAGTGTAGCAGTGAATATTCCTGAATCTTAATAAGTGGGACCGGAAGATAATTCACTGTAGCATGACCCTCTGGTAAACACAGTATGTATAACTTTCCTGCTCTTACTACCATTTAACTTCCATCATAGTGTCCTAGCCACTACAGTCATTTTACAGCCCCAAACATCTATTCCCCATTGACTTTTATGGAGTTCGTTGTTCGGGGTTAAGTTTGGAGTCAAGTTTGCTTTTTTTTTTCCATGCTGGTTTGGTGCAATTGATTATCCTCGGGTTCGCTCCTCACTAATTATAACCCCTTTACTTAAAGTGAACCGGTCAGGTACAATATGTACCCAGAACCATGAGCAGTTCTGGGTGCATATTTCTAATCCCTGCCTAACTGTCCCTGTATCAAGTAGCATGCATAAAGAGATCTTGAGAAAAAGTACCGTGTTTTTCCAAAAATAAGACATTCTCTTATACTTTTTTACCCCCCCCCCACCCCCCAACAATTGCTAGGGCTTATTTTTGGGGTAGGTCTTATTCTTAGAGAAACACGGTTAGGGGTAAGTTTACCACCCCCCCCCAAAAAAAAGCAGACCCCTCCTTCCTTCCCAGGAAACTCATACTTACAAGTCCCCGGGCATCTGTGTGGCTCCCAGGTCCTCCTAAGATCTCCGGTGGGCCCTCTCAGCAGCTATACTGCACGCTTAGCTCCCCTACTTCTGGCCTACACTCACATATATCAGATCGCGCACACACACACAAAATCACTGGATGTGGTAAGTGTGTGTGATCTGATGTGTGACTGTGTGTGAGAGCTGATGTGTGCGGGTGTGCGATACACTGCCAGTCCTCCCACTTGGTTTCTGGTGAGTATGATCGAGTGTCTTCTCTCTTCTTTCTTTCTTTTGGGGGTGCCTGCTTTCTATAATGAAGTGTCCTGCAGTATCTTTAACTTTTTTATCTGCATGGACAGTTCATTATTGAACCGTGACTAGGGCTTATTTTCAAGGTAGGGCTTATATTTAAACCTTGCTCCAAGAACGTTGAAAATCCCTGCTAGGGCTTATTTTTAGGGGAGGTCTTATTTTTGGAAAAACAAGGTATTTCTATAGATTCTTTATAATATGCTAATGAGGCCAGGGACTAGTCGCAAGGGCGTTAATTTCCTCGGCTAGTCTGCACCCTTAGCATGTTAGCACGCCCACAGGGGCGTGCTAACATGCTAATGAATGCACAGCATCAGAGGCATGGTCGGACTCACCTCTGCTGCCACCACTGGTTTTTAGCTCAGTGTGCATGATCAGAACATCCCCAAACTTCCAGGTCATGTGCACTACACCAGTTTGAAGCCGGAACGCATCCATCCGGCTTAATAGTGCGTGTGTCCGGAAGTCCAAGTCTTCTGATCATGCGCACTGAGCTGAAATTCAGCGTCTGTTGCGGTGACAGCAGAGAGAGGTAAGATCAACCATGCCTCTGATGCTGCATATTCATTAGCATGTTAGCACGCCCACAGGGGCGTGCTTACATGTTAAGGGGGCCAACTAGCCAAGGGAACTAAAGCCCTTGTCACTAGTCGCTGGCCTCATTAGCATATGATAAAATATCTTTAGAAATACTTTTTGTAAAGATCTCTTTATCTATGCTAGTGTATACAGGGACAGTTAGGCTACATGCGCACGCTGCTTCTTTTTCGTGTTCACAAACTGCAGCCAAAACTGCACCTTGTCAGAGAGAGCCTGGAAATGTCACAAAAAATGTAGGTGCTTTTTTGGTGCGTTTTTGCTGCTTTTTTGGTGCGTTTTTGGCTGCAGTTTTGTCAACAATTGTTTCATGTATTTTTCAGTTCAAACAAGCCCATAAAGCTTGTTGAATTGAAAAAAAAAAATTAGAAATAAATAAATAATTTAAAAAAACGGCGTGCGGTCCCCCCCAATTTTAATGCCAGCCAGATAAAGCCATACGGCTGAAGGCTGGTATTCTCAGGATGGGGAGCTCCACGTTATGGGGAGCCCCCCACCCTAACAATATCAGTCAGCAGCCGCCCAGAATTGCCGCATACATTATATGCGACAGTTCTGGGACTGTACCCGGCTCTTCCCGATTTACCCTGGTGCGTTGGCAAATCGGGGTAATAAGGAGTTATTGGCAGCCCATAGCTGCCAATAAGTCCTAGATTAATCATGTCAGACGTCTATGAGACACCCTCCATGATTAATCTGTAAATTACAGTAAATAAACACACCCGAAAAATCCTTTATTAGAAATAAAAAACACAAACACATTCCCTCATTACCAATTTATTAACCCTGACAAAGCCCTCCATGTCCGGCGTAATCCAGGATGGTCCAGCGCCGCATCCAGCTCTGCTGCATGGAGGTGACCGGAGCTGCAGCAGACACCGCCGCTCCTGTCACCTCCATGCAGCAAATGAAGACAGCCGCGCGATCAGCTGAGCTGTCACCGAGGTTACCCGCGGCCACCGCTGAATCCAGCGGTGGCCGCGAGTAACCTCAGTGACAGCTCAGCTGATCGCGCTACTGCGTGGAGCTGACAGGAGCGTGGAGGACGGGACTTTCAGCGGTGGCAGCGAGAGGGGTCCATCATCTCCCCTGTGCGGGGACAGTGGTACTTCGGGGAACACGGGGAGGACGGGACTATCAGCGGCGGCAGCGAGAGGGGGATGGACATTGGCAGCTAAAAACATTGATTTTTCCCTCTCGCTGCCGCCGCGGCCGCTGATAGTCCCATCCTCCACATCATCTCCCCTGTGCGTGCACGCTGGGGACAGTGGTACTTCGGGGAACACGTGGAGGACGGGACTATCAGCGGCGGCGGCAGCGAGAGGGAAAAATCAATGTTTTCAGCTGCCAATGTCCATCCCCCTCTCGCTGCCGCTGCTGATAGTCCCGTCCTCCACATCATCTCCCCTGTGCGTGTACTTCGGGGAACACGTGGAGGATGGGACGGGACTATCAGCGGCGGCACCGAGAGGGGGATGGACATTGGCAGCTGAAAACATTGATTTTTCCCTCTCGCTGCCGCCGCAGCTGATAGTCCCGTCCTTCACATCATCTCCCCTGGGGACAGCGGTACTTCGGGGAACACATGGAGGACAGGACGGGACGGGACGGGACCACTTGCCTGACCTCACTTCCTGACAAATCACCTGCGTTTTTGGTACCAAAAACGCAGGTAAAAGGCAGGTAAAATGCACCACTTTTGATTAGCAGGCATTTTTCCTGCGTTTTTGATGCCCTCATTGATTTCAATGGGTGACAAATGTTGACAAAAACGCAGGAAGAATGAACATGCTGCATTTTTTTTGTCACAAACTTTTGACAAAAAAAACGCTGACAAATAAACTGCAATGTGCGCATGACAAATCTGACTTCTCATAGACTTTGCTGGGAAGTCAAATGTCAGAAAGTTCTGCTGACAAAACTGCAGCCAAAAAAGCAGCAAAAAAGCAGCAAAAAAAAGCAGCGTGCGAATGTAGCCTTAGACAGGGATTTGAAATATGCACCCAGAACTGCTCATGGTTCTGGGTTCATATTGCATCTGACAAGTTCCATTTAACAAAACATCCCTAGACTATAACTGCACTGCTAAATACAGACCTGTCCCTAATCTTCTCTTCATCTCTAAACTCGTGTAATGCTTGCTTTTCTGTCGTTTATTACACTTTTTCTCATATAACTTTTTTCTTGACCCTTCTGGCTTCTGCTCTTTACACTCTACTGACACTGTCCTTACTAAAGCCTATAACGATCCACTAACAACAAAATCTAATGGTCATATACTCCTTGCTGATTCCCCTGGATCTCTCTACAACATTCGACACTGTGGATAACCAGCTCTTCTTCAATATGCTCCGCTTTATCAAAGTCAAAGACACTGTTATCTTGTGGTTCTCCTCCTACCTCTCTGATCACTCCTTCATTGTATGTTTTGCCGACTCTTACTCCTCTTCTATTTACTATTGGGGTTCCTCAAGGCGCAGTCCTAGGCCCCCTTCTCTTTTCTCTATACACAGCCCCTATTGGACAAACCAGCAGATTTTATTTTTAGTATCATCTCTAGGCTTATACATTTCTTCTCTTGACATCACCTCCACCTTAATGCAAGATACCAGGGATTGTCTGTCTGCTGTCTCTAACATTTTGTCCTTCCTCTATCTGAAACTAAATCTGTCCAAAACTGAGCTTCTTATGTACAGTATCCTTCTTCTACTAACCCACCTATATCCGATATTGCAATTTCCTTGGGTAGTTCAGCCATAACTCCCAAGCAGCACACTTGCTGTCTTGGGGTTATAATTGACACATACTTTTCCTTTATTCCCTATGTTCAGTCAGTCACTTGCTAATATTACCTGCATATGAAAAACATCTCCAGGATCCGACTGTTTTTAACCTTTCAAATTGAAAAATGTCTTAGTGTTGCTGTTATTCATTCTCGTTCGGAGTACTGCAACTATCTACTGATCAGTCTCCTCTAACCAAATATTCTCACCTCCAATCCATTCTGAATCCATCAGCCAATGTCATATTTTTGTCCAGCTGCTTGATCTTTACCTTCATCTTGTGCCAGTCATTGCACTGGTTACCCATTCGCTACAGACTATAATACAAATTTATCTCTCTCACTCACGAAGCTCTCCACAGTTCTGCCACACCTTATATCTCCTCTTATCAATTATTATTATTTATTATTAAACATCATCGCTGATTGAGCATTGAGTAGTCACTTCCATGGGCATGTGCACCCATCTCTGCCATTGGAGGTTGAAAAAGATTAATGATATTTAGGTTTCAAGATTTGAATTAATCTTTAGGCTATTTTGGTAAGAAAGAAAATGATTACTTAACATGATGTAATTTTTTTTGCAATTACATGAATTAACAAATCAGGGATGGCTAAAGTAAAGTAATTATGTTTGTTTGTTATACTTTTAGACTAGTAGAATATTGGGCTGTGATTGTTGACTTGTTCACATTAAAAGGAGTATAGATAGTATCTTAAGTTCTCTGTACTAGCTTACTTAAGATGACTTTGTATAATTCAGCATTTAGTTTGATTGCATTAGAAAATTTTGGAAGGATTTTTTTCCCGTAATGTAATACAGTTGTTCACTGTTCACTGTTCTTAAGATCTCATTCAGACATTAGTGATTCTAAGGGGCACTTTGCACACAACGACATCGCAGGTGCGATGTCGGTGGGGTCAAATTGAAAGTGACGCACATCCGGCGTCGCAGGCGATATCATAGTGTGTAAAGCCTTTTTGATACGATTAACGAGTGCAAAATCGTCGTACTCGTATCATCAGTGTAGAGCCGGTCATTTCCATAGTTTGGAAATGACCGATGTTACGATGTTGTTCCTCATTCCTGCGGCAGCACACATCGCTGTGTGTGAAGCCACAGGAGCGAGGAACATCTCCTACCTGCGTCCCGGCTGCAATGAGGAAGGAAGGAGGTTGTCGGGATGTTTACGTCCCGCTCATCTCCGGCCCTCCGCTTCAATTGGTCGCCTGCAGTGTGACGTCGCTGTGACGCCGTATGACCCACCGCGACGTCGCAGGACAGGTATGTGCCATGTGAAGCTGCCGTAGCGATAATGTTCGCTATGGCAGCTATCACTAAATATCGCAGCTGCGACGGGGGCGGGGACTATCGTGCTCGGCATCGCAAGCATTGGCTTGTGATGTCGTAGTGTGCAAAGTGCCCCTAAAGGCCGCTTTACACACTGAGATATCGGTACCGATATCGCCAGCATGCGTACCCGCCCCCATCGGTTGTGCGACACAGGCAAATCTTTGCCCGTGTCGCACAACATTGCCCGGACCCGTCACACTACTTACCTTCCCTACGACATCGCTGTGACCGGCGAACCGCCTCCTTTCTAAGGGGGCGGTTCGTTCAGCGTCACAGCGACGTCACAGCAGCGTCACTGAACCACCGCCCAATAGAAGCGGAGGGGCGGAGATGAGCGGGACGAACATCCCGCCCACCTCCTTCCTTCCGCATTGTGGCCAGGAGGCTGGTAAGGTGAGGAACAACTTCGTTACTGCTGCAGTAACAATAGAGAATTGACCCCCATGTCACCGATGAGCGATTTTGCACGTTTTTGCGACGATGCAAATTCGCTCATAGGTGTCACATGCAACGGCATCGCTACAACAATATCAGTCAGCAGCCGCCCAGAATTGCCGCATACATTATATGCGACAGCTCTGGGACTGTACCCGGCTCTTCCCGATTTGCCCTGGTGCGTCGGCAAATCGGGGTAATAAGGAGTTTTTGGCAGCCCATAGCTGCCAATAAGTCCTAGATTAATCATGTCAGGCGTCTCCCCGAGATGCCTTCCATGATTAATCTGTAAATTACAGTAAATAAGCACACACACACCTGAAAAAATCCTTTATTAGAAATAAAAAACACTAACAAATTCCCTCATCATTACCAATTTAATAAGCCCGAAAAAGCCCTCCATGTCCGGCGTACTCCAGGATGGTCCAGCGTCGCATCCAGCTGTGCTGCATGAAGGTGACCGGAGCTGCAGAAGACACCGCCGCTCCTGTCACCTCCACGCAGCAAATGAAGGAAATAACGCGATCAGCTGAGCTGTCACTGAGGTTACTCGTGGCCAACGCTGAATACAGCTGATCGCGCTATTCCCTTCATTAGCTGCATAGAGGTGACAGGAGCGGCGGTGTCTTCTGCAGCTCCGGTCACCTTTATGCAGCACAGCTGGAAGCGACGCTGGACCATCCTGGAGTACGCCGGACATGGAGGGCTTTTTCGGGCTTATTAAATTGGTGATGATGAGGGAATTTGTTAGTGTTTTTTATTTCTAATAAAGGATTTTTTCAGGTGTGTGTGTGTTTATTTACTGTAATTTACAGATTAATCATGGAAGGCATCTCGGGGAGACGCCTGACATGATTAATCTAGGACTTATTGGCAGCTATGGCCTGCCAAAAACTCATTACCCCGATTTGCCAACGCACCAGGGCAAATCGGGAAGAGCCGGGTACAGTCCCAGAGCTGTCGCATATAATGTATGCGGCAATTCTGGGTGGCTGCTGATTGATATTGTTAGGCTGGGGGGCTCCCCATAATGTGGGGCTCCCCATCCTGAGAATACCAGCCTTCAGCCGTATGGCTTTATCTGGCTGGTATTAAAATTGGGGGGGAACGCACGCCGATTTTTTTTAATTATTTATTTATTTTACTGGACAGTATAGACACGCCCACCGGCTGCTGTGATTGGGTGCAGTGAGACAGCTGTCACTCAGCGTGGGGGGCGTGTCTGACTGCAACCAATCACAGACGCCTGTGGGTGGGGAAAGCAGGGAATACGAGATTGATTAATGAGCGGCCGGCATATTCAAAGTAATTGTTGCCGCGTATTCTCTGCACAGCTGTTCCTCGCCGCGCTGGTGATCGGGAGGCGGTATGAGCCGGGGGAAGAAAAAAACCGAGCGCCAATGTAAGTATGACTGAGAACCGCAGAAAAAAAGGTAAGTATACTGAATTTAATTTAAAAAAAACAAAAAATAAGATCGCTAGTGTAAAAACGCACACGCACAAAACGTGCTGAACACGGACATACTCCGTGTGCGGTACGTGCAGGCATGGACCCATAGACTAAAGCGGGTCCGTGCCTGCGTGCTGCCGGCCAAAAACGGACATGTTGTCCGTGTAGAAAAGCGCACACACGTACTTACCACACGGTCACACGTTCCGTGAGATTTTACGTGTGTGTGCCATCTACCATAGAATAACATGGGTCTCCGTGTGTAACGTGTCTCCGGTACGTGCAAATACGTACCGCACACGTACAAATTAAACGGATGTGTTTTGCGGGTCTAAGGCATAGTATTGAGCAGTCCAACTTTAATCTGTAAACAAGACTATTGCAAAAAAAAAAAAAGAAAAAATGAAAAACTGAGCAAAAACCCTGTGTGAACATAGTTTGACAAATACTGAAGTAAAACACTCATCAAATTCTCAGCGTCTGCACGAGGCCTTACAAATACTGAGGTAAAAATAAAAACCTCACCATTATTGAACATGTGTACATGACCCTAGGCTATGTTCACACAGGGTATTTTCTCTGCAGCAAAATCTGAGCAAAAGCTGCAGCTTATTATTAGCATGTATTTGCATTAATCCAATGAAAAAAAACGAAAAAAAGAAAAACTGCAAAACTGCCTTATGTGAACATAGCTTAACAAATACTAAGGTAACAAAAACTCAAATACTGAACGTGTGCACGAGGCCTTGGGGCACGTGCACATTGAGTATTTGGTGAGTTTTTGACCTCGTTATTTGTAAGGTCACGTGCACATGTTCAGTATTTGGTGAGTTTTTTACCTCCTTATTTGTAAAAAATACTGAGGTAAAAAAACTGAAATACTGAATGTGTGCACACGGCCTTATTGTAGTAGTGAAAATATATCTGGGGTATGGGATTGGTGTGGACAGATGTCCCCGGCCTGCACACTGTGTGTGTCCCTCCATTATATACACTACATGCATCATGATACATGCAGAATATCCTGATGGAGGGATACACACAGTATGTGGACACAGACATTGAAAATATCCAAGATGGAGGGTGGGCCAGTGGGGCACAGTGTGCTGGGGCGTTTCACCCATGGAGTTTCAATCCTCCATTCCCAATCTATATATACTGTATATACACAGTGTATGGATTGGGAATGGAGGATTGAAACTACATAGATCAGATGCCCCAGAACACTTTGATAGAAGACACCCTCGTCCCCCCCACCTTACAGAAAATTACACCCCCCCCTTCACATAGTGTGCCGCCATTGCCCCTCCTTTCACATAGTGTGCCGCCGTTGCCCCCCTTTTCACATAGTCTGCCGCTTGCTGCTAGTGAACAGGTCGGCAGGCACCTCCACAGAACAAGTCACCACTTAACGGTCCGTCTTCACAGTTGCGGACACTGACAGTTTAGGGCTCCTGTGCAAGAAATTGTGCCTGCCCCCTCCCCTCCATTTATGGCGACAAAGCTACAAATACAGATATAGATACAATATATTACATAGTTCCCTCTCTTGTTATGTACATTAGCCTGCCTTACATATTATGAATTGTGGAGTGGGGAGAACACTGAGGACTATATAATGAATTGTGGGTTAGGGAGGACACTGAAGACCACATAATGAATTGTGGGGTGGGGAGTACAGTATCAGGGCCATATTATGAATTGTGGGATGGGGAGGACACTGAGGACTATATAATGAATTGTGGGGTAGGGAGGACTTCCCCACATACGTAACATCACCCCCTTCTCCACATATGAAACATTACCCACTTCCCCACATAAGTAACCATAATCCTTCCCCATTCAGCCCCACCAGCACAGAGCCCCCCACGTATAATATAATCCCATTCCCTAGAGAGCCCAATGCATATAACATTACTCCCTTCACCACACAGCCCCCCAGCAAGCACCATTACCCTCTTCTCCATGCAGCCCCCCTAGCCTGCAGCACCAAGCACCAAGCAAGTAAATCTAACCTTAACCCTTCTCCACTCAGTCCCTTAGCAGATAGTACCCCAGCATGAAGCCCCAGAGTACGCAGCCCCCTAACAACTGTAACATCACCCCCTCCTTCCCCAAGAGAGTAACATCACCCCCGTTCCTGCACAGCAGCCCAGTACGCAGCCCCACACATACAAGATCACCCCTTTTCCCATCCGACCCCATAATGTATATATATATATATATATATATATATATATAAAACCACCCTTCCCCTGGACAATTCGCAATATGCAGCACTTTCACTGTACAATCCCTCATTATGCAGACCCATACTGTACAATCCCCCGATATGCAGGCCCATACTGTGCAATCCCCCAATATGCAGCTCTTTCACTGTACAATCCCCATTATGCAGACCCATATGGTACAATCCCCCAATATGCAGGCTCATACAGTACAATCCTTAATATGCAGGCTCATATTATATAATCCCTCAATATGCAGGCTCATACTGTACAATCCTTAATATGAAGGCAAATACTGTACAATCCCCCAATATGCAGGCTCATACTGTACAATTCCCCAATATGCAGGCTCATACAGTACAATCCTTAATATGCAGGCTCATATTATATAATCCCTCAATATGCAGGCTCATACTGTACAATCCTTAATATGAAGGCTCATACTGTACAATCCCCCAATATGCAGGCTCATACTGTACAATTCCCCATTATGCAGGCTCATACTGTACAATCCATTATACAGGCCCATACTGTACAATCCCCCATTATGCAGGCACATACTGTACAATCCCCCATTATGCAGGCCCATACTGTACAACCCTTAATATGCAGGCTCATACTGTACAATCCCCCAATTATGCAGGCCCATACTGTACAATCCTTAAAGGGAACCGGTCAGGTCAAAAAAGTGTTATAATCTACAAACAGGAGCCTGTGTGAGCAATTAAACCCTTCCTACCCATCCCTTTCTTGTAATATTGTATAATTTGAATAAAATATGTTTTATTACTTACATAATCCCTATGTAAATAGCATAGTTCTCTAGCCCCATGGGCGTTGCATCATCCTGTGGGCGTCTACATGCTTTCAATGGTATCATGTCCCTGTGGGCGTGATACTATGGATTTATATGAGCGACATCACGTCTGCTCCTTCAGAATCTCGCATGCACGCTTAACATTCTCGCCACCTCATTCTGGTATTTGCTGGACGGCTTCTGACGTGCACTGCGCATGACAGGAACCACAGGAGTCTTCTGAGCATGCTCAGTGCGTGTTAGAAGCCAACCAGCAAACACCAGGATGAGGTGGTGAGAATGGTAAGCGCGCACGCAAAATTCTGAAGGAGCCAACGGTGACGGCGCTTATGTAAATCCATGGTATCATGCCCTCAGGGGAGTGATACCATGGAAATCATGTAGACGCCCACAGGACGATGAGACACCCATGGGGCTAGAGACCTATACTATTTACATAGGGAAGATGAAAGTAATAAAACGTTATTTTATTACTTTCATATTACACAATATAACTATACAGGGATGGGTAGGAAGGGGTGAGCAGCTCACACAGGCTCCTGCTTGTAGGTCAGAACGCTTTTTTGCCCTGTCAGGTTCCCTTTAATATGCAGGCCCATGTTGGAAAATCCAGATATACGGCGACCCCACAAAAAACAAACACCTCCTCACATTACTCACCCTTACTCCTGTGTATGAAGCCCCTCGCTCCATGGTGCAGCCCCTCAGCCTCTCCAGCAGCCATAGTACACACGGAACAGTGATCATAGCTCCCACGCTCAAGGAGGAAGCCCCGCCGCTTTCGGTGACATCATCACCTCACAGGAGCAAATACATTCTAGCCACAGGGAGATTCTTATGCTTATACTCTGCAGCACGATTGCTCCCTGCCCGGCACACCACTGATAATAGATGAGGGCAATCTGGGCATGGGACCCCCGAAGCCTCAGGCTCCTAACAACTGGCCAGATTGCTCTTATTACTAACTGGCCTGAATGGGTCCCCTGGAGCCTCGGGCCCTGGGTGGTAGCCCAGATTGCCCTCATTAGAATCTGCCTATAATCATGCCCCTGTGGGCGTGCTAAGAGGCTAATGAATGCGCAGCGTCAGAGTATGATCTCCTGTTTGCCGCCATCGCCGCCCGACACTGGATTTCGGCTCAGTGCGCATGACCCCGAAGTTTCGGTTATGCGCACTATGAAGTGTATACATGTCCTGGCTTCAAACTGAAGTAGTGCACATGATTGACACTCCATGGTCATGCGCACTGAGACGAAATCCAGTGTCAGGCGGCAATGGCGGCGGAGAGGTGAGTGAGATCATCCTCTGACGCTGCACATTCATTAGCATGTTAGCACGCCCACAGGGGCATACTAGCATGCTAATGGAGCTGACTAGCCAGGGGAACTAATGACAAGGGAACTAGTCCCCTCGCTCATTAGCATACAAAAAAAGATATTTAGAAATACTTTTTCTAATGATCTCTTTATCTATGCTAGTGTATACAGGGACGGTTAGGCAGGGATTAGCAATATGCACCCAGAACTGCTCGTGGTTCTGGGTGCATATTGGACCTGACAGGTTCCTTTTAAAAAACAAACTCCGATTTTCCTTAGTTATGGATCAGCTGTTCATCGGTGTTTGGTCATTGTTTCTTTTATTATCATTGTTTAATCAGTGATTTTATCATATGCTAAAAGAAACTAAAAATGCAAAGCTTTTTCTACCCATTACAATTTTAAAACGGAGAGCACATGTGTAGCAATGTGTGCTGTTAGTGTTTTTTCACTGACCCATAGTCTTGTATAGGTACTTTTGGACTGTGATTATAATGGGTACAAGTTTCATGGATTGAACACTTATGGATAAAACAGGCCACTGAATGGGGCTAAAGGGATTGTTTTTCCTACCCTTGGAACTTGATGGTCATTTTTTCAACTTTGTGAACTGTCTACCTATGTTACAGTAAATTTCAAGCCTGTTAACAAAAGATTATGATTGATCTGAATCAAATACTATCACAGCTTTTGTCTTTAATTGCCAAATCTTTGAACACCCCCTTATCAACAGTCGGATGCAGAAGAAAATCGCTCAGTCCATAGCTTCATAGACGAAATGCACAAACATTTTCCCACCTATGACAGCAGGATTTTACTCTTCAATTTAAGTGCAAAAAACTTTAAGCTTGTGACAGTGAAGGATCTTCAAGAGTGAAACAAGAACAATGTAATGAGACTGATTGATTCTTCAACCAGCAGAAAAACCTGACCACCGGTATTGCATGTTTTCAACACCAAGACATTCACAGAATGACGCGATGTTCACCAGACAGCAGGACAAGACATGACATACCGTTTCCTGATGAAGAGTGACAGATGTGTTGAGTGTTAGGAGCATGAGGCAGCTCCACTTTCATTCAGTTTGTTAGAGGAGTTCACAATTTCTATACATGTTTTTTGTTTCAATGCATGTGTTTTGGGCTAAAATTTATTTTTGTAATTCGGTTTCATGTAAAAATGTTGCATTGTTTTGCTTTTAGAAGCTATTTATTTCCCTGCACATTCAACCTGGATGTGGTTTGTGTTCATAAATTAGCAAAGAGGAGCTAAAAAAAAAGACAAAAGAGTTAGAGACTCTCCCATTAGACTGTCAGAATGAGCTCAGTGATGCATTCTTATATAACCCATATAACAGCGAGCAAAAGGCAGTACAACGTAGAGGTTATAAAAGGCAAAAGGGGTAACATGTTGGATGGAGCCCAAATACAAAAATTATTTTAGCCATCAATACATACACTTAGTTAAGATAAAAATGTCCCCAAAGGTGGAAAACTTTTATAAGTAAAATTGTGCCAAAGGCAGAAGATGTTGCACTGATATAAGAAAAAAATTGATCTATGTAGGTGGAATGTCTGATATTATGCAGGAAAGCTTTAATCTTGACCATAGCAAAAAAGTGTGCTATTTGCTTTATGAAGTTAGTGGACTTGTACAAGAAACTCTTATATAAAGGCTGCACAAATAAAATTGAGTTGAGCAGCCTACTATTTTTGAAAAACTTAGAGATGTTATAAGATAGGAGGTCCAACTGTGTTTCCCAATGCTAAACCAGGTCCAAATTCTCACCCTCTAGCTAAATGGGCCAGAGTTTATTTAGAATTCAGTCTCTATCAGGTTGGTCATTTCCTAAACTTTTCTTGGATGAGGAAGAAGAAATGATTGACATTTCTGTGGAGCAAGATAGAAAATATTTTCCTTCTGAAGATACAGATGTCCTTCTTATGATGTTCTCAGTACTATGAATATAGAAATGTTAGGGGGTCTTAGACCACATAAAAGAAGAGCTTGTATGATACACTGTGTGCAGAATTATTAGGCAAGTTGTATTTTAGAGGATTTTTTTATTATTTATCAACAACTATGTTCTCAATCAACCCGAAAGAATCATAAATATCAAAGCTTAATATTTTTGGAAGTTGGAGTGGTTTTTTTTTAGATTTGGCTATCTTAGGAGGATATATGTTTGTGCAGGTAACTATTACTGTGCAGAATTATTGGGCAACTTAATAAAAACCAAATATATTCCCATCTCACTTGTTTATTTTCACCCGGTAAACCAATATAAATGCACAAAATTTAGAAATAAACATTTCTGACAAACAATAACAAAACCCCAAAAAATTAGTGACCAATATAGCCACCTTTCTTTATGATGACACTCAACAGCCTACCATCCATAGATTCTCTCAGTTGCTTGATCTGTTTACGATCAACATTGCATGCAACAGCCACCACAGCCTCCCAGATACTGTTCCGAGAGGTGTACTGTTTTTCCTCCCTGTAGATCTTACATTTTATGAGGGACCACTGGTTCTCTATGGAGTTCAGATCAGGTGAACAAGGGGGCCATGTCATTATTTTTTCATCTTTTAGACCTTTACTGGCCAGCCATGCTGTGGAGTAGTTGGATGCATGTGATGGAGCATTGTCTTGCATGAAAATCATGTTTTTCTTGAATGATACGACTTCTTCCTGTCCCACTGCTTGAAGAAGTTGTCTTCCAGAAACTGGCAGTAGGTCTGGGAGTTGAGCTTCACTCCATCCTCAACCCGAAAAGGTCCCACAACTTCATCTTTTATGATACCAGCCCATACCAGTACCCCACCTCCACCTTGCTGGCGTCTGAGTCAGAGTGGAGCTCTCTGTCCTTTACTGATCCAGCCTCTGGCCCATCCATCTGGCTCATCAAGAGTCACTCTCATTTCATCAGTCCATAAAACCTTTGAAAAATCAGTCTTAAGATATTTCTTGGCCCAGTCTTGACATTTTATCTTATATTTCTTGTTCAAAGGTGGTCATTTTGCAGCCTTCCTTACCTTGGCCAAGTCCCTGAGTATGGCGCACCTTGTGCTTTTTGATACTCCAGTAATGTTGCAGATCTGAAATATGGCCAAACTGGTGTCAAATGGCATCTTGGCAGCTTCACGCTTGATTTTCCTAAATTCTTGGGCAGTTATTTTGCACCTTTTTTGCCCAACACACCTCTTGCGACCCTGTTGGCTATTTACCATGAAACGCTTGATTGTGCGGTGATCACGCTTCAAAGGTTTGGCAATTTTATGACTGCTGCATCCCTTTGCAAGACATCTCACAATTTTGAACATTTCAGAGCCCGTGAAATTTCTCTTCTGACCCATTTTGCCAAAGAAAAGGAAGTTACCTAATAATTAAGCACACCTTATATAGGGTGTTGATGTCATTACCCCACACCCCTCCTCATTACAAAGATGCACATCACCTGATTTACTTAATTGGTAGTTGGCTCTCAAGCCTATACAGGTTGGAGCAGGACAACATGTATAAAAATTATCATGTAATTCTGCACACAGTGTATATGATAATGTTAAAAAATGTATTCTGGTTGACTGGTAAAATCCAAAAAGGAAGCTAGTTATTCTAAGATAAATAAAGAGCGGTGTACGTTTAATGATGAAGACACCAAGATCTGCAATGATTTTGGTCCTCGCCTCGTGATATTCTAGTTCTGTTCCCTGTATGTTTAGTGCCTGATTTTCAGCCACTAAACATGCTGGGATTCCTTGTCAATCACATTAATACCATAGCCATCTTTGCTATTGGCATTACTGTGATTGGCTGGCTGGATCCCGTCATCATGTCTATATAAGACCTTCTGAAGCCATCTTAGGTGCATTTAATCCAGCGTAAGGACTGCTGTTGCATCATGGACAGTGTTAGTGGGTGGCAGGACCTAATCCATGATTCAACCAACAGCCCTTTTCAGGGCTAAATCACAAGACTGCTACAAGCTGAATGTAGTGCAGGGCCAGATTCTGGAAGAGGGTAAGGCTACTTTCACACTTGCGTTGTGCGGCATCCGTTGCAATCCGCCGCCTTGAGGAATTATGGTAATTGTTGCAGGAATCCGTTTATTCCTCATAGGCTTCTATTAAGCATGGATTGCAACGGATGGTCTTGCATTGCATCCGCATTAGTTGTTTAGTGACTGACCGTCAGGCAGGAGGAACGCGCAATGTAACATTTTTTGTTGCTGTAAAAAAACGCACTCTGCAGGATTCCGTCAGGATCCATTAAGAGGCTTGCATCTGGCAACGGATTCCAGTTACAGGATTCCGTCACATTCTACTGAGCATGCCCAGCATGTCTGTCTCTCTCTCTCTCTGTGACGGATGCCGCACAACACAAGTGTGAAAGTAGCCTAAAGAAAGTAAAAAGGCATTTAAGCATTTAGGTACAGTTAGTGTAAAAAGACACTGTTTTAAATGACCTACTGCACCTACAAACAAAACACCATTTCAAAGGAAACATTTTTTATCTGCTGCTTTAAGAGCTTGTTAATATAGGGAGAGATTTTGGAGTAGGGTACAGTGTATTTAAAAAGGTATTTAGGCAGAGTTGATTGTTTTAAATTACCTTTTGCCATTATAAAGGGATTATTTCATAACCCCAGCTATAAGAGCTTGTTAGTGTAGGGTGATACAGTTGTGCTCAAAAGTTTACATACCCCGGCAGATTTTTTACTTTCTTGGCCTTTTTTCAGAGAATATAAATAACCTTTTTCCACTCATTGGTTTTGTGAAGCCATTTATTGTCAAACTAGGGTGTTTTTATAATGACAACAAAAACATGCAAATGACCCTGATCAAAAGTTCACATACCTCAGTTCTTAATACCGTGTATTGCCCCCCTCTTACACCAATGACAGGTTAAAGTATTTTGTAGTAGTTATGGATGAGGCTCTTTATTTTCGAGAAATGGTAAAGCTGCCCATTCTTCTTGGCAAAAAGCCTCCATTCCTGTAATTTCCTGGGCTTTCTTGCATGAACTGCACGATTGAGTTTTCCCCAGAGTGGCTCAATGATATTGAGGTCAGGAGACTGAGATGGCAACTCCAGAACTTTCACTTTGTTCTGCTGTAGCCAATGACAGGTCGACTTAGCCTTGTGAACTGGATCGTTGTCATGTTGGAACGTCCAAATACGTCACATTCCCAGCTTTTGGGATGACGAGTACAAATTTGCCTCCAGTATTTGCTGATAACGTGCTGCATTCATCTTTCCTTCAACTTTGAGCAAGTTTGCTGTGCCTTTGTAGCTCACACATCCCCTCATCATCAGCAATCCACCTCTGTGCTTTACAGTAGGAAAGGTGTTCCTTTCATCATAGACCTTGTTGACACATCTCCAAATGTAACGTTTATGGTTGTGGCCAAAAAGTTTGATTTTGGTCTCAACACTCCAAATTATCTTGCTCCAGAAGTTTGGAGGCTTGTCTCTGTGCTGTTTGGTGTATTGTAGGCAAAATACTTTGTGACATTTGCACAGTAATGGCTTTCTTCTGGCCAATTGACCATGCAGCCCATTTTTCTTCAAATGCCTCCTTATTGTACATCCTGAAACAGCCACACCGCTAGTTTTCATTGAGTCCTGTATTTCAGCTGATGTTATTTGTGGGTTTTTCTTTGCATCCTGAACAATTTTCCTAGCAGTTGTGGCCGAAATTTTTGTTGGTCTACCCGATTGGGGTTTGGTTTTTACAGTACCCCTGATTTTCCATTTGTTAATCACAGTTTGAACACTGCTGACTGGCATTATCAATTCCTTGGATATCTTTTTGTAGCCCTTTCTAGTTTTATACAGTTCAACTATCTTTACCCATAGATCCGTTGACAATTCTTTTGCTTTCCCCATGACTCACAATCCAGAAACATGTGTGACTGGATGAAAGCTGCAAGAGTCTGTCTGGATCCAAGAAACTCACTCAGCTTTTATGCACACTCACTGATTACAAGCAAACAGGTCACAGGTGAGAATGTTACCTTTATTAGCCATTCAAACCTATTTGTGTCAACTTCTGTGCATGTTATCAGGCCAAAATCACCAGGGGATGTGAACTTTTGATCAGGGTCATTTTGCTGTTTTTAGTAGTCATTGTAAGTTAAAAAGAGAAAACAAAGTAGTTTGACAATAAATGCCTTCACCCAACTACTAACCTTGAGTGGAAAAAAAGATTTTGTGTTATCATTCATATTCTCTGAAAAAAGGCCAAGAAAGCAAAGAAATCTGCCTGGGTATGTAAACTTTTGAGCACAATTGTATATCTCGTAAGGGTTCAATGTGTTTAAAAAGGTATTTAGGCAGGGATGATTGCATAAAATTACCTGGTACTGCCCCAACTTAAACCCAATTTGAAAGGGAGATTGTAAAAACGCTATTATCATTCCTTCTTACTGCATATAGAGTTTAATGGAGTAAGATCTACACTGTGTTAAAAAAAATCCATATAGGCAAGCTTGATTGCATTTGGTTACCTGGTGGTAGCCCCAAATAAACACCATTTAATCATCATTAATGATCATTAAATCAGCTTTTATTAATTTTGTCAGAGAACAGGTTACAAGTACATAACAGCAAAATAAAAGACATACTATATAGAAAGGAGAGTTTAGAAAATTCGGAATGATAGCCAGTCCTGACTCCAGTAATAAAAATATCGAAAATCAATAATCCTAGTGTAAAACACAGCAGATACAACATAAAATGTAAAGAATGCCGTACTAGACATTAAAGACAGAGTAAAAAATACTTCAGCCCATAGCCCAGTATTGTCAAAACTGCAATTCTAGGGCCAATAAGGAGGGAAGCTCATGGTACACTGCAAAAATAGTAAGGAGAAAATAGAACTAGAAATACGATAAAAGGAGAAAGAAAAAGTAGAAAGTTGGGGGGGAGGGGAAGTGGAAAGATAACTGTCACACACAGGGAATTTTGGGAAGCCAGATGGAGGACTGGGGACCATCCTTAAATGATGACCAAGAGAACCATATTTTGGCATGTCGGTCCCAAGAGTCATAATCATGTGCCATGAGGGATTACATAAGCTCAAGGCGGTGCAGTTCTTGGATCCAGGGGTGGGATTCAGACAGTTCTGTCCGGTTTGGGAGAACTGGTTGTTAAAATAGCAGCCGCTTCCCAGAATTGGCAAGAAACAGCTCCGGCGATCCGGTTCCCTGTATTCATTTGTGTTAGTGTCTCTTTAAGACTCTAACACAAATGAATCCCCGCACCTCTGCACCGCACTTCCGGGTTGAGTGGAGCCTGTCTGCTCCCTGGCCCGGCGTGCAGCAACGCGCTGACGCTGCAGAGAGGTCACGGCAGTGTGAGGAGGAGCTACCTGCCGTGACCTCTTTCATTTGTGACCCGGCATGCAGCAACGCGCTGACGCTGCAGAGAGGTCACGGCAGTGTGAGGAGGTAGCTCCTCCTCCTGCCGTCTGTCAGCGTCAGTGTGCAGAGACAAGCCGCGGAGGACGGGAGACACAGGAGAGGCCACCGGTGCTTTGAGCAGGTAAGCGCTCAGTGTGCCGAAGATGCAGGGAGAGGAGCTGCATAACATGGCAGCTATATGGGGAGAGGGGCCACATAAGATGGGAGCTATATGTGGCTGTATGGGGAGAGGAGGCCATATAAGATGGGAGCTATATGTGGCTATATGGGGAGAGGAGGCCATATAAGATGGGAGCTATATGTGGCTATATGGGGAGAGGCCACATAAGATGGCAGCTATATTGGGAGAGGAGCCGCATAAGATGGGAGCTATATAGGCAAAGGAGCCACATAAGATGGGAGCTATATGGGAAAAGGAGCCATATGGGACAGGATCTGCAGGGGAAAAGGAGCACATGGGTTGAGATCTGCTGGGGAAAGAGGCCATAATAGGATGGTATCTGCAGGGGGAAAGGGGCCATAATGGGATGGAATCTGCAGGGGGAAAGGGGTCAAAATAGGATGGTATCTGCAGGGGGAAAGGGGCCATAATGGGATGGTATCTGCAGGGGGAAAGGGGCCATAATGGGATGGTATATTTAGGGGGAAAGTGGCCATAATGGGATGGTATCTGCAGGGGGAAAGGGGCCATAATGGGATGGTATCTGCAGGGGTAAAGAGGCCATAATGGGATGGGATCTGCAGGGGGAAAGGGGCCATAATGGGATGGGATCTGCAGGGGGAAAGGGGCCATAATGGGATGGGATCTGCAGGGGGAAAGGGGCCATAATGGGATGGGATCTGCAGGGGGAAAGGGGCCATAATGGGATGGGATCTGCTGGGGAAAGAGGCCATAATGGGACGGGATCTGCAAGGGAAAGAGGCCATAATGGGATGGGAGCTGCAAGGGAAAGAGGCCATAATGGGATGGGATCTGCAGGGGGAAAGAGGCCATAATGGGATGGGATCTGCAAGGGAAAGAGGCCATAATGGGATGGGATCTGCAGGGGGAAAGAGGCCATAATGGGATGGGATCTGCAAGGGAAAGAGGCCATAATGGGAATGTATCTTCAGGGGGAAAGGGGCCATAATGGGATGGGATTTGCAGGGGGAAAGGGGCCATAATGAGATGGGATCTGCAGGGGGAAAGGGGCCATAATGGGATGGGATTTGCAGGGGAAAAGGGGCCATAATGGGATGGGATCTTCAGGGGGAAAGGGGCCATAATAGGATGGTATCTGCTGGGGGAAAGAGGCCATAATGGGATGGGATCTGCAGAGGGAAAGGGGCCATAATGGGATGCGATCTGCAGGGGGAAAGGGGCCATAATGGGATGGGATCTGCAGGGGGAAAGAGGCCATAATGGGATGGGATCTGCAAGGGAAAGAGGCCATAATGGGATGGTATCTTCAGGGGGAAAGGGGCCATAATGGGATGGGATTTGCAGGGGGAAAGGGGCCATAATGGGATGGGATCTGCAGGGGGAAAGGGGCCATAATGGGATGGGATTTGCAGGGGAAAAGGGGCCATAATGGGATGGTATCTGCAGGGGGAAAGGGGCCATAATAGGATGGTATCTGCTGGGGGAAAGAGGCCATAATGGGATGGGATCTGCAGAGGGAAAGGGGCCATAATGGGATGCGATCTGCAGGGGGAAAGGGGCCATAATGGGATGGGATCTGCAGGGGGAAAGGGGCCATAATGGGATGGGATCTGCTGGGGAAAGAGGCCATAATGGGATGGGATCTGCAAGGGAAAGAGGCCATAATGGGATGGGAGCTGCAAGGGAAAGAGGCCATAATGGGATGGGATCTGCAGGGGGAAAGAGGCCATAATGGGATGGGATCTGCAAGGGAAAGAGGCCATAATGGGATGGGATCTGCAGGGGGAAAGGGGCCATAATGGGATGGGATCTGCAGGGGGAAAGGGGCCATAATGGGATGGGATCTGCAGGGGGGGAGAGACCACATGGGATCGGATCTGTATGGGGAAGGTCGCCCACTCCAATTTTAGCAGGGCTCATTTAGTAATAATTTTTAAAAACTGTAGAAAAACCGTTTAATACACTAAGAGTGACAGTGACTGGAACAACTGGTACTGGACAGCAGAGTGAAGGTATAGGAGGGGAAGAAGGGGAAAGAGATATTAATTTAAATTACTTGTATTTTTAAGTTGAGGAAAGTGCGTGAAAATGGGTGTGGCTAACAAAATGGGTGTGGTTACAGAATGGGTGTGGTTTTCAGATGGGCGGGGTTTACAGAGAACCTGTTGTTAAAAATTTGAATCCCACCCCTGCTTGGATCCACTCCTTAATCGGAGGGGGGAGGGAGAGTTACAGTGTCTGGGAGTCACATTTAGGACTGCCGCAAGGAAAAATCTGAGAACGTCTTTATTAACAGCAGAAATATTGCCAGAGATAACTGAGAGAAGAGCTACATGGGGAGACAGAACCAAACGTGTGCCCGAAACTTGATGGTAGATGTCAAAAATAGGGGACCAAAACGGCCGACGGCCAAAACGGAGTTGACAAGACCACCACATGTGGGTCATGGTGCCAACATCAGAGCCACATCTCAAAAAGAGATCTGAGACCGAACGAAAGACCTTATAAAGGTAGACATGGCATCTATACCAGCGGGTCAGAATCTTAAAATTCTTCTGTCTAATGCCTGCTTTACACGCTTCAATAAATCTTTCAATCCGTCGTCGGGGTCAAGTTGTAAGTGGCGCACATCCTGCATCGTTCGTGACGTATTTGCGTGTGACACCTACGTGCAATCAAGATTGAACGAAAATACGGTGATCGCATACACGTCGTTTATTCCTCATACATTGGACGTTTTGTTGTATGAACCTAGTGAATTGTAATGTGTGACATCCCTCATACGATTTTGGTGTCTGAGGCTATGTGCGCAGGTGTGCGCTCTGCACCGCAGCTTAAAAAAGGTCTGCTTCAGAGCGCAGCTGAAAAGCTGCGTTCTGAAGCGCCTCACAATGTCTGTCATTCACTAATCTCTGTCAGTCGGTCACTATCTCTGTCCCTCTCTCTCTGTCCATGTCAGTCTATCCCCCTCTCTCATATACTCACCGATCCCCGATCCCCGGCGCGGCGTTGCACGGCTTTCTCACTGCTCCGGCGGCTTTTACTGTTTTGAAAAAGCCGGCCGCCCATTAAACAATCTCGTATTCCCTGCTTTCCCCACCCACCGGCGCCTATGATTGGTTACAGTGAGACACGCCCCCACGCTGAGTAACAGGTGTCACACTGCACCCAATCACAGCAGCCGGTGGGCGTGTCTATACTGTGTAGTGAAATAAATAATTAAATAATTTAAAAAAACGGCGTGCGGTCCCCCCCAATTTTAAAACCAGCCAGATAAAGCCATACGGCTGAAGGCTGGTATTCTCAGGATGGGGAGCTCCACGTTATGGGGAGCCCCCCAGCCTAAGAATATCAGCCAGCAGCCGCCCAGGATTGCCGCATACATTAGATGCGACAGTTCTGGGACTGTACCCGGCTCTTCCCGATTTGCCCTGGTGCGTTGGCAAATCGGGGTAATAAGGAGTTATTGGCAGCCCATAGCTGCCAATAAGTCCTAGATTAATCATGTCAGGCGTCTCCCCGAGATACCTTCCATGATTAATCTGTAAATTACAGTAAATAAACACACACACACGAAAAAATCATTTATTAGAAATAAAAAACACAAACATATACCCTGGTTAACCACTTTAATCAGCCCCAAAAAGCCCTCCATGTCCGGCGTAATCTAGGATGGTCCAGCGTCGCTTCCAGCGCTGCTGCATGGAGGTGACCGGAGCTGCAGCAGACACAGCCGCTCCTGTCACCTCCACGCAGCAACTGAGGTGAGAAGCGCGATCAGCTGAGCTGTCACTGAGGTTACCCGCTGTCACTGGATCCAGCGGTGGCCACGGGTAACCTCAGTGACAGCTCAGCTGATCGTGCTACTCACCTCAGTTGCTGCGTGGAGGTGAGAGGAGCGGCGGTGAGTAGCGCGATCAGCTGAGCTGTCACTGAGGTTACCCGCGGCCACCGCTGGATCCAGTGACAGCGGGTAACCTCAGTGACAGCTCAGCTGATCGCGCTTCTCACCTCAGTTGCTGCGTGGAGGTGACCGGAGCGGCGGTGTATTCTGCAGCTCCGGTCACCTCCATGCAGCAGCGCTGGAAGCGACGCAGGAGCATCCTGGATTACGCCGGACATGGAGGGCTTTTTTAGGCTGATTAAAGTGGTGAACCAGGGTATATGTTTGTGTTTTTTATTTCTAATAAAGGATTTTTTTCGGGTGTGTGTGTTTATTTACTGTAATTTACAGATTAATCATGGAAGGTGTCTCATAGACGCCTGACATGATTAATCTAGGACTTATTGGCAGCAATGGGCTGCCATTAACTCCTTATTACCCCGATTTGCCAACGCACCAGAGCAAATCGGGAAGAGCCGGGTACAGTCCCAGAACTGTCGCATATAATGTATGCGGCAATTCTGGGCGGCTGTTGGCTGATATTGTTAGGCTGGGGGGCTCCCCATAACGTGGAGCTCCCCATCCTGAGAATACCAGCCTTCAGCCGTATGGCTTTATCTGGCTGGTTTTAAAATTGGGGGGGACCGCACGCCGTTTGTTTTAATTATTTAATTATTTATTTCACTACACAGTATAGACACGCCCACCGGCTGCTGTGATTGGGTGCAGTGTGACACCTATCACTCAGCGTGGGGGCGTGTCTCACTGTAACCAATCATAGGCGCCGGTGGGCGGGGAAAGCAGGGAATACGAGATTGTTTAATGGGCGGCCGGCTTTTTCAAAACAGTAAAAGCCGCCGGAGCAGTGTGAATGCCGTGCAGCGCCGGGGATCGGGGATCGGTGAGTATGAGAGAGGGCTGCTCAATTCAGTCACTCAGGAGTTTAGCGGTCACCGGTGAGCCCTTCACAAGTGACCGCTAATCAGGACGCGACACAGACAGAGCCGCAGCATGACCATGAAGTCGGGTGAGGTTCACCCGAGTTCATTCTGACAGTGCGGCTCTTTCTGTGTCTGCTGTCATCTGCCATTCAGCACTGCTACATGGCTGTCTGTGGCTGCTGTCAGCGGCCATGTAGCAGAGCTGAATGGCAGATGACATAGTAAAAACGCATCCCTACACATTACACATGCTTGGCAAGTCAATAAATAAAAAAAAATAAAAAAAAAGGGTGCCCAATGCATACGTCACAGAACACATGATCTAAAGGATCGCACACAAAATTGATCAATTTAACATAGACTACTAACGCACGTGTGACAGCAAATGAACGACCTACGTGCAATCTCATTCAATCGCATATGCGACCTGGGCGTGTCACATCGCATACGAGATTGCACACCTAATTATAAGGTGTAAAGCTGGCTTTAGACAGGAGACACACATTTTGTGAGTTAGAGGGAATATTTTAGAGCAATCTGAGACCTTGTACTTGTTTTTTGTGGGTTGAGTTAAATGCTATTTTGAATGGCAATTTGAGGTCCAGAACATTTTGAATCAGTTCACATTTATCCCGTCCTCTATGCAGAGTATATATGTAGAGAGGGGCCAGGGGCGCCTCCGGCCTTGTAGTCGTGGCCTTTGTAGATTCAAGGCTCTCCCCTGACTCCATCACTACTTCAAGGTCGGGAGATGACTCGGTGGGGCAGAGTGTGGTGGTGCAACGATCATCCGGCGCAAAAACACGCTTCAGGCAGGGTTCAATGCAAATAAACGACATGTTTTATTTTCACACTTCTTCTCCCAAAAACAGTGCAGTTATGGATACCGGGTACACTTGCTCGAGCTGGGGGACAACCTGCCCTGACGCTCCCTCCGGTGGGGTGTGACCGGTTACTCCACCTCGCCGGGCTCCCACTAACAGCAACCCACAGGCCGGACCCACACCGGCTGCTTCACTTGCTGAGGTTTCGTCTCCTCCTGTCTTCTCCGGCGTCCCCGATCTATTCAGCTCCCACACTCTGCCCCCTTGTTGTTCACTCACTCCTCCTGGACCCAACTGCCACTTTCTACCACACACACACTTTTTATCTTCCCCTGGTTTCTGCCGGCTCCTCCTCATTCCCTGTGGCGACAGCCGTCCCACCCGGCCACTAGGGGGTGCCCTAACACAATACAATATCAGTAAAACACTTTTATTAAAACAACATTAACATTTCCGGATGACTATGTTTCCTTTGTAGGGGTCTGCCCACCCACTACACACCTCCCCTCTTAAAACCCGAGCCTCCCGGCAAGGCTCCCTCTAAAAATCACAGTTATAAGACTAAACAATCATGTTACAATAAACTGGGCACCTGTCCGTAATAGGGTACTTCAAATAAAAGACCCCAGTCCAGCGCCCGGAGGCTTAGCAGCGCTCCCGGTCTTTGGTGTGCCCGGAGGCTTAGCAGCGCTCCCGGTCTTTGGTGTGCCCGGAGGCCAACGTGGCACTCCCGGTCTTAGTCGTTTGAACAAGAGGACCACAACACTGAAACAAAACTTCTTCCTTTCGGCAACGCGGAGGAGCCCCTGGCTCAGTCTAGCCGCAGACTCCCTCCGAACTTAACACAACTTCTGCCGGTCAAACAACAACACCGGTCTTCGTACGAGCCAATCAGGACGCTTTACGCCGGAGGCCAGGCCCGCTTCCATTCGGCTCTCTGTGCCTGGATGTAGTCGGACAAGGACTGCCCGGGCTGTCGACATAACCTTCGAAAAGGTTCAGGAGCAACGGCGGCCTCGGATGTCGTGATCTCTTCATTCCCTGGCGGAGGTGATGGAGTCGCTCCTCGGGGTGGCTGAGGCACGTCCAGAACAATCACCGGGTGGTTGGTTATGCTCTGGTTGACTACCAGCACCGCCGGGGTCTCTCTTTCCGGGCCAGGAGTCGGTCCGGGCATCATCTCCGGAGCCACCGCTAAGGTACATCGGGGGTGAGAGGCTTCAGCCAGCACCGGTCTTGACTGGGTCCGCCGCCGGCTTTGATGTTCCTCCCACTCTATCTCCTGTTGCCATTGAGCGGCTTCTCGTGGGGTCGGCATTCTGGTCACGCCGACCGCGAAGAGGCCGCGGCTTCCCGCCTCAGGTAGGAACTGGACTTTTTCGCCCGGATAGAGGGTGTGCAGGCGCTGTGGCAAACCTTCCACATCCAGATGTACCCGGTTGTAAAAGTAGTCGTCTCCAGTTGTCTCTTCCCGGATAAAGCCGTAGCCCTCTTGTTGATTAAATTTCACCACTATACCAGTGGTGAACTGTAGCGCCAGCTCTTCGCCTCGGGGACCGGCCATCATCTCCCGGGCGATGGTCTCTGCGAGCAGCCGCTCCCGGACGGGGTCTGGTACCGGAGACGGAGCCCTTGAGTGAGGTATGGTAGACGGCTGGACGGGGTCCCAGAAAAAACCCCAGTGGTCTTGTTCCAGCTTCCGGGCGATTTCTTCTGCCGGAGCCTGCACGGGGACGGATGGTGCTGCGGCCGCGGCGACGGGCAGGGGTGTCTCCAGGACGGGATAGGAGATCCCCAGGGGCCGATTCCCCTCTGGTAACTGGGTGGCGTAGGTCGCCCGTACTTCGGTAGTAGTGCCTCCCGTCGCAGCGTCCCAGGTGGTTAGCCAGGTCACCTTAGCCGGACGTTCTGATCCTCCTGACGCGGCCGGGATATCGAGAGGGGACACTTCTGTAGCTGCAGCATGTTTGGGACGCCCTCGGCCCAGGTTAGTGAGGGCCATAGCGGTCACTATTTCCTGCTGTTGTCCGGAGGTCTCCATCTCATGAGCTTGCGGCGTCTCTAGTAATGGCGGCGGGGTCAGTGGAGAAGCTGGAGAAGGTGGAGGCGGGCCTATTTTTCCCGCTCTTGAGCAGACTCCACCCCCAGTCTCCCACATCATATCGACCCCTCCGTGGCGGTTCTTCTTTTCCTTCAAAACACCGCCCACTGTACATGTTCTTCTGCGTGCCCTGGGACTGGCACCTCCCCTCTTTGGGCGGAGTACTCCGAACTTCTTTTTCGGCACCGGCCAGCCCCAGGCTCTTCTTTTGGCACCAACTTTTCGCGCCCTTTCTTCGTCTTCACAGACGACGGCCATCTTGCCGCCATCTTGTGCCCGGTCCAACGCTGCAGGCACTGTATCTTCTTCCCACCAGGGGACTGGAAATCTTCTCTCATAGTCCGGATCCTGTGCCCCAGGCACCACTTGATCTCCGGCTTCTTGGGTCCCTGGCAGGGAATTCGCATCCTGCCGACTACGCCACATGTAGAGAGGGGCCAGGGGCGCCTCCGGCCTTGTAGTCGTGGCCTTTGTAGATTCAAGGCTCTCCCCTTACTCCATCACTACTTCAAGGTCGGGAGATGACTCGGTGGGGCAGAGTGTGGTGGTGCAACGATCATCCGGCGCAAAAACACGCTTCAGGCAGGGTTCAATGCAAATAAACGACATGTTTTATTTTCACACTTCTTCTCCCAAAAACAGTGCAGTTATGGATACCGGGTACACTTGCTCGAGCTGGGGGACAACCTGCCCTGACGCTCCCTCCGGTGGGGTGTGACCGGTTACTCCACTTCGCCGGGCTCCCACTAACAGCTACCCACAGGCCGGACCCACACCGGCTGCTTCACTTGCTGAGGTTTCGTCTCCTCCTGTCTTCTCCGGCGTCCCCGATCTATTCAGCTCCCACACTTTGCCCCCTTGTTGTTCACTCACTCCTCCCGGACCCAACTGCCACTTTCTACCACACACACACTTTTTATCTTCCCCTGGTTTCTGCCAGCTCCTCCTCATTCCCTGTGGCGACAGCCATCCCACCCGGCCACTAGGGGGTGCCCTAACACAATACAATATCAGTAAAACACTTTTATTAAAAGAACATTAACATTTCCGGATGACTATGTTTCCTTTGTAGGGGTCTGCCCACCCACTACATATACATTAGGGTTTCCATCTACATCTTCGAAATACATGATTCAGGTTAACCCCTGACGGATCCATTCACTGTAAAGAGGAAGCAGAGTTTCTCTGAACTACGTTTGGTCTCTGTTCAGCAGAGAGAGAGCAAGAGAGAGGGGGAGTGGGAGGGGAAGGAGAGGGAAGGAGAAGGAGAGAGAGACCGTTTTTCTGATGGACAAGTATTTTTCAATGGATCCGTGAAACTTGAGGCTATCAGTCACAATCTGTCGATGAGAAAAAAGACGGATCCAGCGGCATCAGTCACTGAATCCGTTTTTTTCTCAAGATTCGACAGATTGTGACTGATGGAAAAAAACTGATGTGTGAAAGAGGCCTAAGTAATTTTATAGGATATCCTTTATCACAAAATCTCTTTTTTAAGATCTGGGATTCTTTATAAAAATCAGCATCGTGCATAAAGTTTTTACGAAGCCTCCAATATAATATATTTGTTTTCAAAGATGCACAAAACTATTGTTGACTGTAGTTTTGTGCATACCTCAAAAGACTTGGAAAAAGATGGACACACCGGGACCTTAGGCCAGAGGTTCAAAGTGACTCCCTCTGCCTCTCTACAGTGAATTTTCAGTTGGAAATTTAGTTTGAATGGAAGGTGAAGGAGTGCAAAGTCTCTAACATCTACCAGCTCCATGATGTTGTCGTGGAGGAGCAGAAGAGGATTCCAGTGGCTCCTGTGAAGCTCTAGTGAATGCCATGCCTAAGAGAGTTAAGGCAGTGCTTGGTGGCCACATACAATATTGACACGTTGGGCAAAATTCGGCCATTTTCATTTAGGGGTGTACTCACTTTTGTTGCCAACTGTTATACAAGCTGTTCACTGACTACTTTACATTGTATCAAAGTATCATATTTTCAGTGTTGTCCCATTGAAAGATATATTAAAATATGTACAAAAAATATTAGAGGTGTACTCACTTTTGGGATATACTGTATACAAACATTTTAAGACTTATAGTAGGACATGCATTCTACTCTGCTTTGCCATATGGCCGCATCTCTTACTCTAAATGAAGATGTACACAGGTCATTTGTAAGTTCTTGGCCTTTAGCTATTCTTTCATTTGAAAGGGACACACAAAGTATTGGTTACTCGTCTTTCATCTAATTTGAACTCTGTCACCCTTATACATACTAGGTGTGAAAAGCCTTCGTAATAGGTGAAAAAGAGTCACTCGTCACCTTCCACGTGGACTTTGTATTTGCTTCACAGACAGGCACACAGTGTATAGCAGTAAATGAGTATAGTTTTGTAATTTTGCATTTTTTAGATGGAAAATCAAATTATTAAACTGTCTAAAACCTGTCTGCATTATGTACTATGTATTAGAATTGCAAACTTTACAACTTGCATACAAACCGTATTCAATCCATCTTGAGCATAACTGTTTTAGAGTGCATAAAAGACTGCATGAATTTATCATAATGTCTTAAAGGCAATGTCAGCAGAGTTTGCTATGTAAACTGACAACACCATGATGTAGGGCAAAAACCCTAATTCCAGTGATGTATCACTTTGTATACTAGGGGCAGCAGTTATTATAAAGTCACCGTTGAGCTGTGTATAACCCCGTCCACACCTCATCTTTCTGTGTACTTTGTATAGTGACAGAGACCTGCCAATCAGGGATGGTGGTGGAGTTGGACTCCCACGCATGTGCCAAGTTGTCCAATAATGATTATCTTCTGCTAATAAAATGCTGATTGTATTGAAACAGCAAAACACAGCCTAGTTTCTGACATATCCCTATAATCAGGGACTCTACTACTACATTATGCTGCTCTCAGTGTTATGATTCAGGGAACGAGGAGGATAAAAAAATGTGGAATCCCAAATAGTAACAGAGTGGCTGGAAACTTAACGGATTGCAGACCTAATCCTGACACACAACTAGAAGTAGCCATGGGACGAGCCTACGATGACCTAATCGTCTCGACACAGCCGTAGAACTAAATATTCTCACAGATAGAAATATGAGAAAGCTAATCTGCCTCGGAGCAGTCCCCAAAGATAGATAGATAGGCCCCCACATGTAAAGAATACGGTGATATAGTAAAACACAATACAAAGCCAGAAAAGACAGATTCAGCACAGGTGAGGCCCAAGCTATCTTTATAGAAAAGGATAGGAAGGAGCACTGTCTGCAACCATAAAAAACCCTAATAAATACCAGCACTTGTGATATGGAAAAATTCTTAGGTCACTCAACCTCTCCCCCACTGAATCAGCACTCTGATGTTACTGGGATCCAAAAACACTAATACAGATGAGGGACTGAATTAATACCAAGCATGACAAACACAATTCCTTGCAGAATCATGGAGCTAAGTATACAGACACTCCCAGCAGGGAATGATCCTATTCCACCAAGAACTCCACACAGACAAAATAGGAATCAAGCATTAGTATCAAAGCAGAAAAAAAACAACAAGAAAGTGGAAAACAACAGCTGAGGTACAAATACCACTTATCTGAGAGGAGTTCTAGTTGTGAGCAGAGCTGGTTACAGAATGTCCTTAACACACAGAAGACCATTAAGCACCAGCAAGAAACAAGAGAAAACTACTCAGTTATATAGTCCCACTCTGACCCTGATTGCCAGTCCTCTGCATGTGTGAGACTTCCATTCCACAAATCAACTGCACCGCCATCACTGACCACAAGAGGGAGCCCCAAACTGGAAAACATATTCACAACATCTCAGATTACATAGCAAAAACCTGCTGATAGATTTCCTTTAAAAGATAATTTCACCCTCGGAAAAAAAATTGTACTGTTAAACTATGAACCAATTGTAAGAAAAGCAGATATTTGATTAATTTTTGAGGGTATCTATAATATTTACATCAATGTTAAAGATATCATGAATTAGCTTGATAATATTACAGAATAAATAATCATACAGAATGGTACTTAGAAAATTATTTACATTTTTATTTACAATTTAACTGTGAAATTCATATAGGTCAAAGTTTTCATTCTTTCTATTAAATATACCGTACTTAGCACACAGCATTGTGTTAGGAACGTTAAACATAGGAAGTCAATCACGAGTTTAGCTGTTTACTAATAACACAGTAACTGAAATAATTCACCAAAAAGGACATACATTCAGAGAAATAAAAATTCACCAGAAAAAAAGCCACCAGCCAACACAGGTCAAAATGGCACACTTTGCAAAACACAATATTTTGAGTAGAGGTTGTTTTTATGCTGTTTTTCATTGTTATATAGGTTTTTGGTTGTTCCCATATTGCAGTGCACTTCATTTCTTTATTTTTCCATCTGTCTTGATTTTTGGCGATTGGTGGCTGTTCACACATTGCCATCCAGCCTTGTCCACAGGCTATATATTCTAAGCAGCATGTGCCTAGACCTATCCCGCCCACAACCATGAATTAGTCATGGAGACGAGACTGAAAAGCTCCAGGTACGTGCTGTGCAGTCCTATTTTTGCATATGTGAGGCCGCATGGCACACTTTAAATAAAAATATTGTAGTGTAGGACTGCCTCAAGAGATTTGCAGTGACGTGGCGAGGTAGCTCGAAAAATTGCAATTTTTGGCCAAAAATCTCATTTTTCAATAGTACAGTTTGGAATGTTAGTACTGTGCACACTTTGCAAAACACAATATTTTGAGTTGAGGTTGTGAAAATGGCAGATGTACTCGCAGGATGCAGCCGACCCCCTATGATATTGGTGGGGGCAACACAGGTGCAGAATACCGATGAGGCAACCACTTATAGCTTACCATATCATGGAGGGGGTGGTTGCTGGCATTAAAACTGCACACAAATGGGATTGGCATAGGGCGCCAGTCACACAGGTATGTGCAATGCACAGTGTGTGGCTTACAGCCTATTGTGGAAGCCCATACTATTAGATCAGGCAGACTGCCCAGCACTATATAAGTGCATTGACACATAGGACAGACACCCAGAGGGCACGGCTGCATCCCGCAGAAAATTGTGCAATAGAAAATGATATACAGTAAAATGATGATAAATGTAAAGTATTGGTCCATATTTTGGCCAAAATACATAAGCTGACAGCATACTACAGTAATATAAAACACCATACAAAAATTATTATAGTGTATTGCAGGGTTAGACTGGCCATATGGAAAATCTGGTAAATGCAAGATGGGTCAGTCAAGCCGAGGGCTTCCTTGATTGTGACACTGTCAACAGTGTTGTCATCCTCAAGATGCCTACACTGTTAAATACTGTGATACGGCACAAAGCCACCGGCTCCCAGCTCTGCTTGGTATCTTACTGCCCCAGGACATAGGGTACTTGCAGCCTGATAAAGGCTGGCACCATGCGGAGCACATAAAGCTGCACAATGATGTCACTGCATCGTGCAGTCCCACTGGCGAGATAAGCAGAAGGAGGAAGCGTAGCCAGCAGAGGTCGGGAAAATGGGTGGGTTAGGATAAGGTTTTTTTTAATTTGACTTATATTAGTGGGACTAGAAGTATTATGGTGCAGTTACCACCCTGTATGGGCATTAGGGACTATGATGATGGGGGGGGGGCTGTGAAGAACATCATACTGTGTGGAAGCTGTGATATAGATTATACTGTGATGCTATCTTACTCTAAGGGGGCTGTGGAGGCCATCATGCTTTAATGAGGTGCAGTGATCACCATACTGTGTGGGGGCTATCGTACTATATGGGGAGAAGTGGGGACCATCATACTGTGTGGAAGCTGTGATAGTTTTATAGTATAATCTATCATACTGTAATGGGGCAAGGGTGCTGTGGAGGCCAACATACTTTATGGGGGGCTGTGATGACTTTATTATATGTGGGGGCCATCATATTCTGTAGGAGGCTTTGGTGCACATCATACTGTATGAGCGGGCTGCAGTGAATATCATATATAGGAAAGCATAGAGGGGGCACTGTTGAGTGGGTCACAAAAGGATTCTATTACTGTAAAGGGCTCAAAGGAGGGGGGTATAATTAAAATCTAAGTCCCTGCTTATAGCACTATATGGTTTGTGTAGAGGTGTGGTAATGTGAGGAGGGTTCTGGAAAAACAGTAAGCAAAGATGTCTGTGTGATATATTATGTAGGTATGAGTTATGGATGGAACAAGGGGTCATGGCGGTCTTGGTTGAATGGAGAAAAAAGGGGAAAATGAATGACTACAATCAGTGAGCACATCACTGGTGAGAACCAATAAAGAATACATATACAATGGCATGCAAAAGCTTGGTTACCCCTAGTCAAAATTACTTTTATTAAGAACAGTTAAGCAGGTTGAAGATTAAATGATCTCTAAAAGATATAAAGATGACAGAATTCCTTTGTATGTTTGGCAAACAAAATTTAATTGTATACATTTTTAAATTAACAAAAAAGAAAAATGGGCAGATGCAAAAGTTTGGGCACCCTGCATGGTTAGTACCTAATAGCATCCTCTTTGGCAAGTATCACAGCTTATAAACGCTTTTTGTAGCAGCCAAAAGTCTTTTAATTCTTGTGAGGGATTTTCATCCATTCTTCATTGGAAAAGTCTTCCAGTTCTGTGAGATTCCTGCCTCTATCTTGCATGCACTTCTCTTTTGAAGTCTAGCCACAGATTTTCAATGATGTTCAGATCAGGGACCTATGATGCCCATTGTAAAACTGCAAATTGCGCCTTTAGAGGTAGTCTATTATGCATTTTGACGTGTTTAGGATCATTATCCATGTGTATAAGCCATCCTGTTTTAAACTTTAGCTTTTTACAGATGGTGTTATGTTTGCATGAATAATTTGTTGAAATTTAATTTAATCCATACTTCCTTCTACCAATGAAATGTTCCTCGTGACATTGGCTGATACACAACCCCAAAGCACGATTGAGCCATCCCCATGCTTGATGGTTGGCGAGATATTCTTTTTCTGAAAATCTGTGCCATTGTTTTTCCCAAGGATGAGACCTAAAGCCAGCTTTACACCTTACAATTAGGTGTGCGATCTCGTATGCGATGTGACACGCCCAGGTCGCATATGCGATTGAATGAGATTGCACGTAGGTCGTTCATTTGCTGTCACACGAGCGTTAGTAGTCTATGTTAAATTGATCAATTTTGTGTGCGATCCTTTAGATCATGTGTTCTGTCACGTATGCATTGGGCACCTTTTTTTTTTTTTTATTTAGTGACTTGACAAGCATGTGTAATGTGTAGGGATGCGTTTTTACTATGTCATCTGCCATTCAGCTCTGCTACATGGCCGCTGACAGCAGACATAGATAGCCATGTAGCAGCGGTGAATGGTAGTTGACAGCAGACACAGAAAGAGCCGCACGATCAGAATGAACTCGGGTGAACCTCACCCGACTTCATTGTCATGCTGCGGCTCTGTCTGTGTCGCGTCCTGATTAGCGGTCACCTGTGAAGGGCTCACCGGTGACCGCTAAACTCCTGAGTAACTGAATTGAGCAGCCCTCTCATATACTCACCAATCCCCGATCCCCGGCGCGGCGCTGCACAGCTGTTCACACTGCTCCGGCGGCTTTTACTGTTTTGAAAAAGCCGGCCGCCCATTAAACAATCTCGTATTCCCTGCTTACCCCGCCCACCGGCGCCTATGATTGGTTACAGTGAGACACGCCCCCCACGCTGAGTGACAGGTGTCACACTGCACCCAATCACAGCAGCCGGTGGGCGTGTCTATACTGTGTAGTGAAATAAATAATTAAATAATTAAAAAAAACGGCGTGCGGTCCCCCCCAATTTTAAAACCAGCCAGATAAAGCCATACGGCTGAAGGCTGGTATTCTCAGGATGGGGAGCTCCACGTTATGGGGAGCCCCCCAGCCTAACAATATCAGCCAACAGCCGCCCAGAATTGCCGCATGCATTAGATGCGACAGTTCTGGGACTGTACCCGGCTCTTCCCGATTTGCCCTGGTGCGTTGGCAAATCGGGGTAATAAGGAGTTAATGGCAGCCCATAGCTGCCACTAAATCCTAGATTAATCATGTCAGGCGTCTCCCCGAGATACCTTCCATGATTAATCTGTAAATTACAGTAAATAAACACACACACCCGAAAAAATCATTTATTAGGAATAAAAAAGACAAACATATACCCTGGTTAACCACTTTAATCAGCCCCAAAAAGCCCTCCATGTCCGGCGGAAGCCAGGATGCTCCAGCGTCGCATCCAGCGCTGCTGCATGGAGGTGACCGGAGCTGCAGCAGACACAGCCGCTCCGGTCACCTCCACACAGCAACTGAAGACAGCCGCGCGATCAGCTGATCTGTCACTGAGGTTACCCGCTGTCACTGGATCCAGCAGTGGATGCAGCGGTGGCCGCGGGTAACCTCAGTGACAGCTCAGCTGATCGCGCTACTCACCGCCGCTCCGGTCACCTCCACGCAGCAACTGAGGTGAGTAGCGCGATCAGCTGAGCTGTCACTGAGGTTACCCGCGGCCACCGCTGCATCAAGTGACAGCGGGTAACCTCAGTGACAGCTCAGCTGATCGCGCAGCTGTCTTGAGTTGCTGTGTGGAGATGACAGGAGCGGCGGTGTATTCTGCAGCTCCGGTCACCTCCATGCAGCAGCGCTGGAAGCGACGCTGGAGCATCCTGGATTACGCCGGACATGGAGGGCTTTTTGGGGCTGATTAAAGTGGTTAACCAGGGTATATGTTTGTGTTTTTTATTTCAAATAAATGATTTTTTTCGGGTGTGTGTGTTTATTTACTTTAATTTACAGATTAATCATGGAAGGTGTCTCATAGACGCTTAACATGATTAATCTAGGACTTATTGGCAGCTATGGGCTGCCAATAACTCCTTATTACCTCGATTTGCCAACGCACCAGGGCAAATTGGGAAAAGCTGGGTACAGTCCCAGAACTGTCGCATATAATGTATGCGGCAATTCTGGGCGGCTGTTGGCTGATATTGTTAGGCTGGGGGGCTCCCCATAACGTGGAGCTCCCCATCCTGAGAATACCAGCCTTCAGTCGTATGGCTTTATCTGGCTGGTTTTAAAATTAGGGGGGAACAGCACGCCGTTTTTTTTAATTATTTAATTATTTATTTCACTACACAGTATAGACACGCCCATCGGCTGCTGTGATTGGGTGCAGTGTGACACCTGTCACTCAGCGTGGGGGGCGTGTCTCACTGTAACCAATCATAGGCGCCGGTGGGCGGGGTAAGCAGGGAATACGAGATTGTTTAATGGGCGGCCGGCTTTTTCAAAACAGTAAAAGCCGCCGGAGCAGTGTGAACGCCGTGCAGAGCCGCGCCGGTGATCGGGGATCGTTGAGTATGAGAGAGGGGGTAAGAGGGATAGACTGACATGGACAGAGAGAGAGGGACAGAGATAGTGACCGACTGACAGAGATTAGTGAATGACAGACATTGTGAGGCGCTTCAGAACGCAGCTCTTCAGCTGCGCTCTGAAGCGGACCTTTTTTAAGCTGCGGTGCAGAGCGCACACCTGCGCACATAGCATCAGACACCAAAATCGTATGAGGGATGTCACACGTTTCAATTGACTAGGTTCGTGCAACAAAACGTCCAATGTATAAGGTATAAACGACATGTATGCGATCACCGTATTTGCGTTCAATCTTGATCGCACGTAGGTGTCATAGGTGTCACACGCAAATACGTCACGAACGATGCCGGATGTGTGTCACTTACAACTTGACCCCGACGACGGATTGAAAGATTTCTTGAAGTGTGTAAAGCAGGCATAAGTATCAAAAGCTTTCTTTGTAACATAATTTAGTTTATTTTTGTTAGCCATGAAAAGAAGGGCAGTGAGCCCCATAGGGGTGAATGGACCCCATGACGATCGGGAGGGTGCCAGGTTAGGAAGGGGTTAATTTGGATTACATGGATAGGGGATATGTGGGGCTATGGGATTGGTAGAAGGGAGCTGTAAGGGGATTGGGAGGGGAGCAAGGAAGGGGTGGGAGTTGGTGGGAGGTATAAGAGAGGGGGTGTACTGATTACCTCCCCTTTTGTCGCCGGAAAGTTGTGGCCCCAGGACGTTTGGGCTGCGTGCTGCCATGGCTGACATCAATGAGCTGCTGGAGATGGTGAGGGGGGCTTCCGAGGTCCTCGGCGTGGACGCTCTGCGGCAGCAGCTAGTGGCGGTCTGTGGGGCTGGAGCGGTGCTGCCTGCTGCTCCTGCGCCCGGGCCGCTGCTACGTGCTCGGCGGGCGCGACCGCCGGAGCGCTACTCCCCCAGCTGGAGGGGGAGGGAGAGATCTAGGAGCCCCTACGGGGACCCTCCGGGACAGCGGAGCCCTCCATCTTACCAGGGGGAGCTCCCGGCCGCCGGGAGGAATCCTCGACGGAGATCCCGCGGGTCGGGGGTGGGCGGAGCCTCGGCGAGGCCCACTTCCGGTCCGCGGCCTGCGCAGTCACGGACCGGAGCAGCGATCACGGCAGCCCCCAGTGAAGTGCCGGCCGGGGGTGGCGCTCAGCATTCCAGATCACGGACGGAGACTCCCTGCAGGCCGCAGGGGAGAGCTGCAGGTCAGAGGATGGATGCGGATGGGAGCGGGGACGTGAGGAGTGTGGAGGAGGGGTACGGTGGCCCGCAGGCACGGCTGAGATCCACTATTACGGTCCCCCCCGGCGAGGATCGGGCTGGGGGGTGTTCCCAGCGAGGGGCAAATGCAGCACGGTCTTCCTGCAGTCGGCAGGGAGGGAGCCCACTGAGAGCGGCGGGAGCAACGGCGGCGCAGCAGGTGGTCGTGAATACGGCTCGGAAGGACGGCGGCAGGGCGCCACGGCGTGGAAAACCAAAAAGGTCGAGCAGGAGTCGCCCGGAGGAGCAGGGTGCGGTGACCGTGGGGGTTGACGGCCGCCAGGTGCGGGCTGTCCCCTCGCTGGTCCCCCCTGAAGACTTCGGCAGCACGTCAGAATCCGGCGGTGATGACGGAGCAATGGTAGCGGCAGGTCGGACGGAGCGGCAGCAGGAAGATCGGGGCACGGCTGTTCCGGCATCGGTTCAACGGCAGCCTGGTGAGCGGACGACTGAAATGTTTAATGCTGTGTGTAGTGCGGGCGGGGGCGGGGGTTCCGTCGCGGGAAGTGTAGCGCAAGGGGCGAGTGCGGTCGGACAGTCTGGTTTTCCGGGCCCGGAGTTTTGGGGGCAACTTTTGGGGGTGTTGCAAGGGTTGTCTGCGGAGTGGGTTAGTCGGATTGGGCCTGGGGCTCCGGTAGGGGCGTGGGTGGGCCCCACGGAGGTGGTGCAGACTGAGGCGCCGGTGAGCGGGGTGACGGTGCGGGACCCTACCTCGGCGGTAGGTGCGGGACCGGCGGCCGGCGGGGCGGCTGACGTGGGTGTGAGTAAGGAGGCGGAAAAGGAAAAAGAAAAGGAGGATGAGGTTGTGCGTTTGGATGATAGGGCACGGAGTGAAATTTACGTGTGTTTTGAAGGTCAGTTAGGGGTTCATTTGAAGAAGGAAGTGAGGGAAAAGATTTGGAAAGGGGAGTATGTGGAAATTTTTTCCCTGCTTCCCTTGGAGAAGTTTAATTTGGATAAAGTGAAACCCAGTGATACAAAAAAGGAGAAAGAGGACGAAGAGAAACGGAGGTATAGATTGATCCCGAGGACGTTCACTAACTGGCTACAGGCCTTTGCGATCTTAGCCAGCGTGATCGGGGAAAAGGAGCCGGAGCATTGTTCCGCCCTATTTGGATATATGGACGCGATAGGGGAGGCGTATAGGGTGTACGGCGGTTTAGGGTGGCTAAGATATGATGAGCAATTCCGGCAACGGAAGGCTCTGCGGCCGGGTGTCCAGTGAGGCCACAAGGATATTTCTTTGTGGATGCGGTTAATGACGGCTCCGGCTCAGCCCTTTCGAGGGGGTGCCGGGAGCCCGGGTGCGAGCGGCGGGTCCCCGGCCGGACAGAAAAAGGGGGCTTGTTGGCAATATAACGAGGGACAGTGTAAGTTCGGGGCCTCGTGTCGGTTTAAACACGAGTGTTCCGGATGTGGAGGGTCCCACTCCTTGGCCAGGTGCTTCAAAAAAGGAAAAGGTAAGGCAGGGGAGGGGTCTGGAAAAAGGGAGGACGCCAGTGAGGGTAGAGGCGATGCTTCCCTATTTAAATAGATACCCGGATGTTCGGGCGGCGGAGTTGTTGGCACAGGGTTTTACGGAGGGTTTTCGGATTCCGTTTGAATCTGAGGCGCCGGTGTTTCGCCCGGGTAATTTGAGGTCCGCAAAAGAACATCCGGCGGTGGTGAAGGAAAAGCTGCAAAAGGAGGTGGAGTTGGGGAGGATGGCGGGCCCGTTCCAGGACCCGCCATTCTCCAATTTACGGATTTCCCCCTTGGGGGTGGTACCCAAGAAGGAGCCGAACAAATTTCGGCTCATTCATCATTTATCGTATCCGGCGGGATTGTCGGTGAATGATGGGATATCACCAGAGTTGTCGGCGGTATGTTATGTATCGTTTGATAAGGCGTTGGAGCTGGTAAGGGTTGCGGGGCGGGGGGCCCTGATGGCAAAGGCGGATGTGGAAGCAGCTTTTCGTTTACTCCCGGTGCATCCAGAGAGCCTTCATCTCTTAGGGTGTATGTGGGATGGTGAATACTATGTGGATCGCTGCCTGCCGATGGGCTGTTCCATTTCGTGTGCTCATTTTGAGGCATTTAGTACTTTTGTGGAATGGGTAGTTAAAGAGGTGGCAGGAGTCCATTCAGTGATTCACTATTTGGATGACTTCTTTTGCGTGGGTCCGGCGGGCTCTTCGGTTTGCTCCTTGTTGTTATTTACGTTAGAGCGGATCGCGCGGAGCCTAGGTATTCCGTTGGCAAAAGAAAAAACAGAAGGGCCGGTGACGGCTCTATGTTTCTTAGGTATCGAAATTGATACACTGGCGATGGAATGCCGGTTGCCGGAGGGGAAGATTCTGGATTTGAAGGCGTCAGTGCGGTTTTTGTCTCAGGCCAAGAAGGTGTGGTTGCGGGATTTGCAGTCAGTGCTCGGAAAATTGAATTTCGCTTGTCGCATTATGCCGATGGGGCGGATATTTAATAGGAGATTGGCGAGCGCAACCGCGGGGGTAAAAGCTCCAAATCACTTTGTCAGAGTGACAAAAGTGATGAAGGGGGATTTGTTGGTTTGGGAGGAGTTCTTGGACCGGTACAACGGTCGGACCCTTTGGATGAGCGAGGCATTGTCCAATAGCCAGTTGGAATTGTATACTGATGCGGCTGGAGCGACAGGTTTTGGGGCAATTTTTCAGACGCGCTGGTGTGTGGGACAGTGGCCACGGCGTTGGGTGGAAGCAGGTTTGGTGAGGAATTTGGCGCTACTGGAATTGTTTCCCATCATTGTGGCAGTGGAGTTGTGGGGCCCCGTTTTTTCCGGAAGAAGGGTTTGCATGCATTGTGACAACATGGCGGTGGTGCATTCCATCAATGCATTGTCGGCAAAATCCCCACCGGTTGTGGGGTATTTAAGGCACCTGGTGTTGCGTTGCTTGGAGTTGAACATTTGCGTGGTGGCTCGGCACGTGCCAGGGATTCGAAACGAGGTGGCTGACGCGCTGTCACGGTTTCAGTTTTGCAGGTTCAGGAAGCTGGTGCCGGGAGCGGACGCGGATGGAGAACCTTGCCCGGAATGGCTGTGGGACCTGGCATCGGTATAGCATTTGAGGGAATTAGGAGATCGGTGTCTGAGGCTACTTGGTGCCGATATCAGGCGGTGTGGAAGGCATGGGCAGAGTTGGAAAGAGGGGACTTTATGGAGTCGGGTTACAAAGGCCGAGTGTTGGGGGTCCTGATGTTAATTAGTGGGGATTTTTCGGCAGGTCGGTCCGTTTCGGTGATTGGTTGCAAGTGGGCGGCATTGGCCTTCTTGTTTCAGATGCAAGGGGTTCGGGACGCGACTAAGGATTTTCTGGTGCGGCAGGCAATGAAGGGTTTTCGGAAAGGGGCCCAGTCGCGTGACATGAGGCGGCCGGTGTCATTGCCATTGTTGGGTCGGTTAGTGGGGTGTTTGGGGGAATTGTGTTCGTCTCCTTATGAGCGGGTGTTGTTTTCGGTAGCTTTGGTATTGGCGTTTTTTGGGGCCTTTCGCATTGGTGAATTGGTCAGCCCGACCAAGCAAGCGATGGGTGGGTTGCTGTTGGAGGATGTCATGCTGGGGGAGGATAGAGTGGAGTGTCGGCTTCGCTTTTCGAAGACGGATCAGAGGGGCCGGGGGCGCTTAGTAGTGTTGTTTGCTTTACCGGGGCACCAGTTGTGCCCAGTGGTACAAGTGTCAGAGTTTTTAAAGGTGCGCGGCGGTTTCCCTGGCGTTTTTCTTAGACATGCGGATGGATTGGCTTTGTCGCGGTACCAATTCAATGCGGTGCTGAAGATGGCTTTAGCAAGGGTGGGGGAGGAGCCACGTGAGTACGGGTCTCACTCCTTCCGGATTGGGGCGGCGACGGAGGCCGCCAGGTGGGGTTTGAGTGAGGATTGTATCCGGCGGATTGGGAGGTGGGAGTCTTCCAGGTTTCGCTTGTACATTAGGCCATACTTAGTCAGGTGATGGTCAGGGGTGGGGGATTCCGGGTTTGTGTTGATGCTGGTTTGTTGTGATTTTCTTGTTCTGTTGCTGTTTTTATTCGTGGTTTTTGTATTTTGTAGGTCCATGCCTTGTGTGGATCCTCGGGCACTCCTATGTGTATTGGGGAGCGTTGCGAGCGGATGTGCGTCGTGACGGTCGGCAGCTTGGAGTGTCGGTGCCCGAGTAAAGTGGCTCGGAATTCGGGGCATGACCTGGGGTAGAGTGCGCCCAGAGGTGGCTTATTATAGCCGTATGGATCGTGACCCTGATGTGTTAATTTTGCACGTGGGTGGGAACGATCTGGGAGTAAGGTCGGCAAGGGAATTGAAAAGGGACATAAAGCTGGACCTGTTACATTTGTGGAGGGCGTTCCCGGGCATAGTTATTGTGTGGTCGGACATCATAGCTCGGACGCAGTGGCGTTTTGGTAGGTCGGTGGACCGTATTAATAGGGCTCGGAGCAAGCTGAACCGGGCGATTGGTAGGTTTGTGGCGAGGAATGGTGGGTTGGTGGTGCGGCATAGAGAATTGGAGGAGTCCACGGAGCAGTATCTAAGGAGAGATGGGGTTCACCTGACCGATGTGGGTCTGGATTTATGGATGTTGGGTTTGAGGGATGGCCTGGAGCAAGCACTAGGGGTGTGGGGGGCCCGGGCCAAGTAAGGGGTCACTTGGCCGGTCTGTGGCGGGGTGATAGGTCCGTCTGAGAGGTTGGGAGTACCGACAGTCGGTTTGTTGGTACGAAGTCGCTCAAGGGGAGTGGCTTCGGACTGGATGGGAACTTGTGGGCGGAGGTCCCGCAGGTTCTGGGTAGGGGTAATCAACGATGGAACGTTGTTACCCCTCACCTTGGGCCGGGTGGTCACGGCCGAGGTGGTCCTCTGGGCCGGTTTTGGAGGTTACGGCCGGGGGGTTAGGAATGATGGTTGGCCTCTCGGACGGATCTATCGGTGTTTCTGGTTATACGGGTATATATGTATAAGGTTAAGTTAACAATTGAGTGGCATGTTTGGGCCACGAGTTTTGGTATACATATATACGGTTAAATAAAACTGTGGCCATTCCTGCAATAAAGTCGTGGTTCTCGTCTTTATTTAGGTAGATTGGTATGGGGGTGTTTAGCATGTAACCTGCTTATCCCTTATAGATACGTCAAGGTATCACAACTACAAGATTGTAATTTTGTTTCACCCACTGAGAGCAATAAATATTTTTTCTCCACACACACCTTTGATCATTGTGGACAAAGAGTTCTATTTTAACCTCATCAGTCCACAGGACGTGTTTCCAAAATGCATCAGCATGTTTACATGATCTTTTGCATACTTCTGACACTGAATTGTATGGTGAGGAAGCAGGAGAGGTTTTCTTCTGATGACTCTTCCATGAAGGCATAGTTGTGCAGGTGTCTGAACTATCAATCAATGTACCAGAACTCTAGAGTTTGCTAAATCTTCCTGAAGGTCTTTTGCAGTAAAGTGTGGGTTCTGATTTGCCTCTGTAGCAATCCTATGAGGAGTTCTCACAGAAATTTTGCTTGGTCTTCCAGATCTTATCTTGATCTCCACTGTTCCTGGTAGCTTCCAATTCTTAGGGGTGCTTCACACACAGCGAGCTCGCTGCCGAGATCGCTGCTGAGTCACGCTTTTTGTGACGCAGCAGTGACCTCATTAGCGATCTCGCTGTGTGTGACACTGAGCAGCGATCTGGCCCCTGCTGCGAGATCGCTGCTCGTTACACACAGCCCTGGTTCGTTTTCTTCAAAGCCGCTCTCCCGCTGTGACACACAGATCGCTGTGTGTGACAGCGAGAGAGCGACAAATGAAGCGAGCAGGGAGCAGGAGCCGGCGTCTGACAGCTGAGGTAAGCTTGTAACCAAGATAAACATCGGGTAACCAAGGTGGTTACCCGATATTTACCTTAGTTACCAGCCTCCGCAGCTCTCACGCTGCCTGTGCTGCCGGCTCCGGCTCTCTGCACATGTAGCTGCATTACACATCGGGTTAATTAACCCGATGTGTACAGCAGCTAGGAGAGCAAGGAGCCAGCGCTCAGTGTGCGCGGCTCCCTGCTCTCTGCACACACAGCTAAGCGGTGTGCGCTGGTAACTAATGTAAACATCGGGTAACCATACCCGATGTTTACCTTAGTTACCAGTCTCCGCAGCTTCCAGACGGCGGCTCCGTGCAAGCGCAGCGTCGCTTGCACGTCGCTGCTGGCTGGGGGCTGTTCACTGGTCGCTGGTGAGATCTGCCTGTTTGACAGCTCACCAGCGACCATGTAGCGATGCAGCAGCGATCCTGACCAGGTCAGATCGCTGGTCGGATCGCTGCTGCATCGCTAAGTGAGAAGGTACCCTTAGTTAGATCTCAAAATGAGCAAAGGACAACTTAAAAACGCTTTGTTATCTTCTTATAGCATTCTCCTGCTTTGAAAGCCTCCATCACTTTCATTTTCAGGTTGGCTGTTGTTTTTGGCACAAGGTTAGAGGAGGCTGGGTTTTTATAAAGCTGTGAACTTTGCATCACCTGTCCTCTCCTAACGATGATAGTGAACAAGCCATAACTCTAACAGGCAAATTAAGATCTGAAACCTTGCTCAAAGTTTCTAAGCAAACAAATCTCAAAGGAAGTCCAAACCTTTACATCTTCGCATTGAAATTATTCCCTCTCCTTAAATACAAATGAAATGTGTCATCTTTAGCTTTATGTCTTTTAGAGATCATTTCATCTTCAACTGGCTTAACTGTTCACAATAACAGTAATTTTGAACGGTGGTGTCCAAACTATTGCATTGCAGAGTATATGGTCTGTAGAACACTGGCGTAAAACTGTTATTACAATTATATGGTCACTATCTGGTGGTAATATCAGTCCTAATACATTGGGTTTGGTTAATAATGATCAGTATGGTATGGTATTATCACTACTACCATGTTTCCCCTGAAAATAAGACCTACTCCAAAAATAAGACCTAGCAGGAGTTTTCAGCAAAGCTTAAATACAAGACCTCCCCTGAAAATAAGACCTAGTCATGGTTCAACAATGAAGTGTCCATGCAGCTAAAAAGTTAAAGAATACTGCAGGATACTTCATTATAGAAAGCAGTCACCCCCAAAATAAAGAAGACCGAAGAGAGAATATAGCACCCCTGAGACTGGTCAGTACAGGGTTTATCATTATATCCTTCCCGGGTAGGAAGAGGTTAACCCGGTAACTTTAGACACACCTCACATGGCTTATTTACACACAGTCAGGAAGTGACTCAGCCAGTTCCTAGCAGACACAGGCACTAGGGGAACTCCAGGTCACCATAACAATAATATGGATCCTTGCAAAGGTGGGGGGCAGGAGAAGGAGTAAGTTACAAAGCAGACAGAAAGTCGAGGTCAGTTCCAGTCAGACAGAGACAGAGCAGACACACTGTGGAGCAGCTCCCTGAGGGCTTGCTGCCAGGCACACCTCAGGGAGGCAAAACACAACCGTCTGGGATGTAACACCACACCGACCTCTGCAGGAATCTCCTGCAGAGGGGAGCCAGCCCGACCAGGGCTAGTAACACCTGGATGGACAGGACCCGGTACCAGTAATCATGGGCAAAAGGATTACCGTTACCAGGGAGAGTACGGTGTGAGTACTCGCGGGACTGAGCACAGGTGGGGTACAGAGTCCTTGTTCAGGAGGATGCTTCAAGCTCACCTGATAAGAATCTGCCCGGTCAGGGGGACCATCAAGGTGTCTAGGGCACAGCAGTAAAGAGGGAACCTGGGAACGGGGACAGAGGTCCGACCCAGGAGAGGTTCAAGCTGCCTGCTATGCAGGCCAAGACAGAGGGTGAGAAAGAGCAGGAGGGGATCCCAAGACGTTTCAGGCCATGGTAACCCACCAAGTACAGAGTTGTGCATGAGGAGAGAGCCCACTGATTACTAGATCGGACCGGACCTCTGACCTGCCCGGGATCAACCGGAGTCTCTGATGGCGAGGACCAGCACCTGGGGTGTGATGCCATCTTAACTAGAGAATAAAAGCATCTTGAACCCACACCCAGTGACTCTGTGAGTAAATGCCGCCACCCTGCGCTTCGGCTCTCCCATGGATTGCCACCCCGTTCTCACCTTGGAGAGGAACAGTCATAGGAAGGGTCGGCAGCGGAGGAGGCCAAGACCCAGTCTCCATTGCAACCAGCGACGACATGCTTCCCAGGAACCCTTCGCCCTCCTTCCATCCCCCCCTCGCACTTGTTTGTCTTTTTATGTAGCCGACGGCGCCACGGAGCCAGGTCAAGCCAGTCACAGCAACCCCAAGAAACCACTGGCCCGGTGATGAGTACCCTAAGGCCCCATGGGGCACTACAAGAAGACCCCCATGATCATACTCACCAGACGCCGACCAGGAGTAGTGGAATGCATCAAGGACCTGCAGCGCAACACACACCCACACACATCAGATTACACACACATACACACACACACACACACACACACACATACACAGTCACACTTCAGATTGCATATACATACACTCACCACATCCAGTGATATTGATTGCTTCTGGATGGCATAAGGACCTGTGATGCTGACACTGTGCAGTGGAGCTCTAGGACCTGCGGCTGGAATGCATGGAGGACCCAGCGGTGGAATGCGTCATAGAGATAAGAGAGCAGAGAGTCCCCTGTTGGCTGGAAGAAAGTGGTATCACCGGATGCAGTGAGTGCGTGCTGCAGGATTGTATGTGCCATCTCGTGTGTGTGTATGTGTGTGTGTGTGTGATCTGATGTGTGTGATCTGATGTGTGTGAACTGATGTGTGTGAACTGTGTGTGAACTGATGTGTGTGAACTGTGTGTGAACTGATGTGTGTGAACTGATGTGTGTGAACTGATGTGTGTGAACTGATGTGTGTGATCTGATGTGTGTGATCTGATGTGTGTGATTTGTTGTGCTGGATCTGTTTTGCAGGATCTGTTGTGTGGGATCTGTTGTGTGGGATCTGTTGTGCGGGATCTGATGTGTCAGATTTGATGAGTGTGATCTGATGAGTGTGTGATCTGATGTGTGAGTGTGACGCCCTGGCAAAACCAGGTAGGCACAGATGACTGTACCCCCCACCAAGGGTACAGGAATCACCTCCTCCTTGGGAATTTACAACACACTTCCCACACACAGGAACATCAGCCACAAATCCTAGTGCCCCCCCCATGGCAGCCAGGACACACAAGTGGGCGAGACCAGGCGGATGGGAACTCCCACCCAGGGGTCTTGAGGTGACAGGGGGTGGGAACAGTGCAGTTGAAGTTGGAGTTTGTCTAGAGCAGAGTGCGGTGCGGTGTTGAAGTGAAGTGCAGATGTACCGCCCCACGCCAGCAGCCGGGCTGCACAGATCCGGATCTGCAGTGTGGCTCAAGGGGTCTCCAGACCCAGGGGTCTCGTGGACAATTCGAAATAAAAAGGAGGATAATGGTATGCCATCAACATTCGGCGCAGACATCTTCCCGCTTCTCCCCCTTGGTTTTTTGGAGCCGTCCCTTTGCGCGACTTCCTAGTTTCGCTTTTGGAGAGTCACTTCCATCCGCCTCGTTCCCAGGGGGCGGGGCTTCCACTTTGCGCTTTTTCTCGGGGAAGAAGACGCTGGGCTGTCGTTTTTCGTGCCCAAAAATGGCGGGAAAATGGCGACTTTTCAAAATTTCCACAGCGGAGCACCGCTGACAGTCCAGAACAAGTCGCACTTCCACCAGGTAGGTGGATGGGTCACAATCCTGTTCGTGACGCCAAGTTTTCGAGGTGTACCGCCCCATGCCAGCAGCCGGGCTGCTCGGATCCGGATCTGCATTGTGCCTCGAGGGATCTCTGGACCGGGGGGATAATGGTATGTGGGGATATTGTATACAGTCCGTGACGCCACCCATGGTGTGTGGTAAAATGGGGTACATCGCTGCTATTGGGGAGCATCTGAGGCGTTGGGATGGCAGCTAGCTGTTGTTAACCCTCCATGAGTAGGGATGGATGCCCCGGGGCCCAGTGTCTCTGTGCTGAGGATGGTGATTGCAGGGGCCAGCGCGCCCGAACGGACCAGGGGATGTTGGTGTACTCACTATTAAAGAAATCACACAAGTCCATGGTAAACCAAGGTGCCAGTGGCCGGAGCTCCGCGGCTGGGTGTATTCTGGTCCCTCACCTGGGGTGATGGTCTGTGTCACTTTCCTCTGCACTATTTTAGTTCTCTTTTGGACTTCTCGGTATGGAACTCGGGAGTCCGCTCACAGAACTTCAGGTGGGAGCCTTGCCCGCAGACTCTGACCCGTGGGATCTAAAGGGGCCCTGGCGGATACCCTATCCCTCTTTGTGGGCTGCTGGTCTGCTTTTGGGACTTTGGGTGGGACAGGACCTGTAATCCTGTCCTCAACTGGTTAATTAACAAAGTTGGTGGTTCCGGTCTCTCCTTCAGGGTCCAGGTACCCCCTCTGTGTACGGTTTCCGGGTCGGTTCTCCGGTATCGGTACCGGCGGGCTCCTACCCTGTCCCGGTCCACCTCGGATCTCCGGCAGCCGCCTTCCCGTCTACTGTCAGACACTGACCACCATCTGCCACCTAGCCAGAACGCCGGGGCTCCAACCCCGACACCTTTGCTCTCTAACTTCACTTGCACTTGACCTTCTCCTCTCTCACTCCTACTCCTCCAACTTTGAACTCCAAACTTAACACTCGACTCCAACTGAAAAACTGACTCTTTTCCCGCCCCCGGGTTCTCTAGATCCCTAGGTGGGCGTTGTCCTTCCGCCTGGTCCCGCCCACTGGTGTGCCTGTCCTACCCTGGGGGGGTGACTAGGGTTTTGTTGGCTTGGCATAACCCTGTGAGGGAAGGTGTTATGCAGGGGCCTATTCTATGTGTGACCATCTGGGGGCTCCAGGGCGTCACACAGAGTGGAGCTGGAGTCGGTGACAGGAGCTGAAGTGTAGTGTGGTCAGGGTTGGAGTCCTGGGACCATGGGAGGACTAGGTGGCAGACGGCTTTGTAGGGCCACAGGTGACGGAGATCCAGTCGCGGGAGACCTGAAGTGGACCAGGGCAGGGTTGTAGCCCGCCGGTACCGACAATGAGATTTCCGGTCCGGAGGCCATGCACAGGCGGGGTACCTGGACCCTGGGACGAGGCAAGCTTCAAGCCCCTTGTTAATTGACCAGCGGGACAAGGTACCAGGCCTTGTTCCCAAAGAGAGAGAAAAGCCTAGATAGAGCAGACTGGCAGCCCAACGCGGGGGACAGGGTGTCCGCCAAGAACCATTGAAGTCCCACAGGTCAGCGTCTGCAGGCAACAGGGTACCTGGACCCTAGGACGAGGCAAGCTTCAAGCCCCTTGTTAATTGACCATCGGGACAAACTGCAGGGGAGCGGATTTCTCCTGTTCCACGCGGGGTTAATCCATACACCAGAAGACACGTGTGCAGGAGGAAGGGCCCCTACGCTGCCAACCCATGTGAGGGACCAGCACACCCCTCCAGAGGCAAATGGCATCCGGCCTTGGTTTACAATACAGACTTGGTGTGATTTCTTCCTAATTGTGAGTACACCAGTGTCATACCGTCCAACCTGCCGACAGCGCCCCAGCCCTGCTACATACCTACACTTGGGCCCCGGGACTACACCTTTCCCCTACCCGTGGAGGGGATATCACCTTGCTGCCCTCACGTCATCTGTCCCAGACACCGGCCCCGAGAGGCAGCGGCGGTGCCACCAATTCATCACCGCAACCCACGGGTGGCGTCACAGACAATCTCCCCTGTAAATACATCCCTTTTTCACTGTGTGCGAGGACGGGCGGTTGCACGTTCCCCGGATCCGAGCCCCACTAGAGCAGCCCCAGTTGCCGCAGCGGAGGCAGCACCCATCCACGACATGAGATCTGATGTGTGAGATCTGATGTGTGAGATCTGATGTGTGAAATCTGATGTGTGAAATCTGATGTGTGAAATCTGATGTGTGAGATCTGATGTGTGAGATCTGATGTGTGAGTGTTGGCCAGAAGGAGGGGAGGACTGTGTGCAGCATACTTGCTGGGAGTGCCCACCGGAGATTGCAGGAGGACTTGGGACGCTCGGGATCTGGTGAGTATGATGATCCTAGAGAGGGGGATGTGCATTTTTTTGGGGGGTACACTTACCCCCAACCATGTTTCTCTGAAAATAAGCCCTCCCCTGAAAATAAGACCTTGCGCTTTTTTCGGGGCAAGCAAAAATATAAGACAGTGTCATATTTTCGGAGAACCAGGGTATATAGTTATATCTGGTTACAGTCTGGTGGTATTTGTTATTATTGCAGCATTATTTAATCTTATATAATGGTCTTGTAGTAAAATTTTGTTTCTTCCAGACAGGTTAATATTGGTAGTAGAAAGTCCCATCTTTTGTAAGGGGGGACCGCATGGCCTATTTGCTTTTAAATGCTGGGGCTGTATGTATTGTCTGATGTATTACTCCTTTTTTTAGTGTGACTTGATAGACATAGTTCAGAGAGATACAGTCTGTATCCTTTTTGTATATAATTTAAGAAACTGTGCTAACATGTGCAATGCCTTTTCCGTTATAGTAATTAATTTTTGTTTTTATGTATTGAATTGCTTGTAGTGTTTCTGACATTAGTCGGCCTTCCTTAATTGCTATTTTATTTTAGTTTTCATAGCATTAAATTATAGTTCTTGTGGCCAATAGTTTTGACAGTTTGCATGCTTGCCTTTGGTAATACAAATTCTTTTGAAATCTGCTTCTGAAATTGTGATGTTACGCTTCAAAGAGTATTTGTGAAGCAAGCACATTTTATGGTTCATTGCTAAAATCACTACTGCTAAAATCTTATACAAAAAAGGAGCCATATTATAAGGAGAGGACAGCCCGGCTATCCATGGATACGAAGTCGTGATATTATACAAGAGAATAGCACAATATTAAAAATGCCTCAAAAATACAGATTCTGTTCAGATAAACTCGACTATCTTTTTCTTGTGTTACAGATCTTTAGCTTATTTCTTATTTCTTTATTTTTTTCTTTATTCCTAGGTCTGCCTTAATTAACCTACAAAACCTCCCAGAAACTACAGTTCTTTATTTAAGGACATAATTATTAGTTTTACAACACCAATAATTGGAACATTTAGTTGTTTCTATGCACATGGTCTCCTATTAATAATGGTAGAAGTTCCCTCTATCAATAGCATGTTATATAATACTGTTTTTACTGATGTCAAAAATGCAGGATAAAGTTTCAGGAAAACAAGCGTAATTGCTTTACTTGCAGCCAGTGTAACAACCTGTACTGTTTGTGGATGCCTTCAAGACACTTAACTGTTGAGTTTTTTGTCCTAAGAAGAGAGGGGTAACATGATCCAAGATCATCTTTAAACATATAAGATGATTGATCTAATTCGGTCTTAAACCACAACCATTGCATTTTTCAATATTTCCAATCGTATAATGAAATAGTAATATTATCACAGTTTTGTGCTCTGTATGATTGATATACAGTACAGACCAAAAGTTTGGACACACCTTCTCATCTCTAGAACAACTATTAAGAGGAGACTTTGTGCAACAGGCCTTCATGGTAAAATAGCTGCTAGGAAACCACTGCTAAGGACAGGCAACAAGCAGAAGAGACTTGTTTGGACAAAAGAACACAAGGAATGGACATTAGACCTGTGGAAATCTGTGCTTTGGTCTGATGAGCCCAAATTTGAGATCTTTGGATCCAACCACCGTGTCTTTGTAGAAAAGGTGAACGGATGGACTCTACATGCTTGGTTCCCACTGTGAAACATGGAGGAGGAGGTGTGATTGTGTGGGGGTGCTTTGCTGGTGACACTGTTGGGGATTTATTCAAAATTGAAGGCATACTGAACCAGCATTGCTACCACAGCATCTTGCAGTGGCATGCTAGTCCATCCGGTTTGCGTTTAGTTGGACCATCATTTATTTTTCAACAGGACAATGACCCCAAACACACCTCCAGGCTGTGTAAGGGCTATTTGACTAAGAAGGAGAGTGATGGGGTGCTACGCCAGATGACCTGGCCTCCACAGTCACCAGACCTGAACCCAATCGAGATGGTTTGGGGTGAGCTTATCAGCAGAGTGAAGGCAAAAGGGCCAACAAGTGCTAAGCATCTCTGGGAACTCCTTCAAGACTGTTGGAAGACCATTTCCGGTGACTACCTCTTGGAGCTCATCAAGAGAATGCCAAGAATATGCAAAGCAGTAATCAAAGCAAAAGGTGGCTACTTTGAAGAACCTAGAATATAAAACATATTTTCAGTTGTTTCACACTTTTTTAAGTATTTCATTCCACATATTTTCATTCATAGTTTTGATGTCTTCAATGTGAATCTACAATTTTCAGAGTCATGAAAATGAAGAAAACTCTTTGAATGAGAAGGTGTGTCCAAACCTTTGGTCTGTACTGTATATATATACTAGCTGTGGTACTAGCTGTGGTACCTGGGCGTTGCCTGGGATAGTAACTGTCTCTCTCTCAGTCTCTGTATGTGTGTCGCTGTCTGCCTGTCTCTCTGTCTGTCTCTTTCCTTGTATGTCTGTGTCTCTATTTGTCTGTTTCTATCTCTCTGTCTGTATTTGTATCAGTCTTTCTCCATCTCTGTGTCTGTCAGTCTCTATCTCTGTGTCTGTCTCTATGTGTGTGTCTGTCTGTCTCTTTCCCAGTCTGTCTCTTTCCCAGTCTGTCTCTTTCCCAGTCTGTCTCTTTGCCTGTCTGTCTCTTTGCCTGTCTGTCTCTTTGCCTGTCTCTCTCTTTCCAGGGCTGTCTCTTTCCAGGGCTGTCTCTTTCCAGGGCTGTCTCTTTCCAGGGCTGTCTCTTTGTCCGGCTGTCTCTTTGTCCGGCTGTCTCTTTATCCGGCTGTCTCTTTGTCCGGCTGTCTCTTTGTCCGGCTGTCTCTTTCCAGGGCTGTCAATTTCCCCGTCTGTCTCTTTCCCCGTCTGTCTCTTTCCCCGTCTGTCTCTTCCCCCGTCTGTCTCTTCCCCCATCTGTCTCTTTCTCTGTCTGTCTCTTTCCTCATCTGTCTCTTTTCTCGTCTGTCTCTTTCCCGGTCTGTCTCTTTCCCGGTCTGACTCATTCCCGGTCTGTCTCTTTCCCGGTCTGTCTCTTTCCCGGTCTGTCTCTTTGCCCGTCAGTCTCTTTCCAGGTCTGTCTCTTTGCCCGTCAGTCTCTTTCCAGGTCTGTCTCTTTCCAGGTCTGTCTCATTCCAGGTCTGTCTCATTCCAGGTCTGTATCATTCCAGCTCTGTCTCATTCCAGGTCTGTCTCTTTCCCGGACTGCCTCATTCCAGGTCTGTCTCTTTCCCGGACTGTCTCATTCCAGGTCTGTCTCATTCCAGGTCTGTCTCTTTCCTGGACTGTCTCTTTCCTGGACTGTCTCTTTCCAGGTCTGTCTCATTCCAGGTCTGTCTCTTTCCAGGTCTGTCTCTTTCCAGGTCTGTCTCTGTCTGTCTCTTTCCACGTCTGTCTCTGTCTGTCTCTTTCCACATCTGTCTCTGTCTGTCTCTTTCCCCGTCTGTCTCTGTCTGTCTCTTTCCACGTCTGTCTCTGTCTGTCTCTTTCCACGTCTGTGTCTGTCTCTTTCCACGTCTGTCTCTATCTCCCTGTCTCTTTCCTCGTCTGTGTCTGTTTGTGTCTATCTGTCTGTCTTTCTCTGTCTCTCTCTATCCGTCTCCCCACTGACATCTTATTACCTCACACATAAGCTTCTTATACCAACTGTTTATTTTGTTCCTATAGCAACCACTGACCGTTGCTATTAATAACATATAGTTCCCACCTCCATTCAGTTTAATAGAGGCAGGATTTTTGGAGAGTAACTGTAAAAAAGGGGTTAAATTTTCCCGCCCAAATATAGTCTATGACGTTCCCTGAGTCACATGAGGTGTCTGTGCAAAGTTTCGTGATTGTAAATGCGACGGTGCGGATTCCTTTAGCGGACATCCACACATCCACACATACATCCACACATCCATACACACATACACACATCCACTCAGCTTTATATATTAGATATATATATATACTAGCTGTAAGACCCGGGCGTTGCCCGGGATAGTAACTGTCTCTCTGTCTCTCTCCCAGTCTCTGTCTGTGTGTCGCTGTCTGTCTCGCTGTCTGTCTCTTTCCTTGTCTGTCTGTTTCTATCTCTCTGTATTTGCATCAGTCCATCTGTCTCAATCTCTGTATCTGTCTGTCTCTGTCTCTTTCCCCGTCTGTCTCTTTCCCAGTCTGTCTCTTTCCCAGTCTGTCTCTTTCCCAGTCTGTCTCTTTCCCAGTCTGTCTCTTTGCCTGTCTGTCTCTTTGCCTGTCTGTCTCTTTCAAGGGCTGTCTCTTTCCAGGGCTGTCTCTTTGCCCAGCTGTATTTTTGCCCAGCCGTCTCTTTATCCGTCTGTCTCTTTGCCCGGCTCTCTCTTTCCAGGGCTGTCAATTTCCCCATCTGTCTTTTTCCCCGTCTGTCTCTTTCCTCGTCTGTCTTTCTCTGTCTGTCTCTTTCCTCGTCTGTCTCTTTTCTTGTCTGTCTCTTTCCTCGTCTGTCTCTTTTCTTGTCTGTCTCTTTCCTCGTCTGTCTCTTTTCTTGTCTGTCTCTTTCCTCATCTGTCTCTTTCCAGGTCTGTCTCTTTCCAGGTCTGTCTCTTAACCCGTCTGTCTCTTTCCCCGTCTGTCTCTTTCCCCGTCTGTCTCTTCCTCGTCTGTCTCTTTCCTCGTCTGTCTCTGTCCAGGTCTGTCTCTTTCCAGGTCTGTCTCTTTCCTAGTTTCTCTCTTTCCCCGTCTGTCTCTTTCCAGGTCTGTCTCTTTCCAGGTCTGTCTCTTTCCCCATCTGTCTTATTCCCCATTTCTCTCTTTCCCCGTCTGTCTCTTTCCATGTCTGTCTCTTTCCATGTCTGTCTCTTTCCATGTCTGTCTCTTTCCAGTTCTGTCTCTTTCCCCATCTGTCTCTTTCCAGATCTGTCTTATTCCCCATTTCTCTCTTTCCCTGTCTGTCTCTTTCACGGGCTGTCTCTTTCCAGGTCTGTCTCTTTCCAGGTCTGTCTCTTTCCAGGTCTGTCTCTTTGCCCGTCTGTCTTTTTCCAGGTCTGTCTCTTTTTACCTGTCTGTCTCTTTCTCAGTCTGTCTCTTTCCAGGTCTGTCTCTTTCCAGGTCTGTCTCTTTCCAGGTCTGTCTTTTCTAGGTCTGTCTATTTCCCCGTCTGTCACTTTCCCGCTTTGTCTCTTTCCCGTTCTGTCTCTTTCCCGCTCTGTCTCTTTCCAGGTCTGTCTCTTTCAAAGACTGTCTCTTTGCCGGGCTGTCTCTTTGCCGGGCTGTCTCTTTGCCGGGCTGTCTTTCTAGGTCTGTCTCTTTGTCCGGCTGTCTCTTTGTCCGGCTGTCTCTTTGCCCATCTGTCTCTTTTCCCGTCTGTCTCTTTTCCCGGTCTGACTCTTTTCCCGGTCTGTCTCTTTCCCCGCTCTGTCTCTTTCCCCGCTCTGTCTCTTTCCCCGCTATGTCTCTTTCCCCGCTCTGTCTCTTTGCCGGGCTGTCTCTTTGCCGTGCTGTCTCTCTCTGTCTGTCTGTCTTTTTCTGTCTCTCTCTATCCGTCTATCCTATCTTATACTAACAGTTTATTTTGTTTCTATAGCAACCACTGACAGTTGCTATTAATAGCTTGTAGCTTCCAGGTCCATTCAGTTTAATGGCTGCAGGATTTTTGTAGAGTAGCTGGAAAGCACAGTGTTGTGTCCCATGAATGGGAACAACCTGTTGTATATAATTCTTGCATTGCATATTTTTCCTCCTATCAGGAAATTCCTTATTGTTACTAGGTAGATTAGACTGTATGAAGTTTGTCCCTATGTACCTGTCACGCTCTCCGGGTCCCCTGCCACGCTCCCCGGCTCACCTGCCACGCTCCCCGGCTTCCCTGCTTCTCTCCCCGGTCTCCAGCCTCCATTGCCTGCGGCCTCCAGGCGGTCCGGTCCCCGCTCCCGGCGTCCCTCGGCTACACAGCCCCAGCCCGGCTCTCCTGCTTCCTCCTCTCCGCTCCCTGCCCTGGCTTCTGGCACCCGGGCCGCGCGCATGCGCATTAGGGCGCGCGCGGTCACTGACCCTTTCTTAAAGGGCCAGCGTCCACTGACAGGAAATTGAGCACACAGGTACAGGGTATAAAGGGGTTTAGTGTCCAAGTGGGCGGGGCCTGTTCTTCGTGTTTCCCAAGCTAGGAGTCAGGTCTCCCTGTGTTCCTGTGAGATACTCACCTCTCTCTCTTCTAGAGCCGATCCTGCTTCGCCATCCGGTCCTGCCGAATCCCGAATCCCGAACGCTGCCTATCTGCCATCCTGACAGTCCGTTCCATCTCTGATCCCTGCGGTGACCCGTCTTCTCGCTCCATCGGTTTCGGACTCTGCCTGACAACATCTCGGCTTCCGAACCTGAGCTCCGTCACCCGGACTACCATCAGTGACTCCGTGGTCCCAGGGACTTCTGCATACTACTCTTGTACACGGACTATCCTGCTACCTGTAGTGCTCCAGCTACCGGACCCCTTACCATCATCAAGGAGTTCGGCCCAGTGGATCCACCTCCTGGGTCTGCCCGTCCACCTGGCCCTAACAGTACCTCCCTTAGTTGGCTTCTGTATAGAAAGCTCCTCCCTTCTCCTTCAGTTTAGTCTAGAGGAACCATTGCTGAAGAGACATGTCTAAAACCCTGTATAGATTATTCCTTTGCACCTGCCTTTACTTTGGACTTAATACAAGATTCTAGAAGAAAACTACAACGTTTCTCCTTGTCTTCCTACAAGTCATCGTTGGGCTGAGTTAAAGCTATCTGTGGATGCCGGTAGAGTGAGTAAAATCATACAGTTATCTAAGGGACTGATAATTAGAGCGGTTGGATTCATTGCTACCAGGAAGAGACAGAATAGTGAAAAGGATTAGCTGTGACTGGGATTAGTATACATATATCAGTAAATAACCTGTTTCCAGGAGTGCTATACAGCATACAATCCAGAGAAAGGATTACCCCAAGGGGCTAATAACAAGCCACAGCATAAAACTTTATAGCACCTTCAGACAAAGTGCCCTGTAAAGTATTAACCTGTTATCAGAACTGTGTGGAGCTATAAACCAAGAATCCCCCATAAGCTAATTGTAAATTGCAACCAGAGACTTTGCAAATACATCCTGTAAACACAGACTGCTGGCTGCAGAGATTGCAACATTGTATTGTTTCCCTGACAATCAGTGCAGAGCAGCATCCACCCTTCCTGATGGAGTCAAAGAGAGCTCTCTCACTACCTGCTTTAAAGCAACAAGAGGAAGACAGGGACTCACACTTAAATTACAGTGAAAGATCTAAGCGGTTGACCAAACCAAAATGGAAGGTTAAAGAGAACCTAGAAACAGCCAGAAGTGAACTATCCACACAGCATTATTGTGGCAAAGAGTGCAAAAACAAGTGACTGTTTTATCTGCGCCCGGTGCTCATGAGCTACCACCAGAGGGAGCCCTGGAACAACTGTACTCAGCATACCAGTCCTACAAAGAGATTTGTAAAAAATATTCCTCTACCCTGTTGAGATCAAATACGTCCGAGTCTCAAAAAGAACCACAGGACTTCCAACAGCTTAATGCTGAACGAGACCAAACTGTGCGCGACATTGTGAGCGAGACTGAAGCAAAAATGGCGCAAATGTCAGGAGCGGCATCTTACAAATCCAGGTCCATTAAGAGCTCAAGGCACTCACTCAAATCAGGCTCATCAAGGTACTCAACCCTCAGCGAGCAGCTCATAAAGGCACGCACTGAAGCAGAAACAACAAAAGTACACGCCATCTTCGCCCAGAGAGAAGCAGAGATGAAAGCAGAATCTGCACGCAGAGAAGCAGAGATGAAAGCAGAATCTGCACGCAAGGAAGCAGAGACAATTGCAGAATCTGCACGCAAGGAAGCAGAAATTGAAGCCCTTCAGAAGGAATGTGAACATGTGGCGGCCATGGCAAGGCTAAAAGTCTTTGAGCAAGCTCTGGGTGGGAGCCAAGAAGGCAGCGCCAGTTTGTGTGATCTCGACACAGAAGACTCACTTAAGCGTACAAGAGATTACGTGCTGAGCCAAGCCGACGAACTGTCAACTACCATCAACATTCCCGTCAGTGCTAACACTTCTCCAGAGCCTCAAGACACTGATCCACCTACAGCTTCCAGTCTTCCAGGTCAGTCCAATGCACCTCAGACTTTCAAGCCTGAACCAGCTTCATATTCCAATGCACAGCCACACCCTGCGCATCAGCAACCTCCGTATGCCCATGTCTACAAGCAACCTAACATGCTGGCAAGGTGCTACACTCCCAACAACTATGTACTTCCAGCCCCGTATACAACAGAGATTGTACACACCAAACCGATCACTGGTCTAAACGCCTACGCCACTCCATACTTTCCCATGTTCCCGAACCAAGAAGCTACGAATCACGCAACCAGCACCACGCAGTCAGCAAATGTGCCCCCAACGTCGGAAAGATCAGACATGTCTGACTTTGCGAGGTACATGATCCACCGAGAACTCACCAACACTGGTCTCACAAAGTTTGACGACCAGCCCGAAAACTACAGAGGGTGGAAGTGTGCCTTCAAAACCGCAACGCGTGACCTCGGCATTACAGCTGCTGAAGAGCTGGACTTGCTAATCAGGTGGCTAGGGCCACGGTCTACTGAGAGAATCAAGAGACTCAGATCCGTCTACATCAGCGACCCAACAACTGGTCTCGCAACCGCATGGGACAGACTAGAGAAAGGCTTCGGCAGTCCTGAAGTAATTGAAGATGCATTGCTGAAACAACTATACGACCTTCCCAAAATATCTGGCAAGGATGCTTCAAAGTACCAGGAACTCAGCGACCTGCTGTCCGAGCTCCAGCTGGCCAAAACAGACACACACCTACCTGGCCTCAGCTACCTGGACACCGCTCGTGGGGTGAAACCCATAGTCGCCAAGTTACCTTACAACTTGCAGGAAAGGTGGACCACGGTAGGAACAAGCTATAAAAAAGAGCACCAAGTCTCCTTCCCTCCATTCTCCTACTTTTGCGAGTTCATCAACGGCATCGCGGAACGTAAGGCAGACCCCAGCTTCACCTGTGGAGAACCCACCGGCTGCACTTCACCAGCTCCCAGATATGAGAGCCCTCATCAAAATGACAGAAAATGTAGGGGCCCAGTATCAGTCAAGAATACCGACGTTCTACCACCTACACCAACGTCAGCACCAGACAAGGGCAATGAAGGCGGGAAGGCAGAAAATCCAAACCGCCAGTGTCCTATTCACAAACTGCCACACCCCCTGAAGAAGTGCATCGGCTTCAGGAAGAAACCCCTCCAAGAACGAAAGGAACTCTTGAAAAAGCTTGGGGTATGTTTCAGGTGTTGTGCCTCTACAGAACACCTTGCCAAGGACTGTAAGGCTACAATTAGGTGTATGGAGTGTGACAGCACAGATCACGTACAAGCGCTGCACCCATCTCAGCCTGATCCTACACCTACACCTTCTCCTACCACAAGTCATGGTGGGGAGAGTACAGGCCAAGCTGCAAACCACCTCACAGTATCCTCCTCGTGCACCGCAGTCTGCGTAGAAGATCTCTTGGACAAGTCTTGTGCGAAAATATGCCTAGTAAGGGTATATCCCAAAGGTCACCCAGAAAGGGCCGTGAAGGTGTACAGTATCCTGGACGACCAGAGTAACAGGTCACTTGCCAGGTCTGAACTCTTCGACTTGTTCGGCTTAAAAGGAAATGCCTACCCTTATACACTAGGTACTTGCAGCGGCATCTCAGAAGCCTGCGGAAGAAGAGCCAATGTTTTCATGGTAACATCTCTTGAAAATACCGTAGAGATACCTCTACCGACACTCGTCGAGTGCAACCAGATACCGGATAACCGGGAAGAGATTCCAACACCAGAGGCAGCTCTTCACCACCCTCACCTGAGAACTATCGCCAGCAAGATCCCACCTCTTGATCATAGTGCAAAAATCCTGATTCTGATTGGAAGGGACATCCTCCGGCTACACAAAGTACGCCAACACATCAACGGGCCACACGATGCGCCATTCGCTCAGCGCTACGACTTAGGCTGGGTGATCATAGGAAACGTCTGCGTAGGCAAAATGAAGAGTCCCGACGCAATCTCCTCCTACAAGACGCACATCCTCCCATACGGTCGCGGCACTTACTTTCAACCATGTCCGCATCACTACGGGGTGAAAGAGAGGCTGAGCGACACCAGGTGGCGACAGCAGCCTCCCGACTGCGCGGACGCATACCATCTCTGGGATGACGACTTTGGGTCAACAGCGTTCGAGTCTACAAACGAAGACAAAAAGTTGGCTCCGATGAGAGAAGACAAAGAATTCATAAAGATTATGGATAAAGAGTTCTCTAAAAATGACTCTAACAGTTGGGTAGCCCCATTAACCTTTCGGTCTCCAAGGCCAAGGTTGCCAAACAACTCCCAGAAAGCAACCGCAAGGTTCTCCTCTCTAAAACGCACCTTGAAAAGACAACCAGAGATGGAGAAACGCTTTGTCGAGATTACGCAAAATATCCTCGACGGAGATCATGCTGAACAGCGGCACCACATTCCCACCGAACAAAACCCAGCTGACCGAGTAATGAGACTCACTGCAGTGTACAAACTCGGCGACATGTGGCTGACACCTCCAAGTATCTTAGACGAGGAGACTTGCGATAACTACGCCGGCAACATGTACGAGCTGGTGGAACCAGAAGCCGACAAGGAAATTAGACCGGTCGTCTCCGCTCGCTACACTTCAGTGACATCAAAACAGAAGTTGAGACCTCATCGCTTCGAGCGCTTCTCAAGTTGGTCCTCTGAGGTACGAGCCGTAGCTTGTCTTATTCACATTGCTCACTGTTTCACCGACTACAAGTTTTCAACGTGCCACGGCTGGCACATGTGTGTGATTCGTCCAGTCACCGAACTCGTGCTACTTTTACCAAAGGAGGACGTTACATGAACTAACTTTGTCATTGGACACTGCCACGGCGGGGAGCGTACCTTTCCTTACCCCTGCTGTACGGAGACACAACTGTCCGTGTCCAATTGAACCTTGAACTTTTCCTTTGGATTAAATCTTTACTGTTGGATTATTGGGTTGGAGGAAGAGTTGGCATGTTTGCAGCTTCCCCAATCTGAAGATGGGTTTGTTGAACTTGGATTCATTTTTTACATTTTTCTACTTTTACATTTTTACGCAAGGACAATGCGTCATCAACCAAGCATGGACTTTAATTCAGTGCATTACGGTTGCATTTTTTGTGTTTGTCTCTTTTCTCGTTACAGGTTTCATGACATTGAGGGACAGGATCGACTCCTTACGTCGTAGAAGGACTTGTGAAATCATATGATTTCAGACGGCGAGTGTTGTGTCCCATGAATGGGAACAACCTGTTGTATATAATTCTTGCATTGCATATTTTTCCTACTATCAGGAAATTTCTTATTGTTACTAGGTAGATTAGACTGTATGAAGTTTGTCCCTATGTACCTCCCTTAGTTGGCTTCTGTATAGAAAGCTCCTCCCTTCTCCTTCAGTTTAGTCTAGAGGAGCCATTGCTGAAGAGACATGTCTAAAACCCTGTACAGATTATTCCTTTTCACCTGCCTTTACTTTGTACTTAATACAAGATTCTAGAAGAAAACTACAACGTTTCTCCTTGTCTTCCTACAAGTCATCGTTGGGCTGAGTTAAAGCTATCTGTGGATGCCGGTAGAGTGAGTAAAATCATACAGTTATCTAAGGGACTGATAATTAGAGCGGTTGGATTCATTGCTACCAGGAAGAGACAGAATACACGGGGTTAAATTTTCCCACCCAAACATAGTCTATGACCTTCCCTGAGTCACAGGGAGTGTCTGTGCAAAATTTCGTGATTGTAAATGCGACGGTGCGTATTGCTTTAGCGGACATACACACACACATATATACACACACACATACACTGAGCCTTATATTTTAGATATATAAATGTGAAACCATTGGGTTTCATTACAGGAAAGTTTCAATCTGATGAATGGTAATCATGGAATCTACCTGGTCGGCGACGTCGCTGTGACTGCCGAACAATCCCTCCTTCAAGGGGAAGGTGCGTTCGGCGTCACAGAGCGACGTTACCGTGACGTCACCAAACGGCTGGCCAATAGCAGCGGAGGGGCGGAGATGAGCGGGACATAATATCCCACACACCTCCTTCCTTCCGCATTGACGGTGGACGCAGGTAAGGAGATGTTTGTCGTTCCGCGGCTTCATACACAGCGATGTGTGGTGTTGCAGGAATGATAAACAACATCGTATCTGCAGCAGGAGCGACATTATGAAAATGACCGACGTGACACAAATCAGCGATTTTTGTCTCTTTTGCGTTCGTTCATCGTCGTACCTAGGCTTTACACATTGCGATATCGCTACTGGCGCCGGATGTGCGTCACTAATGATGTGACCCCGACGATATATCAGTAGCGGTGTCGCAATGTGTAAAGCCCCCTTAGGATAAGAAGCTAAACCTGAAACTCCTTGTTCAGATACATACAGTTAGGTCCAGAAATATTTGGACAGTTACACAAGTTTTGTTATTTTAGCTGTTTACAAAAACATGTTCAGAAATACAATTATATATATAATATGGGCTGAAAGTGCACACTCCCAGCTGCAATATGAGAGTTTTCACATCCAAATCGGAGAAAGGGTTTAGGAATCATAGCTCTGTAATGAATAGTCTCCTCTTTTTCAAGGGACCAAAAGTAATTGGACAAGGGACTCTAAGGGCTGCAATTAACTATGAAGGCGTCTCCCTCATTAACCTGTAATCAATGAAGTAGTTAAAAGGTCTGGGGTTGATTACACGTGTGTGTGGTTTTGCATTTGGAAGCTGTTGCTGTGACCAGACAACATGCGGTCTAAGGAACTCTCAATTGAGGTGAAGCAGAACATGCTGAGGCTGAAAAAAAAGAAAAAAATCCATCAGAGAGATAGCAGACATTCTTGGAGTAGCAAAATCAACAGTCGGGTACATTCTGAGAAAAAAAGGAATTGACTGGTGAGCTTGGGAAGTCAAAAAGGCCTGGGTGTCAACGGATGACAACAGTGGTGGATGATCGCCGCATACTTTCTTTGGTGAAGAAGAACCCGTTCACAACATCAACTGAAATCCAGAACACTCTCAGTGAAGTAGGTGTATCTGTCTCTAAGTCAACAGTAAAGAGAAGACTCCATGAAAGTAAATACAAAGGGTTCACATCTAGATGCAAACCACTCATCAATTCCAAAAATAGACAGGCCAGAGTTAAATTTGCTGAAAAACACCTCATGAAGCCAGCTCAGTTCTGGAAAAGTATTCTATGGACAGATGAGACAAAGATCAACCTGTACCAGAATGATGGGAAGAAAAAAGTTTGGAGAAGAAAGGGAACGGCACATGATCCAAGGCACACCACATCCTCTGTAAAACATGGTGGAGGCAACGTGATGGCATGGGCATGCATGGCTTTCAATGGCACTGGGTCACTTGTGTTTATTGATGACATAACAGCAGACAAGAGTAGCCGGATGAATTCTGAAGTGTACCGGGATATACTTTCAGCCCAGATTCAGCCAAATGCCGCAAAGTTGATCGGACGGCGCTTCATAGTACAGATGGACAATGACCCCAAACATACAGCCAAAGCTACCCAGGAGTTCATGAGTGCAAAAAAGTGGAACATTCTGCAATGGCCAAGGCAATCACCAGCTCTTAACCCAATTGAGCATGCATTTCACTTGCTCAAATCCAGACTTAAGACGGAAAGACCCACAAACAAGCAAGACCTGAAGGCTGCGGCTGTAAAGGCCTGGCAAAGCATTAAGAAGGAGGAAACCCAGCGTTTGGTGATGTCCATGGGTTCTAGACTTAAGGCAGTGATTGCCTCCAAAGGATTTGCAACAAAATATTGAAAATAAAAATATTTTGTTTGGGTTTGGTTTATTTGTCCAATTACTTTTGACCTCCTAAAATGTGGAGTGTTTGTAAAGAAATGTGTACAATTCCTACAATTTCTATCAGATATTTTTGTTCAAACCTTCAAATTAAACGTTACAATCTGCACTTGAATTCTGTTGTAGAGGTTTCATTTCAAATCCAATGTGGTGGCATGCAGAGCCCAACTCGCGAAAATTGTGTCACTGTCCAAATATTTCTGGACCTAACTGTATTTCTGCCTATGTGCCTCTCATCAGTGCAAGTACAATTTCCTGTAAATTGAAGTAAACATGCTTTTAAACACCTTTATATAAATTATATGGGAAAAAAATCTAGAATGAGTTTTTTTTCTGAAGCTATAACATGAAAAGTAGATGTGCATTGGCAAACTGAGTTAGAAATAGATTCTATTACTTAAAACCCCCACTATGAAGAATTCAGCAGAGAACATTATATGGTTACTGTGGGCTACTAACTAGATATTAATTACTGTATTATTCAGTTGAGTGGAAGGTGTATGAATTCATATGTTCTGACCTCCACCTAGTGGCAGAAGCAAAAAACAGAAATTTATTATTTAAGAGGATAGTTGTGTCACAGAAGTAATTATGCACAATTTCCAAGTTATAGCTACACTTTGATGCCTTAAGATCGTTTTACACTTTTCTCGTGACCAATATCGCTAGTGTGGGTACCCGCCCCCATCGGTTGTGCGACATGGGCAAATCACTGCCCGTGGCGCACAACATCGCCCAGACCCGTCACACTACTTACCTGCCCTGCGACGTCGCTGTGACCGGCGAACCGCCTCCTTTCTAAGGGGGTGGTTCGTTCAGCGTCTCAGCGACGTCACAGCTGCATCACTGAACCGCCGCTCAATAGAAGCTGAGGGGCGGAGATGAGTGGGACGAACATCCCGCCCACCTCCTTCCTTCCGCATTGTGGGCGGGAGGCAGGTAAGGAGAGGTTCCTTGTTCCTGCGGTGTCACATGTACCGATGTGTGCTGCCGCAGGAACGAGGAACAACTTCGTTACTGCTGCAGCAACAATATTAGAGAATGGACCCCCATGTCACCGATGAGCGATTTTGCACGTTTTTGCAACGATGCAAAATCGCTCAAAGGTGTCACACGCAACGGCATCGCTAAAGTAACCGTATGTGCGTCACAAATTCCGTGACCCCCCAACGAGATCACTTGAATGATGTCGCAGCGTGTAAAGCGGCCTTTATACCACCATCATTAATCTTTTCACCTTCTTAAACCATATATACATAAACAATGTAATTATTACACACTGTAATAAATGTTAAAATGATGGGACATTTCTAGGATATGCCATTACTTTATAAATGGTAGAGGTCCCTCACAATTCCAAAAAAGAAAGGAGTATAGTGGTCTAACCCCTTTACTGTGTCATTGTCGCGAACAGGAGTGTGATGTAAGAGCCAGCCGCTCTGATGATGGCTTAATGTTATAGGTAAAGAATCCTGTTTCCACCCCACTCCTCACTCCCTAACCAGGGGAATACATAGAGATCATGACTCATAGCAGAATTTCTAATACTCCCACCCCCAAAAAAATAATAAATAAAATATATATATTTGGCTCTGTCACAGGAGAGCATATCACACAACCTTGAACGCCTTACAGAGTAATTTTTCTTCTATTGAGCACCTAGATTCCTCTTTCATTACACCCATAAAGTATGATGCCAACAAGAGCACCCTGCAAACACTGCACCCCCACAGGGAATTCCTCTACAGTACCGGACAATACACGCACACTATGATGACCCTACTGTATCCCCCTTAAACCAGCACGACAATGAATGGTGACCTCAACACAGTATGATTCCCAACTGTGGCCCCCCTCCCACTCAGCACTCCATGCATTATAATGGACCTGCATATAGTATAATGGCCTCCACACCACTTCACACTGTATAATGGTCCCCACTAACTCTCCAAAGAGTATAAAGGCTCCTAGTAGCCCTCCAAACAGTATAATGGCCCCCACACAGCACTCTGCACAGTATGATGGACTCCATACAAACCTTCACACTATAATTGCTTGCATACACCATACCTCCCAACTGTCCCGGATTCAGCGGGACTGTCCCGATTTGAGGGCTTTCTCCCGCTGTTCACTGCTCTTGTCCCGGCTCCTCCTATCAGTGCAGTGCATAAATTAACTACGTTCAATGCATAAATTAAATTCTCATTTGCTCTGGTTTACTGGGACGGCCGGACTAGAACTCATGAACTGATTGTGCATTGAGCCACTGCCTGTATTGATAGGCATAGGAGGATTTGGTAATCTTGACCTGTATTGCAGGAAGAGAAGCCAGAAGCAGATTATTCAGTTACATAGAGATATAGATAGCTATATACTGTATCTCTTTGTAGGTGAAGGAAAATGTCAGATTCTTTTGTTAACATAAAACTTGAGAAAATGAGAAAAAAAATACAAATTTTTGAGCACCTTGATCTTCTTTGCCAGGAGGAATTTTGTTGTAGAGATTGATGTATGAGATGGAACACCATCCTGCTGCAGAATTTGACCCCTTTTATGATTGGGAATGTAAGAGGTAGCTAATACTTCTTGATATTTTAGGTTATTGATATTGCCTTCCACCTTGCAAATGTTTTGCACACCCATATACTGAATGTATCCACAGAGCATGATGTTATATATCTCAGAACCCCATATCACCTCTCCCTCACTTATGATGGAATTTGAACGTTATGGGGATCTTAGCAATTTTAAGGTTAACTATAAAAAAACAGAAGCCCTAAATATCTCACTGCCGGCGGCCGAAGTTCAAAGATCCCAGAACAACTTCCCTTTCAAATAGCAGGCACATTCACTAAAGTACCTGGGAATCCAGATACCTACCGACCTTAGTAAACTATATTCACTTAACTACCAAACCCTATTAGATAAGACCCTCAGGTATCTTAATACATATAACAAAAAATCTCTATCTTGGTTTGGAAGGATTAACACCTTTAAGATGGACATTCTTCCAAGATTCTTATATGTGTTTCAGGCTGTCCCTATAAACCCTCCAATAAGCTTTTTCAAAACCATGAAGTCCGCTCTTATAAAATTTATATGGAAACAAGCAAAACCCAGAATAAAATACTCAACCCTCACCAGACACAAGCAGGAGGGGGGGGGGGGCGGGATTACCAAATCTACGACTATATCATCAAGCATCGGTGTTGGTCAGGCTATTTGACTGGCACTTCCGGACAGATACAAAACAGTGGGTGGAGTTGGAGCAAAACTGCACACAGACACCTCTGAAGAACCTTCCATGGGTGGGACAACGAGATAAGGTACACATTGCTCCTGATGGGGTATTGGTCAGGACAACACTGATGCTGTGGGACAAGCTGAGAGTAAACAGCGGACTGACTACGCCCCTTAGCCCAATGACTCCCATATTTAACAACCCGGAGTTCCCTCCAGCGATGGGGAGGGAGAAGTTCCTTCGCTGGCACCAAAACTCTGATCTCCGAGTGGCTCACTTTTTACAGCCCACATCCCCACGTGGGAGCAGCTGGAGGCAAAGGACCCCCCATGAAACTATCTTGGTTACAGTATGGACAGTTGCGGTCCTTCTTGGGGAGATAGAGGTCGGAGAGTCAGCACTCCCGCCCGGTGCTACCTACTCCCTTCGAGGGTTTGTTCCTGGGGAATTCACTGCCACCACACCTGATTTCAATGATTTATAAGCATCTTAATGGACAATCTAATCACCCGGGTCCGGAATTTGTCCAGGCTTGGGAAAAAGAATTGGAAACCACGTTCTCAAAGGGGATATACAAAAATCGTTCCTTTTTACACATAAAATGTCGGTGGCGGGGTTTGCTCAGGAAAAGAATTACAAGATACTGGCTCAGTGGTACCTCTACCCTACCAAAATCCATAAACTATTCCCTACGGCACCAGACAGGTGCTGGCGATGTGAAACTGAAAAGGGGACAATGACCCACATATGGTGGGAATGTAACAAAATTAGACCCTTCTGGGACGGGGTGTTCGGAGCTTACACGAGGATCACAGGAACCCAGGTCAGACCTACCCCCCAGGTGGCGATCCTCTCCATGTTGCCAGGCTCCATAGGGGCACAAAAGAGAGACCTCCTCAGGTTTTGCCTGATTGCAGCTAGGTCAGTAATTCCCAGATACTGGCGGAGGAAGGAGACGCCACCTGCAGGGGAGTAGTTCACGGAATTCTCAAATATAGCTCTAATGGAAGAACTGTCTGCATTAGCCAATGACACCACAGATACCTACATCCACACATGACAACCTTGGATTATATTTAAAGAAATCCAGGAATTCTCGAGGTTATTGACTCAGTAAAAGGGAGGTCAAAGGTGCAGAGGCATCACCTCCACTTCTGACTCCACTACCGCTGCCCTCGCCCTGACCTCCCCCCTCAGTTAACCCCTTATACCACAGCCCCCCCCTTCTTCCCACCCCCTCCTTCCCCCCCCTTTTTTTTTTCTTTTTCTCTCTCTTTCTCCCCCTCTCTTCCCCACTAGATCTCTCCTCTGTTACCTCTCTCGCCCCTCCCTTTTCTCTCTCTGCTCTTCCCCTTTTTACACTAGGGCACATTATTCCCAAACTGCTCGCTTCATTCACACTTTCTGTAATTCAATCCCCTCTGGGACTTTAGTATTTGGCCCCTTGGGTGCAAAATAAACCCGACACTCCTATAAATGACACTTTGAGGTCCATACTCCTGAACCCAATTAGGGGATAGACTTATAGATACCGAGGGGGCTATGCCCAAAGGTACCGTCACACTAAGCAACTTACCAGCGATCCCAACAACGATAGGGATCGCTGGTAAGTTGCTAGGAGGTTGCTGGTGAGATGTCACACTGCGACGCTCCAGCTCACCAGCAACCAGTGACAAGCCCCCAGCGCCACGTGGAAGATGCTGCGCTTGGTAACTAAGGTAAATATCGGTAACCAACCCGATATTTACCTTGGTTACCACCGCACGGAGCTACACGTGCAGGGAGCAGCGCACACTGAGCGCTCGCTCCCTGCTCTCCTAGTTACAGCACACATCGGGTTAATTACCCGATGTGTGCTGCAGCTAAATGTGCACAGAGCAGGGAGCAGCGCACACCGCTTAGCGCTGGCTCCCTGCTCTCCTAGTTACAGCACACATCGGGTTAATTACCCGATGTGTGCTGCAGCTAAATGTGCACAGAGCAGGGAGCAGCGCACACTGCTTAGCGCTGGCTCCCTGCTCTCCTAGTTACAGCACACATCGGGTTAATTACCCGATGTGTGCTGCAGCTAAATGTGCACAGAGCAGGGAGCAGCGCACAATGCTTAGCGCTGGCTCCCTGCTCTCCTAGCTACAGCACACATCGGGTTAATTAACCCGATGTGTCCTGCAGCTAGCTACATGTGCACAGAGCATGAGCCGGCACTGACAGTGAGAGCGGCGGAGGCTGGTAACAAAGGTAAATATCGGGTAACCAAGGACAGGGCTTCTTGGTTACCCGATGTTTACATTGGTTACCAGCCTCCGCAGAAACCGGCTCCTGCTGCCTGCACATTTAGTTGTTGCTGTCTCGCTGTCACACACAGCGATCTGTGCTTCACAGCAGGACAGCAACAACTAAAAAATGGCCCAGGACATTCAGCAACAACCAACGACCTCACAGCAGGGGCCAGGTTGTTGCTGGATGTCACACACAGCAAAATCGCTAGCAACGTCACAAAAGTTGTTCGTTAGCAGCGATGTTGCTAGCGATGTTGCTTAGTGTGACGGGGCCTCAAGATCCTCCCCAGACCGAAAAACAGGAAAACAGCACAGTTAGGATCGTTTGTTTTATGTGAGTCAATTCATCTGAGCCACATCAGGAAGGAAAGAGACTCGGGAATAGAGGGACTTTGGAATTGGCCATATAGAATACAATGTTACTGCAGAGTATATGATAAGACTTTGATTTGTATTTTAGTCATGACATGTAAGGAAGTATGTATGTTCGTTGGACCCGGAGAGGGACCTCACTTGTACTTTTCATTCAACTCTTTCCTATTAGCCACTAAGGGTCTCTCACTTACTCTCAAAATGCTGTTTGTTTATTTTTTGAAAAATTCAATAAAAACAGATTAATCTTAAATCATCCTTACGCGTTTCAATCTTGTACAGCTCTTAATCATAGTGATTTTGCATATGCTGGATGCTTTATCTTCAATTTTCTTCACTTGTACCTGAGAAATCGGCCTATGGAATTAGTCCGTGCATTGATGTTCATAGGGTCTGGACATACTCATCTGGTGTGGTGAGCTGAAAATAAAATTTTACTATAAATATTTGCAGTGGCCAAAATGTGTTTTGTTTTTTTTTGTAATTCACTTTTGCCCTGATTTAACAATATGGCAGCCACTGACCATTTCTTGATGATAAAAGGGCCATCAAAAGGTTAAACAAAAAAACCCCCAAAACATTTAAACACATTTACCACTCACCTGTCTGGCCCCTCTGCTCCTCAACCCCACTCGTTTGGACCTCTTCACACATTCTGATTGCCATTGTTTCAACTGATATTCCCAGGCCTCTTAGGGTACCTTCACACTTAGCGATGCAGCAGCGATCCGACCAGCGATCTGACCTGGTCAGGATCGCTGCTGCATCGCTACATGGTCGCTGGTGAGCTGTCAAACAGGCAGATCTCACCAGCGACCACTGAACAGCCCCCAGCCAGCAGCGACGTGCAAGCGACGCTGCGCTTGTACGGAGCCGCCGACTGGAAGCTGCGGAGACTGGTAACTAAGGTAAACATCGGGTATGGTTACCCGATGTTTACATTAGTTACCAGCGCTGTGTGCAGGGAGCAGGGAGCCGCGCACACTGAGCGCTGGCTCCTTGCTCTCCTAGCTGCTGTACACATCGGGTTAATTAACCCGATGTGTAATGCAGCTACATGTGCAGAGAGCAAGGAGCCGCGCACACTGCTTAGCGCTGGCTCCTTGCTCTCCTAGCTGCTATACACATCGGGTTAATTAACCCGATGTGTACAGCAGCTACATGTGCAGAGAGCCGGCAGCACAGGCAGCGTGAGAGCTGCGGAGGCTGGTAACTAAGGTAAATATCGGGTAACCACCTTGGTTACCCGATGTTTATCTTGGTTACAAGCTTACCTTAGCTGTCAGACGCCGGCTCCTGCTCCCTGCTCGCTTCATTTGTCGCTCTCTCGCTGTCACACACAGCGATGTGTGTGTCACAGCGGGAGAGCGGCTTTGAAGAAAACGAACCAGGGCTGTGTGTAACGAGCAGCGATCTCGCAGCAGGGGCCAGATCGCTGCTCAGTGTCACACACAGCGAGATCGCTAATGAGGTCACTGCTGCGTCACAAAAAGCGTGACTCAGCAGCGATCTCGGCAGCGAGCTCGCTGTGTGTGAAGCACCCCATAATGTAGGCAGGAACTTAGGGGTACTTTGCACACTACGACATCACAGGTGCGATGTCGGTGGGGTCAAATTCAAAGTTACTCATATCCGGTATCGCAGGCGACATCGTAGTGTGTAAAGCCTAGATGATACGATTAACGAGCGCAAAAGCGTCGTAATCGTATCATCGGTGTAGCGTCGGCGTAATCCATAATTACGCTGACGCGATGGTCCGATGTTGTTCCTCGCTCCTGCGGCAGCACACATCGCTGTTTGTGAAGCCGCAGGAGCGAGGAACATCTCCTACCGGCGTCACCGTGGCTTCCGTAGGATATGCGGAAGGGAGAAGGTGGGCGGGATGTTTACATCCCGTTCATCTCCGCCCCTCCGCTCCTATTGGCCGCCTGCCGTGTGACGTCGCAGTGACGCCGTACGACCCGCCCCCTTAATAAGGAGGTGGACGTCCCAGGACAGGTGAGTCCATGTGAAGCTGCCGTAGCGATAATGTTCACTACGGCAGATATCACAAGGAAAGCAAAGCTGCGACGGGGGCGGGGACTATCGCGTGCGACATCGCAGCATCAGCTTGCGATGTCGCAACGTGCAAAGCCCGCCTTAGGGTACCGTCACACTAAACAACGTACCAGCGATTCCTACCACGATACGACTTGGTCAGGATCGCTGGTACGTCGCTACAGGGTCGCTAGTTAGCTGTCAAACAGTAAGATCTTCCCAACGATGCAGCAACGATACGGCAGTCGCTGGGACCCTGTCACATAGCACGATTCAAATCTTGATTAGTAACATAGGCGTGCATCTACATTGAATTTTCTGCGCCCCTCTGCTTCGATTGGTGGTCGTAACTGCATTGTGACTGGGCGACCTTGCCTTTAAAGAAGGCAGCATTATAGCGCTTCCATCCTTCTCCATCCTTGTCCATCCTACAGTCCCGATGCAGAATGGACTGTATTACGATCTGCTGCTACATGCGGTCCGGGACACGTGAATTCAGCCCTCTGAAATGTACTGCGATCTACAAGGCAGAATAGAGGATGGAAGCGGCCAATCTGAACGCAGTAGCGATCACCAATCGGAACAGAGAGGGCACGGAAAACAACGAAGATGCACGCCTACGTGAGTCCCAAACGAGGTCGTTGGGTAAGGTGTCAAACACACCGATGCGTGCTGCCCTGCGGGAGCCCGACGACCAAAAAATAAACCAGAACAGTGTGTAACGATCAGCGATTTCACAGCAGGGGCCAGGTCGCTGCTTAGTGTCACACACAGCGAGATCGCTGATGGGGTCACTGGTGCGTCACAAAACCTGTGACTCAGCAGCGGTCTCACTAGCGATCTCGCTATGTGAGAAGTACCCCTTACAGTTCTGATGAGGCCCGGAATGTTTCCGCACATGCGCACAAGTTCATGGAACACATCTAAATCTTTTGTGGCATGCTTGCACAAGCGATGGCAATCAGAGGATGCAATGAAGATGAGACAGGAGATGGTGAGGAGGGGTTAGGGAGGGAAGATGTAAGGTGAGTATAAAGATTTTTTTTGCATCTTTCATTTTCTTTGCTCTGGGGTCTTCAGAGACACTAGATCATAATAAGGGATATTGAATTTGCGGATAATAATTTCTCAGCAAATTAAATTTCCTGGGAAAATCTGCATGTATGGAAGAATTTGAATATAGATATATCACATTAGTTGCATGAACAAAATCCAGATTGGCAGTTACCTCTTCATAGAAACTCAGCATCTTGGTTAGCCATGACTTGTCTTACAAGAAACTGTGCTGGTTATCAAGTGTTCTATTATTCTTGCCTATGTACTTTTGAAAGTCATCTGTTATCATACCTTCAAGAAATTTTCCCCACCGCTAATGTGCCGCCCTGTGCTCGGCTGCAACTGAGCCACTCGGGTCCGGACCTTCAGTGGGTGGCTCGAGGGTCTCCAGACCTGAGGGTCCTGCGGTCACTGCGACCAAAAAGAGGTTGGCGGTTTAGGGATGTAGGTGTACGGCCAGAGCCATGTTTTAAGTTTGTGACGCCACCCACGGGATGTGGTGAAGGTGGACACCACCGCTGCAGTTACGAGGCACCCGGGGGAGATGGTATGCAGCAAGTTGTTAACCCCTCCGTGGGCAGGGATGGTGGCCCCGGGACCCATTGGGGGTGTTTTGGCGGTGCAGGGAGATGGGCGGCCGGAGGGCACTGGTGTACTCACTATTAGAATGAAACACTCGAGTCTCTGGTAAACCAAGATGATGGTGGCAGTCGGGTTCCCCCACCCGGTTGGTGGTCTCTGCCTTTCTCCTGCACCTGTTTGAGTTGTTGGACTACCTGCACTTGCAGCGTCAGGAGTCCGCTCCCCGGCTTGTGGATGTCGGAAAAGCCCGTTTGCCCAGAGACGCTGGCCCGTGGGATCTCTAAGCCTTGGCGGTGGCTTTCTATCCCCCTCGTTGGGCTGTTGTCTTCTATGAGGGACTTTGGGTGGTAAAGGACCTAAAGTCCAGACCACAATCAGGTAATTAACTTAGTCCAGTAGTTTCTAAACCTTGTTTCAGGGTCTGAGTACCCCCTCTTGTGCTCCGGTTTCCGAGTCGGTTCCCCGGGTCGGTCCCGGCAGGCCCCTTCCCTGTCCCGGTCCACCACGGTTCCACCGAGCCATCTTCCTGCCTCCTGCAGACAGAGGCCTCCATATGCCTCCTAGCCAAAGGTGCCCGGGCTCCAACCCTGGCACCTATCAGTCTGTCACAGGCCTGACCTACAGGCCTGACCTCCTCCACTCCACTCTTTCTGAACTGTTTTTGAACTGACTGTGTTTTTCCTCCCTCAGGCTCTCTGAACTCCTCGGTGGGTGTGTCCAACCGCCTGGCTCCGCCCCCTGGTGTGTTCATCCAGCCCTGAGCGAGGTGACTAGGGTGTTATGTGGTTGGCTGGTGTTACCTAATGAGGGGACTGGTGTTCTGCGGGGCTCTATCTGTGACTACCTGGCTTGTCCAGGGCATCACACTAATGTCAAACTTACCAGATTGTATTTGCACAGATCTACTGCCTTAAGCGGGCTTTACACGCTACGATATATCAAACTATATGTTGTCGGGGTCACGTTGTAAGTGACGCACATCTGGCGCCGTTTGATATATCGTAGCATGTGACAGCTACGAGCGAGTGTGAACGAGCAAAAATGCTCACCTTATCGTTGCTTGTTGACATGTCGCTCATTTTCTATAAATCAAACGTCTGGTTGTTCATTGTTCCCGAGGCAACACACATCGCTCCGTGTGACACCCCGGGAACGATGAGCACAGCTTACCTGCGTCCCACCGGCAATGTGGAAGGAAGGAGGTGGGAGGGATGTTTACGTCCCGCTCCTCTCCGCCCCTCGGCTTCTATTGGCCGGCCGCTGTGTGACGTCGCTGTGACGCCGAACGTCCCTCCCCCTTCAGGAAGTGGATGTTCGCCGCCCACAGCGAGGTCGTTTGGAAGGTAAGTACGTGTGACGGGGGTTACAACATTGTGCAACACGGGCAACAAATTGCCCGTGCCGCACAAACGATGAGGGCGGGTGCGATCGCAAATGCGATCGCACGATTAATTGCAGCGTGTAAAGCAGGCTTTACCCTTCATCAATATTAGTATCTCATCAATCTTGTGGCACCAACCCTCTAACAAGAGTGTATGAGAAGATGAGATATAGCAGTCTGTCAATTACTGAGCTCAACGTCCCCTATGGATGAATTCTGTCTGGCCCAAAGGCTTTGTCAATATTAAGTTGCTCTGATGCCGTTCTACTTCTTTTTGAGTTAAAGGGGTCGGCCACTTTATTTTTACTTTACAAGATATGTTGTGGACACGATTTTGTGTTCACTTGTTACTAAATAAGTAGGGTGGGCTCTTATCCTGCCCTTGGTAGTGCTGCCTTCCTTACAGACTGTACAGATGTCAGTTCTATAAAATGCCTGTTTTAGAGTCACTAGAACTGTCCTCAGCCTCCTCTAATATAAAAGCAGCTCTACTATGACTTGTTTTTCAATTGAAGGAGGCTGATGGATGGATCTGGTCACATGCTCCTCCACAAACAACCATTTTTTGGACTTGAGAGCTGTGCATTCTGCAAGGAACGTTACACTAAACAAGTGAAAAAAGTGAGTGGCTAACCTCTTTCCATCAGTGAGTTTGTTTAGTGTAACAGGAAATTTTGCATCTCTCCTATTTGTCTTTTTATTAACTCTTCTCAGCTGATTTATGGTCATAGACTACAGCAGGGACTAGAGTAAGATTTGTGGCAAGGAGCATATGGAAGCATATGTAGGCCATTTCAAACCTTGCCTGATTCATTAAAAGACGTGCGGCTCTTAATGCGTCAGGAGCTTTGCACTCCACCCCACCACCTCATCAAGCCTGTAGTGGAAATGCCGGTCTTGTGTGGTCAAGACCTTTGTGTTTTTGAACACCTCAAATAAAACTGTTATCTGTAAATGGCTTAAGGGTATGTGCATATGACATCATTTAGACACCAGCATACTAGTTTACCAGTGCAAAGACGCTATAGGAAAATGCCTGCAGTGTTTTTTCTGAAGGATCTTCATTGGTTCAAAAAAATGAACATACTACTTCATTTAACCTATTCCCAGCTTTCAAAGCCTCAATTGTTTAAAAGAAGTGGCACATGAAGGAATGACAGAATATATGCATAGTAAATCATTTTTTCACTACTCTGCATTGTAGCGCCTTTTTAGCACCTTTACATGTGGGATCCATGTGGAATATGCCTAAGAATGACATTCGACCTGATTCATCAAGACCTGCGCTGTTCACACCTGTCTTGATGAGGGGGCGTGCTTGAGGGGGCGTGCTGGATTCAGATGCTCTTCTTGATTCATGATTAGGTTACACAATATTTCATGAATTTGGAGCGTCTGATAAGTAACGTGTTCCTCAATGCATTATGCTAGACATCTCACGCCAGTACCTGACTGTCTGTCACACAGAACGACACAGCTTGTCATGAACTAGACGATTTGTGGCATCGCATTCCCGTCGCACTCCTGTCCCACCCCAATTCTGCCCAATTTGTGGAAGCTTGGAAAAACTGTCGTTAAATTGTGAAAAGTCACAAAATGTAGGGCAACCCGGAATTGTGCCTAATTTTGCAACTTTTTAAAGATTGTATGCCTGAATTCTGGCGTGAAAGCTGTTATGAATTGGGCCCTACTGCAAAGAATATCAGAATTTAGCAAAACATGGCTTGACCAAAAACCTCTATTTCAGCTGTAAAGCAACGAAAAGAAATCATGGCTCAGTGCTACGGCTTGATTGGCATGACAAGCATTGTAAATATGCATTTAACAGTAACGTCATCCCCCTCACCTTCATATCCGAAGAACTGCTATAAAATCTCCTCTACAAGCAAGACTGGATTTGTGTATGGTTTATGCATCTTTTTCATTGTCATGTAGAATGTCTATAATCTATAATTATTGTTTGGCCCTTATTTCACGTTAATGGTTTTTCGGCCTCAAAGTCTAATTTAGTGCATTGTTACAGAACAAATATGCTGTGTTTAAATGTTCCACAGTAAATGCTTTCTGTATACAATGGCTGAAGTAATACATGACTTGGACAACTAGTGGCAAATATGTTTCTATCGTGCTCTGACCTTCACCAATTTACAAATGACAGAGTAGCATCTGTCAATCCAAAGTCAAGCTTTTACATAAAATTATTATGTGGCAATGTTTTTATAAACTTTAGCATGAAAAAAAAATGATACAGGATAAAGTTCTATGATTTAAAGGGAATCTATTCTGGCAGGAGGTTTTTGCTATGTAATCTAAAGACAGCATGCTGTAAAAGTTGTCACATCACAAAGAATTCAAAGATGGGTCTCTTAGAAAGGTCCATGGTGTTGTTTACTTCTAATGTTTGACTTAGCACCAGGAGCTTAGCATTACTGTGACTAGTTGGTACATGGAAGCTCATCCCACTCTACCCCATTTGTGATAGAAGCTCACTGTCTATAGACATCTAATATATAAAGCTGAATGTGTGTGTGTGTATGTGTGTATGTCCGGGATTGGCATCCGCACCGTCGCAGCTACAGCCACAAAATTTTGCACACTCACACGTCTGGACCCCGAGAGCGTCATAGGCTATGTTTTAAGAGGAAATTTTAACCCCGCGCTTTACAGTTATTCGCCAAAAAACCTGCCTCCATTAAAGCGAATGGAGCTGGGAGCCACAGTGCAGCCAGAACTTCAGAAGAATGCACAGCCACGCCCTTATATGGAATGTTGGTGTGTCACAATTCAGCCAGGGAAAGAGACAGACACAGACAGGGAAAGAGGCAGACACAGACAGGGTAAAAAACAGACATAGACAGGGTAAGAGACAGACACAAAGAGACAGACACAGACAAAGAGACAGAGACAGACACAGGGAAACTGACAGACAGGGAAAGAAAGGGAAAGAGACAGACATGGTAAGAGACAGACAAAGACAGGTAGAGACAGACAAAGAGACAGACACAGGGAAAGAGACAGAGGGAAAGAGACAGACAGGGAAAGAGAGGGAAAGAGACAGACAGGGAAAGAGATAGATAGACAGACAGGGAAAGAGATTGAGACAGACGGAGAAAGAGACAGAGACAGTCAGAGACAGACAGACAGAGAAAGAGACAGACAGACAAAGAGATAGAGAGAGAGACAGAGAGATATATACAGAGGGGGAGACAGACAGAGAATGGGAGAGAAGCAGAGAGACAGTTACTATCCCGGGCGTTAATACATTCCATTTATACATTCTATCCCGGGAATGTTAATACATTCTATTTTGTTATCAACAGTTATTAACCCGGGCGAAGCCGGGTAGTACAGCTAGTTGTATATAAAGAGCCTGGTGTGGACAAGGGCAGTTCTCTGAGCTCTACTACATTGCTAAATCTAAACACTTTGCATCAATAAATCTACACCCAGAAAACTAAATGCTAAATTGTTGCATTCAGGTTCTCTTTGCCTATATCATACTGCTTTCAGATGAGGTAGAAAACCCAAGCTGAAAATAATATGGATATATACCATGCTGTAACTAAATAAAAACAATCAGGACCCAGCCACTCTCTGCCCTTATTCAGATTGAGGCCTGCTTTGACAAGGTAAGGTTTTAATACTAGAGAGTGTTAGGTACTGTCCCAATTTGGGTACACCTTGTCGCAGTGGGATGGCTTTATGCATTTTTTTATCAAAAATAGTGTTTACTAAGTATCCTATGTTTATTTATATGCATTATGCTTTTATTTAGTTACAGCAGGGTATATGTCCATATTATTTTCATCTTGGGTTTTCTTTGTCTTATATCCAGTGTGAACATGCACTTATATGCATGTATATCAACTCACTCTTCGGCTCATTAACTAAGGAGTCATGTTTTCTTTAATCCCGGTTACCATGTTATCAATGGGCTCAATATTCTACACAGGCACAACAGCAGCAATTTGTCTCAATAGTAGCGCTCATGCAGATGGCACAGCACAATTACGAATGGTGTACTGCTCCATGGGCTCCTTCAGGTGCCATATGTATAGCCAATGGCATAACCTGAACCTCATGGCCCCCAATGCAAAAACTCCAATGGGGCAGATCTTTATTAGTAATGGTCTTTACATATGGCCAAAGGGACCTTATCGGCCCCCTAGGCTCCAAGGCCTGGGTGCAGTTGTAACCCCTGTACCTATTACAGTTACACCTCAGTCAGTATAGAGTCCAGTATAGCATGGCCTAGAACATTATAGCACGGCTTAGTACTGGTTGTGGAGCAGGTACTGCCTGATGTATGAATACCTGGCTGTCAGAAGGATGTAAAATATGGAAAAATAAATGGCAGATCAATAACAATATGGATGAAAATGAGATGATTTTTCATACACTGGCCAGTCCCCAGCCTCAAGGCTCCTTCAGATGAGCATATAAATCAGATGTGTGCTATCTGATTTAAACAGGAACCTGTCCTTTGTTAGTCAATGTGGCTCTTCATATTTCTGATGTTTATCACAGACCGATTGTCCATGTGAATAAAATGTCAGCATTTAGTTCTTTGGTCCGATTTAAAGACCAGAGTAGTATAAATGACTCAAAGTTTCTGCACTTGTCCGATTTTCGGATAAGCGCACGGGTCTGCACTCAGTCATGGTCCGAGTTTTCGTATGTCCGTCTAACCCCAGATTTAGGCTGCATTCACCCATCTATATGGGTTTTACTATCTGAGAGAAATGGACCAATTTTGTTTTCAGGTATCTTTGTAGTTGCATCTGTTTTTTTTTCCTCATCCCGTTGATTTTTTTTTTTTATCCATTTATACTTAGCATTTATATAGCTGATGAAACTCAAGTAATTTTAAAATACTAAGTAGGCCTTCAAGTACAAAGTAGGGCATCATCCATTTTATATGGATCCCCATCAACTTTAATGTGTCTGAACTACTAAGAGATGAGGACAGGACATGCCCTGAGTCTCACAAACCTGAGACACGGTGCTGTTTCAAAAACAAATTAAACTCTATGGGTCTATGTGCTGTACATGTTTTCCTCTTGTGTTTTATTGCAGCCTAAATGGTACTTTACATGCTGCGATCTCGCTAGTGAGATCGCAAGCGATCGTACCCGCCCCCGTCGGTTGTGCGACGCGGGCAAATCGTTGCCTGTGCCGCACAACCTCGCTTACCCTTGTCACACGGACTTACCTGCTCTGCGACGTCGCTGTGGCCGGCGATCTGCCTCCTTTCTAAGGGAGCGGTTTGTGCGGCGTCATAGCGACGTCACACGGCAGGCGTCCAATAGAAGCGGAGGGGCGGAGATGAGCGGGACGTAACATCCCGCCCACCTTCTTCCTTCCGCATTGCCGGTGGAGGCAGGTAAGGAGAAGTTTGTCGCTCCTGCGGTGTCACACATATTGATGTGTGGTGCCGCAGGAATGAGGAACAACATCGCTAATAAGCAGAGAACGATTTTTAGTTTCAGGACGACCTCTCCACGGCAAACGATTTTGACCGCTTTTGTGATCGTTTAAGGTTGCTCGTAGTTGTCACACACTGCAATATCGTTAATGACGCCAGATGTGTGTCACAAACACCGTGACCCCGATGATAATTCATTAACGATATCGCAGCGTGTAAAGCCCCCTTAAGGTTGGGTTCAGATAAGAATATGATAAACCATCTGCGTTTCAACCAGAAAACTTGGTACCACTGTCCATTTTGCACACACATTTTTCTAACGCATCTTGTGCCAATCCCTGCCACTGCAGGTTACTTTTGTATTTTTGTGTCCCCTGATGAATGCTTGTTACAGAGAGGGAAGTGCGTTGGGAGGACTTTTTATGAGGTTGTGGGGCAGACCACATACTTGGGTGCTGCTGTAGCGCCCCATGGGGCAGGTGTTTTAACTTACTCATTGCTGGGCTGGGGGTGCAGATCCGCTGCGTCGTCACAGGGTGGCTTGGCCCGGTTCGGTTGCCCCAAGGCGTACAGTAAGCAGGATTGGAGAGTGGCAGGGAGGTTGGAGGTAGTAGTCGGGGGTTTAGGAAAGTCTATTAGGATCTAGACGCCACCTGTGGTATGCGGCAAGGGATGGGGACTGCCGCTGCAGGGTCTCTCACCGGGGCATATATCAGGTGCAGCTGGGATGGTGTTGCTCCCCACAGATGAAGTGGGGTTACCCCGGGAGGATGGCGAGGATTTGGTGGTAGTCCCCGTTGGCGCCACAGCGCTGGGTGACACAAGTCTTTCAAGCACTGCCCGAGGTACTGTTCTCTGTCATGATGGGCTCCAGCCGTTCCTGAATCCGTGAAAGGTCAAGTCCGGTGTGTGTCAGCCTGTGAGATCTCTCCTCCTTTTGTGTGCTAAGTATCAGACCCCCCTGGCGTGAAGCACTTCAGGGTCCTGTGTCAGTAAAGTGTGTCCCGTTCTGTAGCTGATAGCACGGTTCTGTTATGCGGCTGGTCCTAAACCCCGGATCCTATGTACTATTTGCTTCTGACTCATGGGACAGGTCCGGTGACTTTCAGTAGCCATTCTCTGCAACCCTTGCGGAAGTTTATACATGGGGCACGACAGGGAATAAGCCTCATCTATAACCCTGGTTCTGCTTGATAGCTTCCAACCTGTGCCTCTCTACTCATGTGATTGGTGCCTAATTCGTGGAGAAGGATCAGGTGAAATAGACCCTTTTTTGATTACTGCACCTTATTGTTTTTGCAGTTGTGCTTTATAACTTATTTATTTTTTTAATGTATTTATTAAAAGTTAAGTTTTAGTCCCTGCTGTTTAGGATTGATCTGTAGGACTCTTGGGCCATCATGATACTCTAGCAAGGCAGGGATGTATTTTCACAGCAGATCTACTAGACTCTGAGTTCTAGATACTTACCTTTGAAATAGCAAAGCAGTCTTTACTGACAAGCCCTTCCTATTCCTTCAGGCTCACAGTCTTGTACAGAAATACATCACCAATAGATGTTTCATCCACCAGTAGCTACACAGATATGGCATTGCTAATTTTCCATAGGGCCTATATAACCTCTTATGTCTAGTCAAAAATGGATTTGTTCCATCACCTTTGGGAGTGTATGCAGATGCAAACGGTTTGGAGGTGTGTCCATTCAGTCCTACAAAACGCATACTGTAGTGCCCCTGAGACTGCTCGCTACATGGTATATCATTATATCCTCCCCGGGCAGGAAGATGTTAATCTGGTAAGTTTACACACACCTCACACCACCATACAGCAGGGAGAAGCAGGCACTAGGAAAGGGTTAACAATGTTTCTACACACACACAGTTCCTGGCAGACACCAGGTGGCCTCCACTAATAAAAACAAGAGTGGTTGCCATAGCAACTTGCAAAAGTGGGGGCATGAGCAGTTAGGAGTAGAAAACAGTTTCACTTCACCTCAGAAAAAGCTTGGACATGAGACAGAGCAGACGCACGGTGTGTAGCTCCCTGAAGAGAGGCTGTCAGGCCTTCAGGGAGGGAGAACAGAGCTGTCTGGATGTAACACTGAACAGACAGCACAACCAAGGTGGGGCCAGTAACACCTAGAGAAACGGGACCCGACACTTGTAATCGTGGACTAGAAGGGGAGCAGTCACCAGAGCACAGGACTGAGCACAGGAGAGGTACAGAGCCCCAGTTCAACTGGCCGCGGTGTGGCAGCAGAGAGGGAGCCTGGGGAGATGGGACAGAGGTCCGACCCATGAGAGGCCCAGGCTGCCGGCCTGTACAGGCCAGGACCAGGGGAGAGTACAGAGTTGTGCATGGAGGAGAAAGGACACAGATTACCAAACCAGATCCAGCCTCTGACTTGCCCGGGAAGCGACCGGAGTCTCTGATGGCGAGGACCAGCACCCAGGGTGCGATACCACCTGAGCCAGTAAATAAAGTGACTGAAACCCGCACCTGGTGACTCTGGGAGTAACTGCCGTCGCCCTGCGCTCCGGTGCTCCCCATTCTCACCAACCTCCAGGGGTTCCCCGCTCTGCCCGTGGGGAGCGACACCATCCCGGTTGCACCTAACACCTGCCCCGGAGAGAGATTGTTAAGCGGCTAGTTCCTGGCCGCATACCGCTGGTGGCACTGGGAAGCATCTCCACTTCCCATCCAGTACTGCTCTTGGGAGAGGACTAGTCGCAGGAAGGGTCGGCAGCGAAGAAGGCTGAGACCCCAGTCTCCACAGCAACCGGTGACATGCTTCTCAGGGGCCTGTCACCCTCATTTCATCCCCATCTGTACTGTTTGTTTGCTGTTCTTGTTTTAACATGTAGCTGACGGGGTCACGGATAGAGATGAGCGAACCGGCCGCGGTTCGGCTCGAGTTTGGTTCGCCGAACCGAGGTCTGGCGAACCACTCGAACCCCATAGGAAACAATGGGAGTCAATCACAAACACATAAAAACACATTATAAATGTACACATACAGTTAATAAACATTGCCATAACACTTACCTGTCCCGTGATCCGTCCTGCACTCTGTCTCCTGCCGCTATTCCATCCGATGATCGCTGAATCTTCCCGGTAACCAGCACTGCCAGCAGTGATGCAGGACCTATCGTGACGTCAAAATAGCCATGTGACCAGTCACGTGTCTATTATCTCATTGGCTACAGACTGGTCACATGACTATGACGCCAACATGCTAGGACCTGTCATTGCATCTCTCTGTTACGCTCCAGCGATCCCACCAGCAACCTAACCTGGCAGGGATCGCTGGAGCGTCGCTACACGGGTTGCTGGTGAGCTGTCAGGCAGATCTCACCAGCAACCAGTGACCAGCCCCCAGCCAGCAGCGACGCGTGGAAGCATGCTGCGCTTGGTAACTAAGGTAAATATCGGGTAACCAACCCGATATTTACCTTGGTTACCAGCGCACACCGCTTAGCGCTGGCTCCCTGCACTCCTAGCCACAGTACACATCGGGTTAATTTTACCCGATGTGTAGTCTGGCTATGTGTGCAGGCAGCAGGAACCGGCACCGACAACGTGACAGCGGCGGACGCTGGTAACGAAGGTAAACATCGGGTAACCAAGGAAAGGGCTTCTTGGTTACCCGATGTTTACCGTAGTTACCAGCGTCCGCAGAAGCCGGCCTCCTGACCGGTGACACAGCCAGTCAATAACGGAGATCACCGTTGCCATAGCAACGCGCTTGGTAGCGGTGACGGGGACGTCCCGCTACCAGCACGCAGCAGCACCGGAATCACGTGATCGGAGCACCGTTGCTATGGCAACCCGTGCCACCGCTTAGAGTCGGGAGCCTGTGGTCACTCTCACAGAGTGATTTCTGCACGAAGCACAGCGTCCTTTCTCCCATGCACTGCTGTCTGATGGAGCAGACAGAGCTGCATGTGTTGAAGGAGAAAGAGGACAGAAGAGCAGGATCGTGGAGGGGTGACAGGGGGTAATAAAGATGGAGTCTCTAAGTGTGTCTGTGTATTTATTTCTATTAAAGTATTTTTTCTCTGTGTGGTGTTTTTTTTTTAACCCTTTATTGGAGATTCTTAATGGCTGGGTCAATCGTGCCTGACATTAAGAATCTCTGGCTTAATACTAGCTAGTAAAACATAGCTAGTATTAACTCATGATTACCCAACAAGCCACCCGGCTCCAGGGCTGTTGGAAGAGTTGGATACAGCGCCAGATGATGGCGCTTCTATGAGAGCGCCATTTTCTGGGGCGGCTGCGGACTGCAATTCACAGCAGAGGGGCCCAGAAACCTCGGGCTAACCTGTGCTGCGGATCCAATCCCCAGCTGCCTAGTTGTACCCGGCTGGACACGAAAATGGGGCGAAGCCCACGTCGTTTTTTTTCTTTAAAATTATTTCATGAAATTCATGAAACAATTAAAAAAAAGGCTTCCCTATATTTTTAGTTCCCAGCCGGGTACAAATAGGCAGCTGGGGGTTAGGGGCAGCTCGTAGGTGCCTGCTATACCTGGCTAGCATACAAAAATATGGCGAAGCCCACGTCATTTTTTTTTTAGTTTTTTGGCAAAAAAAATGCTTCCCTGGATTTTCCATTGCCAGTGAAGGTAACACCAAGCAGTAGGGGTTAGCAGCCAGTAGCTGCTCGGATTACCCTCAGCTAGCAATACAAAACATGCAGCGAGAGCCCATATATATTGTTTTTAATTATTTATTTAAACAACTAAAATAAAAAGGGCTTCCCTGTATTTTGATTGCCTGACATGACAGTTCTGTAAAAATAAATCATTAAAAAAATGACATAGCGCTCCGCAGTATTTTTTATTCTCAGCGCAGATAAAGCAGACAGCTATGGGTTGCCACCCCAATCTGCCTGGCGTTACCGTGGCTTGGCTGGCAATCAAAATACAGGGAAGTCCATTAATTTTTTTTACTTAAAAAAACTAGTTTAGAAAAAAAAGACGTGGGGTCTCCCCATTTTTGATAGCCAGCTAGGGTAAAGCAGAAGGCTGTAGGCTGGAAGTCACCCCAGGCTCTTTTATATAATTATTTTATAAATAATAATAATTACAAAAAAAAAGTAGGGTCCCCCCCAAATTGGATCACCAGCCAAGGTAAAGCAGACAGCTGTGGTCTGGTATTCTCAGGGTGGGAAGGTCCATAGTTATTGGCCCTTCACAGCCTAAAAATAGCAGGCCGCAGGCGCCCCAGAATTGGCGCATCCACTAGATGCGCCAATCCTGGCGCTTCACCCCAGCTCATCCTGTGCCCTGGTGTAGTGGCAAACGGGGTAATAAATGGAGTTGATACTAGCTGTAAAGTCTTCTGACATCAAGCCCAGCAGTTTGTGATGTCATGGCGTCTATCAGATACCCGACATCACAAATTGTCAGTACTAACAAAACAAATAGACGAATAAAATGTATTTGAAAAAACACTCCCCAAAACATTCCCTCTTTCACCAATTTATTGTAAGGAAAATAATAAAGGGGTCCCACGATGACTCTGGACCATCTAGAATAAGGGGGGAATGTATCCCCCATTTTCTAGGAGTGCAGACCCTCCATGTGAGGAGTGTGAGTGCAATGAATCTGCACCCACTCTCCCCGGGTCCACAGCAGCAGAGTCCATGTCGTAACTGTTGCTACCAAAGCTGCAATGCCCTGCTCATGAGGTAAGGGCATGCCTAATCAGGAGAACTATTCTACATTTCCAAATATTGGTATTTGCTGATATTATTGCTATTCCACCTACTATATATTGGGGATAGGATCTTGGAGATGGAATATCCCTTTAAGTCCAGTTATCCAGCTGAATGAATACGAAACAGAGCTCGCTATTTAGACATGTTTTCTTTTGGCATATAACGGACTGTCATGTTTGGTAGTCGTTCAGCAGGGCAACAGAAATAGCAAATCCCTCCATTTGTAAATGTAGTATAGATCTCATGATCAACTATGTTCCTTACCTCATGAGCAGGGCATTGCAGTAGCTTACAGATGCATGGTTACCACCACTCACTGTGTCTGAACACAGGAACTTGAGCTGACAGCCGCTCTGTGCATGCGGCAGTGTCTATTGTGAAGGAGGGGGCCGCAAGGGATCAACGCTGCACAGGTACCGTGGGACACCGGGGAACACTGGTGGGGTTATAGGGGGTGACCTGGCAGGGCCTGGGGAGGAGTTCTCTGTCGCATGTGTCATGGCACATGCGACAGAAATCAGAGGAGTAGGGTGAATGCGGCCGGCGCGCTGCTGTGCGCGCGGCCATCTTGGATTTTCCGGGAGGAGGTCGCGGGGGGCACTTTGGCGACACCGGAGGACTGGGGAGGAGATTTATCTCCCATCTGACATGTTTGTTCATGCCAGATGGGAGATAAATAATTTTTTACCGGCGCTGTCATTTACTGTATTGTGATCACCGGTATACGGTGTATACCGGTGATCACGTGAGCGGGGACCGGACAAACCGACTTGAATCATGATCTCCAGGGTCTCAACTACCCCCTGAAATCCCGGAGATTTTCTGATGCTGGGGGGCGCTATTCACTTATTTCTGCCTGCTGTTTATAAACGGCAGATTAGAATAAGGCTACATTCACACGACCGATCCGTTTTTGCGGTTTGCAAAAAACGGTCCATTTTTTTCACGGGTGCATCCGTGTGGCATCCGTTTCCGTTCCGTATTGTTAGGTCCGGGTGGTGGATCCACTGGGCCGTGCACCCCACCGGAGGCCTGGGTGCACGGTAGCCGGAGCACTAGCATGGCAGGGACTGCGTCCCACAGGGGACGAGTAGAACAGTCACTGGGGCTTCAGAGTTCCTGGAGACAGTGCAGGAATCCGGCACAGGTGCCGGGTAGGAATGTCAGGCAATAGTATGATCACAGGACACCTCACAAGGGGGACCTGAGCACCTAGCTTTCAAGACAAGGCTTACAAGACACGTTGATCAGGCCCCCCCCACATGGCAAGGCCAGTCTTATATACCCAGCACAGCCTCATGTCATATCCTGCTGCAGCAGTGCTGGGCCCATAAGACCAGGTGAGTGGGCGCGGCCCGACCCTATACAGAAGCATGAGTCAGACACATGAGACTGGGGACAGGACACAGGAAAGCACTAGCGGGAGCGGCAGCCGTGACCGGTGGACACGTGGACCGGATCAGTGGGTAAGGAGCGGTGCCGTGCAGGTGCAACCGGATCAGTGGGTAAGGAGTGGTGGCGAGGCATCGGGAGCGTGACACGTATACGGTCTGTATGTCATCTGTTTGTCATCCGTGTGCCTTCCGTTTTTTTGGCGTACTGCCAAAAAACTGAAGGAGGGAAAATACATCAATTTACCCAGGATCCATAGCTTCATCCTACATGAGGTGGTCACATGTTCACTCCAGTGCCATTTTCTACTGCTTTTCACAGCGTAGAGCGCTCTGGTGATTTTCCTGTGCTTGTACACTTCATATCAGTCTTTTCTGTCATTATAATGGCAGAAAGACACATAATGTCCCACTCTCCTGCATTTTGTAATTTTGCACCCTTTGGTGCCTTTCATGGGGCACTAAGAGGTGCTTAGCCTTGTATTTACCAAAATAAATAAATAAATAAAAAAAAAGAAATGACGTGGGATTCGCCCTATTTTTGTAGCCAGCTAGGGTAAAGCAGACGGCTGCAGCCTGCAGACCACAGCTGGCAGCTTCACCTTGGCTGGTAATCCAAAACTGAGGGCACCCCACGCTGTTATTTTAAATTAAATAAGTAATTAAAAAAAAACAAAACACGTAGGGGTCCCCCCAAAATTGGACCACCAGCCAAGGTAAAGCAGACAGCTGGGGTCTGATATTCTCAGACTAGGGAGGTCCACTGCTATTGGACACTCCCCAGCCTAAAAATAGCAGGCCGCAGCCGCCCCAGAAGTGGCGCATCCATTAGATGCGCCAATCCTGGTGCTTCGCCCCAGCTCATCCCGTGCCCTGGTGCGGTGGCAAATGGGGTAATATATGGGGTTAATACCAGATGTGTAATATCACCTGGCATCAAGCCCTGGGGTTTGTGAGGTCAGGCGTCTATCAGATACCTGACATCACCAACCCAGTCAGTAATAAAAAAAAAAAATAGACGACAAACACATTTTTATTTGAAAAAACACTGCCCAACACATTCCCTCTTTAACCAATTTATTAGAAAGAAAAACAATCGGAAATCAAATTTCAGTGGAATGTGGACAGCATGTCTTATTTAGGAATCAAACTAACAAAAAACACAAAGGACTGCGCTAACCAGAATATTACTGACATTTATAATACCATCCAAAAAGATCTACAACATCTGTCCAAAGTAGAGCTTTCCTGGTTAGGAAAAATAAACACATACAAAATGCTGGAACTTCCCAAGCTACTTTATATATTCAGAACTATCCCATTACCAATCAAGAAGAAGCTTATACAAAAACTCCAAACGCAACTAACATCTTTTGTATGGGGTAAAACTAAACCTCGAGTAGCACAATCTACCCTAAACAAAAACAGAATCAATGGGGGGTTGGGGATGCCAAACATAATGGCCTACTATCAAGCAACGACTATTAAAAGCAGCCAGAAGTATTGGAACAGAGATGATAAACCTGCATGGGTGGAACTTGAAGATTCTTACTGTCCAAATATCGAAGTTGGAAACCTGGTGGTGGCCTACCTATGTGTAACGTCCGGGTGGTGGAACCTCTGGACCGTACACCGGTTTCTCTTGAGGAGGCAGCCAGGCAGGTCACCCCGCCAGAGGGTCTGGGTGCACGGCAGCCGAAGCACTAATGGTAGCCGGACAGTCCGTAGGGGAGCAGGAAAGGTGGACGGAGTTCTGGACGGTGGTCCGGGTGACGAGGCTCAGAGTCCGAGGCCAGGTGGTAAGGTCAGGCGGGATCCGGAACTTGCTGAGCGATGGAACGGGTCACCAAACGGAGCCAGGGACTGGAGACTGGCGGAGCTGCAGAGATGGTGGAACATCCGCCGAAGTCACAGTCAGGGTACGGGAATGAGCGTGGTTCGGAGCGGCTGGCGTGGCAGGACAGGCTCTACGAGACAGGACAGGGTTAATGCAGGCAAAGCACAAGGCAAAGCAATAGGGGACCTGAACACTAGCTTGCTAAACACGTAGAACAGGCCCCGCCCACCCAGGAAAGTGATTTTTAATATACCCTGTACCTGTCTGTGCAATTTCCTGTTTCTAGGTGCTGGCCCTTTAAGAGAGGGTCAATGACCGCGCGCGCGCCCTAATGCGCATGCGCGAGGCCCGGGTGCCAGAAGCCAGAGGAGGGAGCGGTGAGTAGGAAGCAGGAGAGCCGGGCTGAGGCAGAGTAGCCGACGGGCGCCGGGAGCGGGGACCGGGCTGCCTGGGGACCGCAGGCGATGGAGCAGGAAGGCTATGGAGCGGGGGACCGGGAAGCCTGGCACGGGAGCGGGGAAGCGTGGCAGGGGAGCCGGTAAGCAAGGCAGAGGGGCCGGGGAGCATGGCAGGGGAGCCGGGGAGCCTAGCAGGGGAGCCGGGGAGCGTGACAGCACCCCCTCCCCCACGCCCCCCTCCCCGCAAGCGGGACAGGAAGGCACGAATCAGAGGAGTGCCAACATTCTCCTGGGGCTCCCAGGACCGATCCTCGGGACCATACCCCGCCCAGTCCACCATGCAATACTGCCGACCTCGTACGGTCTTCATGGCCACGATATCCCTTACCGCATAGATGTCATCGTCAGCGATGGGAGGAGGAGCAGTACCGGCATCAGCGGAGAAGGGACCAAGGACAACAGGCTTGAGCAAGGAGACATGGAAAGAGTTGGGTATCCGCATCGTGGCCAGGAGCTGCAGCTTGTAGGAGACTGCATTGATCTTGCTGACGACTTTAAACGGCCCGATGTAACAAGGACCCAGCTTGTATGATGGTAGCTTCAATCGGACATACTTGGATGCAAGCCAGACCAGATCACCAGGGGAGAAACACGGGGGATCCAGGCGCCTGTTGTCCGCATGTCTCTTCATCCGCAAAGAAGCACGCTCAAGGGAGGTCTTGACAGAGCTCCATATGGCTGAGAAGTCCTGGACCAGAGCATCTGCTGCGGGGACATCGGAAGCCGAGGATACTGGCAATGGAACAGAAGGCTGAAGTCCGTAAATGACTCGGAATGGAGAGCTGGAGGTGGACTCGCTGATGTGATGGTTGTGGGAGAACTCAGCCCAAGGAAGAAGCGTGGACCAGTCATCGTGATGGGCATTAACGTAGTGGCGCAGGAAGGAGGTCAGGATTTGATTGACCCGCTCCACTTGCCCATTTGACTGAGGATGGTAGGCCGAAGAAAAGTCCAGAGATACTCCCAGATGTTTGCAGAGGGCCCTCCAGAAGCGCGAGGTAAACTGAGTTCCTCTGTCGGACACAATGTGTGCGGGAAAGCCATGCAATCGGAATATATGTTGGATGAAGGAGTCAGCTAGCTCCTGGGCAGAGGGCAGCCCGGCCATGGGAATGAAGTGAGCCATTTTTGAGAAATGGTCCACCACAACCCATATGACTGTGTGTCCGGAGGATAAGGGTAAGTCCGTAATGAAGTCCATTGCGATATGTTGCCACGGAACCGAAGGAATGGGCAGAGGCAGGAGACGTCCATATGGTAGGTGCTTGGGTGTCTTGTTCCGGGCACAGGACGGACAGGCTGAGACGAAGGATGTGACGTCTTTACGGAGGGACGGCCACCAGTAGTGACGGACAATTGTACTCCAAGTCTTCTTCTGACCAGCATGGCCGGCGATCTTCGATGCATGGCCCCAGTGCAGGACTCTCTGTCTGTCAGTATCTGAGACATAGGTTTTCCCAGGGGGTATCTGAGTTAAAGCAACAGGATTCACCGGAATGATTTTGCAGGGGTTGATGATGGGCTGGAACGTCTCCTCCTCCAACTCCACGGGCATGAAGGACCTGGACAAAGCGTCTGCCCGCACGTTCTTGTCCGCAGGCCGAAAATGGAGTTGGAAATCAAATCGAGCAAAAAACAAGGACCAGCGGGCTTGTCGTGGGTTCAGTCTTTGGGCTGACCGCAGGTACTCCAGATTCTTGTGGTCCGTGTATATGATTACAGGGTATACTGCTACCTCCAAGAGGTAGCGCCATTCCTCCAAGGCAAGCTTCACGGCCAGTAGCTCCCGATCCCCGATGGTGTAGTTGCGTTCGGGTGCCGAGAAGCTCTTGGAGAAGAATCCACAAGTGACCATCTTGCCGGAGGGGGAGTTCTGCATCAACACTTCCCCGGCTCCTGAGGAAGAGGCATCCACCTCCAAGGTGAACTGTCGGTTCAATTCAGGGCGATGGAGAACCGGGGAAGAAGCAAACGCCTGTTTCAAGGAGCAGAACGCGGCATCGGCCGCCGGGGGCCAGTCCTTAGGATTAGCTCCTTTCTTAGTCAAGGCAGAGAGAGGCGCAGTCAAGGCAGAGAAATGCGGGATGAATTGCCGATAATAGTTCGCAAAGCCGAGAAAGCGTTGGATAGCCTTCAGTCCGGAAGGAGGAGGCCAGTTGATGATGGCATTCACTTTCAGGATCCTTCTGCAGGCCAGTGTCCGAGATTACATAACCCAGGAAGGGAAGAGACGACTTCTCAAAGATGCATTTCTCGTACTTTGCGTACAGACGGTTTTCTCTAAGCCTCTGGAGGACTAGCTGCACGTTATCTCTGTGGGTCTGTAGATCCGGAGAGAAGACCAGGATGTCATCGAGATATACCACGACACAGACATAGAGAAGGTCCCTGAACACGTCGTTCACCAGTTCTTGGAAGACTGCCGGAGCATTACACAGACCAAAGGGCATGACACAATACTCGTAGTGCCCATCTCGAGTGCTGAATGCGGTTTTCCATTCGTCTCCAGAGCGAATGCGAACCAGGTTATAAGCTCCACGGAGGTCCAACTTGGTGAATACACGGGCTCCTCGGAGCCGATCGAATAGTTCGGGGATAAGTGGCAGAGGGTATTTGTTCTTTACGGTGATCTGGTTTAAACCCCGGTAGTCGATGCAAGGGCGCAGATCACCTTCCTTTTTCTTGACGAAGAATGAACCCCTTTGCCAGGCTCTCGGTAATATAGGCAGACATAGCTCGTGTTTCCGCAGGGGACAAGGGGTATATTCTTCCTCTAGGAGGCGTGGTTCCTGGCAGTAAATCGATGGCGCAGTCGTAGGGACGATGAGGCGGTAGCACCTCTGACTCCTTTTTATCGAAAACGTCCGAGAAGGACCAGTAGGCAGAAGGCAGTCCTGGTAGAGACTCTGGAACCGGAGAGCGTCGAACGGGCTGGATGGTTTTCAGACATCTCTCGTGGCACGAGGAACCCCATCGGGTGATTTCACCTGTACTCCAGCTGACCGACGGTTCGTGTGTCCGTAACCATGGGAGTCCCAGCAGGATCTGATGAGACATACGCGGGAGGACGTAGAAGGTGATCTTCTCGGTGTGCAGAGCACCGATCCGTACTTCCACAGGCTTGGTGATCAGTGAGACGGTGTCAGAGAGGGGTCTCCCATCCACAGAGGCGATCACCAGCAGTTTCTCTAGTGGGAGGACCGGCACCTGGTACTTATCCACCGTGGCCTGCTGGATGAAGTTGCCTGCTGCTCCGGAATCAAGATACGCCTCTGCCGTGAACCGGGTCTCTTCTGTAGTGACTTGAATAGTCCAGGTAACGGAGTCTGAGAGTGTCCCAGCACCTAGGGTAGCCTCTCCTACCAAGCCTAGGCTTTGGAGTTTCCCAGCTTCTCGGGACAAGAGCGTAGCAGGTGGGAACCATCACCGCAGTAGAAGCAGAGACCCTTTGCTAGTCGTTCTGCTCGGCGTTGCTCCGACTAGGTAGACGCGCCAGGGGACGCCGACTGAGGAGCGGTGGACTTCTGTGGTGGGGAGGAGTGCCGTATTGGACGCCTCTCGCGGGACACCTCTTTGGATCGTTCCTGAAAGCGAAGATCCACGCGAGTCGCCAGAGCAATCAGGGCATCCAGGGTAGAAGGCACGTCACGACCAGCCAGCTCATCTTTAATGCGAGCCGAGAGTCCTTCCCAGAAGGTGGCGGTTAGGGCCTCGTTGTTCCACCCGAGTTCCGAGGCCAAGGTGCGGAAACGAATAGCATATTGGCCCACCGTCAGAGTCCCTTGACGTAGCCGGAGGAGGGATGAAGCAGAGGCGGCGGTGCGTCCGGGCTCGTCAAAGGTGTTACGGAAAGCCTGCAGGAAGTCCTGGATATCAGTGGTCACCGGATCCTCCTTCTCCCACAAGGGGTTCATCCAGGCCAGTGCCTCTCCCTCTAGATGGGACATCATGAACGCGACCTTGGCTTGGTCGGAGGCGAAAAGGTGCGGCAGCAACTGGAAATGGAGAGAGCATTGGTTTATAAATCCCCTGCAGGTCTTGGGATCTCCAGCGTACCGGGGTGGTGAGGCCAAACGAAGCTTGGAAGCATCCGAGGAGGCTGCCACGGGAGCTGCGGACGTGGATTGTGTAGTGGAATCCCGAGATGCCACAGGCGTGGCCGCTGCTTGTAGCGCGTTCAGACGGGTATCCAGAGAAGTCATGAAGTTCAGCATGCGGGTCTGGGTCTCGCGCTGTCGTGTGAGTTCCTGCTGCAGGGCCGCTAGTGCTTCGGCGGGATCCATGGCCTGTTCTAGCTGTAACGTCCGGGTGGTGGAACCTCTGGACCGTACACCGGTTTCTCTTGAGGAGGCAGCCAGGCAGGTCACCCCGCCAGAGGGTCTGGGTGCACGGCAGCCGAAGCACTAATGGTAGCCGGACAGTCCGTAGGGGAGCAGGAAAGGTGGACGGAGTTCTGGACGGTGGTCCGGGTGACGAGGCTCAGAGTCCGAGGCCAGGTGGTAAGGTCAGGCGGGATCCGGAACTTGCTGAGCGATGGAACGGGTCACCAAACGGAGCCAGGGACTGGAGACTGGCGGAGCTGCAGAGATGGTGGAACATCCGCCGAAGTCACCGTCAGGGTACGGGAATGAGCGTGGTTCGGAGCGGCTGGCGTGGCAGGACAGGCTCTACGAGACAGGACAGGGTTAATGCAGGCAAAGCACAAGGCAAAGCAATAGGGGACCTGAACACTAGCTTGCTAAACACGTAGAACAGGCCCCGCCCACCCAGGAAAGTGATTCTTAATATACCCTGCACCTGTCTATGCAATTTCCTGTTTCTAGGTGCTGGCCCTTTAAGAGAGGGTCAATGACCGCGCGCGCGCCCTAATGCGCATGCGCGAGGCCCGGGTGCCAGAAGCCAGAGGAGGGAGCGGTGAGTAGGAAGCAGGAGAGCCGGGCTGAGGCAGAGTAGCCGACTGGCGCCGGGAGCGGGGACCGGCCTGCCTGGGGACCGCAGGCGATGGAGCAGGAAGGCTGTGGAGCGGGGGACCGGGAAGCCTGGCACGGGAGCGGCGGAGCGCGACCTGGGAGCGGGGAAGCGTGGCAGGGGAGCCGGTAAGCAAGGCAGAGGGGCCGGGGAGCATGGCAGGGGAGCCGGGGAGCCTAGCAGGGGAGCGTGACACTATGCGACTCTAAAAAGCGACTACCTAAGGAGGTCATCACCAGGAACTCAATAATAACATGGAGGAAATTTGGAGCTCAATCTAGAAAAATACACGGCACCGAATCAATAGGTTGGATGAAGATCGAAACGCTTTCTGCATTCTCACCAAGATTAAAGCTCAACGACTGGAAATCCAAGGGAATATGCTTAATCTCAGACATACTCGATAACGATAAGCTGAAACCCTACCAAGACTTAGCAAAAGAATTCAAACTAACAGAGTCAAATAAGAAAACTTGGAAGATAATAGAAAAAATATTCATGAAACCTAGCACCACCCTCCACCTTCCAAGTAACATCACAGCTCTCTTAAAGAATCCAAATAATCAAAACACTTGGAAAACCAAATATATCTACTGTCATGATTCGCCTCCCTATCCACATGGCTAGGGGGCGGAGCCTTCTCTCAGGCCTCACTTCCGGCCCCTGGATGCCTTAAAAGCTGACACTTCCAGTGAACCAGCGCCGGCTATAAGCTTAGCTCTGCTTTGCCTGTGATTGCTGGTCCTGTGAGTGATATCCTGATCTGTCTGTTCCTGTGCCCCCGTGCCCTTGTCTGTGTTCTGTCCCCTGGTCGTCCCTCCTGTCCTGTGTCCCCCCTCCTATTCCCCACTCTGTTGCTTCCTCCAGTACTGACCTTGGCCTGACTTTGACTCCGCTTTTGCTCGTCCCTCCGGTCCTGCTTCTGCCCGTACGGTGTTTGACCCAGCCTGTCTGACTATTCCTTGCATGCTCTGCAGCTCTGCTTCTCAGCTGTGCTGATTAGGCAGTGCATGAGAACGCTGTGCATTTCCTTCCTGGTTCTCATTGCTCTGTGTAGTGTCGTCTGCTGCAGAGCTCTGGCTCCCCCTGGTGGCAGCATTACATCTACCAAATTTATAATGAAGACACAAATCTCCTTAACTTAAAACACTTGGAAAAGTGGAAAATCGAGTTAAAAATCCCAGAAAATCAATTTGAAGAAAGATTTCAAAAGTCATTGGCCACAGTCTACAAAAATATACCTTGCGTTGCTCTTATAGAAACCAATTATAAGATAATAACCCGCTGGTATTACACACCCCATAAATTGCATGTAATTAACCCAGATACTTCAAACAAATGCTGGAGAAACTGTGGAAATTCAGGCAACATAACTCACATATTTTGGTCGTGTCCAAAAATTAAGAAATTCTGGACAGACATTCAATCACTTATAAGGTCCATTACACAGATAGATGTAGCTCTAACTCCAGAATTAGTTCTTCTTCTCTTAAACATTGAAGTGATACCTAAACATTTTAGGCCCATAGTAATACATATTCTGCTAGTGTCCACTAATCTCATTGCATCCAAATGGAAAAGTGAAAAAGCTCCTAATATTCAAGAAGCTAAGGAGAAACTAATGTGGCGCCCCTGACCTGGTCAGGCACCACTGAGTACTGCACCCATGCTGGGGACAGTACAACACAGGTAATCCAGAAGGCTGACCGGGGTGTGGTACACAGGCGCATAGTGATCAGGTCTCACACATGTACCTATGAGAGGACCCCTGGGGATCCCAGGAGGGGGAAAAGCCTTCACCTTCACTGGAATAGTGGAGGGGGCCAAAAGCCTCCATCTCCTCTCAAGGGGTGTGGTAAGAGAGTCTGGTTGCTAGGTGGCGTAGGCAAGAACAGGAGAGGAGGGGCAGTGAGCCAGGCAGTGCAGAGTCCAGGGAGCTCGAGTGAGGAGCAGATCCCGTGGGCTGCTGTAGTCTGACAGCGTCCGCGCAGTGGCTACCGACGGGGGAGAACGGTCAACTAGGAGTGCTACCCGAAATCCATCTTCAGCTAGAGAGAGAGCAACGGAGTGGGAAGTAAGGAGACTGCTAGAGAGTACCAGGCCCAAACGGGCGGCAGATCCCGAAGCGGAGATAGATCCAGCTTTCTTTTGCTAAACCTGCCGGTGTGGGGCTCTCAAAGCCCACGCCACAACACCACAAAAGCCGCAGCCACGTAGCCACAGTTAGGGCCCATAGGTCACAGGAGGCAAGCAGCTGGAGTGGCCTAGTCCAGGCGACAAGCAAACGGCAAACGAAGGGGAGAGAGGCTGCAGCATCTTCCCTGGGTGACCCCCATAGGGACTCAAAGTCGGGGTTACCCCAAACCACCAAGGGCTAAGGAAGGCGAGTTAGTAGTCACCCTCACAAGTCAGCCTGAAGGACACCTGGTTCCCACTTGGTTCATCCCAGCTACGCCCGGGTCACTCACCCTGCCATCAACTGTGAGTAAAAACCCTGAAAGACATCCTGCCTGTGTTGAGTCATTCTGCGCCTTGTGGTACTACGCACCTACACCGGGCCCTGGGGCTTGCCTCACTCTCAGGAGGCTATTCCAACTAACTGCACACACCATCAGCCCCAGGCGACCCTCAACCTGCAGTGGCGGTCCCCCACTGACCGCAAATCTGAGAGTGGCGTCACGACAAACTACAAAGAAGGTTTCCTACCTGTGACCAGACAGATCCAGCCGAGTGGAGTCCCTGAAGGTAATGCACCGACACAGCGTTCTCGGGGCTTCACATCTGGCGTCACGAACAGGATAAGGACTAGACCTGTTGAGACAGGTGACCATGTGCCTGGGCGGTCCGCTTGGAAAATTGGAAGCGCCGCCATATTGCCACCATGAAAAGCGCGCTGAAAAACAACAGCAGCCCGCGCTGGAAGAAGTTACCGCCCACGAAGAGGTGTGGCTACCCAGAGATCCCCTGCAGAGTCCTGACCTCGCAAGTGATGAGAGCGGAGGCGTTCAGAGACGTCGGGACAGAAAGGGAGCCAGAAGCCTGCTGCTGGAAGAGGCAGAGCAGAAACTGAAGAGCCTGCAACTGGAGGCAGCGACGAGTCCACTGCTGGGAAATCGTGCAGAAGAAGGCGCAGAGGAAATGGCGTCTGAACGCAGAAACCCAGAACCAGGCTCCGCTGCCTGGTGGTATCGGGAGCTTGCCCAGTTCTGCGACCGACTGGAGACCCGGGTCGTGGAGCAGATCAGAGAGGAACGCATGGAGCTTCTGGGGATGGCTGCCGCGGTGAAGGCCTACGAGGGGAGAGCCACGCGACGAGTGCCAGACCGGACGGCGACGACTCAGACCCCGATGATACCACCGATGGGTGAGTCCAGTGTTGCCCCTGCCAGCGCGAGTGCCCCGACCCCTGCTGCCACGCCCGCGGTCCCTGAAGAGGCGCCCGGCGCGGCGACGCTGAACCAGGCCGCAGCCACGCCAGGTGCGGCCCGCCAAGCCCAGGCCGCCGCAGCGATGCCCTGCCCGGCCCGCAAAGATCCGGCTGCCGCCGCGACCCTCATCCATGCCGCAGGTGTGACGCTGACCCAGGCCGCCGCCATGCTAGGCCCGGCCCGCCAAGACCCCACCGCAGCAGCGACGCCCGTCCGCGCCGCAAGTGAGGTGCTGGACCAGGCCGCAGCCACGCCAGGTGCGGCCCGCCAAGCTCCGATCGCTGCAGCGACGCCCAGCCCAGCCTGCACAGATCCCATCGCAACTGCGACGCCAATTCAGGCCGCCGCAGCGATGCCCTGCTCGGCCCGCCAAGACCAGGCCGCCGCCATGTCAGGCGCGGCCCGCCATGACCAGGCCGCCGCCATGTCAGGCGCGGCCCGCCAAGACGAGAATGTACCACTGTTTACCCCGGCCTGCAAGGCCAGAGCAGACACCGCTCCCCAGTCTAAGGAAGTCCCTGCTAGGAAGTCCCTGATAGGAGAGGACCCCGAATACTGGAAGCTGAAGGCTAACCTAGAGGCCCAGTTCCCACAGGAGATGGTGGACCGGTATCTGCTCCCTCCGCACACCCCTAGGAGGATTCCGGCAATATCCCCGCCAAAAAGTCCATCGCCCGGGCCTGCTGATGACCACCTATCCCCGGCGCTGCCACAACAGGAGTGCTCAGAAGAACTAAGGGGGAGAGGAGGCCAGGAAGCTGAGGAGCTGACCCCGGAGCCATCAGCCGTGGATCCATGCCCAGAGCCAGAGATGCTGCCGTATTCCCGCTGGGATGAAGAGGAAGAGTTGCCTAGAAACCTCACCTGGGAGCCTGCAGGCAGTGAAGTAACAGCCCAGCAGAACCCAGCCCGTAGGACACGGCGCCGAGGCGGTAGTACAAAGTATCCTCCAACATCACAATCTCCTGAGCAGAAAGACGAAGTCACCGCCAGAGACCTAGAGGAGAAACGGTTCCTGAGAAGGTTCAAACCCCAGATCAGAGGACCCCTGCGTCGAGGAATTGTCGAGGATTTCAGCCTCAAATCAGGATACGGCTTTATAGTATCACCTGGTGTGAAGGAAGGGATTTTCGTCAATCGAAGGGATGTGAGAGCCCATTTGCCCAGAGGACACCCTGGAAGAAATTTGAAGATAGGAGACTCAGTGGAGTTCACTATGCATCAGGGAGAAAGAGGCTGGTATGCCCTAGATGTTGCACCATGTCCTAGAAGTCCTTGCAGAAGCCCTGCAGTCACAACAGAAGATGAAGACAGAGACACTGAAGAAGAGGAAAGAAAGGATCAAGAAACAGACGATAAAAGCACAGGAAGTAACAGATGCCCCAGCCCTACAGGCCCAAGCCCTGGTAAGGAGGAAACAGGAGCAAAGTTCACATAAAGTAAGAAGAAAGCATGCAGCAAGTAAAGTTTTGAAAAGTTTGAAGTTTTGCAACGTTTACGTTTAAGTATGTGCCCACATAAACTTGTGTGAGAAAACCATAAACCTTAAGGCTATGAACTGGCTATAGCCACAAACTCTCGCAGTGTAAATAGTTACACCAGAGGCACCACTACCAGAGTCAGCCTGTTTAGGGGCTTGGCTCGTCTGCAACCAGGAGGAGCCCGTCCGTATATAGGGCCTTGGCTCACCTGCGACCAGAGAGCATGCCTGTTTATGGGGCCTGGCTCTCCACCACAAAGAGGGTACCTGGTCAGCACCAACTGTGGAGGCCGCCTCTACATCCTGCCAGAAGTGGCTGAAGGCGCGACTCCACCAGGCCAGGTATACCCTAAAACCACCAGCCCATGGAAGCCGCCTCTACATCCTGCCAGAAGTGGCTGAAGGCGCGGCCAACGTGAGAGGGTTTTGGGTGGGTTAACGGACTTGTGGGTGGAGGGTGGTGATGTATGATAGCTGGTGGTCTTAAAATGTTTTACCATGTTTTAATGTTTTATGCATTTTAAAATGTTGTCTTGCAGCCCGAGGACGTGCTGGTGATAACTAAGGGGGAATGTGGCGCCCCTGACCTGGTCAGGCACCACTGAGTACTGCACCCATGCTGGGGACAGTACAACACAGGTAATCCAGAAGGCTGACCGGGGTGTGGTACACAGGCGCATAGTGATCAGGTCTCACACATGTACCTATGAGAGGACCCCTGGGGATCCCAGGAGGGGGAAAAGCCTTCACCTTCACTGGAATAGTGGAGGGGGCCAAAAGCCTCCATCTCCTCTCAAGGGGTGTGGTAAGAGAGTCTGGTTGCTAGGTGGCGTAGGCAAGAACAGGAGAGGAGGGGCAGTGAGCCAGGCAGTGCAGAGTCCAGGGAGCTCGAGTGAGGAGCAGATCCCGTGGGCTGCTGTAGTCTGACAGCGTCCGCGCAGTGGCTACCGACGGGGGAGAACGGTCAACTAGGAGTGCTACCCGAAATCCATCTTCAGCTAGAGAGAGAGCAACGGAGTGGGAAGTAAGGAGACTGCTAGAGAGTACCAGGCCCAAACGGGCGGCAGATCCCGAAGCGGAGATAGATCCAGCTTTCTTTTGCTAAACCTGCCGGTGTGGGGCTCTCAAAGCCCACGCCACAACACCACAAAAGCCGCAGCCACGTAGCCACAGTTAGGGCCCATAGGTCACAGGAGGCAAGCAGCTGGAGTGGCCTGGTCCAGGCGACAAGCAAACGGCAAACGAAGGGGAGAGAGGCTGCAGCATCTTCCCTGGGTGACCCCCATAGGGACTCAAAGTCGGGGTTACCCCAAACCACCAAGGGCTAAGGAAGGCGAGTTAGTAGTCACCCTCACAAGTCAGCCTGAAGGACACCTGGTTCCCACTTGGTTCATCCCAGCTACGCCCGGGTCACTCACCCTGCCATCAACTGTGAGTAAAAACCCTGAAAGACATCCTGCCTGTGTTGAGTCATTCTGCGCCTTGTGGTACTACGCACCTACACCGGGCCCTGGGGCTTGCCTCACTCTCAGGAGGCTATTCCAACTAACTGCACACACCATCAGCCCCAGGCGACCCTCAACCTGCAGTGGCGGTCCCCCACTGACCGCAAATCTGAGAGTGGCGTCACGACAAACTACAAAGAAGGTTTCCTACCTGTGACCAGACAGATCCAGCCGAGTGGAGTCCCTGAAGGTAATGCACCGACACAGCGTTCTCGGGGCTTCACACTAACTCTACATAAAACTTTAGAGTACTACTATGCCATAAAAATAATACTCAAACAAAGTACGTCACCAAATGGGACCCATGGCCAGAGCCCAATCATCACCAGACTATATAGCCCAACTGACGTTAAGAAAACACTAACTATATTCGAAAAATACAAGCTCACTAATAATTCCAGTCTTGAAGCTCTAGTCTTTGATACCTCCCTGATCTGATCTCACTAGAATTATATGTTTCTGATCTCGCAAATTTGCTGGACTGTCTTCGGAATCCATGTCAGGAAGTGTTAACTACAAAACCTAATAAAAATCATTTGAATAGAAAGAAAAACAAATCCAGGTCTGCTGTAATCCAAGCGGTTCCCATGACGATCCATACCATAGTCACTGTCCCAGTCAATGAAGAACAGAATGTTCCCCATTGGCTGGGAGAGCAATGCAGTGACCTGAGCTAACATCAGAAAGTCAGCCCAGGTCACTGCAGGGGATGACAAGTGCTGCTGTCAGCGAGGTACATTATCTGCACTGATCTCCTGCACTGCTGATACTGCACACTGACTTCAATCACGTTCACAGCCAAGTATCGTGAGTGGCCCGTGACGTCACCGCTAGTGACAGTCTCGGGCCGCAGTGACAGATGTGAAGCGGCAGCCGTGGAGGACAGTGTCAGCGCTGAGGTTGGGAGGGCAGGACTTCATCACCGCAGGTAAGCCGAGCGGGGCCATGTGTGTGGTGCGAGGTGGGCGGAGCCTAGCGAGGTAATATGTGTGGGTGCAAGGTGGGCGGAGCCTAGCGAGGTAATGTGTGCGGGTGTGATGTGGGCGGAGCCAAGCAGGGCTATGTGTGCGGTGCGAGGTGGGCGGAGCGTAGCAGGGTAATGTGTGTGGTGCGAGGTGGGCGGAGCCTAGCGGGGCTATGTGTGCGGTGCAAGGTGGGCAGAGCCTAGCGGGGTAATGTGTGTGGGTGCGAGGTGGGCGGAGCCAAGCGGGGCCATGTGTGCAGTGCAAGGTGGGCAGAGCCTAGCGAGGTAATGTGTGCGGGTGTGAGGTGGGCGGAGCCTAGCGGGGCTATGTGTGTGGTGCAAGGTGGGCGGAGCCTAGCGGGGTAATGTGTGCGGTTGCGAGGTGGGCGGAGCCAAGCGGGGCCATGTGTGCAGTGCAAGGTGGGCGGAGCCTATCAAGGTAATGTGTGCGGGTGTGAGGTGGGCGGAGCCTAGCGGGGCTATGTGTGCGGTGCGAGGTGGGCGGAGCCTAGCGGTGTAATGTGTGCGGGTGCAAGGTGGGCGGAGCCTAGTGAGGTAATGTGTGAGGGTGCGAGGTGGGCGGAGCCTAGCGGGGCTGTGTGCGGTGTGAGGTGGGTGGAGCCTAGCGGTGTAATGTGTGCGGGTGCGAGGTGGGCAGAGCCTAGCGGGGCTATGTGTGCGGGCGGCGGAGTGCGAAATGGGTGGAGCTTAGCGGGGCCATGTGAGCTGAGGACGCCAGTGCTGGTGACTGCATGGCTGGGGACAGGTGAGTGTGAGTGTGTGTGTGTGTGTGTGTACATGCTGAGTGCAGGAGGGGGCGGAGCGAGCTGATCGGGGAAGTGTCGGCTCCCTGCATGCACAACCAGGGTAAATATCGGGTTACTAACCAAAGCGCTTTGCTTGGATACCCGATGTTTATCTTGGTTACCAGTTTACCGCAGGCTGCCATTGATGGCTCCTGCACACTGTAGCTGTATAAAGCCCTGCTTTTGCTGCTAGAACTGTTTTCGAACGTAACTCGAACTGTCGAGCTTTTAGCAAAAAGCTCGAGTTCTAGTTCGATCTAGAACAGCCCCCAAAATCAGTTGAACCGCGCTCAACTCTAGTCACGGAGCCAGGTCAGGCCAGTCACAGCTACACCAAGGAACTACTGGTCCGGTGACGAGTACCCTAAGGCCCCGTGGAATGCTACACATACAACATCCAACTTTCATTGACGCCGCACTGGGCCATCTTCAACATTCTGGATGAGACACAAATAAACATACCAAGACATACTAAAGCATTATATAGGCCTCGGCTACCAGGAAAAATTAGTCCAGAACCATCATCAATGTCACTCATCCAAACAAAGATTATGTTCTTATTTAAAATGGACTCTGGATGCACTTTTAAATAAGGAAAAGCTGACAAAGAAATATTTCAACACTTGGTCTTTGTTTATTCCCACATTGTCGGACATTATTAAAGATAGGCTCAAGTCTCAATTCGAGAAGATATCATTGTAACTGCTTGAACTTCTTAGTGGACACAATCCAATTCCGTAATAACAATTATAATAAACAGAAGGTCACACGCAGTGGAGGTGTGGGGTGGGAATGGGCTTGGGAATGTTGGCTCAATATTGTGTTAGACATTGTATTTAATGCACTGGTTATACTATTTTAAAATCTAATAAAGAGAAGTTTAAAAAAAACCCACACACTACACAATGACATTAATGAAATATTAAAAAGTTCTGGCTCACTGAATATGCCATAATTGTACATTACATGCAGGTCTCAACAAACAGGGCCACACTGCACAACACTTTCATTGGAGAGGTGTTCAAAATGACAATGAAATGAATGGAAATTCAGACTACCTCCTGCACTCGTCAGGATCCCACACGACTTGAAGCACACATACGTATACAGTGGATATGCCCTAAATATAAGAGATATGAATACTCTTTTAAGTAAAACATAACTTGAGACCAAATTGCAGCTATTCACTTTGCTAAGATGTGCTTGAAGAAGTATTCTACAAACCTGTAACCCATGTTCCCTACCACCTGTGCTGATTAATTCCCAATTTCATACTTGGAGAGTTTTCGTAACACATTTGCTTGTTTAGTTTAGGACATATGTTTTCCTATATTATTGCTGAATGGCTTTCATACTTCTACTCAGCTTCTTTTTCATAGCACAGCTGTTTTCTCTTCGATTAATCAATTCTTAATTGATTCCCCTAGAAGCACCATACTACTTAATTCCTTCTCTAATGAGGAGATTATGCACCTAATGACATACCGTAATAACATGGAGAATTGGTCTGAGCCATGTTATTTTTGTTCACTTTTTTTGTTCATTTTGTCTTGCATATTCTATAATAAACAAAATATAAATGCAACACTTTATTTATGCTCCCAGTTTTCATTAGCTGAACTCAAAGATTTCTCTTTGTATGTAGAAAAAAGGCCTTTTTTTCCTCAAATATTGTTCACAAATTTTTTGAAATTTGTGTTAGTCAGCACTTCTTCTTTGTTGAGGTAATCCTTCCACGTAACAAGGGTGGCACATCAAGATGGTGATTAGACAGCATAATTATTGCACAGGTGTGCCTTAAGCTGGCCACAATAAAAGGCCACTGTAAAATGTGCAGTTTTACAGTATTGGAGGGGTCCTGGGAGTCAGAAAACCAGTCAGTGTCTGGTGTGACCATCTGGCCAGTAAAGTGAAAACTGGGATTCATCCATGAAGAGAACACCTCACCGATGGGGAAGATGCCATCAAATTTGAGCAGTTGCCCACTTAATTTGGTTACGATGACAGACTGCAATTAGGCGGAGTAGCTGATGAGGATGACAAACATGCAGATGAAGTTTCTGACAGAGGTATCTGACAGGTTTGTGCAGAAACATATTGGCTATGGAAACCAATTATTGCAGCAGCTGTCTGGGTGGCTGGTCTCAAACAATCTTGGAGGTGGGGATGCAGGATGTGGCTGGTGTGGTTACATGTGGTCTGTGGTTCTGAGGCTGGTGGGATGCACTGCCAAATTCTCTGAAACGCCTTTGGAATGGCTTATGATAGCTGAATGAACAGGCAATTCACGTTCAACAGCTCTGGTGGACATTCCTGCAGTCAGCATGCCAAATGCATGCTCACTAAACACTTGTGACATCTGTGGCATTGTGCTGTGTGATAAAACTGCATATTTTAGAGTGGTCTTTTATTGTGGCCAGCCTATGGTACACCTGTGAAATAATTGCTGTCTAATCAGCATCTTGATATGGCACACCTGTGAGGTGGATGGATTATCTCGGCAAATAAAATCTACTCAGTAACACATAATTAGACACATTTTTTAACCTATTTGAGAGAAAAAGACCTTTTGTGTACATAAAGTCTTAGATATTTGAGTTCAGCTCATGAAAAATGGGAGCAAAAATAAAAGTTTGGTGTTTATATTTTTGTTCAGTATAGATATGTTTATTGATTTTCATGTTCTCTTCAAAAGTAGAAAAAAGAGGGACAAATATAAACAAGGCAATTACAGATGTTGCTTACTATTCTTAAAAAATGTTTTCATCCTTATCATTTATTTTTGTAAATCCCATTCAAAACAATAAAGCAAATTATTTTTGCTGTTCTGGTAAAAAAAAAAAAAAATCACATTTGGTTGTCACATTTCCACCAGTACCTGCTCCTGCGACGTCTGTTTCTGTCGCCAGGTGCCACTGTGTTCACTCTGCAAGTGGCACTGGCGATGGAATAAACATTGGAACCATAAGCTCCGGATGGCCCAAACTCTGTGTTGACTAGAGATGAGCCAGCCTCTGAAGGCTCGAGTTCGGTTCGTCGAATGGAGGCCCCGTTCGAGTTCGGTTCGACGAACCGTTCGACAAACCTCTCGAACCCCATTGAAAACAATAGGAGGCAAACACAAACACATAAAAACACATTATAAATGTACACATACAGTTAATAAACATTGCCATTACACTTACAGGTCCCCGCGACGTGTCCTTCACTCTGTCTCCCGCCACTTTTGCTTCAGATAATTGCTGCGTCCTCCCAGTAACCAGCACTGATGATAGGACCTTCCGTGACGTCAAAAAAAGCATTTGACCAGTCACGTGTCTATTATCTCATTGGCTACAGACTGGTCACATGGCTATGACGTCATGCTAGGTCCTGTCAGTGCATCTCTCCGGTACGCGGTGATCATTCCAGCATGTCCGTGTACCAGCGAAATGCTCTGACACATGGTCGACTCCCCGTTCCTGCATGGGGTGCTCTTTACAGAGTCAGCCCACATGCAGGGACTAGCTGCCACAGCCGGTAAATAGCAGCACCGCGTGTCACGTGATCAGGGCACCGTTGCTATGGTAACCCACCTGTCAGTGGTGACGTCACCGCTAATAGCCCGCAGCGGCACCAGGAATCACATGATCGGAGCACCTGCCTGTCCGCGGTAACGTCACCACTTACAGCACGCAGCTTCTGCTCACTCTCACTGAATGAATAGACTGCACGGGGAACAGCAGCATCTTTCTCCCATGCAGTGCTGTCTGATGTAGCAGAGCTGCATGGGTTGAAGGAGAAAGAAGACAGAAGACCATGGATCGTGGAGGGCTGACAGGGAGTAATAAACATAGAGTCTCTAAGTGTGTCTGTGTTTTTACTCCTATTAAAGTTTTTTTCTCTGTGTGGTGTCTTTTTTTAACCCTTTATTGGAGATTCTTAATGGCCGGGTCAAACTTGCCTGACATTAAGAATCTCTGGCTTAATACTAGCTAGTAAAACAAAGCTAGTATTAACTCATTATTACCCAGCGAGCCACCCGGCTTCAGGGCAGCTGGAAGAGTTGGATACAGCGCCAAATGATGGCGCTTCTATGAAAGCGCCATTTTCTGGGGCAGCTGGGAACTGCAATTTGCAGCAGAGGGGCACAGAAAGATCGGGCCAACTTGTGCTGCGGATTCCAATCCCCAGCTGCCTAGTTGTACCTGGCTGGACACAAAAATGGGGCAAAGCTCATGTCAATTTTTTTTTTAATTATTTCATGAAATTCATGAAATAATTCAAAAAAGGGCTTCCCTATTTTTTTAGTTCCCAGTCGGATACAAACAGGCAGCTGGGGGTTGGGGGCAGCCGTACCTGCCTGCTGTACCTGGCTAGCATACAAAAATATGGCGAAGCCCACGTCATTTTTTTGGTGGGCAAAAACTCCTGCATATAGTCCTGGATGGAGTATGCTGAGTCTTGTAGTTCTGCAGCTGCTTAGAAGACAAAGGTGTTGTGCCCTGGATGCCTAGGGCATGAGATCTGAGCCTGTGTAAATGCCGGCGCTTCTACACAGCCAAGGCACGGGAGCGCTGGCATTTACACAGTCTCAGATCTCATGCCCTAGGCATCCAGGGCACAACACCTTTGTCTTTCCATGAATTTCATAGCCACAGCTATTTTTTTTGGGATACTGAACCATCTTGACAGTAAACTCCGTGAATAAGGCCGTTGGCCGAAACGTCAGAGAATCCATATCTGTCTACATGAGTTCACTTCCTTTGCTTGGCTTTTTTAAATGTATAACAAAATAAAAAAAAATATTTATATGCTACTTTGAATGTGCAGTGTAACTTCTATACTTATACTAGTGGGATTTTCCCAATCACTAGCACCTCACCCTTAATCCAGTGTGCACGCTTTTTTTCTACTACCACCCTAGGGCTGTGCACCCTGCACAGCACCGGTTCCGAGGGAACAATGAAGCTCTCCCCTAAGCAACTGTTTTGTTCTTCTTTGTCCTACAGGAGCTACCACTGATGAGCTCCTGTTCTGTCGCCTCCCAAAACTCGACTCCTCTTCTCTGTGTATGGCTCCTACTCTCCCTGGTCGCTGCTTCCCTCCTGGGTCCCTGTCGCTAGTGGGTGGATGTCCCAATGTTTGGTTAGCAACCTTAAGACCCAACCCTAACCCGGTGTCCCAGTGGGGAGGGAAACCTACGGCGTGTATTGAATGTGATGTTTGTGATACCTGCACCAACATCCTCCGGATCCGGGATAAGTATCGCACCTTAAGTGAGGTGCAGTATACTCTGGTGACTGAAGCCTCAGGGGTGCCACACATTTTTTAGGCTGCTCTCTATTTTTTCCCTAAGAGTAATGTCCCCCCTGTTAAAGACTATAAATTTAGCTCTAAATAAAAATGCCCACACTGCATCGGAGTCTTATGAAAGCTTTAAACAAATAGAGTACTTTAGAGAGTAGCAGGAATATAGTAAGGTAAGAGAAAACTGTGAACTTCTAACCTGCTAGTAGGACCTTTTCAAAGTTTATTTTTAGCACTTATAAAGTGCAGATGTAAGATGAGTAAAAATTGTCTATACATTTTTAATATAAAGACAATCTGCAGTATAAATAACCACAGCTAGTGAATTGGCATTATTACAGGTCACACAACTTTATCAAACTGAATTGACCTTTTCACAGTACCATTCTAAAGATACATTCTTAAAGGAAATGTGTCAGGTCCCCTATGCCCTACAACCCAGCAGCTTTTGTGCCGCCCCTGCAGCGGTCTAACCGCTCGGATCCAGTGGTGGTATTTACTCGTAGCTCGAGGGTCTCCGGACCCGAGGGCTAGGGGGCACACTTAAATGGAACAAGGGGGTATTTACAGGGGATGAGTATATAGTTTGTAACGCCACCCGTGGTGTACGGTAATTAGGAGTACCGCCGCTACCGTTGGGAGTACCCGGGGTGTTGGAGTGGGACAGCAAGATGACGTTACCCTCCACGGGTAGGGGAAGGCCCCGGGACTCTGGATGGTGGTGTGGTGTGCAGGGGGAGCGCAGGCTCGCTGGTTGCAGGGGTCAGTTGGGTACTCACTCAGCAATAAAGCAGACGCTGACAACAGGGTAAACCAAGTCTCTGACTGCCGCTGTTTCTTGATGGGAGCTCATCCTTGGTCCTGTCCCCTGTAGCACTGCCTCCTGGCACAAATTTAGAGTGTCCTTTGTGGCCCGTCAGCTTGGAGCTTTCCGGGCCCCGCTTCCCACTATGGCTAAGTGAAGGAGACTGCTCTCAGGGGCTCATGCTTGGGATTTCAGTGGGCCGCTTGCTTGGAAAGCCCTATCCCCCTCGCTGCGCTAGTGCTGTGAAGCCCCACGGGTGTTGTATCGGTGTCGGTGCATTACCTTCAGGGACTCCACGTTGCTGGATCTCCGTCACTGGTAGGAAATCTTCTTGTTTGATCGTGACGCCACTCTCAGTATTGCGGTCAGTGGGGACCGCCACTGCAGGTTAGGGGACGCCTGGGGCTGATGGTGGGTGCAGTCGGATGTAGTAGCCTCCTGAGAGTGAGGCAAGCCCCAGGGCCCTGTGTAGGTTTGTAGTACCACAAGGCGCAGAATGACCACACAGGCAGGAATGTCTTTCAAGGGCTTTACTCACATTTGATGGCAGGGTGAGTAGCCCGGGCGTAGCTGAGATGAACCAGGTGGGAACCAGGTATCCTTCAGGCTGACTTTATGAGGGTGACTACTGACTCGCCTTCCTTAGCCCTTGGTGGTTTGGGGTGACCCCGACTTTTAGTCCCTATGGGGGTCACCCAGGGAAGATGCTGCAGCCTCTCTCCCCTTGTTGTTTGCCGTGTGCTTGTTCCCCGGACCAGGCCACTCCAGCCTCTTGCCTCCTATGACCTATGGGCCCTAACTTGTGGTTACGTGGCTGCGGCTTTTGTAGTGTTGTGGTGTGGGCTTTAAGAGCCCCACACCGGCAGGTTTAGCAGAAGAAAGTTGAATCTATCCCCGCTTCGGGATCTGCCGCCCGGTTGGGCCTGGTGCTCTCTAGCAGTCTCCTTACTTCCCACTCCGTTGCACTCTCTAGCTGAAGCTGGCTTTCAGGCAGCACTCCTAGTTGACCGTTCTCCCCCGTCTGTAGCCACTGCGCGGACGCTGTCAGATTGCACAGCTCCAGGGATCTGCTCCTCACTTGAGCTTCCTGGACTCTACACTGAACTGGCTCACTGCTCCTCCTCTCCTGTTCTTGCCTACGCCACCTAGCAACCAGACTCTCCACCACACCCCTTGAGAGGAGATGGAGGCTCTACCCCCTCCACTATTCCAGTGAAGGTGAAGGCTTGCCCCCTCTTGGGATCCCCAGGGGTCCTCTCATGGGTACATGTGTGAGACCTGGTCACTATGCGCCTGTGTTCCACACCCCAGTCAGCCTTCTGGATTACCTGTATTGTACTGTCCCCAGCATGGGTGCAGTACTCAGTGGTGCCTGACCAGGTCAGGGGCGCCACATTCCCCCTTAGTTATCACCAGCACGTCCTCGGGCTGCAAGACAACATTTTAAAATGCATAAAACATTAAAACATGTAAAACATTTAAAAGCACCAGGTATCAGACATCACCACCCTCCACCCACAAGTCCGTTAACCCACCCAAAACCCTCTCAGGAGGCAGGTCACCGGTCCTGTTGGTAACCAGGTCTGGGCCATCTACTTCCCCAGACCTTTCCTCCAATCTTCCTCTCCCGTTGGCCGCGACTTCAGCCACTTCTGGCAGGATGTAGAGGCGGCTTTCATGGGCTGGTGGTTTCAGGGTATACCTGGCCTGGTGGATCCGCGCCGTCAGCCTCTTCTGGCAGGATGCAGAGGCGGCCTCCACAGTTGGTGCTGGCCAGGTACCCTCTTTGTGGTGGTAAGCCAAGGCCCCATAAACAGGCGTGCTCTCTGATCGCAGGTGAGCCAAGGCCCTTTTCTACAGACGGGCCCCCCTGGTCGCAGACGAGCCAAGCCCCTAAACAGGCTGGCCCTGGTGGTGGTGCCACTGGTGTAACTATTTACACTGCGAGAGTTTGTGGCTATAGCCAGTTCATAGCCTTAAGGTTTATGGTTTTCTCACAATAGTTTTTGTGGGCACATTTCTTAAACGTTGCAAACAAAACTTGTCAAAACTTCAACTGGTAACTTGCTGTATTTCTTTACTTCTCTCTACTCTACTCCTCCATTTCACCAGGGCGTGGGCATGTAGGGCACCGGCACCTGTGACTTTCTTGCTCTCCGTCGTCGTCCGTCGTTGTTTCATCTGTAGGATCTTTGTCTGTGGTTGTTTCATCTATAGGTTCTTTATCTTTCCTTTCTTGATCTTCGTCTGTTTCTACATCTGGTTCTTTATCTCTGTCTTTTCTTTCTTGTCTTTCTTGTCTTTCTTGTCTTTCTTGTCTTTCTTGTCTTTCTTGTCTTTCTTGTCTTTCTTGTAGCATGGGATGGCTGTAAGGTTTGCTGGGACATAGCGCTACGTCCAGGGCATACAATCCCCTTTCGCCCTGATGCATGGTGAACTGAACTGAGTCTCCCATCTTTAGATTTCGGCCAGGGTGTCCTCTAGGCAGATGAGCGCTTACATCTCTCCTGTTAACAAATATCCCCTCCTTGATGCCAGGGGCTACAATGAATCCATAACCACTTCTCAGATTGAAATCTTCCACTACGCCATAACACAGGGGTCCTCTGGCCTGGGCTTTGGACCTTCTTAGGCACCTTTTCTCCTCCAGGTCTCTGGCTGTGACCTCTCTCTGCTCTGGAGACTGTGGTGTTGGAGGATACTTTGTTCTGCTGCGCCGTGTCTTGCGGGCTGGGTTCATGCCTGTGGGCTCCCAGGTGAGGTCTTTGGGTTGATCTTCATCTGCTGACGGTGTCAAGTCTTCCTCCTCCCAGCGGGAATAGGGCAGCATCTCCGGCTCTGGGTAGGGGTCTGCTGCGGTTGGCGTCGGAGTCAGCCCTTCTGCTTCATGGTCTCCTCTCCCCCTTAGTTCTTCGCTGCACTCTGGTTGTGGCAGCGCTGGGGATGAGTGTTCTTCAGCTGGCCCAGGCGATGGACTCTTCGGCGCAGCTGCAGGGGTTGCCTGTATTTCCTTGGGGGTATGCGGAGGGAGCAGATACCGATCCACCATCTCTTGCGGGAACTGGGCCTCCAGATCAGCCTTCAGCTTCCAGTATTCGGGGTCCTCTCCTATCAGGGTCTTCCTAGCAGGGACCTCTTTGGACTGGGGAGCGGTGTCTGCTCTGGCCTTGCAGGCCGGGGAAAATGATGAGGTAGTCTTCTCTTCTTGGCGGGCCGCGCCTGGCATGGCGGCGGCCTGGTCTTGGCGGGCCGCGCCCTGTATGGCGGCGGCCTGAATTGGCGTTCCTGTCGCGGCCGGTTCCTGGCGGGCCGGACTGGACACTGCAGCCGCGGTCTCACTTGGCGTCGCAGCCTCGATGGGGTCCGTGCAGGCTGAGCCGGGCGTCGCTGCAGTGATCGGAGCTTGGCGGGCCGCACCCGGCGGGGCTGCGGCCTGGTTCAGCATATCACTTGCGGCGCGGACGAGCGTCACTGCTGCGTTGGGGTCTTGGCGGACCGGGTTCAGCAGGGTGGCAGCCTGGGTCAGCGTTACACCTGCAGCACGGATGAGCACTGCCGTGGTGGTCGGAGCCCTGCGGGACAGGCGGGGCATCGCTGCAGCGGCCTGGGCTTGGCGGGCCGCACCTAGCGTGGCTGCGGCCTCACTCAGCGTCGCCGCACCGGGCGCCTCCTCTGGGACCGCGGTCGTAGCAGCTAGGGTCGGGGCTCTTGTTCTAGCCGGGGCAACACCGGACTCACCCATCGGGGTCTGAATCGTCGTCGCCGCTCGATCCGGCAGGCTCCGCGCGGCTCTCTCCTCATAGGTCCGGACCGCTGCAGCCTTCTCTAGAAGCTCCTTGCGTTCCTCATAGAGCCGTCGCATAATCCTGGCCTCCAGCTGATCACAGAAGAGGGCAAGCTCCCGGCACCACCAGGCAGCAGAGCCTGGTTCTGGGTATCCTCGTCTGGATTCCATTTCTGCTCTCCGCAGCAGCAGGTTTGTGGCTTCCCTTCTCTCTCGCCGTTTCTGGACGCTTCCGCTCTCATAGCCGGCAAGGTCAGAACTCTGCAGAGGATCTCTGGGTAGCCACACCTCTTCGTGGGCGGTAACTTCTTCCAGCGCGGGCTGCTGTTGTTTTTCAGCGCGCTTTTCATGGTGGCAATATGGCGGCGCTTCCAATTTTTCAAGCGGACCGCCTAGGCACATGGTCACCTGTCTGAACAGGTCTAGTCCTTATCCTGTTCGTGACGCCAGATGTGAAGCCCCACGGGTGTTGTATCGGTGTCGGTGCATTACCTTCAGGGACTCCACGTTGCTGGATCTCCGTCACTGGTAGGAAATCTTCTTGTTTGATCGTGACGCCACTCTCAGTATTGCGGTCAGTGGGGACCGCCACTGCAGGTTAGGGGACGCCTGGGGCTGATGGTGGGTGCAGTCGGATGTAGTAGCCTCCTGAGAGTGAGGCAAGCCCCAGGGCCCTGTGTAGGTTTGTAGTACCACAAGGCGCAGAATGACCACACAGGCAGGAATGTCTTTCAAGGGCTTTACTCACATTTGATGGCAGGGTGAGTAGCCCGGGCGTAGCTGAGATGAACCAGGTGGGAACCAGGTATCCTTCAGGCTGACTTTATGAGGGTGACTACTGACTCGCCTTCCTTAGCCCTTGGTGGTTTGGGGTGACCCCGACTTTTAGTCCCTATGGGGGTCACCCAGGGAAGATGCTGCAGCCTCTCTCCCCTTGTTGTTTGCCGTGTGCTTGTTCCCCGGACCAGGCCACTCCAGCCTCTTGCCTCCTATGACCTATGGGCCCTAACTTGTGGTTACGTGGCTGCGGCTTTTGTAGTGTTGTGGTGTGGGCTTTAAGAGCCCCACACCGGCAGGTTTAGCAGAAGAAAGTTGAATCTATCCCCGCTTCGGGATCTGCCGCCCGGTTGGGCCTGGTGCTCTCTAGCAGTCTCCTTACTTCCCACTCCGTTGCACTCTCTAGCTGAAGCTGGCTTTCAGGCAGCACTCCTAGTTGACCGTTCTCCCCCGTCTGTAGCCACTGCGCGGACGCTGTCAGATTGCACAGCTCCAGGGATCTGCTCCTCACTTGAGCTTCCTGGACTCTACACTGAACTGGCTCACTGCTCCTCCTCTCCTGTTCTTGCCTACGCCACCTAGCAACCAGACTCTCCACCACACCCCTTGAGAGGAGATGGAGGCTCTACCCCCTCCACTATTCCAGTGAAGGTGAAGGCTTGCCCCCTCCTGGGATCCCCAGGGGTCCTCTCATGGGTACATGTGTGAGACCTGGTCACTATGCGCCTGTGTTCCACACCCCAGTCAGCCTTCTGGATTACCTGTATTGTACTGTCCCCAGCATGGGTGCAGTACTCAGTGGTGCCTGACCAGGTCAGGGGCGCCACAGTGCCTCCGATCTCTGAGCTTCATGGGAACAGTCCATAAAGGCCCTGTCCACCGCAGGCTAATTGCCGGGTCACCTGAAGCTTCTCCCCGACCTAGGGTCCGTGTACCCCGTCGTGCCTTCGGACCCGGATCGGTGATTAGGCCCAAGCTGCTGACTGTCCTCCAAGAAAGGTCACAGGCACCTAGCCTCAATCCCCTGCGACCGGGGGTCCGACTCCTCTACCAGAGGGCGCAGATGCCGAGTGGACATAGATCTCACAGATCTTACATAGAGCTCAAAGGGAAGCACACACACAGAACAAGTAGTCAGAAAGCCGAGTCAAAGCCAGTAGATCACGTCTGAATAGAGGGAATGAGCAAGCCGTAAACCAGGTGGAAGCACAAGGGTCAGGAGCCGAGAGAGCAAAGCAGGAAGCAGAGCCAAGGTCAGAAACATCACCAAGGTCAGAAGCCAGACGATGAGTCAGAACAATGAAGAGGGCAGGGACCGGGACGTAGGATGGGACTGGGGTCAGGAAGACAGGGAAAACAAACAAAACACGGGAGATGGAGGTCAAGGAAAGGTTAGCTAGGTAGCGTCATGGATCAGAAAACTCACAGAACCAGAAGCGCATGCTGTAAAATAGGAGCTAATACTGGCGGCCTTCCGGGGAAACCACGCCAAGATAAAACAGTGTGAATACTGGATTGAGGCACCACAGAGCAAGCCTCGCCCATCAGACTTAACCCCGAAGGAGACAACAGCAGTCATGACACATATACACGGCTTCAAGGGTACACTGACATGGCCAAAATGAGCCGCTTCCAGGAGCTGGCTGTGACGCCAGCTCACTGAAATCATGGTATCATGCCCAAAGGGCGTAATAACATGGAAAGAGGGCAGACTAGACTGGAGAAAGATTGTCCCTTCGACTAGTCAAGGTCTTAAATATAAATCACAGAAAAAATACTCCTAAAATTTTTCGTTGAACTTTTATTGAATATCAAATAGTTTATGCTTTTTTTGACAGGAAAAGAATACTCTATGTTTACTTTATCCTACTACAGTACTCTATAATTATATATTTTTTTTAGTTTGTTCTACAAATAATACATATAGTCCAAGTTTCTGTATTTGAGAGATATATGCCAAATCTATCTATAAATTTACATTTTATATACCGTATTTTTCGCTTTATAAGACGCACTTTTCCTCCCCAAATTTTGGGAGGAAAATGGGGGGTGTGTCTTATAAAGCGGTAGCGGGGGGGGGGTCCTGTCTGAGGCGATCGGGCGGCCGGGTGCCTGTGGCTGCATGCAAGCGGCCGGGTACCTGTACTTGCGTGCAGCGGCAGCCGGGTACCCGTGGCTGTGTGCGGGCGGCAGCGGGTGCTGTGTGGGGTCGGCAGCCGGGTACCTGTGCTTGCATGCGGTGGCAGACGGGTACCCATGGCTGTGTGCGGGCGGCAGCCGGGTGCTGTGTGCGAGCTGCCGCCCTCACACAGGTACCCGGCTGCCGTTCTCACCAGTTACCCCGCTGCCGCCCGCACACAGCCATGGGTACCCGGCTGCCACCGCACGCAAGCACAGGTACCCGGCGGCTTGTACGCAGGGTGGGCGGGCAGCCTGCTGGCATGGGGGCGGGCGGCTGTGCAGCTTACCAGTTGTCCGCGGTCCCACTTTCAAATGATGGCGCCGGTGGAGCTCTTGGATGAGAGCTCCATCTGCGCACGCGCTGCTCCGGGAGTCAGCGCGTGCGCAGATGGAGCCCTTGGATGAGAGCTCCATCTGCGCATGCGTCGCTCCGGGCGCCATTACTTGAATCGGGACCGCGGACACACTCCACCACTGAGCCGTCGCCGCCGCTCCCACCACTGAGCCATCGCCGCCGCTCCCACCACTGAGCCGTCGCCGCCGCTGCCACCACTGAACCGGGACCGCGGACACACTCCACCACTGAGCAGTCCCTGCCGCTGCCACCACTGAGCAGTTGCCGCCGCTCCCACCACTGAGCCGTCGCCGCCACTCCCACCACTGAGCCGTCGCCGCCGCTGCCACCACTGAACCGGGACCGCGGACACACTCCACCACTGAGCAGTCCCTGCCGCTGCCACCACTGAGCAGTTGCCGCCGCTCCCACCACTGAGCCGTCGCCGCCACTCCCACCACTGAGCCGTCGCCGCCGCTGCCACCACTGAACCGGGACCGCAGACACACTCCACCACTGAGCAGTCCCTGCCACCACTGAGCAGTCGCCACCGCCGCTGCCACCACTGAACCGGGACCGCGGACACACTCCACCACTGAGCAGTCCCTGCCACCACTGAGCAGTCGCCGCCGCCACTGCCACCACTGAACCGGGACCGCGGACACTCACTGCACCGGCCTGCTGCACGGCTCACCCGCCACGGCTGCTGCCGCCACCACGGACCCCACGGATCCTGCCACCGCGGACGCCACCGCGCCTGCAACCACGGACGCCACGGCACCTGCAACCAAGGACCCCGCTGCCACTGACCTGCCGCGCCTGCCAGCACAACCTGTGCCTCCTGTGACCCCGCTTCACCACCACTGCTGCCCCCCTCCGGTAAGAGAACACCGGAGTATAAGACAGACCCCATTTTTCTTTTTTTTACCTTTTTCTATGTCTAAGTTTGGGGTGCGTCTTATATTCCGGTGCGTCTTATAAAGCGAAAAATACGGTAAGTCTCTTTTTCAATGCATGGTTAATTATTGGATCTGGATGATAATAATTGTGTATTAAAAATTTTTCTGCAATGAATGTTTAATAATTGATGTATCATCATTTGTAAAGTTGACTGGTGGAGCTATATATGCATTTCCCACCATTTGTCGGGATATACCGCTGGCTGGTCCACTAGACTGCATTTTTTATTATACTTTAGACCCTTAGGGTATTTTATATTTTTCTGAACACCCCCCCCTCTCACTTCACGTTTTCAATATATTGATATTCAATAAAAGTTTAACGAAAAATTTAGGAGTATTTTTTCTGTGATTTATATTTTCGGGTTACTCCCTTTTGATCGTTTTTTCTGTGAATTGTTTAGTCAAGGTCTTAATTAGCATAGGGATATTCATCCATATTAGTAAATTACGTTATACAGGGCTGGTTTAGGCAGGGAATTTGGGCACACAGGTATAAAAGCTGCTGGGTTGGAGGGCATAGGGGACCTGACAGGTTCCCTTTAAATGCCAATTATGCTTTTCCATTTTTGTTTAAAAATCATTAAGCAATTACACAAAACTGATAAAAAAGCTGGTGTGAATAATATATTCTATAGAAATAACTGGATTGCGCAGGGAATGAAAAGGTGAGTATAGTTTTTTTTTCTTGTTTTATCACTTTTGCACTTTATATCTACAATGTTTACTACCGTGTTTCCCCGAAAATAAGACAGGGTCTTATTTTTTTTTTGCTCCAAAAGATGCCCTAGGGCTTATTTTCAGTGAATGTCTTACATTTTCCCATGAACAAAAATCCACATTTATTCAAACATCATCATTTCATTACATTCTAGAACATCAACATTTTGTGTTCATCCAATTACTGGTTCAGATGCCCATTTGTAATTATTTGGGGTCTGGTGAGTGCAAGTTTTTTGGAGGTTGGTGGTATCTGCTTTCTTTTGGGGATGCTTTCTTTTTGGGGTGTTTGATTTCTTTGATTTAGAGTCCTGCTATATTTTTTAACTGTTTTTAGCTGCTTGAACATTTCCTTTTGGAACAGCAATAAGGGCTTATTTTTGGAGTAGGGCTTATATTTGAAACATACTCAAAAAAGCCCCAAACATCCAATTAGGGTTTTTTTTGGGGTAGGTCTTATTCTTGGGGATTCAGGGTATTAAGAATTTGTTTTATAATATTATAGAATCATTATTAGAGTTGACCTCGGTTCGTGGTTCGAGGTTCTCCAGTTCTAAGCTCGAGTGATTTTTGGGGCTGTTCGAGATCGAACTAGAACTCGAGCTTTTTGCAAAAGCTCGATAGTTCTAGATACGTTCGAGAACGGTTCTAGCAGCAAAAAGCAGGGCTTTTTACAGCTACAGTGTGCAGGAGCCATCGCTGGCAGCCTGCCACAAGCTGGTAACCAAGATAAACATCGGGTATCCAAGCAAAGCGCTTTGGTTAGTAACCCGATGTTTATCTTAGTTACGTGCAGGAAGCCCACACTTCCCGCTCAGCTCACTCCGCCCCCTCCTTCCCGCGGCATGTACACATACACACACACACACACACGCACACCCCCCCCCTCCCAGCTACAGTGTGCAGGAGCCATCGCTGGCAGCCTGCCACAAGCTGGTAACCAAGATAAACATCGGGTATCCAAGCAAAGCGCTTTGGTTAGTAACCCGATGTTTATCTTAGTTACGTGCAGGAAGCCCACACTTCCCCGCTCAGCTCACTCCGCCCCCTCCTGCACGCGGCATGTATACATACATATACACACACACACACACTCTCACACACGCAACCCTCCCCCCCCCCCCAACCCCCCCCGCTCGGCTTACCTGCGGTGATGAAGTCCCACCATCCCGACCTCAGCGCTGTCACTGTCCTCCCTGGCCGCCGCTTGTCACATCACCTCTCGCTTCCGACCCGAGACTGACACTGGCGGTGACGTCACGGACCTCTCGCGATATTTGGCTGTGAAGGCGGCGGTCATTGACCTCAGTGACAGGGGCTGTCAGTGTGCTGGAGATCAGCGCAGGTAATGTACCTCGCTGACAGCAGCACTTGTCATCCCCTGCAGTGACCTGGGCTGACCCATTGATGTTAGCTCAGGTCACTGCATTGCTCTCCCAGCCAATGGGGAACATCCTGCTCTTCATTGACTGGGACAGTGTGGATCGTCATGGCAACCCCTTGGATTACAGCAGACCTGGATTTGTTTTTCATTCTAATAAATTGGTTAAAGAAGGAATGTTTTGGGGAGTGTTTTTTCAAATAAAAATGTGTTTGTCGTCTATTTTTTTTTATTACTGACTGGGTTGGTGATGTCGGGTATCTGATAGACGCCTGACCTCACCAACCCCAGGGCTTGATGCCAGGTGACATTACACATCTGGTATTAACCCCATATATTACCCCGTTTGCCACCGCACCAGGGCGCGGGATGAGCTGGGGCGAAGCACCAGGATTGGCGCATCTAATGGATGCGCCACTTCTGGGGCGGCTGCGGCCTGCTATTTTTAGGCTTGGGAGAGTCCAATAACCATGGACCTCCCTAGTCTGAGAATACCAGGCCCCAGCTGTCTGCTTTACCTTGGCTGGTGATCCAATTTTGGGGGACCCCTACGTGTTTTTTTTTTTAAAATTATTTATTTAATTTAAAATAACAGCGTGGGGTGCCCTCAGTTTTGGATTACCAGCCAAGGTGAGGTTGCCAGCTGTGGTCTGCAGGCTGCAGCCGTCTGCTTTACCCTAGCTGGCTACAAAACTAGGGGGAACCCTACGTCATTTTTTTTTTTCATTTTTTTGGCTAAATACAAAGCTAAGCACCCCTTAGTGCCACATGAAAGGCACCAAAGGGTGCTCCACTTTTTCTCCACTTTTTCTCCACTTTTTCTCCACTTTTTCTCCACTTATGGAGAAAAAGTGGAGAAAAAGTGGAGAAAAAGTGGAGAAAAAATAGAGAAAAAGTGGAGAATTTTTTTCTCCACTTTTTCTCCACTTTTTCTCCATTTTTTTCTCCACTTTTTCTCCACTTTTTCTCCACTTTTTCTCCATTTTTTTTCTCCACTTTTTCTCCACTTTTTCTCCATTTATTCTCCACTTTTTCTCCACTTTTTCTCCATTTTTTTCTCCACTTTTTCTCCACTTTTTCTCCACTTTTTCTCCACTTTTTCTCCATTTTTTTCTCCACTTTTTCTCCACTTTTTCTCCATTTATTCTCCACTTTTTCTCCACTTTTTCTCCTTTTTTTCTTCACTTTTTCTCCACTTTTTCTCCACTTATTCTCCACTTTTTCTCCACTTTTTCTCCATTTATTCTCCACTTTTTCTCCACTTTTTCTCCATTTTTTTCTCCACTTTTTCTCCATTTTTTTCTCCACTTTTTCTCCACTTTTTCTCCACTTTTTCTCCATTTATTCTCCACTTTTTCTCCACTTTTTCTCCATTTTTTTCTCCACTTTTTCTCCACTTTTTCTCCACTTTTTCTCCACTTTTTCTCCACTTTTTCTCCATTTTTTTCTCCACTTTTTCTCCATTTATTCTCCACTTTTTCTCCACTTTATCTCCATTTTTTTCTCCACTTTTTCTCCACTTTTTCTCCACTTTTTCTCCACTTTTTCTCCATTTTTTTCTCCACTTTTTCTCCACTTTTTCGCCACTTTTTCCTCCACTTTTTCTCCACTTTTTCTCCACTTATTCTCCACTTTTTCTCCATTTTTTTCTCCACTTTTTCTCCACTTTTTCTCCATTTATTCTCCACTTTTTCTCCACTTTTTCTCCATTTTTTTCTCCACTTTTTCTCCACTTTTTCTCCACTTATTCTCCACTTTTTCTCCATTTATTCTCCACTTTTTCTCCACTTTTTCTCCATTTTTTTCCCCACTTTTTCTCCACTTTTTCTCCACTTTTTCTCCACTTTTTCTCCATTTTTTTCTCCACTTTTTCTCCACTTTTTCTCCACTTTTTCTCCACTTATTCTCCACTGTTTCTCCACTTTTTCTCCATTTTTTTCTCCACTTTTTCTCCACTTTTTCTCCACTTATTCTCCACTTTTTCTCCATTTATTCTCCACTTTTTCTCCACTTTTTCTCCATTTTTTTCTCCACTTTTTCTCCACTTTTTCTCCACTTTTTCTCCACTTTTTCTCCACTTATTCTCCACTTATTCTCCACTTTTTCTCCATTTTTTTCTCCACTTTTTCTCCAATTATTCTCCACTTTTTCTCCACTTTTTCTCCACTTTTTCTCCACTTTTTCTCCATTTTTTTCTCCACTTTTTCTCCACTTTTTCTCCACTTTTTCTCCACTTATTCTCCACTTTTTCTCCACTTTTTCTCCATTTTTTTTCTCCACTTTTTCTCCACTTTTTCTCCATTTATTCTCCACTTTTTCTCCACTTTTTCTCCATTCTTTTCTCCACTTTTTCTCCACTTTTTCTCCACTTTTTCTCCACTTTTTCTCCACTTTTTCTCCATTTATTCTCCACTTTTTCTCCACTTTTTCTCCACTTTTTCTCCACTTTTTCTCCACTTATTCTCCACTTTTTCTCCACTTTTTCTCCATTTATTCTCCACTTTTTCTCCACTTTTTCTCCATTTTTTTCTCCACTTTTTCTCCACTTATTCTCCACTTTTTCTCCACTTTTTCTCCACTTTTTCTCCACTTTTTCTCCATTTTTTTCTCCACTTTTTCTCCACTTTTTCTCCACTTTTTCTCCACTTATTCTCCACTTTTTCTCCACTTTTTCTCCATTTTTTTTCTCCACTTTTTCTCCACTTTTTCTCCATTTATTCTCCACTTTTTCTCCATTTTTTTCTCCACTTTTTCTCCACTTTTTCTCCACTTTTTCTCCATTCTTTTTCTATGGTCGGTCTACCCATTAGCTCTGCCATGCATACTGTAGCTCTACACCTATTGCACATGTTACTTTATGATTGACATCTCTTTCGTACCAGAGCTGTCTAAGTCTACTCTGACCCCATATTTGTCATTACTATATTGTCCTTGTACTGTATTATGACATTTGTATCATGTGTTTCATTTCTTGCTGTGTTGCAGTTTTTTTGCTGCATCCCAATTGTACCACTACATTGTTCGAGTTTATGTTATTGTTCTCTCACTCTTATGTTATACTGATTATTGTCATTTTTCATGATTACATGCAGATAAGTCCAATCTGACGAAGGCTCAGGCCGAAACGTCAATTGTAACTTGTTTTGGACAAAAACATATATGCTTATGAAAAAAAAAATGTTCTTAATACGGACCAATAAAGAGTGATTTTGCATTACTATCCATTGGGAGTTACTGACTTAGTCTGGGAGATTTAGAGTGCCGAGGTTACTCACTAATTTTATCTATTATTACCTCTGAGCACCTATATACCAGTGAGCAGAGCTTCCTCTACAGTAGTTCTCCTGATTAGGCATGCCCTTACCTCATGAGCAGGGCATTGCAGCTTTGGTAGCAACCATTACGACATGGACTCTGCTGCTGTGGACCCGGGGAGAGTGAGTGCAGATTCATTGCACCCACACTCCTCACATGAAGGGTCCGCACTTCTAGAAAATGGGGGATACGTTCCCTGAGTGTCTCCCCCCCCATATTCTAGACGGTCCAGAGTCGTCGTGGGACCCCTTTATTTTTTTTCTTACAATAAATTGGTGAAAGAGGAAATGTTTTGGGGACTGTTTTTTCAAATAAATTTCTTTTGTCGATTTTTTGTTTTTGTTAGTACTGACAGTTTATGATGTTGGGTATCTAATAGACGCCATGACATCACAAACTGCTGGGCTTGATCTCAGGTGACTTTACAGCTAGTATCAACCCGATTTATTACCCCGTTTGCCACTGCACCAGGGCACGAGATGAGCTGGGGTGAATCGCCAGGATTGGCGCATCTAGTGGATGCGCCACGTCTGGGGTGCCTGCGGCCTGCTATTTTTAGGCTGTGAAGGCCCAATAACTATGGACCTTCCCACCCTGAGAATACCAGACCACAGCTGTCCGCTTTACCTTGGCTGGTGATCCAATTTGGAGGGGACCCTACTTTTTTTGTGTAATTATTAATATTTATAAAATAATTATAAAAAAGAGCCTGAGGGGACCTCCACATTGGATCCCCAACCACGGTAAAGCTGCCAGCTGTGGTTTTCAGGCTACAGCCGTCTGCTTTACCCTAGCTGGCTATCAAAAATGGGGGGACCCAACGTCATTTTTTTTTTTTAACTATTTTTTAAATAGAAAAAATTAATGGGCTTCCCTGTATTTTGATTGCCAACCAAGATAACGGCAGGCAGATGGGGGTGGCAACCCATAGCTGTCTGCTTTATCTGCACTGAGAATCAAAAATACCGCGGAGCGCTACGTCATTTTTTTAAAGATTTATTTTTACAGCACTGTGATGTCCAGCAATCAAAATACAGGGAAGCCCATTTTATTTTTAGTTATTTATATAAATAATTAAAAAAAATAAATATGGGCTCCCGCTGCATTTTTTGTATTGCTAGCTAAGGGTAATCCAAGCAGCTACTGGCTGCTAACCCCCACTGCTTGGTGTTACGTTCACTGGCAATGGAAAATCCAGGGAAGCATTTTTTATTTTTTTTGCCAAAAAACTACAAAAAAAGGACGTGAGTTTCGCCATATTTTTGTATGCTAGCCAGGTATAGCAGGCAGGTGCTGGAAGAGTTGGATACAGCGCCAGAAGATGGCGCTTCTATGAAAATGCCATTTTCTGAGGCGGCTGCAGACTGCAATTCGCAGCAGTGGGGCCCAGAAAGCTCAGGCCAACCTGTGGTGCGGATTCCAATCCCCAGCTGCCTAGTTGTACCTGGCTGGACACAAAAATGGGGCGAAGCCTACGTCATTTGTTTTCTAATTATTTCATGAAATTCATGAAATAATAAAAAAAGGGCTTCCCTTTATTTTTGGTTCCCAGCCGGGTACAAATAGGCAACTGGGGGTTGGGGGCAGCCGTACCTGCCTGCTGTACCTGGCTAGCATACAAAAATATGGCGAAGCCCACATAATTTTTTCAGGGGGCAAAAAACTTCTGCATACAGTCCTGGATGGAGTATGCTGAGCCTTGTAGTTCTGCAGCTGCTGTCTGTCTGTATGGAGAAGAGCAGACAGCAGCTGCAGAACTACAAGGCTCAGCATACTCCATCCAGGACTGTATGCAGAATTTTTTTGCCCACCAAAAAAATGACGTGGGCTTCGCCATATTTTTGTATGCTAGCCAGGTACAGCTGGCTAGCCACGGGCTGCCTCCAACCCCCAGTTGCCTATTTGTACCCGGCTGGGAACCAAAAATATAGGGAAGCCCGTTTATTTTTAATTATTTCACTTATTTCATGAAATAATTAAAAAACAAATGACGTGGGCTTCGCCCCATTTTTGTGTCCAGCCGGGTACAACTAGGCAGCTGGGGATTGGAATCCGCAGCACAGGTTAGCCCGAGGTTTGTGGGCGCCTCTGCTGCGAATTGCAGTCCGCAGCCGTCCCAGAAAATGGCGCTCTCATAGAAGCGCCATCATCTGGCGCTGTATCCAATTCTTCCAACAGCCCTGGAGCCGGGTGGCTTGTTGGGTAATCATGAGTTAATACTGGCTTTGTTTTACTAGCCAGTATTAAGCCAGAGATTCTTAATGTCAGGCACGTTTGACCCAGCCATTAAGAATCTCCAATAAAGGGTTAAAAAAAAGACACCACACAGAGAAAAAATACTTTAATAGAAATAAATACACAGACACATTAGAGACTCCATCTTTATTACCCCCTGTCAGCCCTCCACGATCCTGCTCTTCTGTCTTCTTTCTTTCTAGTGTAGTAGTAGTGACGATTGTAGTGAGGAAGGATGAGATTCACCAGCTCATCACTTGGGGCTGGGGAACCTCCATCCTCACTACAATCCTCACTAGTGTAGTAGTAGTGACGATTGTAGTGAGGAAGGATGAGGTTCAACAGCTCATCACTTGGGGCTGGGGAACCTCCATCCTCACTACAATCCTCACTAGTGTAGTAGTAGTGACGATTGTAGTGAGGAAGGATGAGGTTCACCAGCTCATCACTTGGGGCTGGGGAACCTCCATCCTCACTACAATCATCACTACAATCGGGAAGCAGCGTGCAGCCTTCACTCAGTGAGTGATCAGTGCTGGCTGTCAGCGGTAACAGCGGTAACGCTGACAGACGCGTTACCATAGCAACGGTGCTCTCGGAGCCGCGGTTAGCGGTGACGTCACCGCTAACTGCGTTGCTATGGCAACGGTGATCTCCGTTAATGACCGGCTGTGTCAGCCGGTCCCTAACGGAACGGGGAGTCGACCGTGTGCTAGAGCATGTCGCCGGTACACGGCGATACACATATGTGCACCGTGTACCGGAGAGATGCACTCGCAGGTCCTACATGACGTGTCATAGTCATGTGACCATTCTGTAGCCAATGAGATAATAGCCACGTGACTGGTCACATGGCTATTTTGACGTCACGATAGGTCCTGCATCTCTGCTGGCAGTGCAGGTCACCGGGAGGATTCAGCGATCATCGGATGGAATAGCGGCAGGAGACAGAGTGCAGAAGGGATCGCGAGGAGCGGTAAGTGTTATGGCAATGTTTATTAACTGTTTGTGTACATTTATAATGCATTTTTATGTGTTTGTGATTGCCTCCCATTCTAGCCTATACGTTCGAGTTCGGTTCGTCGAACGTTCGACGAACCGAACTCGAACGGGACCCCCGTTCGGCGAACCGGCCTCGAGCCGAACCGGGACCAGTTCGCTCATCTCTAATCATTATGTATCTATCCTATATATTAACATTAGATATGCAACACTTTTTACAACTGTTCATCCTGCACTAACCACAGAATGGAATTTGTTTAAAGTAGCCTTTAAAAACTGACTATCAGCTGTCATTTTGTCAGCATGAGTAACAATTTTGCCACCAGTTCCTGAGATGATAATTCACATCTGACAACTAGTATGGCTTCATGTGTGTCATTTTGCAAACAAAAATGGTTTCTATAACAAAGTAAAAAATTTCAGTATTTTTGACTGCAAGATGAAAACATTTACCAAACTTTGTAATTTATAGAAGAATCTACAGAAAAACAAGAAAGGCCATACAGTAAATCATGCAAACTACCTGGTAGAAATTTCAGTGAGCTAAAAGATCCCCTCGCCTCCCTGAAGGACTTTGTCTCTGTAATGCTGGAGTCACACTTGCCAGTGCCTCACGTGTATCTCGCGCAAGTCTCACATTGTATCACCTGGCACGGCCACACACTTTCCTGACAGGAGCGGGTCGGTTGCATGTATCTCTATGCAGCTGAGATGCTCCTGTCTGGACAGTGTCAGGTCGTGCCCGGTGATGTGATGCGAAACTTGCGCGAGTTCCATGCGAGGCACTGGCAAGTGTGACTCTGGCCTTATGGAGAAAAGAATTACTCTCGCATGACTTAAAAAGAAGGGGTTACTTTAGAGTTAACACTCTCCTCCACCAAAGTCAAGCTAGCTGTTTCTGTTATTTTCAATTCCTCTGAGTTTATAAGATAAATCTTCATTGATTCTGGAGTTGCAGATAATTTTATTGACCTCTCATGATCAAGAAGGCTGACAATTCCTTTTGCTTCTCTGCAGACTTCTCTGACACGTATCTCAAATGATTTTGAAGTCTTGGTAATCATATACAGTTTTTGACTGAGAAGGCGATTTTTCAATCAGCTCTATCTCAACTACCTTCTCTGAAACTCTACTCTGCTTCCATACGTCTAACTTGCCTTTTCCTTATAAGAACGTTGCTGACATCTTTTCCAAACAGAAGGTCTAAACACCACCTGCTTATTGGCCAACTGAGTGTGACACACACCTCCCTTCCTAGAACTGAACCACCTATGAGGAAAATTTATCATCTTTTTTTCTTTGTCTCCTTGAGACAGAAGTGTCATACTCATAGTATTAACCTCTTCACCCCTCTGTTTTCACCTTCATTACGTGGCCATTTTTTTCAATTCTGTTCAGTGTCACTTTATGAAGTTATAACTCTGGAATGCTTCAGCGGACTCTGGTGATCCTGAGATATTTATATTCTGACATATTGCACTTTATGATAGTGGTAAATTTAGAACAATTTTTTTGTATTTTTTGTGGAAAAATCAGAAATTTGAGAAAAATGTTAAAAACAAATCGCACTTTTCAAACGTTCATATTTTTATGCCCCTAAACCAGAGAGATCTGTCACATTAAATAGTTAATAAATAACATTTCCCATATGTCTACTTTATAGCAGCACAATTTTTGAAATATGATTTTATTTTGCTACCAAGTTAGAAGGGTTCAAAGTTTATCAGCAATTTCTCATTTTTCTAACAAAATTTACAAAGCCATTTTTTAGGGCCCACATCACATTTGAAGTGACTTTGAGAGGCCAAGGTGACAGAAAATACCCAAAAGTGACACCATTCTGAAAACTGCACCCCTCAAAGTGCTCAAAACCACATTTAAGATGTTTATTAACCCTTCAAGTGCTTCATTGTGACTAAAGCAATGTGGTAGAAAAAAATAAAAATGCTACTTATTGCTACAAAAATGTTACTTTAGCACTATATTTTGAATTTTCACAAGGGTAACAAAAGAAAATGCACAGTACAATTCATTGTGTAATTTCTCCTGAGTATGCCAATACCACTAATGTGGTGGAGCCCATTTAGAGCCACCATAGCAGAGTAGTCCTGAAAAAGTAAGAGTTTGGTATTGTTACCTTATATACAGTGCCTCACGAAAGTATTCGGACCCCCTTGAATTTTTCAACCTTTTCCCACATTGTAGGCTTCAAACATAAAGATAAAAAAATAAAAAAAATTTTATGAAGACTCAACAGCAAATGGGACACAATTGTGAATTTGAGTAAAATGTATTGCTTATGTTAAACTTTTGTAATTAATAAAAAACTGAAAAGTGGGGCGTGCAATATTATTCGGCCCCCTTAAGTTAATACTTTGTTGTGCCACCTTTTGCTGCAATTACAGCTGCAAGTCGCTTGGGGTATGTCTCTATCAGTTTTGTACATCGAGAGACTGAAATTCTTGCCCATTCTTCCTTTGCAAATAGCTCGAGCTGAGTGAGGTTGGGTGGAGAGCGTTTGTGAACAGCAGTTTTCAGTTCTTTCCACAGATTCTCGATTGGATTCAGGTCTGGACTTTGACTTGGCCATTCTAACATCTGGATACGTTTATTTGTGAACTATTCCATTGTAGATTTTGCTTTATGTTTTGGATCATTTTCTTGTTGGAAGACAAATCTCCGTTCCAGTCTTAGGTCTTTTGCAGACTCCAACAGGTTTTCTTTAAGAATGGTCCTGTATTTGGCTCCATCCATCTTCCCATCAATTTTAACCATCTTCCCTGTCCCTTCTGAAGAAAAGCAGGCTCAAAGCATGATGCTGCCACCACCATGTTTGACAGTGGGGATGATGTTTTCAGGGTGATGAGTTGTGTTGCTTTTACGCCAAACATATCGTTTGGTATTGTGTCCAAAAAGTTCGATTTTGGTTTCATCTGACCAAAGCACCTTCTTCCACATGTTTGGTGTGTCTCCCAGGTGGTTTGTGGCAATCTTTAAACAACACTTTTTATGGATATCTTTGAGAAATGGCTTTCTTCTTGCCAATCTTCCATAAAGGCCAGATTTGTGCAGTGTACGACTGATTGTTGTCCTATGGACAGACTCTCCCACCTCAGCTGTAGATCTCTGCAGTTCATCCAGAGTGATCATGAGCCTCTTGGCTGCATCTCTGATCAGTCTTCTCCTTGTTTGAGATGAAATTTTAGAGGGACGGCCAGGTCTTGGTGGATTTGCAGTGGTATGATACTCCTTCCATTTCACTATGATCGCTTGCACAGTGCTCCTTGGGATGTTTAAAGTTTTGGAAATCTTTTTGTATCTAAATCCGGCTTTAAACTTCTCCACAACAGTATCATGGACTTGCCTGTTGTGTTCCTTGGTCTTCATGATGCTCTCTGTGCTTTAAACAGAACACTGAGACTATCACAGAGCAGGTGTATTTATATGTAGACTTGATTACACACAGGTGGCTTATATTTATCATCTTCAGTCATTTAGTACAACATTGGATCTTTAAGAGATCCTCAATGAACTTCTGGGGTGATTTTGCTGCACTGAAAGTAAAGGGGCCGAATAATATTGCTCGCCCCACTTTTCAGTTTTTTATTTTTTACAAAAGTTTAACATAAGCAAAAAATGTTGTTCTACTTCACAATTGTGTCCCACTTGTTGATTCTTCAACAAAAAATTAAAATGTTTTATCTTTATGTTTGAAGCCTGAAATGTGGGAAAAGGTTGAAAAGTTAAAGGGGGCCGAATACTTTCGCAAGGCACTGTAATAGGGCCTGCTTCTTCTGAAAGGCCACCAGAAGCTTAAACTCGTCTTGAAAGTCCAATACTTGAACTATGAATGGTCTGTATGCAGTGTTTCCATTCCAACGAGGGGGGCCTATCCTATGAGCACTTTCGATGACTATTGCTCCTGATGCTGGTTTCAAGTTTAGGACCTTGGGAAGCCACTCTGCAGTAAATTTTAATAGATCCCCTGGTTAGACCGACTCAGGAAGCCCCACCAGTCAAAGATTGTTTAGTCTCGACCTTTTTTCCAGGTCATCCCCTTTTTCCAATAGGGAAGTTACATCCTTGTCCTTAGCTTCCAGCTTTTCGGCAAATTCTTTCAGTGAGTCCCCAGATCTGATACCTTCTGTTCCACAGCCATCACTCTTGTTCCCTGCGCATTGACCTGGGTGACAATAAGGTCCAGAGTAGATTGGGACACTGCCAGCCTCCCATCAATGACTGCCATTAACAGGTCCATTATGGCTTTAGCTGTAGTTTGGGGGTTAGCTGTAGTAGTGTTGGCCTCCAGGGTTACCTTTACTGGTGAGAGTGAATTCTGGCTCCGTGTCTGTTTCCTCCCTCCTTTCTTTTTTTTTAATCAGATAAATTTTTATTTTTCACCAAGTATACAAAACATGTGTTATATTTTCAGCAATAACTAGCAGAACTGTAAACTTTCCCTCCCCAACATCCCCTTCCCCTCCCCTCTCAGCGTACATATTACCCATATCAATATCAAAGATCTTACATTTTAACCCTTCAATAGCATACAGTCATATGAAAAAGTATGGGCACCCCTATTAATGTTAACCTTTTTTCTTTATAACAATTTGGGTTTTTGCAACAGCTATTTCAGTTTCATATATGTAATAACTGATGGACTGAGTAATATTTCTGGATTGAAATGAGGTTTATTGTACTAACAGAAAATGTGCAATCCGCATTTAAACAAAATTTGACCGGTGCAAAAGTATGGGCACCTCAACATAAAAGTGACATTAATATTTTGTAGATCCTGCTTTTGCAAAAATAACAGCCTCTAATCGCTTCCTGTAGCTTTTAATGAGTTCCTGGATGAAGGTATATTTGACCATTCCTGTGTACAAAACAATTCCAGTTCAATTAAGTTTGATGGTCGCCGAGCATGGACAGCACGCTTCAAATCATCCCACAGATTTTCAATGATATTCAGGTCTGGGGACTGGGATGGCCATTCCAGAACATTGTAAGTGTTCCTTTGCATGAATGCCTGAGTAGATTTGGAGCGGTGTTTTGGATCATTGTCTTGCTGAAATATCCATCCCCTGCGTAACTTCAACTTCGTCACTGATTCTTGCACATTATTGTCAAGAATCTGCTGATACTGAGTTGAATCCATGCGACCCTCAACTTTAACAAGATTCCCGGTGCCGGCATTGGCCACACAGCCCCAAAGTAGGATGGAACCTCCACCAAATTTTACTGTGGGTAACAAGTGCTTTTCTTGGAATGCCGTGTTTTTTTGCCTCCATGCATAACGCCTTTTTGTATGACCAAACAACTCAATCTTTGTTTCATCAGTCCACAAGACCATCTTCCAAAATGTGACTGGCTTGTCTAAATGTGCTTTTGCATACCTCAGGCGACTCTGTTTATGGCATGCTTGCAGAAACGGCTTCTTTCGCATCACTCTCCCATACAGCTTCTCCTTATGCAACGTGCGCTATATTGTTGACCGATGCACATTGACACCATCTGCAGCAAGATGAAGCTGCAGGTCTTTGGAGGTGGTCTGTGGATTGTCCTTGACTGTTCTCGCCATTCTTCTTCTCTGCCTTTCTGATATTTTTCTTGGCCTGCCACTTCTGGGCTTAACAAGAACTGTACCTGTGTTCTTCCATTTCCTTACAATGTCCCCCACAGTGGAAACTGACAGTTTAAATCTCTGAGACAACTTTTTGTATCCTTCCCCTGAACAACTATGTTGAATAATCTTTGTTTTCAGGTCATTTGAGAGTTCTTTTGAGGAGCCCATGATGCCACTCTTCATAGGAGGTTCAAATAGGAGAACAACTTGCAAGTGACCACCTTAAATACCTTTTCTCATGATTGGATACACCTGCCTATGAAGTTCAAAGCTCAATGAGGTTACAAAACCAATTCAGTGCTTTAGTAAGTCAGTAAAAAGTAGTTAGGAGTGTTCAAATCAAGAAATTGATAAGGGTGCCCATACTTTTGCACCGGTCAAATTTTTTTTAAATGCGGATTGCACATTTTCTGTTAGTACAATAAACCTCATTTCAATCCAGAAATATTACTCAGTCCATCAGTTATTAGATATATGAAACTGAAATAGCTGTTGCAAAAACCCAAAATGTTATAAAGAAAAAAGGTTAACATTAATAGGGGTGCCCAAACTTTTTCATATGACTGTATCTCAGAGCAGTTTTCATTGTCCCACAACGGAGAGAATTCAGTTATTGCTATAATCCCTCTTATTTGCTTGATTTTCCTCCAGATTCTACTCATCAGGCTAAGTGTGGGGCTCATTTCTCCTATTCTCCCAAATGATCCATCCTCCAGTCCAAACACTAATGGTTTCCGATGCAGAACATGCCCTAACAGTCTGGATGCTGTGTCTACCACCCCTAAATCTGCCCATCCCCTGAAATGTTGACTCTGAGCTGCTAGATAATATATTCCCGGATTTGGTAGTGCTAGCCCCCCCTCATCCTTCAGTCTCTGTAGCGTCTCGAGTTTAAGTCTGGCTTGTTTGTTCTTCCATATTTGAGCACGGAACATGGAATCAATCTCCTTAAAGTGACTCTGAGGGATCCAAACAGGAGAATTGTGCAACACATAGAGTATCTTGGGAATAAGCACCATTTTAATAAGATTAATCTGTCCTATTACTGATAAATAAAGCTTATTCCAAGCAGTTATCTTACTTCGCAGTTGCTTCAGCAAAGGAACTAGATTAATAGTAATGTAATTCCCAATTGGCATGGATACCTGAATGCCTAGATATCTAAACTGGTCCACAACCCACAGTCTGTTGACCTCATCACCCAGGATCAACCTATCCACTCCCGCGTCCACCTGAAACAGATTCGATTTGGTCCAATTGATAGTCAGTCCAGAGATTCCCCCGTACCGCTGAATCACCTGCATGGCACAGCTCAACGATGCCCCTGGGTCTCCCAGAAACAATAGAATGTCGTCTGCATAGAGGGCTATCTTCTCTTCTAGAGTGCCATATACAAATCCCTTTATGTCTCTGTTCTGCCATATAGCAGCCGCCAGTGGTTCCACTGCCAGAGTAAAAAGGAGAGGCGAGAGCGGACATCCTTGGCGAGTACCCCTTTGTAGATCCACCATGTGTGACAACATTCCATTAATCCTCACTTTAGCTACTGGTCTAGTATATAACAGCTGTATCCAGGATATAAAATTAGGGCCAAATCCCATATGTCTTAACACTCCCCACAGGTATCCCCATTCCACACTGTCAAATGCTTTATGAGCATTTAATGAAGCTATTACTCTCTGTCCCGGATTGTCCACCGGCAGTTGCATGTTAAGGTATAATCGTCGTATATTTTTTTCCGTGGCTCTATTAGGCATAAAACCTGACTGATCCTGGTGGATTAGGGTAGATATCACTGCTGTTAATCGATTAGAGAGTACTTTGGCCAAAATTTTTACATCCGCCGTTAACAGTGAGATGGGCCTTTATGATTCGGGGAGTTTTGGATCCTTATCCTCTTTAGGTATTACTGCTATTATCACCTCCCTCAGACTCTGGCAGTGTCCCCATCTCCCTTGCCTCCTCCAAGACACTCATCAAATTGGGTAAGAGTATTTCTTCCAATGATTTGTATACCTCAACCGGTAGACCATCTATCCCTGGGGCTTTTTCATTTGCCATGCCATGCAAACCTCTCTTTATCTCCTCAAGTGTGATAGGGCCCTCTAGACTGTGATTCTCTGTCTCTGTAAATTTGGGTAATGTCATTGTACTTAAGAAAGCCTCTAGGTCTCTCTGTCTCATCTCCCCTCTAGTGGAATATAATTCCTCATAAAAGGCTGTGAACGTGTCCAGAATATCTACCTCCTCCGTAACCAAATCTCCCGTTGTGGTGCGATTGCAATGCACAAAGGATGATTGTCTCTGGTCTGCCGTCACCACCGACAACAGATGTCCCACCTTTTCTCCCTCCGCATAAAAGTTCTCTTTTTGAAAAGCCTGCTTCCTACCTACTTTCTCCAATAGCACATTATTAACTTCTTCGTTTCGCTGCTTTTAGCTTCTGCCTATTCTCTGGTGTGGGCTGTGTTACCATATCTGCTTCTGCTCCCTTCAAGACCTCTAAGCAATCAATTTCCCCCTGTCTACTATGAGACTTACACCGGCAAACGTCTATAAATAAAAGGCCTCTCAGGTATGCCTTCATTGCATCCAAAACTACCAATGGATCCGCACTACCTCTATCAAGGGCAAAATATTCCAGAATCTCACTGACTATACCGTCCATGTCAATACTTTTTACCCAAACCGGATGTAGCTTCCATTCTCTTGTTAGCCTCTCCCCTACTCCCCGTTTTTTAATAGATACCAGTATTGGACTATGATCCGATATTACACTAGCCCAGTCATGGCGAACCTTTAACAGGCCGAGTGCCCAAACTGTAGCCCTAAATCCATTTTTTTTTCCGAAGTGCCAACCAATCCTATTATATGAATAATTGATTTTAACCTTACCTTTGCAGTCTTCTCTTCAGCAGGGGGCATCACACTCAAGGGGAACAAAGAAAGATAAATTCAGCTCACCCATATATGTATCTGCTCAGTTCAGATGGGATGCAGGATGTCCACCGGACAGCCAGGTCCGTAGAGGCAATAGCAAGGAGAAAGGACGGGACTCAGCACCAATTCCAGGATAGGAAAAATATAAATCCAACGAAAAATATATAAAAGTGTAGAAACTTTATTCAACGATTAAAAATCCAAGATGCTTATGATTAAGGACTTATCTACATTCCAACTGTCCGAAATGCGTCAAGCCATGATGTTTTCATGGAACCGATGATGTTTTTCTTGTATTTTTAATCATTGAATAAAGTTTCTACACTTTTATATATTTTTCGTTGGATTTATATTTTTCCTATCCTGGAATTGGTGCTGAGTCCCGTCCTTTCTCCTTGGCATCACGCTCATGCATGCTTACCACACATTGAAGCTGAGCCCCTCCCCTTTCCAGACACAGCAGTTGAATTGATCTTTCTGGAAAAAATTGCAGCATATTAGACAGAGATTTTAGCATGGAATGCAATCAGATTTCATCCTGTAATCCACATCTACATTTCAAAGTCTGAACATCTTGAAATCCCATAAAGATGTACGAGTTGCTACCCTCCCCCTTCATTGTGTAGTTATGTCCCCCTTCCTGGTAAACATGTCCCACATCCTGATATATATTTCCTACATTAATAATAATAATAATTTTATTCATTTATATAGCGCTATTAATTCCATAGCACTTTACATACATTGGCAACACTGTCCCCATTGAGGCTCACAATCTAAATTCCCTATCTGTATGTCTTTGGAGTGTGGGAGGAAAACGGAGTACCCGGAGGAAACCCACGCAAACACGGGGAGAACATACAAACTCCTTGCAGATGGTGTCCTTAGTGGGACTAGAACCCAGGACCCCAGCGCTGCAAGACTGCAGTGCTAACCACTGAGCCACCGTGCCGCACTTTCTGGTATATTTGTCCACATCATGGCCCCATCCTAGTAAATGTACCCCATCCCAGCATATTCCCCATCCTGGTACATGCACCCCATTCCTGGTAAATGTACCCCATCATTGTAAATGTATCCCATCTTGGCATGTTCCCCCATGCTGTTAAATGACCCCATCCTAGTAAATGTACCTCATCCAGGCATGTTCCCTTATCCTGGTAAATGTCCCCTTTCCTGGTAAATGTACCCCATCCTGATAAATGTCACCCTTCCTGCTAAATGTTCCCCATCCTGGCATTTTTCCTCATCCTGGCATGTTCATGTTCCCCCTATCCTAGCATGTTTTTCCCCATCCTTTCATGTTTCCCCCCAATCTGGTAAATGTATCCCCCATACTGGTAAATGTACCCCTTCCTGGCATGTTCCCCTTCCTGATAAATGTACCCCATCCTGGCATGTTTTCCCCCATCCTTGCATGTTTCCCCCAACCATGCAGTCATGTTTCCGCCCATCCTTGCAGTCATGTTTCCCCCCATCCTTGCAGCCATGTTTCCCCCATCCTTGCATGTTTCTCTCACTCTTTGCACGTTTCCCCCATCTTTGCACGTTTCTCTCCATCTTTGCACGTTTCCCCCATCCTTGCAGCCATGTTTACCCCGTGCTCTCCATGTTTGCCCCGTGCTCTGTTTGTTTACCCTGTGCTCTGTTTGTTTGCCCCATGCTCTGTTTGTTTGCCCTTTTCCCCCCCCCTTGCTCTGTTTGTATGCCCCGTGCTCTGTATGCCCCGTGCTCTGTATACCCTGTTTGCCCCGTGCTCTGTTTGTTTGCCCCGTGCTCTGTTTGCCCCGTGCTCTGTTTGCCCCGTGCTCTCCATGTTTGCCCCGTGCTCTGTATGCCCCGTGCTCTCCATGTTTGCCCCGTGCTCTGTATGCCCCGTGCTCTCCATGTGTGCCCCGTGCTCTGTATGCCCCGTGCTCTCCATCTTTGCCCCGTGCTCTCCATGTTTGCCCCGTGCTCTGTTTGTATGCCCCGTGCTCTGTATGCCCCGTGCTCTGTCTGTATGCCCCGTGCTCTGTCTGTATGCCCCGTGCTCTGTATGCCCCGTGCTCTGTATGCCCCGTGCTCTGTCTGTATGCCCCGTGCTCTGTATGCCCCGTGCTCTGTATGCCCCGTGCTCTGTATGCCCCGTGCTCTGTCTGTATGCCCCGTGCTCTGTATGCCCCGTGCTCTGTATGCCCCGTGCTCTATCTGTATGCCCCGTGCTCTATCTGTATGCCCCGTGCTCTGTCTGTATGCCCCGTGCTCTCCATGTTTGCCCCGTGCTCTGTTTATATGCCCCGTGCTCTGTATGCCCCGTGCTCTGTATGCCCCGTGCTCTGTCTGTATGCCCCGTGCTCTCCATGTTTGCCCCGTGCTCTGTTTATATGCCCCGTGCTCTGTATGCCCCGTGCTCTGTTTGCCATGTGCTCTAACTGTTTGCCCCGTGCTCTGTATGCCCCATGCTCCCATGTATGCCCCGTGCTCCCATGTATGCCCCGTGCTCCCATGTATTCCCCGTGCTGGCTCTGTCCCCCCACACCTTGGCACAGCTGCACACAGCTTAAAAATAAAAAAAAACTCACCTTCTAGCACCCGCTCCACCGACGTCGGCGCCGCCTACTGATGCTCCTCCGTCTCTTAGCCAACAGGCCTGTGGCCCAGGAGAGGAGGCGTGTCAGAGGGAGGAGAAATGTCTCCTCTGCTAAACACCACTTTGAACTGCCAGCGCGATCACATCGGCAGTTCAAAGTGGCTCAGTGTGGCGACAGCGCGCGTGCCAGCACAAAGGGCTCTGCGTGCCCAGTCTGGCACGTGTGCCATAGGTTCGCCATCACTGCTCTAGCCAAATATTCAACATTTGAAATTCCAGAATCCATCATTTCATTTCTCAAGGCCAGGTCTATACGGAAAAGCGTACCATGGGTCGCTGAGTGACAGGAAAAACAGGTCACCCCTAAATTCCTTATCCTCCAAACGTCTACCAACCCCAATTCTTGAATAAAGATACCAAATGCTGTCTCTCCGTCCCTCCTCGCCTCCCGTGAGTTTCTGCTCCTGTCCCAATATACATTTATGACATTATTAAAGTCACGACCAACAAGAATGGCATATTCCCCCATTTAGCCGAACGCTATCTCACCTCTCTAATTTTGACACTAGTGTAAGGCGGTGGAACATATATAGCAGTAATGCATAATAATTGTCAATACAACTTACAGATCACCATTACATATTGTCCCTCTGTGTCTATCCATTTCTCCACTTCTTCATATAGGGCGGATCTTTGTACCAACACAGAGACCCCTCTAGCATAAGTAGAAAAAGTAGAGTGATACGCCTTTTGCACCCATCGCTTGTTCAGTACATTTGTCGTTTCGCTCGTCAAATGCGTCTCCAATAAACACATTATTGATGGTCTCTGGTCTACCATATATTTTATCATTGCGTCTCTTCTACCTCTATCTGACAGTCCCCTTACATTCCAACATAATATTTTAATCTCCTCTCCCATGTTGAAAATTACTGGTTATCTTTAAACAAACATCCTGTCCCTCTGTACGCTGAGTCTTTCCCTTCCCTAACCCGCCCCTTAGAACCACCCCAACAAAACTCCTCCACCTTCGATTTACATCTTTAACTTTTTATAGGGAATGAAGTCTGTCTGCCCCAGACCGGTCAACCTCCTTCCTCCTTTTCTCTCATACCAAACCTGTCTCATTCCAGTGAGCAGAACCCCCTAACTCACCTCCCGCCTTCACCATATTCTTTTTCATTTGCATATATTCATATAATGTAAACTACTAACATGAATTTTTGAAAACTTAAGCAATCATTATCAATCGCCGCCGCACGGCCAGAAGAAAAAAAAAAGGGGGGGAATTATTATCCTCCTCCTGTCATTGTCCAGCTTAGTGTTAGGAAACTTCTCTCTGCCACATCTAACACTCAGGGACAAAAGCAAGGGATCAACAATAATAACCTGGAAGAGAAAGCGGGAAAAAAAAAGGAGGGGGGGGGCGGAAGTGTACCATCACTGCCATAAAAATGGGCTTATGAAGTCTCCTTCTCCTCTAGCATATGCAAATGCTTATAAGTAGCCAGTCCTGTAGTCCAGGAAAATCACGAAATTGCAGTGTCACTCATAGCCAGCTTCTATCCTTCTCCTGTTGTTTGCAGCTTCCTTGCATTGATGTCTATCCATTTCATGGCCTCCTCTGGATCAAGAAAAAAGTGCACCTTCTCCAGAGCTGCTACTCGAAGTTTTGCTGGGAACATCATGGAATATTTAACCCCCAGCTCACGGAGTCGTCTCTTTACCCCTGTGAATTGCAATCTTTGCTTCTGTACCGGTACAGAGTAGTCAGGGTATATAGCCACTGGGTGTCCATTAATTGTCAGGTTCTCCAGATCCCGCGTCTTGCGTAGAATAATATCCCGGTCCCTGTAGTTAAGCAGTTTTGTCAGCGTCATACAGGACCCCTTGCCAGGTGGTTGCGGTTGCATTGGGACTTTGTGAGCCCTCTCAATTGCATATTACTTTGTCAAATTATCAGCGCCAAACTTTTCTTTAAGCCACGTTTCTATGAATTCAGTAGGATTTCTTCCCTCTTCTTTTTCTTGGATGCCTACCAGTCTTATATTGTTCCTCCCAGAACGGTTCTCCAAGTCATCCGTTTTGCAGACAACTCAGATATTTGCTGCTGGAACTTTTCTCTGCTTTTTGCAGTGTAACTATATGATCCTCAGCTGCCCCCACTCTTTCCTCCACAGCACTGGTTCTCATATCAGTTTTCTTCTGATCTTTTTTGAGAGTAGCTATATCTCCCTGTATTCCCAGCACCTGCTGGGTTAATGTTGTGAGGGCCTGTTTGCAAAAGGAGACCACCTGAAACACATCCTTAATAGTGGGGTTCTCCTGTATTTCCTCTGCTGCCTGCTGCTCTCCTGAATCCTCCTCCTGTTTGTCTTCTCCTGGTTTTCCCTCTATTGCTTCAGCCTCCTCCAGATCTTCCTCCTCCTCCTCCCCTTTCTCCTCTACCATCTTACCGGGCTCCTCCAGAGATTCCTCTGATTGTCTTGCAAACTGTGCAAGCTTTGCAGCTGCTTCCATGCGATGCTGGCAGGCTGTGTTTGCTTTCTCCGCCTCCTCTCTGACCTCTGTGCCATTTTGTGATCCAGGCCCTCTGCCTGCTCCAACTTCCCTCTGTCACCGCCTGGACATGCTGCTGGTTCAGGAGCTGAGACTTCTCCTGCTGGATGCCGGTACCTTCCCCTGCCCTCCGGTGTCACTATAATCGTCAGCCATGCAGCGGCTCCAGCGGTATCACGGTGAGTCAGTAGGAGAGTGTCTCCCTGTGTTTGCTCACATCCCGGTCCAGGCTTCGCCCCTCCTCCCTCCTTTCTTAGATGGTGTGGAGTTATTATTGCCTACAAATTTCTCCATGTTGTATTGAGCAATTACCGACTTATTTACAGGAATGGGTGAAGTCCCTTTAAGGTGCTGTTACATTTAAGTGAGGAGATTTGTCAGTGTGCTGGGCACAGGTCCTGGTTATTTCCCATACTATATTATTTTGATAGGAATTTTATTCACTGTCCCTCAGGGATCAAAACCAGGGGTCTAATTCTGCACTCTGTCACCACTCCTCTCTTCAATTTTGCCTGTATCTGATTTCTTAACTGCTGCTGATATTGTTTATACTGTGTAGCATGTCTCTATTGTCCGTGCCACACTGTTGTCAGCCTCCTGCTTATATTATGCAATGGCTGCAGCTCTGAAACTACCTCATGTAGTATGAGGGACTCCACAATGCTCCACCCCTTTACTCCCAGACTAGTAGATTGGGTCACCACCAGCTCTCGCCTTATCAACTGCGCCCAGACCACCTCACCGCTCTTCTTCCCCTCTCTCTGTAGGGTCTGCAGCCACGGATGCAGAGGTTACTGTGGGAACCCCTCTGCGGCCTGCAGGCGCCTCTGCTATAGTTCCGGTGCTTTGAGGCACTTCCTGCACTTGAAGCTTCTGGTGGATTCTCCCATGCTTAGTCGTGCCCTGTCTGTCTCACCTCTCATCTCCCCCTCTCACCGCCGAAATCTTCAGGCACCATTGCAAAGGATATGTGGAGAGCTCAGTTTCATTGCGTCCTAAAGGCCCTGGTGCTGGCACTCTCGGTATTGTGCGTCACTGCCTGCACCTGGTGCCTCCAAGGATGTCAGGAGAGCTGGGCTGGGGTTGCAACCCCTGACCTGGCTTTATCCCTGCAGCCCTGTACTGGTAAATACTGTCCAATGGGCCTACCTATGTTATACCGTAGGCCTGGGCTACTGTGGGAGTTCTTTCTAAAAGCATCTACCTCATAGCTACGCCTCCCGGAAGTCCGAGTTGGTGTTTTTATTGTTACCAATTTGGGCCATATAAAGTTGTTTGAGCACTTTTTATTCTGCTTTTTGTGAGGCAGAATCAAGAAGAAACAGCAATTCAGGAATTGTTTTTTTTATTATACCGTTCACCGTGTTGTAAAAGTGATAAGACAGATTTATTCTTCGGGCCAGTACGATTACAGCAATACCACATTTATATAGTTTTACTTATGTTCTGCCACTTTTGCACCAAAACTATTTTATAGGGAAAAAACCCTGTTTTTGCATTGCAGTATTCTGAGAGCTATGGCAGTTTTATTTTTCTGTTGATGGAGCTTTATTGGCTTGTTTTTTGTAAGACAAAATTAAGTTTTCAGTGGTACCATTTTATTTATGTATGCCTTTTTTATTTATTCCACTTTTTTTTGTAAGCTGTATGGTGAAGACAGTTTTTGCTATATTTTTTCTTTATTTTCTTTACGATGTTCACTGAAAGGGTTAACACATAACAGTTTTATAGATCGGGTTGTTACAGACGCAGTGATACCAAATATGTGTACTTTTTTGTACACAAGTATAAGTATTTATTGGAATTATTTTTTTATTTTTTTGTTCTTCATTTTCTGATATTCTTTTTTGGATTTTTACATTTTTTTTAACTTTTTTACTTAGCCTCTATCTGGGATATTACTTTTCACAGCTCTGATTGTAGTTGCAATGTACTGCAATGATCGATCATTGCAGTACGTTGCAGTTGCCAGAGTTACACTCAGCATGATCCCTGAAGCTTCCCGTACTTAGATGACCTGGAGATCATCATAATGGCTTCAGTTTACTATGGCAACAATCGAGCCCTCGTGATTAAATCGCGGGGGTCCCGATCATAGGGGAGAGGCAGGGCGAACCCTCTCCCAATCTCCTAAGTGCTACAATCAATATTGATTGTGGCATTTATGGAGTTAAACAGACTGGGACAGCACGGTTATTATCTCTGGCTGTGAGGGTCGGGGCTGTGCTGTCGGGAAAGCCAAGTCCTCGGCGACGATGCCAGCGCGATTAAGAGGATGTACATATGCATCCTTGGTCAGGAACGACGACTCCCTCTCTAGGACGTATATATAAGTCCAATTTCCTGAAGGGCTTAAAGAGAATTTTTAGAGGGGACTCATCCGGAAGTCTTCGTCTCCACCCATGGCAGGCTTCTTTGTAAAGAGGAAAGACATCTCTTAGACCATCCATTAATTACAGGTTTTAATAAAATCGCTCTGAAAGATTGCTATTCATTCCCCTCCTCTCCCTTCATATCAGAATTTTTTGATCAGATTAACCCCTTCATGAGCTATGACATACTGTTACATTATAAGTTGTGTACTTCCCTTTGATGCGGGCTTCCACAGTGAGCCCGCATATTTCCTTGCACGTGTTGGCTGATCTGTTCAGCCGACATGTGCCTCTAACAGTGGCGGGCAGATCAGCGTTCCGCCCACCTCTGTTAACTAGTTAAATCTCGTAGCATGTCAGAGGGGAGTGCGTCATTCCCCGCTCCCATTGGCAGTCCGATGATGTGATTGCGGGGCACAGATGGATTATCATGACAGCTGAGGGTCAGCTGATGACCCCTGTCTCTGTTAAGACATACTTCTTGTGAATGCTGGCTGAGCGCTGAAGTTCATAGGAGGACATTTGTTCTGTACAGAGTAGGGCTGATGCTCTGTTCTGTACAGCACATGCAATTGGAAGATTCCAAATTCAAGTCCGTAAGGGATTTAGTAAAAACAAGAAAAAGTGGATTAAAAAAACAAAACACAAAAGGTCACATCAACCCCCCTTTTTCCCCACTAAAAATAAAAAAATATACAAATACACATATTTAGTATTACCATGTTCAGAAATATTCAATCTATCAAGATATAAAATAAACTAATTTGATCTGTAAATATCGTAATGAAAAAAAACCAGAATTGCGTTTTTTTGACCACCGCAACATTGAAATAAAATCCAACAAGAAGCGATCAAAACATCGCATCTACCCAAAACTGGTATAATTAAAAACATAAGCTCAGGGCACAAAAAATAAGTCATCACACAGCCCAAGATCCCGAAACATAAGTCAGTAAAAAGCGCCAGGGTATCTTTGTGACAAAATTCAGAATTTGTTTTCAACAATAAAAAAAAAACTATACTTGTTTGGTATGTACAAACTCGTACTGACCTGTGCAATACTACTGCTGGGTCAGTTTTATCATATAGTGAACATCGTAAATAAAAAACCCTAAAAACTATTGTGGAATTCCACTTTTTTTTTTAAATTTCACCACATATGGATTTTTTCTTGGAGTTTTTCCCTTTTTTTTGTACACTATATGGTAAAATTAATGGTTTCTTTCAAAATTCCAACTTGTCTTGCAAAACACAAGCCCTCATATGGCTATATTGACAGAAAAATAACAAAGAAGGAAGGAGGAAAAAATATAAATGGAAAATTGCTGTGTGGTCAAGGGGTTAAGAGTACTTCATTCTTCACTAAATTAAATATGCATGGATCCTATAATGGAGTCTATAAAGTAACTTTTCAACAAGAGAAGTTCAGACAGCTCCGACCAATTGCTCGGTATAATGCAGCTGTGGAGCTCGGAACTACAAACTGGATCCTGGATCCATGGATAAGGCAAAAAAGATTTGTATCCAGTATCCTCAAATAAAAATCACACCTTTATTGATTTGGTGATGATAAAATCAAGCATAGACAGTATACCGTATTTTTCGCTTTATAAGACACACATTTGTTCCCCCAAATTTTGGGGGAAAGTAGGGGGTGCGTCTTATAATCCGAATATACGGGCCCAGGTGAGGTGGGGGCAACTCTGGAGCGGTACTAGGGGAGGCTGGTAGAGGCTGCAGGAGGCAGCGTTAGATCTCCTGCTCCCGCTCACATAATATGCACTGCCGCTGTCCATCACCATAGTGCTGAAACTGCACCGCAGCGATGGGCTAGGGGAGCGGTGCATATTAAATCTGCCTGCGCCCCCCCTTTGATAGCACATGCTCCCCCCCCGTGTTAGATATGGCTCCCATGCTGCTGCCCATCCTAAAATAAAAAAGCTTTACTTACCTCCTCCAGCATGTCTCCCTGATCTCACTGCTGCTGCTGTGATCAGGCACGCAGAGATCATGTCACTCTGCTGTGCCGGTCACATGACCGGCATCAAGAACCAGGAAGTGCAGGAGCTCAGCAGCACGGAGGGAGGCAAGAGGGATTACAGCGCTGGAGAAAGTAAAGAAAAGTGTTTATTTTACTATGGGCAGCAGCATGGGGGCCATATCAAACACAGGGGAACGTGTGCCAGCAATAGAAGACCTGTGCCAGCTGTAGGGAATGTGTGCCAGCTATAGGAGAACTGTGCCAGCAATATGGGGACGTGCCAGCTATAGGAGACCTGTACCACCTATAGGAGACCTGTGCCAGCTATAGGAGACCTGTGCCAGCAATATGGGACCTGTGCCAGCTATAGGAGACCTGTGCCAGCTATAGGAGACCTGTGCCAGCTATAGGAGACCTGTGCCAGCAATATGGGGACATGTGCCAGCTATAGGAGACCTGTGCCAGCACAGGGGGACATGTGGTACCACAGGGGGACGTGTGCCAGCACAAGGGGGCTATATTAAATATAAGGGGGCCATATCCAGATTAAGGGGACTAATTTTAGGATGGGGGGGTTACAAGAGACATATACCCTATATGATTTGTTAGACGGACACTGGCATTATAAGACGGACCCCATTTAACATTAAAAAAAGAAAAATCTCTTCTCCTTCACCAAATTTGGGGGTGCGTCTTATAATCAGGTGCGTCTTATAAAGCGAAAAATACAGTAGATAGACCAGGCTACGCGTTTCGGACAAAACCCTTAGTCTTGATGCTGGATACAAATCTTTGCGGATGCCGGATACAAATCTTTTTTGCCTTATCTATACAGTAACACAGTACCACAGCCATATTGGTTCAGAGGCAAAAAGTCAACTTATTTTGTGGGGCTGAAAATGGATATGATGTGTAAATTTGCTGATTGACACCAATTTTCAAGATCCAGAGGAGGTTTTAATTACTTATGACACCTTTCATGCAGGCATGTAGAAAAATTGCTTTTTTTATTATTTCATCAGCAGCAGCAGCAGCAGCATCATCCGCATCATTGCGTTGCTAATAGCTAGTCTATTACATCATATATTTAGTCTATTGAGTCTTGAGTAATCTATCATCTTAGGGTGACCAATCAAAAAACACCAACTCAGCTCTGATAACATAATCCTAAGTACAGTTGCATCACCTACTTTTATAAATGCTCTCTGTGTCAGGTATACAGTTTTAGGATTTCTTAGCTTAGTTTTTCAGCATATTAACATGTCTCTATATGTTTTTTAAAGATATGCCTCTTTCTTGCATTAAGAAAACTTTTACTACAGATGTGGAGATTTCACTTTTATGTCACTAAGGCAAAACTGGACTACCATGACAAAGAAACCCTACAATCTGCAATTTGGCTTTAGAATAGGAGATCAGGACAAGAGTCGGGTTCCACACATATACTACAATAGATGTGTATCACTTCTTGCCAGTGGTTGCAGGGGGGGAAATATGCTTTCTGCAGTCGCAATGATCCAGAGAGAGCCAACCAAACACACTATCTATTGTTATTTCTGCATGGTGTCCCACATTAGGAAAGGAGTTTCAAGGAGAAGATGAGGACTTTATAGGATCTACACATTCCATCTACAATATGCCCAGTATCACATACAGAAGAATTGCTGGTTCTAAAAGCACCAGAAATATTTTTATTCAAGTCAAGTGATGGAAGAGGCATCTTGGTGCCATGAAGCATTTTTCTTTCACGGCCCAGACTTAAAGGGCAATTCTACTTGAATAATACCTTATAACATAAGGTGACCTTAATCATATCGTTAGAGATTTGGATCTGCCCAAGAGTAAAGGGTGCTTTACACTCTGTGACATCACTAGTGATCTCGTTAGCGATGTGACACGCCAGATCGCAGATGCGATCAGCCGAGATCGCACATGTGACCAGCGCTATTAAAACAACCTATCTGCGATCTCGGCAGATTGCATCTGCGATATGGCGTGTCACATCGCAAACGAGATCGCTAGCGATGTCGCAGCGTGTACAGCACCCTTAATGTGGGCTTTACACGAGACGACCGATCGTGCGATGCATCGTTGGGGTCACAGTTTTCGTGACGCACATCCCGCATCGTACACATCGACAAGATGTCGTCTTGTGTGACACCTCCTAGCGACGCAGTATCGCTCACAAATCGTGAGTCGTGTATTCGTCGCTAGGTTTCATAAAATTGTTTAATTGAAATGGCGCCGGTTGTTCATTGTTTCCGTGGCATCACACGTTGCTCCGTGTGACACCCCGGGAACGATGAACACAGCTTACCTGCATCCCGCGGCACCCGCCAACTATGCGGAAAGAAGGAGGTGGCCCGGATGTTTACATCCCGCTCATCTCCACCCCTCCGCTTCTATTAGCCGGCTGCCGTCTCTGTGACGCCGAACGTCCCTCCCACTTCAGGAAGTGGACGTTCGTCGTACACAGCGAGGTCGTCCGGAAGGTAAGTGCGTGTGATGGGGGTTAAACGAGTTTGTGCGCCATGGGCAGCGATTTGCCCGCACAATAGATTGACTCGTGTAAAGCAGGCTTAAGGCTGAGCTCGTAGGATCCAGACTACAGCAGTGGAATCTCCTGGTGGATGATGTTCAGATTTCTTTGTTCTGTAACTGTGATTAAGATCTTGACCAATACTTTTTAGGGAGAGCAATCATGTGGCATGCAACAACATCAACAGTTTAATAGAAGATCTGAAAAGAAGACATAATACAGGGGAATGGAGGCTCTTCATCAATTCATCCAAAACAAATGTAGCACCCCTGAGCTACTCAGGGCACTACAAGGAATTGCATCCTCTTGGGGATGCAGGACAGACCCCCTAGGACCTGGAGTACCAGTGCCGATACCACCAAAGCACAACCAAAATCCTAGTTCTCCACTCCACACCGGGACTAAAGGGTTAATCTAGTGCCAATGTATATAAAGCGCTGTGGAATTAATAGCGCTATATAAATGAATAAATATATATATATATATATATATATAAAAGGGGATGGTCGCCTAGAGGTAGGAATGAGTCCAGGGATTAGCCAGCCTGGTGGGAGGGGTAAGGATAAGTACCGCTGGGACCAGAGCACGCACGGGGCACAGAGCCCTAGATCAGGCGCCAGTTTTACATGGCTTGATAATCACCTGCACGGTGAGGACACCTTCATTGACTTCACCGAACCAAATAATCTGGGGGCATCAGTAGTAAACTAGGATTGGGTTTCGGACACTTACCTCCCCACTGGGTCCGCACTGCCCACCGTACAGAGGAGACTGATACCCCAAAAGGGACAGTGGACAGAGCAACCGGGTCACTACATTAGCACTGATACTCCATGGGACCTAGACCAGTCATCCACGGGTCAGAGTAAGTAGAGACTGTTCATTACAACCTTGTGTGGTCTCCGTTATTGCCCTTCACATCTCTCAGGCATGGCTCTACTTGCGGAGGGCCCAACATCATTGCTGCAACCACCACCAGCCCTGGGAGTACCCACATTCAGCAGCGGCGGTTCTACACCCTTAACCGCAACCCACACGTGGCGTCACGTACACTAACTTTCACCCCTACTTTAAATAATTCCCCTTTTACAAGAGAAGCCCCAGGGCACGGTGTTACGAGGGGGACCCGGGGAAGCGTACCAAGATGGTATAGGACAGCTTCCGCCGGTTAAGGTCCACTGTGCGGTGTAGGGAACCGCTGCTATGGTTGATGAAGAGTGAGCGGGTTGCTGCTGGCGATCGTCTATTAGCTCACAGACGCTCTGCGTACACCGGTCCGCCCTAACCTGTGAGGGTTGTATGGCACGGGGCTCACGGCTCGGTGTACCTGTTGCACGAGGAAGCACAGTAGTGCCTGCGCACGTGTGCCAGAGTAAAGTCAAGGAATTGTGGCACGAGGGTAGCACAGCGGTGCCCACGGACGTGTGCTTCAAGAACCAGGTGAGTCTGAAGGAGTCTCGAGGAGCTCATGTGACGCCAAGGGCAAGCCAGGGGTCACAGGTCATTACACCACCAAACCCTACATCCCAGTTAGGAACACCAAGACTACTAAAATCCTTGTTGCCTTCCTCCAGGGGCTGATGTTCACACCAGGGGGTGGGCCAGGCAGTTGGCTCCGCCCACCGAGGAGTACACAGCCCTGGAGGCGGGAGGAAGAACCAGAGAGTTGAAGTCTAGCTGAGGGCTAGAGTTGAGTCAAGTTAGGGAAGTGAAGTGAAAGTGAAGTAGTAGTGGAGCAAAGAAGAAAAGAGTAAAAGTGAGAGGAGAAAAGCCTGAAGTTGGTCCGGCTGTGTGCAGGACAGAGTCAGCAAGGTCAGCAGCAGCGGTGACAGTCTGGAGGGGGACTGCTCGGAGGTTGATGGAAGGACCGCGGACGGGTAGTGGCCCGGCGGTCTGGAGCAGTATACAAAGACCAGTCAGCACCAGGGCAGGGGCCTCTCGGACCCCGGCAAGGCTAGGAGTCGCCATAAATTTGGCAAATCCATCAGTGAAGGGGACGTCTGTCTCCAAACAACCAAGTCCCGATTGAAGGAAACAGTCCAACCATTGAGGAGAGACACCGCCACCGCCAGGGCACCAGTTTCTCAGGGCCAGCGCCTGCGGGCAAAAGTAGGGCTCCTCCGGCCCATATCCAAGCCGGGGAGCGGGTTACCGGTGGGAACCCATCGCTACCAACATAGGAACATTAGGTGCAGGACAAAGGGACATCACTGTCACCTACTGGGAGAGCAAGTGCATCCGTCCGTGGGAACCATCTTTCCAGCCGTGTGTTTTACCGAGAACTGTGTCATCGTCTCAGGCTGAGTGAGTACCACAGTGCCACAAGGCACGGCGCTGCCCCCCGCGTCCCTGCACCCCACCAAGCCCTGCATCACCCACCTCATCACTGGGCCCCGGGATCACCAACCCCTACCCACGGAGGGGCAACACAACAACTGGCTGCTCCATACCATCCTTCCCGGGATCCCCACACAAGAGCAGCGGTGGTGTTAACAAATCAGTGGCTGGCGTCACGGACAATAAACAATCCCCACACCCAAAAACCCCCTTTCACTCACGGGCGAGGAGAGCCGCTAAAGTCCCCGGGATCCGGCCCATCGCTCGAGCCACCGAGCAGCAGCAGGCCACAGCAGCCGCGGCAGCCGGACCCGAGCAGCAGTGGGAGAGCGACACTCACCCAGGGCAGGGACACGGCCTGCAAACAAGATACTGCCGGAGAAGCAAGGGCAGGAACACGGCCTGCAAACAAGGCACCGGAGGCTTAGCGCAGGCGCTGTAGCGGTCTTTCTTCATTATTGATGTGATCCCTATGGGCTTCCGTTTGACGCGTCCGCTCTGCACATTTGTGTACTGAGCATGCGCGTTCAAGACTCTGACGGCGATGAGCGATTGCTCTGATTGCCCTCAGCTGTTCTTGTGAATGTGGGCTATTTAAACACCATGTGGATATGCAGGTCCATGACGCCGTTTTGGACTGTGGTGGTTATCTGCACAGCATTGTCTGCACCGCCGCCGATCCTTGTATCTGGCACCATGGACCTGCATATCTGATATTTACATCACTTTGGGCAAGTACTGTGTGTCTTATCTTTATGTTTTCTTCTTTTCATCTTCATGCCAATATGGTACTGCTTTAAACCTTGTATTCTGTATGTCTTTCCATCTGGTGCTGATACAATGTATTTACCTCATAGCCTCCTGATGAACCACATTCCTTGTGTGGGGAAACGCATTGAGGAGGAGTCTTATTTGTAATTATGAAGGCTGATGGTTCACTTTTGCAAAAAAGGACATTTGAAGAGCAACAGCATATAAATGCCTGGACCTAAATGGACTGTTATGCCCTCTATCTGTGGCGCAGAAAAGGAAAATTAGCTACAGCCTACAAGTTAAGTCCTATGCTCCAATATGATCTCCTTTGTGAACCCTTGAAACCTTTTCTACATAATCTGTTCAATGACTATGCTTATATGTGCATGACCTATCTGGTCTAACTTGTATTTACATTGTGCTTATATGTGCATGACCTAATTGGTCTAATCTGCATTTATACTGTTGGTGTGATTTTTATATTTTAATAAAGTTGGTAATTTTGGGAATACCTGTATATTATTGCATCAAGGTCAAAGCCCACAAGTATACAAAATGACTGCACAGCGGCGTAGCAGCATGCTGCCAATCATCCAACAATAGAGGACGGTCGCGCGCCGCCATATTGGCAGGAGGAGCTTTTAAGGAGGCGCAGCTCCACCCAAGGGCGGGCGCAAGATGGAGATGACCTACTTGACCCAATCAGGATCCACGACGTCCCAGCCTGGCCAGTCAGGGTTCACCACATCACCAGCCTCGTCATCAAGCCGTGTGATGTCAGTGGACGAATCAGGATCATGCCACGTAGTGCACATGTTCATGTTTCTGCCTCTCGGTTTCACAATGTGCAGAGATAAGGGAAGTCTTGCTGCTTCCCGGAGAAGCTAACCTCTGCACATTGTGTAGTCTCTCGGACCTTCGGCGCTGCTGAGCAGGAGGACCCACGGCAGGCAAAGAATTGGAGACTGCCTCATTCCTTGCAACAGGAGAACCACAAGGTGCCACACTCCTGCTGCCTCTCTGAGCAGGCATCTCCTGCATATTGTGTAGTCTCCCAGACATTTGGTGCTGCTGAGCAGGAGGGTTTGTGGCAGGCAAGGAATGGGAGACCACATCATTCCTTGCCACGAGGTGTAACAGCATGGGATCGGGTAACGGCCACCAGAGTGACATTTCCATTTGCAACCGCCCGGGACTGAGTACCCTCTTCACTGGGCGACACACAAATCTAAAAGCCATCTTCCTGCATATCGGCAATGTCCTACCTTCAATTCCAGTTGTTATGCAATCCACATGAAAGAAGCCTATGACAACATGAAACAGCTTTTGAGGTGTCTGAACTATGACCAACATTTGTGGCTCCTCGGTGGAGACTTGAAGGGGGTTGTCCTCTTATTTGGTCTCCAGGGTGGATACACAAAGTACTTTTTGTGTGAGTGGGATAGTCATGCAAGAGACTATCACTGCAATAAAAGAGACTAGTCTAAAAGCGATGTCGTTGGGGTCACGGAATTCGTGACGCACATCCGGCCGCGTTAGCGATGTCGTTGCGTGTGACACCTACGTGCGATCAAAAAAGGTCGTAAAATCGTTAATCGTTGACATGCTCACCTATTCCCAATTATCGTTGCAGCTGCAGGTACGATGTTGTTCGTTGTTCCTGTGGCAGCACACATCGCTATGTGTGACACCGGAGGAACGAGGAACCTCACCTTACCTGCGGCCGCCGGCAATGAGGAAGGAAGGAAGTGGGCGGGATGTTCGTCCCGCTCATCTCCACCCCTCCGCTTAAATTGGGTGGCCGCTTAGTGACGTCGCTGTGACGCCGAACGAACCGCCCCCTTAAAAAGGAAGTGGTTCGCCGGCCACAGCGACGTCGCTAGGCAGGTAAGTAGTGTGACGGGTCTGAGCGATTTTCTGCGCCACGGGCAGCGATGTGCCCATGACGCACAAACGATGGGGGCGGGTACGCACGCTAGTGATCTCGGTAGCGAGATCGCAGCGTGTAAAGCAGCCTGTATTCAAGGTATTCGGTATCTGGCGGCTAATATGGCATTCGCTCCGATACTTTTATTTTCATTTCTGGACTTCCTGGAGCCATTTTCCAGCAAATGAACACATCTGACATTGCTTGCCCTCACAGTAACGCCGCAGCCATCTTTGTTGTGGTGTTACTGTGATTGGCTTGTCCGCACAGCATCATAGGTGCTATATAAGGCTGCCGCCATTTTGTGAACCCGCATTAATTCCTGAGCTGCCGATTAAGCTAGACTGTACTGTGTGCGGGAGAGCGTTTCTCCAGCTAACTAATACTAGTCCTTCTAAGGGCTGAAGATATTTAGCATTAGCTGCTAGGGGCTGTGTAAATCATAGAAACAGGTAAAGGGACAGAGCAGTGCGTTCTATGCGATAGTGTTCCTGCTGCAGAATCCAAAATAGTCCTTGTAAGGGCTGAAGACAGTGTCCACTGTGTGCTAGCAGCTGTGTAAATCATAGAACAAGGTAGAGGGACAGTGTTACTGCATTGTTTAGTTAGGTGACAGCCGTTCCTGTTTTAAACCGGCCAAAAAAAAAAAATCCTCTTATTAGTGGTGCATACGGTCTGTTACTGAAGTGTGTGATATAGGGAGAGCTTATTAACAGGCAGGGAGGGATTTAAAGCTGTCCTGACATCTGCTACTACTAATCAACAATCTAAGCACTGCTACATCCCTTGTGTCTGTTATACTAGTAATAGGTATTACAACTTGCAAAGAAAAGGTCCCAAAATTGTAAAAACAACGGGTTCAGGTGTAATGTAGTGCCTGTCAGCCACCATCTCAATTTACAGTCTGAGTGTTACCAAATTTTTATTAATACTAGGTGTCAGTGGCACTACTTGTGCCTGAAGCAAAATACCTTCATAGCACCAAACTAGCCTAATTTTGGGGATCTTCATATCTTACACAACTTAGATAATGGCCTGCTGCCACTAACACACAGTCTCAGTGTTACCCAATATTTATGTGACACCTGCTTTGGGAGCGATCTATAGCGTTCCACCCACATTCACCTCTACAGATGTTGCTTCTTTGGTTGAACTGGAGAATACTACAATTCCCAAGGTGCCTTGCAAATCTGGGGGAGGAGGAAACAGGACAGAGGGGTAGAAGGAAGTTGAGCCATCTTGGAGGCGGGAAGCTGAAACTTTGTGTGAGGAGAGACGGAGTGCAAAAGCAACAGGATGCACCATTAGTAGGAGCTGCTGTCTTCCAGGTTTACCACGCCGAGGAAGGATTTTGTCTGCTGTACCCACCACTCTCTGCCAGACATTGAATCCAGACGTCCCAGTATGGAATAGTCTGAGAGAACAGACCTGCTGCAGACAGAAGTGAGTAGGACATTGCTGTGACTTGTAGTTCTACAGTTTGAGAAGTGTGCTGGAGCAAATTACAAGGCCTTGCTAGAGAGGTCTTTTGACTGCACTAACTGGGAGTTTGTATAGGACCAGCCCTGGGGAAATACTGCCTTCATTACTTTAAGTGCACCAACGTACTGCAAGCGCGCCAACATCCGCGGCAACTGGGGCCCCAATTTGGGACTGTGTCATTTGTGAGGCTGCAGCTGTTAGTTGGGTTAGTTGGTAGTTAGGAATTTAGTCAGCAGACTGTGTGGTGTAGGTTAAAGAGGAAGCATTACCCCTAACCTTCAGGTCTAGTACAAAGAGCCCCTCCTGCATTTTTGTAGAATACTGCATAACACTACCTGTCTTTTCACTGTTATTTGCTTTTACTCTGCAATTGCCATTTTTCATCCTCCTGCAAATGAACCTGTTAAGATTTCTAACCTCAGTAATTGTGAGTGTGTACGGAGCGTGGGTAGGGGTTTCCCGAGTCGACCCCTAGCAGAAGACAAAGACCCTTCTGCATTCCACTAGAGCTCCTAGCAAGATTCGGGTGGAGGCACTGCGTCATATCAAGGTGAGAACTACCGAACACACTGCCCCAGTGGCAAATTAAAGGGGTGTTACAGTGGAGGGAGGCACTGCTGAGGTCGATCAAGACAGGTATCGCTGACATGGAGGCTTTAACTGAAGCACAAGTGTCCACATGGTGTGGGGAAAGAAGTATACTTGAAGAACACAGTTTTGCAGTATGCGGTGAACTCTCCAAGGTACCAGATGAAGAAGTACTGCAGATTGTGAACCAAGTTCATGGAGTTGTCCATCCCAGAGTGGTTGACAGAAGGACTGATGAAGGGAGTCCATTATCAGCAGCTCTAATCACTACTGAGGGGACACTGGATAAAGGGTATTTTCCATCTGTCACAGCTGTGCCATTAAAAAATGGACCGCATTGGAAGATCACCTGGCCTGTGAGGTCCGAAGCCGGGACATCATCTTCGGGTGCAAGTTCACAGCCTAGGACGTCTAGTCGATGTTTACCTTCCACTCCTACTTGGGACAAATCTGAAGAAACAACCATGATGGTTGATGTGGTAGTGGCAGCCATGGAAAAGTTAGTCACCCAGTTTACAAAATTGCAACCTGAAGGGGCCTACCATCGTCTGAGAACCTTCTCGGGTGTCACTCCTGTCCCAGATGGTGAAGAAGGGTATGACACGTGGAGGGATGTTACTCTGCAATATCTAGAAGAATGGCAGTGTACTGATGCAGTGAAGAAGCAGAGAATTGTGGAGAGTCTGAAGGGGCCTTCTATGGAAGTGGTGCAGGCTGCTTGGAGAAGTCAGTCAGAGACAACTTCTAAAGATTACATGACTGCTCTTGAAGATGCTTTTGATTCCCCAGAGGATGCCACTGATCTCCTTTATCAACTCCGCACCACCTATCAGAACTCTGGTGAGAAGATGTCAGATTATCTTTAGCGATTGGACAAATTGGTGCATAGGGTCGTATCCAAGGGGGGACAGGCCGAACAAGTTCATCAGTGTCGTCTAGAACAAGTGCTCCAAGGAGCTCTGACTCGCGATCCCATTGCGCAACGACTGAGGTGTTGTGATAAAGAGCAGATTCCCCGTTCTTTCTATCAGTTGCTTAAAGAAGTCAGACAAGAGGAAGCTCTCCTGGCCGCCAGAGAACAAGTGACCCAGCGAGTGGCTGCTTCCCCTGTACATCTTGAACCCATCCATCAAGAGGGAGAGTTCTTGAAGGTCATTGAGAGGCAAGGGGAACAGATTGCCCAACTTCTAGCTGCCCAGGCTCTGAAGGTTGACCAGCTCAAGCAAATTGTTGAGACAGCTTTCAAGAGTCAAAGACCGCCTTTGCAAGTGGCAAGTGATGACCACAGTCTGGTAGAAGATACAAAGACAGAAGAATGTTTTGTCTGTGTGAGCACCCATCATATGGCTCGCCAGTGTCCGAAGAGGTGGTATTTGAAGAGATCTCGGGACCCCCCACCTAACAAGAAGGGGCAGATGGGAAACGGAGAAAGGCGCCAGTAGAGTACTATACTGGCCCCCCCGTCAAATTCAGAGGTATATTCTACTGCTCCATCTAACCCTGTCCAGTCAGAGCAATTTCCTAAAGGTCTCGTATGACCAGCACCACATGTACCGGCCTGTATCAATGGGCAGCCATGCACTGTATTACTGGATAGTGGTTCACAAGTGGCCATCATTTTTGAGAAGTGGTATAGAAAATACTTGTCAGACGTGCCCTTGCAACCCCCATCTGGACTTGTAGTCTGGGGTTTGAGTGAAAACAGTTACCCCTACTAGAGTTGAGCGCGGTTCGCGGTTCGAGGTTCTCCAGTTCTAGGCTCGCGTGATTTTGGGGCCTGTTCTAGATCGAACTAGAACTCGAGCTTTTTGCAAAAGCTCGATAGTTCTAGAAACGTTCGAGAACGGTTCTAGCAGCAAAAAAGCAGCTAATTCCTAGCTGGCTTTCCGCTGTAATAGTGTAAGTCACTCTGTGACTCAAACTATTATGAAATTTCAGTGTATAGTGTGCGAAAAACACTGTGGAAAGAAAGCGCAATAGGGTCTTACCCCAGACAATTGGGGAAAATCAAGGAGGGTGGTCTTACTCACCTATAGGGGTTGTGAAAGTCACAACGCCTATAACAGCATATAAAAGTATCCAAGCCACGGCAGCGGACCCAGGAGTAGCAGATAACAGAAAGTAGTAGATAGGGATGTTAAACCGCGCCACTGACTCAGCCGATCCAGGAGATTAATGGATAGGTGTTGCTTTAATTCATTACACAGATCAGGTCAACGCGTTTCGGGAGTCGCAGCTCCCTTCATCAGGACAGTCTGGCAAGCAAAACACATCTCTTTTTTTTTTTTTTTTTTTTTTTTTTTTTTTTTTTTTATGGATAGGTGTTGCTTTAATTCATTACACAGATCAGGTCAACGCGTTTCGGGAGTCGCAGCTCCCTTCATCAGGACAGTCTGGCAAGCAAAACACATCTGCTGTACAGGGAATACTTCCAGCAATATATACCTTACTAATGACGTCATGGTCCGCCCACTTCTGAAAAAAATCGGCGGGAATCCATGTATAGAAAAAAATGTATATGTGTCATCTCTATAACATTCAGCCTTTCTTATAGTACGTCAATTTGTCCTTGTCATATCTGTCCTGACGACTCAGAATTTTAAAATAAAATGAATTACAAAGAAAATAAAAACATATGTTTGTGCCAAATCTATATGCGTCTCTCTCTTTTACATATGGTGTCAAAAAAAGTTAATGGGGAACCCATGTAAAAGTGCACCTCAAACATCGCAACATTACCTAGAACCTACTTAGGAAAGTATCAATTTAATCAAAGCGGCCGGAATGTGATCGTATAGTCCGCCCGTACCATATGGGAGGTGACCGTCGGGATGTGTTCAAAAAACGGGAATCATTATAAGGAGTACTACAGGGAATATATATATAATGAAAAAAGGCGTAACTAAGAGGATCAATTATCCCATAAATAAAAAATATATATATATATATGTGTCTACATTATGTGATAATCACTGGATAAAAAAATATATATTTACATATATAAAAGAAGGGGATCACAATAATATACCTTAAAGAACGGTGCCATTGTCTGAGAGCCAAAACTATGATTAAGCCTAGGCTCCATGGCGGGAACATAAAGCAAACCAAGGACGCTATAGTGTCTTATGTGTGAGTGCAGGTTTAAAAACCCTATCCCTATGATTGTTAAATGCCTCGACCAACCCGCTAGTGTGGGTCAAGCTGAGGGAGGACCCCATCAATGTTTTTTGATCGGGAACCAGCGTTATATCACCATGTAATCTAGATTAGTTTTATTCCCGATCTGTGGAATCGTAGAAAAAATTTTTTTCATATTTATTCATTATTATTTTCTTGACTATACCCGGTTACTAAGTGTGGGAAAAATATAAACAACTATTTGGTGAAGGTATGGAAATAGTCTAAAGAGACTGAACTATGCCGTGAGAGTGAATAAGTAAACATGGGAGGAAAAATCAGGTGCACATGTCAAGATAACCTCTTTCGAGGAATGTGCGCAGACCTCTGCTGAATGAAGGTAAGGAGCTAGTGTGAACTTGAGGTTCAATAAAGTTCAAACCCGTGGGAAAAAATCCAGTGCGCATGTCAGGTCAACCCTCTCTCGAGGAAAATGTCCAGATCTCTATTCCGTAGAAATATGGAGCTAGTATGAGAGGAGCTATACCGTGCGGGTGAAAAAAGTCCAAAATCGTGGGAACAATTCCAGTGAGCATGTCAAGAAGATCCCTCTTGAGAAATCCGTTTCTATGGAGCTATGTGTGGTCTGTAGTGTGTCACAAAAACCTTACAACTGTTATATCTCTAGCTATTATTAAGAATACATATATGTACATATGAAAAAAATATATATGTATATAAAAAAATGTATAAAATTATGTTAAAACCTGAGGCTATGACCTGATCAAATTATTACAATAAAATTATTAAAATGATGTGTTTTGCTTGCCAGACTGTCCTGATGAAGGGAGCTGCGACTCCCGAAACGCGTTGACCTGATCTGTGTAATGAATTAAAGCAACACCTATCCATTAATCTCCTGGATCGGCTGAGTCAGTGGCGCGGTTTAACATCCCTATCTACTACTTTCTGTTAAGTGTATAGTGTGCGGGAACAGCGCCTTCAGATCACTGCTGTTTGTATAATGGCCATTTTTTTTTTTTCCCTTGTCTTCCTTCCCTAAGCGCGCACGTGTAGTGGGGAGGGCCAGCATGTCAGACAATCCCAGACACACACACAGCTAAGTGGACTTTTAGCCAGAGAAGCAACGGCATGTGTGATAGGATGTCCATGTCACATGTCCCTGCATTATAAAAACGAGTATCTGCCCGTCCGGACGCCATTATCTCTTCTGCATCCTTGGTGTCAGACATCACTGGCGCAGCTCCGTCCTTTGTCCTATCGCCGATACTGCTGTATGCGCTCCATACACAGCGCTGGACAGCTTAGGGATAGCACTTTCTATCAGTCCTTTTAAGGGCTCGTACCGGCAGGGTCAGAGCCATAGGTGACAGGTCCTGAAAACAGAGACAGCGTCTGTGTAGCTAAGGTCAGGGATTTCCTCGCTGCATTTCCCCATTAGGAGGGAATAGAAAGGCAGGCTTCCTTTCCTCTACCCAGAGCCCCACAATCCTGGCACTGTACCCTCCTGTCCTCTGCACACTCCAACTCATTATAACTAAGCCATTATACTAGCAAACACTGAGTGTACCTAGTGGCATCCTAAACGTGGCTATTGGACTTCTGTATAGTCCCAGTAGTGCACAGATATTTGCAGCACGTCTGCCTGCATTGCACACTCAAACTGATAGTTACTAAGCCATTATACTAGCAAACACTGAGTGTACCTAGTGCCATCCTAAACGTGGCTATTGGACGTCTGTATAGTCCCACTAGTGCTCAGATATTTGCAGCACCTCTGCCTGCATTGCACACTCCAACTGATAGTTGCTAAGCCATTATACTAGCAAACACTGAGTGTACCTAGTGGCATCCTAAACGTGGCTGTTGGACTTTTGTATAGTCCCACTAGTGCACAGACATTTGCAGCACGTCTGCCTGCTTTGCACACTCAAACTGATAGTTACTAAGCCATTATACTAGCAAACACTGAGTGAACTTAGTGTCAGTGTGGCGCCCCAGGACCTGGTCGCCACAACAGCATTGACCTTCCAAAGGGTTAATGCTGAGCCTGGAGGTAATGGGGAGGTCCATTGGCCAGCAAGTTTAACACCCAACGCAGTTCTCCCTCCGGCCAGCAGGGGGAGCTCTGAACCTGGAATTCCAGGGAGCTTTCCTCAAGTCTGGCCTGAGGGAGGAAGTAGTGGTCAGTCTGTAGAGAGAAGTGGAAGGAAGCAGACGCAGAGTGAGCTATCCTGTGGATCTGGGGCCTAGAGCTAGAGTAGCTTGGCCCAGGGAAGCAGGAGTAGCTGACAGACTCGGACATCAGAGTCTGTGGCCACCAGGGCTTAAAATACTCCCTGGTAGCTGAATCCGAAGGGCAGGAGAGCTGCAAGCACCTGGCCCATAAACATCCCAAAGGTACAGCTGCAGCATCAGGGCCCGGTGTGGACTCCAGCAGAGAAGCACCAGAGAGGGCCTGCGCAGCCTGCTACAGAGGGAAAGGGATGTACCATCAGTCCCAGCAGCAAAGAGGGCCATTGCTGGATTCAGAGAAGCAGGGTCCTATCATAACAAAGAAAAGCACAGGAGTAGGCCTCATACTCAGCTGGCCAGAAAGATCACCCCAAGTACTTCCAGGCCGACCGGATCCCCATCACCACCTGTGACGGTCTTCCAGGACTGGACTGTTCCCAAAGTAAAAGAGGAAAAGGTAAAGAGACTGTTGTTTGTGCCTGGTTCTTTCATTGCCTGTCGGCCCTGCACCATGTTTGCCACACAACCCCATAGACTTTCACGAGCACTAACAGTGTCCCCGGGGCTTCGCTCCACCTGTGGGGAGCAGTACCACCATTGCTGCCATAACATCACCCCGGAGGCCTCACACAGCAGCGGCGGCTTAATAGCCGCAGACCACAGGTGGCGTCACGAACACAAACTTTATTCATCAAGCCACATATTCTACTGACACCCACCAGGGCCACGGAGCCGGGCCCAGCCACCACTGACTACCACCGGACTAGTCCGGTACGGCACCGGGTGTCCCGTAGCCCTGGGGTGGGCGAGTCAACTTTTGGCGTCACGAACAGGATTTCGTGCCCGGTCCCACCGGGTACTGTGCGCCTGCAGAAACTGTGCTTAAAAGACTGTGTTACTGGTTGCAAACTGCCGCCGCCATTAGCCTCGCTGAGCGCAGGAAGAAGGGGGGCGTGCCTGACAAAGAGCGCGAAGGGAGCGCGCCATCAGAGCAGAGCGCTGTTAACCCCGCGCGACCCAGAAGGGAATTTGAAAAGTGAACGGAGCCTGGTAAGGTTCACTAAAGGGGAGGAAGATGTCCGACTCGGAGGGAGGGCGGGTGGCTGCCATAGCCCGAGACGCCGCGGCGCCAGCCGAAGCAATCCCAGTCGCCGTCGCCCCAGCCCCCGCTGTAGCGCCGGTAATGCCGATCACAATGCCGTACATCCCGGGAGCGGAATGGCTGCCGCAGTACTCCGGGGAGTCCCATACCTTGAGCGACTTCAGAGAAAGTCTGCACAGCTTGTTCCGGGTGTATCCTCTGACTGAGAGCCAGAAGGTGGGCATATTAATGGGGCAGCTAGCCGGCGCGGCCCAGTGTGAAGTGAAGTCCTGGCCTGATACAGATAAAGGGACAGCAACCCAGATACTGGCCAAGCTAAAGAGTACTTTTGACACCCGCACCGCAGCAGAAATAAAGATGATATTCTTTGGGTGCAAACAACGGGCCACAGACAGCATAAGGGACTATGCCTTAAACTTGCAGGAGGCCCTGAAAGCAGTTAAATAGGTGGACCCAGAGAGTGTACGTGAAGAACACAAACTCCTAACTGAGCAGTTCATAGAGGGGCTCCTGTCAGATGCCCACAGGACCCAGCTGCGTATCATGGTCCTGCAGAACCCTGCTCTGGACTTTGCAAAGTTTAAGGACCAGGCCATCCGAGTACTGAGAGAATCTACACCGAATGACCCAGTACCCCTCCGGCCTCTTGCTATCACGTACCCCGGGGTGGTGCCTGCAACACGAGCTGCTGCAGGGGCTGAGGCGCAGTCCCTGGATAAGAATCCCACTGCAGAGCTCAGACAGCAGGTCCAGGAGCTGACCAAGACTGTAGCTGCCCTTGCCAAGACCGTGCAGTCTCTACAAGTGACCCCATCGCCTGCAAGAATCGAGTTGGCCTCCAGCCCAGATGACGTCCCATGGATGCGACGGAGGAGGATTCCGCCGACCCGAGGCAAAGACACAGACCGGTATGATTTAACGGGACAACCGATCTGCCGCCGCTGCAGCCAGGCGGGCCACATTGCACGACACTGTCCTTTAAATGGGCCGAGCCTGGGGCCAGGAGCCAACCCCCAGGTGTAAGGAAGCCCGGCTCAACCCCCAGCCGCAGCAAATATGTGGGAGGACGACCGGTCCTTCCTATTGTGCTGGATGGGATCCCTTTGAATGCCCTCCTGGATACGGGGTCCCAGGTAACAACCATCCCTTATAAACTGTACAAAAGATATTGGGCTGATTCAGACATTGACCATGGCCCAGATGATGATTTAACAATTGTGGCCAGTAATGGTCAGCCCTTACCTCAAATTGGGTATAAAGAAGTAACCATTAAAGTGGGGCGGGTAGAATTGCCATGTCAGGGGATGATAATTGTAGATATTGATCGCAAAGAATCTGACCCACTGCTAACCATTGGTACAAATGTGATAGAAAATTGTATTGCCGAAGTGATAATTTTGTTGCAACAGGCATCTGAAACTGCCAGCTCCGGGCAGCAGCGTGCCCTACAGAGGGAGATCAGAGCCCTGATGAGGAGGCAGCAGGTAGAGCTGGCCGGAGGAGAAATTGGCAGTGTGAGGGTAAGTGACCCCCTCCCCATTGCAATACCCCCAAGAAGTGAAATGTTGATATGGTGTCGGGCAGCAATAGGCCTCAGGGGTCAGGATTACCATGCCTTGGTAGAACCGGTGTATTCAGACACTAGGCCTGGAGTCCTGATAGCCAGAGGGGTAGCAGACGTTCGCAAGGGGAGAGTGCCCGTCCGTGTCCTGAATTGTGGGGAGGAGGAAGCCAAATTGCCCCAGTATGCCACTGTAGCAAAACTGTACACTGTCAGCAACAATACCATCAAAGCAGTGGAACCCTTGATCCCGTCCGACCAGGCGGAAGACAATGGCTCCAAGGGGCAGCTGGAAGACTGGTGCCAAAAATTACATGTGGGCACCGACTCCACCCCCTCACACCAAAAGCATGGGGTTTACCGGGTGGTACAGGAGTACGAGCGGGTCTTCAGCAAACACCCCCTAGATTTTGGGCAGGTGAAAGGGGTTAAACATCAAATCCCCACGGGTGATCATCATCCCATTAAAGAGAGATACCGCCCTGTACCCCCCGCACAGTATCAGCGTGCCAAAGAAATGTTACGGGAAATGAAGGAGGCTGAGGTTATCAGAGATAGTTGTAGCCTCTGGGCAGCTCCACTAGTTCTCGTAAAGAAAAAAGACGGTACAATGAGAATGTGTGTAGATTACAGGCAAATTAACCGCATTACACATAAAGATGCTTATCCACTACCCAGAATAGAGGAGTCACTAACAGCCTTAAAGTCAGCTAACTATTTCTCCACCTTGGATCTCACCAGTGGGTATTGGCAGGTTCCCGTGGCAGAGGCGGACAAGGAGAAGACTGCATTCACGACACCAATGGGCCTCTGTGAGTTCAACTGTATGCCATTCGGGCTCTGCAACGCCCCAGGGACATTCCAAAGGTTGATGGAGTGCTGCTTGGGCCACCACAACTTTGAAACCGTGCTGTTGTACCTGGATGACGTCATAGTCTACTCCAAGACTTATGAAGACCACCTGAGGCACTTAGCAGAAGTGTTTGAGTCCTTGTCGAAATATGGCCTGAAGATAAAGCCGTCCAAATGTCACCTCTTGAAGCCAAAGGTACAGTACCTGGGTCATGTGGTCAGCGCAGAAGGTGTGGCACCTGATCCGGAGAAAGTCACCGTAATCAAGGACTGGCCAAGACCCACCACGGTAAAGGAGGTGCGGCAGTTCCTTGGGCTGGTGGGCTACTACCGAAGGTTCATTGATGGTTTCACCAAGATAGCAGCGCCCCTTCAAGATCTCCTGGTGGGCCAGCCAAAGCAGGCTAAGAAGCAGAGCCCTCCATTTGAATGGAGCAGCCAACTAGAAACATCCTTTGTCCGGCTGAAAGGGGCTCTCACGGGAGAAGAAATTCTGGCCTACCCTGACTACAGCCAGCCGTTTGTACTGTATACAGACGCCAGCAACGTGGGACTGGGAGCAGTTCTGTCCCAGGTGCAGGGAGGCAGAGAGAGGGTGATAGCGTACGCCAGTAGGAAGCTTCGGCCCACAGAAAGGAATCCAGAAAACTACAGTTCCTTCAAGCTGGAGTTCCTCGCTATTGTTTCGGCAGTGACTGAACGCTTCAAGCACTATCTGGCATCGGCCAAGTTCACCATCTTCATGGACAACAATCCGTTGACACACCTGGCAACAGCCAAGTTAGGTGCGTTGGAACAGCGATGGATGGCCCGGCTGTCTAACTTTGACTTTACCATCAAGTATCGGGCTGGCAAGAAGAATAACAATGCTGATGCGCTGTCCAGAATGCCTCACTTACCCGAGTCTGGAGAAGACCTGGATGAACTCGAAGAGATAGCGTTACCGGCTTTCCATCACCAAGGTGTTTCCCAGTGTGAGCATGCTGTAGGAGTGAAGCGCTCGAGCCAGCACGAGGTCTCGGTCAACCCATTACTCCACCATAATTGGGAAGAGACACAGAAAGGTGACCCGGCCGTGCGATTGGTCAAAGAAAAGCTAGCACAAGCTGAGACCCATCTTGGCCTAGATGCTCCAGAAGAAGCCCAGCAGCTGTGGAAGGAGAGGGGACGACTGTTCACATACCAAGGCAAGCTCTGCAAGAGATATGTCAACTGGCGAACGAATGAACTCGTCTGGCAGATAGTGGTCCCACAGAGGGATGCTCCAATGGTCCTAGCAGCTTATCATGATAACGCAGGACACTTCGGATGGAAGAAGTTGGAGACCCTACTCCGTGATTGGTTCTACTGGGTGCACATAAGAAAGACCGTTGAGAAGTGGTGCCGAGACTGTGGCCCGTGTAACCTGAGGCGGAAAGATGATGCCAGCCAGAGGTCTCCCCTACAGCCAATTGTCACGAAGCAGCCCCTGGAGTTGGTGGCCCTGGACCACGTGAAGTTAACACCAAGCCGGTCAGGCTATGTGTACGCCCTCACCATTGTGGACCATTACTCTTGTTTCCTGGTAGTAGTGCCCGTGAAGGACCAGACAGCCAGAACAGCAGCTAGAGCATTTCAGGCATACTTTTGTCGACCTCACGGTTACCCTGAAAGGGTACTGACCGATCAAGGTCCTGCATTCGAGGCAGAAGTGTTCCAAGAGTTCTGTAACATGTACGGTTGTAAGAAAATCAGAACCACACCGTACCACTTCCAAACCAATGGATTGTGCGAGAAGATGAACCATGTGGTTATTGATATGCTCAAGACTCTACCTCTGGAAGAAAGAAACCAATGGCCAGAGAAGTTACCTGATCTGGTAGACCTGTACAACCATATCCCGGTAAATTCGACCAACTGCAGCCCTGCTTACCTGATACGAGCAAGACCTGGCAAGTTACCTGTAGACTTTGAGATGGGGACTGTGTCACCTGAAGCGGTTCAGGAGATAGAAGATTGGGATACAGAGCGACAACAGCGGTACAGCAAGGTCCAGGAATGCGTAGAAAGGAGCCTGTCTCAAGCAAGAATGAGACAAGAGCAGCATTACAGTCAAACAGCTCCAGCAACTCCCTTAGCACCTGGAGAACAGGTCCTCAAGAAAAAGTGGAGGGCGCATAAATTAGATGATCAGTGGGAGAATGAACCCTACACCATTATCCCCTCCAACTTTGACAATAGTAAGGTATGCCTCATAAGCAAAGATGAAGGCAAGACCTATCAAGCAGTTTCTCGAGACCGCCTGAAAGCATGCCCTGAACGGTGCAGAATCCAAAAAGAAGTAGAAAAAGTACAAGAAAGTCCCCAAAGTCCAAAAAAAGAGGAAGAGATGATCCAAACAATCCTGGGAAAATTCCCCAAAACTTGGACCCGAATAAACAATGCCATAGTGGTACCAGTGTTGACGTTCCCGCAGTTGGTCGAGCCAGAAACAGAAGAGGTTCCAGATCCACCTAAAGAACCGTCCGCTCCAACACGAGATGACACGCCAGCAGTGGAACAGGAGAATCAACCCCCTGTCAGTGGTGAACCTGTCATACCCTTGGCGACTTTTAGACCACATAGGCAATCGTCACGCTTACCTATCAGGGTTAGGTCTACCTGTAGTGCTGAGGTAGAAGACACACCAAGTAGTCAGGGACAAACACCAGAGCTACGCAGGTCTCAACGCAGCACTCGGGGACAGCCCCCTCCAAGGTATAGAGAGTAAAAAGAAAGAGTACTTATTAGAATGTAAATAGTTATGTGCAATGTCTGTAATGTTGTGTATAAAATGTTTTTCTTTTTTGATTGAGAAAATGGACAATTGGGCCACTGGACTATGGGTGGCCAACACCTAGCTGTACATAGTTAGCACCAGTGTGCTCAGCACCCCTGAAGAAAAACCCATCCGGCGTGCATAGAGTGGGGTCATCAATGCTCTGACGCACGCCCAGAGCCTACGTTGGGGGTTTTATCGCGGCGGGTCCCCCATGGAGCAGTGTAATGGACACCCGGCTGGGAGCCACACTGGACTCTTAAAGTTGTTTAAGGTTGTAACATGTATGTCTTGTTTTGTTTTCCACAGTCCGGGAGTACTGAATTTAACTAAGGGGGAGTGTGGCGCCCCAGGACCTGGTCGCCACAACAGCATTGACCTTCCAAAGGGTTAATGCTGAGCCTGGAGGTAATGGGGAGGTCCATTGGCCAGCAAGTTTAACACCCAACGCAGTTCTCCCTCCGGCCAGCAGGGGGAGCTCTGAACCTGGAATTCCAGGGAGCTTTCCTCAAGTCTGGCCTGAGGGAGGAAGTAGTGGTCAGTCTGTAGAGAGAAGTGGAAGGAAGCAGACGCAGAGTTAGCTATCCTGTGGATCTGGGGCCTAGAGCTAGAGTAGCTTGGCCCAGGGAAGCAGGAGTAGCTGAGAGGCAGCGGAGAGACTCGGACATCGGAGTCTGTGGCCACCAGGGCTTAAAATACTCCCTGGTAGCTGAATCCGAAGGGCAGGAGAGCTGCAAGCACCTGGCCCATAAACATCCCAAAGGTACAGCTGCAGCATCAGGGCCCGGTGTGGACTCCAGCAGAGAAGCACCAGAGAGGGCCTGCGCAGCCTGCTACAGAGGGAAAGGGATGTACCATCAGTCCCAGCAGCAAAGAGGGCCATTGCTGGATTCAGAGAAGCAGGGTCCTATCATAACAAAGAAAAGCACAGGAGTAGGCCTCATACTCAGCTGGCCAGAAAGATCACCCCAAGTACTTCCAGGCCGACCGGATCCCCATCACCACCTGTAACGGTCTCCCAGGACTGGACTGTTCCCAAAGTAAAAGAGGAAAAGGTAAAGAGACTGTTGTTTGTGCCTGGTTCTTTCATTGCCTGTCGGCCCTGCACCGTGTTAGCCACACAACCCCATAGACTTTCACGAGCACTAACAGTGTCCCCGGGGCTCTGCTCCACCTGTGGGGAGCAGTACCACCATTGCTGCCATAACATCACCCCGGAGGCCTCACAGCAGCGGCGGCTTAATAGCCGCAGACCACAGGTGGCGTCACGAACACAAACTTTATTCATCAAGCCACATATTCTACTGACACCCACCAGGGCCACGGAGCCGGGCCCAGCCACCACTGACTACCACCGGACTAGTCCGGCCCGGCACCGGGTGTCCCATAGCCCTGGGGTGGGCGAGTCATCATCCTAAACGTGGCTATTGGACTTCTGTATAGTCCTAGTAGTGCACAGATATTTGCAGCACGTCTGCCTGCATTGCACACTCCAACTCATTATAACTAAGCCATTATACTAGCAAACACTGAGTGTACCTAGTGTCATCCTAAACGTGGCTGTTGGACTTCTGTATAGTCCCACTAGTGCACAGATGTTTGCAGCACCTCTGCCTGCATTGCACACTCCAACTCATTATAACTAAGCCATTATACTAGCAAACACTGAGTGTACCTAGTGTCATCCTAAACGTGGCTATTGGACTTCTGTATAGTCCCACTAGTGCACAGATATTTGCAGCACCTCTGCCTGCATTGCACACTCAAACTGATAGTTACTAAGTAGTGATGAGCGAGTATGCTTGTTACTACTCGGTACTCGTACGAGTATCAATGTACTCGGGCTACTCGGCGGGGACCGAGTAATCTCGCGATACTCGTGCTGTACTCGTGGTCTTCATGTTGGCGCTCTTTTTACAGCCATCCCTTATGCAGGGATTGGCTGGCAGACCACTGCAATGCCACAGCCCTGTTGTGGAATTGCAGTGATTGGCCAGCCCGCACAGCGTGACCGTGCCTTTAGCCCGACACTTCCCCGCTCGGCTACGGCCCCTCCCGCACTCCACTCCGCGTGTATATATATATGCACGCTTACACACACACGCACGTTTTTTTTTTTAATTTACAGTTTTCTGGTTTCTACATGCTGCCGGGGGTGATTTCACAAAAATACTCGGGTCTCCCATAGGATAACATTGGGCTTGGTGCTCGGGCCGAGTACACGAGTATCTTGGGATGCTCGGCCCGAGCCTCGAGCACCCGAGCTTTTTGGTACTCGCTCATCACTATTACTAAGCCATTATACTAGCAAACACTGAGGGAACTTAGTGGCATCCTAAACGTGGCTATTGGACTTCTGTATAGTCCCACTAGTGCACAGATATTTGCAGCACCTCTGCCTGCATTGCACACTCCAACTCATTATAACTAAGCCATTATACTAGCAAACACTGAGTGTACCTAGTGGCATCCTAAACGTGGCTATTGGACTTCTCTATAGTCCCACTAGTGCACAGATATTTGCAGCACGTCTGCCTGCATTGCACACTCAAACTGATAGTTACTAAGCCATTATACTAGCAAACACTGAGTGAACTTAGTGTCATCCTAAACGTGGCTGTTGGACTTCTGTATAGTCCTAGTAGTGCACAGATATTTGCAGCACGTCTGCCTGCATTGCACACTCCAACTCATTATAACTAAGCCATTATACTAGCAAACACTGAGTGTACCTAGTGTCATCCTAAACGTGGCTGTTGGACTTCTGTATAGTCCCACTAGTGCACAGATGTTTGCAGCACCTCTGCCTGCATTGCACACTCCAACTCATTATAACTAAGCCATTATACTAGCAAACACTGAGTGTACCTAGTGTCATCCTAAACGTGGCTATTGGACTTCTGTATAGTCCCACTAGTGCACAGATATTTGCAGCACCTCTGCCTGCATTGCACACTCAAACTGATAGTTACTAAGCCATTATACTAGCAAACACTGAGTGTACCTAGTGTCATCCTAAACGTGGCTATTGGACTTCTGTATAGTCCCACTAGTGCACAGATGTTTGCAGCACCTCTGCCTGCATTGCACACTCCAACTCATTATAACTAAGCCATTATACTAGCAAACACTGAGTGTACCTAGTGTCATCCTAAACGTGGCTATTGGACTTCTGTATAGTCCCACTAGTGCTCAGATATTTGCAGCACCTCTGCCTGCATTGCACACTCCAACTGATAGTTGCTAAGCCATTATACTAGCAAACACTCAGTGTACCTAGTGGCATCCTAAACGTGGCTGTTGGACTTCCGTATAGTCCCAGTAGTGCACAGATATTTGCAGCACGTCTGCCTGCATTGCACACTCCAACTGATAGTTACTAAGCCATTATACTAGCAAACACTGAGTGTACCTAGTGGCATCCTAAACGTGGCTGTTGGACTTCTGTATAGTCCCAGTAGTGCACAGATATTTGCAGCACGTCTGCCTGCATTGCACACTCAAACTGATAGTTACTAAGCCATTATACTAGCAAACACTGAGTGAACTTAGTGTCATCCTAAACGTGGCTGTTGGACTTCTGTATAGTTCCACTAGTGCACAGATATTTGCAGCACGTCTGCCTGCATTGCACACTCAAACTGATAGTTACTAAGCCATTATACTAGCAAACACTGAGTGAACTTAGTGTCATCCTAAACGTGGCTGTTGGACTTCTGTATAGTCCTAGTAGTGCACAGATATTTGCAGCACCTCTGCCTGCATTGCACACTCCAACTCATTATAACTAAGCCATTATACTAGCAAACACTGAGTGTACCTAGTGTCATCCTAAACGTGGCTATTGGACTTCTGGATAGTCCCACTAGTGCACAGATATTTGCAGCACCTCTGCCTGCATTGCACACTCCAACTGATAGTTACTAAGCCATTATACTAGCAAACACTGAGTGTACCTAGTGTCATCCTAAACGTGGCTATTGGACGTCTGTATAGTCCCACTAGTGCTCAGATATTTGCAGCACCTCTGCCTGCATTGCACACTCCAACTGATAGTTGCTAAGCCATTATACTAGCAAACACTGAGTGTACCTAGTGGCATCCTAAACGTGGCTGTTGGACTTCTGTATAGTCCCAGTAGTGCACAGATATTTGCAGCACGTCTGCCTGCATTGCACACTGAAACTGATAGTTACTAAGCCATTTTACTAGCAAGCACTGAGTGTACCTACTGTCATCCTAAACGTGGCTGTTGGACTTCCGTATAGTCCCAGTAGTGCACAGATATTTGCAGCACGTCTGCCTGCATTGCACACTCCAACTGATAGTTACTAAGTCATTATACTAGCAAACTAGCAAACACTGAGTGAACTTAGTGTCATCCTAACCTAAAATTTTGTGACATAATTCCAGCCATAGAAAGGGACGCACGTATGCAGGAGTATCAGCAGAAGCTGTTACTCGATCTTAGCTCGGCTTTTCCACCAAACAACCGTGCAGGTGCAGGGAGTGATTCTCCCAGTTGTAACTTGACAAACATGGGACGGTCTTGTCATCTTCAACAGTCTACCCGTACCAGTAGCACCGTATCTGGTGCTGGTAACAGCAATTTTATAAAATCTTTTCATAATTTTTTTAGACCCTCTTTTGCAAGGCCACCAGAGACAACAAGTCTGACACATAGTCAACGGCTGGAGAGGATGATACAGGAGTATCTCCAAATGAACATCGATGCCATGACTTTGCAAATGGAGCCTTGCTCCTTTTGGGCTTTAAATCTAGAAAAATGGCCAGAGCTCTCCAGTTACGCCTTGGAGATTTTGTCGTGTTCAGCTGCCAGCGTTGTCTCTGAACGTGTCTTCAGTGCTGCTGGGTGTGTGCTGACAGATAAGCGCACGCGTCTGTCCAGTGACAATGTGGACAGACTGACGTTCATCAAAATGAACAAGTCATGGATCCAGATGGAATTTACTACCCCTGTGTCATCCTGGGGAGAGTAAATGCTTGTGGATTTGGAATGTGCTTGATGCAAATCAAAACATCCTGTTTGCAACTAGGGCACAAGTGCTGCCACTGATAAGGTGTCTGTGTGGGGCCCAATTTTTGGAAAAAAAGGGAGACTCCGCTTGGAGTAACTCTTGCTTGCTGTGTTTTTTAAAAATGATCCAAGATGAACAGAGCTGGTATCAGGAAATACATTGCTACCAACCCCGGTGTCATCCTGGGGACAGTTAAGAATAGCGTATTTTTGAATGTGCTTGATGCAAATCTAGCTGTGAAGTGTACAACTAGGGCACAAGTGCTGCCACTGAATGGGTGGGTGTGTGTGGGGCCCAATTTTTGGAAAAAAGGAAGACTCCGCTTGGAGTAACCCTTGCTTACATTGTTTTTAAAAGAAGCCAAGATGAACAGAGCTGGGATAAGGAAAGACTTTGCTACCTACCCCGGTGTCATCCTGGGGACGGTTAAGAATGGCGTATTTTTGAATGTGCTTGATGCAAATCTAGCTGTGAAGTGTACAACTAGGGCACAAGTGCTGCCACTGAATGGGTGGGTGTGTGTGGGGCACAATTTTTGGAAAAAAGGGAGGCTCCGCTTGGAGTAACCCTTGCTTGCTGTGTTTTTTAAAAGGAGCCAAGATGAACAAGTCATGGTTCAGCAAAGACTTTATCTACCTACCCCGGTGTCATCCTGGGGACGGTTAATTATGGCGTATTTTTGAATGTGCTTGATGCAAATCTAGCTGTGAATTGTACAACTGGGGCACAACTGCTGCCACTGAAGGGGTGGGTGTGTGTGGAGCCCAATTTTTGGAAAAAAGGAAGACTCCGCTTGGAGTAACCCTTGCTTACATTGTTTTTAAAAGAAGCCAAGATGAACAGAGCTGGGATCAGGAAAGACTTTGCTACCTACCCCGGTGTCATCCTGGGGACGATTAAGAATAGCGTATTTTTGAATGTGCTTGATGCAAATCAAAACATCCTGTTTGCAACTAGGGCACAAGTGCTGCCACTGATAAAGTGTCTGTGTGGGGCCCAATTTTTCGAAAAAAAGGGAGACTCCGCTTGGAGTAACCCTTGCTTACATTGTTTTTAAAAGAAGCCAAGATAAACATAGCTGGGATCAGGAAAGACTTTGCTACCTACCCCGGTGTCATCCTGGGGACGATTAAGAATAGCGTATTTTTGATTGTGCTTGAAGCAAATCAAAACATCCGGTTTGCAACTAGGGCACAAGTGCTGCCACTGATAAGGTGTCTGTGTGGGGCCCAATTTTTGGAAAAAAAGGGAGACTCCGCTTGGAGTAACCCTTGCTTGCTGTGTTTTTTAAAAATGATCCAAGATGAACAGAGCTGGGATCAGGAAAGACTTTGCTACTTACCCCGGTGACATCCTGGGGACGGTTAAGAATAGCGTATTTTTGAATGTGCTTGATGCAAATCTAGCTGTGAAGTGTACAACTAGGGCACAAGTGCTGCCACTGAATGGGTGGGTGTGTGTGGGGCCCAATTTTTGGAATAAAAGGGAGACTCCGCTTGGAGTCACCTTGCGGTGTTTTACATGATTTTAGAAGGGCGTGCCATGCCTATATCTGTGTGTCCTCCTCTTTTTCCTTGTCCAGCTCTTTTGTTTTCGCATGAGTATATGTCCTTGTCACTTTCCCATGTGTTTGTGTTGTGAGTTGTTTGTCACCTTTTGGACACCTTTTGAGGGTGTTTTCTAGGTGTTTTTATGTGTTTGTGATTGCCTGCTATTGTTTCCTATGCAGTTCGAGTTCGGTTCGTCGAACGTTCGACGAGCCGAACTCGAACGGGACGTCCGTTCGGCGAACCGACCTCGAGCCGAACCGCGACCGGTTCGCTCATATCTAACCCCTACAAAGGATACGTGGCTGTCACACTACGATTCCCAGAGACTATAGCTGGGGTGGAAAGCGAGGTTCCCATCATTGCATTAGTCTGTCCAGACACTGATGAAGACCGGGAAACAGTGCCTGCCATAGTAGGGACAAATGCCAACCTATTCCGTACTCTTGCTCAGTGGTGTCGCGAAATTGGAGGTAATAGATACTCGCAGGCCCTCACAATCCATCCTGTCTGTCTGGCTGCTTATGAGAAGAAAGAGGAAGAGGAAAGGAAGGAACTACGGCCTGAACATTTTGACCTCTGTTTTGAAGGTAGTGATCTGAAGAAGGAGGAAAAGCAGTCAGTGATAAATGGTATGATGAAGCGTACCGGAACCTTCTCATTGGGTGATTGGGACTGAGCCTTGCAAGAGGAGTGGAGCATCACATCCGGCTGACTGATGAGAAGCCATTTCGAGAAAGATCCCGACGATTGGCTCCCGCCGATGTGGAGGATGTTCGAAAGCATTTACGGGGTTTACTGGACACTAGAGATGAGCGAACCGGCCGTGGTTCGGCTCGAGTTCGGTTCGTCGAACAGAGGTCTCGTTCGAGTTCGGTTCGACGAACGTTCGACGAACCACTCGAACCACATAGGAAACAATGGCAGGCAATCACAAACACACAAAAACACCTAGAAAACACCCTCAAAGGTGTCCAAAAGGTGACAAACAACTCACAACACAAACACATGGGAAAGTGACAAGGACATATACTCATGCAAAAACAAAGGAGCTGGACAAGGAAAAACAGGAGGAGACACAGATATGAGTATACGCAAGGGAACGTCGATGCCATTACTGTGCAACTTGAGCCCTGCTCATTTTAGGCTTCCAATCTGGATAAATTGCCTGAGCTCACCACGTTCGCCTTGGGGATCTTGTTGTGTCCCGCAGCCAGCGTTTTCTCGGAACATGTCCTCAGTGCTGCTGGGGGTGTGCTGACAGCTAAGCACACGCATCTGTCCACTGACAATGTGGACAGACTAACATTCACCAAGATGAACAAGTCATGGCTCTCAGAGGACTTTTCTTCCCCTGTCTCAGCCAGGGGAGGCGAAAGGCACACGTATTTTTGAGAGTGCTTCATGCAAAGGATCTTTTCCATCTTGAAAATGGGGTCAACTGATGCCAGTCAAGTGGGGTGTGTGTGGCCCAATTAGTGGAAACGAGGGAGACTGTGGTTGGAGTCCCCTCGCTTTTGAAAAAAGAACCAAGATGAACAAGTCATGGCTCTCAGAGGACTTTTGTTCCCCTGGCTCAGCCAGGGGAGGCGAAAGGCACGCGTATTTTTGAGAGTGCTTCATGCAAAGCATCTTTTTCATCTTGAAAATGGGGGTCAACTGATGCCAGTCAAGTGGGGTGTGTGTGGCCCAATTAGTGGCAACGAGAGAGACTGTGGTTGGAGTCCCCTTGCTGTGTTTTACATGCTTTTAGAAGGGCATGACATGGCTTAGAGGTTGACTTTCAGCATCTGCAAACTGTTGGCTACCAAAATGCTTCCTTTCCAACCTTTTTAACTGAGGATTTTCGAGACCTTATGCCCATCGCAGTGCCCCAAGAGCCGATGCCCAGGCGCCACTCCTTCTCCAACAAAGGCGTGCACGCGCTACACCAGCATGTCGCACCAAACATCACCGCTTCTTTGAGAAACTGTGTGACAGGGTGCATTTCACCACAGGTACTTGGCCCAGTAAGCATGGACAGGGGCGTTACATGTCGCTGACTGGGCAATGGGTTACTATGGGGAGAGATGGAGAAGGGTCTGCTGTACAAGTCTTGCTGTCCCCACGAGTTGTATCAATCCTTCCTCTGTATGTAGAAGTTAATACACTGCTTCTGCCTCCTCAACCTCGTGTGAGTCCTTCACCTCGGCCCAAACCCTGTGTGGTCAGGGCACCCTTCCTTGTAACTGCGCACAAGGAAAACCACACACCTCCTTACTATGCTGGCAGCAGAGCTCAATGCCATCATGCGGTCAAATGTTTACTTTGAAATGTATGGGAAATGTGAGTCACACCGCTGAGAAGTTGTGGACGGTTAGCTCTGGAGACCAAGTTTCATCAATGGTTGTCTCCACTCAACCAGCAGCCAGGGAAGGCCGGGTGTGACAATGATGCAAACATGGGTGCGGCCCTTCGCCGTGACAATGTGACACACGTGCCTTGTGTGGCTCACGTGTTGAACCTGGTTGTCCAGCAATTTTTAAAGCACTATCCTGGCCTACATGGCCTTCTGCAGAGGGCACGGTGTAACCCCTTCCTTGATCCACATACTCAGATGGGCTGTAAAGGATAGGCTAGAGGGAAGCCACTCACCAATCACCAAGCAGGACCTCCAGAACCCTGAAACCCTTTAACCCCTATACAGGGATTAGGAATTACACAGGGCCCAAGGTGATCAATACCTGTGGAAGGCTGCAGTTCCAGAGAATAGTAGTCAGGCAGGGACAAAACATTAATTGAGGAACAGGAACAGAATGGGACGGCCAGGACTTAATCAAAAAACAAGCAGAGGGGAAATGCGGATCGGCCAACAAGGTACATAAACAGCAAGCAGGAAAAGTAGTCAGGTAACAAGCACGCAAAATCATAAAACTGAACTGGGGGTAAAAGTAACCAGAGGTTCATAGCTATGTCTGGCAGTGGTCTGCAGACAGGATGGGCATAAAATAGGGTGTGGTGTCTTCCCATTGGTTGTAGCTGAATGATGGTACTTCATCTGTGAGATACCCACCACCTACATTCAGCCAGAGATTCTGCATCTGTCAAGGTAATGCAGCCCAGTGGGTGAGCATAACCTGCGTCCACCTGCGCCGCTGGCATCAACTTCTCTCCCATCATCAGCACTATGCATGAAAGGAACACGTTGTCACCTGGCGACCGGAGTACAAATTGACGGAGCGTACTCCGTTGATGACTTAACCGCAGTGTGAGGCAATGATGCAAACCTGGCTGCGGGCCATCGTCAGGGCAATGTGACACACGTGCCTTGTATGGCTCACGTGTTGAATCTAATTCTCTAGCAATTTTTAAAACACCATCCCAGCCTACATGGCCTTGTGCAGCGGGCACGCCCGCTATGTGCTCACTTCCAGCGTTCGCACACAGCAGCTCAACAACGTTCGTCGCTACAGAAGTCTTTAGGTTAGTCTAGTGCTTAAACGCCTGAAATGCGATGTGCCGACACCCAGGAATTTGAATCTGCACATGTTGCAGCGTTTGTGGCAGCACCGCCGAACTCTGCTGCAATACGTTATGACATATAGCCTGGCCTAACTTGATCCAGAGGTGGTGCAGATCACGCTGCTGGAGTGGTGTCAGATCAAGGACCTATGCACCCTTCTACACAGTTTACAAATGTCGACGAAGATGTTTAGCACTGGCAATGCCATTCTCAGCGTGACAATTCTGGTCATCTACATGATGGAGCACACTGTAACCATTATTCGGAGTCAGGTGTTGGGACAAGAGGAAGGGGAGGAAGTACAGGAGTCATATGCGGAAGGGATAACAAGATCTAGGAGGTCCAGATGGTCAGCGGCACTTAGGCGGCAGTCATGGTGGGGGAGAGGGATTAACAAGGACGCATAGTATCAGCAAAAAGTGTTGAGGAAGGTGCAGGAGCCCATGCAGAAATGGAGGACGAACTGGCGATGGGCATGGAAGACTCAGCAGATGAGTGAGAGCTTGCTCACATTTCGGTTGTGCGAGGTTGGGGGGAGAGGGCAGAGGAAGGAGGCACGATTCTCACCTCTCTGCCACCAACACGCCAAGGACTTGGTCCTCCTGGATGCACAAGACACATGAGCGCCTTCTTGCTGCACTACCTACAACATGACCCTCGGATTGTACGAATTTGAAGTAATGCTAACTACTGGGTTGCCACACTGTTAGATCCCCGGTACAAGACAAAATTTGGCGAAATAATTCCTGCCATAGAAAGGGACGCACGTATACAGGAGTATCTGCAGAAGGTGGTACGCAATCTTAGATCTGCTTTTCCACTAAACACCAGTGCTGCACAGAGTGAATCTCAACGCTTTGTCATGGATAGGAGGAAATGGTCTTTTACTTGTCCACATCTGAGGGACCGAGGGCTGGCTGCTGTGCTGAGATGGCATTGAGTACGGTGTCCCTGCAGAGTTGCACTTTTGGTCATATACAAAATGAGTTGAAAAAGGACAGATGCTGGTGGAAAGGGGAACAGGTGTGTTGGAAAGGGAAAAAAAGTTTTTGTCCGTGGGTTTGGTGGTTAAGCAAAAGTAACATTTGCTGAAGAAACACCATCTGTTACGGTGTGACTGGCAGATTTGGATAAGGTGGTATATACTATGTTACCGCTATATAACGAAAATTAATAAGAAAAGAAAGAGAAAGGTATATATCCACATCAGCAGTCAGTGTCCACCGTGCTCCCAGATGGAAAAGGAGAGGTTGGCAACTGGAAGGTTAGGTGGAGGATACAGAACTGTGTGGCTATGAAACTAATAGTAGCCTGAACCGAGTTAGATGCCACTCGGATCTGGAGACTGGAAGCCCTGTTGGCGTCACAGGGTCCACACGCCCACCCAGCCCAGGAACTCCCTGTTAACATCACAGGGGCCATTGAGTATGCTAACCGTGTGCATTGGGGCCACACCTGTGGACAGCAGGCGCATCATCAGCAGCAGGCCTGTTAATGCCACTGGGCTGCACAAGCAGGACTGGTAGGACAGGAGCTGGTCTTAACTGTTCTGCGTTACGAACTGTGGTGGCGGCCTGCATCGACGCCCTATCCCTGCCTACCTCTGGCCTAAAGCCGCAATGGGGTCAACACATGGAGGTGTGCCTTTTGGAGCATAATAGAAGACTGCGCACCTCCTTGTTGGCTCCAGCCCGTTTTATAACCTGGGTCCGCCCCAAACCAGGGTAGACCACAATGCACCTCCTGAAGACAAAAGCAGAGTGACACGTCATGAGTGGCATAACTAGCGTCCTATTTGGAACCGCAACTTCAATAATGACCTCATGGCTGCCACGATACAAACACCTCACCAGTCATCGTCTGACCATCAATAATGAGGTGACAAGTCATAGGGGCGGGCCTCTGCAAGCCATTTGGGAGTGGCCTGGCCACATCGTCAGGACACCTGATGCCCTGTGGTCTATATGGGCCCCCCACATCAGGGGCAGGGCCAAAGAGTTCATTACCGGACCTAGTCTCTGATGCAGTAAGTGCCTGAGCATGCTCAGTAGCATGAAATACAGTCTCTGAAAAAAGACTATCAGCTTTATGGCTTTTTTATCAGCTTTTAGGCTTATGATTAAGGACTGCTTTTAATTCCCCGCTTGTGTCCGAAACGCGTCAAGCCGCATGGCAAGCCGCATGGCGGTTTTGGATGATCTGTGACCTTCTTTTTAATTCAATTTAAATAAAGCATGAAGAATTTTACTTATTCGTACTGGTGCTGAGTTCCACCTACCCTCCCTTTTTGCTACCTATCTTGGAACATGGACCTGCCTGTCCGGGGGACTACGTGCATTTACCGCAGTTTGGAGGACATTACATGGGTGAGCTGAATATCTTTATCTCTACTGTCTAGGCACAACACAGGACTTAGACCCGGCACGGAGTGCAAGTACCTGTGCAAAGATGCTTTTCGCACTAAGTGTGGGAGCATGTGCTGTATCCCGAAATGAAGACTTAGCCTCAGGAATGGCACAGTCAGGCTGAGCATACTCACTTGGCAAAACACTGTAGTTAGGCTGCGGCTGGGGTAAATCGGCACACGCATGCGCACTAGCTGCCTCTCCACACTTAGACGTGGAGGAGAAATTGCTCTTCGGGTGTGGACTTGGAGATGCTGTCTATGAACAGAAGGAAAAGCTAAAGGTGTGTGTTACAGCAAGGAGCCACCGCGGAAACACTTCGTTCAATTGTGAGGGGAGTCATTTTGGAGTTTGGTGAGGAGTACCATAACGCCAGTGAGCAGCATCCTGTGCCACAGACCAACATTCTTACGGTGCTGTCTATACTGCTTACCGTGAGAGGAGCGTAAAGTCTGTATTTCTGGCAACTGGACATCACAGTACCCGGGTACGGTAGGCTGTGCCCAGACAATAATGCGGGCACGCAACACTTTGTTTTATTAGCAAAACACATATCTGTTCTTGGTAGGCCGACTATATAGACAATAAGACTTGCTGCCTCTGCACTGTCAAATTGTCACGTACAGTTTAAATCATAGAGGGACAGCGACACATGTTTGCATTGACTGTTGCTTTTCAAGATTTCCATGACTGTGTTGCAGAGCTGTGTGGTTTGCATTCACACTGTTATCATCTGCCTTATCTGTGAGGCTTCAGCTAACAAGGGTATTCAGTGGGGGTAATTTGTTTTGTCTATGTTTAGGTAGATAACTTGGAAGCTCTTGTGATGCGCCACTGGTAAGTCGTGTTCGCACACACACACACACACAATTACTGCTACGCAGAGGGATTAGCAGGTAGTAGGCAACAGAATAGATTGTTCAATTATTTAAATTGTATGCATGGTTCTTATTGTTTGTTTTGGTAAAGTTAAACAATCATTTATCAACCCAACTGCCTAGAGTCCTTTTCCTGTTGCCTGGTTTTGCTGCATACTGGGTAGCCCACCCTGTACACGACTTAAAATGAAGCATAAGTCGCAATGTGAATTTCACTGTGCTACAATGCGGCCTAGCGTGCCTGTGCAACCACCGCCTGCCCCATCAAGTGCATCTGCGTGCTCTTCATCCTCTGTGACTGTGGGGAAAGCAGTCTCACATGGTTTTTCACACTGAACTTCCACCCCTTTACACGCAACAGGGAGTGTGATTGGCAGGTCGACACTTGTTTTGGAAGTGGAAACAGATGGTATTGTTGAGCTGTCAGACATCGAGAAAACCAACATTGGATGCAGGCTACATTATATCCACACCTGCACCTTCGTCACAGATTGGCTGGACTATCTGCAGTTAATAATTGGATTCCAGAAATGGAAAGGAGTGTAGAATGCACATGTGTTGTACCTTGCTTGGCAGCAAAGGAACACTAACTTAGTATTACAGACAATTTTAGGAAGGCAGAAAAAGAGTCAGCTCTTTGGGCAAATTAAATAGCGTGGAAAAAGTGGACAGGTGGGTACAGTGGCCGTGTTCTGTGGGTACCAGGACAGTAAAGGAAGCCTCACTTTCTATCCCTCCGAATGATCAAATGCAGCAAGGAATTCCCTGAGTTTGCTATAAAATTAGCGTAGCAAAATGTGCATGAGGGTGCAATGCAGAGGTGCTGCAAATAGATTTGCAATAGTGGGACACTAATGGAAGTACAACAGCCACTTTTTGTATGCCACTAAATGGCAGCATTTTTTGCTATTATTATAGCTTATTAAAATCAGAACAGAAGGGTGTCATGCAGAGGTGCTAGAAATAGCTTGGCACCAGTGGGACACTAATGGAAGTACAACAGCCACTTTTTGTATGCCACTAAATGGCAGCATTTTTTGCTAATATTATAGCTTATTAAAACAGAGCAGGAGGGTGTCATGCACAGGTGCTAGAAATAGCTTGGCACCAGTGGGGGCACAAATGGAGTACAACAGCCACTTTTTGTATGCCACTAAATGGCAGCATATTTTGCTATTATTATAGCTTATTAAAAACAGAGCAGGAGGGTGTCATGCACAGGTGCTAGAAATAGCTTGGCACCAGTGGGGGCACAAATGGAAGTACAACAGCCACTTTTTGTATGCCACTAAATGGCAGCATTTTTTGCTATTATTATAGCTTATTAAAAACAGAGCAGGAGGGTGTCATGCACAGGTGCTAGAAATAGCTTGGCACCAGTGGGACACTAATAGAATTCAACAGCCACTTTTTGTATGCCACTAAATGACAGCATTTTTTGCTATTATTATAGCTTATTAAAAACAGAGCAGGAGGGTGTCATGCACAGGTGCTAGAAATAGCTTGGCACCAGTGGGACACTAATAGAATTCAACAGCCACTTTTTGTATGCCACTAAATGGCAGCATTTTTTGCTATTATAGCTTATTAAAAACAGAGCAGGAGGGTGTCATGCACAGGTGCTAGAAATAGCTTGGCACCAGTGGGGGCACAAATGGAAGTCCAACAGCCACTTTTTGTATGCCACTAAATGGCAGCATTTTTTGCTATTATTATAGCTTATTAAAAACAGAGCATGAGGGTGTCATGCAGTGGTGCTAGAAATAGCTTGGCACCAGTGGGGGCACAAATGGAGTACAACAGCCACTTTTTGTATGCCACTAAATGGCAGCATTTTTTGCTATTATTATAGCTTATTAAAAACAGAAAAGGAGGGTGTCATGCAGAGGTGCTAGATATAGCTTGGCACCAGTGGGACACTAATGGAAGTCCAACAGCCACTTTTTGGATGCCACTAAGTTTACTCAGTGTTTGCTAGTATAATGGCTTTGTAACAATGAGTCTGAGTGTGCAATGCAGAGGTGCTGCAAATAGATTTGCAATAGTGGGACACTAATGGAAGTCCAACAGCTACTTTTTGGATGCCACTAAGTTTCCTCAGTGTTTGCTAGTATAATGGCTTAGTAACAATGAGCTTGAGTGTGCAAAGGGCAGGAGGGTACAGTGGCAGGGTTGTGGGTCTGGGTAGAGGAAAGGAAGCCTCCCTTTCTATCCCTCCTAATGGGGAAATGCAGCGAGGAAATTCCTGACCTTAGCTACACAGACGCTGTCATCTTGTATAGCTGTTAAAATCTGTTTTCACGGACCTGACTGTCACCTATGGCTCTGACCCTGCCGGTATTAGCCCTTACAAGGACTAATAGAAACTTCTATCCCTATTCTGTATAGCGCTGTGTATAGAGCGTACACAGCAGTATCGGAGACAGGAGCTACGCCAGCGGTGACTGACACCCAGACGCAGAAGGCAGATAATGGCGTGCTGGAGGAAAATGTCCGTTTTTATAATGCAGGGACATGTGACATGGACATCCTATCACACTTGCTGTTGCTTCTCTGGCTAAAAGTCCACTTAGCTGTGTGTGTGTCTGGGATTGGCTGACATGCTGGCCCACCCCACTACACGCGCGCGCTTAGGGAAGGAAGACAAGAAAAAAAAAAATGGCGATCACCATTATCCAAACAGCAGTGATCTGAATGCGCTGTTCCCGCACACTATATGCTGAAATTTCATAATAGTGTGAGTCGCAGATTGACTTACACTATTACAGCGGAAAGCCAGCTAGTAATTAGCTTGTCTTTTTGCTGCTAGAACCGTTCTCGAACGTATCTAGAACTATCGAGCTTTAGCAAAAAGCTCGAGTTCTAGTTCGATCTAGAACAGCCCCCAAAATCACTCGAGCCGCGAACTGGAGAACCATGAACCGCGCTCAACTCTACTGGACACTGGAGTCATCATAGAGTCCAACAGCCCATACGCATCTCCGATAGTGATCGCTCGGAAGAAGAATGGAGCTATTAGGATGTGTGTGGATTATCGCACCCTGAACAAACGCACTGTGCCTGATCAGTATACTGTGCCCAAGATTGACAAAGCTTTAGATTGCCTGCAGGGAAGCCAGTGGTTTTCTGTGTTAGATCTTCGGAGTGGATATTACCAGATACCCATGACCAAGGAGGATCAGGAGAAGACTGCTTTCATTTGCCCTATCGGTTACTATGAGTGTCAACAGATGCCGCAATGAGTGACCGGTGCCCCTGCTACTTTCCAGAGATGTATGGACAAGGTGATGGGAGACATGAACGTTTGTGAGGTCCTGGTTTACCTGGATGATCTGATTGTATTTGGCCACACCTTGGAAGAGCACAACCTGAGGTTATTTAAGGTGTTGGACCGGCTAGAGGAAGCTGGGCTAAAACTATCCCTCGACAAGTGCCTGTTCTGCCAGAAATCTGTGAAGTATGTAGGACACATTGTCAGCCGAGAAGGAATCTCCACGGATCCAGCCAAAATAGAAGCTGTGATGGAGTGGCCCAAACCCACCAAATTGGGGGAGCTTAGATCTTTTCTAGGTTTCAGCGGGTACTACAGAAGATTTGTGCCACAATATTCCAAGATCGCAAAGCCATTGACAGCCCTCACTCAAGGGTATCCCCCACCTCGAGGGACAGCTCGCTCCAAGAAACCTGCAACAAAAACCTACTTCAAGGTGAATGAGCCTTTCGGAGAGAGATGGACATCAGAGTGTGATGAAGCCTTTGAGAAACTCAAGTCCTGCTTGACCCAGGCACCTGTACTGGCCTATGCAGACCCCAACAAGCCATACGTACTTCATGTGGATGCTTCTTTTGATGGACTTGGAGCAGTCTTATACCAGGAGCACCATGGCGTCCTGCGGCCAGTCTATTACATCAGTCGTGGATTGTCTCCGAGTGAGCGCAATTACCCAGCACATAAACTGGAGTTCTTGGCCTTGAAATGGGTTGTGGTGGACAAGCTGCATGACCACCTCTATGGAGTGCATTTCCAAGTTCATACTGACAACAATCCACTGACCTATGTGAGGACTACAGCAAAGCTGGATGCTACTGGCTATAGATGGCTCACCGCGCTAGCTATATATGATTTCAGCCTGAAGTACTGACCTGGTGCCACCAACATCGATGCAGATGCTCTGTCCCGCCTGCCCAGGCAGATGGTGAATGAAGAAGAAGAAGCCTGGATTGAGGTTCCAGCCCCAGAGGTGAAAGCTATGTGTCATCGACATCAAGGAAGGATTGATCAATCAGGGGGCTGTGCTACCTTCTTAGGGGCTCCAGAGGAAGCTCTTCCACTATTGTTCGGTCAACTGACCAACGTTGATGCCAGCTCTCTGCCTCAACTGACTCAAAACCAGATTGAAAAGGCTCAACAGGAAGATCCTTCTGTGGGAGTTGTTCGATGGTGGGTGAAAAGGGGCCAAAGGCCTGAGAGGAATGCTCTGAAGACAAGAGTCTGTTCTCTTTACCCGACAGTTAGACTTTATGGTGGTGAAAAATGGATTGCTGCACCGCTAGGTCAAACGCCAAAATCGAAAAGTTCGTGTCCAGTTGGTGCTTCCTGCTCAGTTCCGTGAGATGGTCATAAGAGCACTGCATGACGATCATGGGCACCTTGGGGTGGAAAAGACCACCAGCTTCATAGCAGATCGGTTCTATTGGCCAAAGATGGAAGCTGACATTGAACAATACTGTAAATCCTGTAAGCGGTGTATCCTAAGGAAAACCTTACCTTCTCGGTCCACCCCCCTTGTCAACATCATCAGTGATGGCCCCCTTGATTTAGTGTGTATCGACTTCCTTTCCATTGAGCCTGATGAAGGAGACATCAGCAACGTTCTAGTGGTCACTGATCATTTCACAAGATATGCTCAAGCTTACACCACCAGAGATCAGAAGGCAACCACTGTGGCTAAAACCTTGTGGGAGAAATTCTTTGTGCATTATTGGCTGCCAGCACGCATCCATTCTGACCAAGGGAGAGATTTTGAGAGTCGGCTAATTAAGGAGTTCTGTGAGGTTTGTGGGATCAAGAAGTCCAGGACCACACCATTTCATCCGCAAGGAGACCCTCAGCCTGAAAGATTCAACCGTACCCTTCTTAACATGCTGGGCACTTTGGATTCAAAACAGAAAGGAAGGTGGAGTCGACACATAAGTCAATTAGTTTACGCCTACAACTGCACCAAAAATGAGTCAACAGGGCACTCGCCCTACTTCCTCATGTTTGGAAGGGAAGCCAGACTACCTGTGGATATTAGTTTTGGAGTGTCCCCTGGCAATTCATCTGGGAAGAACTATCTGAAGTATGTGTCACAGCTGAAGGAACAATTAAAGGAGGCCTACAAGTTGGCTGATGAGGCCTCTGGTCGATTCGGGAGGCGAAACAAAATGTACTACGACCGCAGAGTCCGGAACCAAGTCCTGCAACCTGGAGATAAGGTCCTCATCCGTCAGTTGGGCCTCCATGGAAAACACAAGCTTACTGATCGATGGCGTTCAGAACCTTATGTGGTGGTAGAAAAGTTGCATGGCATCCCAGACTACAGAGTGAAGCCTGAGAAAGGCGGGGAAGGGGGGTGTTAAGACCTATCATCGTCAGCATTTGCTACCTATAGGACAGAATGTCCGATTCCAGTCGCCACAACGCACCGAAGCCGATCCAACCACCCGATCTCACCGAAGTAGTCTTCGGCCGCCGCAAGCGACCCATCCTCTGGTCCCTCCTGAAGGTAGTGAGAGTGATTCCAGTAATGAATGTGGACCATGCTTCAGATGGACAAGTGACCCAGGCTCTGTAATTCCAGATCATACAGACCAACCAGCTGAAGAATTGTCCCAAGACGAGTGTGGTCCGGCACCAAGCCCATGTTGCGATCAGTCGGGGGAGAGTTTAGAAAATGCAGAGCTACCAAGTGAAGAGGTTGCTGTCATAGAGCCTGAAAGTCAAGAGCCTGGGGTCGATGAGGGGTCCCTGTTCCTGCCGTGCACACTCGTCCAAAACGGGACATTAGACCGCCCCATGATGCTGACATATGACCAGATGGGGCAAGTCACTGAGGTTCCTAGAGTAGTACACCCCTATTCCAACTATGTGTGGCCCTATTTCCCCCCTACAGCTATGTGGCCTGTGATTTGGGTGTAACTGGTTGTGGTGTTAGTCAGGATGCTTTATCACAAAATTTCCTTCCAGGTGGTGAGTCTTCATTTTTTGCTTGGGAGCCTACAGCGACTCACCAGGGGGAGAGTGTGACACCTGCTTTGGTAGCGATCTATAGCGTTCCACCCACATTCACCTCTACAGATGTTGCTTCTTTTGTGGAACTAGAGACTACTACAATTCCCAAGGTGCCTTGCAAATCTGGGGGAGGAGGAGACAGGACGGAGGGGTGGAAGGAAGTTGAGCCATCTTGGAGGCGAGAAGCTGCAACTCTGTGTGAGGAGAGACGGAGTGCAAAAGCTACAGGATGCACCATTAGTAGGAGCTGCTGTCTTCCAGGTTTACCCCGCCGAAGATGGATTTTGTCTGCTGTACCCACCACTCTCTGCCAGACATTGAATCCAGACGCCCCAGTATAAAATAGTCTGAGAGAACAGGCCTGCTGCAGACAGAAGTGAGTAGGACATTGCTGTGACTTGTAGTTCTACAGTTTGAGAAGTGTGCTGGAGCAAATTACAAGGCCTTGCTAGAGAGGACATTTGACTGCACTAACTGGGAGTTTGTATAGGACCAGCCCTGGGGAAATACTGCCTTCATTACTTTAAGTGCACCAACGTACTGCAAGCGCGCCAACATCCGCGGCAAATGGGGCCCCAATTTGGGACTGTGTCATTTGTTAGGCTGCAGCTGTTAGTTGGGTTAGTTGGTAGTTAGTAATTAGTCAGCAGACTGTGTGGTGTAGGTTAAAGAGGAAACATTACCCCTAACCTTCAGGTCTAGTACAAAGAGCCCCTCCTGCATTTTTGTAGAATACTGCATAACACTACCTGTCTTTTCACTGTTATTTGCTTTTACCCTGCAATTGCCATTTTTCATCCTCCTGCAAATAAACCTGTTAAGATTTCTAACCTCAGTAATTGTGAGTGTGTACGGAAGTGGGTAAGGGTTTCCCGAGTCGACCCCTAGCAGAAGACAAAGACCCTTCTGCATTCCACTAGAGCTCCTAGCAAGATTCGGGTGGAGGCACTGCGTCATATCAAGGTGAGAACTACCGAACACCCTGCCCCAGCGGCAAATTAAAGGGGTGTTACATTTATTAATACTCGGTGTCAGTGGCACTACTTGTGCCTCAAGGCCAGTACCTTCCTGTCAGCAACCTAGTGTAATTTTGGGGGCTTCAAATCTTACAGAACCTACATAGTGGCTTGCTCATATTAAAACACAGACTCTGTGTTACCCAATTTTTATTAATACTCGGTGTCAATGGCACTACTTGTGCCTCAAGGCCAGTACCTTCCTGTCAGCAACCTAGTGTAATTTTGGGGACTTCATATCTTACAGAACCTACATAGTGGCTTCCTTATATTAAAACACAGACTCTGTGTTACCCAATTTTTATTAATACTCGGTGTCCGCGGCATTACTTTTGCCTGAAGGCCAGCTCCTTGCTATCAGCAAACTAGCATCATTTTGGGGGCTTCATGTCTTACAGAACCTACATAGTGGCTTGCTCATATTAAAACACAGTCTCAGTGTTACCCAATTTTTATTAATACTCGGTGTCAGTGGCACTACTTGTGCCTCAAGGCCAGTACCTTCCTTTCAGCCACCTAGTGTAATTTTGGGGGCTTCATATCTTACAGAACCTACATAGTGGCTTGCTCATATTAAAACACAGTCTCAGTGTTTCCCAATTTTTATTAATACTCGGTGTTAGTGGCACTACTTGTGCCTCAAGGCCAGTACCTTCCTATCAGCAACGTAGTATAATTTTGGGAGCTTCATATCTTACACAACTTATTGTGGATAAATTGAACATGAACCCCTTAGGACTAGCCTTCACATACGTCATCCATCCTGAGAGATTGCCTTTTCTGGACTTGTTGGTGTCAATTGATCCAGATGGCAAACTCGGGACTACAATCTACAGGAAACCTACTGCCACAAATTCACTCCTCAGATGGGACAGCCACCACCCCCTGCCCCTCAGGCAGGGTTTCCCTAAGGGACAATACCTTCGCCTGAGAAGGAATTGTTCTGACCGGAGTGAATTTGTGGCTAAGGCTGCTGACCTGAGCTCCCGTTTTTTGGAGAAGTGCGCTGTGCGTTCCAACCTGAAACGCAAGGGGGCGGTACTCGTCGCACCGGTAGTTACCTTTGACGCCAGCATGGTGATGGCTAATGGATTCTATTACGCTTATAGTGAGTACCGTTTTCTGCAAATGTGTGTGTAATTACCTTGATTAAGGGAGTATAAAGGTATTGGATTATTCAGAGACTGTGCGCCACTGTTTGCCCAGTACACATAGGTTAATCACCGTTATTGGCCTGTGCTGATCCCTGCCATTGCAGGTTGATCTCCCCATTTTTTCCTCCATCTCCCCTGAGGAACTCTTGATATTGAGAGGGAAACGCGTCGGAAGGTTTTTCTCTTTTTTCTTTATGGTTGCGGGGCAGACATCTCATTTGGGTGCTGCCCTTGTCAGGGCGGAAGTCCATCCACGGGGCACGACAGGGGTTATTTACCACACTTGTCCACCCTATCGTTCCAGCCTGTGACCTCTCATTTTGGGACCGGTGTGCAGTCCAGCCCATGGATGAAGCTTGGGTGAGATCAAACCTATGTGTTGCCATGTGGCATTTTGTCTCTTGCACTACTTATGCACAAGCACTTTATCACTGTTTTTATTGTTAGATTAAAAGTTATGTTTTAGTCCCAGGGAAACCCAGCCTAGTGGATGATATCAGAGCCTGCACCCAGCAGAGCCACTGGCACCAACTCCTCTCCCATCACCATCCACGGTGGGAACACGGCGTCGCCTGGTGATACGGGAGTCAAAGATTCTCTGTACTTCATACTTCAGGTCACCCTTGACCAAAACAGAAGGAGGGGGGGCATGACTGTGTGAATGGGAAAATGATACAACTTGGAGGGACTTGTGGAACACGTTCCATATATTAAAAGACTGAGGGAGGTTCAAGCGGAAAGCTGTGGGATTAATGACCTTGATTATCTCATAAGGTCCAATAAATCTGGGACCCAGCTTAGCAGAAGGGACCTTGAGTTTAATATGACGAGTGGACAACCATACTTTATCCCCAACTCCAAGACTTGGGCCCTTGGAACGCCTCTTATTAGCAGCCGAAGCTTGACCACTCTCTGCCCTCTTCAAGTTCTCTTTCACCTCAGACCAGATAGCTTTCAGTTTGTCCACATTGCTTTCAGCCTCAGGAGTATCCACAGTAGCGGAAGAAAACGACCCAAAACGTGGACTTTCTGGAATAGGTAAGGACTGGAGAAATCCAGCTGGATGGGTATGGGGTGCCTTGGCTCGAGCACAAGTTTCACAGGCCAGTACATATTCTTTACATTCCTTTGCTACGGTTGGCCACCAAAAATTCGTGGTTACAAGTCGGAGGGTATTGCCTATCCTAGGATGACCTGCAAGGACAGAATTATGGGACTCCTGAAGTACCCGTAGATGAAGTGGGGGAGCGACAAACAGTTTACGGTCAGGAGTGGTTTCAGGGGCCTGGTCTTGGGCATACTGGAGCTCTTGCACTTGCTGTGCAAGTCCTTGAACCAAGCCAGACAGGGTCAGTACCTGGTTTATCACAGTTTGGAGAGAATCAATTTTGTTTTTTTGTTCGTGGGCCAGAGATAATATAACGCATGCCTGGAGCCACAGACACAGACTGGCTGTAAAGGGAGGCTAGAGAAAAGCCACTCACAAAGCAGGACCCCGAGAACTCTGACACCCTTTAACCCCTATACAAGGATTTGGAATTACACAGAGCCCCAGAGATCACCCCCTGTGGTAGGCTGTAGTCCATGGTGGTCAGGCAGGGTCAAAAACCAGGAAATGCTAAACAGGAACAGAATCGGCAGGCAAGGGCATAGTGAGGAGACAAAGCAGATGTCAAATCCAGAATTGGCAGCAAGGTACAAAATCGACAGGCAGGAGGGTAGTCAAAAAACAAGCAAAGGTTAGAGCACAGGAATCAATTACAAACAGCACATGAACCAGGAGTACAGAACTATCTCTGGCAGTGGTCAGATGACAGGAGGGGGAATAAGAAGGATGTGGTGTCTTCCCATTGGATGCAGCTGAATGATGGTAAACTTCAGCTGGAAGACACACACCACCTACAGTCAGCCAGTGGTACTGCAGGTCCCAGGGAAACCCAGCCTAGTGGATGAGTGGAGCCTGCACCCAGCAGAGCCACTGGCATCGACTCTTCTCTCATCACCATCCACAGTGGGAACACGGCGTCGCCTGGTGATCGGAGCAGAAGTTGCAGAGGCGGACTCCGGGGGGAACCATGACAGTGGGAAAGCACTCTTGCGCCCTGAACAGTGCGAACAGGTAATGAGTTGGATAGCAGAAAATGCCTCCAGTTACTTGTCGAGTAGCAAATCGCAAGGGCCCACACAGACAGACTTGAGTAGCCAAGAGGCTAGGCCATCAAATCCTCAGCCTGGTCCTCCTTCCTCACAACATCAGTATTCCAAGGAAACATATGACACCAAAGCAGGTTACTCTGAGGAACTGTTTACGGGATCCTTTGACCTTTCACCGCGCAACACTACCAACGCAGGTGAGGCCGTGGTGTGCAGTAATGCACAGATCTTTGAGAATCCAAGGCCAGAAGAAAGTCATGTTGTTGGACGTGACATGCTGGGCAATCAGGTGGAAGTGTTGGAGGATGATGAAACACAGTTGCCCTCAGGTCAGCCTGAAACCTCCATTACCAAAGATGTTGACCTTCAGGAATTTGAAGATGACCTGGTCGATGATGAGGTGAATGATCCAACATGGACGGGTGGCATGGATTGTGAGAGCAGCAGTGCAGAGGAGCATGTGCCCATAGTCCGCAAAAAGGCTGTAAGAGATAGGGTTCGACCACTGCCAGAGGTCAATCAACTGTGCACATGACACCACCACCTGTGGCATCTCAGAGTCCAAGGGTCCGGGCACCACCTGTGCCATCTCAGAGTCCAAGGGTCCGTGGTGCGATTGTGTGGGAGTTTTTTTCCAAGAGTCCTTCGGACCAAACGGTTTCCATTTGTCAAATCTGTCAGACCAAGCTTAGCAGAGACAGAAATACTTCCAGCTTGGGCACCTCCAGCATGAGAAACCATATGTTAGCCAAGCACACCACTAGGTGGTTGATGGCTCTAGGTGAAAAACAAGATTCCCAGACTCAAAACTCTGCTACTTCCCCTGGGCTGCCTGCTTCCCAAACTGGTGTGCAAGTTGGTGGCGCTGATGCCTCCTTCTCCCAACTTGATGCTGGCAAAACTCAATCATCAATGACCACATCTGCTTCAGTGTCTCAGCGTTCCGTTCAGTTGCCCATACCAGAGACCTTCGAAAAGAAGTGAAAATACACCATTACACACCCAAGGGCAGAAACCATAACTGCACACATTGCACGATTGATAGCCCTTGAGATGTTGCCGTATCGGCTTGTGGGAACAGAGGCTTTCCGCGACCTTTTGCCTGTATTAGAACATTGGTACTCTGTTCCTAGCTACCACTAATTTTCTCGTTGTGCCGTCCCCGCGCTCCACAATCACGTGTCCGTAAACATTAAACGGGCACTCACCAATGCCATAAAAGGGAAGGTCCACTTAACCATAGACACATGGACAAGCGGAAGTGGACAGGGATGCTACATCTCACTGATGGCACACTGGGTGAACCTGGTGGCGGCTGGTACAGAGTCTGGGCCGGCAACATCCCATATTGTTCCCACACCTAGAATAGCGGGGCCCACTTCAATCACAGTTTCAATAGCCTCCTACACAGCAACAACTCCCTCTTCCTCCTATTCTTCATCTGGCTCCTGTACATCCTCCTCAACATCCGCCGGTGTCCAACCATCGAGATTATTCCCCAGCTGGGATCTCTGCAGCACTGCCTCGGCTAAGCGGCAACACGCTCTACTGAAGCTCATCTGTATCGGTGAGAAATCACACTTGGCACCTGAGCTTTTGAAAGCAATAACTGAGCAGACAGATGAGTGGCTTGAGCCATTGGCCCTCCATCCAGGGATGGTAGTGTGCAATAATGGTCGTAATCTGGTGGCGGCTTTATAGCTTGGAAAGCTTGTACACGTTCCTTGTATGGCCCACGTTGTAAATTTAGTAGTTCAAGAAATACCCTGGGATACCAGACCTACTTACCAAGGTACGACGTATTAGCGCACATTTCCGCAAGTCATCTCCCTCTTTTGCTGGCCTGGCAGTGCTGCAGCAGTGCTTTAGCAGCGCTTACACTTGCCTTGTCACAGACTAATATGTGACCTCCCTACGAGATGGAATTCAACCGATCATATGTTGGCCAGGATCCATGAGCAGCAGAGGGCAGTATCCCAATTCCAGCTGGAACATGCCCGTCAGACGCAGCTGCCAGACATAAGTACTGCCGAGTGGGTGTGGATTGCAGACATTTGTCAGGTCTTGGAAAATTTTGATTACTGTACCAACATTGTGAGCAGTGATAATGCTGTTATCAGCATTACCATTCCAATGATTTGTTTATTGAAACGCTCTCTAAGTGGTCTGACTGACCAAAATGTTCATGCACCCGAGTTGTCTGTGGATCCAGACTTCACAATGGTTGCTAGTAATCCGCACAACCTCGGCCAACAAGCTTAGGCCACCTTTGCTCAGCATCATGAGGATGAGGATGAGGAGGATGATGAAGAACAGGAATGCTTTGAAGTTAGTAACCAAAGGATTGACAACCCAAGCTTGAGGGCTGTCCAGCATGGATGGCCTGAGGAGCAGCAGGAGGAGAAGAGAGAGACTGAGGAGGAGAGGAGGTTTAGGGAGACAGAATGTATTCTTAGCAGTGACACACAAAGGTTTCCAGTTCGGAGTCTGGGACACATGGCACAGTTCATGTCACACTGCCTTTCTCATGACTGTCCGCTAGTCCACATTTTGGCAGACAACAAATACTGGTTATGTACCTTCCTTGACCCACGCTACAAAGACAAATTCGCTTTGCTACTTGTCGAAGGCAGATAAGGATTGTACTACGGAAACATTCAAGAGGGCTATAGTGGAGCAGTTGATGAAACGATTGCCCTCAGATCATGCTGGCATCAGAGGTAGCATTTCATATCATGCAACAGGATTAAAAGAGAGGGCTATGCATAGTAGGAGCAACACAGGAGGGGGACTAATGTGCCAAAACTGGTCCATTTTCCACAAACCGTCAACTGCGAATCAGATAACGGTTGGGGGAACTATGACAAGGAGGGAACAGCTAAGTATGATGGTGAGGAACTAGGTAGGTGATTATATCAGCGTGCTTTCAGAGTCTACTGTTCCCTTTAACTATTGGGTTTCCAAGCTCAAAACTTAGCCAGACCTCGCCTTATATGCTTTGGAAGTGCTAGCTTGCCCTGCTGCAAGTGTGTTCTCTGAGCGTGTTTTCAGTTCAGCGGGGTCAATAATAACAGATAGTCACACACGACTATCCACGGAAAGTGCAGACAGTTTGATGATGATCAAAATGAACCATGGATGGATTGCCCCAGAGTATCTCAGGCTACCTGTTAACAAGACCAAATAATATGTGTAGCTCCAAAATTTGGATTTCTTAAGTTCAAATAAGTTGTTTCTCATTCAAGACTATTTTGTATTCTATCATCTAATGACACCACATGACTAACGTAACTTGTTATGCTTGTTATGCTGCTGCAATGTAATTGTTTGGCCCAATCACCCAGGGCAATATTTTTCAAGCCTTTGTACATTATGCATTGGCACAACCACTGTCAAGGCTACACTGTCTAGAACAATTGGTCAGGCAGTCTCTATTTGTGCTCTTTATTGATGCTGTACTCCACGGTGTGTTACACATGACCCCTGCAAAATCAGATTTTTTCTTAGCTCCTTGGCATGTTATGCCCTTTTGCTTATCCTACCAACTTTTTTTAAAATAAGCTGTTGGGAGCTGTTGGGAGTACCTTTATGATGCAGTGCTCCATGGTGTCTGAACCATTATTCTATGGGGAAACTGAATGTATTAAACTCCTTGGCATATTATGCTCTGTTGCTTATCCTACTATTTTTTTTTTTAAAAAAAAACTATAGGAAGTACCTACTGATGCAGTGCTCCATGGTGTCTGAACCATTATCCCCTGGGGAATGTATTAAACTCCTTGGCATGTTATGCTCTGTTGCAAATCCTACCAATTTGTTTAAAAAAAAGCTTTTGGAGTACTTACTGATGCAGTGCTCCATGGTGTCTGAACCATTATACCCTGGGGAAACTGAATGTATTAAACTCCTTGGCATGTTATGCTCTGTTGCAAATCCTACCATTTTTTTAAAAAAAAAAAAAAAAAAGCTTTTGGGAGTACTTACTGATGCAGTGCTCTATGGTGTCTGAACCATTATCCCCTGGGGAAACTGAATGTATTAAACTCCTTGGCATGTTATGCCCTGTTGCTTATCCTACCATTTTTTTTTTAAAAAAAGCTGTTGGGAGTACCTTATGATGCTTTGCTACATGGTGTCTGAACCACTGCACTTTAGGGGAACTGAATTTATTAAACTTCTTGCCATGTTATGCCCTGTTGCAAATCCTACCAATTTTTTTTTAAAAAAGCTGTTGGGAGTACCTTCTGATGCAGTGCTCCGTAGTGTCTGAACCATTATCCCCTGGGGAAACTGAATTTTTTAAAATCTTCGGTGTTAGCTAGTGGAATAAAGCCTGCGTTCCAGAGTGAAACAACTGCCACTTCCACGGTGCTGCATGCGTCACAAACTGCAGTCTAGGAAGTAGGCGGTGATGCCTCCTGCTCCCAACCTGCTTTTGGTCAGATGCAATCATCATCAATGACATCAGCTTCGATGTCCCAGTATTCCATTCAGTTGTCCATACCACAAACCTTCGAAAAGAAGTGAAAATACCCCGTTACGCACCCAAGGGCAGAAACCATAACTGCACACATTGCACGATTGATAGCCCTTGAGATGTTGCCATATCGGCTTGTGGGAACAGAGGCTTTCCGCGACCTTTTGGTGGTGTTAGAAACTGAATTTATTAAACTCCTTGGCATGTTATGCCCTTTTGCAAATCCTACCAATTTTTGAAAATAAGCTGTTGGGAGCTGTTGGGAGTGCCTTGTGATGCTGTGCTCCATGGTGTCTGATCCATTATCCCCTGGGGAAACTGAATGTATTAAACTCCTTGGCATGTTCTGCTCTGTTGCAAATCCTACCAATTTTTTTTAAAAAAGCTTTTGGGAGTACTTACTGATGCAGTGCTCCATGGTGTCTACACCATTATCCCCTGGGGGAACTGAATTTATTAAACTCCTTGGCATGTTATAACCTGTTGCTTATCCTACCAATTTTTTAAAAAAAAAGCTGTTGGGAGTACCTGATGATGCTTTGCTACATGGTGTCTCAACCATTACACCCTAGGGGAACTGAATGTATTAAACTCCTTGGCATGTTATGCCCTGTTGCAAATCCTACCAATTTTTTAAAAAAAATCTGTTGAGAGTACCTTCTGATGCTGTGCTACATGGTGTTTGAACCATTTTTCCCTGGGGAAACTGTTTTTTTTTTTAAATCCTTGATGTTAGTTAGTGGAGTAAAGCCTGAGTTACAAAGTGAAACAACTGCCACTTCCACGGTGCTGCACGCTTCACAAACTGCGGTCAAGGAAGCAGACGATGATGCCTTTTGCTCCCAACCTGCTTTCGGTCAGAGGCAATCATCATCAACGACATCAGCTTCGATGTCCCAGCGTGGCGTTCGTTTGTCCATAGAACATACAGTACATTTCTGAATGATTTTAATAGAATTTGAATAGAGGGCCACGGGAGCCTTTGGTGTTGGTGGAGGATGAGGAGGGCATGGCCAACACCCAAATGGCCACATTGGCAATAGCATTATAAAGTGTTATGGAGTACGTATTTTAACTATCACACTAATGATATAGGGGACGCAGAAAACAACAAATTACTGCCATCCCCCCAATGCATGTTACAGGGCCCACCTGAGAGCCCTAAGAAGTCTGAGATTTGAGGACAGCCAGTGGCCCTTCCTACATTTGAGTAGAGGGCCACTGGAGTCGGTGGTGCTGGTGGAGGAGGAGGAGGGCAAGGTCAACATCCCAATGGGCACATTGTAGCTAACCTTTTAAAGTGCTGTCAAATATATCCCAAAAAAGGAGATGCGAGACAGACACCAATATAATGTATAAGTTACAGCCCTTTCTAATCGAAAAAGGAAAAATGTAAAAAACGAAATATGTGAACATATGCTAAAGTGTTTTTTTGGGAGGTTGGGGCTTGATTTGACGTTTTATTACAGTTATTAGGCACTAGAAACTGATTCTTAGCAATATCCCCTCTTCTACTTTGGTTTGAGAGCTGTTCTGGTGACTATGTAAATGCCGCGTGCTGCTCTGACCACGTTATTTAAAGACACCAGAAATGCAGTGAGGCACCTTTTACAGGCTGTGCCTATACTGTTTCAGCCTTTTCCCATCCATTTCAGCCTTTTCCTCAGTCACCACAGGTCACCGACAGGTCCGACGTAAAATTATTCTGGTTTCCCATAGACTTACATTGGGAGTCGAATATTCGCGAATACTCGAATAGCGGCGAGGTATTCGCCAGATATTCGTCGAAGCGAATAATTGGGTATTCGATCATCCCTATTTAGTACCTATTGTTTTGCGCTCACGTAAACGTCTATCAATCTGAATGGCTAAAGTCATAGAGGCATCGAGACCAGAAGGGATAAGAAATCCCACCATAACATCCTTAACTGTATTCGCGAGACCCTTCCGAAAATGTGCCTCAAGTGCATCATCATTATATTTAGTAAGAACTGCCCACTTTCTGAATTTCTGACAAAAAATTTCAGCGGAATCCTGACCTTAGATCAAAGGCAACAAGGCCTTCTCAGCTTGATCAATCACATTGGGTTCATCATACAACAATCCCAGGACCTGAAAAAAGGAATCCACAGTAGCAAGAATCGGGTCATCAGGAGCCAAAGAAAAGGCCCAGTCCTGAGGGTCACTACGCAACAAGGAGATAACAATCCTAACCTGCTGCACGGGACTCCCTAAGGACTTACGTCTTAAGGCAAAAAATAATTTACAATTATTTTTAAAGTTCAGGAATTTAGACCTATTCCCCGAGAAAAATTCAGGAACAGGAATTTTAGGTTCTAAAACAGGTGTCTGTCTAAAGGCTGCTTTACACGCAGCGACATCGCTAGCGATGTCGCTAGCGAAAGCACCCGCCCCCGTCATTTGTACGTCACGGGCAAACTTACTACACTTTACAGATAGAAATGAGGAAACCTATCTTGCCTCAGATCAGTCCCCAAAGGAATAGCAAGCCCCCAACATATAGAGCCAACGGTGATGTAAGAAAACACAGATAGGACATATAGATTAGCAAAGGTGAGACCTGACTTTCTAGCTACAACAGGAAAGGAAAGAAAATTGATTGCGGTCAGTGCAAAACCCTGTGGAAAAATACCAATCTCCTGATATACAAAACCCTGAGCCCACACAGTCTCTTCCCACTATATCAGGTACTCTTGTAAATAATGGTAGAAACAAAATACCAAAAAAACACAAGAAATACAAAAGTGCAAATAATCAATTAGAACAGGGAGAATCTCCCTTTTCTTGCAGTGGGGCTTGCAGAGCGGGAACCCCCATGCTCCTCAAAACAGAAAGACAATTCCTCTCCTGCAAGAAAACAGACCTAAAGCAAAATGAAAAGAGACACTAACACCCTTAGGTGTGGATCATGCAATAAAGCAAAAAACATGCAACTTATCTGGAATGGTACAAGCACAGGATAAATGGAAGGACAAACTCCAAGCCAATTCAGAGACTGAGGAAAAACATCTATCACCGGCCCCAGCCAGCAGACACAGCTCTTCTATATACCCCAGGCTGATCTGCAATTGGACTTCCCAAACTCCCAATTAACTCCCACACCTGTTGAGTCACAGTCAGGTTCACCCCCAGTCCTGACCACCAGAGGGAGCTCCAAACCATCACCCCCTCGCATGACAGTCACAACACAATTCCCTGTGGTGACTGAGCCTCAGGAGTGCCACACTTTCACTGCTTGGAGAGCCCGTGAACCAATCAGTAGGGAAGGTGCCAAAGTCTGTGCATCCTTTAGAAGCAGGGAAACAACAATACCCACCCTCTGTTCCTCATTGCCAGAGGAACGTGGGCGCAGTCTGAAGTACAGCTTACACCCCTCTCTGAACCTCATGAAATTGTCATTTCCCCTAGAAAATCTGTCAAGTAGCGGAATTTTAGGAATCCAAGAAAAAAACAGTCAGTTTAATTTTTTTTTTTTTAAATTGCTGCTGTTTATAATGTCACAGCTGGGGATAGAACCCACCATAAAGTAGTACCGACCATAAATTACAACACACAGGAGGAAGGGAGAAGGAATGCCTTATAGCTTGGGAATGGGGAATGTGGTGACCCCTGACTATGACCTGCAGCTCAACCTCACAGTCCTAACAGACCCTATACAGGTTTCGCACCTGTTGCCAAGTTGGAATACCTGGGGGGCTATTTCACCCTAGCAAATGGACCCTAAGTAAGGATGGAGGGTATGAGTTCTTTATCAACACTACTATCACTAAAGGAGGACACATGGGAACAACAATACAGGGGAAACACAACATCTATCACCAGAGCCCTGGTAGATAGCAAAGATGACACTTATCTGAGCTGCAGCAACCACAGGAGTCTGGTGCAACAGAACAACACAACTTCTCTACAGTTCAGTTAGGAACAAATTATAAACCGCACCTGTACCACCCCCGTAGCAGCGGCCGAGCAGCTCGGATCCAGAGCGGCGGTGGCTGGAGGGGTCTCCGCGCAGACGCTCGAATTAAAAAAGGAGTGGGGGAGTGCGTACACGGGATTAGGAAAGTTTGTGATGCCACCCACGGTGCGTGGTAAGTTGAGGTACCACCGCTGCTGTTGGGGATGCCCGGTGGCGGTGGTATGGCAGCTAGGTGTGTTAACCCCTCCATGGGTAGGGTTTTTTTGCCGCGGTAGCGCGGTGATGGTGGCGTAGGGGTGCCGTTGGGAAGTAGGAGAAGGGTTTTCAGTGTACTCACTCAGTCCAGAAATAACCAAACCGACAGCTTGTAAACCAAAGTTTCGAGCACCACTGCGACTGGGAGGCAGCACGCTTGGGTCCGTGTCCTTGGTGTTGCGGTTAGTCTGTGGCCCTCTCCTTGGCACCTGTGTTTCCTCTTTTGGACCCTCAAGCCTGAAACATTTCGGATCCCGCTCACCCGTATGGCTAACGGAGTGAGCTTGCTCTCATGGTTCAAGCATAGGATTTCTTTGGACTGTATTGGGAAAGTCCTATCCCATCGGTGTGCTAGTACCCCGATTTTGGAGTGGGTTGGGGATGACACTTGAAGTCTTCACCTCCGTTGGGTAAATTGTCGGATTGCGTGAAGTTACTTCCCGGCCTAGGGTCCACGTACCCCGTCATGCCCGGGCCCCTGCCCGATGATAGCTCAAGGCCGCCGGCCGCCCTCCTCGGCAGCCCGTGCCCCCTGACACTATCCACTGCAATCGGGGTTCCAGCTCCTACCAGGCCCAGACCAACGTCTGCCACCTAGTACTCAGGAGCCTTGCTCCTCCTGTGACCTCTTCTCTCTCGAGAGAGTCACTTCACCTCCTCCTCTCTTGCTCCACTCTGCTTGACTCTGCTCAACTGTCACTTTTTTCACTCTCCCCTACCAACCCCCCATGTGGGCGGCCCTATTCCCTTCAGGCCCCCCAATGGTGAGTCTGGTGGGTATAGTGCAAAGTGTTCCTAGGGTTTTGATTGGCTCAGCTGTTTGCAACACCAAAGGACCAGGACCCGTAACCAAGGAGGGTGGATACCATGCTGAAGGGCAGATTGCACAGTACCCTGTGATGACCTGATAGGCCAGGGCGTAACACACAAATATTCGTAGAGGGAAGATTATAAAGGAAGTCAGAGGCTGGCAACATAGATGAGAAACTGACGGTTTCCCAGGGTCCTAGAGTCTGCAACTGCAGAAATAAGAAACTGTCGGATAACAACATGTGCTGCCAATCTCTGGGATTTTCTTACACTCGCTGCCACAGAATTGTCAACCGGCCTTGACACATCCGTGACAGGTATCCATGGTTACGACCACGAGCAACTAAGTAACTAAATGTAACTGTATGAGAGGACGTAGCCATGGACACCTAAGCTGCAATGCACTGCACATAAGGTATGAAACATAGCTATATCAGGAGAACATTTTCAATTTGAGGTATTTGCTTTTATTATTATTATCATTATGATGCTTACTATATATTGGGATAGAATCTTGGAGAATGGAAAACCAATTTAATGGAAACAAGACATCAAAAAGTTTAAGGCATATCTTTAGTATGCACTAATCAATTATTTTTGTTAATCGCCTCTTGGTCCTTTACAGCCTCTGCCTATACTACCGGAACTTTGGACTGAAATATCCATGAAGCAATACCTTCAGATTTTCCCTAATCAGCAGCGAGATAAGTGTCCAGATTTGCTTCCTGTGGCCAAATTCTCCCCAAACTGTTGAGGGTAAATTACCTTTAATAGAGTCTAAGGTTGTGAGTAGAGTTGAGCGCGGTTCGCGGTTCGCGGTTCTCCAGTTCTAGGCTCGAGTGATTTTGGGGCCTGTTCTAGATCGAACTAGAACTCGAGCTTTTTGCAAAAGCTCGATAGTTCTAGAAACGTTCGAGAACGGTTCTAGCAGCAAAAAAACAGCTAATTCCTAGCTGGCTTTCCGCTGTAATAGTGTAAGTCACTCTGTGACTCACACTATTATGACATTTCAGTGTATAGTGTGCGTGAACAGCGCCTTCAGATCACTGCTGTTTGTATAATGGCGATCGCCATTTTTTTTTTTTTTCCTTGTCTTCCTTCCCTAAGCGCGCGCGTCTTGTGGGGCGGGCCAGCATGTCAGCCAATCCCAGACACACACACAGCTAAGTGGACTTTTAGCCAGAGAAGCAACAGCATGTGTGATAGGATGTCCATGTCACATGTCCCTGCATTATAAAACCGGACATTTTCCTCCAGGACGCCATTATCTCTTCTGCGTCCTTGGTGTCAGACATCATTGGCGCAGCTCCATCCTGAGTCCTATCGCTGATACAGCTGTATGCGCTCCATACACAGCGCTGGACAGCATAGGGATAGCACTTTCCATCAGTCCTTTTAAGGGCTCGTACCGGCAGGGTCAGAGCCGTAGGTGACAGGTCCTGAAAACAGCGACAGCGTCTGTGTAGCTAAGGTCAGGGATTTCGTCGCTGCATTTCCCCATTAGGAGGGAATAGAAAGGCAGGCTTCCATTCCTCTACCCAGAGACCCACAATCCTGGCACTGTACCCTCCTGTCCTCTGCACACTCCAACTCATTATAACTAAGCCATTATACTAGCAAACACTCAGTGTACCTAGTGGCATCCTAAACGTGGCTATTGGACTGTTGTCTAGTCACACTAGTGCAAAGACATTTGCAGCACCTCTACCTGCATTGCACACTCCAACTCATTATAACTAAGCCATTATACTAGCAAACACTCAGTGTACCTAGTGGCATCCTAAACGTGGCTATTGGACTTTGCTATAGTCCCACTAGTGCAAAGACATTTGCAGCACCTCTGCCTGCATTGCACACTCCAACTCATTATAACTAAGCCATTATACTAGCAAACACTCAGTGTACCTAGTGGCATCCTAAACGTGGCTATTGGACTTTGCTATAGTCCCACTAGTGCAAATACATTTGCAGCACCTCTGCCTGCATTGCACACTCCAACTCATTATAACTAAGCCATTATACTAGCAAACACTCAGTGTACCTAGTGGCATCCTAAATGTGGCTATTGGACTGTTGTCTAGTCACACTAGTGCAAAGACATTTGCAGCACCTCTACCTGCATTGCACACTCCAACTCATTATAACTAAGCCATTATACTAGCAAACACTCAGTGTACCTAGTGGCATCCTAAACGTGGCTATTGGACTGTTGTCTAGTCACGCTAGTGCAAAGACATTTGCAGCACCTCTACCTGCATTGCATACTCCAACTCATTATAACTAAGCTATTATACTAGCAAACACTCAGTGTACCTAGTGGCATCCTAAACGTGGCTATTGGACTTTGCTATAGTCCCACTAGTGCAAAGACATTTGCAGCACCTCTGCCTGCATTGCACACTCCAACTCATTATAACTAAGCCATTATACTAGCAAACACTCAGTGTACCTAGTGGCATCCTAAACGTGGCTATTGGCCTGTTGTCTAGTCACACTAGTGCAAAGACATTTGCAGCACCTCTACCTGCATTGCACACTCCAACTCATTATAACTAAGCCATTATACTAGCAAACACTCAGTGTACCTAGTGGCATCCTAAACGTGGCTATTGGACTGTTGTCTAGTCACACTAGTGCAAAGACATTTGCAGCACCTCTACCTGCATTGCACACTCCATCTCATTATAACTAAGCCATTATACTAGCAAACACTCAGTGTACCTAGTGGCATCCTAAACGTGGCTATTGAACACATTTTGGGTATGCAGAACCGCATAAGCGCGGTCATGCCAATTGTGAAGGAGCATTTACAGGAGGCTCAGGCCGCGCAAAGCGGCCGCTACAATAGACAAGCCACCGTGCGGACCTTTAATCCCGGGGATCGGGTGTTGGTATTGATTCCCACGGCGGAGAGTAAATTCCTGGCTCAGTGGCAAGGCCCCTACGAGATAAAGGAAAGAGTTGGGGTGGTTAACTACAAAGTATTGCAGCCCGGTAGGCGGAAACCTGAACAAATATACCATGTCAACCTATTAAAACCTTGGCAGGAACGGGAAAACCTGATGGCTGTTTTTCCCCACCTCCCTCCTCTTCGGGTCGTTCACATCCGGCTCCAGCGACCTCCGGAGAGGACGAACCGGAAGTAAGGATTGGAGAAGCCCTCACCAAGACACAGAGGCGAGAGGCCAGACGGTTGGTTCAGCAGAACCCCGATGTCTTCTCCGAGCTGCCCGGTAGGACCAGTCTGATACGACATGATATTGTCACCGAGCCCCACCTGAAGGTACGCCTGAAGTCATACCGGGTACCGGAGGCTCGACGACAAGCCATATCAGAGGAAGTAAAGTCAATGTTACGCCTGGGGGTCATCGAAAAATCCCGGAGTGAATGGGCTAGTCCGATTGTCCTAATACCAAAACCCGATGGCTCCTTAAGGTTCTGCAATGACTTTAGGAGATTGAACGAAATATCCAAGTTTGATCTCTACCCCATGCCCCGGGTGGATGAGCTGATTGATAGGCTGGGACAGGCGCGATACTTTACCACGCTCGACCTGACCAAGGGGTACTGGCAGGTGCCACTAACGGAGTCCGCCAAGGAGAAAACCGCTTTTGTTACGCCGGAGGGTCTCTTCCACTATGTTGTCTTGCCTTTTGGGTTACATGGCGCTCCGGCCACGTTCCAGAGGTTGATGGACTTAGTGCTGGAACCCCACCAGGCGTATGCTTCAGCGTACCTTGATGACATCATTATTTACAGCTCCGATTGGCAGACCCACTTGGAACAGGTACAAGCGGTGGTGGACGCGCTTCGAACAGCCGGATTGACAGCCAATCCCAAGAAATGTGCGTTGGGACTCACGGAAGCCCGCTACTTGGGCTACGTAATAGGCCAAGGAGTGATTAAGCCCCAAATTAACAAAGTGGAGGCGATCCAGAAGTGGCCTAGACCCCTGACCACGAAGCAGGTTAGGGCCTTCCTGGGTATCGTGGGGTACTACAGGAGGTTTGTAAAAGATTTTGCGGGACTATCAGCCCCCTTGACGGACCTTCTCAAAGGCAAGAAGTCCGTCATGGTGCACTGGACTCCGCAGGCCGAGGACTCCTTCCGCGCCCTGAAGGGGGTCCTGTGCGGACAGCCCGTTCTTGTAAACCCTGATTTCCGGAAAGAGTTCATAGTACAGACTGACGCCTCGGAGGTCGGCCTGGGGCAGTGCTGTCTCAGGTGGTTCAGGGGGTGGAACACCCCGTCACCTTCTTAAGTAGGAAGCTCACCCCTCCCGAGCGGAATTATAGCGTAGTGGAGAAGGAGTGTCTGGCGATCAAGTGGGCCTTGGAGTCCCTACGCTATTACCTGCTGGGACGGCAGTTTCGCTTGGTGACGGATCACTCTCCACTGGTCTGGATGAGGTCCGCCAAGGAACGGAATGCCCGGGTTACCCGGTGGTTCCTTTCTCTGCAGAACTTCCGGTTTACGGTTGAACACCGGGCCGGTAGGTTGCAGGGCAACGCCGATGCCTTGTCCCGCGGCCCGTGTTTGATGGCAGGAGTTCAACCCCGCACGCTTGAACTGAGGGGGGGGGTATGTGAGACTGTGACCGGGGTTATCTATGACGGCCGGTATGTCTCGCCCCGGTTGTGCTCACTCCATGATAATCCACTATAGGGTTAATGCTGTTTTCCCTACAGGCTGAAGGGAGGGATAAATAGATTCAGGAACAAGGGCAGGTGTGCCGGGTGTGAGGGAGTGATCACATCTCCCTGAGTTCTCTGCCGGAAAGGCACATATGTAATATTGTGGACTTTTTCTTTGGAATAAACCGTGTGCTGTGAACCTTGGTGCCTGGATCCCGTGTCTTCTGCAGCGCAGCCGACAACGCTACCTCACAACTAGCAAACACTCAGTGTACCTAGTGGCATCCTAAACGTGGCTATTGGACTTTGCTATAGTCCCACTAGTGCAAAGACATTTGCAGCACCTCTGCCTGCATTGCACACTCCAACTCATTATAACTAAGCCATTATACTAGCAAACACTCAGTGTACCTAGTGGCATCCTAAACGTGGCTATTGGACTGTTGTCTAGTCACACTAGTGCAAAGACATTTGCAGCACCTCTACCTGCATTGCACACTCCAACTCATTATAACTAAGCCATTATACTAGCAAACACTCAGTGTACCTAGTGGCATCCTAAACGTGGCTATTGGACTTTGCTATAGTCCCACTAGTGCAAAGACATTTGCAGCACCTCTGCCTGCATTGCACACTCCAACTCATTATAACTAAGCCATTATACTAGCAAACACTCAGTGTACCTAGTGGCATCCTAAACGTGGCTATTGGACTGTTGTCTAGTCACACTAGTGCAAAGACATTTGCAGCACCTCTACCTGCATTGCACACTCCAACTCATTATAACTAAGCCATTATACTAGCAAACACTCAGTGTACCTAGTGGCATCCTAAACATGGCTATTGGACTTTGCTATAGTCCCACTAGTGCAAAGACATTTGCAGCACCTCTGCCTGCATTGCACACTCCAACTCATTATAACTAAGCCATTATACTAGCAAACACTCAGTGTACCTAGTGGCATCCTAAACGTGGCTATTGGACTGTTGTCTAGTCACGCTAGTGCAAAGACATTTGCAGCACCTCTACCTGCATTGCACACTCCAACTCATTATAACTAAGCCATTATACTAGCAAACACTCAGTGTACCTAGTGGCATCCTAAACGTGGCTATTGGACTGTTGTCTAGTCACACTAGTGCAAAGACATTTGCAGCACCTCTACCTGCATTGCACACTCCAACTCATTATAACTAAGCCATTATACTAGCAATTTTTGCTGCCAGTTTAAGGGCCGTAGTTGCATTGTCAGGGATATTTATTCTTTATTATTCTGCTGTTAATAAAGCTAGACCACCACTGCAATCTACACCACCTCTCAATTTTTACTACCACATTTTCAGTGCACAATCTTGTCGCAATCAACATGAGTGGCAAAATGACAGATGCTGGTGGAAAGGGGAAGAGGCGTGGTGGAAAAGGCAAAAAAGGTTTTGTCCGTGGGGAAGGTGGCAAAGCTCCATTATCATCTGCTGAAGATAGACCATCTACCAGCAAAAGTAAGATGTCTACTACTTACCGTGGACAATCCGATGTGCTCCCTTTTTACGGACACGAACAACAGGAACAAAGGTAGATGATGGCCAAAAAAGGAAAATGCTTGAATGGATCTCAAGTGCTCCAACAAGTGCCCTCTCAGCCACTTCAAGTACCGCATCCAAAAAACACCAGTCCTCTGAGTTGTCATCCCAATCAAACTTGCTTTCTCCCAGCTCAGAAGTCTCCATCAGCCCTGCACAGTATGGTGGAACTGAGATGGCTGAGTCTGCAGAGCTGTTAAGTCACACTATAGCCTGGGAATCAGAGGTCTGTTCCCAAGCTACAGTGAGTACAGAACAGGAAATGGTCTGCAGTGATGACCAGAACCTTTGTGACTCTGATTCAGGCCGTGAGGACCAAGTTTCTGAGCATAATATTGACCCTTTGTCACAAACTGTAACACCTGTGGCTATAGACAATGAGGAACATACTGATGAAGATGAGACGCAGATACCCGATTGGGATGACAACTTAAATATTCGGTCAGGGCAAGAAGAGGCTTGGTCTGAGGGGGAGGGGAGTGCAAATACAACAATTGATGATGAAGTTCTAGATCCCACCTACTGTCAACCCACAGTCAGGCACTCGAGGAGGTCAACAGAGGTGGTGGAGGAGGATGCAACTGATGACGAAGTTACCTTGCGCCTTCCTGGACACAGTCGGAGTACTGGTAGCACATCTACAACTGCATCCTCAGCCACCACTCTGCCTCTGAGCATTATTCGGGGTGGATCAACAGGTCGCATGGCCTCTAAGCCTTGCCTAGCCTGGTCCTTTTTTGACATAGAAAAAGATCGCCCAAATTATGTGATCTGTAAAATTTGTCATGGTTCTCTTAGTAGAGGTCAAAACCTCAGCAGTTTGACAACTTCTTCCATGAATCGTCACATGAATAAATATCATATGGCCCGGTGGGAAGCTCACCGTGCTGCAATGCGGCCTAGCGGAGCGAACCATCCACCGCCTGCCCCTTCCAGTGCATCCGTGCGCTCGTCATCTTCTAGGACTGTGGGGACAGCTGTCACACCTGTTTTTCCACCCACAACTTCCACCACTGTAACCGCAACAGGCAGTTTGCTTGGTAGGTCGTCAGTTGGTTTGGAAGGGGAAACAAGTGAGTGTGTACAGCTCTCTCAGACATCGATAGCACCAACGTTGGATGAAGGCAACATCATGTCTCCGCCTGCACTTTCCTCACAAACCTGCATTTTTCCAGGGACACCCTACTCAACACCGTCTACACACAGCAGCCAGATCTCTGTCCCTCATATGTGGTCAAATAAAAGGCCACTTCCTGCGACCCATGACAAAGCTAAGAGGTTGACTCTATCCCTCTGTAAGCTGTTGGCTACCGAAATGCTGCCTTTCCGCCTAGTGGACACACAGGATTTTAGAGACCTTATGTCTGTCGCTGTGCCCCAGTACCAGATGCCTAGTCGCCACTACTTCTCTAAGAAAGGTGTGCCCGCGCTACACCAGCATGTCGCACACAACATCACCGCTTCCTTGAGAAACTCTGTGTGTGAACGGGTGCATTTCACCACCGATACTTGGACCAGTAAGCATGGACAGGGACGTTACATGTCGCTGACTGGGCACTGGGTAACTATGGTGATAGATGGTGAAGGGTCTGCTGCACAAGTCTTGCCGTCCCCACGACTTGTGTGTCAATCCTCTGTCTGTTCAAGTTCCGCCACTGCTTCTGCATCCTCCACCTCATCTGGCTCTTCCACCTCCGCCCCAAGCCTGCCTGGTCAGGCCACCAGCGTTCTCACTGCGCAGAAGGAATCACGCACCCCTCATTACTATGCTGGCAGCAGAGCGCAACGGCATCAGGCGGTCTTTAGCTTGACATGTCTTGGGAATAAGAGTCACACAGCTGAGGAGTTGTGGTCAGCTCTGCGGTCCGAGTTTAATAAATGGTTGTCTCCACTCAACCTGCAGCCTGGTAAGGCCGTGTGCGACAATGCTGCAAACCTGGGTGCGGCCCTTCGCCTGGGCAAGGTGACACACGTACTTTGTATGGCTCACGTGTTGACCCTTGTCGTCCAGAATTTTTTAACACAATATCCCGGCCTAGATGGCCTTCTGAACAGGGCACGAAAACTGTCTGCTCACTTCCGCCGTTCAAGCGCCGCAGCTGAGCGACTTGCATCGTTCCAGAAGTCTTTCGGCCTGCCGGTTCATCGCCTGAAATGCGATGTGGCGACACGCTGGAATTCAACTCTCCACATGTTACAGCGACTGTAGCAGCACCGCTGAGCCCTGGTGCAATACGTCATGACGTATAGCCTGGGCCAACGAGATGCAGAGGTGGGGCAGATCACCCTGATGGAGTGGTCTCAGATCAAGGACCTATGCACCCTTCTGCACAGTTTCGACATGGCGACGAATATGTTTAGCGCTGACAATGCCATTATCAGCATGACGATTCCAGTCATTTACATGCTGGAGCACACGCTAAACACTATTCGGAGTCAGGGGGTGGGACAACAGGAAGGAGATGAACTACAGGAGGATTCATATGCGCAAGACACAACAACATCACCAAGGTCCAGACGTTCATCATCACCAAGGCGCCAGGCATGGGACCATGGGGGACAGGGATCAACAAGGGCGCATGGTAGCAGGCGAGATGTTGAGGAAGGTGCAGGAGAACATGAAGAAATGGAGGACGAACTGTCCATGGACATGGAAGACTCAGCAGATGAGGGAGACCTTGGTCAAATTTCAGTTGAAAGAGGTTGGGGGGAGATGTCAGAGGAAGAAAGAACGGTTAGCACCTCTATGCCACAAACACAGCGTGGACTTGGTCCGCATGGCTGCGCAAGACACATGAGTGCCTTCTTGTTGCACTACCTCCAACATGACCCTCGTATTGTCAAAATTAGAAGTGATGATGACTACTGGCTTACCACACTATTAGATCCCCGGTACAAGTCCAAATTTTGTGACATAATTCCAGCCATAGAAAGGGACGCACGTATGCAGGAGTATCAGCAGAAGCTGTTACTCGATCTTAGATCGGCTTTTCCACCAAACAACCGTGCAGGTGCAGGGAGTGAATCTCCCAGTTGTAACTTGACAAACATGGGACGGTCTCGTCATCTTCAACAGTCTACCCATACCACTACGACTGTATCTGGTGCTGGTAACAGCAATTTTATGGAATCTTTTCATAATTTTTTTAGACCCTCCTTTGCAAGGCCACCAGAGACAACAAGTCTGACACATAGTCAACGGCTGGAGAGGATGATACAGGAGTATCTCCAAATGAACATCGATGCCATGACTTTGCAAATGGAGCCTTGCTCCTTTTGGGCTTCAAATCTAGAAAAATGGCCAGAGCTATCCAGTTATGCCTTGGAGATTTTGTCGTGTCCAGCTGCCAGCGTTGTCTCTGAACGTGTCTTCACTGCTGCTGGGTGTGTGCTGACAGATAAGCGCAAGCGTCTGTCCAGTGACAATGTGGACAGACTGACGTTCATCAAAATGAACAAGTCATGGATCCAGAAGGAATTTACTACCCCTGTGTCATCCTGGGGAGAGTAAATGCTTGTGGATTTGGAATGTGCTTGATGCAAATCTAGCTGTGAAGTGTACAACTAGGGCACAAGTGCTGCCACTGATGGGGTGTCTGTGTGGCCCAATTTTTGGAAAAAAGGGAGACTCCACTTGGAGTAACCCTTGCTTGCTGTGTTTTTAAAAGAAGCCAAGATGAACAGAGCTGGGATCAGGAAAGACTTTGCTACCTACCCCGGTGTCATCCTGGGGACGGATAAGAATGGCGTATTTTTGAATGTGCTTGATGCAAATCTAGCTGTGAATTGTACAACTGGGGCACAACTGCTGCCACTGAAGGGGTGGGTGTGTGTGGGACCCAATTTTTGGAAAAAAGGGAGACTCTGCTTGGAGTAACCCTTGCTTGCTGTGTTTTTAAAAGAAGCCAAGATGAACAGAGCTGGGATCAGGAAAGACTTTGCTACCTAAGCCGGTGTCATCCTGGGGACGGATAAGAATGGCGTATTTTTGAATGTGCTTGATGCAAATCTAGCTGTGAATTGTACAACTGGGGCACAACTGCTGCCACTGAAGGGGTGGGTGTGTGTGGGGCCCAATTTTTGGAAAAAAGGGAGACTCCGCTTGGAGTAACCCTTGCTTGCTGTGTTTTTAAAAGAAGCCAAGATGAACAGAGCTGGGATCAGGAAAGACTTTGCTACCTACTCTGGTGTCATCCTGGGGACGGTTAATTAGGCCGTATTTTTGAATGTGCTTGATGCAAATCAAAACATCATGTTTGCAACTAGGGCAGAAGTGCTGCCACTGATGGGGTGTCTGTGTGGCCCAATTTTTGGAAAAAAGGGAGACTCCGCTTGGAGTAACCCTTGCTTGCTGTGTTTTTAAAAGAAGCCAAGATGAACAGAGCTGGGATCAGGAAAGACTTTGCTACCTACCCCGGTGTCATCCTGGGGACGGATAAGAATGGCATATTTTTGAATGTGCTTGATGCAAATCTAGCTGTGAATTGTACAACTGGGGCACAACTGCTGCCACTGAAGGGGTGGGTGTGTGTGGGGCCCAATTTTTGGAAAAAAAGGGAGACTACGCTTGGAGTCACCTTGCGGTGTTTTACATGATTTTAGAAGGGCGTGCCATGCCTATATCTGTGTGTCCTCCTCTTTTTCCTTGTCCAGCTCTTTTGTTTTCGCATGAGTATATGTCCTTGTCACTTTCCCATTTGTTTGTGTTGTGAGTTGTTTGTCACCTTTTGGACACCTTTGAGGGTGTTTTCTAGGTGTTTTTATGTGTTTGTGAATGCCTGCCATTGTTTCCTATGCAGCTCGAGTTCGGTTCGTCGAACGTTCGACGAGCCGAACTCGAACGGGACCTCCGTTCGGCGAACCGACCTCGAGCCGAACCGGGACCGGTTCGCTCATCTCTAGTTGTGAGCCCTATCTGCCTTTGCCAACTCCATTCAAAAGTCGAATTTCTGTTGTGAATGGTGTCTCTTGAGATATTCATGACATTTAGGGTTTGCACAGACTGGCGTACAACATGACCAAGTACTATCCAATGTTTTATCAGATAGCCCTTGGCTCAATGTTGTATGGGGCAGTGCTGACCAGTGCCTTTTTCTCATTCCTAGTCAGCATGAGAAAAAAAACACTGTATTCTGTAACAGATGGTGCACGGTGCACACTCATTCACACCTATGGGTGTATGTAAATCATTTGAATGTAGTTTGATATACGGTGACATGGACAATGGAGAAGATGGCAAAATTATGTTCTCCAACTACCCCTCACCTGTGCTCCGATTCTCGCATGAAAGAATCAGAGGACACTGAATGACACTCAGCTCACACTCGCATCAGAGTTTGAGCTGAGTGTCATTTGCATAATGCATTTGATTCTCTTGCATGTGAGAATCATCGCTAGTGAGAGCGAGCCTGAGGTGCAATCCAATTTTTTCAGCTGTTGTGACTCGTGACTAAAGCAGAATACTGAAAAACATCAGTGACCTGTTCCCACAAGTGCTCCTGGTAATAAAATTTGGTCTTACACCAAAACCATTCATTTGAACAGTTGCTGCAGGAGACTGGCTCTAAGGTTCTTCAATCCACTCTAAATTGCTTAGCAAAAAAAATAGGTCACTCTCCTTTTGAAACTGCTTTCTGCTTTAAAATTGCTATTCACGTCTCCTTACTTCCTTCTTTGATTCTCTATAAATTTTTCTTTTTTCTAAATATGAAAATTGCCTCTTCAGAGATTAAAAGGACTTGAAATCTAGTGCCACCTATTGGAGGGCTTGATACATTGAGGATTGCTACTTCCAATCTTTTAACCTAAGTCATGGGGCAAGGCTTATTAAAGGGTTGATATTGACTTATGATTGCTACTTCCACGTTTTTCTCTTTGAAGAGGCAATTTGCATAGTTAATTCCCCAGAGGAGCATTGTAGGGCCTATACATTGATGAACAAAAGGGTAAAAATGTTTTGAACTTTTGACTCTTAGGTTCAACATCTCACCACCCACTACAGCTTTGACTGTGAGAGTACCATTAATTTATAGACAATCATGGCTATCTCATACCTAAATTTGACTTGCAACTATTTAGAATATAATTAGCATTAGTTACTGTTTTATCAGTTAGCATTGTTACTGTTTTGCTTCTGGTAGTATAAAACTCTTTTTCTTGCTGTATACTATAAATTACAACCTGTTCTCACATTCCCTAATAGCTCAATATGTTATTAGTTTGATTGCCAAGCAAAAAGTCACTGATTTGAAGTAGCAGGCATGAAGAAGATTTCCCAGGAAATGAGAAACCGCATTATCCAACTCATCAATAGTGATTTCTCAGCGAAGAAAATTGACAAATTGCATAATGTGAGTGCCATGACAGTTGGGAGAATAGGAAATGAAGTCCATCCATCCATTCAAAAGTGAAGTATGCAATGGTGGCCTGAAAACAGGTGAAGAAGCCTCAACTTCAATATCGTCATAAGAAGCATTGGCTCAAGTTTGCAAAAATGTACAAAAAGTAGATAGTAGAAGAAATGGGTGATTTCAAGGAATGAGACGAAAGTCAATAGACTTGTCTCTGATGGGTGAAAATGGGCCTCGAAGAAACAAGGGACAAAGGAAAAAAGGGGCTAATGGATCAAGTGTAGAAGGGTGACCGGTGCCCTGCAGCCCCCTGAAGACGTCATGGTTATTTTGTGTATTTATGTATGGGAAATGTTGTTTATATGTGTGTGCTCTTGTGTGGATTGTTTTCAGGCACTACTAGGTGTCCTGGTCCCTTAGCTTGGGGTTGGCATGGAGAACAAGGCTGAAGCAGTTAAAGGTTAAATCTGCCCAACAACAGTGAGCTGATATTAAGCCAAAACAGGAAATAGAACTCCATATCCAACAACCATAAATGATGGCAACCTCACCATATCAAAACTGAGAACCAAAAATTGAGTTTCCGCAAAAAACAAATCATTATCAAAAAAGTCTGTATATATTCAATATCTTTATTTTATCATAATTACAAATCAATTTTATTTATAAATAAAGTGCTGGTACCCACAGATTAAAAATTCCCTACCCCATAAAAACATACATAAGACAAGCTGGTGTAGTGTGGTACAAATAGATATGATTACAGAAGGAAATATTGCACAAATATATTGGACCCCTGGGTGCATGTAAAATCACACACATATTAACTCTGCTGAACACCACTACATCAATAATATAAAGTGCAAAATGCAGATATAAAAATGGGATGGCTAACCTGGCATAAATAAGGACACAATAGTTAGATCAAAAATTACAGTATACAGTTAGGTCCAGAAATATTTGGACAGTGACACAATTTTCACGAGTTGGGCGCTGCATGCCACCACATTGGATTTGAAATGAAATCTCTACAACAGAATTCAAGTGCAGATTGTAACGTTTAATTTGAAGGTTTGAACAAAAATATCTGATAGAAATTGTAGGAATTGTACACATTTCTTTACAAACACTCCACATTTTAGGAGGTCAAAAGTAATTGGACAAATAAACCAAACCCAAACAAAATATTTTTATTTTCAATATTTTGTTGCGAATCCTTTGGAGGCAATCACTGCCTTAAGTCTGGAACCCATGGACATCACCAAACGCTGGGTTTCCTCCTTCTTAATGCTTTGCCAGGCCTTTACAGCCGCAGCCTTCAGGTCTTGCTTGTTTGTGGATCTTTCCGTCTTAAGTCTGGATTTGAGCAAGGGAAATGCATGCTCAATTGGGTTAAGATCTGGTGATTGACTTGGCCATTGCAGAATGTTCCACTTTTTTGCACTCATGAACTCCTGGGTAGCTTTGGCTGTATGCTTGGGGTCATTGTCCATCTGTACTATGAAGCGCCGTCCGATCAACTTTGCGGCATTTGGCTGAATCTGGGCTGAAAGTATATCCCGGTACACTTCAGAATTCATCCGGCTACTCTTGTCTGCTGTTATGTCATCAATAAACACAAGTGACCCAGTGACATTGAAAGCCATGCATGCCCATGCCATCACGTTGCCTCCACCATGTTTTACAGAGGATGTGGTGTGCCTTGGATCATGTGCCGTTCCCTTTCTTCTCCAAACTTTTTTCTTCCCATCATTCTGGTACAGGTTGATCTTTGTCTCATCTATCCATAGAATACTTTTCCAGAACTGAGCTGGCTTCATGAGGTGTTTTTCAGCAAATTTAACTCTGGCCTGTCTATTTTTGGAATTGATGAATGGTTTGCATCTAGATGTGAACCCTTTGTATTTACTTTCATGGAGTCTTCTCTTTACTGTTGACTTAGAGACAGATACACCTACTTCACTGAGAGTGTTCTGGACTTCAGTTGATGTTGTGAACGGGTTCTTCTTCACCAAAGAAAGTATGCGGCGATCATCCACCACTGTTGTCATCCGTGGACGCCCAGGCCTTTTTGAGTTCCCAAGCTCACCAGTCAATTCCTTTTTTCTCAGAATGTACCCAACTGTTGATTTTGCTACTCCATGCATGTCTGCTATCTCTCTGATGTATTTTTTCTTTTTTTTCAGCCTTAGGATGTTCTGCGTCACCTCAATTGAGAGTTCCTTAGACCGCATATTGTCTGGTTACAGCAACAGCTTCCAAATGCAAAATCACACTCCTGTAATCAACCCCAGACCTTTTAACTACTTCATTGATTACAGGTTAACGAGGGAGACGCCTTCAGAGTTAATTACAGCCCTTAGAGTCCCTTGTCCAATTACTTTTGGTCCCTTGAAAAAGAGGAGGCTATGCATTACAGAGCTATGATTCCTAAACCCTTTCTCCGATTTGGATGTGAGAACTCTCATATTGCAGCTGGGAGTGTGCACTTTCAGCCCATATTATATATATAATTGTATTTCTGAACATGTTTTTGTAAACAGCTAAAATAACAAAACTTGTGTCACTGTCCAAATATTTCTGGACCTAACTGTATGTCCTATAAAGATAGTTGTATACCTTCAAGGCAAATTATGGGCAGAAAAGCAAGGGTTAATTCATCATAAATTATTACCCATATACATCAATGTTATCACCTGTCCTTGTACAAGTATGTACAATGTACCTTTTTGAGGCAAATTATAAACAGAAGCCGGGACCGTTGATTTATAACCAGCCACCCATAGGTTAGTGAGCGATGAGCACAGCAATAATTGGGATGCCCCAGGGATCAGACCACACTGCCCAGCACCTCGACGCGCGTTTCGCTTCTGCTTCGTCAGGAGGTGCTGGGGCAGTCAAAGGGTCACTCTTTTATATGAAGAAGGCCCACCTGAAGTCCTTCATGGCGCGCGTCGCAGGGCGGAAGCCGTGTCATCCACCACAGCCGGTGTCCCGGAAGACGCTGTGCGCATGCACAATAGGCGTCTCTCAATTGGGCGCCGGCCAGGGAGGAGAAACGGCCACCGACATGCAACGCGCGCACTGACGTCAGTGCGGCCAGCGGCCATATTAGAAGGGGGCAAAGGTAATGGCAGAGTAAATAATATGAAGTTAGACAACCTAACATATAGAACCATAGCGAACATGATTATATATAGGAGGAATACTTGAGCAGATCACAATAAAGGTGTATTAAATATAGGTGCACATATAGCACACATGTGCCAAACCATATATGGGCAAACAACTGCTCAATACTGACACCTAGAGGATAACTCCTCTTAAACACCAATAAACAATGTGAATTCCACCACTTCAGTGCGCGCATTGCATGTCAGTGGCCGTTTCTCTTCCCTTGCCGGGGCCCAAGTGAGAGACGCCTATTGTGCATGCGCACAGCGTCTTCCGGGACGCCGGCTGTGGTGGATGACGCGGCTTCCGCCCTGCGACGCGCACCATGAAGGACTTCAGGTGGACCTTCTTCATATAAAAGAGTGACCTTTTGACTGCCCCAGCACCTCCTGACGAAGTGGAAGCGAAACGCGCGTCGAGGTGCTGGGCAGTGTGGTCTGATCCCTGGGGCATCCCAATTATTGCTGTGCTCATCGCTCACTAACCTATGGGTGGCTGGTTATAAATCAACGGTCCCGGCTTCTGTTTATAATTTGCCTCAAAAAGGTACATTGTACATACTTGTACAAGGACATAGGATAACATTGATGTATATGAGTAATAATTTATGATGAATTAACCCTTGCTTTTCTGCCCATAATTTGCCTTGAAGGTATACAACTATCTTTATAGGACATATACTGTAATTTTTGATCTAACTATTGTGTCCTTATTTATGCCGGGTTAGCCATCCCATTTTTATATCTGCATTTTGCACTTTATATTATTGATGTAGTGGTGTTCAGCAGAGTTAATATATGTGTGATTTTACATGCACCCAGGGGTCCAATATATTTGTGCAATATTTCCTTCTGTAATCATATCTATTTGTACCACACTGCACCAGCTTGTCTTATGTATGTTTTTATGGGGTAGGGAATTTTAATTCTGTGGGTACCAGCACTTTATTTATAAATAAAATTGTTTTGTAATTATGATAAAATAAAGATATTGAATATATGCAGACTTTTTTGATAATGATTTGTTTTTTGCGCAAACTCAATTTTTGGTTCTCAACAGTGAGCTGATAGTTGGGATTAGTCAGATAGGAACACCGTTCAGTAGAGAGAAGAAGCTGTACCTGAGGGAGGTATAGTTAGAGAAACCCAGAGTAATTTGGCCAGACCCTCAGGGTCACCCCAGGAAACCCAGATCAACTAGACAAAGGAAACTGTTTAGTCGCCGGGTGCAGAAATAGACACGGAATGACCCTGAAGATGTGGGCCTTGATTCTAGTGGAATTTTCAGGAAGCAACTGACTCCAATAGGACCGGTCTAGTCATGAGTTAACATAGACCTGGGCAAGCAGATCGTCACAGAGACAGTGGTGAAGGAACTTCGTCTGGTAGTGTATCAAATCCCTGTGGGAGGGGACGCAATTAGATCCATGTGGTACTCCACGAATATACTAGCTGCCACTGTGCTGTTGCCGGTGGAAACAGATAGTCCTATAGTAGCCGGAGAGATGTGCAGGAGGGAGCAGTGTGCAGGAAAATGTGAAATGAAACGAAGCCATAACATACCTGTAACATTCAAGCTTTGTGCCCACAGTGGATGTGTTCCACAGAAACTGTGTAACTTATTCAGTAAAGAAGTGTTAAATGTTATCCTGTACTTTGCGTCTGAATTTGTCCTGAGAAGGAGAAGCTGCGGTGTCCCTAGTTGCACTGTGAAAGTGGCAGGAGTCCAGCACCGAAGAGAGATGCTGCCTAGAAGAAGGGGGTCACCTCTGCCCATGACTATAGCCCCCTGCCATCACCACAACATTTGGTGTAGTCGGCAGGATGAACTTAATATGCAAGAAGATGAAGATAACCTGACCCCCATTGCAGAAGATGTAACTCTGTGTTCAAAAATAATATTAGTGCCACTCAAGATAGTGAACGGCAGCGTGGACCCGAACATGGCGGTTTGTGACCGAAGGAGAAGTAACCCTGTCCTTCGTGGGTGCAGACAGCGCTCAATGGCGTGAGAACATACCCGGTCAGAGGAGTGGCAACCATGAAGAGGGGAGGTGCTGAAGATGAGGTCCGGCCTGGGTTGGGAGGATTCCACTGAAGACGAGTTCGGAGGAAGAGGAAGATCACACCCAGTGGAGGAGGCACCCGTGAACGAGGGGCGCGGCAGTCAAAGAGATGAGTGAGCTCCAGCGTGATCGAGAGGTGTGGCTGTGGGCATGGTCAGCGGGATGCATGGGTGACGTGGCAGGGCCCTGGCACTGGAAGAGGCGGGCCCTAGGATGCAAGAAGTGCGCATCGCCAAGCTGGCCGATGCCATCTTGTGTGAGATGGCGTGGAGAGAGGAGAATCCTCGAGCGCAATAGAGAGAGCAGGAATTCCAGGTGCCTAACCAGAAATGATCCGACTGATTACTCCGGGAGCAGCGACTGGTGAGCAGCCACAGTGGCGATCAGGAATGGAAGCGGAGCGGCCGGTGTACATCAGCTTAGGTGCCACCTCACACCCCGCTTTGGGCCTGGTCTGCAGTGAGCTGAAGATTCAGTGTTGGACCAAGATGCCAGCAGTGGGAGAGCAGAGTGAAGCGGAGGCTGTCCCCATGACCGGCCGTGGTCCTGAGAAGGAGAGAGATGTTCCGGCAGACTACCGGAGTATGCCTGTGCTGGAAGATGCGGACAGGAGCAGCACCATCTATGGACCTGTACCTCAATACTCCCGGGGAAGGGGAAATCTATTAAGCCCCATGTGCCCAGTTTGGCGGGACAGCCCGCCGACACCTTCCATGGAGCCATCAGTTAGTTGTGAGATCTGGCGGGGGCAAACAAGAGTGACACCCTTACCTTTTAGGGACTGGGATTCATCTCGGACCCTCCAAGACTTATAAGAAGGCCCGAAACAACTGGAAACCTGCTGTGAATGGTTTCAAGTTGAGAGAGGGGATTGGTTCTGAAGTACCCTTCTTGTTACTGAAAGTTGCAGGCTGGAGAGCCTTTGTTGAGGCCTAGAGTGTTGCCCAGTTGGCTTTAAAGGTCTGTGTGGAAAAGTTATGTAACAATGAGGGATGAATAATGGCCCTCATGGCCAGAAAGGCCAGGACTTTGTTTTGGGATTTTTGTTTTCCCTCTTCCACTGTATTTAGGATCAACTTTGAGCCCTCTGGGCTGGAGGAAGGTACTCCTCAGTCAAGGATTGGCCACTGTTAGAGACTTTGTTCCTTCCTATTTATGGACTTTGCCCTGGTCCTGTTTATGGACAGTGCATCTGTCCTGTTTATGGAAAAGCGGAAGGGAGGATGGAAGGAGAAATGGGACGTAGTGTTTAAAAGTAATGTGCCTTCAGAACTGGTTGGAAGATTTTTTTAGTGTTTTAAGGTCTTTACCACCACTGTTGCAGCGGGTGGGACATATGGACAGTACCATTTGGTGGTAAAGAGACTGTGCCCTTGGACTTGAAGGGTCACTACCGTCGGCCTTTAGGCCCATTTTTTCTGATAAACAGAACTGTTGTGTGCCTCCGGCATGGAAGGAAAAGGAGACATTGGGATGCCGGAGAAGCAAAGAATTTCTATAGCAATGTAAGGTTGTATTGGATGCATGATGTGCTTTTATGTTTTACAGGTGTTCACATTGTTCGGACAACCATGGTTAAAGAGGGAAGGAATGTAGGAGGGTGAACGGTGCCCTGCAGCTCCACTGAAGAAATTGTGTGATGACTTTGGTCTTGATAAAACACAGTGGACCTACACCAGCAGATGACATGGCTCCCCAAACCACCACTGATTGTGGAAACTTCACACTAGACCTCAACCAGCTTGGATTATGTGCCTCTCCACTCTTCTTCCAGACTCTGTGACCTTGATTTCCAAATGAAATGCAAAATTTACTTTCATCTGAAGGCAACATTTTGGACCATTGAGCAACAGTCCAGTTCTTTTTCTCCTTGACCCAGGTAAGACGCTTCTAGCATTGTCTATTGGTCGTGAGTGGCTTTACACAAGGAATGCAACAGTTGTAGCCCATGTGTGTGGTGGCTTTTGAAGCACTGACTCCAGCAGCAGTCCACTCCTTGTGAATCTCCCCCAAATTTTTGAATGGCCATTTCTTAACCATCCTAACAAGGTTGCGGTTATCCCCGTTGCTTGTGCACCTTATTCTACCACGCTTTTACCTTCCACTCAACTTTCCATTAATATGCTTTGATTCGGCACTCTGAACAGCCAGCTTCTTTAGCAATAACCTTTTATGGCTTACCCTCCTTGTGGAGTGTGTCAATGACTGCCTTCTGGACATCTGTCAAATCAGCAATCTTCCCTATGGTTGTGTAGCCTACTGAACAAGACTAAAGGGGGCTTTACACGCTACGATATCGTTAATGTTTTATCGTCGGGGTCACGTCGTTAGTGACGCACATCCGGCGTCATTAACGGTGTCGCAGCGTGTAACACCAGCGACCTTAAACGTCCTCCAAAGTGGTGAAAATCGTTCACCATGGAGAGGTCGTCATAAAACCAAAAATTGTTAATGGTTATTTAAAGATGTTGTTCCTCGTTCCTGCGGCAGCACACATCGCTGTGTATGACACCGCAGGAGCGAGGAACCTCACCTTACCTGCGTCCCGCCCGCAATGAGGAAGAAAGGAGGTGGTTGGGATGTTCGGCCCGCTCATCTCCGCCCCTCCACTTTGATTGGCTGGCCGCTTAGTGACGTCGCCGTGACGTTTCCATGACGCCGAACGCACCTCCCCCTTGAGGGAGGGATTGTTCGGCAGTCACAGCGCCGACGCCGACCACCTAAGTGCGTGTGACGCTGCGGCAGCGATCACACGACAATGTTCGCTGCGGCAGCGATCACACGATATGCATGCACGACGGGGGCGGGTGCTTTTGCGTACGATATCGCTAGCAATTGCTAGAAATATTGTAGCTTGTAAAGCCCACTTAAGGGACCATTTTCAACTCTTAAGGGTGCTTTACACGAGACGATCTATCGTGCGATAGATCGTCCGGATCACGGTTTTTGTTACGCACATCCGGCATCGCTTGCGACGTTGGGCTGTGTGACACCTTCGAGCGACACAGTATCTCTCACAAATTGTGAGTCGTGTACTCGTCGCTCGGTTTCATAATCTCGTTTAATTAAAATGGCGCCGGTTGCTCATCGTTCCCGGGGTAGCACACGCCGCTCCGTGTGACACCCCGGGAATGATGAACAGCAGCTTACATCCGTCCTGCGGCACCCGCCGACTATGCGGAAGGAAGGAGGTGGGCGGGATGTTTACATCCCGCTCATCTCCGCCCCTCCGCTTCTATTGGCCGGCCGCTGTGTGACGTCGCTGTGACGCCGAACGTCCCTCCCCCTTCAGGAAGAGGATATTCGCCGCCCACAGCGACGTCGCACAGCAGGTACCGTAAGTGCGTGTGACAGGGGTTAACGACTTTGTGCGCCGTGGGTAACTAATTGCCCGTGACGCACAAACAATGGGGGCGGGTACGATCGGTCGTGAAATTGCACGATAGATCGTACCGTGTAAAGCAGGCTTTAGGAAGCCTTTGCAGGTGTTTTGTGGTAATTATTCTAATTTTCTGAGATAAATGACATTTGGGTTTTCATTCGCTGTAAGCCATAATCATCTCAACATTAACAGAAATAAACATGTGAAATAGATCACTCTGTTTATAATCTCTCTATATAATATATGCGTTTCCCTTTGCATTGAATAACTGAAATAAATTAACTTTTTGATGATATTCTAATTTATTGAGATGCACCTGTATTTTTTAAAATCAGATCCCAAACATCTATCATTTTTTATTTTTCTAAATGTCACACTGGCATACGGTTCACCTCTTCCAGTGGCGTCCCCAGTCATCATGTCGTGCTCATATCTTCAGGCTTTTTTACAGTGAAATGACCACCAAAGGTCACAATTCTTTGGCTGGCAGCTTTTTTTCAGATCATCTTCATGTGACACGGAAGGTTTGTTCTTAGTTCATATTTCCCTTCACAGATGTCATGTGGATTCTCTCCCAGGCCATCACTTGGCTTTACACCTGACTCATTGATAGGAATTTCATCAATCAACTTAATGTTGATGGAGTTAGCTTCGATTTCCTGGTCTTTGGAATTTGGGACCTTATTCACTACACATGGTTTATACTATTTGACAGTACTTTCTGGGTTTCCACCTTGACTATAAATGGAAGGCTCGAGGTGATTAGTTAGAGGGTTATTTGGGGTTACACTTGTGGTGGCAATAGTATCATCAACACTAATCAATTTATTGTCTTCTCTTGAAGGTTTAGGTTGTCCTTTGTGGAGTTGTTTAAGTTTCATAGTTTCATAGTGTTTAAGGTTGAAGGTAGACTTAAGTCCATTGAGTTCAATCCATGACCTAACTTAACATGTTGATCCAGAGGAAGTTGTGATCTTTGTCTTGAATTGTCAAAATTCCCTCCAGATTACTGCTTTCTTCAGAAACATTGTGACTCCTCGTTGCCCTCATTTTTTGGCTATATGGCTGTGGCTGTGTTTATTAGGACACCTCTGTTCCCCTCGGTGTTACTGGGGCCCTAGCTTCTTGGGAGCCTGTCCCTCTTACAGCCTTCTGAAACTTCTGCTTCTTCTCTTTGGATCTTCTTGCTGCAGGGTTCATCCACTCTGGACCCCTCACTCATTGCTCCACACATGCCTTTGGGTTGTGTCTGCTCATTTTTTATTTTTCTGTAGACCATTGCATCAGGAGGGCTTATGTTTTGTGTGACAATCTGTAGTTTTCACTGGTATCCTTTTTTGAGTAAATACAATTTTTGAACACTTTTAAATTCATTATTTGTGGGCTCGATGAGCAACATCCTGCAATTCTGGTATATATGTTTATAATTTATTTTTTCTTATTCCATGAAGCATATTTGATAAATAATGAACTTTTTTATAGTATGGATCAATACAACTACAGTAACATCCAACATATATCAAATATACAGTATATCACAAAAGTGAGTACATCCCTCACATTTTTGTGAATATTTTATTATATCTTTTCATATAGCAACACTGAAGATGTGACACTTTGATGAAATATAACGTAGTTAGTGTTCAGCTTGTATGACAAAAAATTTGGTGTGCCCTCTAAATAACTCAACAACCACCTAGTAATAAGAAGCCGCTGGCAACAAAAGTGAGTACATCCCTAAGAGAAAATGACCAAATTGTTCCTAAAGTGTCAATTTTATTTTTGTGGCCACCATTATTTTCAAGCACTGCCTTATCTCTCTTGGCCATGGAGTTTATTATAGCTTCACAGGAGCCACTGGTGGATCTTAGAAACCTTAGAAACCTTGCGCTCCTCCAACTTCTGTTTGAGGATGCTCAATAGGGTTTAGGTCTGGTCATATGCTTGGCCAGTCCAGCACCTTTACTTTTACCTTCAGTTTCTTTAGCAAGGCAGTGGTCATCTTGGAAGTGTGTTTTCGGTCATTATCATGTTGTAATACTGCCCTGCGGCCCAGTTACCACAGGAAGTGGATCATGATCTGCTTCAGTGTGTCACAGTAAATGTTGCCAAAAAACAAACAGAAAAGGCCGAATGACTGTTTCATCTCGCTAGCCATCATACAGCCGCCCACGCTGTGAAAGTCCAACAAAAGTATAGAAAAGATTGGCACAAAAATCCTTTTGGAAAAAAAGAATATATATATATATATATATATATATATATATATATATATATATATATATATATATATTCAGTTAGGTCCAGAAATATTTGGACAGTGACACAAGTTTTGTTATTTTAGCTGTTTACAAAAACATGTTCAGAAATACAATTATATATATAATATGGGCTGAAAGTGCACACTCCCAGCTGCAATATGAGAGTTTTCACATCCAAATCGGAGAAAGGGTTTAGGAATCATAGCTCTGTAATGCATAGCCTCCTCTTTTTCAAGGGACCAAAAGTAATTGGACAAGGGACTCTAAGGGCTGCAATTAACTCTGAAGAAGTCTCCCTCGTTAACCTGTAATCAATGAAGTAGTTAAAAGGTCTGGGGTTGATTACAGGTGTGTGGTTTTGCATTTGGAAGCTGTTGCTGTGACCAGACAACATGCGGTCTAAGGAACTCTCAATTGAGGTGAAGCAGAACATCCTGAGGCTGAAAAAAAAGAAAAAATCCATCAGAGAGATAGCAGACATGCTTGGAGTAGCAAAATCAACAGTCGGGTACATTCTGAGAAAAAAGGAATTGACTGGTGAGCTTGGGAACTCAAAAAGGCCTGGGCGTCCACGGATGACAACAGTGGTGGATGCTCGCCGCATACTTTCTTTGGTGAAGAAGAACCCGTTCACAACATCAACTGAAGTCCAGAACACGCTCAGTGAAGTAGGTGTATCTGTCTCTAAGTCAACAGTAAAGAGAAGACTCCATGAAAGTAAATACAAAGGGTTCACATCTAGATGCAAACCATTCATCAATTCCAAAAACAGACAGGCCAGAGTTAAATTTGCTGAAAAACACCTCATGAAGCCAGCTCAGTTCTGGAAAAGTATTCTATGGACAGATGAGACAAAGATCAACCTGTACCAGAATGATGGGAAGAAAAAAGTTTGGAGAAGAAAGGGAACGGCACATGATCCAAGGCACACCACATCCTCTGTAAAACATGGTGGAGGCAACGTGATGGCATGGGCATGCATGGCTTTCAATGGCACTGGGTCAGTTGTGTTTATTGATGACATAACAGCAGACAAGAGTAGCCGGATGAATTCTGAAGTGTACCGGGATATACTTTCAGCCCAGATTCAGCCAAGTGCCGCAAAGTTGATCGGACGGCGCTTCATAGTACAGATGGACAATGACCCCAAGCATACAGCCAAAGCTACCCAGGAGTTCATGAGTGCAAAAAAGTGGAACATTCTGCAATGGCCAAGTCAATCACCAGATCTTAACCCAATTGAGCATGCATTTCACTTGCTCAAATCCAGACTTAAGATGGAAAGACCCACAAACAAGCAAGACCTGAAGGCTCTGGCTGTAAAGGCCTGGCAAAGCATTAAGAAGGAGGAAACCCAGCGTTTGGTGATGTCCATGGGTTCCAGACTTAAGGCAGTGATTGCCTCCAAAGGATTCGCAACAAAATATTGAAAATAAAAATATTTTGTTTGGGTTTGGTTTATTTGTCCAATTACTTTTGACCTCCTAAAATGTGGAGTGTTTGTAAAGAAATGTGTACAATTCCTACAATTTCTATCAGATATTTTTGTTCAAACCTTCAAATTAAACGTTACAATCTGCACTTGAATTCTGTTGTAGAGGTTTCATTTCAAATCCAATGCGGTGGCATGCAGAGCCCAACTCGCGAAAATTGTGTCACTGTCCAAATATTTCTGGACCTAACTGTATATGTGTATATAGAGATATATAGTATATATAGATTTTTAGAATGATTTCAATGAGGATTACACAGGAAAGTTCAGCTCTTCCTAAAGTTTTCCAAATACATGGATAATACGTAAAATGATCCTGGTGATAGTAACTTTGATTGCACATGGTGCCGGGGAATTATTCCATAGAAATACACTTCAATCACTAGTAAAGCTTCATCATTCAGAAAGAAAACTATCCCACGGATCAAGGTGGCTAATAGCTTGCAGATGGTCACTTTAAAGCCTGAGCATTGGCAATGCTACATGGCATTTGTGGCCAAAAGCTATATATTGAGAAAGTACATATCCAATCCTCTTATCTAGCACAGTGAACAGTCCATAATAATACGGATTCACATGGGATTACCGCGATCCTGAGGTGCTGATATGAAGCTGTCACATGAAGTCCTGTACTATAACAGTCTCGGACTGAGCAGATGAAGTAGAGCTCAGCGGGTTCACCATATGGAAGTCTGCCATGTGGAAATTTTTTTCTGAATGGTGAAGCTTTATTAGCAATTGAAGAGTATTTCTATGGAATAATTTCCCTGAACAGTGTGCAATGAAAGTTACTATCAGGAGGATCATCGTACATATTATCCATGTATTTGAAAATGTTTATTAAACGATGAACTTTCCTATGTAATCCTCGTTGAAAGCATTAAAATATATATTTTATTTATTTTTCAAATAGGATTTTTATGCCGTTTTTTCACAGAACATGTTGGCATTCATGGTTTCCTCAATGAACAGTAGCTTGCCACATCTGACAGGACTCATGCAGCCCCAAACCATGACACTCCCACCACCATGCTTGACTGTAGGCAAGACACACTTGTCTTTGTGCTATTTACCTAGTTGCCTTCACACATGCTTGACACCATCTGAACTAAATAAGTTTATCTTGGTCTCTCATCACAGTAATTTGCGGGTTTTCTTGGGCATCATTTTTAGAAGAGGCTTCTTTCTGGGACAACAGCTATGCAGACCAGTTTGATGCAGTGTGCCATGTATGGTCTGATCACTGACAGACTGATCCTCCACTCCTTTAACCTCTGCAGAAATGCGGGCAGCACTCATATGTCTACTTCTGAAATACAACCTTTGCATATTTCACTGAGCACGTGCACTCAACTTCTTTGGTCGACCATGGCGAGGCCTGTTCTGAGTGGAACTTGTCTTGTTACAATGCTGTACGGTCTTGGCCACTGTGCTGCAGCTCATTTTCAAGGTGTTGGTAATTTTCTTATAGCCTTGGCCATCTTTAGGTTGAGCAACAATTTCTTTTTTTCAGATCTTCAGGAAATTCTTTGCCATGAGGTGCCATGTGGAACTTCCAGTGGCATGAGAGAGTGTGAAAGCGATGCAACCAAATTTAACACACCTGCTCCCCATTCACACTTGAGACCTTGTAACTAGTGATGGACAAACCCCCCGATGTTCGTGTTCGGGAGACTCGCCCGCACGTTTTTGTAAAGTTCGAGTTCGGGTTCTGAGATAATGCGAACTTAGGTCCGAACACCGAACTTGGACTTTACAGTTATGTGATGGAGCGGGGAGCTGTAAAATACAGAATATAGTTAATAATAAACATTGCTATTATACTTACAGGTCCCACGACGCGTCCTGCAGACTGTCTCCCTCCGCTTCTGCTGCAGAGTCCGATCATTGCTGTGTCCTCCCGATAACCACCACTGACAATAGGACCTTCCATGATGTCATAGCCATGTGACCAGTCACGTGTGAAAGTTATATTATCTCATTGGCTACAGACTGGTCACATGACTATGACGTCATGCAAGGTCCTGCACTGTCAGTGTCTCGGTGCTCGCCGGTACGTGGTCCTCGCCCGAGCATCTCAGTACTCGGTATACTCGGTGAGCGACAAATACTGGCGAGATGCACGGGCACATGCTCAGCTTCCCCTCCCTGCATGTTGGCACTCAAGTTTACACTGTTAAACAAGCCGTATACTGACTACTTTACATTGTATCTTCAGAGTAGGAGGAGAAAAAGGGGTTAATCCCGCGCAATCCGCCAAATAAGATGTAGAGATGTTGATAAATTAATCACTCTTTTATTCCATAGGTCTACGCGTTTCGAGGTGTAAAAACCTCTTCCTCAGGACCAGAATATCAACAATTTATCAACATCTCTACATCTTATTTGGCGGATTGCGCGGGATTAACCCCTTTTTCTCCTCCTACTCTGAAGACATCTCCACGTGGGGCCGCTGCAGCCGCCATTATCTTATGCTTTCTATGGTGGTTGTGACCCCTCACAACCACAATCGGTGAGTGTATAATTTTATATACTAACCTGTTGTTTATCTCATAAAACCCTATTAGCACTTCTGTTTTCTAGCTCTATTACTTTACATTGTATAAAAGTGTCCTATCTTCAGTGTTGCACCATGAAAAAATATAATAAAATATTTACAAAAAGGTGAGGGGTGTACTCATTTTTGTGATATACTGTAGTTAACATATATAATTTTGTTTTATGTTTTACTACTTTTGCACAAGAAAAAATCACATTACAGTATAATGAAAATACATTTTTTATTTGCATCATGTACTAAGAACCATAGTTTTCTTTCATTTACAAAGCTATTGTTTTATAGGTGTAGTATTTATTGTAAGCATTTTGGAATACATAACACTTTTGGTCACTTTTTATTGGGTTATGGGCTGACAAAGGTATAGCTTTCCATCTGTCTAGTTCAGGCCTGCACAACCTATGGCCCACAGTGCAGAGAAGACAAGGACAGAATTAATAAGTGCTTCATGGAGGAGCCAAAGATTAAATATCCCATTGTAGGAGGAGGGGTGTTAGTGTTACTATGAGGGTACCTTATGGGACAAAATGGAGGAGGACTATTGTGAAGGAGGAAAAGTATGCAGAGGGGCATGGAGGGTGTGGGACATTATAGAAAGGGGTAGGTTGTGTCAAGGACATTTTGGAGAGGGGCAAGTTGTGTGTGTTGTGTGTGGGACATTACGGAGAGCAGCAGTGTGGGGGAAATACAAAGAGGAGCCTTGTGGGGGGGACATTATGGAGAGAAGCAGTGTAGAGGGGACATTACGGAGTGGAGTAGTATGGGGAGATATTATGAAGGAGGACAGCGTGGGGGAAATATTACAGAGAGGAATTGTGCGAGGGGAATATTAGTTTGAGACTTTGCGTGGGGGATATTATGCAGAGAGAGTGTGGTGGAGGACATTACAGAAAGAAGCAGTGTGGGGGATATACTGGAGATGGGCAGAGTGGGGGGGACATTACGGAGAAGGGCAGCGTGGAGGATTATTATGGAGAAGGGCAGTGTGGAGGGGTTATTATGAAGAGGTTTAGTGTCTGGGGGCATTATGGAGATGTTCATTGTTAGGGGATATTAAAGAGAGGGGTAGTGTGTGGGGAATATTTTCTGGTTGTAGCCACAAAAGTCAGGGACAATTATTTATTTAGGGGTACACAATGGAAGATATTTTCATTTATGGAACAGTATAACAATACTTTTATTTTTAAGGTCACCATGTCGGGAATTGCTGCAAAAGGTCGGAGACGAGGGAAATCTGGAGAAATGAGCTCTTGGTGTGAAATCCTATCATGACATCTGTACTATGCAAAAGAGTCAGAGACAAAAAAGATGAGAATGACTTCAATCAGAGAAGATATAAGGTACATGGATGCAAATACTGTATGTATTTGTGATACTGTCTACATCTCATCATTACTGAGGTTCATATATGTTCCACAGTCTCACAATGACTATTAGAACAACTCCCAGTATCTCCTTACCATTGTTAATGACATTCTGGGAGTGGCAGGATCATTTTATACAAGTATATATGGGGCTGACCTGAACTAAAATTGATCATTATACTAAACTTTGTGATGTATTCCTGCACTGACAGTGATTCTGGTACCGTATTGATATACTGAGGGTGGTTCTGATCATGTAGCAATACATTTTGTGCTTCAGGTTAAAAGTAAAAAATCCTCAAAACATACTGTAGTTTTGAGATTATGAGGATGATTGGGTTCAGTTTCCGCTCCAAAAACTCAGTGTAAGTTTGGCTATGTTCACACTGATTTTTTTTCAGCAAAAACTCCTCAAATCCTTCTTGAATACTCAAAACTTGGTTCTGTTGATGCATTACTGTACTGCCAGTGGTTCTGCTGATACATTCATGTAAGTACCCCTTTAAACTTTTTGCCAGATTGCCATCATCAGAAGTGGCCAGATTGCCCTCATCACAAGCGGTGTGCTGGACAGCGAACAATGCTGCAGCTCTGCTGCACAGTGAATGCTATGGAACCATGGGAATCCATTCTCAGCTTTCTGCCCAGCACTTTCATTGTGAACAAGGTGCACACGGCTTGATAACGTTAGCATGCCTGTGTCATTTAGAGAGTTCCTGGCAAGAAAAGAAATAAGCAATGTCGCAGAGGAATGCATGGATTTTTTTTAATACACTGGGTAGGGACAATGAGGAGGGGAAAGATTGAGATCGGAGTAAGGGGTGGAAGAAGAAATTCAGGGACCTTATAATGAACATGAAAGGAGGGTGTAAGATATGGATTTCAAAGTAATTGGGTGGTGGGGGATTATAATAAGCCTCTGATAGTATCCTCCCCAACCCCACAATTCATTACATGGCCCTCATAGCATCCTTCACACCACAAAATGTATTATATGGCCCTCATAGTATCCTTCCCTACAACAATTCATGATATGAACCCCAAAGCATCCTCTCACACCCAACAAGTTGTTATATGGCACTCATGGCGTCCTCCCCAGCTGTACACTTCATTATATGGCCCTCATAGCATCCTCCCCCACCCCAGAATTCATTATATGGCCCTTGTAGTGTCCTCCCCTGCTCACAGTTCATTGTGTGGCCCTGATAGCATCCTCCCCCACCCCAAATTTCATTATGTTGCCTTTATAGCATCCTTCCCCATCCCACATTTCCTTGTGTGGCCCTGATGGCATCCTCCCCACTAGACAATTCATTATATGATAATGATCACATACTCCCCACCACAAAATTCATTATATGGCCCTGATAGCATCTTTCCCACCTCACAATTCATTATATGGTCTTGATGGCGTTCTTCACCCCACAATTCATTACATGGCTCTGATCGCGTGCTCCCCACCCCACAATTCATTATATGCCGTGCTAGTGTGCTCCCCACCCTAATATTAATTATTTAGCCCCGTACCTGTCTCCCTACCCCACAATTCATTATATGGCTGTCATGGATCAGTTTGGGGATTTGATCTGGTGAATTGTTGCTGCATGGTTGGTTCCTCTTTCTACTGCCTTTTCTTCCATATCCAAATGCTGATAGTTACAATTCTCTTTGTTCTCCTTTCTTCGTTCACTCCTCTCCAGGTGTGTCTGATTTTCCTGTTTTGGTATGCCCTATCACATTCTGTGTTTGGTTTTAGATGTTTCACCTTCCACTTCACTTCCTTGCTGGCTATACCTCTTGTGGACTTGTGCTTAGGAGTTCCAGTCTTTCAGCTTAGGGGTTTACCTTATTTGGTAAACACAAGTTTAATTCTTGCAGTGAGTTGGTTAGTTTTCCTTCCCAGGACCTTTTCCTTTCACATCTTTGTTTCGGGGAGGTTCAATTGTAGCTCTCTTTAACTTTTGCTCTGAACCTTATATGAATGTGTTTTCACATTTTCACTCTGGGCTTTTGTATCCTCCTGAACATCTTCCTCTCCCCTTGTTTGCCATGTATTGTGGCCTCCCCTCTTATCCTTCAAGAGGTATGAGAAACCCCTTGACTGCCTTTTAAGAAGTGAGCTCTGAAGTGGTGTTTTGAGTTGTGCGGCTAGAGTCTTTCTAGTCTGTACAAGTATCAGTTGGGCGCTAGTATAGTGTCTCCCTGTAGTAAGTCTTCCCTTTTTTCTGTTATCCATGTGTGAGTGTTTACTTTCATAACAATGGCCCTGATAGCATCCTTTCCCACCACACAATTTATCATGGGACCCTGGTAGCATACTCCTCACCCCACAATTCATTATGTGGCCCACTGAGCTTCTTCTCCACCCCACAATTTATTATAAGGCACTGATAGCATCCTCCCCACCCCACAACAGATTATATAGCCCTGATAGCGTCTCCCTACCCCACAATTCATTATATGGCCCTCATAGTGTTCTTCCCCATCCTACAATTCATTATATGGCCTTCATAGCATCCTTCCACACCCCTCAATTGATTACATGACCCTGATCGCATCCTCCACCTTCCCACAATTAATTATAAGGCCCTAATTGCATCTTCCCAATTCATTATGATGCTATAAGAGACTTGAAATTTATTGCGGTGTGTAAGAGGAGAAGGTCCCACCTTCAACACCCTGCTGGCATGAGTTACCCCTGGTAGAAAAATCATCTTTGCTTTCCTAATGCTCCCATATGTTTAAATTTTCTGTGTCCAGTTACCTAGTAAGCTTTTTCAGTTATCCTTGTGCTGCTGCATTTTTAACTTTGCGGTGTCAAGCTCTTGATTAGTGATGAGTGAACCGGTCAAGGTTCGGTTTGTGTTCACCGATTTCCTGGTGTTCGCCATACAGCTCAATGAACATATCTGAACATCATTGAATTCAATGGGAGGAAAACTTATGTGTTAGTAAGGGCTAGGGAAGTTAGGGCTAGAGGGGCTAATGTTAGTAAGGACTAGGGGGCTGCAAAAGAAAGAAAATAAGGAATAAAGCAGGATAGTTATACTTTCCGTGTCTGGCACATTGCTTCCAGGGTCGCTCATTAACTTTCATACTTATACACTGCTTCTGCAGCCCACCAGAAGTCCCAGCGTCTGTGATTGGTTGCAGTGAGTCTGCATCCCCAACCTGTGTGACAGTGTCTGTGATTGGATGGAATCACACATGCTGTCAGCGTTCCATAATGAAGTGTAAAAATAAATTTAAAAAATAGCGTTGGGTCCCCGTATATTGATACCCAGTACAGATAAAGCAGACGGCTACAGGCTGCAGCCCCCAGCTTATCTTGGCTGTGTATCAAAATATGATGGACCCCAATGCGTTTTTTTATTATTTAAATAAATAATTTTAAAAAATGGCATACATTCCCCCCCCCCCCAGTTTTGATACCTAGCCAAGATAAAGCCGACAGCTTGGGGCTGGTTTTCTCAGGCTGGGGAGGCCCATGCATATTGGGGGGACATGCCCAAGGATGTACCAGTACCTCCTTGGTCATAAAAGGATTAGTAGCTTGTAAAATCTAAAATTGCAGTGTGTAGTCAAATAACTTTCCGATTACCACCGGAACTGTTTGTTTTCCTCTAGTCAGATAGGTTGAGGTTACTTAAATATTAATAGGAATGTACAATATTTGCACTAGAGTGCTCAAAATATGTTCAATACTCACCTTTAAGACCTCATAGTTAGAGATGAGCGAGTACCGTAATATTCATAACACAGGTCTGCAAAAAAAATCTTTTCGAGAGCTGTTTTGGTTATTCCACATAATCTTTATGCTTTTGAGTGCGCTGAATCCGAAAATGACCTCCGTTTTGTCATAGGACATCATGTTTTCTGACAATTTAAGTAACTATGTTAAATAAGACAATACCTCAAAATAAATGAAAATAGACTCATAAAGTTAATTTTATATTACAAATGTTTCATGAAAATCATTTTTTTAACTGCAATGAGCTCACTAACACACACTAAAATCGATTCTTCTTCCCTGTGAGGCTTCTCTTGGTACATTTATGCTTGTGAGTAGCATCTGTAATGTCTCTCTGAAGCGTCCAACAGTAGTCTGCCATCATTGTAATGCTCCATCTTCCCTGGTATCTTCTTTCCATCTCTTTAATGTCCTGGTGGAATCGTTCGCCTTGCTCTTTACTCACAGCTCCCAAATTTTCAGGAAAGTTGTCAAGCTGGGAATGGAGGAAATGCACTTTCAAACTCATCAGGCAACCTAAAGCTTGAAATGCTTTCAGCGTTCGTCCGACGATTTGTTTGTAGTCAGGGTCTTTGTTATTGCCTAAAAATTTCTCTACGACCTCTTTAAATGCAATCCACCCTTCTTTTTGAGGATGCGTCATGGTATTGATAAACTCTTGATCAGCTATAAGCCTTCTAATGTCTGGTCTGACAAATAGACCTTCCTTCAATTTTGCCTCCGAGAGGCCTTGAAACTTGGTGACCAAGTATTTGAAGCATTCTCCATCTTTTGGAAGTGATTTTACAAATTGCTTCATAAATCCCAATTTGATGTGGAGAGGTGGTAGAACAACTTTATGGGGAGGAACCAAAGTTTCTCGGAGGACATTTTTTTCACCAACTAGGATCACCCTCGGCTGCCAATTCTTCTTGGTTCTGTGATTTTGTCGGTCTCGACTGTCCCATAGACCCAGAAAACAAGGGTATTTGGTATACCCAGCTTGTTGCCCAAGCAGCATGCACAAGACTATCAAATCCCCGCACACTTGCCAACCGTGGTCTTCGTATTTAAGGTTACGAAGAACCAATTCCAAGTTCTCGTAGGTTTCCTTGAGGTGTACGGAATCACCTACAGGGATGGAAGCATAAAAACCGCCGTTGTGGAGTAAAACTGCTTTGAGACTTCTTTTTGAAGAATATATAAAAAGACGCCATTGCGCTGAATCATTTTGGATTTTGAATTGACCCATCAAACCTTCGACATCGATGCTTTAAACCAACTTATCTTCCTGGGCAAAATAAGGAACAAACTCGTCTTCACAATGTCTGAACCATGAAAAACACACTCCTGGCAACAATATATTCTTGCTTTTGAGCCTTGAGCCGAGTAACTCAGCGGCATCTTTGGGAAGATTTAAGTCTCTTACCAAATCATTCATCTCCTCCTGGGAAAACAATTTTGGTCTTGTATTATCTTCAAAGTCAGAACTTGATTCATCTGGTTCAGGTATGACTCCACCTTCATCGGACTTAGTTATCTCTTCCAAGGTAGCAGGGGCCTTGGGTACTGGTATATCTGTGCCATGGGGGATGGGACAAATTGCTGAGTGAATATTGGGGTATGAAATGGAATGCTTCCATTTTGAATTATAAAAACACCAAAAAACTAAATATTCCAGCTCACCAATCTGTAGCTCTAGATGTCCATTTGGGCCAGTGCACAGTGTCTGTGGTTGGCTTCTACAGGTGTAGCAATCATTGAAGGGAGGAAGGGGTAGAAACAAATCCAGCACTGATGTCCATAAAAAATTATTTTTCTTTATTTCAAATTCATCATAAAAATTAGAATGGATCAATCCTTCCAAAAGCCCTGATTACGCGTAAGGCGTATTCAGGGCTTTTGGAAGGATTGATACATTCTAATTTTTATGATGAATTTGAAATAAAGAAAAATATTTTTTTATGGACATCAGTGCTGGATTTGTTTCTACCCCTTCCTCCATTTTGAATTATACCTTTGCACATCGCATGAACAAAAGTAACATTTGTCACTATGGTTCTTTTGCTCTCGCCATACCATAGGAATCCCATAACGGAAAGCTTTTTTCTTGAACCAATTTCAGAGGTCCTCAACACACCGTTGGCACACTTTATGAGGCACCCAAGCTTTATCTTGATCTTGAAGCTTTAGTCCGAAATATGCGAAGTATACTTTTTTCACAAATTCTGTAATATTCAGCTGTTGCTTCAACACTGTATATTTACCACAAATGTAACAGAAACTGTCAGGCGAATTAATACACTTCCGCTGAGCCATAATGCTAATTTTGGGAAACACGGTTGAATATGAAGAGCTAACACGAACTGAAATTAGAAAGTGTGAACAGGCGAGAACAAAGATAAAACATTTGAAACAAGCCCGGGCATGTCAGAGCCCGCTCATACAGCTTGCAAAATGTTAATGCTAGTTTCATTAGCTCACTCTGAAAGTTCTTTTCTTTAAAAGTTATATTTTTTTGGCATTATATGTCTTCAATTCATTGATGTGAATTAATTAATAGTACCGTATTTTTCGCTTTATAAGACGCACTTTTGTTCCCCCAAATTTTGGGGGAAAGTAGGGGGTGCGTCTTATAAACCGAATATACAGATTATATACTGCAGGGTCCAGGGGAGGTGGAGGCCGCTCTGGAGCTGTGCTGGGGAGTCTGGGGGGGTTGGTAGAGGCTTGTGAAGCTGCGGGCGGCAGCCTTTGATCTCCTGCACCCGCTCATATAATATGCACAGCCGCTGTCCACCACCATGGTGCTGTAACTGCACCGCGGCGATGGGCTGGGGGAGCTGCGCATATTATCTGCCTGTGCTTGCCTTTGATCGCACATGCCCCCTCCCCCTGTGTTAGCTATGGCCCCCATGCTGCTGCCCATAGTAAAATAATAAACTCTTTACTCACCTCCTCCAGCATGTCTGCCCGGTCTCCCTCCTGCTGCTGTGATCTTGCACGCAGAGATATCTCTCTCTGCTGTCCCGATCACATGACTGGCACTAGAACCAGGAAGTAGGAAGTGCAGGAGACGCTGGAGGAGCTCAACCCCGAGGAGGGTGACACCAGACAGGACACTGCTGCAGAAGGTAAAGAGTTTATTTTACTAAAAGCAGCAACATGGGGGCGATATCTAACAGTGGGCCTGTGGGCCTGGCCACAGTGGGCCTGTGGGCCTGGCCACAGTGGGCCTGGCCATAGTGGGCCTGTGGGCCTGGCCACAGTGGGCCTGTGGGCCTGGCCACAGTGGACCTGGCCACAGTGGGCCTGTGGGCCTGCCACTGTGGGCCTGTGGGCCTGCCACTGTGGGCCTGTGGGCCTGCCACTGTGGGCCTGTGGGCCTGCCACAGTGGGCCTGTGGGCCTGGCCACAATGGGCCTGTGGGCCTGCCACAGTGGGCCTGTGGGCCTTACTGGGGGACGTGTTCAATATAAGGTGGCCATATCCAGATTAAGGTGGCTACTTTTAGGATGAGGGGTCTATGAGGGACATATACCCTATATTATTTGTTAGACGGACACTGGCATTATAAGACGGACCCCATTTATTAAAAAATTCTCTATTCCTTCACCGAATTTGGGGGTGCGTCTTATAAAGCAAAAAATACAGTAATTTTGACTTTCAAAACCCTAAAAAAAAAAAAAAAAGAAAAAAAATTATGAAAAATGTAACGAGTACTTTGTAATACTTTTATTCCGAATAACGAGTACAATGCAAGTCAATGGGAAATGCGAGTAATTTTCTGCTGGGCTCAGCAGAGAGGTTTGGGGGCCTGAAATAAAGGCTGAAATGGATGGGAAAGTGATGAAAGTGAATGGGGAGAGCCTGGAGAAAAATATGCCTGCATGCATTTCTGACTCACATATGGTTTCTGGCAATAAAGATGTCACAGTATTATGCCACTTATTTTCACTCTCTCTCTGCTTCATACTCACTGATCACGGCGCGGTGCGGCTGTCACACTGCTCCCGCTGTCTCTCATTCTTCTTTCCTGCAGCTCATTAGCCTCATTACATATTCACTGCACCGGCTCATTAGCCTCATTACATATTAACTGGTTCTCCCTGTGATTTGTTGCAGTCAGACCCGCCGCCAACCTGAGGGACAGCTCTCTGACTGGAACCAATCACAGCCGCCGGTGGGCGGGTCTATATCGTACAGTAAAATAAATAAATAAATAATTTAAAAAAACGACGTGCGGTCCTCCCAATTTTGATACCCAGCCAAGATAAAGCCTCACAGCTGAGGGTTGGTATTCTCACACTGGTGAGACCCACATTTTTGGGAGCCCACCAGCTTAAAAATATCAGCCAGTAGCCGCCCGGGATTGCCACATCCATTGGATGTGACAATCTCAGAGCTTTACCTCGCTCATACTGTTTACCCTGGTGCAGTGGCAATCAGGGTAATAAGGAGATAATGGCAACCCATAGCTGCCACTAAGTCCTAGATTAATTATAGCAGGTGTCTATGAGACACCCCCCATGATTAATCTGTAAGTGAAAGAAAATAAACACAAACACCCAAAAATCCTTTATTTGGAATAAAATACAAAACCACCCTCTTTCCCCACTATATTAACCTGGGGAAGTAGTGAATATGTAATGAGGCTAATGAGTGGGTAGGGAAGAAAAATGAGAGGCCGCAGCAGCAGTGTGACAGCCGCGTCATTGGCAATGTACTTGTCCACAAAATCGTGGCGGCCAGCCAATCACATTAATGCTACAGCCAAGATGGCACATCATTGAGGAGTCGCACTGTCGCTTGTTGTCTATGTGAGGCTCACTGGAATAGGGGCCAGCATTTCTTCTTTAACTCCCCTGACGATTATGGAACATATGAAACGCGTCGGAAGAAAGAGAACTGGGAACGGCAGTAATTTAATTTAAAGGGATCCTGAGTCCAGATATAGAGGGACCATGGAGATGCCTATAATAATGAAAACTGTATCTGTTTGGAATATGAATGCACCAGAGCGGGTGAGACTGTTCTATTTATAATACTAAGGACAATGCTATGAATGTAATACTGATCTCTGGTGGCTCCATAGATCTATATTGAGCATAGTCCTTATTTGTGGTTTCTTGAATCAACCCGTTTTATATCGTATGATTCAGATTTTGACACCAAATTGCATACCATCTGTTACATACAATTGGTACAGGGTGCACTAGCCCCTAGATTTATTAGGGTGAGCATTGATACAGTAGCATCTCTAGCAGTGACTAATAGATTTTATCAGAGGTAAGGTATTCCTTGCTTCATTTTAAAGGGATATATTAAAAGTTATGTTTTAAGGTATTTTTTGCTGTATTTGATCTACAGCCAAGATGGCTTCGGCATTACTGTGATTGGTTAAAAAGTCCAACATGTTTAGTGGCTGGAAATGAGGCACCAAACATGCTGGGAGGGACATCCGAATATAGCGAGGTGAATACACCATTACTCGCTATATAATGAATAGCCTGAGTACCGTACTATTCTGCGAATAGCGAATAGTAACGAGTACATTCGCTCATCACTACTCATAGTGTTATATATGTATTTTCTGGGAAGTTAAAAGCCTTTCAGTATTGCAATTTGAGGTGAATTTATTCCATACAAATCTAATTTTGGGGTAAAATTTATCAAAATTAGTGAATTTGGAGTCCACATTATTCTCTAATCTTCACAGGGTATTAGACTAAATACAACATTTTGCCTCAAAAGTAATCTGGTGTTTGAAAATCCTCATCTTATTTTTCTACCCAATTTGTAAAGAAAAATTACAACATGATGCTTTGTAAGGCTACAATTCCCTGCAAAGGGACAAATTGTACAATATTTCTTACCACATTTTCATTAAAGAAGCAATTAAGCTAAAAGCACTAATATTGTGGTGATGCACAGTAAATATCAGTAATCCTTGTTGCTTCAAGTACTAGTCTTTAAATCTTGACCTGGGTAACGAATGCCAATGATCTGGCTTTTATAAGGATGTTACATCCTTGGTTCTTTTAGGAAATAATAGTATTCAAGTTTCTGTAAGAGGCATCAAAACAGTCATAAATTTGGACACTGAAACCAATTTTTAGACAATTCCAGTCAGCTTTTCCAAATTCTTCATTTGCATTAGAAGAGAATAAAGCAAGTCAATGTTCAGAAAAAGCAGCTGCGAAACTCAGTTTATAAACCCTGCAAGAATGTAGTTGATTTCTAACAAAGGGCTCCTTAACACCAAACCAGTTGGATAGGTTACACAAAGCCTAACATAGGAGATGTCATTCTGTTTGCAATACTTGGAGTTGTGCAATTGTCTTAAAAGCCTTTTGTTGATATTGAATAAAGAGTTTAGGGATATCATTTAACCAATGCCCTTTATTAATATTGGTTTGTTAGCTGTGCAAAGTTTCTACCTCTAATTCCAGTCATTGTTATAGGGAGTAAACATATACTAAAGAATACCCTTCACACATGGCTAATTGTACCATAGAAAGTAAAAGGACAAATTAACTAAATGAGCTGTAGTTTCTTATGGTAACTTCACTAAAAACTAGACATGATCCAATCGTTTGATGTGCCAATTTCTCAAAACTTTTATATGAACTGCCATAGAAAAGCATCGAATTGCCCAGAAAGTAGGTGTATAACACTCGGAGGTCTCCTCGGACTGCATGAAACTCCATTTGTGCTGTTTAGTGAATAGTCTTTTTAATGTCCAAGTGACCTTAACCTATCTGGGTTCGAGAAAAAAGATGTTTTTTGTTTCTTTAAAGCTCCCCTTCCCTTGACAAAAAATGCAATATAAGTAACCCTAAAATACTGTTACTATATAGATACAAGCATCGTAATTTGCAGCAACATACATGTGTATTGTACTGTAAGGTTGTTAAATATGACTCGTAAAAGAGTTGTAAAGCCCTAATCTATTTTCTTTTAAGTTATTTCTTCCTTGAATAAAATTAACAATATAAATGCTACATTGAAAAGTAGGTACATGTGGTCCATGCCTGGAAACTATACTGGTCACAGCGCACAGTATAGTTTTATACAACTGATACATGTGTCTGTTATTAAAGATTTTTAAAAATTGCTAATTTACAAAAAAAAGAATGTTAATAGAAAATCTTCTTAGTTTTGCATCCAAAAGGCAGTATTTTTAATAACTCGCATACTTTGCAAGGTAGACAGGTGATTTTAAATTTCTGGATTCTGAAGATATGTGTTAAAAAAAAGCTATGGCTTCTCTGTCTGTGACACACAAGCCTAGGCATCAGGAGTTCTTCTTTACTATAAAATTAGGACAAATGGTATTAAACTGCCCTCCTGGTTTGCAATTGCAGAGTGTGTGACGATTAAGAACAAATGTTGTTAAGGTTCTGATATTACTTCATTGTATGACAAATCAATGTATTCACAGTCACATAACTATGCAGGTACAGAAACTCCTCATCTCACTTGAATATTTGAATTACTATTCACAGAATGACTACCACTGCCATTTCTAATATGCATTCACACTAGTGTAGTAGTGGAGCACAATCACATTTTGGTCTTTTTCTTTCCTTATGCGGAATGTGCTGTGCGCTCTGACCTCCTATCGCTACAGTGAAGAATCATAAAAAAGGCGCTGCTTCGCCAACCCCAATTTTTTTTACTGGCTGTGATAGTCCCTCCTGATTGTCTACACTAAACCATGTGATGAGATAGACACAGGGTATTATATGTAAACTTACCTGGCCGTGCCTAACATTAAAAGCCTGCCCTTATACTTTTCAACAGTGTGTTAAATGGTGGCAGGCATTTTCTAATGTTGATACGCACAAAAAAACTTGCAAACTGTTAGAATTAATTCATTCAATTTTCTGCTGTTCACTTCCTTAATCTCTACTTAATACGTTAAAATATTATACAGTATAATATGACAAAACGCAATCAACATTAGGCTTAGAGCTGGTGTTCATTTTTGTTATATCTTGGACAATACATTTTCAAATTTGGAAACCAATATCAGGTTTTCTACCTAATAGACTTAAAGAAACATTTTTAGCTTTTAGTGATCATCTGTTGACTAGAGTTGAGTGCGGTTCGCAGTTCGTGGTTCTCCAGTTCGCGGTTCGAGTGATTTTGGGGCTGTTCTAGATCGAACTAGAACTCGAGCTTTTTGCTAAAGCTCGATAGTTCTAGTTACGTTCGAGAACGGTTCTAGCAGCAAAAAGCCAAGCTAATTACTAGCTGGCTTTCCGCTGTAATAGTGTAAGTCACTCTGTGACTCACACTATTATGAAATTTCAGCGTATAGTGTGCGGGAACAGTGCATTCAGATCACTGCTGCTGGGATAATGGCGATCGCTATTTTTTTTTTTCTTCCTTGCCTTCCTTCCCTAAGCACGCGCGTGTAGTGGGGCGGGCCAGCATGTCAGCCAATCCCAGACACAAACACAGCTAATTGGACTTTTAGCCAGAGAAGCAACGGCATGTGTGATAGGATGTCCATGTCACATGTCCCTGCATTATAAAAACGGGTATCTGCCCGTCCGGACGCCATTATCTCTTCTGCGTCTGGGTGTCAGTCACCGCTGGCGTAGCTCCTGTCTCCGATACTGCTGTGTACGCTCTACACACAGAGCTATACAGAATAGGGATAGAAATTTCTATTAGCCCTTGTAAGGGCTAATAACAGCAGGCTCAGAGCCATAGGTGACAGTCAGGTCCATGGAAACAGATTTTAACACCTACAGATAACAGCGTCTGTGTAGCTAAGGTTAGGGACTTCCTCGCTGCATTTCCCCATTGGGAGGGATAGAAAGTGAGGCTTCCTTTCCTGTACACTGACCCACAACCCTGCCACTGTACCCTCCTGCCCTTTGCACACTCAAGCTCATTGTTACTAAGACATTATACTAGTAAACACTGAGTAAACTTAGTGGCATCCTAAAAGTGGCTGTTGGACTTCCATTATTCTTCCACTAGTGAAAATCTATTTGCAGCACCACTGCATTGCACACTCAAGCTTATTGTTACTAAGTAGTGATGAGCGAGTACTAAAAAGCTCGGGTGCTCGAGGCTCGGGCCGAGCATCCCAAGATACTCGTGTACTCGGCCCGAGCACCGAGCCCAATGTTATCCTATGGGAGACCCGAGTATTTTTGTGAAATGACCCCCCGGCAGCATGTAGAAACCCTAAAAATGTCACAAAAGTCTCAGAAGAGTGCTCAAATGACATGGCAACAGCATGGGGAAGACCCCTTGAAGCATTTATCACTCAAAAGTCACAGCTGTGAACAATTTTGTCCGAGTTTTACGCCATTTTTACGGACTCACCAGAAAACCTTCCAAAATGACACCAAAATGAATTTTCATGGCGGAAATGTTAAGGGCACATACCCAATAGTGAGATAGAGCTGGTGTATGTTACTTTTTGAGATTAATACATGAAAGATTTTACGTGAAAACCTTGTGTGGCACTCCGATGTCCAAAACGCACGTTTTGTGCTTTTTACTAACGATGTCGGTCATTTTTTTTTCCATTCTATCTCCCGTCGGTCGGTCTCGCTCTGACGGTCTCTCTCTGTCTTGTCTGTCCCCCTCTCACAGTCTGTCGGTCAGTTCCCCCCCCTCTCTCTTACTTACCGTTCCCCGATCTCCGGCGCGGCGCTGCACGGCTGTTCACTAAACTCCGGCGGCTTTTCCTCTTTTGAAAAAGCCGGCCGCTCATTAATCAATCTCGTATTCTCTGCTTTCCTGCTTTTCGGCGCCTATGATTGGTTGCAGTGAGACATGCCCCCACACTGAGTGACAGCTGTCTCACTGCACCCAATCACAGCAGCCGGTGGGCGTGTGTATACTGTGCAGTGAAATAAATAATTAAATAATTAAAAAAAACGGCGTGCGGTCCCCCCAATTTTAATACCAGCCAGATAAAGCCATACAGCTGAAGGCTGGTATTCTCACGATGGGGAGCCCCACGTTATGGGGAGCCCCCCACCCTAACAATATCAGTCAGCAGCTGCCCAGAATTGCCGCATACATTATATGTGACAGTTCTGGGACTGTACCCGGCTCTTCCCGATTTACCCTAGTGCGTTGGCAAATCGGGGTAATAAGGAGTTAATGGCAGCCCATAGCTGCCACTAAATCCTAGATTAATCATGTCAGGCGTCTCCCCGAGATTCCTTCCATGATTAATCTGTAAATTACAGTTAAAAAACACACACACCCGAAAAATCCTTTATTAGAAATAAAAAACACTAACAAAGTCCCTCATTACCAATTTATTAACCCCGACAAACCCTCCATGTCCGGCGTAATCCACGGACCTCCAGCGTCGCGTCCAGCTCTGCTGCATGAAGGTGACAGGAGCTGCAGAATACACCGCCGCTCCGGTCACCTCCACGCAGCTAATGAGATGAGTATAGCGATCAGCTGAGCTGTCACTGAGGTTACCTGGATCCAACGGTGGATGCAGCGGTGGCCGCGGGTAACCTCAGTGACAGCTCAGCTGATCGTGCTACTCACCGCCGCACCGGTCAGCTCCATGCACCAACTGAGGTGAGTATAGCGATCAGCTGCTGTCACTGAGGTTAATCGCGGCCACCGCTGGATCCAGCGGTGGCCGGGAGTTACCTGACTGACAGCAGCTGATCGCGCTATTCCCTTCATTAGCTGTGTGGAGGTGACCGGAGCGGCGGTGTCTTCTGCAGCTCCTGTCACTTCCATGCAGCAGAGCTGGACGCGACGCTGGAGGACTGTGGAGTACGCCGGACATGGAGGGTTTGTCGGGGTTAATAAATTGGTAATGAGGGACTTTGTTAGTGTTTTTTATTTCTAATAAATGATTTTTTCGGGTGTGTGTGTTTTTTAACTGTAATTTACAGATTAATCATGGAAGGAATCTGGGGAGACGCCTGACATGATTAATATAGGATTTAGTGGCAGCTATGGGCTGCCATTAACTCCTTATTACCCCGATTTGCCAACGCACTAGGGTAAATCGGGAAGAGCCGGGTACAGTTCCAGAACTGTCACATATAATGTATGCGGCAATTCTGGGCAGCTGCTGACTGATATTGTTAGGGTGGGGGGCTCCCCATAACGTGGGGCTCCCCATCCTGAGAATACCAGCCTTCAGCTGTATGGCTTTATCTGGCTGGTATTAAAATTGGGGGGACCGCATGCCGTTTTTTTAAATTATTTATTTATTTATTTTACTGCACAGTATAGACCCGCCCACCGGCTGCTGTGATTGGGTGCAGTGAGACACCTGTCACTCAGCGTGGGGGCGTGTCTCACTGCAACCAATCATAGGCGCCTGTGGGCGTGGAAAGCAGGGAATATGAGATGGCTGTGTACAGAGCACAGCGCGCCCGCCGGTATAAAGGCTCGGTCACGCTGTGCGGGCCGGCCAATCACTGCAATTCCACAACTAACAGGGCTGTGGCATTGCAGTGGTCTGCCAGCCAATCCCTGCATGAGGGCTGGCTCTCAAAAGAGCGCCAACATGCAGGGATGAAGACCACGAGTACAGCACGAGTATTGCAAAATTACTCGGTACCCGCCGAGTAGCCCGAGTACAGTGATACTCGTGCGAGTACCGAGTAGTAACAAGCATACTCGCTCATCACTATTACTAAGCCATTATACTAGCAAACACTGAGTAAACTTAGTGGCATCCTAAAAGTGGCTGTTGGACTTCCATTAGTGTCCCACTGGTGCAAATCTATTTGCAGCACCACCGCATTGCACACTCAAGCTCATTGTTACTAAGCCATTATACTAGCAAACACTGAGTAAACTTAGTGGCATCCTAAAAGTGGCTGTTGGACGTCCATTATTCTCCCACTGGTGCAAAGCTATTTGCAGCACCACTGCATTGCACACTCAAGCTCATTGTTACTAAGCCATTATACTAGCAAACACTGAGTAAACTTAGTGGCATCCTAAAAGTGGCTGTTGGACTTCCATTATTCTCCCACTGGTGCAAAGCTATTTGCAGCACCACTGCATTGCACACTCAAGCTCATTGTTACTAAGCCATTATACTAGCAAACACTGAGTAAACTTAGTGGCATCCTAAAAGTGGCTGTTGGACTTCCATTATTCTCCCACTAGTGAAAATCTATTTGCAGCACCACTGCATTGCACACTCAAGCTTATTGTTACTAAGCCATTATACTAGCAAACACTGAGTAAACTTAGTGGCATCCTAAAAGTGGCTGTTGGACTTCCATTAGTGTCCCACTAGTGCAAATCTATTTGCAGCACCACTGCATTGCACACTCAAGCTCATTGTTACTAAGCCATTATACTAGCAAACACTGAGTAAACTTAGTGGCATCCTAAAAGTGGCTGTTAGACTTCCATTAGTGTCCCACTAGTGCAAATCTATTTGCAGCACCTCTGCATTGCACACTCAAGCTCATTGTTACTAAGCCATTATACTAGCAAACACTGAGTAAACTTAGTGGCATCCTAAAAGTGGCTGTTGGACTTCCATTAGTGTCCCACTGGTGCAAAGCTATTTTCAGCACCACTGCATTGCACACTCAAACTCATTTTTACTAAGCCATTATACTAGAAAACACTGAGTAAACTTAGTGGCATCCTAAAAGTGGCTGTTGGACTTCCATTAGTGTCCCACTGGTGCAAAGCTATTTGCAGCACCACTGCATTGCACACTCAAGCTCATTGTTACTAAGCCATTATACTAGCAAACACTGAGTAAACTTAGTGGCATCCTAAAAGTGGCTGTTGGACTTCCATTATTCTCCCACTAGTGAAAATCTATTTGCAGCACCACTGCATTGCACACTCAAGCTTATTGTTACTAAGCCATTATACTAGCAAACACTGAGTAAACTTAGTGGCATCCTAAAAGTGGCTGTTGGACTTCCATTAGTGTCCCACTAGTGCAAATCTATTTGCAGCACCACTGCATTGCACACTCAAGCTCATTGTTACTAAGCCATTATACTAGCAAACACTGAGTAAACTTAGTGGCATCCTAAAAGTGGCTGTTAGACTTCCATTAGTGTCCCACTAGTGCAAATCTATTTGCAGCACCTCTGCATTGCACACTCAAGCTCATTGTTACTAAGCCATTATACTAGCAAACACTGAGTAAACTTAGTGGCATCCTAAAAGTGGCTGTTGGACTTCCATTAGTGTCCCACTGGTGCAAAGCTATTTTCAGCACCACTGCATTGCACACTCAAACTCATTTTTACTAAGCCATTATACTAGAAAACACTGAGTAAACTTAGTGGCATCCTAAAAGTGGCTGTTGGACTTCCATTAGTGTCCCACTAGTGCAAATCTATTTGCAGCACCTCTGCATTGCACACTCAAACTTATTGTTACTAAGCCATTATACTAGCAAACACTGAGTAAACCTAGTGGCATCCTAAAAGTGGCTGTTGGACTTCCATTACTGTCCCACTAGTGCAAATCTATTTGCAGCACCTCTGCATTGCACACTCAAACTCATTGTTACTAAGCCATTATACTAGCAAACACTGAGTAAACTTAGTGGCATCCTAAAAGTGGCTGTTGGACTTCCATTATTCTCCCACTGGTGCAAATCTATTTGCAGCACCACTGCATTGCACACTCAAACTCATTGTTACTAAGCCATTATACTAGCAAACACTGAGTAAACTTAGTGGCATCCTAATTGTGGCTGTTGGACTTACATTAGTGTCCCACTAGTGCAAATCTATTTGCAGCACTACTGCATTGCACACTCAAGCTCATTGTTACTAAACCATTATACTAGCAAACACTGAGTAAACTTAGTGGCATCGTAAAAGTGGCTATTGGACTTCCATTAGTGTACCACTAGTGCAAATCTATTTGCAGCACCACTGCATTGCACACTCAAGCTCATTGTTACTAAGCCATTATACTAGCAAACACTGAGTAAACTTAGTGGCATCCTAAAAGTGGCTGTTGGACTTCCATTATTCTCCCACTGGTGCAAAGCTATTTGCAGCCCAACTGCATTGCCCACTCAAGCTCATTGTTACTAAGCAATTATACTAGCAAACACTGAGTAAACTTAGTGGCATCCTAAAAGTGGCTGTTGGACTTCCATTAGTGTCCCACTAGTGCAAATCTGTTTGCAGCACCTCTGCATTGCACACTCAAACTCATTGTTACTAAGCCATTATACTAGAAAACACTGAGTAAACTTAGTGGGATCCTAAAAGTGGCTGTTGGACTTCCATTAGTGTCCCACTAGTGCAAATCTTTTTGCAGCACCTCTGCATTGCACACTCAAACTCATTGTTACTAAGCCATTATACTAGCAAACACTGAGTAAACTTAGTGGCATCCTAAAAGTGGCTGTTGGACTTCCATTTGTGTCCCACTAGTGCAAATCTATTTGCAGCACCACTGCATTGCACACTCAAGCTCATTGTTACTAAGCCATTATACTAGCAAACATTGAGTAAACTTAGTGGCATCCTAAAAGTAGCTGTTGGACTTCCATTAGTGTCCCACTAGTGCAAATCTATTTGCAGCACCTCTGCATTGCACACTCAAACTCATTGTTACTAAGCCATTATACTAGCAAACTATGCTGCCAGTTTAAGGGCCGTAGTTGCATTGTCAGGGATAGTTATTGTTGTTTATTCTGCTGTTAATAAAGATAGACCACCGCTGCAATCTTCACCACCTCTCAATTTTTACTACCACATTTTAAGTGCACAATCTTGTCGCAATAAAAATGAGTGGCAAAATGACAGATGCTGGTGGAAAGGGGAAGAGGCGTGTTGGAAAAGGAAAAAAAGGGTTTGTCCGTGGGGAAGGTGGCAAAGCTCCATTAACATCTGCTGAAGATAGACCATCTTCCAGCAAAAGTAAGATGTCTACTACTTACCGTGGACAATCCGATGTGCTCCCTTTTTTACGGACACGAACAACTGGAACAAAGGTAGATGATGGCCAAAAAAAGAAAATGCTTGAATGGATCTAAAGGTTTTCAACAAGTGCCCTCTCCGCCACCTCAACTACCGCATCCAAAAAACACCAGTCCTCTGAGTTGTCATCCCAATCACACTTGCTTTCTCCCAGCTCTGAAGTCTCCATCCGCCCTGCACAGTATGGTGGAACTGAGATGGCTGAGTCTGCAGAGCTGTTCAGTCACACTATAGCCTGGGAATCAGAGGTCTGCTCCCAAGCTACAGTGAGTACAGACCAGGAAATGGTCTGCAGTGATGCCCAGAACCTTTGTGACTCTGATTCAGGCCGTGTGGACCAAGTTTCTAAGCATAATGTTGACCCTTTTTCACAAACTGTAACACCTGTTGTTATAGACAATGAGTCACATAATGATGACGATGAGACACAGATACCAGATTGGGATGACAACTTAAATATTGATTCACGTCAGGAAGAGGCTCGGTCTGAGGGTGAGGGGAGTGCAAACACAACGCTTGTTGAGGAAGTTCTAGATCCCACCTACTGTCAACCCACAGTCAGGCACTCGAGGAGGTCAACAGAGGCGGTGGAGGAGGATGCTACTGACGACGAAGTTACCTTGCGCCTTCCTGGACAGAGGAGTAGTACTGGTAGCATGTCTACAACTGCATCCTCAGCCACCAATCTGCCTCTGAGCACTAGTCGGGGGGGCTCAGCAGGTCGATTGCCCTCTAAGCCTTGCCTAGCCTGGACCTTTTTTGACATAGAAAAAGATCGTCCAAATCATGTGATATGTAAAATTTGTCGTGATTGTGTTAGTAGAGGGCAAAACCTCAGGAGTTTGACAACTTCTTCCATGAATCGTCACATGAATAAATATCATATGTCCCAGTGGGAAGCTCACCGTGCTGCAATGCGGTCTAGCGGAGCGAACCATCCACCGCCTGCCCCTTCAAGTGCATCCGCGCGCTCTTCATCTTCTAGGACTGTGGGGACAGCTGTCACACCTGGTTTTCCACGCACAACTTCCACCACTGTAACCGCAACAGGCAGTTTGCTTGGTAGGTTGTCATTTGGTTTGGAAGAGGAAACAAGTGCATGTGTACAGCTCTCTCAGACATCGATAGCATCAACGTTGGATGAAGGCAACATCATGTCTACGCCTGCACTCTCCTCACAAACCTGCATTTTTTCACGGACACCCTATGCACCACCATCTACACACAGCAGCCAGATCTCTGCCCCTCAGATGTGGACAAATAAAAGGTCATTTCCTGCGACCCATGACAAAGCTAAGAGGTTGACTTTATCCCTCTGTAAGCTCTTGACTACCGAAATGCTGCCTTTCCGCCTGGTGGACACACAGGATTTTAGAGACCTTATGTCTGTCGCTGTGCCCCAGTACCAGATGCCCAGTCGCCATTACTTCTCTAAGAAAGGTGTGCCTGCGCTACACCAGCATGTCGCACACAACATCACCGCTTCCTTGAGAAACTCTGTGTGTGAACGGGTGCATTTCACCACCGATAATTGGACCAGTAAGCATGGACAGGGACGTTACATGTCGCTGACTGGGCACTAGGTAACTATGGTGATAGAAGTGAAGAGTCTGCTGCACAAGTCTTGCCGTCGCCACAACTTGTGTGTCAATCCTCTGTCTGTCCAAGTTCCGCCACTGCTTCGGCCTCCTCCACCTCGTCTGGGTCCTCCACCTCCGCCCCAAGCCTGCCTGGTCAGGCCACCAGCGTTGTAACTGCGGAGAAGGAATCACGCACCCCTCATTACTATGCTGGCAGCAGAGCGCAACGGCATCAGGCAGTCTTTAGCTTCAAATGTCTTGGAAATAAGAGTCACACAGCGGCTGAGTTGTGGGCAGCTCTGGAGACTGAGTTTAATAAATGGTTGTCTCCACTCAACCTGCAGCCTGGTAAGGCCGTGTGCGACAATGCTGCAAACCTGGGTGCGGCCCTTCACCTGGGCAAGGTGACACACGTGCCTTGTATGGCTCACGTGTTGAACCTTGTTGTCCAGCAATTTTTAACACACTATCCCGGCCTAGATGGCCTTCTGAACAGGGCACGAAAACTGTCTGCTCACTTCCGCCATTCAACCACTGCTGCTGAGCGACTTGCATCGCTCCAGAAGTCTTTCGGCCTGCTGGTTCATCGCCTTAAATGCGAAGTGCCGACACGCTGGAATTCAACTCTCCACATGTTACAACGACTGTGGCAGCACCGTCGAGCCCTGGTGCAATACGTCATGACGTATAGCCTGGGCCAACGAGATGCAGAGGTGGGGCAGATCACCCTGATGGAGTGGTCTCAGATCAAGGACCTATGCACCCTTCTGCACAGTTTCGACATAGCGACGAATATGTTGAGCGCTGACAATGCCATTATCAGCATGACAGTTCCAGTCATTTACATGCTGGAGCACATGCTAAACACTATTCGGAGTCAGGGGGTGGGACAACAGGAAGGGGAGGAACTACAGGAGGATTCATATGCGCAAGACACAACAATATCACCAAGGTCCAGACGTTCATCATCACCAACACGGCAGGCATGGGACCATGGGGGATAGGGATCAACAAGGGCGAAATGTTGAGGAAGGTGCAGGAGAACATGAAGAAATGGAGGACGAACTGTCCATGGACATGGAAGACTCATCGGATGAGGGAGACCTTGGTCAAATTTCTGTTGAAAGAGGTTGGGGGGAGATGTCAGAGGAAGAAAGAACGGTTAGCACCTCTATGCCACAAACACAGGGTGGACTTGGTCCGCATGGCTGCGCAAGACACATGAGCGCCTTCTTGCTGTACTACCTCCAACATGACCCTCGTATTGTCAAAATCAGAAGTGATGATGACTACTGGCTTGCCACACTATTAGATCCCCGGTACAAGTCCAAATTTTGTGACATAATTCCAGCTATAGAAAGGGACGCACGTATGCAGGAGTATCAGCAGAAGCTGTTACTCGATCTTAGCTTGGCTTTTCCACCAAACAACCGTGGTGCAGGGAGTGAATCTCCCAGTTGTAACTTGACAAACATGGGACGGTCTCGTCATCTTCAACAGTCTACCCGTACCAGTAGGACCGTATCTGGTGCTGGTAACAGCAATTTTATGGAATCTTTTCATAATTTTTTTAGACCCTCCTTTGCAAGGCCACCAGAGACAACAAGTCTGACACATAGTCAACGGCTGGAGAGGATGATACAGGAGTATCTCCAAATGAACATCGATGCCATGACTTTGCAAATGGAGCCTTGCTCATTTTCGGCTTCAAATCTTGAAAAATGGCCAGAGCTCTCCACTTACGCCTTGGAGATTTTGTCGTGTCCAGCTGCCAGCGTTGTCTCTGACCAAGTCTTCAGTGCTGCTGGGTGTGTGCTGACAGATAAGCGCACGCGTCTGTCCAGTGACAATGTGGACAGACTAACGTTCATCAAAATGAACAAGTCATGGATCCACAAGGAATTTACTACCCCTGTGTCATCCTGGGGAGAGTAAATGCTTGTGTATTTTGAATGTGCTTGATGCAAATCTACCTGTGAAGTGTACAACTGGGGCACAAGTGCTGCCACTGAAGGGGTGGGTGTGTGTGTGACCCAATTTTTGGAAAAAAGGGAGACTCCGCTTGGAGTAACTTTGCGGTGTTTTACATGATTTAAGAAGGGCATGCCATGCCTATATCTGTGTCTCCTCCTCTTTTTCCTTGTCCAGCTCTTTTGTTTTCGCATGAGTATATGTCCTTGTCACTTTCCCATGTGTTTGTGGTGTTGTGAGTTGTTTGTCACCTTTTGGACACCTTTGAGGGTGTTTTCTAGGTGTTTTTATGTGTTTGTTATTGCCTCCCATTGTTTCCTATGCGGTTCAAGTGGTTCGCCGAACCGGTTCGCCGAACCGAACTCGAACGAGACCTCCGTTCGGCGAACCGAACTCGAGCCGAACCGAGACCGGTTCGCTCATCTCTACTGTTGACCTACTGCAACTATACAGTCATATGAAAAGGTTTGGGCACCCCTATTAATGTTAACCTTTTTTCTTTATAACAATTTGGGTTTTTGCAACAGCTATTTCAGTTTCATATATCTAATAACTGATGGACTGAGTAATATTTCTGGATTGAAATGAGGTTTATTGTACTAACAGAAAATGTGCAATCCGCATTTAAACAAAATTTGACCGGTGCAAAAGTATGGGCACCCTTATCAATTTCTTGATTTGAACCCTCCTAACTACTTTTTACTGACTTACTAAAGCACTAAATTGGTTTAGTAACCTCATTGAGCTTTGAACTTCATAGGCAGGTGTATCCAATCATGAGAAAAGGTATTTAAGGTGGCCACTTGCAAGTTGTTCTCCTATTTGAATCTCCTATGAAGAGTGGCATCATGGGGAAGGATACAGAGATTTAAACTGTCAGTTTCCACTGTGAGGCACATAGTAAGGAAATGGAAGAACACAGGTACAGTTCTTGTTAAGCCCAGAAGTGGCAGGCCAAGAAAAATATCAGAAAGGCAGAGAAGAAGAATGGTGAGAACAGTCAAGGACAATCCACAGACCACCTCCAAAGACCTGCAGCATCATCTTGCTGCAGATGGTGTCAATGTGCATCGGTCAACAATATAGCACACATTGCACAAGGAGAAGCTGTATGGGAGAGTGATGCGAAAGAAGCCATTTCTGCAAGCGCGCCACAAGCAGAGTCGCCTGAGGTATGCAAAAGCACATTTGGACAAGCCAGTTACATTTTGGAAGAAGGTCTTGTGGACTGATGAAACAAAGATGGAGTTGTTTGGTCATACAAAAAGGCGTTATGCATGGAGGCAAAAAAACACGGCATTCCAAGAAAAGCACTTGCTACCCACAGTAACATTTGGTGGAGATTCCAAAATGCTTTGGGGCTGTGTGGCCAATGCTGGCACTGGGAATCTTGTTAAAGTTGAGGGTCGCATGGATTCAACTCAGTATCAGCAGATTCTTGACAATAATGTGCAAGAATCAGTGACGAAGTTGAAATTACGCAGGGGATGGATATTTCAGCAAGACAATGATCCAAAACACCGCTCCAAATCTACTCAGCATTCATGCAGAGGAACAATTCCAATGTTCTGGAATGGCCATCCCAGTCCCCAGATCTGAATATCATTGAACATCTGTGGGATGATGTAAAGCGGCTGTCCATGTTCGGCGACCATCAAACTTAACTGAACTGGAATTGTTTTGTAAACAGGAATGGTCAAATATACCTTCATCCAGGATCTAGGAACTCATTAAAAGCTACAGGAAGCGCTACAGGAAGCGACTAGAGGCTGGGATTTTTGCAAAAGGAGGATCTACAAAATATTAATGTCACTTTTATGTTGAGATGCCCATACTTTTGCACCTGTCAAATTTTGTTTAAATGCGGATTGCACATTTTCTGTTAGTACAATAAACCTCATTTCAATCCAGAAATATTACTCAGTCCATCAGTTATTAGATATATGAAACTGAAATAGCTGCTGCAAAAACCCAAATTGTTATAAAGAAAAAAGGTGAACATTAATAGGTGTGCCCAAACTTTTCCATATGACTGTAGTAGACATGCCCAATCATAAGGGATCACATAAGACCATGTTTATATCTGTATGGCTATGCTAAGGTACCCTTTTTATCATTCTCTAAAATTGGTAGGCAAATTTAGAACAATGGCCTTGTTTAATCAAGACTGGTGTATTGTATGTCTTAATAAAGAGTTTGCTGAAGTAAGATGCCCCAAATTAATTTAAAGTGTAAAACTGCTTGATAAATTGGCATCAATATTGAAAATACACCACTGATTATGGTTAAAAGCTTTACAAGAGAGTCATCAAGCATTGTACCTGTGTCTCTTTAATGACATATGTGGTTCTAGACATCATTGAAGATAGACTTTAAATCTGTCAATGATTCCATCTCACTAAATTACAAGAATATGAACTGGTGCAACATGCCTTAGTTTAACAATTATGGTTATTACACCTTTTTTAAGGTGTATTTTTATTTCACAATAGCAATGAATGCTTTATTTTTTAACCCCTTAAGGACTGAGCTACTCTTGACCTTAAGGAGGAACTTTCACTATAGTTTTCAGGTTGAACTGGCAAACGATGTAAGTGGCCGCAGAGCAGAATATAACTTTTTGTAATATAATTAATGTTATTTTGCCTCTTTGTTGCGATAGTAGGAATCAAAGTATTTGGCACTGAATGAGTTAATTTCTGTTAAGTCCAAGTGAGTATCATAAGGTAGTATTCACTGTAGTGCATTTTACTTCTTGCACCTGTATGATGTTGCCCAATCATAAACAGACAGCTATGAAAAGCAGGTGGAGGAAGCCTGATTATATGGGATTGTTTGACAGCCAAAGGCGTTGGGTACTTGACCAGGACTGATGGTGTTCTCAATGCTGAGCTATATGTAAGTATCCTACAAGACAAGTCATTTCGTACACTCGAGTACTACGGGTGTGAAAAGGACGACCTCATGTTCCAGCAGGAAAATGACCTAAAGCATGGGTCAAGATTGGCGAAGAAATGATTCAATGACAATGAAGTAAATTGCTGGATTGGCCCCCACAGTCACCAGACCTCAAGTCAATTGGACAGTTGTGGGTAGAGTTAAAGATAAAGAGTATAAACCAACATTAGGGACGTGTAGTAGAGACCTGGGATGAGAATTTAATTGAGATATGCTTGAATCTGATTGAGAGCATGCCCAGAAGGATTCAGGCAGTGTTGAAAGCCAAAAGTGGATTTAAAAAATGCTAACAGAATAATAAAAATTTAAATTTAGATTTTTAAGAGCAAAACTGTAATAATGCAGTGACATGACAAGAATCTGCATAACTAATCATATGCTAAATAGTTGCAAGTCACATCTATATGAGATAGTCAAGGTGATTTTCTATAAAATGATGGCAGTCTCACATTTAAAGCTGTAGTGGATGGTGAGATCTGGAGCCTTGAAGTCAAAAGTTCAAAACATTGTTACCCTTTTGATTGTCAGTGTATAATGAGAGTGTTGATGTTCTGATTTCACCTTGTGCATGGTTTCAAAGTGCTAGGAGTAGAGCACACATGACTAACCGCTTTCAGATAAGTTCTTAAAGGCTGAACTGTGCTGCCTCTCACCCTACACTGACTGCAGTGACTTTATATGACAGGTATTAGTCATTTGTGTTCTACCCACAGCACTTTCTCATTAGGCAGAAGGTTAGACCAGGAGATAAGGCTGTTTGAAATTATACATATTTTCTAATTTTTTTTTTTACATTTTCAAAAGTTTTAATGATTATTTTTTTACTTTTTTTACTGCAGTGTATCAGACCTATCAGATTTATACCAACACAACATGTTAAACTCTACTTGTGGCAGGGCTTAACAGGACACTGTAGCTGGCAAACCCCAGGGTCTGTACTTGGGTTGGGTTCTCCATGGAAACCAACCAGATTTCTTGCAGGTTCCCGATGAGGTTAAAGAGGGAGCCTCTTCCTTCTGTTAACCATACCATCTAAATGTCGCTGTCACTTTTGACAGTGGCATCTAGGGAGTTAGTCACTGTAGCAAGGTGTCAGAGTGTTTGCCCTGATACACATACTGCCTGACAGCCTGCCCTCATCTTTTCTGTGACATCTCCGAGAAGATCAAAAATGGGAAAGTAGGCTAAACCAACCTCTTTCACACCCAGGTGAGACCCCTGTTGGTGAGACCCCTGGTTGGCTGGCTGTATTCCTCTGGTGCCAGAACAGTTGTTTTCATTAAGCTGTCACCATACAATTTAGTGCAATGATAGTTTAAAGAAGTTGTCCAGTTACCAAAACTGATTTTTTTTTTCTGATAAATCTTGCTAATATGTGCCCCTCAACACATCTATTATGTTTTTTCAGCAAAATTACCTTTTATTGTGCTCTAGCAGCACATCTTCATTGCTGGCTCCAGCTCTGATGGGGTTAATCCCTCTTCTGACTTCCTGGGTTTAGTTCCTACAAGTCCCAGAATTCTTTGTGGCTCTAGGGCGGTGTCTAGCTTATCTAAAAAAAAATTGTTTAAAAGAACTGAGAGTCCTCAGTGGTTGATACCTTTTAATGGCTAACTGAAAAGATGGTAATAATTGCAAGCTTTCGAGACTACTCAGGTCTCTTCATCAGGCATGGTATAACAAAAAATCTGAAGAGTCACATATTTATACACAACAGGACATAGAATTCTATGTCCTGTTGTGTATATATAAATATATAAATATATATGACCGGATCCTGTGGATTAAATGTGCAGCGCATGCAACCGTTATTTTACCGGATCCTTCTGCAGCGGGACACAGAATTTATCGGCCGGCGCTGGAGTCAGCTGACTCCTGATCTCACAGCCCGCACACGCTGCAATGGCTGCAGGTGGGCTCATTCACATGACCGTTCCGTTTGTCCTGGTCAGTTCCTGTTTTTTTGCGGCCCCACAGACAGGACCATCTTTTCAATGTCTTTTGTGTAGGATTGGATGGTACACGGTAGCACTACCATGTGCATCCGATCCTACAAAAAAATAAAACACATCAGATGCCGTATGTCCGCTCCGTTATTATGGAACATATCCTATTCTGTAATAACGAATCGTGACTCAATACAAGTCAATGGGTCCGCAAAATTCCCGGAAGCAACACGGAAGCACTTCCGTGTGACTTCCGTCGGGTGCCCGTGCAGTCAGTGTCCCGCTCCAGCCCCAGCCCCGTGGCTGCCCGCTCAGCAGTGTCAGCAGCGGCCCGCACTGCAGTGTCAGCAGCCGCGGGGATGACAAGTGCTACCGTCAGGAGGTTAGTAAGTTCATTACCTACGGTGATGAAGCCCTGCCCTCCTGACATCAGCGGTCGTCACTGCCTTCTATGCCCACCGCTTGTCACATCACCGCTCACTGTCGACCCGAGACTGTGACTAATGGTGACGTCACGGGCCGCTCGCGATACTTTGTTTGTGAAGGCGGCGGTCATTGAACTCTGTGACAGCGCTGCTGTCAGGAGTTCAGCGATCATCGCAGGTAATATACCTCGCTAACCTCCTGATAGCAGCACTCGTCATGCCCTGCAGTGACCTGGGCTGACCTATTGATGTTAGCTCAGGTCACTGCACGGCTCTCCCAGCAAATAGGGAACATTCTGTTCTTCATTGACTGGGACATTGACTATGGTATGGATCGTCGTGGGACCCCTTTGTATTACACCAGACCTGGATTTCTTTTTCTTTCTAATAAATTGGTGAAAGAGGGAATGTGTTGGGCAGTGTTTTTCCAAATAAAAATGTGTTTGTTGTCTTTTTTTTTTTATTACTGCCTGGGTTGGTGATGTCGGGTATCTGATACACGCCTGACATCACTAACCCCAGGGCTTGATGCCAGGTGACATTACACATCTGGTATTAACCCCATATATTACCCCGTTTGCCACCACACCAGGGCAACGGGATGAGCTGGGAAAACCACCAGGACTGGCACATCTAATGGATGCGCTACTTCTGGGGCGGCTGCAGCCTGCTATTTTTAGGCTGGGGAGAGTATAATAATGGTGAAGCTCCCTAGTCTGAGAATACCAGACCACAGCTGTCCGCTTTACCTTGTCTGGTGATCCAATTTCGGGGGACCCCATGTTTTTTGTTTTAAATTATTTATTTAAAATAACAGCGTGGGGTGCCCTCTGTTTTGGATTACCAGCCAAGGTGAAGCTGCCAGCTGTGGTTTGCAGGCTGCAGCCGTTTGCTTTACCCTAGCTGGCTACAAAAGATAGGGGGACCGCATGTCTTTTTTTATTATTTATTTATTTTTTGGCTAAATACAAGACTAAGCACCTTAGTGCCACATGAAAGTCACAAAAGGGTGCCAGCTTAGAATATGCAGGGATAAAGCCCGAGATTCTTAATGTCAGGCCAAGTTTGACCTGGCCATTAAGAATCTCCAATAAAGGGTTTAAATAAAAAAAAGACACTACACAGAGAAAAATACTTTATTAGAAATAAATACACAGACACAGTAGAGACTCCATGTTTATTACTCCCTCCACAATGGAGAGATTTCTGTACTGACCATGCCAGGAGAGAGCGAGGGGGGGGGGGAGGAAAAGAGAGCGGGGGAGGAAAAGAGAGCGAGGGGAGAAAGGAAAAGAGAGCGAGGGGGGAGGAAAAGAGAGTGAGGGGGGGAAAGAGAGTGAGGGGGGGAGGAAAAGAGAGCGAGGGGGGGAAAGAGAGCGAGGGGGGAGGAAAAGAGAGCAAGGGGGGAAGAGAGCGAGGGGGGGTGGAAGAGAGAGCGAGGGGGGGTGGAAGAGAGAGCGAGGGGGGGTGGAAGAGAGAGCGAGGGGGGGTGGAAGACAGAGCGGGGGGGGAAGAGAGAGCGAGGGGAGGAAGAGAGAGCGAGGGGGAGAAGAGAGCGAGGGGGGGAAGAGAGCAAGGGGGAGAAGACAGCGAGAGGGAAAAGAGGGGGGGCAGAAGAGTGGAGGGAGAGAAGAGAGTGGGGAAAGAAGAGAGGGGGGGTAGAGGTGCTCTGTCACCAACTGTCTCCACTCTGTGACTTGTGGTGCAGGTGACAGAGTGCAGACAGTTGGTCCCATGCAGCAGGACAGGTGGCAGAGCACAGCGGTGACATGCCTGTCAGTGTCTTGCTGCGTCCTGCAGTGCTGCTGGGAGGAGCACATGATCACACTGCCCGACACCGGCCGCTCTCCTGACATCGCAGCAGAGCGGGCGGGTGGAGAGTATGATCAGATACTTACGTGCAGTGGGGGATTTCAGCTGAAGAATCCGCCCTGTACTGCACACTGGCGCCCCGTGCCTCACCATCTGCAGGACGCTTAGCCGGCTCCACACTGACGTCCTCCGGCTCCTCCCCTCGATGCTGGGCTGTGCCGTGTGGTAGTCACCGCCCACAGCCCTGTCACTCAATCTGAGTGGTGCCAGCCTCCTCTGACGTACCCGTCAAGTTTGAGAGCCCGGAACTTGCCGGGACGTAAGAGGATACTGGCGGCCACAGCTCCAGGGGGTCATGTGACAGGCACTGAGCGTACAGGATAGCGCCGCTCAGTGCCAGAAATGGAAACAGAAGCCAGTGGAGAAGATGCATATAATGGTAAGTAAAACTCCTACAGAAATTAAAAAAAATGGGTGAACCACCCCTTTAAATAAATCACATACATATACAGCAGAATGCACAAAGGCACTACATCGACCAAAATACAAAGTTAAAGGGTTAATCAATATAAAATCATTTATTTATATTATTAATACAATGCATGATGCAGGTATTTATGCTTTTGTCTGCTCTTAGGAGATGGTAATTATATTAGTTTGATAAAGTATTATAGTAAGCATGGGTATATTATATCATGATGGACAGAGCAAAATGCCCTAAGGTAATACAGATAATTCTATGCAAATTGGCGTTTTGTGCATTATTATAGTTAAATTGTTGTCCTGTTGGTATAAGTGAATGCTGGTTTCGATGGGATCACTTCCACATGATTGATTCACAAAGCTGCTCTCGATGGGTATGCTTAACATACATTCCACGAAGTTGACTCATTGTTAATATTGAATAACAAAATTTCAATGTCCTCACCTCACGTCACCTGTTCAAATTTAGTTCTTCTTACACAATTTTTCCATAAAAGCACAACAAAATTGATGTAGCAGATCGCTTTACCTGCTCCGCCCCAGGGCCATTATATTTATTAGAAAACATTAGGATTTCAAATTTAATAATTGTAAAATATTCTGAAATAATTATGTCAATGCAAAATAAATGTGTATTGAGTAATATCATTTTGGATTAATGAATTGTTTTCAGATATGTGGCTGCTTGCTAAAATCCCTTGAGAATCTTGCAGCATGAAGATAGCTGTGAAGGACATAAAATCTATTAGAGAAATGGATGAATATGGAATACACTGGCTCATCATTGCTGTTTAGAATTCCGCCTCCATATACATTTCTATGGTCTGGAGGAACATTGCTGGATAGAACACTGGCATTTGGATGCAAATAGGCACGCTCCTTCATAGCCAGGGTACACATAGATAACAGAAGAAATTAAGCTCAAACTGAAAATGAAGAATTAAACACTGGAAAAAACAAGAACTGACAAAACGTGTGTGTGTGTGTGTATATATATATATACATATATATATATATATATATATATATATATATATATATACACACACCGTATTTTTCGTACTATAAGACGCACCGGACTATAAGACGCACCCTTGTTTTAGAGGAGGAAAAAATAGAAAAAAATAAAATTAAAGTAAAAGAATGTGGTCATGACACACTGTTATTTTACTGCTGACAGTGTTACTGAGGTAATAATACCTCCAAATTCTGTCCTCATATCCTCCATTCTGGGTACCTTCCAGGTATATATGGCCCCCATCGTGGAATATGTATGTTCCCCATCATTATGTGTGTGATCCTCCAATCTGGATTGTGTGTGTATATAGTTATAGAGTGTGTGTGTGTGTGTGTATATAGTGTGTGTGTGTGTGTCTGTGTGTATATAGTTATATAGTGTGTGTATGTGTGTGTAAATATATATATATATATATATATATATATATAAAATGGTCCAACCCCATCCAGGTGTACAGTAATGCTTTTATATACTATATTATTTATTGCCTTACTTTTACTGATGTGCTGCTCACTATGCTTCAGTTTGGTCCTGGCATTACAGACAAAGTCTCTCATATCTCAAGGACCTGCAGTGATGTAATGAAGAGGTGGGCACTGTGCTGTTCTGTGCTGCTCTGGCCACCCCTCTGCATTACATCACTGTAGGTCCTTGTCAGCTACGGGAGACTGTTTCTAGTGTAAAGGCAGGAGCAAAGTGAAAGTAATTTGAGCCCTCAGCACAGAGACTGCGGCTGTGCTGTGAAGGTATGCCGTGCTCTGGCCCGGACACTGCAGTGATCTTCACTTTCCCTGGGCCAGACATAACTGCAGCGGCAGCCTGCTCCTGCCTCCTACACAGCGGACACAGTCTCCCCAGCCGCAGCAGTAAGCCGGCGTCTGGAGCTCCCACGTGTGACCGCTGTTTACATTAAACAAGTATTCATTAGCTGCTCCTCACACCCGCTGACTGCAGAGAGAGGTGGTCGGGGAGCAGCTAATGAATATTCACTGACTTTAAGCAGCGGGCACACGTGGTTTCTCCAGCAGCCGACATCCTGCAGCAGCGACCCTCCCTGCCTCCTGTGATCCCACTGCATAGCGCTGACTCCCCACAGCTCGCTACCCCACAGCTTCAGACCATAAGACGCACCCCACATTTTCCTCCCAAATTTGGAGGAAAAAAAGTGCGTCTTATGGTCCGAAAAATACGGTATATATATATATATATATACATATACAGTAGAGATCAAAATTAGAGAACAATGTATGATCACTTTCTTTTTTCAGAAATAATGTAATCTACATTGATCAATATTTGAAGTTTTTTTGTTATGGGTACACAACGCCACTAGGACAGTATTTTACAAATGATCCAAAGTTTATCAACATAAAACCTTTATTTTGGCCAAAACATGATGATCATAATTAGAGAACAGCAATGACTGTAGCACAGAGAAAGATTATAACTAAATATTCTGAAGGTAACAACAGTCACCAATCAGTAGGAAGTGTAAAGGCCTTTGCTTTGAATGACTTCAGCACATCTGCGGCCACAAGACATCACTAGTCTCTCACACTGCTCTGGTGTGATTTAGTCCACTCTTCTTCCAGTCTCTTCCACAGTTCTTTGACTGTTGTGGATTTCTTGGCCATAACTTTGTCACCAAGGATTTCCCAGATATTTTCTATTGGGTTTAGAGCAGCACTCTGGACCGGCCATTTACTGTTTCAATGTTGTCTGTTTCAAGGAACTTCTTTACCCATTTTGCTGAGTGACAGGGGGCATTATCCTGCATGAAAATTTCTGGCTGATTGAGTGACGAACGCAAATAAGGAACCACGTGTTGTTGAAGAAAGTCCTGATACACACTTGCATTCACTCTGCCATGTAGCTGTATGAGAGGTCCAACTAATGCTGCAGAATACATTCCCGAAACCATGACACCTCCTTCACCAAATTTCACTGACTTCTTAACACACTTTGGGTTTAGTCTTTCCATTTGAACAAATCTTAGAATAGCTCCTAATGACGACCGCATGACAATTACCTGAAGGATGGACCATATTACTGACTGACTGACAGAAATTAAATGTGTGGGGAGAATAGCAAAACATCCCGGGTGTTGATCTCAAATCTTAATGAGGATAGTCAGTGATTTTTGAGTAGTAATTATATTTGTGCTTTGTAATTAATTTATCTTGTATATTTTTTTCTTGCCCTGGTGGGGGTTATTTGAAACAAATGTATTTCATGTATGTTCTATATAGGCAATACATCACTTTTTAACTTAGTTATAAATAAAAGTTGTTCACTTTAAAAGTTTTCTCTGTTTTCTCTGTGTTCCAATACTAATTTTGAGTAAACTCTAGACCAATATAACAGTGGTTTTACGCTGCAGCAACAAGGACTGTAATGCTATAAACCTTGCCTAAATGCCTCTAATACATAAAAGAACAAGAGAACAAAGAGCATATGTGCAAAAAGGACAGTTCTTATTTCTTATGAAAAAACCACAATAGAAAATTAAAAACATGATTAAGACATCACCAAAATGAATCATCTGGGGGAGATGTGAAGATTGTTACACAAACAGAATTGTTACGCAGACAGGGCTAATCTCAGAAAAACACCAAAGTCATTCACAATGCCCAAAATACTAATAAGTTCTAGAGATACAGTCATATGAAAAGTTTGGGCACCCCTATTAATGTTCACCTTTTTTCTTTATAACAATTTGGGTTTTTGCAGCAGCTATTTCAGTTTCATATATCTAATAACTGATGGACTGAGTAATATTTCTGGATTGAAATGAGGTTTATTGTACTAACAGAAAATGTGCAATCCGCATTTAAACAAAATTTGACAGGTGCAAAAGTATGGGCACCTCAACATAAAAGTGACTAATATTTTGTAGATCCTCCTTTTGCAAAAATCCCAGCCTCTAGTCGTTTCCTGTAGCTTTTAATGAGTTCCTGGATCGTGGATGAAGGTATATTTGACCATTCCTGTTTACAAAACAATTCCAGTTCAGTTAAGTTTCATGGGCGCCGAGCATGGACAACACGCTTCAAATCATCCCACAGATGTTCAATGATATTCAGGTCTGGGGACTGGGATGGCCATTCCAGAACATTGTAATTGTTCCTCTGCATGAATACCTGAGTAGATTTGGAGCGGTGTTTTGGATCATTGTCTTGCTGAAATATCCATCCCCTGCGTAACTTCAACTTCGTCACTGATTCTTGCACATTATTGTCAAGAATCTGCTGATACTGAGTTGAATCCATGCGACCCTCAACTTTAACAAGATTCCCGGTGCCGGCATTGGCCACACAGCCCCAAAGCATGATGGAACCTCCACCAAATTTTACTGTGCTTTTACAAGTGCTTTTCTTGGAATGCCGTGTTTTTTTGCCTCCATGCATAACGCATCTTTTGCATGACCAAACAACTCAATCTTTGTTTCATCAATCCACAAGACCTTCTTCCAAAATGTAACTGGCTTGTCCAAATGTGCTTTTGCATACCTCAGGCGACTCTGTTTGTGGCGTGCTTGCAGAAACGGCTTCTTTCGCATCACTCTCCCATACAGCTTCTCCTTGTGCAATGTGCGCTATATTGTTGACCGATGCACATTGACACCTTCTGCAGCAAGATGATGCTGCAGGTCTTTGGAGGTAGTCTGTGGATTGTCCTTGACTGTTCCCACCATTCTTCTTCTCTGCCTTTCTGATATTTTTCTTGGCCTGCCACTTCTGGGCTTAACAAGAACTGTACCTGTGTTCTTCCATTTCCTTACTATGTGCCTCACAGTGGAAACTGACAGTTTAAATCTCTGAGACAATTTTTTGTATCCTTCCCCTGAACAACTATGTTGAATAATCTTTTTTTTTCAGATCATTTGAGAGTTGTTTTGAGAAGCCCATGATGCCACTCTTCATAGGAGATTCAAATAGGAGAACAACTTGCAAGTGGCCACCTTAAATACCTTTTCTCCTGATTGGATACACCTGCCTATGAAGTTCAAAGCTCAATGAGGTTACTAAACCAATTTAGTGCTTTAGTAAGTCAGTAAAAGGTAGTTAGGAGGGTTCAAATCAAGAAATTGATAAAGGTGCCCATACTTTTGCACCGGTCAAATTTTGTTTAAATGCGGATTGCACATTTTCTGTTAGTACAATAAACCTCATTTCAATCCAGAAATATTACACAGTCCATCAGTTATTAGATATATGAAACTGAAATAGCTGTTGCAAAAACCCAAATTGTTATAAAGAAAAAAGGTTAACATTAATAGGGGTGCCCAAACTTTTCATATGACTGTAAATCAGCCACAGTGTCATTAATTGCAATTAAATTCGGTTAGGTAAATCTGAGACCCCCTGTCTGTGTAAATCAACAAACTGAGGAATGGAACAAATGTCAAAAACGATAGAGACTAACCAGGACCAAATAATAAATAAACAGCTATAAAAAGCTAAAAGGTCCAATGCAGGGGTATAATCATCACATGTAGGCTGTATATATGAATAGGCCATTCATTTAGACTCCCAATCATGGACAAGGTATTACCTGGGGCTCTGATGTATAACAGAATAAACCTTCAGTTTGAAAAAACCCCAGTGGGGAACCTTGACTTCATCATTGACGGATTGTGAACAAGGGTGTTCCCGAAACGTGTCTTGTCCATTTTATTGGATTTTAATGGATCAATAAAATTCATTTTTTATGAAGATGCTCTGCCGGATTCCTGAATTTTTGTGTTTCCAGGGTAGAGTGAGCTGAATATCTCGTCAACCAGTCTTGTATATGCGACGCCCTTAGACTATCAGGTCGTCACAGGGTATTGCACAATCTGCCCTCCCAGGCAGTATCCACCTCCCTCTTGGTTATGGGTCCCTAACCAAATGGTGTTGCCTACATCAGCTAATCAAATCCTAGATACACCCTGCACCACACCCACCAGACACACCAGTGGACGGCTTGAATGGAATAGAGTCGCCCATCTGGGGGGTCAGGGAGGGGAGGTGAGGAGTGTAGTCAGTTAGTTAGTCAGAGAGTAGAGAGAAGCCCTCGAGCTGTGAGGAGCTCCGAGGAGGTCGGGAGCGAGGACTCCCATAAGGAACCTGTCTAGGTGGCAGACAGTGGTCTGAGCCTAGAGGAGTTGGACCCCTGGTTGCAGGGGCTCGTGACCAGGATCACCAGAGAAGTAAACTTAGTGCAAGGAGGCAGGCCACGGATCACCAGGCAGCACCACTGGGGACGGGACACGGACTAGTTCCCCTCAGCGGCAGCGGTGTCCAAAGATTTGGTTTACTCGGTTGTCGGTGTCTGCTTAATGGACTGAGTGAGTACAAGATTGATCCCTGCATCCCACGGTCTTATCCCCAATCACCAAGTCCCGGGGCATTCCCCCTACCCGTGGAGGGTTCTAACACCTTGCTGCCCCATTCCATCATCCCCGGGTACTCCCAACTGCAGCGGTGGTACTCCTAATTACCACACACCACGGGTGGTGTCACAAACTCTATAATCCCTTGTAAATACCCCCCTTCATTTGAGCGGCCGCACGACCCCCGGAGACCCTCGAGCCACTGAGAACCCGGATCCGAGCAGCTCGGCTGCTGCCACGGGGGTGGCACACCTCAAATTTCTGGCGTCACGAACAGAATTCGAGCAGGACCCACTTACCTGGGTGACGTGCGCCTTAGAAGTTGAAACCGCGAGTCAAAAGTCCCGTTTCCCGCCATTTTCGCCATCTTCCGCCATCTTTTGGCGCCAAAATGCCATCTTCTCCAAAAAAGCACGCAAAGCAGAAGCCCCGACCCTCGTCCTGAGAGTGAGCCCAGAATCGGAAGTTCCTAGAGGGCCACAGCATTGAAGAGAGTGCTGGGCGAAAACCGACGGTGCGTGATGGCATGTAGCAGCGGAAGAGAAGCAGGGACGCCAGGACTCTGCCATAACGTTCCTGGACCTTGCAGAGGAAAGATGGTGTCTGAGCGAAGCTGGTCAGCGGAGCGTGCTGTTCCTGGATCGAGGAGGAGACAGAGCAGCTCTGCAGGAGATTGCGGACGCAATTCCTCTTCATGTTAAACCACTGGAGGGAAGAGATGAGGAGCCTGGCAGTGGCGGTGCAAGCCCGTGAAATCGAAATCCCACGTTAAGAGCGAGTAAGCAGTTACCCAGTCCCTGTTGATTACCCTAATACGGCCGATGCAGCTGTGGGATCTGGTCCGCAGCCGCTCCCGGCGAGCACTCTGCCGCCACTAACCCCGTCCTCGGCGGACGCCGAGCTGCCTATCCCCATCATGGCAGCGGAACCTTCAGCTCCAGTCTATGAAAAGCCAGTTGCCGGTACCGTCACCCGACAAAGTCACGACAACGTTCACCCCGACAGCGGCCCGACCAGACCCGGCCGCATCACCGGGCCCGTCCTTGAAGGTGGAGCACCTGGACTCTGCAATCCCAGCTGCGGAGCAGTCGGTATGTCTAACCAAGGAAGCGGAGGTGGAACCCGAAGAGCTACCAGTTCCGCCACCATGCGGCATCCCAACGGCTGTTGGGGCCGTGAGAATACAGCTAGAATCCATGCCAGCAGGAGAGGCGAGACCGGACGCTGACGCCCCCTACTGGGAACAACACCAGCGAAAGCTGCAACAGGAGATGAGAACACAGGATCAGCGACGACGAGAGATTGTTGCCCGTGCTCGGAGAGAAAAGGATCATTTGAGGAAGGCGACCTTCCACGTCAGAGGGCCGCGGCACCGGGGTAGTGTGAGGTGTTTTGACCCCGAAAAAGGATGGGGGTTCCTGTTGGAAGTGAGCCTCCAAGAGGAGGTGTTTGTTGCCCGTAGAGATATAGAGAAACTTCTCTCAAGGGGACACCCAGGCTGTAACCTGGAGCCGGGAGAGGTGGTCTCTTATACGCGGCATTGGGGAGAGCGGGGTTGGTTTGCCCTAGATATAAAAAGGCTCACCATGATTAATGAGCAGGTCCTCCCAGCTGCCACCGTTGATTACCAGCCTCCAAGTGAGCGGTACCTTGAAATTTAAGAGTTAAACCCGTTAACAAATCTGTGTTTTCGTTTATTATGTTTCATAGTTTATTTTTCATGAAGCGTACTGCCATAAAAAAAGTCTTAATCAAGCAGTTTAATCAACAGAGAATGTTACTTGATTAAGAAGAAGATTATATAGTGTGTGCATCAGGTGCATGGTCCTCGTTATATTTATGCATCTGCATCTTAGTAGTAAACATGGACCATGGTCACGGGACTGGTTGTGGCCAACACAGACTTCTGTTATTGTAAACAGTTGCACCTCCTGTGCCTACCAGAGTCGTCTTTACAATACCCGGGACCTTAAGCTGGTCACAGACCCACGAATAGGTATGCAGCGGGTCAGGTTGTTTGGGTGGCGGGTTGATGGGATCCGGGACATTGGGACTAGATTGTCGCAGGAAGAGGCTGCAACAGAGCAGGTTGAGCCTCCGCTACTAATATAACCGGTAGCGTTCCATTGTTGATATGATGAACTCAAAAGTTACCGTAATGTTTAAATATATGCCTCCCTAATTTGGCATGAAATCTGTTAATAAAATGGTCTTCTTTTTCTATTTGCGGTTTAAAAAAAAATAAAAAACTAAACCTCTGATGTCCTGTAGCTCAAGGACGAGCTACGTTTAACCAAGGGGGAATGTGACGCCCTTAGACTATCAGGTCGTCACAGGGTATTTCACAATCTGCCCTCCCGTGCAGTATCCACCTCCCTCTTGTTTATGGGTCCCTAACCAAATGGTGTTGCCTACATCAGCTAATCAAATCCTAGATACACCCTGCACCACACTCACTAGACACACCAGTGGACAGCTTGAGTGGAATAGAGTTGCCCACCTGGGGAGTCAGGAAGGGGAGGTGAGGAGTGTAGTCAGTTAGTCGAAGAATAGAGAAAAGCCCTCGAGCTGTGTGGAGCTCTGAGGAGGTCGGGAGCGGGGACTCCCATAAGGAACCTGTCTAGGTGGCAGACGGTGGTCTGGGCCTAGAGGTGTTGGACCCCTGGTCGCAGGGGATCGTGGCAAGGGGCTCGGGTCTGTCGAGCAGGACAGCCGGCAGCCTTGCACCATCACCGGGATGGGACCAAGGCACGACGGGGTACGTGAACCCTAGGTCGGGGAGTAGCTGCATGCAACCCGATAATTTACCTGTGGAGAACGGAGACTTCAAGATTCATTCCCAATCACTCCAAAATCGGGGCACTAGTGCAACGAGGGGGATAGAACTTCAAAACGGTCCAGAAAATCCCAAGTGTGAGCCCTGAGAGCAAGCTCCCAAACTTAGCCATAGTGGGGAGCGGGACCCGGCAAGTTCCATACTACCAGAGAAGTAAACTTAGTGCCAGGTGGCAGGTCACGGATCACCAGGCAGTACCATTGGGGACAGGAGCTGAACTAGCTCCCCTCAGCGGCAGCGGAGTCGAGAGATTTGGTTTACTCGGTTGTCAGTGTCTGCTTAATGGACTGAGTGAGTACAAGATTGATCCCTGCATCCCACGGCCTTATCCCCAATCACCGAGTCCCGGGGCACCCCCCTACCCGTGGAGGGTTCTAACACCTTGCTGCACCCTTTCATCATCCCTGGGTACTCCCAACTGCAGCAGTGGTACTCCTAATTACCACACACCACGGGTGGCGTCACAAACTCTTTAATCCCTTGTAAATATCCCACTTCATTTGAACAGCCGCACGACCCCCGGGTCCGGAGACCCTCGAGCCACTGAGCACCCGGATCCGAGCAGCTCGGCTGCTGCCATGGGGGCAGCACATATAGACCCGAGGATGCTATGCGGCAGGTCAACCACAGTAATGCCAGTAGCCAACATGACTATTGCATTACCGTGATTGGCAGGCAATACCTGCAAGTTTAGTGGCTGAAAAATAACGACAAAACTTTTGGGCTTGAGCACCAGGAAAACTCGATCAGGTATCGAGTTTGCCCAAGCAATACAATGCTCAATTGAGTATTGAGCCGTGGCTAGCATGCTCAACCATAACTCATCAACAACCCTTCAATCTCTTAACAGCTTTCCAACCAAGGACATACCGGTACTTTCTATTTTTACATGACTTAACGACCAAGGACGTACTGGTACATCTTATTAATCACGGAGGGCACAGAGGGCTGTGCACCCATGATTGCGGCAGGGGACTTGGCTTACCTGACAGCCGAGGCTCTGTCCTCACAGCTAGGGATGGTGCCTGCACCGTCCCTGGCTATTTAACCACCTAATTGCTGCGATCAATACCAATGGTGACACTTAGGGACTTGGAAGAGGGATTGCGCTCCTTCTCCTCTCTGATAGGGAGCCTCGAGATATAATCGCAAGGGCTCAAGCATTGTCATGGTGATCTTAGGTCAATCATGACAATCTCCGGGTCACCTGACAACGGAGAGCCTGTGTGATCATGCCTGCAGCATGATCACACAGGCTTTCACTGTGCAGCTCAGACAGCTGCGATGTCCTAAAGGGACTAACTGGAAAAATAAAAAAAAAGTAACAAAAAAAAGTAAAAAAATTAAAAATATTAAAAGAAATCAGAAAAAAAATAAAAAAAATTCCAATAAATACTTATATTTGTATATAAAAAAATTAACAAAAAAAGTACACATATTTGGTATTGCTACATATGTAACAACCTGAGTTCTAAACTGTCACATTAGTTAACCCCTTCAGTGAACATTGTAAAAAATAAATAAAAAACGTAGCAAAAACTTTCTTTTCATCATACAGCTGACAAAAAAGTGGAATTAAACGTGATAAAAAGTAATATATAACTAAAAATGGTACAGTTGAAAACATAATCTTGTACCTCAAAAAAGAAGCCACCATACAGCTCCATCAGCACACAAAAAACAAACTATAGCTTACAGAACACAGGAATGCAAAAAAAATAGTTTCCAATAAAATAGTGATAATAGTGGGTAAAGTGGCAAAACAAAACAAAAACTACATTAATGTGGTATCGCTGTAATTGTACTGACCTGAAGAATAAAACTGCCTGATCACTTTTATGGCACAGTGAACAGCGTAAAAAAAAACAACCCAAAAAAACGATTGCCTTTTCTTCTTGATTCCACCTCACAAAAAGTGGAACAGAAAACGATCAAAAATTATGTGTCGCCCAGGGCTATGGGGTACTCGGTCCCAGGCGGTGTATTGCTGTGGAGATGTCACTTGGTGGCCGTTGCCCGGTTCCATATCCTGGGGACGCTTTTTAAAAGGGGTATATTTACAGGAGATATTAGATGAAAGTTTATAATGTGACGCCACTTGCAGGTTGCGGCTATGTACAGTACAGACCAAAAGTTTGGACACACCTTCTAATTCAAAGAGTTTTCTTTATTTTCATGACTTTTAAAATTATAGATTCACATTGAAGGCATCAAAACTATGAATTAACACATGTGGAATGAAATACTTAACAAAAAATTGTGAAACAACTGAAAATATGTCTTATATTTTAGGTTCTTCAAAGTAGCCACCTTTTGCTTTGATCACTGCTTTGCACACTCTTGGCATTCTCTTGATGAGCTTTAAGAGGTAGTCACCGGCAATGGTTTTCAGTTTACAGGTGTGCCCTGTCAGGTTTAATAAGTGGGATTTCTTGCCTTATAAATGGGGTTGGGACCATCGGTTGTGTTGTGCAGAAGTCTGGTGGATACACAGCTGATAGTCCTACTGAATAGACTGTTGGAATTTGTATTATGACAAGAAAAAAACAGCTAAGTAAAGAAAAATTTGTGGTCATCATTAATTTAAGAAATGAAGGTCAGTCAGTCCGAAAAATTGGGAAAACTTTGAAAGTGTCCCCAAGTGCAGTGGCAAAAACCATCAAACGCTACAAAGAAACTGGCTCACATGAGGACCGCCCCAGGAAAGGAAGACCAAGAGTCACCTCTGCTGCGGAGGATAAGTTTATCCGAGTCACCAGTCTCAGAAAACGCAGGTTAACAGCAGCTCAGATTAGAGACCAGGTCAATGTCACACAGAGTTCTAGCAGCAGACATACAGTTAGGTCCAGAAATATTTGGACAGTGACACAAGTTTTGTTATTTTAGCTGTTTACAAAAACATGTTCAGAAATACAATTATATATATAATATGGGCTGAAAGTGCACACTCCCAGCTGCAATATGAGAGTTTTCACATCCAAATCGGAGAAAGGGTTTAGGAATCATAGCTCTGTAATGCATAGCCTCCTCTTTTTCAAGGGACCAAAAGTAATTGGACAAGGGACTCTAAGGGCTGCAATTAACTCTGAAGAAGTCTCCCTCGTTAACCTGTAATCAATGAAGTAGTTAAAAGGTCTGGGGTTGATTACAGGTGTGTGGTTTTGCATTTGGAAGCTGTTGCTGTGACCAGACAACATGCGGTCTAAGGAACTCTCAATTGAGGTGAAGCAGAACATCCTGAGGCTGAAAAAAAAGAAAAAATCCATCAGAGAGATAGCAGACATGCTTGGAGTAGCAAAATCAACAGTCGGGTACATTCTGAGAAAAAAGGAATTGACTGGTGAGCTTGGGAACTCAAAAAGGCCTGGGCGTCCACGGATGACAACAGTGGTGGATGATCGCCGCATACTTTGTTTGGTGAAGAAGAACCCGTTCACAACATCAACTGAAGTCCAGAACACTCTCAGTGAAGTAGGTGTATCTGTCTCTAAGTCAACAGTAAAGAGAAGACTCCATGAAAGTAAATACAAAGGGTTCACATCTAGATGCAAACCATTCATCAATTCCAAAAACAGACAGGCCAGAGTTAAATTTGCTGAAAAACACCTCATGAAGCCAGCTCAGTTCTGGAAAAGTATTCTATGGACAGATGAGACAAAGATCAACCTGTACCAGAATGATGGGAAGAAAAAAGTTTGGAGAAGAAAGGGAACGGCACATGATCCAAGGCACACCACATCCTCTGTAAAACATGGTGGAGGCAACGTGATGGCATGGGCATGCATGGCTTTCAATGGCACTGGGTCAGTTGTGTTTATTGATGACATAACAGCAGACAAGAGTAGCCGGATGAATTCTGAAGTGTACCGGGATATACTTTCAGCCCAGATTCAGCCAAGTGCCGCAAAGTTGATCGGACGGCGCTTCATAGTACAGATGGACAATGACCCCAAGCATACAGCCAAAGCTACCCAGGAGTTCATGAGTGCAAAAAAGTGGAACATTCTGCAATGGCCAAGTCAATCACCAGATCTTAACCCAATTGAGCATGCATTTCACTTGCTCAAATCCAGACTTAAGATGGAAAGACCCACAAACAAGCAAGACCTGAAGGCTCTGGCTGTAAAGGCCTGGCAAAGCATTAAGAAGGAGGAAACCCAGCGTTTGGTGATGTCCATGGGTTCCAGACTTAAGGCAGTGATTGCCTCCAAAGGATTCGCAACAAAATATTGAAAATAAAAATATTTTGTTTGGGTTTGGTTTATTTGTCCAATTACTTTTGACCTCCTAAAATGTGGAGTGTTTGTAAAGAAATGTGTACAATTCCTACAATTTCTATCAGATATTTTTGTTCAAACCTTCAAATTAAACGTTACAATCTGCACTTGAATTCTGTTGTAGAGGTTTCATTTCAAATCCAATGTGGTGGCATGCAGAGCCCAACTCGCGAAAATTGTGTCACTGTCCAAATATTTCTGGACCTAACTGTATCTCTAGAACAACTGTTAAGAGGAGACTTTGTGCAGCAGGCCTTGATGGTAAAATAGCTGTTAGGAAACAACTGCCAAGGACAGGCAGCAAGCAGAAGAGACTTGTTTGGGCTAAAGAACACAAGGAATGGACATTAGACCACTGGAAATCTGTGCTTTGGTCTGATAAGTCCAAATTTGAGATCTTTGGATCCAACCACCGTGTCTTTGTGCGACGCAGAAAAGGTGAACGGATGGACTCTACATGCGTAGTTCCCACCGTGAAGCATAGAGGAGGAGGTGTGATGTGTGGGGGTGCTTTGCTGGTGACATTGTTGGGGATTTATTCAAAATTGAACGCATACTGAACCAGCATGACTACCACAGCATCTTGCAGCGGCATGCTATTCCATCCGGTTTGCGTTTAGTTGGCCCATCATTTATTCATAAACAGGACAATGACCACAAACACACCTCCAGGCTGTGTAAGGGCAATTTGACTAAGAAGAAGAGTGATGGGGTGCTACGCCAGTTGACCTGGCCTCCACAGTCACCAAACCTGAACGTAATTGAGATGGTCGGGGTGAGCTGGACCGCAGAGTGAAGGCAAAATGGCCAACAAGTGCTAAGCATCTCTGGGAACTCCTTCAAGACTGTTGGAAGACCATTTCCGGTGACTACCTCTTGAAGCTCATCAAGACAATGTCAAGAGTGTGCAAAGCAGTAATGAAAGCAAAAGGTGGCTACTTTGAAGAACCTAGAATATAAGACATATTTTCAGTTGTTTCACACTTTTTTAAGTATTTCATTCCACATGTGTTAATTCATAGTTTTGATGCCTTCAATGTGAATCTATAATTTTAAAAGTCCTGAAAATAAAGAAAACTCTTTAAATGAGAAGGTGTGCCCAAACCTTTGATCTGTACTGTATATATATATATATATATATATATATATATATATATATATATATATATATACACCAGCATGGGGCCCAGGCTGCGGGACACATATATACCAGGATGGCGACATATATACTAGGAGGCGGGACGTTACTACATAATAAAGCGGGAGCAAAACGTATGTCTTTATAGGATTTCGAAAGCTGCAAGGGCCCGTATATCTGAGATCAACATGCTTGATGGGTGGGGGGCAGATGCAAATCTTGCACCAGGGTCCACCTGTGAGTGCCAGGGAGGACTGGTAGGCCCAGGAGGTGGATCCACTGGACCAAGCACCCCACCTGGAGGGCAGGGTACATGGTATCTGGAGCACTAGCGTGGCAGGAACGGCAAGAACCAGGTCACCAGGGTCATGGAGTCCCATAGGACAGTACAGGAACAGGTGCAGGAATCAAAGACAAGACCAGGTCACTAGGGTCACAGCGTACTTTAAGGCAGTAATACAGGAAACAGGAACAAAAGGACCTGAGCACCTAGCTCACAAGACAAAGCAAAGAAACACAAGCGATGATCAGGCCCCGCCCACCTGGAAAGGCCAGTCTTATATACCCAGCACAGCCTCAGGTCATTTCCTGTTGCAGCAGTGCTGGGCCTATAAGACCAGGTGAGTGGGCGCGGCCCGGTCCTATACAGAACATTAGTCAGAGTCAGACTCCTGAGACCTGGAACAGGACTCAGGGGAGCAAGAGCGGGAGCGGCAGGCGTGACCGGTGGACGCATGTACTGGACCAGTGAGAAAGGAGCGGTGGTGCGATGGCGAGACTGGATCAGTGGGTACAGAGTGGTGCAGCAACGGTGAGACCGGATCAGTGGGTACTGAGCGGTGCCTGGATGGTGCGACCGGATCAATGGGTAAAAAGCGGTGCTGGGACACCGGGAACGTGACAGTACCCCCTCCCCCCCGTTATGCCCCCCCTCCATGCAAAGTACCCCCGGGGCACCCCGGACCGAGTCTCCGGACCATAACCCAGCGCTAAGGTACGGAGGGACTGCTGACCCCATACACCCTTCTGGGCCTGCAACACGCTTAACCGAAGATTTTCCAGCAGTGGCAACGGAAGCAACGGAAAGGGAAGGACAGTCAGAAGCAGGACTGGAATCATGGACGACCAGAGAGGGCGTCTCGGACCGGGTACAGGACAATGTCTCATCCTTGGTAGCCGGTGGACTCAAAGTCTCAACTATAGAAGGCGGTGGAATCAAAGTCTCAGATGCCTGGGGCGGTGGAACGTTGCTGGATAGCGTTGTCTCTTCTTTCGGATCCTCCAGCTTGACTGAGTCAAGTGCCAGGGGCTGAGGAACAGGCTTCAAGCAGGTTTCGTGGCACAAGGGACTCCAGCGGGTAATCGCGCCAGAGCGCCAACTAATAAAAGGGTCATGGAGTTTCAGCCAGGGCAGGCCCAACAGGAGCTCAGGAGCCATCCTCAGGATCACATAGAAGGTGATGGTCTCTGTATGCGAAGTGCCAATGTGATGCCCTGGACTAGCCAGGTAGTCACAAACATACCAACATACACACCCCCACCCTAGGCAGTTACAGCAGCCAAACACAAAACCCTTGTTGCCTCGGAGCCACTGGAGGAGTGGCGGTCGCAGCCGCGGCGGCATGTAACTAACGCTGCAGCACGCAGGGACGCCAGGACTCTGCCGAAACACGTTCTTGGAACCAGCCGTAAGATGTGCCAGGAGCTCCAGGCCCAAGTCCACTTCATGCTGGCGAAGTGGACGTCGGAAATGAGGGGCCTGGCTGCAACCGTTTGGGCTTCCGAAGTGGAGGTGGTCTCAGAGGAGCGGGTAAGCGCCCCACGCCCCGAGGGATCGGTCGATACGGCTGAGGGGCCCGGCCTGCTGCCATCCACCACGCTGCCTCCCTCACTGCCCATGCCCGCGGCCAACACCCCGACCGACCCGTTACCCCTGTCACCGGTAGCGGAGCCCGCAGCGTCTGAGGGAGAGGGCCCAGACCTGCGACCCCTGGGCCTTACCTTTGTCACCGCCCTGGCACTCGTCCCGGCTTCCATCCCGACTGCGACGGAGATGACGACAGCCCCGGCAGTCCGCCCGGTCGCAGTGGAGGCGATCCTCGACCAGAGGCCAGCACCGCAAGTCCCGTCAACCGCTCCCAGACCCCGGGCCTAGGCTGAAGCACGGCAGGGATGCAGCTGCCTGGAGGCAGAACAGGCCACGTCACAGCGGGGTCCCTCATTATCGAAGGTACCGGTCGTAGCTGGCACGGAGGGACTCTGTCTGGGCCCATCCCCCGCACCGCCTGAACTGGAGCAAGCAGAAGGTGCTCCACACCGGGAGCGGCAGCAACGGCAGCTGTGCCGTGGGATTGCTGTTTAAAGGCAAGTTGTCCCCGGAGGGACCCTATGTGTTTTCTGTATGCATGAGGAACTGCTCATGGACATGGCCGAGAACTGGCAGGCCACCCACGAACTTGTGGGCCTGTAAATAGTTTGGTGGGCTGGTTTTCCATTTTCCGTACTGCCTCTGGAGAGGCAGATTGGAGGAAGGGCCCGCAGCAGAGGAGGCTGGGGCCCGGCAACCACCAGGACCGGTGGCCATCCTCCGAGGGTGAGGGGTCCCCCTGGATGTGGGGTCCCCTGAAGTGACAGCCGGGTGCGAGACACCGTACCTGTTCCTGCTCGGGCAGCCTGAACCTGGACTGGGGTCAAGGGGTGCTGCCCACTTTTTAGGGGCAGCATCAGGGCTAGGTTGCTTGGGTGGGAGAGTGGAAGACATCCGTCCGTCAGACTCCTGAGACCTGGAACAGGACTCAGGGGAGCAAGAGCGGGAGCGGCAGGTGTTGCCGGTGGACGCATGGACTGGACCAGTGAGCAAGGAGCGGTGGTGTGATGGCGAGACTGGATCAGGGGGTACAGAGCGGTGCAGCGACGGTGAGACCGGATCAGTGGGTACGGAGCAGTGCTTGGATGGTGTGACCGGATCAATGGGTAAGGAGCGGTGCTGGGACACCGGGAGCATGACACCACCGGACTATAGTTATACCACTGGTGTGGAGGACACTTATACAGTGTGGGAGCTTATGGGGAGTATAGGAGCTAATATGGGGGGTTGTCTTATACTGTGGGGACTACTTTGGGGGTTCTCATACAGTGTAGGGACTACTATTGAAGCCATTATACAATGTGGGAAGTACTGTGGGGACAATAATCAGTATGTCGGCTACTGTGGTGAGCATTATACAGTGTGTGGGCTATTATTTTGGGGCAGCTGTGGGTCCATCATATTGTGCATAGGGGAGGTGTAGAGGTATCATACTGTGTACCTGTGTACCTGTGTACTGTGTATAGGGGAGCTAGTTGAACATCATATTGTGTATAGGGGAGATGTACAAGTGGAGACTTAAGGGTGCTTTACACGCTGCGACATCGCTAGCGATCTCGTTAGCGATGTGACACGCCAGATCGCATCTGTGATCTGGCGTGTCCCATCGCTAACGAGATCGCTAGCGAGATCACAGCGTGTAAAGCAGCCTTAAGACAGCAACAATAACAGTCCGGGAAGGAAGAATAAGAACATGAAGTGCCATGGCAAGACAAGCCGCTGCGTGGGATGTACCATAGACAGATAATGGAGGTGGCTGACATGAAGAAATCCTACCAATGGCTGTACTCCAGGACAGCACAGAGGCACTAATCATAGCAGCACAAGAGCATGCGCTAAGTACCAGATCCATAGAAGCAGGGATCTACCACACAAGACAAGACCCAAAGTGTAGACTATGTAAAGAAACCACGGAAACAATCCAACATATAGTGGCAGGATGAAAATGCAAGCAGGAACAGCGTACACCGAACGCCACAACCAAGTAGCGGGAGTTGTATACAGGAATATCTGTACAGCGTTTGGGCTAAGTCCCCCTACGTCCAGGTGGGAGACCCCAGAAAAAGTGGTGGAGAATGAAAGGGCTAAAATCCTGTGGGACTTCAAGATAAAGACGGATAAGCAAGTCGTAGCTAACCAACCAGATATCGTGATAGTAGACAAGGATCAGAAGACAGCAATGATAATAGATGTGGCAGTGCCTAATGACATTAACATCAGAAAGAAGGAATATGAGAAGCTGGAGAAATACCAGGGCCTTAAAGAACAACTGGAGAAGATGTGGAAGGTGAAGGTAACAGTGATTCCAGTGGTGATAGGAGCACTTGGAGCAGTGACCCCCTAAGTTGGAAAAATGTCTGCAACAGATTCCAGGAGCAACATCTGAGCTCTCTGTCCAGAAAAGCGCAGTGCTGGGAACAACTAAGATCCTGCGCAGAACCCTCAAACTCCCAGGCCTCTGGTAGAGGACCCGAGAATGAGGAAGGACAAATAACCACCCACAAGGGGTGAGAAGGAAGGTTTTTTTTATATACCGTGCATATATATATATATATATATATATATATATATATAATTTAGAACTCTACAGGTGACCATACACCTGAACAATGTGCGAAGGGGGGCCAAGGTCCAAATTTCACACCAGGGCCCATCGCACTCTAGTTACGCCACTGGTCCCTGGGGGTAGGCCCTGCATCCTGGTGGAGATGCAGTACCTTGTAGCTCCCTGATGGCTTCAGGGGTACTACAATTATGTGACCAAAAATTGTACCAATTAGAAACTGCAACTCATCCCGCAAAAAAACAAGCCTTCACATGACTCTGTCAGCAGAAAAATAAAAAAACTCTAGCCTTAAACTTCCAATGATGCAAAAAAAACCTTTAATTTGTAAAAAGCATTTTTTAGTGCGATAGTCACCAAACCTAAAAAAAAAATATATAAAACTGGAATTGCTTTAATCATTCTGACCTAAGGAATGAAGCCACCTAATCACTTAAGTTGAACAGCGTTAAAAAATAAATAAAGCCAATTCTTCACTTGCTATTGATTTGTTCATTCTGCCTTTAAAAGATCGTGGTACGACGTGGCTCCTATTTATCTTGCACTCTATGCTGAGTGCTTTTACCAGGATTACATGTAAGGGGTACTTTGCACGCTGCAACATCGGTAGCCAATCATAGCGATCCCGAGCGCGATAGTTCCCGTCCCCGTCGCACATGCGATATCTTGTGATAGCTGCCGCAGCGAACATTATCGCTATGGCAGCTTCACACGCACTTACCTGCTCTGCGACGTCGCTCTGGCCGGCGACCCGCTTCCTTCCAAAGGGGGCGGGTCGTGCGGTGTCACAGTGACGTCACACGGCAGCCGGCCAATAGAAGCGGAGGGGCGGAGATAAGCGGGACATAAACATCCCACCCACCTCCTTCCTTTCGCATAGCTAGTGGACGCAGATAGGAGAAGTTCCTCGCTCCTGTGGCTTCACACACAGCGATGTGTGCTGCCGTAGGAACGAGGAACAACATCATATCTCCTATTGGTGCGACATTATGGAAATGTCCGACACTACACAGATCACCGAATTACGACGCTTTTGCGATCGTTTATCGGTGCATCTAGGCTTTACACGTCGCGACGTCGTTACTGGCGCTGGATGTGCGTTACTTTCGATTTGACCCCCGACGATATCGCAGTAGCGATGTCACAACGTGCAAAGTACCCCTAAGATTAGGGGCCCACCATCAAGAATAGCAGCATTTTAGACTCAGCATGTTTTCACTGCGTCCAATCTGCTGTGTTGTGCAGCACAAGCACAGTGAATTGATTTATAGAAATCCCATGTCCATGGTGCTTCTTTTGCTCTACAACGTAAACTGAAATGCGGCACAGCTTCCCTAGACGCACAATGTCAATTTATGCTGTGGAGAATGAGTGTCTTCAGCTGAGAAAACAGACAAAGTCCACAGCGTGCCAAAGCCTGATCGTGGGCACAGGCAGCTGCGTTCTCATGTGGAGGACATTTGTCTATTCTAGCCAATTTTGCAGTCAAATGACCCTCCTTCTTTTCTGAGCCCTGCCATGCCCCCAAACAATTGATTTCCACCAAATGTGAGGTATCAGTGTACTCAGGAGGAATTGCACAATAAATTCCATGTGTTTTTTTCCTGATACCCTTGTGATAATAAGCTACCTGGTTGAAGTAACAATTTTGTGATAAAAATGTTTTTTTTTTTATTTTCACAGCTCATCGTTATAAACTTCTGTGAAGCCCCTGGGGGTTCAAGGTATTCACCAAACATCTAAATACATTTCTTTAGTTTCCAAAATAGGTTCATTTGTGGGGGAGATCCACTGTTTAGGCACCTCAGGGGGTCTCCAAACGTGACATGGCGTCTGCTAATGATTCCAGCTAATTTTGCTTCCAAAAATTCAAATGATGCTCCTTCCCTTCCAAGCCTTGTCTGTACTAAAACAATTGAAGTTTACCACATGTGAAGTATCAGCGTACTCAGGAGAAATTGCACATAGGCCCCTCAAAGTCACTTCAAATGTGATGTGGTCCCTAAAAAATGGTTTTGTAAATTTTGTTGGAAAAATAAGAAATAGCTGATGAACTTTGAACCCTTCTAACTTCCTAACAAAAAAAAAATTGTTTCAAAATTTGCGCTGGTATAAAGTAGACAAATGGTAAATGTTATTCAGAACTATTTTGTGTGACATAATTAAATTTATGGGCATAAAATGTCAAACTTTGAAAATGGCAAAATTTTCGTCAAATTTCTGATATTTTCACAAATAAATGCAAAAAATATCCTCCTAATGTTACCACAGTCATGAGGTACAATATGTCATGAAAAATTCTTGTCAGAATCACCGGGATCTGTTGAAGTGTTCCAAAGTTATAACCTGTCAAAGTGACACTGGTCAGAATTGCAAAAAATTGGCCTGGTCATGAAGGTGAAAATGGGCTCAGGAGTAATGGGGTTAACACTAGACAAAAAAATCCTCAATATTCTTTGGCAAGGAGAAATAATCCATAAGTACACTATTAATTTGTTGATAAATCAGGCAAATGGCTCTCTAAGGCCTTATACTCAAGATTAACTTTCCCCCTATGCCATACACTAAAACTCCCAATCCATGGGTCACATTCACATGACAGCTCAGACAACTGACCAGTTTAGGCCACTCTTTTCTAACTTATATAACATTATGCATACTTTCTTTGATCTTCCTACTGAACAAATCAGAGAGAGTCAGAGCTTATCTTGCAAACACTGAGTTAGGGTACTTTCACACTTGCGTTGTTTTCCTTCCGTTACAATCCGCCCTTTTGGAAAACAGCGGAATCCGTTAATGGATTCCGCTGTTTCCCATAGACTTGTATGGTTGACGGATTGTACCAAAAGGACCTGCGTTGCTTCCGCTGGGCGACACTCCGTTGCTTCCACCCAGCGGGAGGAACGCAGCATGTAACGTTGTTTTGAGCAGCGGAATCCTCTAGATTTCACAGCGCATGCTCTTTTTTTTTTTTTTTATTTATTTATTTATTTATTTATTTTAAATCAAACTTTATTTTGGCTCGCGGTGGCCGAACGTTCAGCTGAGCGCCCGGCCGTCGGCAAGCGACAGCGCTCAGCTGAGCGACCGACCGCCGGCATGTCACAGCGCTCAGCTGACCGCCCGCCCGCTGGCATGCCCGGCCGCCGGCATGCCCGGCCGCCGGCAAGTGACAGCGTTCAGCTGAGCGCCTGCCCGCCAGCATGTCCGGGCGCCGTCGGCTGCAGGGAGCAATCAGCTGATCACCCGACGGCCGGCTGCAGGGAGCGATCAGCTGATCACCCGGCGGCCGGCTACTGGGAGCGATCAGCTGATCACCCAGCGGCCGGCTGCAGGGAGCGATCAGCTGATCACCCAGCGGCCAGGAGCGATCAGCTGATCACCCGGCGGCCGGGAGCGATCAGCTGATGACCCGGCGGCCGGCTACTGGGAGCGATCAGCTGATCACCCGGCGGCCGGCTGCAGGGAGCGATCAGCTGATCACCCGGCGGCCGGCTGCAGGGAGCGATCAGCTTATCACCCGGCGGCCGGCAAGTGACAGCGCTCAGCTGATCACCCGGCGGTCGGCTGCAGGGAGGGATCAGCTGATCACCCGGCGGCCAGCTGCAGGGAGCGATCAGCTGATCGGCCGGCGGCCGGCAAGTGACAGCGCTCAGCTGATCACCTGGCGGTCGGCTGCAGGGAGGGATCAGCTGATCACCCGGCGGCCGGCTGCAGGGAGCGATCAGCTGATCGGCCGGCTGCAGGGAGCGATCAGCTGATCGGCCGGCTGCAGGGAGCGATCAGCTGACCGTTCACAATAGTCTGCCGCTGGTAAAACTGTAAAAAAAAAAATCAAAACGAATTGCGTTGTTTTGCAGCATCCGTTGCATCCGTTGTGCCACTATATGCAACACATCCGTTGCATCCGTTACACAACGCAATGCAACGGATACCGTTCAACGCAAGTGTGAAACTAGCCTTACCTACTTTTAACCCTGAGACATGGGATGTGCTTTGGACTTGAGGAACTTCTGGCTGTTAGCAAAAATCTGAAGAACAGGAAAAGTTTCATGTCTGACATTTCGTACATTCTTCTTTTTCACCACTACTTTTAGTTTTTTTCAATGCAGTTTTTCATGTTGCTTCTTTCTATTCCCAAGCATTAAAGGCGTATTCCCATCTCCAAAATGTAGAACTGGTGTAATAATAATAATAATAATAATAATAAAAAAGGCGTATTCCCATCCCCAATATGTAGAAGGTGTAATAATAATAATAATAATAATAATAATAATAATAATAATAATAATATTAGCAAATAACTCCAATAAAAAATGTAGTATAGTTCTCCTGATATAACCATGTCTCTTACCTTATGTGTAATGCATTGCAGCTTAGGTATCCATGGACCACAAGCAACTAACTAATTAACTGTGAAAATATGAGTGGACGTAATCATGGATACCTAAGCTGCAATGCCGTGCATATGAGGTAAGAGGCAAAGCTATATCAGGAGAACTACAGTTAGGTCCAGAAATATTTGGACAGTGACACAAGTTTTGTTATTTTAGCTGTTTACAAAAACATGTTCAGAAATACAATTATATATATAATATGGGCTGAAAGTGCACACTCCCAGCTGCAATATGAGAGTTTTCACATCCAAATCGGAGAAAGGGTTTAGGAATCATAGCTCTGTAATGCATAGCCTCCTCTTTTTCAAGGGACCAAAAGTAATTGGACAAGGGACTCTAAGGGCTGCAATTAACTCTGAAGGCGTCTCCCTCGTTAACCTGTAATCAATGAAGTAGTTAAAAGGTCTGGGGTTGATTACAGGTGTGTGGTTTTGCATTTGGAAGCTGTTGCTGTGACCAGACAACATGCGGCCTAAGGAACTCTCAATTGAGGTGAAGCAGAACATCCTGAGGCTGAAAAAAAAGAAAAAATCCATCAGAGAGATAGCAGACATGCTTGGAGTAGCAAAATCAACAGTCGGGTACATTCTGAGAAAAAAGGAATTGACTGGTGAGCTTGGGAACTCAAAAAGGCCTGGGCGTCCACGGATGACAACAGTGGTGGATGATCGCCGCATACTTTCTTTGGTGAAGAAGAACCCGTTCACAACATCAACTGAAGTCCAGAACACTCTCAGTGAAGTAGGTGTATCTGTCTCTAAGTCAACAGTAAAGAGAAGACTCCATGAAAGTAAATACAAAGGGTTCACATCTAGATGCAAACCATTCATCAATTCCAAAAATAGACAGGCCAGAGTTAAATTTGCTGAAAAACACCTCATGAAGCCAGCTCAGTTCTGGAAAAGTATTCTATGGACAGATGAGACCAAGATCAACCTGTACCAGAATGATGGGAAGAAAAAAGTTTGGAGAAGAAAGGGAACGGCACATGATCCAAGGCACACCACATCCTCTGTAAAACATGGTGGAGGCAACGTGATGGCATGGGCATGCATGGCTTTCAATGGCACTGGGTCACTTGTGTTTATTGATGACATAACAGCAGACAAGAGTAGCCGGATGAATTCTGAAGTGTACCGGGATATACTTTCAGCCCAGATTCAGCCAAATGCCGCAAAGTTGATCGGACGGCGCTTCATAGTACAGATGGACAATGACCCCAAGCATACAGCCAAGGCTACCCAGGAGTTCATGAGTGCAAAAAAGTGGAACATTCTGCAATGGCCAAGTCAATCACCAGATCTTAACCCAATTGAGCATGCATTTCACTTGCTCAAATCCAGACTTAAGACGGAAAGACCCACAAACAAGCAAGACCTGAAGGCTGCGGCTGTAAAGGCCTGGCAAAGCATTGAGAAAGAGGAAACCCAGCGTTTGGTGATGTCCATGGGTTCCAGACTTAAGGCAGTGATTGCCTTCAAAGGATTCGCAACAAAATATTGAAAATAAAATTTTTTTTTTGGGTTTGGTTTATTTGTCCAATTACTTTTGACCTCCTAAAATGTGGAGTGTTTGTAAAGAAATGTGTACAATTCCTACAATTTCTATCAGATATTTTTGTTCAAACCTTCAAATTAAACGTTACAATCTGCACTTGAATTCTGTTGTAGAGGTTTCATTTCAAATCCAATGTGGTGGTATGCAGAGCCCAACTCGCGAAAATTGTGTCACTGTCCAAATATTTCTGGACCTAACTGTATATAGTTAGGCCCATACATATTTGGACGGAGACATTTTTCACATTCTTGTTCTGTACTGTACTACAATGGATTTTGAACAGAACAGTTGAGATGCAGTTGAAGTTCAGACTTTCAGCTTTATTTCAGCGAGTTGAACAAAATGATTGTATAAAAATGTGAGAAACTAAAGTATTTTTTAGACTCAATCCCTTAATTTCAGGGACTCAAAAGTAAATGGACAAATTAAATATTTGGAAATAAAATGTTAATTTCTAACACTTGGTTGAAAACCCTTAGTTGGCAATAACGGCCTATAGTCTTGAACTCATGGACCACACCAGACACTGTATTTCTCCCTTTTTAATGCTCTGGTGACCTTTACTGCAGCAGTTTTTAGTTTCTGTTTGTTTGTGGCCTTTCTGTTTGAAGTCTAGGGTAAGTTCACACAGTGCGTTTTTCACGGTGTTTTGCGCAGTTTTCGGGTGCGTTTTTGCTCAGAAAACTGCATGACTTTGCTTCCCCAGCAAAGTCTGTGAGTTTTCATTTTTGCTGTCTGCACACAGCATTTTTTTTCAGCTGCGTTTTTGTGGTGCCACAAAAAACGTAGCATGTCAATTATTCCCGCGTTTTTTCACTGCGCTTTTCATCCATTGAGTGCAATAGGATGTTGAAAGACGCAATGAGAAACGCAAATAGGTGCGTTTTAGTGCGTTTCTAAGACCAAAAACGCAGCTATAAACGCAGGAGGTGGGTAGTAAAGTGACATGTACAGGAAGAGGATTCCTTCTGTTAGTAAACACAGAAGCGTGAATCCTCCCGATACCGTCACCGCTGCGTCCACCTCTAATCCTGTGCATGTATGCTCCCGTGCGGCGTCATGTACGGGCAGGAGGTGGAAGCGGCTGCGAAAACAAAAGTGAACAGTAGAAAAAAAAAAGTCATACTCACCTGTCTGTAGACTCCCGGTGCCATGCCCACTCCCAGATCCTCCTCCCGGTACCGCCGCTCCAGGTGTGTGCAGTCTCCCCGGGCACGTATGCCTGCAGGATGCAGGACCTGGCGATGGATCACCTGATGCAGTCACCTGACGCATCAGTTGATCGTAAGTCTCGGGGTGACACCAGCGGCCGGCCGGTTTAACCTATCAGCGGATGCATCAGGAGACTTCATCCCTGATTACCGGCAGCTGCTGCAGCGATCGGACGGGATCAGACTCGCTCTAGGAGCTGCCGGTAATCAGTATTTTTTTTTTTGTTTTGCACCGATGCATCTGCTGATTGTATAAACGGCTTTTATACAATCAGCTGCTGTGTCATGTGATTCAGGCACTTGATCCTGACACATCATCTGATCGCTTTGCCTTCCAGCAAACCGATCAGATGATATTGGATCCGGATTGGACGGCGCGGGACCCTTGACCTAGGATTACTGCGGAGGGGGGTTATTTATTTCAATAAAGATGGAGTCACTAATTGTGTTGTGTTTTATTTCTAATAAAAATATTTTTCTGTGTGTTGTGGTTTTTTTATCTTTACTAGAAATTCATGGTGGCCATGTCTAAAATTGGCGTGACACCATGAATTTCGGGCTTAGGGCCAGCTGATAATATACAGCTAGCCCTAACCCCATTATTACCCAGTGAGCCACCCGGCATCAGGGCAACTGGAGGAGTTGGATACAGCGCCAGAAGATGGCGCTTCTATGAAAGCGCCATTTTCTGGGGTGGCTGCGGACTGCAATTCGCAGCGGGGGTGCCCAGAAAGCATGGGTACCCTGCACTGTGGATTCCAATCCCCAGCTGCCTAGTTGTACCCGGCTGGACACAAAAATTAGGCGAAGCTCATGTCATTTTTTTTTTTAATTATTTCATGAAATTCATGAAATAATTAAAAAAAAGGGCTTCTCTATATTTTTGGTTCCCAGCCGGGTACAAATAGGCAGCTGGGGGTTGGGGGCAGCCCGTACCTGCCTGCTGTACCCGGCTAGCATACAAAAATATGGCAAAACCCACGTCATTTTTTTTGTTTGGGGGGGAAAAAGGAATCCTGCATACAGTCCTGGAAGGAGGATGCTGAGCCTTGTAGTTCGACAGCTGCTGTCTGCTCTCCTGCATACACTATTGGATGGAGGATGCTGAGCTATGTAGTTCGACAGCTGCTGTCTGCTCTCCTGCATACACTATTGGATGGAGGATCTGAGCCTTGACTCTCCCTCCAGCATACAGTCCTGGATGGAGCATGCTGAGCCTTGTAGTTCTGCAGCTGCTGTCTGCTCTCCTGCATACACTATTGGATGGAGTATGCTGAGCCTTGTAGTTCTGCAGCTGTCTGCTCTCCTGCATACACTAGTGGAGAATGAAGAACATATTGAAGAAGGAAATGACATCAGACCTTTTTTTTTTTTTTGTTCACTGATAAAAACGCATAAAGACGCAGTGAGCAAAAACGCAGCAAAACGCAGCAAAAAATGCACCAAATCGCGGCAAAAACGTGCATTTTTTGACGCGGGTGCGTTTTTTGCCGCAAAAAATGCAGCGTCAAAAAAACGTAGTGTGTGAACCTAGCCTTAGTCTTTACCCCCTTCAGGCCCCGGGCATTTTGTGTTTTTCCATTTTGTTTTTTTTCTTTCTTTCTTCCGAGAGCCGTAACTTTTTTATTTTTCTGTCAATCTTGCCATATGAGGGCTTGTTTTTTGTGGGACAAGTTGTACTTTTAAATGAAACCATAAGTTTTACCATATAGAATACTGGAAAACGGCAAAAAAATTCCAAGTGCGGAAAAATTGCAAAGAAAGTGTGATCGCACAATAGTTTTTGGGATATTTTATTCACCGTGTTCACTATATGTTTAAAGTGAGGTATCATTGTGATGCCTGAGGTCAGTGTGAGTTTGTAGACACCAAACATGAATAGGTGTACTTCTATTTAAGGTGTTAAAAAAAATTCAGAAGCTTGTCCAAAAAAAAGGCGCACATTTTGCGTCATTTTCCAAAACCCATAGCGTTCTCATTTTTTGGGATCTGAGGCTTAGTGAGAGCTTATTTTTTGCGTCTTGAGCTGAAGTTTTTAACGGTATCATTTTTGCGCAGATGCTACGTTTTGATCGCCTGTTATTGCATTTTGCGCAAAAAAAGTTTTTCAATGGGGTGAAAGGGAGGTGATTTGAACTTTTAGGTTTTTTTTAATTTTTTAAAACTTTTATTTTACTTTTTTATTTTTTATTTTACTGGTCCCCCTATGGGGCTATAGCGATCAGCAATCCGATCGCTTTGCCCTATCTGCAGATCACAGCTACAGCGCTGAGAACTGCAGATTTGGTGCTTTACTTTCAATGCCGGCTGTATTCTGGCATTGAGAGGAAGTGACTCATGTTAGCTACAGGCATCATCACATGACCCTGTGCTACCATGGCAACCACCGAAAGTCACGTGATCATGTCACGTGACTTCCGGGGGGGCGGGGTAAGTCACTGTCACGGCGGTGCGCATATACATCTTTCTGCAAGATTTTGGCAGCGAGATGTAAGGGGTTAATGGTCACGGGTGGAAGCGATTCCACCCGTGACTAGCAGGCACACATGTCAGCTGTTTTCAACAGCTGACATGTGCGCGGATCGCCGCGACCTGCCCATGGCAGGGGGCGAGGATTAACCTCACATGATCAAAGACGTACCCAGTACGTCATGGGTCATTAAGTGGTTAACAAGTGAAATGCATGGTCTATTTGGTTGAGACCAGATGACTGACTCAAGAATATTCCACTTCTTTGCTTTAATAAACTCCTGGGCTGCTTTGGCTTTGTTTGGGGTCATTGTCCATCTGTATTTTGAAACACTGACCAATCAGTTTGGCGGCACTTGGCTGGATTTGAGCACATAGTATGTCTTTGAAAACTCCAGAATTCATCCGGCTGCTTCTGTCCTGTATCACGTCATCAGTAAACACTAGAGACCTAGTGCCTCCGCCATGTTTTACAGATGATGTGGTGTGCTTTGGTTCATGAACTGCACCATGCCTTCACCATACTTTTTAATTTCCATCATTCTGGTAGAGGTTGATCTTGGTTTGATCTGTCCAAAGAATGTTCTTCCAGAACTGTGCTGGTTTTTTTTAAGTCGAATCTTGCCTTCTTATTCTTGAGGCATATGAGTGGTTTTGCACCATGTAGTGAATAGAGATGAGCGAACCGGTCCCGGTTCGGCTCGAGGCCGGTTCGCCGAACGGAGGTCCCGTTCGAGTTCGGCTCGTCGAACGTTCAACGAACCGAACTCGAACTGCATAGGAAACAATGGCAGGCAATCACAAACACAGAAAAACACCTAGAAAACACCCTCAAAGGTGTCCAAAAGGTGACAAACAACTCACAACACATGGGAAAGTGACAAGGACATATACTCATGCGAAAACAAAACAGCTGGACAAGGAAAAAGAGGAGGACACACAGATATATGAGTATATGCAAGGAAACATCGATTCCATTATTGTGCAACTTGAGCCCTGCTCATTTTAGGTTTCCAATCTTGATAAATTGCCTGAGCTCGCCACGTACGCCTTGGGGATCTTGTCGTGTCCTGCAGCCAGCGTTCTCTCGGAACCTGTCTTCAGTGCTGCTGGGGGTCTGCTGGCAGATAAGCACACGTGTCTGTCCACTGACAATGTGGACATGGCTCTCAGGGGACTTTTCTTCCCCTGGGTCAGCCAGGGGACGGGAAAGGCACGCGTATTTTTGAGAGTGCTTCATGCAAAGCATCTTTTTCTTTTTCAAAAGGGGGCTCAACCGATGCCAGTCAAGTGGGGTGTGTGTGGCCCAATTAGTGGCAACGAGGGAGACTGTGGTTGGAGTCCCCTCGCTGTGTTTCTAAAAGAACCAAGATGAACAAGTCATGGCTCTCAGAGGACTTTTCTTCCCCTGGGTCAGCCAGGGGACGGGAAAGGCACGCGTATTTTTGAGAGTGCTTCATGCAAAGCATCTTTTTCTTTTTCAAAAGGGGGGGTCAACCGATGCCAGTCAAGTGGGGTGTGTGTGGCACAGTTAGTGTAAACGAGGGAGACTGTGGTTGGAGTCCCCTCGCTGTGTTTTACATGCTTTTAGAAGGGCATGACATGGCTTGGAGGTTGACTTTCAGCATCTGCAAACTGTTGCCTACCAAAATGCTGCCTTTCCAACACCTGTGGTTATAGACAATGAGGAACATACTGATGAAGATGAGACGCAGATACCCGATTGGGATGACAACTTAAATATTCGGTCAGGGCAAGAAGAGGCTCGGTCTGAGGGGGAGGGGAGTGCAAACACAACAATTGATGATGAAGTTCTAGATCCCACCTACTGTCAACCCACAGTCAGACACTCGAGGAGGTCAACAGAGGCGGTGGAGGAGAATGCAACCGACGACGAAGTTACCTTGCGCCTTCCTGGACACAGTCGGAGCACTGGTAGCACATCTACAACTGCATCCTCAGCCACCACTCTGCCTCTGAGCATTATTCGGGGTGGATCAACAGGTCGCATGGCCTCTAAGCCTTGCCTAGCCTGGTCCTTTTTTTACATAGAAAAAGATCGACCAAATTATGTGATCTGTAAAATTTGTCATGGTTCTCTTAGTAGAGGTCAAAACCTCAGCAGTTTGACAACTTCTTCCATGAATCGTCACATGAATAAATATCATATGGCCCGGTGGGAAGCTCACCGTGCTGCAATGCGGGCGAGCGGAGCGAACCATCCACCGCCTGCCCCTTCCAGTGCATCCGCGCGCTCGTCATCTTCTAGGACTGTGGGGACAGCTGTCACACCTGTTTTTCCACCCACAACTTCCACCACTGTAACCGCAACAGGCAGTTTGCTTGGTAGGTCGTCAGTTGGTTTGGAAGGGGAAACAAGTGAGTGTGTACAGGTCTCTCAGACATCGATAGCACCAACGTTGGATGAAGGCAACATCATGTCTCCGCCTGCACTTTCCTCACAAACCTGCATTTTTCCAGGGACACCCTACTCAACACCGTCTACACACAGCAGCCAGATCTCTGTCCCTCAGATGTGGTCAAATAAAAGGCCACTTCCTGCGACCCATGACAAAGCGAAGAGGTTGACTCTATCCCTGTGTAAGCTGTTGGCTACCGAAATGCTGCCTTTCCGCCTAGTGGACACACAGGATTTTAGAGACCTTATGTCTGTCGCTGTGATCCAGTACAAGATGCCCAATCACCACTGCTTCTCCAAGAACAGCATGCCCGCGCTACACCAGCATGTCGCACACAACATCACCACTTCCTTGAGAAACTCTGTGTGCGACAGGGTGCATTTCAACACAGATACTTGGACCAGTAAGCATAGACAGGGTCATTACATGTCACTGACTGGGCACTGGCAAACTATGGTGAGAGATGGAGAAGGGTCTGCTGTCCAAGTCTTGCCATCCCCACGAGTTTTTTCAATCCTTCTTCTGTATGTAGAAGTTAATACACTGCTTCGGCCTCTTCAACCTCGTGTGGGTCCTCCACTTTGGCGCAAACCCTGTGTGGTCAGGCCACCCTTCCTTGTAACTGCGCACAAGCACTACCACACACCTCCTTACTATGCTGGCAGCAGAGCTCAATGCCATCAGGCGGTCAAAGTTTTACTTTGAAATGTATGGGAAATGTGAGTCACACCGCTGAGAAGTTGTGGACGGTTAGCTCTGGATACCGAGTTTCATCAATGGTTGTCTCCACTCAACCAGCAGCCAGGGAAGGCCGGGTGCGACAATGATGCAAACATGGGTGCGGGCCTTCGCTGTGACAATGTGGCACACATGGCTTGTGTGTTTCACGTGTTGAACCTGGTTGTCCAGCAATTTTTAAAGCACTATCCTGGACCACATGGCCTTCTGCAGAGAGCACGGTGTAACGCCTTCCTTGATCCACACACTCAGATGGGCTGTTAATGATAGGCTACAGGGAAGCCACTCACCAAGCAGGACCCCTAGAACCCTGAAACCCTTTAACCCCTATACAGGGATTAGGAATTGCACAGGGCCCAAGGTGATTAATACCTGTGGAAGGCTGCAGTTCCAGAGAATAGTAGTCAGGCAGGGTCAAAACATTAATTGAGGAACAGGAACAGAATGGGACGGCCAGGACTTAATCAGAAAACAAGCAGAGGTGAAATGCGGATCGGCCAACAAGGTACATAAACAGCAAGCAGGAAAAGTAGTCAGGTAACAAGCACACAAAATCATAAAACTGAACTGGGGGTAAAAGTAACCAGAGGTCATAGCTATGTCTGGCAGTGGTCTGCAGACAGGATGGGCATAAAAAAGGGTGTGGTGTCTTCCCATTGGTTGTAGCTGAATGATGGTATTTCATCTGTGAGATACCCACCAGCTACATTCAGCCAGAGATTCTGCATCTGTCAAGGTAATGCAGCCCAGTGGGTGAGCATAACCTGCGTCCACCTGCGCCGCTGGCATCGACTCCTCTCCCATCATCAGCACTATTCATGAAAGGAACACGTTGTCACCTGGCGACCGGAGTACAAATTGACGGAGCGGACTCCGTTGGTGACTTAACAGCCGTGTGCGGCAATGATGCAAACCTGGCTGCGGGCCATCCTCAGGGCAATGTGACACACGTGCCTTGTATGGCTCACGTGTTGAACCGAATTCTCCAGCAATTTTTAAAACACCATCACGGCCTACATGGCCTTGTGCAGCGGGCACGCTCGCTATGTGCTCACTTCCATCGTGCGCACATAGCAGCTCAACAACTTTCATCACTCCGGAAGTCTTAGGGTCTGGCAGTTAAACGCCGGAAATGCGATGTTCCGACACGCAGGAATTGGAATCTGCACATGTTGCAGCGTGTGTGGCAGCACCGCAGAGCCCTGCTGAAATACGGTATGACATATAGCCTGGGATAACTTGATCAAGAGGTGGTGCAGATCACGCTGCTGGAGTGGTGTCAGATCAAGGACCTATGCACCCTGCTACACAGTTTACAAATGTCGACGAAGATGTTTAGCACTGGCAATGTCATTCTCAGCGTGACAATTCTGGTCATCTACATGATGGAGCACACTGTAATTATTATTCAGAGTCAGGTGTTGGGACAAGAGGAAGGGGAGGAAGTACAGGAGGAGTCATATGCGGAAGGGATAACAAGATCTACGAGGTCCAGATGGTCAGCGGCACCTATGCGGCATTCATGGTGAGGGAGAGGGATTAACAAGGGCGCATAGTATCAGCAAAAAGTGTTGATGAAAGTGCAGGAGCCCATGAAGAAATGGAGGAGGAACTGGCAATGGGCATGGAAGACTCAGCAGATGAGTGAGAGCTTGCTCACATTTCGGTTGTGCGAGGTTGTGGGGAGAGGGCAGAGGAAGGATGCACGATTCTCACCTCTCTGCCACCAACACACCAAGGACTTGGTCCTCCTGGATGCACAAGACACATGAGCGCCTTCTTGCTGCACTACCTACATGACCCTCGGATTGTATGAATTTGAAGTAATCCTGAATACTGGGTTGCCACACTGTTAGATCCACGGTACAAGACAAAATTTGGCGAACTAATTCCTGCCATAGAAATGGACGCACGTATACAGGAGTATCTGCAGAATGTGGTACGCAATCTTAGATCTACTTTTCCACTAAACACCAGTGCTGCACAGTGAATCTCAACGCTTTGTCATGGATAGGAGGAAATGGTCTTTTACTTGTCCATGTCGCGGGCGGGGAGGAGGGTGTCAGCACACCGCGCTCACCCCTTCTGCTCGGGTCCGGCAGTTGCTCCTGGTGGCTCGAGCCGTGGGCCGGATCCCGGGGTGTCTCGAGCGACACTCCTCGCCCGTGAGTGAAAGGGGGGGTGTTTGTTGGGTGTGGGGATTGTTAGAGTTCGTGACGCCACCCACGGTTGTGGTGATTGCACCACCGCTGCTCAGTGTGGGGGTCCCGGGGATGGTGATGCGGAGCAGCCAGGTGTTGTGTTGCCCCTCCGTGGGTAGGGGTTGGTGATCCCGGGGCCCGGTGATGAGATGTGAAGTGTAGGGCCTGGAGGGCGCAGGGGCGCGGGGGCAGCACTGTGCCTTGCGGCACTATGGTACTCACTCAGCCTGACACACGGACACAGTTTGTACGGTAAACCAACGGCTGGTAGGACGGTCCCACAGACGGCTGCACCTGCACTCCCGGTAGGTAACGGTGACGTTTCTCTTCCTTGCACCTATGTTGTCTGATGGTAGCGGTGGATTCCCTCCGGTTACCCGCTCCCCGACTGCAATCTGGGCCGGAGGAGCTCTACACTTTGCCCGCAGGCGCTGGCCCTGGGGAAACTGGTGCCTTGGCGGTGGCGGTGTCTCCCCGGTAATGGTCGGGCTGTTGCCGTCAATCGGGACTTGGTTGTTGGGGGATCTGCGTCCCCGTCACTGACGGATTTGGCAAATTTGGCGACTCCTAGCCTTGCCGGGGTCCGAGAGGCCCCTGCCCTGGTGCTGACTGTCCTTCGGAACACTGCTCCAGACCACCGGGCACACAGCCTACGGGGTCCTTCCAGGAACTTCCAAACTGTCCCCCTCCAAACAGTCACCGCCGTCGCTGACCTTGCTGTTCTGGCCCTACACACGGCTGGGCTCTCAGGCTTTCTTTCCTTCTGTCACTTTGCTTGCTTTCCTCCTTTACTCCCTTCACTTTCACTTTGTTGTTTACTTTAGCCCCTGCCTGGGCTACTCCTCACTCCTTCCACTTCCTCCTCCCTGACTAGACTGCCTGGTCTCTTCCTGCCTCCAGAGTTGTGAGCTCCTTGGTGGGCGGAGCCAACCGCCTGGCCCACCCCCTGGTGTGCATCATCAACCTCTGGAGGAAGGCAACAAGGATTTCTGGTTAGCAGGTGTGCCTACCTGGAGTGTGGGGTGTGGTGGTGTTGTGACCTGTGTCCCCTGGCTTGCCCAGGGCGACACATTCCCCCTTAGCAAAATGCAGACCGTCCGTGGGCTGCCGTCCTACACCGGTTTTATTTTTCTGTAAAAGGGGATAACAAGGGTTAATCAAACATCAATAACATTTTTTAATCAAAAACTCTTCCCAAACGGGAGGCACATTTACTTTAACGTTGCAACGGTATACGGTCACGGTTTCCGCTCTCTCCCACCCAAGCAACCTGGCCCTGATGCTGCCCCTAAAACCCAGGCAGCACCCCTTGACCCACAGTCCAGCACAAGTCACCCGAGCGGGATCTGTCCTTCCCCTCCAGAGGGTGGCCACCGGTTCCTTTGGTGGCTGGGCCCTGGCCTGCTCTGCTCAGGGCCCTCCCTCCAACCTGCCTCTCCGGAGGCGGTGTAGCGGAAACGGTAACGGTACCCAACATATTTACAAGCCACTTAACGTTTGTGGTGCCCTGCAAGTTCACGGGCTTGTCCATGGGATAGTTCCCATGCCAAACTTAAACGGTCCCCACGGGGACAACGGTGCCGGCTCCAGCCGGTTGCAAATCACACGGTGAATCAGGTGAAGTACTCGGTCATTTTCATTTTCATCATTTCAAACTTTCAAACTTAACAAACAAACACACAACACTCTTTTACATTTGCGGACCCCTTTCATTCATAGAACGGTCTCCCTGTACCTAAGTGGGGGTCTACCTAGGTTGGAACGGGTGGACCTTCGGGGCCCGGTGTCAGTGGTACTAGACAGTGGGGTAGAGGGAACAATCGGTTCCTCCTCCCGGCTATAGTGTGGAGCAGGCGGAGGTGCAGGGGGGCTGGGTACAGGTTCATCCCTGGGCACTGGCACGGGTTCTGGCTCACGGTTAACCGCTTCCACTACTTCTTCATCCACGGGTTGTGGGAACAGTATCACTGGAAGTATCACCGCGCCGTTCTGTGTAGGCCAGTTTGCTGGGAAGTCACCCATTACAGTGTGGATTACCTCTGCTGCCTTTTCCACTGGTGGAGAAACCGGTACTTCAGCTTCTGCTTTCAATACTGGGGGGCATTTTTTTAGATGGTCCCGAGAAACTGTGGCCAGGGTGCCCCCTTGGTCACGACTGATCTGGTAGGTTTTCCCATTGTCCCACTCGGTGGGTTGTACGACGTAAGGGACTTGCTCCCACTGGTCATCCAGTTTGTGGGCTTTTCTCTTCCGTTTCAGCACCACATCTCCTGGTTGGAAAGGACTTGCAGGCGCCTTCTGGTTGAACCGGTGCTCTTGCTGTTCTCGACTTCGACTGAGGTTTTTCTCTACATACTCCTGGATTTGCCGGTACTGGGCCCTCCTCCGACTCTCCCACTCTGCCGTCGAAGGGAGTGCTTCCGGAGCTTCCAACCCCATCTCCAGATCCACCGGCAGGCGGCCAGGCCGAGCCCTCATCAGATACGCTGGGGTGCACTTGGTCGAGCTGGTTGGGATATTATTGTACATGTCGACCAAGTCGGGTAACTTTTCCGGCCACATGTTCCGTTCTTCCAGCAGTAGCGTCTTGAGGAGCCCCAGGACCAAGTGATTCATTTTCTCGCACATGCCGTTGGTTTGGGCGTGGTACGGAGTGGTCCAGATCTTCTTGCAGCCGTACAACTGGCAGAATTCGTGAAACACCTCTGCTTCAAAAGCCGGGCCTTGGTCAGTCAGCACCTTCTCGGGGTACCCATGAGGTCGGCAGAAATAAGCCTGGAACGCACGAGCAGCAGTTCGACCAGTCAGGTCCTTGACGGGGACTACCACCATAAATCTTGAGTAGTGGTCTACCATGGTCAATGCGTAGGTGTACCCACTTCGGCTAGGGGTGAGCTTAACATGGTCTAGGGCGACCAGTTCCAGCGGCTGATGGGTGACGATGGGATGTAACGGTGCCCTCTGGCTAGTCTCGTCCTTTCTCCTCAGCGTACAAGGACCGCACTCTCGGCACCAGGCTTCCACCGATTCACGCATCCCACTCCAATAGAACCGCTCCCTCAACAGCATCTCCAGCTTCTTCCACCCGAAGTGGCCAGCACCATCATGGTATACCCGCAGTACAGTAGCGACATCAGCCTGAGGAACGATCAACTGGCATATTTTCTCATGGGTCTTCGGGTTGATCAGCTCACGGTACAGCCTCCCTTGGTGTAGGTAAAGCCGTTTCTGTTCTTTCCACAAGCGTTGGGCTTCGGCTGGAGCGCTAGGGTCCATTCCCATGGCGCCTTGTTCCACCAGAGTCTTGACAAGGCGGACAGCCGGCGCTTGGTCCTGGGCGTCCTGCCACTCTTGACTGGGCCGCGGGTCCAGATCCACCCTTTGCTGACATACCTGTACCCTCTCAGTAGGCGGCTGGTGAAACGCAGGCAGCTCAATCTCCTCGAGGTCGTCGTCCTCACACCCCTCTTCTGACAAATGGGGCATCCGGGAGAGTGCATCTGCATTGATGTTGACACGACCAGCTCGGTACTTTATGGTGAAACCATAGTTGGCTAACCGGGCTACCCACCGCTGCTCCAGCGCGCCCAACTTGGCCGTGTTCAGGTGAGTTAACGGATTGTTGTCCGTAAACGCGGTGAATTTTGCTGCCGCCAGGTAGTGGCGGAACCGCTCTGTGATAGCCCACACCAACGCCAATAGCTCGAGCTTGAAGGAGCTATAGTTCTCAGGGTTCCTTTCGGTCAGCCGGAGTTTTCGGCTGGCGTAGGCAATCACCTTCTCCTTTCCATCCTGGACCTGGGACAAGACCGCTCCTAGCCCCACGTTACTGGCGTCCGTGTGGAGAATGAACGGGCGCCCATAGTCAGGGTACGCCAAGACCTCTTCTCCGGTCAAGGCCGCCTTCAACTGGCCAAAGGACTCCTCATGCTTGTCCTCCCACAACAGTGGGGCTCCAATGGGTCTACCACCTTTGGTCTGTCCCGCGAGGAGATCTTGCATGGGGGCAGCCATCTTCGTGTACCCCTTTATAAAACGCCGATAGTACCCTACCAGACCCAGGAACTGCCTTACTTCCCTCACTGTGGTTGGTCTCGGCCAGCTCTGGATGGCAGTGATCTTCTCAGGGTCGGGGGCAACACCATCCGCACTCACCACATGTCCTAGATACTGCACCCTGGATTTCAGCAGATGGCACTTCGAGGGCTTCAACTTCATCCCGAACTTGGCAAGGGACGCGAACACCTCGGCCAGGTGCTCCAGATGGGCTTCATACGTCTGGGAATAAACAATCACATCATCCAAATACAGCAGGACGGTCTCGAAGTTTAAATGTCCCAAACAGCACTCCATCAACCGTTGGAAGGTCCCGGGGGCATTGCACAGCCCAAACGGCATGCTATTGAATTCGCAGAGCCCCATCAGGGTGGTGAAGGCGGTCTTCTCCCGGTCCTCGGGGGCCACGGCCACTTGCCAGTATCCGCTGGTGAGGTCAAGGGTCGAGAAGTAGTTTGCAGTTCTCAGTGCAGCCAAAGATTCTTCAATACGAGGCAATGGATAGGCATCTTTATGGGTTATCTGGTTGATCTTCCGGTAGTCCACACACATCCGCATGGTACCATCCTTCTTCTTGACCAGTACCAACGGAGCGGCCCAGGGACTACAACTGTCCCGAATAACCCCTGCCTCCTTCATATTCTTCAACATATCTTTGGCACACTGGTAATGTGCAGGGGGAATAGGTCTATACCTCTCTTTGATAGGGGGATGTTCACCCGTGGGAATGTGGTGTTGGACCCCCTTGATCTGCCCAAAGTCTAGGGGGTGCTTACTGAAAACCTGTTCGTACTCCTGCACTACCCTGTGTACCCCTGCCCTGTGATGTGTAGGGGTATCATCAGTGCCCACATGTAGCTGTTGGTGCCACTCCTTGGTGTCCCCCTGGGGTGGGGAAGTGCTGGTGGTAGGTGGGAGTGTGGATGGACGGGCTTCCTGGATAGCGTGAGGGTCCAGGGTGAGCAGTTTGGCAATGGTGGCATACCGGGGGAGCCTGACTTCTTCCTCCCCACAGTTCAACACTCTCACAGGCACTCTCCCTTTCTTCACATCTACCACCCCTCGGGCGGCCACTACAGTGGGCCAGTGCTCGGAAGGCATGGGCTCCATCATCGCAGGGTAGTCACGCCCCTGAGGCCCTACTGCTGCCCTACACCAGATCATCATCTCACTCCTATGGGGCACAGTCAATGGAGCAACATCCATCACTCGCACTCCACCAATCTCCCCTCCGGTTGAGCTTACAAGCTGGCGGTACATCAGGGCGCGGATCTCACGCTGCACAGCCCTCTGCCGGCTCCCCGCCGCCGTGGCGGCTAGCCGTTGCAAAAGGTTCAACACATCAGCCATGCAGTGTTCCATCACATTGGTTCCCAGCACTATTTTCGGGTTATGATCACTGGGTTCATTCATGATCACAATCATGCCCTGATGTTGCAGTTCAACTTGCCCCACTGTCATAGCCACTTCTTTATACCCCACCTGGGTCAATGGAAGTCCATTAGCGGCAATCAAATTTATACTAGGGTCTGGAGGCGCCAGCTCGTCTGTGGCCCAATACTGCTGATACAACGTGTACGGTATGGTAGTTACCTGTGATCCAGTGTCCAAGAGAGCCATCACTGGTATGCCGTCCACAGCCACGGGGATGATAGGGCGGGCCCCGACATATCGGTCTCGCCAGTCCGGGGGGCCACGGTGTTCTACTCCTGAGGATTGGCCCGGGGCCCCAGGGGTTGCTCGTTTAACGGGCACTGTCGGTAATAATGGCCCGGCTTACGGCACTTGTAGCAGATTGGAGGTCTGCTCCGCGGGTTATTAACGCTTCTCCGCTGCATCCAGGGAACATCTTCGGGACTGTCAGCGAGCTGTATCTGCGCTGGAGGCTGGGATCTGGTCAGAGGTTGCAGTGCAGCAAGGATTTTGGCAAGGTCTCCGTCCAGGCGACGGACCTGGGCGGCCAACTCTTCGACGGTGCTGCTCGGGGCTGCAGGCATTACAGAGGTTGGTTTGGCTGAGGCCGCCATGACAGGAGCCGTCTCGACGGGCCACGGGACGGGTTCCAGAACTTCAGCAGCTAGGGGCTGTAGTGCTTTAATAGCCCGCTCCTTTAACACAGCGAAGTCCACATCAGGGTGTTCTAGGGCCCACAGCCGGAGTTGTTTACGATCCTCAGGGGACCTCATCCCCTGCGCAAATTGCTCCACTAACATCTTGTTGCTATCCGCCTCATTAATAGAGTTCACCCGCTTCAGCGTGCGGAGGGCGGTCTGCAGACGTAGAGCATAGTCCCGAATGCTATCCCCAGCTCGTTGCCGGCACTGGTAAAACTGCATCCTCAGCTCAGCTTCGGTCCGGGTCTCGAAGGCAGTCTGTAGCCTCTCGAAGATGGCGGCTACAGAGAGCCGGTCCCCCTCGGCCCAGGTCTCCGCTTCTTCCTCCGCCGCACCGGTTAACTGGCCTAGCACTATCGCCGCACGTTGCTTATCAGTCAGGGGATACAGCTCTAGCAACGGATTAAGCTTCTTCCGGAAAGCCTGTAGGGCATCCGGTTTCCCGTCATACTGCGGTAGCCAGGCAGCTCCGGGTGCATAGGGCAAGGAAAACGGCATGACCTGAGCAAGCGCGGGGGCCGCGGCACCTCCCGCCGGTACAACCGGGACTTGGGCAGGCCCATTCCCATCCGCGTGTGCCGCTGCGGCTGCGACCACCGCTCCTCCAGCGGCTCCGTCGGGCGCAGACATCTTGTTTCCGTCCCCCTTAGCTCTTTCCGGCCCCTCCTCTCTCGGGGCGGGGTTTTGGCCTTCGCGCCTCTACTGCTCGAGAAGACGCTCGAGCGGGAACTTTTCGCGCCAAAGATGGCGGCTTCTGAAATTTTTCTGCCGGATGCCTCCGGCGGTAACAAGGCGCACCTCTACCTGACGGCAGAGCGGTAAGATCCTGTTCGTGACGCCAAGTTGTCGCGGGCGGGGAGGAGGGTGTCAGCACACCGCGCTCACCCCTTCTGCTCGGGTCCGGCAGTTGCTCCTGGTGGCTCGAGCCGTGGGCCGGATCCCGGGGTGTCTCGAGCGACACTCCTCGCCCGTGAGTGAAAGGGGGGGGTGTTTGTTGGGTGTGGGGATTGTTAGAGTTCGTGACGCCACCCACGGTTGTGGTGATTGCACCACCGCTGCTCAGTGTGGGGGTCCCGGGGATGGTGATGCGGAGCAGCCAGGTGTTGTGTTGCCCCTCCGTGGGTAGGGGTTGGTGATCCCGGGGCCCGGTGATGAGATGTGAAGTGTAGGGCCTGGAGGGCGCAGGGGCGCGGGGGCAGCACTGTGCCTTGCGGCACTATGGTACTCACTCAGCCTGACACACGGACACAGTTTGTACGGTAAACCAACGGCTGGTAGGACGGTCCCACAGACGGCTGCACCTGCACTCCCGGTAGGTAACGGTGACGTTTCTCTTCCTTGCACCTATGTTGTCTGATGGTAGCGGTGGATTCCCTCCGGTTACCCGCTCCCCGACTGCAATCTGGGCCGGAGGAGCTCTACACTTTGCCCGCAGGCGCTGGCCCTGGGGAAACTGGTGCCTTGGCGGTGGCGGTGTCTCCCCGGTAATGGTCGGGCTGTTTCCGTCAATCGGGACTTGGTTGTTGGGGGATCTGCGTCCCCGTCACTGACGGATTTGGCAAATTTGGCAACTCCTAGCCTTGCCGGGGTCCGAGAGGCCCCTGCCCTGGTGCTGACTGTCCTTCGGAACACTGCTCCAGACCACCGGGCACACAGCCAATGGGGTCCTTCCAGGAACTTCCAAACTGTCCCCCTCCAAACAGTCACCGCCGTCGCTGACCTTGCTGTTCTGGCCCTACACACGGCTGGGCTCTCAGGCTTTCTTTCCTTCTGTCACTTTGCTTGCTTTCCTCCTTTACTCCCTTCACTTTCACTTTGTTGTTTACTTTAGCCCCTGCCTGGGCTACTCCTCACTCCTTCCACTTCCTCCTCCCTGACTAGACTGCCTGGTCTCTTCCTGCCTCCAGAGTTGTGAGCTCCTTGGTGGGCGGAGCCAACCGCCTGGCCCACCCCCTGGTGTGCATCATCAACCTCTGGAGGAAGGCAACAAGGATTTCTGGTTAGCAGGTGTGCCTACCTGGAGTGTGGGGTGTGGTGGTGTTGTGACCTGTGTCCCCTGGCTTGCCCAGGGCGACACATCCACATCGGAGGGACCGAGGGATGGCTGCTGTGCTGAGATGGCGTTGAGTACGGTGTCCCTGCACAGTTGCACTTTTGGTCATATACCAAAATGAGTTGAAAAAGGACAGATGCTGTTGGAAAGGGGAACAGGTGTGTTGGAAAGGGGAAAAAAGTTTTGGTCCGTGGATTTGGTGGTTAAGCAACTGTAACATTTGCTGAATAAACACCATCTGTTACAGTGGGACTGGCAGATTTGGATAAAGTGGTATATAATCTGTGACCGCTATATAACGAAAATTAATAAGAAAAGAAAGAGAAAGGTATATATCCCCATCAGCAGTCAGTGTCCACCGTGCTCCCAGTTGGAAAAGGAGAGGTTGGCAACTGGAAGGTTTGGTGGAGGATACAGAGCTGTGTGGCTATGAAACTAATAGTAGCCTGAACCGAGTTAGACGCCATTCGGATCTGGAGACTGTGAGCCCTGTTAGCGTCACAAGGTCCACATGCCCACCCAGCCCAGGAACTCCCTGTTAACAACACAGGGGCCATTGAGTACGCTGACCGTGTGCGTAGGGGCACACCTGTGGACAGCAGGCGCATCAGCAGCAGCAGGCCTGTTAATGCCACTGGTCTGCACAAGCAGGACTGGTAGGACAGGAGCTGGTCTTAACCGTTCTGCGTTACCAACTGTGGTGGTGGCCTGCATCGACACCCTATCCCTGCCTACCTCTGGCCTAAAGCCGCAATGGGTTCAACACATGGAGGTGTGCTCTTTCGGAGCATAATAGAAGACTGCGCACCTCCTTGTTGGCTCCAGCCCCTTTTATAACCTGGGTCCGCCCCAAACCAGGGTGAACCACAATGCACCTCCTGGAGACAAAAGCAGAGTGACACGTCATGAGTGGCATAACTAGCGTCCTATTTGGAACCGCAACTTCAATGATGACCTCATGGCTGCCATGACCCAAACACCTCACCAGTCATCGTCTGACCATCAATAATGCGGTGACAAGTCATAGGTGTGGGCCTCTGCAAGCCATTTGGGAGGACACCTGATGCCCTGTGGTCTATATGGGACCCCCACATCAGGGCCAGGCCCAAAGAGTTCATTACCGGACCTAGTCTCTGTTGCAGGAAGTGCCTGAGCATGCTCAGTAGCATGAAATACAGTCTCTGAAAAAAGACTATCAGCTTTAGCATGGTGTCTAGGCACAAAACAGGACTTAGACCCGGCACGGAATGCAAGCACCTGTGCAAAGAGGCTTTTCACACTTAGTGTGGGAGCATGCGCTGTAACCCGAAAAGAAGACTTAGCGTCAGGAATAACACAGTCAGGCTGAGCATACTCACTAGGCGAAACACTGTAATTATGCTGCAGCTGGGGTAAATCGGCACACGCATGCGCACTAGCTGCCTCTCCACACTTAGACGTGGAGGGGAAATTGATCTTGGAGATGCTGTCTATGAACAGAAGGAAAAGCTAAAGTAAGCCTGACTTTCTATCCCTCCGAATTATGAAATGCAGCAATGAATTCCATGAGTTTGCTATAACATTAGCGTAGCAAAATGTGCATGAGGGTGTCATGTAGGGGTGCTAGAAATAGCTTGTCACCAGTGGGGCACTAATGGAATACAACAGCCAGTTCTATGATGCCACTAAATGGCAGTATTTTGTGCTATCATTATAGCTTATTAAAAACAGAGCAGGAGGGTGTCATGCAGAGGTGCTGCACATAGATTTGCAGTAGTGTGACTAGACAAAAGTACAATAGCCACGTTTAGGATGCCACTAGGTACACTGAGTGTTTGCTAGTATAATGGCTTAGTTTAAAAAAGTTGGAGTGTGCAATGCAGGCAGACGTGCTGCAAATATCTTGACAATAGTGTGAATAGACAAAAGTACAATAGCCACGTTTAGGATGCCACTAGGTACACTGAGTGTTTACTAGTATAATGGCTTAGTTTAAAAAAGTTGGAGTGTGCAATGCAGGCAGACGTGCTGCAAATATCTTTACAATAGTGTGAATAGACAAAAGTACAATAGCCACGTTTAGGATGCCACTAGGTACACTGAGTGTTTGCTAGTATAATGGCTTAGTTTAAAAAAGTTGGAGTGTGCAATGCAGGCAGACATGCTGCAAATATCTTGACAATAGTGTGAATAGACAAAAGTACAATAGCCACGTTTAGGATGCCACTAGGTACACTGACTGTTTGCTAGTATAATGGCTTAGTTATAATGAGTTGGAGTGTGCAATGCAGGCAGACGTGCTGCAAATATCTTTACAATAGTGTGAATAGACAAAAGTACAATAGCCACGTTTAGGATGCCACTAGGTACACTGAGTGTTTGCTAGTATAATGGCTTAGTTTAAAAAAGTTGGAGTGTGCAATGCAGGCAGACGTGCTGCAAATATCTTGACAATAGTGTGAATAGACAAAAGTACAATAGCCACGTTTAGGATGCCACTATGTACACTGACTGTTTGCTAGTATAATGGCTTAGTTTAAAAAAGTTGGAGTGTGCAATGCAGGCAGATGTGCTGCAAATATCTTTACAATAGTGTGAATAGACAAAAGTACAATAGCCACGTTTAGGATGCCACTAGGTACACTGACTGTTTGCTAGTATAATGGCTTAGTTATTATGAGTTGGAGTGTGCAATGCAGGCAGACGTGCTGCAAATATCTTGACAATAGTGTGAATAGACAAAAGTACAATAGCCACGTTTAGGATGCCACTAGGTACACTGAGTGTTTGCTAGTATAATGGCTTAGTTTAAAAAAGTTGGAGTGTGCAATGCAGGCAGACGTGCTGCAAATATCTTTACAATAGTGTGAATAGACAAAAGTACAATAGCCACGTTTAGGATGCCACTAGGTACACTGAGTGTTTGCTAGTATAATGGCTTAGTTTAAAAAAGTTGGAGTGTGCAATGCAGGCAGACGTGCTGCAAATATCTTGACAATAGTGTGAATAGACAAAAGTACAATAGCCACGTTTAGGATGCCACTAGGTACACTGACTGTTTGCTAGTATAATGGCTTAGTTATAATGAGTTGGAGTGTGCAATGCAGGCAGACGTGCTGCAAATATCTTTACAATAGTGTGAATAGACAAAAGTACAATAGCCACGTTTAGGATGCCACTAGGTACACTGACTGTTTGCTAGTATAATGGCTTAGTTATAATGAGTTGGAGTGTGCAATGCAGGCAGACGTGCTGCAAATATCTTTACAATAGTGTGAATAGACAAAAGTACAATAGCCACGTTTAGGATGCCACTAGGTACACTGAGTGTTTGCTAGTATAATGGCTTAGTTTAAAAAAGTTGGAGTGTGCAATGCAGGCAGACGTGCTGCAAATATCTTGACAATAGTGTGAATAGACAAAAGTACAATAGCCACGTTTAGGATGCCACTATGTACACTGACTGTTTGCTAGTATAATGGCTTAGTTTAAAAAAGTTGGAGTGTGCAATGCAGGCAGATGTGCTGCAAATATCTTTACAATAGTGTGAATAGACAAAAGTACAATAGCCACGTTTAGGATGCCACTAGGTACACTGACTGTTTGCTAGTATAATGGCTTAGTTATTATGAGTTGGAGTGTGCAATGCAGGCAGACGCACTCTGCAAATGTCTTTGCACTAGTGGGACTATAGCAAAGTCCAATAGCCACAGATAGGATGCCACTAGGTACACTGAGTGTTTGCTAGTATAATGGCTTAGTTATAATGAGCTGGAGTGTGCAATGCAGGCAGACGCGCTCTGCAAATGTCTTTGCACTAGTGGGACTATAGCAAAGTCCAATAGCCACGTATAGGATGCCACTAGGTACACTGAGTGTTTGCTAGTATAATGGCTTAGTTATAATGAGTTGGAGTGTGCAATGCAGGCAGACGCGCTCTGCAAATGTCTTTGCACTAGTGGGACTATAGCAAAGTCCAATAGCCACGTTTAGGTACACTGAGTGTTTGCTAGTATAATGGCTTAGTTATAATGAGTTGGAGTGTGCAGAGGACAGGAGGGTACAGTGCCAGGATTGTGGGTATGGGTAGAGGAATGGAAGCCTGCCTTTCTATTCCCTCCTAATGGGGAAATGCAGGGAGGAAATCCCTGACCTTTGCTACACAGACACTGTTGCTGTTTTCAGGACCTGTCACCTATGGCTCTCTGACCCTGCCGGTTTGAGCCCTTAAAAGGACTGCTAGAAAGTGCTCTCCCTAAGCTGTCTAACGCTGTGTATGCAGCGCATACAGCTGTATCGGCGATAGGACTCAGGAGGACGGAGCTGCGACAGTGATGTCTGACACCAAAGACGCAGAAGAGATAATGGCGTCCTGGAGGAAAATGTCCGGTTTTATAATGCAGGGACATGTGACATGGACATCCTATCACACATGCCGTTGCTTCTCTGGCTAAAAGTCCACTTAGCTGTGTGTGTGTCTGGGATTGGCTGACATGCTGGCCCGCCCCACTACACGCGCGCGCTTAGGGAAGGAACACAAGGAAAAAAAAAAAAAAAATGGCGATCGCCATTATAGAAACAGCAGTGATCTGAAGGCGCTGTTCACGCACACTATACACTGAAATGTCATAATAGTGTGATTCACAGAGTGACTTACACTATTACAGCAGAAACCAAGCTAGGATTTAGCTGTTTTTTTGCTGCTAGAACCGTTCTCGAACGTTTCTAGAACTATCGAGCTTTTGCAAAAAGCTCGAGTTCTAGTTCGATCTAGAACAGGCCCCAAAATCACTTGAGCCTAGAACTGGAGAACCTCGAACCACGAACCGCGCTCAACTCTAGTAGTGAACCCTCTATATTTTCTTTCATGCAGTCTTCTCTTTATGATAGATTTGGATATTGATACGCCTACATCCTGGAGAGTGCTGTTCACTTGGATATTGTGAAGGGGTTTTTCTTCACTGTGGTAATTAGGCCTCTTTCACACGTCAGTGATTCTGGTACGTTTGTGCTTTTTTTAAACGTACCAGAATCACTGACATACGCAGACCCATTATAATGAATGGGTCTGCTCACATGTCAGTGATTTTTCACTGCACGTGTCTCCGTGCGGCGTACCCGCGTGTGCGTGATTGCCGCACGGAGACATGTCCATTTTTTTCTGGCATCACTGATGTCCCACGGACCACGCAGTGGTGTGGTCCGTGAAACACGTGCCAGAAAAAAACGTGCTTTTAAAATAAAAAACATTTTAACTCACCCGGCGTCCAGCAATGTCCTCTGCAACCCGTGCAGCCTGCTGCTTCTGAGCCAGCTCATTATTGTTGCGCATATTCATGATGCGCGACACAGCCGACCCAGAAGCAGCTGCTGCGAGGGTCAGCGCCGGCCAGATGCTGCACCGCGGGAGCGATCAGCACCATGGAGAGCGGGAGCAGGTGAGTTGATTACTAAGTGCAATCACGGGCCACGGAGAACGGAGCCCGGATTGCACTTAGACAACCCACGTGTGCCGTGATTCACGGCACACGCAGGGACATGTGCGTGTTTTACACGCCAGTGAAAAACGTCAGTGTTTTTCACTGACGTGTGAAACGGGCCTTATTCTGTGATCATCCACCACTGTTGTCTTCCATAAGCGTCCAGGTCTTTTACCATTGTTGAGGACACCTCACTTTCTCAGGATGCACCAAACTGTAGATTTAGCCACTCCTAATATTGTATTAATTTCTCAGATTTTTTTTCTGTTTTAGCAGATGAAGGATGGCTTGTATCACCTGCATAGAGAACTCCTTTGACCAATTCTCCAATTCTCAGCAAAAACGTCAAATGCAAGCACCGCACCTGAAATTAACTCCAGACCTTTTATGTACTTGATTGAGAATGAAATAACAAAGGAATTGCCCACACCTGCACATGAAACAGCCTTTGAATCAATTGTCCAATTACTTTTGGGCAATTTAAAAATAAAATGGCACATGTAAAGGAGCTAAAACTCCTAAATCCTTCATCAAATTTTATTATGGATACTCTGAAATGAAAGCTAAAAGTCAGGACTTTATGTTCATGTTCATTATATAACTAGAACTTGTTAGAGATTTTAGAGATTATTATTATTATTTACTACATATTGGGGATAGGATCTTGGAGATGGGAACAAACCTTTGCAACCCTTGCAACTCGTTTATTTTTTCTTTACAGTATTTATCTAATTGTTTAAATTAATTTATATTTTAACAGATCAGACTTTTATGGATGTGACAAAAAAAAAATCTTTTTTATTGTTTGAATTTTCTTATTTTTCACTGGAGAAGAGGGGTTAACCCATTAGTATGTTACTCTGGGTCATCGTCCAACCAGATGTCCATGTTACTGTAGGGATTGCAAGCTTAATAAAGCTTGTTGGTGCATAGCCAATTAAGCTTTAAGATTGAGAGCACTTCAGGAGCTATCCCACCCATGCCAAATATTGACATGACTGTGATTGGCTGTGCACAACGTGACCCTGCCTGAACGTGCATGTGCTGAATTGGTGGTGCAGAGATGCTTTAAAAATTATCCACATATGTCAAAGCTGTTGCTGAAAGGTTGAGCACTTTCGGTGTTGTCATCATGCTGCTGCTCGTCTGTCTGTGCTGCAGCATCACTTCGGCCTTCCCGCTCACCTCCTCATATGTGACGTATCAGCAAAGTGAAAACTCCACCTTGCATATGCTTTAGTGATTGTGTGAGCAGCAGCAGGCAATAGTGGAGTTTCAGCTGCACCACGTACAGGTAAGTTTCTTAATGGAACAACACCACTTCACCCCCAAGAGTGGGCTTCTATGTGGTACCTACGTGCCATGTTGCACTGCTTTGAATACTCTACCAACTTGGCCAGTGCTGATGACGCCAACATCAGTATTACGATCCCGCTTGTATGCCTGCTTGGAAAAATGCTTGAGGCAACAATGGATGAGGTGGTGTCATGGGATGAAAAGAAGCAGAAGAAATAGGGAACATTGACAATATTGTTAGGACTGTCATCCAAACAGGGCTCTAAGGGTGAGTTCCTGTACCAACAGTGGGCATCTACACAATTTTCCAGCCAGGGGACAATTTTGGAGAATGAGGAGGAGTAGGAACCGTCTTCAAAGCAGGGTGGCACTGAAATTTGTTCAGGGGCATCACGGGAGCATGGTTGGAGGGGTGCAAGGGACCCACCAGACACACCTCTGACAGCTTGTTGTTGCTTTTGGGCTGCTTGGCACATATGACCCAATATATGCAGCTGTGCCTGCGCAATAACTGCTGAGTTGCCAGGATTGTGAAAACTGCTTATTACTGGGTGGCCATCCTGCTGGGTCCACGCTAAAAGGACAATGGTCCATCGTTACTTCCGTCACTAGAGCAAGATCAGAAAATGTGTGAAAACAAGCCCACGCTGGTAAAGGCACTACTGACATCTTTCCTACATGACAATGGATGAACAAGGCAGAGGCAGAGTAGGAAGTGGATCACATAGGGTTTCTCTGTACCTTTGGCAGATTAGTCACTGATACCAGCCGCACCCAGCTAATGGTATATTCTTTTTGCCAATCACAATGTTTTGGGGCCTCCCAGAATAAACAAAAAAAGAAAAAACTAATATAAGAATAGGGTTGGCTACCTCATCCTCCCTCTGCCTCTTTTACCTACACTGCCCCATCCACCTCAACCTTATCCTCCTTCACTTGGACCTCCTCCTCCTGGTTAAAGACCTTTTTTTTCTGTCTTAATTTAAGTTATTTTCCTAAACAAAACAAAAAACAAAAAGAAAAAGAACAAAAAACAGTGTTGGCTACCTCCTCCACCTGTTCCACCTAAATGTCCATGTCCACGTCAGCCTCAACTTGGACTCAAGCCTCCTGGTTCAATTTGGTTTTTTTTTCCCTATGTTATTTTAGCCCCTTCATCCCCCTAACCTGTTTTCACCTTCATGGACAGGCAAAGTTTTTATATTCTGACCAGTGTCACTCTATGAGGAAATACCCCTGGAACACTCAACAGATCCTAGTGATTCTGAGATTATTGGGGTTTTTTTCAAGACATATTGTACTTGAACACAAAATCTTCCAGAATCGTTAGAGGATGCCATGTTCCATTTGGAGAGCCCCTGATTTTATTTTCACAAGGATAAAAGGAGGAAATGCACCTTGCAGTTTGTTGTGCATTTTCTTTTGAGTATGCTGATACCCTATTTGTGGTGGAAAATTACAGTTTGGGCACACGGCAGGGCTCGGATGGGAAGGAGCGTTATTTGACTTCTTGAATGCAAAATTATCTAAATTCATTAGCAGATGCAATGTCCTATTTGGAGAGCTCCTCATGTGCCTAAACAGTAGAACCCCACACAAGTGACCCCATTTTGTAAATAAGATCACTCAAGAAATTTATCTAGATGTGTGATTTGCGCCTTGAATTCCAAGGTGCTTCACAGAATATTATAATGTTGAGCCATGAAAATGAAAAAATACATTTTTACAAAAAATATGTTGCTTTAACCCCAAATCTTTCATTTTCACAAGGGTAGCAGGAGAAAATATTTGATACAACTTGTTGTGCAAATTCTCCTGAGTATGTTGATGCAACATATGTAGTGTCAAACTACTGTTTAGGTGCAAAACAGGGCTCAGAAGGGAAGGAGCGCTATTTGACTTTTTGAACACAAAATTGGCTGAAAATGTTAGCGGATGTCATGTCGCGTTTGGAGAACCCCTGATTTGTCTAAACAGTAGAACCCCTCCACAAATGACACCATTTTGGAAACTAGACTCCTCAAGGAATTTATCTAGACATGTGGTGAGCACCTTGGAAACACAGGTACTTCATAGAAATGTATAACTTTGAGAAGTGAAAAACATTTTTTTGCAAAGGCACATTGAGGTGCTAAGAAGGAATGCGGTATTTGGATTTGCGAGTGCAGATTTTGCTGGATTTCTTTTTTTGGTGGAGCCTTAGTGCTTGTGCAGAGCCATTATAATACCAGTAACCTGGAAACCGCTTAAATCTACATTAAGAAATTATCAACCTGAGTGGGTAGTTGTGCTTTTGTGGGTTGAAAATTGCATCTCTTTGAAGGAAAAATGCTGCGGAAAAAATGTATGGTTTTTGCCCCATTTATGCGTTTTTTTCATGTTTTCTTACGGATTGAGATAGAGAAGATGCTGGGAAAAATGCAGAAACAATTAACATGTCAATTGTTTTGTACATTTTTTTCTGCGCCAAAGTCTGTAAGGAAAAAGTCTGAAACGTGTTTAAAACACTTCAGGATTTTTATGGACTTTGCTAGGATGCTTTTTTTCTTGCAGTATTGATTAAAATCTGCAAGAAAAAATGCCAGGCACACAGCTTAAGGCCTGCAACACACATCCGTGCCGCCGGCACGTGTTTGTCATTTTTTACACGTACTGGCGGCACGGACACACGTTCAGCAATGCTACCCTATTGTAGCAGGCACACACACGTAAAACCACACGGAACGTGTGTCCGTGTGCGTTTGTACGTGTGTGCGTTTTTCAAAGCGCTGACATGTCAGTGTTTTCTCCCACAGCATGGGTGTCACACGGCCCGCACCCGTACCACACGAGTGTAGTGTGGATGCGGTCCCGTGTGACACGCGCCGGAGAAACCACACGTGTCAGTGAAAAAAAAACAAAACATTAACTCACCTTCTCCAGCCCTCCTGTCTCTGCTGCTGCTGCCTCTTGCTGCCGACCGCCGCTCGTTAATCTCATAGAATATTCACTTCACTGCCTGGCAGCAGCAGCAGCGGGGAGACGGGAGGGCTGGAGACCGAGGATCAGCACCACGGACAGCAGCGCGGACATCAGGAAGGACCAGGTGAGTATATTAATTACCGGTTCTATGTGTGCTATCGCGGATAGCACACGTAGAACACACGTGTCCCGCACGTACCAGAGACACGTACTTACCTGCACGCAACACGCAGGGGAAATACGTGTCTCTCGGCACGTGCGTGAATTTCACGTGAGTGTGGCAGAAGCCTAAGACCTTTTTCACACGTCCGTTAAAACCACACACGTTTTTCACGGACGTGTAAAAGGTGCGTATGGCCCTCCGTGTGCTGTGTTTTTGGCACTCTTGTGTTCTCCGTGTGCTATCCGTGATAAGGGATAACACACGGAGAACGGGAACTTTCTGCTCACCTGTCCCTGGCGTGGCTGTCCGTGGTGCTGATCTATGGTCTCTGACTCCCCGCTGCTTCTGGCCCAAATGCAGTGTATATGCAATGAGCATAATGAGCGAGTGTCGGAAGCAAGTGACAGCAGCGGCCTGAAAATTGTACCAATAAAAATGTCAACTCATCTTGCAATAAACAAGCCCTCACATTACTCAGCAGAAAAATTATACTGTGTTTCCCCAAAAATAAGACAGGGTCTTATATTAGTTTTTGCTCTGAAAAATGGGTTAGGGCTTATTTTCAGGTGATGTCTTATTTTTTTCCATGAACAACAATCCACATTTATTCTTGAACAAAAAAAAATATCAACATTTATTCAAATATAATTGTGACGCCCCTGGACAATCAAGTCATCACAGGGTACTGCACAAGTTGCCCTTCCGTGCAGTATTCCACCTCCCTCTTGGTTCTGGGTCCCTACTTAAGTGGTGTTGCCTACAAGAGCAAATCAAATCCTAAAGACACCCTGCACCACACCCACCTGACACAGTAGTGGACGGCTTGAGTGGAATAGAGTTGCCCACCGGGGGGGTCAGGGAGGGGAGGTGAGGAGCGTACAGTGTGTAGTCTGTCTGTGAGTGAAGAAGGAGTTTGAAGTAGTTCTCGAGCTGAGAGGAGCTCAGAGGAAGTCGGGAGTGGTCTGGGCCTAGAGGAGTCGGACCCCCGATCGCAGGGGATTGTGGTGAGGTACTCGGACCTGTCGAGGAGGACAGCCGGTAGCCCAGCACTATCACCGGTCTGGGAACGAAGGCATGACAGGGTACACGGACCCTAGGTCGGGGAGTAACTTCAGGCTAACCCGACAATTCACCTGAGGAGAACGGAGCCATTATGATCCGTCCCCACCTGCTCCAGAATCGGGGCATTAGCGTAACGAGGGGGATATGACTTTCCAACCAAAACGGTCCAGAAGTTCCCAAGCGTGAGCCCTGCGAGCAAGCTGCCATACTTAGCCATAGTAGGGAGCGGGGCCAGTTCCATGCTACTGGGCCATCAAGTTGAAGTCAAACTAAGTGCCAGGAGGCAGGTCATGGATGACCAGGCAGCACCACTTGGTAACGGGACCCGGACGAGCTCCCCTCAGCGACAGCAGTACCCAGAGACTTGGTTTACCCGGTTGTCAGTGTCTGCCTATGAACTGAGTGAATACGAGAGTGATCCCTGCATCCCTGCGGAACCCCCTTCACCGAGTCCTGGGGCATCCCCTACCCATGGAGGGTTACAACACCTTGCTGCCCCGCTCCATCATCCCTAGGTACTGCCAACGGCAGAGGTGGTACTCCCAATTGCCACACACCACGGGTGGTGTCACAAACTATAATTCCCCTATAAATACCCCCCTTTTCACTCGAGTTACCGCATGACCCTCGGGTCCGGAGACCCTCGAGCCACAGCGAACCCGGATCCATGCAGCTAGGCTGTGTGACGCCCTGGTGCCCCAGGTGTTCACACAGAATAGGCCCCTGCATAACACCTTCCCTCACAGGGTTACACCAAGCCAACAAAACCCTAGTCACCCCCCCAGGGTAGGACAGGCACACCAGTGGGCGGGACCAGGCGGAAGGACAACGCCCACCTAGGGGTCTAGAGAATCCGGGGGTGGGAAAAGAGTCAGTTCAGTTTAAAGTTGGAGTTGAAAGGAGTAGGAGTGAGAGAGGAGAAGGTCAAGTGCAAGTGAAGTCAGAGAGCAAAGGCGTCGGGGTTGGAGCCCCGGCGTTCTGGCAAGGTGGCAGATGGTGGTCAGTGTCTGACAGGAGATGGGAAGACAGCTGCTGGAGATCTGAGGTGGACCGGGACAGGGTAGGAGCCCGCCGGTACCAATACCAGAGAACCGACCTGGAAACTGCGCGCAATTGCTAGCGATGTCCAGCGCGATAGCATCCGCCCCTGTCGTTCCTGCAATATGTGGTGATTGCGGCCTAGCGAACATTATCGCTACGGCAGCGTCACACGCACACACCTTGTCAGTGACGTCGCTGTGACCGCCGAACAATCCCTCCCTCAAAGAGGAGGTGCGTTCGGCGTCATAGCGACGTCACTGTGGCGTCACTAAGCGGCCAGCCAATAGAAGCGGAGGGGCGGAGATGAGCGGGACGTAACATCTCGCCCACCTCCTTCTTTCCTCTTTGCCGGTGGACGCAGGTAAGGAGATGTGTGCTGCTTCAGGAACAACAAACAACATCGTACCTGTGGCAGCAGCGATATTAAGGAAAGGAGCGACGTGTCAACGATCACGGTTTTTGAACGATTTTGTAATCGTTGATCGTCGCTCCTTGGTGTCACATGCTGCAATGTCGCTACCGGCGCCGGATGTGTGTCACTAACGACATGTCCCCGACGATATATCGGTAGCGATGTCGCAGCGTGTAAATCACCCTTAACTGTCTAGTAATGTTTAAGAAATGTTAGTTAGTGTGGGATGAAAACCTTGTAAATAAAATGTTTCCTTTTTCTTACAGTTATGCAAATAAATCTTTGGATGTCCTGTAGCTCTGAGACGAGCTACGTTTAACCAAGGGGAAATGTGATGGGTGGCATCACAAACTATAACTCCCCTGTAAATACCTCCCTTTTCACTCTAGTGGCCGCATAACCCCCGGGTCCGGAGACCCTCGAGCCACAGTGAATCCATATCCGAGCAGCTAGGCTGCTTCCACGGGGGCGGTACATAATCATATCACATTCTGAAACATCACTATAACTCTCCAAACTCTGTGTGTAACACGTGTCTATTTATCTATCTATCTATCTATTTTTCTATTATCTATCCATCCATCCATCTATATATTATCTATCTAGTATCATCTATCTAGCCATCCATCTATCTATCTATCTATCTATCTATCTATCTGTAATGCCCTGAGGTCGAGGGGTTTTCACCCGACTCCCTGACGTGCTTGGGATGCAGATCTTTTGCGTCGTCACGGGTTGGCCTGGCCTGGTTTCGTGACCCCGAGGACAGGAGGGAGGGTGGTGGACGGGAGCAAAGATGGAGGATGGGGGTAGTGACGGTGAGGAAAGTCTCTTTAGATCGTGACGCCACCTGTGGTCCACGGCCAGAGATGGGCCGCCACTGAGAGTGCTGCTCTCTGGGGCTGATGGTGAAGATAGCAGCCAGGATGGTGTCGCTCCCCACAGACGGAGCGAGGTTACCCTGAGAAGGATGATGGAGGAAATACGGGGGTGGTGGTAGTCCCCTTTGGCGCTGCAGCGCTGGGCACCGGCACCAGCAGATGAGAGGCAGAGGCAGGGGCTGCGGTTCCAGGTCTTTTACTCACTGGTAGTTCAGGCGCTGCCCCAGAGTACCAGTCTCTGCCATGGTGGGCTCCAGCCGATCCTGGATAGTCGGCGGTCACCTCCGGTGCCCATAGAAGTCTTTCTAGTGAAGTGTCCCCCGTTTGCTATCCGGAACCCGGGCTGAGCCTCCAGCTCCAAGCCACAGGCCCCACGAAGAAAGAGAAACACTCGACTCCTTTTGTCTGTGCAAGATGTTATCCCAAGCTGTGCCCGGGAAAGCTTGCTCTAGTGAGCTGGTTGGGCTTACTTCTTACCCCAAGTGGTGCCCAACCCCAATGGTTGTTGTAGCGACTGGGGAAGTCCCATGCTTCATGATGGCTAATCTCCCTGTCTGCCCTAGTCCACCCCCCTGTGGTAAAGCACCTTATTGTTTTATGTGTGTGGTTTTGTGAAGGCACCTGCAGTTAACTCCCTCCTAACCCAGGATGGATATTACCCCTTAAAGGAGGTGTAATACCCTGTGGCACCTGAAGCCACATATCTATCTATCTATCTCTTATCCATCCATACACACACACACACACACATACACACACACACACACACACACACACACACACACTACCAGCCTGTGTCCTCTTCAGCTTTAGATTCTTGCAATGACCTTTGGTCACATGGTGTGATGTCAGAAAGGTCCTGAATAGTGATGAGCGGACTCACAGATAACCGGGACTGGCTGATCCCAGTGATCCGGTTTCTGACATTCGGTTCCAGGCTGGATTCTGGTCCTCATATAAGTCTATGGGGACCAGAATCTGATGATTAAAAATGGTGGTAGAAGGGATAGGGGGATGGGAGCAAGCACGCTGTCCTTATGGACGCTTTGGCATGGCTGTACACTGCTCCCAGACCCTGCATTCACTTCCTTAGGCTCATTGAATATGCACTTCTTTCCTCACCCATCAGCATCTGTTATTGGTTGCAGTCAGACACTCCCCCACCCTGAGTCACAGCACAGATGCTGCGTGCATCTATCGTGGTATAAAAATAAATAAAACATTTGGCCTAGGGTCACCCCATATTATGATACCCAGCACAGATAAAGCCCACAGCTACAGGCTGCAGCCCCCAGCCATGTGCTTATCTTGGCTTTGTATGAAAATAACTGGAACCGCTTGCTGCTTTTTTTTTTTAAAAAAAAAAAATAAATACATTAAAAATTTGCGATCGGTTCCCCCCAATTTTGTTACCTAGCCAAGATAAAGCCCGACAGCTGGGGGCTTTTATTCTCAGGCTGGAGAGACCCAGCCTAAAAATAGCAGCCTGCAACCGCCCAGGATTGTCACATGCATTAGATGCGACAAGCCCAGCGCTTTACCTGCTTTACAAAAAAAACCCTCTTTCACCACTTTATTAACTTCCAAACACCCCTGCAGGTCCAACGTAATCCACACGAGGTCCCATGATGATTCAGCTCTGCTACAGCTGAAATTACAGCTCGCAGCCGAAGCAGAATGTAACTGAAGAGGAGGCAGAGACTAAGCAGCAATCAGTGGTGACACCACTTAGGCTATTTGCGGTCACAGATGGAGTATGTGATGTTACTACAAATCACCTGCGTGACCTCACTGCTGATCATATGGCTCACTCTCTACCGGAAGCTCATAGCGATATGAGTTCATATGTAGCAAATCTGGGATTATTGTCAGACCTGCAGGGGTATTTTGGGGGTTAATAATTTGGTGAAAGAGGGTGCTTTTTTGTCTTTTATTACAAATAAAGGATTTTTTTTTGGTGCTTGTGTTTATTTACTTTCACTTACAGATTAGTAATAGGGGGTCTCATAGACATCTCCCATTACTAATCTAGGTCTTAGTTCCAGCTCTGGGCTGTTATTGACCCTTTATTACCCCGACTGCCACCACACCAAGGCAATCGAGAAAGCTGGCTTTAGCGCCGGGCTTGTCGCCTCTAATGGATGCGACAATCCTGGGTGGCTGCAGACTGCTATTTTTAGGCTGGACCTCCCGAACCTGAGAATACCAGCCCCAGCTTTCGGCTTTATCTTGGCTGGGTATCAAAATTGTGAGGACCGCACACCTTTTTTGAAATGATTGATTTAAATAATTAAAAAAAAAGCCACACGTGGTTCCTTTTATTTTGATACACAGACAAGATAAGCACATAGCTGGGGGCTGCAGCATGTAGCTGTAGGCTTTATCTGTGCCGTGTATCATATTACGGGGACCCTAAGCCAAATGTTTTATTTGTTTATTTTTATACCACGATACTGACCCCCAGACAGCGCCTGTGATTGACTGCAGTCAGACGCTGTCACATAAGCTGGGGGCGCGTCTGACTGCAACCAATCACAGAAGCCAAAATGACCGGTGGGCAGGGAAAGCAGTGCATATTGATGAGCAATAATTAGCAGTCCAGGAAGGAGAGGCCGCGGGAGCAGTGTACAGCTGTGCGGAAGCAGTATACAGCCATGCAGAAGCTTCGGTAAGTATGACATGCTTCCTTCATTCTTATTTTCTTTAGTTTCCATATTTTTTTACATTTCCCCAGTACCAGATCAGTACCCGGAATCTCGAGCCTGGGTCCAGCACCCGGGTACCTTTTGAAGCTGCGTGGATCCAGACTTTTACAGTCCGCCTCCGCCCATCACTAGTCCTGAAGTATTTTAACCCTGGGGCACCTAGGAGAATGGGGGCTCTGTAAAATTGCCCATTTGGCTCTTCCATCCTTCTAATGCTAGTCCTGCATACCAGTCTATCTCCTGTTCAGTTCTTTTAGACTTGTGCAATTAAGAGTCATTTGGTCACATGACTGTGAATTCATGAAAGGGCCTTAAGTAGTGATGAGCGAGCATGCTTGTCACTACTCGGTACTCGCACGAGTATCACTGTACTCGGGCTGCTCGGCGGGGACCGAGTAATCTCGCGATACTCGTGCTTTACTCGTGGTCTTCATTTCTGCATGTTGGCGCTCTTTTGAGAGCCAGCCCTCATGCAGGGATTGGCTGGCAGACCACTGCAATGCCACAGCCCTGTTAGTTGTGGAATTGCAGTGATTGGCCGGCCTGCACAGCGTCACCGAGCCTTTATATCGGCCGGCGCGCTGTGCTCTGCTCACAGCTATTCTGACAGTGAGTGTAGGGAGAGTGTCGCTGATTCAGGGAAAGCTTTGCGGCCCTTTATAGCTTTTTCAGTTGCAGGGCTGCAAACAGTGTGACCAAAAGTCCTTCTCAGGACTATTCTAGTTGTATACAGGCAGGCAGGGTATAGCCAGGTCGGAGTACAGTAGCAGAGTCCTTCTCAGGACTATTGTTGCTATATACAGGCAGGGTATAGCCAGGTCTGAATACAGGCTAGTGACCAAAAGAGTCCTTGTCAGGACTATTGTAGCAGTATACAGGCAGGCAGGCAGGCAGGGTAGTGGTGACCGTATACCAGCCTTCATATCTGGGGCTGGTGTACACAGTGTAAAACAGTCCAGATAGTGTCTGACTTGTCTGTACTGTAATTGTCGCTCCCCAAAAAAACCTGTTAGTAGGTTATTATTGCGTCCGTGCTTGGTTTTTAAAACCGCACGTGTGTGCCTGTTGGTGGCAGCGTACAGGTGCACTGGTGTGCGTTTACCAAACTATTATATAACGCACAAGTGTAGTGTATAATACACGTCAGTCAGCAGTGGCTGATAGTGTCAGAGTTCTTAATTTTTGCTCCTAAAACCTGTGTTAGGTTATTATTGCGTCCGTGCTTGGTTTTTAAAACCGCACGTGTGTGCCTGTTGGTGGCAGCGTACAGGTGCACTGGTGTGCGTTTACCAAACTATTATATAACGCACAAGTGTAGTGTATAATACACGTCAGTCAGCAGTGGCTGATAGTGTCAGAGTTCTTAATTTTTGCTCCTAAAACCTGTGTTAGGTTATTATTGCGTCCGTGCTTGGTTTTTAAAACCGCACGTGTGTGCCTGTTGGTGGCAGCGTACAGGTGCACTGGTGTGCGTTTACCAAACTATTATATAACGCACAAGTGTAGTGTATAATACACGTCAGTCAGCAGTGGCTGATAGTGTCAGAGTTCTTAATTTTTGCTCCTAAAACCTGTGTTAGGTTATTATTGCGTCCGTGCTTGGTTTTTAAAACCGCACGTGTGTGCCTGTTGGTGGCAGCGTACAGGTGCACTGGTGTGCGTTTACCAAACTATTATATAACGCACAAGTGTAGTGTATAATACACGTCAGTCAGCAGTGGCTGATAGTGTCAGAGTTCTTAATTTTTGCTCCTAAAACCTGTGTTAGGTTATTATTGCGTCCGTGCTTGGTTTTTAAAACCGCACGTGTGTGCCTGTTGGTGGCAGCGTACAGGTGCACTGGTGTGCGTTTACCAAACTATTATATAACGCACAAGTGTAGTGTATAATACACGTCAGTCAGCAGTGGCTGATAGTGTCAGAGTTCTTAATTTTTGCTCCTAAAACCTGTGTTAGGTTATTATTGCGTCCGTGCTTGGTTTTTAAAACCGCACGTGTGTGCCTGTTGGTGGCAGCGTACAGGTGCACTGGTGTGCGTTTACCAAACTATTATATAACGCACAAGTGTAGTGTATAATACACGTCAGTCAGCAGTGGCTGATAGTGTCAGAGTTCTTAATTTTTGCTCCTAAAACCTGTGTTAGGTTATTATTGCGTCCGTGCTTGGTTTTTAAAACCGCACGTGTGTGCCTGTTGGTGGCAGCGTACAGGTGCACTGGTGTGCGTTTACCAAACTATTATATAACGCACAAGTGTAGTGTATAATACACGTCAGTCAGCAGTGGCTGATAGTGTCAGAGTTCTTAATTTTTGCTCCTAAAACCTGTGTTAGGTTATTATTGCGTCCGTGCTTGGTTTTTAAAACCGCACGTGTGTGCCTGTTGGTGGCAGCGTACAGGTGCACTGGTGTGCGTTTACCAAACTATTATATAACGCACAAGTGTAGTGTATAATACACGTCAGTCAGCAGTGGCTGATAGTGTCAGAGTTCTTAATTTTTGCTCCTAAAACCTGTGTTAGGTTATTATTGCGTCCGTGCTTGGTTTTTAAAACCGCACGTGTGTGCCTGTCGGTGGCAGCGTACAGGTGCACTTGTGTGCAATTTCCAGAAACTTTGATATAACGCACAAGTAGTGAATATACACGTCAGCAGTGCACAGCATTGCAAAATGCGCAAGGGCATTGGCAAGGAACAAGGAAGTGGACGTGATGGTGGTGCAGGCAGAGGCCGAGGTCGTGGGCAAGCTCTAATTTCGCCACAACAAAGGGCCACATCTAGTCGCTCGCACGTCCTGTCCCAAATTCTTGGGGACCGCAGCAGTACACCGCTCTTGAACCAAGACCAGTGTCAACAGGTTGTTAGTTGGATAGCGGATAATGCTTCCAGTCAGATTGGCACCACCACAAACACTCTGTCTTCCACACGGTCAAGTGTCAGTAGCCGTGATACTGCACCGCACATTTCTGAACCTGATCCTCCTTCCTACCACCAGGCTGAGTACACGTCCTCCTCGGACATTAATGATCCCACACTTGAACACTCGGAAGAGCTGTTCACGTTTCCATTCACACATTCTGGCCTCTCGCCAGCTCATATTGAAGTGGGTCATGAGGAGATCGTCTGTACAGATGGCCAAATATTTGAGCAGCCACGTTCTCACGAAGTTGGCAACGTGTCTCAACAAGTGGTGGACGATGATGAGACACAATTGTCAGCAAGTCAGGAGGAGGAGCAGGGTGCGGAAGAGGAAGACGACGTGGTGGATGATCCAGTAACTGACCCAACCTGGCAGGAGGATATGCAGAGCGAGGACAGCAGTGCACAGGGGGAGGGAGGCGTAGCATCACAACAGGCAGTAAGAAGCAGGGTGGTGGCCCCAGGCAGAAGTCAGGCAACCGTTCCCCGGAACAACACGACGACACAAGGTGCCTGTCCAAATGTTAGGTCTTCACGAGTCTGGCAGTTTTTTAAGTTGGATCCAGATGATTCAAAAAAGGCCATTTGCAACACCTGCCGTGCCAGCATCAGCAGGGGTACCAAAACTAGCAGCCTGACCACCACCAGCATGATCAGGCACATGTCAGCCAAGCACCCGACTTTGTGGGAAGTACAACAGAGTCGAGGAGCAGTGCTTGCTGATGTCACTGCTACGTCTTCGCTGGTTGTGCATGCGAGCCAATCCTCTGTCCATGCTGCCTGCGAACAAGCCTCCTCCACTCCTGCACCTACAGTTGCCTACGCAGAAAGAACACCATCATCAAGCACGTCCTTGTCCCAGCGCAGCGTTCAGTTATCCATTCAGCAAACCTTTGAACGCAGGCGCAAATACACTGCCAACACCCCACATGCCACAGTTCTAAATGCTAACATTTCGCGACTGCTTGCGCTGGAAATGTTGCCTTTTAGGCTGGTGGAGACAGAAGCATTCCGTGACCTGATGGCGGCAGCTGTCCCACGTTACTCGGTCCCCAGCCGCCACTATTTCTCCCGGTGTGCCGTCCCCGCGTTGCATAACCACGTGTCACAAAACATCACACGTGCCCTGAACAACGCTGTTTCACCCAAGGTCCACCTAACCACAGACACGTGGACAAGTGCTTGTGGGCAAGGCCGCTACATCTCGTTGACGGCACACTGGGTTAATATTGTGGAAGCTGGGACCCAGTCTGAGCGAGGGACGCAACACGTCCTTCCCACACCAAGGTTTGCAGGCCCTACCTCAGTCAGTGTTTCACCCACACTCTACAGCTCCGGAATGTCATGCTCTTCAGCCTCCTCCTCCTCCTGCGCATCCTCATCCACTGTGCCCTCCACACCAGTCACAAGCTGGAAGCACTGCAGCACTGCCTCGGCGAAGCGGCAACAGGCTGTGCTGAAGCTAATCTGCATAGGTGACAAACCCCACAATGCAGAAGAGCTGTGGACAGCTCTGAAACAGCAGGCAGATCACTGGCTCACACCTCTGAACCTAAAGCCAGGAAAGGTCGTTTGTGACAATGGCCGGAACCTGGTGGCGGCTTTGAGGCGAGGCCAGCTGACACATGTTCCATGCGTGGCCCATGTGCTCAACCTCGTGGTTCAGCGGTTTATAAAGTCATACCCAGAGCTGTCTGATCTGCTGGTAAAAGTTCGCCGCCTGTCTGCACATTTTCGAAAGTCACCTACTGCTTCAGCCGGCCTTGCCGGCTTTCAGCGCCGTTTGCATCTTCCGGCTCACAGACTGGTGTGTGATGTCCCCACGCGTTGGAATTCAACTCTGCACATGTTGGTCAGGATATGTGAGCAGAAGAGGGCAGTTGTTGAGTACCTGCATCACCTAAGCCGTCGGGAAATGGGTCAAACTCCACACATAACACCTGAGGAGTGGAGATGGATGTCAGACCTATGTACCATCCTCCAAAACTTTGAGGACTCCACCAAGATGGTGAGTGGTGATGACGCCATTATTAGCGTCACCATACCGCTACTCTGCCTTCTAAAACGGTCCCTGCTGAAAAACAAACATGATGCATTGCAGGCGGAGCGCGATGAGTTGCAGCAAGAAACAGTAGTGGGTGTGGGTGATAACACACAGCCCAGCCTCGTCTCATCACAACGTGCAGTGGAGGACTATGACGAGGAGGAGGATGAAGACATGGAGCAACTCTCCGGCCAAATTGAGGATATGACATGCACACCAGTCATATCCTCGATTCAGCGTGGCTGGCCAGAGGACAGGGTAGATGAGGAGGAGGAGGAGGAGGAGGAGGAGGAGGAGGAGGACAGCATGTTCAGTCATCTTGTTGGTCAGGCTACTGAAGTCCTGGCTGTTAAGAGTCTGGCGCACATGGCTGACTTTATGGTAAGCTGCCTGTCTCGTGACCCTCGCGTTAAGAACATCTTGGCCGACAATCATTACTGGTTGGTAACACTGTTAGACCCACGCTACAAGGAGAACTTTTTGTCTCTTATTCCCGTGGAGGAGAGGTCAACCAAAATGCAGCAGTTTCGGAAGGCCATACTCACGGAAGTAGGCAAAGCATTCCCCTCACAAAACGCTAGCGGCATAGGTCAGGAATCAGTGGACAACCGAGGCGTACAGCCGAGAGAGGCACAAGTCCAATCCGCCAGAGGTAGGGGAACAGTCTTTAAGATGTGGGACAGTTTTCTCAGCCCCTCACGTACCACAGCCCCTGAGGTGCGGGGTAGTGCCACAAGAAATCCTAAGTTTGCCCAGATGCTGAAGGAGTACCTTGCAGATCGAACAACTGTACTCCGACATTCCTCTGTGCCTTACAATTATTGGGTATCCAAGCTGGACACGTGGCATGAATTGGCTCTCTACGCCTTGGAAGTCCTGGCCTGCCCTGCTGCTAGCGTTTTGTCAGAGCGTGTTTTTAGTGCCGCAGGTGGAATCATTACAGATAAACGCACCCGCCTGTCAACTGAAAATGCTGACAGGCTGACTCTGATAAAGATGAACAAGGGTTGGATTGGGCCAGACTTCACCACACCACCAGCAAATGAGAGCGGAATTTAAAGTTTGCCATGTACCTCCACTCACCCATGGGTACACTTCTCGACTTTGGATAATCGCTGGACTGCTCCTCCTTCTCCTCATGCGCCATCATGATGACCGTTACAATAGTTAGGTCTTTGTTTCAGGTATACCCCCAGTGGTAAATCTTTTCGCCCATTCTTTGCAGAATGGACATTACAACGACAGGAGACCCGCTCCTTTGCAATGGGAACAATGTTTTGAGGCCCTCATGCACGTCTCTACCCAGGGACAACGTGTAGCCTCCCAATTTTTGGCTGCCCTGCCTAAGGGCTATACTATAATACACCCACTTCCTTAAAATGGACACTTAATGTTTTGAGGCCCTCATGCACGTCTCTACCCAGGGACAATGTGGAGCCTCCCAATTTTTGGCTGCCCTGCCTAAGGGCTATACTATAATACACCCACTTCCTGACAATGGACACTTAATGTTTTGAGGCCCTCATGCACGTCTCTACCCAGGGACAATGTGGAGCCTCCCAATTTTTGGCTGCCCTGCCTAAGGGCTATACTATAATACACCCACTTCCTGACAATGGACACTTAATGTTTTGAGGCCCTCATGCACGTCTCTACCCAGGGACAATGTGGAGCCTCCCAATTTTTGGCTGCCCTGGCAAAGGGCTATACTGAAATAGACCCACTTCCTTACAATGGGCACTTCAGGTTTAAAGGCCATCATGCACGTCTCTATCCAGGGACAATGTGGAGCCTCCCAATTTTTGGCTGCCCTGCCTAAGGGCTATACTGAAATACACCCACTTCCTTAAAATGGACACTTAATGTTTTGAGGCCCTCATGCACGTCTCTACCCAGGGACAATGTGGAGCCTCCCAATTTTTGGCTGCCCTGGCAAAGGGCTATACTGAAATAGACCCACTTCCTTACAATGGGCACTTCAGGTTTAAAGGCCATCATGCACGTCTCTATCCAGGGACAATGTGGAGCCTCCCAATTTTTGGCTGCCCTGCCTAAGGGCTATACTATAATACACCCACTTCCTGACAATGGACACTTAATGTTTTGAGGCCCTCATGCACGTCTCTACCCAGGGACAATGTGGAGCCTCCCAATTTTTGGCTGCCCTGGCAAAGGGCTATACTGAAATAGACCCACTTCCTTACAATGGGCACTTCAGGTTTAAAGGCCATCATGCACGTCTCTATCCAGGGACAATGTGGAGCCTCCCAATTTTTGGCTGCCCTGCCTAAGGGCTATACTGAAATACACCCACTTCCTTAAAATGGACACTTAATGTTTTGAGGCCCTCATGCACGTCTCTACCCAGGGACAATGTGGAGCCTCCCAATTTTTGGCTGCCCTGGCAAAGGGCTATACTGAAATAGACCCACTTCGTTACAATGGGCACTTCAGGTTTAAAGGCCATCATGCACGTCTCTACCCAGGGACAATGTGGAGCCTCCCAATTTTTGGCTGCCCTGGCAAAGGGCTATACTGAAATAGACCCACTTCCTTACAATGGGCACTTCAGGTTTAAAGGCCATCATGCACGTCTCTACCCAGGGACAATGTGGAGCCTCCCAATTTTTGGCTGCCCTGCCTAAGGGCTATACTATAATACACCCACTTCCTGACAATGGACACTTAATGTTTTGAGGCCCTCATGCACGTCTCTACCCAGGGACAATGTGGAGCCTCCCAATTTTTGGCTGCCCTGGCAAAGGGCTATACTGAAATAGACCCACTTCCTTACAATGGGCACTTCAGGTTTAAAGGCCATCATGCACGTCTCTATCCAGGGACAATGTGGAGCCTCCCAATTTTTGGCTGCCCTGCCTAAGGGCTATACTGAAATACACCCACTTCCTTAAAATGGACACTTAATGTTTTGAGGCCCTCATGCACGTCTCTACCCAGGGACAATGTGGAGCCTCCCAATTTTTGGCTGCCCTGGCAAAGGGCTATACTGAAATAGACCCACTTCGTTACAATGGGCACTTCAGGTTTAAAGGCCATCATGCACGTCTCTACCCAGGGACAATGTGGAGCCTCCCAATTTTTGGCTGCCCTGGCAAAGGGCTATACTGAAATAGACCCACTTCCTTACAATGGGCACTTCAGGTTTAAAGGCCATCATGCACGTCTCTACCCAGGGACAATGTGGAGCCTCCCAATTTTTGGCTGCCCTGCCTAAGGGCTATACTATAATACACCCACTTCCTGACAATGGACACTTAATGTTTTGAGGCCCTCATGCACGTCTCTACCCAGGGACAATGTGGAGCCTCCCAATTTTTGGCTGCCCTGGCAAAGGGCTATACTGAAATAGACCCACTTCCTTACAATGGGCACTTCAGGTTTAAAGGCCATCATGCACGTCTCTACCCAGGGACAATGTGGAGCCTCCCAATTTTTGGCTGCCCTGCCTAAGGGCTATACTATAATACACCCACTTCCTGACAATGGACACTTAATGTTTTGAGGCCCTCATGCACGTCTGTATGCAGGGGCATTGGTGAACCTCACAATTTAGGACTGCCCTGGCAAAGGAAAATACTACAAAGACTCACTTCCTCAAAATGGGCACATTAGACTCAAGAGGCCTTCATGTACGTCTCTTCTCAGGGACATCGGAGTGCCACACAATGTTTTCACGTAAAATCTTTCATGTATTGATCTCAAAAAGTAACATACACCAGCTCTATCTCACTATTGGGTATGTGCCCTTAACATTTCCGCCATGAAAAATCATTTTGGGGTCATTTTGGAAGGTTTTCTGGTGAGTCCGTAAAAATGGCGTAAAACGCGGACAAAATTGTTCACAGCTGTGACTTTTGAGTGATAAATGCTTCAAGGGGTCTTCCCCATGCTGTTGCCATGTCATTTGAGCACTCTTCTGAGACTTTTGTGACATTTTTAGGGTTTCTCCATGCTGCCGGGAGGTCATTTCACAAAAATACTCGGGTCTCCCATAGGATAACATTGGGCTCGTTGCTCGGGCCGAGTACACGAGTATCTTGGGAGGCTCGGCCCGAGCTTCGAGCACCCGAGCTTTTTAGTACTCGCTCATCACTAGCCTTAAGCAATCTGAACCTTGAAATACAATTGCTGGGATCCCTTAGAGCAGGGGTCTCAAACTCGGCTGGGTGTATGGGCTGCACATAGAAAAAAAAAATATTTGGGGGGCCGCATTCTTGGCAGGGCCAAGTGACATTTTAGTGATTCCATGTATTTTCTTCTATGCACCTTTGGATCACTTTTTGTGAACATTTTTTGCTTGTTTATTAAAACAAACCTGCACTTTTTTTGTTACGTTTACATGTAAAAAAGCATTTTCAATGGTAAAAACATTTTTTATCTCTTTCTTGTGCCAAGTAGTAATGTGCCCATCCTTGTGCCCAGTGGCATTGTGCCCATCCTTGCAGCATTGTGCCCATCCTGTATTGTGTCCATCCTTGCAGCATTCTGCCAATTCTTGTAGTATTGTGCCCATCCTTGTAGCATTGTGTCCATCCTTGTAGCTTTGTGCTCAAGTAGTAATGTCTCCAGTCCTCATCCTAGTTCCCTATTATGTCATTCTTGACATGCACACACAAAAAAAAAAAGATTCTTCTCACCTTTGCTCCGTTCCCTCTGCTTTCTCTTAACTGCTTGTTGTGGCCTGCTGACTTGTAGACCCCGTGACGATCACATTACTATACATGCGGCCAGTGCCAGCAGGGCTTTACTACAGTTGATTCATTTGTGGCGCAGCACGCACTTAGGAGCTCTCTGCTTTCTACCATTTACAGGCAAGCAGGTAACTTCATACAGCGATGTTACCTGTTTGACATTGGTATAGTGCAGAGCAGTGGCGTAACTAGAGTTCCGGTGCAAAATTAGGACCGGGGTCCCCCCTCTGGGTATAGGATGATTACACTGACACTTGGCTCTTGCCCTCAACATCCAGCTTTCCCATGCTCCGATGTCCCTTTTTCCCCTCAGTACCCAGATTTCCATGTTGTGATATCCATCTTGTCCTCTGCACCCAGGTTTCCAATGCTCTGCTATACAACATTCCCTCAGCACCCAGCTTGCCCTTGATATCAGAGCATGGGAAAGCTGGGTGGTGAGGGAAAGATGTATAGCAAAACATGGGAAAGTTGAGTGCTAAGAGAAAAGCTGGCTTTACATGCTACGATATCGTTAATGAATTATTGTCAGGGTCACTGTGTTTGTGATGCACATCTGGCATCATTAACGATATCGCAGCGTGTGACACTTCTGAGCGACCTTAAACGATCGCAAAAGCGGTCAAAATCGTTTGCCGCGGAGAGGTCGTCCTGAAACAAAAATCGTTCTCTGCTTATTAGCAATGTTGTTCGTCGTTCCTGCGGCACCACACATCACTGTGTGTGACACGGCAGGAGCGACGAACATCTACTTATCTGTCTCCACCAGCAATGCGGAAGGAAGGGGGTGGGCGGGATGTTATGGCCGCTCATCTCCGCTCCTCCGCTTCTATTGGACGCCTGTCGTGTGACGCCGCATGAACCGCCCCCTTAGAAAGGAGGCTGATCGCCGTCCAGAGCAACGTCGCAGAGCAGGTAAGTCCGTGTGACGGGTTTATGCGAGGTTGTGCGGCACGGGCAGCGATTTCATCATGTCGCACAACCGACGGGGGCGGGTACGATCGCTTGAGATCTCGCTAGCGAGATCGCAGCGTGTAAAGCCCACTAAAGATGTATAGCAGAGCATGGGTGGATGACCCAGCACTCAGCATCAGCTGGGCGCTAAGGACAAGATAGATATTAAAATATATGACATCTGGGTTCTGAGGAATATCAGAGCATGGGAAAGCTGGGTGCTGAGGGAAAGAGCCTCTTTCCCTCAGCACCCAGCTATCCAATCCAAAGCTTGTATCTTTGTCCCCCATCCTGGTATATAGCCCTATCCATCTTTTTTTTTCTGTACATTATATTGTGCTATAAATAACATTTATTTTTTCCTGTTGCATCTAAAACTGGTAGTTTTTTTTTTTAATGGTACATGAGTTTTGGTATTTTTAAAAGGGTTTTTTGGCCCTTTTAGTATTAATTATGCTTTTTTAGTATCTGAATTTTAAAATGTACATATTCACACAAATGCAGCCATATACACTAGATTTCTCTTTATATACTGTGGGGGAGGGGGCAGGACAGGGCAGCTGTAAGAGGCAAATAGGAGGATAGAAGAGGGTAGTGGTGGAGGGGGCAGGAGAGTGCAGCTGTGGGGGAGGGAGCAGGAGAGTGCAGCTGTAGGAGAGGGGGCAGGAGAGTGCGGCTGTGAGGGAGGGGGCAGGAGAGTGTAGCTGTGGAGGAGGTGGCAGCACAGTGCAGCTGTGAGAGGCAAATAAGAGGATAGAAGAGGGTAGTGGTGGAGGGGGGCAGGAGAGTGCAGCTGTGGGGGAGGGAGCAGGAGAGTGCAGCTGTGGGGGAGGGAGCAGGAGAGTGCAGCTGTGGGGGGGGCAGGATAGTGCAGCTGTGAGGAAGGGGGCAGAAGAGTGCAGCTGTGAGAGGCAAATAGAAGGATAGAAGAGGGCAGTGGGCTAGAGTCATCATTCAGGGAGCTCCAGTACTCACTTCAGGTCGCATTGTGTTCCTCTGGAGCCTCCTGCTGCTGCCGACTACAGAGCAATGGCAGTGCAGGAGAGAGGGATACAAACTCCTCAGAAGTCTCTCATATTTCTGCAGCACTCCCAGTTCCTGCACAGGCCTGAGACTCCACAGCAGCTCCGTGCCGGTGGGTGGGGCTTACCCCTGGTAGACGGGGCTTACTCTTGTGAGGCTCCAGAGCAGTGAGAGCGGGGATGCCTGTGCTCAGCATTTCTCCCCTCTTCTGATGGATAGAACATGCAGCATATGTGCTGTATGCTGGAGGAGAGACTGTCAGGGGCCCAGTGGGAGATCCATCGCCCAGCAGATGCTCAAAGCCAGTGGCCAGATGATCACTGTGCCCATTAGCCGGCCCACTTCTCAAGCAGCGGCTTCAGTGGAAAGAGGAGGGTGGGATTATGGGCGGAGAGAGCAGGGAATATACAATTGGTTAAGTAGCCAAGACATGTGTGAGCTCCAGAGCTGAGGCGCTGTGCCGCAAATGCATCAACTGTAGTAAAGCCATGTCGGCGCTGGCCCCCTGCATAGTAACATGATAGTCACGGGGTCTGCAGGCACTTGGGCCGCAACAAGCAGCCTAAGGGCCACATGCGGCCCGCGGGCCGCGTGTTTGAGACCTCTGCCTTAGTGAGTGGGGCCCTGACAAATCACTCCACCTAACGCCAGCCCTGACTGTAACTAGGGTTTATTTTTGGAGTAGGGTTTATATTTCAAACATACTGCAAAAATCCTGTAAAATCATGCTATTTTCAGGGTAGGTCTTGTTTTTTGGGAAACATGGTAGTTCTCAAAATATGGTAATGCAAAAACCTTTTCAATGTGTTTTTTACTGTGTGACACTAGTAAAACAAACAAGTAAATTTGGTGTTACTATAATTGTTATGGCAAGAGATGACCGAACCTGAGGTTCAGTATTCGTACCAAATGACTTCACAAAAAAAAACAGAGATCAGATTCGGAGTTCAGATTATTATGTAGCAAGCAGTTTGTATGTGCGCTCCATGCTAAATTCTGAAGTGAACCACCCTTCTGATCAAAAGAGAGCAAAATACACTCACTCTGTGCCATTTGAACTCCAAATTAATAGGATTTGTTTTACAAGCGGTCAGGAAATCATGACAGCACACAAGCAGCGGGGTGTACTGTAGACTTCTGCTTTATTTGATCATGTGACCAGTTTATATAGGATGTTAGACAAAGAACAAGGTCCCTCTGAACTATGCACCAATAACAGAGGTAGGGGGTGTGATAGAAATGTAAAACTTCTCCCATCAGGGTTAACTGATCTCCATGACATCACAAGAGGGATACCAGAAAAACAAAATAGATTCTGTTCTCTCACACTACCCCCTTTTGTAACCAATTATGTGTATATCAGGAGGTATATAGGAGGGCGCTATCCGCATCCTCAGGACTTTCCTACCTGCTTCACCTCAGTTCCTTACCTGGATATTGTTCATTATATCACAACACTAATGGATTACATCTTGTCTAGGGTCCATATTCTACAACTAGGAGTTCTTTGACAGGATTTTAGTGATGAGCGAGCATGCTTGTAACTACTCGGTACTCGCACGAGTATCGCTGTACTCGGGCTGCTCGGCGGGGACCGAGTAATCTCGCGATACTCGTGCTGTACTCGTGGTCTTCATTTCTGCATGTTGGCGCTCTTTTGAGAGCCAGCCCTCATGCAGGGATTGGCTGGCAGACCACTGCAATGCCACAGCCCTGTTAGTTGTGGAATTGCAGTGATTGGCCGGCCTGCACAGCGTGACCGAGCCTTTATACCGGCCGGCGCGCTGTGCTCTGCTCACAGCTATCCAGACAGTCAGTGCAGGGAGAGTGTCGCTGATTCAGGGAAAGCTTTGCGGCCCTTTATAGCTTTTTCAGTTGCAGGGCTGCAAACAGTGTGACCAAAAGTCCTTCTCAGGACTATTCTAGTTGTATACAGGCAGGCAGGGTATAGCCAGGTCGGAGTACAGTAGCAGAGTCCTTCTCAGGACTATTGTTGCTATATACAGGCAGGGTATAGCCAGGTCGGAATACAGGCTAGTGACCAGAAGAGTCCTTGTCAGGACTATTGTAGCAGTATACAGGCAGGCAGGCAGGCAGGCAGGGTATATAGCCATTCCTAGTGGTGACCGTATACCAGCCTTCATCATATCTGGGGCTGGTGTACACAGTCTAAAACAGTCCAGATAGTGTCAGACTTCTCAGTAATTGTCGCTCCTAAAAACCAGTTAGGTTCTTATTGCGTCCGTGCTTGCATTTAAAAACAGCACGTGTGTGTCTGTCGGTGGCAGCGTACAGGTGCGCGTTTTGCACAAACTATTATATAACGCACAAGTCTAGTGTATAATACACGTCAGTCAGCAGTGTCTGATAGTGTCAGAGTTCTCAGTAATTGTCGCTCCTAAAAACCAGTTAGGTTCTTATTGCGTCCGTGCTTGCATTTAAAAACAGCACGTGTGTGGCAGTCGGTGGCAGGGTACAGGTGCGCGTTTTGCACAAACTATTATATAACGCACAAGTCTAGTGTATAATACACGTCAGTCAGCAGTGTCTGATAGTGTCAGACTTCTCAGTAATTGTCGCTCCTAAAAACCAGTTAGGTTCTTATTGCGTCCGTGCTTGCATTTAAAAACAGCACGTGTGTGTCTGTCGGTGGCAGCGTACAGGTGCGCGTTTTGCACAAACTATTATATAACGCACAAGTCTAGTGTATAATACACGTCAGTCAGCAGTGTCTGATAGTGTCAGACTTCTCAGTAATTGTCGCTCCTAAAAACCAGTTAGGTTCTTATTGCGTCCGTGCTTGCATTTAAAAACAGCACGTGTGTGTCTGTCGGTGGCAGCGTACAGGTGCGCGTTTTCCACAAACTATTATATAACGCACAAGGCAAGTGTATAATACACGTCAATCAGCAGTGTCTGATAGTGTCAGAGTTCTCAGTAATTGTCGCTCCTAAAAACCAGTTAGGTTCTTATTGCGTCCGTGCTTGCATTTAAAAACAGCACGTGTGTGTCTGTCGGTGGCAGCGTACAGGTGCGCGTTTTGCACAAACTATTATATAACGCACAAGTCTAGTGTATAATACACGTCAGTCAGCAGTGTCTGATAGTGTCAGAGTTCTCAGTAATTGTCGCTCCTAAAAACCAGTTAGGTTCTTATTGCGTCCGTGCTTGCATTTAAAAACAGCACGTGTGTGGCAGTCGGTGGCAGCGTCAGGCTCCATATTGTCCCTGGATAGAGACGTGCATGATGGCCTGTAAACATGAAGTGCCCATTGTAAGGAAGTGGGTCTATTGTAGTATAGCCCTTAGGCAGGGCAGCCAAAAATTTGGAGGCTCCACATTGTCCCTGGATAGAGATGTGCATGAGGGCCTCAAAACATTGTTCCCATTGCAAAGGAGCGGGTCTCCTGTCGTTGTAATGCCCATTCAAAAAGAATGGGCGAAAACATTTACCACTGGGGGTATACCTGAAACAACGGCTTAACTATTGTAACGGTCACCATGATGGCGCATGAGGAGAAGGAGGAGCAGTCCAGCGATTAGCCAAAGTCCAGAAGTGTGTTACCATGGGTGAGTGGAGGTACATGGCAAATTCCCTTTACAAACTTTAAATTCCGCTGTCATTTGCTGTTGGTGTGTGGTGAAGTCTGGCCAAATCCAACCCTTGTTCATCTTGATCAGAGTCAGCCTGTCAGCATTTACAGTTGACAGGCGGGTGCGTTTATCTGTAATGATTCCACCTGCGGCACTAAAAACACGCTCTGACAAAACGCTAGCGGCAGGGCAGGCCAGGACTTCCAAGGCGTAGAGAGCCAATTCATGCCACGTGTCCAGCTTGGATACACATTAATTGTAAGGCACAGAGGAATGTCGGAGTACAGTTGTTTGATCTGCAAGGTACTCCTTGAGCATCTGGCCAAACTTAGGATTTCTTGTGGCACTACCCCTCACCTCAGGGGCTGTGGTATGTGAGGGGCTGAGAAAACTGTCCCACATCTTAAAGACTGTTCCCCTACCTCTGGCGGATTGGACTTGTGCCCCTCTCGGCTGTACGCCTTGGTTGTCCACTGATTCCTGACCTATGCCGCTATCGTTTTGTGAGGGGAATGCTTTGCCTACTTCCGTGACTATGGCCTTCTGGAACTGCTGCATTTTGCCTGACCTCTCCGCCTCGGGAATAAGAGACATAAAGTTCTCCTTTTAGCGTGGGTCTAACAGTGTTACCAACCAGTAATGATTGTCGGCCAAGATGTTCTTAACGCGAGGGTCACGAGACAGGCAGCTTACCATAAAGTCAGCCATGTGTGCCAGACTCTTAACAGCCATCACTTCAGTATCCTGACCAACACGATGACTGAACATGCTGTCCTCCTCCTCCTCCTCCTCATCATCTACCCTGTCCTCTGGCCAGCCACGCTGAACCGAGGATATGACTGCATGTCATATCCTCAATTTGGCCAGAGAGTTGCTCCATGTCTTCATCCTCCTCCTCGTCATAGTCCTCCACTGCACGTTGTGATGAGACGAGGCTGGGCTGTGTGTTATCATCACCCACACCCACTACTGTTTCTTGCTCAAACTCATCGCGCTCCGCCTGCAATGCATCATGGTTGTTTTTTGAGCAGAGACCATTTTAGAAGGCAGAGAAGCGGTATGGTGACACTAATAATGTCGTCATCGCCGCTCACCATCTTGGTGGAGTCCTCAAAGTTTTGGCGGATGGTGCATAGGTCGGACATCCATCTCCACTCCTCAGGTGTTATGTGTGGAGTTTGACCCATTTCCCGACGGCTTAGGTGATGCAGGTACTCAACAACTGCCCTCTTCTGCTCACATATCCTGACCAACTTGTGCAGAGTTGAATTCCAACGCGTGGGGACATCACACACCAGTCTGTGTGCCGGAAGATGCAAACGGCGTCTTAAGCCGGCAAGGCCGGCTGAAGCAGTAGGTGACTTTCGAAAATGTGCAGACAGGCGGCGAACTTTTACCAGCAGATCAGACAGCTCTGAGTATGACTTTAGAAACCGCTGAACCACGAGGTTGAGCACATGGGCCACGCATGGAACATGTGTCAGCTGGCCTCGCCTCAAAGCCGCCACCAGGTTCCGGCCATTGTCACACATGACCTTTCCTGGCTTTAGGTTCAGAGTTGTGAGCCAGTGATCTGCCTGCTGTTTCAGAGCTGTCCACACCTCTTCTGCATTGTGGGGTTTGTCACCTATGCAGATTAGCTTCAGCACTGCCTGTTGCCGCTTCGCCGAGGCAGTGCTGCAGTGCTTCTGTGTCGCCCTGGACAAGCCAGGGGCCACAGAGCACAACACTTAAACACCCCACACTCCCTGCAGGCATATCATAGTCAAAACACAAAATCCTTGTTGCCTTCCCCAGGGGCTGTTGTCCACACCAGGGTGTGGAGCCAGGCGGTTGGTCTCCACCCACCGAGGAGCAGGGAAAACACAGGCAGTGAGAGTTAAGCTAAGGAAGTGGAAGGAGGAAAGTAGTAGAGAGGAGAAAAGTGACAGCAAAGAGCCTGAAGTTGGTCCGGGTGTGTGGCCCGGACAGGACAGCAAGGTTGGCAGGATGTGGTGACCGTCTGCAGTGGAGGCCGATTGGAGTCTGCCGTAAGGACCGTGGACGGGTGGTGACCCGGCCGTACCGGACCGGTATACAAAGAGAAGCCAGCACCATTGGCAGAGGACTTTCGGATCCCGGCAAGGCTTGGTGTCGCCGTGAATTTGCCAAATCCGTTAGTGAAGGGGACCTCAGGGTTTCCAAACAGCCAAGTCCAGATAGAAGGCAACCGTACAACCGTGAAGGGGAGACACCGCCACCGCCAAGGGCAACCGTCTCCCAGGGCCAGCGCCTGTGGGCAAAAGGGGCTCCTCCGGCCCATATCCAGGTCGGGGAGCGGGTTACCGTTGGGAAACCATCACTACCAACACTTAACTTAGGTGCAGGGAGAGACAGTCATCACTAACCTGCAGGGAGGAACAACCGCAGCCGTCCGAGTGACCCGTCCATCCAGCCACTTGTTTTACCGTGAACTGTGTCATCATCATTGGGCTGAGTGAGTACCTCCGTGCCGTGCGGCACAGCGCTGCCCCTGCGACCCTGCACCTCATCAGGCCCCGCAACCCGCCTGTCATCCATCTCTACCCCATCACCAGGCCCCGGGACAACCAACCCCCCTACCCACGGAGGGGAGAAATAACAACAAAGCTGCTCCCTGTCACAGGCTCCCGGGATCCCCATCCAGAGCAGCGGTGGTGTCCACACAATCACCACAACCGTGGGTGGCGTCACGGACAATATCCCCAAAACCCAAACCACCCTTTTTCACTCACGGGCGAGTAGCGCCGCTCGAGTCCCCGGGATCCGGCCATCACTCGAGCCAACGAGCAGCAGCAGCCGTAGAGCAGCGTCAGCCGGACCCGAGCAGTGGGAGAGCGCACCGTCCCCTCCTCCGCCCGCGACTCTTCCAGCTTGGGACTGGTGTGGAGGGTAAAGTGGATCAGGATGCGCAGGAGGAGGAGGAGGCTGAGGAGTATGACATTCCGGAGCTGTAGAGTGTGTGTGAAACCCTGACTGAGGTAGGGCCTGCAAAACTTGGTGTGTGAAGGACGTGTTCCGTCCCTCGCTCAGACTGGGTCCCAGCTTGCACAATATTAACCCAGTGTGACGTCAACGAGATGTAGCGGCCTTGCCCACATGCACTTGTCCACGTGTCTGTGGTTAGGTGGACTTTGGCTGAAACAGCGTTGTTCAGGGCACGTGTGATGTTTTGTGACACGTGGTTATGCAATGCGGGGACGGCACACCGGGAGAAATAGTGGCGGCTGTGGACCGAGTAACATGGGACAGCTGCCACTATCAGGTCGCGGAATGCTTCTGTCTCAACCAGCCTAAAAGGCAACATTTCCAGCGCAAGCAGTCGCGAAATGTTAGCATTTAGAACTGTGGCATGTGGGGTGTTGGCAGTGTATTTGCGCCTGCGTTCAAAGGTTTGCTGAATGGATAACTGAACGCTGCGCTGGGACAAGGACGTGCTTGATGATGGTGTTCTTTCTGCATAGGCAACTGCAGGTGCAGGAGTGGAGGAGGCTTGTTCGCAGGCAGCATGGACAGGGGATTGGCTCGCATGCACAACCAGCGAAGACGTAGCAGTGACATCAGCAAGCACTGCTCCTCGACTCTGTTGTACTTCCCACAAAGTCGGGTGCTTGGCTGACATGTGCCTGATCATGCTGGTGGTGGTCAGGCTGCTAGTTTTGGTACCCCTGCTGATGCTGGCATGGCAGGTGTTGCAAATGGCCTTTTTAGAATCATCTGGAGCCAACTTAAAAAACTGCCAGTGTCAGAGTTCCGGGTTTTCCAGTTTTCTTTTGAAAGAGCTTGCCCTTTGTTAACATGGAGTTTTCTGTTCTGTTGCCCTACTTCCTGTCCATCTGTTTAAAAGCCGCCCCTAAAGCTTAGTCCAGTGCCTGAGTATACTGCTTCCTGTGTGCTCCTGCCCTGCTGCTTTTGGTTCCTGATTGTTATTCGGATCCTCTTGGAAAACAACCGACACCGACTCTGGACTTCATCTGGTATCATCTAGCTGTGCCCGGACTCCGTTTGCCGTCTTTGGTCGGCACTTCTGCCCGGTTCCTTCCGTTTAATACCACTCTGGACTCACATCACGTACGGACATTTTTGGACTTACCTATTGCCCTTTTGTGTCCCGGCTGCTGCGCATTTAGGGCTTCTGGGGTGATTGCCAGACAGTCCCTGTATAGGGGTTCGCTCTTGGTGGTCTCCCTGGGGGAGTCCGGTGCGCGGTCCCGGGAATTCCCTTTCGCTCCGTCCCTGGAAGGTATTTCCTGTATTTATGTTCTACTGTGTTTTTGTTCCGTTTATGTACATATTTGCTGGTTGCATATTATAAACGTCTTGCACCAAGAACTCGTCTCTGGTTGTCATTGCCCTAACGCAATCGAAATCCTCAATACATACAATAGTATTACAGCCAGACTCGGGAAGACCTAACATTTGTACAGGCACCTTGTGTCGTGTTGTTCCGGGGAACAGTTGCCTGACGTCTGCCTGGGGCCACCACTCTGCTTCTTACTGCCTGTTGGGATGCTACGCCTCCCTCCCCCTGTGCACTGCTGTCCTCGCTCTGCATATCCTCCTGCCAGGTTGGGTCAGTTACTGGATCATCCACCACGTCGTCTTCCTCTTCCGCACCCTGCTTCTCCTCCTGACTTCCTGACAATTGTGTCTCATCATCGTCCACCCCTTGTTGAGACACGTTGCCAACTTCGTGAGAACGTGGCTGCTCAAATATTTGGGCATCTGTACATACAATCTCGTCATGGCCCACTTCAACAGGAGCTGGCGAGAGGCCAGAATTTGTGAATGGAAACGTGAACGAACAGCTCTTCCGAGTGTCCAAGTGTGGGATCAGTAATGTCTGTGGACGTGTACTCGGCCTGGTGGTAGGAAGGAGGATCAGGTTCTGAAATGTGCGGTGCAGTATCACGGCTACTGACACTTGACCGTGTGGAAGACAGAGTGTTTGTGGTGGTGCCAATCTGACTGGAAGCATTATCCGCTATCCAACTAACAACCTGTTGACACTGGTCTTGGTTCAAGAGCGGTGTACTGCTGCGGTCCCCAAGAATTTGGGACAGGACGTGCGAGCGACTAGATGTGGCCCTTTGTTGTGGCGAAATTAGAGCTTGCACACAACCTCGGTCTCTGCCTGCACCACCATCACGTCCACTTCCTTGTTCGTTGACAACGCCCTTGCGCATTTTGCAATGCTGTGCTGATGTGTATTCACTAGACTTGTGCGTTATATCCAAGTTTTTGCAAAACTCACACAAATGCAGCGGAAAGCTGCCACCAACAGGCACACACGTGCGGTTTTTAAATGCAAGCACGGAGGCACTAAGAACCTAACAGGTCTCTATCCAGGGACAACGTGGAGCCTCCCAATTTTTGGCTGCCCTGCCTAAGGGCTATACTACAATAGACCCACTTCCTTCCAATGGGCACTTCAGGTTTACAGGCCCTCATGCACGTCTCTATCCAGGGACAACGTGGAGCCTCCCAATTTTTGGCTGCCCTGCCTAAGGGCTATACTACAATAGACCCACTTCCTTACAATGGGCACTTCAGGTTTACAGGCCCTCATGCACGTCTCTATCCAGGGACGACGTGGAGCCTCCCAATTTTTGGCTGCCCTGCCTAAGGGCTATACTACAATAGACCCACTTCCTTACAATGGGCACTTCAGGTTTACAGGCCATCATGCACGTCTCTATCCAGGGACAATGTGGAGCCTCCCAATTTTTGGCTGCCCTGCCTAAGGGCTATACTATAATACACCCACTTCCTGACAATGGGCACTTCAGGTTTACAGGCCCTCATGCACGTCTCTATCCAGGGACAACGTGGAGCCTCCCAATTTTTGGCTGCCCTGCCTAAGGGCTATACTACAATAGACCCACTTCCTTACAATGGGCACTTCAGGTTTACAGGCCCTCATGCACGTCTCTATCCAGGGACAACGTGGAGCCTCCCAATTTTTGGCTGCCCTGCCTAAGGGCTATACTACAATAGACCCACTTCCTTACAATGGGCACTTCAGGTTTACAGGCCATCATGCACGTCTCTATCCAGGGACAATGTGGAGCCTCCCAATTTTTGGCTGCCCTGCCTAAGGGCTATACTATAATACACCCACTTCCTGACAATGGGCACTTCAGGTTTACAGGCCATCATGCACGTCTCTATCCAGGGACAATGTGGAGCCTCCCAATTTTTGGCTGCCCTGCCTAAGGGCTATACTACAATAGACCCACTTCCTTACAATGGGCACTTCAGGTTTACAGGCCCTCATGCACGTCTGTATGCAGGGGCATTGGTGAACCTCACAATTTTGGACTGCCCTGGCAAAGGAAAATACTACAAAGACTCACTTCCTCAAAATGGGCACATTAGACTCAAGAGGCTGTCACGCTCCCCGGGTCCTCGGCTCCCCTCCCCGGGTCCTCAGCTCCGCTCCCCGGCTCACCTGCCACGCTCCCCTCGTCCCAGCCTCCGGTGCCCGTCCTCCATAGGTCCTCTGGTCGCCGATCCCGGCGTCCGACATCTTCCCAGGCCCTGGCCGGCTCTCCTGCGTCCTCCTCGCAGCCTCCTTCCCTGGCTTCTGGCACCCGAGCCGCGCGCATGCGCATTAGGGCACGCGCGCGGTCACTGACCCTTTCTTAAAGGGCCAGCGTCCAGTAACAGGAAATGAGGTTAGTCAGGTTCAGGGTATAAAGGGGGTTCTTGTCCAAGGGGGCGGGGCCTGATCTTCGTGTTCCCTGAGCTAGGAGTCAGGTCTCCTGGTGTTTATGTGCCTGTACTCACCTATCTCTCTTTGTAGAGCCGTACCTGCCTCGCCATCCAGTCTGCCGTATCCCGAACCCCGCACGCTGTCCGTCTGCCATCCGACAGCACCTGCCATCTCGGATCCCTGCGGTGACCCGTCATCTTGCTCCAGAGGTTCCGGACTCCGCCTGATATCATCTCGGCCTCCGAACCTGAGCTACGTCACCAAGACTACCTTCTGTGACTCCGTGGTCCCAGGGACTCCTCCGCTGTCTTCACTTGCACGGACTATCCTGCTGCCCTTCAGTGCTTCAGCTGCCGGACTCCCTGCCTCCATCTTAGAGTTCGGTCCAGTGGATCCACCTCCTGGGTCTGCCCGACCGCCCGGCCGTGACAGTAAGATCAGGCCATGGATCCCGCTGCTGCACTAATGGCCCTGCAAGAGGAACTCCAACGCCAGCGTGAAGTCCAGACCCGCATGCTGCAATTCATGACCTCCGTGGACACCCGCCTGTACACATTACAAGCATCAATGACGCCTGCGGCACCCAGGTCCCCCGCCAGGCAAGCCATGGCTCCCGTACCAGTGGCAGCCTCTTCAGATGCTTCCCGACTCCGTTTGGCGTCACCTCCTCGGTATGCTGGAGATCCCAAGACCTGCAGGGGCTTCATAAACCAATGTTCCCTTCACTTCACGCAGCTGACACATCTGTTCGCCTCCGACCAAGCCAAGGTCGCCTTTATAATGTCCCACCTAGAGGGCGAGGCGCTGGCGTGGATGAACCCCTTGTGGGAGAAGGAGGACCCCATGACCAAGGATCTTCAACAGTTCCTACAGGCCTTCCGCAGTACCTTTGACGAGCCAGGACGCGCCTCTGCCTCTGCTTCATCACTCCTCTGCCTACGTCAAGGGACACTGACGGTGGGTCAATACGCCATCCGTTTCCGCACTTTGGCTTCAGAACTCGGGTGGAATAATGAGGCCCTAACAGCCGCCTTCTGGGAAGGACTCTCGAGTCGCATCAAGGATGAGTTGGCGGGTCGGGACGTGCCCTCCACCCTAGATGCACTGATCGCCCTAGCAACTCGTGTGGACATACGTTTTCAGGAGCGCTCCAAAGAGCTATCTCGGGAGAGACGCCCGGTACGGCATTCTCCTCCTCCGCAGAAGTCCTCCGTTCCTCAGTCATCAACAGCTGGGATTCCCGTCCACGAGCCCATGCAGATCGACCGAGTGCGGCAGTCTGAACGACGTCGAGCAGAGCGGCTCGCCCAGGGCCTCTGCTTTTACTGTGGTGAGGACACCCACCTGCTACGCTCCTGTCCAGAGAGGCCGGGAAACTCCAAAGCCTAGGGTTGGTAGGAGAGGCCACCCTAGGTGCTGGGACCCTCTCTGACCCAGTTACATGGACAGTGCAAGTGACCACGGGAGAGACGCGGTTCACGGCTGATGCCTACCTCGATTCCGGGGCAGCAGGCAATTTCATCCAGCAGGCCACGGTGGACAAGTACCGGGTGCCTGTCATGCCACTCGACAAACCCCTAGTGATTGCCTCGGTGGATGGGAGGCCTCTCTCTGATACCATCTCCTTGATCACCAGGCCTGTCGAACTACGCATCGGTGCTCTTCACACCGAAAACATCGCTCTCTACGTTCTCCCACACATGTCCCACCAGATCCTGTTGGGACTCCCATGGTTGCGGACACATGAACCATCGGTTAGCTGGGGTACTGGCGAAGTCACCCGTTGGGGCTCTTCGTGTCATGAGAGGTGCCTAAAGTCCATACCACCCCTCCGACGACCTCCGGTTCCTGAGACCCTAACGGGGCTGCCTTCGGCCTATTGGTCCTTTGCCGATGTCTTTGACAAAAAGGAATCCGAGGTACTGCCGCCACATCGTCCATACGATTGTGCCATTGACCTGCTTCCAGGGACAACCCCACCTAGAGGACGGATATATCCTTTATCTCCAGCCGAAACCAGGGCCATGTCAGATTACATCTCAGAGAGCCTAGCAAGAGGGTTCATTCGGAGATCCTCCTCTCCTGCTGGAGCAGGTTTCTTCTTTGTCAAGAAGAAAGAGGGAGACTTACGCCCATGCATAGACTACCGGGGTCTCAACCAAATCACCGTGAAAAACAAATACCCCCTGCCGCTCATTCCCGAATTATTTGACCGGCTTAGAGGAGCTCGTGTGTTCACCAAGCTGGATCTTCGGGGTGCTTACAATCTGGTACGCATCCGCTCTGGTGACGAATGGAAAACCGCGTTTAATACGCGCGATGGACATTATGAGTACTGCGTGATGCCCTTCGGTCTGTGTAACGCTCCTGCCGTCTTCCAAGAACTGGTGAACGACGTGTTTCGGGACCTTCTCTACATCTGTGTGGTTGTTTATCTAGATGACATCCTTGTCTTCTCTCCGGACCTCCAAACCCACAGAGAAAACGTACAGCTGGTCTTACAAAGACTGAGAGAGAATCGCCTGTACGCAAAGTATGAGAAGTGTGTCTTTGAGCAGTCGTCCCTCCCCTTTCTGGGGTACATCATCTCTGATACTGGACTGCAGATGGACCCCAAGAAGGTCTCCGCCATCATCAACTGGCCTCCGCCTTCTGGACTGAAGGCAATCCAACGCTTCCTGGGATTCGCCAACTACTACCGCCAGTTTATCCCGCACTTCTCTGCCTTGACCGCTCCTCTCTCCGCTTTGACCAAAAAGGAGGCTAATCCTAAGGACTGGTCACCTGCGGCAGACGCCGCATTTTGTTCTTTGAAGCGAGCATTCGCCTCCGCCCCTGTACTCCACCGACCGGAGTTAAACCGCCAGTTCACCTTGGAGGTGGATGCCTCCTCCTCAGGAGCCGGAGCAGTGCTCATGCAAAAATCCTCCTCCGGGAAGATGGTGACCTGCGGTTTCTTCTCTAAGAGCTTCTCAGCACCCGAACGTAATTACACCATCGGTGACCGAGAACTACTGGCGGTCAAACTGGCTCTGGAGGAGTGGCGCTACCTCCTGGAAGGAGCAGTGTACCCCGTGATTATCTACACGGACCACAAAAACCTGGAATACCTGCGGTCCGCTCAGCGACTGAACCCACGGCAAGCCAGGTGGTCCTTATTCTTTGCCAGGTTTGACTTCCAGCTCCACTTCCGACCAGCGGACAAGAACGTACGCGCTGATGCCTTGTCTAGGTCTCTCATGCCCATGGAACAGGAGGAAGAGACTATCCAGCCTATCATCTCTCCTAGCAAGATTGTTCCGGTGGCTCCTGTCACTCTGGCCCAGATACCACCTGGGAAGACCTATGTCTCGGAGACCGACAGGCTAACGGTCTTACACTGGGGTCATACCTCAAAAACAGCCGGCCATGCAGGCCAGAAGAGAACATGGGGTGCGATTGTACGCCATTACTGGTGGCCATCTCTTCGCACGGACGTCGCCGCCTTTGTCTCTGCCTGCTCCTCTTGTGCCAGAAACAAGACGCCCAAACACCTCCCACATGGCCGCCTTCTGCCTCTGCCGATACCTTCGATTCCGTGGCAACACATAGCAATGGACTTTATTACGGACTTGCCATTGTCATCCGGGCACACAGTCATATGGGTCGTGGTGGACCGGTTCTCAAAAATGGCCCATTTCGTTCCTATGGCTGGACTGCCCTCTGCTCAGGAACTCGCGGACGCTTTTATACAACACATCTTCCGCTTGCATGGCTTTCCATTACACATCGTATCCGACAGAGGAACTCAGTTCACCTCCCGCTTCTGGAGGGCTCTCTGTAAACATCTGGGAGTGACTCTGGACTTTTCATCTGCATACCATCCTCAGTCTAATGGCCAGGTAGAGAGGGTCAATCAAATCTTGACCTCATTTCTACGTCACTATGTTAACGCCCATCACGACGACTGGTCCGCTCTTCTACCTTGGGCTGAATTCTCCCACAACCACCACATCAGTGAGTCGTCCTCCAGCTCTCCCTTCCATGTTGTTTACGGACTTCAGCCTTCCATCCCATTGCCTGTATCCCCCTCTTCGGATGTCCCTGCTGCAGATACAGTAGCCCGTGACTTTGCCACCATTTGGGACTCTGTCAAGGTGTCTCTAGGACGTGCTTCCCTGCGGATGAAGAGACACGCAGACAAGAAACGCCTGGATCCTCCGTGTTTCTCTCCTGGAGACCTCGTCTGGCTTTCTTCCCAGTACGTCCGCCTGAAGATACCTTCATACAAGCTGGGTCCTCGCTACATTGGGCCGTTTAAAGTCCTCACCAGGATCAATGAGGTCTCCTACAAGCTGCAGCTCCCGGCCACGATGAAGATACCCAACTCGTTCCACGTCTCCCTGCTCAAGCCGGTGGTCCTTGGTCCCTTCTCCGCTGCTGCCAGTCCAGCTCCTCCACCTATTGCCGATGATGACATCTATGCGGTAAGGGATATCGTGGCCATGAAGACCGTACGAGGTCGGCAGTTCTTCCTGGTGGACTGGGCAGGGTATGGTCCTGAGGATAGGTCCTGGGAGCCCAGGGTGAACGTAGGCACTCCTCTTATCCGTGCCTTCATGTCCCGGTTGCGGGGAGGGGGGCGTGGGGGGGGGGGGTACTGTCACGCTCCCCGGGTCCTCGGCTCCCCTCCCCGGGTCCTCAGCTCCGCTCCCCGGCTCACCTGCCACGCTCCCCTCGTCCCAGCCTCCGGTGCCCGTCCTCCATAGGTCCTCTGGTCGCCGATCCCGGCGTCCGACATCTTCCCAGGCCCTGGCCGGCTCTCCTGCGTCCTCCTCGCAGCCTCCTTCCCTGGCTTCTGGCACCCGAGCCGCGCGCATGCGCATTAGGGCACGCGCGCGGTCACTGACCCTTTCTTAAAGGGCCAGCGTCCAGTAACAGGAAATGAGGTTAGTCAGGTTCAGGGTATAAAGGGGGTTCTTGTCCAAGGGGGCGGGGCCTGATCTTCGTGTTCCCTGAGCTAGGAGTCAGGTCTCCTGGTGTTTATGTGCCTGTACTCACCTATCTCTCTTTGTAGAGCCGTACCTGCCTCGCCATCCAGTCTGCCGTATCCCGAACCCCGCACGCTGTCCGTCTGCCATCCGACAGCACCTGCCATCTCGGATCCCTGCGGTGACCCGTCATCTTGCTCCAGAGGTTCCGGACTCCGCCTGATATCATCTCGGCCTCCGAACCTGAGCTACGTCACCAAGACTACCTTCTGTGACTCCGTGGTCCCAGGGACTCCTCCGCTGTCTTCACTTGCACGGACTATCCTGCTGCCCTTCAGTGCTTCAGCTGCCGGACTCCCTGCCTCCATCTTAGAGTTCGGTCCAGTGGATCCACCTCCTGGGTCTGCCCGACCGCCCGGCCGTGACAGAGGCCTTCATGTACGTCTCTTCTCAGGGACATCGGAGTGCCACACAATGTTTTCACGTAAAATCTTTCATGTATTAATCTCAAAAAGTAACATACACCAGCTCTATCTCACTATTGGGTATGTGCCCTTAACATTTCCGCCATGAAAAATCATTTTGGGGTCATTTTGGAAGGTTTTCTGGTGAGTCCGTAAAAATGGCGTAAAACGCGGACAAAATTGTTCACAGCTGTGACTTTTCAGTGATAAATGCTTCAAGGGGTCTTCCCCATGCTGTTGCCCTGTCATTTGAGCACTCTTCTGAGACTTTTGTGACATTTTTAGGGTTTCTCCATGCTGCCGGGGGGTCATTTCACAAAAATACTCGGGTCTCCCATAGGATAACATTGGGCTCGTTGCTCGGGCCGAGTACACGAGTATCTTGGGAGGCTCGGCCTGAGCTTCGAGCACCCGAGCTTTTTAGTACTCGCTCATCACTACAGGATTTCCCTTACACGGGTACTGTATTACCTTTTGTATAACACAGATTAGCACATTTACGGCTACATGTACCAGCAAATAAAACTATACCAGTTACATACAGGTGTGTACGTTGCGTCGTGTCCCTGCAGAAATTTCTGCAGGGATTTGACAGCACATGTGCACGTCAAATCGCTGCAGAAACACTGCATAATGAATGCAGCGTTTCTGCAGAAAAAAAGCCGATTTCATGCGCTCTGGATGCAGCCTCTCCCATAGACAGAGTGGGAGCTGCATCCAAAGCGCACGGAATAATTGACATGTTGCTTTTTAGAACGTAGCGATTTGGAACAAAATTTTGACATCCATATCACTGCGCTCTCAAACGCAACGTGCACATGGATTATGCACAATCATCATAGATTGTGCTGGGGACGCAGGTCACATGCATTTAGGCTGCAGTGCAATACGCAGCGTAAATGCATGAAATTCTGCAACGTGCGCATGAGCCCTTATCCGTAAAAGTCACCCACTTAAATCCTTGAACTAATTGGCTGGTTCAGTAAAGTGAATGGTTCTCCCTCCATGAGTCCTTATTTGAGTAGTGTTCCTGTCACAATCATTCTCCTATTAGCTAATTGCTATATCCTGTATATCAGACCAATCTGGAGATTTCCTATAAGGTCTTATGTGAGATAGCCCAGCTCTATAGTATGTTGAAACAATGATTCTGCTGGTTCTGTGACTCTTTACAGCCGCTGCTGTGTATCCAAATGGGTTTTTTCTCAAGCTCCATCAAAGTTGCTGTAGTTAGGAAAAGCCAGATTGGCCCATCTAATAATCTTGGCTAATGGCTCTTTCTCACTTTTTAGGATCTTTTTAGGATCAAACAGCTTGAGACCATGTGCTCCTGACACTGATTTAGGATCTGAAATTAAATATTACATCTGTTTATCACACTATTTAGTCAGTTATATAAGATTTTTACCTGACTGGTCAGGCTATAATGCTGTATCTGAAGTATCTGTGGGAAGTATAATCATGTTCTAGATGCTAAGCCAAAAAATATCTTATATGGAGACCTTATTAGTAAGAAAAGAAAAGCAAGCAATCAGTCCATGACTTGCTAGTCTCCACCTTCACCTTCTGGATTTTTAACCTGGATGTCCCATTCAGCCTTTCCACCTTCTTTAAGCTTTGTGGATGGTAAGTAGAGATGAGCAAACTTGTTCAAAAAAGTTTAACGAATCACAAATTCAGCACAAGCCTTGCCCATTCAGATTCGTGTTCGGAAGCCCAAGCACTTTTATCAAAAATCAGCAATGTTCGGCTTTGTCTAGTAACTGTTTGCGGTTGCAATAATGCTTTTCTTCTACGTTATTATAATTTTGGCTATGATAGTGGGGCTGTATGTTGAGCGAGGGGTTTGAGAGATGTTTGAAGAGAGGATTACTTATCAGTCTCCTCCTCCATGTGCGCGGCTGTCACATACTTCTGGGTCTGATAATTACATCTCATACATATTCACTGCTTCCCCTGCCCACTGTCTGTGAAAGCATCTGTGATTGGTTGCAGTCAGACTGTCGGCATCTCTGATTAGTTGCACTCACAAAGGCTGTCTGGGTCCCCTAATGCAGTGTAAAAATAAATAAAAAAAATGTTGTAGGCCCCCCATATATTACCCAGCACAAATAAAGCCAACAGCTACAGGCTGCAGCCCCTAGCTGTGCATGTTATCATGGTTGTGTATCGAAATAAGAGTGACCCCATGCGTTTTTTTTTTTAAATTATTTAAATAAATAATAGTAAAAAAACAAAATATGGTTCCCCCCCAAATTTGATACTCAGCCAAGATAAAGCTGACAGCTGGGGGCTGGTATTCTCAGGCTGGAGAGGCGCATGTTTATTTGGCCCCCAGCCTAAAAAAAAGCAGCCTGCAGCCGACCAGAATTGTCGCATTCATTAGATGCAACAATGTCAGTGCTTTGCCCGACTCATCCCCATTACTCTGGTGCAGTGGCAATCAGGGTATTATATGGGTTTAATGACAGCTGTGATTTGTCAACAAATGTTAGCTGCCATCAAACCCTTGATTAGTGATGGGACGCTTCTATGAGATTCCACCCATTACTAACCCTGTAAATAAGAAGCAATAAAACACAAACACAGAAAAAAATCCATTATTTGAAATGAAATGCAGAAAAGCCCACCCTCTTTTTGCAATTTAACTCACCAAACACCCAGGTCTGACGTAATCCACACGAAGTCCCACGATGATCACTGCTCTGCTACATACTGAAGCAATATCATGTGGACACAGTACAGAATGTGACCACCAGCTGCAGCTTCAGGCAGACTGACTGTGCAGCAGCTGTCGGCAGTGATGTCACTAAGTTTATCTGCGGTCACACTGGAGGTTCCACGGTGCCCACCTCTGACTGCAGGTAAACTGACCTCAGCTGAACTGAGTGAACTCAGTGACTGTACTTCAGGTGAACAGAGTGCAATCAGACCTGCATCTCCTGGCAGAAAACCACATTTTTTGCCAAGAGATGCAGATTTGGTGCTAGAATTTATACACCAAATTCCAGCACTAATACTGCATCTCCTGGCAAAGAAATGCATCAAAATGCAATGCGGTTTTGATACGGTATTGATGCAACTTTTTACCATGAGATGTATCTCCTGGCGGAAAACCACACAAAAATGGTTTTGACACAGTTTCGGTGTGGTTTTCTACCAGGAGATGCAAATTTGGTGCAGAAATTTGGTAGACATTTCTGCACCAAATCTCCATCTTCTAGCAGAAAAGTACACCTAAACTGCATTTTTTTTTTTGCCAGGAGATGCAGATTTGGTGCTGAAATTTATACACTAAATTCCTGCACCAAATATGCATCTTCTGGTAAAAAAATGAATTAATATCTTATCAAAATCGAATCGCATTTTGATGCATTTTTTGCCAAAAGATGCAGATTTAGTGCAGGAATTTGGTGTACAAATTTCAGCACCAAATCTTTACCTCTTGGCAAAAAAAAAGCACAAAAATGGTTTTGACGCCATTTTAGTGCGGTTTTCTGTCAGGAGATGTAATTTGGTGCTGAAATGTCTGCACCAGAATTTTTCACCAAATTTTCATCTCCTGGCAGAAAACCGCACTGAAACAGTGTCAAGACTGTTTTTGTGAAGTTTTTTTTTGCCAAGAGATGCAAATCTGGTGCACCAAATACACCAAATTCCTGGAATACTACATCTCCTGGCAAAAAACCGTATCAAAGTGCAATGCGGTTTTGATGTGGTATTAATGCACTTTTTTTTGCCAGGAATTTGGTGTATTTGGTGCACCAGATCTACATCTCTTGGCAAAAAAATCTTACAAAAGCGTTTTTTTAACAAAAGATGCAGATTTGGTGCAAGAATTTAGTGTATAATATCCAGCACCAAATGTGCATCTCTTGGCAAAGAAATGCACAACAACAGTCTTGATGCTGTTTCAGAGCAATTTTCTGCCAGGAGATGCAAATTTGGTGAAGAAATCTGGTGCAGACATTTCAGCACCAAGTTGCATCTCCTGGCAGAAAACCACACTGAAATGGCATCAAAAGTGTTTTTGTGCCTTTTTTTGCCAGAAGATACAGATTTAGTGGTGAAATTTATACACCAAATTCCTGCACCAAATCTGCATCTTCTAGTAAAAAAAACGAATTAATACTTTATCCCGTACCGAATCGCATTTTGATGCATTTTTTTTTGCCAGAAGATGCAAATTTGGTGCAGGAATTTGGGGTATAAATTTCAGCACCAAATCTGGATCTCTTGGCAAAAAAAGCACAAAAACAGTTTTGACGCCATTTTGGTGCGGTTTTCTGTCAGGAGATGCAATTTGGAGCTAAAATGTCTGCACCAGATTTTTTTCACCAAATTTGCATCTCCTGGCAGAAAACCGCACTGAAACAGTATTAAGGCTGTGTGCACTTTGCGTTTAGTGTCTTGCAGTTGTAAACGCATCCTCTGGCAGGATTTGTTAATGTCTATTTTGGTTATTTGCCAAAAAACGCATTAAAAACGCATCTTTTTTAGCGTTTAAGATGCGTTTTGGGCGCGTTTTTGATGTGTTTTCAATGTTTCACACATGCGTTTTTGATGCTTTTTGGTTGTAGTGTTTCTCAACGAATGACAAGTTAAAATAAAGCTGAGGAAGGAAAAAAAAATAAAAAATAATATCTATATATATAATTGCCTTATTCTGTCTGTCTGTCTGTCTGTCTTGCTCCAAAATTCTGTCCTTACCGCGACAAGCGTCTCATTGGCCGCTCGCCTCGCCTCCGCCCCCCCACACGGATTGGCTGCTCGCCTCTCCTTGGCTCCGCCCCCCGCACAGATTGGCCGCTCGCCCAGGCTCTGCCCCCCACACGGATTGACCTCTCACCCCGGCCCCCTGCACGCATTGGCAACTTGGCCACGCCCCGCCCCCCTCACGCATTGCATGCTCGCTCTGGCCCCGTCCCCCGCATGCATTCCCCGAACCGACACGGAGCCCCGACTCCCAGGTGAGTGCTGTACCCCCGGGAGCCCACATCAGCGTACGCCGGCAACACAGCCGACACATACCCTCGCATTGCTGGGGTTGCCAGCGTACGCTGGTGTGGGCTCCTGTGCGAGCGGGGGGCGGGGTACGCTGGTAACTATGGTACACATCGAGTAATATTGTGTAGCATGGTTACCAGCGTACACCGGCTCCCAGGTGAGCGCATCAAGGTCCTGCAGCGGCGGAACACACACACACGCACACACATAACAACAGACACACACACACACATCAGATCACACTCACTCTCACACACACCTCACACACACATCAGATCGCATCCACGTCCTGCAGCGGCGGAACACACACACACGCACACACATAACAACAGACACACACACACACACATCAGATCACACTCACTCTTACCCACACCTCACACACACATCAGATCGCATCCACACACTCACAACTTCCAGTGATATCGCTTGCTTCTCGGCGGCGATACTGTGCGTGTAGTGACCTTCCAGGACCTGCCAGAAGATCACATGGCCAGAAGCATGTGGTATCTCCGGATGTTGTGAGTGTGAGCGCGTATGTGCAATATTGTCAATGTGTGTGTGCGTGTATGCGATCGGGTGTGTGCGTGTATGGGGATGGAGCACGATGGGGAATGCGCAGCATGGGGGATGGAGCACGATGGGGAGTGCGCAGCATGGGGGATGGAGCACGTTTGGGAGTGCACAGCATGGGGGATGGAGCACGTTTGGGAGTGCGCAGCATGGGGGATGGAGCACGATGGGGAATGCGAAGCATGGGGGATGGAGCACGATGGGGAGTGCGCAGCATGGGGGATGGAGCACGATGGGGAATGTGCAGCATGGGGGATGGAGCACGATGGGGAGTGCGCAGCATGGGGGATGGAGCACGTTTGGGAGTGCGCAGCATGGGGATGGAGCACGTTTGGGAGTGCGCAGCATGGAGGATGGAGCACGATAGGGAATGTGCAGCATGGGGGATGGAGCACGATGGGGAGTGCGCAGCATGGAGGATGGAGCACAATGGGGAGTGCACAGCATGGGGGATGGAGCACGATGGGGGGTGCACAGCATGGGGGATGGAGCACGATGGGGGGTGCACAGCATGAGGGATGGAGCACGATGGGGGGTGCACAGCATGGGGGATGGAGCACGATGGGGGGTGCACAGCTCCCCCCAAAACACACACACACCGCCACACACGCACTGCACAACACACCACACACACACTGGGAACCACAAACACCGCCCTACACAGACACCCACACACACAGACAACGCTGCACACACACAACACCCAACACACAAACACCGCGGCACACACAAATATACGCACATACCGCACAACACACACATTGCACAAAACATACCTCCCACCAAAACACACACACACACCTCACACCTACACAAACCGCGCAACACACACACACACAACGCTACAGATACACAGCGCTCCACAAACAACGCAACACACACAACGCAACACACAAACAACACCGCTCTCACCCCCCGCCACACCCAGACAACACCCAGAACATGTACAGCACCCTACACAAACACTTGGTAACTACACACAACAACATCTATATATATATATATATATATATATTTAAGACAAGAATTCAGAGTTTTTAAAGTGCAAGTGTACATGTTTTATTTCACAATTGGTGACAATTTCAATAAAAACTTTTTTTCTAAAAGTCAGAAACGCCAGGACTGAGCCAGAAAGATTATTGTTAGTATATGTGTAATACAAAGTCTCCCGAGGTTCACAAGGCACATATATATAAATAGATGGTACATAAACACAACATAGGGGAGCGGACCACCAGGACAGACCTGCAGGTTAATATAATTGATTTTGTGCAGAAAACATATAAGCACAAATACATTAGAGGACAGTCAATAACATAATTTAGCATAGGTGTGCAAAAATTATTAGTCCAGAATGCAGGAGAGTCCCAAAGAATCCACTACATAAAATGGTTTTTACTCCACAAGATAGTGCTTGTGGCGTGCCTAGTAACAAGCCCCATAGAGACCCATAGGGTAGAAGATACAATGGACAATCCAGGCGTTTGGGAAGGCCCCCATTACGCCCTACGTACGTTTCAATTCTTTGGATTGTAGAGAATTTTCTTCAGGGGTCAAGGTGCCGTGGTAAGGGGTCCTCAATCAGCCGGGTTTAAATAACGCTGCTTCATAATGGTAATCCCGGAAATCACGTAATCGGCGCATGCGCGGATCACTCCGGGTGATCTCGCGCGATTAAACATCACCTTTTTAACTTTGGCTCCATCATTAATGCCGGGTATTTTCTGATTGTCCCTTTCTAGGCAATTTTGCATCTGTATAATAGTAATCTTGAAGACTTGGACTATCGCTGTGGAATACACATGAAAATTACTTCTTATAAATATATGTATCATTGTTCCGATGGCCCGACTCACATGTGCGCGTGCGCTGATCCCGGCTGGTCGGCGCGATGGTAGCCGCCGTCTGAATCGCCGCGCGCATGCGCGGGAGCTATGGTGACGCGTCCCTGCTCCCGCGCATGCGCGGGATGGCCTGACGGCGGTGAATCGCGCGAGATCACCCGGAGTGATCCGCGCATGCGCCGATTACGTGATTTCCGGGATTACCATTATGAAGCAGCGTTATTTAAACCCGGCTGATTGAGGACCCCTTACCACGGCACCTTGACCCCTGAAGAAAATTCTCTACAATCCAAAGAATTGAAACGTACGTAGGGCGTAATGGGGGCCTTCCCAAACGCCTGGATTGTCCATTGTATCTTCTACCCTATGGGTCTCTATGGGGCTTGTTACTAGGCACGCCACAAGCACTATCTTGTGGAGTAAAAACCATTTTATGTAGTGGATTCTTTGGGACTCTCCTGCATTCTGGACTAATAATTTTTGCATACCTATGCTAAATTATGTTATTGACTGTCCTCTAATGTATTTGTGCTTATATGTTTTCTGCACAAAATCAATTATATTAACCTGCAGGTCTGTCCTGGTGGTCCGCTCCCCTATGTTGTGTTTATGTACCATCTATTTATATATATGTGCCTTGTGAACCTCGGGAGACTTTGTATTACACATATACTAACAATAATCTTTCTGGCTCAGTCCTGGTGTTTCTGACTTTTAGAAAAAAGTTTTTATTGAAATTGTCACCAATTGTGAAATAAAACATGTACACTTGCACTTTAAAAACTCTGAATTCTTGTCTTAAATTGTTATGCTTATGAGTTTGTGCCACCCGAGGGATTTCTGTAGGTGCAGAACCCAGGGGAATTGCTTCAGTATGGTCTTATGGAATCTCCTTCTAATATATATATATATATATATATATATATATATATAACAAAAATCATACATTAACTACACAATACGTAAATTCTAGAATACCCGATGCGTAGAATCGGGCCACCTTCTAGTAATAATATAAATAGACATCTACTGATGTCATTTCCTGCTATCAAGAAGTCAAGAGATTGAGTAGATAGGGTCCGTATTCTGCAACAATGTCTTCACCTATTGGTACATTATGGTTAAGAAGGACGCAGAGACATCATTTGCTATTGATTTTGATGTTATTAAACCGACGACAAAGACAACAGGTAAAATTAATTTCATTTAAAAATTTTAATTTAAAAAAAAACTAAAAAAAAAATTACCAATCTGATTTTGCATAACATGATTGGCCTCATGCCATTGTGGGTATAATTCTTTACAGATTATGAGGCAACAGTCTGAACAATGATTTTCTGCATATAATCCGGAGATGTTGAATCCCAAAGACATGGCATAGATTCCACCTATAATGGATAATTGTTTGTATTTGTTTTTAACATAAATTGTTAAATATATTTACATTGTGGTTTGCTTAATAAATTAATTAAATCTAGTACTTAAATAAGGATCATTAAACATATTTTTTTCCAAAACAATATGGATATCATTTAGCTTCCAGATAATTGATTTTGTTTTTTTTTTTTTTTGTTTTTTTTAAAGCAGTTTTATTATGTAGGTGATCAGTATGGATTGTAAATTTACACTGTGATGTCATACGATTGCGGAAAATAAACACTAATAATATTAGAAAAAAAAAGATTTGAGAAATAAATGTCTTGATTTTAAAAGCAAAATTGTGCAAAGATACATTGTTTTTTTTTTTGTTTTTTGTTAAAAAACGATAATTGTTTGGAACATAATATTGGGAACCACTAGGGGTCCATTACCACATCCAGTTTATTAAAACAATTGTTGGATTTTATTTTTTTTAACATGCAATATGTTTGGTTTGGTTAAATGTTATGTGCAAACTATTTTTTTTTAAAAAAATTTAAACAATTAAAATTTAACTTTATAACATCACAAAAAAGCTAATTTCACAAACAAAATATAATTATATCCCCGACAAAATTTGAAATACAACATTGCAAACATAAAATTAATTAAGTAAATATGAAAATAAACTTTACCAGGCTTATCAATTTAGGCACATCTATCTTGAGTCCTTTATACCATGCTATTTTTTAGCTGCAGGTGTGTGCAAGATTCCAAAAGGATTGTTTGGAAATGGCAACATCTTCTAGGCACATGTCTCATTTTATTTGTCAAAGGATGTGATGTAATTTGAAACATTATTGAGGTCACTTCCATGCAAAGCTGATGCGTTTTTTTGCCAAAAATGCATGTAGAACGCTAGTAAAAAGCAAGTGAAAAGCATAATTTTTTGAGAAATCAGCGTTTAGACATTTCTCATTGACTCCAATGTTAGCAAAACGCTGCCAAAATGGCAAAAACAATTGACATGTTGCTTCTTTAAACGCAGGGATTTTGACAAATTTTTTGCAACTAAAACGCTACGTTTTTAAAAGCATTGTGCGCACAAGAAATCCCTATTTTCCATTGATTTAGTCTAAAAAACGAAACGCATGCAATTTAGCATTAAAATGCTGCAGTTCAAAATGCTGCGGAAAAGCAAGATAAAACGCAATGTGCGCACACAGCATAAGAACGCTTTTGTCCAATTTTTTTGTGCCAAGAGATGCAAATTTGGTGCTGACATTTTTACACCAAATTCCTGGACCAAATCTGCATTTGCTGGCAAAAACGTGCATCAATACCGCATTGCGCTTTGATACTTTTTGTTCCCAGGAGATATAGTATTGGTGCAGGAATTTGGTGTATAATATCCAGCACCAAATCTGTATCTCTTGGTAAAAAAAATACTTTTTTCTGCCAGGAAATGCAGGTCTGATTGAACTGAGTTCACCTGAGGTGACATCACCAAGCTCAATCAGTTCACCTGAGGTCAGTTTACCTGCGGTCACTAGTGTGGTATCATAGGAACCTCCAGCTGTCACCACAGATAAACTTAGTGACATCACCTCTCACAGCTGCAGCTCAGTCAGTCTCTCCCTGAAGCCGCAGTGCGCGGTCACGTTCTGTACTGTGCCCGCGTGATGACACTTCAGTATACAGCAGAGTTGGGATCATCGTGGGACCTCGTGTGGATTACATTGGACATGAGTATTTGGTGGGTTAATATACTGGAAAAATAGGGGATTTTTTTTATTTTATTTCAAATAAATGATTTTTTTGGTATTTGTGTTTTATTTCTTTTTACTTACAGGGTTATTAATGGGGGGTCTCATAAAAGCCTCCCATAACTAACCCAGGGCTTGATGGCAGGTGTCATTTGTGCATCGGTATTGTAGCATCTAATGAATGCAACAATTTTGGGAGGCTGCAACCTGCTATTTTTAGGCTGGGGGGCCCAATAACCACGGGTCTTCCCAGCCTGAGAACCTGAGACTACCAGCCCCCAGCTTTTGGCTTTATCACGGCTGGGTGTTAAAGTTGAGGGGGTGGGGGCGCATGCAATTTTTTAAAATATTTATTTAAATAATTAAAAAAAAGCCACATAAGGTCCCTCTTATTTTGATGCACAGCCAAGGTAAAAAGTGCATGACTGGGGGGCTACAGCCTGTATCACAATATGGGGGGACTCTATGCCTTTTTTATTTATGTATTTTTACACCAAGATATGGACTCAAATAGCGTTTGTGATTCCAACCAATCACAGATGTTGTCACACAGGGTGGGGGTGGGGTCTGACTACAACCAATCACAGATGCTGGGACTGCTGGTGGGCATGGGAAGCAGTGAATATGCATGAGTGCTGATCATCGGACCCGAAAGTAGTGTTATAGCTGCAGAAAACATCAGTAAGTTTTATGGTCCTGCTTTATTCCTTATTTTCTTTCTTATGCACCACCTCTAGCCCTTACTAACATCAGCCCGCCTAGCCCTTTCTGGTACCAGCCCCCTAGCCCTAACACTTCAGTTTTGCCTCCTATTGAATTAAATATGATTCATATACAGTCAGGGCCAGAAATATTTGGACAGTGACACAAGTTTTGTTATTTTAGCTGTTTACAAAAACATGTTCAGAAATACAATTATATATATAATATGGGCTGAAAGTGCACACTCCCAGCTGCAATATGAGAGTTTTCACATCCAAATCGGAGAAAGGGTTTAGGAATCATAGCTCTGTAATGCATAGCCTCCTCTTTTTCAAGGGACCAAAAGTAATTGGACAAGGGACTCTAAGGGCTGCAATTAACTCTGAAGGCGTCTCCCTCGTTAACCTGTAATCAATGAAGTAGTTAAAAGGTCTGGGGTTGATTACAGGTGTGTGGTTTTGCCTTTGGAAGCTGTTGCTGTGACCAGACAACATGTGGTCTAAGGAACTCTCAATTGAGGTGAAGCAGAACATCCTGAGGCTGAAAAAAAAGAACAAAATCCATCAGAGAGATAGCAGACATGCTTGGAGTAGCAAAATCAACAGTCGGGTACATTCTGAGAAAAAAGGAATTGACTGGTGAGCTTGGGAACTCAAAAAGGCCTGGGCGTCCACGGATGACAACAGTGGTGGATGATCGCCGAATACTTTCTTTGGTGAAGAAGAACCCGTTCACAACATCAACTGAAGTCCAGAACACTCTCAGTGAAGTAGGTGTATCTGTCTCTAAGTCAACAGTAAAGAGAAGACTCCATGAAAGTAAATACAAAGGGTTCACATCTAGATGCAAACCATTCATCAATTCCAAAAATAGACAGGCCAGAGTTAAATTTGCTGAAAAACACCTCATAAAGCCAGCTCAGTTCTGGAAAAGTATTCTATGGACAGATGAGACAAAGATCAACCTGTACCAGAATGATGGGAAGAAAAAAGTTTGGAGAAGAAAGGGAACGGCACATGATCCAAGGCACACCACATCCTCTGTAAAACATGGTGGAGGCAACGTGATGGCATGGCCATGCATGGCTTTCAATGGCACTGGGTCACTTGTGTTTATTGATGACATAACAGCAGACAAGAGTAGCCGGATGAATTCTGAAGTGTACCGGGATATACTTTCAGCCCAGATTCAGCCAAATGCTGCAAAGTTGATCGGACGGCGCTTCATAGTACAGATGGACAATGACCCCAAGCATACAGCCAAAGCTACCCAGGAGTTCATGAGTGCAAAAAAAGTGGAACATTCTGCAATGGCCAAGTCAATCACCAGATCTTAACCCAATTGAGCATGCATTTCACTTGCTCAAATCCAGACTTAAGACGGAAAGACCCACAAACAAGCAAGACCTGAAGGCTGAGGCTGTAAAGGCCTGGCAAAGCATTAAGAAGGAGGAAACCCAGCGTTTGGTGATGTCCATGGGTTCCAGACTTAAGGCAGTGATTGCCTCCAAAGGATTTGCAACAAAATATTGAAAATAAAAATATTTTGTTTGGGTTTGGTTTATTTGTCCAATTACTTTTGACCTCCTAAAATGTGGAGTGTTTGTAAAGAAATGTGTACAATTCCTACAATTTCTATCAGATATTTTTGTTCAAACCTTCAAATTAAACGTTACAATCTGCACTTGAATTCTGTTGTAGAGATTTCATTTCAAATCCAATGTGGTGGCATGCAGAGCCCAACTCGCGAAAATTGTGTCACTGTCCAAATATTTCTGGACCTAACTGTATGTTCGTCAAATTGTAATTGTAGTTAGTAGTTAGTAGTGTTTGGCGAACACAGATAAATTCGGCTAACCAAACCAAACCTTGGGAGGTTCGCTCATCTCTAATGGTATTTAGTAATATCCCTAATGACCATTCCTAGAGAAGATATACCTTTATCACCTCAGGAACCCTATTTTTATATACCACCTCCATCATCGTAATGCAGTTTTCTGTACTGGATATGTTTGAGATCAATCCTGGAAAGACGTTTACACAACACACACAATACACAACTCACATAAACCTACTCATAATAGAAGTATATAATTTATTTGCAATCTCTGGAATAGACCCCCTTACGAAGGTGACAGTTGTCATTGAAACGCATGTTGGTGTTTAGGCACCACATACTTCCAGGATGCTACCCTCAGGTATTTAATGTATACTGCCTCCATATATACTCTGTGCACGGTACATTCTTTTACATGCCCAGGAGAATAGTGGCTGTATGAACAGCACACCTATTAGGCATATGTCATTGTACTATATATCATACTATTTCTCCCTTGCTTGTTAGCAGATACATACTATTGTGTCATGCTTTGCACCAGGCTACTGATTATATGGTACAATACTTCCACACCACATTAGGTGTTTATGTGACGCCCTGGCAAAACCAGGTTTGTCACAGAGACTGCACAAATCTTCCAGGTGCAGGACTCCATCCTCCTTGTCCTACCAACACATCCCACACACAGGTACAAACACCAGCAACAAAGCCTAGTCACCCCCCCAGTGACAATAGGGACACACCAGTGGGTAGGGCCAGACAGATGGTGACGCCCACCTAGGGGTTCTGAGGTGTCAGGGGAGGGAACATGTCAGTTGGAGCTGAGACACAGATTGTAGTAGACAGTGGAAGGGAGAGGAGTGAAGGGGTAGTCGGGAGTTGTAGCTCCCGGACTACCCGACTACCTGTACAGACTAGGTGGCAGACGGCAGAACAGGGCCACAGGCGACAGAGATCCGGTTGCGGGAGACCTTAAGTGGACCGGGGAAGGGTTGTAGCCCGCTGGTGCCAACAGCGGGAATCCGGTCCGGAGGCTGTGCACAGTCAGGGTGCCTGGACCCTAGGGCGAGGACAGCTTCAAGCCCCTTGTCAATTAGCCAGCAGGGGACAAGATTCCACATCTTGTCCCACCAGTAAGCCCATAGAGCGAGACGGAAGCCCAACCCGGGGAATAGAGCATCTGCAAGTGCCTGCAAAAATCCCAAGGGTGAGATCTCGCGGGCCACAGCTCCCACTGCAAAGACACCGGGAGTGGACTTTTCCCATTTCAAGCAAACTAGTCAACACAGGAGACAAAACACTGAAGTGCAGGAGGAAGGGCCCCTGTCCTGTCAACCGGTGTGCGGGACCCGAGCACACCCCTCCGGAGGCTACCGGTATCCGGCACTTGGTTTACTACTTGGACTCGTGTGGTTTATTTCTAAACAGTGAGTACACCGGTGTCACCCGGTCCAGCCTGCAAACGGCACCCTAGCCCTGCACCCTACCTACACTCGGGCCCCAGGAGAACACCTCCCCTACCCGTGGAGGGGATACCATCTTGCTGCCCCACTCCACAAATCCCGGGCGTCCCATACAAAGGCAGCGGCGGTGTCACCAAACTATCACCGCAACCCACGGGTGGCGTCACTGACCAACTCTCCCCCTGTAAATACCCCCTTTTTATTGTTGTGGGCGACAGGCTGCTGCACGAGCCCCGGATCCGGCTTCTACTCGAGCCACAGCCACGATCCCGGATCCAAGAGTCTCGAGTAGCTCCCCACTGGCCGTGGCCTGCGCCCCCGCCCGCGAGATATGCATTCTGCTTTGCTCTTCCTGTGTTGTTTAATTTACTGCACCATTTTAATTGCTACAAATAAAACATTGTTTTATTTGTTCCAATACATGACTGACATCACTGTTACAGGGTCCTTCTCCCATATCACATGATCAACAGAGCGAGAGATGAGTGAGCAATCCAAAGCATATTTATTCCAAGCAATCCAGAATGTCCATCAAATAATCCACAAAACAGAGGGTAAAATTATCCAGTAACACAAATATAGTCCGGTAAGAGGTAAATAAATGTCCAGTTTCTCTCTGAGAAGCCAGTTTCTCTCAGACGTTCAATCTTCCTGCTTCACTCTTGAAGTTCTCAAACAGACTGCCCAATTCTTCACGTAAGCAGAGAGCTTAGGTGGATCTCACGCCCCCTCCCCCGACTTAGGAACAAAAGCCTTGCAGGGGAGGAATTAAACCTGCAAATGGGACAATGTACACACAAGGAACACAGAATGGACAGTGAACCACGCCCAAACATTAACCCACACAAAATGGTATACAATCCACAATATTCCACCATCACAATGACTATATATTTTTTTCCTGTTTCTCTTTCCAGAGTATCCAATTGCATAATCTCCGGAATGGGGTGTTTCTGGCTAGTTCTTTACAGCTTGTCCTACATTGTATTAGACCCGCAACACACATCCGTTTTTTTTGTACGTGTGCGGTACGTATTTGCACGTACCAGAGACACGTACACACGGAGACCCATGTTATTCAATGGTAGATGGCACACGCACGTAAAATCACACAGAACGTGTGTCCATGTCGTAAGTACGTGTGTGCGCTTTTCTACATGGACGACATGTCCGTTTTTTGCCGGCAACACGCAGGCACGGACCCGCTTTAGTCTATGGGTCCGTGCCTGCACGGACCGCACACTGAGTATGTCCGTGTCCAGCACGTATCGTCCGTGTCCGTTTTTCATCACAAAATCTGAAACACTTGTTACCAATCTATCAGGTCAATTGTAGGCCATTAATTCTGGCGCCAAACATACATTTCCTGTCTCATTGGCACGCCAGACAGTAGCTGGGCACCTGTCCTCTCACTGCAGGGGAACTTTGAGCACAGAGAACAACACAGGTAATGAGCATGGCGCCCAGAATCGATACAGAGAGGCTGATTGGAGAAGTAGAGAAGCATCCAGAGCTGTGGGACACACGTGTTGATGGCTATCATGACAGGTTAATGGTGGAACGAGCATGAATGTCTGTGGCAGAGATAGTCTACCCTAGGAATGGATGGTCTCAATGTACCCCTGGAAAGAAAAATAGATATGGTGAGTACAGATATTTGCCTTGCTTCTGTCTTTACCTACATGTGCACATTCTGTAGGCAGATTAGAAACATATTTGTATAGTTTGTTTGGCATGTATTAATGGGCCTGACTTATTTTGAGATACACTGGAGACTCACAAACAGGAGAGTGTATTTTTTTGGCCTTTTGAAGTATTCATTGCAGTTTACTAGTAATTAGTGATGAGCGAGTATGCTTGTCACTACTCGGTACTCGCACGAGTATCACTGTACTTGGGCTACTCGGCGGGTACCGAGTAATTTCGCGATACTCGTGCTGTACTCGTGGTCTTCATCCCTGCATGTTGGCGCTCTTTTGAGAGCCAGCCCTCATGCAGGGATTGGCTGGCAGACCACTGCAATGCCACAGCCCTGTTAGTTGTGGAATTGCAGTGATTGGCCGGCCTGCACAGCGTGACCGAGCCTTTATACCGGCAGGCGCGCTGTGCTCTGCATGCAGCCATCTCATATTCCCTGCTTTCCCCGCCCACAGGCGCCTATGATTGGTTGCAGTGAGACACGCCCCCACGCTGAGTGACAGGTGTCTCACTGCACCCAATCACAGTAGTCGGTGGGCATGTCTATACTGTGCAGTAAAATAAATAAATAAATAATTAAAAAAAACGGTGTGCGGTCCCCCCAATTTTAATACCAGCCAGATAAAGCCATACAGCTGAAGGCTGGTATTCTTAGGATGGGGAGCCCCATGTTATGGGGAGCCCCCCAGCCTAACAATATCAGTCAGCAGCCACCCAGAATTGCCGCATACATTAGATGCGACAGTTCTGGGACTGTACCTGGCTTTTCCCGATTTACCCTAGTGCGTTGGCAAATCGAGGTAATAAGGAGTTAATGGCAGCCCATAGCTGCCACTAAATCCTACATTAATCAAGTCAGGCGTCTCCCCGAGATTCCTTCCATGATTAATCTGTAAATTACAGTTAAAAAACACACACACCCGAAAAATCCTTTATTAGAAATAAAAAACAATAACAAAGTCCCTCATCACCAATTTATTAACCCCGACAAAGCCCTCCATGTCCGGCGTAATCCACGGACCTCCAGTGTCGCGTCTAGCTCTGCTGCATGCAGGTGACAGGAGCTGCAGAATACATCGCCGCTCCTGTCAGCTTCACACAGCAACTGAGGTGAGTAGCTCGATCAGCTGCTGTCAGTCAGGTAACTCACGGCCACCGCTGGATCCAGCGGTGGCCGCGATTAACCTCAGTGATGGCTCAGCTGATCGCGATACTCACCTCAGTTGCTGCGTGGAGCTGACCGGTGAGTAGCGCGATCAGCTGAGCTGTCACTGAGGTTACCCGCGGCCACCGCTGCATCCACCGCTGGATCCAGGTAACCTCAGTGACAGCTCAGCTGATCGCACGGCTGTCTTCAGTTGCTGTGTGAAGCTGACAGGAGCGGCTGTGTCTTCTGCTGCTCCTGTCACCTTCATGCAGCACAGCTGGATGCGACGCTGGAGGACTGTGGATTACGCCGGACATGGAGGGTTTGTCGGGGTTAATAAATTGGTGATGAGGGACTTTGTTAGTGTTTTTTATTTCTAATAAAGGATTTTTCGGGTGTGTGTGTTTTTTAACTGTAATTTACAGATTAATCATGGAAGGAATCTCGGGGAGACGCCTGACATGATTAATCTACTATTTAGTGGCAGCTATGGGCTGCCATTAACTCCTTATTACCCCGATTTGCCAACGCACTAGGGTAAATCGGGAAGAGCCAGGTACAGTCCGAGAACTGTCGCATATAATGTATGCGGCAATTCTGGGCGGCTGCTGACTGATATTGTTAGGCTGGGGGGCTCCCCATAACGTGGAGCTCCCCATCCTGAGAATACCAGCCTTTAGCCATATGGCTTTATCTGGCTGGTATTAAAATTGGGGGGACCGCATGCCGTTTTTTTTAATTATTTAATTATTTATTTCACTGCACAGTATACACACACCCACCGGCTGCTGTGTTTGGGTACAGTGAGACACCTGTCACTCAGCGTGAGGGCGTGTCTCACTGCAACCAATCATAGGCGCCGACAAGCAGGAAAGCAGGGAATACGAGATTGATTAATGAGCGGCCGGCTTTTTCAAAAGAGGAAAACCCGCCGGAGTTTAGTGAACAACTGTGCAGCGCCGCGGCAGTGATCGGGGAACGGTAAGTATGAGAGAGGGGGGAGACTGACCGACAGACTGTGAGAGGGGGACAGACAAGACAGAGAGAGACAGAGAGAGCGAGACCGACCGACGGTAGATAGAATGAAAAAAAAAATGACCGACATCGCTAGTAAAAAGCACAAAACGTGCGTTTTGGACATCGGAGTGCCAGACAATGTTTTTACGTAAAATCTTTCATGTAATAATCTCAAAAAGTAACATACACCAGCTCTATCTCACTATTGGGTATGTGCCCTTAACATTTCCGCCATGAAAATTCATTTTGGTGTCATTTTGGAATGTTTTCTGGTGAGTCCGTAAAAATGGCGTAAAACTCGGACAAAATTGTTCACAGCTGTGACTTTTGAGTGATAAATGCTTCAAGGGGTCTTCCCCATGCTGTTGCCATGTCATTTGAGCACTCTTCTGAGACTTTTGTGACATTTTTAGGGTTTCTACATGCTGCCGGGGGTCATTTCAGAAAAATACTCGGGTCTCCCATAGGATAACATTGGGCTCGGTACTCGGGCCGAGTACACGAGTATCTTGGGATGCTCGGCCCGAGCCTCGAGCACCCGAGCTTTTTGGTACTCGCTCATCACTACTAGTAATGTCAGCATGTGTATATGTGGTCTGCAAAGCATTTTATGCATGTACAAAAGACATTTCAGGGTGGTCAAGCCACTATTAAACATGTGTGTGTTTTTTTTTTTTGGTTTGCATTTATGTGCTTTTTCTATTGCAAATGTGTTGTGAAATGTCTATACATTTTGAGTTGTATTTCTATGTGTCTAATTTTTTAAATCTACAATTGTTAGAATGTGTGACCTTATTTTACAATGTGTTTTTTTTTTAACAGTGGATCTTGTCAAACAGCGATGGTGCTCAGTCCGTGACCAGTTCCGCAGAGAATATAACCCAGTGGCCACCACAGCTGCCGCTGCAAAAAAGAAAAAATATGTCCATTATGAAAAACTGAGCTTCCTTATGCCCATTATGGAAGTACCAAAGTAAGTTTAAACCATTACATCACATGGTGTTTTTTTTTTTTTTAAAAGGCACACATTAATTTTTTATTTTTTTTTTGTCATCAAAGTACAGAGGATAATCTGGAAGATAGTGAGGAAGCCCAGTCAGCAGTAATAACAGCGACCTCTGCTTCTGAGATGGAGCCAAGCTCATATCAACCACCAACAATCCCCAAGACCAGCCAGCCAGACGCAGAAGAAATGTCCTCTGATTTGGGTTTGGGAACAAGTCAATAATTTTGCAGGCCAGTCTACAGGGCAACAAAGTGGCCCTTCACCAGTTCTTGCGGAGAGTAGTCCACAGCAACATGCAGGCACACAGCCAAGAATATCAACTAATACCATGCGCACAGTAGCCCAATCTATCCGTGGTCGCAGACATAGGCGTTATGAAGATTTACGTTCCCAGCCAGATATCATTGATACCAGAATTATACACATGATGAATTCACTGATACCAGAGAGTGATGGAGAGAGATTTTGCCGCTCCCTTTCTCCCTCTCTTGCATTGGTTGCACCTGATAGGCAGGACAGATTGAGGGCGTCCTTAATAACACTAATATCTGCTACCTAATGTGAGCCAGAACCCTTTTATTGTTTTGAAGTGATAGAACAATGGAGTGATAGAACAATCCACGTGGCCCACACACAAACACAACTCAACAAACTGTGGAAACCCAAACAGAAGAACATTTCTCTAATTTTCAACTTAATCCTGTAGTGCAACAAACACATATACAGTGTCCATCTTCTTCTATGGTAACTGATGTACAAATTAGGCCAACAGTTGTCCCACACAAAACAGGTACATTAATGACACAAAGGCCATCTCAACAGCCAACATTTGTCCCGCAAGTACCCCAACAAACACCAATGCAAACCTCTTTTAACTATCCTAGTATTGTTAGTAATGTTCATAGACTACCTCAAATGTTTCAACAACCAACATCCTACCATGTTACTAATAATCCACAACAACAGTACTTTCAGCAACAGACTTACCCAACTAACTTCACATACACACATACTCAGCTTCTTCCAACACATCAATATGTACCACCTACACTTGGTCTTCCATCTGCTCAAACAACTGCCTCATTATTTGTTCCAAGTACAACAACTGTTACTAGTGGAAACACTGATCAGTCACTCACTACAACATCTACTGTTGTGCAGCAAACATATTCTGTAGGTGTCAATGCAATGGAGCCTACACAGGAAAACATCAGTAGCCTAGAGGATTTAGTTGAATCATAATGTGATATTGTATGTATTATTTTACATTTTGGTATGTTTTCTAGGGTATTGCTGGTGGGAAAACATATCAAAATGTAACACATTACTTACTCTATATGCATGTGGTCATATTTTTGTTTTCCTTTACAAAAATTCTATAGAATTTTCTCTATCACTTCAAAAACAATACCTGCCTGTTAGAATGATGCCTTGCTCTGGACATGTTGTTTCGACCATCCATTAGAATAAACTGGGTTTAGGGAAAAAATGCACACACATAAACTACTACACTAATATTCAGACACCTTTATTATTAAAAATCCAGCCACTATGTAGTATCTGCATATGGTCTGGTCCCATACTTGTATTCCAATAGTGTCAAACAAATTATGTTTGTGTGACATTATTGCATAATAAAGTATGGTGTTTTGTATGGGCTAATGTCCCTGACAAAATTGTATTTAAAAAAAAATAAAAATACAGGGTGTATTGCAAAAGATAACATACATACATAGGTAAAATAATAATTCTTGACTAATTTTTTCAAAAACAATTTGCCATATTTTTATTAGTCATGTACATTCAGTAGTACTGTTTTTAGAATAACAAAAATTCCTGATGTTATAGCAATATAGTTATATCACAATAGCTTATGGGAACCACAAACACAACCAACCAACAAAAAAAAACACAAATTATACCTATGTATGGTCATTTTCTCTTTTGTAATACATATGTGTTTGTGCTTATGTAACCAAGTGATAAAAAACTATAATAATGTCAAAATTATACATGACTATGGCAATTTAAACTAAAATAATCTTTAAATTGATTCTTCACTTGTAGACCAGAAGTGGACACAGAGGTTCTAACACTACCATTCTCTACAAATGGTGCATTTAAAGCAGGCAACTCCTCAATGTCTTCGTCATTGCTTTCATGTAATCTACAGTAATTATGTAACACTACTGTAGCTTTAATGACAGCCTTGACGGTGATTGGTTGGAGTTGGATGGTGGTTTGATAAATGCGCCATCTTGAGGCCAAAATGCCAAAGGCTCGTTCAACATAGCAACGTGCTCTGGCCAATTTGCTATTAAATAGGGCTTTTGATCTGTCCAGCCCCCTTCTGGGAAATGGACGCATCAAATGCCTAGACAATGCAAACCCCTGATCTGCAACCATTACAAAAGGAACAATAGGACCATTAGTACCAGGCAATGGTCTTGGTGCAGGCAAACTTAAACTATCAGACATTAATCATCTTGCTAAACGTGAGCTTCTGAAAATGCGTGCATCTGAGGCTCTGCCATAGGCCCCAATATCAGAAAATAAAAAGCAGTAGTTTGTATCTACCATGGCCAAAATAACTACAGAAAAAAACTTATGATAATTAAAATATCTTGATGCAGAGTTCGGTGGTTTCTTCACTCTAATGTGTTTTCCGTCAATGGCGCCAATACAATTTGGGAAAGCTGTTTTCTCCAAAAATTCATCTGAAATGTGCATCCATTCCTGTGTTGAAGGCAGCTGCATGACATGATGCCTAAGGGTCTCCCATAGCACAGTGCAGGTATGCAGGATAATCTTGCCAATTGTGGACCTTCCCAATAAGAATTCGAAATTAGACTGCTGATGGATTGCCCAGTTGCAAGGTAACTGAAATAGAAAAAAACATGACATTACTTTGACTATTCATGTAATTTGTATTTCACACCAAATATTTGTATCATCCAATGACTGGCGAGATAGTGTGTATGTTTTTTTTTATTTCTTTGGTTGGGAAAAAATATGTGATCTTTACTTTCCATATTGGAAAAATATTTATTTTTGTGTTTAATAAACAAGCTTGTTTGATTTATGCCTCTTGTTTCTTTAATTTTTGTAGAGATAGAATGGTAGATGTGACTTCTCAGATCTTATTTTGAAATTGCACTGTGGTTATGTGATCAATATAAGTTTTCTACAAAGGCCTTAATTTTAAATTACATAATTTCAACAAAATGATGCCTTAGCGACTTAACATATATTTCAAAATAACAGATAAAGCATGAGTATACATGACAACACCTAAAGTAAAGTAAAGTCACCAACAGTCGTTCCTCAGGGGAGATGCTGAGGCGCATAGAGGTGTCCTGATGCTTCAAACAATGGTACACAAGGCCAAGGATGTTGTCAAATGAATTCATGGTGAGATGGCAGTAGGCTTGGAATTTAGGTGGAAATTTCCACATTTCGCCATATAAAATATTAAAATGGCCATGTGTTTTCCTGAGCTTCACAAGGGGGTGAATCCACATCCTTCTCTCCAGTAGTGGCTCTTCTTCAATCATATGTTGCCTAACCCCAAATCTCCGAGATATCAACCAGAACAAATACATGGTTGCTTCATTGGAGAGAGACATTTTGGAGTGTGTCTAATGTGAGAATAAGCTCTGAAGCCATGTTTTTTAAGGTTTTTTAAGCAAACTAAACAAATTGAGTAGTTAATTGACCAATTTAACACACCAGGAGCACATTATGATGGGCTAACAAGGTTATTTGTGTGAAAATACGTATCTGAAAAAAACGGACGGCACACGGACTGCACACGTACGTATTGTATGCCAATACGGACATTCCACACGCACACACGGCTCGCATACGCCATCACACGGATGCCATACGTACCGGAGAAACGCCCCAAAAATATGGAACACGGACCCGAAAAACGGACCCTATCTTACGGACGTTTTTTTTTGCGGAAGTGTGTTTTAGGCCTAAGGCACAATGATACAAAGAACTGTTGAGTGGATTTGGCTAAAATGGGTGGATGTTGGGATAGTCTGTTGATGGAGTTTGGCTAAACTGGGAGGATGTTGGGATAGTCTGTATTTACTATGCAGCTATGTATTCTGATATTTTAGAACCCCCAACATGTATGCATGATTCGTATGTAGTATATAGTAAACAGTCCACCTTACAGAAATTCGAGATTACAGAGAGATTTTTGAATTCATAAACTTTCTTTAGTCTCAAAAGCTCTGAAAGAATCCCAGAAACCTCTAACGTATCAAAAACTACTTCAATATAGTAAACCCAGCATAATTACTTGTTCATTTAACACAGTTTTTTTGTCATCTGAAGCTACCCAGCCCCCATCCTACATGTGTACAGATGTGGTGTCATGCTAGGTATGGGGAAAAACCAAGCGTATGGTGAAAGAAAAGGGAAACCCTGTATCTAGGGAAGAAGATGGTGACTCCTGACCAAACCTGTCTTCGTCAACCTCACTAAACACTATAGAAGAAGCAAGTAGGATACACAGGGGAAAGTGCATGAACTACCTATCCACTGATAACTCAGGTAGAGGTTCAGCAAAGTTACAGCAGCAATACCACAGATGACTACTGCTTGCAACCAGAGCTTGAATGAACTGAATAATATCACCAGCACAAGTCCAGGGAAGTATTAAAGCACAAGGGGAATACTGATAATCATCAGCTGGACGGAAAGAGCTCTCCCCTGGGTTTTAAATGGGAATAGATGAAAATCCAGCAGGAAAGCTACCTACCTTAAATACTAACTGTAGGAACAACATAAAGTCAGGGAGCATTTTGCACAGACGCTGTGACCCTCTATTGCCAGGAACTAGATAACAGTCCATCACCTGTGACACACCCGTGACATGTGGGGGCAGTGGTGTCTGACTATCTGTAGCGCCCTGGAAAACCAGGTAGTTGAACATGTAGGCCCCCGCATAACACCCATCCCATGAAGGGTTAAATCAGCCGATCTGAAACCCTAGTCACCCCCTTCAGGGAAGGACGGACACACCAGTGGGCGGGACCAGGTGGTTAGGGAACGCCCACCTAGGGGTCTGGAGAGCCCGGGGCGGGAAAACAGTTAGATGAGATAAGCCTAGAGTCAAGTTCAGAGTGGAGTGGAGGACGCAAGCTCAGGCAGTCAAGGCCTGAAGTTCAAGTCTGGAGGTGCCAGGGTCGGAGCCCTGACACCTTGGCTAGGTGGCTGACGGTAGCCAGAGTCTGCAGGAGACGGGAAGACGGCAGCCGGAGATCCGAGGTGGACCGGGGCAGGGTTGGAGCTCACCGGTACCGACACCGGAGAACCGACCCGGAAACCGTGTGCACAGAGGGGGTACTTGGACCCTGAAGCCAGGACCAGCATCGACAGCCTAGCAGGATTTTAGGTCCTGTTCCAACCTAAGTCCCGAAAAGTAGACAACCACCCACACAGAGGGATAGGGCAACTGCTAGGGCCCGTAGATCCCAAGGGTCAGCATTAGACAGGCACGGCTCCCAACCAAAGAACCGGGAGCAGACTCCCGCGTTTCACACCGGGAAGTCCTACCTACAACACACTGAGTGCAGAGGAGAGAGATTTTGACTACCAACTCGGGTGTGGGATCAGATACACCCGTCTGCGGCAGCCGGCCACCATCCCCTTGGTTTACCACAGGACTTGTGTGCTTCATTCGACCATGAGTAACATCCCTGGCCCAGCCGGGTGTGCCGGTCCTTGCAATCACCATCCTCAGCACAAAGACATTGGACATTGGAGAGTGCGAGGTACTGAAGTAAAGGGAGGCGACTGAAGATAAGTGTGGCATAGTTTTAACACAATCTCATAGTGGTGATAACTGTAGCTGTTTAAGAAGAGAAGAGTCGCCGTAAGCTGATCGATTGCTGGGACTTGCCGGGTCTCGCTGTTTGAGGACATCGCAAAACCTGACGGCGCGCGACTTTCGCCTGTCATACGCTACATCAGCATTATGGAAGAGAAGAAAATCCACATGGTCACCTGCAACACATGCTACATGTTTACGGATCTGCCGCACAAGAAATTCAACTTCACCTGTCAAAAGTGCAAACTTGTTGCCCTCTTAGAGGAAAAGGTGCGGGGACTGGAAGAAAGAATAGCAACTTTGAAGCTAATTAAAGAACATGAGGACTTCTTGGACGAGGCAGAAGCAACAATTCAGGATATGGAAAGTGAGAAAAGCTTCAGAACACATACAGAGGCTGAAAAGTGGACACATGTGACCAAAAGAAGCCAGCGGATCAAGTGGTCGGCACCACCCACACAGCTTAGCAACAATATGAAGCCCTCATGCTGGAGAACGAAAATGGCACAGCTCAGGATGATACCGTCTCTACAGGAGAAGACACAGTATCATCAAAAGAAGTTACTTTGTCAACAAAAGCAGAAACAAAAGACACTCAAAAGCACTCAGGAGCAACAAGCAGTGCGTCCAGAAAGAAAAGAAGAGTGGTAGTTATGGGCGACTCACTACTAAGAGGCACGGAGGCAACTATCTGCAGGCCGGACATAACCGCACGAGAAGTATGCTGCCTCCCTGGAGCAAAAATCAAGGATGTGGCCAACAGGATACCAACTATCCTCGGATCCAAGGACGAATACCCGTTCCTATTGATACATGTAGGAACAAACGACACGGCAAGAAATGATCTGCCAACTATTTGTGAAGACTTTGAAATTCTGGGGAAGAAAATAAAGGAATGGAACGTACAGGTTGTTTTCTCATCAATCCTCCCAGTCGATGGCCATGGTGTCAGAAGATGGAATAGGATACTAGATTTGAACAACTGGCTACGACGGTGGTGCAGGCAGCAAGGATTTGGATTCTTAGACCATGGAGTGAATTACCTCTACGATGGACTTCTCGCAAGAGACGGGATACACCTCACAAAACCTGGGAAACACACGTTCGCCAGAAGGCTTGCCACACTCATCAGGAGGGCTTTAAACTAGAAGAAGAGGGGATGGGAGAAAAAACAGCAGACAAGAACATGCAGCAGAAGGACAAACTAATCAAGGATACTAGATGCCGTAAAGAGGACCCAAGACAGGGTACTAAGAAGGAAGCTGAGAAAAGGGGAGCAAAACTTCTTTCCTGCATGCTGACCAATGCAAGAAGCCTGACCAATAAGATGGAGGAACTGGAGCTGGTAATGTATGAGGAGAAATACGACATAGTAGGAATAACTGAGACATGGTTAGATGATAGTTATGACTGGGCGGCTAACCTGCAAGGATATGAATTGTTTAGGAGGGATCGTAAAAAAAGGAAAGGGGGTGGAGTCTGTCTATATATAAAGTCCAGTTTAAAGCCCAGACTAAGAGAAGATATTCAAGAGGGAAATGAAGAGGTGGAGTCTCTATGGGTGGAGATACAAGGAGGGAAAACTAATAAAATCCTCATAGGGGTTTGTTATAAGCCACCAAATATAACAGAAACCACTGAAAATGTATTATTGAAACAAATAGACAAAGCAGCAAATCACAATGAGGTGATTATTATGGGGGACTTCAATTACCCCGATATAGACTGGGAAACTGAAACCTGTGTATCTCAGAAAGGAAACCGGTTTCTGTCAGTAACTAAGGATAATTATCTGTCCCAACTTGTGCCGGGCCCAACTAGAGGGGCAGCCCTTCTGGACTTAATTTTAAGCAACAGGCCAGATAGAATAACAGACGTACGAGTGGATGGGCACCTAGGGAATAGTGACCACAATATAATACAATTCCACTTGTCCTTTAGTAAGGTGCCTTGGAGGGGGGTTACAAAAACGCTGAATTTCAGGAAAGCAAAGTTTGATCAACTTAGAGAAGACCTTCGCCAAATTGATTGGGACAATGTCCTCAAAAATGGGAGCACAGAAAATAAGTGGGAAATTTTTAAATCGGTATTAAACACCCACTGCGAGCTAGCCATACCATACAGAAATAAAAGGGCTAGGAACAGGAGAAAACCAATGTGGCTTAATAAGGATGTAAAAGGGGCAATGAATAATAAGAAAAAGGCATTTAAAAAGCTAAAACAAGAAGGCAGCGAGGAAGCATTAAAAATATATAGAGAAAAAAATAAAATGTGTAAAAAACAAATATATTTAGCAAAAGTAGAAACTGAGAGACTCATTGCTAAGGAAAGCAAAACAAATCCCAAACTATTCTTTAATTATATAAACAGAAAAAAGATTAAAATTGATGGTGTTGGCCCTTTAAAGAATAATGAGGGTAAAATCATAGAAAGCGATGTGGGAAAAGCAAATGTTTTAAATACTTTTTTCTCAACTGTGTTCACACAGGAAAAGCATATGCCAGGGGAAATGCAGAGTGATCATGTAAATGCCCCGTTAAGTATGACCTGCCTAACCCAGGAAGAAGTGCAGAACCGACTTAGTAACATTAAAATTGACAAATCACCAGGCCCTGATGGCATTCACCCTCGGGTATTAAGGGAGTTAAGTAATGTGATAGACAGGCCTCTATTCCTTTTATTTAAAGACTTTATAGAAACTGGGTCTGTTCCACTGGATTGGCGGCTAGCAAATGTGGTACCAATATTCAAAAAAGGGTGCAAAAGGGAACCTGGAAACTATAGGCCGGTAAGCTTAACATCTGTTGTGGGTAAAATGTTTGAAGGGTTTTTAAGGGATACTATTATGGAATGTCTCAATGTTAATAACTGTTTAACTCCATATCAACATGGATTTATGAAGGATCGCTCCTGTCAAACTAACCTGATCAGCTTCTATGAGGATGTAAGCTCTCACATGGACCGAGGAGAATCATTGGATGTCATTTATCTTGACTTCGGTAAAGCATTTGACACTGTCCCACATAAAAGACTGCTAAGTAAAATGAGAAAGCTTGGGCTTGGGGAAAATGTGTGTAGATGGGTAGGTAGCTGGCTTAGTGGTAGAAAACAAAGAGTGGTTATTAATGGTGCATACTCAGATTGGGCCAGGGTTACTAGTGGGGTGCCACAGGGGTCTGTATTGGGCCCCCTACTATTTAATATATTTATTAATGATCTGGTGGATGGTTTACAGAGTAAAATATCAGTATTTGCAGATGATACAAAACTATGTAAGGTAGTTAACACAAAGGAGGACAGTTTGCAACTACAGATGGACTTGAGTAAATTGGAGAATTGGGCTGAAAAATGGCAAATGAGGTTTAACACAGATAAGTGTAAGGTTATGCACATGGGAAGGAGAAACAGATGCTACGATTACTTACCAAATGGGAAACTGCTGGGGAAATCAGACATGGAAAAAGACTTAGGCATCTTAGTGAATAAGAATCTAAATTGGAGTGCCCAGTGTCAGGCAGCAGCCACCAAAGCAAATAGGGTGATGGGATGCATTAGAAGAGGTCTGGGGGCACGATATGAAAACATCATTCTCCCTCTGTACAAATCACTAGTCAGACCACACTTGGAGTATTGTGTGCAATTTTGGGCGCCGGTGCTGAAGAAAGACATTACTGAACTTGAAAGGGTTCAGAGGCGGGCTACTAAAATAATAAATGGAATGGGTGCATTACAATACACGGAAAGGTTATCAAAATTAGGTCTATTTACTCTAGAAAAGAGAAGACTTAGGGGAGACCTAATAAATATGTACAAATATATCAGAGGGCCATATAGAGATCTCTCCCATGATCTGTTTGTACCAAGGACTATGACAAGAACAAGGGGGCATTCTTTTCGATTGGAGGAAAGAAAATTCCTACATCAGCATAGAAGAGGGTTCTTCACGGTAAGAGCAGTGAGGCTCTGGAACTCTCTTCCTGAGGAAGTGGTGATGGCCAACTCACTGAATGAATTTAAGAGAGGAATGGATGCATTTCTTGTTAGCAAAAGTATAGAAGGTTATAAATAGCATAATCTTACAGGTAGATAGAAGAGCGACCAAGATTATTAGAGGAATGGGTGGGCTGCAATACCAAGACAGGTTATTAAACTTGGGGTTAGTTAGTTAGGAAAAACAAAGGCTTAGGGGGATCTAATCACAATGTATAAATATATGAGGGGACAGTACAGAGACCTTTCCAAAGATCTCTTTACACCTAGGCCTGCGACTGGAACACGGGGGCATCCGCTACGTCTTGAGGAAAGAATGTTTAATCATAATCACAGATGAGGACTCTTTACTGTACGATCAGTGAGACTATGGAGCTCTCTGCCGTATGATGTTGTATTGAGGGATTCACAAGTAAAATTTAAGCAGAGCCTGATCGCATTAATTGAAAAATATAATATTACCAGTTATGTATATTGGATTTTATGACAGGGTGTTGATCCAGGGAACTAGTCTGATTGCCGTATGTGGAGTCAGGAAGGAATTTTTTTCCCCATTGGAGCTTATTTGACACATTGGGGTTTTTTTGCCTTCCTCTGGATCAACATGTTAGGCTACGGGTTGAACTAGATGGACTTAGAGTCTCCCTTCAACCTTAAAAACTATGAAAACTATGAAAAGTACTATGAAAAGGCCCCAGGACCTCCATCCCTACCCGCTAAGGGGTTAACATCCAGCTGCCAGCCCAACGTCCCCGGGAGCCTCGCAATGGCAGCGGTGGTGCTACATCTCACCACACACTGTGGGTGGCATCACAGACATCTTACAAACAATCCCGTACAAATACACCCCCCTTTTATTCGGAGTGTCCGCGCGACCCCCGGGTTCGGAGGACCCCTCGAGCCGCACCGTAGATCCGGATCCGAGCAGCACCGGCTGCTGGCACTGGGGCGGCACATATCTGCTCCAGCAATTCTTTTGTTAGAAGAACCATGATAAGAGAAATTTATAAATTGAGCTTAAATTTGATCACTCCACAATTTAATCAATGATCACCATCATAGATTCAGTACTATACATACTGCACTTGCCCACTGCACTGGTCCATTGTCAAAACATTCATGCTACATGTGTTTTTTTCACACTTAGTTACATTTTTTAAGCAATTCCACAGCAGCACTACAGTCTATTTATTAATGCACAGATTACCCATCTTCTGACTAGTTCAACAGGGACACCAAACAACTAGAGAGATAACACCAGAGGGGACTCCTCCCTTTTGCTATGGTCTCTTTCTCTGTCAATCCTTGACTGACCATATTATCAGACGAATACCTTCAACCTCCACGACTGGAGGATGGAACCTAATGGGCTTTCTTTGTAATATAGAAGGTTACTGCCGGCAATCATCAACATCAATACACCATGTGCAGAATTATTAGGCAAGTTGTATTTTAGAGGATTTTTTTTTATTATTGATCAACAACTATGTTCTCAATCAACCCAAAAGACTCATAAATATCAAAGCTTAATATTTTTGGAAGTTGGAGTGTTTTTTTTTTAGATTTGGCTATCTTAGCAGGATATCTGTTTGTGCAGGTAACTATTACTGTGCAGAATTATTAGGCAACTTAATAAAAACCAAATACATTTCTATCTCACTTATTTATTTTCACCAGGCAAACCAATATAACTGCACAAAATTTAGAAATAAACATTTCTGACATGCAAAAACAAACCCCCCAAAAATTAGTGACCAATATAGCCACCTTTCTTTATGATGATACTCAACAGCCTACCATCCATAGATTCTGTCAGTTGCTTGATCTGTTTATGATCAGCAATGCGTGCAGCAGCCACCACAGCCTCCCAGACACTGTTCCGAGAGGAGTACTGTTTTCCCTCCCTGTAGATCTCACATTTTATGAGGTACCACAGGTTCTCTATGGGGTTCAGATCAGGTGAACAAGAGGGCAATGTCATTATTTTTTTATCTTTTAGACATTTACTGGCCAGCCACGCTGTGGAGTAGTTGGATGCATGTGATGGAGCATTGTCCTGCATGAAAATCATGTTTTTCTTGAACGATACCGACTTCTTCCTGTACCACTGCTTGAAGAAGTTGTCTTCCAGAAACTGGCAGTAGGTCTGGGAGTTGAGCTTCACTCCATCCTCAACCCGAAAAGGTACCACAAATTCATCTTTGATGATACCAGCCCATACCAGTACCCCACCTCCACCTTGCAGGCGTCTGAGTCGGAGTGGAGCTCTCTGCCCTTTACTGATCCAGCCTCTGGCCCATCCATCTGGCCCATCAAGAGTCACTCTCATTTCATCAGTCCATAAAACCTTTGAAAAATCAGTCTTAAGATATTTCTTGGCCCAGTCTTGATGTTTTATCTTACGTTTCTTGTTTGAAGGTAGTTGTTTTTCAGCCTTCCGCACCTTGGCTATGTCCCTGAGTATAGCACACCTTGTGCTTTTTGATTCACCAGTAACTTTGCAGTTCTAAAATATGGCCAAACTTGTGGTAAATGGCATCTTGGCAGCTTCACGCTTGATTTTCTTCAATTCATGGGCAGTTATTTTGCGCCTTTTTGCCCAACACGCTTCTTGCGACCTTGTTGGCTATTTGCATGAAACGCTTGATTGTTCGGTGATCACGCTTCAAAAGTTTGGCAATTTCAAGACTGCTGCATCCCTCTGCAAGATATCTCACAATTTTTGGACTATTCAGAGCCCGTCAAATCTATCTTCTGACCCATTTTGCCAAAGGAAAGGAAGTTGCCTAATAATTAAGCACACCTTATATAGGGTGTTGATGTCATTACACCACACCCTTCCTCATTACAGAGATGCACATCACCTGATTTACTTAATTGGTAGTTGGCTCTCAAGCCTATACAGCTTGGAGTAGGACAACATGTATACAAAGTATCATGTGATCAAAATACTCATTTGCCTAATAATTCTGCACACAGTGTACAATCCACTAATGTTACAATCCAAACTCAGAGACCAACGTTCAGTACAATGCTAAATCCACACTTACACACTGATCACATCAAATCACATGCACACAGTTCAAAAAGGCATAGGTAACTTTCACAGTTCTTTGAGAAGTCTATTTAATACAAAATAACTCACCCGGAATGGAGATACAACAAGCTTACAAAAAAAGTAAGGCAATATTGTAAAAATAAGCTTCTAAGCATATGCTGCAGCTTTCTCAGCATTACTCTTTCTAGAGGGTCCATGCTCAAACGAGATCAGGTTGGTATATCATCAGTCTGTTTCCTGTTCAGACACTATGATTTGTGAGCGAAATACACTCCTTCTATGACATTCGAACTCAAAATTAATAAGATTTTTTTACAAGCGCTCGGGAAATCATAACAGCACACAGGCTAGAATATGATGATTTCTTCATTGTTAGATCATTTGACAAGTTTATATAAGATTTCAGACAAATAATAAGGTCCCAATGAACTAAGCACCACTAAGAACATAAGGGGTATGATAGAAATGTGAAACTTCCCCGTCTATCAGTGTTAGTGTTACGGGGGGCTGTCTGATAATAAAACCTAAAGGAATGTCAGACAGTCAGGGTCCACCGTGCAAAGACTCTGCTGCAGACTATGGCAGAGGATAAGGGGTATATAAGTGTGCCACTGTAAAAAATAATAGCACAAGTGCAGAGTGCAATACCTCTGTTAAACTCACAGAGGAATATAATTAGAAAGTAAAGCAATTCCTCCCTTACTTGGAGGGTGTGTGGAATGATCTCTGTTAAAGATCACAGAGACAAAAGCAGTGAGTGGGAAATGGCACCTACCTAGGTCCATTCCTCTAGTGGTGCCAGGAGACGGACAGCAGCGTAAGCCGCACAAAGCTCCTACCTGCGTTTGCTCCACTAGTGTGCGAGGACACGAACCACTAGATATGGCACCTGCCTAGGTCCACTCTTCTAGTGGTGCAAAAGAGACGGACAGCAGCATAAACCGCACAAAGCTCCTACCTCTGGTCGGTCCCCTAGTGTGCGAGGATACGAACAACTGCCAGACGCAGTATAAGGAACGTTACCCTAGCGGCAACGTCCACCTACGAGTAGAATCACAAGGCCCAGCCGGACCATGTGCCTCAGGCACCTGCCTATGTCCGCTCCACTAAGAGGTAAGGATACGGACTGTAGCCGAAGCGGTAAGGTATAAGAACGCTACCCTGCCGGTAGCGCTCACCTAACATAGACAGAGAGATGCCTAGAGGGACGTGCACAGGGCGTCTACCCTCATGCATGAACCAAGAGGACTGAGCGCCGGGCGGCATGCGTCAGGGTCTTATATAGACTCTGTGGCTTATCCAAGATGGAGGACACCAGAGCCAATCCGCTGCCAGAATGACAGCAATGACGTCACGCTGGCCTATCACCGAGCAAAGCATCACAAGCACATGACCAGTAACCAATCGGCATAGAAGGTGTCAGAGACATGTGACCACGTGTCACAAGCACATGACAAGTGGCCAATCAGCTTAGAAGGTGTCAGAGACATGTGACCTCGTGTCAGCGATGATGTCACCCGCACATGTGCAATGGCTCCAAGATAGGACTTAGTCTCCAGCGCTTGCACATGTGCAGTAGCAAGAAATCCGGACATAGTCTCCAGAGCCACAGCAACCGTAACAGTACCTCCCCCTCAAGGGCCCCCCTCCTGGCGACGCAGGTAATCGGCAACTAAGTCAGGAGCATGGACAGCCTCCTCAGACTCCCAAGAGCGATGTTCCGGGCAATAGCCCTCCCAATCTATCAAGAAGAACCTGCGCCCTCTAACCATCTTAGAACCAACTATGGCTCGTACCTCATAGCTAGAGCGAGAGGAATCAGAGGCAGGAGAGTGCACTTCACGAGCGTGAGGTAAAATAGCCGGCTTTAGCAGTGAAACATGGAATTTGTCATGGATCCTAAGATGGACGGGTAACTTCAATTGGTAGACTACAGGATTTACCTGTCGAAGAACCTCATAAGGACCCAGGAAGCGAGGAGCAAATTTGACAGAGCTCACTCTAAGTTTCACGTGTTTTGCAGAGAGCCACACAAAATCCCCTGGAGAAAAGACAGGAGCCGGGTGACGAAACTGATCGGACACCGTCTTCATACGGTCCTTAGCTGCTTGGATCGACTCTTGAGTCCGATCCAAAAACTCTCTGGCATTAGTTGCCCAGTCGGCCACAAGAGGAGAAGGTGCAGCAGCGGGAAACGGTACCGGTACCCTAGGGTGTTGCCCATTATTGAGTACGAATGGTGTCTGCCCAGTGGCCTCAGCCAGCGAATTGTTAAGGGCGAATTCTGCCCAGGGTAGGAGGGAGGACCAGTTATCGTGGTTCTCAGCAACAAAGTGTCGAAGGTATATAATCGTGGATTGATTGGTACGCTCAACCAAACCATTGGTCTCCGGATGGTATGCCGAAGAGAGATTCAACTCAATTTGCAGAAGGCTACAAAGATCTCGCCAGAAACGGGAAGCAAATTGCGGGCCTCTATCACAAATGATACGATCTGGCATCCCGTGAAGCCTAAAGACATGCTTGAGGAATAGTTTGGCTAGTACCCTGGAAGACGGGATTCTCGATAATGGTACGAGATGAACCATCCGGGAGAATGGTCCGTAATGACCCACACAAATCTATGTCCCTGTGAACACGGAAGATCACCCACAAAGTCCATGCCTACAACCTCCCATGGTCTATCTGGCACTGGTAAAGGATGCAGGAGCCCAGACGGTCTCTGCCGTAATGGAGGGTTGCGAGCACACGAGTAGCAGGAACCGACATATCTCTTGACGTGGCTGGCTAAGTGTGGCCACCAACACCACCTCTCCAGTAACTCTCGTGTCCGCCTAATACCAAAATGCCCACCCACCTTTGAGGTGTGGGCCCACGACAGTATATCATTCTGTCGATCAGGCGGCACAAAGGTCTTGCCCGGTGGGATTTGGTCTAACGTCACAGGGGAGAGCGTGTGAAAAACCCTGGAGGGAAGGATGAGACGAGGTTCGTCAATCTCTTCCTGGGTAGAAACCATAGAGCGAGACAGAGCGTCTGCCTTGTTATTCTTACTCCCAGACAGATAGTTGATGGAGAAGTGAAAGCGGGAGAAAAACAAGGACCAGCGGGCTTGGCGAGGATTCAGACGCTGAGCGGTTTGTAAGTACGTCAGATTCTTATGGTCTGTATAGACCTGGAAAGGATGTTTCGCTCCTTCCAGCAAGTGACGCCACTCCTCCAAGGCTAATCTCAGGGCGAGCAGTTCCCTTTCCCCAATGGTATAGTTTCTCTCTGCCATTGAAAAGGTTTTAGCAAAGAAGAAACACGGCCTTTTTCTACCTGCACTGTTCTTTTGATACAAGACCGCACCTGCACCCACTTAAGAGGCATCAACCTCCAAGAGGAAGGGCTTATTCTCATCGGGTCTTTGAAGAACGGGAGCAGTTGAAAAGTGTCTTTTTACTGCCTCAAAAGCCTGGGATGTCTCAGTAGACCAGACTTTTGGATTAGCACCTTTCTTAGTCAAGGCCACCAAAGGGGCCACCAAAGTGGAGAAATGGGGTATGAACTGCCTGTAATAATTTATGAATCCTAAGAAGCGTTGCACCGCCTTTAAGGAATGAGGTTCGGACCATTCCAGGACAGCAGAGAGCTTTGCAGGATCCATAGCCAGACCCTCTTGTGAGATAATGTAGCCCAAAAAAGGTAAGGATGACTGCTCGAATACACATTTTTCGAGTTTAGCAAACAAAGAGTGCTCCCTTAAACGGGAAAGGACACGAACGACATCCTGACGATGAGTCTCCAGATCAGGAGAAAAAATCAGGATGTCGTCCAGATACACCACGACGGAGGATAACAGTAAATCCCTGAACACATCGTTTACGAAGTGCTGAAATACTGCGGGTGTATTACAGAAACCAAAAGGCATGACAAGGTATTCATAGTGACCGTCTCGGGTGTTAAAAGCGGTCTTCCATTCATCACCCTCTCGAATTCGTACCAAGTTATACGCACCCCGCAGATCCAACTTCGTAAAAACCTGAGCTCCCCTCAGTCTGTCAAAGAGCTCCGAAATTAAAGGTAACGGGTATTTGTTCTTTATTGTGATTGCGTTGAGACCCCTGTAATCTATGCAGGGACGCAAATCACCCTCTTTCTTCCGAACAAAGAAAAACTCAGCTCCCGCGGGAGAGACAGACTTACGAATGAACCCCTTCTCTAAACTCTCTCTTATATAGGCCGACATGGCCTCCGACTCAGGTATCGACAGGGGTAAACCCTGCCCTTAGGTGGAACCGAACCTGGGATAAGGTCTATGGCACAGTCATACGGCCTATGGGGTGGAAGAACCTCAGCACCCTGTTTGGAGAACACGTCAGCGAAATCCAAATAGGGTGTAGGTATGGGAGAGAGATCAGTTGATGCAACCGCAACGACCTTAGGTGGTAAGGGAAGACATCGGGACTTACATTTCGAACCCCAACTAATAATGCTGTCAGACTCCCAGTCAATGTGAGGAGCATGAGTCCGAAGCCATGGGAGACCCAGAAGGACATCGTCTATACCCTCAGGCAAAACAAGAAAAGAAATCTCCTCTATGTGACCCTGAGGCAGGGAAAGGCGCAAGGGAACTGTCCTCAATGTAATGGAGTCAGACAACATAGTCCCATTAACAACACGGACAGGAATAGGCGCCTCTAACATGATAGAGGGAATATTGTGTCTTTTTACAAATCCTGAGGACACAAAAGTCCCGTCAGCTCCGGAATCCACAAAAGCCATAATAGGCCATGTATTCTCAGAGAATGAGAGCTGACCTGGGATACTACACTTAGAGGGTGCAGAAGACGTCTCTAGTAACCCCCCCTCTAATGGTTACTAGGCCTGGGAGTTTCCCTGATGACTAGAACACTTGTTGGCATAGTGCCCAGCCTGATGACATACGTAACATATAGGAGGACCAGACTTGCGTAGTCTGGAGGACGTATGACCTAACTCCATAGGAGTGGGAGATATTTCAGATGCTGAGGAAGATGGTAGTGGACCCTCAACAACTGGAATAGCCCGATGCTTAGGGCGTGAGGAAGAGACCTCGAGTCTACGTTCCCTATGGCGTACGTCGATCCTCGTTGCTACTGTGATCAAGTCCTCCAGAGAAGCAGGGACCTCACGAGTAGCAAGGGCATCCTTGACATAGCCTGCCAACCCTCTCCAGAAGATAGGAATCAACACCTTCTCTGGCCAATCTAGTTCTGCCACCAGAGTTCTAAAAGCAATGGCATAAGAACTAGTGGATAACGAACCCTGAGATAGATCTAAGAGTCTCAGGGCCGCATCATGGGTAACCTGCGGACCCATGAATACCGCTTTAAGAGCATCAAGAAAGTCTTGATGTCTCAGAGTAACCCCATCAGAGCGCTCCCATAAGGGAGTCGCCCATTCTAAGGCTTTGTCCTGAAGTAAGGAGATGATAAAGCCTACTCTGGACCTCTCCGTAGAGAAGCGAGAAGAGTTGACCTCTAGGTGTATCTGACACTGACTAATGAAACCACGACATGATCTGGCATCGCCAGAATATCTGTTTGGCAGAGCAAGTCGAGGATCATGTGCAGATGTCACCATGGTCTGAGGTTTATCCTCTATACTCTTGAGCCGTGACTCAAGTACTTCTATGTAACGGTGTAACTGCTGATATTCTGCCATAACTGCCAGACCCTTGGCTCAGTCCTAATGTTACAGGGGGCTGTCTGATAATAAAACCTAAAGGAATGTCAGACAGTCAGGGTCCACCGTGCAAATACTCTGCTGCAGACTATGGCAGAGGATAAGGGGTATATAAGTGTGCCACAGTAAAAAATAATAGCACAAGTGCAGAGTGCAATACCTCTGTTAAACTCACAGAGGAATATAATTAGAAAATAAAGCAATTCCTCCCTTACTTGGAGGGTGTGTGGAGTGGTCTCTGTTAAAGATCACAGAGACAAAAGCAGTGAGTGGGAAATGGCACCTACCTAGGTCCGTTCCTCTAGTGGTGCCAGGAGACGGACAGCAGCGTAAGCCGCACAAAGCTCCTACCTGCGTTTGCTCCACTAGTGTGCGAGGACACGAACCACTAGATATGGCCCCTGCCTAGGTCCGCTCTTCTAGTGGTGCAAAAGAGACGGACAGCAGCATAAGCCGCACAAAGCTCCTACCTCTGTACGCTCCCCTAGTGTGCGAGGATACGAACAACTGACAGATGCAGTATAAGGAACGTTACCCTAGCGGCAACGTCCACCTACGAGTAGAATCACAAGGCCCAGCTGGACCATGTGCCTCAGGCACCTGCCTATGTCCGCTCCACTAAGAGGTAAGGATACGGACTGCAGCCGAAGCGGTAAGGTATAAGAACGCTACCCTGCCGGTAGCGCTCACCTAACATAGACAGAGAGATGCCTAGAGGGACGTGCACAGGGCATCTACCCTCATGCATGTGTCGCGGGTGGAGGAGTGGACGCTGCGCTCTCCCACTGCTCGGGACCGGCCGCTGCTGCTGCTGCGGCTGCCGCTGCTCGGTGGTGGCTCGAGCGGTGTCCCGGATCCCGGGGACTCGAACGGCGCTGCTCGCCCGTGAGTGAAAGGGGTGTGCTGGTGGTGGGGGAAGGAATTTGGTTATGGTCCGTGACGCCACCCACGGTTGTGGTGATTTTTGGTAACACCACCGCTGCTCTGTATGGGGATCCCGGGAGCGGTGACAGGGAGCAGCTGAGTTGTTAGTTCTCCCCTTCGTGGGTAGGGGTTGGTTGTCCCGGGGCCCAGTGATGGGGTGGAGGATGGGTGATGGCAGGCCGGGTGCGGGGCCTGGTGAGGTGCAGGGTCGCAGGGGCAGCGCTGTGCCGCACAGCACGGTGGTACTTACTCAGCCTGAGACGATGACACAGTTCTTGGTAAAACACACGGCTGGAAAGACGGTTCCCACGGACGGCTGCTGTTGCTTTTCCCCGGTAGTTAACGGTGACTGTCTCTTTCCCTGCACCTAGAACTTCTGTTGGTTCCAATGGGTTCCCACCGGTAACCCACTCCCCGGCTTGGATATGGGCCGGAGGAGCCCCTCTTTGCCCGCAGGTGCTGGCCCTGAGAAACTGGTGCCTTGGTGGTGGCGGTGTCTCTCTCATACGGTTGGACTGTTGCCTTCAATCGGGACTTAGTTGTTTGGAAACCCGGAGGTCCCCTTCACTGACGGATTTGGCAAATTCACGGCGACTCCAAGCCTTGCCGGGATCCGAAAGGCCCCTGCCAATGGTGCTGGCTTCTCCTTGTGTACCGGTCCGGTACCGCCGGGCCATCGCCCGTCCACGGTCCTTACGGCAACTCCGATAGGCCACTCCTGCAGACGGTCACCGCCGTCTGCTAACCTTGCTGTCTCTGTCCGGGGCACACACCCGGACGCTCTCAGATAGTTGCTCCACTACCACTTTACTCCTCACACTCTCCCGTCCAAAACTAATCTGGTCTCTTTTCCCGCCTCCAGGACTGTGATCTCCTCGGTGGGTGGGGCCAACCGCCTGGCCCACCCCCTGGTGTGAACATCAGCCTCTGGAGGAAGGCAACAAGGATTTTTGGGTCTAGCTTTGATGTGCCTAACCGGGGTGTAGGGTGTGGTGATGTCATTACCTGTGACCCCTGGCTTGTCCAGGGCGTCACACATGAACCAAAAGGACTGAGCGCCGGGCGGCGCGCGTCAGGGTCTTATATAGACTCTGTGCCTCATCCAAGATGGAGGACACCAGAGCCAATCCGCTGCCAGAATGACAGCAATGACGTCACGCTGGCCTATCACCGAGCAAAGCATCACAAGCACATGACCAGTAACTAATCGGCATAGAAGGTGTCAGAGACATGTGACCATGTGTCACAAGCACATGACCAGTGGCCAGTCAGCTTAGAAGGTGTCAGAGACATGTGACCTCGTGTCAGCCATGATGTCACCCGCACATGTGCAATGGCTCCAAGATAGGACTTAGTCTCCAGCGCTTGCACATGTGCAGTAGCAAGAAATCCGGACATAGTCTCCAGAGCCACAGCAACCGTAATAGTTAGCTGATACCTATGAAATCATAACTTATGAGACAAGATGGATACCATAAGAACAAAATGAATTCTGTTTCCTCATACACTGTGATTGAAAAGTAGTATCTGACCACATATGGCATACTGGTGTACTCAGGAGAAATTGCATAATAAACCATGAGGACCATTTTTTCCCTTAGCCCTTTAAAAATTAAAAACTTGGGACTAAAACAAGATTTTAGTGAAAAAACATTTTCTATACCACCTAATTTTACAAAATTCTGTGATGTTAATTTGCTCACTGCACCCCAGGTGAATTTATTGAAGGGGGTAGTTTGTAAAATGGCATGATTTATTGTGGGATCTGCTGTTCTTGCACCTCATATGGTTTGCCAATGTGACGTGGCACCCTTAAGCCATTCCAGCAAAATCTGAACTATATGCTGCTCCTTCACTTCTGAACTTTCCATTGTGCTTCAGAAGTACGGTAGTTTATGATCAGATATGGGGTACTGACGTCCACAAGAGAATTTGCGTAACAATCAGTATCAGCTGTATTGTCCCATTAGTCCTGTTGAAAATGAAATATTTTGGCTTGTAATAGAAAAAAATAGTAATTTTTAGTTTTCATGGACCAATGTTGTACAATTCAGTGTATCACCTAAAAGTTAAAATGCTCCTTACACCTCAAAATGAATTCCCTGCTCCCAGGGTCTCTTTCAATGGCAAAAAAATCTTTTCCAGCAAAAAGGAGCTCCAGAATTCTATGAAGCGAATCTTTCCTTCCAAGCACTGTTGTTTGCCCAAACAATAGTTTCCAAACACATATGGGGTATCAATGTACTCAGGAAAAAATAAACCCTACAATTTACTGTGGAAATTCATATGTTAATCGTCTAAAAATGTCAAAAATTAGGGCTGAAACAACATTTTGGTGGGAAAAAAGTAATTTTCATATTAATGTCCCAATGTTACAAGGTTCTGTAAACCACTTGTGGGTTTTAGATGCTCCACACACCCATAGGTGAATTCTTTGAAGGGTGTAGTTTCCAAAATAGGGTCAATTATGGGGGTTGCTCCTGTTTTGACACCTTAGCAGCTCTCCAAATTTGACGTGACATCCACAATCTATTTCAGCCAAAATTGTACTGAAAAATTCAAATAGCGCACTTACTTTTCTGAACCTTGGCATGTGTCCTAACAGTTGCTTCTATTTACATATAGAGTATCATCATGCTCAGGAGACATTGCACAACAAATTTGTATGGTCTAATTTTCCTGTTAGACTGGGTTCACATTTCCGTTAAAATGTATCAGTCACAATCCGCGGCTATGGTAAACAACGCAATCCATTTAGCGGATTCCGTTGTGTCCCATAGACTTGTATTAGTGGCGGATTGCGACTGATTACCTTGCGGTGCATCCTCTGCATTGCGGTCAGTCGTTTTTGGACTACATAAGCAAGAATGGTTGACCTTAGGGAGATCAACATCCAATACCGCGGAGACACCATCACGTGTTTCTCAACGCAGTGATTCTAGAGCAATGCCCCCTGGGAAATTTTCAAAACAAGAAAGCCTGCGGAGACACCATCACATGTTTCTCAACGCTGGCAGGAAACTAGCCAGGTCTTTCACTGGGAAGGAACAACCACGGGAAGGGGAGTCTCCAGTCAAGGAGACCACCTATGCCAAACATGGTATCCATCCACAGACAGCTGTTTCGGGGTATTTGCCCCTCATCAGTGTGGAGTAGGAAACTGGCTAGTGGGAGCATTGCCTAGTAGAAGACTACATAAGCAAGGATGGTTGACCTTAGGGAGATCAACATCCAACACCGCGGAGAGACCATCACGTGTTTCTCAACGCAGTGATTCTAGAGCAATGCCCCCTGGGAAATATTCAAAACAAGAAAGCCTGCAGAGACACCATCACATGTTTCTCAACGCTGGCAGGAAACTAGCCAGGTCTTTCACCGGGAAGGAACAACCACGGGAAGGACAGTCTCCAGGCAAATACCTCGAAACAGCTGTCTGTGGATGGATACCATGTTTGGCATAGGTGGTCTCCATGACTGGACTGTGGGTCCCCGGTTTAAGGTAGGGGACTTGATCTCATTGTCTTCCAGACATGTTCCTATGAAAGTTTCTTCTCCGAAATTTAAGCCAAGGTTTATTGGACCTTATAGAATTTCGAGGGTAATTAATCCTGTTTCTTTCCGTTTGGCTCTTCCAGAGACATTCAAGATTCACAATGTCTTTCATAAGTCTTTGTTGAAAAAATATGTTGTACCAGTAGAGCCCATGGCTGCACCTCCTGATCCTGTGTTGGTCGAAGGGGATTTGGAATATGTAGTGGAAAACATTTTGGATTCCCGTATTGCTAGAAAGAAGCTCCAGTATCTGGTCAAGTGGAAAGGTTATGGTCAGGAGGATAATTCTTGGGTGGTTGCTTCTGACATACATGCTGATCGCTTGATCCATGCTTTTCATCGAGCCCATCCTGACAAACTCGGGGGTTCCGGTGAGGGTTCAGTGACCCCTCCTCAAGGGGGGGGGGTACTGTTGTAAATACGTTTTCCAGTTTGGGGCTCCCTCTTGTGGTCAGTGCTGGCGGTGCAGTTGATTTGTGGAATGAAAGCCACACACCCATAGAGGACTGGCAATCAGGGTCAGAGAGGGACTATATAACTGAGTAGTTTTCTCTTGCCGGTGATCAATGGTCTCCTGTATGTTAAGGACATTCTGTAACCAGCTCTGCTTACTACCAGACCTCCTCTCAGATATCTGGTCTTTGTACCTCTGCTGTTTGTTTGCCACTTTCTTGTTGTTTTTCTGCTTTGATACTAATGCTTGATTCCTATTTTGTCTGTGTGGAGTTCTTGGTGGAATGGGATCATTCCCTGCTGGGAGTTTCTGTATACTTAGCTCCATGATTCGGCAAGGTATTATGTTTGTCATGCTTGGTATTAATTCAGTCCCTCAACTATATTAGTGTTTTTGGATCCCAGTAACTCAGAGTGCTGATACAGTGGGGGAGAGGTTGTGTGACTGCAGGATTTTTCCATATCAGAAGTGCTGGTATATATTAGGGTTTTTTTTACGGTTGCAGACAGTGCTCTTTCCTATCCTTTCCTATAAATATAGTTTGGGCCTCACCTTTGCTGAATCTGTCTTTTCTAGCTTTGTATTGTGTTTTTTCTATATCACCATAGCCTTTACATATGGGGGCTACAGATCTATCTTTGGGGACTGCTCCGAGGCAGATTAGCTTTCTTATATCTCTATCTGTGAGAATATTTAGTTCTCTGGTTGTGTTGAGATGACTAGGTCATCGTAGGCTTGTCCCACGGCTACTTCTAGTTGTGTGTCAGGATTAGGTCTGCAATCCGTTAAGGTTCCAGCCACTCTGTTACCATTTGGGATTTCGCATTTTTTGATTCTCCTCGATCCCTGAATCATAACAGGTAACAATGTTTTGAACTTCTGACTTTCAGGCTTCATATTCCACCATCAACTACAGATTTAAACTTGAAACTACCATCATTTTATAGACAATATAGACAATCATCATTACTATTTCATACATAAAATTGACTTGCAACTATTTAGCATATAATTATTTATGCAGATTCTTGTTATATCACTGCATTATTACTGTTTTGGTCCTAAAAAAAAAAATCAATTTTTTAATATTTTATTATTTTGTAAATTCACCTTTGATTTCAGCACTGACTGAATCCTCCTGGGCTTGCTTTTATCAGTTCCAAGGATGTCTCAGCTGAAATCTCATCCCAGGTCTCTTCTACACGTTCACAATGTTGGTGTATACTGGTCGACTCACTTGGATAAATATATGGCTTTTTCTTCAACTCTATCCACAATTGTTCAATTGGGTTGATGTCTTGGAACTTCAGGGGCCAGTCCAGCATCTCTACTTCAATATAGAAATTCAAGTTTGCTGAGTCCGCAGAGACAGAAAAAAAAAAGTTTGATTCTGGAGCCAAAAATGACCGAGTACAAAGAACCCTATACAAGTTTATGGGGATGAGATGTTCTGTGCTGTAAATTGGTCGTAGTAAGAGCTAGGAGGCTACAAAAGGAAGCAAAATGGATGTGAGAGCAGGATAGTTATACTTACTGTGTTACCCGAAAGATTCAGTCTCTTTTCTGGGCTTGCTTATTAAGCTTCATGAATATTCACTGCTTCCCTGTAACGCCTGCCTGGATCCACAGACTCAGATGGGCTGTAATGGGGAGGCTAGAGGGAAGCCACTCACCAAGCAGGACCCCCAGAACCCTGAAAGCCTTTAACCCCTCCACAGGGATTTGAAATTACACAGGGAACTGGAGATCACTACCTGTGGAAGGCTGCAGTCCGATGAGAGTAGTAGTCAGGCAGGGTCAAACCAGGAATTGCGGAACAGGGAGAGAATCGGCAGGCAATGACGTAGTCAGCAAACGTAGCAGAAGTCAAATCCATATCGGGCAGCGAGGTGCAGAAACAGTAGTCAGGAGGGTAGTCAGAAAACACGCAGAAGTCAACACACAGGAATCACCATCAGAATAGGACGTAACAGGAGCCAGGAAAATCAGAACTATCTCTGGCAGTGGTCATGTGACAGGAGGGGGAATAAGAAGGGTGTGGTGTCTTCCCATTGGCTGTGGCTGAACGCTGGCAACTTTAGCTGGAAGACACATGCCACCCACAGTCAGCCAGCGGTACTGCAAATCCCAAGCTAACCCAGCCCAGTGGATGATCGGAGCCTGCGCCCACTGCTGGCATCGACTCCTCTCCCATCACCAGCACCATCCACAGCAGGAACACGGCGTTGCCTGGCGATCGGAGCAGAAGTCGCTGCAGCAGACTCCGGCGGTGACGTCACATTCCCCCTCCCACCCTCTTTGCCAGCATCTGTGATTGGTTGCAGACTGCTATACATGCTCCCATCCTTTGTGTCAGCATCTCTAATGGGTTGAAGACAAGTTTTCTGTATTGTACTGTAAAGATAAACAAATTAATAATTTTTAAAAATGCCATTGGCTCCCACCCTATTTTGGATAACCAGCGCAGGTAAAACAAATGGCTATGGGCTGCCACCCCCAGTGGTCTGCTTTACCATGAGGGGATCCCAAGATATTTTATTTTAATAAATAATGGGGGTTGGTATTATCAGGCTGGGAAGAGCTATGGTTATTGTTCCCTCAGGTTTGACATAATCCACATGACATCCCTTGAAGATTTTGGCTCTATCACATCCAGAGGCTGCAGTGATGGAAAACACGACAGATCACTACTGCCTCCGGGACACATTGATGGCAGCAGGGAGCCTGGCTGTGAGAATCGAGGATGTCAGTGAGTTTACAGAGGTCAAAGCAAGGCTCCCACAGTATCAAGTGTGACCACCGGTGAACCTGCTGCCGGATTACCGGACTGCCAGATTGCGGGACATGGTGGCACAGCAGTCCGTTAATCCGGCAGTGTGTTCAACAGGTAAAAAAGTCTGTGTTAGGGTCCAAGACCCAAACACCCAATGTTTGGCACTACCCCGAAAGTTTCTAGTTTGAGCTCACTCATCCTCATCCATTTCCAATTTTCTACTGTCGACTTTTTGTACTTTTTTGCAAACTCGAGCCAATGCATATTAATACAAGATTGAAGTTGAGGCTTCTTCATCTTTTCTTAGGCCACCATTCCACACTTGTGTAATGTGCGTTGCACAGTGCTTGAATGGACATTTCTAATTTCACATGAGCCACCTCCACTGACGTGTTTGTCGAGCCAGAATTGATAGACGTTGTGATGAGCCGATTTGTTGTTACGCTAGGTGTGGGGAAATACTGAGTGAACGGAGAAAAGGGAGCAGAGGGAAGAGGGAAAGCCTGTGTTTAGGAGAGGGGGAGATGGTGACCCCTGATAATATCTTCCATTAGCCTCTGGGTCTCCTGCCGTCTCTAGATTGGTTTTGCACATGTGCGGCGAGCAGGATACCTGGCCCTGGATGACACTGAACTGGGCCCTAGGTAATGAATGGGTGGGATGAGCGCTAGTGAACCCCACTAAGTCCTAAAGAATCAAAAAAGGAACAAAACAAGAGCTTTATTAGCTAAAATTTATATTGAATTTTATTGTACAAAACTTTAAAAACATTGATGAAAAACATATATATATACAAATTAGAAAAATTCCCACTGTTAGTGAGGAGGTGATTGCAATAGCTAAATATTAGTGTACAGCAATCCCATGTATCTCAAATCTATATTAAATTACTGTAACAGCCAGAATTACAATCCATCATTAAATCCACTCTCACATCTGTAGAGGAATCAGCAGTATCGCCTATACTAAAAGTGGCAGTAATGGGATCACATGGAAAAATGTTTATAGCTGCTTACCCATCAAAACACAAGCCAAGCTCAGCCCCTCACAACCCCAACAGACCCCTTCCAATGCATGTTTCGTGTGCACAGTATGACACCTTCTTCAGGGAAGGTAAGGGAGAGGAATAGCAACATACGTTTCTCCAAATGATTACAATCCGAGTGCTTGCAATCAGGACCGTATAGAAACTAACTCTATCACTAGCAGTATACCAAGGGGAAATGCAGGTAAATAAAGACACCGAGGGTGAGGAATAATGATTAGATGCTGAAAGAAAAAAATCCCCTCAGGGTCCTAAAGGGGAAAGAGTAAACCGTAACAGAGAAGACAAACATAACTCCATTCATACCACAGAGGAAAGGATGGAATATCAAGGAAAAGTTTGTGCAGCCAAACGCAGCGACCTTCTGCAACCGGACACCACAGGGTTGTCTGTCAACCTTGACACAGCCGTGACTTCGTATCAGAACTTACTCCTCTATACACCATGACACTTGACCCAACGGAGACTGCCAGAGAATGCATTTAGTACTCTATTAACTAGGTTTATACGACGACGTCACTTGCAGGGGCGGCACAAGTTTCTTTTCTTCCGTACACATCTATTGTTCTTCTCTTTTTGCATTGCTGTTTCATGCCAGTAGCTGAAACTTTACATTGGATAATGTTAAAGTGAAATTCCTGGCTCTCACTTTGCTGTGTAAGCGTTGTCCACAATTTGTCTATTAAGGGATATTGTAAAATTGAAAAGGGATGACATTTCACATTGCATTGTTATTATGTCATAGGCTGCCATTGGTCAAGAAGGACTACTATTGTTCTTTCCTAACTTTGCTTAAGTTTACAAAACTTTTTTTGCCACATCACAGGCTATATTAGTTTAATATAGATTTACTGTCATTATCTATGCTGTCCAAAGGTACAGCTTATGCTTTTTGTGAGCCAGAGAAAAATGCAAGGCAATGATAAATGAAATAACTTGAAGGGAGAGACTTCCAGCCATGATCACGCAAGTTGTTTTTTATCACAGACGAAAGAAGTTTGAAAACATAAAGTGGATATATCACATGTGGCAGAGATGCCCAATAGATTAGAAGCCCACTGTTGCTTAAATACAACTTTTTGCTGTATATGAAAATAAAAGAAACTGAGGTAAAGGCTAACAAATATATTTGATTTTAATAAAAACATATAAGATAAGACCCTTTGCAATCTGTATCTGTCTGTGTTAAAATGGTTCAAAAAAATAAAAATAAATTAATTTAATAAAATTACTTTCAAATTATTCATTATATTTTAGGTAAAGGCCTCCAACATTTACTCTCATACTACTTTGATATAAAATACTCAGTATAAATATGCAATAGTTCATTTCAGAAAAGTTAATGGTCTTAGTTGACCTAAATTGCATCACTATAAGTATGTCATATATTCATTTGAGTAAACTCCCCGAAACACTGGCAGATATGTGGCGCCCTGGGCAAGCCAGGACGTCACAAGCACAACACCAACACACCCCACACTCCCGGTCAGGCACACCGAAGTCAGACAAAAACCCTTGTTGCCTCCCTCCAGGGGCTGATGTTCACACCAGGGGGTGGACCAGGCGGTTGGTCCCGCCCACCGAGGAGTTCACAGTCCTGGAGGCGGGAAAAGTAGAGAGTTGAGTTTTGGAAGTGAAAGTGAGAGGAAGGAAAGTGGTAGAGGAGCAGACAGAAGTGGTCCGGGTGTGTGGCCCGAACAGAACAGCAAGGTTGGCAGACGGTGGTTACCGTCTGCAGGAGAGGCCTATTGGAGCTAGCCGTAAGGACCGTGGACGGGCGGTGGCCCGGCGGTACCGGACCGGTACGCAAAGAGAAGCCAGCACCATCCGGCAAGGGCTTACGGACCCCGACAAGGCTAGGAGTCGCCGTGAATTTGTCAAATCCGTTAGCGAAGGGAACCTCCTGGGTTTCCCAGCAGCCAAGTCCCGACAGAAGGCAACCGTCCAACCGAGGGAGGGAAACACAGTCACCGCCAAGGCTAAAGTTCCCAGGGCCAGAGCCTGCGGGCAAAAAGGGCTCCTTCAGCAACCTTCAAGCTGGGGAGCGGGTTACCGGTGGGAACCCATTGGAACTGTACACACTACACAGGTGCAAGGAAAGGCAGTCACCATCAACCTGCCGGGAGGAGAAACACCGCAGCCGTCTGTGGGACCCGTCCATCCAGCCGTTTGCTTTACCGGAGACTCTGTGTACATCATTGGCTGAGTGAGTACCACAGTGCCGTGTGGCACAGCGCTGCCCCCGTGACCCTGCACCTCGCCAGGCCCCGTAACCCGCCTGCCATCCATCCCTACCCCATCACCGGGCCCCGGGACAACCAACCCCCCTACCCACGGAGGGGAGAACTAACATCCAGGCTGCTCCCTGTCATCGCTCCCGGGATCCCCGTCCAGAGCAGCGGTGGTGTCACCAATCTCACCACAACCGTGGGTGGCGTCACGGACAATCTCAAATCCCCACAATCAATCCCCACCCTTTTCACTCACGGGCGAGGAACACCGCTTGAGTCCCCGGGATCCGGCCCACCGCTCGAGCCACCACCGAGCAGCAGCCGCAGCAGCAGCCGGACCCGAGCAGTGGGAGAGCGCAGCGTCCCCTCCTCCGCCCGCGACAACTTGGCGTCACGAACAGGATTCGAACCTGTGCGGGGAGCGCCGCGGCCCCAACTCTCGCTCAGGTGATGCTGTTCTCCTTGCCCTATGTGCCCGGAGCTGCCTGGCTACTGCAGTACGATGGGAAACCTGATGCCTTGCAGGTTTTTCGGAAGAAGCTTAGTCCGCTACTGGAACTGTACCCCCTGACTGATAAGCAACGTGCAGCCCTGGTGCTGGGGCAGCTAACCGGCGCGGCTGAGCAAGAGGCGGAGACCTGGGCTGAGGGGGACCGGTCCTCTGTAGCCACCATTTTTGAGAAGCTGCAGACTGCCTTTGAGACCCGTACCGAGGCAGAGTTGCGGATGCAGTTCTACCAATGCCGGCAACGGCCCGCAGATAGCATTCGGGACTATGCCTTGCGCCTGCAAACCGCACTCCGCACACTAAAGCGGGTGGACACTATCAACAGTGCGGACAGTAACAAAATGTTAAGTGAGCAGTTTGTGCAGGGGATGAGGTCCTCAGAGGACCTCAAACAACTGCGGCTGTGGTCCCTAGAACACCCTGATGTAGACTTTGCCGTGTAAAAGGAACGCGCCATCAAAGCTCTGCAACCCCCCGCATCTGAAGCTCCTGAGCCAGCCCCGTGGCCGGTTGAGACTGCTCCCGTCGTGGTGGCCCCTACCCCACCAGCACCTCCAGCATCTGCAGCCCCAAGCGGAACGATGGAAGAACTCTCTGCTCAGGTTCGCCACATGGATGGTGACCTCGCTAAGATCCTCGCCGCACTCCAGCCTCCGACCAGATCCCAGGCCCCGGTGAAGATGCAGCTCACCGACAGCCCTGAGGACGTCCCCTGGATGCAGCGGAGAAGGGCCAATGACTCACGGTATGGACCCCCAATCTGTTACAGGTACAGCAAACCCGGCCACTACTCCCGACGGTGTCCATTAAACGAGCAACCCCTGGGGCCACGGGCCAATCCTCAAGAGTAGAACCCCATGGCCCCCCAGACTGGCGGGACCGGTACATCGGGGCCCGGCCCATCATCCCCGTGGCTGTGGACGGCATACCGGTGATGGCTCTCCTGGACACTGGATCACAGGTAACCACTATACCATACACACTGTATCAACGGTATTGGGGAAAAGACGAACTGGCTCCCCCAGACGCCAGTATGACACTGATTGCTGCTGATGGACTCCCATTGACCCAAGTGGGGTACAAACAAGTGGCCATGACTGTGGGACGAGCTGAACTGCAACACCAGGGTATGATTGTGATAATGAATGAACCCAGTGATCATAACCCGAAGGTAGTGCTAGGGACTAACGTGATGGAGCACTGTATGAGTGACGTGCTGACCCTACTGCAGCAGCTGGCCGCCACGGCGGCGGGGAGCCGACAGAGAGCTGTGCAGCGTGAGATCCGAGCCCTGATGTACCGCCAACATGTGAACTCGACAGGAGGAGAGATTGGTGGAGTGAGAGTGATGGATGTTGCCCCTTTGATTGTACCTCCCAGGAGCAAGATGATGATTTGGTGCAGGGCAGCAGTAGGGCCACAGGGGTGTGACTACCCCGCCATGATAGAACCCATGCCCTCTGAACACTGGCCCACAGTAATGGCCGCCCGAGGGGTGGTAGACGTGAAGAAAGGGAGAGTGCCCGTGAGGGTGCTGAACTGCAGGGAGGAAGAAGTCAGGCTTCCCCGGTACGCTACCCTTGCTAAGTTGCTCACTCTGGATCCTCACACCATCCATGAGGCCATTCCCCCAACCTCACCGCCTACTGCCAGCACTCACCCATCCCCAGGGGAGTTAGACGAGGGGTGTCGACAGCTACACGTAGGCACTGACGATACCCCTACACATCACAAAGAAGGGGTATACCAGGTGGTGCGGGAGTACGAGCGAGTTTTTAGCAAACACCCCCTAGACTTTGGGCAGATTAAAGGGGTCCAATACCATATCCCCACCGGTGAGCATCCCCCTATCAAAGAGAGGTACAGGCCTATTCCCCCTGCACACTACCAATGTGCCAAGGACATGTTGAGGAACATGAAGGAGGCAGGGGTTATTAGGGACAGCTGTAGTCCCTGGGCCGCCCCGTTGATACTGGTTAAGAAGAAGGATGGCACCATGCGGATGTGTGTGGATTACCGGAAAATTAACCAGATAACGCATAAGGACGCTTACCCTCTGCCACGCATTGAGGAATCCCTGGCTGCGCTGAGATCCGCTAACTACTTTTCCACCCTTGACCTCACCAATGGGTACTGGCAGGTGGCTGTGGCGCCAGAAGACCGAGAGAAGACTGCTTTTGCCACCCCTATGGGACTCTGCGAGTTTAATAGCTTGCCGTTCGGGCTGTTCAATGCCCCTGGAACCTTCCAACGGCTGATGGAATGCTGTATAGGGCATCTAAATTTCGAGACCGTCTTGTTGTACCTGAATGATGTGATTGTGTACTCTCAGACATATGAAGCCCACCTGGAGCACCTAGCCGAGGTGTTCGCGTCCCTTGCTAAATATGGGATGAAGTTGAAGCCCTCAAAGTGTCATCTGCTGAAACCCAGAGTGCAGTACCTAGGGCATGTGGTTGGTGCAGAGGGTGTCACCCCTGACCCCGAGAAAATCACCGCCATCCAGGACTGGCCGAGGCCGACCACGGTGAGGGAGGTGAGGCAGTTCTTGGGCCTGGTGGGGTATTACCGTCGCTTCATCAAGGGGTACACGAAGATGGCTGCCCCCATGCAAGATCTCCTCGTGGGACAGACCAAAGGTGGTAGACCCCTAGGAGCCCCACTGGTGTGGGAAGAAAGGCATGAGGAATCCTTCCGCCAGCTGAGAGCGGCCCTGACCGGAGAAGAAATCCTAGCGTACCCTGATTACAGCCACCCCTTCATCCTCTACACCGATGCCAGTAATGTAGGCTTAGGGGCAGTTCTATCCCAGGTCCAAGACGGAAAGGAAAAAGTGATTGCTTATGCTAGCCGAAAGCTCCGACCGACTGAGAGGAACCCTGAGAACTACAGCTCTTTCAAGCTTGAGCTCCTGGCACTGGTGTGGGCCATCACCGAGCGGTTCCGCCATTACCTGGCAGCAGCTAAGTTCACCGCTTTCACGGATAATAACCCGCTGACCCACCTGGACACAGCCAAGCTGGGCGTGTTGGAACAGCGGTGGGTGGCCAGGCTAACCAACTACGATTTCACCATCAAGTACAGGGCCGGCCGTGCCAACGTTAATGCCGATGCGCTCTCTCGGATGCCCCACCTCTCGGAAGAGGGGCCTGAGGATGATGACCTCGAAGAGATTGAGTTGCCCGCATTTCATCGGCCGCCAACTGAGAAGGTGCATGTCCATCAACAATGGGTAAACCTGGACCCGCTGCCCGGCCAGGAGTGGCAAGAAGCTCAGGACCAGGCACCCGCTGTCCGCCTAGTCAAGATCCTGGTGGAACAGGCGCTGCTGGGATAGAACCTGCTGCCCCAGCCGAAGTCCAGCGCCTGTGGCGAGAACGGACCCGGCTGTATCTACACCAGGGGAAGTTATACCGTGAGCTAATTAACCCAAAGACCCATGAGAAGATCCACCAGTTGGTGATTCCCCAAGCTAATGTGCCCACCGTCCTGCAAGCATACCATGATGGTGCTGGACACTTCGGATGGAAGAAACTAGAGATGCTGTTGAGAGAGCGGTTCTATTGGAGTGGAATGCGGGAATCTGTAGAGGCCTGGAGCCGAGAATGTGTCCCTTGCACGCTGAGAAGGAAAGACGAGGCCAGCCAGAAGGCGCCCCTACACACGATTGTTACACATCAACCGCTGGAGCTGGTTGCCCTGGACCATGTAAAGCTCACCCCCAGCCGAAGTGGGTACACCTACGCTCTAACCATTGTGGACCACTATTCAAGGTTCATGGTGGTTGTCCCAGTCAAGGACCTAACCGGCCGTACCGCCGCTAGAGCGTTCCAGGCTTATTTCTGCCGACCACATGGATACCCTGAGAAGGTGCTTACTGACCAAGGCCCGGCCTTTGAAGCGGAGGTATTCCAAGAATTTTGTCAGTTGTACGGCTGCAAGAAAATCCGGACCACACCTTACCATGCCCAAACCAACGGCATGTGTGAAAAGATGAACCACCTGGTCCTGGGCCTCCTTAAGACGTTGCCGCTAGAAGAGCGGAACCTGTGGCCGGAGAAGCTACCTGACCTGGTCGATATATACAACAATATCCCTTCCAGCTCAACGAAATGCACCCCAGCATACCTGATGAGGGCTCGCCCCGGCTGGCTACCGGTGGATCTGGACATGGGGTTGGAAGCCCCGGAAGCACTCCCTTCGACAGCTGAATGGGACACTCAGCGGAGGGTGCAGTACCGACAAATCCAGGAGTACGTTGAAAAGAACTTGAGTTGGAGTCGGGAACAGCAGGAGCAGCGCTTCAATCAGAAGGCGTCTGCTGGTCCTTTCCAGCCTGGAGATGTAGTGCTGAAGCGAAAAAGGAGGGCCCACAAGCTGGATGATCAGTGGAAGCAAACCCCATATGTCATACAGCCCACAGGATGGGAGAATGGGAAGGCTTACCAGATCAGTCGTGACCAAGGGGGAACTCTGGCCACGGTTTCCCGGGACCATCTAAAGAGGTGCCCACCAGCACAAAGGGGGACTTTGTGTGTTGAAAGTACCGTTTGAAAGTGTTAACCAATGATAAGTAAATAATTACTAAGAAGTTACCTGATTGAAACCTGATTGGAACCGGTCGTTGCCGGCAACTGGTCCCCGTTGGGACCCCTTGAAACCGATGCGTGGAAACTGCTACGGACAAGCCCGAGAACTGGCAGGGCAGCCACGAACTTGTGGTCTGTAAATAAAAATGTTGGCTTTACCGTTACCGCCTCCGGAGAGGCTGATTTGGAGGATGGGCCTGAAGGGAAGTGATGGCCCAGGCCCGCCACTACCGCAACCGGTGGCGATCCTCCGGGAGGTTTCAGGGGCTCCCCATGGACGTGGGTCCCCTGAAAGAGGACAGAACCCGCTTGGGTAACTTGTGCTGGACTGGGGTCAAGGGGTGCTGCCCATTTGCTTAGGCGCAGCATCAGGGCTAGGTTGCTTGGGTGGGAGAGAGCTGAAGCCGAAACCGTTTAGTAACGTTTAGGTACATATGCCTCCCGATGTGGGAAGAAGTTAATATACTTGTAATATGTTTTACCGTTTATCTTTTTCAGTTTGTGAAAATAAAACCGGTGATGGACGGGCAGCCCGCGGACGGTCTGCATTTTTACTAAGGGGGAATGTGGCGCCCTGGGCAAGCCAGGACGTCAAAAGCACAACACCAACACACCCCACACTCCCGGTCAGGCACACCGAAGTCAGACAAAAACCCTTGTTGCCTCCCTCCAGGGGCTGATGTTCACACCAGGGGGTGGGCCAGGCGGTTGGTCCCGCCCACCAAGGAGTTCACAGTCCTGGAGGTGGGAAAAGTAGAGAGTTGAGTTTTGGAAGTGAAAGTGAGAGGAAGGAAAGTGGTAGAGGAGCAGACAGATGTGGTGCGGGTGTGTGGCCCGGACGGAACAGCAAGGTTGGCAGACGGTGGTGACCGTCTGCAGGAGAGGCCTATTGGAGCTAGCCGTAAGGACCGTGGACGGGCGGTGGCCCGGCGGTACCGGACCGGTACGCAAAGAGAAGCCAGCACCATCCAGCAGGGGCTTACGGACCCCGACAAGGCTAGGAGTCGCCGTGAAATTGTCAAATCCGTTAGCGAAGGGAACCTCCTGGGTTTCCCAGCAGCCAAGTCCCGACAGAAGGCAACCGTCCAACCGAGAGAGGGAAACACAGTCACCGCCAAGGCTAAAGTTCCCAGGGCCAGAGCCTGCGGGCAAAAAGGGCTCCTTCAGCAACCTTCAAGCTGGGGAGCGGGTTACCAGTGGGAACCCATTGGAACCGTACACACTACACAGGTGCAGGGAAAGGCAGTCACCATCAACCTGCCGGGAGGAGAAACACCGCAGCCGTCTGTGGGACCCATCCATCCAGCCGTTTGCTGTAACCGGAGACTCTGTGTACATCATTGGCTGACTGGGTACCACCGTGCCGTGTGGCACAGCGCTGCCCCCGCGACCCTGCACCTCGCCAGGCCCCGTTACCCGCCTGCCATCCATCCCTACCCCATCACCGGGCCCCGGGACAACCAACCCCCCTACCCACGGAGGGGAGAACTAACATCCAGGCTGCTCCCTGTCATCGCTCCCGGGATCCCCGTCCAGAGCAGCGGTGGTGTCACCAATCTCACCACAACCGTGGGTGGCGTCACGGACAATCTCAAATCCCCACAATCAATCCCCACCCTTTTCACTCACGGGCGAGGAACACCACTCGAGTCCCCGGGATCCGGCCCACCGCTCGAGCCACCACCGAGCAGCAGCCGCAGCAGCAGCGGCCGGACCCGAGCAGTGGGAGAGCGCAGCGTCCCCTCCTCCGCCCGCGACAGATACAGACGGAAAATGGCCTCTGTGCAAGTGTCGTGGGCAGGGAGGCCGCTGCTGCGCTCTCGCTAACGCTCGGGTCCGGCGCTGCTGCGATGGCTGCTCGGTGGCTTAAGCGGTGGGCCGGATCTGGGGACTTGAGCGGCGCTCCTCGCCCGTGAGTGAAAGGGGTGGTTGGTTTGGGGAATTTAGTCCGTGACGCCACCCACGGGTCGTGGTAAGGATAGGCACCACCGCTGCTGATGACGGGGATCCCGGGAGCGATGGTAAGGAGCAGCTGGGATGTTGTTTTCCCCCTCCGTGGGTAGGGGTCGGTAGTCCCGGAGCCCGGTGATGTTATGACGGGGAGGCAGGGTTGGTGAGGTGCAGGGTTGCAGGGACAGCGCGGCGCGGTGCCGGATGGCACAGGTGTACTCAATCAGCAAGAAAGGTACAAAGTCCTCAGTAAACCAAACGGCTGGATGGACGGGTCCCGCAGCCGGCTGCAGTGTCTCTCCCCGGACAGGTGATGGCGGCTGTCTTTCCCTGCACCTTGATTTTCTCCTTCTGGCTACTATGGATTCCCAACGGTAGTCTGCTCCCCGGTGTATGGGTCCCGGAGGAGCCCGTTTGCCCGCAGGCGCTGGCCCTTGGGTCTCTAGCCTTAGGCGGTAGCTGTATACCCTCACGGTGTGGGCTGTTGCCTTCAATCGGGACTTTTGCTGTTGTGAAACCCCTGGGGTTCCAGTCACATTCGGATCTGACTATTGTCGGCGGCTCCAAGCCTGGTCGGGGTCCGATGGCCCTGCCTGTGTGTGCTGGCTTCACTTCGCTCCCCGGCAGTACCAGCGGGCCGTCGCCTGACCCCGGTCCTACGGTTCCGCATTGCTCCACCACTCCTGCAGATGGCCACCACCGTCTGCCAACCTTGCTGTCAGTCCCTGGGTCACAAACCCAGACACCCAAGTGCTTACTCCTCACTCCTCACTGCTCAACACTGAACTCCCACTTTTCTCGCCTCCAGGCCTGTGAACTCCTCGGTGGGTGGGGTCAACTGCTTGGCTCCGCCCCACCTGGTGTGGACATCAGACACTGGAGGGAGGCAGGCAACAAGGGTTTTTGTTTGGCTGGTGTCCCTGTCTAATGGGGGTGGGGGGTGTTTGTATGTTATCTGTGACGACCTGGCTAGGCCAGGGCGCCACACAAGAGCAATATATGAGTCCTTGCAGCCCAAGAGCGCATCAAAATGCACAATTCCACCTGCTTTGGAGGTACAAATGGGCCCCCTATCCTCTTCGGCCCCTGGTGATTGCCCAATGATATGTCCGCCCCTGTCCCCAATCTAGAACAATAGAAAAAACACATATTTCTAGCCATCTAATTAAATATAAATAAAAATGGAGAACTTAAAGGGTGTCTGTCAACCCAAAAATTCTTTAAAGCCTGCTTTACACACTTCAATAAATCTTTCAATCCGTCGTCGGGGTCAAGTTGTAAGTGACGCACATCCGGCATCGTTCGTGAGGTATTTGCGTGTGAAACCTACATGCGATCGATATTGAACGAAAATACGGTGATCGCATACACGTCGTTTATTCCTCATACATTGGACGTTTAGTAGTACGAAACTAGTCAATTGTAACGTGTGACATCCCTCATACGATTTTGATGTCTGAGGCTATGTGCGCAGGTGTGCGCTCTGCACCGCAGCTTAACAAAAGGTCTGCTTCAGAGCGCAGCTGAAAAGCTGCGTTCTGAAGCGCCTCACAATGTCTGTCATTCACTAATCTCTGTCAGTCCGTCACTATCTCTGTCCCTCTCTCTCTGTCCATGTCAGTCTATCCCCCTCTCTCATATACTCACCGATCCCCGATCCCCGGCGCTGCACGGCGTTCACACTGCTGAGGCGGCTTTTACTGTTTTGAAAAAGCCGGCCGCCCATTAGACAATCTCGTATTCCCTGCTTACCCCGCCCACCGGCGCCTATGATTGGTTACAGTGAGACACGCCCCCATGCTGAGTGACAGGTGTCACACTGCACCCAATCACAGCAGCCGGTGGGCGTGTCTATACTGTGTAGTGAAATAAATAATTAAATAATTAAAAAAAACGGCGTGCGGTTCCCCCCAATTTTAAAACCAGCCAGATAAAGCCATACGGCTGAAGGCTGGTATTCTCAGGATGGGGAGCTCCACGTTATGGGGAGCCCCCCAGCCTAAGAATATCAGCCAACAGCCGCCCAGAATTGCCGCATACATTAGATGCGACAGTTCTGGGACGGTACCCGGCTCTTCCCGATTTGCCCTGGTGCGTTAGCAAATCGGGGTAATAAGGAGTTATTGGCAGCCCATAGCTGCCAATAAGTCCTAGATTAATCATGTCAGGCGTCTATGAGACACCCTCCATGATTAATCTGTAAATTACAGTAAATAAACACACACGCCCGAAAAAATCATTTATTGGAAATAAAAAACACACACACATTCCCTGGTTCACCACTTTAATCAGCCCCAAAAAGCCCTCCTTGTCCGGCGTAATCCAGGATGGTCCAGCGTCGCATCCAGCGCTGCTGCATGGAGGTGACCGGAGCTGCAGCACACACCGCCGCTCCGGTCACCTCCACGCAGCTAATGAAGACAGCCGCGCGATCAGCTGCTGTCACTGAGGTTACCCGCTGTCACTGGATCCAGCGGTGGCCGCGGGTAACCTCAGTGACAGATCAGCTGATCGCGCTACTCACCTCAGTTGCTGACTGGAGCTGACCGGAGTGGCGGTGAGTAGCGCGATCAGCTGAGCTGTCACTGAGGTTACCCGCGGCCACCGCTGGATCCAGTGACAGCGGGTAACCTCAGTGACAGCTCAGCTGATCGCGCGGCTGTCTTCATTACCTGCGTGGAGGTGACCGGAGCGGCTGTGTGTGCTGCTGCTCCGGTCACCTCCATGCAGCAGCGCTGGATGCGACGCTGCATCATCCTGGATTACGCCGGACAAGGAGGGCTTTTTGGGGCTGATTAAAGTGGTGAACCAGGGAATGTGTGTGTGTTTTTTATTTCCAATAAAGGATTTTTTTCGGGCGTGTGTGTTTATTTACTGTAATTTACAGATTAATCATGGAGGGTGTCTCATAGACGCCTGATATGATTAATCTAGGACTTATTGGCAGCTATGGGCTGCCAATAACTCCTTATTACCCCGATTTGCCAACGCATCAGGGCAAATCGGGAAGAGCCGGGTACTGTCCCAGAACTGTCGCATATAATGTATGCGGCAATTCTGGGTGGCTGTTGGCTGATATTGTTAGGCTGGGGGGCTCCCCATAACGTGGAGCTCCCCATCCTGAGAATACCAGCCTTCAGCCGTATGGCTTTATCTGGCTGGTATTAAAATTGGGGGGGACCGCACGCCGTTTTTTTTAATTATTTAATTATTTATTTCACTACACAGTATAGACACGCCCACCGGCTGCTGTGATTGGGTGCAGTGTGACACCTGTCACTCAGCGTGGGGGCGTGTCTCACTGTAACCAATCATAGGCGCCGGTGGGCGGGGAAAGCAGGGAATACGAGATTGTTTAATGGGCGGCCGGCTTTTTCAAAACAGTAAAAGCCGCCGCAGCAGTGTGAACGCCGTGCAGCGCCGGGGATCGGGGATCGGTGAGTATGAGAGAGGGCTGCTCAATTCACTTACTCAGGAGATTAGCGGTCACCGGTGAGTCCTTCACTGGTGACCGCTAATCGGGACGCGGCACAGACAGAGCCGCAGCATGACAATGAAGTCGGGTGAGGTTCACCCGAGTTCATTCTGACAGTGCGGCTCTGTCTGTGTCTGCTGTCATCTGCCATTCAGCTCTGCTACATGGCTGTCTGTGGCTGCTGTCAGCGGCCATGTAGCAGAGCTGAACGGCAGATGACAGTAAAAACGCATCCCTACACATTACACACGCTTGGCAAGTCAATAAATTAAAAAAAAAAAAGGTGCCCAATGCATACGTCACAGAACACATGATCTAAAGGATCGCACACAAAATTGATCAATTTAACATAGACTACCAACGCTCATGTGACAGCAAATGAACGACCTACGTGCAATCTCATTAGATCGCATATGCGACCTGGGCGTGTCACATCGCATACGAGATCGCATACCTAATTGTAAGGTGTAAAGCTGGCTTTAGACAAACTATACAGTGATATGGGGGAACTTCACCATTTGAAAAATTTTACATGTTACTGGTACAGTGTGTAAATAATGTTTAATCCATAAGCAAATGAAGAGGATTCAGAGTCATTGGCATGGCCATGAGTTGGGTCCATCGTTATTCCCCCTCATTTTCTGCCTTGGGGACTTCCCTAGCTTGTGATGGAGAGTGTTTACTCCTATAGCCAATGCATTCCACATGTGTGTGCATGCAACTGATACTGGATGAGCCGCCTACGTGCGCTCACAGTGGCTGAGTGCAGTCTCCTTTCTGGATACTCCCTTCTGATGCCACTTGTATATACCAAAAAGTGTAGTGAGCAACTTCCAGAGAGAACAGATTGCAAGCTTTTATCTGCTAGCTGATACCCAACATTATCATAAACCAAGTTAATTGATTCTTTTAAATTTTATCAATGTACTAAATTGCAGTGGCCAAAGCCATCAATGATTAGATAGCACAGCACATGATTTGTTTCTGTCTATCCACTTTAATTAACTGTTCTGGGACAGAAGAAAGAATATGGCTGCACTATGGCTCCAATTCATCAAAACTGGCATTGTTCACAATTTTCTTAATAAGGGTTAGGCGGGCTTTGCACACTGCGACATTGCAGGCCGATGCTGCGATGCCGAGTGCGATAGTGCCCGCCCCCGTCGCAGCAGCGATATGTGGTGATAGCTGGCGTAGCGAAAGTTATCGCTACGCCAGCTTCACACACACACTCACCTGCCGTGCGACGTCCCTGTGGCCGGCGACCCGCCTCCTTGTTAAGGGGGCGGGTCGTGCGGCGTCCCTGCGATGTCACACGGCAGGCGGCCAATCAGAGCGGAGGGGCGGAGATGAGCAGGATGTAAACATCCTGCCCACCTCCTTCCTTCCGCATATCCTACGGAAGCCGCAGTGAGGCCGGTAGGAGACGTTCCTCGCTCCTGCGACTTCACACACAGCGATGTGTGCTGCCGCAGGAGCGAGGAACAACATCGGACCATTGCGTCAGCGTAATTATGGATTACGCCGACGCTGTACCGATGATACGATTACGACGCTTTTGCGCTCGTTAATCGTATCATCCAGCCTTTACACACTGCGATGTCGCCTGCGATGCCGGAAGTGCGTCATTTTCAATTTGACCCCACCGACATCGCACCTGCGATGTCGCAGTGTGCAAAGTGCCCCTTAGTGTTGGAGTGAGATGTGCCTAATTCATTAAGAAAGGTACACAAATGCTTCTTTTGAAATGCTTTTAATGTTTTCTCATAGCAACAATAACAGATACAGTCCGTCCAACATTTTGGCCTCAATTTAGGCCTTTATCAAGGATTAGTTATCTAAAAAAGTACAAATGATCTGGGGATAATCCGATGAAGGACAAAAATGTCTGTAGTAGCCGGCTAGCAGTGTTAGCAAAGCCCAAGTGTATCTGATCAGGTCCTATAATGGCTGGTAAATGGCCGGGGGTACTGGGAGAAAGCCCAGGTAAAGACCTTGTGTGGACCTGCACTAACGGCGTCCACCCGTGCCATCAGTGCAGGTCCACATAAAGTTCATGCCTGGGCTTTTACCCAGTACCCCCTACCATTTTTCAGCCATTATGGGACCTGATCAGATCCATTTGGGCTTTCCTAACTCTGCTAGCCGGCAGTACAGACTTTCTTGTCCTTCATGGGAGTATTCCCCGCTTATTTGTACTACCTTAGATAAATAATCCTTGCGAAAGGCCTAAATTTAAGCCGAAACATTGGATGGACAGTGTCTGTTATTTTTGCCATGAGAATAAATTAAAAACATTTAAAAAAAAAGCATTTTTCTACCTTTCATTATACCTAGAGTGCCAGAACCTTATGTATATTTTTGGACTGATCACTTGACTCTTGAGCACCTCCGAATAGGTAGTTGAGCCAAACTTTTCCATATATCAAGTAATTTATTAAGAGCTGCATGCCTCTTTCAAAATCATGAGCATCTGAAGGTGTTGAGTGATTTGTCAGAAATCTCCAATTATAAATTAGATGAGCTGTGACTAGGAATGATCGAATACCTCAAATATTTGGCTTCGCAAATATTTGACGAATAGGTCGCCGCTATTCGACTATTCGCGAATATTCGATGCGCAATGTAAGTCTATGGGAAACCTGAATAACAACTATTCGGAACTATTCGGGCTTCCCATAGACTTACGTTGCGCATCGAATATTCGCATAGCGGCGACCTATTCGTCGGATATTCGCGAAGCTGAATATTTGAGGTATTCGATCATTCCTAGCTGTGACGTCATGTCTCCATTGAAATTGTTGTGAAAATCTGAACAATCACAATATGTTTGTACAAGTCTATGATCCGCTATAAATTTGCAACTTTTCAAAGCGATTTATGTAATTGTTATGATAAATTGGGGCCTATGTCCATGTGCATGTTAAAGGTCTGTTCTGTCGGAGCAAAATAAATTGGCTGATGACTAGAGTTGAGCGCGGTTCGCGGTTCGAGGTTCTCCAGTTCGAGGCTCGAGTGATTTTGAAGGCTGTTCTAGATCGAACTAGAACTCGAGCTTTTTGCAAAAGCTCGATAGTTCTAGATACGTTCGAGAACGGTTCTAGCAGCAAAAAAAACAACTAATTCCTAGCTGGCTTTCCGCTGTAATAGTGTAAGTCACTCTGTGACACACTATTATGACATTTCAGTGTATAGTGTGCGGGAACAGCGATCGCCATTTTTTTTTCCCTTGTCTTCCTTCCCTAAGCGCGCGCGTGTAGTGGGGAGGGCCAGCATGTCAGCCAATCCCAAACACACACACAGCTAAGTGGACTTTTAGCCAGAGAAGCAACGGCATGTGTGATAGGATGTCCATGTCACATGTCCCTGCATTATAAAAATGGACATTTTCCTCCAGCACGCCATTATCTGCCTTCTGCGTCCTTGGTGTCAGACATCACTGGCGCAGCTCCATCCTGAGTCCTATCGCCGATACTGCTGTATGCGCTCCATACACAGCGCTGGACAGCTTAGGGATAGCACTTTCTATCAGTCCTTTTAAGGGCTCATACTGGCAGGGTCAGAGCCATAGGTGACAGGTCCTGAAAACAGAGTTTAACAGCTACACAAGATGACAGCGTCTGTGTAGCTAAGGTTAGGGATTTCCTCGCTGCATTTACCCATTAGGAGGGATAGAAAGGCAGGCTTCCATTCTTCTACCCAGAGACCCACAACCCTGCCACTGTACCCTCCTGCCCTTTGCACTCTCCAACTCATTGTTACTAAGCCATTATACTAGCAAACACTGAGTGTACCTAGTGGCATCCTAAACGTGGCTATTGGACTTCTGTATAGTCCCACTAGTGCAAAGATATTTGCAGCACCTCTGCCTGCATTGCACACTCAAACTCATTGTTACTAAGCCATTATACTAGCAAACACTGAGTGAACCTAGTGGCATCCTAAACGTGGCTATTGGACTTCTGTATAGTCCCACTAGGGCAAAGATATTTGCAGCACCTCTACCTGCATTGCACACTCAAACTCATTGTAGCTAAGCCATTATACTAGCAAACACTGAGGGAACTTAGTGGCATCCTAAACGTGGCTATTGGACTTCTGTATAGTCCCACTAGTGCAAAGATATTTGCAGCACGTCTGCCTGCATTGCACACTCAAACTCATTGTAGCTAAGCCATTATACTAGCAAACACTGAGTGTACCTAGTGGCATCCTAAACGTGGCTATTGGACTTCTGTATAGTCCCACTAGTGCAAAGATATTTGCAGCACCTCTGCCTGCATTGCACACTCAAACTCATTGTAGCTAAGCCATTATACTAGCAAACACTGAGGGAACTTAGTGGCATCCTAAACGTGGCTATTGGACTTCTGTATAGTCCCACTAGTGCAAAGATATTTGCAGCACGTCTGCCTGCATTGCACACTCAAACTCATTGTAGCTAAGCCATTATACTAGCAAACACTGAGTGTACCTAGTGGCATCCTAAATGTGGCTATTGGACTTCTGTATAGTCCCACTAGTGCAAAAATATTTGCAGCACCTCTGCCTGCATTGCACACTCCAACTCATTGTTACTAAGCCATTATACTAGCAAACACTGAGTGAACTTAGTGGCATCCTAAACGTGGCTATTGGACTTCTGTATAGTCCCACTAGTGCAAAGATATTTGCAGCACCTCTACCTGCATTGCACACTCAAACTCATTGTAGCTAAGCCATTATACTAGCAAACACTGAGTGAACCTAGTGTCATCCTAAACGTGGCTATTGGACTTCTGTATAGTCCCACTAGTGCAAAGATATTTGCAGCACGTCTGCCTTCATTGCACACTCAAACTCATTGTAGCTAAGCCATTATACTAGCAAACACTGAGTGTACCTAGTGTCATCCTAAACGTGACTATTGGACTTCTGTATAGTCCCAGTAGTGCAAAGATATTTGCAGCACCTCTGCCTGAATTGCACACTCCAACTCATTGTTACTAAGCCATTATACTAGCAAACACTGAGTGTACCTAGTGGCATCCTAAACGTGGCTATTGGACTTCTGTATAGTCCCACTAGTGCAAAGATATTTGCAGCACCTCTATCTGCATTGCACACTCAAACTCATTGTAGCTAAGCCATTATACTAGCAAACACTGAGTGTACCTAGTGGCATCCTAAACGTGGCTATTGGACTTCTGTATAGTCCCACTAGTGCAACGATATTTGCAGCACCTCTGAATGCATTGCACACTCCAACTCATTGTTACTAAGCCATTATACTAGCAAACACTGAGTGAAATTAGTGGCATCCTAAACGTGGCTATTGGACTTCTGTATTGTCCCACTAGTGCAAAGATATTTGCAGCACCTCTACCTGCATTGCACACTCAAACTCATTGTAGCTAAGCCATTATACTAGCAAACACTGAGTGAACCTAGTATCATCCTAAACGTGGCTATTGGACTTCTGTATAGTCCCACTAGTGCAAAGATATTTGCAGCACCTCTGCCTGCATTGCACACTCCAACTCATTGTTACTAAGCCATTATACTAGCAAACACTGAGTGTACCTAGTGGCATCCTAAACATGGCTATTGGACTCCTGTATAGTCCCACTAGTGCAAAGATATTTGCAGCACCTCTGCCTGCATTGCACACTCCAACTCATTGTTACTAAGCCATTATACTAGCAAACACTGAGTGTACCTAGCGGCATCCTAACGTGGCTATTGGACTTCTGTATAGTCCCACTATTGAAAAGATATTTGCAGCACGTCTGCCTTCATTGCACACTCAAACTCATTGTAGCTAAGCCATTATACTAGCAAACACTGAGTGAACCTAGTGTCATCCTAAACGTGACTATTGGACTTCTGTATAGTCCCACTAGTGCAAAGATATTTGCAGCACGTCTGCCTGCATTGCACACTCAAACTCATTGTAGCTAAGCCATTATACTAGCAAACACTGCTGCCACTTTAAGGGCCGTAGTTGCATTGTCAGTGATAATTATTGTTGTTTATTCTGCTGTTAATAAAGATAGACCACCGCTGTAATCTACACCACCTCTCAATTTTTACTACCACATTTTAAGTGCACAATCTTGTCGCAATCAAAATGAGTGGCAAAATGACAGATGCTGGTGGAAAGGGTAAGAGGCGTGTTGGAAAAGGAAAAAAAGGGTTTGTCCGTGGTGAAGGTGGCAAAGCTCCATTAACATCTGCTGAAGATAGACCATCTTCCAGCAAAAGTAAGATGTCTACTACTTACCGTGGACAATCCGATGTGCTCCCTTTTTTACGGACACAGACAACTGGAACAAAGGTAGATGATGGCCAAAAAAGGAAAATGCTTGAATGGATCTCAAGTGGTCCAACAAGTGTCCTTTCTGCCACCTCAACTACCGCATCCAAAAAACACCAGTCCTCTGAGTTGTCATCTCAATCAAACTTGCTTTCTCCCAGCTCTGAAGTCTCCATCCGCCCTGCACAGTATGGTGGAACTGAGATGGCTGAGTCTGCAGAGCTGTTCAGTCACACTATAGCCTGGGAATCAGAGGTCTGCTCCCAAGCTACAGTGAGTACAGACCAGGAAATGGTCTGCAGTGATGCCCAGAACCTTTGTGACTCTGATTCAGGCCGTGAGGACCAAGTTTCTGAGCATAATGTTGACCCTTTTTCACCAACTGTAACACCTGTTGTTATAGACAATGAGGAACATACTGATGACGATGAGACGCAGATACCAGATTGGGATGACAACTTAAATATTCGGTCAGGGCAAGAAGAGGCTCGGTCTGAGGGTGAGGGGAATGCAAACACAACAATTGATGAGGAAGTTCTAGATCCCACCTACTGTCAACCCACAGTCAGGCACTCGAGGAGGTCAACAGAGGTGGTGGAGGAGGATGCAACTGATGACGAAGTTACCTTGCACCTTCCTGGACAGAGTCGGAGTACTGGTAGCACATCTACAACTGCATCCTCAGCCACCACTCTGCCTCTGAGCACTAGTCGGGGTGGATCAACAGGTCGCATGCCCTCTAAGCCTTGCCTAGCCTGGTCCTTTTTTGACATAGCAAAAGATCGCCCAAATTATGTGATCTGTAAAATTTGTCATGGTTCTCTTAGTAGAGGTCAAAACCTCAGCAGTTTGACAACTTCTTCCATGAATCGTCACATGAATAAATATCATATGTCCCGGTGGGAAGCTCACCGTGCTGCAATGCGGCCTAGCGGAGCGAACCATCCACCGCCGGCCCCTTCCAGTGCATCCGCGCGCTCTTCATCTTCTAGGACTGTGGGGACAGCTGTCACACCTGGTTTTCCACGCACAACTTCCACCACTGTAACCGCAACAGGCAGTTTGCTTGGTAAGTCGTCAGTTGGTTTGGAAGGGGAAACAAGTGCGTGTGTACAGCTCTCTCAGACATTGATAGCACCAACGTTGGATGAAGGCGACATCATGTCTCCACCTGCACTTTCCTCACAAAGCTGCATTTTTCCAGGGACACCCTACTCAACACTGTCTACACACAGCAGCCAGATCTCTGTCCCTCAGATGTAGACAAATAAAAGGCCATTTCCTGCGACCCATGACAAAGCTAAGAGGTTGACTTTATCCCTCTGTAAGCTGTTGGCTACCGAAATGCTGCCTTTCTGCCTGGTGGACACACAGGATTTTAGAGACCTTATGTCTGTCGCTGTGCCCCAGTACCAGATGCCCAGTCGCCACTACTTCTTTAAGAAAGGTGTGCCCGCGCTACACCAGCATGTCGCACACAACATCACCGCTTCCTTGAGAAACTCTGTGTGTCAACGGGTGCATTTCACCACCAATACTTGGACCAGTAAGCATGGACAGGGACGTTACATGTCGCTGACTGGGCACTGGGTAACTATGGTGATAGATGGTGAAGGGTCTGCTGCACAAGTCTTGCCGTCCCCACGACTTGTGTGTCAATCCTCTGTCTGTCCAAGTTCCGCCACTGCTTCTGCCTCCTCCACCTCATCTGTGTCCTCCACTTCCGCCCCAAGCCTGCCTGGTCAGGCCACCAGCGTTCTCACTGCGCAGAAGGAATCACACACCCCTCATTACTATGCTGGCAGCAGAGCGCAACGGCATAAGGCGGTCTTTAGCTTGACATGTCTTGGGAATAAGAGTCACACAGCTGAAAAGTTGTGGTCAGCTCTTCGGTCCGAGTTTAATAAATGGTTGTCTCCACTCAACCTGCAGCCTGGTAAGGCCGTGTGCGACAATGCTGCAAACCTGGGTGCGGCCCTTCGCCTGGGCAAGGTGACACACGTGCCTTGTATGGCTCACGTGTTGAACCTTGTTGTCCAGCATTTCTTAACACACTATCCCGGCCTACATGGCCTTCTGACCAGGGCACGAAAACTGTCTGCTCACTTCCGCCGTTCAACCGCCGCAGCTGAGCGACTTGCATCGCTCCAGAAGTCTTTTGGCCTGCCGGTTCATCGCCTGAAATGCGATGTGCCGACACGCTGGAATTCGACTCTCCACATGTTACAGCGACTGTGGCAGCACCGTCGAGCCCTGGTGCAATACGTCATGACGTATAGCCTGGGCCAACGAGATGCAGAGGTGGGGCAGATCACCCTGATGGAGTGGTCTCAGATCAAGGACCTATGCACCCTTCTGCAGAGTTTCGACATGGCAACGAATATGTTTAGCGCTGACAATGCCATTATCAGCATGACAATTCCAGTCATTTACATGCTGGAGCACACGCTAAACACTACTCGGAGTCAGGGGGTGGGACAACAGGAAAGGGAGGAACTACAGGAGGATTCATATGCGCAAGACACAACAACATCACCAAGGTCCAGACGTTCATCATCACCAAGGCGGCAGCCATGGGACCATAGGGAACAGGGATCAACAAGGGCGCATGGTAGCAGGCGAGATGATGAGGAAGGTGAAGGAGAACATGAAGAAATGGAGGACGAACTGTCCATGGACATGGAAGACTCATCGGATGAGGGAGACCTTGGTCAAATTTCAGTTGAAAGAGGTTGGGGGGAGATGTCAGAGGAAGAAAGAACGGTTAGCACCTCTATGCCACAAACACAGCGTGGACTTGGTCCGCATGGCCGCGCAAGACACATGAGTGCCTTCTTGCTGCACTACCTCCAACATGACCCTCGTATTGTCAAAATTAGAAGTGATGATGACTACTGGCTTGCCACACTATTGGATCCCCGGTACAAGTCCAAATTTTGTGACATAATTCCAGCCATAGAAAGGGACGCACATATGCAGGAGTATCAGCAGAAGCTGTTACTCGATCTTAGCTCGGCTTTTCCACCAAACAACCGTGCAGGTGCAGGGAGTGAATCTCCCAGTTGTAACTTGACAAACATGGGATGGTCTCGTCATCTTCAACAGTCTACCCGTACCAGTAGCACCGTATCTGGTGCTGGTAACAGCAATTTTATGGAATCTTTTCATAATTTTTTTAGACCGTCCTTTGCAAGGCCACCAGAGACAACAGGTCTGACACATAGTCAACGGCTGGAGAGGATGATACAGGAGTATCTCCAAATGAACATCGATGCCATGACTTTGCAAATGGAGCCTTGCTCATTTTGGGCTTCAAATCTTGAAAAATGGCCAGAGCTCTCAACTTACGCCTTGGAGATTTTGTCATGTCCAGCTGCCAGCGTTGTCTCTGAACGTGTCTTCAGTGCTGCTGGGTGTGTGCTGACAGATAAGCGCACGCGTCTGTCCAGTGACAATGTGGACATACTGACGTTCATCAAAATGAATAAGTCATGGATCCACAAGGAATTTACTACCCCTGTGTCATCCTGGGGAGAGTAAATGCTTGTGGATTTGGAATGTGCTTGATGCAAATCAAAACATCCTGTTTGCAACTAGGACACAAGTGCTGCCACTTATGGGGTGTCTGTGTGGCCCAATTTTTGGAAAAAAAAGGGAGACTCTGCTTGGAGTAACCCTTGATTGCTGTGTTTTTTTAAAATGATCCAAGATGAACAGAGCTGGGATCAGGAAAGACTTTGCTACCTACCCCGGTGTCATCCTGGGGACGGTTAATTATGGCGTATTTTTGAATGTGCTTGATGCAAATCTAGCTGTGAAGTGTACAACTGGGGCACAACTGCTGCCACTGAAAAGGTGGGTGTGTGTGGGGCCCAATTTTTGGAAAAAAAGGGAGACTCCGCTTGGAGTAACCCTTGCTTACAGTGTTTTTAAAAAGGAGCCAAGATTAACAGAGCTGGGATCCGGAAAGACTTAGCTACCTACCCCGGTGTCATCCTGGGGACAGTTAAGGATGGCGTATTTTTGAATGTGCTTGATGCAAATCTAGCTTTGAAGTGTACAACTGGGGCACAACTGCTGCCACTGAAGGGGTTAGTGTCTGTGTGGCCCAATTTTTGGAAAAAAGGGAGACTCCGCTTGGAGTAACCCTTGCTTGCTGTGTTTTTTAAAAGGAGCCAAGATGAACAAGTCATGGTTCAGCAAAGACTTTGCTACCTACCCCGGTGTCATCCTGCGGACGGTTAAGAATGGCGTATTTTTGAATGTGCTTGATGCAAATCTAGCTGTGAAGTGTACAACTGGAGCACAACTGCTGCCACTGAAAAGGTGGGTGTGTGTGGGGCCCAATTTTTGGAAAAAAGGGAGACTCCGCTTGGAGTAACCCTTGCTTACAGTGTTTTTAAAAAGGAGCCAAGATAAACAGAGCTGGGATCCGGAAAGACTTAGCTACCTACCCCGGTGTCATCCTGGGGACAGTTAAGGATGGCATATTTTTGAATGTGCTTGATGCAAATCTAGCTGTGAAGTGTACAACTGGGGCACAACTGCTGCCACTGAAGGGGTTAGTGTCTGTGTGGCCCAATTTTTGGAAAAAAGGGAGACTCCGCTTAGAGTAACCCTTGCTTACAGTGTTTTTTAAAAGGAGCCAAGATGAACAAGTCATGGTTGAGCAAAGACTTTGCTACCTACCCCGGTGTCATCCTGCGGACGGTTAAGAATGGCGTATTTTTGAATGTGCTTGATGCAAATCTAGCTGTGAAGTGTACAACTGGGGCACAACTGCTGCCACTGAAAAGGTGGGTGTGTGTGGGGCCCAATTTTTGGAAAAAAGGGAGACTCTGCTTGGAGTAACCCTTGCTTACAGTGTTTTTAAAAAGGAGCCAAGATAAACAGAGCTGGGATCCGGAAAGACTTAGCTACTTACCCCGGTGTCATCCTGGGGACAGTTAAGGATGGCGTATTTTTGAATGTGCTTGATGCAAATCTAGCTGTGAAGTGTACAACTGGGGCACAACTGCTGCCACTGAAAAGGTGGGTGTGTGTGGGGCCCAATTTTTGGAAAAAAGGGAGACTCCGCTTGGAGTAACCCTTGCTTGCTGTGTTTTTTTAAAATGATCCAAGATGAACAGAGCTGGGATCAGGAAAGACTTAGCTACCTACCCCGGTGTCATCCTGGGGACAGTTAAGGATGGCGTATTTTTGAATGTGCTTGATGCAAATCCAGCTGTGAAGTGTACAACTGGGGCACAACTGCTGCCACTGAAGGGGTTAGTGTCTGTGTGGCCCAATTTTTGGAAAAAAGGGAGACTCCGCTTAGAGTAACCCTTGCTTACAGTGTTTTTTAAAAGGAGCCAAGATGAACAAGTCATGGTTGAGCAAAGACTTTGCTACCTACCCCGGTGTCATCCTGCGGACGGTTAAGAATGGCGTATTTTTGAATGTGCTTGATGCAAATCTAGCTGTGAAGTGTACAACTGGGGCACAACTGCTGCCACTGAAAAGGTGGGTGTGTGTGGGGCCCAATTTTTGGAAAAAAGGGAGACTGCTTGGAGTAACCCTTGCTTACAGTGTTTTTAAAAAGGAGCCAAGATAAACAGAGCTGGGATCAGGAAAGACTTAGCTACCTACCCCGGTGTCATCCTGGAGACAGTTAAGGATGGCGTATTTTTGAATGTACTTGATGCAAATCTAGCTGTGAAGTGTACAACTGGGGCACAACTGCTGCCACTGAAGGGGTTAGTGTCTGTGTGGCCCAATTTTTGGAAAAAAGGGAGACTCCGCTTAGAGTAACCCTTGCTTACAGTGTTTTTTAAAAGGAGCCAAGATGAACAAGTCATGGTTGAGCAAAGACTTTGCTACCAACCCCGGTGTCATCCTGCGGACGGTTAAGAATGGCGTATTTTTGAATGTGCTTGATGCAAATCTAGCTGTGAAGTGTACAACTGGGGCACAACTGCTGCCACTGAAAAGGTGGGTGTGTGTGGGGCCCAATTTTTGGAAAAAAGGGAGACTCTGCTTGGAGTAACCCTTGCTTACAGTGTTTTTAAAAAGGAGCCAAGATAAACAGAGCTGGGATCAGGAAAGACTTAGCTACCTACCCCGGTGTCATCCTGGAGACAGTTAAGGATGGCGTATTTTTGAATGTACTTGATGCAAATCTAGCTGTGAAGTGTACAACTGGGGCACAACTGCTGCCACTGAAGGGGTTAGTGTCTGTGTGGCCCAATTTTTGGAAAAAAGGGAGACTCCGCTTGGAGTAACCCTTGCTTGCTGTGTTTTTTAAAAAGAGCCAAGATGAACAAGTCATGGTTCAGCAAAGACTTTGCTACCTACCCCGGTGTCATCCTGCGGACGGTTAAGAATGGCGTATTTTTGAATGTGCTTGATGCAAATCTAGCTGTGAAGTGTACAACTGGGGCACAACTGCTGCCACTGAATGGGTGGGTGTGTGTGTGGCCCAATTTTTGGAAAAAAGGGAGACTCCGCTTGGAGTCACCTTGCGGTGTTTTATATGATTTTAGAAGGGCGTGCCATGCCTATATCTTTGTGTCCTCCTCTTTTTCCTTGTCCTGCTCTTTTATTTTCGCATGAGTATATGTCCTTGTCACTTTCCCATGTGTTTGTGTTGTGTTGTGAGTTGTTTGTCACCTTTTGGACACCTTTGAGGGTGTTTTCTTGGTGTTTTTATGTGTTTGTGAATGCCTGCCATTGTTTCCTATGCGGTTCGAGTTCGGTTCGTCGAACGTTCGACAAACCGAACTCGAACGGGACCTCCGTTCGACGAACCGACCTCGAGCCGAATCGGGACCGGTTCGCGCATCTCTACTGATGACTCCCTTTTGGCTTTTAACGGCTGACTTTTCTTCTACTAATTTATTCCCTCCAAGCATGATAGATATGATGTAAAATTTAAAGATGAAATCAAAGTGTGTCGTAGAGTTTTTTTTTAGGAATTTAATATTATTTATATTTTCTGTTTAGTTGTCTTCAGTCGAGAGGAATTCTTATGTGGGGCACTCCAGGTTCTTTCACCTGCATGCCCCCTGACTGCTGTGCCCTGTTTAGGATAATAAATGGTTATCCTAAAGGAGTCCTCCTCCCCTATGATGCGTTTTCCCTCCTACTTCAGCCTCCTAAATTCCCTGCTTATTCCTGTTCCAGCCTCTCCTCCTTGTGAGACCCGGAGCGCATCTCTGCTGGTGAGAGATGTCTGATCCCCTTGCTGCGGCCATCCAGGATAGACTCAGGAGTAGAGTTGAGCGCGGTTCGCGGTTCAAGGTTCTCCAGTTCTAGGCTCGAGTGATTTTGGGGCCTGTTCTAGATCGAACTAGAACTCGAGCTTTTTGCAAAAGCTCGATAGTTCTAGAAACGTTCGAGAACGGTTCTAGCAGCAAAAAAACAGCTAATTCCTAGCTTGGTTTCCGCTGTAATAGTGTAAGTCACTCTGTGACTCACACTATTATGACATTTCAGTGTATAGTGTGCGTGAACAGCGCCTTCAGATCACTGCTGTTTGTATAATGGCGATCGCCATTTTTTTTTTTTTCCTTGTCTTCCTTCCCTAAGCGCGCGCGTCTTGTGGGGCGGGCCAGCATGTCAGCCAATCCCAGACACACACACAGCTAAGTGGACTTTTAGCCAGAGAAGCAACGGCATGTGTGATAGGATGTCCATGTCACATGTCCCTGCATTATAAAACCGGACATTTTCCTCCAGGACGCCATTATCTCTTCTGCGTCCTTGGTGTCAGACATCACTGGCGCAGCTCCGTCCTGAGTCCTATCGCTGATACAGCTGTATGCGCTCCATACACAGCGCTGGACAGCATAGGGATAGCACTTTCCATCAGTCCTTTTAAGGGCTCATACCGGCAGGGTCAGAGCCATAGGTGACAGGTCCTGAAAACAGCGACAGCGTCTGTGTAGCTAAGGTCAGGGATTTCGTCGCTGCATTTCCCCATTAGGAGGGAATAGAAAGGCAGGCTTCCTTTCCTCTACCCAGAACCCCACAATCCTGGCACTGTACCCTCCTGTCCTCTGCACACTCCAACTCATTATAACTAAGCCATTATACTAGCAAACACTCAGTGTACCTAGTGGCATCCTAAACGTGGCTATTGGACTTTGCTATAGTCCCACTAGTGCAAAGACATTTACAGCACCTCTACCTGCATTGCACACTCCAACTCATTATAACTAAGCCATTATACTAGCAAACACTCAGTGTACCTAGTGGCATCCTAAACGTGGCTATTGGACTTTTGTCTAGTCACACTAGTGGAAAGATATTTGCAGCACCTCTGCCTGCATTGCACACTCAAACTCTTTTTAACTAAGCCATTATACTAGCAAACAGTCAGTGTACCTAGTGGCATCCTAAACGTGGCTATTGGACTTTTGTGTAGTCACACTAGTGGAAAGATATTTGCAGCACGTCTGTCTGCATTGCACACTCCAACTCATTATAACTAAGCCATTATACTAGCAAACACTCAGTGTACCTAGTGGCATCCTAAACGTGGCTATTGGACTTTTGTCTAGTCACACTAGTGCAAAGACATTTGCAGCACCTCTACCTGCATTGCACACTCCAACTCATTATAACTAAGCCATTATACTAGCAAACACTCAGTGTACCTAGTGGCATCCTAAACGTGGCTATTGGACTTTTGTCTAGTCACACTAGTGCAAAGACATTTGCAGCACCTCTACCTGCATTGCACACTCCAACTCATTATAACTAAGCCATTATACTAGCAAACACTCAGTGTACCTAGTGGCATCCTAAACGTGGCTATTGGACTTTGCTATAGTCCCACTAGTGCAAAGACATTTGCAGCACCTCTACCTGCATTGCACACTCCAACTCATTATAACTAAGCCATTATACTAGCAAACACTCAGTGTACCTAGTGGCATCCTAAACGTGGCTATTGGACTTTGCTATAGTCCCACTAGTGCAAAGACATTTGCAGCACCTCTGCCTGCATTGCACACTCCAACTCATTATAACTAAGCCATTATACTAGCAAACACTCAGTGTACCTAGTGGCATCCTAAACGTGGCTATTGGACTTTGCTATAGTCCCACTAGTGCAAAGACATTTGCAGCACCTCTGCCTGCATTGCACACTCCAACTCATTATAACTAAGCCATTATACTAGCAAACACTCAGTGTACCTAGTGGCAACCTAAATGTGGCTATTGGACTTTGCTATAGTCCCACTAGTGCAAAGACATTTGCAGCACCTCTGCCTGCATTGCACACTCCAACTCATTATAACTAAGCCATTATACTAGCAAACACTCAGTGTACCTAGTGGCATCCTAAACGTGGCTATTGGACTTTGCTATAGTCCCACTAGTGCAAAGACATTTGCAGCACCTCTGCCTGCATTGCACACTCCAACTCATTATAACTAAGCCATTATACTAGCAAACACTCAGTGTACCTAGTGGCATCCTAAACGTGGCTATTGGACTTTGCTATAGTCCCACTAGTGCAAAGACATTTGCAGCACCTCTGCCTGCATTGCACACTCCAACTCATTATAACTAAGCCATTATACTAGCAAACACTCAGTGTACCTAGTGGCATCCTAAACGTGGCTATTGGACTTTTGTCTAGTCACACTAGTGCAAAGACATTTGCAGCACCTCTACCTGCATTGCACACTCCAACTCATTATAACTAAGCCATTATACTAGCAAACACTCAGTGTACCTAGTGGCATCCTAAACGTGGCTATTGGACTTTGCTATAGTCCCACTAGTGCAAAGACATTTGCAGCACCTCTGCCTGCATTGCACACTCCAACTCATTATAACTAAGCCATTATACTAGCAAACACTCAGTGTACCTAGTGGCATCCTAAACGTGGCTATTGGACTTTTGTCTAGTCACACTAGTGCAAAGACATTTGCAGCACCTCTACCTGCATTGCGCACTCCAACTCATTATAACTAAGCCATTATACTAGCAAACACTCAGTGTACCTAGTGGCATCCTAAACGTGGCTATTGGACTTTGCTATAGTCCCACTAGTGCAAAGACATTTGCAGCACCTCTGCCTGCATTGCACACTCCAACTCATTATAACTAAGCCATTATACTAGCAAACACTCAGTGTACCTAGTGGCATCCTAAACGTGGCTATTGGACTTTGCTATAGTCCCACTAGTGCAAAGACATTTGCAGCACCTCTGCCTGCATTGCACACTCCAACTCATTATAACTAAGCCACTATACTAGCAAACACTCAGTGTACCTAGTGGCATCCTAAACGTGGCTATTGGACTTTGCTATAGTCCCACTAGTGCAAAGACATTTGCAGCACCTCTGCCTGCATTGCACACTCCAACTCATTATAACTAAGCCATTTTACTAGCAAACACTCAGTGTACCTAGTGGCATCCTAAACGTGGCTATTGGACTTTGCTATAGTCCCACTAGTGCAAAGACATTTGCAGCACCTCTGCCTGCATTGCACACTCCAACTCATTATAACTAAGCCATTATACTAGCAAACACTCAGTGTACCTAGTGGCATCCTAAACGTGGCTATTGGACTTTGCTATAGTCCCACTAGTGCAAAGACATTTGCAGCACCTCTGCCTGCATTGCACACTCCAACTCATTATAACTAAGCCATTATACTAGCAAACACTCAGTGTACCTAGTGGCATCCTAAACGTGGCTATTGGACTTTTGTGTAGTCACACTAGTGGAAAGATATTTGCAGCACGTCTGCCTGCATTGCACACTCAAACTCTATTTAACTAAGCCATTATACTAGCAAACACTCAGTGTACCTAGTGGCATCCTAAACGTGGCTATTGGACTTTTGTGTAGTCACACTAGTGGAAAGATGTTTGCAGCACGTCTGCCTGCATTGCACACTCCAACTCATTATAACTAAGCCATTATACTAGCAAACACTCAGTGTACCTAGTGGCATCCTAAACGTGGCTATTGGACTTTGCTATAGTCCCACTAGTGCAAAGACATTTGCAGCACCTCTGCCTGCATTGCACACTCCAACTCATTATAACTAAGCCATTATACTAGCAAACACTCAGTGTACTTAGTGGCATCCTAAACGTGGCTATTGGACTTTGCTATAGTCCCACTAGTGCAAAGACATTTGCATCACCTCTGCCTGCATTGCACACTCCAACTCATTATAACTAAGCCATTATACTAGCAAACACTCAGTGTACCTAGTGGCATCCTAAACGTGGCTATTGGACTTTGCTATGGTCCCACTAGTGCAAAGACATTTGCAGCACCTCTGCCTGCATTGCACACTCCAACTCATTATAACTAAGCCATTATACTAGCAAACACTCAGTGTACCTAGTGGCATCCTAAACGTGGCTATTGGACTTTTGTCTAGTCAGACTAGTGCAAAGACATTTGCAGCACCTCTACCTGCATTGCACACTCCAACTCATTATAACTAAGCCATTATACTAGCAATTTTTGCTGCCAGTTTAAGGGCCGTAGTTGCATTGTCAGGGATATTTATTCTTTATTATTCTGCTGTTAATAAAGCTAGACCACCACTGCAATCTACACCACCTCTCAATTTTTACTACCACATTTTCAGTGCACAATCTTGTCGTAATCAACATGAGTGGCAAAATGACAGATGCTGGTGGAAAGGGGAAGAGGCGTGGTGGAAAAGTAAAAAAGGTTTTGTCCGTGGGGAAGGTGGCAAAGCTCCATTATCATCTGCTGAAGATAGACCATCTACCAGCAAAAGTAAGATGTCTACTACTTACCGTGGACAATCCGATGTGCTCCCTTTTTTACGGACACGAACAACAGGAACAAAGGTAGATGATGGCCAAAAAAGGAAAATGCTTGAATGGATCTCAAGTGGTCCAACAAGTTCCCTCTCAGCCACTTCAAGTACCGCATCCAAAAACCATCAGTCCTCTGAGTTGTCATCCCAATCAAACTTGCTTTCTCCCAGCTCTGAAGTCTCCATCAGCCCTGCACAGTATGGTGGAACTGAGATGGCTGAGTCTGCAGAGCTGTTCAGTCACACTATAGCTTGGGAATCAGAGGTCTGCTCCCAAGCTACAGTGAGTACAGAACAGGAAATGGTCTGCAGTGATGCCCAGAACCTTTGTGACTCTGATTCAGGCTGTGAGGACCAAGTTTCTGAGCATAATGTTGACCCTTTGTCACAAACTGTAACACCTGTGGTTATAGACAATGAGGAACATACTGATGAAGATGAGACGCAGATACCCGATTGGGATGACAACTTAAATATTCGGTCAGGGCAAGAAGAGGCTCGGTCTGAGGGGGAGGGGAGTGCAAACACAACAATTGATGATGAAGTTCTAGATCCCACCTACTGTCAACCCACAGTCAGGCACTCGAGGAGGTCAACAGAGGTGGTGGAGGAGGATGCAACTGATGACGAAGTTACCTTGCGCCTTCCTGGACACAGTCGGAGTACTGGTAGCACGTCTACAACTGCATCCTCAGCCACCACTCTGCCTCTGAGCATTATTCGGGGTGGATCAACAGGTCGCATGGCCTCTAAGCCTTGCCTAGCCTGGTCCTTTTTTGACATAGAAAAAGATCGCCCAAATTATGTGATCTGTAAAATTTGTCATGGTTCTCTTAGTAGAGGTCAAAACCTCAGCAGTTTGACAACTTCTTCCATGAATCGTCACATGAATAAATATCATATGGCCCGGTGGGAAGCTCACCGTGCTGCAATTCGGCCTAGCGGAGCGAACCATCCACCGCCTGCCCCTTCCAGTGCATCCGCGCGCTCGTCATCTTCTAGGACTGTGGGGACAGCTGTCACACCTGTTTTTCCACCCACAACTTCCACCACTGTAACCGCAACAGGCAGTTTGCTTGGTAGGTCGTCAGTTGGTTTGGAAGGGGAAACAAGTGAGTGTGTACAGCTCTCTCAGACATCGATAGCACCAACGTTGGATGAAGGCAACATCATGTCTCCGCCTGCACTTTCCTCACAAACCTGCATTTTTCCAGGGACACCCTACTCAACACCGTCTACACACAGCAGCCAGATCTCTGTCCCTCAGATGTGGTCAAATAAAAGGCCACTTCCTGCGACCCATGACAAAGCTAAGAGGTTGACTCTATCCCTCTGTAAGCTGTTGGCTACCGAAATGCTGCCTTTCTGCCTAGTGGACACACAGGATTTTAGAGACCTTATGTCTGTTGCTGTGCCCCAGTACCAGATGCCTAGTCGCCACTACTTCTCTAAGAAAGGTGTGCCCGCGCTACACCAGCATGTCACACGCAACATCACCGCTTCCTTGAGAAACTCTGTGTGTGAACGGGTGCATTTCACCACCGATACTTGGACCAGTAAGCATGGACAGGGACGTTACATGTCGCTGACTGGGCACTGGGTAACTATGGTGATAGATGGTGAAGGGTCTGCTGCACATGTCTTGCCGTCCCCACGACTTGTGTGTCAATCCTCTGTCTGTCCAAGTTCCGCCACTGCTTCTGCATCCTCCACCTCATCTGGCTCCTCCACCTCCGCCCCAAGCCTGCCTTGTCAGGCCACCAGCGTTCTCACTGCGCAGAAGGAATCACGCACCCCTCATTACTATGCTGGCAGCAGAGCGCAACGGCATCAGGCGGTCTTTAGCTTGACATGTCTTGGGAATAAGAGTCACACAGCTGAGGAGTTGTGGTCAGCTCTGCGATCCGAGTTTAATAAATGGTTGTCTCCACTCAACCTGCAGCCTGGTAAGGCCGTGTGCGACAATGCTGCAAACCTGGGTGCGGCCCTTCGCCTGGGCAAGGTGACACACGTACCTTGTATGGCTCACGTGTTGAACCTTGTCGTCCAGCAATTTTTAACACACTATCCCGACCTAGATGGCCTTCTGAACAGGGCACGAAAACTGTCTGCTCACTTCCGCCGTTCAAGCGCCGCAGCTGAGCGACTTGCATCGCTTCAGAAGTCTTTCGGCCTGCCGGTTCATCGCCTGAAATACGATATGGCGACACGCTGGAATTCAACTCTCCACATGTTACAGCGACTGTGGCAGCACCGCCGAGCCCTGGTGCAATACGTCATGACGTATAGCCTGGGCCAACGAGATGCAGAGGTGGGGCAGATCACCCTGATGGAGTGGTCTCAGATCAAGGACCTATGCACCCTTCTGCACAGTTTCGACATGGCGACGAATATGTTTAGCGCTGACAATGCCATTATCAGCATGACGATTCCAGTCATTTACATGCTGGAGCACACGCTAAACACTATTCGGAGTCAGGGGGTGGGACAACAGGAAGGGGATGAACTACAGGAGGATTCATATGCGCAAGACACAACAACATCACCAAGGTCCAGACGTTCATCATCACCAAGGCGCCTGGCATGGGACCATGGGGGACAGGGATCAACAAGGGCGCATGGTAGCAGGCGAGATGTTGAGGAAGGTGCAGGAGAACATGAAGAAATGGAGGACGAACTGTCCATGGACATGGAAGACTCAGCAGATGAGGGAGACCTTGGTCAAATTTCAGTTGAAAGAGGTTGGGGGGAGATGTCAGAGGAAGAAAGAACGGTTAGCACCTCTATGCCACAAACAGAGCGTGGACTTGGTCCGCATGGCTGCGCAAGACGCATGAGTGCCTTCTTGTTGCACTACCTCCAACATGACCCTCGTATTGTCAAAATTAGAAGTGATGATGACTACTGGCTTGCCACACTATTAGATCCCCGGTACAAGTCCAAATTTTGTGACATAATTCCAGCCATAGAAAGGGACGCACGTATGCAGGAGTATCAGCAGAAGCTGTTACTCGATCTTAGATCGGCTTTTCCACCAAACAACCGTGCAGGTGCAGGGAGTGAATCTCCCAGTTGTAACTTGACAAACATGGGACGGTCTCGTCATCTTCAACAGTCTACCCGTACCAGTAGGACCGTATCTGGTGCTGGTAACAGCAATTTTATGGAATCTTTTCATAATTTTTTTAGACCCTCCTTTGCAAGGCCACCAGAGACAACAAGTCTGACACATAGTCAACGGCTGGAGAGGATGATACAGGAGTATCTCCAAATGAACATCGATGCCATGACTTTGCAAATGGAGCCTTGCTCCTTTTGGGCTTCAAATCTAGAAAAATGGCCAGAGCTATCCAGTTACGCCTTGGAGATTTTGTCGTGTCCATCTGCCAGCGTTGTCTCTGAACGTGTCTTCAGTGCTGCTGGGTGTGTGCTGACAGATAAGCGCACGCGTCTGTCCAGTGACAATGTGGACAGACTGACGTTCATCAAAATGAACAAGTCATGGATCCAGAAGGAATTTACTACCCCTGTGTCATCCTGGGGAGAGTAAATGCTTGTGGATTTGGAATGTGCTTGATGCAAATCTAGCTGTGAAGTGTACAACTAGGGCACAAGTGCTGCCACTGAATGGGTGGGTGTGTGTGGGGCCCAATTTTTGGAAAAAAGGGAGACTCTGCTTGGAGTAACCCTTGCTTGCTGTGTTTTTTAAAAATGATCCAAGATGAACAGAGCTGGGGTCAGGAAAGACTTTGCTACCTACCCCAGTGTCATCCTGGGGACGGATAAGAATGGCGTATTTTTGAATGTGCTTGATGCAAATCTAGCTGTGAAGTGTACAACTGGGGCACAACTGCTGCCACTGAAGGGGTGGGTGTGTGTGTGGCCCAATTATTGCAACAAAGGGAGACTCCGCTTGGAATAACCCTTGCTTGCTGTGTTTTTTAAAAATGATCCAAGATGAACAGAGCTGGGATCAGGAAAGACTTTGCTACCTACCCTGGTGTCATCCTGGGGACAGTTAATTAGGCCGTATTTTTGAATGTGCTTGATGCAAATCAAAACATCATGTTTGCAACTAGGGCACAAGTGCTGCCACTGATGGGGTGTCTGTGTGGCCCAATTTTTGGAAAATAGGGAGACTCCGCTTGGAGTAACCCTTGCTTACATTGTTTTTAAAAGAAGCCAAGATGAACAGAGCTGGGATCAGGAAAGACTTTGCTACCTACCCCGGTGTCATCCTGGGGACGGATAAGAATGGCGTATTTTTGAATGTGCTTGATGCAAATCTAGCTGTGAAGTGTACAACTAGGGCACAAGTGCTGCCACTGAATGGGTGGGTGTGTGTGGGGCCCAATTTTTGGAAAAAAGGAAGACTCTGCTTGGAGTAACCCTTGCTTACATTGTTTTTAAAAGAAGCCAAGATGAACAGAGCTGGGATCAGGAAAGACTTTGCTACCTACCCCGGTGTCATCCTGGGGACGGATAAGAATGGCGTGTTTTTGAATGTGCTTGATGCAAATCTAGCTGTGAAGTGTACAACTAGGGCACAAGTGCTGCCACTGAATGGGTGGGTGTGTGTGGGGCCCAATTTTTGGAAAAAAGGAAGACTCCGCTTTGAGTAACCCTTGCTTACATTGTTTTTAAAAGAAGCCAAGATGAACAGAGCTGGGATCAGGAAAGACTTTGCTACCTACCCCGGTGTCATCCTGGGGACGGTTAAGAATAGCGTATTTTTGAATGTGCTTGATGCAAATCTAGCTGTGAAGTGTACAACTGGGGCACAACTGCTGCCACTGAAGGGGTGGGTGTGTGTGGGGCCCAATTTTTGGAAAAAAGGGAGACTCCGCTTGGAGTAACCCTTGCTTACATTGTTTTTAAAAGAAGCCAAGATGAACAGAGCTGGGATCAGGAAAGACTTTGCTACCTACCCTGGTGTCATCCTGGGGACGGTTAATTATGGCGTATTTTTGAATGTGCTTAATGCAAATCTAGCTGTGAATTGTACAACTGGGGCACAACTGCTGCCACTGAAGGGGTGGGTGTGTGTGGGGCCCAATTTTTGGAAAAAAGGGAGACTCCGCTTGGAGTAACCCTTGCTTGCTGTGTTTTTTAAAAATGATCCAAGATGAACAGAGCTGGGGTCAGGAAAGACTTTGCTACCTACCCCGGTGTCATCCTGGGGACGGATAAGAATGGCGTATTTTTGAATGTGCTTGATGCAAATCAAAACATCATGTTTGCAACTAGGGCACAAGTGCTGCCACTGATGGGGTGTCTGTGTGGTCCAATTTTTGGAAAAAAGGGAGACTCCGCTTGGAGTAACCCTTGCTTGCTGTGTTTTTAAAAGAAGCCAAGATGAACAGAGCTGGGATCAGGAAAGACTTTGCTACCTACCCTGGTGTCATCCTGGGGACGGTTAATTAGGCCGTATTTTTGAATGTGCTTGATGCAAATCTAGCTGTGAAGTGCACAACTAGGGCACAAGTGCTGCCACTGAATGGGTGGGTGTGTGTGGGGCACAATTTTTGGAAAAAAAGGGAGACTCCATTTGGAGTAACCCTTGCTTACATTGTTTTTAAAAGAAGCCAAGATGAACAGAGCTGGGATCAAGAAAGACTTTGCTACCTACCCTGGTGTCATCCTGGGGACGGTTAATTATGGCGTATTTTTGAATGTGCTTGATGCAAATCTAGCTGTGAAGTGTACAACTAGGGCACAAGTGCTGCCACTGAATGGGTGGGTGTGTGTGGGGCCCAATTTTTGGAAAAAAAGGGAGACTACGCTTGGAGTCACCTTGCGGTGTTTTACATGATTTTAGAAGGACGTGCCATGCCTATATCTGTGTGTCTTCCTCTTTTTCCTTGTCCAGCTGTTTTGTTTTCGCATGAGTATATGTCCTTGTCACTTTCCCATGTGTTTGTGTTGTGTTGTGAGTTGTTTGTCACCTTTTGGACACCTTTGAGGGTGTTTTCTAGGTGTTTTTATGTGTTTGTGATTGCCTGCCATTGTTTCCTATGCTGTTCGAGTTCGGTTCGTCGAACGTTAGACGAGCCGAACTCGAACGGGACCTCCGTTCGGCGAACCGACCTCGAGCCGAACCGGGACCGGTTCGCTCATCTCTACTCAGGAGCGAGGATGATGCATGGCTCAGCAGCGTTCTGAGCAATCATCACGTCCTCTCCCCTGAGCCTCAAGTGAACACCTCCGGTGGCCAGCCGGCCACACAGCAAACCCACCCACCGGAGTGCTTGAGCCCTGACCCCCAGGTGCCCCGGAGTGAGTGCAGTTCATCTGCACGCACGCCCATGCAAGCCCTATCCGCACGCCAACAGTTAGCACCCGCGGTGCCCGCACGCCCAGTTCTTTCCAGAGGCAACTCGGTACCGCACGGGATAGGGATACAGAACTCAAGCGTCCTATCACGAACCTCCCTTCCCATGCAAGCCTTGCCCACATGTTGACCATTAGCACCCACAGAGACTAAATGCCGTGTACTGTTCACCCCAGAGGCAATGCGGCACCGTGTGGTATAATAAACTCACTCTTCCTCTCACAAAACTCCCCACTCCCCACTGTCCCGGGAGCTTATGCTAGCTGCAGCTCCCCATCTGTGGAGGAGGCTGCAGTGATGATGCCAGCCCCGGCCCCTCACCCTAACAATCCTGTGCCTGTTGCAGATGTTGCTCAGGCATCTATTAAAAATCCTCCACCAACAACCATATTAACTCCTCCACCTCTTATTCAGACGACGAATCGATGTATCGGTAAGTTCCTGTCGCCTCCATGGTTCCAGGCGCCACAAGAGATCACCAGATGATCCACCTCAGCAACTTCCAGACAAAAATGCCAACCAAGCAGCTCAGATTGTCACGGTTCCTCAACCCAGTGGTGAGTACCAGTTTGCGGGGGCATGGGGTGGGGGAGGGGAGACAACACGGTCATACTGGCAGCTCTAAAAACTTTGGTAGGTCATGGCAATAATAAACTGTTAGTTAATCCCAGATGGTAGATCAGCCTGCCCTTCTGAAAAAAGAAAACCCGCCCCGGGCTGACATCCATAAGGATGTGTTTTACTGCGGAATTAACCCCCTTGGGTCCCATTTGGACCCGGAAACCATTAAAAAAATTTGGGCTAATGATTAGACTGACGTTTGGTCACTAGTGTCCACAGACCAACATACAATTGATAAAGAACACCCTTCTGTGGATACGCCTTTCAATCAAAAACCCAAAGTTGCCAAAATCATGAATAATTGGTTAGAAGCGGTTTTTGTCATGGAATGTGTTATAGGTCAAAAACACCCAAACGGGTGCTCTGAAATGTTTATTTTTATGGACATAATTTCTAACTCATACAAATCTCATGGCGGTAGCGAATGATGGTTCTATGACAAGGATTTCCGACGGCGTCTAGCTATTCAACCACATTTGGGCTGGGGGGTCAAGGCAACTGATTCCTGGCTCCGCATCATGTTGTCCTAAATGGCCACAACCACCTTTAACACCGCGGCCGCTTCCCTCAATACCAGTAACAGTTCAGTGGCAACCCACAGGCTGGGTATGTGTTGGCTTTTCAATGAAGGTTACTGCTGTTTTTTTCGGATTATGCAAATATAGACATGAATGTTCAGCTTGTGGTGGTCCCCACGCCGCTTCCAAATGTTCCTGGTTATGCGCCCGCGGGGTTTTGGGGGTTACTCGTCACCAGGCCGGTGTTTGGGGGAGTTTGGGTTGTCACAGTGGCCTGACGGTGTCAACCAAAAATTATAGGGGGGATGGTGGTGATGAAAGGAGTAGTAGTCTTTTGTGACGCCACCTGTGGTATGTGGCTATAATGGGAGCTGCCGCTGCGCAGGGTCCCTCTCAGCTGGGGCGGATGATAACACAGCACAGATGTTGTAGCTCTCCATAGGCAGAGCTAGGCCCCAGGGAGGATGTTGAGAGTAGTTGTCCACCCCAGTATGGGAAGCGCGGGATGTGGGAAGAATCAGACAACACAGCGGTTGCAGTTTAAAGGGAACCTGTCATCAGAAATTTCGCCCAAAAGCTAAAAGATTCCCCCTCTGCAGCTCCTGGGCTGCATTCTAGGAAGGTCCCTGTTATTATTGTGCCCCATGTGAGACCAAAATAAAGCCTTTATAAAGTTCTACCTTTTTGTATGCAGCTTCTGTAAATCCGTCCCGGGGGCGGGCTCTCTGCCGTCCGTTATTCTGCCTCCTGGTCCTGTATGCCGCCCCCATCGCTCCTTTCCATATCTGATGCACCTCCCACTGCTCCAGCCATCCCCGCGCATGCCCAGTGCCAGTCTCACAGGACTGAGCAGTGTGACCGCTGGTGACTTGTGCGCAGGCAAGTGATTATGGACGGGACTGTGACTGTTATCAGCAAGTACCCGGCCATAATCTCTTGAGCGCGCAAACCTCTCCAGCGGTCAGACACACTGTGCTCAGGGTACTGCTAGACTGTATGGGCTGCTTCCAGGGATGACGTCCCTTTGTCATGTGATAGGGGCGTGTTCAAAATACTATCACATGACAAAGGGACGTCATCCCTGAAAGCAGCCCATACAGTCTAGCACTACCCTGAGCACAGTGTGTCTGACGGCTGGAGAGGTTTGCGCGCTCAAGAGATTATGGCCGGGTACTTGCTGATAACAGTCACAGTCCCGTCCATAATCACTTGCCTGCGCACACGTCACCAGCGGTCAAACTGCTCAGTCCTGTGAGACTGGCACTGGGCATGCGCGGGGATGGCTGGAGCAGTGGGCGGTGCATCAGATATGGAAAGGAGCGATGGGGGCGGCATACAGGACCAGGAGGCAGAATAACGGACGACAGAGAGCCCGCCCCCGGGACGGATTTACAGAAGCTGCATACAAAAAGGTAGAACTTTATAAAGGCTTTATTTTGGTCTCACATGGGGCACAATAATAACAGGGATCTTCCTAGAATGCAGCCCAGGAGCTGCAGAGGGGGAATCTTTTAGCTTTTGGGCGAAATTTCTGATGACAGGTTCCCTTTAAGGTGTTGACTCACTGAGGTGCTCCTGCAGTTGAACTGACAGACTCCGCTGTGATGGGCTCCAGACGATCCAAGAAAGTTTGGGGACTGGTACCAGAGGGATATTTTGTGAGTCCCTCCTCCCTGCGATCTGTTGTGTGAGTCCCTGTGACTTGAAGCTACACAGGGACCTAAGTCCTTGGATGGTTATGTTCCCCGTCCCATATAGCAGGCAACGTGAGTCTGTTGATGGGCCGCTCTATGGTCATGGCTCCTGGATCTATATGCTGCTTTCCCCTGGGTGCTGTTGTAGGCCAGACGACTTGAAATTATCTGCCCTGCGGATTCTGCTGGCAGACCTTGAAGTGCCCACCAGCCTAGGGCTCCGCACCCTGAGATGTGCACCGGTCCTGAGGGAGCTATTAGTTCTCCTCTCAGCGACCGTATTCTCCTGCATCTCACTTGGATCCCGGTGGTGACTAGACTGAATCAGTGTGTGTGGCTCCTGCTCCCCAGATCAGTCACTCCGCCCACTCGAGCCCCAGAGTTAGTGGGTGGGAGGCCCCAGACGATATGACACCAACCTAAATGAGCCTACCCTAACCCCGTCCCGGTGAGAGGGCAACTGGCTTATGTGTGGTTGTTGATGTTATTAACCAGCACCGACCCCTCCTTACCCGGGATGAGCACCGCACCTCTGGTGAGGTGCAGTACCCTGTGGCGACTGAATCCTCAGGGGCGCCACACTGGCTGTCATCAAAACCCAAAACACCCCAATCAATCAGACCAAAAAGACACCGATGAGCATAATCGCGATGGAACTGTGCCTTGCCCTGTATCCCAATAAAGAAGCCGCTGCTCAGTTATGCTTTGTTTTTTGAATTTCTTGGTTTTAAAATTCACCCGCCATAGGTCCCTATCAAGGACCACAATGCTAAATTTGTGAATTCCAGAATGTGGACCACTACAAATGTTCTTAAAAATTAAGGCCTTTGGGCAATTAACCCCAAGACTTAATCACTTACATTGAGGCCTCTTCAGACATCCGTGTTTAATCAGGTACAAGCCACATGCATCAGCATGGTCATACATGTATCATATGTGTGTCATACGTGTGTCACACGCGTGACATCTGTGTTTGCCAACGTGTGACATCAGTGTGACCGGAGAAAACACGGGTCTTTGATAAAAAATATTTTCTATATTCCCCTGTATCTAGTGCTGTTTTCTTCGACTCTGCTGTCTTCTGCTTCTGACCTTCGCTAATTATATTCATTGATTATTCACTGCACTGAGGACCTTGAAGCCAGAGCATTGCCGGGACAGCATCGGGGACTGTATCGCTGATGACAGGTGAGTATCCAGCAAGCAGTGTGTGTGCAGCGATGTCCAGGAGGTTATTGAAATTCCAAATGAAGTCTGATGACATCCTGATAACACCCCTGTGACACCTGCGCTACAGCGGGTGTCACCACAGTGATTTTACGGGTTCATCAGAGTTCATTGGGAACTCCAATGACTTCCTGGACATCACTGCTGAATACTCACCTTTCACTGGTGCTGTCCCCGGCGATGCTCTGGCTTCCAGGTCTTCAGTGCAGTGAATAATCAATGAATATAATGAGCGGGGGTCAGAAGCAGGAGACAGGAGAGGAAAAGAAAACCACGCTGGATACAGGTGAATATGGAAAATCTTTTTATTTCAAAGACGTGTTTTCTCCGGTACATTTCACACTGCTGTCTCACATAGTTACATAGTTACATATATAGTTACATAGTTACTTAGGTTGAAAAAAGACCTAGGTCCATCTAGTTCAACCTTCCTCCACCAATTCTACATTTTGTCCCTAAGTCACTTATAACCAACAATGTTGTGTGCACTGAGGAAATCATCCAGCCCTTTTTTAAAAGCTATTTTACTATCTGCCATTACTACCTCTTGTGGTAGGGTATTCCACAGTCTGACTGCTCTAACTGTAAAGAACCCTTTCCTATTTAGCTGCCGGAATCGCTTTTCTTCCACTCGCAGTGTATGCCCCCTGGTCCTTAGTATTGTCTTTGGAAGAAATAAGTCATGTGCCAGTCCTTTATATTGACCACACATGTATTTATACATATAAATGAGAGCTTCTCTGAGACGTCTTTTTTCTAAGCTAAACATATCTAACTTTTTCAACCTTTCATCATATGAGAGGCCTTCCATTCCTTGTAGTAGTCTAGTTAGCCACCTTTGAACCGACTCTAACTTCTGAATGTCCTTTTTAAAATGTGGAGCCCAAAACTGGATCCCATATTCCAGATATGGCCTTGCAAGTTATTTATAAATGGGTAACAATAGGTTGGGATCACGGATCACGGGATTTCTCTTTTTATACACCTTAATATCTTGTTTGCTTTAGCAGCTGCTGCTTGACATTGAGTTCTGCTGCTCAGCTTATTTGTAATGAGAATACCCAAGTCCTTCTCCTGTTCTGTAGTCCCGAGTTTACTTCCATTTAATGTATACGCAGCTATAGGATAAAGGGTGCTTTACACGCTGCAACATCGCTAGCGATTGCTAGCGATGTCGTGCGCGATAGCACCCGCCCCCGTTGTTCGTGCGACATTTGGTGATCGCTGCCGTAGCGAAAATTATCGCAACGGCAGCGTCACACGCACATACCTTTTCAGCGACGTCGCTGTGACCGCCGAACAATCTCTCCTTCAAGGGAGAGGTACGTTCACCGTCATAGCGATGTCACTGCGGCGTCACCAAGCAGCCGCCCAATAGCAGAGGAGGGGCGGAGATGAGCGGGCAGAATATCCTGCATACCTCCTTCCTTCCTCATTGCCGGTGGACGCAGGTAAGGAGATGTTCGTCGTTCCTGCGGTGTCACACATAGCGATGTGTGGTGCCGCATGAACAATGAACAACCATCGGCATGCACCACCAACGATATTATGAAAAGGAGCAACGTGTCAACGATCAATGATTTTTGATGTTTTTGCGATCGTTGATCATCACTCCTTGGTGTCACACGCTGGATGTGCGTCACTAATGACGTGACCCGACGATATATCGTTAGCGATGTCGCAGCATGTAAAGCACCCTTTACTCCGTCCTAGGTGCATTGCTTTACATTTATCAATATTAAATCTCATTTTCCAAGTGTCTGCCCATTCTGACATCTTATCCAGATCTTTTTGTAATATTGTACTATCAAGGTCAGTTTTTAATATCCTACATAGTTTGGTGTCATCAGCAAAGACTGACACTTTAGTATCAATCCCATCCACAAGGTCATTAATAAAGAGATTTAAAAGAATTGGTCTTAGCACAGATCCCTGCGGTACCCCACTGCTGACTTTAGCCCATTTAGAGAATGTACCATTTATGACTACTCTTTGTTTCCTATCTTTTAGCCAATTCCTTACCCAGTTGCATATAGTTTCCCCTAGTCCTTGCTTCTGGAGCTTTAGTATAAGGCTATTATGTGGTACAGTATCAAATGCCTTTGCAAAGTCCAAATAAGTCACATCAGCTGCATTACCAATATCCAGGTTTGCACTTTCCCCCTCATAGAACCCCAACAGGTTGGGTAGACACGACTTATCTTTAATGAATCCATGCTGTCTCTCAGTTATTATATTATTTTCTTCAATATATATTTGCATGTCATCCCTTAAAATGCCCTCAAAAACTTTGCATACTACTGATGTCATACTTACTGGATGGTAATTGCCTGGTTCCACCTTCTTACCTTTCTTAAATATCGGTACCACATCAGCAATCCTCCAATCCTGAGGCAGCAACCCTGTTACAAGCGAGTCTATAAAGATGAGATACAGCGGATCTGTGTGCGATCCGTGTGACACCGGGGCTGCCGGAGAAAAAATGGACATGTCTCCGTCTATGTGTGCGGGGCCACGAGGGGTCACACGGTCCATGTGAAAACACGGCCGTGGGAGTAACTCCAGAGAATAACATGGGTACGTGTGATCTGTGTTAAAAACGGATGTCACACGTACCTGAAACACGGACGTCTGGAAAGGGCCCAAAGGTCTGATTTGCTGGAGCACAAAAGAGAGGGAAACACAATGTATCTATTGTTTTGTGGACAGCTCACGTTTCACACAGGACCTCCATGGTAGCAGAATTAGGGTGCATGCCCACGATCAGTGTTCACAGCGTTTTGGACGCAGCATGCTTCAGCTGCCTCCAAAACACTGTGCTGGACAGTATAAGCACAGTGGATGGGATTTCTAGAAATCCCATGCCCACTGTGCTTGCTTTTACCGCAGCAAACACTGACCGGCGGAGTGACTTTCCGAGCCGTAGCATGTCAATTGTTTGCTGCGCAGTCGCAAGCATCCTCTGCAGGGAGAACAGAAGAGAGAGACCACAACTACCTGAGACTGGATCATGTGCATGAGCAACTGCAGTCTCCTGCGGGTGAGACTCGAGGCCCCGTAGGTCAGGACCTGCTGCATCCAGGACACAGCAGGTCCTGATCGTGGGCACGTACCCTTAGTCATCATTGCTGTATTTTCAAGAGCAGGGCTAGGCATACTTTTGCAGACGCTACTGTGTTGTCCCAAATTAATTTTCTCCCCAAGTACCCCAATTTTCAGCAACCTATTGGAATGAAATGGGATGCCACCAATTTCACCCCTTTTGACTTCTTCCACATATTTATCAACCTCCAAGTATTGAAGTTAGTTACCCAACAAAAAGCAAGATGTTTATTTTTACTGATGAGCGAGCATGCTCTAGATGTGATTGAGCAACGAGGTGGTCAGGCACGCTCGTTACTCAATCAAGTATCATGTATAACGCGTGCTTGAGCACCATGCTCAAATCCCACATGTTTTGTGGCTGTTTAACAGCCAATCAACATGCAGGGATTTCCTGACACACACATTAATGCCGTAGCCATGTTGTCTACTGCAATTACTGTGATTGGCCGGCCACATAACGTTAGCAGGTACACTGTCCTCTGGGAGCAGTTCAGTTACAGTTGGTGTAGGAGGGAGAGCTTAGATCAGAGCAGGGTTCGTAAACTTACACTTGCACCCTTTAGTGCCTTTCATTTGGCACTAAAATGTGTTTTTAATCTTGTTTAAACTAATAAATAAATAATGATATGATAATCAGCCAAGGTAAAGCAGACACTTGGGAGATGATATTATCAGGCTGGAAGGTCCATGGTTATTGGGCCATTCCAAGCCTAAGGCTATGTCCGCACTTTGCGTCGAGGTAGTTGCAGTTGAAAACGCATCCTCTGGCAGAAATTTCTTTTGCCAAAGTTGCTTTTGACCACGAAAACGCGATATTTACCGCATTTTAGCTGCGATTTTAGTGCTTTTTACATGCTTTTCCATAGCTTCGTTTTGATTACAAACACACTACTAAATAAAGTTTTAACATACAAACACTATGAAAAAAGGAAAAAAAAATGAAACCATATATAATTTTATAAATCATAACAAAAATAGTTTTATTACATATAAATAAAGCGGTTTTATACTTTTTATGGCTAAAATAACAATAAATTAATATTTTTCATTCATTTAATTGTCGGACTATGTGTGTGTGTAAAGGGACATATCATTCCATTTTTTTGATGTCCAAAACGCATGATTTCTGCAGCTAAAAAGCATGTAAAATGCTAGGATTTTGATGTTGCTTACTTTTTGCAACTTCTCATTGACTTCAATGTTAGCAAAACGCAGCCCAAATGGCAAAAATATTGACATGCTGCTTCTTTGAACGCTGAGTTTTTGCCTAAAAATATGCAAATTAAACGCTGCGTTTAGAACAGCAAAGTGCGCACAAGAAATCCCTATTTCCCATAGACTTTGCTTGAAAATCAAAACGCATGCATTTTGGCATGAAAACACTGCAGTTCAAAACGTAACTGAAACGCAGGTAAAAACGCAAAGTGCGCACATAGCATCAAAATATTAGTTTGTAGCTGCCCCAGAAATGGCTCATCACATTAGATGCGCTAATTCTGACACTTCACCTTGGTTCTTCCCAATTTCCTTGGTGCATTGGCTTGATATCAGCTGCGTAATGTGAGTTGTCATCAAGCTTATGGGTTAGTAATGGAGGGGCATCTACCAGACACCCCCATTACCAACCCAGTAAGTAAAAAGAGCAAAAACACACACAAATAATTTATTTTATAAACACTCCCCAACTCTTTCCCTGGTTCACCAATTTATTAAAAAAACAAAAAACAAAACATGCGGCTATGAACTAGTCCACTGAATACAATGTAGTTCACAAACAAAAGAAACTGTCCCACATTCACCAATTTATCATGAAAAAGAAATCCCAGAATCTCAGATGTAGTCCATGGCATTCCCATGACATCCCCCGAATCTGTGATGAACGGTGATGACGTCAGTAATGTTATTGCTCATCACCGCTCTCATCAGGTCACACATAAATTGGACATTTCTGAATACAGTGATACCAAATATGTGTATTTTTTTTAACCCCTTAATGACATTGGATATACTGTTTACGTCCTGGCAGTCAGTACCTTAATGACCAAGGATGTACCCAGTACATCCTGGCTATTTTGCATCCATGATTTTGTGGACATAACAGCTGTGCCTGCGTGATTGCCACCAGATCTCCAACTTATATTAAAGCTGAGACCCAGCTGTCATTGCCAAGAGCAGTGTCCGTGTGGTGCCCCTGAGGCTTCAGTCACTACAGAGGTACTGCATCTCAGCTAGAGATATGGTGTCCCATCCCTGGGTAAGGATGAGGTCATCAACCGGTATACACAAAACACAGGCACTCTCAGTTAGCAACACTCCACTGAACCGTGGTTAGGGCCAGATGAACCTTTGATGTCGCCATAGGAATGCACAGTCCAAGCCAGGCTGTGGGGTGGAATCTAGTTAGTGGGAACAGCCTGTAGAAAGTTAGACAGTCGGAAAGTTGTAGTGGAGGAGTGAAGACCTGTGGTTTGGAGCTGGTGCAGCTTGGCCCAGGCATAAGAGAGAAGGGGTCCTAGAGCCCACAGGAAGTGAGCCATACACCCGTGGTCTCGTTTCACCTATTGGAGTGGAAAAACTTGGCCGCAGATGGTGATCCGGTCCCTAGGCTAGGGGAGAAGAACTAACATGCTCATCTAGTAACACCGGAGGCTAAGGATACAGCTAGTACCGAAGCCAACTCCGCACACGAATCCACTGGAAGGTGACCACATAGGGCCAAGGGATAGAGCATCAAGCCACCCTCTAGGGTCCGCAGAATTCAACTCAGGGCGCTGTGTGCGTAGGCACGGGACAGGCGGGTGAGAAGTCAGCACAGGAAGACGACCAGGGAAGGAACATAAGAAGTGTGCACCGGTCTTGACCTCCGAACTACCTGAGATCCACTGGAGCCCATCACAGTGGAACCCAGCACTCCAAAGGCGGTCACTGACTAGTTGTGATACTTTGGAACCTGCTACAGTGAGTAAACCTTGAGACTGCATCCCTGTGTTGCTCCGTTATTCTCCTGCACCATCGGCCCTGCACCCCCCACCATTACCGACTACCACTCCCATCGGCCCTGTGGCACAGCTCTACCTGTGGAGAGCTATACCAGCTCTGATGTGTCACCACCTGTCCCAGAGGTCCCATCCTGCAGCATCGGCTATCTCTGGCCAAGTACCACAGGTGGCGTCACGAATAACTATCATCATCCCTTGTAAATATCCCCTTTTTACAACGACACCACTGGGGTCACGAAATCGGGGCCCTGTTGCCGTGACATCCCTCCCCCCAGACAAAGACCGACCCGGTAACGAGTGCCCCATGGCCCCGGTACAGGCCTGTCACCCGCACCGCTCTGGGTAGTTTAACTACCCTAAATGCTACAATCAATAGCGATTGCAGCATTTAGGTGGCAGAGAGACGTTTGCACTTCTCGAAAAAGCAATCGCATCCCCGTAATGTGATCATGAGGACCTGATCTCTGCCATGGTATAACGGAAATGAAAATTTTCACACAAAAAAAACAAGACAAAAAGGTTAATGTAATAATATTACAAATAATTTTTATTGATATGAACAAGGAATTCAGAAAACTATAATAATCATACATAAAATTACATAAATATACAAGTACAAAACAAAAATAAGAGCGGGGTGCTGGATATCATATATGACCAGAGATATTAAAAGAACATTATCTAAATCCAAGTAATGAATATGATACTATACAGTGCCTTGCAAAAGTATTTGGCCCCTTTGAATTTTTCAGCCTTTTACCACATTTCAGGCTTCAAAAATAAAGATAAAATTTTTAATGTTATGGTGAAGAATCAACAATAAGTGGGACACAATTGTGAAGTTGAACGAAATTTATTGTTTATTTTAAACTTTAAAAAAGAAAAAAAAAAAAAAAAAACTGAAAAGTGGGGCGTGCAATATTTTTCATCCCCTTAACTTTCAATGCAGCAAACTCACTCCAGAAGTTCATTGAGGATCTCTGAATGATCCAATGTTGTCCTAAATGACTAATAATTATGATGAGCGAGTACTAAAAAGCTCGGGTGCTCGAGGCTCGGGCCGAGCATCCCAAGATACTCGTGTACTCGGCCCGAGCACCGAGCCCAATGTTATCCTATGGGAGACCCGAGTATTTTTATGAAATGACCCACGGCAGCATGTAGAAACCCTAAAAATGTCACAAAAGTCTCAGAAGAGTGCTCAAATGACATGGCAACAGCATGGGGAAGACCCCTTGAAGCATTTATCACTCAAAAGTCACAGCTGTGAACAATTTTGTCCGCGTTTTACGCCATTTTTACGGACTCACCAGAAAACCTTCCAAAATGACACCAAAATGAATTTTCATGGCGGAAATGTTAAGGGCACATACCCAATAGTGAGATAGAGTTGGTGTATGTTACTTTTGGAGATTACATGAAAGATTTTACGTGAAAACATTGTGTGGCACTCCGATGTCCCTGAGAAGAGACGTACATGAAGGCCTCTTGAGTCTAATGTGCCCATTGTGAAGAAGTGGGTCTATTGTAGTATAGCCCTTTGGCAGGGCAGCCAAAAATTGGGAGGCTCCACATTGTCCCTGGATAGAGACGTGCATGAGGGCCTGTAACCCTGAAGTGCCCATTGTAAGGAAGTGGGTCTATTGTAGTATAGCCCTTTGGCAGGGCAGCCAAAAATTGGGAGGCTCCACGTTGTCCCTGGATAGAGACGTGCATAAGGGCCTGTAAACCTGAAGTGTCCATTGTCAGGAAGTGGGTGTATTGTAGTATAGCCCTTTGGCAGGGCAGCCAAAAATTGGGAGGCTCCACGTTGTCCCTGGATAGAGACGTGCATGAGGGCCTGTAAACCTGAAGTGCCCATTGTAAGGAAGTGGGTCTATTGTAGTATAGCCCTTTGGCAGGGCAGCCAAAAATTGGGAGGCTCCACGTTGTCCCTGGATAGAGACGTGCATGAGGGCCTGTAAACCTGAAGTGCCCATTGTAAGGAAGTGGGTCTATTGTAGTATAGCCCTTTGGCAGGGCAGCCAAAAATTGGGAGGCTCCACGTTGTCCCTGGATAGAGACGTGCATGAGGGCCTGTAAACCTGAAGTGCCTATTGTAAGGAAGTGGGTCTATTGTAGTATAGCCCTTTGGCAGGGCAGCCAAAAATTGGGAGGCTCCACGTTGTCCCTGGATAGAGACCTGTTAGGTTCTTAGTGCCTCCGTGCTTGCATTTAAAAACCGCACGTGTGTGCCTGTTGGTGGCAGCTTTCCGCTGCACTTGTGTGCGTTTTGCAAAAACTTGGATATAACACACAAGTCTAGTGAATACACATCAGCACAGCATTGCAAAATGCGCAAGGGCGTTGTCAACGAACAAGGAAGTGGACGTGATGGTGGTGCAGGCAGAGACCGAGGTCGTGTGCAAGCTCTAATTTCGCCACAACAAAGGGCCACATCTACTCGCTCGCACGTCCTGTCCCAAATTCTTGGGGACCGCAGCAGTACACCGCTCTTGAACCAAGACCAGTGTCAACAGGTTGTTAGTTGGATAGCGGATAATGCTTCCAGTCAGATTGGCACCACCACAAACACTGTCTTCCACACGGTCAAGTGTCAGTAGCCGTGATACTGCACCGCACATTTCAGAACCTGATTCTCCTTCCTACCACCAGGCCGAGTACACGTCCACGGACATTACTGATCCCACACTTGGACACTCGGAAGAGCTGTTCGTTCACATTTCCATTCACACATTCTGGCCTCTCGCCAGCTGTTGAAGTGGGCCATGACGAGATTGTATGTACAGATGCCCAAATATTTGAGCAGCCACGTTCTCACGAAGTTGGCAACGTGTCTCAACAAGGGGTGGACGATGATGAGACACAATTGTCAGGAAGTCAGGAGGAGCAGGGTGTGGAAGAGGAAGACGACGTGGTGGATGATCCAGTAACTGACCCAACCTGGCAGGAGGATATGCAGAGCGAGGACAGCAGTGCACAGGGGGAGGTAGGCGTAGCATCCCAACAGGCAGTAAGAAGCAGGGTGGTGGCCCCAGGCAGACGTCAGGCAACTGTTCCCCGGAACAACACGACACAAGGTGCCTGTACAAATGTTAGGTCTTCCCGAGTCTGGCAGTTTTTTAAGTTGGCTCCAGATGATTCTAAAAAGGCCATTTGCAACACCTGCCATGCCAGCATCAGCAGGGGTACCAAAACTAGCAGCCTGACCACCACCAGCATGATCAGGCACATGTCAGCCAAGCACCCGACTTTGTGGGATGTACAACAGAGTCGAGGAGCAGTGCTTGCTGATGTCACTGCTGCGTCTTCGCTTGTTGTGCATTCGAGCCAATCCCCTGTCCATGCTGCCCGCGAACAAGCCTCCTCCGGCCCTGCACCTGCAGTTGCCCACGCAGAAATAACACCATCATCAAGCACGTCCTTGTCCCAGCGCAGCGTTCAGTTATCCATTCAGCAAACCTTTGAACGCAGGCGCAAATACACTGCCAACGCCCCACATGCCACACTTCTAAATGCTAACATTTCGCGACTGCTTGCGCTGGAAATGTTGCCTTTTAGGCTGGTTGAGACAGAAGTATTCCGCGACCTGATGGTGGCAGCTGTCCCACGTTACTCGGTCCCCAGCCACCACTATTTCTCCCGGTGTGCCGTCCCCGCATTGCATAACCACGTGTCACAAAACATCACACGTGCCCTGAACAACGCTGTTTCAGCCAAAGTCCACCTAACCACAGACACGTGGACAAGTGCATGTGGGCAAGGCCGCTACATCTCGTTGACGTCACACTGGGTTAATATTGTGGAAGCTGGGACCCAGTCTGAGCGAGGGACGGAACACGTCCTTCACACACCAAGTTTTGCAGGCCCTACCTCAGTCAGGGTTTCACCCACACTCTACAGCTCCGGAATGTCATGCTCCTCAGCCTCCTCCTCCTCCTGCGCATCCTCATCCACTTTACCCTCCACACCAGTCCCAAGCTGGAAGTGTCGTGGGCGGAGGAGGGGACGCTGCGCTCTCCCACTGCTCGGGTCCGGCTGCCGCTGCTCTACGGCTGCTGCTGCTCGGTGGCTCGAGCGATGGCCGGATCCCGTGGATTCGAGCGGCGCTCATCGCCCGTGAGTGAAAAGGGGTGGTTTGGGTTTTTGGGATATTGTCCGTGACGCCACCCACGGTTGTGGTGATTGTGTGGACACCACCGCTGCTCTGGACGGGGATCCCGGGAGCCTGTGACAGGGAGCAGCTTTGTTGTTATTTCTCCCCTCCGTGGGAAGGGGGTTTGGTTGTCCCGGGGCCCGGTGATGGGGTAGAGATGGATGACAGGCGGGTTGCGGGGCCTGATGAGGTGCAGGGTCGCAGGGGCAGCGCTGTGCCGCACGGCACGGAGGTACTCACTCAGCCCAATGATGATGACACAGTTCACGGTAAAACAAGTGGCTGGATGGACGGGTCCCTCGGACGGCTGCGGTTGTTCCTCCCTGCAGGTTAGTGATGACTGTCTCTCCCTGCACCTAAGTTCAGTGTTGGTAGTGATGGTTTCCCACCGGTAACCCGCTCCCCGACCTGGATATGGGCTGGAGGAGCCCCTTTTGCCCACAGGCGCTGGCCCTGGGAGACGGTTGCCCTTGGCGGTGGCGGTGTCTCCCCTTCATGGTTGGACGGTTGCCTTCTATCGGGACTTGGCTGTTTGGAAACCCTGAGGTCCCCTTCACTAACGGATTTGGCAAATTCACGGCGACACCAAGCCTTGCCGGGATCCGAAAGGCCCCTGCCAATGGTGCTGGCTTCTCTTTGTATACCGGTCCGGTACGGCCGGGTCACCACCCGTCCACGGTCCTTATGGCAGACTCCAATCGGCCTCCACTGCAGACGGTCACCACATCCTGCCAACCTTGCTGTCCTGTCCGGGCCACACACCCGGACCAACTTCAGGCTCTTTGCTGTCACTTTTCTCCTCTCTACTACTTTCCTCCTTCCACTTCCTTAGCTTAACTCTCACTGCCTGTGTTTTCCCTCCTCCTTGGTGGGTGGAGACCAACTGCCTGGCTCCACCCCCTGGTGTGGACAACAGCCCCTGGGGAAGGCAACAAGGATTTTGTGTTTTGACTATGATATGCCTGCAGGGAGTGTGGGGTGTGTAAGTGTTGTGCTCTGTGGCCCCTGGCTTGTCCAGGGCGACACAAAAGCACTGCAGCACTGCCTCGGTGAAGCGGCAACAGGCTGTGCTGAAGCTAATCTGCATAGGTGACAAACCCCACAATGCAGAAGAGGTGTGGACAGCTCTGAAACAGCAGGCAGATCACTGGCTCACACCTCTGAACCTAAAGCCAGGAAAGGTTGTGTGTGACAATGGCCGGAACCTGGTGGCGGCTTTGAGGCGAGGCCAGCTGACACATGTTCCATGCGTGGCCCATGTGCTCAACCTCGTGGTTCAGTGGTTTCTAAAGTCATACCCAGAGCTGTCTGATCTGCTGGTAAACGTTCGCCGCCTGTCTGCACATTTTCGAAAGTCACCTACTGCTTCAGCCGGCCTTGCCGGCTTTCAGCGCCATTTGCATCTTCCGGCTCACAGACTGGTGTGTGATGTGCCCACGCGTTGGAATTCAACTCTGCACATGTTGGTCAGGATAGGTGAGCAGAAGAGGGCAGTTGTTGAGTACCTGCATCACCTAAGCCGTCGGGAAATGGGTCAAACTCCACACATAACACCTGAGGAGTGGATATGGATGTCCGACCTATGTACCATCCGCCAAAACCTTGAGGACTCCACCAAGATGGTGAGCGGCGATGACGACATTATTAGCGTCACCATACCACTTCTCTGCCTTCTAAAATGGTCTCTGCTCAAAAAACAACCATGATGCATTGCAGGCGGAGCGCGATGAGTTTGAGCAAGAAACAGTAGTGGGTGTGGGTGATAACACACAGCCCAGCCTCGTCTCATCACAACGTGCAGTGGAGGACTATGACGAGGAGGAGGATGAAGACATGGAGCAACTCTCTGGCCAAATTGAGGATATGACATGCAGTCATATCCTCAGTTCAGCGTGGCTGGCCAGAGGACAGGGTAGATGATGAGGAGGAGGAGGAAGAGTAGGAGGACAGCATGTTCAGTCATCGTGTTGGGCAGGATACTGAAGTGATGGCTGTTAAGAGTCTGGCACACATGGCTGACTTTATGGTAAGCTGCCTGTCTCGTGACCCTCGCGTTAAGAACATCTTGGCCGACAATCATTACTGGTTGGTAACACTGTTAGACCCACGCTAAATGGAGAACTTTATGTCTCCTATTCCCGAGGCGGAGAGGTCAGGCAAAATGCAGCAGTTCCAGAAGGCCATAGTCACGGAAGTAGGCAAAGCATTCCCCTCACAAAACGCTAGCGGCATAGGTCAGGAATCAGTGGACAACCAAGGCGTACAGCCGAGAGGGGCACAAGTCCAATCCGCCAGAGGTAGGGGAACAGTCTTTAAGATGTGGGACAGTTTTCTCAGCCCCTCACATACCACAGCCCCTGAGGTGCGGGGTAGTGCCACAAGAAATCCTAAGTTTGCCCAGATGCTCAAGGAGTACCTTGCAGATCAAACAACTGTACTCCGACATTCCTCTGTGCCTTACAATTAATGGGTATCCAAGCTGGACACGTGGCATGAATTGGCTCTCTACGCCTTGGAAGTCCTGGCCTGCCCTGCCGCTAGCGTTTTGTCAGAGCGTGTTTTTAGTGCCGCAGGTGGAATCATTACAGATAAGCGCACCCGCCTGTCAACTGTAAATGCTGACAGGCTGACTCTGATCAAGATGAACAAGGGTTGGATTGGGCCAGACTTCACCACACCACCAGCAAATGACAGCGGAATTTAAAGTTTGTAACGGGAATTTGCCATGTACCTCCACTCACCCATGGGTACACACTTCTGGAATTTGGCTAATCGCTGGACTGCTCCTCCTTCTCCTCATGCGCCATCATGATGACCGTTACAATAGTTAGGCCGTTGTTTCAGGTATACCCCCAGTGGTAAATTTTTTCGCCCATTCTTTCAGAAGACCCGCTCCTTTGCAATGGGAACAATGTTTTGAGGCCCTCATGCACATCTCTATCCAGGGACAATATGGAGCCTGACGCTGCCACCGACAGGCACACACGTGCGGTTTTTAAATGCAAGCACGGACGCACTAAGAACCTAACAGGTTTTTAGGAGCGACAATTACTGAGAAGTCTGACACTATCAGACACTGCTGACTGACGTGTATTATTCACTAGACTTGTGCGTTATATAATAGTTTGTGCAAAACGTGCACCTGCACGCTGCCACCGACAGGCACACACGTGCGGTTTTTAAATGCAAGCACGGACGCAATAAGAACCTAACAGGTTTTTAGGAGCGACAATTACTGAGAAGTCTGACACTATCAGCCACTGCTGACTGACGTGTATTATACACTACACTTGTGCGTTATATAATAGTTTGTGAAAAACGCACACAAGTGCACCTGTACGCTGCCACCGACAGGCACACACGTGCGGTTTTTAAATGCAAGCACGGACGCACTAAGAACCTAACAGGTTTTTAGGAGCGACAATTACTGAGAAGTCTGACACTATCTGGACTGTTTTAGACTGTGTACACCAGCCCCAGATATGATGAAGGCCGGTGTACGGTCACCACTAGGAATGGCTATATACCCTGCCTGCCTGCCTGCCTGCCTGTATACTGCTACAATAGTCCTGACAAGGACTCTTCTGGTCACTAGCCTGTATTCCGACCTGGCTATACCCTGCCTGTATATAGCAACAATAGTCCTGAGAAGGACTCTGCTACTGTACTCCGACCTGGCTATTCCCTGCCTGCCTGTATACAACTTATTGTATGTCCTGAGAAGGACTTCTGGTCACACTGCAGCTCTGCTCCGGAACTAACTATAAAGGGCCGCAAACCTTTCCCTGAAGCAGCAACCCTCTCCCTGCACTGACTGTCTGGATGGCTGTGAGCAGAGCACAGCGCGCCCGCCGGTATAAAGGCTCGGTCACGCTGTGCAGGCCGGCCAATCACTGCAATTCCACAACTAACAGGGCTGTGGCATTGCAGTGGTCTGCCAGCCAATCCCTGCATGAGGGCTGGCTCTCAAAAGAGCGCCAACATGCAGGGATGAAGACCACGAGTACAGCACGAGTATCGCGAGATTACTCGGTCCCCGCTGAGTAGCCCGAGTACAGTGATACTCGTGCGAGTACCGAGTAGTGACAAGCATACTCGCTCATCACTACTAATAATGATAAATATGTCACCTGTGTGTAATCAAGTCTCCGTATAAATGCACCTGCTCTGTGATAGTCTCAGTGTTGTGTTTAAAGCGCAGAGAGCATCATGAAGATGGTTACAAAAAGATTTCCAAAACTTTAAACATCACAAGGAGCACTTTGCAAGCGATCATATTGAAATGGAAGGAGTATCATACCACTGCAAATCTACCAAGACCCGGCCGTCCATCCAAACTTTCATCTCAACCAAGAAGAAGACTGATCAGAGATGAAGCCAAGAGGCCCATGATCCCTCTGGATGAACTGCAGATGTCTACAGCTGAGGTGGGAGAGTCTGTTCATAGGACAATAATCAGTCATACACTGCACAAATCTGGCCTTTATGGAAGAGTGGCAAGGAGAAAGCCATTTCTCAAAGATATCCATAAAAAGTGTTGTTTAAAGATTGTCGCAAGCCACCTGGGAGACACACCAAACACGTGGAAGAAGGTGCTCTGGTCAGATGAAACCAAAATCAAACTGTTTGGGCACAGTGCCAAACGATATGTTTGGTGTAAAAGCAACACGGCTCATCACCCTGAACACACCATCCCCACTGTCAAGCATGGTGGTGGCAGCACCATGGTTTGGGCCTGCTTTTCTTCAGCAGGGGCAGGAAAGATGGTTAAAATTGATGGGAAGATAGATGGAGCCAAATGCAGGACCATTCTTGAAGAAAACCTGTTGGAGTCTGCAAAAGACCTGAGACTGGGACGGAGATTTGGCTTCCAATAAGATAATGATCACAAACATAAAGCAAGATCTACAATGGATTGGTTCACAAATAAATCAAGGTGTTAGAATGGCAAAGTCAAGGTCCAGACCTGAATCCAATCGAGAATCTGTGGAAAGAGCTGAAAACTGCTGTTGACAAATGCTCTCCATCCAACCTCACTCAGCTCAAGCTGTTGCAAAGCAAGAATGGGCAAGAATTTCAGTCTCTCGATGTGCAAAACTGATAGAGACATACCCCAAGCGACTTGCAGCTGTAATCGCAGCATAAGGTGGCGCTACAAAGTATTAACTTAAAGAGGATGAATAATATTGCACACCTCATTTTTCAGTTTATTTATTATTTTAAAAAGTTTAAAATAAGCAATACATTTTGTTCAACTTCACAATTGTGTCCCACTTGTTGTTGATTCTTCACCATAACATTACATTTTTTATCTTTATGTTTGAAGCCTGATATTTGGGAAAAGGTTGAAAAATTCAAGGGGCCGAATACTTTTGCAAGGCACTGTATATAGACATAAAAAGAATAGAACATCTCTAAAGGCAGCTATACAAAAAAAAATATTGCAAAGTATTAAAAAGTGCAGAAAATATCTATAGTAAAAATTGTAGAAGTGTAAAAAATAGAGAATTTCATAAAAATATATGGAAAATTTGTATGTAAAAAATACCCTTGTGAAAAAATATATATAATATATCTCAAATAATTAATATAAATATGAATGACATAGCAATAACACCAAAAAAGTGCAATAATAAAGTGCAACTGCATAAACACAGTTCATTCACTGATATGTAAAGTGACCTAGTGCATCTGTGTAAACAACAAATAAAAATATACCCAGATACAATGCAATGGACTCTTTTGCCCTTCAAACAACTTATATCAAACCCAGGGTAAATGGTCAGGAGATCTGATTAATCAATAGAGTAACCACTTGTGTCCACCAGATTACCATAATTGGTAGGACACACCTAAATTGTACATGGAATACAGGTAACACTAAGGCTATCAAATATTAGTTGAAAATTAAAAGGAAACCATATAAAAATTATGTATGAAAAAATATATGGCATAATATATATATATATATATATATATATATATCAGTGAATAGTGATGAAATAAATATAGAAATACAAGTATGTAAATAAAGTCCAGGTGCAATTATTAAGGCAGTCCATTCACTAATATTTTAAAGTGACTGTGTGCACTTGTGTAACCTACCACAAGAGGAAGACTCAAGAATTAGTATAGTGTATGATATACCCATATAACAATATAAATCCCACCTAAGTGTAATGATCTGGGAGTCTACACCATTAATATAACAGCTGCAAATGTGTCCACCCAGCTAATGATAGTGCCAAGACATACAGCTTGCGTACCTGTTAGTCACGTGCACTAATTGCTATTGGCCAGGCTTTATAACCCAAATATTTGCAAACACATGCTAGGGACACATAAGAGGAAGAGGACAACTGATAGTACTACCTGGTCATAGGGCACGCTGCTCTCACACCCGATGTACGTTTCGGAGCATGGTTAAAACATCGTATAACTGCGTCATCGTCATGACTAGAGATGATCGAACGGTCAATAATCCGGCGCCGGCGGATCACTAACAGATTTAAAAAAGAATCCGATCCACTCCGGAATATGGTGCCCATATAAGTCTATGGGGACCGGAATCTGGAGGGTAAAAACGTTTGTGGAGGCGCTAGGGGGCTAGGAGCAAGCGCGGCATACTCACCGGGGCGCTGTCATGGCGGCACACTCCTTCCGGGTAACGCTATTTTCTTCCGGAGCCGACAATTCAATATTCATGGTTTTCCCCGCCAACCGGCACGTGTTGGTTGCAGCTAGACACGCCCCCATCCTGAGTGTCAGCGTGTCAGCTAACTGCAACCAATCACAGGCGCCAGGACGGAAAGCATTGCACTGTCTGTCAGTTCAGTTCAAGGTGGTAAACACTCGGCAGCATAGTTATAGCACGCGGGTGCAGCCCCAGCCGTCGCACTGTATCTGTGCTGTGTATACAGTGCCCAGAGTCACATGTGCGAGGCTACCGGGTGCTGCCATGGCAGACTCGCGTGAGCCCCTCGCATGTGTGATTCCGGTGAAAATAAAAAAAAAAAAAAGACGTGCGGTCCCCCTTATTTTCATCCCCAGCCAAGATAACGCTGGCTGGGGGCTGGTATATCCTCAGCCCGCAGCCGTCCGGTAATGCCGCATCTGTTATATGCGACCATACCGATGTGCGCTACTGGCTCTTCCCGGTGGCGTGATGCGGTGCCATCGGGGTAATAGCAGGGGTTAGCAGCGGCGCACGGCTGCTGCTAAACCCTAGGTTTGTGTGATGGCACAGGCGTCTATCAGATACCTGCATCACACAAACCTGTAAATGACAATAAATAAACAAGACACAGAGAAAAATCCTTTATTTGGAATAAAGTACAAAACACCACCTGCTTCACTTCTTTATTATCCCCAAACACCCTGCAGCTCCGACGTAATCCACAGGAGAAGTCCCACGCTGCTTCAGCTCTGCGACATCTGAATATCACAGACAGCGGCGCGACAGTGGTTACGTCACTCAGGTCATTTGCGGTCACAGCTGGAGGTTCCCACGGTCCTTCATCTGTGATCGCAGGTAACCTGACCTCAGGTGGAGGTCACTGAGTTCACAGACCTGTATCTCCTAGCAGAAAAAGCGCAGTTTTTTTGGCTAAGAGATGCAGATTTTGTGCTGAAATTTTTATACCATATTTCTGCATCCAATCTACACCTCCTGGCAAAAAACCGCGGTGTTTTGACCCAATTTTTATGCCGCAGTTTTTTCAGCGGTTTTTGCCGCGGTAATTTTTTCGCGATTTTTGCCACGGTTTCTTGCCAGGAGGTGCACATTTGGTGCTGAAATCGTCTGCACCAGCTTTCAGCACCAAATTTCCACCTGTGGCAGTATTTTTCTTTCTTTTTTTTTTTTCTTTTTGGGGGCCAAGGGATGCAAATTTGATGCTGTGATTTTTACACCATATTCCTGCATCCAATCTACACCTCTTGGCAAAAAAACTGCGGTGTTTTGACGCAATTTTTATGCCGCGGTTTTTGCCGCAGTAATTTTTCCACGATTTTTGCCGCGGTTTCTTGCCATTAGGTGCACATTTGGTGCTGAAATCGTCTGCACCAGCTTTCAGCAACAAATTTCCACCTGTGGCAGAATTTTTTTTATTTTTGGGAGCCAAAGGATGCAAATTTGATGCTGTGATTTTTACACCATAATCCTGCATCCAATCTACACCTCCTGGAAAAAAAACGCGGTGTTTTGACGTAATTTTTATGCCGCGGTTATTTTTTCGCGATTTTAGCCACGTTTTTTTGCCAGGCGGTGTAGATTGGGTGTCGGAATATGGTGTAAAAATGTAATAATCACCGCAGCTGCAGCTGCGTCGGTGATGCGCTGTCAGACTCGTGCGGGTCTGACATCACCCGGCACAGCCTGCTGCTGTCTGAACATGAGCGTGCATGTACCTAGAAACACATGCACGCTCCTGTCAGAAGTGTGCAGCTGTTCTGCGATGTCAGACTCACGGGAGTTCCTCACAAATGTGACTGCGGCGTAGACAAAAAACGCTTGCTTTTTTCTAATAATAAAAAAAAAAACTACATGCGGTCCCCCCTAATCTTCATCCCCAGCCAAGAAAACGCCGGCTGGGGGCTGGTATATCCTCATCCCGCAGCCATCCGGTAATGCCTTATCTGTTAGATGCGACCATACTGGTGTGCGCTACTGGCTCTTCCCGCTGGCGTGATGCGGTGCCAGTCGGGGTAATAGCAGGGGTTAGCAGCGGCGCACGGCTGCTGCTAAACCCTAGGTTATGTGATGGCACAAGTGTCTATCAGATACCTGCATCACACAAACCTGTAAGTAACAGTAAATAAACACAGACACAGAAAAATCCTTTATTTGAAATAAAGTACAAAACACTCCTCCTTCACCACTTTATTAAGCCCCAAACAAACCCTGCAGCTCCGACGAAAGCCACAGGAGAAGTCCTGCAGCAACACATCCGGCTGTGCTACATCTCAGAGCGAGCAGCTATAGAGCACGGCTGCCCACTCTGAGTGCAGCCCATTACTGAGCCACAATAAGCGATGACCACAGCAGAGACTGTCACAGGCTGGGGGGCGCGTCAGCCAGGAACAAATCACAGCTGAGAGGACGGTTGGTGGGCAGAAAAAACACGGAAGCTGTGTGATTGCGTGCACAGCACAGGAAGTAAAAGCGCGACCCGGAAGCAGTGTGCCGCCATGACAGAGTCTCGATATGTATGAAACGCTCATTTATTTATTGTTTTTTTTTTTTCATTTTTATTAATTGCCGATTCCGGATCGTGCAGCCGGAATCCCGCGCCCGGGTCCGGCCCGGGGATAGCGCTGAAACCGCGCGGATCCGGACGTTTACAGTCTGGATCCACTCAGCACTAGTCATGACGACCCCTGGGTCACCCAACTATGGAAAGCCTCGTACACCATGCCAGATGCATGGAGTGAGATTGTGCATTGTAGTGGATAATAGCAGAGATCAGAGTACTAAAAAGTAATGTCTCAATAAAGGAACTAAGTATAAGAATGTGAAAAAACTGTAAAAATATAAAAAAAACCCCTGAAAATAAGAACAAAAAAATTGTTATTAAATAAAATAAATAAAAATAAAAAAATAAATAAAATAATTATTCCAATAAATATGCAGATTTATGTAAAACAATAACCAAAAAGGACACATATGTTGTATCACCACACCCGCAACAACCCGATCTATAAAACTGTCACACTAGCTAACCCCTTCAGTGAACACAAAAAAGGTGGCAAAAACTGTCTTTTCACTATACAGCTGACAAAAAAAAGTGGAATAAAAGGCGATAAAAAGCTTATATAAATTAAAATAATATGGCTGAAAGTGTCATCTTGTCCTGCAAAAAAATAGCTGCTATACAGCTCTGTCAGTGAATAAATAAAAAAATATAGGTCTCAGAAATAGAGCAATGTAAACATTGCTTTTTTTCTATAAAATTGTTTTTATGGTGTGAATGTGGCATAAAAAAACCCTAAAAATCTAAATGTGGTATTGCTGTATTTGTACTGACCCAAAGAATGAACCAGACTTATCACTGTTATGACACAGTGAACGGCGTAAAAAAACAACAAAAAACAATTCCTGAATTGCTGTTTCTTCATGATTCTGCCTCACAAGCAGAATAAAAAGCGATCAAAAAATATTATGTAGGCCAAGATGGTACCACCATTTGTACGGCAATAAAATAAAACGGTTTAAAAAATAAAAGCGGCATAAATAATAAATAAATAGAGCCAATTCTTCATCTGCTGTTGATTTGTTTATTCTGCCTCCCAAATTTTGCAGTATGGCTTGGCTCATATTTATCCTGCACTGTACGCTGAGTGCTTATACGAATGGTTACGTGTGCAAAAACGTGATTTGGACATAATTTCCAATGGAAAATTCACTGCAATGAGGCAAAGGGAGTCATTTTGAACTCCTGTCTGGCCTGTCGTAAGGTGGTGTCCATCTTTTTACGCATCTTTTTTAAATGTGCATAAAAGAGCGGTCATCAACAGTTTTGTTACCTTTGAAAAGATGGACACAGGTGAACAAAGGATGACCAGAGTCAAACGTAACTCAGATGCCTCATTATAGTGAATGCATCCATCGGGAGTTTCACCTAAATTACGTATTTCGTAGATGTAGATGTAAACACTGATGTAAGTGCTCAGCATAAAGCATGTGAAATGCGTAAAGTGATCCAAAATATTCTTTACCCCAAATTGCCACCATATAGCATTCAACTCAACCAACAAAAGCAAAAGCCCCACTTATGTCTGTCATCTGCTATCGAAAATATAGGGAGCTTCCATGTTACTGGTAGCACACACAAAGACTCTGGAAAAAATGCTATGCCCCCCTCCCCACCCCTCAAAAAATAAATCCAGCAAGATCTGCGCTCCCAAACCCAAATGCCCTGCTCCCTTCTGGACCCCACTATGAGCCTAAACAGTTAAGGTCCACATGTTTGGCATTAATATATCGAGGAGAGCCCGCTTAAGTTATGGGGTGCAGGTTTCCAAAAGCATGAGCTGGGCACAATGTACAGGCACTATAATGTACTGGCAGAACAAGGGCTTATTTGTATTTTTTAGTCTTCAAAATTCACTGTGTTTGATTCCATGAGTGTTTTCCAGAGACTACATCTTCTCTACACCTGTAAGTGAATTTCCAGAGGGGAATTATTTCCAAAATTTGGTCACTTGAGGTTTTTTTTGTTGTTCTGGCATATAGGGGCAATGTATATTGTATCCACAAACTATTCTTGGAAACTCTGTGCTCCAAGAATCAAATGGCACTCCTTCGCTCCCTAGGTCTGGTGTGCTGCCAAATAGCTCTGAACAGTCACATATGGGGAACTGCCAATTTCACGAGAAATTGTGTAACACACTATGGGGCCTTTTTTTTTAACCTATTCCCCTTTTGAAAATTGGAAATCTGGGGATAAAACATTTTAGTGTTAAAAATATAATTATTTTTTCTTCACTGCCCAATATTATAAAATTTTGTGACACACCTTTAAAATGTATATGCTCACTGCACCCTTGGATGAATTCATTGAGGGTGCAGTTTGTAAAATTGAGTCACTTGTGTGGGGTTTCTTTTGTATAGCACCTCAGGGACTCTGCCAATGTAACATGGCACCCACAAACTAAATTTGAACTCAAATATGGTGCTCCTTCCCTTCTTTGCTTTGCACTGTGCCTCAAAAGTAGTTTTCAACCACATATTGGGTATTAGTATACTCAGGAGAAATTGCAAAACAAATTGTATGGTCCATTATCTCATGTTACCCTAGTGAAAATAGAAAATTTGTGGATAAAGCATTATTTTTGCGGTTAAAATTTTATTTTTTCATTTTCAAAGCTTAATGTTATAGAATTTTGTAAAGCACCTGGGGGTGCAAGGTGCTCACTAAACATCTAGATAAATTCCTTGTCTAGTTTCCAAAATGGGATCACTTGTGAGGGAGATCCACCATTAAAGCACATCAGGGGTTCCCCAAATGCGACATGACATCTTCCAACTATTCCAGCTAATTTTACATTCAAAAATTAAAATGGTGTTCCTTCCCATCTGAGCTCTGCAGTATGCCAATGTGATTTACATCCCATATGTGGCATTGGTGTACTCAGTAGAAATTGTACAACACATTTTACAGTGCATTTTCTCTTGTTATCCTTGTGAAAATTAAAAATTTTAGATTAAAGAAACATTTTTGTGTGAAAAATGTATGTTTTCATTTTCCCTACTCAACATTGCAAAATTATGTGAAACACGTGGGGTTTGCTCCTGAAACATCTAGATACATTCCTTGAGTGGTCTAGTTTCCAAAATGGGGTCACTTGTGGGGGAGAGCAACTGTTTAGGCACCTCAGGGGCTCTCTAAGATTGACATAGTGTCTCCTAACAATTCCAGCTAATTTTGCATTCAAAAAGTCAAATCGCGCTCCTTCCCTTAGGAACCCTGCCGAGCTACCAAACAGTAGATCACCACCACATATGCGGTATCGGCATACTCAGGATAAATTGCACAACAAGCTGTATCATGCATTTTTCCCCTGTTACCCTTGTGAAAAAGAAACATTTAAGGTTAAACAATATTTTTGTGGCAAAAATGCATTTTGTTATTTTCATGGCTTAATGTAAAATTCTGTGAAGTATCTGGGGGTTTAAGGTGCTCACCAAGCATCAAGATAAATTCCTTGAGGGGTCTAGATTACAAAATGGCATCACTTGTGTGAGAGCTCCACTGTTTAGGCACATCAGGGGGTCTCCAAATTTGACATGGCATCCGCTAAGAATTCCAGCTAATTTTGCCTCCAAAAATAAAAATGGCACTCAAACCCTTCCAAGTCCTGCAGTGTGCCAAAACAGTAGATATTCATCACATATGTGGTATTGGTGTACTCAGAAGAAATTGCACAACAAACTTCACAGTGCATTTTCACTTCTTACGCTTGTGGAAATTTGAGATTTCAGGTTAAAGGAACATTTTTGTGGTAAAAAGTCATATTTTCATTTTTTGCTTCCACATTGTTTTGGTTCTTGTGAAGCATCTAAAGGATTAACAAACTTCTTGGATGTGGCTGTGAGCAGTTTGAGGGGTGCAGTTTTTAAAATGGTGTCACCTTTGGGTATTTTCTGTCACCTAGGCCTCTTCAAGTCACTTCAAATGTGATGTGGTCCCTAAAAAATGTTTTGGAAATTTTGTTGCAAAAATAAGAAATTGCTGATAAACTTTGAACCCTTCTAACTTCCTAACCCCCAAAAAATGTTTAGAGCATGTACTGATGTCAAGTAGACATGTGGGAAATGTTATTTGTTAACTTTTTTGTTTGACATAACCGTCAGATTTAACTAGAACTACCGTATGTTTCATAATACCTATAACTACCATTAGGGGTCATTTTGACCCCCATTAAAAAGTACTGACTCTGGAGTAAAAATAACTTTTTTGTTGCCAACAAATTAAAGAACATTTATTTTAACTTAGTAGGAACAGTGTTAAGATGAAGTACAGCAGTTTAAACGCATTTTCCTTTTACATGGTCATAGCATGCGGTGTCCAACAGTTGACACAAACAGTACTTTCTTCCACTTTCCCAGTGCATTTTCCACAAACTGGTTTGTTACAGCTTGCAGTCTATTTGTTCCTGATTTACTTCTTCTAACTCATTTTCCGATAAATTCTGAAGATATTTCAAAATTTCATCACTTGTCAGACCCCTCTGCTTACTCATGCTTCAAATATAAGTCGCAAAAAGGGACTTGTAAGATCGCAGAAGTAATAAAACGACACTGTACAAACATGCAGAGTTGTAGCTTCAACTGTAATGTTTGCTACTGAAGTGCAGACAGAAATCGCTACAAAAGACATGGATCAAACATGTTCAGACAAGTTTAGATAAAACAAGATGCTGAATCATCCCTGATATGCAAAGATACAATAAGGCTATGTGTCCACGGGAGAATGTAGCTGCGGATTTTTCTGCATCAAAATCCGCATCTTTCCCGCAAAATCCGCACCTTTTCATAGGTGCGGATTTGCCGCGGACTTACCGCGGAATTGATGCGGATTTGATGCGGATTTTGGTGCGGATTTTTATTTTTTTTCCCCAATTTTAAAGCCAAAATCCAGAAGAAAATCCACAACAATTGAGATGTTGCAGATTTTTCCGGACAAAAATCCGCACGATTTCTGCTGCGGAAAAATCCGCAGCGTGGGCACAGCATTTCCCAAATGCCATAGAAATGGCTGGGGAGTAGCTGTGCTGCAGATTTTCGGGAAATCCGTGGCTTTTCCGCGAGCAATCCGCGGCAAAATCTGCGCATTTTCCGCAGCGTGGGCACATAGCCTTACACTCTACAACTAGGGAGAAGCACTGTGATTTTCTGTACTCTGTAATATTAGGTGACTTGCCTACTACTACCTTTATGTATGGGGTCATATTGACCCCTTCAGTACTTATAGGTATGAATTGTAAAATCCAGGCCCCTGAAAAAGTTACAATTCATTTTTGTGTCCTAAAATATACACTGCCATGAATAAATAAAAGTCACAAAAACTCAGAACTCATTTGTTAAAATTTTAGAAATTATAGGAAAAAGAAATAGCAAAATGACCCCTCCGGTAGTTCTAGTGTTAATGACATAAAAATTCAAAGTTTGAAATTTGAAAAATGTTTGCTGCATTTCTGATGTTTTCACAAATAAATGCAAAACTATTGTCTTAAATGTACCACTATTATGAATAGAGATGAGCCACAACTCTGGAGTTAAGCGGGCTTTACACACTGCGATATCGCCCGAGCGTTGTCGTTGGGGTCACAGTTTTGGTGACGCACTTCCGTAATCGTTAGCGAGATTGCTTTGTGTAACAGCGTTCAGCGATGTTAAATCGTCGCAAAAGCGTGATTTATCGCTAATCGGCGACACGGGTCCTTATTCCCAAAAATCGTTGTTTTTTCTTTGTAACTATCGTTGCTCGTTCCTTTCAACAAACTTTTCGTTACGTGTGACACTACTAAAGCGACTTAAAAAATTGTTGCCTCTTGCGTCATCATCGATACGGGCGTGTATGGTGGTTTAAATGTTCAATACGCCTACTTGTTTCCTATTTGCTAACGCATCTGCTCCATGATTGGACCTTAATATATGTAATACGCAAACATCCTTTTAGCGTTGTTCCATTTGGTGGGTTCATTTCCTAGGTTTTGGACGTGTCCTGCTGGCTCCGTGTCCGGCGTATAGTTAGGCGTCATTCGTCCGTGAGATAAACTTCGCATGTGAGTTTTTTATTGAAATTTTTTTTTTTTTTCTTTTTTCTTCCTTTTTTTTTTGTTTTTTTTTTCCTTTGTATTTTAAAATTTAAATATGTTTGTTGTTTTGAATTGGGTTTATTATTAGTTTTTAAAAAGCCTATATTATGAATGTATTCGTGTTTTTTTTTTAAATTACAGTTATATATATTATATGAACCATTATTGTATCTTAATCAAGATTGCAGCCATCCAAATTTGTTTTTTTAAAAGCCGTCAAACATTAGTGTGACCAATAAGAATAAGAATCATATTTTTAAAAAATATTTATTGTCTGACAAAAAAAAAAATATTATGTTTGGAAAAAAAAAAAAAAAAAAAATTAAAAAAAAAGAAATTACAATATTATTCTCTGTTATACAGGCTAAATATGCGTAGTGAGCATGAAAATGCCATCATAGCTGCCATGCTTGTAGCCGGAGGAGCCCTTGCCCTTGCCGAGGATCATAACATGCGATGCAGAACAAGAAAAAGACGAATTTGGGCACGCAAATGGCTACTAGAGAGACAACGCTATACACACATGCACCTTGTAAGAGACCTACAAGAGCATAACACACATGACTTTCGAAACTACTTACGCATGTCTGAAAGCTCATTCTCATACCTTTTAGAGAAAGTCCGCCCTTATATCATGCGCAATAATACAGTAATGCGTCAGGCAGTACCTGTAGACGAGCGTTTGGGGGTGACTCTTCGATTCTTGGCTACAGGACGCAGTTTGACTGACCTACAGTATTCATCAGCAGTGTCACGCTCTCTACTTAGCTCATTAATTCCAGAGACATGTTTGGCAATAGCACATGCTTTACATGACTACATGCATTTGCCAAATAGTCCAAGTGATTGGGAAAAAATTTCAAATACATTCAACCTATTATGGCAATTCCCTAATTGTGGTGGCGCAATTGACGGGAAGCACATAAGGATAATGCAGCCACATAATTCTGGCTCATATTATTACAACTACAAGGGCTACCACAGCATTATCCTTATGGCGGTTGTCAACGCCACTTATGATTTTCTTTACATTGATATCGGCATGAATGGGCGAGTTTCGGATGGTGGGGTATTTGAACATACGGAGTTTGCATTACGGCTAAAACAAAATCAAATCCAATTACCCACAAACCAAAATACCATTGGAAATTTAAATTTTGTTTTTTTGGCGGACGAGGCCTTTCCATTACAACGTCATTTGTTACGGCCATATCCACTTACAGGCTTGAATTTAGAAAGACGCATTTTTAATTATCGTCTATGCAGAGCTAGAAGAGTTGTCGAGAATGCTTTTGGCATCTTAAGCAGTAGATTTCGTATCTTTTCCATGCCAATCAACTTAAAAATTGAATCCATTGACAATGTTGTGCTTGCATGCTGTTATTTGCATAATTTTCTCAGAAAAAGAGATGGCCTTGAATATGTTCCACCTGGCTTTGTTGATGTAGAAAATCAAAGTAATGGTGTTGTTGAGCTTGGGGCATGGCGTCAGCAAGTTAACCCACTGGATAATCTTTTGCCACAGCCACCCCTGTCACGTAGTATGATGGATGCAATGGAAAATAGAACCAATTATTGCAATTTTTTTAATGGCCCAGGGGCTGTGTCATGGCAGCATGTTTCTAATTAATTAATGAGTTTAGGTTATCATGAAACATGAGATTGCATGTTTGTGTTAAAATAATGTCAGTATATTTTTTTAAAATGTTATTAGTTTTAAAGAAATTGCCTTAAGTGTGTAAAGTACCTGATTTTGAAGGGAAAAATGTTTCTTGTGGTATAAATGTTATATTTTTTTATTTTTTTACATAATCCTAAATTGGGACTATTGTCATTTGTTTTTTTAATAAAAATTGATTTTCATTTACAATTTATGTATGATTGTAAACTAAATCTTTCTTCTGGAAAACATATTCATTTAAAAACTAAAAGAATAAAAACTAAATATAATTAAGCATTACAAGCATTCTGTCAATCATTTATCTCTTATGATAATTTAAAGTTATTAAGATGTTTTATTTTTACATGACATAAACCATTATGTTTTCATAAATATAGGCCACATTTCCGTTAATAAAATATAAATCACATAAAAATGATTTTTCTAAATTAAACAAAAAAGGGCGAAAAAAAAACCGCATTTGCTCATACAAAAATGCGCACATAAGTATTATAACTGTACACTACGGCGAAATACACTGTTGAGTTATTTAACATGTAAATAAAGAAACGTCATGACGTCCAAACGTCTAAAGGACCATGTGACACGCCACACTGTATACCTGCTGATCTAAAGCGAAACTGAAAGCGAAAATGTCACCAAACAAACGTGCTAAGGTCTGGGGCCAAGGGGAGGTACAATACTTGGTGAAAAGGATGAATGCACTGGACTATATATGTGCAAAGACATATCCACGTCCTATGGGACATAAAAGAAGTGTGGTTAAAAAAATATGCAGGGGCCTGTACCGTAAATTTGATATCATACGCACACCAACGCAGGTACTGAAAAAATGGGCTGATTTAAAGTACAGGGATAAGGAGAGAATAGAAGAAATTCGAAGTAACCTGGTAGTGATAGCTGGTAAGATATTTTTCATACTTACATAAGTTAATTGTTTTGAATTATAATATCAAAACATTAGAGGTGTTGTGTTTAAATTAATTTAAGGTCTGGTGTTATTTTTAATATTAAATAATCACATCATATGAGGTTTTTTTTTTTTTTATTTTATTTTTTTTATTTTATGTTAACAGATGTAAATTCATTGACTAATGAGTCAAGGCAGCCCTCAAACAATAATGAAGATAATGTTGTCCAGCAGCTGTCTCCAAGCATGGATTCCAACCGTGAAAATAGCCTACCCATTTTAAATGAGGAAGCAGACAGCCTTGATTATGATGTAATTTCACCATCATCAGGACATGCTGATGCAGATGTAATGTTTGAAGAGAATATGGAGGACAATGGTACTGATGTGGTTTGGAAAATTTAGTACAGTTTTAAATCATTTTCTAAATGGATTAAACTCTAACAATATAAACTTATGTTAAAATTAGGTGGGAAAGGATCAGGTTGGGACATGAGCGCATCATCCGGAGATGAACTTGAAGAAGAAGTTGTCAGTAATGGTAAGTTTAATGATTTTACAACATTATGGTCAATGGAAAAATGGAATGATCACTTCAAGTGGTTTATTTTTATTTTATTTTTTTTAAAAAAACCTAACGCTAAAAGTTTGAAACAATAAGTAATTTTGTTTTTGATTCTTTTCAGAAATAATAACCCTATATGATATTTATCTGTCCGCGAACAGACTGAAAGAAGCCTCTGCGGCCCATGATGCCCTAATCCTGAAATATATTAATCAACGTCATAAATAAATCATGTTTTCTTGTGATGTTTCTATGTTTTACATGTATGTAGAAATGTTTGTAAATTAATAGTTAACCAAAAAATATATAAATAACCAAAATTTTATACAAGTTAAGAAAAGAATGTAATTAAAAAAAAATACAGTTAAAAAATATAACTAAATTGTAGCGTAATTTATTCAAACCACACATTATTTCATATGCCAGGTTTATTCACAAGGGAAATTGGTATAGTAACAAATTTGTTTATTGTCACAAATATGCACTAAATATCATGCAACAGAAGGAATTCAATAATAATAAAAAAAAAAAAAAAAAAAATTTTTACATTAGAAACTACTTCTTTTTGCGTTTGTTAAGCAAACTCATGAGTGACCTACGGCCACGCACACCACCCTTTGGAAGTGGTTGTATTGATGGCTCTGCTGCAGCTTGAGGATTTTCCGGGGCATCAACAGCATCAACAGGCTCAACAGGATCAACTGGATCAACAGGATCAACAGGATGAGAAACCTCGCCAATGGCAACATAGGATGACTCTGTTAGTTTTTTAGCTCTTGCCAAACGTAAGACATCCTGGATTAAACATTGGGCAATGTATTTCTGTTCTGGGGTAAGTTCACGCAGTTCATCATCCACGAAAATAGCAAGACCAGAAAGGGGTGGTCTGTTGTGCTGATCTAGGATGTTTTGTGCCACTCCCATCAGTTTGGTTACAGCTGTTGTAGTGTTTGCTGGGATGGTTTTTTTTTTCCTTTGCCAACTTTGTGTGTATAACACATTTGATGGGCCAGCCTCAAGCAAATCAACATTGGTTATTTGGCTAGCAGGAGTTTCCATTAGGTGTTCAGATGATGATTGTTGACTTGTTGTTGGCTCCTGCAATACAAAAAGAACATAATTTAATTAAATTATCATTTTAAAATTATTTTTTCGTAAAACATTTGAATACTTTTACATATATGGAAAAGTATACAAATGTTCATTTCATTATAATTAAAACCAACACAAATTGTTTGTGACAAATTATGACAATAATAAAAATTATACCTCAGATATAATCACTTCATTGTTAGCATCTGGGGGAATATCACCACCAATATTGAGGCTACTGGTTGATGGCCTGTGAAGCTCCTCGTCCCTTGTGAAATTCAATAAATCAAAATACCAGAGCGTTGGGACGTAGACATCCCCAGTGCCAGCACCAGAACGTTTGGATTCCTCTATTTTGTTCAGTTCTTTTTTATAAACTGTGCGTATTGCCTGTATTTTTCTTTTCACGAGATCCTCGGTCCCTTTTTGATTTGGATGGTATTTGTCATATATTACTATCATTTTAAGGTACGCATCCTTTTTAAGTTGCCTATTGCTGTACTCGGGGGATTTAATTTTCCATAAGGGTGTTTGCGTCTGGTACACCTCTATGAATTTACGTAGGAATTCCTCCTTATTTGTACACATCTGAAAAACATTAAATTGGAGATAAATCAGTACAAACACTGATTTAAAAAAAAGTTTTTTAAAGTTATTAAGAATAAATTAAAAAAAAACATATATGCAAAGTGAGTAAATACTATAACACATACCTTGCAGCAAAGATTCGCAAGTCCAGATGACAGTTTTTTTCAAAATTCCCTTGTGCGAGGACAAACGCTAATGGGTAGACAAAAGCTGGAAGAATGAACACGCATCTGCGCACATTTATACTACCGACATCCAATGAAAATCAATAGCGCTGATTAAACAAATGAGTCGAGGCAAGAAGGGGCGTAGCGAGTTTACAATTCTACTACATCAAGATGCACTTTGTGTGGGGAACCAACGCCCATATCGCCATGAAAATTGGAAATCCATGCGGTGAGAACGCTACACAACGATGATTATGTTCCTCATTACATCGGGAAGCGAGATAGCTTTGAAGGTGAATATAAAAGAGATTGCGACATGTGACCGTAAGCACACGACTAAAACATGGACCCACTGCGATGAACACACATCGCACTAACGAACAGGGCGTGCCGCACATATGACGAGATCGCGCCCGATATCGCAGTGTGTAAAGTAGCCTTTAGAGTTCGGTTTGGTTCGTCGAACGGTGCACCGTTCGACGAGCCGTTCGATGAGCCATTCGACGAACCTCTTGAACCCCATTGAAAACAATGGAAGGCAATCACAAACACATAAAAACACATTCTAAATGTACACATACAGTTAATAAACATTGCCATAACACTTACCGGTGCCCGCGATCCGTCCTGCACTCTGTCTCCCGCCACTTCCATCGGTAATCGCTGCGTCCTCCCGGTAACCAGCAGTGATGCAGGACCTATCGTGACGTCAAAATAGCCATGTGACCAGTCACGTGTCTATTATCTCATTGGCTACAGACTGGTCATATGGCTTTGACATCATGCTAGGTCCTGATCCCGTTCTACTTTCCCATTCCATTATTGACCGGCTGACACAGCCGGTAAATAACGGAGATCACCGTTGCCATAGCAACGCGCCTGTTAGCGTTGACGTCACCGCTAACAGCCGCAGCGGCGCCGGGAATCACATGATTGGAGCACCATTGCTATGGCAACCCGTCTGTCAGCGGTGATGGTACCGCTAACAGCCAGGAGCACTGATCACTCACGGATAGAAAAGCCTGCACGGGGAGCAACATCTTTCTTCCATGCAGTGCTGCTGATGGAGCAGAGCTGCATGTGTTGAAGGAGAAAGAAGACAGAAGACCAGGATCGTGGAGGGGTGACAGGGAGTAATAAACATGGAGTCACTAAGTGTGTCTGTGTATTTATTTCTATTAAAGTATTTTTTCTCTGTGTGGTGTCTTTTTTTAACCCTTTATTGGAGATTCTTAATGGCCAGGTCAAACTTGCCTGACATTAAGAATCTCTGGCTTAATACTAGCTAGTAAAACAAAGATAGTATTAACTCATTATTACGCAGCAAGCCACCCGGCTTCAGGGCTGCTGGAGGAGTTGGATACAGCGCCAGATGATGGCGCTTCAATGAGAGGGCCATTTTTCTGGGGCGGCTGCGGACTGCAATTCGCAGCAGAGGGGCCCAGAAACCTCGGGCTAACCTGTTCTGCGGATTCCAATCCCCAGCTGGCTAATTGTACCCGGCTGGACACAAAAATGGGGCGAAGCCCAAGTGTTTTTTTTTTAATCATTTCATGAAATTCATGAAATAATTAAAAAAAGGGCTTCCCTATATTTTTAGTTCCCAGCCGGGTACAAATAGGAAGCTGGGGGTTGGGGGCAGCCGTACCTGTCTGCTGTACCTGGCTAGCATATAAAAATATGGCGAAGCACACGTCATTTTTTTGTAGTTTTTTGGTTAAAAAAATAAAAAATGCTTCCCTGGATTTTCCATTACCAGTGAAGGTAACACCATACAGTGGGGGTTAGCAGCCAGTAGCTGCTTGGATTACCTTTAGCTAGCAATACAAAAAATGCAGCGGGAGCCCATATATATTTTTTTTAATTATTTATTTAAATAACTAAAAAAAAGGGCTTCCCTGTATTTTTCTTGCTGGACATCACAGTGCTGTAAAAATAAATCTTTAAAAAAAAGACGTAGCGGTCCGCGGTATTTTTGATTCTCAGCGCAGATAAAGCAGACAGCTACGGGTTGCCACTCCCATCTGCCTGGCGTTACCTTGGCTGGCAATCAAAATACCCCATTAATTTTTTTTATTTAAAAAATTGTTAAAAAAAAATGACGTGGGGTCCCCCCATTTTTGATAGCTAGCTAGGGTAAAGCAGACGGCTGTAGCCTGAAAACCACAGCTGGCAGCTTTACCGTGGTTGGGGATCCAATGTGGAGGTCACCCCAGGCTCTTTTTTTATAATTATTTTATAAATATTAATAATTACAAAAAAAAAGTAGGGTCCCCCCAAATTGGATCACCAGCCAAGGTAAAGCGGACAGCTGTGGTCTGGTATTCTCAGGGTGGGAAAGTCCATAGTTATTGGCCCTTCACAGCCTAAAAATAGCAGGCCGCAGGCACCCCAGAAGTGGACCATCCACTAGATGCGCCAATCCTGGCGCTTCAGCCCAGCTCATCCCGTGCCTTGGTGCAGTGGCAAACGGGATAATAAATGGGGTTGATACTAGCTGTAAGGTCACCTGACATCAAGCCCAGCAGTTTGTGATGTCATGGTGTCTATCAGATACCCGACATCACAAACTGTCAGTACTAACAAAACAAATAGACAAAAAAAAATGTATTTGAAAAAACACTCCCCAAAACATTCCCTCTTTCACCAAATTATTGTAAGGAAAAAAAATAAGGGGGTCCCACGATGACTCTGGACCGTCTAGAATATGGGGGACACACTCAGGGAATGTATCCCCCATTTTCTAGGAGTGCAGACCCTCTATGTGAGGAGTGTGGGTGCAATGAATCTGCACCCACTCTCCCCGGGTCCACAGCAGCAGAGTCCATGTCGTAAGTGTTGCTACCAAAGCTGCAATGCCCTGCTCAGGAGGTAAGGGCATGCCTAATCAGGAGAACTATTCTACATTTCCAAATATTGGTATTTGCTGATATTATTGCTATTCCACCTACTATATATTGGGGATAGGATCTTGGAGATGGAATACCCCTTTAAGTCCAGTTATCCAGCTGAATGAATACTAAACAACAGAGCTCGCTATTTAGACATGTTTTCTTGTGGCGTATAACGGACTCTCATGTTTGGTAGTCATTCAGCAGGGCAACTATAAAATCAAATACCTCCATTTGGAAATGTAGTATAGCTCTCCTGATCAACTATGTTCCTTACCTCATGAGCAGGGCATTGCAGTAGCTTACAGATGCATGGTTACCACCACTCACTGTGTCTGAACACAGGAAGCTGAGCTGGCAACTGCTCTGTGCATGCGGCAGCGTCTATTGTGAAGGAGGGGGCCGCGGGGATCAACGCTGCACAGATACCGTGGGACGCCGGGGAACACCGTTGAGGTTATAGGGGGTGACCGGGCAGGGCCTGGGGAGGAGTTTTCTGCCGCATGTGTCATGGCACATGCAACAGAAATCAGAGGAGTAGGGTGAATGCGGCCGGCGCGCTGCTGTGCGCGTGGCTATCTTGGATTTCCGGGAGGAGGTCGGGGGGGCACTTTGGCGACACCGGGGGACCGGGGAGGATATTTATCTCCCATCTGACATGTTTGTTCATGCCAGATGGGAGATAAATAATTTTTTACAAGCGCTGTCATTTACTGTAGCGTGATCATCAGTATACGGTTTATACCGGTGATCACGTGAGTGGGGACCGGAAAAACCGGCCTGAATCATGATCTCCAGGGTGTCAGCTACCCCCTGAAATTCCGGAGATTTTCTGACTCTGGGGGGCGCTATTCACTTACTTCTGCCTGCTGTTTATAACCGGCAGATCAGAATAAGGCTTCATTCACACGACCGATCCGTTTTTGCGGTCCGCAAAAAGCGGTCCATTTTTTTCACGGGTGCATCCTTGTGGCATCCGTTTCCGTTCCGTATACGGTCCGAATGTCATCCGTTTGTCATCTGTGTGCCTACTGTGCATACTGCAAAAAACTGAAGGAGGGAAAATACATAAATTTACCCAGGATCCATAGCTTCAACCTACATGAGGCGGTCACATGTTCACTCCAGTGCCATTTTCTACTGCTTTTCACAGCGTAGAGCGCTCTGGTGATTTTATTGTGCTTGTACACTTCATATCAGTCGTTTATGTCATTATAATGGCAGAAAGACACATAATGTCCCACTCTATTGCATTTTGTAATTTTGCACCCTTTGGTGCCTTTCATGTGGCACTAGGGGGTGCTTAGCCTTGTATTTACCAAAAAAAAAAAAATTACATGGGGTTCCCCCTATTTTTGATAGCCAGCTAGGGTAAAGCAGACGGCTACAGCCTGCAGACCACAGCTGGCAGCTTCACCTTGGCTGGTAATCCAAAACTGAGGGCACCCCACGCAGTTATTTTAAATTAAATAAATAATTAAAAAAAAAACACGTCGGGGTCCCCCCAAAATTGGATCACCAGCCAAGGTAAAGTGGACAGCTGGGGTCTGATATTCCCAGACTAGGGAGGTCCATGGTTATTGGACTCTCCCCAGCCTAAAAAATAGCAGGCCGCAGCTGCCCCAGAAGTGGCGCATCCATTAGATGCGCCAATCCTGGTGCTTCGCCCCAGCTCATCCCGTTGTCCTGGTGCGGTGGCAAATGGGGTAATATATGGGGTTAATACCAGATGTGTAATGTCACCTGGCATCAAGCCCTGGGGTTCATGAGGTCAGGCATCTATCAGATACCCGACATCACCAACCCAGTCAGTAATAAAAAAAAAATAGACGACAAACACATTTTTATTTGAAAAAACACTGCCCATCACATTCCCTCTTTCACCAATTTATTAGAAAGAAAAACAAATCCAGGTCTGCTGTATTCCAAGGGGTTACCATGACAATCCATACCATAGTCACTGTCCCAGTCAATGAAGAACAGAATGTTCCCCATTGGCTGGGAGAGCAATGCAGTGACCTGAGCTAACATCAATAGGTCAGCCCAGGTCACTGCAGGGCATGACGAGTGCTGCTGTCAGGAGCGAGGTACATTACCTGCGGTGATGATCTCCTGCACTGCTGATAGCAGCGCTGTCACTGACTTCAATGACCGCCGCCTTCACAGCCAAGTATCGCGGGAGCCTGTGACATCACCGCTAGTCACAGTCTTGGGTCGGCAGAGAGAGGAAATGTGAAGCGGCAGCCATGGAGGACAGTGACAGCGCTGAGGTCAGGAGGGCAAGACTTCATCACCACAGGTAAGCCGAGCGGGGCCATGTGTGTGGAGTGCGAGGTGGGTGGAGCCTAGCGGGGTAATGTGTGCGGAGTGTGAGGTGGGTGGAGCCTAGTAGGGTAATGTGTGCGGAGTGTGAGGTGGGTGGAGCCAAGTGGGGTAATGTGTGCGGAGTGCGAGGTGGGTGGAGCCAAGTGGGGCCATGTGTGCGGAGTGCGAGGTGGGTGGAGCTAAGCGGGGTAATGCGTGCAGAGTGCAAGGTGGGTGGAGCCTAGCGGTGCCATGTGTGCGGGCAGCGTAGTGTGAAGTGGGTGGAGCTAAGCGGGGCCATGTGTGCGGAGTGTGAGGTGGGTGGAGTCTAGCGGGGCAATGTGTGCGGGCGGCGGAGTGCGAAGTGGGTGGGGCCTAGCGGGGCCATGTGTGCGGGCAGCGTAGTGTGAAGTGGGTGGAGCTAAGCGGGGTAATGTGTGTGAAGTGTGAGGTGGGTGGAGCTAAGTGGGGTAATGTGTGCGGAGTGAGAGGTGGGTGGAGCCAAGCGGGGCCATGTGTGCGGAGTGTGAGGTGGGTGGAGCCTAGCGGGGCCATGTGTGCATGCGGCGGAGCGCGAAGTGGGTGGAGCCTAGCGGGGCCATGTAGCGCTGAGGACGTCAGTGCCGGGAACTGTATGGTTGGGGACAGGTGAGTGGGAGTGTGAGTGTGTGTGTGTGTGTACATGCCGCGTGCAGGAGGGGGTGGAGCCCAGCGGGGAAGTGTCGGCTCCCTGCACTCGTAACCAGGGTAAATATCGGGTTACCAAGCAAAGCACTTTGCTTGGATACCCGATATTTATCTTGGTTACAAACTTATGCAGGCTGCCAGCGATGGCTCCCTGCACACTGTAGCGTAAAAAGCCCTGCTTTTGGTGATCGAGCCGTTCTCGAACGTAACTCGAACTGTCGAGCTTTTTACAAAAAGCCCGAGTTCGAGTTCGATCTTGAGCACCCCCCAAAATCACTCGAACATGAAATTGGCGAACCTTGAACTTCGAACATCGCTCATCTCTAATTAAGAAGTGAAATATGTCATGAAAAAAAACTCAAAAAAAAAATCTCACAATCACTAGGATTTGTTGAAGCGTTGCAGAGTTATATCCTGTTAAAATGACACTGGCCAGAATTTAGAAAAATGGCCTGGTCATTAGAGTGAAAACCAGATTTATGGGTAAAGGGGTCAATTGTTGGTTTTTAATGTTGGAAAAAAAGGGATGAATTGAACTTTTGTGTTTATTATTTTATATTTTTAAAACTTCTTTTTTACTTTTTACAGTATTTAATAGACCCCTTAGGGCAATGGTCCCCAACTTCAGTCCTCAAGGCCCAACAGTGCATATTTTCAGGATTTCCTTAATATTGAGCAGGTGATAATTTAATCTCCTAAACGTGATGATGCCAACACCTGTGCATTGCTAAGGAAATCCTGAGAACATGCAGTGTCGGTCGGCCTTGAAGACTGGAGTCGGGGAACACTGCATTAGGCGACTTGAAGCTGTGATCGTCTGATCGCCTCTGTTATAAAGAGCAGTGCATCGGCATTGCTCTGTAAAACAAAAATCATGATCTCCTATAAATGCGGCTTGCAGCTGGCATTCACAAGGGGATCATGTTGACAGGCGCAGGGATCATCAGATATCCCTTAGCTGTCTTGACACTCCATCGACAGTCCACAATAATGTAACAGGGGTGCCAATGGGTGGGATTAGTGATGTGCTTCCTGTCAGTGCGCGTTAAATGCTGCTGGAATTGACAACAGCATATAACTGGTTTACAGCCTCAGGTGGATCTCCATTTGTTAGAGGCACTTGACAGCTGATCGAATCAGCCGTCAAGTGCCGGGAAAGATGTGAGCCTGCATCAAAGATACAGACACGGCCGATGACGTACATGGACATCATTGGATGTGAAGGGGTTGAAAACTTGATATTGTTGTTAGACATGAATTAGCTGAGTATCACTTGGATATGCATGAAAAATGGGACTTACAGCCAAAATTATCTCTGCCACTAAGGGGGGGTCAAACAATTATTGCAACACGATTCCAATTTTTTTCTAATTTTCTTACCTCTAGATATTACTCCGTAGGAAACTTAGACTAGTGATGGCACTACGCAAAAATGTTTGCTGCTGTTTACTTGCTTCATAACTGCCTAGCACCGTACACCGGGCGACCTCTATGCGCCACTATAATCCTGTAGGTGTGCTAGCTTTCTTTTCTCTCACTGTAAATTATAAGTTAGCATTTTCTTCATAAAAGTTTCCATAGAAACTTTGTGTCGTAAATAAACTGATAACCTGAAAGGTTTTGCAGTAAAATATTGTCTTTTGGAAAATACACCTCTCCTCAACCCCGTCAAATTGGTAACATACATGTTTTTTTCCCTCAATACCATACACAAGAGAAAATAAAAAACAGCGCACCCCTGCTATTTATTATTTTGTATAATCAGGTTACATTGAATGGCTTACATTGAGCTGGCTGATGTAAGCACATTTTCAATCTATTTTTAACATAATGGCCTTTCGTGTGGAGGCACTTGTTACAGCGGTAGATCAAGGAATCAAATCCCTGCTGGTAAAAAGGTTTATCCTGCACGTGTAACCAGTGTCAGCCATCAAACATTTTCCAACACTGTAACCAGAATGCTTCAAAGTCTTTTAGTTCTTCTTTGCTAAGAGATATAGAGACATGAACAATGTAATGCATGGCTGATTATTGCTTTGGAAAAGCAGTATATACCTGGTAAGCATGAGATAACGTCTTGCATGGAGCCAACACTAGAGGGCACTTAGAAGTTTATTGGATACATTTATTTATACATGGAGCTCAGCAATGAAACTGTATGCAGTAAGAGCCTTCTAGTGGTGACTAAAGACAACCAGAACACATTTAAAGGGAAGGTGTCGCGTTTTTTATTTTTTGTATTAATAATAGTGATTATGAAGTCAAGTATTTTAAATACAAAATTAAACTCACTGTTTAGTTAGTTTTTATTTAATTTTACTTTTACTGAAGCACTGGGGACTGCATTCTTGGATTTGGTGTTTGTAACGACAGTTACCTCCTTTATGGCAACCCCTGGGCATAGAAGAGCTTTGTCGGACTCCGACCCTATACTTTAACATAGAGAAGGCATCTGCTATGAAATGGACGGGCCCCCTGGGCTGTCCAGATCACAGCAGAGGGAGGAGATTGGTGCCATCCTTGTGCAGCTCATAGCATATGCTGCATTTTCGCCCTGTCACCTGTTCGGCCTGTGTGAGGACCGGCGCCCCTCACCCCGCCGCCACTGCTACCATCTCCAATGACACCTCCGCTCTCCCCATCACTCTCCTTGCCTTTACCCTCCCCCCCGCTCTCCTTGCTGCAGCCGACCTCATGCTGGGTGCTCGGTCACACACACAGTATATGCAGACAGTACACACAGTATATAGTATATACACACACTGGCTCCGCTGCCCTCATGCTGCTCGGTCACACACACAGTATATACAGACAGTACACACGATATATAGTATATACACACACACTGGCCCACCGCCCTCATGCAGCTCGGTCACACACACACAGTATATATACAGAACTTGAAGAAAAAGAAGCGATCCAGCATCCAAGTTCCAATTGAATTAAAAAAAATTTCTTTATTCAACACAGATAAAAGGGTTTTTCCATAATAATAAAATCCAATTTACATGGCAGGGTAGAAAAAACAGAACGCGTTTCATAGTGACATCTCCTTACTCTGAACGTAAGAGTTCAGAGTAAGGAGTTGTCACTCCGAAACGCGTTCCATTTTTTCTACCCTGCCATGTAAATTGGATTTTATTATTATGGAAGAACCTTTTTATCTTTGTTGAATAAAGAAATTTTTTTTGATTCAATTGGAACTTGGATGCTGGATCGCTTCTTTTTATTCAAGTGCACTGATTGCCTGCAGCCGGGTCTGGCTGTTTCCTGATCCCTGCACCGTTCCTTTTGGTAGTTCTCCAGGTGAGTGAGCTGGTAATTTTTCCTCTTATTGTACATTATATATACAGTATATAGTATATACACACACTGGCTCCGCCTCCCTCATGCTGCTCGGTCACACACACAGTATATACACACTGTACACACGGTATATAGTATATACACACTGGCTCCGTCGCCCTCATGCTGCTCGGTCACACACACAATATATACACACACAGTACACACAGTATATACACACACTGGCTCAGCCTCCATCATGCTGCTTGGTAACACACACAGTATATGCACACTGTACACACACGGTCTGTATTATATACACACACTGGCTCCGCCTCCCTCATGCTGCTCGGTCACACACACAGTATATACACACAGTACACACAGTATATAGTATATACACACACTAACTCCGCCTCTCTCATGCTGCTCGGTCACTCACACAGGATATACACACACAGTACACACAGTATATACACACACGCTGGCTCCGCCAGTACACACAGTGTATGCACACAGCATTGCGTGCAGGCACGTATGCATGCAGAACATTGCTCCTGTGGTCCAGTGCCTAGGGTGGCACGCTGCAGGGGGCTGCACTTTCTGGCAGCAAATTCTTTTTTCTTTTTTTTTTTTAAGCTCTTTCCCCCTCTGTTAAACAGTCCAATAAGTCTGCTGTGTTTTCAGGGAGGGGGGAGGTGCGCCTTCATTTATTTGTTGATGAAAAAAGACAAAGACACTGCACATGGAAAGAGGAGCATACCCAATGAAAGCAATATGTGCAAAAAAAACTTTCAATCAGTATCAAAAGTGCATTAAAAACAATTAGGAATGCAAGCAAGAACACACAAGAGCAATAAACCCCATGAAAATACACAATCAATACAAGGCATAAAATGAATGCACTACATAGAAAAACACATATCAAAATCCATGTTCATAATCCAAATGCAGGACAGGAAAACCACCCAACCATAGGTCAAATGTGCTGCAAGTCTGGAACACCATACAATAAATAATAAATAATAAGGCATATACTGTATATGAGCAGGGCTACATACAGGGTAGAAAGCCTAAGGGCGGCTTTGCACGTTGCGACATTGCACGTGCGATGTCGATGGGGTCAAATCGAAAGTGACGCACATCCGGCGTCGCAGTCGATATCGCAACGTGTAAATCCTTTTTGATACGATGAACGAGCGCAAAAGCATCGTTATCGTATCATCGCTGCAGCCTCCGACATTTCCATAATGCCGGTGCAGCGACAGGTGCAATGTTGTTCCTCGTTCCTGCGGCAGCACACATCGCTGTGTGTGAAGCCGCAGGAGCGAGGAATATCACCTTACCTGCCTCCCGGCTGCAATGAGAAGGACGGAGGTGGGCGGGATGTTTACATCCTGCTCATCTCCGCCCCTCCACTTCAATTGGCCGCCTGCCGTGTGACGTCGCTGTGACGCCGCACGACCCGCCCCCTTAGGAAGGAGGCGGGTCGCCGGCCAGAGGGACGTCGCACGGCAGGTATGTGCGTGTGAAACTGCCGTAGCGATAATAATCGCTACAGCAGCTTTCACTAGATATTGCACGTGCGACGGGGGCGGGACTATAGCTGCAGCATCGGTAACACATTGTTACCGATGTCGCAGCGTGCAAAGCCCGCCTAAGTGAACTAGCAGAACAATTCACGTGCAATAGTAGTACAAATCCTGGTGATGCAATGACCATGTAGATAGGTGGAAAAAGATATATAAATAACCCATATGCATGTTAGCACATATTGCAAGGAAAATAGAGCAGTAGTATTAGAAAACATCCAATAATCAAACAAAGTAGCTGCGATGTTCAACGCTGCAGATGTCGCAGCAGAACGCCGCGGAGGAGGAAGATGTGGCAGACGCTGGAGTCAGTGATGCCAGAACACTCACCGGAGCAACAGGAGGAGGGCAGCGGACACTGGAGCAGGGAAGCGCTCGAAGAGCTGAAGATTCATAGGGAAGATGTGGGTGTTGCTAATGCTGTAAACTGGACATGAGGGGGGAGGAGGAGGCGGTAAATGCTATAGGCTGGGGATTGTAGGGGAGTGGGAGACTACTGCTATAGGCTTGGGATTTTGGGGGAAGAGGAGACTACTGCTATAGACTGGGGATTATGGGGGAGACTACTGCTATAGACTGGGGATTGTGGGGAGACGGAGACTACTGCTATAGGCTGGGGATTGTGGGGGAGGAGGCTACTGCAATAGACTGGGGATTGTGGGGGAGGGGGAGACTACTGTTTTAGGCGGGGGATTGTGGGGAGGGGAAGACTACTGCTATAGGCTACTGGGGATTGTGGGGGAGGGGGTTACTACTGCTTTAGGCTGGGGATTGTGGGGGGGAGACTACTGCTATAGGCTGGGGATTGTGGGAGAGCGGGAGACTACTGCTATAGGCTGGGGATTGTGGGGAGGGAAGACTACTGCAATTGGCTGGGGATTGTGGGGGCCTGGTATTGTAGTTTGGGGATTGTGGGAGCCTATGACTCTAGACAGGGGTTAAGAGGCCTATTGCTGTAGGAAAAGGGGGTTTAGGGAGCCTATTGCTGTAGATGGGGGGTTTAGTGGGGTTTACAGAGGAGTGAGGGATAGTCTTTAAGATGCAAATGCAAATAAACTGCGGTAAAGGGAGCTGTGTACCATTGGTGTGGTCTTTGCTTCGGTTACTCCAGTATTTGTATTTTAAAGTCTTTTATTGACAATGCTCCATTAGTAAAAATGAGTGCTGTCTAATATCAGCTTGCATGTCTAATTTTACCAATATTACTAAATGAGCACTGTCAATTAACATCAGGGACTGACTTTCAAATACAAATATGAGGGCATAAGAGTGCAGCAAGGCATAGGACACACCAAGGCGCCACCAAAGCTCCCTCATTTGCATATTAAAAATAGATTTTGAAGAAAATATTAAAGAGGTTGTCCAGTCTAGAATGACAAGTCTGCAGTCACTATGTGTGTCACTCTGTGTGACTACAGATTTGTGAATCCTCCCAGTGCACTCACTGTGAGCTACGAGGATTCTCCAGTGTCTGCGCTGGGAATGGAGGTCAAGTTTGCAATGTCCAGACTCCCCGCTAGAACCCATCTAGAGGGACCCGCTTTGCTCAATACAAGTGCATTAAGTGAGGTCGTACTCAAGAGACAAGTTCTTACCGGGAGTCTGCATCTCGCATACATGACCACCGTGAGAGCGCTGGGAGGATTCACAAGTCTGCAGTCATAGAGTGACACATAGACGGACTGCAGACTTGTCATTATAGACCGGACAACCCCTTTAAGCTAAATTGTGTATGATTTTTATAGGGGAACCATCCAATATATAAATGTTTATTTAAGTAAACGGATAAATAATTTCACCCAACAAACAAACATTTTGCTAGGGCATCGGGTGATCTGACAACCTGTGTAGTTACACCAGTAATCAGTTTCCGATTATTGGCAGCATTGTAAATGCACCTCAAAGAGTAACTAAGTTTTTTTTTTTTTTAAATGTTCTTTGTTCACTATTTCTGAGCAAGCTTGGTGGGGAATCTGGTCCTGAAACTCCCGTTATTTTAGAAAAGCGCACACAGCACAGAGTGGATGCAGTAGAAATATGCAATATGACGGAGAAGGAAATCGGGTATATACAATAGATATTGTTCCTTTGATGTCCTGATGTCTGAAATGTGTAGACCTGTACGAACAATAAAGGAATCATATTAATATACCATTGAGTATCAGCGCGGTATGTACCCGATTTCCTTCTCCGTCATAATACATATGTCACACCCAGGGACGGTTCCGGGCAGAGTCTCTATTGGGAATGTCACGGTAGTGGCTGTTACTCAGTTCCGTGCCCTGGGTCCTTTTTGTAATGGTATTATATTTACAGGGGAGAATAAAATAATGTTCACTCGTGACGCCACTTGCGGTGTTGCGGCTAAGTATAGGGAGCCTCCGCTGCAGAATGTCTCTACTGGGGCTGATGATATTGGCAGCTTGAATGGTAGAGTTTTTCTCCAGAGGGTGTATGGTGCAATGGGCTCTGGAAGAAGGGGAGTCCACACAGGTGTTCAGTGCAACTGGTTTACTCACCGCAGAAGATGTTAACTGGTTGCCCGAGGTCAACTGGTTTCGCCTCCAGGTCCCCTTCGTCCCAGAGCCAGTACCTTCTTCCCCTGCACCTGTCTCTGGTAAGTGGGTCCCCGTGGTATAGAACATTGGGGGTCCCCGTTTTGTAGTTTGTCCACTTCTATCCGCCTGATGGTAGCGTGAACCCTGTGGGGTTGGAGTCTCTGGTCCTGTCCCCGGTTCTCCCTTTGCTGCTGAGTCTTCGGATTCTTTAGGGTCTGCAAGGTCCTTGATGGTCCCCTTTGCTGTGCAGGTATTAAGAGTTCAGCTTGAAGCTCTTTCCTGTCCTAGGGTCCTGTACCACGTCGGTGCGTAGTTCCGGGAGTACTCCACCATACTCCACTGGCAACTACTTCTCCTGGGTACCAGGTCACCCAATCCAGGACGTCACTTCGCTTCCACCTTCACACTCCTGCAGTCTGACACTTTCAACAGTCACACCCGTTCTCTCATCTGTCTTCCCGACTACTCTCCACAGTCTGCCCCTCCCACCTGGTCAACTAGTAGAATGGAGTGGTTCCACCTCTAGGCGGCCATCCATTAATCCCACCCTAGCTGGGTACTATTGTATGGGGGATTGTTGGGGAAAACCGGGATTACCTGGGTTTTTGTTGGTACCGGCACTGGGGTTCTGGGTCCCTAAGGGGGTAGGCCCTGCATCCTTGTGGGGATGCAGAACCTTCTAGCACCCTGATGGTCTCAGGGGCGCTACACATACTCTACATCTCGGGGCTGCGGCTAATACCACTACTGGATGTGCTTCATAGGGGTTGTGACTTTCACAACCTAAAAATGTGAGTGTACGGGAATCCTTGTTTGTCCAATATCCCTATCGGGTAAGACCCTATTGTGCTCTCTTTTTCATAGTATCATCTTTTGGATGCAGTAGAAAGTCATAGTTCTGTCTCCTAAGCTGTGCACTTCTGAGAGGTCTTTTGAGCTATCTGTGGGAGTTTCAGGACCCAGACCCGCATCAGTGTGCTCAGAATTACTGTACCTAAAATATAGAAGATATATCCCAAAAGTTAATGCATTTTTTAAATGTATAATAATGGAACTGCCTGCAACTCATCAGTACAGTGGTTCCTGTATGGTCTGCAGTCTGATGATGACTGGTACCAACTCCTGGTTATCCCCTTACCATTCTTATCATTGTTAAAGACTTACTAGCAGGTGCAGTTGCATGTCAGACAATTATATGTTGGGCTGGCTTTGGTTGTGATGATGTAATCTTGAATTCAGGTTGTTTTTGGTGATGTAATCAAGTACCAATAGTGGTTCTAGTGATGGAGTAGTGATTTGAGCTCAGTTCTGGTGATGTAGTCAGTAATTTATGTTGGTTCTGGTGATGTAGTTGTAAATTGAGCTTGGTTCTGGTGTTGTAGTCTTGAATTGATGGTGGTTCTGGTAATGTAGTCGTGAATTGATTGTGGTTCTGGTAATGTAGTTGTGAATTGATCTTGGTTCTGGTGATGTAGTCATGAATTGAGGTTGTTTCTGGTGATGTAGTCGTGAATTGATGGTGGTTCTGGTAATGTAGTTGTGATTTGATGTTGTTTCTGGTGATGTAGTCATAATTTGAGATTGGTTCTGATGATGTAGTAGTGATTTGAGGATGGTTCTGGTTATGTAGTAGTGATTTGAGCTTGGTTCAGATGATGTAGTCTTGATTTGAGGTTGGTTCTGGGAATGTAGTCGTGATTTGAGGTTGGTTCTGGTGATGAAGTCATGTAGATGTAGCAATATTTAATTTATTAGACTTGATAGTAGATCATTATAGGGTCAGTGAGTCAAACTAAATATATAGCTGTCTCAATGAGTCCATACATCAGCGAAACGAGTATTTGAGTAAAGCCCCCATACACTATAGACAGGTGAACCGTCATTTGGCTGGCAGCTATCTCACCTGACTCTCCCATATACAGCAGCGCTCACTTTGTTGAATGCTCTAGTGCTCTCTATGAGACAGACTCTGCAAGACATCTCTACTGGTGTGCTCATCTCTTAGAGGAAAAAGGATGCTGTAACGTCCTGGATGTGGATTCACTAGACCGTGCACCGGACTCCTCCAGTGAGGCAACCCGGAGCTAACCCCTATACAGGGACTGTCCGATCACCCCACCAGAGGGCCTAGATGCACGGCAGCCGGAACACTAGGGGTACGAGTCCTTCAGGGATTTGCAGGGAATGTCTGAGTCCAAAGGCACCGTGGGCAGAATGGATGGCGGGAACCGGGTTCAGGTGCCGGGTAGGAACAGCAGACGGGGTCCGGGTCCAGTGAGCCGTGCAGGCGGATGTACCAGGTGGAGCCGGGGATTGGTGACGGGAATATGCTGATGGAAGATGACGGGATCCTCAGCAGATGGTCACCGGGACACTTCCTGGAGAAACGGTAGTCAGGACCAGAGGACGGAGTCTGTGGATGAGACAGGGTTAATGGAGAGACACAGCACAAGCGGACCTGAGCACCTAGCTTGGGGAACATGTTAATCAGGTGCCGCCCACATGGAAAGGGAAGTGACCGGTGGACACGTGGACTGGATCAGTGGGTAAGGAGCGGTGCCATGATGGTGAGACCGGATCAGTCTGTAAGGAACGGTGCCGTGACACCGGGAGCGTGACAGATGCACAGTGCAAAATTGGACATGTTGAGTCCTCATCTCCCTGACAATCAGACTATTGGCCGATCCTTAAACGAAAAAAGGAGGGGAGCCAGCACTGCTTATGAATGGCATGCAACAATGAAGAAATATAAAGTGTAATATTCACAAATTCATTCCTACTGTAACAATTCAATGGGATTTTTTGCAAATGATTGATCAATGATTTGAGCCTCCCTGCCCCGTCACGGCAAATCTCTATAGGGGGGTCCCTAACGCTATATTATAAATTATTATATACCATAAGGTCTCATATAATGAGCAGGACCATATGAAAACACCACTTACCCAATACATGTCTGAACCGCTCCCATGCTGCCAGGACTGACAACCGCGAATAAAGGCGGTTCTGACACCTGGGCTGCCTTTATTCGCAGTTGTCAGTCCTTGCAGCATGGGAGCGGTTCTGACATTCCCCGGGTAAGTGGTGTTCTTATATGGTCCTGTTCAAGTCATTATATGAGACCTTATATGGTACGATATTAATTTATAACATAGTGTCGGGAGCCCCCTATAGAGATTTGCCGTGACGGGGCAGGGGGGCTCAAATCATTGATCAATAATTTGCAAAAAATCTCATTGAATTGTTACAGTAGGAATGAATTTGTGAATTTTACACTTTTTATTTTTTCATTGTTGCATGCCATTCATGAGCAGTGCTGGCTCCCCTCTTCTTTGTGTTGGCCGATCCTGTCTATCTCTGGGCTCGGTCAACTGTAGTCTGTGTACAAGGACGATAACTACTATCTAAAGGGTATGTGAACCGTTAGGGTATGTGCACACCATGGCTTTTACACATCAGCAAATCAGTTTTTCAGGTGGACAGGTTAGGAAATGCTGGAATGTATTGTTTTTTTATTTTAATTTTATTTTAAATTGAAATTGTATTAAAGGGAACCAATCACCAGGATTTTCATATATAACCTAAAGCCAGTGCTATATTGGCACTTTCAGTTTGTTTCTCTACTTACCTATAGTAGTCAGCTCAGATGTTTAGGTTTTGAAATCCAAGAAAGTAAAGTTTATAAAATCAGCAGCTTCTTGAGTGACAGCAGCTGAGGAACAGATAATATCTGGGGGGGTTATTCATAGTTTTCCCCTCCCTCTGTTAGAATTAACATAAGTATTATACCATCGATTCACTTTTTCACTAGGAAGGACCTGTGTGAGGTCATACCCATGTAACTAGAAGGGGCAGGGCCTCAGCCAACAAAGCTGATACCACAAAGCAACATTTTTCTGTTGGCTGAGGCCCCGCCCATTCTAGTCCCATGGGTATGACCTTACACAGGTCCTATAAGTGAAAAACTGAATCGATGGTATAATACTTATGCTAATTCTAACAGGAGGAGGAGATAACGCTGAATACCCTCCCAGATATTAACTGATCCTCAGCTGCTGTCACTCAAGAAGCTGATGGTTTTATAAACTTTACTTTCTTGGATTTCAAAACCTACACATCCGAGCTGACCGCTACAGTTTTTACTACCACTACTGGCTTTACTTTGTATATGAAAATCCTGGTGATTGGTTCCCTTTAAGTACTAGTCAGCAACTTCCTGGTAGTAGCAGCCCGAAAAATGGTTCGGTTACGTATTTTAACCACTTAGTGTCTTTTAAAACCTGAAGCTGTTAAAAGAAGTTAAAATAACCTCAACATCTGAACGGCAAGTGCACGTGTTCATTTATTTCTCTTTTAGCACTTTTTCAAGTATGTTACAGAGTAGATCTTCCGTGATATGATGTCGTGTGCACATAATCATAGTTTGAATTGTCAGAAAGCAACCATTTTAAGTACCTAGAGCAGAATGAAGGCCAAATACGGCCCTGGTGGAGCCTCACTCTTGTGGCACAGCCATTAGCTTCCTATACTATTGACATAAGAAATATTGAGGTGGATATGAGGCAGGTGTAGGGCTGGTGCTCTCACACCCCTGCCAGTACAGATAAGACACAATTTGGAGACTCATCTTGGAATCTTCACATTTAAAAAAAAAATTCGGGCAGACAGCAAGACAGTGGCATCAATTACCCTTCCATCCATTGCCCCTTAGTGTCTTTGCACAGCAGTAAAGTATGGTACATACAACACACAGGATGTGGCCTGGCATTTTTATTTTTAAAATCAAGATGTGAATGAGTGACAGGATTAGGCCTGTTGCTCCCACACCCCTGTGAATACAGGCAAAAGACAATTTGGAGACTCGACTTGGAGTCTCGACATTTCCAAAAATTAAGGTCAGACAAGAGGAAAAGTGGCAACAGTTGGCACAGACTGAAAATAGTCGAATGCCGCGACATGAATGCATGGGACCATCCCTGTAACAAGGCCAAAACCAGCATTTCTACCTTCAGCAGAGACAGCAAGATGACAGACAGTTGTAGGGCGGGTGCTCCCAGAACCCTGACACTACTGGCAAAAGACAATTAGGAAGCCATACTTGGAGTCTCCACATTTCAAAAATAAAGGTCAGACAACAGGAAAAGTAGCAATAACTGGCATAGACTACAAAAAGTCGAACGTCACAACATGGCTGTGTGAGACCGGTCTTGTAATAAAGCCTGAACCAACATTTCTACTTTCACCAGAGACAGCAAGGCAACAGAAAGGCGTAGGGCTGGTGCTCCCAGACCGCTGGCACTACAAGTAAAAGACAATTTGGAGACCCTACCTGGAGTCTCCACATTTCCAAAAAGTTAAGGTGAGACAACAGGAAAAGTGGTAACAATTGGAAGAGACTACAAATAGTCAAATGCCGCAGCATGGATGTATGGGACTGGCCCTACAACAAGGCCTAAACAAGCATTTCTACCTTCACCAGAGACAGCAAAATGACAGTCAGGTGTAGGACTGGTTCTCCAAGACCATGGTCTAGTCTGCACAGTCTGGAACTGGAGTGGCAAAGTTATTGGACATCCATGACTTGTTCACCTTGATGAAAGTTAGGCGGTCTACACTTTCAGGGGACAGCCAGATGCACTTATCCATCAGTACACCGCCAGCAGTGCTTAAGACACGTTCTGAGGGAATGCTGGCTGCCGGGCATACCAAAACTTCCCAAGACTGGCGAGCTTAGGCCGATCTTCCATTTTTGAAGACCAAAATGCAAAAGGCTCCAAACACCCTCTTATGGCATCAATATTGAGCTCTACATACTCCTGCCCATCCTCTCCAGTCATTCAGTATGTGTCAGACTTGTACTCTGTTCTGTTGGTGCATGCGATGGTCTACAAAATCTGTGCCAAACCTCACAGAAATTGCATGTACCACTTGAACTACTGCTGCTAACATTCCCATGCTTGGAATTCTAGAACTGCGATGCACACTGTGTGCCTCACTGTTGTCTTGTGGAAAACTACTGTTAAGATGGTCTACAAGTTGTTTCGATATTCCAGCATCCGCTCATTGGTTTCCGAGGAGCACAAGCATCTTGCTAAATTTACTCTTCTACTAGATCTAACAGAGTTGCAACACAGTTGTCAGCACTTTTTCTAATCCTAGCAATACTGACATCATGTTGCAGATAGTGCAGCAAAAAGGTGCTCATGTGTCGGATGCGTCCATGGGATCCAAGTGCATATTGTCTAGATGGCAGGGTAACACCTAAGCTTGCTTCCTTCATCTCCGCCCACCCACCATGGACAACAGAGACATGATTATTAATATCTTCTTCATTTCTGAGTTTTCTGTGCCCATCACCTTTTCCTCCTCCATTTGTTCCACAGCTTCTGCATCTTCACTACCAGTTTGACTGTTACCATGAACGTACCTAGATTGATGGACTCCACCCTCCCGTGACACCTGACTGTGTGGAATGTATGTTAGACCTAAGCCACATGGCATGAAAATCAGAAGCCACATGGCATGAAAATCAGAGTGAGTGGAATGCGATGTTTTATCACATTCCACTCGGACCAATATTAGCCTATGTCCCAGCACCCATGAGCGATTATTTTCTCAGCCCTAATCGGACCGAGAAACCAATCGCAGCATGCTGCGATTGTAATGTGAGTCTTCTTTCTCTCGCACCCATTCAAGTCTTTGGGGCGAGAGAAAAAATTCACTGCACTCGCAGTACACTGGTGTATACCGCGAGTGTAGGGCGAGAATGGCAATAGCCGGCAACGGAGGAGAGAGGGAGATAAATCCCTCCCTCCTCTCTGCAGCGCCTGCTCGCCCTTCCGCAGAGCTGGCCCTTCCCTCCTCAGTGCCGCCTTACACCTTGCAGCTGAGGCCCGTTCGCATGATTGGACCTCAGTCGCAGTGACACTCGCATGACACTCAGCTTCTGCTGTGCTGCCAGCGTGAGCCAAGTGTCATGGGAGGATCGCAGTAGATCCCCGTGTGGCCCCGGCCTTACCTTAAGGGATAGGTTGAGGGTACAGGTAGAGGCCCTAGAGGAGGTGGAGAAGGCAGAAGCAGTGGAGGAAGCGGTAGATCCAGAGGTTTGTCCCTTAAGCATTGGGGATTTCAAGACTTGGGAAGCAGCCTCTTCCCCACTTGCCCTTGCAGCCACCAGATTAACCCAGTGCCCAGTCAGCGAGATGTAATGCCACTGGCCATGCTTGCTTGTCCAGGTGTCAGTGGTGAAATGCACCCTGGGAGATACAGAGTTTTTCAAGGAAAATAATCTTTTCCATGGCCAGAACTGCAGGACCAAAGGCTGGCTGGTGTGCTAAGAGAGGGCGGACTAGGTTTTATATGACAAACTGGTGGACTGCGATGAAGGTGCAGGCATAGATGTTATGGTGGATTGCGAAACATGTGATGTGCTCGGTCTGTGAGATTGGTTAAAATCCACAGGCATGTCAACTATTGACAGGCTGTAGCGGGTAAACAAGTGGGGGTTCTGTGTGTGGAGACCTGGATGAGAACAGTTTTGAGGGTGATGAAGGATGAAGAAGAATCAGTTATAGTTCATGGGGTGTCAGGTGGTTGGAGATTCCTGCTAGGCCGCATTTTAGCACAGTAAGATTCCCAGACTAACACATTTTTGTTGGGCATGTGATGGCTAATGCATGTAGAAGACAAATTATTTGTATTTTTACCTCTACTGAGTCATTTTTACAAAGTTTGCAAAGAACATGAGTTGGTTCATCCATTCCTGTCGCAAAAATGGCCCAAGCTAGGCAACTGTTGCCACCCATGTAAAATGTAGACCTGCCACCGCTGCTGGACACAGCCAGAGTTGTGGCTGAGGATACAGTAGTTGTCCTGGTTGCATAACTCAGTGTTTGTGCGGGAGGCACCTTGTGTTCCTCTTCCATCTCCTTTGCTGAGCTACTCAGCTGCATGTTTCTGGGTTCACACCAAGTGGCATCTACAACTTCATTGTCATCCTGTTATCCCACTCCTCGCCCTGTCAGTTCCTCTTCTCTTCCTGACCTGACATCCCAATACAGCACATGTGCACTTCAGGTATCTGACTCTCATCATCACCTCCACTCATGGGGGTTAATGTCTGTTGATGAGGGTCTGGATTAGAGATGAGCTAACCTGTTCAATAAAGGTTCGTCAATTTCTAATTCGGTAGAAGCCTGGTCAGTTCATGCTCGATAACCCGAGCACTTTCCCTAAAAGTTGGCAATGTTCAGTTTTGTTCGATCACTGAATACGTTTTTAAAAAATAACATGCTATGCTTTTAGATATGATTGTGGGACTGTATGATGACAGGGGAGCAGCAAACATCCACAAGGTTCAGACACAAGGGCTTGTGTCATCGGCTGCCTATGTCACATGTCTGTCTGCATATAAAATGCGGACATTTGGCGTCGGCACCATTTTGTGAATACAGTGGAACCTTGGATTACGAACATAATTGGTTCCAGGAGTGTACTCTTAAACCAAGTTACTCTTATATCAAAGCAAATTTTCCTATAGGAAATAATTGAAATGCAGACAATTCGTTCCACAACCCAAAAAATATTTACAGAATTTATACAAACTTATTACAGTAATACAAAATAATGTACTGTATTCATATAAAATTATTACAGTACACTAATACAAAATACTGTGCAGTAAAGAACATATAAAGCAAATTAAACTGCACGTTAGCTTACAATAGAATTGTTGGTGTGTGGGAGGTACAGTATAAGCAAAGTGCTGTACTGTTTAGCCGAAAGAGAGTACAATACTATATCCAAAAATGCAAATTGATAGAAATGCTATATAGTGTATACTGTACTGTGCAATGGTATACTGTATTCAGTACATATGGACAGAAAATTACCTCCAGAGCGGGTCAGAGAGTGATGAAAGGATAGAACCGGAAGCGTGCACGGTGGGAATTTGCTCTTATTGAAAAGCATTGCTCTTAAACCAAGTTACAAATTTTTAAAAAGCTTTGCTTGTCTTGCAAAACGCTCTCAAACCAAGTTACTCTTAAACCAAGGTTCCACTGTATTATACGTTGGGAAGGTGCTGCCGCCGGTGATGCTAGACAGTTAGCTTAGCTAGGAGTTTAATGATAGGTAGCTGAGATAGATAGGAGAGCGATAGTGCAGAATAGGGATGTGCAGTGTAGGGAAAGCTGTGTGTCATAAATTGGTATTTAATGATAGAAATATCTCTATGTACTTGTCAGTGCCTGCTAAAGAGTTGCCAGTGAAGGATCTAAATAGCTATTGCTACTTATTACTGCCTGCTCCAAATTAGCAAGTGAAACACATTGTTAGCTGTTGCTGGGTATTACTGCCAGCTCTCAATTAGCCACTGAAACACATTTCTAGGTATTGCTACATATTACTGCCTGCTCCCAATTAGCGAGTAAAACACATTTTTACGTATTGCTACTTATTGTGGCATACGCCCAGTTGTGGCTGAAGATGCAGTGCCTCTCATGGTTATATCACTACGTGTTTGTATGGGACTCGCCAATGTAACCTCCGCTTCTCCCTTCTCCTCCTCCTTATCTGCTGAGCTACTCAGCTTTGTACCTCTTGGTTCACACCAAGTGGGATCTACAACTTCATCGTCATGCTCTATGATGTCCCACTTCTCCTCTTCCTGAGCTGACATAACAGAACAGTACGCATGCACCTCAGGTATCTGGGTCTCATCATCATCACCTCCACCCCAGGGGTTAATGTCAGTTAATGAGGATTGGGATCCTGCTCAGACCCTACTTCATCTTGGCCAGGATCCAACTGACAAAAATTTTGGGCATCAGTGCAGATGCTTTCCTCCTCTTGAGTCTGAGAATCTTTGGAGCAGACCTCTGATGCCCATGGGATAGAATGTGTGAACAGCACAGCTCTGAAGACTCACCCATGTATAGTTCCCCACAGTCATTTTGGTAGTTGGAGATTTGTGACGTGGGGGGAAACAAGTGTAATTGGAGTGGCACCTCTCAGGAATTAACTGTGTGTGCTGTTGAGGTGCAAGAAGAGGAGGAGAGGCTATTTGATGCAGCACTTGCCATCTAGTCTAGTATATGCTGTTTCTCACCCTCATTTCGAAGTTGAAGAGATGGGCGGCTACCAAAGAAATCTAGTGGAGTAGGCTGTCCAGTAACCGAAGTTGTTCTCAATCCAAGACTTATTTAGCTAGTTCACTGGCAAATTGTTAAGCTGGCACTAATAAGTTCCAATATCTAGAAATGTGGTTCACTGGCTAATTTTGAGCAGGGACTAAAAAGTACCAATACCTAGAAATGGGGTTCACTGGCCAATTTTGAGCAGCAGCAGCGGTAACACCTTCCCTAATATATAACAAGCACAGGATGGCACTGACGCTGCATGTCCACAATTTATATGCAGATGGACATGTGACTTAGGCAGCAATTACACAAGCCCTTGTGTTTTAACCTTGATGTTTTCTGTGCCATGATTGGCTGCAGGAACATTCATATATAAAGTTAAGAAAAAAAAAAGTGCGCTGCTCCTCTGGCATCTCCCAAGTCCCCACCCGCTCCAATCATTAAACACATCCCTCATTTCATCATACAGCCCCGCAATCCTATCCCAGAGCATAACATGTTATCAGAAAAAGCATTTTTCGAAAATGCAATCAGTTATAGAATAAAACCATACAAGATAAGGCAGAAAAGGGGTTAATGCTGCGCATCAGCCAAATGAAGACGTATAATGTTGATGAAGATGAGTATTCTTTTATTTCATAGGTCTACGCGTTTCAAGGTGACAACCTCTTCCTCAGGACCAATGCATCAACAACAAGTACAACATACATGAAGATGACAGATATATATATACACACAACTGATGGAAAGAAACGCCCACTGAAAGAAAGAAAAAAAAAAAAAAAAAAAAAAAAAATCAGTGGGAAGATCCTCCAACTGCATGACATGGCAAATTCATAGTAGTACATCAAATTCACATATATTCAAGGATAACATATTATTATGCAAAAAATAAATAAATCTATAAACGTTAATAAAGAAAAATAAAAACATAATAAAGAAAGAAACAAAAGACAAAAGTGTATGTGTATGTGTTTATAAAAGGACTAGAACCCTTATATGGGTGATAGCCCTATAACTAAAAACCAAGTCACCATTCTAGTGGTGATCACCACCAATAGTTCCACAAAAAGAACAAGAAAAGAAGAACCAAGAAGGAGCAGAAACAAAAAGAAGAAATGTGAATCGGACAGACCTCTTTATTAAGGTCTCCAAAAAGTGATTAAAACACTTGAGGTGAACCGGACAAGGAGTTCACCAGTGCCACAGGAAAAAACATATACTGAAAAATGCATGTTCGCGTGTCTGAAGGGGTGTTAACAAGAAAAAATATATATATATGACTATTTTTTTATCTATAAAAAAAAAAATATATATATATATATATATATATAGTGATAATATGTTCATTTATATATACATGTGTATACACCTAGAATTAAATGTGTAAAGACACGTGAAAAAAATATGTATCATAGAATTATGTAAATATATATGTGTATCATAAAATATATTTATATAAAAAAAAAAAAAAAAAAAAAAAAAATTATAAAAGGTCCTGATGGATCATAAAAAGTGAAGACCAGAAAACATAATTTCTTTAAAAATTTACTATAAAAAATATATATAAATATATATTATTAAAATTACACTATTAAGAACTAACTATTAAAAACTTCCTGTGACAAAAAGATTTTTTACACTGAAAAAGTATTAGATCCACGGAGGAGGAAGAGAGACAGACAAATACTACTGAATCCGTATTATACTCAAAGCTCCGGAGCGAGCGCTATACCAAAGCGTTGATCAGATCAGGTCACATAAGTTCAGACCATGAGAAAAAGATTAGTGCGCATGCCCTGACCGGTAACTAAAGTGCAGGATTCTATCATATAGAAACCAAGTGACAGAAAACCCGAAAAACAAAAAATCCTGAGATAAAAAACAGTGCAGGCATATCATTCAATGCTTCAAAAATGCATACGTAGCCCAAGAGAAGAAAAAAGGTCATAATTAAATAGTCTTTCACTCATGTTTCAAGATGCAAAAAAGCAACTCGAAGAAACTACAAGGGAGGACAATCATGTATGTGAAAGAGCAGATGACTGATCGACAAAAAGGCAATCCCAAAATGGAATGGAACCAAAAATACAAAGTATCTACATAAAAGGATCACTCATATATATCAAGGATCACACCACACTAACATTTTCATTAAAATAAATAAAAATGCTTATAAAATACATTAAATAAAAACCTATGAGTATGGGTATAAATACAGAAATTAAAAAATCAATCAAATAAAAACAATTATATAATTCAATAAAATAAATCCGTCACTTCATTAAGACCCATGGGACTAAGGGTGTTCAACTTGTAAATCCAAAAAGTTTCTTTTTTACTCAACATTTCAAACCTGTTGGGAGTGTTAATAGAGATCTGTTCAATGGGAGTAATAGTGAAAACGACCTTTTTATCATGTTCCAATGTACAATGACGGGAAAGTCCATGAAGAAGGAAGCCTTTTTTGACATTATGTCTGTGTGAATTTAGACGGTTATGTAGTGCCTGTATCGTCCTCCCCACATATTGTTTCCCACATACACAGTCAATCAAATATACCACAAACTCAGATTGACAGGTCATGTGTCCCTTTATAGAAAAAAGTTCTGGCTCCCCGTTGGGGCCAAATCTCCTTCTCCGGTGCCTAATAGTGTCACAGCATAAACATTTATTTGAAAAACATTTGAAAACACCCATGGGAAGGTCAACCGCTTTATTAGTAGTGGGAGTTTTGAGTCTACTCAAAAAAACTCCCACTACTAATAAAGCGGTTGACCTTCCCATGGGTGTTTTCAAATGTTTTTCAAATAAATGTTTATGCTGTGACACTATTAGGCACCGGAGAAGGAGATTTGGCCCCAACGGGGAGCCAGAACTTTTTTCTATAAAGGGACACATGACCTGTCAATCTGAGTTTGTGGTATATTTGATTGACTGTGTATGTGGGAAACAATATGTGGGGAGGACGATACAGGCACTACATAACCGTCTAAATTCACACAGACATAATGTCAAAAAAGGCTTCCTTCTTCATGGACTTTCCCGTCATTGTACATTGGAACATGATAAAAAGGTCGTTTTCACTATTACTCCCATTGAACAGATCTCTATTAACACTCCCAACAGGTTTGAAATGTTGAGTAAAAAAGAAACTTTTTGGATTTACAAGTTGAACACCCTTAGTCCCATGGGTCTTAATGAAGTGACGGATTTATTTTATTGAATTATATAATTGTTTTTATTTGATTGATTTTTTAATTTCTGTATTTATACCCATACTCATAGGTTTTTATTTAATGTATTTTATAAGCATTTTTATTTATTTTAATGAAAATGTTAGTGTGGTGTGATCCTTGATATATATGAGTGATCCTTTTATGTAGATACTTTGTATTTTTGGTTCCATTCCATTTTGGGATTGCCTTTTTGTCGATCAGTCATCTGCTCTTTCACATACATGATTGTCCTCCCTTGTAGTTTCTTCGAGTTGCTTTTTTGCATCTTGAAACATGAGTGAAAGACTATTTAATTATGACCTTTTTTCTTCTCTTGGGCTACGTATGCATTTTTGAAGCATTGAATGATATGCCTGCACTGTTTTTTATCTCAGGATTTTTTGTTTTTCGGGTTTTCTGTCACTTGGTTTCTATATGATAGAATCCTGCACTTTAGTTACCGGTCAGGGCATGCGCACTAATCTTTTTCTCATGGTCTGAACTTATGTGACCTGATCTGATCAACGCTTTGGTATAGCGCTCGCTCCGGAGCTTTGAGTATAATACGGATTCAGTAGTATTTGTCTGTCTCTCTTCCTCCTCCGTGGATCTAATACTTTTTCAGTGTAAAAAATCTTTTTGTCACAGGAAGTTTTTAATAGTTAGTTCTTAATAGTGTAATTTTAATAATATATATTTATATATATTTTTTATAGTAAATTTTTAAAGAAATTAATGTTTTCTGGTCTTCACTTTTTATGATCCATCAGGACCTTTTATAATTTTTTTTTTTTTTTTTTTTTTTTTTATATAAATATATTTTATGATACACATATATATTTACATAATTCTATGATACATATTTTTTTCACGTGTCTTTACACATTTAATTCTAGGTGTATACACATGTATATATAAATGAACATATTATCACTATATATATATATATATATATATATATTTTTTTTTATAGATAAAAAAATAGTCATATATATATATTTTTTCTTGTTAACACCCCTTCAGACACGCGAACATGCATTTTTCAGTATATGTTTTTTCCTGTGGCACTGGTGAACTCCTTGTCCGGTTCACCTCAAGTGTTTTAATCACTTTTTGGAGACCTTAATAAAGAGGTCTGTCCGATTCACATTTCTTCTTTTTGTTTCTGCTCCTTCTTGGTTCTTCTTTTCTTGTTCTTTTTGTGGAACTATTGGTGGTGATCACCACTAGAATGGTGACTTGGTTTTTAGTTATAGGGCTATCACCCATATAAGGGTTCTAGTCCTTTTATAAACACATACACATACACTTTTGTCTTTTGTTTCTTTCTTTATTATGTTTTTATTTTTCTTTATTAACGTTTATAGATTTATTTATTTTTTGCATAATAATATGTTATCCTTGAATATATGTGAATTTGATGTACTACTATGAATTTGCCATGTCATGCAGTTGGAGGATCTTCCCACTGATTTTTTTTTATTTTTTTTTTTTTTTTTTTTTTTTTTTCTTTCTTTCAGTGGGCGTTTCTTTCCATCAGTTGTGTGTATATATATATCTGTCATCTTCATGTATGTTGTACTTGTTGTTGATGCATTGGTCCTGAGGAAGAGGTTGTCACCTTGAAACGCGTAGACCTATGAAATAAAAGAATACTCATCTTCATCAACATTATACGTCTTCATTTGGCTGATGCGCAGCATTAACCCCTTTTCTGCCTTATCTTGTATGCTCATCCACGTGGGGCTGCAGCAGACGCCATTATCTCATGCGCACTAGTGGTTGTGACTGTCACAACTGATCCAGGTGAGTGTATATTTTCCAGGTATACCCCACTGATCACTTTGGTGTTACACTATCAGCGCTCCTTATTTTCAGATCTATAGAATAAAACCAAACATAGTTGACTTTTATGAAAAGTGATCGGATTACCGAGCCCGAGTCGAAATGGCTAAGGCTCCTACCAAATTTGAGATTGCCGAACCTGTATTGAACAAGTTCGCTCATCTCTACTAGGCAGCTGCTTAGAAGAACCCATGTCTGATACAAGGTTATAGGAGACTGCGAATTTCTAAAGCTCTGAAATTTACATCACCTGGCTTTTCCTAACAATGATAGTGAACTAGCCATACGTACTAGCCTAACAGACTAATTAAGGTCTCAAACCTTGGTCAACGTTATCTAAACACACAAATATTCCAGGGGTTCCAAACTTTTGTATGTGCTCATTTTCCTTTGTGTAATTTTTACAATGTAAAAGATGAAAATATTTTCTTTGCCTAAAATACAAAGGACATGTGTAATATTTAACTTTATGCCTTTCATAGATCATTTCTACTTCAACTTGCTTAACTGTTCACATTAACAGTAATTTTGACCGGGGGTGCCCACACTTTTACATGCCACTGTGCTACTAGAATCTTGTAGAAAACTTATACCCTATGGCCATTAAATTTCCAGAAATAAAATAAACCACTATGGATAAATAAGACAGTTCAAAGAATAATAAGACAAAACAAAGGGCATTTAAAATTTTCAAGGTTGAGAATACAGAAATAGCATTTCAGGAGTGTCAAGATCTCAATAGGAAATGTAAAAAAGAAATCAAGCTAGCGAAATTAGCTACTGAAACATAAATCACCAACTACATGAAAATAAATCCCAATTTTTTTTTATAACTACATCAATGCCAAAAAGAAAACAAATAATTGTATCAGCTCCTTAAAAGATAATTACAAGATAATTATAGAGGACAAAGAAAAGACTGAGATATTAAACAGGCACTTTTCATCCGTGTTCAACAAGTCATCATTAAACAAAGTAAAAATCAAAGTTTGGAACTTGATATAAATAATTTAACACAAGAAGTATGCCTTCATCTGAGTAAATTAAACACAGAGAAATCCCCAGGGCCAGATGGCATTCATCCACATTTTTTGAGGAAATTGAGCTCAGTAATTGAAAGACCGCTGTATCTTATCTTTAGACTCTCTTGCAACAAGGTTGGTGCCACAGGATTGGAGGATGGGCTGACATGGTACCGATATTTGTGAAGGGTAAAAGGTGGATCCACTACCATCTGGTAAGTCTGACATCAGTGGTGTGCAAGGTTTTTGAGGGCATTTTAAGAGATGACATGCAAAAATATAGTGCAGAGAATAACATGATAACTGATAATCAGCATGGATTCACGAAAGACAAATCGTGTCTAACCAACATGTTTGGTTCCTATTAGGAGGTAAGTGAAAATCTGGTTGTTGGTAATGTAGATGATGTGATTTATCTGGACTTTGCAAAGGCATTTGATATTGTACCACATAACACTCTTATTCTGAAGCTCCAGAAGCAAGGACTAGGGGAAACTACTGTATATGTAGATGTTTAAGGAATTGCCTAAAAGATAAGAAATAAAGAGTTGTCATAAATGGTACATTCTCTAAATGGGCTATAGTCAGGCGTGGTGCACCAGTCTTTTTAATCCTTTTATTAAGGACCTTGTGGATGGTTTACAGTCTTTGATGACGACACCAAATTATGCAGGTTATAAAAACTGACCTTGATAGTACAATATTATAAACAATATGGAGAAGATGTGTGAATGAGCAAACACTTGGCAAATTAAATTAAATGTTTATAAATTTAGAGTAATACTATTGCTGTATATATATTGAATGGAAGTAAACTCAGGAATACAGAACTGGATAATGACTTGGCTATTCTGGTTACAAGTAAGCTGAACAGCAGTACTCAATGTCAAGCAGCAGCTGCAAAAGCAAACAAGATTTTAGGGTGTATAAAAAGAGAGATTAGATCCCGTGTTCCCAATTTATTCTTATGCCTCTATAAATCTTTTGTCATGCCCCATCGAGAATATGGGATCCAGTTTTTGTTTCCACATTTTAAAATGGTTATTCGAAGTTAGGGTCAGGTCAAAGGCGCGCTACTAGAATAGTGCAAGGAATGGAGGGCTTCCTGTCACATGAGGTTTGGCTCATAACTTACCAGGTGTCATGCTGGCATCAGACAGTGTTCATACGACAGACTCTAACACTCCACACTGTGGTTTCTCTTGTGCTTCTGCGTTACACAGGCAGGCTCAGGGATCAATCAGCTGTGTGCTAATTTGTGATCAGACTGACAGGAGTTAATTCTTTCTGGCTTGCTGCTTACCTCTGGAATCACATATTGTAGAAAGACTTATCACAGCTACTCTCTGCCTTTTTAAGATGAATGAATCTGTCTTCCCATGCTGACGATAGCTTTTGCTACACTGGTCCGTGTGTTGTTGTATCCCATCCTGCTGGTGATTGCAGTGCTTTGTGCGTGGAGTTGTTGTGAAGTTCTCTCGTCATCTCGCTGTTTCCTCCATGTTCTTATTTTCCTCCTTATCACTTCTTGTCTAATATCTCTGTGTGGGCGTGTTGAGTGAACAAGTTTTGATTTCCCATGTTTGTCCATATCTATGGGTTCTACCACTCCTGCTCTGGCCCTTCCCTGGGATAAGGGCGATGGGGTATTAGATCAGGGCTGTACTGGAGCAGGGCTATGAAGGCAGCCCAGACATCACCATCAAACCTATCTCTGGAGATCAGAAAGCTAGGGCCCCTTAGCCTGAGGGTCAGTTTAGGAGCCTAGGTCTCTGGTTATCCCATCACACCCTGTGACACCACCCATTTGATGAGAGTTTGGATAGATAGAGCCTGTTTAGCTTAGGAAAAAGACGTCTCAGAGGAGATCTCATTTAAATGTATAAATACATGATGTGTGGTCAATAGAAAGGACTGTCCCATGACTTATTCCTTCCAAAGACAATACTAAGGACCAGGGGCACTCATTATGGGTGGAAGAAAGGCAATTCTGGCAGCTTAATAGGAAAGGGTTCTGTCATGATTCACTTATGGCTCTGCTCTATATCCTGGGTGTTTTCTTGTTGTCTGTATTCTTCAGGTTCAGGCTTGGTGGGAGGGGCCTATTTGGTCGTGCCTCATTCCAGGTGATCACTCTGCCTTATCTTGGAGCTGTTTCATCGGGAACACCACCAGTAATAGTTCCTGCTCTGCAGTGTACGCTTCTGGTTATTGTGAGTTGTTCTGATTTTGTCCCCTTACGTTGCGTCCCATTCCCTGACCTCCATCCCTCCTGTATTGTCTGTACTCCCTGTCTCCTTGACCCTCTACCTGTTTTGTGACCCCGGCCTCGCTCTCTCCTCTGTACCTTTGTGTCCTCTTGACTTCCAACCCCGGCTTGTTCTCTGACCACGGCTCTGGTCCCCTTCTGTACCTGATGCTACTTCCTGTCTTACCGACCACTGACTTGCACATGACCTCGCCATCTCTTGCTCCTCTGTACTGACGTGACATCCCAATTTCTGACCCCAAAATATTTCATTTTCAAGGCCCAATGTTAGAAAATTTTGTGAAGCACAGATAGATTCAAAATGCTCACCACACTCCTAGATAAATTCCTTGAAGACTGTAGTTTCGAAAATAGGGTCACTTGTGGGGGGATTTCCACTGTTTAGGCACAGCAGGGGCTCTGAAAATGTGACATTGAATCCAGCCAATTTTGTGTTCCAAAAGTCAAATAGTGCTCCTTCTATTCTAAACCCTTCCATCTGCCCAAACAGTAGTTTTACACAACTGTAGGATGGTGACCGGCTACTCTGATTGTGCCACAGGATTGATTAAGGCATTAGAGTAGAATTTGAATGTTGTTGGAGATGGGAGTGTCCACATACCTCCACCTGTAGGTGGGGCTCATAGCATATAATGTGAGTGTTTGTTTGAGAACATGGTTTGAAAGAGAGAGATAGTCTCAGGGGGAGAAGGCCCCTAGAGGGGGGGGGGGGGGCCCTGGAGGGGGGATGTGTGTGCTCTGACTGGACTCAGTGCGTGGAGGTACCGATGCTTCCAAAACAAACATTTTAGAGGAAGGAAGACTGCCTTGGGGCAATGGTATGAACCCACGCGCACAGTCGTCCAAACAGGAGGCCTGTGACCAGAGAGTCAGCCCCATATGCACCCCTGAAAATGTCAGGCAGACCAGTTTGTGCCCAGCCAGGCCAGTCTTTATTGTTATGTCATATGATGTAATGTGTTTTGCCATATGTTGTGTTGTGTGGGATGCAGGAGGCTGGAAATAAAATCCTTGTGTATATGTATTCCCTGTATATGGACTGTTTGGGGTCTGTCATTGCCATACCATACTATAATGCCCAGGACTTTACAATCACATATAGGTTATCGGTGTACTCAGAAGAAATAGCATAACACATTTTATGGTGCCTTTTCTCCTGTTATCCTTGTGAAAATGCAAACGTTGGGGCTAAAACAACAATTTTTGTGGGAAAAATATGATTTTTCATTTTCTTTGCTCAACGTTATAAAATTCTGTAAAGCCCCTTTGGGTTCAAGGTGCTCACCACACATGTAGATAAATTCCTTGAGGGGTCTAGTTTCCAAAATGGGGTCATTTGTGGAGGGTTTCCACTGTTTTGTCACATCAGGGGCATTGCAAATGAGACATTGTTTCCGCTATCGATTAAAGCAAATTTTGCGTCCCAAAAGTAAAATGATGCTCTTCCATTCAGAACACTGCCATAGAGCCAAACAGTAGTTTTCCGCCATACAGGGCTGCCACTAGGAGCTTCAGGGCCCTATACTGGCAAAATTTTCTGGCCCCCTTGAGACTCCACCCAGGCTCTACCTCAGCCTCGCCTCAAACCTTCCACAATGTCACTGCAATTCTTGGAAAAAATGTATATGTATATATATATTTATATATATATATCTACTCTACATGCCTGGTTCCCACCGTGAGGCATGGAGGAGGAGGTGTGATGGTGTGGGGGTGCTTTGCTGCTGACACTCTTGATGATTTATTAAAAATTGAAGGCATACAGAACCAGCATGTCTACCACAGCATCTTGCAGTGGTGTGCTATTCCATCCGGTTTGTGTTTAGTTGGACTATAATTTATTTTTCAACAGGACATTGACCCCAAACACACCTCCAGGCTGTGTAAGGGCTATTTGACTAAGAAGGAGAGTGATGGGGTGCTACGCCAGATGACCTGGTCTCCACAGTCACCAGACCTGAACCCAATCGAGATGGTTTGGGGTGAGCTGGACCGCAGAGTGAAGGCAAAAGGGCCAACAAGTGCTATACATCTCTGGGAACTCCAAGTCTGTTGGAAAACCATTTCCGGTGACTACCTCTTGAAGGTCATCAAGAGAATGCCAAGAGTGTGCAAAGTAGTAATGAAAGCAAAAGGTGGCTACTTTGAAGAACCTAGAATATAAGACATATTTTCAGTTGTTTCACACTTTTTTAAGTATTTCATTCCACATGTTTTAATTCATAGTTTTGATGCCTTCAATGTGAATCTACAATTTTTAGAGTCAGGAAAATAAAGAAAACTCTTTGAATGAGGAGGTGTGTCCAAACTTTTAGTCTGTACTGTATGTCACTATCCTTATTAATTTGTCCCTTTCCTGGTATATATATCCTCCTCCTGGTATATTTGTCCCCTTCCTGTGCCCCACCTGGTATATACAGTTAGGTCCATATATAATTGGACAGATACATTTTTCAAATTTTTGTTCTGTACTGTACTACAATGGATTTTGAACAAAGCAATTCAGATGCAGTTGAAGTTCAGACTTTCAGCTTTAATTCAGTGACTTTTACAAAATAATTGCATAAAAATGTGAGGAACTAAAGCATTTTTAAAGTCAATCCCTTCATTTCAGGGTCTTAAAAGTAATTGGACAAATTAAATATTTGGAAATAAAATGTTAATTTCTAATACTTGGTTGAAAACCCTTTGTTGGCAATAACTGGCTGAACTTTTGAATTTATGGACATCACCAGACTCTGTTTACTCCTTTTTAATGCTGTGTTGGCCTTTACTGTAGCAGTATTCATGTGCAGTTTGTTTGTGGGCCTTTCTGTCTGAAGTTTAGTTTTTAACCAGTGAAATGCCGCTGTATTTGGTGGAGATCAGGTGACTTGGCCATTCACGAATATTCCACTTCTTTGCTTTAATAAACCGCTGGGTTGCGTTGGCTTTATGTTTTGGGTCATTGTCCATCTGTATTATGAAACACCGACCAATCAGTTTGACTGCATTTGGCTGGATTTGAGCACATAGTATGCTCTGAAAACCCCAGAATTCATTCGGCTGCTTATGTCCTGTTATCACATTATCAGTAAACACTAGGGATCCAGTGCCACTGGCAGCCATGCATGTCCAAGCCATCACACTGCCTCCGCCATGTTTTATAGATGATGTGGTGTGCTTTGGATCATAAGCTGTATTATGCCTTTGCCATACTTTTTGCCTTTCCATCTTTATGGTTGAGGTTTATCTGCCCAAAGAATGTTCTTCCAGATCTGTGATGGTTTTTTTAAGATTTTTTTTTAGTAAAGTCCAATCTAGCCTTTTTATTCCATATGAATAGCTTGCGCCGTGTAGTAAACCCTCTGTATTTTCTTTTATTCAGTCTTCTCTTTATAGTAGATTTGGATATTGATACGCCTACATCCTGGAGAGTGTTGTTCACTTGGTTAGAAGGGGTTTATCTTCATCATGGTAATTATTCTGTGATCATCCACCACTGTTGGCTTCTGTGGGTGTCCAGGTCATTTTGCATTGTTGAGGTCACCAATGTTTTCTTTCATTCTCAGGATGTACCAAACTGTAGATTTAGCCACACCTAATATTGTAGCAATTTTTCCAGCTATATTTTTTCTGTTTTCGCAGATGGCTTGTTTCCCCTACATAAAGAGCTCCTTTGACCACTTCTCAGCAAAAACTTCAAAATTCAAGCACCACACCTCAAATCAACTCCAGGTCTTTTATGTGCTTAATGGAGCATGAAATAATAAAGAAATTGCCCATACCTGCCAATGAAACAGCCTTTGAGTCAATTCTTCAATTACTTTTGGGCCCTTTAAAACCAGGGTGGCCCATGTAAAGGAGCTCAAACTCTTAAACTGTTCATCAAATTTTAACGTGGATACTCTGAAATGAAAGCTAAAATTCAGGGTTTTATGTTCATGTCCATTTTTTTAAAATATAACTTTAATATGTTTCATTAAACAAGTAAAAAAACAAAATTTGTGTCAGTATCCAAATATATATGACCTAACTGTATTTCCCTATCCTTGTTTATTTCTCCCTTTTCTGGTAGATATGTCCTACTTCTTGGCCACTCCTGGTATATATGCCCTATCCTAGTTTTTTTGTCCCCATCCTGGTATATATGTCCTATCCTGGGGCCCTCCTAGTATATACACAGTATATCCCCCTCTTGGACACATATATGTCCGCATCCTGGTTTCTGTCCCCTTCCTTTTATATATCCTTCTCCTGGTATATATGTTCCCTTCCTGGGTGCCTCTTGGAATATTTGTCTACCGCAAAAAGAAAAAAAAACATTTTACTCACCCCCCGGCAATCGTCCTGCTCCCATCTACAGCTCACCAAGTGTTTACCTTTCCCTGCCAGCTGCCATGTTCTCGCCATCTCCGCAGCTCTGCGTTTCCTGCAGCAGTGCAATGAGGTTGCAGAGTGATGATCTCACCACGCTGCTGCACACTGGGTAGCGGGATGATGTGCCGTCACTCTGCTGTGCCACACTGACCTTAACTCAACCACATGGTTAATTTGCATGTGATGCCCCTTCGCATGCAAATTAGCCAGTGTAGTAGCTGAAGCAACATGATCGGGCCCCTCTACCACGACTGTCACTGGGTCCTGGTGAAGAGAGGGACCCGGCCAGGGCCTGGGGCTTACTAAAGATAAGTAATTACCTCAGGCCCTGGCCTGTAAAGGAGTGAGGGGTGCAGTTTTGGAATGGTGTCACTTGTGGGTATTTTCTGTCACATAGGCTTCTCAAATTCACTTTAAATGTGATGTGGTTTCTAATAAGAATGATTTTGTAAATTTTGTTGGAAAAATTAGAAATTGCTGATTAAATTATAACTTTCTAACAAAAAAAAAATAATCTTTAAATATGGTTTTGATGTAAATTTGGCGTTTAGTAAATATTATTTATTAACTATTTTGTGTAGTATAAAATATCTGATTTAAGGTCATAAAAAATGTAAATATTTTGAAATTTTCAATGTTTTTTTGCCAATTTTTTGATATCATAAATAAATGCCAATAATATTGACGAGAATTACCACATGAAGTACATCATATCACAAAGAAACAGTCCCAGAATCACTGGGATGCACTGAAGCATTCGAGAATATTTCCTCATAAAGAGACACTGGTCAGATTTGAAAAATGACGCTCGGTCAATAATGTAAAAAGTGGCTCGTTACTTAAAGGGTTAAACAAGAACATATAAACTCCATTTAGTTAGTTAGATTTGAACTGATATTTTACCCACCATGCATCTTCACATTTTGGGGGGGGGGGGGGGGTTTGCTACTTTTACTATTAATAGGTTAATATTATAGAAAAATAAAATACTATGATACTGTATTTTGAATTGCCAGATTCTTACGCATCACTAACAGGAGACCCAGTACATCGGATACACATTTGCTATATATATATAGTTATGTTTTTGATACATTTTTTCTTGGATAAGGATAAGTGTTCTCTTTTAGCAGTATATGAAAATATTAATTTCAACTGTAACATATACAGGCTTACCCTTCAAATGTTTCCTTTTTTTTCTCACGTTGCCAAGTGAATACAACTGTTGCCAGGTAACAAGAAACACTGCATGCTGCCCATTTGATTTTGATGTCTGTCGCATAACTAATGTAACATTCTACTCTGTTTTCAAGGACATTGTCTTCTATTGAATGACATTTTTAACAAACAGAAGGATTGTCACATACATATCAAAACTGCTCCTAACATCTTTCCTTTTGCTGCATATTGCATTGTATCTGCTTTACTACAGAAGAGAAAACATGAATTATATTTGTGTTTATTTAGAAATATTAAATTTCCTTATGCAAAATAACATTTTAAAAATGGAATAGTACAAAAAACATAAATTATTGGATTTTGTGAATATTTGATTATTTCTTATAAGAAGGAAAAATTGTCCCAGAAAAATAAAAAAAGAAATCACAATGATATATTGAGTAGAGTTGAGCGCGGTTCTAGGTTCTCCAGTTCGCGGCTCGAGTGATTTTGGGGGCTGTTCGAGATCGAACTAGAACTCGAGCTTTTTGCAAAAGCTCGATAGTTCTAGATACGTTCGAGAACAGTTCTAGCAGCAAAAAAAAACAGCTAATTCCTAGCTGGCTTTCCGCTGTAATAGTGTAAGTCACTCTGTGACTCACACTATTATGAAATTTCAGTGTATAGTGTGCGGGAACAGCGCATTCAGATCACTGCTGTTTGTATTATGGCGATCGCCATTTTTTTTTTTTTTCCTTGTCTTCCTTCCCTAAGCGCGCGCGTCTTGTGGGGCGGGCCAGCATGTCAGCCAATCCCAGACACACACACAGCTAAGTGGACTTTTAGCCAGAGAAGCAACGGCATGTGTGATAGGATGTCCATGTCACATGTCCCTGCATTATAAAACCGGACATTTTCCTCCAGGACGCCATTATCTGCCTTCTGCGTCCTTGGTGTCAGACATCACTGGCGCAGCTCCGTCCTAAATCCTATCGCCGATACAGCTGTATGCGCTCCATACACAGCGCTGGACAGCATAGGGAGAGCACTTTCTATCAGTCCTTTTAAGGGCTCGTACCGGCAGGGTCAGAGCCATAGGTGACAGGTCCTGAAAACAGAGACAGAGTCTGTGTAGCTAAGGTCAGGGATTTCGTCGCTGCATTTCCCCATTAGGAGGGAATAGAAAGGCAGGCTTCCATTCCTCTACCCAGAGCCCCACAATCCTGGCACTGTACCCTCCTGTCCTCTGCACACTCCAACTCATTATAACTAAGCCATTATACTAGCAAACACTCAGTGTACCTAGTGGCATCCTAAACGTGGCTATTGGACTTTTGTCTAGTCACACTAGTGCAAAGATATTTGCAGCACGTCTGCCTGCATTGCACACTCCAATTCATTATAACTAAGCCATTATACTAGCAAACACTCAGTGTACCTAGTGGCATCCTAAACGTGGCTATTGTACTTTTGTCTAGTCCCACTAGTGCAAAGACATTTGCAGCACGTCTGCCTGCATTGCACACTCCAACTCATTATAACTAAGCCATTATACTAGCAAACACTCAGTGTACCTAGTGGCATCCTAAACGTGGCTATTGGACTTTTGTGTAGTCACACTAGTGGAAAGATATTTGCAGCACCTCTGCCTGCATTGCACACTCCAACTCATTATAACTAAGCCATTATACTAGCAAACACTCAGTGTACCTAGTGGCATCCTAAACGTGGCTATTGGACTTTTGTCTAGTCACACTAGTGCAAAGATATTTGCAGCACGTCTGCCTGCATTGCACACTCCAACTCATAACTAAGCCATTATACTAGCAAACACTCAGTGTACCTAGTGGCATCCTAAACGTGGCTATTGGACTTTTGTCTAGTCACACTAGTGCAAAGACATTTGCAGCACGTCTGCCTGCATTGCACACTCCAATTCATTATAACTAAGCCATTATACTAGCAAACACTCAGTGTACCTAGTGGCATCCTAAACGTGGCTATTGGACTTTTGTCTAGTCACACTAGTGCAAAGATATTTGCAGCCCGTCTGCCTGCATTGCACACTCCAACTCATTATAACTAAGCCATTATACTAGCAAACACTCAGTGTACCTAGTGGCATCCTAAACGTGGCTATTGGACTTTTGTCTAGTCACACTAGTGCAAAGATATTTGCAGCCCGTCTGCCTGCATTGCACACTCCAACTCATTATAACTAAGCCATTATACTAGCAAACACTCAGTGTACCTAGTGGCATCCTAAACGTGGCTATTGGACTTTTGTCTAGTCACACTAGTGCACAGATATTTGCAGCACGTCTGCCTGCATTGCACACTCCAACTCATTATAACTAAGCCATTATACTAGCAAACACTCAGTGTACCTAGTGGCATCCTAAACGTGGCTATTGGACTTTTGTCTAGTCACACTAGTGCAAAGATATTTGAAGCACATCTGCCTGCATTGCACACTCCAACTCATTATAACTAAGCCATTATACTAGCAAACACTCAGTGTACCTAGTGGCATCCTAAACGTGGCTATTGGACTTTTGTCTAGTCACACTAGTGCAAAGATATTTGCAGCACGTCTGCCTGCATTGCACACTCCAACTCATTATAACTAAGCCATTATACTAGCAAACACTCAGTGTACCTAGTGGCATCCTAAACGTGGCTATTTGACTTTTGTCTAGTCACACTAGTGCAAAGATATTTGCAGCACGTCTGCCTGCATTGCACACTCCAACTCATTATAACTAAGCCATTATACTAGCAAACACTCAGTGTACCTAGTGGCATCCTAAACGTGGCTATTGGACTTTTGTCTAGTCACACTAGTGCAAAGATATTTGAAGCACGTCTGCCTGCATTGCACACTCCAACTCATTATAACTAAGCCATTATACTAGCAAACACTCAGTGTACCTAGTGGCATCCTAAACGTGGCTATTGGACTTTTGTCTAGTCACACTAGTGCAAAGATATTTGCAGCACGTCTGCCTGCATTGCACACTCCAACTCATAGTTACTAATCCATTATACTAGCAATTTATGCTGCCAGTTTAAGGGCCATAGTTGCATTGTCAGGGATATTTATTCTTTATTATTCTGCTGTTAATAAAGCTAGACCACCGCTGCAATCTACACCACCTCTCAATTTTTACTACCACATTTTCAGTGCACAATCTTGTCGCAATCAACATGAGTGGCAAAATGACAGATGCTGGTGGAAAGGGGAAGCGGTGTGGTGGAAAAGGAAAAAAAGGGTTTGTCCGTGGGGAAGTTGGCAAAGCTCCATTATCATCTGCTGAAGATAGACCATCTACCAGCAAAAGTAAGATGTCTACTACTTACCGTGGACAATCCGATGTGCTCCCTTTTTTACGGACATGAACAACAGGAACAAAGGTAGATGATGGCCAAAAAAGGAAAATGCTTGAATGGATCTCAAGTGGTCCAACAAGTGCCCTCTCAGCCACTTCAAGTACCGCATCCAAAAAACAGCAGTCCTCTGAGTTGTCATCCCAATCAAACTTGCTTTCTCCCAGCTCTGAAGTCTCCATCAGCCCTGCACAGTATGGTGGAACTGAGATGGCTGAGTCTGCAGAGCTATTCAGTCACACTATAGCCTGGGAATCAGAGGTCTGCTCCCAAGCTACAGTGAGTACAGAACATGAAATGGTCTGCAGTGATGCCCAGAACCTTTGTGACTCTGATTCAGGCCGTGAGGACCAAGTTTCTGAGCATAATGTTGACCCTTTGTCACAAACTGTAACACCTGTGGTTATAGACAATGAGGAACATACTGATGAAGATGAGACGCAGATACCCGATTTGGATGACAACTTAAATATTCGGTCAGGGCAAGAAGAGGCTCAGTCTGAGGGGGAGGGGAGTGCAAACACAACAATTGATGATGAAGTTCTAGATCCCACCTACTGTCAACCCACAGTCAGGCACTCGAGGAGGTCAACAGAGGTGGTGGAGGAGGATGCAACTGATGACGAAGTTACCTTGCGGCTTCCTGGACAGAGTCGGAGTACTGGTAGCACGTCTACAACTGCATCCTCAGCCACCACTCTGCCTCTGAGCACTAGTCGGGGTGGATCAACAGGTCGCATGCCCTCTAAGCCTTGCCTAGCCTGGTCCTTTTTTGACATAGCAAAAGATCGCCCAAATTATGTGATGTGTAAAATTTGTCATGGTTCTATTAGTAGAGGTCAAAACCTCAGCAGTTTGACAACTTCTTCCATGAATCGTCACATGAATAAATATCATATGTCCCGGTGGGAAGCTCACCTTGCTGCAATGCGGCCTAGCGGAGCGAACCATCCACCGCCTGCCCCTTCCAGTGCATCCGCGCGCTCTTCATCTTCTAGGACTGTGGCGACAGCTGTCACACCTGTTTTTCCACGCACAACTTCCACCACTGTAACCGCAACAGGCACTTTGCTTGGTAGGTCGTCAGTTGGTTTGGAAGGGGAAACAAGTGAGTGTGTACAGCTCTCTCAGACATCGATAGCACCAACGTTGGATGAAGGCAACATCATGTCTCTGCCTGCACTTTCCTCACAAACCTGCATTTTTCCAGGGACACCCTACTCAACACCGTCTACACACAGCAGCCAGATCTCTGTCCCTCAGATGTGGTCAAATAAAAGGCCACTTCCTGCGACCCATGACAAAGCTAAGAGGTTGACTCTATCCCTCTGTAAGCTCTTGGCTACCGAAATGCTGCCTTTCCGCCTCGTGGACACACAGGATTTTAGAGACCTTATGTCTGTCGCTGTGCCCCAGTACCAGATGCCTAGTCGCCACTACTTCTCTAAGAAAGGTGTGCCCGCGCTACACCAGCATGTCGCACACAACATCACCGCTTCCTTGAGAAACTCTGTGTGTGAACGGGTGCATTTCACCACCGATACTTGGACCAGTAAGCATGGACAGGGACGTTACATGTCGCTGACTGGGCACTGGGTAACTATGGTGATAGATGGTGAAGGGTCTGCTGCACAAGTCTTGCCGTCCCCCCGACTTGTGTGTCAATCCTCTGTCTGTCCAAGTTCCGCCACTGCTTCTGCCTCCTCCACTTCATCTGGGTCCTCCACCTCCGCCCCAAGCCTGCCTGTTCAGGCCACCAGCGTTCTCACTGCGCAGAAGGAATCACGCACGCCTCATTACTATGCTGGCAGCAGAGCGCAACGGCATCAGGCAGTCTTTAGCTTGACATGTCTTGGGAATAAGAGTCACACAGCTGAGGAGTTGTGGTCAGCTCTGCGGTCCGAGTTTAATAAATGGTTGTCTCCGCTCAACCTGCAGCCTGGTAAGGCCGTGTGCGACAATGCTGCAAACCTGGGTGCGGCCCTTCGCCTGGGCAAGGTGACACACGTGCCTTGTATGGCTCACGTGTTGAACCTTGTTGTCCAGCAATTTTTAACACACTATCCCGGCCTAGATGGCCTTCTGACCAGGGCACGAAAACTGTCTGCTCACTTCCGCCGTTCAAGCGCCGCAGCTGAGCGACTTGCATCGCTCCAGAAGTCTTTTGGCCTGCCGGTTCATCGCCTGAAATGCGATGTGGCGACATGCTGGAATTCAACTCTCCACATGTTACAGCGACTGTGGCAGCACCGTCGAGCCCTGGTGCAATACGTCATGACGCATAGCCTGGGCCAACGAGATGCAGAGGTGGGGCAGATCACCCTGATGGAGTGGTCTCAGATCAAGGACCTATGCACCCTTCTGCACAGTTTCGACATGGCGACGAATATGTTTAGCGCTGACAATGCCGTTATCAGCATGACAATTCCAGTCATTTACATGCTGGAGCACACGCTAAACACTATTCGGAGTCAGGGGGTGGGACAACAGGAAGGGGAGGAACTACAGGAGGATTCATATGCGCAAGGGACAACAACATCACCAAGGTCCAGACGTTCATCATCACCAACGCGGCAGGCATGGGAACATGGGGGACAGGGATCAACAAGGGCGCATGGTAGCAGGCTAAATGTTGAGGAAAGTGCAGGACAACATGAAGAAATGGAGGACGAACTGTCCATGGACATGGAAGACTCAGCGGATGAGGGAGACCTTGGTCAAATTTCTGTTGAAAGAGGTTGGGGGGAGATGTCAGAGGAAGAAAGAACGGTTAGCACCTCTATGCCACAAACACAGCGTGGACTTGGTCCGCATGGCTGCGCAAGACACATGAGTGCCTTCTTGTTGCACTACCTCCAACATGACCCTCGTATTGTCAAAATTAGAAGTGATGATGACTACTGGATTGCCACACTATTAGATCCCCGGTACAAGTCCAAATTTTGTGACATAATTCCAGCCATAGAAAGGGACGCACGTATGCAGGAGTATCAGCAGAAGCTGTTACTCGATCTTAGCTCGTCTTTTCCACCAAACAACCGTGCAGGTGCAGGGAGTGATTCTCCCAGTTGTAACTTGACAAACATGGGACGGTCTCGTTATCTTCAACAGTCTACCCATACCAGTAGGACCATATCTGGTGCTGGTAACAGCAATTTTATGGAATCCTTTCATAATTTTTTTAGACCCTCCTTTGCAAGGCCACCAGAGACAACAAGTCTGACACATAGTCAACGGCTGGAGAGGATGATACAGGAGTATCTCCAAATGAACATCGATGCCATGACTTTGCAAATGGAGCCTTGCTCATTTTGGGCTTCAAATCTAGAAAAATGTCCAGAGCTATCCAGTTACGCCTTGGAGATTTTGTCGTGTCCAGCTGCCAGCGTTGTCTCTGAACGTGTCTTCAGTGCTGCTGGGTGTGTGCTGACAGATAAGCTCACGCGTCTGTCCAGTGACAATGTGGACAAACTGACGTTCATCAAAATGAACAAGTCATGGATCCAGAAGGAATTTACTACCCCTGTGTCATCCTGGGGAGAGTAAATGCTTGTGGATTTGGAATGTGCTTGATGCAAATCAAAACATCCTGTTTGCAACTAGGGCACAACTGCTGCCACTGAAGGGGTGGGTGTGTGTGGGGCCCAATTTTTGGAAAAAAGGGAGACTCCGCTTGGAGTAACTCTTGCTTACATTGTTTTTAAAAGGAGCCAAGATGAACAAGTCATGGTTCAGCAAAGACTTTTACCTACCCCGGTGTCATCCTGGGGATGGTTAATTATGGCGTATTTTTGAATGTGCTTGATGCAAATCTAGCTGTGAAGTGTACAACTGGGGCACAACTGCTGCCACTGAAGGGGTGGGTGTGTGTGGGGCCCAATTTTTGGAAAAAAGGGAGACTCCGCTTAGAATAACCCTTGCTTGCTGTGTTTTTTAAAAGGAGCCAAGATGAACAGAGCTGGGATCAGGAAAGACTTTGCTACCTACCCCGGTGTCATCCTGGGGACGGTTAAGAATAGCGTATTTTTTAATGTGCTTGATGCAAATCTAGCTGTGAAGTGTACAACTGGGGCACAACTGCTGCCACTGAAGGGGTGGGTGTGTGTGGGGCCCAACTTTTGGAAAAAAGGGAGACTCTGCTTGGAGTAACCCTTGCTTACATTGTTTTTAAAAGGAGCCAAGATGAACAAGTCATGGTTCAGCAAAGACTTTTTACCTACCCCGGTGTCATCCTGGGGATGGTTAATTATGGCGTATTTTTGAATGTGCTTGATGCAAATCTAGCTGTGAAGTGTACAACTGGGGCACAACTGCTGCCACTGAAGGGGTGGGTGTGTGTGGGGCCCAATTTTTGGAAAAAAGGGAGACTCCGCTTGGAGTAACCCTTGCTTGCTGTGTTTTTTAAAAGGAGCCAATATGAACAGAGCTGGGATCAGGAAAGACTTTGCTACCTACCCCGGTGTCATCCTGGGGACAGTTAATTATGGCGTATTTTTGAATGTGCTTGATGCAAATCTAGCTGTGAAGTGTACAACTGGGGCACAACTGCTGCCACTGAAGGGGTGGGTGTGTGTGGGGCCCAATTTTTGGAAAAAAGGGAGACTCCGCTTGGAGTAACCCTTGCTTGCTGTGTTTTTTAAAAGGAGCCAAGATGAACAGAGCTGGGATCAGGAAAGACTTTGCTACCTACCCCGGTGTCATCCTGGGGACGGTTAATTATGGCGTATTTCTGAATGTGCTTGATGCAAATCTAGCTGTAAAGTGTACAACTGGGGCACAACTGCTGCCACTGAAGGGGTGGGTGTGTGTGGGGCCCAATTTTTGGAAAAAAGGGAGACTCCGCTTGGAGTAACCCTTGCTTACATTGTTTTTAAAAGGAGCCAAGATGAACAAGTCATGGTTCAGCAAAGACTTTTACCTACCCCGGTGTCATCCTGGGGACGGTTAATTATGGCGTATTTTTGAATGTGCTTGATGCAAATCTAGCTGTGAAGTGTACAACTGGGGCACAACTGCTGCCACTGAAGGGGTGGGTGTGTGTGGGGCCCAATTTTTGGAAAAAAGGGAGACTCCGCTTGGAGTAACCCTTGCTTGCTGTGTTTTTTAAAAGGAGCCAATATGAACAGAGCTGGGATCAGGAAAGACTTTGCTACCTACCCCGGTGTCATCCTGGGGACGGTTAATTATGGCGTATTTTTGAATGTGCTTGATGCAAATCTAGCTGTGAAGTGTACAACTGGGGCACAACTGCTGCCACTGAAGGGGTGGGTGTGTGTGGGGCCCAATTTTTGGAAAAAAAGGGAGACTCCGCTTGGAGTAACCCTTGCTTGCTGTGTTTTTTAAAAGGAGCCAAGATGAACAGAGCTGGGATCAGGAAAGACTTTGCTACCTACCCCGGTGTCATCCTGGGGACGGTTAATTATGGCGTATTTTTGAATGTGCTTGATGCAAATCTAGCTGTGAAGTGTACAACTGGGGCACAACTGCTGCCACTGAAGGGGTGGGTGTGTGTGGGGCCCAATTTTTGGAAAAAAGGGAGACTCCGCTTGGAGTCACCTTGCGGTGTTTTACATGATTTTAGAAGGGCGTGCCATGCCTATATCTGTGTCTTCTCCTCTTTTTTCTTGTCCAGCTCTTTTGTTTTCACATGAGTACATGTCCTTGTCACTTTCCCATGTGTTTGTGTTGTGTTGTGAGTTGTTTGTCACCTTTTGGACACCTTTGAGGGTGTTTTCTATGTGTTTTTATGTGTTTGTGATTGCCTGCCATTGTTTCCTATGCGGTTCGAGTTCGGTTCGTCGAACGTTCGATGAACCGAACTCGAACGGGGCCTCCGTTCGGCGAACCGACCTCGAGCCGAACCGGGACCGGTTCGCTCATCTCTAATATTGAGCCCTATAATAATGCATATTAAGAATCTTGTTCTGAATGCTTATGAATACATAATCAAAATTGTTTTGTTTTTCACTTAATTTTGATGAGCAAATACCATAATATTCGTATTCGCTATACTCATAACGAATACTTTGTAATATTCGTCTATTCGTTCCGAATAGCTAATGCAATGCAAGTCAATGGGAAATGTGAGTAATTTTCTGCTGGATCCAACAAAGTGGTCTGGGGCCTGAGGAAAAGGCTGAAATGGATGGGAAATCAATGAAACTGAATGGGGAGAGCCTGGAGAATATGTCTGCATGCATTTCTGACTCACATATGGTTTCTGGGATTCCCTGAAGCGACACAGAAGAACGTCCATGTGGCTTCAGTCTATCGGTGCCCCTGCAGTCTATGTTGCATTGTGCTGGCCAGTCCTGCAGTGACTCACACAGCAGTGTGCAAGTAGCTGCGGGATGAAGAGCGCAAACATTAGGAGGTTAGCTCAGATCTTTACCTGCTGTGATGATCTCCACTGAACTTGTGACATCAGTGCTCATCACTGACTTCTGCATTCCCACATTAAGTCTCGCGGGCGGCCCGAAACTATGACTAGCGGTGACGCGACGGGCTCACGAGACAGTTCACGTGAGAACGCGGCGGCCATGGAACGCAGTGATGAGCGCTAACGTCACAAGTTCAGCGGAGTTCATCACTGCTGGTAATGAACTCAGGTAACCTCATGACGTTGGCGCTCATTATGCCCTGCAGTGATCTGGCCTGACCTAATGATGTTAGCTTAGGTCACTGCACTGCTCTCCCAGCCAATGGGGAATATTCTGTTCTTCATTGAATGGAACAGTGAGTATGGTATAGATTGTCGTGGCACCCCCTTATTGGATTACGCCAGCCCGGATTTGTTTTTTCTTTTCAATAAATTGGTGAAAGTAGGAATGTTTTGGGGAGTGTGTTTTCAAATAAAATTTTTTTGTTGTCAATTTTTTTATTACTGACTGGGTTAGTGAGGTCGGGTATCTGATAGATGCCGTGACATCACTAATGCCAGGGCTTGATGCCAGGTGACATTACACAGCTGGTATCAACCCAATATTTGACCTCGTTTGCCACTGCACCAGGGTATTGGGCTGAGCTAGGGCGAAGCGCCAGTATTGGCGCATCTAATGGATGCGCCAGTTCTGGGGCGGCTGCAGCCTGCTATTTTTAGGCTGGGGAGTTTCCAATAACCGTGGACCTCCCTAGTCTGAGAATACCAGATCACAGCTGTCCGCTTTACCTTGGCTGGTGATCCAATTTGGGGGGAGCCCACGTTTTTTTTTTAATTATTTATTTAATTTAAATTAAAATAACAGCGTGGTTTCCTGTCTGTTTTGGATTACCAGCCAAGGTAGAGGTGCCAGCCGCGGTCTACCGGCTGCCGCTGTCTGCTTCAACTCAGCTGTGTACAAAAAAAGTAGCCCTATGGCCTGAGTGAGTCATGGTTTATGTAAGGAGTCACCATCACAAGGTCCTCCAATGACAAATAGTAGTTAGGCTGGGGTAGGAGTACTGTCCTAATTTGTCCGCCACTGCACAATGTGCATAGTGTTTACAAAAATTAGCCCTATGGGCTGAGTTATGGTTGACGCAGGCTAGAAATGGCTTTATATGGGAAGGGGTGGATGATAACAGCGAGTATTCCAAATTAACATTTTGGGAGAATTTAGTTTGGCTTGCTCTCATTTTGAGGGATTGCAAACTGTGGAGAAATCCAGTCCTTGTTGAATTTAATCAAAGTAAGTCTGTCTGCATTTTTTGGGGAGAAGCAGGGCGCCTATCAGTGATGATTCCCCCAGCAGAACTGAAAACACGCTCTGACATCACACTAGCAGCCGGGCAGGCCAGCAACTCAAAGGCATATTAGGAGAGATCAGGCCAAGTGTTCAGCTTGGACACCCAATAATTAAAGGGAATTGAAGCATCAGAAAGGACGCAGGTATGGTCACTTAAGTACCCCTTGACCATGTTGTGCAACGTCTCTCTACTTGGTATTTTTACAGGCACAGATAGCCCTTGCTGATGTCCTGGTTTATTGAAAATGGCCCAGTTTGCGCACATTTTCCCCCCACCTCTTTTGGACCTAGTGTTGGTGTTTCTCCCCATTAATCCTTGTTGAAAAGAGTAGATAGCTCCGCCGCCAGCGTTGTGTGAGGGTGATGTTTTCATCAACTGATCTACAATGACCCTTTTCAAGGATTCCATTGTGCAACCCTTTGGTGACTCCAAAAAGAAAGAAGGAAATTTCTCCTTGTAGCATTGGTGCAGAAAGGTGGCCAACCAGTATAGGTTGTTGGATATAATGTGTATCACGCTAGGGTCTTGTCACAGACACTTACACATGAACGGTGCCATGTGGGCCAACCTGCAAACAGGCAAAGGTTCTGTGTCTCTACCAGGAGGAAGAATATCCATCCTCTTCTCACGCTGACTCGCCTCCTCCTTCTCTACCTCCTACTCCCCAGCCCATCCATGCTGGACAAGATAAAAAGAAAAGCCGGGCACTCTCAAATACACTCCCTGACAGACGTTCTGTCGCTTATCCATGTTATGTACAGTATATAAAAGCTTATAATCTGACTTTAAATTCATCCATTGGTTTTATAAATTACTTCTTTGAAAGCTGAAACCCTCCCAAATTTGGTTTAGGTTATGAAAATAAAGTTGCTACAAAGCTGAAATATTGATCATTTAATGAACACAGAAAGGTCAGATTTTGGCAAGACAAAAGTTTTGTCGCCTTGTCATATAATGCACCCAATCCTAGTTTACATCCTCACCTGTGCTCACTAAATGATCGGTTAATTAGTGGGTGTGTATTAAAGGTAACCCAGCACCTCAGACCTTCACTTGAACTGCAACTTGACCTCTGACAACATGCCAAAAATCTACCCTGCGACCAAAGCCTTGATTATCAAGAGGCTGAAGACCAGATCCACTGCAGAGGTGGCTCGTACTTTTATTATATCTCAGCATCAAGTACAAAGAATTAAAAAAAGATTTGAAGAGACTGGAGACGTTTTTGACAAGTCCAGGTCCGGCAGACCCCTCAAGACAACTGTCCAGGAAGTTTGTTTGTTGGTTAGAAAATCCAAAGTCAGCCCCTCTTCCACTGCAGCAGAGCTCCAACAGGCCTGGTCACCTCAAGTCCCTGTGTCAACTAGAACAGTTTGTAGGATTCTGTGTTGAAAAGGCATCCATGGTTTAATCAGTGCCCAGAAGCCAGCATTAAACAAAAGGCATTTAAAAAACCATGTGCCATTTGCCAAGTCCCACAGCCTGCTAAACAGATGGACGCTGGAAAAGTGGCAGAAGATGGATTTCTCTGTTGAATCTTCAGTTGAATTACACCACAGCTGCCGCAAATACTGCAGGAGACCTACTGGAGCCCGTATGGATCCAAAATACACCCAGAAAAGAGTTAAGTTTGGTGGTGGAAATATGATGGTCTGGGGTTACATTCAGTATGGGGGTGTGCAAAACATTTGCCAGGAGAAAGGCAATATCAATAGTCTAAAATATCAAGAAGTATTAGCTACCTCTTACATTCCCAATCATAAGAAGGGTCAAATTCTGCAGCAGGATGGCGCTCCATCTATACAACAAAGTTCCTCCTGGCAAAGAAGATCAAGGTGCTCAAGGACTGGCCAGCCCAGTCAGCAGACATGAACATTATTGAGCATGTTTGGGGTAGGATGAAAGAGGAAGCTTGGAAGACAAAACCAAAGAATCTAGGTGAACTCTGGGAGGCATGTAAGACTGCATTCTTTGCTCTTCCTGATGACTTCATCAATAAATTGTATGAATCATTGTTGAACCACATGGATGCAGTCCTTCAAGCTCATGGAAATCACACAAAATATTAAATATGACTCTAATAGCACCACAACTTAATTCACCAATGTTATGCAACATAGCTTTGTATTAGAAGTTAATAGTTTGAATTGCACATTACTTTCTGTGGGTGACAAAACTTTTGTCTTGCCAAAATCTGACTTTTCTGTGTTCATTAAATGATCAATATTTCAGCTTTGCAGCAACTTTATTTTCATAACCTAAACCAAATTTGGGAGGGTTTCAGCTTTGAAAAGAGTAATTTATAAAACCAATGGATGAATTTAAAGTCAGGATATAAGCTTTTATTTACAAAACATGGATAAGTGACAGAACTTCTGTCAGGGAGTGCAGATGCAAAAAGTAAATTTAATGATGCAGCAAAATCAGTGAAAAAAGAAAAAGACATTTTCGGTCATGTGCTGCTGGGAGAGTGCTGCCTGCATTGGTGACTAGAGATTCCCCCTAGACCCCCCTAGAGTTCGAGTTTGGTTCGGTTCGTTGAATTGTGCCCCGTTCGATGAACCATTCGACGAACCTCTCGAACCCCATAGGAAACAATGAGATGCAATCACAAGCACCTAAAAACACCTTTAAAACACCCTCAAAGGTGTCCAAAAGGTGACAAACAACTCCCAAGACAACACAAACACAAAGGGAAAGTGACAAGGACATATACTCCTGCAAAAACAAAAAGGATGAGGCACCGATATAGGCAAGGCATGCCCTTCTAAAATCATGTAAAACACAGCAAGTAGACTCCAAGCAGAGTCTCCCTGTTACGGTTGCTGCGAGCACTGGAGACTTAGTCCAGATTTCTTGCTACTGCACATGTGCGAGCGCCGGAGACTAAGTCCTATCTTGGAGCCATTGCACATGTGCGGGTGACATCATCGCTGACACGAGGTCACATGTCTCTGACACCTTCTATGCCGATTGGTCGCTGGTCATGTGCTTGTGATGCCTTGCTCGGTGATAGGCTAGCATGACCTCACTCCTGTCGTTCTGGCAGCGGATTGGCTCTGGTGTCCTCCATCTTGGATGAGGCACAGAGTCTATATAAGACCCTGACACACGCCGCATGGCGCTCAGTCCTCTTGGTTCATGCATAAGAGTAGACGCTCTGTGCGCGTTCCTCTAGGCATTCCTCTGTCTATGCTAGGTGAGCGCTACCGGCAGGGTAGCGTTCTTATACCTTACAGCTTCGGCTGCTGTCCGTATCCTTACCTCTTAGGGGAGCGGACATAGGCAGGTGCCTGAGGCACATGGTCTGGCTGGGCCTTGTGGTTCGACTCGTAGGTGGATGTTGCCGCTAGGGTAACGTTCCTTATACTGCGTCTGGCAGTTGTTCGTATCCTCGCACACTAGGGGAGCGAACAGAGGTAGGAGCTTTGTGCGGCTTACGCTGCTGTTCGTCTCTTTTGCACCACTAGAAGAGCGGACCTAGGCAGGTGCCATATCTAGTGGTTCGTGTCCTCGCACACTAGTGGAGCGAACGCAGGTAGGAGCTTTGTGCGGCTTACGCTGCTGTTTGTCTCTTTTGCACCACTAGAAGAGCGGACCTAGGTAGGTGCCATTTCGCACACATTGCCTTTGTCTCTGTGATTATTAACAGAGATCATTCCACACACCCTCCAAGTAAGGGAGGAATTGCTTTACTTACTTATTATATCCTTCTGTGAGTTAACAGAGGTATTGCACTCTGCCATAGTCTGCAGCAGAGTCTTTGCACGGTGGACCCTGACTGTCTGATACTCCTTTAAGTTATTATCAGACAGCCCCCCGTAACACTCCCTTTTTCCAAAAATTGGGCCTGACAGACACCACTTTAGTGGCTTCACTTGTGCCCCTGTTGTACACTTCACAGGTAGATTTGTATCAAGCACATTCCAAAATACGCCAGCCTTAACTGTCCCCAGGATGACACCGGGATAGGTAGCAAAGTCTTTGCTGATCCCAGATCTGTTCATCTTGGATCATTTTTAAAAGCAATGCAAGCAAGCGGACTTGAAGCACAGTTTCCTTTATTTCCAAAAATTGGGCTTCACAGACACCACTTCAGTGGCATCACTTGTGCCCCTGTTAGACACTTCACAGGTAGATTTGCATCAAGCACATTCCAAAATACGCCAGTCTTAACTGTCCCCAGGATGACACCGGGGAAGGTCTAGCAAAGTCTTTGTTGATCCCAGATCTGTTCATCTTGGCTCATTTTTAAAAACACCGCAAGGGTTACTCCAAGCAGAGTCTCCCTTTTTTCAAAAATTGGGCTCCACAGACACCCCTTCAGTGGCAGCACATGTGCCCCAGTTGCAAACTTGACAGGTACATTTGCATCAAGCACATTCCAAATACACAAGCATTTACTCTCCACAGGATGACACAGGTCACTAGACAGATGCGTGCGCTTATCTGTCAGCACACACCAAGCAGCACTGAAGAAACGTTCAGAGACAACGCTGGCAGCTGGATACGACAAAATCTCCAAGGCGTAAGTGGCGAGCTCAGGCCATTTTTCAAGATTTGAAGCCCAAAATGAGCAAGGCTCCAGTTGCAAAGTCATGACATCAATGTTCATTTGGAGATACTCCTGTATCATCCTCTGCAGCCGTTGACTATGTGTCAGACTTCTTGTCTCTGTTGGCCTTGCAAAGGATGGTCTAAAAAAATTATGAAACGATTCAATAAAATTGCTGTTACCAGCACCAGATACAGTGCTGCTGGTACGGTTAGACTGTTGATGATGAGACCGTCCCATGTTTGTCAAGTTACAACTGGGAGATTCCCTCCGTGCACCACTGGGGTTTGGTGGAAAAGCCGAGTTAAGATTGAGTAACAGCTTCTGCTGATACTCCTGCATACGTGCGTCCCTTTCTATGGCTGGAATTATTTCACAAAATTTGGACTTGTACCGGGGATCTAATAGTGTGGCAACCCAGTAGTCATCATCACTTCTAATTTTGACAATCCGAGGGTCATGTTGTAGGTAGTGCAGCAAGAAGGCGCTCATGTGTCTTGCACATCCATGCGGACCAAGTCCTTGCTGTGTTTGTGGCATAGAGGTGCTAACCGTTCTTTCTTCCTCTGACATCTCCCCCCAACCTCTTGCAACTGAAATTTGACCAAGGTCTCCCTCATCTGCTGAGACTTCCATGTCCATGGACAGTTCGTCCTCCATTTCTTCATGTTCTCCTGCACCTTCCTCAGCATTTTGCGTACTACCATGCGCCCTTGTTAATCCCACTCCCCCACCGTCCCATGCCTGCCGCCTTGGTGATGATGAACGTCTGGACCTTGGTGATGTTGTTATCCCTTGCGCATATGAATCCTCATGTACTTCCTCCCCTTCCTGTTGAACCACTCACTGACTCCGAATAGTGTTTAGCGTGTGCTCCAGCATGAAAATGACTGGAATTGTCATGCTGATAATAGCATTGTCAGCGCTAAACATATTCGTCACCATGTCGAAACTGTGCAGAACGATGCATAGGTCCTTGATCTGAGACCAGTCCATCACGGTGATCTGCCCCACCTCTGCATCTCGTTGGCGCAGGCTATACGTCATGATGTATTGCACCAGTGCTCGGCGGTGCTGCCACAGTCGCTGTAACATGTGGAGAGTCGAATTCCAGCGTGTCGGCACATCGCATTTCAGGCGATGAACCGGCAGGCCAAAAGACTTCTAGAGCGATGCAAGTCGGTCAGCTGCGTCGGTTAAACGGCGGAAGTGAGCAGACAGTTTTCGTGCCCTGTGCAGAAGGCCATCTAGGCCGGGATAGTGTGTTAAAAATTGCTGGACAACAAGGTTCAACACGTGAGCCATACAAGGCACGTGTGTCACCTTGCCCAGGCGAAGGGCCGCACCCAGGTTTGCAGCATTGTCGCACACGGCCTTCCCTGGCTGCAGGTTGAGTGGAGACAACCATTTACGAAACTCGGACCACAGAGCTGCCCACAACTCAGCCGCTGTGTGACTCTTATTTCCAAGACATTTCAAGCTAAAGACCGCCTGATGCCGTTGCGCTCTGCTGCCAGCATAGTAAGGAGGTGCGTGTGTGTGATTCCTTGTGCGCAGTTACAACGTTGGTGGCCTGACCAGGCAGGCTTGGGGCGGAGGTGGAGGACCCAGACGAGGTTGAAGAGGCAGAAGCGTTGGAGGAACTTCTACATACAGAGGATTGACGCACAAGTCGTGGGGACGGCAAGACTTGTTCAGCAGACCCTTCTCCTTCTATTACCATAGTTACCCAGTACCCAGTCAGCGACATGTAACGCCTCTGTCCATGCTTACTGGTCCAAGTATCGGTGGTGCAATGCACCCGTTCACACACAGAGTTTCTCAAGGAAGCGGTGATGTTGTGTGCGACATGCTGGTAGCGCAGGCACACCTTTCTTAGAGAAGTAGTGGCGACAGGGCATCTGGTACTGGGGCACAGCGATGGACATAAGGTCTTGAAAATCCTGTGTGTCCACCAGGCGGAAAGGCAGCCTTTCGGTAGCCAAGAGCTTACCGAGGGATAAAGTCAACCTCTTAGCTTTGTGATGGGTCAGAGGAAATGGCCTTTTATTTGTCCACATCTGAGGGACAGAGATCTGGCTGCTGTGTGTAGACGGTGGTGAGTAGTGTGTCCCTGGAAAAATGCAGGTTTGTGAGGAAAGTGCAGGTGGAGACATGATGTTGCCTTCATCCAAAGTTGGTGCTATCAATGTCTGAGAGAGCTGTACATCCGCTCTTGTTTCCCCTTCCAAACCAACTGACGACCTACCAAGAAAACTGCATGTTGCGGTTACAGTGGTGGAAGGTGTGCGTGGAAAACCAGGTGTGACAGCTGTCCCCACAGTCATAGAAGATGAAGAGCGCGCGGATGCACTGGAAGGGGCAGGGGTTTGTTGGCCCGCTACGCTAGGCCGCATTACAGCACAGTGAGCTTCCCACTGGGAATTATGCTTGGTATTCATGTGACAATTCATGGAAGAAGTTGTCAAACTGGTGAGCTTTTTTTCCTCTACTTATAGATTCCCGACAAATTTTACAGATCACATGATTTGGGAGATCCTTTGCAAGGTCAAAAAAGGACTGGGCTAGGCAAGGCTTAGAGGACATGCGACCTGCAGAGCCACCCCGACTTGTGCTCAGAGGCAGAGTGGTGGCTGAGGATGCAGTTGTAGTTGTGCTACCAGTACTCCGACTCTGTCCAGGAAGACGCAAGGTAACTTCGTCGTCAGTTGCATCCTCCTCCACCGACTCTGTTGACCTCCTCAAGTGCCTGACTGTGGGTTGACAGTAAGTGGGATCTAGAACTTCATCATCAAGCATTGTGTTTGCACTCCCCTCACCCTCAGACCTAGCCTCTTCCTGCCCTGACCGAATATTTAAGTTGTCATCCCAATCTGGTATCTGCGTCTCATACTCATCAGTATGTTCCTCATTGTCTCCACCAACAGGTGTTACAATTTGTGAATGAGGGTCTACATTATGCTCAGAAACTTGGTCATCAGGGCCTGAATCTGAGTCACAAAGGTTCTTGGCATCACTGCAGACCATTTCCTGGTCTGTACTCACTGTAGCTTGGAAGCAGACCTCTGATTCCCAAGCTATAGTGTGACTGAACAGATCTGCAGACTCAGCCATCTCTGTTACACCATACTGTGCAGGGCGAGTGGAGACTTGAGAGCTGGGAGAAAGCAAGTGTGAGTGGGATGACAACTCAGAGGACTGTTTTTTTATGTGGTAGTTGAGGTGGAGGAGAGGGCACTTGTTGGAGCACTTGAGATCCATTCAAGCATGTTCTTTTTTTGTGCATCATCTACCTTTCTTACAGTTGTTCGAGTCCGTATATAAGGGAGCACATCAGATTGTCCACGAAAAGTAGTAGACCTCTTACTTTTGCTGGAAGATGGCCTATCTTCAGCAGATGTTAATGTAGCTTTGCCACCTTCCTCACGGACACAAATTTTTTCTCTTTTCCAACACACCTGTTCCCCTTTCCACCAGCATCTGTCCTTTTGCCACTCATTTTGTTAGCGACAAGATTAGCCACTTAAAATGTGGTAGGAAAAATTGAGAGGTGGTGTAGATTGCAGAGGTGGTCTAACTTTTTTGACAGCTGAAGAACCAACACTGACTATCCCTGACAATGCAACTATGGCCCTAAAACTGGCAGCACTGTTTGCTATTAAAATAGCGTAGCAAAATGTGCTTGAGGGTAGAATGCAGAGGTGGTAGAACTTGCTTGGCACCAGTGGGACACCTTATTAGTAGAGCAGCTACTGTTTGGATGCCACTAAGTTTCAGCACTGTTTGCTATAAAAATTGCGTAGCAAAATGTGCAGGAGGGTAGAATGCAGAGGTATTGGAACTTGCCTGGCATCAGTGGGAAACTAATTTAGTATAGCAGACACTGTTTGGATGCCACTAAGTTTCAGCACTGTTTGCTATAAAAATAGCGTGGCAAAAGTGGGCAGGTGGGTACAGTGGCTGGGTTCTGTGGGTCAGTGGACAGGAAAGGAAGCCTCACTTTCTATCCCTTCTAATGATGAAATGCATCAAGGAATTCCCTGAGCTTAGGTACACAGACGCTATCTAAAGCTGTATACAGCGTTTCCACGGACCTGCCTGTCAGCTATGGCTCTGAGCCCGAGGAAATCAGCCCTGAAAAGGGCTGAAATAAACTTCTGTCCCTTATCTGTACAGCGCTGTGTGTGTAGCGTACACAGCAGGAGCGGCGACAGGATCTGCGTGAGCGATGAAGGCTGATAGTGGCGCCGTGAGGGAAAATGGCCGTATTTATAATGCAAGGACATGTGACATTCACAGCCTATGACACATGCCCTTGCTTGTCTGGCAAAAAGTCCACTTAGCTGTGTGTGTGTCTGGGATTGGCTGACATGGTGGCCCGCCCCACTGCACGCGCGCTTAGGAAAACAAAAAAAATGGCGATCGTCATTCTCCCAGCAGCAAAGATCTAAACGCGTCCCTCCCGCACACTATACGCTGAAATTTGATAATAGTGTGAATCACAGAGTGACTCACACTATTACAGTGAAAAGCCAGCTAGTAACTAGCTAGGCTTTTTGCTGATCAAACCGTTATCAAACGTAACTCGAGCTGTCGAGCTTTTAGCAAAAAGATCACGTTCGAGTTCGATCTCAAGCACCCCCCAAAATCACTCGAACATGAAATTGGCGAACCTTGAACCTCGAACATCGCTCATCTCTATTGGTGACATAGGGATGACAGCGGTTTCCGGTGTCACATCAGCTGTCAACCCTATGCCACCAATGCAATGAAATGATGAAGGTCTAACATTAGACTGAAACATCTTTTTCTATTCTCGCTGATTTTGCTGCACCAATAAATTCACTTTTTGCATCTATTTGGGAGTGCCCTGCTTTTATTCTATCTTTTGGATTTGGACCCTTCCGGTGCACCTCGAATTATACCAGAAGAGCCACGATATCTCTATTGATTCATCCATGCTGGACAGACATGAAACTGGGGATGAGAGTCCCCTGTGTAGCATTAGGAGTCCCCTAAGTAGCACAGAAAAACAAGTCTTCTTCCTCTTCATCCTCCTCATCATCACCCAATGTTGCCTCAGAATTATGGCTGGGCTGGGTAGTATCACCCATTGGGAAATCTCGCTCCATAGCCACATGCTGGCCACTCAAAGCTTCCTCTTTGAGATTATGCAGTGATTGTTTCAACAGAGACGGTAGTGGGATGGTTAAGCTGATAATAGCCTGAACACCGCTCAGCTTGGTGCAGTGCTCTATCCCTATACTTATACAACGCTGGCTCCAGATGCAATATGCGCAAAATGGCGCCGGAAAGTCTTTCATAGACTTGATGATGCTGCCCAGCCAGCCAATCACAGTAATGCCACAACCAAGATGCCTGCGGCAACACTGTGATTGGTTAAGAAGCCCAGCATGTTTAGTGGCTGCAAGTCAGGTACCAAACATGCTGGGCGGGAAATCCTAATGTAGTGAGCCGAATACACTATTACTCACAATATGACAAATAGCCTGAATTACAAATACATTCGCTCATCACTATTAATTTTCATTTTATTTATATAGTAAAAGCTAAAACAATAGTAATTCAGAAAAAAAAGAAACATAAAGGCAAAAAACATGTATAGTTTGAATTACATATCTAGCCACAGTTTGTTTCAAATTATCACATAATCAAGATATTTAGGACCTATTAATATTGCTTTCAATGAACTAAGAATCTATTGTCATTCATAAAAGATGATAACCAGAATCTGTAAAAGTATATATGGAACTAGAGGAAGAGGCATTATATAGCATTAAATCTGCATCTTATCAATAAATGAGTCCCAGATCAACCACATTTCTAGAATTTTATCTGTGGAATTGTGAAGAATGGCTGTCAGGTGTTCCACTGAATGAATATATTTAATTAGAGCATATGCACCAGATGCACAAGGGGTAAGGACCTTCTTTCAAAATAATACAATCAAGCACATTGCTGCTGTCAATAGTTGAAAGAGAAGTCTGTCCCAAGGCTTAAACAAGTCTTTCGTAAATGAGTATGTAGCAGGAATTAAAGATATATGACTCCCCAGGATTTTTCTAATGAGGTCTTCTACCTCGTTACAATAACTTACTATCAGGAAGTAAGTCCAGAAAATCTGATAAAGAGAGCCCCTTCCAGTGGCGTAACTAGAGTCTGATTGGCCCCGATGCAAAGTTTGAGCTGCCCCAGCGCATGTTGGTCAGATGTATGGGCAAGTGCAACATTCTAAATCCTATAAAGACATACAAGTTGCACCCCCTTCATTGTGTAGTAATGACCTCCATCCTGTACTAATGTCCCCCATCCTAGGCCACATCTTGGAAAATATATCCCCCATCCTGGTATATGTCCTCATCATATCATGTCCCCATCCTAGTATATATGTCTCCATCATAGCTCCATCATGGGATTTATGTCCCCATCATAGCCCCTTCCTGGTATATGTCTATATCTTGGTATATAATAAGTAAAACACTGCACTTCTATGTCAGGGGGCACTGGTAGGTTCCAAACCTGTAATATAATATCAATAGAACGAGGCACTCCAATGTGGTGAATTTCATTGAATTTATTTGGAAAAGCAGCCAGTTCATATATAATCAAGACTTTCTCCAACTGAAGGCCCACAGACACCAACGCACATTTTGCACAGAACTTTTCACTCCTGTGAAATTGGTGAAAATCTTGATTGTAAAAGGTATGTGATGTGGTTTTATTATTGTACTTGATCTAATACTGCATTTGGCTATTTTAGATGTATTTCATTCATTTATATCTATAAAACGTTGGCACACCATTATTTATATATACAGTATATGTCGTAATTTTCACCATTATGCATATTTAGATTTACTTTTGTCTTTTACCTTTTGGAATGTGCACTCCCCACTATCGTTAGCCTATTTTTTAAATGTTTACAACAAATATTGGAATATTTTACTGTATCTCTGGTCTTCTTTCATCATTTCATGTCTGGGTTACATAGTTACATAGGTTGAAAAAGACCTAGGTCCATCTAGTTCAACCTTCCTCCACCAATTCTACATTTTCTCATTAAGACATTTATAACTGACAATGTTGTGTGTAGTGAGGAAATCATCCACCCCTAAAAGCTGTTATTGTATCTGCCATTACTACCTCTTGCAGTAGGACATTCAACAGTTTAACTGCTCTAACTGTAAAGAACCCCTTCCTATTTAGCTGCCGGTATCGCTTTTCTTCCACTCGCAGCGTATGCCCCCTGGTCCTTAGTATTGTCTTTGGAAGGAATAAGTCATGTGCCAGTCCTTTATATTGACCACACATGTATTTATATATATATAAATGAGATTTTCTCCGAGATGTCTTTTTTTCTAGCCTAAGAATATCTACTGTAATATATTCCACCTCTCATCATATGGGAGGCCTTCCATTCCTTGTAGTAGTCTAGTTACTTGCCTTTGAACTGAATCTAACTTTTGAATGTTCTTTTTAAAATGTGGAACCCAAAACTGGATCCCATATTCTAGATGTGGCCTTACAAGTGATTTATAGAGGGGTAACAATACGTTGGGATCACGGGAACTAATCTCTCTTTTTATACACCCTAAAATCTTGTTTGCTTTTGCAGCTACTGCTTGACATGGAGTGCTGCTGTTCAGCTTATTTGTACCCAGAATACCCAAGTCTTTCTCCTGTTCTGTAGTCCATAGTTTACTTCCACTTAATTTATACTGCTCAAAAAAATAAAGGGAACACTAAAATACCATTCTGTTGTTTAAGTGGTCCCTTTATTTTTTTTTGTGCAGTATATATGCAGCTATAGGATTACTCCGGCCTAGGTGCATTACTTTACATTTATCAACATTAAATCTCATTTCTCAAGTTTCTGTCCATTCTGACATCTTATCCAGTTTATTTTGTAATATTTTATTATCAAGGTCATTTTTTAACATGCTACATAGTTTGGTGTCATCAGCAAAGACTGAGACTTTAGTTAGTTTATTTAAAGTAAATGTCCCTGTATTATGTTGGGTAAAACTATTTTATGTAGAACAGGGTGAAACTCAGATGAAAAGCATGTTTAATATCTTGGCCATCTCTTTATCTTAATTTAGGGGGCCCACATCATAGCATTTTGCTTTTTTTGTTATTAATATTAGCAATGAGTGGATCATTTTAAGCTGAAACCCTTATGGTTTAGCTTATAGTAATCTCCAATTAGTAGCAGGGACAGCATGGGGGGGGGGGGTTGGAATTTGCCCAATTCCATCTTCCCCAAAAGAACTCCCAGCAGTTGCCCCCAGGAAGGCTCACCTATAGTGACTGCCATTCATCTGTGTGCTGATACAATTAAACACTGCAAAAGAGTAGTGAGCCATGGTATTGTTGCCCTACAGCTAGCTATCCTTTCTAAGGTCTGAAGGTCACTTTAGGTGTGCAGCCTACAGATCAGAATCCCGGATGGTGTAATGAGAGGGATTGTGGAGGTATCTTACTTTGTGTTTGGGGATGAATGAGTATCATAGTGTGTATTTTGCAGCTATGGGGGGACTGTATTGGGGGACTGCAGTGATTCTATAATACCGAGTGTGAAGTATGGCTGTGGAGGTCATCATACCATATGGGGGAAAGGTGGAGATTACCATATTGCGTTGGGTGTTTGTGGGGACCATCATACTATGTGGGAGTGATGTGGTAGAAATCATTTTCAGTGGGGGTGTCATATATACTGTAATATATACTCTTCTAATCATGTGTTGTGGGTGTGACTGTATGGGGTAAGTCAATCTCAACATTTGTATTCACCTTTTACTCAGGCTGCAAAGTGTGCATTTATCACGCTACAACCGTCTAGCTCAGGAATTTGTACCTACTACTTTTGTAGAACAACATTCATTAAAAATATTGAGAGATCTCTGAGGATGATTCGAGGGTCCCCTCCCTGACTAATAATTTTTCAACTAGAGTTCCAAATCCGGATTATTATCTGGAACATGCAAAAATATCAGATATGGATGATTTTCTGTATTTAGTGGAAGAGGACCTCTGAAAAATATCTGGACCAAGTAAAAAAAACCCGCACAATAACCTTTCCCCCTCAGAACGCATTGCTTTAAAAACCTTAGCTGAAAACCAGGATATCATTATCAAAAATTCAGATAAGGGGGGATCTGTTACTGTGTTGGATGTGGGATTATATGAACGAAAGGTGAAAAACATGTTGGATGACAGTTCTGTACATAAAAAAATTGATAAAAATCCTATGAAATATATTAAATCAGGTTTGGAAGATCTATTAAATAGGGGTCGGGATTTAGGGGTTATTAGTGAGAAACAATGTGATAATTTTAATCCCCCTTATCTCAAAACTCCCCTGCAACATGCATTACCTAAGGTCCACAAACATATTTTTCCCCCTACCTTTAGGCCCATTATTTCAGGTGTGGGATCTTTGGTTGAAAATATTTCTGAATGGCTTGATACTAGGTTGAATCCAATGGCAAAATTGACTCCTAGTTACTTGCATGATTCTAAACATGCCATTAATGTTTTTGATAAAATGACTTGGCATGAATCTTTTTGTTGGCTTATATGTGATATACAAAGCCTTTATACGTCTATACCGCACGATCTTTACCTTCTTGCCCTCAAGACTTACCTTTACAAATATAGCAATTATTCAGTTGATTTGCAGATCACCTTTGAGGTCACCTTTTTCTGCTGACTAACAATTTTTTTACTTTTTTGCATGAATTTTAAGTCCAAGTACAAGGCTGTTCCATGGGCGCTAAGTACTCTCCTTCTCTCACCAACATTTTTATGTCTTGGTGGGAGGAGGAGTACATTTTTTTAGATATTAATCCTTTTGCCCATAATCTGTGTATCATTTTAAGATACATAGATGACGTGATTGTTATCTGGGATGGTCCTTGTGAAAGTATTCATGATTTTGTGAAATACTTAAATAATAATCCATGTAATATTTTTTTAACTGCGGCTGAAAAAATAATAGTACCTAAACGGGGAGGAGATTTAAATAAAATCTTATTGCGTAGAGAAGCCATGTGGATGATATTGTTTAACAGTAGGGTCCCCAATGGTCTTAATGTTAGAAATGAAATATTGAATGTATTGTAATTTCCCATTTAGAAATGTTCTACCCTTTGTTATTTTGGGTGATTTTTCTAAGCTTGCCTATAGGATAAATTTCATTCTGGCTGATACTGCTTTTGTAAATTAATTTATTGAGCGCTTTAAAAATAAAAATAAACACATCAATAACTTCATGTATATTTGATTTCTCACAAGGGGGTCTATATACAGTGCTTTGCAAAAGTATTCGACCCCTTTGAATTTTTCAACCTTTTCCCACATTTCAGGCTTCCAACATAAAGATAAAAAAATTTAAATTTTATGGTGAAGAATCAACAAGTGGGACACAATTGTGAACTTGAACGAAATTTATTGCTTAATTTAAACTTTTGTAAAAAAACAAAATACAGGGAACTAAGAGAGAAGCTGAAGTCCATGACCTCTAAGGTGGCATTTTCAGAAATTGAACTTTTCAATTGAAAGACAGTGGGAGCTTAGGGAGATAAATACGTGGCTTAGAAATTGGTGCAGGAAGGAAGGGTTCGGGTTCATGGAGAACTGGGCCGACTTCTCAGTCGGCTACAGGCTCTACGGTAGGGACGGGCTGCACCTCAATGGGGATGGTGCAGCTGTGCTGGGGGAGAAAATGATCAGACGGATGGAGTAGCTTTTAAACTCGGATCTGGGGAGAGGGAGGGTAGTGGAGCAAAAAAGGGGATAGATAGAGCAGATAGAGACAGTGAGACGGTAGGGGAAAATGAAGGATTAGGGTGGGATGGGACATGCAAGGAACATAGGGAGGCTAAGAGTAATAAAGGTGTTAATAGTATTAAATGTCTACTGGCAAATGCAAGAAGTCTTGCAAACAAACTTATTGAATTGGAGACTCTTATGTCAACCATGGATTATGATGTGGTGGGCATTACGGAAACCTGGCTGGATGAAAGCCATGACTTGGTGACAAACATACAGGGTTATAGTACATTTAGGAAGGACAGGAAAGACAAAAAAGGTGGTGGGGTGTGTATATTTATCAAATCTAACCTAAAACCTGTGTTGAATGATGACATTGGGGGGAACTGCAAAAATGTAGATTTAGTATGGGTAAATGTACATGGGGAGGGGAATAATGGAAAAATGCTAATTGGAGTTTGCTATAAGCCTCCTAACATACCTGAACAAATAGAGGGTGAAATGCTGCAACAAATTGAAAAGTCATCTAATAATAATAATCGGGTTCTTATTATGGGGGATTTCAACTATCTAGACATACAGTGGGACAGAGAATCTTCTGGTTGTGCTAAAAGCTGTAAATTCTTATCTACTATTCAAAACAATTTCCTCTCTCAGATGGTAGATGAACCGACGAGGGGAGATAAATTGGCTAGATCTGGTCCTGTCAAATAGACCGGATACAATTTCAGATCTACAGGTCCGGGAGCACTTGGGACCCAGCGATCATAATATGGTAAGCTTCAAAGTAATATTCAATAGAACATTTCAAAGAGGAAATGCTAAAACCTGGAATTTTAGGAAAGCTAATTTCAACAAATTAAGGGAAGAGCTTAAATGTGTAGATTGGGACAAAGTCATGGTAACTGGGGATACTGAACATAAATGGGGTAAGTTTAGGGATATACTACTAAAGTCCTGTAAAAAAACCTATACCCTCTGGTAATAAATTGTCCAGGAATAAAAATAAACCACTATGGATAAATAAGACTGTACAAAGTATAATAAAACAAAAACAAAGGGCGTTTAAAATCTTAAAGGCTGAGAATACAGAAATAGCATTTCAGAAGTATAAAGATATCAATAGGAAATGCAAAAAAGAAATCAAACAAGCAAAACTAGCTACTGAAATAAAAATCGCCAATGACATTAAAATAAATCCCAAAATCTTTTATAAATACATTAATGCCAAAAGGAAAACAAAGGATAGTATTGGCCCCTTAAAATATAATAACAAGTTAGTTATAGAAGACAAACAAAAGACTGAGATATTAAATAGGAATTTCTCATCTGTGTTCACCAAGGAACTGACTGTACCAGGGATCATTCAACAAGTGAAAAATCAAACCCAATATAATTAATTTAACACAAGAAGAAGCCTACGTCTGAGTAAATTAAACATTGACAAATCTCCAGGGCCAGATGGCATTCATCCACAAATATTGAGGGAATTGAGCTCCGTAATCGACAGACCGCTGTATCTCATCTTTTTTAGACTCACTTGTAACAGGGTTAGTGCCTCAGGATTGGAGGATTGCTGAAGTGGTACCGATATTTAAGAAAGGTAAGCGGGTAGATCCAGGCAACTACCGTCCAGTAAGCCTGACATCAGTAATATGCAAAGTTTTTGAGGGCATTTTAAGGGATGACATGCAAATATATATTGAAGAAAATAATATAATAACTGAGAGACAGCATGGATTCATTAAAGATAAGTCGTGTCTAACCAACCTGTTGGGGTTCTATGAGGGGGAAAGTGCAAACCTGGATATTGGTAATGCAGCTGATATGATTTATTTGGACTTTGCAAATACATTTGATACTGTACCACATAATAGCCTTATACTAAAGCTCCAGAAGCAAGGACTAGGGGAAACTATATGCAACTGGGTAAGGAATTGGCTAAAAGATAGGAAACAAAGAGTAGTCATAAATGGTACATTCTCTAAATGGGCTAAAGTCAGCAGTGGGGTGCTGCAGGGATCTGTGCTAAGACCAATTCTTTTAAATCTCTTTATTAATGACCTTGTGGATGGGATTGATAGTAAAGTGTCAGTCTTTGCTGATGACACCAAACTATGTAGGATATTAAAAACTGACCTTGATAGTACAATATTACAAAAAGATCTGGATAAGATGTCAGAATGGGCAGATACTTGGAAAATGAGATTTAATATTGATAAATGTAAAGTAATGCACCTAGGACGGAGTAATCCTATAACTGCGTATACATTAAATGGAAGTAAACTCAGGACTACAGAACAGGAGAAGGACTTGGGTATTCTCATTACAAATAAGCTGAGCAGCAGTACTCAATGTCAAGCAGCAGCTGGTAAAGCAAACAAGATTTTAGGGTGTATAAAAAGAGAGATTAGATCCCGTGATCCCAACGTATTGTTACCCCTCTATAAATCACTTGTAAGGCCACATCTGGAATATGGGATCCAGTTTTGGGCTCCACATTTTAAAAAGGACATTCAGAAGTTAGAGTCAGTTCAAAGGCGGGCAACTAGACTACTACAAGGAATGGAAGGCCTCCCATATGATTACAGGTTGAAAAAGTTAGATATGTTTAGCTTAGAAAAATGACGTCTCAGAGGAGATCTCATTTTTATGTATAAATACATGTGTGGTCAATATAAAGGACTGGCACATGACTTATTTCTTCCAAAGACAATACTAAGGACCAGGGGGCATTCACTGCGAGTGGAAGAAAAGCGATTCCGACAGCTAAATAGGAAAGGGTTCTTTACAGTTAGAGCAGTCAGACTGTGGAATGCCCTACCACAAAAGGTAGTAATGGTAATGGCAGATACTATAAAAGCTTTTAAAAAAGGGCTAGATGATTTCCTCAGTACACATAACATTGTTGCTTATAAATGACTTAGTGACCAAATGTAGAACTGGTGGAGGAAGGTTGAACTAGATGGACCTAGGTCTTTTTTTCAACCTAAGTAACTATGTAACTATATAATAAACTGAAAATTGGGGCGTGCAATATTATTTGGCCCCTTTAGGTTAATACTTTGTAGCGACACCTTTTGCTGCGATTACAGCTGGAAGTCGCTTGGGGTATGTCTCTATCAGTTTTGCACATTGAGAGACTGAAATTCTTGCCCATTCTTCCCTTGCAAACAGCTCTTGCTGAGTGAGGTTGGATGGAGATCGTTTGTAAACAGCAGTTTTCAGCTCTTTCCACAGATTCTCGATTGGATTCAGGTCTGGACTTTGACTTGGCCATAATAACACCTGGATATGTTTATTTGTGAACCATTTAATTGTAGGTTTTGCTTTATGTTTGGGATCATTGTCTTGTTGGAAGAAAAATCTTCGTCCCTGTCTCAGGTCTTTTGCAGACTCCAACAGGTTTTCTTCAAGAATGGTCCTGTATTTGGCTACATCCATCTTCCCATCAATTTTAACCATCTTCCCTGTCTGTTCTGAAGAAAAGCAGGCCCAAACTATGATGCTGTCACCACCATGTTTGACAGTGGGGATGGTGTGTCCAGGGTGATGAGCTGTGTTGCTTTTACTCCAAGCATATCATTTGGCATTGTGTCCAAAAAGTTTGATTTTGGTTTCATCTGACCAGAGCACCTTCTTCCACATGTTTGGTGTATCTCCCAGGTGGCTTGTGGCAAACTTTAAACAAGACTTTTTATGGATATCTTTGAGAAATGGCTTTCTTCTTGCCACTCTTGCATAAAGGCCAGATTTGTGCAGTGTACGACTGATTGTTGTCCTATGGACAGACTCTCCCACCTCAGCTGTAGATCTCTGCAGTTTATCCAGAGTGATCATGGGCCTCTTGGCTGCATCTCTGATCAGTCTTCTCCTTATTTGAGATGAAATTTTTGAGGGACGGCCGGGTCTTGGTAGATTTGAAGTGGTATGATATTCCTTCCACTTCAATATGCACAGCACTTCTTGAGATGTTTAAAGTCGTGGAAATCTTTTTGTAACCAAATCCGGCTTTAAACTTCTCCACAACAGTATCACGGACCTGCCTGTTGTGTTCCTTGGTCTTCATGATGCTCTCTGTGCTTTAAACAGAACACTGAGTCTATCACAGAGCAGGTGCATTTATACGGAGACTTGATTACACACAGGTAGATTATATTTATCATCATCAGTCATTTAGGATAACATTGGATCATTCAGAGACCCTCAATGAGCTTCTTGAGTGAGTTTGCTGCACTGAAAGTAAAGGGGCCGCATAATATTGCACGCCCCAATTTTCAGTTTATTCTTTTTTAAAAAAGTTTAAAATAAGCAATAAATTTCGCTCAACTTCACAATTGTGTCCCACTTGTTGTTGATTCTTCCCCATAACATTAAAATTTTTATCTTTATGCTTGAAGCCTGAAATGTGGGAGAAGGTTAAAAAATTCAAGGGAGCTGAATACTTTCGCAAGGCACTATATGTGTGTTTATAAATTTGCAGTTCATACTATGGTCTAAAAATCTTACGGTTAAATTTGCGGTACATACCGTGGTTAATTTTTTTTTTGTGCAAGAGATTGTTTTGTGCAGATAAATTAAGTGGCTGAATTTATTACGATTGCAATTATTTGATCTGTTGTTCAGACATGTGATAAAAAGAAATGTATTGTAACTGCTTTACAAAATGTGTTTTACTAAATGTGAATTCACTTCAACTTGTGGCCAGGGTTTGATTGTCACAAATGTTGTTAAATGTTTCTTTACTCCTCCTCTCTACATTTTCTTCCATTTAATGGCGTCCCAATCTACATGGGTTTGTTCAGAGTAAGGAGTTTTTACTCCGAAACGTGCTCCTTTGTTCACTCTGCCATGTTAAGGTTTTTATGAATATGGAGGATTTTTTTGTAAGATGGTTTTTATCTTTTGAATAATAATGAAAATCCATTTGAATATATTCTGGAACTGGATGCTGGATTTTTTTCTTCTTCTGCCATGTTGTGGGTGTGACTGTATGGCGGAAGTCAATCTCAACATTTGTATTCACCTTTTACTCAGGCTGCAAAGTGTGCATATATCACACTACAATACAGTCTACACACCCAGGATACATGTCTTGCTGACAGCACTCATGAATCAATTGAGGTGACATGTTTCCAAAATACACACTGCTTTCTGATAGTAATAGCATTCAAGGACCTACTTATTAACGTTTAAGCTTTAACATAAACAATACAGAAAAGTAGTAAAAAAGAGAAAATAAGGCAACATACACAATTTTAAACAGTTATATACTAGAATATAAAAAACACAGAAAGTACAGTACCAAAACCTTCCTGTCCATAGTTGCCTGACCCTCATGATGTACACACATCTTTTTGTATCCCTATTCTTGGGCTCTGCTTTCGAGGACAGGCGAGCATTTTTATATTGAAATCCCAGGTCTGTAGCTTAATAGTGAGGCAATAGGGAGACAAATAGCTTGAATAATATAATATATACAGTTAGGTCCAGAAATATTTGGACAGTGATACAATTTTCGCGAGTTGGGCTCTGCATGCCACCACATTGGATTTGAAATGAAACCTCTACAACAGAATTCAAGTGCAGATTGTAACGTTTGATTTGAAGGTTTGAACAAAAATATCTGATAGAAATTGTAGGAATTGTACACATTTCTTTACAAACACTCCACATTTTAGGAGGTCAAAAGTAATTGGACAAATAAACCAAACCCAAACAAAATATTTTTATTTTCAATATTTTGTTGCGAATCCTTTGGAGGCAATCACTGCCTTAAGTCTGGAACCCATGGACATCACCAAACGCTGGGTTTCCTCCTTCTTAATGCTTTGCCAGGCCTTTACAGCCGCAGCCTTCAGGTCTTGCTTGTTTGTGGGTCTTTCCGTCTTAAATAATCAAAAATTTCGTGTAAAACACCTTAAATTGTAATATTAATCAAAAAATACCTCAAAAAGGAATAGGTGTCTCTTTTTCACATTTAAAAATAATTTTTTATTCAGGAATTTTAGTTAAAATTACATCAAATACATATTTATAAATACTAATAAAAGGACTGGATCAAATGCCCATAATACAGCAGCGGTTAAACCATAAATTACAACCTTTTAATTATTAAACTGACCAGTATGTAATGTAATTTTGATGTTATTCAAAAAATAAAGGATAAAGTGCAAAGTGCTTTTTCATTATAGAAAACACCAAACAATTGTGGAAATGAAAGGCATTTAAGTAAAAAACCATTATGAAGCAAGTGCCAATAGACCGCAATAAATATTGCTAAATACAAAATACCTTGGAGATGGTCAGGGTTGTTAGGTATGCCGCAATATATCCCGAATATATTGGATCATGTGCCGTTCCCTTTCTTCTCCAAACTTTTTTCTTCCCATCATTCTGGTACAGGTTGATCTTGGTCTCATCTGTCCATAGAATACTTTTCCAGAACTGAGCTGGCTTCATGAGGTGTTTTTCCGCAAATTTAACTCTGGCCTGTCTATTTTTGGAATTGATGAATGGTTTGCATCTAGATGTGAACCCTTTGTATTTACTTTCATGGAGTCTTCTCTTTACTGTTGACTTAGAGACAGATACACCTACTTCACTGAGAGTGTTCTGGACTTCAGTTGATGTTGTGAACGGGTTCTTCTTCACCAAAGAAAGTATGCGGCGATCATCCACCACTGTTGTCATCCGTGGACGCCCAGGCCTTTTTGAGTTCCCAAGCTCACCAGTCAATTCCTTTTTTCTCAGAATGTACCCGACTGTTGATTTTGCTACTCCAAGCATGTCTGCTATCTCTCTGATGGATTTTTTCTTTTTTTTCAGGCTCAGGATGTTCTGCTTCACCTCAATTGAGAGTTCCTTAGCCCGCATGTTGTCTGGTCACAGCAACAGCTTCCAAATGCAAAACCACACACCTGTAATCAACCCCAGACCTTTTAACTACTTCATTGATTACAGGTTAACGAGGGAGACGCCTTCAGAGTTAATTGCAGCCCTTAGAGTCCCTTGTCCAATTACTTTTGGTCCCTTGAAAAAGAGGAGGCTATGCATTACAGAGCTATGATTCATAAACCCTTTCTCCGATTTGGATGTGAAAACTCTCATATTGCAGCTGGGAGTGTGCACTTTCAGCCCATATTATATATATAATTGTATTTCTGAACATGTTTTTGTAAACAGCTAAAATAACAAAACTTGTGTCACTGTCCAAATATTTCTGGACCTAACTGTATATATATACCGTATATATATAAATATATAAATATATATATATATATATATATATATATATTCAGTTTCTTACATCACCCATTACCATAGAGAATGGGGAATGTTCATCCTGGGTAATACAATACCATGTAACCGTTCTGTGAAGCTCATGTTAATCAGGCCTAGGTTTAGGAATTGTTAGCCTCTGTACTCCTAGATGTACCCCATTGGCTCAGGGTTCCTGTTAAATGGCATATCGTGGACTTGAAAAAGAAATGTCCCTAAGCACTAAGGCGGGCTTTGCACACTACGACATCGCAGGTGCGATATCGCTGGGGTCAAATTGAAAATGACGTACTTCCGGCATCGCATGCGACATCGTAGTGTGTAAAGGTTCGATGATACGATTAACGAGCGCAAAAGCATCGTAATCGTATCATCGGTGCAGCGTCGGCGTAATCCATAATTACGCTGACGTGATGGTCCGATGTTGTTCCTCGCTACTGCGGCAGCACACATCGCTGTGTGTGAAGTCGCAGGAGCGAGGAACATCTCCTACCAGCGTCACCGCGGCTTCCGTAGGATATGCGGAAGGAAGGAGGTGGGCGGGATGTTTGCCTCCCGCTCATCTCCGCCCATCCGCTCCTATTGGCCGCCTGCCGTGTGACGTCGCTGTGACGCCGCAATAAGGAGGCGGGTCACCGGCCAGAGCGACGTCCAAGGACAGGCGAGTCCATGTGAAGCTGCCATAGCGATAATGTTCGCTACGGCAGCTATCACAAGGATATTGCAGCTGCGACGGGGGCGGGGACTATCGCGCTCAGCATCGCAGCATCGGTTTGCGATGTCGCAGCGTGCAAAGTACCCATAATAGGCAGGTAGCTACTACCTGCCCATTGTGCCTGACACTGTTCTTTGCAGGCACAGAGCGGTCACAGGCTGCTCCTGCTGGTGATTCTGCAGCTTACACTGAAGTCATGACAAGAGAGCTCGCGGCTTCTCATCCGCTCTGCTTTGTAGTCAGGTGTCACTGATTGTATTGAAGCAAAAAAATAATCAGTGTCTCTGCTCAACCATCATAGTACTCTCAAATTACATAGCAAAAACTTGGTTACAGATTCCCTTTAAAAAATGCTGCCTGTCCCACTCATGCCCATGTTTTGGATACCTAAAAGCTAATATATTGTATATACAGTTAGGTCCAGAAATATTTGGACAGTGACACAAGTTTTGTTATTTTAGCTGTTTACAAAAACATGTTCAGAAATACAATTATATATATAATATGGGCTGAAAGTGCACACTCCCAGCTGCAATAGGAGAGTTTTCACATCCAAATCGGAGAAAGGGTTTAGGAATCATAGCTCTGTAATGCATAGCCTCCTCTTTTTCAAGGGACCAAAAGTAGTTGGACAAGGGACTCTAAGGGCTGCAATTAACTCTGAAGGCATCTCCCTCGTTAACCTGTAATTAATGAAGTAGTTAAAAGGTCTGGGGTTGATTACAGGTGTGTGGTTTTGCATTTGGAAGCTGTTGCTGTGACCAGACAACATGCGGTCTAAGGAACTCTCAATTGAGGTGAAGCAGAACATCCTGAGGCTGAAAAAAAAGAAAAAATCCATCAGAGAGATAGCAGACATGCTTGGAGTAGCAAAATCAACAGTCGGGTACATTCTGAGAAAAAAGGAATTGACTGGTGAGCTTGGGAACTCAAAAAGGCCTGGGTGTCCACGGATGACAACAGTGGTGGATGATCGCCGCATACTTTCTTTGGTGAAGAAGAACCCGTTCACAACATCAACTGAAGTCCAGAACACTCTCAGTGAAGTAGGTGTATCTGTCTCTAAGTCAACAGTAAAGAGAAGACTCCATGAAAGTAAATACAAAGGGTTCACATCTAGATGCAAACCATTCATCAATTCCAAAAATAGACAGGCCAGAGTTAAATTTGCTGAAAAACACCTCATGAAGCCAGCTCAGTTCTGGAAAAGTATTCTATGGACAGATGAGACAAAGATCAACCTGTACCAGAATGATGGGAAGAAAAAAGTTTGGAGAAGAAAGGGAACGGCACATGATCCAAGGCACACCACATCCTCTGTAAAACATGGTGGAGACAACGTGATGGCATGGGCATGCATGGCTTTCAATGGCACTGGGTCACTTGTGTTTATTGATGACATAACAGCAGACAAGAGTAGCCGGATGAATTCTGAAGTGTACCGGGATATACTTTCAGCCCAGATTCAGCCAAATGCCGCAAAGTTGATCGGACAGCGCTTCATAGTACAGATGGACAATGACCCCAAGCATACAGCCAAAGCTACCCAGGAGTTCATGAGTGCAAAAAAGTGGAACATTCTGTAATGGCCAAGTCAATCACCAGATCTTAACCCAATTGAGCATGCATTTCACTTGCTCAAATCCAGAGGTAAGACGGAAAGACCCACAAACAAGCAAGACCTGAAGGCTGCGGCTGTAAAGGCCTGGCAAAGCATTAAGAAGGAGGAAACCCAGCGTTTGGTGATGTCCATGGGTTCCAGACTTAAGGCAGTGATTGCCTCCAAGGATTCGCAACAAAATATTGAAAATAAAAATATTTTGTTTGGGTTTGGTTTATTTGTCCAATTACTTTTGACCTCCTAAAATGTGGAGTGTTTGTAAAGAAATGTGTACAATTCCTACAATTTCTATCAGATATTTTTGTTCAAACCTTCAAAGTAAACGTTACAATCTGCACTTGAATTCTGTTGTAGAGGTTTCATTTCAAATCCAATGTGGTGGCATGCAGAGCCCAACTCGCGAAAATTGTGTCACTGTCCAAATATTTCTGGACCTAACTGTACAATTGAAACCAGACGTTTACATACACTATCTAACAAGACACATCTGCAGCTTTTTCTCACTATCTGACATGAAATCAGAATAAACCTTTCCTATTTTAGGTCAATTAGGATTACCAAAATTATTTTTACTTGTCAAATGCCAGGATAATGTTTGAGAAAAATGTTTTAAGACATTTTTATTAGCTTCAGCAAAGTCAAAAGTTTACATACACTAAAGGCAGCTTTACGCGCTGCGATCTCACTAGCGAGATCGCTAGCATGTGTACCCGCCCCCATCGTTTGTGCGTCACGGGCAAATTGCTGCCCGTGGCGCACAATATCGTGCAGACCTGTCACACTACTTACCTGCCTAGCGACGTCGCTTTGACCCGCGCACCGCCTCCTTTCTAAGGGGGCGGTTCGTTCAGCGTCACAGCGACGTCACTAAGCGGCCGCCCAATAGAAGCGGAGGCGGAGGGGCGGAGATGAGCGGGACGTAACATCCCTCCCACCTCCTTCCTTCCTCATTGCTGGTGGCCGCAGGTAAGGTGAGGTTCCTCGTTCCTGCGGCGTCACAGATAGCGATGTGTGCTGCCGCAGGAATGATGAACAACATTGTACCTTTAGCAGCAACGATAATTGGGAATAGGGGGGGCATGTCACCGATTAGCGATTTTGAACGTTTTTGCGATGATTCAAAATTGCTCATAAGTGTCACACGCAACGACATAGCTAACGCGGACGGATGTGCGTCACAAATTTCGTGACCCCAACGACATCGCTTTAGCGATGTCGTAGCGTGTAAAGCAGCCTTAAGAGTACTATGCCTTTAAACAGTATGGGACCGCTCATGTGATGATGTCATGTCTTTGGAAGCTTCTGATAGGTTTATTGGCAACATCTGAGTTAATTAGAGACACACCTGTTGAGGTATTTTAATGCACACCTGAAACATATTTTCTCTTTTTGTAGCATCATGGGAAAGTCAAAAGAAGTCAGCCAAAATCTCAAGAAAAGAATTGTGGACTTGCACATGTCTGGTTCATCCTTGTGTACAATTTCCAGATACCTGAAGATGCCTCATTCATCTGTACAAACAATTAGAATCAACAACAAACAAGGTGGGAATGTCCAGCGATCATACCGCTCAGGAAGGAAACGGGTTCTGTGTACCAGAGATGAACAAGCTTCAGTCAGACATGTGCATATCAACAGAAGAACAAAAGGAAAAGACCTTGTAAAGATGCTGGCAGAAGCTGGTAAGATTGTGTCATTAACCACATTGAAATGAGTACTATATCTACTTAGACTGAAAGGCCACTCTGCCAGGAAGAAGCTATTATGGATAGCATTATATGAAGCATTATATGAAGAATCCCAAAAATAACAGGACTCCAAATGGCATTACAACTGTCTGTACTCAGACATCATAAGACTCGTGATTCATGCTGAATTAGCTTAATATAAAATGATGAAATATATATATATATATATATATATATATATATATATCTCAGAATAAGCTCTTTTTACCATTTGACCAATAGAAGAAGTATATGCATTCTTGGATTCTATACAATTGGCCTCTTATATTCTTCCTGTACTCCTTCACGACCATGGACGGAAAGATACGTCATGGTGCCCTGGGCCTTAACGACCAAGGACGGATCTTTCCGTCATGGCGGAATCCCGGCACCGGAGCCTCTGGTGACTGCGATCGGTTAGCACAAACCGCAGATTCGCAGAGAAGGGGACCTATACCTGACCTCAGGAGGGGTGGTGCCTCCTCCCCGGACCTACGGAGGCTGTGATTGGCTGACGAACGCTGCTCAACCAATCACAGCCACTGTAATGTTCCAGCCATTTAAAGTGACTGAAACATTGAAATCCAGCCATGATCAGTGCAGCTATAGCACTGGCCATTGGCTGGAGCTGGGTGATCTCACTGGATCACCCTCCCCCAGCTCCAGTAGCTCTGATTGGAGAGATCGGCCTTGTGACCTATCTCTCCAATCACAGTGGACCTGTTGCCGGTGACCGCCCCCTCAGCTTCACTTGTCTGTCCCTGCAGCACGCCAGCACAGTGAGTGTATACAGTGCAATAGCAGGGCGACAAGCTCCGGTCCCATGCTGTTATGTGACCGGAGCATGGGACCCGGAAGTTGCCGCGCTGCCATTGCACTGTATGAAAATGGCGAAAAGCCTCCCGATTCGCCGCTGCCCTCCATCTGCCACAGTGCCACCGCTCCCCCCGATCTGCTGCCCGGCCCCTCTTCCTTGTGATCGGTGCCTATTCCCTCTCCTCCGTTATGTGCTGCGCGCTCCCTCTCCTAAGTTATGTGCTGCCCGGCCCCTCCCCCTCGTGATCGGAGCCCGCCCCCTCTCCTCCGTTATGTGCTGCGCGCTCCCTCTCTTAAGTTATGTGCTGCCCAGCTCCTCCCCCTCGTGATCGGTGCCCGCCCCCTCTCCGTTATGTGCTGCTCGCCCCCTCCCCTCCGTGATGTGCTGCACACTCCCCCCCACCTCTCACCCCCGTGATCGGCTACCCGTCCCCTCCCCTGTCACCCCCGTGATGTGTGCTCCCTCCCCTGTCACCCCTATGATCTGTGCTTCCTCCCCTGTCACCCCCGTGATCTGTGCTCCCTGTCACCCCCGTGATCTCTGCTCCCTCACCTGTAACCCCCGTGATCTGCTGTCCGCTCTCCCTCCACCTCTCACCCCCGTGATCTGTGCTCTGCTCACATGTCTCCTCCGTGATCTGCGCTGCGCTCCTTCTCCCACCTCTCACCCTCCCCGATCTGCTGCCTCCTTCATCTCCTGTGATCCTGCTGCCTAGATCCATCCTGTAGGGTAACTATCCCCAATCTTACCTCCCACTCCCCTTCCCTCCCATCCCCCTCCCCTTCCCTCCCATCCCCCTCCATCCCCCCTTACCACCATCCTCTGCCGCTCCTGCATCCACTGCGCCCTCTCCCATCTGCCCCCACCCTATCCCAGCCGCCGCCGTCTCACATTCACAGATGCTCCCTTTATATGCCGCTGCCCCCCATCTGCTGCCCCCCATCTGCCACCCCCCATTTGCCGCAGTTCTGATCCATCCTGTAAGTATTCTTCGTGGCTCTTTTCTAACTATCTCCAATCGCATCTCCCACTCCCTCTCCTCCCCTCCTCCCCCACCTGCTTGCCGCCAAGTGCTGATCAGCTACGTTATTGGCTGATCAGGTACGTAATTGTTGCTCTAGTTTTTGCTTTTTTTTGTGCACCCCAAAAAAAAAAAAAACTTGAACAATTAGGTACCTGATCAGCAATCGTCCTGCAGTCTTACTCGACTTTGGACAGGACTTATTTTTTTCCATCCCACCTAGTCCTCAGCTTTTTTGCAGAACATTTGTGCATGCACCCTATTTTTTTTCTATGCCATGGGGGTCTAGTTTCCAAAATGGGGTCACATGTGGGGGAGCGCCACTGTTTGGGCACCTCAGGGGGTCTCCAAACACAACATGGAATACGCTAATTATCCCAGACAATTTTGTGTTTGAAACTTCAAATGACGCTCCTTGCGTGCTGTGCACCCAAACATTTGATTTCCACCACATATGAGGTGTCTGTGTACTCAGGAGAAATTGCACAATACATTTTATGGTGCAATTTTTCCTGATACCCTTGTGAAAAAAAGCTACATGGTTGAAGTAACAATTTTGTGGTAAAATTTTTTTTTTTTATTTTCACGGCTCAACTCTATTAACTTTTGTGAAGCCCCCAGAGGTTCAAAGTGCTCAATAAACATCTAGATAAATTCCATGAGGTGTCTAGTTTCCAAAATGGGGTCACATGTGGGGGAGCTCCACTGTTTCGGCACCTCAGTGGCTCTCCAAACGCAACATGGTGCGGCTAACGATTCTAGCTAATTTTCTGTTCAAAAAGTCAAATGACGCTCCTTCCCTTCCGAGTCCTGCCGTGCGCCCAAACAGTGGTTTTTCGCCACATATGAGGTATCTGCATGCTCAGAAGAAATTTCCCAACAAATTTTGAGGGTTCATTTAATCCTGCTACCCTTGTGAATATGCAATATTTGAGGCTAAATTAACATTTTTGTTGCAAAAAGTAAATTGTTCATTTTTTCCTTCCCCATTGCCTTAGTTACTGTGAAGCACCTTTAAGGGGGCTTTACACGCTGCGACATCGCTAATGCGGAGTCGTTGGGGTCACGGAATTTGTGACGCACATCCGGCCGCATTAGCGATGTTGCTGCGTGTGACACCGATGAGCGATTTTGCATCGTTGCAAAAACGTGCAAAATCGCTCATCGGTGACATGGGGGTCCATTCTCGATTATCGTTACTGCAGCAGTAGCGATGTAGTTCGTCGCTCCTGCGGCACCACACATCGCTATGTGTGACTCCGCAGGAACGAGGAACCTCTCCTTACCTGCCTCCCGGCCGCTATGAGGAAGGAAGGAGGTGGGCGGGATGTTCCGGCCACTCATCTCCGCCCCTCCGCTTCTATTGGGCGGCCGCTCAGTGACGTCACTGTGACGCCACACGGACCGCCCCCTTAGAAAGGAGGCGGTTCGCCGGTCACAGTGACGTCACCGGGCAGGTAAGTATGTGTGACGGGTCTGCGCGATGTTGTGCGGCACGGGCAGTGATTTGCCCGTGTCGCACAACAGATGGGGGCGGGTACCCACCCTAGCGATATCGGGACCGATATCGCAGCGTGTAAAGTAGCCTTTAGGGTTAATAACCTTCTTGAATATGGTTTGAAGTAGCATGAGGGGTGCCGTTCTTGGAATGGTGTCACTTTTGGGTGTTTTGTGTCATGTAGACCTTTCAAAATCGCTTCAAATGTGATCTGGTCCCTAAAAAAAGTGGCTTTGTAAATTTTGTTGTTAAAATGAGAAATTGCTCATAAACTTTGAACCCCTATAACGTCCTTAATTTTTTTTTTCCCCCAAAATTGTTCTGATGTAAAGTAGACATGTGGGAAATGTTATTTATTAATTATTTTGTGTCATATGTCTCGTTGGTTTTAGAGCATAAAAACTAAAAGTTTGAAAATTACAACATTTTCAAAATTTTCGCAAAAATTCCGGTTTTTTCACAAAGAAACGCAAAAAATATCAGCCTAAATTTACCACTAACATGAAGCCCAATATGACACGAGAAAACAATCTCAGAATCACTGGGATCCGTTGAAGCATTTCAGAGTTATAACCTCATAAAGTGACACTGGTCAAAATTGCAAAAAGTGGCCCGGTCTTTAGGGTCAAAATAGGCTTGGGGCTGAAGGGGTTAAATAAAGTGGTCATCCTTCTACTTAGACCCATGGTTCACTTCTGGTCTCTGTAGGGATATTGCATGCATGCCTGACATTTGACTCATGATTTGCCCTGCCGATGTTTAAGATGTGAAAGCATACTTGAATTTCTTTACCCTCAATTTCCGCTTATCAACTGGCACCCAATGTTGGGCTAGGACAAAACCGAAACATCCAGACAAAGGACAGCTGTGACATTGCCTCCATTTCCAATGGACCACATGAGGGAGAAGATTGCGCAATTCTACACCAGGTAAAAAATTCTTTATCTTGCCTCTTAAAAACCCTCCTGTGTCTCCGTGTGGGAGTGGGTGTCGGCTGCCAAAGACACCTGATTATGGATCTCTGTGAGAGAAGTCCCAGTTTGAATCCGGTCATAATATCCTTTAAATGCCTGCATAATGTGTTTTATTTGTTCCATGTGTTCTGTTATGAGTATAGTCGCTTTTGGAAATGAAATTAAACTGTGTTGAATTATTGAGTTATTGCTGTGAACAGCTGCATAGAGAAAAAACGCAAGTGCTGAACTGCTGGTTTGAAGAACTGTGTAACTGTTTGAGTTGCTGCATTGAAAGAGCGTGACAGTCCAACAATGGGTTCCAGTCTCAAAGGAAAGGAGGCTGAGGTGTTTGGTTTCTCACCGGGTATCGAGTTTATGTTTGTGCCCTGGCTGTGCACCGATGAATGGTGATTGTGGTCTTTCAAGACCACAGGGGAGGATAGCATTAATTTGATTAGATTGTTGTGACTGTGTCATCTCTATGAGAGATCTGCAGTGTAAATAGACTTTGGAACTTGTAATCTCCATAGATGGTTTAGATGGTTGGCATATAGCTAGGGTGAATGAAGTTCCCTGCCACTCACATGATACTGGTGTTACGTCCGGGTGGTGGAAACTCTGGACTTTACACTGGTTTCCCTTGAGGAGGCAGCCAGGCTGGTCACCCCGCCAGAGGGTCTGGATGCACGGCAGCCGAAGCACTGTTGGTAGTCAGACAGTCCGTAGGAGAGCTGGAAAAGGTGGATGACGTGGAACAAACGGAGTTCTGGATGGTAGTCCGGGTGACGAGGCTCAGGGTCCGAGGCCGGGTAGTCAGGCGGGATCCGGAACCTGCTGAGCGATGAGACGAGTCACCCAACGGAGCCAGGGACTGGAGACTGGCGGAGCTGCAGAGGTGGTGTAACATCCGCCAACGTCACCGTCAGGGTACTGGCACGGACGAGGTTCGGAGCGGCTGGCGTGTCAGGACAGGCTCTACGAGACAGGACAGGGTTAAGACAGAGCAAAGCACAGGGCAAAGCAATACGGGGACCTGAACACTAGCTTGCTAAACACGTAGAACAGGCCCCGCCCACCAGGAAAGTGAATCTTAATATACCCTGTACCTGTCTATGCAATTTCCTGTTTCTAGGTGCTGGCCCTTTAAGAAAGGGTCAATGACCGCGCGCGCGCTCTAATGCGCATGCGCGAGGCCCGAGTACCAGAAGCCAGTCCAGGGAGCGGTGCAGAGGAAGCAGGAGTGCCCGGCTGGGTGTCCCACGTCGCAGAGGAGCGCCGGGAGCGGGGAGCTGGACGCATGGAGGCCGCAGGCGGGGAAGAGGAGGCCGGGACCGGAGCGGTGAGCCGGGGACGCCGCCGGGGAGCGGGGAGCGGGCCACGGGGACCGGAGAGAGGGGGCAGGGGACCGGGAAGCGTGACAACTGGCTTTGTGACAAACTCTGGTATTTTTTTTCCTGAAGCAAAGGTGCTCAGATTCAACGTGAATGTATGTATTGTATGAATTGCTGTAGCCAATCTTGTGGGTTTGTTGTTAACTGAGATTGAATCTAGTTGTTTGTATAACCCAGCAAGTTTAGCATGAAGGAATTTGTAACTGAGAGAGAAGGTAAGAAGTATGTTGAAAATTAGAAAAATTCTCTCAGGGTGGCAGCAATTGTTAGATGAGAAGGAATGGAAATGATGGGATATTGAGCAAGAAGGTTTTACAAGATGCTAAGGCATGGTATAGAACACCAAGGGAAGTGAAGAGATTGAGATGGATTGAAAAAATGTAATTCTGAATCTAGTAAATACATGTATATTGCCCAATCTGTGAAAATGGCACCACAGGAAATGGCTTCTCCAAGGCCCATTAGAAAGCAACATCGTCCACCCTATAAGCTGTCCCCAGAGTGTTGCACTTGTCTAGTTTGTCTAAATGTAAAATGCTGACTGACATGAAACACATACTGTCTGTGTAGCACTGCATCCATGTAAACCAACTTCCCTATTCCTGTCCTGAATGCAAATGGCACTTCCTATGTCCCTCCCTCTCCGGCCTCTTCAGATACCACTTTAGCCCGTCCAACACATAGTTCCTCTTTTTCAGCAATCTTAGGACCCAAAGCCACCAGAAGCTGCAGAGGAGGGAAATGATGACAAAGACCTCACATCCACACCCAGCCTCCAAATTAAATCTAGATCCCAAACCCACAACCTCCAAAGATAACCCACCAGTGCTATCCTTATTCTGTGATGTCAACCCACCCCAGTGCCAGACAAGGTCCTTCCAGATATGTTACATGGGAGCTCCAGGAGACTGTGGTCCTAGTGAATAGTCTTCCTGACCCTGATTTACACCTTATGCTCTTCTATACAAACCTGGGTACAATCCTTTGTCTTGGGTCTCTGAGATCCCATACGCAGACTCTTTAGAAGAAGCCCAACACAACTTGATTGCATTGCTGCAGTTATTAGAAAACAACGAGTGCAAGGCCTCAAAGGAGAAGTCCTGCAGAAGTCCTGTCTGGAAAGATTTGTGTTCGTAGGACACTGTATATCCCATCAGAGAAAACACCTCATTGAAGATAGAAAGCCAGCAGTGGAGAAGAGGTATTTGCCTCAGAATCCTACCCAGCTTCAGTATGCACCATCTCCTGGTGTGCGGTCCTTAACCCTGCTACACTCCTCTCTCTTCCATAGGGTGAGTATCCCACCGCTGACACCATGGTGGAAGAGGTAGTCAACACTGGCATAGCTCTACATGATTACCTTGTTCTCATAAGGCAGGAAACCTCTGGATTCGATACAGTGATGGATACACCCTTGGAAGACCCGGAATTAACCCTCTTCGTGGATAGATCAAGATATGCAGATCAAGAAGGATGGTTCCACATGGGTATGGTGGTGGTAACAGAAGACGCCGTGCTGATAGCACAGCCGATACCCACATCCCTGTCTGCACAAGAAGCAGAGATGTGATTTCACTGAAGCCTGCAATGGCTGCGCAGGAAACAGCCAACATACACTCTGCATGGAAGACAAGAGACTTGATCACCACCAATGGAACTCCTGTACATCACCATGAGGCCATAGGAGAACTGCTTTGCTATTACCAGACAGAGTCGCCGTGATCAGGATTGAGGCCCACAATGGGAGAATCTCAAGAGAAGTAGTAGGAAATGTACTCAGTGACAAAACAGACAAAGAAGCAGTAATGCAACCACTTACCAAGGAAACAGTCAATATGTGCGCCTTAAGTGACCCAGATGTGAAGAAAAAAGAAAATATTGAAAATTTTGGGAAAACATGGTCCTAACCCTCCAAAAGCAAGTCTCAAAAGAAGGAAAGGACAAGTGGATCCAGGATGGAGCTGTACAGAATGAGAAACTTCACATGGAGATAGTGTGTGGATATGGGCTCCCGGAGACCATAGAAGGTGATCAGTGAACTGTTGTACTTCCCACAACAGTTGTGTTTACAGTATGCCATGCTAACTAATTTGTTGTTGAAATAACTAAACATTTGACTAACATACGTTCTCGAGTTTTCTCCTACACTCCAGATCCTATTGGTTCCCAACATGGTCCAAGATCGTCAAGACTTAAATGGCTCCCACCAGAAACAACCAGGAAACTGGGTCTCCCAACAGGAGATTCACCAGATGAGCCCTGGAACCAGATATGATGTGGCCTTTCAAGTCTTCCTGATGATACCACTGCTATAAAAGGTTGAAGAAAGACCTACATGGATCCATGCATCCTACTGCAAAAAGATGCCGGACCTGGGACCAGAAGACGGCTGTCTCCCCTCTTCTACCTGATACATATCTTTTTCCTGATACCTGAGGTTGTTGGTCTTGTTTGTCTTGTTGGTCAAGGTGCTATAACTAAGAAAGATGGTTTGAATGGCATAAGTACACTGCAACCAGTAAAAATAGGTCATCATGTATTGCTTGTGTGCCAGCTAGACCTCACCTCGGTACTGTACCGTTCCCTATATATCCTAGAACAGAAGCTTTAAATGCATATTATCCCTTTACTGTAACCAGGCAACCCTCATAAAAAGGTGCCAATCTCTAGCCCACTTATATCCTCCCTATTATGAATAGTGGGTACATTGCATACCCAACTATTGTAATACCACCATTAAAGTACAAGAAAATGCCCCCTATAATGAACCAGTAACCAGTAAAAATAGATAATTGCCCGGTGTCAAGATAGATTTAATAGGTGTCCCTAGAAGAGTCCCTGACAAATTTAAAGCCAGAAATCAGGTTGCAACTGGTTTTGAATCAATCTTCCCCATAATAACAGTAAACAAAAATGTATACTGGATAAACTACCTATATTACAACCAACAATGCTTTGTAAATTACACTAGAGATGCCCTAAAAGGAATTGTTGAACAACTAGGACCTACTTCAGTAATGGCCTTTTAAAATAGGATGGCTCTCGCTATGAGAGAAAAAGGGGTCTGTAAAAAGATAGGATCTAACTGCTGTATCTTCATAACCAATAATACTGACCTCGACGGAAGTAAAACCAAAACCCTAAAAAGGTCTCACTGATTTGTCAGAAGAACTGGTAGGGAATTCAGGTGTAAAACCATGGGACACTTGGTTGGGTTGTTGGGAAGGGTGGCAAGATTCACGTGTCAAGGTAGGAATAATGCATGTTTGCATTTTTGTTGTATTGGCTTTAACTATGTGCTGCGTAGCTCCATGGGTAAAAAAGATGGTGTGGAGACACGGGGCTCAGTGGGTGCTCTCATCCACTAAAACCCGCCGCCTTTAGAAAGACAGCGTGGCTCAGGGCTCATCCCAACTGAACGCCGGCCTCCTTAACCGTGGGCGTAACACTACTCAGACAACACAGGGTGAGGGAACCACAATAATTAGACTTTATTGGATCCCCAAACAAGTCAACAAGAGTCTTGTAATAACAATGAGGGACTTATCCCCATCTATAAACAATCTATCATCCTGTCTGGCTGAATTTTAAGAAACTTTAAACCATGAGAGGCATTTGGTGTCCATGTCGTCACATTCCTCCCCCTTCTTAATATTAGCCAGACATGATAGGCTTCCGATCATCCTTCTCCTCTTGACGGCATTGTCCTTTTTAATGGTGAGGTCAGCAACAGAGGCTTGCACCTCCCCCTGATTACCTCCCCCAAGTTGAGCAGCTATATTGCAGACAAGCATTAAGGTAGGGTCCATGAGTTGGGCTTGCATACATTTCTTACTATCAATCTGCCCCCAGTCAATAGCCACAGTGTGGTTAGGCTTACTCACATTCGTTGCATCTGAGGAGGAGGCTGAAAATTGAGGAGGAGGGTTCCCCTTGGATGGGTTGGTAGAAACATCTGCACAAGGATGGTGTTTGGCTTGGCTGCGAGTGATGGCGGTAACAAACTGGCTGAATAGTCCTTGTCCTAGGTCATTCTCCAAAATGACTGGTGTGAGCAGGTGATCCACAAGCCCCACTTTCACTTCCCTCTGGGTGGTATCCAAAACAACAGGCTTGGTGGGGCCATCCATGAACCCGACTTCAATTTCCTCCTGGCTAGTCCCCGAAACAACAGGTGTGGGGAGGCTGTCCATAAACTCAATATGGACCTCTTCCTGGTCAGACCCCAAAGTAACTGGTGTGGGGACGGTGTCCATAAGCTCCACATCAGCCTTGCTCTGGTTAGTCTCCACAATGACAGGTTTGGGGAGGCTGTTCACAAGTCTCACATCAACCTCTCCCTGGTCTTTTCCCGAAATAACTGGTGTGGGGACAGTGTCCATAAGCTCCATATCAGCCTTGCTCTGGTCAGTCTCCACAATGACAGGTATAGGGACACTGATCACAAGTCCCACATCGATCGCTTCCTGGTTAGTTCCCAAAATACCAGGGGTGGGGATGCTGTTCATAAGCTCCACATCAGCCTTGCTCTGGTCAGTCTCCACAATGACCGGTATGGGGAGGCTGTTCACAATCCCCACATCGATCACTTCCTGGTTGGTCCCCAAAATACCAGGTGTGGGGAGGCTATCCACAAGTTCCACCTCGACCTCTCCCTGGTTGGTCCTTAGGTCCAACTGCACACATGCCAGAGGGACGTCTGAGCGCTGGCCCTCAGCCAGGGAGATGGATAATTGGGAATCTGGTAAATGGTCTTCTGGGGAAATAATAACTGGGCTTACCAGAGTGATGGAAGATCCAATGTCTCGAAGTCCCTGAGCCTGTATATCCCCGACCTTGACCGTCTGGATGTGGGGATGGAGGTTGACTGGTGTACGGTGTCCGGCCTGCCGTAGGGTGTGGACTGGATAAACCACTTCCTCAGCTATTGGTGTTTCTTGGGAGTAGCATTCTTCAGGTCTCGTTGGTTCATCTTGGCATATGTTGACTGGTTGGAGTGGCAGACGGGCTCCAAGCATGCGGCCTCTTTGTTTTGGTGCAGCTTCTGCTGGGTAGTGGGACCATCCTTCTCGAGCGGCTGGTGCTAGCAGTACGGCAGCTGGCACTCCATAAACATATTCCAGAACCCAAGCCCTCTCTTCTCTTGAGGATGTAGGCCCCAATGCAGTCAACAACGCTGTGGCTTGGGCCATTTTGGACCAAGTTGATTCCCGATTGTCACTAGATCCATGATGTGGCACATAGATTAACCCCTTCACGACCATGGACGGATCTTTCCGTCATGGATCGTGTCCCGGTAAGCCCCGCCCCCTGGCGCGGGCAGGCGGCGTGGATCGGCACACATATCAGCTGTTTTCAACAGCTGACATGTGTGCCCACATGTTCCGAGTGGAATCGCATTCCACCCGGAACATTAACCCCTTAGATCTCGCTGCCAAAGTCTGGCAGCGAGATCTATATGCGCGCGGCCATGTTTTTTACTTACCGCCGCCCCCTCCGGACGTCACGTGAGTGATCACGTGACGTTCGGTGGTTGCCATCGTAGCACAGGGTCATGTGATGACGCCTGATGCTATGAAGTTTCACTTTCATTCTTCCTCGGCACGGAGCAGAGGAAAAAAGAAAGTGACTATTTCTGCTGTTTACAGCGGTATAGCTGTGATCAGCAGATAGTGATCAGCAATCGAATTGCTGATCGCTATAGCCCCCTAGGGGGACTAGTAAAATAAAATAAAAAAAGTAAAACAAAAGTTTTAAAAAATTTAAAAAAAAACAAAAAACCTAAAAGTTCAAATCACCCCCCTTTCCCCCCATTGAAAATTAAAGGGTTAAAAAATAAATAAATATACACATATTTGGTATCGCCACGTTCAGAAATGCCCGATCTATCAAAATATAAAATCAATTAATCTGATTGGTAAACGGCGTAGTGGCAAAAAAATTCCAAACGCCAAAATTACGTTTTTTGGTCGCCGCAAGTTTTACGCAAAATGCAATAACAGGCGATCAAAACGTAGCATCTGCGCAAAAATGCTACCATTAGAAACATCAGCTCGAGACGCAAAAAATAAGCCATCACTGAGCCATAGATCCCAAAAAATAAGAACGCTACGTGTTTCGGAAAATGGCGCAAAACGTGCGCCACTTTTATTGGACAAACTTGTAAATTTTTTTTAACCCCTTAGATACAAGTAAATCTATACATGTTTGGTGTCTACAAACTCGCACCGACCTCAGGCATCATACCTACACATCAGTTTTACCATATAGTGAACACCGTGAATAAAACATCCCAAAAACTATTGTGCCATCACACTTTTTTTGCAATTTTTCCACATTTGGAATTTTTTTGCTGCTTTCCAGTACACCATATGGTAAAACTTATGATTTCATTTAAAAGTACAACTTGTCCCGCAAAAAACAAGCCCTCATATGGCAAGATTGATGGAAAAATAAAAAAGTTACGGCTCTCAGAAGAAGGGGAGCAAAAAACAAAAACGCAAAAACGGAAAGTGCCCCGGGGCTGAAGGGGTTAAATCCTCCGGGTCAATATCGGCGGGATCCTCATCATCCCCTGCATCATTCTGGGCATCCTAACGGACTAATTTTTGAATCAAGTCCGACCGAGTTTCAGCGTTCCAGTAGATAATCTTTCGCCTCTGGCACAGATCCTGTAGCATCCATTTACTGCTGCGGTCGTAACTCCTCTCTGGTCCTCCTCCCATGGCTGAGCTAGTGGGGTTGGACATGGTAGCGTCCGAAAACCTGAATGCCTCCCCTATGGCCTGCTGGGTATGCTTATGTGCCTCCCTGGTTGTTGAGCCCTGGACGGTGTCCGCGAACACCAGTCCTCTGCAGCTCTCCTGGGTAAACCAGGCTGAGTAGTATCCCACTGCTGCCACCAATTGTGGAGACACGGGGCTCAGTGGGTGCTCTCGTCCGGTAAAACCTGCCGCCTTTAGAAAGACAGCGTGGCTCAGGGCTCATCCCAACTGAACGCCGGCCTCCTTAACCGTGGGTGTAACACTACTCAGACAACACAGGGTGAGGGAACCACAATAATTAGACTTTATTGGATCCCCAAACAATTAACGGCACATAACACATAACCAGTAAAACACACAAATGTAACAGGCAACAGAGTCTTCCCCTTCTGCTGGCTCACCAGGGATTTAGAATGTCCATGCCTCACAGGTTCCAGGGCTACTTACTCCAATCCAGCAGCACCCCGCTTTCGGCGGGCACCCACTGTGACTGGAATAACGCCAGATTTAGGAAGCTGGCTGAGGTCTGCAAAGTGCATGTAGTCTGGAAGTCACCGACTAGACAATGGCTACTAAGGTAATTACATTAGCAATACACAACTACAATACAAGGATTACTGAAAGAGTCTGGAGAAACAATACGTCTGGCTTTCAGTGGCCAACACAATTACATGAGTCAACAAGAGTCTTGTAAAAACAATGAGGGACTTATCCCCAGTCTATAAACAATCTATCATCCTGTCTGGCTGAATTTTAAGAAACTTTAAACCATGAGAGGCATTGGGTGTCCATGTCGTCACAGATGGTATCCAAGCTTTTGGACCAGACAATGACTATTCATGCATCCTTCGAGGAAGTCCTGCCACTAAGCAATCTGAGGTTCTGAGTACAACTGATCCTGATGAATATGAACTGACGAGAGGACTACCACCACCTCCTTCCTCTCGAATACCGTACGCCAACGTGGAACATAGCCATGGGGAAAGCCAAGAGGATAAGGATAGGATCTGACTTTCTTATGCATAATCTGTTGGGCGTTCATCCACAAGACATGGGTTATCTTGTAGGCAGCAAAGCAACCATTGGCATTAGGACAGATCAACAAGTTCGACAGAAGTAGGGACATTTTTTGGCTATCTCCCAAGGGGGGACTGTTATGGACAGTAGCATATGAAGTATTATATGAAGATACCCAAAAATAACAGGACTCAAAATGACGTTAGAACTGTGTACATCACCCATGTCTGTACTCAGACTTCATAAGACTCGTGATTCATGCTGAATTAGCTTAATATAAAATGAAATATAGATATATCTCAGAATAAACTCTTTTTGCCTTTTGACCAATAGACAAAGTTGTACGCATTCTTGGATTCTATCCAAGTAGCTTCTTATGGTATTCCTGTACTTCCTTAAATAAAATAGTCATTCTACTTGGACCCGTGGTTCATCTCTGGTCTCTGTAGAAATATCGCATGCATGCCTGACATTTGACTCATGATTTGACCTGCAGATGTTTAAGACATGAATTCATACTTGAACTGCATTACCCCAATTTCCCTTATCAAAGTCATTACTCCAAAAGAAACATAAAAAAGACAGATTAATATTTGCAAATGTGCACAGGAACAAAGACCTTCATTTTTGGAGGAATGTCCTGTGGTCTGATGAAACTGAAATGTAACTGTTTGGCCACAATGACCATCGTTACGTTTGGAGGAAAAAGGGAAAAGCTTTGAAGCCTAAGAACACCATCTCAACTGTGAAACATGGGGGTGGCAGCATCATGTTGTGGCTTTGTTTTGCTGCAGGAGGGACTGGTGCACTTCACAAATTAGATGGCATCATGAGGAAAGACGATTATGTGGCAATACTGAAGAAACATCTCAAGACATCAGACAGGAACTTAATGCTTGGGTGGAAATGGGTCTTCTAAATGGACAATAACCCAGCAATAACTGCCAAACTGGTTTACAAAATGGCTTAAGGATAATAAAGTCAATGTTTTGGAGTGACCCCAATCTCAATCCTATTGAAAATTTATTGGCAAAGTTGAAAAGGCAGATGCGAGCAAGGCGACCTACAGATATGGATAAGTTACACCAGTTCTGTCAGGAGGAATGGGCTCAAAATCCTACCAAATATTGTGAGAAGCTTTTTGAAGGCTATCCAAAATGTTTGACCCAAGTCATACATTTGAAGGGCAAGGTACCAAATACTAATGAAATGTGTGTAAACTTTGACTTTGCAGAAAGTAATAACAATGCCTTAAAACATTCTCTCTCTCGCCATTCTGGCATTTGGCAAATAGAAATAATTTTGGTTCCTAATTGACCAAAAGCGGGAAAGGTTTATTCTGATTTCATGTCAGATACTGAGAAAAACATGCAGATGTGTATTTTTAGATAGTGTATGTAAACTTCTGGTTTCAACTGTACATCCGCAAGGTATCCTCCTCCAGCAATATGTGTTATTGTCAATAACAATTGATATCTTTTTATACTTGTATTCTTTAGTCTCTCCCATTTTTTGTTGGGTTGATATTATTTACAATGCTGAGTCACCTACTGATGTTGCTATTAAGCATACATCCTTAGGGCACATTCAGACACATTGTAAACAAAAAACATTCCAAATTGCATCAGAGTTTTTGATCAGAGTGTTATTAGAGTTTGGATAGTGTGTCAGTTTTTATTATCAGACTTTGCCTAATTTCAACAGTCTCTGCTGAAGAAAAAAAACTTATGGAGGTTTCTCAAGCTTCTCCTATCAAACAGCCCATGAAGAAAAGACAGCACATTGATGGCATCGGAGTGCTGCCAATTATTTTCATGGATCCATAGACTTATGGGTAAGTGGAATAACTTAATATTAGAGAAGAATTTAGGAAATATGGAGCCTTGGGCTGAGACATGGCAATTGAAGGTTAATAAAACAATATTTAAGGTTATGCACTTGGACAGAGGAAATAAAATTTCTAATTGTATACTAAATTGTAAAACACTGGGTAAAACTCTCAGTGAAAAATACTTGGGTGTATGGGTGGACAGTAAACTCAACTTTAGTGACCACTGTCAGACAATGCTTCCAAGTGTTACACACCTGTTCCATATCGGGGCCTTGCGTCACTCATTCATATCTGCTAAACTCTATTGTGCTCAACGTTAGGTTTTTATGACTACATGTGATTATCTGCCTGGGCCTATAAAAGGCTCCCTGAGACACACACCAGTGTCTTGGTACTAAGATTTTTAGTTTGTTCACCATGAGCTGTCTACAACCTTAAAGGATGTCTCCTGTCAGATGTAAGGACCCCTGTAGTGTTCTAAATCCTAAAAAGACATATGTGTTGCCCTCCCCCATTACGTAGTAAGGTTCCCCATCTGGTACTAATGGCCCCATCCTGGACCCTTTCCAAGTATATGTAGTGCCCCACGGGACCTGCAGGGCTACTCGTCACCGGGAAAGTGGTGTTTGGGGTTGCTGTGAATGGCGTGACCCGGCTCTGTGGCCCCCATTGTCTACATAAAAGAGGGTGCAAGGTGACGGGTAGTAGGGGATGAGGGTTTGCCTTGCAGCGCCACCCATGGTACGCAGCCAGGGATTAGCCATGATGGGCCCCAGTCGATCCCGGATGAATCAGAGGTTACCACCAGTGTTGTGAAGCGTGTGAGACCTTCCTCCATTGCACTTTGTAGTGTGGATCCCCATGGCATGAAGCTACTTTGGGACCCCAGTGTCCTTGGCTTTAGTTGCCGTCCCATACGCAGGCAGCGCAAAAATTGTTATGGACCTGACCGTGGCCCTGGCTCCTGTCTCTACATGCTGCTGTGCCCTGGGATCTCTGTGGTGGTGGGTAATGTAACATGAAATCCCCCTTCCCTGCAGATTTTGGTAGTCCAACGTGAAGTATGTTCTACCCTAGGGCTCTATACCCTGCCGGCGCCGGTCTGAAGGGGCTGTTGGGGCTCACCCTCCGGCTACCGTGTTGCTCCTCTGTCTCACAGCTCCACCCGGTCATATACTGCTTCTTTCTCAGTCTGCCCAGTACCCGGTCGGCCCCTCTGAGGGGAGCCTTTCAGCATCCCCTCAGAGGGCTTGCTCTTTTCTGTCTCAAGCTGTTCTCTCTGCTGTGTCCCAAACTGTTCTCCAAACTCTTCTGAAGTTAAACTGAGTGTGTTCACTCACTTCCCCAGGCAGCCCTCAACTTCCTGATGACCAGTGCTTGGGAAAAACCCGTTGCCATGATGCCCACCTGCAGCCCAGTCTGTCGGGAAACCACCTAAGTGTATTGTGTAAGTGAAAATCAGTGGTTAACCTTTTCCCTACCCGGGATGAGCATTGCACCTTAAGTCAGATGCAATACCCTGTGGCGACTGAAGCCTCAGGGGCGCCACATATATGTCTCCCTATCTACTATATATGTCCCCCATCCTCTGCCCCATCCTGACATGCAATAAGTGAAATATTGAACACCACCAATTTTCTAAGAAAATATATTTCTAATTTCTAAAGGTGCTAGTGACGTGAATTTCTCTCCAGGTATTGGTAACAACCCTTCCAATGCACACAGGCAAAGAAATCAAACCATAGATGTTCATAAATTTAGTTATGTGTAATAATGAGAACTGATAAAGGGAAATAGTATTGATCATGCTTAGTGAAATTTAATAATTCGTACAAAAGCCTTTTTTGATAATGACAGCTTCAAGATGCCTCCTGTATGGAGAAACTAGTCACATGCATTGCTCTGGTAGATTTTAGCCCATTCCTTCACATAAACCCTCATTAAATTCTATAGGTTCTATGACGCCTTCTATAAACTATGAGCTTTAGATACTTCCATAAATTTTTTATTGGATTCAGGTCAAGTAATTGGCTGGGCCCTATGTTTTTATACTGCCTGTGATTACTCCTCTGATTGGCTGTGATACACAATGTGATTGGATTTCTGCAGAACATTATGGGGAAGCTCGTGCTGCCTCGCGAGACGCCATTAGCCCACTCACTGAGTATGTAGCATGTGTGATCTGGCCTTGGGCATTTTTTTTTTTGCACATCATTCAAATTAATTTGAAACCGAGGAAATCTGACACCAATTCAGTTGTTTGCGGATTGATCAGCTTATCTCTAATTGTAAATGAAAAATCACCTGGAGACATGATCATTTCTAGTAATGCAATACTAAACTTTCTTTGAAATTTTGTTAGTATTATTTTTTTAACTGATGAAAACATTTTGTTAAAAAAGCTTTTTCTTTTTGTCTCATTTCTGGTTTTTTTTTTTTTTGAATGATGCCCAATTTGGGGCACATATGATACTTTAGTTACTGCTTTTTTGCAATTTTTATGAAGGTGAGGTGACCAAAAATCACCATACCGGGTTTTCAATTTGAATTTTTATATTTTTAACATTTTTATATATTTTTAGTCCTTTTAAGGTATTTGAACCTACAATCATTTGATCATTGTTGTAGAGTGCCTTGAAAAAGTATTCATACTCCGTAGAACTTTCTACATTTTTTCAAAATATACCAACAAACTTAAATGTATATTATTGGGATTTGATGTCATATACCTGCACAAAGTAGCAAGTATTTTTTAAGTGTAAAGGATATTATACCTGGTTTTCTAAATATTTTAATAATTTAACTCTGAATATTGTGACATGCATTTATATTCTGCCATCTGAATCAATACTTTACAGGACCACCTTTTTCTGCTGCAATTACTGCTGTAAGTCTTTTGGGGTATGTCTCTAGAAACCTTTGACTTATATATGCTAGAATTTTTGCCCATTAATCTTTGCAAAATATATCTAGCTCAGTGAGATTTGATGTATCCCATTATTTTATCTGCTTTGATGTTAGGCTCACCTGATGGGGTGTATCATCCAAGCACAAGGTCTGAGTAGGAACACAGGCTCTGGATGTTGATGCAGCAGGCCAGTGAGGCACACAATAAATGAGTATTAAAAACTAGTCACATATATAAAAAATAGATAATTAAGCGAAGGTTTCCTGAAGACGTTTGTCACGAAATGTGCATTGGGGCAGCTGGGACGGATATACAGACATATACCTCAAAGTAATATTTTAACTGCTTTACGTCATCTAAACTAATGTTATTTGATAAGCATGATTTTTACCATTCCAGAAAGTTAGCTTTATGAAATTGTCAGCAAATGCATATTAACTTAGCACCAGTCACTTTATTTACCAAACTTTTTTTTTTAATATACTGCCTAATACTTTAAAGGGATACATAGCCCTAATGTGACTAAGGGGCTTGTTTACTCTCCTTCACTTCTAATCTGGATTTTGACACTTGTCACTTTATCCTAAGATCAAATTACTGTGCTTAACATCTTAAAGGGACATGCACCTCTAATTTTTAGTTTGTTTTTAGAACTTATCTAACAGGTCTAATACACCAATATAAGTTTCTATTAATGTAAATCACTCTTTTTTTTCATTGCTGGCACTGCTAAATAGAATTTATACTGGGAGTATGTTTTTTGTCCTTTCTGTCTGAACTGAGGTACAAGGTGTACATCCATTCCTCACACTGTGACCTTTGCTGACTGAATTACTTTTTGTATATATATGACTTGTTTTTTTTATTTCATAATAAAAATTGTATTCTGAGACATAAAACCTTTGTTGTGCTCTTATGTATTCTTGCTTGTGTTAGGTTATTGCAGGTCGCGTATCAGAGGTACTCAAAGCCGAAGGTAAGTAGGTGACATCCTGGAGACTGCCGATAGGATGCAGTGGTACTGGAAGCCGCAGGCAGACAAAAGACATTCTGAAGAGCACAGATAGGTTGTAGAGGTACTGGAAGCCGCAGGCAGACAGGAGATTTCCTGGAGACTGCAGACTATCAACAGAGGTATGGGGAGCCGCAGGCAGACAGAAGATGTCCTGGAGACTGCAGACAGGTAGCAGAGGTACTGGAAGCTGCAGGTAGACAAGAGACATCCTGGCATGGGTGTGATAATCACAGTCACGAGTTCACAACCACGACTGGGCACATGCTGGAGTGGGGCACACCAACCCCATTGTCTACTTCAGCTGGATGTGCATCTGAGGATGCATATTAAGCTGAAGTGTATAAGTGTCGGGTTACTGCATCAAAATACATGCCTCTGTCCAATCAGAGTTCAGCAGCTGATGTCAGCGTTTCCATGTGATGCTGGCATCACATGCCAGTGTCGACATTCGTCGCCATAGCAGGCACGTTTATGTATGTCCGCTTCCGACCCCTGCACCAGCTAAAGTAGAGAACACTGGGCTCTGTGGGAGTAAAGTAAGGTGAATACAAAGTGTTTTTTTATGCATTAAAAAGCAGCAGCAGCAGAAGGATCTAATATATACCAGAATGGACATATATACTAGGATGGGTGACACATATACCAGGATAAGGGACACATATACTAGGATGGGGTACATATATACTATAATGGGGAAAAATAAATCAGGATAAGGCCCAGAAAGGGAGACACATATACCAGGATGGAGGACACATATGCCAGGATGGGGTAATATATACCACGATGGGGGACATATATAGCAAATAAAAGAAGTATTAAACACGTCAACAATTTTCTAAGTAAATATATTTCTATAAGTGCTATTGACATGAATTTCTCACCAGATTTTAGTAACAACCAATCAAATCCACACAGGCAAAGAAATCAAACCATAGATATCCATTTATTAAGTTATGCCTATCAATGAGAATTTTCAGTGCTGGAGAGGAGAAACGGGTTTAAGACCCTATTTGCACTCTTTTGTCTTCAGCTTTATATTCATGAGAAATGACATAGGGAAAAAGTGAAAGAGAGGTGGATAAAGCTATGGAAAGTCATGACATCAACTGAAATCTATCAATAATTAAAAAGCAATCCTGCCACTAAATGGAAAAAAATATAATCTGGTTCAAGAGATGGCCTATAAAATGTATTTAATTACCAAGGTGCCAAACAAGAAACATACCATGATGGGTAAAACCAGTGAGCTGTCTGAAGAGCTTTGCAACCTTATTGTTGCAAAACATACTGATGGCATTGGCCACAGAAGAATTTCTAAATTACTGAGCGTTTCAGTGAGCACTGATGGGGCCATAATATGGAAGTGGAAAAAACATCATTTCTCCATAAACTGGCCAAGAACAGGTGCTCTCCACAAGAACTCATACAGAAGAGTGAAGAGAATTATCAGAGCTACAGAAAGACCTACACTCAGCAGGTACAAGTGTTTCAAAGAAAACAGTAAAAAATGCACTCAATGTCCATGGCCTATATGCACATTCACCACGCATTATTCTATTGCTGAACAAAAAAGCATGTACAAAGTTTGCTCATCTACAATTAGATAAGCCTGTGAATGAAAATAAAGCTGCTAGAATGGCAAGTTAGTATTGCCTTAATCGTCCTGACTAGGAAAATTATGTTTCCAGGTGAATTTTACTTTACAATTAGAGATAAGCCGATCGATCTGCGCACTATTGAATTTGTGTCAAATTTCTCGACATCCTCGGTTTCACATGAATTTGAATGATCTGTGAAGAGTTTGGCGGTTTACATTTTAAAAAAATTCCCAGTGCAAAATCACACATGCTGCATGCTCAGTGAGCATGCTAATGGCATCTGGTGTAGCAGCGCGAGCCTTCCCCATAATGTTCTGCAGTTATACAATCACATTGTGTATCTCAGCCAATCAGAGTAGTTATCACAGGTAGTATAAAACATCCAAAGAACAACATGTTTATGCCTGTACTGTGTAGGAATAGGAGCATAACAGAGGATATTAATGCATAAAGGCATAAGATTGGGGTGTACTACTTCAGTTCTCATGTAACAAATTGAAAATGGGAGTGTGTAAAAACATTAAAATTAATACATCTAGTTATCAAACACTTTATAATAGCACATATTATATATGTTCACAGTTCTGTTTATGTTGGAGGGCATAGCTTATTGATAACAGTTCTTATAAGGAATAAATATTAAGGTATCTGTATTGAATATATATAAATGCTGACATAGTATGGTATATATATATATATCCATCTGGCTCTTTCCAGCAAAAGGATTACACCATGTAACACGCGTCCAGCAGAATTTCCCTATATGGATTTGGACAGCTGTATAAATATGAAACGGAGCGAGGGGGGCTCTCTCTTACACGTGTCGTCAGTCTGAAGAAGCAGCTCCAGCCCTTCATGAAGCAAGACATGGCTGTCAGGTCTTCAGAATATTTCCATTCAGGATCCAAGGAGAGATGGATGAAGATTTTCTATTGATTAGTATGGACTAATTATTAACTTTTTACGTAAGGAAACAAGAATATTATTTTTCCTTTCTGTAACTGAATTTGACAACCATTTTATTAGATATAAAATACATTTATTTTTTACACATTTTGAAATCCATTTTTCATGCGTCTTATCACGTATTTGAAGAAAAATATATTTAAGAGTATATTTTTAACATTTGGTGAGCTCAGCCATTCGTGTTTTTTTAAATTTTTTGTACTTGTTTCTTTACTTTGCACAACGGGGGACAGCAGTAATAAATATTTCCTGCAAAGTGTCAGGGAATTGACAATTTATAAAAATCACGCGGGACCTAGGAAATACCGATAAGTCGCATGAATTTTTTTTTACAAGAACTTTAAAGAGTTTACAAAGCCACAGAAGATAATCCTTTGACGTGTCTTTGGAGGAAAAAGAATAAGTCAGTCAATAAAGTATTGGACATGCTGAACGAGGTGAATCCAGTCTCATATTGGGTCATTCCAGGTAAGAAAATGGATTTTATATCTTCTAATGCAAAGCAAAGTAAACTTCAGTTCACATACTCAGATATTTCTAATGTAGAAAAGCTTTGGTTAACCTTTATGGGGAATGTGATTTTGAGAATTCACGTGTAGAATTTGCAATGTCTTTTAATAGAGAGAAATAGAAAATCAGGAATGTCTGTCATTTAGTCCATCAATTTCACAAGTTAGTGTTAGAGAAATTTAAGGTTTGTGGAAATGGACAACCTTAAAAGTCAGATTTTGACTGTAATAAAGATGGCTGCAGACATGTGCTGTCTATTAAAAGTGACCTTCAGGACACCGGAAAATAAACAGGAAATGACATAGAGAAGTCAGAAGGGGGAGGAGCCAGAGTAGGAGACGTGAAAAAAGTTGTCAGAGAAGGAAATGACAAAGCGGAGCCAGAAAGGGGAGGAGTCAGAGGCCATGGCGGAGATCAGTTTCTAAAAATTGAACAGGCTAAGTTAGAACTTAAACTTAGGAAGAATGTTTTGGACTTATGCAAATTAATTCCCGCATACGATCCCAAAATGCATGTGTGCAGAAATTCAGAAATATTTGAAAGCTATGTTGAAAAATGAAATTTAACCGATAGTGAGAAGACTCAGGTATTCCATATGTGGATACCCCAAAAAAATTTCAGACAGCTGGTATTAAAAAATTCTTCTGACAATGAGACATTTGATTGTTCAAATGATGATGAAATCACGAGGCTGAGAAATCTTATTTTTTGTGACAGGAATGAATCTGATTCAAATTATGAGATGTTGCAGGAATTACAAATTGAACAGAATGAAAGTATGTTCTCATTTATGTCCGTTTTTGAACGGTTATATACAGTGCCTACAAGTAGTATTCAACCCCCTGCAGATTTAGCAGGTTTGATAAGATGCAAATAAGTTACAGCCTGCAAACTTCAAACAAGAGCAGGATTTATTAACAGATGCATAAATCTTACAAACCAACAAGTTATGTTGCTCAGTTAAATTTTAATAAATTTTCAACATAAAAGTGTGGGTCAATTATTATTCAACCCCTAGGTTTAATATTTTGTGGAATAACCCTTGTTTGCAATTACAGCTAATAATCGTCTTTTATAAGACCTGATCAGGCCGGCACAGGTCTCTGGAGTTATCTTGGCCCACTCCTCCATGCAGATCTTCTCCAAGTTATCTAGGTTCTTTGGGTGTCTCATGTGGACTTTAATCTTGAGCTCCTTCCACAAGTTTTCAATTGGGTTAAGGTCAGGAGACTGACTAGGCCACTGCAACACCTTGATTTTTTCCCCCTTGAACCAGGCCTTGGTTTTCTTGGCTGTGTGCTTTGGGTCGTTGTCTTGTTGGAAGATGAAATGACGACCCATCTTAAGATCCTTGATGGAGGAGCGGAGGTTCTTGGCCAAAATTTCCAGGTAGGCCATGCTATCCATCTTCCCATGGATGCGGACCAGATGGCCAGGCCCCTTGGCTGAGAAACAGCCCTACAGCATGATGCTGCCACCACCATGCTTGACTGTAGGGATGGTATTCTTGGGGTCGTATGCAGTGCCATCCAGTCTCCAAACATCACATGTGTGGTTGGCACCAAAGATCTCGATCTTGGTCTCATCAGACCAGAGAACCTTGAACCAGTTTGTCTCAGAGTCCTCCAAGTGATCATGAGCAAACTGTAGACGAGCCTTGACATGACGCTTTGAAAGTAAAGGTACCTTACGGGCTCATCTGGAACGGAGACCATTGCGGTGGAGTACGTTACTTATGGTATTGACTGAAACCAATGTCCCCACTGCCATGAGATCTTCCCGGAGCTCCTTCCTTGTTGTCCTTGGGTTAGCCTTGACTCTTTGGACAATCCTGGCCTCGGCACGGGTGGAAACTTTCAAAGGCTGTCCAGGCTGTGGAAGGCTAACAGTAGTTCCATAAGCCTTCCACTTCCGGATGATGCTCCCAACAGTGGAGACAGGTAGGCCCAACTCCTTGGAAAGGGTTTTCTACCCCTTGCCAGCATTGTGACCCTCCACGATCTTGTCTCTGATGGCCTTGGAATGCTCCTTTGTCTTTCCCATGTTGACCAAGTATGAGTGCTGTTCACAAGATTGGGGAGGGTCTTAATTAGTCAGAAAAGGCTGGAAAAAGAGATAATTAATCCAAACATGTGAAGCTCATTGTTCTTTGTGCCTGAAATACTTCTTAACACTTTAGGGGAACCAAACAGAATTCTTGTCGTTTGAGGGGTTGAATAATAAATGACCCTCTGAATAAACTTTTCACAATTTAAAAAAAAAATAAAAAAAGAAATAACATTCTTTTTTGCTGCAGTGCATTTCACACTTCCAGGCTGATCTACAGTCCAAATGTCACAATGCCAAGTTAATTCCGAATGTGTAAACCTGCTAAATCTGCAGGGGGTTGAATACTACTTGTAGGCACTGTAGGACAGTCATTCCAAATGTCAGACCGAATGAAATGATACATTTATTCGTCAAGAAATTTAATTTTCTTGATACTAAAACTTGTGCTATCGCGTTAAAGAAACAGAATCTATTCGAAAGTACCCAATTTATCGATTTTGTTAGAAATCACCAAATTCAATCAAAACAGAAATTAATTAATTCTGTGAAACCCAAAAAGGAGAGATTCTGTGAAAAATCAACAGTGCCTCCCAGATCCAAATATTCCTGTGCAAAAATGTATGAAATTCGTAGGAAATTGCATGTAAATTACAAATCATACACCCCCCCTCTTTCTTTGTCTCCAAAGGAAGAACTTGTCACAAGATCCCATACTGATGATCTCAGACAAGGTATGTTTAAAAGCCCTGAAAGACAGAAACAGGTGTCTTGTGGAAATTCTCTCCCATTCTCATTATTGAAGAAAAGGTCTTTTAGAGAATTTGACTTCCAGCGACAGCTGGGTGGTCCTTCGGAGAGAGACATTCTTTCTCATTTAAGGAAAAAAATTGAGTTACAAAATAATTTTAGACATTACAATATTCTGAAAATTACTTCATTTACCATATGCCCATATAAATTCTATTTTCCCACAAAGTGGTTCAGCTTCAAACATAGATACAAAACACAATGGTTTGGTTTCATTAATTTCCCAAACCAAGAAAAGCTATAGAAATCAATATCTCATTAAAATAGTTTTTATTTCAAATATCAAAAAATATATTAATACATACAATAATAAAATTTCCAAAGGAGTTCCACTTTAATACAACAAGGGACACGAGGGGTTAATGAAAAATATATATTAATTAATTATACATGTACATAGATTTTAATAAATTATTTAATAATATATATCTCTCAGTGAGTGATCTGTCTGTTCTATAAATATATTTAAATGTGCATATAATAAGTGTATAATAAATACGCATAAATATCCCTGGTTAAAATTATTTCAACCATGTGAACCAATCGATCTAAATAAATAAATACATAGAAACCATAAAATAGAGTGTATAAAAATAAATAAATAAACTGCGCTATTTATAAAGTGCTTAGTTTTATATAATTATTCTCCAAATTTCTATGAAACCAGTGAAAAAACATATATTTTAATATAATATGGTTCACATCGCTGAAGATTTCCCAGAGATACTCAGGCTCACTACTTCCATATAATCACTCCTCATGCAAATATACAAGCAGATTTAGTAAGCTATAGTATCTAGATCACCCACCATTGAAAGTTCAATGCTAATTAAGTGCAATGTGCAGGATACACGCTGCTTCCTGATATAAGTGACGGACCAGCCGTATTCACCATAAACACATAGAAGGCATAAAACCCGCACAGTACTTACTCAATTTCCTCCACGTCCCATCACCCCAACATGTTTCGCCTTTTCTTCTTCGGGGGGCATATGTTTTCAGGTGAGACTATGGTCTTTTTATAGCATGTCTCCTATATGACAGCATTGCCTACAGCTGTGTAACGCGGCGCATGGTTCGGGTCACGGGGCTAGATGGACAAATCACCCCCGATCAGTGAAGGTGAGACGCACGTTGCGTTCCATTAGTCAGCAGACAACGGAGGCCCCGTAGTGTCATGTTATATCACTGATCGGAGGTAATAGCGCCGCGACCGAAAAACACGCGCTCAACACAGGAGGCAATGTCGGCATTAATTGTGGATATTCTAAACATTTAGAAAAAGTGCTCCTATTTAAGATTCATATAATTTACAGATAATTACCATATCCCCGCATACTTAGTTGCATATATAATAGGATACATATTACTGGAGAGTCTGTCATTTGTATCCACGCTGAATCTTGGATATATCAAAACATCATTGTCACAAATGTATCCAGTAAAATATATATCCATTCATCAGCACGAACACAGTATAAAGTATATAAAATCCATACAAAAACAGCTCACATAGAATTGCAAAGATGTATGACCGATATGTAATAGAATATACCATGTTTATTAAAACAATGATTGTCTAGGGGTTAGTCATAGTCAGTGCAAATTAATAGTGAAAAAGTGTGTTAGAGTGACAGTAGTAGGAATTCTTTGCAGGAATTATATACAAAAAACTCCTACATTACTATAATAATCTGTTGTGAAGAAATAATAAGAAAACTAAATAAATATCTGCGCACAGTATCCAAACCAACCACATTATTATGGTACGCATGGATACCATGCCACAGATAAATCATTCAGACATCATTATAATACATAAAACAAAAATTATGCAAATGAAAATACAGTGTACAATGTGAAAAAAATTATTGTTAATACAATATCACTACAATATTGAGACAATTTATAAACTTATTAATGTGCATATCGTGTACAACTAATTCATACGCATTGTCCGTTGTGGCAATCCAAGGACTGCCACAAGGGGCAATGCGCATGATAATTCTATAACAAAAACTCCCATTATTTAACAAAACAATCAGTTCCTCTTGGCTTGATCACGATGTTCATTCACGATTCTTCTCATCCTCAGAGTACCATAAAAGGGATACCAATAGGACAATTCCTGAGAGTCAAAAGGATATGTTCGGATGAAACTCAATTCTTTCAACAATCTCAAGAACTATCACATCGGCTACTGGAACGCGGCTATAGCAAGAGATGGATCAAAAAAGGATATAAGAGAGCTGCACAGACATCCAGAAATCAAGTGCTATATGTTACCCGCAAAAATAAAAACAAAGAAAATAATCAGGTACGTTTCATAACTGGTTTTCACAATCAATGGCAACCTATGAGAAAAGTCCTTATAAAACATTGGAACATTTTGCGATCTGATGCTCTTCTGAAGAAATTATTACCGGAAATGCCATGTGTTGTGGCCAGAAGATGCCCAAACTTGGGAGACACTTTGACACATAGTCATTTCCAGAATCCAAAGAATAACTTAAAAACAATACAAACTCAAGGGTTTTTTCCTTGTGGCCTATGTAAGGCCTGTGCCAACACAGTAAAGGCCAAAACCTTCTCTAATTTTGATGGTTCCAGGATTTTTGAAATCCGTAAACATATTACATGTTCAACTAAGGGAACTATTTATCATGCCCAGTGCCCATGTGATAAGATCTACGTGGGCCTAACCACACGGGAACTAAAAATAAGGATCCGGGAACACTGCCGAGATATAGAGAGAGCTAAAACGTGTGAAGATGAGTCCCAACTAAAAACACTCCCTAGACATTTCAAGAAGGAACATAACAGCAATCCATATTTGTTGAAATTCAGGGGAATTGATGTAGTTGATCTTGGCTTCAGAGGTGGAGATTTAGCTAAAGCCTTGGCCCGAGTTGAGAGTCGGTGGATTTTTAGATTAGGTGCACTAAGTCCGCAGGGATTAAATGAGAGCATGGGGTTTGGAGCTTTCCTGTAAATATGATGAGAGAAACTTTAGGGGTGGGGTATGGTTTTTTTTAGCAATTTTAACATTATTTTGATTTTAATTCTGTTTTTTGTAATTTTAGTATTTCGTGTCTCTCTATTGGATCTAAGTATGAGATGAGAGGTGTCTGCATATCTATCCATATGAACATCGTGATCAAGCCAAGAGGAACTGATTGTTTTGTTAAATAATGGGAGTTTTTGTTATAGAATTATCATGCGCATTGCCCCTTGTGGCAGTCCTTGGATTGCCACAACGGACAATGCGTATGAATTAGTTGTACACGATATGCACATTAATAAGTTTATAAATTGTCTCAATATTGTAGTGATATTGTATTAACAATAATTTTTTTCACATTGTACACTGTATTTTCATTTGCATAATTTTTGTTTTATGTATTATAATGATGTCTGAATGATTTATCTGTGGCATGGTATCCATGCGTACCATAATAATGTGGTTGGTTTGAATACTGTGCGCAGATATTTATTTAGTTTTCTTATTATTTCTTCACAACAGATTATTATAGTAATGTAGGAGTTTTTTGTATATAATTCCTGCAAAGAATTCCTACTACTGTCACTCTAACACACTTTTTCACTATTAATTTGCACTGACTATGACTAACCCCTAGACAATCATTGTTTTAATAAACATGGTATATTCTATTACATATCGGTCATACATCTTTGCAATTCTATGTGAGTTGTTTTTGTATGGATTTTATATGCTTTATACTGTGTTCGTGCTGATGAATGGATATATATTTTACTGGATACATTTGTGACAATGATGTTTTGATATATCCAAGATTCAGCGTGGATACAAATGACAGACTCTCCAGTAATATGTATCCTATTATATATGCAACTAAGTGTGCGGGGATATGGTAATTATCTGTAAATTATATGAATCTTAAATAGGAGCACTTTTTCTAAATGTTTAGAATATCCACAATTAATGCCGACATTGCCTCCTGTGTTGAGCGCGTGTTTTTCGGTCGCGGCGCTATTACCTCCGATCAGTGATATAACATGACACTACGGGGCCTCCGTTGTCTGCTGACTAATGGAACGCAACGTGCGTCTCACCTTCACTGATCGGGGGTGATTTGTCCATCTAGCTCCGTGACCCGAACCATGCGCCGCGTTACACAGCTGTAGGCAATGCTGTCATATAGGAGACATGCTATAAAAAGACCATAGTCTCACCTGAAAACATACGCCCCCCGAAGAAGAAAAGGCGAAACATGTTGGGGTGATGGGACGTGGAGGAAATTGAGTAAGTACTGTGCGGGTTTTATGCCTTCCATGTGTTTATGGTGAATACGGCTGGTCCGTCACTTATATCAGGAAGCAGCGTGTATCCTGCACATTGCACTTAATTAGCATTGAACTTTCAATGGTGGGTGATCTAGATACTATAGCTTACTAAATCTGCTTGTATATTTGCATGAGGAGTGATTATATGGAAGCAGTGAGCCTGAGTATCTCTGGGAAATCTTCAGCGATGTGAACCATATTATATTAAAATATATGTTTTTTCACTGGTTTCATAGAAATTTGGAGAATAATTATATAAAACTAAGCACTTTATAAATAGCGCAGTTTATTTATTTATTTTTATACACTCTATTTTATGGTTTCTATGTATTTATTTATTTAGATCGATTGGTTCACATGGTTGAAATAATTTTAACCAGGGATATTTATGCGTATTTATTATACACTTATTATATGCACATTTAAATATATTTATAGAACAGACAGATCACTCACTGAGAGATATATATTGTTAAATAATTTATTAAAATCTATGTACATGTATAATTAATTAATATATATTTTTCATTAACCCCTCGTGTCCCTTGTTGTATTAAAGTGGAACTCCTTTGGAAATTTTATTATTGTATGTATTAATATATTTTTTGATATTTGAAATAAAAACTATTTTAATGAGATATTGATTTCTATAGCTTTTCTTGGTTTGGGAAATTAATGAAACCAAACCATTGTGTTTAATATTCTGAAAATGCCTATAATAGATCGAATCTTGGAAAAATTGAGGTTTGGTTTTCAGCTGGATAAAGGGGATTTCTGGATAAATTAATTTTATCTGATATTCATAATTATTCATATACAGTGAATCTATGCGTTACGTATATGTATGTGTATACATATATATATATATATATATATATATATGTTCATATAGCATATTATATATATATATTTAAAAGTAGTGATAGTAAGATCAAAGTTATATTTTCATTCAGTTATATGATAGTTTAATTTTATGAAAATAATTTGATCTCTGTATATGAATAATAATAATAATATTTAAAATTTAATAAGGAAAAGTATAACTAATGTTAAGTGTTTTTATGATAATAATTGTATTCTTTTATTTCCCTCAGAATTTATCAGTAAAGCAGATTGATGAAGTATTAACTTTTTATATATAAATTTGTTCTTATCCTCAATCAGTTAACATATATCTTATATTTGCATAAGACTATATTTTCTCAGGTAGCAATCATCACGAGGAAGATCAGTTGTTTTTAACATTTTTCTTTTTATATCTTCCATAATGTTATTTGAAATGTAATCTGAGTTTGGAGTGGAATGCTTAAACTTGCTTGCTTTCTGGGAATGTTTTTGTCTGTAATCAAAAGCATGTGATTTTTGAATACTGAGCTAATAATAATAAATGTCTGTCCTATGGCCAAACGTACAGTATGTGACTATGAAAGGTACCTGTTATCCATGAATATGAAAATAAAATGAAATTATTCATATACTTCAAGAAGTACTTCAAATTACTATCATATCTTTAAAATGCGCATAGACAAATTGAAAATCAAAAGGGGATATGTGTTTGTCAATGTTTGTCTGTATGTGGATGGGTTTGTATATACAGTGAGGCAGTCTAATTGACTGAACAGCTGTCGACTGAAATTCTATCCAGAGGTCTTTGGAGCTTCCAAAGAAGAAAAAAAAAACGTATTAATCATTAAGGAATTTATACAGAATATATCTTATTCGTAGACATATTTCTTTAGTATAGGTGTGTCAGGATCCATATCAAAGGTTTACTCTGAAGAATCATATTCTAGGATAAGTATTTTTAATGTCTTGATTGTTATATAGGTTTGTGTTACTTATTTTACGGATACAAAGATTGGTAATCATTTTCTTTTCAAATATGAAAGAAATATTTATAATATGGTTTTGAAGATATACAGTGCAACATAAATTTTAATTTAATTTAATCTTGACATATTAATTTTATAACATCATATTTCATGATATTAATAGGAAAAGGTTGGGTTTTAATTACATATTTGTATTTGATTAATATATGTGTCTACAATACTTTAATAGTCAATATTAATCAGGTACAAAGGAAAAATTGGAAATACAAAAAAGAAATATTTGAAGTATGGTGATCACAATGCATTTATATACTAAAGAAGAGTATTATCAGCAAGGTTACATGACTTAATTATTTTTATAAGTTAATGATATGACAGGTATGGAAATCATACAAGATATTGGTAATATTAAGGTTATGTGTTATTAAGGACATGAGTGTCATATACATAGAAGGCCTTATTTTTATTCCAATTTTTATTTTTTATTTTTATTCCGATTTTCATTTTTCCTTTTATTCCTATTTTTTATTTTGATTATTTTTATTCAATATTCAAATTTTTAATCAAAATTTTACTTCTACAATTTTTATTTTCCTAATTTTTAATATCTCAATTGAGAAAACGCTTCAATATTTAGTTAAGTAATATCTAATGTAAGAATATTATTTTATTAAATATGAATCATATTAAAAGGGAAAGTTCAGAAAAGAACACTTCATTTATTAATATATTTAATTATTTACTTCCTAGGAATACATTATTCTTACATTAGCATGTTAACGCAATAAGGATGAAATATTGGTTATAGTTACACATTTTCTTATATAGTAGGTTATTTAATAAATAATAGACAAATCAAATAAATTAAATTAGAGTAATAAGATGGAGGATCGAGGTACATCTAAGTTTACCTTCATATATTTTATATATTATATTTTTTTTAATCAATAATAATCATTTATAATGAGTAATATTGTGTTTTGATGGAATCATCCAGTCTTTTCTAAAAGGTTATTTGCTTTGGTTTATAATTTTACAAATGATCTAACTCAATAAGTTACATTGTTGCCTTTCATATTTATAATATGGCACATGTTATAGGTACATATATTATTTTATACTACACTTTGATTACATTCAACACATTGCCACCTATGGGTTTGGAAAGGTAATTACACCAATGACAAAAAAGGTTATTACATGAAATACTATTGTCTGTACCATTATGCAGTATTATTTTATCATTCTAAGTATCAATTATACTAATACTTCTACGATAAAAATAATGACATGGTATTATAGTATTAGAGTTATGATACGCTGTGACATTTATTACCATATTTGGTATCTAGATTAGGGAATGAAGTCTTCAATCAAGATTACAGAAAGATAAAAGACTTTTATTAAATTTGTAAAGTTAAAAGGGATTCCACAAAAAGCTGCAAAAGCTGATATCCAAAAGTCCAAAAGGTAACGTCTCAAATAAGACTGTGTTAAATATAAACCACTTACCACTTCTGAATCTCAGCAAAGATGGTGATCTAATGGTGCCAGGATGGGCAATGTTACAACACATGGTCTGTGCATTAAGACCTCACCACAGTTATCAAGGAGAGCAATAAAGTGTTAAAGTTAACCCCTGTCGTTCTGACCAAGAACGTCTCATCACCTGTTCGAGGAATGACAGCAGGCAGCATGGAGGATAAAGGTGACTAATGTAAATTACACTGCACAGATATCATATTCTTACACTCATGAACTGTGGTTTATCAACATTGATTATGGACCTTGAATAAATATATGGACTTTGCAATAAAGAATAAAGTTTATGGACCTAACAATGATAAACAATATGGGACTGTATCAAATTTATAACCAATCATCTTTTATCAAAGGATCTATTTCAAAAGACTGTGTTTATGCCAGATTACAACGGAGAGAAGAAGATATCATCCCAGAGGACATCAGATGGTCACCGGATCTGTTTTGCATCTTTTTAGGTTTAGGAAAGTATAATTATATATTTTATATGATTATCAGTCACGGCCTACCATAACATGAATCCACATTATTATATTGTTGAACATACAACATGAATAATGCAAATTAATTATTATTCATCATTATTATTGACATTAATCCATTATTGGAAAAAAAAGGAAAGAAGATCTTTTATTTTAATGATGTATTAATTAATTTTCGGGGTTTCATTAATAATAATTTACCCGCCTCAAGGGGAGATTGTAAAAACATTAAAATTAATACATCTAGTTATCAAACACTTTATAATAGGACATATTATATATGTTCACAGTTCTGTTTATGTTGGAGGGCATAGCTTATTGATAACAGTTCTTATAAGGAATAAATATTAAGGTATCTGTATTGAATATATATAAATGCTGACATAGTATGGTATATATATAGCCATCTGGATCTTTCCAGCAAAAGGATTACACCATGTAACACGCGTCCAGCAGAATTTCCCCATACGGATTTGGATAGCTGTATAAATATGACACGGAGCGAGGGGGGCTCTCTCTTACACGTGTCGTCAGTCTGAAGAAGCAGCTCCAGCCCTTCACGAAGCAAGACATGGCTGTCAGGTCTCCAGAATAATTCCATTCAGGATCCAAGGAGAGATGGATGAAGATTTTCTATTGATTAGTATGGACTAATTATTAACTTTTTACGTAAGCAAACAAGAATATTACTTTTCCTTTCTGTAACTGAATTTGACAACCATTTTATTAGATATAAAATACATTTATTTTTTTTACACATTTTGAAGTCCATTTTTCATGCGTCTTATCACGTATTTGAAGAAAAATATATTTAAGTGTATATTTTTAACAGAGTGACAATCTCAGTTTGTGAATAATGGCAGGGCATTCGAGTGTAAAAAAAAAAAGAGACCTAGTTTGGGCCCAGAATTGATCCTGGATATCTGGCCATATGTCAGTCCCCATATAAATCTATAGGGACTATAGGGACCATGCACGCCTGATTTTGGTTTGCTATATATTCCTCCTGTTGGTAGCTGTTCACATTCAGTTGCCTCACCCCTTTCCACAGGCAATGCTAATTAAGCACCATACTTGGATCTGGTCCGCCTTTATCAATGGTTGCTGTCTGGCACTGGGAGGGTCATGTTCTGATATAGTCGTGGTAGGTGTAGAGCTTGCTCCACATTCTGGGACCTGGGCTGGCCTCTATCCATAATTGCCTATTTTGCAACATGGAAGCGGCTATATACAGGTCACAGGTATGTGTGCTCCATTATGGTTCTGCTTCTAACTTTATCTAGGAGGCCGCATGGCACATGAAATACATAATATAGGTTAGGACCCCCCTATTGAGATTTGCCGTGACGTTGGCAGGGGTGGCTCAAAGAATTGATCAATTATTTGCTAAAAATCTCATTTTTTTATTATAGTACAGTTGGAATAAATCTGTGAATTTGCACTTTTTATATGATGTATGCCAATTTCAGATCGTGCTGGCTCCTTTTTCTCATTATCCTGCATGCATATGGACTGCTTCCCCCACCCACCAGCAGTCCCCACATCTCTGATTGTGAAGTAAAGAAGAAGGTAAAGGAATGGAGTGAAGGAATGCAGTCCTGACAATCAAATATGTATTTTTAGAAAATAAATAAATAAAAATGAACATATATGGTATTTTGTATGTATGTCACTTGTTTCAAAATCCAATAAATATAGGATTTTTAGAGTGAGAAAAGCAAATCTTTTCCATTGTATGTATGTCATTTGATTTGTTAATCCACTCGAGTTGAGAGGGAGTATCGTTATCTTTCCAGTGTCTTGTAATAATAATTTTGGCTGCATTAAGAAGGTGGGGGATTATGGAGTATTTCTTTAGATTTTGGTGGTGGGTGTTCAAATTGAGTAATATTAAGATAGATGTTAAAATGATACCTCTATTGAGTACCTTTCCAATATGTGCTTTCACCATGTCCTAAATAAGTATCATCTTAGGGCAATAGAACCATATGTGGGAGAGAGTTCCTCGGTCCTGATTGCATCTCCAACAATTCGGAGTAAGAGATTTGTTGAAGTTATGTAGGATATCAGGAGTTTTATACTATCTAAATATGATCTTATGTATTTCTCTACGTTGAAGTCCCTAGCTTGTGTGTGTCCTCTCATGCAGTTAAAAAACTTACCGTGTATGGGAAGCTGAGACCCAGGCTATATATCCGTATCATGTGGATTGGTAATAGGTGTGTATGGGGAGGGTTCACAAACGAAAAACTACTAACAAATAAGGAATAACGTTTGGAACTCCATTCTATGTCTGAAATGGGTGCAAAAACTTAAAAAACCATCACTATATGGAGATAAGGTATGCACACCAGTGACTATGCAAGGGGAATACATGTAATAGCAGAAACTGCTGTGTGAATACTGTCATGAAAAATTCAATAGCTATTCCTTATTTGTTAGTAGTTTTTCGTTTGTGAACCCACCCCACTCACACCTATTGCCAATCCACATGATACGGATATATAGCCTGGGTCTCAGCTTCCCATACACGGTAAGTTTTTTAACTGCATGAGAGGACACACACAAGTTAGGGACCCCAACGTAGAGAAATACTTTGGCGTAGTGTTGGGGCTCTATTGCATTGATCAATTCAGTAGCTAAATTTCTCTTTGTTCATATGTTCATGGCAGTAATGCAGGTTCCATTTTTCACATTTCATTCTCACATATAGCTATTGAATTTTTCATGACAGTATTCACACAGCAGTTTCTGCTATTACATGTATTCCCCTTGCATAATCACTGGTGTGCATACCTTATCTCCATACGGTTTTGTTTGGTAACTGCTCGCGTTTTTAAAAAAAATGCATTTTTATTAACATGTTATGCTTTTGTATAGGATTGTGTAACTTTATTTGCAGATGTTCCTGCAGCCAATCATGGCGCAGCGAAAATCCAAAGGCTTGTGTCATTGGCTGCTTTAGTAACATTTCCACCTGCATATAAAATACGGACATGTGGTGTCAGCACTATTTTGTGAATGTGAAACATTAGGGAAGCTGCTGCTGCCCTGTGCTGCTAGACAGTTAGCTTAGCTAGGGGTTTAATGATAGGTAGTTGAGATAGATAGGAGAGCGATAGTGTAGAATAGGGAAGTGCAGTGTAGGGAAAGCTGCTTGCCACATCGGCATTTCATGGTAGAAATAGGGATTGCTACTTGTGAGTGCCTGGTAAAGAGTGATCAGTGAAGCATCTGAATAAGTATTGCTACTTATTACTGCCAACTCAAAATTAGGTAGTGAAACACTTTTCTAGGTATTGTTAGTACTGCTTGTTGTAAATTTGCTAGTGAACTAGCTAAATATGTCTTGGCACTTTTCAGTGCCTGATACAAATTACGCATTCACCTACTTTTTTTAGGTATTATTAGTTAGTTCACTAGCAAATTTACAGCAGGCAGTACTAACTAATACCTAAAAAAGTAGGTGAATGCGTAATTTGTATCAGGCAATGAAAAGTGCCAAGAAGTATTTAGTTAGTTCACTAGCAAATTTACAGCAGGCAGTACTAAGTAAATACTTATTGGCACTTTTCATTGCCTGCTCAAAATTATATAGTCAATCACATTTATAGGTATTGTTAGTTAGTAGTGCCTGCTGTAAATTTTCTAGTGAACTAGCGAAATACATATTGGTACTTTTCATTGCCTGCTAAAAATTATACACTCAACCACATTTCTATGTATTGCTAGTTAATAGTGCCTGTGGTAAATTTGCTAGTGAACTAGCGTAATACATCTTGCCACTTTTCATTGCCTGCTCAAAAATACTTAGTCAACCACATTTCTAGGTATTGTTAATTAGTCGTGCCTGCTGTAAATTTACTAGTGAACTAGCTAAATACATCTTGACACTTTTCATTGCCTGCTCAAAATTACGCAGTCAACCACATTTCTAGGTATTGTTAGTAGTAGTGCCTGGCCTGCTATAAATTTGATAGTGAACTAGCTAAATATGTCCTGGCAGTTTAGAGTGCCTGATACAAATTACACATTCACCCTCATTTCTAGGTATGTTAGCAGGGCCTGGTAAAAAATTGCTAGTGAACTAGCTAAATATATCTTGGCACTTTTGAGTGCCTGATACAAATTACGCATTCAGCCATATTTCTTGGTATTGTTAGTAGTGCCTGGTGTAAATTTGCTAGTGAATTAGCTAAATATGTCTTGGTACTTTTCATTGCCTACTTAAAATTATGAAGTCAACCACATTTATAGTTATTGGTACTTTTTAGTGCGTTCACAATATTACCAACTCAGGTAGGAAATAAATAACATCTTTTATGTCAGGTACCTGACAGGAGAGGGTATAGGATTGCAAAACATCTGCTTGAAAGGGGAAGGATACATCAGCATTTCTGGTAAATCACTGGTAAATGAGGTTGTGTTGGAAGGATGTATAGGTGAAGTGTTCCAGGTGTATGTGTGGGAAGTTCTGTTAGTCAAAGCTCTATTGAGCAAACACCGGCACATCCTATCCCAAGAGAAATGAGAACAACTTCTGTTACTGGACAACCTACCAACCTACTCCACTAGATTACATTTTCAGCCGCACATCACTTCAACTTTAAAATGAGGCTGATAAACAGCATGTGTTGGAGTGGATGGCAAGCGCTGCATCAAGTGACCTCTTGTCCACTTCCTGCACCTTAACATCACATACAGTTCATTCCTCACAGGTGCCACCACAATTACTTGTTTCCTCCCGCCTCACAGATCTCCAACCAGCAAACTGACGGTGAGGAAGCACACATGGGTGAGTCTGCAGAGCTGTTAACACATTCTATCCTATGAGCAACAGAGTAGAGATGAGCGAACCGGTCCCGGTTCGGCTCGAGGTCGGCTCGCCGAACGGGGGTCCCGTTCGAGTTTGGCTCGTCGAACGTTCGACGAACCGAACTCGAACTGCATAGGAAACAATGGCAGGCAATCACAAACACAGAAAAACACCTAGAAAACACCCTCAAAGGTGTCCAAAAGGTCACAAACAACTCACAACACATGGGAAAGTGACAAGGACATATACTCATGTGAAAACAAAAGAGCTGGACAAGGAAAAAGAGGAGGAGACACAGATATATGAGTATATGCAAGGAAACATCGATTCCATTATTGTGCAACTTGAGCCCTGCTCATTTTAGGCTTCCAATCTTGATAAATTGCCTGAGCTCGCCACGTACGCCTTGGGGATCTTGTCGTGTCCTGCAGCCAGCGTTCTCTCGGAACCTGTCTTCAGTGCTGCTGGGGGTCTGCTGGCAGATAAGCACACATGTCTGTCCACTGACAATGTGGACATGGCTCTCAGAGGACTTTTCTTCCCCTGGGTCAGCCAGGGGACGGGAAAGGCATGCGTATTTTTGAGAGTGCTTCATGCAAAGCATCTTTTTCTTTTTCAAAAGGGGGCTCAACCGATGCCAGTCAAGTGGGGTATGTGTGGCCCAGTTAGTGGCAACGAGGGAGACTGTGGTTGGAGTCCCCTCGCTGTGTTTCTAAAAGAACTAAGATGAACAAGTCATGGCTCTGAGGACTTTTCTTCCCCTGAGTCAGCCAGGGGACGGGAAAGGCAAGTGTATTTTTGAGAGTGCTTCATGCAAAGCATCTTTTTCTTTTTCAAAAGGGGGCTCAACCGATGCCAGTCAAGTGGGGTGTGTGTGGCCCAGTTAGTGGCAACGAGGGAGACTGTGGTTGGAGTCCCCTCGCTGTGTCTCTAAAAGAACCAAGATGAACAAGTCATGGCTCTCAGATGACTTTTCTTCCCCTGGGTCAGCCAGGGGACGGGAAAGGCAAGCGTATTTTTGAGAGTGCTTCATGCAAAGCATCTTTTTCATTTTGAAAAGGGGCATCAACTGATGTCAGTCAAGTGGGGTGTGTGTGGCCCAATTAGTGGCAACGAGGGAGACTGTGGTTGGAGTCCCCTCGCTGTGTTTCTAAAAGAACCAAAATGAACAAATCATGGCTCTCAGATGACTTTTCTTCCCCTGGGTCAGCCAGGGGACGGGAAAGGCACGCGTATTTTTGAGAGTGCTTCATGCAAAGCATCTTTTTCTTTTTAAAAAGGGGGCTCAACCGATGCCAGTCAAGTGGGGTGTGTGTGGCCCAGTTAGTGGAAACGAGGGAGACTGTGGTTGGAGTCCCCTCGCTGTGTCTCTAAAAGAACCAAGATGAACAAGTCATGGCTCTGAGGACTTTTCTTCCCCTGAGTCAGCCAGGGGACGGGAAAGGCACGCGTATTTTTGAGAGTGCTTCATGCAAAGCATCTTTTTCTTTTTCAAAAGGGGGCTCAACCGATGCCAGTCAAGTGGGGTGTGTGTCTGACTGTGGGTTGACAGTAGGTGGGATCTAGAACTTCATCATCAATTGTTGTGTTTGCACTCCCCTCCCCCTCAGACCGAGCCTCTTCTTGCCCTGACCGAATATTTAAGTTGTCATCCCAATCGGGTATCTGCGTCTCATCTTCATCAGTATGTTCCTCATTGCCTATAACCACAGTTGTTGGAAAGGCAGCATTTTGGTAGCCAACAGTTTGCATATGATGAAAGTCAACCTCCAAACCATGTCATGCCCTTCTAAAAGCATGTAAAACACAGCGAGGGGACTCCAACCACAGTCTCCCTCGTTTCCACTAACTGGGCCTCGAGGAGGTCAACAGAGGCGGTGGAGGAGGATGCAACCGACGTCGAAGTAACCTTGCGCCTTCCTGGACACAGTCGGAGCACTGGTAGCACGTCTACAACTGCATCCTCAGCCACCACTCTGCCTCTGAGCATTATTCGGGGTGGATCAACAGGTCGCATGGCCTCTAAGCCTTGCCTAGCCTGGTCCTTTTTTGACATAAAAAAAGATCGCCCAAATTATGTGATCTGTAACATTTGGCATGGTTATCTTAGTAGAGGTCAAAACCTCAGCAGTTTGACAACTTCTTCCATGAATCGTCACATGAATAAATATCATATGGCCTGGTGGGAAGCTCACCGTGCTGCAATGCGGCCTAGCGGAGCCAACCATCCACCGCCTGCCCCTTCCAGGGCATCCGCGCGCTCGTCATCTTCTAGGACTGTGGGGACAGCTGTCACACCTGTTTTTCCACCCACAACTTCCACCACTGTAACCGCAACAGGCAGTTTGCTTGGTAGGTCGTCAGTTGTTTTGGAAGGGGAAACAAGTGAGTGTGTACAGATCTCAGACATCGATAGCACCAACTTTGGATGAAGGCAACATCATGTCTCCGCCTGCACTTTCCTCACAAAGCTGCATTTTTCCAGGGACACCCTACTCAACACCGTCTACAGACAGCAGCCAGATCTCTGTCCCTCAGATGTGGTCAAATAAAAGGCCACTTCCTGCGACCCATGACAAAGCGAAGAGGTTGACTCTATCCCTCTGTAAGCTGTTGGCTACAGAAATGCTGCCTTTCCGCCTAGTGGACACACAGGATTTTAGAGACCTTATGTCTGTCGCTGTGCCCCAGTACCAGATGCCTAGTCGCCACTACTTCTCTAAGAAAGGTGTGCCCGCGCTACACCAGCATGTCGCACACAACATCACCGCTTCCTTGAAAAACTCTGTGTGTGAACGGGTGCATTTCACCACCGATACTTGGACCAGTAAGCATGGACAGGGACGTTACATGTCGCTGACTGGCCACTGGGTAACTATGGTGATAGATGGTGAAGGGTCTGCTGCGCAAGTCTTGCCGTCCCCACGACTTGTGTGTCAATCCTCTGTCTGTCCAAGTTCCGCCACTGCTTCTGCATCCTCCACCTCATCTGGGTCCTCCACCTCCGCCCCAAGCCTGCCTGGTCAGGCCACCAGCGTTCTCACTGCGCAGAAGGAATCACGCACCCCTCATTACTATGCTGGCAGCAGAGCGCAACGGCATCAGGCGGTCTTTAGCTTGACATGTCTTGGAAATAGGAGTCACACAGCGACTGAGTTGTGGGCAGCTCTGGAGACTGATTTTGATAAATGCTTGTCTCCACTCAACCTGCAGCCTGGTAAGGCCGTGTGCGACAATGCTGCAAACCTGGGTGCGGCCCTTCGCCTGGGCAAGGTGACACACGTGCCTTGTATGGCTCACGTGTTGAACCTTGTTGTCCAGCAATTTTTAACACACTATCCCGGCCTAGATGGCCTTCTGACCAGGGCACGGAAACTGTCTGCAGTGCTCACTTCCGCCGTTCAAGCGCCGCAGCTGAGCGACTTGCATCGCTCCAGAAGTCTTTCGGCCTGCCGGTTCATCACCTGAAATGCGATGTGGCGACACGCTGGAATTCAACTCTCCACATGTTACAGCGACTGTGGCAGCACCGGCGAGCCCTGGTGCAATACGTCATGATGTATAGCCTGGGCCAACGAGATGCAGAAGTGGGGCAGATCACCCTGATGGAGTGATCTCAGATCAAGGACCTATGCACCCTTCTGCACAGTTTCGACATGGCGACGAATATGTTTAGCGCTGACAATGCCATTATCAGCATGACGATTACAGTCATTTACATGCTGGAGCACACGCTAAACACTATTCGGAGTCAGGGGGTGGGACAACAGGAAGGGGAGGAACTACAGGAGGATTCATATGCGCAAGACACAACAACATCACCAAGGTCCAGACGTTCATCATCACCAACGCGGCAGGCATGGGACCATGGGGGACAGGGATCAACAAGTGCGCATGGTAGCAGGCGAGATGTTGAGGAAGGTGCAGGAGGACATGAAGATATGGAGGACGAACTGTCCATGGACATGGAAGACTCAGCAGATGAGGGGGACCTTGGTCAAATTTCAGTTGAAAGAGGTTGGGGGGAGATGTCAGAGGAAGAAAGAACGGTTAGCACCTCTATGCCACAAACACAGCGTGGACTTGGTCCGCATGGCTGCGCAAGACACATGAGTGCCTTCTTGTTGCACTACCTCCAACATGACCCTCGTATTGTCAAAATTAGAAGTGATGATGACTACTGGCTTGCCACACTATTAGATCCCCGGTACAAGTCCAAATTTTGTGACATAATTCCACCCATAGAAAGGGACGCACGTATGCAGGAGTATCAGCAGAAGCTGTTACTCGATCTTAGCTCGGCTTTTCCACCAAACAACCATGCAGGTGAAGGGAGTGATTCTCCCAGTTGTAACTTGACAAACATGGGACGGCCTCATCATCTTCAACAGTCTACCCGTACCAGTAGGACCGTATCTGGTGCTGGTAACAGCAATTTTATGGAATCTTTTCATAATTTTTTTAGACCCTCCTTTGCAAGGCCACCAGAGACAACAAGTCTGACACATAGTCAACGGATGGAGAGGATGATACAGGAGTATCTCCAAATGAACATCGATGCCATGAATTTGCAAATGGAGCCTTGCTCCTTTTGTGCTTCAAATCTAGAAAAATGTCAAGAGCTCTCCAGTTACGCCTTGAAGATTTTGTCGTGTCCAGCTGCCAGCGTTGTCTCTGAACGTGTCTTCAGTGCTGCTGGGTGTGTGCTGACAGATAAGCGCACGCGTCTGTCCAGTGACAATGTGGACAGACTGACGTTCATCAAAATGAACAAGTCATGGATCCAGAAGGAATTTACTACCCCTGTGTCATTCTGGGGAGAGTAAATGCTTGTGGATTTGGAATGTGCTTGATGCAAATCAAAACATCCTGTTTGCAACTAGGGCACAAGTGCTGCCACTGATGGGGTGTCTGTGTGCCCAATTTTTGGAAAAAAGGTAGACTCCGCTTGGAGTAACCCTTGCTTGCTGTGTTTTTTAAAAATGATACAAGATGAACAGATCTGAAGGCAACATGAAGGCAACATCATGTCTCCGCCTGCACTTTTCTCACAAACCTGCATTTTTCCAGGGACACCCTACTCAACACCGTCTACAGACAGCAGCCAGATCTCTGTCCCTCAGATGTGGTCAAATAAAAGGCCACTTCCTGCGACCCATGACAAAGCTAAGTGGTTGACTCTATCCCTCTGTAAGCTGTTGGCTACCGAAATGCTGCCTTTACGCGTAGTGGACACACAGGATTTTACAGACCTTATGTCTGTCGCTGTGCCCCAGTACCAGATGCCCAATCACCACTGCTTCTCCAAGAAAAGCATGCCCGCGCTACACCAGCATGTCGCACACAACATCACCACTTCCTTGAGAAAATCTGTGTGCGACAGGGTGCATTTCAACACAGATACTTGGACCAGTAAGCATAGACAGGGTCATTACATGTCACTGACTGGGCACTGGCAAACTATGGTGAGAGATGGAGAAGGGTCTGCTGTACAAGTCTTGCCGTCCCCACGAGTTGTTTCAATCCTTGTTCTGTATGTAGAAGTTAATACACTGCTTCTGCCTCTTCAACCTCGTGTGGGTCCTCCACCTTGGCGCAAACCCTGTGTGGTCAGGCCACCCTTCCTTGCAACTGCGCACAAGGACTACCACACACCTCCTTACTATGCTGGCAGCAGAGCTCAATGCCATCAGGCGGTCAAAGTTTTACTTTGAAATGTATGGGAAATGTGAGTCACACCGCTATTACAGAGAATAGTAGTCAGGCAGGGTCAAAACATTAATTGAGGAACAGGAACAGAATGGGACGGCCAGGACTTAATCAGAAAACAAGCAGAGGTGAAATGCGTATCGGCCAACAAGGTACATAAACAGCAAGCAGGAGAAGTAGTCAGGTAACAAGCACACAAAATCATAAAACTGAACTGGGGGTAAAATTAACCAGAGGTTCATAGCTATGTCTGGCAGTGGTCTGCAGACAGGATGGGCATAAAAAAGGGTGTGGTGTCTTCCCATTGGTTGTAGCTGAATGATGGTATTTCATCTGTGAGATACCCACCAGCTACATTCAGCCAGAGATTCTGCATCTGTCAAGGTAATGCAGCACAGTGGGTGAGCATAACCTGCGTCCACCTGCGCCGCTGGCATCGACTACTCTCCCATCATCAGCACTATTCATGAAAGGAACACGTTGTCACCTGGCGACCGGAGTACAAATTGACGGAGCGGACTCCGTTGGTGACTTAACAGCCGTGTGCGGCAATGATGCAAACCTGGCTGCGGGCCATCCTCAGGGCAATGTGACACACGTGCCTTTTATGGCTCACGTGTTGAACCGAATTCTCCAGCAATTTTTAAAACACCATCACGGCCTACATGGCCTTGTGCAGCGGGCACGCTCGCTATGTGCTCACTTCCATCGTGCGCACACAGCAGCTCAACAACTTTCATCACTCCGGAAGTCTTAGGGTCTGGCAGTTAAACGCCGGAAATGCGATGTTCCGACACGCAGGAATTGGAATCTGCACATGTTGCAGCGTGTGTGGCAGCACCGCAGAGCCCTGCTGAAATACGGTATGACATATAGCCTGGGATAACTTGATCAAGAGGTGGTGCAGATCACGCTGCTGGAGTGGTGTCAGATCAAGGACCTATGCACCCTGCTACACAGTTTTGAAATGTCGACGAAGATGTTTAGCACTGGCAATGTCATTCTCAGCGTGACAATTCTGGTCATCTACATGATGGAGCACACTGTAATTATTATTCGGAGTCAGGTGTTGGGACAAGAGGAAGGGGAGTAAGTACAGGAGGAGTCATATGCGGAAGGGATAACAAGATCTACGAGGTCCAGATGGTCAGCGGCACCTATGCGGCAGTCATGGTGAGGGAGAGGGATTAACAAGGGCGCATAGTATCACCAAAAAGTGTTGATGAAAGTGCAGGAGCCCATGAAGAAATGGAGGACGAACTGGCAATGGGCATGGAAGACTCAGCAGATGAGTGAGAGCTTGCTCACATTTCGGTTGTGCGAGGTTGTGGGTAGAGGGCAGAGGAAGGATGCACGATTCTCACCTCTCTGCCACCAACACACCAAGGACTTGGTCCTCCTGGATGCACAAGACACATGAGCGCCTTCTTGCTGCACTACCTACATGACCCTCAGATTGTATGAATTTGAAGTAATCCTGAATACTGGGTTGCCACACTGTTAGATCCCCGGTACAAGACAAAATTTGGCGAACTAATTCCTGCCATAGAAATAGACGCACGTATACAGGAGTATCTGCAGAATGTGGTACGCAATCTTAGATCTACTTTTCCACTAAACACCAGTGCTGCACAGAGTGAATCTCAACGCTTTGTCATGGATAGGAGGAAATGGTCTTTTACTTGTCCACATCGGAGGGACCGAGGGATGGCTGCTGTGCTGAGATGGCGTTGAGTACGGTGTCCATGCACAGTTGCACTTTTGGTCATATCCCAAAATGAGTTGAAAAAGGACAGATGCTGTTGGAAAGGGGAACAGGTGTGTTGGAAAGGGGAAAAAAGTTTTGGTCCGTGGATTTGGTGGTTAAGCAACTGTAACATTTGCTGAAGAAACAACATCTGTTACAGTGGGACTGGCAGATTTGGATAAAGTGGTATATAATCTGTGACCGCTATATAACGAAAATTAATAAGAAAATAAAGAGAAAGGTATATATCCCCATCAGCTGTCAGTGTCCACCGTGCTCCCAGTTGGAAAAGGAGAGGTTGGCAACTTGAAGGTTTGGTGGAGGATACAGAGCTGTGTGGCTATGAAACAAATAGTAGCCTGAACCGAGTTAGACGCCATTCGGATCTGGAGACTGTGAGCCCTGTTAGCGTCACAGGGTCTACATGCCCACCCAGCCCAGGAACTCCCTGTTAACAACACAGGGGCCATTGAGTACGCTGACCGTGTGCGTAGGGGCCACACCTGTGGACAGCAGGCGCATCAGCAGCAGCAGGCCTGTTAATGCCACTGGGCTGCACAAGCAGGACTGTTAGGACAGGAGCTGGTCTTAACCGTTCTGCGTTACCAACTGTGGTGGTGGCCTGCATCCACCACCCTATCCCTGCCTACCCCTGGCCTAAAGCCGCAATGGGTTCAACACATGGAGGTGTGCTTTTTCGGAGCATAATAGAAGACTGCGCACCTCCTTGTTGGCTCCAGCCCCTTTTATAACCTGGGTCCGCCCCAAACCAGGGTGAACCACAATGCACCTCCTGGAGACAAAAGTAGAGTGACACGTCATGAGTGGCATAACTAGCGTCCTATTTGGAACCGCAACTTCAATGATGACCTCATGGCTGCCATGACCCAAACACCTCACCAGTCATCGTCTGACCATCAATAATGCGGTGACAAGTCATAGGTGTGGGCCTCTGCAAGCCATTTGGGAGGACACCTGATGCCCTGTGGTCTATATGGGACCCCCACATCAGGGCCAGGGCCAAAGAGTTCATTACCGGACCTAGTCTCTGATGCAGGAAGTGCCTGAGCATGCTCAGTAGCATGAAATACAGTCTCTGAAAAAAGACTATCAGCTTTAGCATGGTGTCTAGGCACAAAACAGGACTTAGACCCGGCACGGAATGCAAGCACCTGTGCAAAGAGGCTTTTCACACTTAGTGTGGGAGCATGCGCTGTATCCCGAAAATAAGACTTAGCATCAGGAATAACACAGTCAGGCTGAGCATACTGACTACGCGAAACACTGTAATTATGCTGCAGCTGGGGTACATCGGCACACGCATGCGCACTAGCTGCCTCTCCACACTTAGACGTGGAGGGGAAATTTGTCTTGGAGATGCTGTCTATGAACAGAAGGAAAAGCTAAAGGAAGCCTGACTTTCTATCCCTCCGAATTATGAAATGCAGCAATGAATTCCATGAGTTTGCTATAACATTAGCGTAGCAAAATGTGCATGAGGGTGTGATGTAGAGGTGCTAGAAATAGCTTGTCACCAGTGGGGCACTAATGGAATACAACAGCCAGTTCTATGATGCCACTAAATGGCAGTATTTTGTGCTATCATTATAGCTTATTAAAAACAGAGCAGGAGGTTGTCATGCAGAGGTGCTGCACATAGATTTGCAGTAGTGTGAATAGACAAAAGTACAATAGTCACGTTTAGGATGCCAATAGGTAAACTGAGTGTTTGCTTGTATAATGGCTGAGTTTAAAAAAGTTTGAGTGTGCAATGCAGGCAGACGTGCTGCAAATATGTTTACAATAGTGTGAATAGACAAAAGTACAATAGCCACGTTTAGGATGCCACTAGGTACACTGAGTGTTTGCTAGTATAATGGCTGAGTTTAAAAAAGTTTGAGTGTGCAATGCAGGCAGACATGCTGCAAATATCGTTACAATAGTGTGAATAGACAAAAGTACAATAGCCACGTTTAGGATGCCACTAGGTACACTGAGTGTTTGCTAGTATAATGGCTGAGTTTAAAAAAGTTTGAGTGTGCAATGCAGGCAGACATGCTGCAAATATGTTTACAATAGTGTGAATAGACAAAAGTACAATAGCCACGTTTAGGATGCCACTAGGTACACTGAGTGTTTGCTAGTATAATGGCTGAGTTTAAAAAAGTTTGAGTGTGCAATGCAGGCAGACGTGCTGCAAATATGTTTACCATAGTGTGAATAGACAAAAGTACAATAGCCACGTTTAGGATGCCACTAGGTACACTGAGTGTTTGCTAGTATAATGGCTGAGTTTAAAAAAGTTTGAGTGTGCAATGCAGGCAGACATGCTTCAAATATGTTTACAATAGTGTGAATAGACAAAAGTACAATAGCCACGTTTAGGATGCCACTAGGTACACTGAGTGTTTGCTAGTATAATGGCTGAGTTTAAAAAAGTTTGAGTGTGCAATGCAGGCAGACATGCTTCAAATATCGTTACAATAGTGTGAATAGACAAAAGTACAATAGCCACGTTTAGGATGCCACTAGGTACACTGAGTGTTTGCTAGTATAATGGCTGAGTTTAAAAAAGTTTGAGTGTGCAATGCAGGCAGACATGCTGCAAATATGTTTACAATAGTGTGAATAGACAAAAGTACAATAGCCACGTTTAGGATGCCACTAGGTACACTGAGTGTTTGCTAGTATAATGGCTGAGTTTAAAAAAGTTTGAGTGTGCAATGCAGGCAGACATGCTTCAAATATCGTTACAATAGTGTGAATAGACAAAAGTACAATAGCCATGTTTAGGATGCCACTAGGTACACTGAGTGTTTGCTAGTATAATGGCTGAGTTTAAAAAAGTTTGAGTGTGCAATGCAGGCAGACATGCTGCAAATATGTTTACAATAGTGTGAATAGACAAAAGTACAATAGCCACGTTTAGGATGCCACTAGGTACACTGAGTGTTTGCTAGTATAATGGCTGAGTTTAAAAAAGTTTGAGTGTGCAATGCAGGCAGACATGCTGCAAATATGTTTACAATAGTGTGAATAGACAAAAGTACAATAGCCACGTTTAGGATGCCAATAGGTACACTGAGTGTTTGCTAGTATAATGGCTGAGTTTAAAAAAGTTTGAGTGTGCAATGCAGGCAGACATGCTTCAAATATCGTTACAATAGTGTGAATAGACAAAAGTACAATAGCCACGTTTAGGATGCCACTAGGTACACTGAGTGTTTGCTAGTATAATGGCTGAGTTTAAAAAAGTTTGAGTGTGCAATGCAGGCAGACATGCTGCAAATATGTTTACAATAGTGTGAATAGACAAAAGTACAATAGCCACGTTTAGGATGCCACTAGGTACACTGAGTGTTTGCTAGTATAATGGCTGAGTTTAAAAAAGTTTGAGTGTGCAATGCAGGCAGACATGCTTCAAATATCGTTACAATAGTGTGAATAGACAAAAGTACAATAGCCACGTTTAGGATGCCACTAGGTACACTGAGTGTTTGCTAGTATAATGGCTGAGTTTAAAAAAGTTTGAGTGTGCAATGCAGGCAGACATGCTGCAAATATGTTTACAATAGTGTGAATAGACAAAAGTACAATAGCCACGTTTAGGATGCCACTAGGTACACTGAGTGTTTGCTAGTATAATGGCTGAGTTTAAAAAAGTTTGAGTGTGCAATGCAGGCAGACATGCTGCAAATATCGTTACAATAGTGTGAATAGACAAAAGTACAATAGCCACGTTTAGGATGCCACTAGGTACACTGAGTGTTTGCTAGTATAATGGCTGAGTTTAAAAAAGTTTGAGTGTGCAATGCAGGCAGACATGCTGCAAATATCATTACAATAGTGTGAATAGACAAAAGTACAATAGCCACGTTTAGGATGCCACTAGGTACACTGAGTGTTTGCTAGTATAATGGCTGAGTTTAAAAAAGTTTGAGTGTGCAATGCAGGCAGACATGCTGCAAATATGTTTACAATAGTGTGAATAGACAAAAGTACAATAGCCACGTTTAGGATGCCACTAGGTACACTGAGTGTTTGCTAGTATAATGGCTGAGTTTAAAAAAGTTTGAGTGTGCAATGCAGGCAGACATGCTGCAAATATCGTTACAATAGTGTGAATAGACAAAAGTACAATAGCCACGTTTAGGATGCCACTAGGTACACTGAGTTTTTGCTAGTATAATGGCTGAGTTTAAAAAAGTTTGAGTGTGCAATGCAGGCAGACATGCTGCAAATATGTTTACAATAGTGTGAATAGACAAAAGTACAATAGCCACGTTTAGGATGCCACTAGGTACACTGAGTGTTTGCTAGTATAATGGCTGAGTTTAAAAAAGTTTGAGTGTGCAATGCAGGCAGACATGCTGCAAATATCGTTACAATAGTGTGAATAGACAAAAGTACAATAGCCACGTTTAGGATGCCACTAGGTACACTGAGTGTTTGCTAGTATAATGGCTGAGTTTAAAAAAGTTTGAGTGTGCAATGCAGGCAGACATGCTTCAAATATCGTTACAATAGTGTGAATAGACAAAAGTACAATAGCCACGTTTAGGATGCCACTAGGTACACTGAGTGTTTGCTAGTATAATGGCTGAGTTTAAAAAAGTTTGAGTGTGCAATGCAGGCAGACATGCTTCAAATATGTTTACAATAGTGTGAATAGACAAAAGTACAATAGCCACGTTTAGGATGCCACTAGGTACACTGAGTGTTTGCTAGTATAATGGCTGAGTTTAAAAAAGTTTGAGTGTGCAATGCAGGCAGACATGCTGCAAATATGTTTACAATAGTGTGAATAGACAAAAGTACAATAGCCACGTTTAGGATGCCAATAGGTACACTGAGTGTTTGCTAGTATAATGGCTGAGTTTAAAAAAGTTTGAGTGTGCAATGCAGGCAGACATGCTTCAAATATCGTTACAATAGTGTGAATAGACAAAAGTACAATAGCCACGTTTAGGATGCCACTAGGTACACTGAGTGTTTGCTAGTATAATGGCTGAGTTTAAAAAAGTTTGAGTGTGCAATGCAGGCAGACATGCTTCAAATATGTTTACAATAGTGTGAATAGACAAAAGTACAATAGCCACGTTTAGGATGCCACTAGGTACACTGAGTGTTTGCTAGTATAATGGCTGAGTTTAAAAAAGTTTGAGTGTGCAATGCAGGCAGACATGCTGCAAATATGTTTACAATAGTGTGAATAGACAAAAGTACAATAGCCACGTTTAGGATGCCAATAGGTACACTGAGTGTTTGCTAGTATAATGGCTGAGTTTAAAAAAGTTTGAGTGTGCAATGCAGGCAGACATGCTGCAAATATGTTTACAATAGTGTGAATAGACAAAAGTACAATAGCCACGTTTAGGATGCCACTAGGTACACTGAGTGTTTGCTAGTATAATGGCTGAGTTTAAAAAAGTTTGAGTGTGCAATGCAGGCAGACATGCTGCAAATATCGTTACAATAGTGTGAATAGACAAAAGTACAATAGCCACGTTTAGGATGCCACTAGGTACACTGAGTGTTTGCTAGTATAATGGCTGAGTTTAAAAAAGTTTGAGTGTGCAATGCAGGCAGACATGCTTCAAATATCGTTACAATAGTGTGAATAGACAAAAGTACAATAGCCACGTTTAGGATGCCACTAGGTACACTGAGTGTTTGCTAGTATAATGGCTGAGTTTAAAAAAGTTTGAGTGTGCAATGCAGGCAGACATGCTTCAAATATGTTTACAATAGTGTGAATAGACAAAAGTACAATAGCCACGTTTAGGATGCCACTAGGTACACTGAGTGTTTGCTAGTATAATGGCTGAGTTTAAAAAAGTTTGAGTGTGCAATGCAGGCAGACATGCTGCAAATATGTTTACAATAGTGTGAATAGACAAAAGTACAATAGCCACGTTTAGGATGCCAATAGGTACACTGAGTGTTTGCTAGTATAATGGCTGAGTTTAAAAAAGTTTGAGTGTGCAATGCAGGCAGACATGCTGCAAATATGTTTACAATAGTGTGAATAGACAAAAGTACAATAGCCACGTTTAGGATGCCACTAGGTACACTGAGTGTTTGCTAGTATAATGGCTGAGTTTAAAAAAGTTTGAGTGTGCAATGCAGGCAGACATGCTGCAAATATCGTTACAATAGTGTGAATAGACAAAAGTACAATAGCCACGTTTAGGATGCCACTAGGTACACTGAGTGTTTGCTAGTATAATGGCTGAGTTTAAAAAAGTTTGAGTGTGCAATGCAGGCAGACATGCTGCAAATATCGTTACAATAGTGTGAATAGACAAAAGTACAATAGCCACGTTTAGGATGCCACTAGGTACACTGAGTGTTTGCTAGTATATTGGCTGAGTTTAAAAAAGTTTGAGTGTGCAATGCAGGCAGACATGCTTCAAATATGTTTACAATAGTGTGAATAGACAAAAGTACAATAGCCACGTTTAGGATGCCACTAGGTACACTGAGTGTTTGCTAGTATAATGGCTGAGTTTAAAAAAGTTTGAGTGTGCAATGCAGGCAGACATGCTTCAAATATGTTTACAATAGTGTGAATAGACAAAAGTACAATAGCCACGTTTAGGATGCCACTAGGTACACTGAGTGTTTGCTAGTATAATGGCTGAGTTTAAAAAAGTTTGAGTGTGCAATGCAGGCAGACATGCTGCAAATATGTTTACAATAGTGTGAATAGACAAAAGTTCAATAGCCACGTTTAGGATGCCAATAGGTACACTGAGTGTTTGCTAGTATAATGGCTGAGTTTAAAAAAGTTTGAGTGTGCAATGCAGCCAGACATGCTGCAAATATGTTTACAATAGTGTGAATAGACAAAAGTACAATAGCCACGTTTAGGATGCCACTAGGTACACTGAGTGTTTGCTAGTATAATGGCTGAGTTTAAAAAAGTTTGAGTGTGCAATGCAGGCAGACATGCTGCAAATATCGTTACAATAGTGTGAATAGACAAAAGTACAATAGCCACGTTTAGGATGCCACTAGGTACACTGAGTGTTTGCTAGTATAATGGCTGAGTTTAAAAAAGTTGGAGTGTGCAATGCAGGCAGACGTGCTCTGCAAATGTCTTTGCACTAGTGGGACTATAGCAAAGTCCAATAGCCACGTATAGGATGCCACTAGGTACACTGAGTGTTTGCTAGTAAAATTGCTTAGTTTAAAAAAGTTGGAGTGTGCAATGCAGGCAGACGTGCTCTGCAAATGTCTTTGCACTAGTGGGACTATAGCAAAGTCCAATAGCCACGTTTAGGATGCCACTAGGTACACTGAGTGTTTGCTAGTAAAATTGCTTAGTTTAAAAAAGTTGGAGTGTGCAATGCAGGCAGACGTGCTCTGCAAATGTCTTTGCACTAGTGGGACTATAGCAAAGTCCAATAGCCACATTTAGGATGCCACTAGGTACACTGAGTGTTTGCTAGTAAAATTGCTTAGTTTAAAAACAGTTGGAGTGTGCAATGCAGGCAGACGCGCTCTGCAAATGTCTTTGCACTAGTGGGACTATAGCAAAGTCCAATAGCCACGTATAGGATGCCACTAGGTACACTGAGTGTTTGCTAGTAAAATTGCTTAGTTTAAAAACAGTTGGAGTGTGCAATGCAGGCAGACGTGCTCTGCAAATGTTTTTGCACTAGTGGGACTATAGCAAAGTCCAATAGCCACGTATAGGATGCCACTAAGTACACTGAGTGTTTGCTAGTATAATGGCTTAGTTTAAAAAAGTTGGAGTGTACAATGCAGGCAGACGTGCTCTGCAAATGTCTTTGCACTAGTGGGACTATAGCAAAGTCCAATAGCCACGTATAGGATGCCACTAGGTACACTGAGTGTTTGCTAGTAAAATTGCTTAGTTTAAAAAAGTTGGAGTGTGCAATGCAGGCAGACGTGCTCTGCAAATGTCTTTGCACTAGTGGGACTATAGCAAAGTCCAATAGCCACGTATAGGATGCCACTAGGTACACTGAGTGTTTGCTAGTAAAATTGCTTAGTTTAAAAAAGTTGGAGTGTGCAATGCAGGCAGACGTGCTCTGCAAATATCTTTGCACTAGTGGGACTATAGCAAAGTCCAATAGCCACGTTTAGGATGCCACTAGGTACACTGAGTGTTTGCTAGTATAATGGCTTAGTTATAATGAGTTGGAGTGTGCAGAGGACAAGAGGGTACAGTGGCAGGATTGTGGTGCTCTGGGTAGAGGAATGGAAGCCTGCCTTTCTATTCCTTCCTAATGGTGAAATGCAGGGAGGAAATCCCTGACCTTGGCTACACAGACGCTGTTGCTGTTTGCAGGACCTGTCACTTATGGCTCTCTGACCCTGCCGGTTTGAGCCCTTAAAAGGACTGCTATAAAGTGCTCTCCCTAAGCTGTCTAACGCTGTGTATGCAGCGCATACAGCTGTATCGGCGATAGGACTCAGGAGGAGGACGGAGCTGCGACAGTGATGTCTGACACCAAAGACGCAGAAGGCAGATAATGGCGTCCTGGAAGAAAATGTCCGTTTTTATAATGCAGGGACATGTGACATGGACATCCTATCACACATGCCGTTGCTTCTCTGGCTCAAAGTCCACTTAGCTGTGTGTGTGTCTGGGATTGGCTGACATGCTGGCCCGCCCCACAAGACGCGCGCGCTTAGGGAAGGAAGACAAGAAAAAAAAAAAAAATGGCGATCGCCATTATAGAAACAGCAGTGATCTGAAGGCGCTGTTCACGCACACTATACACTTAAATGTCATAATAGTGTGATTCACAGAGTGACTTACACTATTACAGCAGAAACCAAGCTATGATTTAGCTGTTTTTTTGCTGCTAGAACCGTTCTCGAACGTTTCTAGAACTATCGAGCTTTTGCAAAAAGCTCGAGTTCTAGTTTGATCTAGAACAGGCCCCAAAATCACTCGAGCCTAGAACTGGAGAACCACGAACCACGAACCGCGCTCAACTCTACAACAGAGGTCTGTTCCAAAGATTCCCAGACTCAAGAGAAGGAAAGTATCTGCACCGATGCCGAAAATATTTGTCAGTTAGATCATGGCCCGGACAACATAAGGTCCGAGCAGGGTCCTGACCATGGTTAACTGACATTAACCCTCGGGGGTGGAGGTGAGGTTGAAACTCAAACCTGATGCGCACGCATTATACTGTCCTGTGATGTTATATCAGGAAGAGGAGGAGTGGGAGAACATAGATCATGATGATGAAGTTTCTGAAACCCACTTGGTGTGAACCCAGAGGCACACAGCTGAGTAGCTCAGCAGATGAGGAGGAGGAAGACGAGAATATTACATTGGCGATTCCTGCACAAACTCAAAGTGATGCAACCATGAGAAGCACTGCATCCTCAGCCACAACTTTGACTGTGGCCAGCAGCAGTCGTGGATCTGCAGTTCAAAGGAAGGTTTGCCTGGACCTTTTTTGAGACCGCAAAGGATGACCCAACTTTCATTATCTGCCAACGTTGTATACAATGACTCAGTGGAGGCACAAATTCAAATAATTTGGCTACTACATTCATGAACCGGCACATGCACAACCAACATGCCTTACTGTTGGAATCTTACTGCTTTAAAATGTGAACTACTAGGCCTACCCAACCACCAGCCACCAAATGAACCGTATCTGCTGCTTCTTCCTCCTCCTGTGTCACTGTCAAAATTTTTCTAACACAGGTCTCTAACTGCAGAACCTCTACTTGTTTACCCGCTACAGTTGGGGTGAGTGAGAGCCTTTTAGCTGTTGGAAATTACTGTGCCTGGTGTTTTTGACCCATGTGAGACATCGAGCGCACCACATGTTTCTCAATCCAGCATTACATCTTGGCCTACACCTCCCTTACAGTCCACTGCATGGTTGTGTACACCTTACTCCATTCTCAGCACACCAACCAGCCCTTGGTCCTGCAGTTTTAGTCATGTAAAAGATCATTTCCTCCCACACATACAAAAGCGAAGTGCTTGAACTTCATCATATCTAACCAGTTGGTCACAGAAATTCAGCCTTTCCGCCTGGTGCATACAGATGGTTTTTGAAACCTCATGTGGAGACTGCAAGTAGGGTCTCCAAATTGCCTTTTGTCTGTAGTGCCATGGTTCTGGGAGCAAGAGGCCTAGGCCTATCACTCATGCATCTCTTGATTTTTAAAATTAAAATGCCAGGACACATCCTGTGTGTTACATGGACCATATCTCCCTGCTGTGCAAACACATTATGGGGAAATGGGGGATGGGGAATTGATGCCACTGTCCTGCTGTCTACCTGAAAGGTTTTTAAATCTCAAGACTCCAAGATGGGTCTCCAAGTTGTGTCTTGTCTGTAGTGCCAGGGTTATGAGAGCAAGAGGCCTACACCTGTCTGTCATCTTGCTCTCTCTGGTGAAGATAGAAATGCTGGTTCAGGCCTTGTTACAGGGCCAGTCTCACGCATATATGCTAGAGCATTGGCCTATTTGTAGTCTATGCTAAATGTTACCACTTTTCCTGTTGTCTGACCTTATTTTTTGGAAATGTGGAAACTCCAAGTCAGGTCTCCAAATTGTCTTTTGTCTGTAGCGCCAGGGTTCTGGGAGCAAGAGGCCTACGCCTGTCACTCATGCATGCCTTGATTTTTAAAATGAAAATGCCAGACCACATCCTGTGTATAAGTCAGTGCAATCAGGCAGTGCTTAAATTAATATGCATTGAAGAACGCAGTTCCACAGTTGTGGACCACTATCCAGGCCCAGTTTGATCAATGTCTGTCTCCACTGAACCTGGGGCCAGGGAAGGCTGTGTGCGATAATAGTGCAAACCTGTTGATGACACAATGCCTGGGCGACATTACATGTGCATTACATGGCTCACATGCTCAACCTGGTTGTACAGAAACCTCTAGAGCACTATTCTGGCTTGGATGTGCTGCTACCGAAGGGATGGTCACTGTGTGCTCACTTTTTAAAATGAAAATGCCAGGCCACATCACATCCTATGTGTTGCATGGACTATACCTCCCTGTTGTGCAAACACACTATGGGGAAATGTGGTGGGAATTGATGCCACTGTCCTGCTGTCTGCTTGAAAAGTTTCATGACTCAAAGGTGTGGTAGCACAAGCCCTACCTGTCTCTCATCCACCGCTATATTTCTTATGGTAATAGTCTAGGAAGCTAATGGCTATGCCAAGACAGTTGGGCTACACTGTAAAATGTATTTTTGCTGTTTTGGAAGCTTTTCAACCCCTCTAAAGGAGTTTACTCTGCCTTAGGTTTGGCCTTCCATTGAATCCAATGACAAACAGTTCGGCAAACATAGTGTTGTGAAGCATGGACAAAGGAACATCAAGATTTCTGGAGATGGACTTGTAACCTTGAGTGTTATGATTCAGTAACCGAGGAGGATCAAAAAGGGGCTAGGAAACCCAGAGAATCACCTGAGTGGTTGGAAACTCAGTTGACTGTAGACCTGTAACTGACAACACAACTAGGAGTAGCCGTGGGACGTGGCTACGATGACCTGGTCGCCTCGACACAGCCGGAGAACTAATTATTCCTACAGGGAAAAATACAGGAAAGGCTAATCAGCCAGAAAGCTACTTATTCCTAAAAAGAGAAAAACAAGGAAAGCTAATCTGCCTTGGTGCAGTCCCCCAAAGATATAGATTGCCCCCAAACATGTAAAGTCGGGGAGAAAGTATGAAAATAGTACACAGGTAGAGAGCAGATTCAGCAAAGATGAGGCCCAAACTATCTATAAAGGAAAGGACAGAAAAGAGCACCGTCTGCAGCCGCACAATACCCTAAAAAAAACAACACACCTGATATAAAAAAAGCTGAGACCACATTGCCTCTCCCCTACTATATCAGTACTCTGGTGTTATTGGAATCCAAGCAAAACACTAATATAGAGGAAGGACTGACATTAATACCAAGCATGACAAAACAAAAATACATTGTAGAATATGGAGTAAGGTACACAGACATTCCCAGCAGGGAATGATCTAACTCCACCCAGAACTCCACACAAGCAAAACCAGGAGACAAGCCTTAGTACCACAAAAATAAAACAACAAGAAAATGGAAACAAACCAGCAAAAGGTACAAAGACAAAACTTATCTGCAAGGAGTTGAATTAGAAACAGAAGATAGGGCAGGCTCCAGAATGTCCACACTCCACAGGAGACAACATTGATCACCAGCCCAGACCAAGAGAACACTACTCAGTTATATAGGCCCAGTCTGAGCAGCCTGATTTCCAATCATCATCAGCTGTCTGGCTTCTATTAAGCAGATCAACTCTACTACCAGCACTGGCCACAAGAGGGAGCCCCAATCCGGAATCCAGTCCAAATTTGTTCACAACAGTACCCCCCCCTTGAGGAGGGGTCACCGAACCCTCACCAGAGCCCCCGGGTTTGTCAGGATGGGCCCGATCAAAAGCACGGACCAATCGATCAGCATAACCTTCCCACTTGACCAGGTACTGGAGCTTCCATCTAGTAAGACGGGAATCCAAAATCTTCTCCACTACATATTCCAGATCCCCTTTGACCAACACAGGATCAGGAGGCGCAGCCATGGGCACTACCGGTTCAACATACTTTTTCAACAAAGTCTTATGTGTAATGTTTGGTGCAAAGGAGGATCCATGGGGCCGTGCACCGGACTCCCCCGGGGAGACTACCAGGAGCGAATCCCTACACAGGGGCTGTCTGGCGGCACCCCAGAGGGCCTAGATGCACAGCAGCCGGGACACAACAGGAATACGGGTTAGAATCCTTAAGATGTCCGTGCAGGATAGGCAGGCTGGTCCAAGGGTAGATGTAGGCTAAAGGAAATCAGGACGGATGAGCGGAACCAGTTACAGGTGCCGACTGGTGGTAACAGATGGAGTCCGGGATCAGCGAGGGTGCAGATTGATGATTCCGGGTGAACTCCAGAATCGGTGACGGGTACCGGCTGATGGAAGGTGATGGGATCCATAGCAGATCATCTCCAGGGAATCTTCTAGAAGACCGGTGGGCTGGACACACACAGGCTGGCAGTCGGGATCTGTGGGCAGAGACAGGGTTAACCTGGACATGTGACACAGAGGGACCTGAACACCTATCATAGGAGACAAGGCTACTAGTACACGTTGAACAGGCGCTGCCCACATGGAAAAGGAAGTCTTATATACCCTGTACCTGTTATCAGCCATATCCTGTTTCAGAGACGCTGGCCCTTTAAGAGAAGGTGAGGAAGCGCGCCCATGCCCTAGTGCGCATGTGCGAGGTCTGGGAGCCGGAGATCAGTGCAGGAGGAGGAGACGCAGGAGAGCTAGAGGCAGAATCCCGGGCTGCAGCGAGACGGTGGGGACGAGGAGCAGGGAGCACGGAGGAGGCTGAGGAGGGGGAGCAGGAGCCGCAGCCATGGTCAGAGCGCACGGGGACTGGGTCGGTGAGTGAGGAGCGGTGCCGAGATAAGTGGCGCCGTGACAAGCAGTGCCGTGGCCCCGGGAGCATGACAGTACCCCCTCCCTCACGCCCCCCTCCCCGCAACCCGGACAAGAATATGCGAAGAAGAAGAAGAGGAGCATCAATGTTCTCCTGGAGTTCCCAAGACCGTTCCTTGGGACTGAAACCCTTCCAATCAACTAGGAAGAATGGTCAACCCCTCACCCTCTTCATGGCTAAGATGTCCCTAACCTCAAACACATCATCAGAGACAAGAGGAGGGGGAGAAATTCCGGTATCAGAGAACTAAGGACTGTGGATGACTGGCTTGAGCAAGGATATGTGAAAGGAGTTAGGGATGTGCATCGTGGCTGGGAGCTGCAGTTTGTAAGAGACTTCATTGATCCGTTTGAGGACCTTGAAGGGACCAATGTATCGTGGACCCAACTTGTAGGATGGAATCTTCAGGTGAATGTACTTGGAGGAAATCCACACTTTATCCCCAGGAGAAAAGTGAGGAGGATCGAGACATCGCTTGTCAGCATGTTTCTTTATCCGAGTGGAAGCACGTTCAAGAGATGTCTTGACAGCACTCCATATATTGGAGAAGTCTCTGGACAGGGCATCTGCAGCGGGAACACCAGAGGTAGAGGGTGCCGGTAGTGGCACGGAAGGCTGAAGATTATAGCCAATATGGAAGGGAGAGCTGGAGGAGGACTCACTGATGTGATGGTTGTATGAGAACTCAGCCCATGGAAGTAGTCTGGACCAGTCGTCATGATGGATATTGACAAAGTGCCGAAGAAAGGAAGTCAGGACCTGGTTGACCCATTCGACCTGGCCATTAGACTGGGGATGGTAGGCCGAGGAAAAGTCCAGAGATACTCCTAGCAGTTTACAGAGTACCCTCCAGAAGTGCGAGGTGAATTGAGTCCCCCTGTCGGACACTATATGTTGGGGAAAGCCGTGAAGCCAAAATATATGGTGAATGAAGGCATCGGTGAGTTCCGGAGCAGAGGGTAGTCCAACCAAGGGAATGAAATGGGCCATCTTAGAGAAACGGTCCACCACTACCCAAATGATGGAACAGCCGGAAGATGAGGGCAAGTCCGTTATGAAATCCATGGAGATGTGTTGCCACGCAATGGAGGGAATGGGAAAAGGCAAGAGACAACCGAAGGGCAGGTGCTTGGGAGTCTTGTTGCAGGTACAGGATGGACAAGCGGCGACAAAAGAGATGACATCCTTACGAAGAGACGGCCACCAGTAGTGACGAAAGATAACACACCAAGTCTTCTTCTCACCCACATGTCCGGCCACTTTCAGGGAATGACCCCACTGAAGAACGTTTTGTCTGTCAGCCTCCGCAACAAATGTCTTCCCAGGGGGTATCTGCGACAGAGTGACTGGAACCATCGGGATGACCTTACTGGGACAAATGGACTGGTCCAGCTCGTCCTCTTGCTCTGCCAGTATGAAGGACCGGGACAAGGCATCAGCCCGCACTTTCTTGTCTGCAGGCATGAAATGTAGTTGGAAGTCAGACCGGGCAAAAAACAGGGACCAGCGGGCTTGTCGCGAGTTGAGTCTCCGAGCCGAGTGCAGGTATGCCAGGTTTTTATGATCAGTGTAGATTATGACCGGGTATACCGCCCCCTCCAGCAAGTATCGCCACTCCTACAAGGCTAAATTAATAGCCAAGAACTCCCGATCTCCAATGGTGTAGTTGCGTTCCGGTACAGAGAAGGCCTTGGAGAAAAATCTGCAGATAACCATTCTTCCAGAGGATGACTTCTGCATGAGCACGGCTCTGGCACCCGAGGAGGAGGCATCCGCCTCCAACGTAAATCGTCTATTCCGCTCTGGTCTATGGAGAACGGAACCGGAGGCAAACGCCCGTTTCAAGGAGCGGAAGGCATTTTCGGCCCCAGGAATAGAGTTGAGCGATGTTCGAGGTTCGAGGTTCGCCAATTTCATGTTCGAGTGATTTTGGGGGTGCTCGAAATCGAACGTGAACGCGAACTTTATGCTAAAAACTCGATAGCTCGAGTTACGTTCGAGAACAGTTCGATCAGCAAAATGCCTAGCTATTTAATAGCTGGCTTTTCACTGTAATAGTGTGAGTCACTCTATGATTCACACTATTATCTAATTTCAGCGTATAGTGTGCGGGGGCGGTGCATTTAGATCAGTGCTGCTGGGATAATGGTGATCGTCATTTTTTTTTTTTTCCTAAGCGCGCGTGCAGTGGGGCGGGCCAGCATGTCAGCCAATCCCAGACACACACACAGCTAAGTGGTCTTTTTTGCCAGACAAGCAAGGGCATGTGTCATAGGCTGTCCATGTCACATGTCCTTGCATTAAAAATGCAGCCATTTTCCCTCACGGCGCTATAATCTGCTTTCTGCGTGTAGGTGACAGTCACTGCTCACGCAGCTCCTGGCGCCGCTACGGCTGTGTACGCTATACACACAGCGCTCTACAGATTAGGGACAGAAGATTATTTCAGCCTTTTTCAGGGCTAATTTTCTCGGGCTCAGAGCCATAGGTGACAGTCAGGTCCGTGGAAATGCTGTATACAGCTTCAGATAACAGCGTCTGTGTACCTAAGCTCAGGAAATTCCTTGCTGCATTTCACCATTAGGAGGGATAGAAAGTGAGGCTTCCTTTCATGTCCACTGACCCAGAGAACCCGGCCACTGTACCCACCTGCCCACTTTTGCCACGGTATTTTTATATCAAACAGTGCTGAAACTTAGTGGCATCCAAACAGTGGCTGCTATACTAATTTTGTGTCCCACTGGTGCCAAGCATTTTCCAGCACCTCTGCATTAAACCCTCATGCACATTTTGCTACGCTATTTTTATAGCAAACAGTGCTGAACATAAGTGGCATCCAAACAGTGGCTGCTATATTCCATTGTTGTCCCACTGGTGCCAAGCATTTTCCAGCACCTCTGCATTAAACTCTCATGCATATTTTGCTACGCTATTTTTATAGCAAACAGTGCTGGACATAAGTAAGATCCAAAAAGTGGCTCCTATACTCATTTTGTGTCCCATCGGTGCCAAGTATTTTCCAGCACCTCTGCATTAAACCCTCATGCACATTTTGCTACGCTATTTTTATAGCAAACAGTGCTGAACATAAGTGGCATTCAAACAGTGGCTGCTATACTAATTTTGTGTCCCACCGGTGCCAAGCATTTTCCAGCACCTTTGCATTAATTCCTCATGCACATTTTGCTACGCTATTTTTATAGCAAACAGTGCTGGACATAAGTGGCATCCAAACAGTAGCTGCTATACTAATTTTGTGTCCCACCGGTGCCAAGCATTTTCCAGCACCTCTGCATTAAACCCTCATGCACATTTTGCTATGCTATTTTTATAGCAAACAGTGCTGAACATAAGTGGCATTCAAACAGTGGCTGCTATACTAATTTTGTGTCCCACCAGTGTCAAGCATTTTCCAGCACCTCTACATTAAACCCTCATGCACATTTTGCTATGCTATTTTTATAGCAAACAGTGCTGAACATAAGTGGCATCCAAACAGTGGCTGCTATACTAATTTTGTGTCCCACCGGTGCCAAGCATTTTCCAGCACCTCTGCATTCAACCCTCATGCACATTTTTCTACGCTATTTTTATAGCAAACAGTGCTGAACATAAGTGGCATCCAAACAGTGGCTGCTATACTAATTTTGTGTCCCACTGGTGCCAAGCATTTTCCAGCACCTCTGCATTAAACCCTCATGCACATTTTGCTACGCTATTTTTATAGCAAACAGTGCTGAACATAAGTGGCATCCAAACAGTGGCTGCTATATTCCATTGTTGTCCCACTGGTGCCAAGCATTTTCCAGCACCTCTGCATTAAACTCTCATGCATATTTTGCTACGCTATTTTTATAGCAAACAGTGCTGGACATAAGTAAGATCCAAAAAGTGGCTCCTATACTCATTTTGTGTCCCATCGGTGCCAAGTATTTTCCAGCACCTCTGCATTAAACCCTCATGCACATTTTGCTACGCTATTTTTATAGCAAACAGTGCTGAACATAAGTGGCATCCAAACAGTGGCTGCTATACTAATTTTGTGTCCCACCGGTGCCAAGCATTTTCCAGCACCTTTGCATTAATTCCTCATGCACATTTTGCTATGCTATTTTTATAGCAAACAGTGCTGGACATAAGTGGCATCCAAACAGTAGCTGCTATACTAATTTTGTGTCCCACCGGTGCCAAGCATTTTCCAGCACCTCTGCATTAAACCCTCATGCACATTTTGCTATGCTATTTTTATAGCAAACAGTGCTGAACATAAGTGGCATTCAAACAGTGGCTGCTATACTAATTTTGTGTCCCACCAGTGTCAAGCATTTTCCAGCACCTCTACATTAAACCCTCATGCACATTTTGCTATGCTATTTTTATAGCAAACAGTGCTGAACATAAGTGGCATCCAAACAGTGGCTGCTATACTAATTTTGTGTCCCACCGGTGCCAAGCATTTTCCAGCACCTCTGCATTCAACCCTCATGCACATTTTTCTACGCTATTTTTATAGCAAACAGTGCTGAACATAAGTGGCATCCAAACAGTGGCTGCTATACTAATTTTGTGTCCCACTGGTGCCAAGCATTTTCCAGCACCTCTGCATTAAACCCTCATGCACATTTTGCTACGCTATTTTTATAGCAAACAGTGCTGAACATAAGTGGCATCCAAACAGTGGCTGCTATATTCCATTGTTGTCCCACTGGTGCCAAGCATTTTCCAGCACCTCTGCATTAAACTCTCATGCATATTTTGCTACGCTATTTTTATAGCAAACAGTGCTGGACATAAGTAAGATCCAAAAAGTGGCTCCTATACTCATTTTGTGTCCCATCAGTGCCAAGTATTTTCCAGCACCTCTGCATTAAACCCTCATGCACATTTTGCTACGCTATTTTTATAGCAAACAGTGCTGAACATAAGTGGCATCCAAACAGTGGCTGCTATACTAATTTTGTGTCCCACCGGTGCCAAGCATTTTCCAGCACCTTTGCATTAATTCCTCATGCACATTTTGCTACGCTATTTTTATAGCAAACAGTGCTGGACATAAGTGGCATCCAAACAGTAGCTGCTATACTAATTTTGTGTCCCACCGGTGCCAAGCATTTTCCAGCACCTCTGCATTAAACCCTCATGCACATTTTGCTATGCTATTTTTATAGCAAACAGTGCTGAACATAAGTGGCATTCAAACAGTGGCTGCTATACTAATTTTGTGTCCCACCAGTGTCAAGCATTTTCCAGCACCTCTACATTAAACCCTCATGCACATTTTGCTATGCTATTTTTATAGCAAACAGTGCTGAACATAAGTGGCATTCAAACAGTGGCTGCTATACTAATTTTGTGTCCCACCGGTGCCAAGCATTTTCCAGCACCTCTGCATTCAACCCTCATGCACATTTTTCTACGCTATTTTTATAGCAAACAGTGCTGAACATAAGTGGCATCCAAACAGTGGCTGCTATACTAATTTTGTGTCCCACTGGTGCCAAGCATTTTCCAGGACCTCTGCATTAAACCCTCATGCACATTTTGCTATGCTATTTTTATAGCAAACAGTGCTGGACATAAGTGGCATCCAAAAAGTGGCTGCTATATTCCATTGTTGTCCCACTGGTGCCAAGCATTTTCCAGCACCTCTGCATTAAACTCTCATGCATATTTTGCTACGCTATTTTTATAGCAAACAGTGCTGAATATAATTGGTATCCAAACAGTGGCTGCTATACTAATTTTGTGTCCCACCGGTGCCAAGCATTTTCCAGCACCTCTGCATTAAACCCTCATGCACATTTTGCTACGCTATTTTTATAGCAAACAGTGCTGAATATAAGTGGCATGCAAACAGTAGCTGCTATACTAATTTTGTGTCCCACTGGTGCTAAGCATTTTCCAGCACATCTGCATTAAAACCTCATGCACATTTTGCTACGCTACTTTTAAAGCAAACAGTGCTGCCAGTTTTATGGCCATAGTTGCATTGTCAGGGATATTCAGTGTTGGTTCTTCAGCTGTCAATAAAGCTAGACCACCTCTGAAATCTACACCACCTCTCAATTTTAGCTACCACATTTTAACTGACTAATTTTGTCGCTAACAAAATGATTGGCAAAAGGACAGATGCTGGTGGAAAGAGGAAAAGGCGTGTTGGAGAAGGAAAAAAAATTTGTGTCCGTGGGGAAGGTGGCAAAGCTACATTAGCATCGGCTTTCCGTGGACAATCCGATGTGCTCCCTTTTTGATGGATCAGAACAACTGTAAGAAAGGTAGATGATGCACAAAAAAAGAACATGCTTGAATGGATCTGAGGTGCTCCAACAAGTGCCCTCTCCTCCACCTCAACTACCACATCCAAAAGAAAACAGTCCTCTGAGTTGTCATCTCAATCACAATTGCTTTCTCCCAGCTATCAAGTCTCCACCCGCCCTGCACAGTATAGTGCACCAGAGATGGCTGAGTCTGCAGACCTGTTCAGTCACACTATAGGGTGGGAATCAGAGGTCTGCACCCAAGCTACAGTGAGTACAGACCAGGAAATGGTCTTCAGTGATGCCCAGAAGGTTTGTGACTCAGATTCAGGCCCTGATGACCAAGTTTCTGAGCATAATGTAGACCCTCATTCACAAACTGTAACACCTGTTGGTCAAGACAATGAGGAACATACTGATGATGATGAGACGCAGATACCAGATTGGGATGACAACTTAAATTATCGGTCAGGGCAGGAAGAGGCTAGGTCTGAGAGCGAGGGAAGTGCAAACACAACGCTTGATGATGAAGTTCTAGATCCCACTTACTGTCAACCCACAGTCAGGCAGTTGAGGAGGTCAACAGAGTCGGTGGAGGAGGATGCAACTGACGGCGAAGTTACCTTGCACCTTCCTGGACAGAGTCGGAGTACTGGTAGCACGTCTACAACTGCATCCTCAGCCACCACTCTGCCTCTGAGCACAAGTCAGAGTGGCTCTGCAGGTCGCATGTCCTCTAAGCCTTGCCTAGCCTGGTCCTTTTTTGACGTTGCAAAGGATCTCCCAAATCATGTGATCTGTAAAATTTGTCGGGAATCTATAAGTAGAGGCAAAAAGCTCACCAGTTTGACAACTTCTTCCATGAATCGTCACATGAATACCAAGCATAATTCCCAGTGGGAAGCTCACTTTGATGCAATGCGGCCTAGGGTAGCGGCCCAACCACCGCCTGCCCCTTCCAGTGCATCCGCGCGCTCTTCATCTATTATTACTCTGGGGACAGCTGTCACACCTGGTTTTCCACGCACACCTTCCACCACTGTAACCGCAACAGGCAGTTTGCTTGGTAGGTCGTCAGTTGGTTTGGAAGGGGAAACAAGTGCGAGTGTACAGCTCTCTCAGACATCGATAGCACCAACGTTGGATGAAGGCAACATCATGTCTATGCCTGCACTTTCCTCACAAACCTGCATTTTTCCAGGGACACCCTACTCACCACCGTCTACACACAGCAGCCAGACCTCTGTCCCTCAGATGTGGACAAATAAAAGGCCTTATCCTCCAACCCATGACAAAGCTAAGAGGTTGATTTTATCCCTCTGTAAGCTCTTGGCTACTGAAATGCTGCCTTTCCATCTGGTGGACACAGAGGATTTTTGAGACCTTATGTCCGTCGCAGTGCCACAGTACCAGATGCCCAGTCGCCACTACTTCTCCAAGAAAGGTGTGCCTGCGCTACACCAGCATTTCGCACACAACATCACCGCTTCCTTGAGAAACTCTGTGTGTGAACGGGTGCATTTCACCACCAATACTTGGACCAGTAAGCATGCACAGAAGCGATACATGTCGCTGACTGGGCACTGGGTAACTATGGTGATAGATGGAGAAGGGTCTGCTGAACAAGTCTTGCCGTCGCCACGACTTGTGCATCAATCCTCTGTATGTATAAGTTCCTCCAATGCTTCTGCTTCCTCAACCTCGTCTGGGTCCTCCACCTCCGCCCCAAGCCTGCCTGGTCATACCACCAGCATTGTAACTGCGCACAAGGAATCAGGCACACCTCCTTACTATGCTGGTAGCAGAGCGCAACGGCATCAGGCGGTCTTTAGCTTGAAATGTCTTGGAAATAAGAGTCACACAGCGGCTGAGTTGTGGGCTGCTCTGCTGTCCGAGTTTCATAAATGGTTGTCTCCACTTAACCTGCAGCCAGTTAAGGCCGTGTGCGACAATGCTGCAAACCTGGGTGCGGCCCTTCGCCTGGGTAAGGTGACACATGTGCCTTGTATGGCTCCTGTGTTGAACCTTGTTGTCCAGCAATTTTTAACACGCTATCCCGGCCTAGATGGCCTTCTGCACAGGGCACAAAAACTGTCTGCTCAATTCCGCCATTCAAGCGCCGCAGCTGACCGACTTGCATCGCTCCAGAAGTCTTTCGGCCTGCCGGTTCATTACCTGAAATGCGATGTGCCGACACGCTGGATCTCGACTCTCCACATGTTATAGCGACTGTGGCAGCACCGCCGAGCACTAGTGCAGTACGTCATGACGTATAGCCTAGGCCAACGAGATGCAGAGGTGGGGAAGATCACCCTGATGGAGTGGTCTCAGATCAAGGACCTATGCACCCTTCTGCACAGTTTCGACATGGCGATGAATAAGTTTAGCGCTGACAATGCCATTATCAGCATGACAATTCCAGTCATTTTCATGCTGGAGCACACGCTAAACACTATTCGGAGTCAGTGGGTGGTTCAACAGGAAGGGGAGGAAGTACATGAGGATTCATATGCGCAAGGGATAACAACATCACCAAGGTCCAGACGTTCATCATCACCAAGGCGGCAGGCATGGGACGGTGGGGGAGAGGGATTAACAAGGGCGCATGGTAGCAGGCAAAATGCTGAGGAAGGTGCAGGAGAACATGAAGAAATGGAGGACGAACTGTCCATGGACATGGAAGTCTCAGCAGAAGGGGGAAACCTTGGTCAAATTTCAGTTGCAAGAGGTTGGGGGGAGATGTCAGAGGAAGAAAGAACGGTTAGCACCTCTATGCCACAAACACAGCAAGGACTTGGTCCGCATGGATGCGCAAGACACATGAGCGCCTTCTTGCTGCACTACCTAAAACATGAACCTCGGATTGTCAAAATTAGAAGTGATGATGACTACTGGGTTGCCACACTATTAGATCCCCGGTACAAGTCCAAAATTTTGTGAAATAATTCCAGCCATAGAAAGGGACGCACGTATGCAGAAGTATCAGCAGAAGCTGTTACTCAATCTTAACTCGGCTTTTCCACCAAACCCCAGTGGTGCACGGAGTGAATCTCCCAGTTGTAACTTGACAAACATGGGACGGTCTCATCATCAACAGTCTAACCGTACCAGTAGCACTGTATCTGGTGCTGGTAACAGCAATTTTATTGAATCGTTTCATAATTTTTTTAGACCATCCTTTGCAAGGCCAACAGAGACAAGAAATCTGACACATAGTCAACGGCTGCAGAGGATGATACAGGAGTATCTCCAAATGAACATCGATGCCATGACTTTGCAACTGGAGCCTTGCTCATTTTGGGCTTCAAATCTTGAAAAATGGACTGAGCTCGCCACTTACGCCTTGGAGATTTTGTCGTGTCCAGCTGCCAGCGTTGTCTCTGAACGTGTCTTCAGTGGTGCTTGGTGTGTGCTGACAGATAAGCGCACGCATCTGTCTAGTGACAATCTGGACAGACAAACGTTTATCAAAATGAACAAGTCATGGATCCGCAAGGACCCTGTGTCATCCTGTGGAGAGTAAATGCTTGTGTATTTGGAATGTGCTTGATGCAAATGTACCTGTCAAGCTTGCAACTGGGGCACAAGTGCTGCCACTGAAGGGGTGTCTGTGGAGCCCAATTTTTGAAAAAAGGGAGACTCTGCTTGGAGTAACCCTTGCGGTGTTTTTAAAAATGAGCCAAGATGAACAGATCTTTGATCAGCAAAGACTTTGCTAAACCTTCCCCAGTGTCATCCGGGCGACAGCTAAGGCTGGCGTATTTTGGAATGTGCTTGATGCAAATCAAAACATCCTGTGTGCAACTAGGGCACAAGTGCTGCCCCTGAAGTAGTGTCTGTGGGGCCCAATTTTGGGAAAAAGGGAGACTCCTCTTGGAGTAACCCTTGCTGTGTTTTTAAAAATGAGCCAAGATGAACAAGTCATGGTTCAGCAAAGACTTTGCTACCTATCCCGGTGTCATCCTGGGGACAGTTAAGGCTGGCGTATTTTGGAATGTGCTTGATGCAAATCAATACATCCTGTTTGCAACTAGGGCACAAGTCTTGCCACTGAAGTGGTGCCTGTGGGCCCCAATTTTTGGAAAAAAAGGAAGACTCCGCTTGGAGTAACCCTTGCTGTGTTTTTAAAAATGAGCCAAGATGAACAAGTTATGGTTCAGCAAAGACTTTGCTACCTATCCCGGTGTCATCCTGGGGACAGTTATGGCTGGCGTATTTTGGAATGTGCTTGATGCTAATCAACACATACAGTTTGCAACTGGGGCACAAGTGCTGCCACTAAAGGGGTGTCTGTGTGGCCTAATTTTTGGAAAAAAGGGAATCTCTGCTTGGAGAAACCCTTGAGGTGTTTTTAAAATGAGCCAAGATGAACAAGTCATGGTTCAGCAAAGACTTTGCTACCTACCCCGGTGTCATCCTGGGGACAGTTAATGCTGGCGTATTTTTGAATGTGTTTGATGCAAATCAACCTGTCCAGTTTGAAACTAGGGCACAAGTGCTGCCACTGAAGTGGTGTCTGTGGGCCCAATTTTTGGAAAAAAGGGAGAGTCTGCTTGGAGTCCCCTTGCTGTGTTTTACATGATTTTATAAGGGCATGCCATGCCTATATCTGTGTCTCCTCCTCTTTTTCCTCGTCCAGCTGTTTAGTTTTCGCATGAGTATTTGTCCTTGTCACTTTCCCATGTGTTTGTGTTGTCTTTGGAGTTGTTTGGCACCTTTTGGACAACTTTGAGGGTGTTTTCCAGGTGTTTTTATGTGTTTGTGATTGCCTCCCATTGTTTCCTATGGGGTTCGAGAGGTCGACGAACGGTTCAATGAACGGCTCGTCGAACGGGGCACCATTCGGCGAACTGAACCGAACTCGAACTCCAGGGGGGTGGCTCATCTCTACTCAGGAGACCATTCTTTCGGATTCGCTCCCTTCCCAGTCATGGCGGAGAGGGGAGCCTGAGCAGAAAAGTGGGGAATAAATTGACGATAATAATTTGCGAATCCCAGGAAGCGTTGGATGGCTTTCACTCCGGAGTGGGGTGGCAATTTGAGAATGGAAGATACTTTCTCAGGATCCATCTGTAGACCCATGCCAGAAATGACATAGCCAAGAAAGCGAAGGGACGTCTGTTCAAACACGCATTTCTCATACTTGGCGTACAGACGGTTCTCTCTAAGCCTTTGTAGGACAAGTCGTATGTTTCTTCTGTGGGTCGGTAAGTCCGGAAAGAAGACCAAGATGTCGTCTAGGTAAACGACCACACAGACATAAAGTAGATCCCTGAAGACATCATTCACGAGCTCCTGGAAGACAGCTGGAGCATTACAGAGACCGAAGGGCATCACACAGTATTCATAGTGCCCGTCCCAGGGGTTGAAAGCCGTCTTCCATTCCTCTCCTGGGCGAATACGAACCAAGTTGTAGGCACCGCAAAGATCCAGTTTGGTGAAGATGCGGGCCCCTCTAAGCTGATCGAAGAGCTCCGGGATGAGAGGAAGGGGGTATTTGTTCTTAATAGTGATCTAGTTTAAGCCCCTGTAGTCAATGCATGGCCGGAGGCAGTCTTATATACCCTCTACCTGCTATCAGCCATATCCTGTTTTAGAGACGCTGGCCCTTTAAGAGAAGGTGAGGGAGCGCGCCCGCACCCTAGTGCGCATGTGCAAGGCCCGGGAGCCGGAGATTAGTGCAGGAGGAGGAGACGCAGGAGAGCTGGAGGCAGAGTCCCGGGATGCAGCGAGACGGCGGAGACAAGGAGCAGGGAGGAAGGAGGAGGCTGAGGAGGGGGAGCGGGAGCCACAGCTGCGGTCAGAGCGCACGGGGACCTGATCGGTGAGTGAGGAGCAGCGGCGAGATAAGCGGCGCAGTGACGAGCGGCGCTGTGGCCCCGGGAGCGTGACATTATGAAAGACATTATGAATCTTGAAAGTGTCTGGAAGAGCCAAACGGAAAGAAACAGGATTAATCATCTCCAAAATCTTATATGGCCCAATAAACCTTGGCTTAAATTTCGGAGAAGAAACTTTCATAGGAACAGGTCTGGAGGACAAAAAGACCATGTCCCCCACTTTAAACCGGGGACCCACAATCCTACGCCTTTTAGCAAACCATTGGGCATTTTCCTGGGAAAGGGACAATTTGTCCACCACATGATCCCAAATTTGCAGCATTTTATCTACCACAGAATCAATGCCCTGGAAGGCTGAAGCCTCCACATGCCCCGAAGGACCGAGGATGAAACCTGAAATTGCAAAAAAAAAGGAGACATCAAAGTGGCCGAACTAGCCCTATTATTAAGAGCAAATACAAAATAACGTTTGGAACTCCATTCTATGTCTGAACTGGGTGCAAAAACCTAAAAAAACATCACTATGGGGAGATAAGGTATGCACACCAGTGACTATGTAAGGGGAATACATGGAATAGCAGAAACTGCTGTGTGAATACTGACATGAAAAATTCAATAGCTATATGTAAGGATGAAATGTGAAAAATGGAACCTGCATTACTGCCATGAATATATGAATAAAGAGAAATTTAGCTACTGAATTGATCAATGCAATAGAGCCCCAACACTACGCCAAAGTATTTCTCTACATTGGGGTCCCTAGCTTGTGTGTGTCCTCTCATGCAGTTAAAAAACTTACCGTGTATGGGAAGCTGAGACCCAGGCTATATATACGATGTGGATTGGCAATAGGTGTGTATGGGGAGGGTTCACAAACGAAAAACTACTAACAAATACAAAATAACGTTTGGAACTCCATTCTATGTCTGAACTGGGTGCAAAAACCTAAAAAAACATCACTATGGGGAGATAAGGTATGCACACCAGTGACTATGTAAGGGGAATACATGGAATAGCAGAAACTGCTGTGTGAATACTGACATGAAAAATTCAATAGCTATATGTAAGGATGAAATGTGAAAAATGGAACCTGCATTACTGCCATGAATATATGAATAAAGAGAAATTTAGCTACTGAATTGATCAATGCAATAGAGCCCCAACACTACGCCAAAGTATTTCTCTACGTTGGGGTCCCTAGCTTGTGTGTGTCCTCTCATGCAGTTAAAAAACTTACCGTGTATGGGAAGCTGAGACCCAGGCTATATATACGATGTGGATTGGCAATAGGTGTGTATGGGGAGGGTTCACAAATGAAAAACTACTAACAAATACAAAATAACGTTTGGAACTCCATTCTATGTCTGAACTGGGTGCAAAAACCTAAAAAAACATCACTATGGGGAGATAAGGTATGCACACCAGTGACTATGTAAGGGGAATACATGGAATAGCAGAAACTGCTGTGTGAATACTGACATGAAAAATTCAATAGCTATATGTAAGGATGAAATGTGAAAAATGGAACCTGCATTACTGCCATGAATATATGAATAAAGAGAAATTTAGCTACTGAATTGATCAATGCAATAGAGCCCCAACACTACGCCAAAGTATTTCTCTACATTGGGGTCCCTAGCTTGTGTGTGTCCTCTCATGCAGTTAAAAAACTTACCGTGTATGGGAAGCTGAGACCCAGGCTATATATACGATGTGGATTGGCAATAGGTGTGTATGGGGAGGGTTCACAAACGAAAAACTACTAACAAATACAAAATAACGTTTGGAACTCCATTCTATGTCTGAACTGGGTGCAAAAACCTAAAAAAACATCACTATGGGGAGATAAGGTATGCACACCAGTGACTATGTAAGGGGAATACATGGAATAGCAGAAACTGCTGTGTGAATACTGACATGAAAAATTCAATAGCTATATGTAAGGATGAAATGTGAAAAATGGAACCTGCATTACTGCCATGAATATATGAATAAAGAGAAATTTAGCTACTGAATTGATCAATGCAATAGAGCCCCAACACTACGCCAAAGTATTTCTCTACGTTGGGGTCCCTAGCTTGTGTGTGTCCTCTCATGCAGTTAAAAAACTTACCGTGTATGGGAAGCTGAGACCCAGGCTATATATACGATGTGGACTGGCAATAGGTGTGTATGGGGAGGGTTCACAAATGAAAAACTACTAACAAATACAAAATAACGTTTGGAACTCCATTCTATGTCTGAACTGGGTGCAAAAACCTAAAAAAACATCACTATGGGGAGATAAGGTATGCACACCAGTGACTATTTAAGGGGAATACATGGAATAGCAGAAACTGCTGTGTGAATACTGACATGAAAAATTCAATAGCTATATGTAAGGATGAAATGTGAAAAATGGAACCTGCATTACTGCCATGAATATATGAATAAAGAGAAATTTAGCTACTGAATTGATCAATGCAATAGAGCCCCAACACTACGCCAAAGTATTTCTCTACGTTGGGGTCCCTAGCTTGTGTGTGTCCTCTCATGCAGTTAAAAAACTTACCGTGTATGGGAAGCTGAGACCCAGGCTATATATACGATGTGGATTGGCAATAGGTGTGTATGGGGAGGGTTCACAAACGAAAAACTACTAACAAATACAAAATAACATTTGGAACTCCATTCTATGTCTGAACTGGGTGCAAAAACCTAAAAAAACATCACTATGGGGAGATAAGGTATGCACACCAGTGACTATGTAAGGGGAATACATGGAATAGCAGAAACTGCTGTGTGAATACTGACATGAAAAATTCAATAGCTATATGTAAGGATGAAATGTGAAAAATGGAACCTGCATTACTGCCATGAATATATGAATAAAGAGAAATTTAGCTACTGAATTGATCAATGCAATAGAGCCCCAACACTACGCCAAAGTATTTCTCTACGTTGGGGTCCCTAGCTTGTGTGTGTCCTCTCATGCAGTTAAAAAACTTACCGTGTATGGGAAGCTGAGACCCAGGCTATATATACGATGTGGATTGGCAATAGGTGTGTATGGGGAGGGTTCACAAACGAAAAACTACTAACAAATACAAAATAACGTTTGGAACTCCATTCTATGTCTGAACTGGGTGCAAAAACCTAAAAAAACATCACTATGGGGAGATAAGGTATGCACACCAGTGACTATGTAAGGGGAATACATGGAATAGCAGAAACTGCTGTGTGAATACTGACATGAAAAATTCAATAGCTATATGTAAGGATGAAATGTGAAAAATGGAACCTGCATTACTGCCATGAATATATGAATAAAGAGAAATTTAGCTACTGAATTGATCAATGCAATAGAGCCCCAACACTACGCCAAAGTATTTCTCTACATTGGGGTCCCTAGCTTGTGTGTGTCCTCTCATGCAGTTAAAAAACTTACCGTGTATGGGAAGCTGAGACCCAGGCTATATATACGATGTGGATTGGCAATAGGTGTGTATGGGGAGGGTTCACAAACGAAAAACTACTAACAAATACAAAATAATGTTTGGAACTCCATTCTATGTCTGAACTGGGTGCAAAAACCTAAAAAAACATCACTATGGGGAGATAAGATATGCACACCAGTGACTATGTAAGGGGAATACATGGAATAGCAGAAACTGCTGTGTGAATACTGACATGAAAAATTCAATAGCTATATGTAAGGATGAAATGTGAAAAATGGAACCTGCATTACTGCCATGAATATATGAATAAAGAGAAATTTAGCTACTGAATTGATCAATGCAATAGAGCCCCAACACTACGCCAAAGTATTTCTCTACGTTGGGGTCCATAGCTTGTGTGTGTCCTCTCATGCAGTTAAAAAACTTACCGTGTATGGGAAGCTGAGACCCAGGCTATATATACGATGTGGATTGGCAATAGGTGTGTATGGGGAGGGTTCACAAACGAAAAACTACTAATAAATACAAAATAACGTTTGGAACTCCATTCTATGTCTGAACTGGGTGCAAAAACCTAAAAAAAATCACTATGGGGAGATTAGGTATGCACACCAGTGACTATGTAAGGGGAATTATTAAGAGCAAACTCAGCCAAAGATAAAAAAGAAACCCAGTCATCCTGATCAGCAGACACAAAACATCTCAAATAGGTTTCCAAAGTCTGGTTTGCTCTCTCAGCCTGTCCATTGGTCTGAGGATGAAATGCAGAGGAGAAGGATAACTCAATTCCCAGCCGTAAACAAAAAGCTCTCCAAAATCTAGACACAAGCTGGACTCCTCTGTAGGATGCAATGTTTTCAGGGATACCTTGCAAACGAAGCACCTCACGGAGAATCAAGGGCACCAACTCCGAAGACGATGGCAACTTAGGCAGTGGCACCAAATGAACCATTTTGGAAAATCTATCATGGATTACCAAAATAACCGTCATCCTCTGAGAAACAGGGAGATCGAAAATAAAATCCATTGAGCTGTGAGTCCATGGTTTCTGAGGCACCAGCAATGGCAATAACAATCCACTAGAACGAAAACCACAAGGCTTGAATCTAGAACAAATCCCACAGGATTGCACAGAACTCCTCACATCACAAGATCAAGAAGGACACAAAAAGGACCTACTCCCTAAATCCCTGGTGCCAAAAATCCCAGGATGACCAGCCAAAGCAGAACAATAAATTTCAGATGTAACTTTACTCCTCCACTGTTCAGGAATGTACAATTTCCCCACAGGACATCTTTCAGGTTTGTCCTCCTGAAACTCCTCAAGAGCTAGTCTCAAATTGGATGAAATAGCAGAGAAAACCGCAAATGAGATTATACGCCCCCCTGAAGATCGAGCCTAGTAAACCAACTAGTACCCTTTACTCTAGAAAACAGGTCGGAAATCAGAGGCAATCGATACTGATATTTAACCGTAATTTTATTAAGGAGACGATAGTCAATACAGGGTCACAATGAGCCATCCTTCTTGGCCACAAAAAAAAACTGGCACCCAAAGCTGAAGATGACGGTCTAATATGACCCTTCTCCAATGACTCCTTAATATAAGTCCGCATAGCAACATATTCAGGTACAGATAAATTGAAAAGCCGTTACTTGGGAAATTTACATCCAGGCACGAATTCAATAGCTCAGTCATAGTTCCTATGCGGAGGCAAGGACGCAGCCTTGGTATCATTAAACACATCCATGAAATCCGACAAATAGTCAGGGACCTCCTGTGTCTGAGATGAAATAGATAAAACAGGAGTATCACTATGCACACGTTCACAGCCCCAACTAGTCACAGACAAAGATGTCCAATCCAGAACTGGATTATGTGTTTGCAACCAAGGGAATCCCAGTACCTAAATGTCATGAGAATTATGCAACACCAAAAACTTACAACCCTCCTAGTGGTCTGGTGCGACCCGCATTGACACCTGGGTCCAAAACTGGGGCTTATTTTCAGCTAAAGGAGTAACATCAATACCCTTCAAAGGAATAGGAGTTTGCAAAGGTACCATGGGGAAACCACAACGCTCAGCAAACCCAAAATCCATCAATTTCAGGGTAGCTCCTGAATCAATAAAAGCCATAGCAGAAAATGACGACAGGTAACAGGTCAAAGAAACTGACAAAAGAAACTTAGGCTGTACATTACCCAAAGTAAATAAACGGCCAAATCGTTTTTCGCACTTAGGGCAGACGGAAATAGTAGCATCTCCACAGAAAAAACACAACTTATTACGCCATCTAAAACCCTGCCGTTCAGCCCTAGAAAGGACCCTATCACACTGCATAGGCTCCGGAGACTGCTGTGAGAGCGATACCTCCACTCGCATTGTTTTACATTCACGTAAACGTCTGTCAATCTAATTGGCCAATGACATAGAGTCATTGAGACCAGAGGGGACAGGAAAGCCCACCATAACATCCTTTACAGGCTCTGCCAAACCCTTCCAAAAAAGAGCCACAAGAGCAGCGTCGTTCCATTTAGTAAGGACTGCCCACTTTGAAAACTTCTGACTATATTTCTCTGCGGGTTCCTGACCCTGGATCAAAGCCAATAATGTCTTCTCGGCTTGATCAGTAGCATTGGTTCATCGTACAACAAACCCAGAGCCTGAAAAAAAAATACACATCAGCAAGAATCGGATCTCTAGGTGCCAGGGAAAAAGCCCAATCCTGGGGGTTACCACGTAACAGGGAGATAACAATCTTGACTCGCTGCATGGAGGACCCTAAGGACTTTGGTTTCAAGGCAAAAAATAACTTGCAATTGTTCTTAAAGTTCAAAAATGTAGACCAATCACCAGAAAACAAATCAGGGACAGGGTCTTAGGTTCTACAGCAGGTGTCTGAGCAAGATAATTGGATATATCCTTAACCTGAGAATCAAGATGATCAACTCGATCAGCTAATTGTGTAACATCCATTGCAGCACAAGATCCTCCACAACACCCAGAGAAAAAGAGGAAAAACACACAAAAAAATTCTGACACACTTTTTTTTTCTCTCCCTTTCCCTTCTATTGAGTACCTTTGTATCTTAAATATGGCCGGTGCTACTGTTATGATTCAGTGACCGAGGAGGATCAAAAAGGGGCAAAAACTAGGAAACCCAGAGAATCACCAGAGTGGTTGGAAACTCAGCTGACTGCAGACCTGTAACTGACAACACAACTAAAAGTAGCCGTGGGACGTGCCTACGATGACCTAGTCCCCTCGACACAGCCGGAGAGCGAAATATTCCTAAAGAGAGAAAAACAAGGAAAGCTAATCTGCCTTGGAGCAGTCCCTGTTATGATCCGATGTTCAATGACTACCATGAACACAATTCACCAGAGTCGTAGGTAACAAAGTACTGACCGCAAGCCCTGAACTTAACACCACACTAGAAGTAGCTGGGCAGCATGCCTAACAACCTAGATGTCTTAAACCCAACCGAAGGACTACATAACCTACAAGGCAGGAGGTGAAAAGAAACTATCTTGCCTCAGAGCACATTTCCCCAAAGAAAAATAGGCAGCCTCCCACATGTTTCAGACTGTGAGCAAAGATGAAAAAAACATACACAGTAAGAGCAAAATGGAGCAAAGAGAGGCCACACTATTCTAAATACAAAAGACCGTCTTGCGGTCGGCATGAAAAACCCTATCAAAACTTCCTTCACGAAATGTGCAAAAAGGAAGAGTAATCTAATATTCGCACGTTCACAATCCGTACAAGACTTCGGTGAAACTGTAGGAAAAAAAACCTGGCAATTACCCTTCCGACTAGTGGTCCAGTCACACATAACGAGATCGTTAATGATTGTTTCTACGTCACAGATTCCGGATCGTTGTTAAATCGTTGGTGAGATCGTTTGTGAGATGTCACACAGTCATTTTCCCAACGACTTTATTAACGATGCAGCAACCTGTAAAACGATCTTGTTGGTCGTTGGAACCCTGTCACACAGCAGCTATGTAATAATTCCGACCTTGAATAGGGGCGTAGTGTTTGACGCTGTAAGCCACGTAGGCGTGCATATGCATCGCCTTTTCCACACCCCTCCTCTCCGATTGGTGGCCAATACTGCATTCTGATTAAGCGGCCGAGCTAGAAGGCAACTTTGTATCGCTTCATCCTTTGCCCCTTTTTGTGCCTTGCTTTGTCTCTTCCCTTGAGTCGGGAACAAAGTACGCATGAATCCAGGTGCAGATGCAGCTTCGATCCGAAAAGCAAGCAAGCAATCGGGAACAAAGTACGAATGAATCCGGGTGTAGTCGCAGGTTCTATCCTCAAAGCAAGGCTCAAAAAGGAACAAAGCATGAAGCGATACCCAATCAGAACACAGTACTGTTCTCAGCGCCAACCAATCGGTGCAGATGGGGCGCGGAAAAGGTGACCCAACTACACGCCTATGTGTCACACTTTTAAGTTCTCATCTAGGTCATTAACGAGATTGTTGGTAGGTTTCAAACATACAGATCCATCCTGCACAGCAGGACTCCATCGAGCCAAAAATGGCACAGGACATTCAGCAACAACCAATGATCTCACAGCAGGGGGCAGATCGTTGGTATGTGTCAAACATAAAGCGGGCTTTACACGCTGCGACATCGCTAATGCGGAGTCGTTGGGGTCACGGAATTTGTGACGCACATCCGGCCGCATTAGCGATGCCATTGCGTGTGACACCGATAAGCGATTTTGCATCGTTGCAAAACAGTGCAAAATCGCTAATCGGCAACAAGGGGGTCCATTCTCAATTATCGTTACTTCAGCAGTAACGAGGTTGTTCGTCGTTCCTGCGGCAGCACACATCGCTGCGTGTGGCGCCGCAGGAGCGAGGAAGCTCTCCCTACCTGCCTCCCGGTCGCTATGCGGAAGGAAGGAGGTGGGCGGGATGTTACGTCCCGCTCATCTCCGCCCCTCCGCTGCGATTGGGCGGCGGTTCTGTGACGTTTCAGTGACGTCGCTGTGACGCCGCACGGACCGCCCCCTGGTTCGCCGGTCACAGCGACGTCGCCGGACAGGTAAGTATGTGTGACGGCTCTGGGCGATGTTGTGCGGCACGGGCAGCGATATGCCCGTGTCGCGCAACAGATGGGGGCGGATACCCACACTAGCGATATCGGGACCGATATCACAGTGTGTAAAGTAGCCTTAACGAGATCACTGGTGAAGTCATTGTTTTGTCACAGAAACTGTGAGGTAGCAACCATGTCGTTAGTGATCTCATTATGTGTGAAGTGGCCTTAACCCTTGCTAAGATAAATAGCATAGACTAACTAGGAAGATAAATATTCCTTATCTGAAGGCACAAACAAAACAGGATACAATACAAAAACCTTCAGAGATAATTCACAGAAGCAATAAGCAAATAACACACAAAAGTATGAAGCAAAACCAAGAACTTAGCTTAGCTTGATACCAGGGAAGCCAGGAGTACAAGAGACAGATTCCTATTATCTCAGGATTTCAGACAACTGGCAAAGACAAATAGCCAGCACACGCCTATATCCAAAATCAAGGTTTGAGCTGCCAACCAGGTGTGTAGAACTGAGGAACAGAATCCAACCCACTAACATCAACGACCACAGGAGGGAGTCCAAGAGCGGAGCTCCACCAGACAGCATTCACAACAGTACCCCCCCTTAAGAAGGGGTCACCGAACCCTCATCAGGGCCTCCAGGACTATCCGGATGTGACTGATGAAAGACACGGACAAGCTTATCAGCATGAACCTCAGAGGCTAAAACCCAAGAGTTATCCACCTGTCCATATCCCTTCCACTTCACAAGATACTGTAGTCTGTGTCTAACAAGACGAGAATCCAGGATCTTCTCCACCTCATACTCCAACTCACCATCAACCAACACTGGGTCAGGAGGGGCCACAATGGGAAGCACAGGCACAACATGTCTCCTCAAAAATGATTTATGGAAAACATTATGAATCTTGAAAGTATTCGGAAGAGTCAACCGAAACGAGACAGGATTAATCACCTCCAATATACGATAAGGGCTAATAAAACGAGGCTTAAACTTAGTTGAAAAACCCTCAAAGGAATAAACCTGGAGGAAAGCCAAACCAGATCCCCCACACATAGCCGAGAACCAACACACCAACGTCGGTTAGCAAACCGCTGGGCACTCTTCTGAGACTGAGCCAAATTATCAACCACATGGTCCCAGATCAGCTGCAAACACTGAGCCACCGAATCAACACCTGGGCAGGCAAAAGGCGCAACCTGCCCAGAAGGAAAACGAGGATGAAATCCAAAATTGCAAAAGAAGGGAGACACCAGAGTGGCCGAACTGGTCCGATTGTTAAGGGCAAACTCGGCCAAAGGCAAAAATTCGAACAAATCATCCTGATCGTCCGACACAAAGCATTTCAGATAGGTTTCCAAAGTCTGATTAGTTCTCTCCATTTGACTATTAGACTGGGGATGAAATGCAGATGAAAATGACAACTTAACCCCCAGCTTTCCACAAAAGGTCCTCTAAAACTTGGAAACAAACTGAGTCGCCCTGTTGGACACAATATTCTCCGGAATGCCATGCAAACGCACAACATGCAGAAGAAACAAGGAGACCAACTCTGAAGAAGATGGCAACTTAGACAAAGGCACCAAATGTACCTGTCATGAAAATATAATAAGCAGATATGTTCATGGTTTCGGTATCAGGAGTGATTCCCCCTCCCACCAGGGCCCTGCCAAATTAACAGCCAGCAAAAGCTTTCCTGGTCAGGGGATGTAACAGGTACATTTCAATTAACTAACAACACCTCTCCCAATTTCTTCAAAGACCCCTTGCGTAGCAAGAGACGCTCCGACTACAATCTGTATACACAGGGGCGGAGTACAAGTTTCCTGCAAGAATATAGCTTCTCTGATCAACAGGCTAGGGCAGCTGTATTGTATGTGTTGGGGAAGTATTAATATATCGAGATACATATGTCCCCCAGATATGGCGGGCATACCGCCGATCTCAAAATTCCAAAACGCACATCTCACATATTTTAGCTTAATTGTAGAACATATGGAAGAGCCACAAATTAAAATCTGCCCCCCAGAACATGCCAGATCCCCCTTGTGTGGTATCCACCTTCTGCTAAAATCATAATATGAAATGTGAGGGTAATATCGTCTGCGTGGGATGCTCCCACATGGAGATATGAGGACCATGAGGAATCCATAATGTTGGAAGAGGGGAAAACCCCCTCCCTTACATGATGTCAGCAGAGGTGGGGGCTGCGAGTGGGACAGAGGTTAATAAAAGCCAATGTCTTAGTACCCTCTGCGTCAATGCCCCAAGGATATACATTCTGTGTATAGGATTGTCCATTTCCAAGGGGTGCCTCTCCCCTATATCTGAGCCATAATCCGTGACCAGGTGTAGTAATCGCTTTCATTTTTATGTAACTGTATTTGTATTGTTCCCTTTTGTAAATTCGTGTATATTTTTGTAAGCACTGCCTATTTTCAGATTAAATATATAAAATGTAATATTTTCTTTCCTCTATATATATGAATCCAAAACCCGAAGGGCCTTATGCTATCTATAACGGGTGTCCGAACTACCTGTACAAAGTTTCGGTGGTGGCAGCAGAATTATTGTTGTGTAGAATTATTGGGGTGCTATCATTAAGGGTACCAAGTAGAGATGAGCGAACCAGCCGCGGTTCGGCTCGAGCTCAGTTCGCCGAACCGAGGTCCCGTTCGAGTTCGGTTCGGCGAACGTTCGACGAACCGAACTCGAACCAATAGGAAAGAATGGAAGGCAATCACAAACACATAAAAACGCATTATAAATGTACACATACAGTTAATAAAGATTACCATAACACTTACCGGTGCCCGCGATGCGTCCTGCACTCTGTCTCCTGTCACTATTCCTTCCGATGATCGCTGCGTCCTCCCAATAACCAGCACTGACAGGACCTTCCGTGACGTCGTCAAAATAGCCATGTGACCAGTCACGTGGCTATTATCTCATTGGCTACAGACTGGTCACATGGCTTTGACGTCATGTCCTGTCCTAGGTCCTGTCATTGCACTCTCCGGTACACGGTGCACATTTGTGTATCGCCGTGTACCGGCGACATGCTCTAGCACACGGTCGACTCCCCGTTCCGTTAGGGACCAGCTGACACAGCCGGTCATTAACGGAGATCACCGTTGCCATAGCAACGCAGTGAATCACATGATCGGAGCACCGTTGCTATGGTAACGCGTCTGTCAGTGTTACCGCTGTTACCGCTAACAGCCAGCAGCACTGATCTCTCACGGAGTGAAGGCTGCACGGGAAGCAGCATCTTCCAACATGCAGCAGTGATGGAGCAGAGCTGCATTTGTTGAACGAGAAAGACAGAAGACCAAGGATCGTGGAGGGCTGACAGGAAGTAATAAAGATGGAGTCTCTAATGTGTCTGTGTATTTATTTCTATTAAAGTATTTTTTCTCTGTGTGGTGTCTTTTTTTTAACCCTTTATTGGAGATTCTTAATGGCCGGGTCAAACGTGCCTGACATTAAGAATCTCTGGCTTAATACTAGCTAGTAAAATAAAGCTAGTATTAACTCATTATTACCCAGCAAGCCACCCGGCTTCAGGGCTGTTGGAAGAGTTGGATACAGCGCCAGATGATGGCGCTTCTATGAAAGCGCCATTTTCTGGGGCGGCTGCGGACTGCAATTCGCAGCAGAGGCGCCCAGAAACCTCGGGCTAACCTGTGCTTCCAATCCCCAGCTGTCTAGTTGTACCTGGCTGGACACAAAAATGGGGCGAAGCCCACGTCATTTGTTTTTTAATTATTTCATGAAATAATTAAAAAAACGGGCTTCCCTATATTTTTGGTTCCCAGCCGGGTACAAATAGGCAACTGGGGATTGGAGGCAGCCCGTGGCTGCCTGCTGTACCTGGCTAGCATACAAAAATATGGCGAAGCCCACGTCATTTTTTTCGTGGGCAAAAAACTTCTGCATACAGTCCTGGATGGAGTATGCTGAGCCTTGTAGTTCTGCAGCTGCTGTCTGCTCTTCTCTATACAGACAGACAGCAGCTGCAGAACTACAAGGCTCAGCATACTCCATCCAGGACTGTATGCAGAAGTTTTTTGCCCCCTGAAAAAATTATGTGGGCTTCGCCATATTTTTGTATGCTAGCCAGGTACAGCAGGCAGGTACGGCTGCCCCCAACCCCCAGTTGCCTATTTGTACCCGGCTGGGAACCAAAAATAAAAGGAAGCCCTTTTTTTATTATTTCATGAATTTCATTAAATAATTAGAAAACAAATGACGTAGGCTTCGCCCCATTTTTGTGTCCAGCCAGGTACAACTAGGCAGCTGGGGATTGGAATCTTCAGCACAGATTGGCCTGAGCTTTCTGGGCCCCACTGCTGCGAATTGCAGTCTGCAGCCGCCTCAGAAAATGGCACTTTCATAGAAGCGCCATCTTCTGGCGCTGTATCCAACTCTTCCAGCACCTGCCTGCTATTCCTGGCTAGCATACAAAAATATGGCGAAGCTCACGTCCTTTTTTTGTCGTTTTTTGGCAAAAAAAATAAAAAATGCTTCCCTGGATTTTCCATTGCCAGTGAAGGTAACACCAAGCAGTGGGGGTTAGCAGCCAGTAGCTGCTTGGATTACCCTTAGCTAGCAATACAAAAAATGCAGCGGGAGCCCATATATATTTTTTTAATTATTTATTTAAATAACTAAAAACAAAATGGGATTCCCTGTATTTTGATTGCTGGACATCACAGTGCTGTAAAATTAAATCTTTAAAAAAAATGATGTAGCGCTCCGTGGTATTTTTGATTCTCAGCGCAGATAAAGCAGACAGCTATGGGTTGCCACCCCCATCTGCCTGCCGTTACCTTGGTTGGCAATGAAAATACAGGGAAGCCCATTAATTTTTTCTATTTAAAAAAAAATTAAAAAAAAAATGACGTTGGGTCCCCCCATTTTTGATAGCCAGCTAGGGTAAAGCAGACGGCTGTAGCCTGAAAACCACAGCTGGCAGCTTTACCGTGGTTGGGGATCCAATGTGGAGGTCCCCCCAGGCTCTTTTTTTATAATTATTTTATAAATATTAATAATTACACAAAAAAGTAGGGTCCCCCCCAAATTGGATCACCAGCCAAGGTAAAGCGGACAGCTGTGGTCTGGTATTCTCAGGGTGGGAAGGTCCATAGTTATTGGGCCTTCACAGCCTAAAAATAGTGGGCCGTAGGCACCCCAGACGTGGCGCATCCACTAGATGCGCCAATCCTGGCGCTTCACCCCAGCTCATCCCGTGCCCTGGTGCAGTGGCAAACGGGGTAATAAATCGGCTTGATACTAGCTGTAAAGTCACCTGAGATCAAGCCCAGCAGTTTGTGATGTCATGGCGTCTATTAGATACCCAACATCATAAACTGTCAGTACTAACAAAAAAAAATCGACAAAAGAAATTTATTTGAAAAAACAGTCCCCAAAACATTCCCTCTTTCACCAATTTATTGTAAGAAAAAAATAAAGGGGTCCCACGACGACTCTGGACCGTCTAGAATATGGGGGGAGACATTCACTGGAACGTATCCCCCATTTTCTAGGAGTGCAGACCTTTCATGTGAGGAGTGTGGGTGCAATGAATCTGCACTCACTCTCCCCGGGTCCACAGCAGCAGAGTCCATGTCGTAATGGTTGCTACCAAAGCTGCAATGCCCTGCTCATGAGGTAAGGGCATGCCTAATCAGGAGAACTATTCTACATTTCCAAATATTGGTATTTGCTGATATTATTGCTATTCCACCTGCTATATATTGGGGATAGGATCTTGGAGATGGAATACCCCTTTAAGTCCAGTTATCCAGCTGAATGAATACTTAACAACAGAGCTCGCTATTTAGATGTGTTTTCTTGTGGCGTATAACGGACTCTCATGTTTGGTAGTCGTTCAGCAGGGAAACTATAAAAGCAAATCCCTCCATTTGGAAATGTAGTATATAGCTCTCCTGATCAATTATGTTCCTTACCTCATGAGCAGGGCATTGCAGTAATAATAATAATTTATTCATTAATATAGTGTTATTAATTCCATAGCGCTGTATGTCTTTGGAGTCTGGGAGGAAACCCACGCAAACACGGGGAGAACATACAAACTCCTTGCAGATGGTGTCCTTGGTGGGAATTGAACCCAGGACCTCAGCGCTGCAAGACTGCAGTGCTAACCACTGAGCCACCGTGCCGCCCATTTAGCTTACAGATGCATAACCACCACTCACTGTGTCTGAACACAGGAAGCTGAGCTGACAGCCGCTCTGTGCATGCGGCAGCGTCTATTGTGAAGGAGAGGGCCGTGGGGGGATCAACGCTGCACAGGTACCGTGGGACACCGGGGAACACCAGTGGGGTTATAGGGGGTGACCTGGCAGGGCCTGGGGAGGAGTTTTCTGTCGCATGTGTCATGGCACATGCGACAGAAATCAGAGGAGTAGGGTGAATGCGGCCGGCGCGCTGCTGTGCGCGCAGCCATCTTGGATTTCTGGGAGGGCATCAGGGGGGGCCACTTTGGCGACACCGGGGGACCGGAGGGGACCGGGGAGGAGATTTATCATGTTTGTTCATGCCAGATGGGAGATAAATAATTTTTTACCGACACTGTCATTTACTGTGACGTGATCATCGGTGTACGGTGTATACCTGTGATCACGTGAGCGGGGACCGGAAAAACCGTCCTGAATCATGATCTCCAGGGTCTCAGCTAGCCCTGAAACCCCGGAGATTTTCTGACGCTGGGGGGTGTTATTCACTTATTTCTGCCTGCTGTTTATAATTGGCAGATCAGAATAAGGCTACATTAACACGACCGATCCATTTTTGTGGTCTGCAAAAAACAGTCCGTTTTTTTTCACGGGTGCATACGTGTGGCATCCGTTTCCGTTCCGTAGACGGTCCGTATGTCATCTGTTTGTCATCCGTGTGCCTTCCGTTTTTTTTGTGTACTGCAAAAAAACTGAAGGAGGGAAAATACATAAATTTACCCAGGATCCATAGCTTCAACCTACATGAGGCGGTCACATGTTCACTCCAGTGCCATTTTCTACTGCTTTTCACAGCGTAGAGCGGCTGGTGATTTTCTTGTGCTTGTACACTTCATATCAGTCTTTTCTGTCATTATAATGGCAGAATGACACAAAATGTCCCACTCTCCTGCATTTTGTAATTTTGCACCCTTTGGTGCCTTTCATATGGCACTAAGGGGTGCTTAGCTTTGTATTTAGCCAAAAAAATGAAAAAAAAATAGGTCAGCCCAGGTCACTGCAGGGGATGACAAGTGCTGCTGTCAGCGAGGTACATTACCTGCGCTGATCTCCTGCACTGCTGACAGCACCTGTCACTGAGTTCAATGACCTTCACAGTCAAGTATCGCGAGAGGCCCGTGACGTCACCGCTAGTCAGTCTCGGGTCGGAAGCGAGAGAAGGTGATGTGACAAGCGGTGGCCATGGAGGACAGTGACAGCGCTGATGTCGGGACTTCATCACCGCAGGTAAGCCGAGCGGGACCATGTGTGCAGAGTGCCAGGTGGGCGGAGCCTAGTGGGGTAATGGTTGCAGAGTGCCAGGTGTGCAGAGTGCCAGGTGGGCGAAGCCTAGCGGGGTAATGTGTGCAGTGCCAGGTGTGCAGAGTGCCAGGTGGGCGGAGCCTAGTGGGGTAATGTGTGCACAGTGCCAGGTGTGCAGAGTGCCAGGTGGGCGGAGCCTAGCGGGGTAATGTGTGCAGAGTTCCAGGTGGGCGGAGCCTAGCGGGACCATGTGTGCAGAGTGCCAAGTGGGCGGAGCCTAGCGGGGTAATGTGTGCAGAGTGCCAGGTGGGCAGAGCCTAGCGGGACCATGTGTGCAGAGTGTCAGGTGGGCGGAGCCTAGCGGGACCATGTGTGCAGAGTGCCAGGTGGGCGGAGCCATGTGTGCTGGCGGCGGAGTGCAAAGTGGGTGGAGCCTAGCGGGGTCATGTGGCGCTGAGGACGTCAGTGTCGTGGACTGCATGGCTGGGGGCAGGTGAGTGTGAGTGTGTGTGTGTGTGTGTGTATGTATGTGTACATGCCGTGTGCAGGAGGGGGCGGAGCGAGCTGAGCGGGGAAGTGTCGGCTTCCTGCACACGTAACTAGGATAAATATCGGGTTACTAACCAAAGCGCTTTACTTGGATACCCGATGTTTATCTTGGTTACCAGCTTCTGGCAGGCTGCCAGCGATGGCTCCTGCACACTGTAGCTGTAAAAAGCCCTGCTTTTTGCTGCTAGAACCGTTCTCGAACGTAACTAGAACTATCGAACTTTAGCAAAAAGCTCGAGTTCTAGTTCGATCTAGAACAGCCCCCAAAATCACTCGAACCGCGAACTGGAGAACCGCGAACCGCGCTCAACTCTAGTACTGAGGTATATATATTCCATTAACGGGAATCGGTGATATATACATTTACCCTTGCTGTGAGACCTCCAATATTTGGCATTATTAGCTCAGCAGCCTTATTTACCTATTGTCCGGCAGTTCCGAAATTAACCTGACACTAAGGGGGCTCTAGAGAATAGTCGTGTTCTTGACAAATCCGTGAACAGCAGGGGGGATTCTGGTGTGACCCTCCCGGCTGTTGGTGACAAATTGGTGGCAGCGGTGGGATATAGAGCATTAGTGATCTGGTTTGAGCAACCATCCCTTTCACTAAAAACTTGCAAAAGTTTTGAGGATCGAACTCAGTGTTTAAATATACCTGGAACAATATTGTACTTGTAGCAGTTACCCCTCCCCTCTTTTGTTTTTCTATCCTATCTTTTATTTGGCAAGCGACTGCTAGGATGGCAGCTGCTTATAAGAAGCATGAGAAAGATGTGCTGATCCAAATGTGTGAGGAGCGAGGCCTCGATGGGATCAACAAGACCAAAGAGATGCTAATCTGTGCCTTGGTGGAGGATGATCTCAAGGACCAGCACAATGTGGCTCAAGAGCATGGGACCAGTGAAGCACCAGGAGACCTTGCCATGGACCTAGCTCCCGGACGGTCAGCAGAACTGTCTGATTTCGAGGGATCTGGCAGCCACCCCATCTTCCGGAGTGGAATGGACTCTTACTTGCTGATGCTTCTGCAGCAACTGGGAGAATGTGACTCTCAAGCGTGGCTACAGTTTGTGCTAAAAGAATGCCAAGCAGAGCGTGAGTCTGCTGAGTGGCAGGCTGCGAGAGCTGAGCGGTAAGCCCAAGCTCAGAGAGACCATGATCTGAAGGTTCTCCAACACCAGCAGCAGACCTCTTCCCCAGTGATTTGTGAGTCCCATAATGCCAGCAGCTTCAAACCCCTGCCTGAGGGCCCTGGAAGTGTTTGCTGCACTCTCTCCAGCCCTAGATGGAGACTTTGAGGCCATAAAGCTGGCTCTGATACAGAAATACCAGCTGACTCCAGAGGTGTACCGCAAAAAATTCCTCCAGCGTGGACCTCATGACAGCTACAGTGATGTGGTGGATGGGCTCAGAACCTCCTTTGAGCAGTGGATTCAAGGACTGTACGTTACAACCTTTGAGGAGCTAAAGGACCTAATGGTAAAGGACCAACTCCTAGATCTTTGTCCTGTGGAGGTTCGACAGTTCGTATGGACCGAGAGCCAAAGGAGGCCTCGAAAGCAGCCCAGATTGCCAACACCTATGAGGCTAACTGTGCATCGGAGGTTCGGAAGCCTTACACCGCCAGCGGCAAAAGCGGTAAGATGACCACAATCACCCCTTCCCTGGCCAACCAACATTCTGGAGGTCCTACCCCATCTTCTAACACCTGGCCTACATCTGATACCTGCCGGTGCTTCACCTGTGACCAACCAGGAAATATTAGCTTCGCCTGTCTCGAGAGGCAAAGGAGGAGCCCCACACCTGAGGTCCGAGGGCCTAGTGCCAATGTCCTGCTTGTGGTTGAGACAGGTGGTCAAGCCCGTGAGAACTGGCAGCCCGTTACCGTGGGCGACACCATCACTGAGGGCCTCAAGGACACTGGTGCAGAACGAACTCTCATCTGCCCTGAATTCGTGTTGCCTGGTGAACTTATCCCGGGGAAGACCCTGACTGTCACTGGGATTGGAGGTGTTTGCCGATCTCTCACAATGGCCCGAGTTTCCCTGGACTGGGGTGCTGGGAAGAGATGGAAAGATGTGGGTGTGTCCCGAGACCTCCCAGCAAATGTTTTATTGGGGACTGATTTGGGGCGGTTGGTGGCACTATACATCCCTGACGACCTTCCCCAATCTGATAAGTCATGTGATGCAAATGTTGTTGATAAGTCATGTGATGCAAGCGTCGTTGATAAGTTATGTGATGCAAGCACTGTTAAGTCATGTGACTCAAATATTGATGATCATAAGGTGAATATTAATAGTGTGCATGAAAATAAAGTGGATGATTGTGTGAGGAACCTCAACCAAGTCATGCTGCGGGGTGACGCTGCTGAGTATTTTCCCAAGGTAGTGAGTGTCCGCGCTAAGGTAGATGGAGGCAGGCATGGGGACCATGAGGAAGGTGGTCACATGCAGTTTGTCAGTGTTACGATGAACTTTGACATGACCGGTGGTAGCTGCCCCATAAATAGCGCTGACCCTGTGGTATCACAGAGGGATGCGTCTCATTGTACAGGAGAACTCAGCCATGTCACACTGCGGGGTGATGTGGCTGACGATACCCTCACAGCTGTAAGAATCGTTGCTAAGGGAGATGGAGACAGGCACGGCAGCCATGAGGAAGGTGGCTGTGTGAAGCTTGTCAGTGTCACGATGGACTGTGACATGACCGGTGGTAGCTGCTCCATGATTAGCACTGATTCTGTGGTACGATATGATGAGAGGAAAATGTTTTCCCTGGTTGGAAAGGGTGAAGGGACAGTCGTATCCATGACCTGCCCGGATGATGGGAAAGTTGTGTTCGCTGCCTGTCAGGATGATGGAAAGGTAGACCCCATAACCTGTCATGGTAGTGCGAAAGTGTCTATCACAGCCGGTCGGGTTGATGGGAAGGCTGTGCCCGTCGCCTGTATGGAGGATGAGAGGGTAGTGCTCCCTTCCTGTTTGGGGGATGGGCAGACAAACCCCCTAACCTGCCAGGGAGATAGGAGAGTTGTGCTCCCCACTTGTCAATGTGATGGGGAAGCAGAACCCATAACATGCCAAGGTAGTGAGGAGGGTTTTTCCCCAGCTGGCCAGGATGATGGGAAAGTTGTACCCATCACTTGTCCAGATGATGGGAAAGTTGGGTCCACTGTCTGTGAGAGGGATGGGACAGACATACCCACCCCCTGTCAGCATGGCGGGAAAGAATCTCCCACCACCTGTCAAGATGAGGGACCCATGTTGCCCACAGCTTGGCAGGGTGATTGGAAAGTTCTATCCCAAGCCTGTCAGGGTGACAGGAAAGTGTGGTCCCCAGCCAGTCAGGCTGATGGGAAGGTGTCTTTATCACCCGGGGAGACAGCCTATGTAGCTGCTGTCACCCGCCGACTGAGTATCCAGAATGCAGGCAATGCACTGCCTTCTGGGCCTTCAGCCTGCAACGGACTAAAGGAACCAATCACTGACCAAGAACAGGTCCAAAAGAGCTCCTGTAGAGTTGGGGCCTTAACCCCACTTCTGGCTACCCTTAGCCAGAGATTGTGGACTGCCCTTCCAGCAAAGGCTGATCTCCAGCTATCGAGTGACCCCACGGAGACTCCTGCCTCCGAGACCAAAACTGAAAGGTTACCGTGGATGCAGGAAGGTTGGGAATAGACCTCAGTGCTGCGTTCAGTCAGGGCAACTCGTGGAGCCCAGTGCACACCCTGTTGGGCTTAAGCCAAATAGGAGACTGCGGAGCTGCGCCTGGAGAAGTACCCAGAGGTCCTGCCTCCGTAGCACAGTCAAGAAGGGGGAGGTGTCATGAAAATATAATAAGCAGATATGTTCATGGTCTCGGGATCAGGAGTGATTCCCCCTTCCCACCAGGGCCCTGCCAAATTAACAGCCAGCAAAAGCTTTCCTGATCAGGGGATGTAACAGGTACATTTCAATTAACTTACAACACCTCTCCCCAGTTCTTCAAAGACCCCCTGTGTAGCAAGAGACGCTCCGACTACAATCTGTATACACAGGGGCGGAGTACAAGTTTCCTGCAGGAATATAGCTTCTCTGATCAAAAGGCTAGGGCAGCCGTATTGTCTCCGTTGGGGAAGTATTAATATTGTGAGATACATGTGTCCCCCAGATATGGCGGGCATACCGCCGATCTCAAAATTCCATAACGCACATCTCATATATTTCAGCTTAATCGTAGGACATACGGAAGAGCCACATATAAAAATCTGCCCCCCAGAACATGCCAGATCCCCCTTGTGTGGTATCCACCTTCTGCTAAAATCATAATATAAAATATGAGGGTAATATCGTCTGCGTGGGATGCTCCCACATGGAGATATGAGGACCATGAGGAATCCATAATGTTGGAAGAGGGGAAAACCCCCTCCCTTACATGATGTCAGCAGAGGTGGGGGCTGCGAGTGGGACAGAGGTTAATAAAAGCCAATGTCTAGTACTCTCTGCGTCAATGCCCAGAGGATATACATTCTGTGTATAGGATTGTCCATTTCCAAGGGGTGCCTCTCCCCTATATCTGAGCCATAATCCGTGACCAGGTGTAGTAATCGCTTTCATTTTTATGTAACTGTATACTGTATTTGTATTGTTCCCTTTTGTAAATTCGTGTATATTTTTGTAAGCACTGCCTATTTTCAGATTAAATATATAAAATGTAATATTTTCTTTCCTCATGCTCTATATATATGAATCCAAAACCCGAAGGGCCTTATGCTATCTGTGGGTGTTCGAACTACCTGTACAAAGTTTCGGTGGTGGCAGCGGAAATTATTGTTGTGTAGAATTATTGGGGTGCTCTCATTAAGGGTACCGAGGTGTATATATATATATATATATTCCATAAGCGGGAATCGGTGATATATACATTTACCCTTGCTGTGAGACCTCCGATATTTGGCATTATTAGCTCAGCAGCCTCATTTACTTATTGTCTGGCAGTTCTGAGATTGACCTGACACTAAGAGGGCGCTAGAGAGTAGTCGTGTTCTTGACAAATCCGTGAGCAGTGGGTAGGATTCTGGTGTGACCCTCCCGGCTGTTCGTGACAGTACCATCTTAGAGAACTGGTCACAAACGACCCATATGACAGTCATCCCCCGAGAGACAGGGAGCTCAGAAATAAAATCCATGGATATATGCGTGCATGGCCGCAAGGCACGCACGCAAGTTCCACAGGACTGCACAAAGGCACGCACATCACGGGACAAGGAAGGCCACCAAAATGATCTGCTAACTAGGTCCCTGGTACCAAAAATACCAGGATGACTGGCCAACGCAGAACAGTGAACCTCGGAAACCACCCTCTTAGTCTATGCCTCAGGAAGAAACAATGTTCCTGCAGGACATCTCTCTGGCCTATTCGCCTGAAAGTTTTGAAGAGCCCGTCTCAAATCAGGCGAAACAGCAGACAAAATAACTCCCTCCTTGAGGATACCAACAGGCTCCGAGAGTTCGAAACAATCAGGGACAAATCTCCTAGAAAGGGCATCTGCCTTAACGTTCTTAGATCCCAGAAGATAGGACACCACAAAATCAAAGCGAGCAAAGAACAAACACCAACGGGTCTGCCTAGAATTAAGCCTCTTCGCTGACTCAAGATAGATCAAATTCTTATGATCCGTCAGGACAACAAAACAATGCCTAGCCCCTTCGAGCCAATGTCTTCACTCCTCAAAGGCCCATTTAAAGACCCACTTCATGGCCAGTAATTCACGATCACTTACATTATTTTTCCGCTCGGCAGATGAAAATTTCCGAGAGAAGGCGCATGGTCTCAATTTAGAATCCTTAAGCGGGCTTTACACGCTACGACATCGCTAATGCGGAGTCGTTGGGGTCACGGAATTCGTGACGCACATCCGGCCGCATTAGCGATGCCGTTGCGTGTGACATCGATTAGCGATTTTGCATCGTTGCAAAACAGTGAAAAATCGCTAATCGGCGACACGGGGGTCCATTCCCAATTATCGTTACTTCAGCAGTAACGAGGTTGTTCCTCGTTCCTGCGGCAGCACACATCGCTGCGTGTGACGCCGCAGGAGCGAGGAAGCTCTCCCTACCTGCCTCCCGGCCGCTATGCGGAAGGAAGGAGGTGGGCGGGATGTAACGTCCCGCTCATCTCCGCCCCTCCGCTGCGATTGGGCGGCGGTTCAGTGACGTTTCAGTGATGTCGCTGTGACGCCGCATGGACCGCCCCCTTAGAAAGGAGGCGGTTCGCCCGTCACAGCGACGTCGCCGGACAGGTAAGTATGTGTGACGGCTCTGGGCGATGTTGTGCGGCACGGGCAGCGATATGCCCGTGTCGCGCAACAGATGGGGGCGGGTACCCACACTAGCGATATCGGGACCGATATCGCAGTGTGTAAAGTAGCCTTTAGGATCCATCTGGAACATAACAACCCTGGCACCAATCTCAGAAGCATCAATTTCAACTTGAAAGGGGCAAGACAAATCCGGTTGACGCAGAACAGGAGCAGAAGTAAAACGTCACTTAAGCTCCCGAAAAGCAGAGACCGCCTGAGGAGTCCAGGTCTCCATATCAGCCCCTTTTCTGGTCAGATCAGTCAGCGGTTTAACGATACTAGAAAAATTCGCAATAAACTTCCAATAGAAGTTATCGAACCCCAAAGATTTCTGGAGACCTTTGACAGAGGAGGGTTGAAACCATTTGTGAATAGCCTGAACCTTCTCCTGGCCCATCTCAATGGTGAAAGGAGACAATGAAACCCATAAAAGAAACCTTCTGAACCCCCAAAAAGGCACTCGGACCCCTTGAAAAACAAGTAATTATCGCAAAGGACCTGAAAAACCTTCCTGACCTGGTCCACGTGGGAATCCCAGTCCGGGAAAAAATCAAAATGTTGTCCAGATACACAATCAAAAACTTGTCAATAAAACAACGAAAAATGTCATGCATGAAGGACTGGAAAACAGATGAGGCATTCGTAAGTCCGAATGGCATCACAGTGTATTCAAAATGGCCTTCGGGCGAATTGAATACCGTTTTCCATTCATGACCATGCTTGATACGAACCAGATTATATGCCCCCCCTCAAATCAATCTTAGTGAACAAACATGCTCCATTAATTCTGGCGAATAGATAAGAAATCAATGGCGACGGATATTGGAATTTCACCGTAATCTTGTTCAACTGCCGATAATCAACGCACGGTCTCAGGAAACCATCTTTCTTAGAAACAAAAAATAACCCCGCACCCAAAAGGGAAGAAGAAGTTCTGATGTGTCCCTTCTCCAAGGCCTCCCTAATATAAGCCCTCATAGCCTCGTGTTCTGGCAGACAGATTGAAAAGTCTTCCCTTAGGGAACTTACTACCTGGTATCAAGTCAATGGAACAGTCACACTCCCTATGTGTTAGGGCCAGGTGGACGGGCAGACCCAGGAGGTGGATCCACTGGGCTTAACACCTCACCGAGGGCAAGGTGCCCGGTAGCCGGAGCACTACGGGTAGCAGGACAGTCCGTTCAGAGGAGAGGAGTGAAGAAGTCCCTGGGACCACGGGGTCTCTGAAGGTAGTCCGGGTGACGGAGCTCAGGTTCGGAGGCCGAGATGACGTCAGGCAGAGTCCGGAACCAACGGAGCAAGAAGGTGGGTTACCACAGGGATCGGAGATGGTATGAACTGACGGGATGGCAGACAGTCACCGTTCGGGGTTCGGGTATCGTCAGGACCGGTTGGCGAGGCAGGAGCGGCTCTATGAGAGAGATAGGTAAGTATACCACAAGACACAAGGAGACCTGACTCCTAGCTTAGCAAACACGAAGAACAGGCCCCGCCCACTTGGAAAGGATCCCCCTATATACCCTGTACCTGATTCTTCAATATCCTGTTGGAGGACACTGGCCCTTTAAGAGAGGGTCAATGACCGCGCGCGCGCCCTAATGCGCATGCGCGAGGCCCGGGTGCCAGAAGCCAGAGCAGGGAGCGGTGCACAGGAGGCAGGAGTGCCGGGCTAGAGCAGAGTTGCCGACGGGCGCCGGGAGCGGGGACCGGGCTGCCTGGGGACCGCAGGTGATGGGGCATAGAGGCTGTGGAGCGGGGGACGCCTGGCAGAGGAGCCGGGGAGCGTGGCAGGGGAGCCGGGGAGCGTGGCAGGGGAGCCGGGGAGCGTGACAGTACCCCCTCCCCCACGCCCCCCTCCCCGCAACTGGAACAGGAAGGCACGTATCAGGGGAGTACCCACATTCTCCCGGGGTTCCCAGGACCTATCCTCAGGACCATACCCTGCCCAGTCCACCAGGAAGAACTGTCGGCCCCGTACGGTCTTCATGGCCACGATATCCCTTACCGCATAGATGTCATCATCAGCAATAGGAGGAGGAGCAGAACTGGCAGCAGCGGAGAAGGGACCAAGGACAACCGGCTTGAGCAGGGAGACGTGGAAGGAGTTGGGTATTCTCATCGTGGCCGGGAGCTGCAGCTTGTAGGAGACCTCATTTATTTTGCTGAGGACTTTAAACGGCCCGATGTAGCGAGGACCCAGCTTGTATGATGGAAGCTTCAATCGGACGTACTTGGAAGCAAGCCAGACCAGATCTCCTGGAGAGAAACACGGAGGATCCAGCCGCCTCTTGTCTGCGTGTCTCTTCATCCGCAGAGAAGCACGTCCAAGAGACGTTTTGACAGAGTCCCAAATTGTTGTAAAGTCACGGACTACAGCATCAGCAGCAGGGACATCCGAGGAAGAGGATACAGGTAATGGGACGGAAGGCGAAAGTCCGTAAATGACATGGAAGGGAGAGCTGGAGGAGGACTCACTGACGTGGTGGTTATGGGAGAATTCAGCCCAAGGAAGAAGCGTGGACCAGTCGTCGTGATGGGCGTTAACGTAGTGACGTAAGAAGGAGGTCAGGATCTGATTGACTCGTTCCACTTGGCCATTCGACTGAGGATGGTAGGCTGAAGAAAAGTCCAGAGTCACTCCCAGATGTTTGCAGAGAGCCCTCCAGAAGCGCGAGGTAAACTGAGTTCCTCTGTTGGACACAATGTGTGAGGGAAAGCCATGCAACCGGAAGATGTGCTGTATGTAGGCGTCAGCGAGTTCCTGGGCAGAGGGCAGTCCAGCCATAGGGACGAAATGAGCCATTTTGGAGAATCGGTCCACCACGACCCATATGACTGTGTGTCCGGCGGACAAGGGCAAGTCTGTAATAAAGTCCATTGCAATGTGTTGCCACGGAACGGAGGGAATAGGCAGAGGCAGAAGGCGACCATATGGCAGGTGTTTGGGCGTCTTGTTCCTGGCACAAGAGGAGCAGGCTGAGACAAAAGACGCGACGTCCGTGCGAAGGGATGGCCACCAGTAGTGACGTACAATTGTACTCCATGTTTTCTTCTGACCAGCATGGCCGGCTATTTTCGAGGCATGGCCCCAGTGCAACACTTTTTGCCTGTCAGTCTCAGAGACATAGGTCTTCCCGGGCGGTATCTGGGCCAGGGTGACAGGGGCCACCGGAATGATTTTACTTGGGCAGATGATGGGCTGGGATGTCTCCTCCTCCTGTTCCATGGGCATGAATGACCTGGACAAGGCATCTGCTCGCACATTCTTGTCCGCGGGTCGAAAATGGAGCTGAAAATCGAACCTGGCAAAGAACAAGGACCACCTGGCTTGCCGTGGGTTCAGTCGCTGAGCGGACCGCAGGTATTCCAGGTTCTTGTGGTCCGTGTAAATGATCACGGGGTACACTGCTCCCTCCAGAAGGTAGCGCCACTCCTCCAGAGCCAGTTTGACTGCTAATAGCTCTCGGTCACCGATGGTGTAGTTGCGTTCAGGCGCTGAGAAGCTCTTGGAGTAGAAACCGCAAGTAACCATCTTACCGGAGGAGGACTTCTGCATGAGCACTGCTCCGGCCCCCGAGGAGGAGGCATCCACCTCCAAGGTGAACTGTCGGTTTAACTCAGGACGGTGGAGCACAGGAGAGGAAGCAAATGCCTGTTTCAGGGAGCCAAACGCGGCGTCGGCCGCAGGTGACCAGTCCTTTGGATTAGCCCCCTTCTTGGTCAAGGCGGAGAGAGGCGCAGTCAGGGCAGAGAAGTGAGGGATAAACTGACGGTAATAGTTTGCAAATCCAAGAAACCGTTGGATTGCCTTCAGTCCGGAAGGAGGGGGCCAGTTGAGAACGGAAGAGACCTTCTCTGGATCCATCTGCAGACCGGTATCGGAGATAATGTAACCCAGGAAGGGAAGAGAAGACTGCTCGAAGACACACTTCTCGTACTTGGCGTACAGACGATTCTCTCTCAGTCTTTGTAGTACCAGCTGCACGTTCTCTCTGTGGGTCTAGAGGTCCGGAGAGAAGACCAGGATATCATCAAGATACACCACCACACAGACGTAGAGAAGGTCCCGGAACACATCGTTCACCTATTCTTCAAAGACTGCTGGTGCGTTACACAGGCCGAAGGGCATCACACAGTATTCATAGTGCCCATCGCGAGTATTGAATGCGGTCTTCCATTCGTCCCCAGAGCGGATGCGGACCAGGTTGTAGGCACCCCGAAGATCCAACTTGGTAAACACACGAGCTCCTCTAAGCTGATCAAACAATTCGGGGATGAGCGGCAGGGGGTATTTATTTTTCACGGTGATTTGGTTCAATCCCCGGTAGTCAATGCATGGGCGCAGGTCGCCCTCTTTCTTCTTAACGAAGAAGAAGCCTGCTCCAGCAGGAGATTAGGATCTCCGAATGAATCCCCTTGACAGGTTCTCCGTGATGTAGGCAGACATGGCCCTTGTTTCAGCAGGGGACAAAGGATATATCCGTCCTCGAGGTGGTGTAGTTCCCAGGAGTAGGTCGATGGCACAGTCGTAAGGACGATGTGGCGGCAGTACCTCTGACTCCTTTTTATCAAAGACGTCCGCGAAGGACCAATAGGCCGAGGGCAGTCCCGGTAGGGACTCTGGAACCGGAGGTCGTCGGATGGGCTGTATGGTCTTCAGGCAGTTCTCGTGGCAAGAGGAGCCCCATCGGGTGATTTCACCAGTACGCCAGCTGACTGACGGTTCATGTGTCCGTAACCAGGGGAGTCCCAGCAGGATTTGATGAGACATGTGTGGGAGGACGTAAAGAGCGATGTTCTCGGTGTGCAGGGCACCGATACGTAGTTCCACCGGCTTGGTGATCCACGAGATGGTGTCAGAGAGGGGTTTCCCATCTACAGAGGCAATCACGAGGGGTTTGTCGAGTGGAGTAACAGGCACCTGGTACTTGTCCACCGTGGCCTGCTGGATGAAATTGCCTGCTGCCCCGGAATCGAGGTACGCCTCGGCCGTGAACCGCGTCTCTCCCGTTGTCACTTGAACAGTCCACGTAACCGGGTCTGAGAGAGTCCCAGCACCTAGGGTGGCCTCTCCTACCAACCCTAGGCTTTGGAGTTTCCCGGCCTCTCTGGACAGGAACGTAGCAGGTGTGTGCCCTCTCCGCAGTAGAAGCAGAGACCCTTAGCGAGCCGTTCTGCTCGGCGTTGATCGGACTGCCTCAGACGATCAATCTGCATGGGTTCGTGGACAGAGACGCCAGACGATGCCGACTGAGGTACGACGGGCTTCTGTGGAGGAGAGGAATGCCGTATTGGACGTCTCTCGCGGGACACCTCTTTGGATCGTTCCTGGAATTTGAGGTCCACGCGGGTGGCTAGTGCAATTAGGGCATCCAGTGTGGAAGGAACATCGCGGCCTGCCAGCTCGTCCTTAATACGACTGGAGAGTCCTTCCCAGAAGGCAGCGGTGAGGGCTTCATTGTTCCACCCCAATTCTGAGGCCAAGGTGCGAAAGCGGATGGCATACTGCCCCACCGTCATGGTCCCCTGACGTAGCCTGAATGCAGAATGGATCAGTCATGTTTCTATGCGGCTTCTGTCTGGAGCAGACCAGTGACACAGACAACAAAAATTTAGGCTGTATAGTATTGATGGTAAAGGAGCTGGCAATCCTCATACTCCGCTTAGGACAAGCCGAAATTACATGAGACAGGTCGCTGCAATAAAAACACAGCCTATTTTTCTGTCTGAAACTCTGTTGATCATAATGAGATAACGTCCAATCACACTGCATAGGTTCTGGAATGTGATCAACAGATGCAGAAGCCTGATTTCCACCCTGAAAACAGAGTTGTTCAAATTTACGCTCCTGCAAACGCCTGTCAATCTGAATAGCAAGAGACATTGAATTATTCAGACCTGACGGCATGGGGAAACCCACCATCACATCTTTAACGGCTTCAGAAAGGCCTTTTCTGAACAGTGCTGTTAAAGAATCATCATTCCATTTAGTCAACACTGACCATTTTCTAAACTGTTGACAATAAATTTCAGCTGCCTCAGAACTCTGCTGCAAGGCCAGCAAGGCTTTTTATGCTTGATCTACCAGATTGGGCTCATCATAAAGTAGACCCAAAGCCTGGAAAAAGGAATCAACTCTATGCAAAACAGGATTCTCAGATGACAGAGAAAAAGCCCAATCCTGTTGGTCGCCACGCAGCAAGGAAATAATTATCCTAACCTGCTGTACAGCGTCACCAGAAGATCGCGGTTTCAGTGCCAGATATAATTTACAGTTATTTTTGAAACTCAAAAATTTTGACCGATCACCAGAAAACAAGTCAGGAATAGGAATTTTTGGTTCAGATACAGAAGGCTGAGTAACATAACCTGCTATACCCTGAACTCCGGCCGCAGGTTGGTCCAAGTGAGCAGCCAAATCCTGTGCACTTATACTGAAGAAGTAATCATCAAACACCCTGATTACATGAGGGAATAAACAGCAGGGCTGGACATAGAAAAAAAAAAATCTCAAAACACCCTTTTTCCCTGCTTCTGTGGAACAATCAATTATGGACAGTTGTACTGTTATGATCTGATGTTCAATGACTGCCATAAACACAATTCACCAGAGTCGTAGGTAATAAAGTACCGACCGCAAGCCCTGTACTTAACACCACACTAGAAGTAGCTGGGCGGCATGCCTAACAATCTAGATGCCTCGAAGGACTACATAACCTACAAAACAAGAAAGGCGCGGAGACACCATCACGTTTCTCAATGCTATATAAATAGAAACTCCGGCACTCAAGGATATATCAGGATAATAGTTTATTTTCCAAAGTGAATAGATCAGATATAAAGTTTCAGCTGATGCCTTCTTCACAACTGAAATTTGTATAATAGAATACAGAAAAGAAAAGAAAATCAGTACCAATATTCATCAAATTATTCATACACAGCTTCATATTAGTGACTGTAAAATAATGCACAACTTAATGTAATCAAGCATTTTACCTAGATGGTATGACAAGTGATGCCTAAGAGGAAAGTCAGACGTATTTGTCCAATTATATCTAAAAAGATAATGCCCAAATATTAAAAAACCATAAAGAAATCGTGAGATAATCCTAATAAATACATATTATTAGGACACCATGTACCATTATTGCATCATAGGGTGAATCAATTAGTGTCAATCCATAGATTTCTATGGGACATAATCTGAGCAGGTAGGAAAAGGAACATACTTGTAAAGTAAATGAGTAACCAAATAAGCAAAGCAGCATATTATTACCTTCATTCGGAAAATAATATGTGGATATATTATAATTCCCAAAGGGGAGGTGATTATAGTGCTGGGCCGTTGTGGAGCTGAAAGAACAAAGTGAAAAAGACACTTTTAGTATGCCAGCAGTGAAAGGAAAGACTCCGGTAAAGGCAAAAAAGTCCCATAGACAATGTTAAAAAAAACACAGCAAAGTATCGCCCAAGAAGGGGTTAACAGAGAGAGCAACCATAGCATACCTGTTTAGCCAAGGATCAGCGGTAGAATGTGAGAAGAGGTGGTTTAAATGTGCTGAAGGGGCGGGCATAAGTGAGTGATTTCCTGTGTAAAGGAACGCATGAAGGAGAATGGCACGCAAGCCGCGCGTGCGCAGTGTACCCGGAAGTGTGCGCATGCGCAGTAGCAATAATCAAGTGAAAGTGAACCACGGCTCCCAGAACCTTATTGTAAAGCGGTATAAGTTAGGTGTGCATCTGTAAAACAAAAAAGAGGGATAGGACTTTATTAGAACAATCGGAATACCCTCATGAGGAGCATAATATTAAATTTCATTATCTTCATATAGGGAGCATATGTGCATACCGCATTCATATATGTGCTCATGTGTATTAGCATATACACATGTTTGCCAATGTACACAATATGATAATGTATGTCAGCACAAATCACATAAAGACATAAAGAGAAGGAACTATAATATAGACAAACATCTTATACTTATGAAAAAAGGAACCTAGATCGATTATCACCTATAATGGAGTTTATCTACCGCAATATGAGTGCATATCAGCACGCGGGCATCCTATGTGCCCGCATGTCCATATGCACACACATAGTTCTCATCCACATATCATGAATTACAAAAATTGTTACATAAAAAATTACTACATAAAAAGGTTCTCCCAGATACTGTAATAATTTCAACACTTAATAAAGGGTAGGACGGACCTCATATCGTGTTATAATAAATAACTCTCATATTCCCTATTAAGTCCAAAGGGGGAAAGTGTATTAAGAGTGTGGATCCAATAGGATTCCCTTTCTTTAAGTTTTTTAACCCAATCCCCCCCACGTCTCAAAGGCGGGACATGCTTCAAAACCTGAAATCTCATCTGAGAGACCGTGTGACCACACTGGATAAAATGATAAGGAATAGGCAACATAACCAATTTACACCGTATGGTGGATTTATGTTTCCCTATGCAGTCTCGGTCATGCTGGATAGTCTCCCCAACATATCCGAGACCGCACCGACACTTGATTAAATATACCACATATGAGGTGTCACAAGTGAAAAAATCCTTAAGGCAAAAAATTTTTCCAGTGCGGGGATGGGTAAATTGGTTTCCTTTTACAATATTCGAACAGTGAGGATAATGTAAACAGGGATAATTACCCTGTTTGGGAGTAGATAGGAAGGTTTGTCGAGATTTAACAGTTTTTGACCCTATGTCCGCCCTTACCAATAAGTCCCTAAGATTAGGAGAACGTTTATAACTGAAGAGAGGTAAAGAAGATAATTCAGTTATCTGTGGATAAGAATTACGTAGTATTTGCCAATGTCTAAGTATAATTCCTTTTATAATGGGATGAAAGGGATGAAATGTGTTGACAAAGGTAATAAATGGTCCTACCCTTTTTGGTCTTGTGGTGGGGCTATGACTAACATGATAGGCAGAGTCAACTATAGATGAAGGATAACCACGTTGTAAAAATTTATTGGACATTTCCTCATGTCGCACTATACGTTGCTTATGAGAAGAGACAATCCTTGCCACTCTTTTGTGTTGGGATATTGGTAATGCATTCTTCAAATGTCATGGATGGCTACTGGTATAATACAAAAGGCTATTGCGGTCCGTCGGTTTCACATAAATATCTCATGTGATATTACCCCTTGGATTCACATGTATAAGTGTATCAAGGAAATTAATACTAGACGAGTCTACATGTTGGATGAAGGATAAGCCTTCGACTCTAGTATTAAGATGATGGAAAAACTCATCAAAGAGTAATTGGGGACCTGAAAAGACGATAAATATATCGTCGATATATCTTTTGTACATCAAAATGTGATTTTGAAATAAAGGATGATTATACACAAAGTTAGATTCAAAATGCGTCATAAAAATATTCGCATAAGGTGGTGCGACATTCGAACCCATAGCCGTTCCTTTAATCTGTAAATAAAATTGATCTTGAAATAAGACATTTTTTTATGTAAAACGATATCCAATAAATCAAGACAGAATTGTTTTTGTAATAGAGAAAAATCGCTATATTGTTCCAGAAACCACGACATTGCTTGTATACCAAGATCATGTTGTATACTAGTATACAAGGAGTTAACATCCAAAGTGACAAGGAGTGTGTCAGAAGGAAGCGGACCCAGGGATCGTAATTGTTGTAAAAAATCATCTGTATCTCGTAAATATGAAGTAGTCTTAGATACCAATGGCATCAAAATACGATCAAGAGTAATAGCTAACGGTGATATAATCGAATCTATGGAAGCTACTATAGGACGTCCAGGCGGTTGCCATACATTTTTGTGCACCTTAGGCAAGGTGTAAAACACCAGAGCAACTGGATTAACCTTATTTAAATAAGTGGCCAAATTCGTATCAATGACTCCATGGATAGAATAATAGTGAATTTTATCCAATATTATTCTTTTAATATCATTACATGGATCGCGTTGTATAGGTAGATAAGTGGACGAATCGGCCAGCTGAGACAGTATCTCGGAGGTATAATAACTTTTATTCATCACAACCAAGGCTCCGCCTTTATCGGCTGGTTTGATAATTATTGAAGTATTATTCTTAAGAGACTGTAAGGCCTGTGATTCGCCTGGAGTCAAATTATTTTTAATGTGAAAATCCCCGTTTTTCACTCTGTCAGTAATCAGATAATCCTAATAAAGATTATGTCCCATAGAAATCTATGGATTGACATTAATTGATTCGCCTTATGATGCAATAATGTTACATGGTGTCCTAATAATATGTATTTATTAGGATTATCTCACGATTTCTTTATGGTTTTTTAATATTTGGGCATTATCTTTTTAGATATAATTGGACAAATACGTCTGACGTTCTTCTTAGGCATCACTTGTCATACCATCTAGGTAAAATGCTTGATTACATTAAGTTGTGCATTATTTTACAGTCACTAATATGAAGCTGTGTATGAATAATTGGATGAATATTGGTACTGATTTTCTTTTCTTTTCTGTATTCTATTATACAAATTTCAGTTGTGAAGAAGGCATCAGCCGAAACGTTATATCTGATCTATTCACTTTGGAAAATAAACTATTATCCTGATATATCCTTGAGTGCCGGAGTTTCTATTTATATTTGATTATTATTCTCCTGAGCACCATACTAGTGAGCCAGACCATTACGTGGACTATTATGTTTCTCAATGCTGGCAGGAAACTAGCCAGGTCTTTCACCGGGAAGGAACAACCACAGGAAGGGCAGTCTCCAGTCAAGGAAACCGCCTATACCAAAACATGGTATTCATCCACAGACAGCTGTTTTGGGGTATTTGCCCCCTCATCAGTGTGGAGTAGGAAACTGGCTAGTGGGAGCAATGCCTAATAAAAGGCTACATAGGTAAGGATGGTTGACCTTAGGGAAATCAACATCCAGCACCACGGAGACACCATCACGTGTTTCTCACGTGTTTCTCAACGCAGTGATTCTACCCTGGTATTACCCCGAAACAGCTGTCTGTGGAAGGATACCATGTTTTGGCACAGGCGGTTTCTTTGACTGGAGACTGCCCTTCCCGTGGTTGTTTCTTCCCGGTGAAAAACCTGGCTAGTTTCCTGCCAGTGTTGAGAAACATGTGATGGTGTCTCCACGACTTTCTTGTTTTGCATATTTCCCAGGGGGCATTGTTCTAGAATCACCGCGTTGAGAAACACGTGATGGTGTCTCCGCGGTGCTGGATGTTGATCTCCCTAAGGTACATCCTTACCTATGTACATAACCTACAAGGCAGAAAGTGAAAAGAAACTATCTTGCCTAAGAGCAGATTTCCCCCCAAAAAAATAGGCAGCCTCCCACATGAACAGACTGTGAGCAAAGATGAAAAAAACATACACAGTAAGAGCAAAATGGAGCAAAGAGAGGCCACACTATACTAAATACGAATGACAGCATAGGGAACTCTTGCGGTCGGCACGAAAAACCCTATTAAAACTTCCTAAATGGAATGTGCAAAAAGGAAGAGTAATCTAATACTCACACGTTCACAATCCGTACAAGACTCTGGTGAAACTGTAGGAAAAAAAACTAGCAATTAACCTGCTGACTAACCCTTGCTAAGATAAATAGCATAGACTGACTATGGAAGATAGTCAGATAAATCTTCCTTATCTGAAGGCACAAACAAAACAGGATACAATACAAAAACCTTCAGAGATAATTCACAGATGCAATAAGCAAATAACACACAAAAGTATGAAGCAAAACCAAGAACTTAGCTTAGCTTGATAGCAGGGAAGCCAGGAGTACAAGAAACAGATTCCTATTATCTCAGGGATTTCAGACAACTGGCAAAGACAAACAGCCAGCACACACCTAAATCCAAAATCAAGGTTTGAGCTGCCAACCAGGTGTGTAGAACTGAGGAACAGAATCCAACCCACTAACATTAACGACCACAGGAGGGAGTCCAAGAGCAGAGCTCCACCAGACAGCATTCACAACAAGTCCCCCAAAGATATAGATAGCCCCCAAACATGTGAAGCCGGGGAGACAAGATGAAACACAGTACACAGGTAGAAAACAGATTCAGCAAAGATGAGGCCCAAACTATCTATATAGGAAAGGACAGAAAAGAGCACTGTCTGCAGCCACGCAATACCCTAAAAAAACCAACACACCTGATATGAAAACAGCTGAGAGCACACGGCCTCTCCCCCACTATATCAGTACTCTGGTGTTACTGGAATCCAAGCAAAACACTAATATAGAGGAAGGACTGACATTAATACCAAGCATGACAAAACAAAAATACATTGCAGAATATGGAGCAAGGTACAAAGACATTCCCAGCAGGGAATGATCCAACTCCACCCAGAACTCCACACAAACAAAACCAGGAGACAAGCCTTAGTAACACAAAAATAAAACAACAAGTGGAAAAATGGAAACAAACCAGCAAAAGGTACAAAGACAAAACTTATCTGCAAGGAGTTCAGGTAGAAAAAGAAGGTAGGGCAGGCTCCAGAATGTCCACACACCACAGGAGACATCATTGATCACCGGCCAAGAACAAGAGAACATTACTCATTTATATAGGCCCAGTCTGAGCAGCCTGATTTTCACGTCTTCATCAGCTGTCTGGCTTCTGTTAAGCAGATCAACTCTAGTACCAGCACTGGCTATAAGAGGGAGCCCCAAATCGGAACCAAGTCCAAAAGTGTTCACAACACTTGAGAAGGTTGATATTTTTCACAATTTTGCTTTTCAAGTCCTCAGACAGTTCTCTGCTCATTTTTCTGTTCTCCGTGAATATTGTGGCACACATAGACACATAATACAGAAACTGAGTTAACTTCTCCCCTTTTTATTTGTTTTTAATTGTGATTTTCATATTGCCCATACCTGTGCTTTTCCACAGGTGAGTTTCAATGAGCATCACATGTTTGAAAAAAGTTGTTTACCCACAATTTTGGAATGTGCCAACAATTTTCTTAGGCAAATTTTTAGGGTTTGTGTGAAAATATAATTATTAATGACCTCAAAAATGTATGATTCCCAACTGTGACTCATACACAGCCCTTCATGCAGTATATTGGGCCTACATACAGTAAAATGGCCCACACATCTCTTTACACTGTACTAACAGACTAAACAGGATAATGGCCTCAACACAGCCCTCCACACGGTATGATGAACTCAACACAAACCTTCACACTACAATTGCTTGCATACAGTATAACAGCCCTCAAATAGCCCTCCCATTATGATAAAAGGCTTCCTCATAGCACTTCAAAATCTTTTAATGGCTCCACATAGCCCTCTAAATAGTATAATGGCCTCCACATAGCCCTCCAAATACTATAATGGCTTCCACATAGCCTTCCGTGTAGTATAATTGGCCGTACATCGTCATCCATATACTATTATGCACTCCCCATAGTACTCCATATAGTATTTTAATGGGCCACATATGGTGCTTTACATAGTATAATGCACAACCCATTGTACTCCATATTATATAATGCACCCCCCATAGTCCTCCATATATTATAATACATACCCCATGATTTTCTTCCTGATAGCTTTGCAACCACTAACCCCTTTTTTTACCCTGTTCAATCTAGGCCATCTATCCTAGATATTTTTCGGGAAAAAGTGGAGGCAGATCTTGTTGCTTTAGATAGAACCACGGGTTTTAGCAATAACAATCTTGATCCCCAAGAAATTCTGGCACTACAAGACCTGCAGTCCAATACAGGGTTAATCATCAGGGAAGCAGATAAGGGGGGGGGGGGTTGTAGTTCTGGACTCCTCACTTTATTTTAAAATGAACCACGCTATATTATCTGATAATAACACCTACTTACATCTCCAGGGGGATCCTACCAGTTTCTACAAAAGCAAAGTTGACAAAATACTCCAAGATGGTTTTGAGAGTGGCATTTTTTCACAAAAAATATATGACTATTTAAAAGTGGATTATCCCGTCATCCCTATTTATCATGCCCGCCCCAAACTCCACAAGGGTATTTTCCCACCACCCTTAAGGCCCATTATATCATACATTGGTTCCCTTGGCGAAAAATTAGGTGTCTGGATAGACCATTTTTTACAATCTCTGGTTAGGGATATGCTGGGCTTCCTGAGAGACACTAAATTCTTAATAAACAACTTAAATCCTATTTCATGGCACAATGGCTACATGTGGCTAACCTGTGATATTATCAGCCTGTATCCATCTATATCCCATCATGTGGCCATTGATTGCCTTCAAGTGTTTCTCAGAAAGCACAGCTCTTATCCCCTACAGATACTAGATTTCATCATTACAGCTATCAATTTTTTGTTGACTCACAATTATTTTTCTTTTGATGGGGAATTTTTTCTACAAAAATGTGGTGTTAGCATGGGAGGGAAATTCTCCCCCTCCCTTGCTAACATTGTGGTTGCCATTTTTGAGGAATTTTATATTTTTGATGATGACAATAATTTTTAAGAACATAAAATTTTTTACACACCCTATATTGATGATTTATTGTTTATCTGGAAAGGAGATGTTACTACAGCACACTCCTTTATTAATCATCTCAATCAAAATTCCTTTAATCTCAAATTTACCTTTCAAATTCATTCGGTTTTTACCAACTATTTGGATGTGACTTTGATTGGCGACCACAATTCAATTGAGATTCTTCCCATCACAAGGAAACTGATTCTAACTATTCTGTTAGCCAGTTCATGCCACCCCGCTCATATAGTGAAAAACATTCCCATTGGGGAATTGATCAGACTGAAACGTAATTGTTCCAGGTCTGATCTTCTCCCCCATGAAACCAGCAAGGCCCTTGCCAAATTAAAAGACAGGGGATATTCCAATTTGTGTCTCAACAGAGCCCAGAAAATAGTCAAACAAATTGATAGATCTGATCTTTTCAAAAACCACCATAAGAGCAGATACAAAACTAATCATCAAGTAACCTTTTCTACCAATTTCTCCCCACAATTTCAGGACATTGTAAAAAATAATACAAAAACATTTACCCATTTTATCACAAGATAATTTACTAAGTTTAATTCTTGATAAAAATAAAATCAATTTTGTGGCTAAGAGAGCACCCAATTTAGCTAATATTCTGTCGCCCAGCTTGGTAGTTAGTAACAACAATTTGAGTAACTCCAAAAATTGGTTGTCTTGTATAGGCTTTAATGGCTGTGGACATAATTTTTGCATCTCCTCTAAACATGTCAAGAAATGCAAATCATTCACTTCTATGCATACTGGTTTATCCTACAACATTAGGGATTTTATAAACTGTAATACCCCTAATGTTGTATACCTAATTGAATGTACCTCCTGTTCAATTCAATATGTAGGCTGTACGAGTTGTCCCCTCAAACAACGGATATGCAGACACACGTGTGACACTTTAAATCCCTCTGCAGTGAATGTTTCAGCAGTCTCCAGGCACTTTATTGCGATTCATAATAGGTGCCTTGATTCTCTCACATTCACTGGCATTGAAAAGGTTTACAAACCAGTTAGAGGAGGGGACCACCGCAGAAAGATTCTCAACAGAGAGTCTTTCTGGATATATAACTTGGGCAATAGAATTCCGCATGGTATGAACAAGAGGAGAGATTTGATCATGCAATACTCTTAGCGATCTCTCTCCCCATATCCATTTCAATATATGCGGGTTTTCTCTTACTTCATTTATTCAGTTTTTGAGTTTCCTTACTATTATCCCTTTTGCTACAATACCACTGCGATCCTATTTTCTGTGTATTTTTTTATCAGTGGAGGGACTCTGGAAATACATTTTTTTCTAACACCTTACTGGGAATTTACTTTTGATAACATGCACAGAGAAAGACCATATATTTTTTTAATCTCCTCTTCTGCGTTAGTTCTATATTGCAGATGCGTTTCTCTATGTCTTCATTATTTTTTCTGATGTTTACCTAGCATATTTTTTCCCCCAAAGTTTTTCATTCACTTGTAGCGCCATACAATACCCACCATTTAACAACAAACTATATACATTAATAATATATACTTTGTTCGCAATATATGGAGAAAAAGCTTTTTCAGTCTCCCACTATAGGATTAATTGTTAAGATACTACAGAAGTATATTATGGCTTCCTCTATCACTATTTTAACTGTATTATATGTAATCGGTACACATTGTTTTTCTTGTGATCTGTCTGTATTTATACATTTTCTTGTGCGCTGGTCTCTGGTTTTTTTTTATATTTGTTCTGAATTTATTGCGGTCCATGTTAAATATGATGGGTGTGTTTTCACCTAATTGAACCATCTGTTTCTTGACGTGTATTGCACTTAAATATCTGTCTGGAGACCTTTTTTACGCATTCCACGATTAAGCCCTCTATAGGGTGAAACGCGTAGGAAAGAGCTCATCTGTCCACATGCCTATATGTGTCGTTTTACTTGATGGTAAGAAGATTTTAAACACTCAATAAAGCAATCGTTATTTTATCTCCTGGAGACGCTGGAAAATCTTTTTTCTACTTACCCCATAGTCATCCATATATTGTAGGGTCCCATAGTCCTCCACATATTATAGTGCTGGTAATCAAAAATAGGAGGGAACCCACGTCATTTTAAATTTCATTCCATATCCACATTTATTTGCTGGGCAATTGTCCTGCACTTAACCCCATTTTACAGCCATTTTTCAACACCAAAGTTCAAGTCCACATTGACTTATATGGGGTTTGGGGTCTGGGATCAAGGTCAGGTGAAGTTCGGGTCCTGAACTAAATTTCAACGAACGTCTGGCCGAACCCAGCTAACCTGAATATCCATAGGTCCACTCATCTCTATTTGCAACTGAAAATCAGTTCTATTTTGTTTTAATGCTCTGATGTCAGAATGCGTTTTTCTGCATGTTGCATAATAAGAATAATTCACACTGCAGTGTGGGAATCTACCCATAGGCCAGCACTTCACCCATCTCCTATTCTGATAAAACTGCTACAAAGCACTTACTAGTGTTAATAACAAATTAACAATATGAACCTCTAAATACAAAACATGGAACTACAATTGTTTGCTTCCACAAATTATGTTAAAGCAGTAAAAATTGAACTCCAAATGATTCCTTGGAGGAATTTCAACAAAGTGCCTTGTGTGTGTTTTCTCTCAGTAGTTATAGAACGCTTTCTCTATAACTCCCAGGGAAACTCAAAGTCTTACTCCAAGGAAGCAGTTTGAAGATTTCTGACTTTATTTGGATTGCAGATATTAAGGATTAAGAACTTTTCTTATCTTTAATCATAGATATCTCATGAGGATTTAGCAGTGGATAAGAATATAAAACAATTCACTGTAGAGTTCACTAATGAGTCTTATAAAGGAAAATGGCACACAAATAATACTGATGTGATGTACTAACTTAGTGGGAACCTGATAGCAGGGCTATGCTCCCCTATATGAGCTCAATATAAAGTAGAAAGGAAATCTTATTCCAGTGCTTTGTCACTTACCACATGTCTTACATCAAACTGGACAGTGCTGTAAGCCAAAAGTATATAAGGTATTTTTTTACATTTACAATCCAATACAAGGTATGTTTTGGCAGTGGGAGTTCAGGGCTTATATACAGTTCAATAGATTGCAGTAATAGAGCAGATAAAGGTGGTGGCTATAGTTTATAATGGGAAAACTCGGTGACAGGTTCCTTTTTAGAACATGCCCTATCTTTCATAAATTGTCTGTGTGGCGCCCTGGACTAGCCAGGGGCCACAGGTAACAACACGCACACACCCCCACCCCCAGCAGGTCACAGCAGTCATCTCCAGTGAGACCTGATTTCCTCCCTCGGGTTCAGACAGACACACCAGGTGGGCGGAGTAAGGCAGATGGACACGCCCACCGAGGAGTCTAGCTGGTCTGAGGCAGGAAACAGCACAGACAAGTCCAAGCAGAGGAACGGAGATGAGGTGTGCAGAGTGGCAGAAGCAGACGGGGGCCTCGTGTAGCAGTCAAGCAGACGGTAGTGGCCATCTGCGGGAGCCGGGAAGACAGTCTTAGTGGAACCGTAGGTAGCCGGGGTTGGGCGGTGGCCCACCGGTACCGAACCGGGGAGCCAGCTGGAAACCGGAGCACAGGAGGAGCGTACAAGAAGGTGCAGGAAAGGACTTACACTACCAAACTGGGTTCAGGGGAAAAACACCGCAGCCGCCTGTGTGACCCGTCCATCCAGCCGTTTGTTTTGCCAGAGACTTCGTGTACGTTACTGGCTGAGTGAGTACCACCGTGCCGTCTGGCACTGCGCTGCCCCCGCGACCCTGCACCTCACCAAATCCCGCCATCTACCTGGCAGTCAACATCACCGGGCTCCGGGACCACCAAAATTCCCCCTACCCACGGAGGGGAGAGAACCATCCCAGCTGCTCCCTGTCAACGCTCCCGGGATCCCCGTACAGAGCAGCGGTGGTGTCCCAACCTCACCACATACCGTGGGTGGCGTCACAAACTGACATCCCAAACCCTACCAAACCATCCCTTTCACTCATGGGCGAGGAGCGCCGCTCGAGTCCCCGGATCCGGCCCACCGCTCGAGCCACTGAGCAGCAGCAGCGCCGGACCCGAGCGTGGTGAGCGCAGCATCCCCTCCCCGCCCGCGACATCTGCACTATTGACTTATAGTTAATAGTGTTTAGGTGTCATATAGTTGCTTAAATCAGCATTTTGTGCTACCTTTCCATTACAGATAGCCAAGGTAGGGACAAGGTATTTTGGTACCTTGTAGTGATGAGTGATCACTACCATGCTTGGGTGCTCGGTACTCGTTAAGAGCAGTTGGATGCACGGATGAGCTTGACTCGAGTACCGAGTATAAAAAAAGGCCAGGGTGACTCAAGCATTTTTCCAGGAAATTTTCCTGAAAAATACTCAAGTCCCCCATTGACTTCCATAATACGTGACTGCTCGAGTAGCACCCTTCCGAGCATACAACTGCTTTTAATAAGAAAAAGCAACACTAGTGCCTTGCCATTGTTATTGCTTTTGTCTCCATGTACTCCAATGCCATGATGAATTTTCTGAACCATATCTCGTCTCTGCAGATTTCCCTCTTCTCCTGCCTTCTATGGCACTTCACAACACTTCCTTAAAAATAAGAATGTCATTATCATGTCCTCTACATAAACATAACTGCATACTGTGCCCGAAATAGCCCTCTTATAGTATATGGCCTCCACACTGTCCACCCCTGTGAGCTATAATCACCACGGTGTCCACCTTATAAAATATGGCCTACACCATAGCTATCCCCTCTCCTTTGTTTTCCCTTATGCTCTCCATACTTCCACAATCTCCACCTGCAAAGCTAACTCCTCTCTATACTTTTCCCCCATTTCACATTGCCCCCTATCCATTTCCATACTTATACTGTGCTGTCCCTTTACACTATGCCCTCATACAATATACCCTCTGCCCTCTCCAAACTGTGCCCCTTCCGCAGACTGCACCCCCTACACGGTATGTTGGCCACCAAGGCCCCCTATACAATCTGGTCACTATTGTGTATGTTGTCCACCACAGCCCTTGATTCACAGTATGAAGTTCCAGTACAGTCCCACATATAGAATATTTACTACATACCTCCATACAGTATGATATACAACGACACCCTCCATCTACAGTATGATGCGTAGCACAGTCCCTCATACAAAATAGTCACCCATGCCCCCACCCAGTATAATATCTACCATATCATGCCATATATAGTATGATGTCTACCAATGCCCCTATATACAGTATGATGTCTACCTCAGTACCCAATATAAAGTATAATGTACAACACAACTCCCTATTTACAATATAATGCCCCCACAGCTTCCCATATACAATATAATGTCCACCACAGCCCCCACATATAGTACAATGTTCCCCACAGACCACTATACACAATATAATGTCCCCACAGACCCCTACAGAGAATAATGGCCCCCACAGCCACCCATACAATATGATTGCCCCACCATCCCCCAATATAGTATAATGACTCTCACAAACCCACTTATACTATAATGTCCCCCACAGACCCATATTCCATATGATGTACTCCATAGCCCCTTATCCCCCACAGTCCCCCATGCAGTATGATGTTTCCATAGCCCCTTATATACAGTAAAAAGTCCATAATAGCCCACATATATAGTATAATGTCTCCCACAGACTTCCATATAATATGGTAACCACAGTCCCCTATACCTTACAAAGTCATCTACATGACTATACAGTATATACTATATATTATACATATAGTAGAATGGCCTCTACAGAACCCCATACAATATGATGCCCCCCAAGTCCTACATACAGTTTAATGGCCCCACAACCCCTTATGCAGTATAATGTCTCCTACAGCCCCTTAACCAGCATAATATCTCCCTCAGCCCCCTTGTAGTATGGTCAGTATGGTCAGCACATTACCCCCATAATGTCCTTAACAGGCTTCTAAACGGTGTGATGGCTCCCACATCCCCCATATAGCATGATAATGCCTTGCCCAGAGCTGTAGGGTACCCGGTACTGGGCTTTTAGTGGATAGGGGATGGTCACAGGTGGCTGTGCCCGGTCCCATGGCCCTGGTGGTAGTTCAAAGAAGTCTGATAAAAAAAATAGTAAAAATTAATAAAATAAAAGTGTTTTGTGACGCCACCTACGGTTTTCGGTAATATTACCGGCGCTGCTTGCTGACGTCCAGTGTGATGATGAAGCAGCTAGTTTATTATGCTCCCCGCAGGTGGGGCGATGTCCCCGGGGCCATTGGGAAGAATCGAGATTTTACACACATGGAGACAGCTTACCACACAAGTCTTGATACCAGTCTCTTCAAGGCCACTGTTCAGGCAAACGAAGTCCATAGTGAGGCCAGTACCTTTGATAACAATAACTGTCACGCACACACCGGATCTTTCTTTCTGTTCCTTTACTGATGTTGTTAGCAGGGTTAAGTCCAGAGTACAGTCCGGGTGGCCAAGTGGCAGTAAGGATTTCCACCTCTGTGAGATATGAGGCCTCCTTATTACAGGCCTCCTTATTACTGTATGTTTGCGCAAGTCCTGGGCTGTCTAAAACCCGGCCCTGACCTCTCCTGTATCTCTCACTTGTATAGCAAGTGATGAGAACCGTTCTCCTAGGCGGCACTAACTCCGTTGCGGACCCTGGCTCTATTGATCGTGGTGCTACAAGTGTTCCTGCGCCAGGAGACTGAAATCCCCTTCGCCCTCCGGTCTTTTCTGCTGGGCCTGAATGAACCCATACAGACTCGGACTCCAGTGTCTGGGATGCTTCTTCTGGGGTGAACCGAACTGGTCCTTCCGCCCCTTTCCGCCTCACCTCCGACCCTCACATTGGATCTCTCATACTCGCTAAGCTTTCCTCTGGTATCGGTCTAATGCAGCACCGTTTACCAGGTTTCTTCCTCTGACCTGTTGTGCACTCAACTCCACTCAACTGACTCTGCTCAACTGACTCTCTTGCCCCACTCTCATCATTTCTTAAAGGAGACCTCAACTGACGTCAGCCAATATGCCTGACATCAGTTAGTTGAGCTCCTCCTACAGGCCTGAGGTGGAAAGTGTTGTATGTGAATTCTCCCAATGTGAAAATCCCTTCCTGCACTTACCAGATGTTACTGTGGCTACTTAACGATAGGGTGCCACAATAACACCAATAGCTCCACATACAGTATGATGTCCTTCTTAGTCCCCCATGCAGTATGATGATTCCTACCGCCCTCACACAGTATGATGATCTCTTCAGCCCCCCATACAGTAGAATGCCCCACCATTTGACTTCCAGGCCAAATAATATAAGAAAAATAAAAAAGCCTTTACTCACCTAATCCAGGCTCTATTGCAGCCTTGGCTTCCTCTTCCTCTTCAATCTTGTAACAGTGAGCGCAGATAATGCAATGCAGTCACACCTTTGCACCGCCCAATGTCCCCTACTTGGCATCAGCCTTCAGGAGGCCACATTTTACTTGTATTAGTATCTTAAAGACCTGACTACAATTGAATGCCTAGTAGGAATGCCGGCTGAGGAGCAGGCAGAAAGAGCGATGAGGCATGTTAGTGACTCACTCACACTGCTCCCCTGTGTGTCTGCACCTTGGGCACTGTTGTTCAACAGTGACAACCAGGGTGCAGGCACACAAGTGAAAAGTATTAGTGAGTTAAAATTAGTTATTTTTTTTTACAAATTGACTCATCCCAAGCAGGTAGCAAGTAGCGCCCTTGGTGGGTGACTACCCAACGTTCAAACCCTGAAGGCAGTTTGTTCACCAAAGGGCTAGAGAGACTGCATGGGCCTGTGTTTCAGCAAATGGAGTTGAGACTTCAGTTAAGATTAACGGTGATCAACTGTCACAGATTACTGACCAGGCCTACAAACTGTAGTCCTGTGAATTGACATGCATACACTTACACACCCTGTCATGCTATCAATAAGGTTATTAATTGTCTCAGAAATGTTCTGCAATACTGAATGCACTTAGGCATGTAAATTGTTAAAATCTGCTGCTGTCAGCTTCCTTTGCAATTGCTGACCAATCATGTCTTAGATATGCACGATGGGAGACAAGTCGAGAGACACTGCTAGCCATTGTATTACATTTAGGCCCTGCAGACTGCTAACAGTAAGATCTGGAGTTGTCTTGTTGAAAATTGACTGCTAAGACACAATAAGTTCATTGTGAGAAAAATGCATTACAAATGTTTGTTGTTGATAATGATTTATGTGTACAGGTGCATTTAGAATGGCAGACTATTCCACAATGAACCATTAACAACATCAATCATAGAATGCCAAGGTGTGTAAGTGCAGGTATTTCTGTGTGTGGTGCTCATGCTCAATACTGCATAAATTGAGGTATTTTGTTTTCCATTTGTTCATCTTTTTTATATTAATAACATGACATTGTCCCTGTGATTTTTATAATTCCACTACATTTCCCTTTTGGTGCTTCAATGGTAAGGAGATGGGATGGTATGGCTACTGGGCGCCTGCTGAAGATCCTCTTGACTATTGTGTTGGTAGTCCTGTGTTGTCTATCTGCAGGCAGAACTTCATAGGACTAGTTTATTTAGGCCGAAAAGACACTTCCGCATAAAAAAATGTACGTGTGACACGGTCCGTTTTTCGGGTCCGTGTTCCGTTTTTTTTGGGCGTTTCTCCGGTTCGTATGGCATCCGTGTGATGGCGTATGCTATCCGTGTGTGTGTGTAAAATGTGCGTGTGTGCGTGTAAAATGTACGTGTATGTGTACGTGGAATGTCCGTGTGTAATGTCCGTGTGTGTGATATAAAATGTCGTTGATACATGTCGGCTGACAGCAGACAGAGTTGCGCGATGAGAATGAACTCGGGTGAACTTCACCCGACTTCATTATCATACCGCGGCTCTGTCTGTGTCGCTTACTGATTAGCGGTCACCCGTGAAGGACTCACCGGGGACCGCTAATCCCCTGAGTGACTGAATTGAGCAGTGCGATTAGTGCTGCTGTCACTCAGGTTACCCGCGGCTAGCTGGATCCTCCCCCCGAGACCGCAACTCACCTGTGACTTCATCGCTGTCACTCGGGCGACTTGCTGTCACAGGTGGAGGATCAAGTGGTGGCCGCGAGTAACCTGAGTGACAACTCAGCTGATCGCACTACTCACCTCAGTTGCTGCGTGGAGGTGACAGCGGCGGCAGTGTTCTTCTGCAGCTCCTGTCACCTTCATGTAGCTGAGCTGGAAGCGACGCGGGACCTCCGTGGATTACGCCGGGCATGGATGGGTATTTGGGGCATAATAAATTGGTGAACAAGGGTATTTGTTATTGCTTATTATTTCAAATAAAGGATTTTTTCACTGTGTGTGTTTATTTACTTTAACTTGCAGGTTAATCATTGGCGGTGTCTCATAGACGCCTGCAATGATTAATCTTGGACTTATTGGCAGCTCTGGGCTGCCATTAACTTCTTATTACCCCGATTGCCAACGCACCAGGGCAAATCAGGAAGAGCCGGGTAGAGTCCCAGAACTGTTGCATCTATTGTATGCGGCAATTCTGGGCGGCTGCTGGCTGATATTGTTAGGCTGGGGGGCTCCCCATCCTGAGAATACCAGCCTTTAGCCGTATGGCTTTATCTTGGCTGGAATAAAAATTGGGGGGGACCACATGCTGTTTTTTTTAATTAATTAATTATTTATTTATTTAACTGCACAGTATAGACCCGCCCACCGGCTGCTGTGATTGGTTGCAGTGAGACAGCTGTCACTCAGCGTGTGGGCGTGTCTCACTGCAACCAATCATAGGCACCGGTGGGCGGGGAAAGCAGGGAATAGTAGATTGCTTAATGAGCGGCCGGCATTTTCAAATGAATTGAAGGCACGTATTTTTGGCACAGCTGTTCCTCGCCGCGCTGGTGATTGGGGATTGGTAAGTATGCGCCGGGGAAGAAAAAGACCGAGCGCCAATGTAAGTATGACTGAGAACAGCAGAAAAAAAGGTAAGTAGACTGACTTTATTAAAAAAGAAAAAAAAAATACATCGCTGGTTTAAAAATGCACACGGATGAAACGTGCTGAACACGGACATACTCCGTGTGCGGTCCGTGCAGGTACGGACCCATAGACTATAGCGGATCCGTGCCTGCATGCTGCCGGCCAAAAACAGACATGTTGTCCATGTAGAAAACTGCACACACGTACTTACGACACGGACACACGTTCCGTGTGATTTTACGTGTGTGTGCCATCACCCATTGAATAACATGGGTCTCCGTGTCTCCGTGTCTCCGGTACGTGCAAAAATGTACCAAACACGTACCAGAGGCACGGATGTGTGTTGCAGGCCTTAAGTGAAGCTTGGGCCTAAGTTTTAGGAGTGACTGAAGAATCAGGGTAGGTTAATCCCATACTCCACTCCCTATTTATCTATTTATCAAGAAGCCTTGGGACTAAAGGGGGCTTTACACGCTGCGACATCGGTAACGATATATCGTCGGGGTCACGTCGTTAGTGACGCACATTCGGCGCCGTTACCAACATCACAGCGTGTAACGCAAATGAGCGACGATCAACGAGCACAAAAACATCAAAAATCGTTGTTCGTTGTCATGTCGCTCATTTCCTTAATATCGCTGCAGCGACAGGTACGATGTTGTTTGTCGTTCCTGCGGCAGCACACATCGCTGTGTGTGACGCCACTGGAACGACAAACATCTCCTTACCTGCCTCCACCGGAAAAGGAGGAAGGAAGGAGGTGGGCAGCATGTTTCTGCCTTTCATCTCCGCCCCTCCTTTTCTATTGGGTGGCGGTTCAGTGACGCTGCTGTGACGTCGCTGTGACACTGAACGAACTGCCCCCTTCGAAAGGAGGCGGATCGCCGGTTACAGTGACGTCGCAGAGCAGGTATGTGCGTGTGACACTGCCGTAGCGATAATGTTCGCCCTGGCAGCGATCACCACATATCGGCCGTACGATGGGGACGGGTGCTATCGCGCTCGGCATCGCTAGCATCGTCTAGTGATGTCGCAGTGTGTAAAGCCCACTTTAGTGTGATCAATTTAAACCAAGCTACAAGAGATCAGTATGCTCCGTGTCTGTTGGAATGAGAGGAGATTAGAAGAGATCACTGTGAAAAGTGAATGACTATTTTTGCAAAGCTTGGTGACAAATATTGATTTTTGCATGAGTAACAATACCTGACATCACAAACGTGTATTTTCTGCTTTATTACTAAAGTAAGCCTGTTTTGACTTACTGTTTCTTTTGAATATGCTACTTCATTTGAACTTGCACTGTAAATGTAGGCCTTGTTTACCTGGCTATCTGGGAGGTCCTGTTCACACTGCAGGCTGTAACACTGTGGCATGCAACATCAAGAAAAAAAAAGTAATGGAATTCTGTAAATCACTTAATCAACATTCATGTTAATTACATGCAAATGATAAAGCGGATTAAAAAATTTAAAAGCATCAAGATTTATTCAATATCGAGTAAGAGCGCCACATGCAGAAATGCATGTACATAATTACATGCCTTTGCATGTTATCAATTAAGTTATTAATGGTTGTCTAATTAATGTTTTTCCACTTTGAATGTACTTGAGCAAGCCAGTCATCAATATCTACTGCTGGCACCTTCCAATGATGTGCCAGTTGTGCACAATGAAAGATGTCCAACAAGTGGCCTGGCATTGGTATGTTGGAGAACATCTCCTGGGAAACTTTGGAAAAATGGCCATACCATTGGTTTCACAATCAAATCAATATAATACTGAGATGTTAGTGTATCTAAAATGAAGGCTTGCGTGGATCAGCTGTCACACATTTCAGTCAGTGGAAAGACTTTTTTTGTCTCATGTCAGTGCTGCACTTCGCCTGAGAGAGGTAGGTGTGCTTATGACGGCAGTTCCTCTTGACAGTTGACAGAGTCTCAAGCTCTGAATCTTGCGGCTGTCAGGACAAGTGAAAAGGATGGCTGAAGTTTGAATTTACTCATAGGTGCCTTGTTAATTACGTTCTCACAAAACCCCAATAACTGTGAGAGAAAGAAATATATTTTTACATTATGCCACCATGGCAGCAAGTGGCAGAAATAGAGCCCTACTGACCTCAGTACTAATTTTGGACCTGCGGCCTTACCAGCATCATGGTGAATAGTTGTACATGTCCCTATAGTGTTCTGGAACCTATAAAAGACGTAGATGCTCACTCCCCCCATTAGTAAATAATAATAAACTCTGAAGATAAAATATATACATCTCAAAGAAAACACATCAATAAGATAATTTTAAGAGTAATACTTATAAATAGTCACACAGACACCAAATAACAAGTATCACCATGTTATTACTAATCAAGTCTGCTATACCAAAAAATTGTAACTAGAGATGAGCGAACACTAAAATCCTAGGGTGCTTGGTACTTGAATCGAGCTGGTTAGACACTTTGAAAGTTCTCAATTCGAGTAACAAGTATAATGGAAGTCAACGATTGAGCAGTTCAGCTCTCCTCACCTGCCCAGCAATCCCACATGCCCCTTTCCTGCCCTGGGGTCTGTTGCAGCCTCCTCCAGCTTCCAGGCCACGCAGAGGCCTTCTGTGAGTGCTCGTAGGGTGCACGTGACCATGCACCTTTTCTTAAAGGGCCAGCCTCCTATTACCCGTAAGTGATCTCTGATGTCAGCTATTACCGTTAAGATGTTTAAGACTGCCTCCCCCTATAGAAGGTGCCTAAGCAACATTGTCTATTCATTTAGTGCTTTATTAGTTCTCAGGTCCCACTATGCTACTGTGTCTAGTTCAGCAGATCATGTCCTAATGGAACCTCTCTTCCTTATCTCCATATCTGGTTCTAGTTGATGGATGGGCAGCATGGTGGCTCAGTGGTTAGCACTGCAGTCTTGCAGCAGTGGGGTCCTTTTGGTTCAAATCCCACCAAGGACAATATCTGGAAGGAGTTTGTATGTTCTCCCCGTGTTTGCAAGGGGTTCCTCTGGGTACTTCGGTTTCCTCCCACACTCCAAAGTCATACTGATAGGGAATTTAGATTGTGAACCCCAACGGGGATGATGATGATGCATGTAAAACGCTGCAGAATATGTTAACGCTATATAAAAATAAAGATTATTATTTTTATTATCATTAGCGTTTCAGGTTTCAAAAATTGTTGATTACTGTTTGGTGCGCCATTCATTGCAGCATTTGGTTCATTGACAGTGTTATGGTCCTGAGGAGAGGACTTGGGTACCAACCTCTGATATCCAAGCTGAGCACCTGGTTAGGAGTTTTCATTGCCTTCATCTAGAAAAACGAGGTCCTGAGGGTCCAGAGAATGCCTTAGAAGGAGGGGTACTGTCACAAAGAGGTTTTTACAAACATTGCCCACTGTCATGAGGATGTCATGGTCTGTGGAGACTACAGGTCTCAGAATCACACTCAGATTCAGCGCTCTGCCTGCTAACTTCTCTGATGTGTGTGATCAACACACCAAGACTCGTCAACCCATAGACTTGTAGTTCATAGGCAGGGTAGCAAGAAGTAATCCTTGCTGGGCTGCTTGTTAGTCTCCCTTGATCATATCCTGTGGAGAAGCCAGTCACATTCACTCCCTTCCTATATATGCTAGCTGGACACTTCCTTTAATGACAGCTATAGCTTCTCTATAGTAGTCTGGTTAGGTGTTGTAATGCAGACTTACTGGTGGTTGTAATACTTTCTTGCTGTGAGTGGTTGTGGTGTTAACCCTTGTTGGCCTTTTGCTGCTGCTTTCCTTGTCTTGCTTTTCTCCTTAGTTTCTTACTGTTTGTTCCTATGAGTGTGCAGTGTTTCTGAGTTTTGCTTTTTCCCTGTCTGTCTTAATCTGTGTTACCATCTCTATCCTGCTCTTTCCTTCCCTGGGGAGAAAAAGTTTAGTTCTGGTCAGGAGAATAGTAAAGCAACGGATTCTGGCATCTCCACCATCAGGGATAATCCAAAGGTTATGGAAAGCCTATGGTCCCCTAATGTGAGGGACAGTATAGTAGCCAGCTGTCCCTTGCTATTCTGCAGTTATATCATAACACCCTGCCAGTCAAGATTTAGCTTTTGAAGAAAAGTATTGCATGCCATAAACCATACCTAATTTGTTTCATTTGCTATTTCTCATGTGTTCTGTCATGTTGGTGTAATGTAAGCGTGGAATTATACATGCAGCTAATTCAGTTTACATAAGCCCACCGTGACATCATTATTTTATTCCCCCCTTTGTTACCATCTTTTATCAATTAAAATCTTATTTTTGAGGGATTCTTGAGCATCTTAGTTATCTAGAAAAACCCTAGGAATTGGTAGAGGTGGGGGCTTTTAACCTTTGTCTATTTCACGTTCCTATTAGGATAGGTGGACAATCTCATGTGTGCTGTCATGGTGGCCTTATAAAAACTTAATTATAAGTAAGTATAATTTTACCTTTTCTCTTACGTCTTTAGCTTTTCAATTCAACCTTGTCCTTGATCAAGTCTTGCACACCAGTGATGTTGATAATGGACGGGAAATTGAAGTTGTATAGATAGTGTGGAATCTCTTCTATCAGATGAAGTGTTACAGAGGCAAAGATTATACATAAGAGATAGCTATCCCTTTTGACAGTTAAAATGTTGTTAAATTGCAAAAATAGAACACTTAATTTTCTATTAAAAATGTTATAAAGTTAGAAAGATCTAATCATATCTGTCACTTTCTTCAGTGTAACAGATTTTTAAATCTGAGCAGAAATGCAAGAATTTTACAAATGCCTATTAAAAGTTGAATAAAACATTAATCAAATGATAGTGTTATTGCATAAAGTTGGACTGAGCATACAGTATGTAAATTAGTTTAACTGAAAAAATGTAGCCAAAAAGATGTCACTTGGTAGAGTCTTTGAATGCGAAGATGTCATGAGTCAGTCAATTAGGAATATCTATTACATTTAAATTCAATTATTTGCATAATGAGGGATGAGAAAATCTATATAATAAAGGTTTTCTACACTGTGTACCCAATTATTAGGCAATTTGTATTTTTGATTATTACATTTATGATTGAACAATTACAGTATTGTAGGTGATTCCTAAAGGTTAATCAACTTGAATAATAAAGAAAATGAAAGTGAGGTTTTGTTTTCTTAAAAAAAAATTGTGTGCAGCTAAATAAAATTTTCCCCATCACAATTCTTTATCTTCATCTAAGTGAGAATACTAACCAAACAACTGAAAATGTAAAAAAACATACATTTCTGACATTATAAAAAATATATCACTGACCAATATAGACACCCTTCTTTTCAGTAACAGTAATAAGCATTAAATCTATGTAGTCTGTCATTTTCCCAATATGTCCATGATTAACTTTGGGCAGCACCAATCTCAGCCTTCCACAGATGGTCAATAGGATTTACATCAGGGCTCATAGAAGGCCACTTCAGAATAGTAAAATGCTTTGCTTTTAGCTATTCTTAGATGGTTTTAGCTGTGTGTTTTGAGTCATTATCCTTTTGGAAGATCCATGACCTGTGACTCAGACCAAGCGTCCTGACACTGGGCACTACATTTCCATTCCAAAATACCTTGATAGTCTTCAGAATTCATTGTACCCTGCACATATTCAATATACCCTGTACCAGATTCAGCAAATTAGCCCCAAACCCTAATCAAACCTCCTTTTTGTTTCATGGAATGTACAGTGTTCTTTTCTTTGTATGCTTCCTTTGTGTTTGTCAACAACAAGCTGATGTGACTGGCCAAAAGGCTCCAGTTTTGTCTCATAAGACATTTGTTCATAAGACATTCTACCACTTTTTATGATTTGCTTTCTACAGAGTTATCCTCCTTGATTGTCTTTCATGTAGTTCACTTTGGCCAAGTCAATAACGTATGATGAGATCCGACACTGAAGTATCTTAACTAGAGTTGAGCGCGGTTCGCGGTTCTCCAGTTCGCGGTTCGAGTGATTTTGGGGGCTGTTCTAGATCGAACTAGAACTCGAGCTTTTTGCTAAAGTTCGATAGTTCTAGTTACGTTCGAGAACGGTTCTAGCAGCAAAAAGCAGGGCTTTTTACAGCTACAGTGTGCAGGAGCCATCGCTGGCAGCCTGCCAGAAGCTGGTAACCAAGATAAACATCGGGTATCCAACCAAAGCGCTTTGGTTAGTAACCCGATATTTATCCTAGTTACGTGTGCAAGAAGCCGACACTTCCCCGCTCAGCTCGCTCCGCCCCCTCCTGCACGCGGCATGTACACATACATACACACACACACACACTCACACTCACCTGTCCCCAGCCATGCAGTCCACGACACTAACGTCCTCAGCGCCACATGACCCCGCTAGGCTCCACCCACTTTGCACTCCGCCGCCAGCACACATGGCTCCGCCCACTTGGCACTCTGCACACATGGTCCCGCTAGGCTCCGCCCACCTGACACTCTGCACACATGGTCCCGCTAGGCTCCGCCCACCTGGCACTCTGCACACATTACCCCGCTAGGCTCTGCCCACCTGGCACTCTGCACACATGGTCCCGCTAGGCTCAGCCCACCTGGCACTCTGCACACATGGTCCCGCTAGGCTCAGCCCACCTGGCACTCTGCACACATGGTCCCGCTAGGCTCCGCCCATCTGGAACTCTGCACACATGGTCCCGCTAGGCTCCGCCCACCTGACACTCTGCACACATGGTCCCGCTAGGCTCCGCCCACCTGGAACTCTGCACACATTACCCCGCTAGGCTCCGCCCACCTGGCACTCTGCACACATTTCCTCGCTAGGCTCCGCCCACCTGGCACTCTGCCCACCTGGCACTCTGCACACATGGTCCCGCTAGGCTCCGCCCATCTGGCACTCTGCACCCATTTCCCCGCTAGGCTCCGCCCACCTGGCACTCTGCACACCTGGCACTCTGCACACATGGTCCCGCTAGGCTCCGCCCACCTGGCACTCTGCACACCTGGCACTCTGCACACATGGTCCCGCTAGGTTCCGCCCACCTGGCACTCTGCACACCTGGCACTCTGCACACATTACCCCGCTAGGCTCTGCCCACCTGGAACTCTGCGCACCTGGCACTCTGCACACATTACCCCGCTAGGCTCCGTCCACCTGGCACTCTGCACACATGGTCTCGCTAGGCTTACCTGCGGTGATGAAGTCCCGACCTCAGCGCTGTCACTGTCCTCCATGGCCGCCGCTTGTCACATCACCTTCTCTCGCTTCCGACCCGAGACTGACTAGCGGTGACATCACGGGCCTCTCGCGATACTTGGCTGTGAAGGTCATTGAACTCAGTGACAGGTGCTGTCAGCAATGCAGGAGATCAGCGCAGGTAATGTACCTCGCTGACAGCAGCACTTGTCATCCCCTGCAGTGACCTGGGCTGACCCATTGATGTTAGCTCAAGTCACTGCATTGCTCTCGCAGCCAATGGGGAACATCCTGCTCTTCATTGACTGGGACAGTGTGGATCGTCATGGCAACCCCTTGGATTACACCAGACCTGAATTTGTTTTTCTTTCTAATAAGTTGGTTAAAGAGGCAATGTATTGGGGAGTGTTTTTTCAAATAAAAATGTGTTTGTCGTCTATTTTTTTTTATTACTGACTGGGTTGGTGATGTCGGGTATCTGATAGACGCCTGACCTCACCAACCCCAGGGCATGATGCCAGGTGACATTACACATCTGGTATTAACCCCATATATTACCCCGTTTGCCACCGCACCAGGGCACGGGATGAGCTGGGGCGAAGCACCAGGATTGGCGCATCTAATGGATGCGCCACTTCTGGGGCGGCTGCGGCCTGCTATTTTTAGGCTGGGGAGAGTCCAATAACTATGGACCTCCCTAGTCTGAGAATATCAGACCCCAGCTGTCTGCTTTACCTTGGCTGGTGATCCAATTTTGGGGGAACCCTACTTTTTTTGTGTAATTATTAATATTTATAAAATAATTATAAAAAAAGAGCCTGGGGGGACCTCCACATTGGATCCCCAACCACGGTAAAGCTGCCAGCTGTGGTTTCAGGCTACAGCCGTCTGCTTTACCCTAGCTGGCTATCAAAAATGGGGGGACCCAACGTCATTTTTTTTTTAACTATTTTTTAAATAGAAAAAATTTATGGGCTTCCCTGTATTTTGATTGCCAACCAAGGTAACGGCAGGCAGATGGGGGTGGCAACCCATAGCTGTCTGCTTTATCTGCGCTGAGAATCAAAAATACCGCGGAGCGCTACGTCATCTTTTTTAAAGATTTATTTTTACAGCACTGTGATGTCCAGCAATCAAAATACAGGGAAGCCCATTTTGTTTTTGGTTATTTAAATAAATAATTAAAAAAAATATATATGGGCTCCCGCTGCATTTTTTGTATTGCTAGCTAAGGGTAATCCAAGCAGCTACTGGCTGCTAACCCCCACTGCTTGGTGTTACCTTCACTGGCAATGGAAAATCCAGGGAAGCATTTTTTATTTTTTTTGCCAAAAAACTACAAAAAAAGGACGTGAGCTTCGCCATATTTTTGTATGCTATCCAGGTATAGCAGGCAGGTGCTGGAAGAGTTGGATACAGCGCCAGAAGATGGCGCTTCTATGAAAGTGCCATTTTCTGAGGCGGCTGCAGACTGCAATTCGCAGCAGTGGGGCCCAGAAAGCTCAGGCCAACCTGTGCTGCGGATTCCAATCCCCAGCTGCCTAGTTGTACCTGGCTGGACACAAAAATGGGGCGAAGCCTACTTCATTTGTTTTCTAATTATTTCATGAAATTCATGAAATAATAAAAAAAGGGCTTCCCTTTATTTTTGGTTCCCAGCCGGGTATAAATAGGCAACTGGGGGTTAGGGGCAGCCGTACCTGCCTGCTGTACCTGGCTAGCATACAAAAATATGGCGAAGCCCACATAATTTTTTCAGGGGGCAAAAAACTTCTGCATACAGTCCTGGATGGAGTATGCTGAGCCTTGTAGTTCTGCAGCTGCTGTCTGTCTGTATGGAGAAGAGCAGACAGCAGCTGCAGAACTACAAGGCTCAGCATACTGCATCCAGGACTGTATGCAGAAGTTTTTTGCCCACCAAAAAAATGACGTGGGCTTCGCCATATTTTGTATGCTAGCCAGGTACAGCAGGCAACCACGGGCTGCCTCCAACCCCCAGTTGCCTATTTGTACCTGGCTGGGAACCAAAAATATAGGGAAGCCCGTTTTTTTAATTATTTCAGTTATTTCATGAAATAATTAAAAAACAAATGACGTGGGATTCGCCCCATTTTTGTGTCCAGCCGGGTACAACTAGGCAGCTGGGGATTGGAATCCACAGCACAGGTTAGCCCGAGGTTTCTGGGCACCTCTGCTGCGAATTGCAGTCCGCAGCCGCCCCAGAAAATGGCGCTTTCATAGAAGCGCCATCATCTGGCGCTGTATCCAACTCTTCCAACAGCCCTGAAGCCGGGTGGCTTGCTGGGTAATAATGAGTTAATACTAGCTTTATTTTACTAGCTAGTATTAAGCTAGAGATTCTTAATGTCAGGCACGTTTGACCCGGCCATTAAGAATCTCCAATAAAGGGTTAAAAAAAAGACACCACACAGGGAAAAAATACTTTAATAGAAATAAATACACAGACACATTAGAGACTCCATCTTTATTACCCCCTGTCAGCCCTCCACGATCCATGGTCTTCTGTCTTTCTCGTTCAACAAATGCAGCTCTGCTTCATCACTGCTGCATGGGGGAAGACGCTGCTTCCCGTGCAGCCTTCACTACGTGAGAGATCAGTGCTGCTGGCTGTTAGCGGTAACAGCGGTAACGCTGACAGACGCGTTACCATAGCAACGGTGCTCCGATCATGTGATTCCCGGAGCCGAGGTTAGCGGTGACGTCACCGCTAACTGCGTTGCTATGGCAACAGTGATCTCCTGCAGATAAATCAACAGAAATTGCCGCAGCTACCCACCCCTGGGCATCAGCCGTGTTGCTTGTGTAGATGGCAGGCGGTAATCCTCCACATACACTGGGCAGGTGGTGCTTATCCCCCAAGCAAAAAAAGTTCCTGGATAGAGTCCAACAATAGAGATAGGGCAGCACTCACCAACGTCCAGTAAAAAAGACTTTATTTATTCATGGTGCAGGTAAAAAGGCAGGAGCAGAGTTGACAGCAGGGCCCCCTCATGGATGACAGCCGTTTTGCGTGTACTCACGCTTCCTCGGGTCCATATGGACAGGCATAGACTGCCGCCTTATGAGGGGGTTGCGTCCAGTCTACATCACTGCCCAATTAAAAACAGCTGAGAAGTATAACACATCAAGCAAGTGCAACTTGCAAATAACATCAAGTGGACAATCCAAAAGAACTGTCCACATATACATAACAGACAGGACACATGTTAGTCATACAAAGCAAACATTTTTTACAAAAAAACTGAAAGATCATTTTTGTCATTTAAACCCAAATTACCTTGGGCTCTGTACTTGATAATAAGTCTCGCCTCGGCTTGCAACAGCATCTTATGCAGGTCGCCCCCTTGTGGAGGTAAACTGATCCTCTCTAGGCCTGCAAACCGCAGGACGTTAGGTTCTCCATTGTGTGAACTGCGCACATGCTCAATAAGCCGAGGGGAGCCTTTACCAGATTTCACAGAATTATAATGTTCTTTAAACCTGACATACATCGGCCTGATGGTTTTTCCGATGTAAAATCGTCCGCAGCCACAAAAGACCACATACACAACAAAATTTGTTTTGCATGAAATAAAACAGTGATCTCCGTTAATGACCGGCTGTGTCAGCCGGTCCCTAACGGAACGGGGAGTCGACCGTGTGCTAGAGCATGTCGCCGGTACACGGCGATACACAAATGTGCACCGTGTACCGGAGAGTGCAATGACAGGACCTAGGACAGGACATGACGTCAAAGCCATGTGACCAGTCTGTAGCCAATGAGTTAATAGCCACGTGACTGGTCACATGGCTATTTTGACGACATCACGGAAGGTCCTGTCAGTGCTGGTTATCGGGAGGATGCAGCGATCATCGGAAGGAATAGTGACAGGAGACAGAGTGCAGGACGCATCGCGGGCACCGGTAAGTGTTATGGCAATGTTTATTAACTGTATGTGTACATTTATAATGCGTTTTTATGTGTTTGTGATTGCCTCCCATTATTTCCTATTGGTTCGAGTTCGGTTCGTCGAACGTTCGCCGAACCGAACTCGAACGGGACCTCGGTTCGGCGAACCGAGCTCGAGCCGAACCGCGGCTGGTTCGCTCATCTCTAATCTTAACATTATCATTCACCTCTAATCTCTTTGGAAGTTATTCTGGGCTCTTTGATTGCTATTCACATTATCAGTCTCTTCAATTTATCATCAATTTTCCTCTTGTGGCCATATCCTGTGAAGTTCGCTACAGTTCTATAGACTGTAACCCATTGGCACCAGAGCCTCTGTAGACTATTCTTCATAGACTTGGCGTGGAAATTTTTATAGTGCAATAGACTGTTGCAGTCTGTGGTTTTGATGTAGAGGTCAGTCAATATTCAACTTTCGGAGTCCTTTTTCACGACTGCATCAAGAAAAGTGATCTGCAGGATGCTATAGTTGAGGGTGAACTTTATCTCTGGTCTAACGGAATTCAGGAATTTAAAGAACCGGAGGAGATTTTCAATGGTGCCTTGTGAGATGCAAAAGATGTCATCTATGTATCTGTGCCAATTAGTACAGTATCTAGCAAAAATCTCATGAGTGTATATGTGGTCCTCCTCAAACTTATTCATGTATAAATTTGCATAAGCTGGGGCTAAGTTTGAACCTATAGCTGTGCCACACAGCTGTGAATAGAAGTCATCTCTGAACAAAAATAAGCTTTCAAGCAGTAAATTCAAGAGGTCTGTGCAAAATTCACATGAGTTTTTGCTCAAATTGGAATGGTTCAGTGTGCAAGAAATGGCCTCAACGCCTCTGTCATGTGTTATTGACGTATGGACACTAGTAACATCAAATGTCATCAGCAAGCTCTCTGAGGAAATGTTTGCCAGGTTTTTTTTGCTTTAAATAATTTTTATTGAGTTTGAAATGACAGACAAATACTGGCAACAAAAAAATATGGCTTCAAACCCAAGATAAGAAACTGAGACATAGTAAACCAAGAAGGCTGAAAATTACGCTTCAGAGTTCCCACTCTGAGGCATGGTGAAAAGCAGAAGAAAATTTGTCAGTCTAAGTACAAGCTGTCCATGAATAAAGGCTGCTTTACACGCAGCGACATTGCTAGCAACATCGATAGCACCTGCCCCCGTCGTTTGTGCGTCACGGGCAAATCGCTGCCCATGGTGAACAATATCACCGGTATGCGTCACACGAACTTACCTTCCTAACGACGTCGCTGTGGCCGCCGAACAAACTCTTTTTTTAAGGGGGCAGTTCGTTCGGCGTCACAGCGACATCACACAGCGGGCCACCAATAGAAGCGGAGGGGCGGAGAGCAGCCGCATGAACGTCACTCCCACCTCGTTGCCGGAGGACGCAGGTACGCTGTTGTTCGTCGTTCCTGGGGTGTCACATGTAGCGATGTGTGCTGCTTCAGGAACAACGAACAACCTGTGTACCAAATGAGCAACGATTTTATGAAAACGAACGACGTGTCAACAATCAACGATTTGGTGAGTTAGCGGTCGCTGGTAAGTGTCACACGCAACGACGTTGCTAACGAGGATGTGTGCCACGAATTCCGTGACCCCAGCGATATCTCGTTAGCAATGTCGCTGCGTGTGTGATGCCCTGGACAAGCCAGGTAGTCACAGATAGAGCCCCGCACTACACCAGTCCCCTAACAAGGTGTCAGCAGCCAACCATTTAAACCCTAGTCACCTCCCTGTGTGCTGGATGAGCACACAAGGGGGCGGAGCCAGGTAGTTGGCACACCCACCGAGGAGTTCAGAGAGCCTGAGGCAGGAAAACTGTTCAGTTGAGTTTTGATAGTTAGTTTGAGAGTTGAGTGGAGGAGGACAGGCTTGTGTGACAGGCCTGTAGCAGACTGACAGGTGCCAGGGTAGGAGTCCGGGCACCTTTAGCTAGGAGGCATACGGAGGCCTCTGCCTGCAGGAGCTGGGAAGACGGCTCGGTGGAACCTTGGTGGACCGGAACAGGGTAGTGGCTCGCCGGTACCGACCCGGGGAACCGACTGGAAACCGGAGCACAAAGGGGGGTACTCAGACCCTGAAGCTAGGTCCAGAAGCTACTGGGGGCTAGCTAATTAACTGATTGCGGCCAGGACTATAGGTCCTTTCCCACCTAAAGTCCTGACTGAAGACAACAGTCCAACGAGGGGGATAGAAAGCCACCGCCACGGCAGAGAGATCCCACGGGCCAGTGCCTGCGGGCAAAGGGCTCTTCCGACAATCACAAGCCGGGGAGCGGACTCCTGTATTGCAAGTTCAAGCAGTCCACCATTACACAAACAGGTGCAGGAGAAAGGCAGAGACCACCAACTGGGTGGGAGACCAGACTGCAGCCAGCTGCGGGCACTGACCACCATCACCTTGGTTTACCAGAGACTTCAGTGTGTTACTAATCGTGAGTACATCGGTGCCCTCCGGCCGCCCATCTCCCTGCACCGCCCAACTACTCCCACAACGGGTCCCGGGGCCACCATCCCTACCCACAGAGGGGTTAACAACTTGCTGCGCAACATCTCCCCTGGGTGCCCCGAAAACCACAGAGGTGGTGTCCACCTTCACCACATTCCATGGGTGGCGTCACAAACTTAACACGGCTCCGGTCGTACACCTACGTCCCCTAAACCGCCAGCCCCTTTCAGATCGGAGTGACCACAGGGCCCCCGGGTCCGGATACGCTCGAGCCACCCACCAGCGAGTCCAGATCCGAGCGGCTCGGCTGCAGCCGAGCACGGGGCGGTACACGTGTAACGGAGCCTTAAGTCAAATACAATAAGCCGTAAACACATCAGGAATTACTTATGAAGCTCAAACAGTGGCTTATATAACAGAAAAAGTAGATGAAAAGAGAGAGAGAAAAGAAGGAAGAAGAGGGAGAAAAGTAAAGGAGAGACAGGGATGATCAAGAGAGAGCGGAGGGGGAAGGGAAGGCAAGGTACCATATTTGTCGTTTTATAAGATGCACCGGCTAATAAGATGCACCCCAAATTTAGAGATAAAAAAAGTAAAAAAAAAAAATGGGGTCTGTCTTATACTCTGGTGTTATCTTACCAGAGGGGGGTTGCAGCAGTGATGGAGCAGGATCACAGGAGCCAGAGGCTGTACTGGCAGCAGTGGCGGGTCAATGGGTCAGTGGTGGCAGCGATGGTGGGTCAATGGTGGCAGCGGCGGCAATGGTTCAGTGGTGGCAGCGGCGGCAGCAAGTCAGTGGTGGCAATGGCGGGTCAGTGGTGGCAGCGGCGGGTCAGTGGTGGCAGCGGCGGTGGTGGGTCAGTCATGGTAGCGGTGGGTCAGTGATGGCAGCGGGTCAGTGGTGGCAGCAGCGGTAGCGGGTCAGGGGTGGCAGCGGTGGTGGCGGGTCAGTGGTGGCAGCGGCGGATCAGTGGTAGCAGCAGAAACTGTGGTGGTTGTGTGGTGGAGCAGGCCAGTGCGGCGAGTGTCCCAGTCTGCCTGCGGTCCGGGCTTCAAAGAAATGGCACCCAGAGCAGTGCATGTGCAGATGGAGCTCTCATCCAAGAGTTCCATCTGCATATACGCTGACTCCCGGCGCCATCATTTGAAGCCGGGACCGTGGACAGACTAGGACACCCGCCGCACAGCCACTGCAGTCCGGACAGCCATCCTGCCACCCGCCCACCCGCACAGAGAGGCAGCTGGCCGCTGGGACAGAGAGGTAGCCTGCCACCAGCACTGACAGGCACCTGGCCGCCTGCACGCACCAACAGGCACTCTACCGGCCGGCCGCCCGCACACAGAGCCACACAGACAGCCCCCTGTCAGTTCACCTCCCGATAAACTATGTTCTTATTTTAAGACGCACCCCTATTTTTCCTCCCAAATTTTTGGGAGGAAAAGTACCTCTTATAATCCAACAAATATGGTAAATATACCAACACTATCAGACGAGCCAGTCAGTAAACTGGGGGAGGTCCTTAAAGGATGACCAGGGGAACCAGATTTTTTGATACTGATCCCAGGAATCATAATCCATTTGCTCTAGGTGATTCAGTTCCAAGATCCATTCTCTCACTGACGGCGGGTCAGGGGACCTCCAGTACCTGGGGATAATGTTTCTAGCCGCTGTCAGGAAGAATCTCATCTTGGCGGCCAACAAACTACCAGGAAAGAGGGAGAGGAGATCAAGCTGAGGGGTTGGAATCAGGTAAGTATCCGAGACCTGGGAGTAGATTTCAAAGATAGAGGACCAGAATGACCGGAGAATAGTGATGAGCGAGCATGCTTGTTACTACTCGGTACTTGCACGAGTATCACTGTACTCGGGCTACTCGGCGGGGACCGAGTAATCTCGCGATACTCGTGCTGTACTCGTGGTCTTCATCCCTGCATGTTGGCGCTCTTTTGAGAGCCAGCCCTCATGCAGGGATTGGCTGGCAGACCACTGCAATGCCACAGCCCTGTTAGTTGTGGAATTGCAGTGATTGGCCGGCCCACACAGCGTGACCGAGCCTTTATACCGGCCGGCGCGCTGTGCTCTGCTCACAGCCATCCAGACAGTCAGTGCAGGGAGAGTGTCGCTGCTTCAGGGAAAGGTTTGTGGCCCTTTATAGCTATTTCCGTAGCAGAAATGCAAACAGTGTGACCAAAAGTCCTTCTCAGGACTATTCTAGTTGTATACAGGCAGGCAGGGTATAGCCAGGTCGGAGTACAGTAGCAGAGTCCTTCTCAGGACTATTGTTGCTGTATACAGGCAGGGTATAGCCAGGTCGGAATACAGGCTAGTGACCAGAAGAGTCCTTGTCAGGACTATTGTAGCAGTATACAGGCAGGCAGGCAGGCAGGCAGGGTATATAGCCATTCCTAGTGGTGACCGTATACCAGCCTTCATCATATCTGGGGCTGGTGTACACAGTCTAAAACAGTCCAGATAGTGTCAGACTTCTCATTAATTGTCGCTCCTAAAAACCTGTTAGGTTCTTAGTGCGTCCGTGCTTGCATTTAAAAACCGCACGTGTGTGCCTGTCGGTGGCAGCGTACAGGTGCACTTGTGTGCGTTTTTACCAAACTATTATATAACGCACAAGTGTAGTGTATAATACACGTCAGTCAGCAGTGGCTGATAGTGTCAGAGTTCTCATTAATTTTTGCTCCTAAAACCTGTTAGGTTCTTAGTGCGTCCGTGCTTGCATTTAAAAACCGCACGTGTGTGCCTGTCGGTGGCAGCGTACAGGTGCACTTGTGTGCGTTTTTACCAAACTATTATATAACGCACAAGTGTAGTGTATAATACACGTCAGTCAGCAGTGGCTGATAGTGTCAGAGTTCTCATTAATTTTTGCTCCTAAAACCTGTTAGGTTCTTAGTGCGTCCGTGCTTGCATATAAAAACCGCACGTGTGTGCCTGTCGGTGGCAGCGTACAGGTGCACGATTTGCACAAACTTGGATATAACGCCCAAGTCTAGTGAATACACGTCAGCACAGCATTGCAAAATGCGCAAGGGCGTTGGCAAGGAACAAGGAAGTGGACGTGATGGTGGTGCAGGCAGAGGCCGAGGTCGTGGGCAAGCTCTAATTTCGCCACAACAAAGGGCCACATCTAGTCGCTCGCACGTCCTGTCCCAAATTCTTGAGGACCGCAGCAGTACACCGCTCTTGAACCAAGACCAGTGTCAACAGATTGTTAGTTGGATAGCGGATAATGCTTCCAGTCAGATTGGCACCACCACAAACACTCTGTCTTCCACACGGTCAAGTGTCAGTAGCCGTGATACTGCACCGCACATTTCAGAACCTGATCCTCCTTCCTACCACAAGGCTGAGTACATGTCCTCGGACATTAATGATCCCACACTTGGACACTCGGAAGAGCTGTTCACGTTTCCATTCGCACATTCTGGCCTCTCACCAGCTCATGTTGAAGTGGGTCATGAGGAGATCGTATGTACAGATGGCCAAATATTTGAGCAGCCACGTTCTCACGAAGTTGGCAACGTGTATCAACAAGGGGTGGACGATGATGAGACACAATTGTCAGGAAGTCAGGAGGAGGAGCAGGGTGCGGAAGAGGAAGACGACGTGGTGTATGATCCAGTAACTGACCCAACCTGGCAGGAGGATATGCAGAGCGAGGACAGCAGTGCACAGGGGGAGGGAGGCGTAGCATCCCAACAGGCAGTAAGAAGCAGGGTGGTGGCTCCAGGCAGAAGTCAGGCAACCGTTCCCCGGAACAACAACACGACACAAGGTGCCTGTACAAATGTTAGGTCTTCCCGAGTCTGGCAGTTTTTTAAGTTGGCTCCAGATGATTCTAAAAAGGCCATTTGCAACACCTGCCGTGCCAGCATCAGCAGGGGTACCAAAACTAGCAGCCTGACCACCACCAGCATGATCAGGCACATGTCAGCCAAGCACCCGACTTTGTGGGAAGTACAACAGAGTCGAGGAGCAGTGCTTGCTGATGTCACTGCTACGTCTTCGCTGGTTGTGCATGCGAGCCAATCCCCTGTCCATGCTGCCTGCGAACAAGCCTCCTCCGGTCCTGCACCTGCAGTTGCCTACGCAGAAATAACACCATCATCAAGCACGTCCTTGTCCCAGCGCAGCGTTCAGTTATCCATTCAGCAAACCTTTGAACGCAGGCGCAAATACACTGCCAACACCCCACATGCCACAGTTCTAAATGCTAACATTTCGCGACTGCTTGCGCTGGAAATGTTGCCTTTTAGGCTGGTGGAGACAGAAGCATTCCGCGACCTGATGGCGGCAGCTGTCCCACGTTACTCGGTCCCCAGCCGCCACTATTTCTCCCGGTGTGCCGTCCCCGCGTTGCATAACCACGTGTCACAAAACATCACACGTGCCCTGAACAACGCTGTTTCACCCAAAGTCCACCTAACCACAGACACGTGGACAAGTGCTTGTGGGCAAGGCCGCTACATCTCGTTGACGGCACACTGGGTTAATATTGTGGAAGCTGGGACCCAGTCTGAGCGAGGGACGGAACACGTCCTTCCCACACCAAGGTTTGCAGGCCCTACCTCAGTCAGTGTTTCACCCACACTCTACAGCTCCGGAATGTCATGCTCTTCAGCCTCCTCCTCCTCCTCCTGCGCATCCTCATCTACTGTACCCTCCACACCAGTCACAAGCTGGAAGCACTGCAGCACTGCCTCGGCGAAGCGGCAACAGGCTGTGCTGAAGCTAATCTGCATAGGTGACAAACCCCACAATGCAGAAGAGGTGTGGACAGCTCTGAAACAGCAGGCAGATCACTGGCTCACACCTCTGAACCTAAAGCCAGGAAAGGTCATGTGTGACAATGGCCGGAACCTGGTGGCGGCTTTGAGGCGAGGCCAGCTGACACATGTTCCATGCGTGGCCCATGTGCTCAACCTCGTGGTTCAGCGGTTTCTAAAGTCATACCCAGAGCTGTCTGATCTGCTGGTAAAAGTTCGCCGCCTGTCTGCACATTTTCGAAAGTCACCTACTGCTTCAGCCGGCCTTGCCGGCTTTCAGCGCCGTTTGCATCTTCCGGCTCACAGACTGATGTGTGATGTCCCCACGCGTTGGAATTCAACTCTGCACATGTTGGTCAGGATATGTGAGCAGAAGAGGGCAGTTGTTGAGTACCTGCATCACCTAAGCCGTCGGGAAATGGGTCAAACTCCACACATAACACCTGAGGAGTGGAGATGGATGTCCGACCTATGTACCATCCTCCAAAACTTTGAGGACTCCACCAAGATGGTGAGTGGTGATGACGCCATTATTAGCGTCACCATACCGCTACTCTGCCTTCTAAAACAGTCTCTGCTCAAAAACAAACATGATGCATTGCAGGCGGAGCGCGATGAGTTGCAGCAAGAAACAGTAGTGGGTGTGGGTGATAACACACAGCCCAGCCTCGTCTCATCACAACGTGCAGTGGAGGACTATGACGAGGAGGAGGATGAAGACATGGAGCAAATCTCCGGCCAAATTGAGGATATGACATGCACACCAGTCATATCCTCGGTTCAGCGTGGCTGGCCAGAGGACAGGGTAGATGAGGAGGAGGAGGAGGAGGAGGAGGACAGCATGTTCAGTCATCGTGTTGGTCAGGCTACTGAAGTCCTGGCTGTTAAGAGTCTGGCGCACATGGCTGACTTTATGGTAAGCTGCCTGTCTCGTGACCCTCGCGTTAAGAACATCTTGGCCGACAATCATTACTGGTTGGTAACACTGTTAGACCCACGCTACAAGGAGAACTTTATGTCTCTTATTCCCGAGGCGGAGAGGTCAACCAAAATGCAGCAGTTCCGGAAGGCCATAGTCACGGAAGTAGGCAAAGCATTCCCCTCACAAAACGCTAGCGGCATAGGTCAGGAATCAGTGGACAACCAAGGCGTACAGCCGAGAGAGGCACAAGTCCAATCTGCCAGAGGTAGGGGAACAGTCTTTAAGATGTGGGACAGTTTTCTCAGCCCCTCACGTACCACAGCCCCTGAGGTGCGGGGTAGTGCCACAAGAAATCCTAAGTTTGCCCAGATGCTCAAGGAGTACCTTGCAGATCGAACAACTGTACTCTGACATTCCTATTTGCCTTACAATTATTGGGTATCCAAGGTGGACACGTGGCATGAATTGGCTCTCTACGCCTTGGAAGTCCTGGCCTGCCCTGCCGCTAGCGTTTTGTCAGAGCGTGTTTTTAGTGCCGCAGGTGGAATCATTACAGATAAACGCACCCGCCTGTCAACTGAAAATGCTGACAGGCTGACTCTGATCAAGATGAACAAGGGTTGGATTGGGCCAGACTTCACCACACCACCAGCAAATGAGAGCGGAATTTAAAGTTTGTAACGGGAATTTGCCATGTACCTCCAGTCACCCATGGGTACACACTTCTGGACTTTGGATAATCGCTGGACTGCTCCTCCTTCTCCTCATGCGCCACCATGATGACCGTTACAATAGTTAGGCCTTTGTTTCAGGTATACCCCCAGTGGTAAATTTTTTAGCCCATTCTTTGCAGAATGGACATTACAACGACAGGAGACCCGCTCCTTTGCAATGGGAACAATGTTTTGAGGCCCTCATGCACGTCTCTATCCAGGGACAACGTGGAGCCTCCCAATTTTTGGCTGCCCTGCCAAAGGGCTATACTATAATACACCCACTTCCTGACAATGGACACTTAATGTTTTGAGGCCCTCATGCACGTCTCTATCCAGGGACAACGTGGAGCCTCCCAATTTTTGGCTGCCCTGCCTAAGGGCTATACTATAATACACCCACTTCCTGACAATGGACACTTAATGTTTTGAGGCCCTCATGCACGTCTCTATCCAGGGACAACGTGGAGCCTCCCAATTTTTGGCTGCCCTGCCTAAGGGCTATACTATAATACACCCACTTCCTGACAATGGACACTTAATGTTTTGAGGCCCTCATGCACGTCTCTATCCAGGGACAACGTGGAGCCTCCCAATTTTTGGCTGCCCTGCCTAAGGGCTATACTACAATAGACCCACTTCCTGACAATGGGCACTTCAGGTTTACAGGCCATCATGCACGTCTCTATCCAGGGACAACGTGGAGCCTCCCAATTTTTGGCTGCCCTGCCAAAGGGCTATACTATAATACACCCACTTCCTGACAATGGACACTTAATGTTTTGAGGCCCTCATGCACGTCTCTATCCAGGGACAACGTGGAGCCTCCCAATTTTTGGCTGCCCTGCCTAAGGGCTATACTATAATACACCCACTTCCTGACAATGGACACTTAATGTTTTGAGGCCCTCATGCACGTCTCTATCCAGGGACAACGTGGAGCCTCCCAATTTTTGGCTGCCCTGCCTAAGGGCTATACTACAATAGACCCACTTCCTGACAATGGGCACTTCAGGTTTACAGGCCATCATGCACGTCTCTATCCAGGGACAACGTGGAGCCTCCCAATTTTTGGCTGCCCTGCCAAAGGGCTATACTACAATAGACCCACTTCCTTACAATGGGCACTTCAGGTTTACAGGCCATCATGCACGTCTCTATCCAGGGACAACGTGGAGCATCCCAATTTTTGGCTGCCCTGCCTAAGGGCTATACTACAATAGACCCACTTCCTTACAATGGGCACTTCAGGTTTACAGGCCATCATGCACGTCTGTATGCAGGGGCATTGGTGAACCTCAAAATTTTGGACTCCCCTGGCAAAGGAAAATACTACAAAGACTCACTTCCTCAAAATGGCCACATTATACTCAGAGGCCTTTATGTACGTCTCTTCTCAGGGACATCGGAGTGCCACACAATGTTTTACGTAAAATCTTTCATGTAGTGATCTCAAAAAGTAACATACATTAGCTCTATCTCACTATTGGGTATGTGCCCTTAACATTTCCGCCATGAAAATTCATTTTGGTGTCATTTTGGAAGGTTTTCTGGTGAGTCCGTAAAAATGGCGTAAAACGCGGACAAAATTGTTCACAGCTGTGACTTTTGAGTGATAAATGCTTCAAGGGGTCTTCCCCATGCTGTTGCCATGTCATTTGAGCACTCTTCTGAGACTTTTGTGACATTTTTAGGGTTTCTACATGCTGCCGGGGGTCATTTCACAAAAATACTCGGGTCTCCCATAGGATAATATTGGGCTCGGTGCTCGGGCCGAGTACACGAGTATCTTGGGATGCTCGGCCCGAGCCTCGAGCACCCGAGCTTTTTAGTACTCGCTCATCACTACCGGAGAAGGATGGCTACTGCGAGGTGTTGCATGGCTATGACGTACAGTAAGGGGGAAAGAGGGCATCCCTGTCGAGTCCCATTAGCAATAGGAAAAGGGGAGGAGAGGATATTGTTTACTCTTATTCTAGCTGTAGGGTGGAGATATAGGGCCATAATCCTATTGAGCATGAGTTCTTTGATACCTACAGTCATATTAAAAAGTTTGGGCACCCCTATTAATAATAACCTTTTTTCTTTATAACAATTTTGGTTTTTGCAACAGCTATTTCAGTTTCATATATCTAATAAATGATGGACTCAGCAATATTTCTGGATTGAAGTGAGGTTTATTGTACTAACAGAAAATGTGCAATCTGCATTTAAACAAAATTTGATAGGTGCATAAGTATGGGCATCTCAACATAAAAGTGACAGTAATATCTTGTAGATCCTCCTTTTGCAAAAATAACAGCCTCTAGTCGTTTCCTGTAGCTTTTAATGAGTTCCTGGATCCTGGATGAAGGTATTTTTGACCATTCCTCTTTACAAAACAATTCCAGTTCAGTTAGGTTTGATGGTCGCCGAGCATGGACAGCACGCTTCACATCATCCCACAGATGTTCAATGATATTCAGGTCTGGGAACTGGGATGGCCATTCCAGAACATTGTAATTGTTCCTCTGCATGAATGCCTGAGTAGATTTGGAGCGGTGTTTTGGATCATTGTCTTGCTGAAATTTCCATCCCCTGCGTAACTTCAACTTCGTCACTGATTCTTGCACATTATTGTCAAAAATCTGCTGATACTGAGTTGAATCCATGCGACCCTCAACTTTAACAAGATTCCTGGTGCCGGCATTGGCCACACAGCCCCAAAGCATGAGGGAACCTCCACCAAATTTTACTGTGGGTAGCAAGTGCTTTTCTTGGAATGCCGTGTTTTTTTGCCTCCATGCATAACGCCTTTTTGTATGACCAAACAACTCAATCTTTGTTTCATCAGTCCACGGGACCCTCTTCCAAAATGTAACTGGCTTGTCCAAATGTGCTTTTGCATACCTCAGGCGACTGTTTGTGGCGTGCTTGCAGAAACAGCTTCTTTCGCATCACTCTCCCATACAGCTTCTCCTTGTGCAAAGTGCGCTGTATTGTTGACCGATGCACAGTGACACCATCTGCAGCAAGATGATGCTACAGGTCTTTGGAGGTGGTCTGTGGATTGTCCTTGACTGTTCTCACCATTCTTCTTCTCTGCCTTTCTGATATTTTTCTTGGCCTGCCATTTCTGGGCTTAACAAGAACTGTACCTGTGTTCTTCCATTTCCTTACTATGTTCCTCACAGTGGAAACTGACAGTTTAAATCTCTGAGACAACTTTTTGTATCCTTCCCCTGAACAACTATGTTGAATAATCTTTGTTTTCAGATAATTTGAGAGTTGGTTTGAGGAGCCCATGATGCCAATCTTCATAGGAGATTCAAATAGGAGAACAACTTGCAAGTGGCCACCTTAAATACCTTTTCTCATGATTGAATACACCTGCCTATGACGTTCAAAGCTCAATCAGGTTACAAAACCAATTTAGTGCTTCAGTGAGCCAGTAAAAAGTAGTTAGGAGTGTTCAAAACAAGAAATTGATAAGGGTGCCCATACTTATGCACCTATCAAATTTTGTTTAAATGCAGATTGCACATTTTCTGTTAGTACAATAAACCTCATTTCAATCCAGAAATATTACTGAGTCCATCATTTATTAGATATATGAAACTGAAATAGCTGTTGCAAAAACCCAAATTGTTGTAAAGAAAAAAGGTTAACATTAATAGGGGTGCCCAAACTTTTTCATATGACTGTAATTGAGTCAGCGTCGAGTGAAGGAAAGGCCAGTTTAGTCGGTCGAAATCTTTTTCGGCATTGCTCGAAAGAAGGCATGCTGGAAAATGTCACTTTCGAAGATATGATGTAATAAGAAATGTTTTATTAGTGTTATTCCAGGCTTCTTGCTGTTGTATAAACCCTACCTGGTCGTTGTGGATGGAATTGGGGAGGAGGGTGCCCAAATGAATAGCAATTAGTTTAGCAAAAATTTTGAAATTGACGTTAATCAATTAAATTGGCCGGTAATTGAATAAGAGGGCATGATCCTTGCCTGGTTTGGGGATGATGGAGATAGTGGCCGACATAGTCTGGGGAGTGAAGGGGCAGTTGAGAGAAATGGCATTGAACGTTTTGCAAAGAAATGGGACTAATTCTGCCTTTAAGGTTTTGTAGAAGTTTGCAGGAAATCCATCTGGCTTGAGACTTTTCCCATTTGCTAGCTCCTTTAATGTTGCAATGATCTCCTGATCAGAGAATAGGTCATCTAAGGCCATGGCCTCATGTTTTGGGAGAGAGGGAAGGGGGGAGTGCCCACCGCATAGGCGTCAACCTTAGAGCCAAAAGACTCAGGAGTCATGTCAGCGAGCAGGCATCTGAGGTTATAGAGTGAATTGTAGTATTCCCGAAAGGCTTCTGAAATCTCCGCTGGTTTATGTAGCAGTTCCCCTGAGGGTCTCCGTATGGTAGGAGCAAACACTGCTGGGACACAGGGTTGCAGGAACTTGGCCAATGCTCTTCCCAGTTTGTTGGAGAAGTCATAGAAATATCGTCGAGTTCTTTCCAAGTACCAAGCTGATGATTTGTCCAATAGGGTTCTGAGATCAGATCTGGCATTGATCAGGTCAGGAAGCACCCAAGGGTTCCGGTCTCGCTTATGTTCTATTTGAAGACGTTGAATAAGGAGCGATAGGAGCTCTATATTAAATCTATTATCCTTTTTGATCCTGGATCCTTATTGTATCAGAGCTCCCCAAATTACACTCTTGAGGGTCTCCCACTGTACTGGCAAGGGAGTGGTATCAGCACTATGGTGTGTAAGGAAGTCACTTATAACCACTTTGATCGCCACTAGACATGTGGGTGTTACGCTCACCGCCGGGGATAAGGTGGTAAGAGCATCCATAGGGTGAGGTGGACCCACTGGACTACAGAGGGAACACAGACAAGGGCGGTGTCCAGGGACTGTGGCAGCTGAGCCGGGGGTAGGACTGCAGGACGGGACAGAGAACAATTCAGACAGGACTGGCACGGGAACACAGTACAGTTCAGGCAGGGTAGACAGTTCAGGAAAAGATCAGGATAATGCTAGCCCTGGGACACAGGAACAGACTAGGAACTCAGGCAAGACAGATCAAGAATTCAGGCTGGTCCCAGGATACAGGAACTCATTCAGGACAGGTCAGGGATACTGACTGGTCCCAGTCACGGAAAACAGACAGGAACTCAGGACAACAGGCAAACACTGGAAGTCATCAGGCAAGGCTCCAGACGTTGGGCAGAGGTCATCAGACACGGACATCGGGCGTGACTCCAGACATCAGACAGAGGTCATCAGACACCAGACATCTGGTATGGCTCCAGACATTGGGCAGAGGTCATCAGACACCAGACACCGGGTATGGCTGCAGACATCGGGCAGAGCTCATCAGGCACCGGACATCGGATATGGCTCCAGACATCAAGCAAAGGTCATCAGACACCAGACATCGGGTATGGCTCCAGACATTGGGCAGAGGTCATCAGGCACTGGACATCGGGTATGGCTCCAAACATCGAGCAGAGGTCATGAGGCACCAGACATCGGGCAGAGGTAATCAGGCTTCAGGGACAGAACACAGACAAGGCTGGAGTCTCAGGACAGGCCGGTAACTGGATATACCGATCATTGAATACGCAGGTATCTGAATACATCGAATCCAAGGTTTGCCGGACTACAGACAGGATACCAGACTCAGACAGATGACTGGACTCAGGCAGAACACCAGATTACAAGAATAGCAGACTCCAGCACTTGAGCGGCAGCAACAACACAGGCGGGACTGGACAGCCCTAGGTAGTGCAGGCACGGGCGGGATTGGACCGCCGCAAGTCAGTGCAGGCGCAGGTGGGATGGGACCGCTACAAGGCAGTGTAGGCGCAAGCGGGATGGGACCACCACAAGGCAGTGCAGGGACAGGCAGGATTGGACCGCCACAAGGCAGTGCAGGCACAGGTGAGATTGAACCGCCACAAGGCAGTGCAGGCACAGGCGGGATGGGACTGCCACAAGGCAGTGCAGGCTCAGGTGGGATGGGACTACCGCAAGGCAGTGTAGACACAGGCGGGATGGGACCACTGCAAGGCAGTGGAAGCACAGGCAGGATTCAACCACTGCAAGGCAGTGCAGACACAGGTGGGATTGGACTGCCGCAAGGCAGTGCAGGCACAGGCGGGACTGGACCACCACAGGGTAGTGCAAGAACAGGCGGGATTGGACCACTACAGGTTAGTGCAAGCACTGGCGGGATTGGAGCACTGCAGGGCAGCACAGGCAAAGGCTGGATTGGACTGCCACAGGGCAGCGCAGGCACAGGTGGGATTGGACCGCCACAGGGCAGCGCAGGCTTTGGGGGGATTGGACCGCCCCAGGGTGGTGCACGCACAGGCGTGATTTGACTGCAGCAAGGTGGTGGAGGCACAGTAGGTTTAGGCCGCAGCAAGGTGGTGCAGGCACATCAGGCACTTTAGACTTCAAGTTCAAAACATAAACAGGACTTTATTTTCATACAGGATACAGCAAGGTTATAGGTTCAGGACACAGCAGGATTAGAGGAACAGGATACAAACTGGCACCAGGGAAACCCATGGACAGGACAGGTCCAGGGCAGACATTAGCAAATCAGAACTGGATACAATCAGGACTGGAGCATAATGCAGGCAGACCAAAGCAACATGGCAGGACCAACACAGAGTTAGGTTTTGTAACCTAAGGAAGTTGCTTGGCCATGCCCATCAGGAAAGGGGAACTTTTATACCAGAAGCCTCCCAGCCATAGGCTGGGGACATCTTAGCAAGGTGCGCATGCCTCCTAATAAAAAGACAGGAAGCATGCGGGCGCGCCCCCTAAGCTGGAGGCCAGGAAACCGCACACATGTGTAGGGCCTGAGGCCCAGGCAGGAGCTGAAGACATCACACGTGGGCATCTGCGGGAGGAGTCAGCCAGGGACAGCACTACACGTGGATGGAAATGAAGGTAAGAGGAGAGGCAGGGACATGGCGCAAGGGCGCTGCGTAGCGCCGGCGTACTAGGGAAGCCGGCGCTACAGTAGGATCTTTGAGAAGTGTGGGGTTAAGAGACCAGTTCTACTCTCTAGGGGTCGCGTCAGGGATCGTGAACGATAGGGATACAGGGGTGTGGTATGACCAGACCATAGACTCTATGGTGGAAACTGGGTCGAGTGAGAGCAGACGGTGGCTTACTAGAAACATGTTTATTCTGTTAGAGGAGTTATGGACTCCCGAACAGTATGTGTAGTCACAGACTCTAAGTTGGAGGAGTCTCCACACAACTACCAGCTGTAAATCCAATAGTTTAAACTTAAGAGAAGCCATTGAGAAGACAGTACATGGGACCTACCTGAGGAAGTGTCGACAGTGCGATCTATCATGAAGTTCATATCTCCTCCCAGTATAACCGATCCCTCAGCAATGTCATGGATAAGCTTGAGGTACCTTGCGCAGACCTGAACCTAATCCTGCTTAGGTAGATATAAATTCGCAATTGTGAAAACTCTGTTGCACATAGAAAAGGAAACACCCATTAGGGTCTGATTGGTGATCTATGATAGCGGCTGGCAGAGATTTGTGGAGAGCAATGCTCACCACCCTCTACCTCGACTCAGCATTAGAGCTGTGGCACCACTTAGTGTAGTATTTGTTCTTGAGCGTAGGAGTGTGGTCCATTTTAGAGTGACTACACAAAGACACTGTGACGGGGTCCTTCTCCCATATCACACAATCAACAGAGCGAGAGATGGCTGTACAATCCAAAGAGCATTTATTCCAAGCAAATCAAATGGTCCATTACATAATCCACCATACAGAGGGTAAAATTAGTCCAGAAATATGAATATAATCCAATAAGCGATAAATGTCCAGGTCTCTTTGGGGAGCCGCAGCTTTTCATTCAGAGGTTCAATCTTCCTGCTTCACTCTTGAAATTCTCAAACAGACTGACTTCTTCCCACCAGGTAAGCAGAAAGTTTACAGTAGGTGGATTCCAGGCCCCCTCCCCCAGACTTAGGGACAGGAATACTACAGGGGGTAATTACCTACAGACAATACAATGTACACACAAGCAATACAAATAATGGACAGTGAACCAAGCTTAAAATAGGAATCTGCACAACATGATACACCTCCCCCATATCCCACCATCACAGACACCAAAGAGTATCCAGCTTCTGTTTGCCCATAAGGAATGTTAGGCAAGTTCTGGTGCACCCTCATGGTGAAAGAAGGTAAAGGAGAGAGAGTGAGAGGGGAAAGAGGAGAGAGGAAAGAAGAGAGAATAAAAGGGAGGTGGAGGGGAAAAAGGAGGGAAAGAGGAAAGGGGAGGTGAGAGGGAAGGGAAGGGTGGTGAAGGGGGTACACCATAGAGAGTGCTCAAGGACAGTCAAAGATCTTTACACATTGATCAAGACCGCACCACAAATCCCCTCACCCACCCCACCCCAACGAAGCAGGTCGAAGACCCAAAAGTCAGCAGGCAAGGGAAGGGGGGGGGAGCCAGCCACAGAGCTGTAGAACATAGGTCAGAAACAAACCAAAAAATGTATAAAGTATTAAATGTGCACTATTAAGGAGAATGTCGGGAGAATTCCACTAAGCCTATGGACACAGGGTGCTAGGGAGAAGGGGGTCAACCACACATCCCCCCAATCTCTGGACACAGTGCGACTTTAATTAATCTTGTCTTGCCCGCCCGAGGATCCCTGTGAAGCCCCTTCTGTAGGGCTACTCCGGGATGGAAAGAGGTGGAAGGTCCCATGCTCCTATGAACTACGGGACATCAGCGGGAGAGCGAAGCAGGATAACTGAGTTGCCCCTCTACACTTGAAGATGGAAGGGGTATCCTAAGGTATAGGCAATATTGTGACTATGGAGGGCTTCCAGCAGAGGGCAGAGTGCATGCCTCTTGGCAAGTGTGGAACGGGAAAGGTTAGACAGAAGCTGAAGAGATGCTCAATGAAAGTCAATCTGACCCTTATCCTGTGCTTTCGACATGATAGCCTCTTTGAGCTGGAAAAAATGAACCCTGCAGATAACATCTCTGGGTCATGATAGGTCCATGTTCCGCGGGCCCAGAGTATGGTGAGCACGGTCTATTTCCACAAGTGTGCCAGCAGGGTTGCCCAGAAGAGTATTGAAAATGTCCTGCAGGGTCGGGATTAGGTCTTGCAACCTAGTAGCCTCGGGAAGGCCACAGATCCTGATGTTGTTTCTCCGGTTCCGATTTTTTGCATCTTTAGTTATGTCAAAAAAGCATTTGTATGTGGCTAGAATGCTGGTCAGTAAACTGCTGCTGAGAGGCTAGCTGAAGATGGAGCTCATGGGTAGAGGATTGCAGAGTTTGGACTTTTCTATGCAAGGTCCCAAGATCTTCCTTGGGCTCGTCATGGCAGCTGTGTGCAGCAGTAAGCAGGGTTCCCTCACAGGGCCCTGGGTCAGCGTATGAGAGGGGGCCTAAGTAAGAGCTCCAGGATCTGTTCCTCCCAAAGAGTCAGGGCACCCGGCCACAGGTACATAGGAGAGTGACCCCAGTGATTGCCGCTGGCGGCTGATGGAGAAAGGGCTCCCCGCAGGTGTAGTAGGCTTGGAGGCCTGCGGGGAAGCAGGAGATGACTAACCCACTGAGGATTGAGTAACGCCAATGTGAGGACCCTTTGCAGCTGGAGAGGCACCAGAACAAGGACCCACAGATGTCTTGGTGGATGGCACTGCTCTGGGTAAGCACAGAGGTGTCGTTACAGGGGATGGGGCCTGTTCGCTGGCAGCAGTGGGCCACAATCCACGAGGTCCCTCTGCATCCGCCATATCGGATGGAGCTGGTCTCTCATGAGGCGAGGAGATGGGGGCCAGACACCGGGTGATATCTCGTCTCTGCTTCCTCAGTGTTGCGGCACTAGATCCCTGGGAGTGCAGGCCACCTTTCCCCCTCATCTGGATGGGTGCACGGGAATGAAGACGCTTGTGTGCGGTAATACAGATTGCTGGAAGCAGAGAGCTCTCACAGAGTGCGACTCGTCGGCGCCATGTCCAGGCCACGCCCCCGTTTGTCAGGTTTTTAATGATACTGAGGAAATTCCCATATCAAGAATGTAAGATCTAGATTTTTTTGTGAACGGGGTCAGGATTTTTTTCTAGAGAGATTGAGAGTGCTGATAAGATGAAGTCCACGGAGGCCACGATTGGACTTCCTGGTGGATTCTGTAATGATTTGTGAATTTTTGAAAGAATATAAAAAAGAGCTGTCACAGAGTGGATATTAGTGAGGAATGTAACAGTCTATTTGATCAATAGTACTGTTGTTTTTTTATCTGACTAGAGTGTGAGATTTTACTCTGAATTTGGTGATCTGAGTCATGTGATTTTTTTTTATAAGTTGGCATCCCCATGCTGTCCTGCCCAATTGCCCTGGCAGGGACATAATGCTGTCTGCTGGAGGCTGTGCATATCTCAAAGGCTTTTTGGTTCTGCCCAAAGAATACATGCATGGCCATGCCCCTTTTATTATAGGACCAGTGTACCCTAACCTGGAAGGGCCTCTCATCTGACAGATGAGAGGCTGCATGTACTTAAAGCACCTCTGCCACATGGGAGGTGCTGGGGCAACGAGTTAGATATGTTGCTAGTTCTAAGTTCCTCAGTGCTGCTGCTGCCACTGATAATATTTTTCCTTCTGCTGCTAATTTGTATCTCTGTTGCAGTATATGAGTTGCCTGGCTGCGGCGGTCGCCCCGGGGACACCGCTCCACCTCCAGGGACGCCGCAGGGACTTCTCCTTTGGATCTTCTGGCAACAGGTATGTCAGGTATATTTACATGGAAGTCGTGATGCCACTCACGGTTTTGCGGTCAGAGGTATGGGTGACCGCCACTGCAGCTTTAACGAGCGTCTGGGGCTGATGGAGTCTGCAGTCTGATGTTATGGCCTCCCGTGAGTGAGGCTGGCCCCAGGAGCTCGGGTGTGTGTGTAGAACAACAGGTTCCAGAATAACTCAGTCACAGTCCAAAGTGTATTTCAACTTGTTTACTCACGTTCAGGTGTTTTTGTGAGGTAACCCGGGCGATGCTGAGATAAACCAGGTGGAACCAGGTATCCTACAGGCTAGTCTAAGAGCAACTGTTAACTTGCCTTCCTAGCACTTCTTGTTTCGGATAACCCCTGACTTGAAGTACCGTGGGATTCATCCAGGGAAGTCGCAACTGCCCTTTCTCCCCTTTTTAGCTCATTTGCTGGCAGCGTGGACCAAGGTGGATAGCTCAGGCTTAATCCTCCTTATGGGCCCGCTCATTGCTGCGGATGCTCGGACTTTAGTTGGTTGGTGTGGGCTTTGTTGTTCCCCCCACCGGCAGGTTTAGCAGACCAATTAAATGGACATCTGCTCTAGGGACATGTTCCCCATGCGTGCCTAGCCAACAGAAGTCTCCGTACACGACCAGCTGACTTCCTCAGCGTCTTTCTGTCCACTTCTGGTGACTGTTCTCCCCCGCCAACGGCCACTACATGTGCAAGGTCTGACTAGCGTGTCTGCTCTCCTGCGTCTCCGCCTAAGACTGGCTACCTCCAGCTCCTCTTTCTGACTGCCACTGCAACCTAGCTTCCAGCCTCTCTACCGCACCCCTTGATTGGATGTGGAGGCACGCCCCCTCCTGGGTCTGCCCAGGGGTCCCCTCAATGGTGTGTGAGACCTGGTCACTATGTGTCTGTGCATACACACCCTATTCCAGCCTTTGGATTACCTGAAGGTACTGACCCCAGCATGGGTGCAGTACCCAGTGGTGCCAGACCAGGTCAGGGGTGGCACATTCCCCCTTGGTTATCAACAGCACGTCCTCGAGCTGCAAAGACAATAACATTTTAAATACAAACTTTCCCACACAGGGGAGGCATTCACATAAAACATCATACCAGGTACCATTCTTCACCACCCGCCACCCACAAGTCCTGAACCAACCCAAGAACCTCCAGGAGGCAGGTCACCGGTCCCTTTGGTGACCAGGTCTGGGCCATCTGTATCCCAGAACTTTCCTCCAAACTTCCTCTCCTGAGGATGGTGTCACGCTCCCCGGTCCCCGTGCTGCGATCCCCGGTCCCTGTGCTGCGCCCCCGGTCCCCGTGCTGTGATCCCCGGTTCCTGTGGCACGCTCCCCGGTTCCCGACGGCGCGCTCCGCTCACCACTCCCGCTCCCGGTCCTCCTGCTCCCTCTCTCCCGCCGGTATCCTCCAGGCGTCCCCGCTCTAGGCGTCACTCCGCATCACAGTACACCCTGTCCGGCACTCCTGCTTCCTCGGCGCCGCTTCCTTCCCTGGTCTCAGACACTCAGGCCTCGCACATGCACGTTAGGGCGCGTGCACGGTCATTGACCCTTTCTTAAAGGGCCAGCGTCCAGAAACAGGATATTGGCTTGCAGGTACAGGGTATAAGAGGATTCTTCTTCCAGGTGGGCGGGGCCTGTTCTACGTGTTTAGTGAGCTAGGAGTTCAGGTCCCCCTTTGCCTTGTCCGGTATTAACCCTTTTCTGTCTGCAGAGCCCGTCCTGCCACGCCATCCGGTCCTAACCACGACTGCTGCGTAATTCCTGTCGGGGGCTGTCGGCTGAGGTGACCACCATCTTCTTCAGTCCGGACCCGGCTCCGATCCCCAACGCCACGTGGTGACCTCCGTCCTCTCATCCAGCTGAATCCGATTCCACCTGTCATCTCCACCCGGCACCGGAACCAGAGCTTTGTTATTGGGACTACCATCTGGACCCTTGTGACCTCAGGGACATCTTCCTTCCTCCTTCTGTAACGGACTGTGCCCACACAGCCACTGCTTCAGCTACCGTGCATCAAGGCCCTCTGACGGGGTGACCGGACAGTCCCTGTATAGGGGTTAGCTCCGGGTTGCTCCGCTGGAGGAGTCCGGTGCATGGCCCAGCGCTTCCACCACCAGGACCTTACAGCTAGAACAGGCCATGGATCCCGCCGAAGCACTGGCGTCCCAGCTGGCCGGATTACAGCAGGAACTGGGACGTCAACGCGAAACCCAATCCTGCATGCTGGCTTTTATGATGTCGGTGGACACCTGCCTGAATATGCTACAAGCGACAGCCACGTCCCTGGCTTCTCAGTCCACGTCTGCAGCTCCCGTGGCGGCTTCCTCGGAGACCTCTAAATTCCGGTTGGCATCTCCGCCCCGGTATGCTGGGGATCCTAAGGCTTGCAGGGGATTTGTGAATCAGTGCTCCCTACATTTTAAGCTTCTTCCACATGTTTTTGCCTCGGACCAAGCCAAGGTTGCGTTTATGATGTCCCATCTAGAGGGTGAAGCACTGGCCTGGATGAATCCCTTGTGGGAACAGGAGGACCCGGTGACCACCAACATCCAGGACTTCCTGCAAGCTTTTCGGACCACATTTGATGAACCCGGACGCGCCGCCGCATTCGCCTCATCCCTCCTCAGGTTACGTCAGGGGACCTTGACGGTGGGCCAGTATGCCATCCGCTTTCGCACCTTGGCCTCAGAATTAGGATGGAATAATGAGGCTTTAATGGCCGCTTTCTTGGAAGGACTATCGGGTCGTATCAAGGACAAGCTGGCCGGCCGCGATGTGCCCTCCACCTTGGATGCCCTGATTGCTCTAGCAACCCGAGTGGACCTCCGCTTTCAGGAACGATCCAAAGAACTGTCCCGTGAGAGACGTCCAGTACGGCACTCCTCCCCTCCGTTGAAACCCGCCGCTCCCCAGGCGGCGTCATCTGGTCTTCCCGTCCACGAGCCTATGCAAATCTACTGTCTGAGGCAGTCTGAGCAACGCCGAGCAGAACGGCTCGCCAAGGGCCTCTGCCTCTACTGCGGGGATGGCACCCACCTGCTATGGTCCTGGCCAGAGAGGCCGGGAAACTCCAAAGCCTAGGGTTGGTAGGAGAGGCCACCCTAGATACTGGGACTCTCTCAGATCCTATTACATGGACTGTTCAGGTGACAACGGAGGAGTCCCAGTTCACGGCAGAAGCATATCTCGACTCTGGGGCCGCAGGCAATTTCATCCAGCAGGCTACGGTGGACAAATACCAAGTGCCATTTACTCCACTAGACAAACCCCTCGTGATTGCTTCAGTGGATGGAAGACCCCTCTCAGACACCATCTCGTTCAGCACTCAGTCTGTGGAACTCCGCATCGGTGCCCTGCACACCGAGAAAATCACTCTCTATGTTCTTCCGCGCATGTCCCATCAGATCCTGCTGGGTCTCCCCTGGTTGCAGGCACACGAACCTTCGGTCAGCTGGTGTACTGGAGAAATCACCCGATGGGGCCCGTTCTGTCACAAGAAGTGTCTAAAGTCCATACAGCCCATCCGACGACCTCCGGCCCCACAGTCTCTACCTGGACTGCCTTCCGCCTATTGGTACTTCGCGGACGTGTTTGACAAAAAGGAGTCGGAGGTGCTTCCGCCACATCATCCATACAACTGTGCCATCGACCTGCTGCCAGGGACCACGCCTCCTAGGGGACGGAAATATCCCTTGTCACCTGCTGAAACACGGGCCAAGTCCACCTACATCACCGAGAATCTGGCTAGGGGATTAATTCGGAGATCCTCGTCTCCTGCTGGCGCAGGCTTTTTCTTCGTTAAGAAGAAAGAAGGTGACCTGCGTCCCTGTATTGACTACCGTGGACTTAACCAGATCACCGTAAAAAATAAATACCCTCTGCCGCTCATTCCCGAATTGTTCGATCGGCTTAGAGGAGCCCGTGTGTTCACCAAGTTGGATCTCCGCGGTGCCTACAACCTGGTTCGCATCCGCTCCAGGGACGAATGGAAGACCGCATTCAATACTCGTGATGGGCACTACGAGTATTGCGTGGTGCCCTTTTGTCTGTGTAACGCCCCGGCAGTCTTCCAAGAACTGGTGAATGACGTGTTCAGGGATCTCCTCTTCGTCTGTGTGGTCGTGTATCTGGACGACATCCTGGTCTTCTCTCCGGACCTACCGACCCACAGAGAAAACGTGCAGCTGGTTCTACAAAGACTGAGAGAGAACCGCCTGTACGCCAAGTATGAGAAATGTGTGTTCGAACGGTCATCTCTTCCCTTCCTGGGTTACGTGATCTCCAACATCGGTATGCAGATGGACCCAGAGAAGGTCTCTTCCATCCTCAACTGGCCTCCTCCTTCCGGGCTGAAGGCTATACAATGCTTCCTCAGTTTCTCCAACTACTACCGTCAGTTTATCCCTCACTTTTCTGCTCTGACGGTACCACTCTCGGCCTTGACCAAGAAGGGGGCTAACCCGAAGGGATGGCCACCAGCAGCTGACGCCGCATTCCGCTCCCTGAAGCAGGCCTTTGCTTCCTCTCCAGTTCTCCATCGTCCAGAGATGAACCGACAGTTCACCTTGGAGGTGGATGCCTCCTCTTCAGGGGTCGGGGCAGTACTCATGCATAAGACCGCCACCGGGAGAATGGTTACTTGCGGATTCTTCTCCAAGAGCTTCTCGGCACCTGAGCGCAACTACACCATCGGTGATCGAGAACTACTGGCCGTGAAACTGGCACTGGAGGAATGGCGTTACCTCCTGGAGGGTGCAGTATACCCCGTGATCATTTACACGGATCACAAGAACTTGGAGTACCTGCGATCGGCTCAAAGACTGAACCCACGACAAGCCCGATGGTCCTTGTTCTTTGCCCGGTTCGATTTCCAACTCCATTCCGGCCTGCGGATAAGAACGTATGAGCAGATGCCTTGTCCAGGTCCTTTGTGCCAGTTGAACAGGAAGAGGAGGCGTTCCAGCCCATCATTTGTCCCAGCAAGGTCATCCCAGTGGCTCCTGTCACCGAGGCTCAGATACCTCCTGGGAAGACCTATGTCTCGGAGACCGACAGGCAGAGAGTCTTACACTGGGGTCATGCCTCGAAAACAGCCGGCCATGCTGGCCAGAAGAAGACGTGGAGTACGATTACCCGTCACTATTGGTGGCCATCTCTTTGCGAGGATGTCATCTCCTTCGTCTCAGCCTGTCCATCCTGTGCCCGGAACAAAACGCCCAAGCACCTTCCATATGGCCATCTTCTGCCTTTGCCAATTCCCTCCATACCGTGGCGACACATTGCCATGGACTTCATAACGGACTTGCCCTTGTACTCCGGACATACGGTCATATGGGTCGTGGTGGACCATTTCTCTAAAATGGCTCATTTCATTCCCATGGTCGGACTACCCTCCGCTCCGGAGCTCGCTGATGCCTTCATACAACACGTCTTCTGGTTACATGGCTTTCCCGCACACATTGTGTCTGACAGGGGAACCGAGTTACCTCACGTTTCTGGAGGGCCCTCTGCAAGCATCTGGGAGTGACTCTGGACTTTTCTTCAGCCAACCACCCTCAGTCAAATGGCCAAGTGGAACAAGTCAATCAGATCCTGACTTAATTCCTGCGCCACTACGTCAACGCCCATCATGACGATTGGTCCACGCTTCTTCCCTGGGCTGAATTCTCCTACAATCATCACGTCAGCGAGTCCACCTTCAGCTCTCCATTCCATGTTGTTTACGGACTTCAGCCTTCCGTTCCTTTACCAGTATCCGCGGCTTCTGATGTCCCCACTGCTGACGCCCTGACCCGGGACTTCTCTGCCATATGGAACACTGTTAAGGCCTCTCTTGAACGCGCCTCCCTGTGGATAAAGAGACACGCCGACAAGAGGCGCCTGGATCCACCGAACTTCTCTCCTGGCGATCTGGTCTGGCTGGCTTCCAAATACATCCGATTGAAGCTGCCTTCGTACAAGTTGGGTCCTCGATACATCGGGCCGTTCAAGATTCTCAGCAAGATCAATGAGGTCTCCTACAAACTGCAGCTCCCGGCCATGATGCGAATACCCAAATCCTTCCATGTCTCCTTACTCAAGCCGGTGGTTCTTGGTCCCCTCTCCGATGACGCCTCTACGGCTCCTCCTCCTATTGCTGGCGATGACGTGTATGCAGTAAGGGATATCGTGGCCATGAAGACCGTGCGGGGCCGGAAAGTTCTTCCTGGTGGACTGGGCAGGTTATGGCCCTGGGAACCTCGGGAGAATGTTGGCACTCCCCTGATTCGTGCTTTCCTGTCCCGGTTGCGGGGAGGGGGGCGTAGGGGAGGGGGTACTGTCACGCTCCCCGTTCCCCGTGCTGTGATCCCCGGTCCCCGTACTGCGATCCCCAGTCCCTGTGCTGCGCCCCCCGGTCCCCATGCTGCGATCCCCGGTTCCTGTGGCACGCTCCCCGGTTCCCGACGGCGCGCTCCGGTCACCACTTCCGCTCCCGGTTCTCCTGCTCCCTCTCTCCCGCCGGTATCCTCCAGGCGTCCCCGCTCTAGGCATCCCTCCGCATCGCAGGACACCCTGTACGGCACTCCTGCTTCCTCGGCGCCGCTTCCTTCCCTGGTCTCAGGCACACAGGCCTCGCGCATGCGCATTAGGGCGCGCGCGCGGTCATTTACCCTTTCTTAAAGGGCCAGCGTCCAGAAACAGGATATTGGCTTGCAGGTACAGGGTATAAGAGGATTCTTCTTCCAGGTGGGCGGGGCCTGTTCTACGTGTTTAGTGAGCTAGGAATTCAGGTCCCCCTTTGCCTTGTCCGGTATTAACCCTTTTCTGTCTCGCAGAGCCCGTCCTGCCACGCCATCTGGTCCTAACCACGACTGCTGCGTAATTCCTGTCGGGGGCTGTCGGCTGAGGTGACCACCATCTTCTTCAGTCCGGACCCGGCTCCGATCCCCAATGCCACGTGGTGACCTACGTCCTCTCGTCCAGCTGAATCCGGTTCCACCTGTCATCTCCACCCGGCACCGGAACCAGAGCTTTGTTATTGGGACTACCATCTGGACCCTTGTGACCTCAGGGACATCTTCCTTCCTCCTTCTGGAACGGACTGTGCCCACACAGCCAGTGCTTCGGCTACCGGGCATCAAGGCCCTCTGACGGGGTGACCAGACAGTCCCTGTATAGGGGTTAGCTCCGGGTTGCTCCGCTGGAGGAGTCCGGTGCACGGCCCAGCGTTTCCACCACCAGGACCTTACAGATTGTGGCGCAGGGTAGGCCCCATAAACAAGCGTACCGGCTTTCATGTGTTGGAGAGCAGGCCCCATAAACAGGCATGCCCCCTTTGTGTTGGAGAGCCAGGTCCCATAGACAGGCATGCTCTCTGGTGGTGCAGAGCCAGGCCCCATAAACAGGTGTGCTCTGAAGTTGGTACCACTGAGGTAACTTTTTACAATGTGAGAGTTTGTGGCTATAGCCAGTTCATAGCTTGTGGTCCATTTTTAAAAGTGCACATAAACCTGGTGCTAAAACAGGGAAAAAACTTCAAAGTTCACGCAACAGTCCTTGCGGGTACATTATCTTAAACAGTTAAATGTTGCTTTAACTTTAAAACATTTTAAACTAAGCAGGTTCTCTATAAAAACATTTTAGACAGCTCCTACTCGCCGCCACTCTCTGCGGGCTGGGCTCCTCATTACCATCACCTGGTCATCAGCCAGGTAATGTACATGCTGAGACTATATGCTGCCAGCTCTTCCTCCTCGGCAGGGGGTGCTGCAATTTCCTCCGGTCGGCTGGGGATCAGTGACGACAGCTGTAAGGCCTCTTCTCCTTCCCTGGTAGAGGCTGCGGTGACCTCTTTCTGTCGGAATGGCAACCACTTGGCAAACAGGTCTTCCCAGGGCAATGGCTTCGATTCTTCCTCTGGCTGCGGAGGCATTGTGTCCACCTCTGGTCGGGCAACTGGGACAGGAGGCGTTGCAGCCTGGTCTGGTCTGGCCAGGACAGGAGGCATTGCGGCCTGGTCTGGTCTGGCCGGGACAGGAGGCATTGCGGCCTGGTCTGGTCTGGCCGAGACAGGAGGCGTTGCGGCCTGGTCTGGTCTGGCCGAGACAGGAGGTTTTGCGGCCTGGTCTGGTCTGGCCAAGACAGGAGGCGTTGCGGCCTGGTCTGGTCTGGCCGAGACAGGAGGCGTTGCAGCCTGGTATGGTCTGGCCGAGACAGGAGGCGTTGCGGCCTGGTCTGGTCTGGCCGAGACAGGAGGCGTTGCGGCGTGGTCTGGTCTGGCTGAGACAGGAGGCGTTGCTGTCTGGTCGGGTATCTCATCAGACGTCGCACCGGGCACCGCATCAGGCATCGCATCGGGCATTGCATCAGGCACCGCATCGGGCATCGCATCAGACACCGCATCGGGTATCGCATCGGGCATCGCATCAAGCACATCAGGCATCGCACCAGGCATACCAGGTGGAACAGGGGCAGTGTGGGACTCACCCAGGGTTGAGCCGGAGATCTCCTGCAGCAGGGTCGCCATTGCCGCCAATTACTCCAACTGAGCTTGGACGGCACCTCTAGGCGGGCCTCGCTGCACCAGCAACCGCAGGCACCTGATTGCCATTATCACTTCTTCCTTCCAAGCGGCTATCTCCTGCCTGTTCCGCTCCTCCATTCCATTGGCAATTCTCCCCACTTCTGCCTCCAGTTCCGCTGCGGTCATGGGCCTGGTCCAACCCGGTTCTCCCTGGTCACCTCGTGCACGCGCCATCTTCACACCTCCTCTTAATACCATGTTCACACCTCAGCCTAAGTTTCGTTTCCTGCTGTTCTCCTCCCTTTGGACTAGGACGTCCCCGCAGTCCGGGAACAGGTCCACCCTTATCTTCTCTGTTCACTGGGTCAGAGCGTCCCAGGGATCCTGAGACAGCAACACCTCTTCAAGGGCAGTACTTCTCTTCTGCACAGGCTGCAGTCTTCAAATTTGCGCACTTTTGCAGTGTCAATGTGGAGGAGGTCCAAATTTTCTGATCAGACCGCTAAGGCGCACTGTCACCTGTCTTAATAGGTCTAGTCCTTATCCTGTTCGTGACGCCAGATGAGTCGCCCGGCTGCGGCGGTCGCCCCGGGGCCACTGCTCCACCTCCAGGGACGCCGCAGGGACTTCTCCTTTGGATCTTCTGGCAACAGGTATGTCAGGTGTATTTACATGGAAGTCGTGACGCCACTCACGGTTTTGCAGTCAGAGGTATGGGTGACCGCCACTGCAGCTTTAACGAGCGTCTGGGGCTGATGGAGTCTGTAGTCTGATGTTATGGCCTCCCATGAGTGAGGCTGGCCCCAGGGGCTCGGGTGTGTGTGTAGAACAACAGGTTCCAGAATAACTCAGTCACAGTCCAAAGTGTCTTTCAACTTATTTACTCACGCTCAGATGTTTTCGTGAGGTAACCCGGGCGATGCTGAGATAAACCAGGTGGAACCAGGTATCCTACAGGCTGGTCTAAGGGCAACCGTTAACTCGCCTTCCTAGCACTTCTTGTTTCGGATAACCCCTGACTTGAAGTACCGTGGGATTCATCCAGGGAAGTCGCAACAGCCTTTTCTCCCCTTTTTGGCCCGTTTGCTGGCAGCGTGGACCAAGGTGGATAGTTCAGACTCATTCCTCCTTATGGGCCCCCTCGTTGCTGCGGATGCTCGGACTCTAGTTGGTTGGTGTGGGCTTTGTTGTTCCCCCCACAGGCAGGTTTAGCAGACCAATTAAATGGACATCTGCTCTAGGGACCTGTTCCCCTTGCGTGCCTAGCCAACAGAAGTCTCCGTACACGACCAGCTGACTTCCTCAGCGTCTTTCTGTCCCCTTCTGGTGACCGTTCTCCCCTTCCAACAGCCACTATACGTGCAGGGTCTGACTAGCGTGTCCGCTCTCCTGCGTCTCCGCCTCAGACTGGCTACCTCCAGCTCCTCTTTCTGACTGTCACTGCAACCTAGCTTCCAGCCTCTCTACCGCACCCCTTGATTTGATGTGGAGGCATGCCCCCTCCTGGGTCTGCCCAGGGGTCCCCTCAATGTTGTGTAAGACCTGGTCACTATGTGTCTGTGTGTACACACCCTATTCCAGCATTTGGATTACCTGAAGGTACTCACCCCTGCATGGGTGCAGTACCCAGTAGTGCCTGACCAGGTCAGGGGCGCCACATATACACCCCATCTACTGTTGCTACGACTACCTACGCCAAGCTGCCACAAGAAGCCACGCCGGCCGCTCATGCCACATTCATCAATCCATCCATCCCGAATGGATCCACTACTCTGCCTGCTGCTGTGGCCGCTTCTTCCATAGACTGTACTGTGTCTGTGGAGCCAGCTTCCAGGGTACCGCAGATCCCTTGGAGCTGTCCTCTGCAGGCAGCTTACCAGCGTGTACCTGCTGCCACCTTAGGTGGCAGTAGTGAAGATTTGGCAGCTGGTCCAGTTCGCTCCCCCAGGCAAGTTAACGGTATCTTTCGTCCAATGGACCCACTAATACAGTGCTCGCCCCGCGAGCATAACATTCAGTAGCATGATATGAGTGAGGAGTGAGGGGGGTTGGACTCTTTAGCATTTTGGTCTTTAAAAATGGAAGAGGAGCCTAGCTCGCCAGTCACCTTTGGAGGTTTTATCATGCCCCTTAGAATGTATCTTGATGGCTGCTGGTAGTATCCTGACAGATAAGCACATCCAGCTGTTCCCTGAAAGTGTAGACTACCTAATTTTCATCAAGTTGAACAAGTCATGGACCTCCAGTGACTTTTTCACCCCATTCACAGACTGTGCAGACTAGGCGATGGTGTAGTTTTAAGTGTGTTGCATTGATGTCGCATTATTGCAGTCTGTGACACCTTTGTCATGGCTTCTGTGCCTGTTGTTGAGATGGCTACTGATGTTACTAACAAGTGCCTTGGTAGCACAACAATCAAACGGTGTGTCCACCGCTGTTACTGTTACAATTTGTCTTCTTTTTATGTATGAAGCATCTCCTGGATCACAACAAGCCCAATTTTTGACAAATCGTAAATTACAAGAGGTGTAAAAACATGGACGCCACTAGATCACAGGCCACACATGAGGTCAAAGTGACTTTTTCTGTCTCATTACAGTGAATTTTCTATTCAGAATTTTGTCTGAATCACGTTTTTCAGATATTTACATGTAATCAATAGTGTAAGCTCTCAGTGTAGAGTGCAGGATAAATATGAGCTACGGCGTACAAGGCCAGTTTAATGAAGGTGAAAGAAAAATCCAAATATTGTGTGTGGTGTTACAGCTAGAGACATGATAATTGAAGTTCGTGGAATAACGATAACCGTCTCCCAAAACCAGATTTTACCATTTTGGGAAAAGAGATGTAGTGTAAACAAGTGGTGACTGGCACTGGTAGATAAACCAGATAAGCTAATGTAAAAAATAAAAATATATTGTCTATGAACATTCATAAGAATGATCTGTTGTAGATAAAAAACATTACAACTGTATATAGTGGAATCTTCAGCATAAAAATGAAACTAATTGACAATGTACCATGAAAAACAAAAAGAAAAAGAATTTTCAAATATTTGTCTTCATTACATAAATATATTCCTTCGCATTTTACAGTTTGTAAAGGTGGAGTTGTCCACCTGCCAGGATTGTTTTTACTTAAATGCCTGTATTCTAGGCAAAAAAATATCTTTGTTGGCATTTTATCAAATATTTTCCAGTTTGATTTTTTTAGGCTTTGTATTGATGACTGCAGAACATGTTATTTGAGAATCTTTCAGTGAGCTTGTTCTGACAGACTCCTGAGCATTTGAGAAGTTATTTTTCTGAGCTCCTCTCTCAAAGTTGGAAGCTGTAGGGAAAAAAATGCCTGTGAAAGCTAAACTGCAACATTTTTAATGAAAAAGGTTGTAAGAATTTTTAGCCCGAAATCCCTAAACAAAATATAAAAAAAAATTAAATAGTTGAGCACTGTTTAGGTTATGATCAGACAAGTATGAAGAAATGGTCATGCAGGACATCAGCACAATGCCAGGTCCCAGGAATGATCAGCAGGTAGAATTGGTATCGCCTGCCAGTCATCCACTCCAACAGGATTGTGCATTATCAGCACTTGCTGACAACTCCTTTAAAAGGAAAGGGGCCTTAAACAAAAAAAAAAAACACTTAAACAATGCAAAAAATGTTTTAATTTAAAAATAAGGGAAACTTTTTAATGGTATATAATTAAAAAAAAATTATAGGGTCAGCACCTGCAGTAAATGGGTGCAGGATCTCCTCTCGTGTCTGATGTCTCCTCCCTTTTAGATTTTTGATCCTAAACTTCACCCTCTCTTATGCTTTTGCACTGTGCAGAGGTATTACTGGTAACTTCAAAGTGATACTGACCTGTGGACATTGACAACAAGGATGGCTGGTAGCACTGATTGTTAGTTAGTGCTGCTCACTGTTTCACATGTTGTGATTATATATGCAGACTATCACACGCTGGGGTTAGATACATGGATGAGTGTAAACATGGCCGGCCTTAGGCTAAATGGCGCCCTGTGCCAAATTACCCTTTGGTGCCCCCAGACCATGTCACAGGCGACCTGCAGCCAATCAGCAGCTGGTTTACTCTCTCATCCTTTAGATAAAACTGACATCCAGAGGAAGTCATAAAACAGCAGCAGCTCTCATTTCTTCTGGATTACAGTTTTGAAAGAGGGATAGTGAAGCAGCCGCTGATTGGCTGCAGATCACAAGACCCCGGTGCCCGGTTGTATTGCTTTTCTGCTGCATTTGTTTTTTTCATGTACTGTAAAATGACAAAAAAGCCTAGCCCTAAGCATGCTGCAATTTAGTTATTTAAAAAAAATAAAAATCATTTACAAAAATGATCCTGAAAGTCTATATGTATCCGCCGTTGTTACTGGCTTCATTTCTGGTGTCTATTCAATGACGGTATTATGTGTCCTTTAAGTATATAGAGCGAGTGGCTTCTTCCAATTTTAGCTGCCCCACGAATGAGGTTACTTCTTTTAGCCGTTTCATGGCTTTTGAAGCCTACAGCAGCTAAAATAATTAACCAAAGACGGAACATGTGCACAGCAAAATCATTTTGAAGTTGCTGTGCATCATGTCCCTTTGCTATGGTGTATTTGCAGCGCTTTTTTGGGCAGGTACTCCCTGTTGCTCACATGCTTTATCTGTTGTGCACAGAAACATGTCCGCTTTTTTCCGGTATCACTGATGTCCCACAGACCACACTATGGTGTGATCCGTGAAACATGTACCAGAAAAACACGGACATTGAAAATAAAGTGATTTTTACATTCAACTTCTCCAGCTGTCTACGGCCTCTGCTGGCTGCTGCTTCCTGCCCGGCTAATTACTGTCATGCATATTCATTTATGCATGGCACAGCCGACCCAGAAGTACTTGCAGAGGGGAGACACAGCGGCGGCTAGATGCAGCAGAGCCGGAGAGTTCAGCACCACGGACAGCAGGAGTGGGGGCAGGGGAGTTTATCTACATGTGCTATCATGTATCACAGATCACGGATTGCACATTGACAACCCACGTGTGCTGTGAATCATGGCACACAGAGGGACACATGCGCTTTTAACTCGTCAGTGAAAAACCTTTGTTTTTCACTGACATGCAAAACAGGCCTAAAATCTTAAATCTTAGCATATATCAGAACGGATGCAGTCAGTAATCTCTGGTGAGGTAGAAAACGCCTGCTGACAGATTCTCTTTGTTGGTGCTGTTACATTGATACCAGATTTATATTGTTCAGCTTCTATCACTCAGTGAAAATGCTTTTTTTATAAAAAAAAAAAAAAAAAAAGTTTTTTCGTCACCATATTGTGAGAACTGTAACTTTTTTCTTTTTGGAGCGAACAGGGCTGTGTGGAAGCTTATTTTTTGCGCAATAAGCTGAAGGATTTTTGGTACTATTATGGGGTACATACCAGTTCTTGATTGCTATTTATTCAGATTTTTGAGGGAAAACCAGCGATTCGCTTATTCTTTTACATTTTTTGCTCAGTTCACCATGCGATAAAAGTGATGACTGATTTATTCTTCGGGTCAGAACGATTACACTATACCAGATTTATATAATTTTTTATACTTTGCGACGTTTGTACACTAAAAGCAATATTTTACAAAAATTATTTTCTTTTTGCATCGCCATATTCTGAGAGCTGTAACTTTTTTAATTTTTTTGTTCAAAAGAGCTTTTAGGGCTTATTTCTTCACATATGACTTTTGTTGGCTTTTTATTCAATTTTTGTGTTTTCAGTAAGACTAAAAAACATTTTTGGAGTGATTTTTCCCAAAGTTTTTTTTAATTTACTGTGTTTGCGTAACAGCATTATAATGTCTTTATAATAACCTACACCTTAGGTTAGACATTTACTAAAAGAACAGCCCCTTAAAAGGGCTGTCCACTAAATTTGACAACCCCTATGCATTCCATTTGCTGAAGCATAACCACATACACCCTTTGTAATAAAACGATGCCCCACTTCAATCTATAAAAGAGATGTCAACAACCCCTTCTCATTCCCCTTGTTTGCCCCAGAAAAATAAATAAAGCTATACTCCCCTCCGGTACGGCTTCGGTTCCAGCGATGTCTAAAGCTGCGTTCCAAGAGGCCTCTTGACCAAACAGCGCCCAGTGTCTCTCTCTCCGCCTTCAGACATTTGAGCAGGATGTGAGCGCTACACTGAATTTTTGCCGAAATGTCCAAAGGTGGGCATAAGAAAGCCGGCGCTGATTGCTTTTGGGGCTCGTGTGTCATAACAATGTCACAGATGTCCCTGGAACGCAGTTTTAGACATCGCTGGAACCGAGGCTGCACTGGAGGGGTGTATAGCTTTCTTTATTTTTCTGTAGCAAACAAGAGGAATGAGAAGGGGTTGTCCAAGTAGTGGACTTCCCTTTTATGGACTGGAGTGGGGCATCATTTTATTACAAATGGTGTATGTGGTTATGCTTCAAGGAGGTGCCATTTTACAGTAATTGTGCATATTAATATACTACTATGTAAGAACTCACACACACACACACACACACACAAAACACCCCTTGCATGAAAATGATGCCCACTCCAGGAACACAATCACATATCCTTGATGGTAACAAAAGCACATACCATATTTTTTGTTTTATAAGATGTGCCGGATTATAAGACGCACCCCAAATTTAGAGATAAAAAAGAAGGTACAAAAAATTGGGTCCCTCTTATACTCCATTGTTGTCTTACTGGAGAGGGAGCAGAGTCACAGGAGGCAGGCACGGCGGTGGGAACGGTGTGGCTGTGCTGGCAGCGAAAGCTGTGCTGGCTGTGTGGAGCAGGCTGGTGCGGCAGGTGTCCCAGATGCTCTGTCAGCAGTGCGGGCTTCAAAGAAATAGCATCCAGAACAGATTGAGCTCTCAGTTCAATGACAAGATCTTGAGCTAAGGGCTCCATCTGCACACGCGCCGCCCCGGACATCATCATTTGAACCCACAGCATCTGGGACATCAGCCACACCGCGCTGCTCCACACAGCCACCGCAAAGACAGATATCCAGCCGGCCGGCCTCCAGCATAGAAAGGCAGGCAGCCGGCCGGCCGCCCGCAGAGAGAGGCAGCCGGTCGCCCTCAGAGAGAGGCAGCTGGTCGCCCGCAGAGAGGGGCAGCCGGTCGCCCGCAGAGAGGGGCAGCCGGTCACCCGCAGAGAGAGGCAGCCGGTCGCCCGCAGAGAGAGGCAGCCGATCGCCCGCAGAGAGAGGCAGCCGGTCGCCCACAGAGAGAGGCAGCCGGTCGCCCGCAGAGAGAAGCAGCCGGTCGCCCGCAGAGAGAGGCAGCCGGTCGCCCGCAGAGAAGGACGAGCCGGTCGCCCGCAGAGAGGGGCAGCCGGTCGCCCGCAGAGAGAGGCAGCCGGTCGCCCGCAGAGAGAGGCAGGCGATCACCCACAGAGAGAGGAAGCCGGTCGCCCGCAGAGAGAGGCAGCCGGTCGCCCGCAGAGAGGGGCAGCCGGCCACCCGCACAGACAAGCAGCCGGCACCCGCAAAGAGAGGCAGGCACCCGGCCGCCCACACAGAGAGGCAGGCACCCGGCCACCCATAAAGAGAGGCTGGCACCCGGCCGTCCGCCCGCACAGAGAGGCAAGAAATTAACTTCTTACCTCTCTGCGGTGCCCCCCCTGAAGCATGGCTGTCGGCGCCCTGTGCGGCCGTACAAGTTGCACATGCCTAAAGCCGGCCATGAGTGTAAAGTATCACATCAGATGGGATTAGGTGTGTGGCCCTGCTCCTTCCATTTCAATGGCTACAGTTGTTTAATGTGTGACTCCGTGTCATCTATTGCTATGGGAGCACTGGTGTAATATGACCCCTACACAAGCAGTGGTGCAATGTGTGAGAGCTGTATCACAGATGATGAATTAGATAAATGGCTGAGGGAGTGACCTGGACAGCTGGGCATGCACAGGTCACAATTGCTTTCATTTGAAACTAATTTGAAAGCTGTACATTCTGGCCCAGACCCTGTCATGTGCATGGCCCATGCATGAGTGCTGACAGTATGGGTATTCTGGGGCAATCGATGCCACTTTTCTGGTGTCTGCCCCTAATTTCTGGAAATGGGCACACAGTTATCAATTAGTATTTCTCTCCAGTGATAGATACAGTATGTGATGGAGGCCCACACACGTATCCACATCTTTTTATCTCTACTGAGATACTCTGGCAGGAACACAAAATTATCAATTAGTATTTATATGCTGAAATGTCTATTTGTGGCAGGCCGCAAAAGCACAAATTTAGCTATCAGAATTTAGATGCTGAGATTTGAATTGCTGGCTGGACCACAGATTTTAAAATCTTTATTTAGCTGATGAACTTGCAATTTTTGCCTGGACCACAGATTTTGCAATCTGTAATGCCATCGGCGCTCCCTCCCCAGAAGTGCCGCCGAAGCCATGGTCCACTCACCTCCCTGGTCCACATTCTCTCTGTCCTGCCCCACGGCCCTGGGTCTCCTCCACACCTCAGTCGGTACCCCCCACTTCCTCCATCACAGTAATGCCAATGTTCTGCCTCTGCCACCTCCTGCTACTTGCTGCCTGGCCTGTCCTCTGGCTCCCAAGGTCTGTGCATGCCCATTAGTGGGCTTAAGGCATGGTCGCGCTGCCTCCCCTTTTTTTAAAGGGCCAGCGCAACCTAACCCGGAGGTTCCTCTTTATTGATCCTATAGGTATTTTGTATATAAGGTAGCGTCCCCCATTGGGAGGTTCCTATTCAAAGTGTTCCTGTAGCTAGTCTGCTGATGCTAGTTGTCAGGTCTCCTCTAACTCTCATTCTGTATTGGTCTATGACTCTGTCTCTGTTCTGTCTAGTTGTGCCTGTCTGCCTGTGACCATCTTGTGTTCTTCAGTCCCTGCAAGCTCCTACCACCTGCCTATGACCACCATTACCAGCCTTTTCTGGACCGCACCAGCCTCTGCCTCATCTTCTCTGGTTCTTGGTCTTCGTTCCATGGCGCCAGCTGCCAAGGTATCAGGATTCCCCGGTTTGCCTTCTGGTGGTCACTTATCCTTGTATGTACCTGCTTCCTCCTCCGATGGCTGTAGTGAAGACTTTGTAGCCGCTTGGGTCCGTTCCGCTGAGTCATTGAATGGTACATTTGGACCAGTGGACCCACTTCCTCCTCGTCCAGATTTCCGGGTGTGACATAATCTTTATTTAGATAATGAAATGGCAATTTTTGCCTGGACCACAGATTTTTCAATCTCTATTTAGATGATGAAATGGCAATTTTTACCTGGAGCACAGATTTCGCAATCTCTGTTTAGATGATGAGATAGCAATTTTTGACTGGAGCACAGATTTTGCCATATCTATTTAGATGATGAAATGGCAATCTAGTAACCTGTATTTAGATGATGAAATGGCAATTTGAGGCTGGCCCACATAACTTGAAATCACTGATGAAAGCTTATTTGTGGCACACAATTTTCATAACACTGCACGCCCCTGCAATTCCCTATTGTACCCTATTGCCCTCCTATCAAGCTGAACTACCTAAAATAAAACCCCCTAGGCTATCTGTCTCGCAGCAGCAGTATCCTCCCTAAGCTTTAGTGATCACAAAATGGCACCAATGGCGCATGTTTTTTTTTTTCCAAAATAGTAAGAATTTTGGGTTAACGTAATGGTAAATTTTGAAACCCAAAGTTTCTATGTATATAAAAATTATTGATGGCAGCTAGAGACAATCATGAAGCCAGAGGAAACTGACCACAGTTCTGCATTATTGTAACATCTAGTATATGAATGCAATAAAGTTACCTAAATCAATATTAATATTCAAGCATATTACAGTAAGCAATATTAATAAATATAAAAGTACATGACATGAAAACACATTATTGCTTCTTTGTGCTAAGCATGAACATACTTTTGTAACCCCCAGAATAATAGCTGCTAAACCATAATGCATTTTAAGCAAACCATATCCTGTCTTTGTCTAGATTCTCCCTGATGGCACTTAGGAGGTTTACTTTTACAATTAAGATTGCTTAGGAAATTATAGTGTATATTTGAGATGTCAGACTTGGTCAAACATTTGCTTTAAAAGAAAAAAAAATAAAATAATAATCTTCAGTAAGTAGTTATTGAAGGAAGAGTGGATAAATTTAATCCATACTCTATATGACCATGATTATTGCCCTTCCTAATGGTTTTATGGCCTCTGAGACAACTGGCATTTCTAGATCTCTTACTAAATCAAGGCAGACTGCATCTGTAACTCCACCCTGTTGGTCTGTCTACATTTTAAAGCATCAGCCACATTGTGCTTAATCTCTACTTTTTTCCCCACTCATCCCAGTTGGCATTTTAGTGTTGTAGCACTCCCTCCTCTTCTCTGCATTCACACTGAAGCATCAGTAGGAATGTTCTGTGTAATTGCAGAGCTGACAGGCTGACCCTCCACCCCATTAACCTCTGCAGCAATGTTGGCAGCACTCTTCAATCTATTTTGAAAAGGCAACCTCTGGATGTGATGCTGAGCGCATGTGTGTCGCCCTGGGCAAGCCAGGGGACACAGGTCACACACCACCACACCCTACATCCCAGGTAGGAACATCTAAGCTAACCAAAAATCCTTGTTGCCTTCCTCCAGAGACTGATGATTCACACCAGGGGGTGGGCCAGGCGGTTGGCTCCGCCCACCGAGGAGTTCACAGTTCTGGAGGCGGGAGAAACCAGGCAGAGTAGCCCAGGCAGGGCTTGAGTGCAGTCAGCTCAGGGACGAGCTTGAGAAAACAACAAAGTCTAGTCAGGAAGGAAGGAAAGTAGAAGTGAAGTGAAGTGGTAAAGGAGGAAAGCAAGAGTGGTGACAGAACAGAAAGAGTGTGCAAAAGCCTGAAGTAGTCCAGCTGTGTGCAGGACAGGTCAGCAAGGTCAGCAACGGCGGTGACTGTCTGGAGGGGGACCGTTTGGAAGTTCCTGGAAGGACCCCGTAGGCTGTGTGCCCGGCGGTCTGGAGCAGTGTTCCGAAGGACAGTCAGCACCAGGGCAGGGGCCTCTCGGACCCCGGCAAGGCTTGGAGTCGCCATAATTTGCCGAATCCGTCAGTGAAGGGGACGTAGATCCCCCAACAACCAAGTCCCGATTGAAGGCAACAGCCCAGCCAGTGTGAAAGAGACACCGCCACCGCCAAGGCACCAGTTTCTTAGGGCCAGCGCCTGCGGGCAAAGAGTAGAGCTCCCCCGGTCCAGCTTGAAGCCGGGGAGCGGGTTACCGGTGGGGACCCATCGCAACCAACAAGTACACCAAGGTGCTAGGAAAAGGGACATCACCGTCACCTACCGGGAGAGCAAGTGCAACCGTCCGTGGGACCGTCTTACCAGCCGTTTGGTTTACCGTAAAAACTGTGTCAACGTCTCAGGCTGAGTGAGTACCACAGTGCCGCAAGGCATAGCGCTGCCCCCGCGTCCCTGCGCCCACCAGGCCCAGCACCTCCCAACCCATCACCGGGCCCCGGGATCACCAACCCCTACCCACGGAGGGGCAACACAACACCTGGCTGCTCCGCATCACCATCCCCGGGACCCCCGTATTGAGCAGCGGTGGTGAAATCACCACAACCGTGGGTGGCGTCACGGACAATAACCAATTCCCACACCCAACCAACCCCTTTCACTCACGGGCGAGGAGTGCCGCTCGAGAACCCCCGGGATCCGGCCTACAGCTCGAGCCACCACTGAGCAGCGGCCGCCGGACCCGAGCAGAAGGGGGCGAGCGTAGTGTGCTGACACCCTCCTCCCCACCCGCGACACATGCAAACAACTTTTTTGGTTGATCATGGAGAGGCTTGTTCTGAGGGAAACCTGTCTGCTTAAACAGCTGTATTGTCTTGGCCACCTTACTGCATTTCAGTTTCAGTGTTGGCAATCTTATAGTCTAGGCCATCTTTATGTACAGAAACATTTCTTTTTTCAGATTCTCAGAGAATTCTTTGCCATAAGGTGCCATGTTGAATTTCCAGCGACCAGTTTGAGAGTGTATGAGTGACAACACTAAATTTAACACACCCGCTCCCCATTCACATTTGAGACCTGTACCTCAATGAGTCACGCAACATCAGAGATATTATTGCGCTGTACATGTGTGGCAGTTTAGAACAATATACTTCCCAATGCATAGTATTAGTGATCAGCCCTAAAATGCTCAAGTGCTCAATACTCGAATCAAGCTGGTTGGACGCTTGAACGGGCTAGATACGAGTAACGAGTATAATAGAAGTCAATGGGAAACTCAAGCATTTTTCTGGAAGATCTCCCTAGTAGAGTTGAGCGCGGTTCTAGGTTCGTGGTTCTCCAGTTCGCGGCTCGAGTGATTTTGGGGCCTGTTCTAGATCGAACTAGAACTCGAGCTTTTTTGCAAAAGCTCGATAGTTCTAGATACGTTCGAGAACGGTTCTAGCAGCAAAAAAAACAGCTAATTCCCAGCTGGCTTTCCGCTGTAATAGTGTAAGTCACTCTGTGACTCACACTATTATGAAATTTCAGTGTATAGTGTGCGGGAACAGCGCCTTCAGATCACTGCTGTATGGATAATGGCGATCGACATTTTTTTTTTTCCTTGTCTTCCTTCCCTAAGCGCGCACGTGTAGTGGGGAGGGCCAGCATGTCAGCCAATCCCAGACACACACACAGCTAAGTGGACTTTTAGCCAGAGAAGCAACGGCATGTGTGATAGGATGTCCATGTCACATGTCCCTGCATTATAAAAACGAGTATCTGCCCGTCCGGACGCCATTATCTCTTCTGCGTCCTTGGTGTCAGACATCACTGGCGCAGCTCCGTCCTGAGTCCTATCGCCGATACTGCTGTATGCGCTCCATACACAGCGCTGGACAGCTTAGGGATAGCACTTTCTATCAGTCCTTTTAAGGGCTCGTACCGGCAGGGTCAGAGCCATAGGTGACAGGTCCTGAAAACAGAGACAGCGTCTGTGTAGCTAAGGTCAGGGATTTCCTCGCTGCATTTCCCCATTAGGAGGGAATAGAAAGGCAGGCTTCCAGTCCTCTACCCAGAGCCCCACAAGCCTGGCACTGTACCCTCCTGTCCTTTGCACACTCCAACTCATTATAACTTAGCCATTATACTAGCAAACACTGAGTGTACCTAGTGGCATCCTAAACGTGGCTGTTGGACTTCTGTATAGTCCCAGTAGTGCACAGATATTTGCAGCACGTCTGCCTGCATTGCACACTCCAACTCATTATAACTAAGCCATTATACTAGCAAACACTGAGTGTACTTAGTGTCATCCTAAACGTGGCTATTGGACTTCTGTATAGTCCCAGTAGTGCACAGATATTTGCAGCACCTCTGCCTGCATTGCACACTCCAACTCATTATAACTAAGCCATTATACTAGCAAACACTGAGTGTACCTAGTGTCATCCTAAACGTGGCTATTGGACTTCTGTATAGTCCCACTAGTGCACAGATATTTGCAGCACGTCTGCCTGCATTGCACACTCCAACTCATTAAAACTAAGCCATTATACTAGCAAACACTGAGTGTACCTAGTGGCATCCTAAACGTGGCTATTGGACTTCTGTATAGTCCCACTAGTGCACAGATATTTGCAGCACCTCTGCCTGCATTGCACACTCCAACTCATTATAACTAAGCCATTATAATAGCAAACACTGAGTGTACCTAGTGTCATCCTAAACGTGGCTATTGGACTTCTGTATAGTCCCACTAGTGCACAGATATTTGCGGCACCTCTGCCTGCATTGCACACTCCAACTCATTATAACTAAGCCATTATACTAGCAAACACTGAGTGTACCTAGTGTCATCCTAAACGTGGCTATTGGACTTCTGTATAGTCCCACTAGTGCACAGATATTTGCAGCACGTCTGCCTGCATTGCACACTCCAACTGATAGTTACTAAGCCATTATACTAGCAAACACTGAGTGTACCTAGTGGCATCCTAAACGTGGCTGTTGGACTTCTGTATAGTCCCAGCAGTGCACAGATATTTGCAGCACGTCTGCCTGCATTGCACACTCCAACTCATTATAACTAAGCCATTATACTAGCAAACACTGAGTGTACCTAGTGGCATCCTAAACGTGGCTATTGGACTTCTGTATAGTCCCAGTAGTGCACAGATATTTGCAGCACCTCTGCCTGCATTGCACACTCCAACTCATTATAACTAAGCCATTATACTAGCAAACACTGAGTGTACCTAGTGTCATCCTAAACGTGGCTATTGGACTTCTGTATAGTCCCACTAGTGCACAGATATTTGCAGCACGTCTGCCTGCATTGCACACTCCAACTCATTATAACTAAGCCATTATACTAGCAATTTATGCTGCCAGTTTAAGGGCCGTAGTTGCATTATCAGGGATATTTATTCTTTATTATTCTGCTGTTAATAAAGCTAGACCACCGCTGCAATCTACACCACCTCTCAATTTTTACTACCACATTTTCAGTGCACAATCTTGTCGCAATCAACATGAGTGGCAAAATGACAGATGCTGGTGGAAAGGGGAAGAGGCGTGCTGGAAAAGGAAAAAAAGGGTTTGTCCGTGGGGAAGGTGGCAAAGCTCCATTATCATCTGCTGAAGATAGACCATCTACCAGCAAAAGTAAGATGTCTACTACTTACCGTGGACAATCCGATGTGCTCCCTTTTTTACGGACACGAACAACAGGAACAAAGGTAGATGATGGCCAAAAAAGGAAAATGCTTGAATGAATCTCAAGTGGTCCAACAAGTGCCCTCTCAGCCACTTCAAATACCGCATCCAAAAAACACCAGTCCTCTGAGTTGTCATCCCAATCAAACTTGCTTTCTCCCAGCTCTGAAGTCTCCATCAGCCCTGTACAGTATGGTGGAACTGAGATGGCTGAGTCTGCAGAGCTGTTCAGTCACACTATAGCCTGGGAATCAGAGGTCTGCTCCCAAGCTACAGTGAGTACAGACCAGGAAATGGTCTGCAGTGATGCCCAGAACCTTTGTGACTCTGATTCAGGCCGTGAGGACCAAGTTTCTGAGCATAATGTTGACCCTTTGTCACAAACTGTAACACCTGTGGTTATAGACAATGAGGAACATACTGATGAAGATGAGACGCAGATACCCGATTGGGATGACAACTTAAATATTCGGTCAGGGCAAGAAGAGGCTCGGTCTGAGGGGGAGGGGAGTGCAAACACAACAATTGATGATGAAGTTCTAGGACCCACCTACTGTCAACACCCAGTCAGGCACTCGAGGAGGTCAACAGAGGCGGTGGAGGAGGATGCAACCGACGACGAAGTTACCTTGCGCCTTCCTGGACAGAGTCGGAGCACTGGTAGCATGTCTACAACTGCATCCTCAGCCACCACTCTGCCTCTGAGCACTAGTCGAGGGGGCTCAGCAGGTCGCATGACCTCTAAGCCTTGCCTAGCCTGGTCCTTTTTTGACATAGAAAAAGATCGCTCAAATTATGTGATGTGTAAAATTTGTCGTGAGTCTGTTAGTAGAGGTCAAAACCTCAACAGTTTGAAAACTTCTTCCATGAATCGTCACATGAATAAATATCATAGGTCCCGGTGGGAAGCTCACTGTGCTGCAATGCGGCCTAGCGGAGTGAACCATCCACGGTCTGCCCCTTCCAGTGCATCCGCGCGCTCTTCATCTTTTAGGACTGTGGGGACAGCTGTCACACCTGGTTTTCCACGCACAACTTCCACCACTGTAACCGCAACAGGCACTTTGCTTGGTAGGTCGTCAGTTGGTTTGGAAGGGGAAACAAGTGACTGTGTACAGCTCTCTCAGACATTGATAGCACCAACGTTGGATGAAGGCAACATCATGTCTCCGCCTGCACTTTCCTCACAAACCTGCATTTTTCCAGGGACACCCTACTCAATACCGTCTACACACAGCAGCCAGATCTCTGTCCCTCAGATGTGGTCAAATAAAAGGCCATTTCCTGCAACCCATGACAAAGCTAAGAGGTTGACTCTATCCCTCTGTAAGCTCTTGGCTACCGAAATGCTGCCTTTCCGCCTAGTGGACACACAGGATTTTAGAGACCTTATGTCTGTCGCTGAGCCCCAGTACCAGATACCCAGTCGCCACTACTTCTCTAAGAAAGGTGTGCACGCGCTACACCAGCATGTCGCACACAACATCACCGCTTCCTTGAGAAACTCTGTGTGTCAACGGGTGCATTTCACCACCGATACTTGGACCAGTAAGCATGGACAGGGACGTTACATGTCGCTGACTGGGCACTGGGTAACTATGGTGATAGATGGTGAAGGGTCTGCTGCACAAGTCTTGCCGTCCCCACGACTTGTGTGTCAATCCTCTGTCTGTCCAAGTTCCGCCACTGCTTCTGCCTCCTCCACCTCATCTGGGTCCTCCACCTCCGCCCCAAGCCTGCCTGGTCAGGCCACCAGCGTTCTCACTGCGCAGAAGGAATCACGCACCCCTCATTACTATGCTGGCAGCAGAGCGCAACGGCATCAGGCGGTCTTTAGCTTGACATGTCTTGGGAATAGGAGTCACACAGCTGAGGAGTTGTGGTCAGCTCTGCAGTCACAGTTTAATAAATGGTTGTCTCCACTCAACCTGCAGCCTGGTAAGGCCGTGTGTGACAATGCTGCAAACCTGGGTGCGGCCCTTCGCCTGGGCAAGGTGAAACACGCGCCTTGTATGGCTCACGTGTTGAACCTTGTCGTCCAGCAATTCTTAACACACTATCCCGGCCTAGATGGCCTTCTGACAAGGGCACGAAAACTGTCTGCTCACTTCCGCCGTTCAACCGCCGCAGCTGAGCGACTTGCATCTCTCCAGAAGTCTTTCGGCCTGCCGGTTCATCGCCTGAAATGCGATGTGGCGACATGCTGGAATTCGACTCTCCACATGTTACAGCGACTGTGGCAGCACCGCCGAGCCCTGGTGCAATACGTCATGACGTATAGCCTGGGCCAACGAGATGCAGAGGTGGGGCAGATCACCCTGATGGAGTGGTCTCAGATCAAGGACCTATGCACCCTTCTGCACAGTTTCGACATGGCGACGAATATGTTTAGCGCTGACAATGCCATTATCAGCATGACAATTCCAGTCATTTACATGCTGGAGCACACGCTAAACACTATTCGGAGTCCGGGGGTGGGACAACAGGAAGGGGAGGAACTACAGGAGGATTCATATGTGCAAGGGACAACAACATCACCAAGGTCCAGACGTTCATCATCACCAACGCAGCAGGCATGGGACCATGGGGGACAGGGATCAACAAGGGCGCATAGTAGCAGGCGAAATGTTGAGAAAGGTGCAGGAGAACATGAAGAAATGGAGGACGAACTGTCCATGGACATGGAAGACTCAGCAGATGAGGGAGACTTTGGTCAAATTTCAGTTGAAAGAGGTTGGGGGGAGATGTCAGAGGAAGAAAGAACGGTTAGCACCTCTATGCCACAAACACAGCGTGGACTTGGTCCGCATGGCTGCGCAAGACACATGAGTGCCTTCTTCTTGCACTACCTCCAACATGACCCTCGTATTGTCAAAATTAGAAGTGATGATGACTACTGGATTGCCACACTATTAGATCCCCGGTACAAGTCCAAATTTTGTGACATAATTCCAGCCATAGAAAGGGACGCACGTATGCAGGAGTATCAGCAGAAGCTGTTACTCGATCTTAGCTCGACTTTTCCACCAAACAACCGTGCAGGTGCAGGGAGTGATTCTCCCAGTTGTAACTTGACAAACATGGGATGGTCTCGTCATCTTCAACAGTCTACCCGTACCAGTAGGACTGTATCTGTTGCTGGTAACAGCAATTTTATGGAATCTTTTCATAATTTTTTTAGACCCTCCTTTGCAAGGCCACCAGAGACAACAAGTCTGACACATAGTCAACGGCTGGAGAGGATGATACAGGAGTATCTCCAAATGAACATCGATGCCATGACTTTGCAAATGGAGCCTTGCTCCTTTTGGGCTTCAAATCTAGAAAAATGGCCAGAGCTCTCCAATTACGCCTTGGAGATTTTGTCGTGTCCAGCTGCCAGCGTTGTCTCTGAACGTGTCTTCAGTGCTGCTGGGTGTGTGCTGACAGATAAGCGCACGCGTCTGTCCAGTGACAATGTGGACAGACTAACGTTCATCAAAATGAACAAGTCATGGATCCACCAAGAATTTACTACCCCTGTGTCATCCTGGGGAGAGTAAATGCTTGTGGATTTGGAATGTGCTTGATGCAAATCAAAACATCCTGTTTGCAACTAGGGCACAAGTGCTGCCACTGATAAGGTGTCTGTGTGGCCCAATTTTTTGAAAAAAGGGAGACTCCGCTTGGAGTAACCCTTGCGTGCTGTGTTTTTTAAAAATGATCCAAGATGAACAGAGCTGGGATCAGGAAATACTTTGCTACCTACCCCGGTGTCATCCTGGGGACGGTTAAGAATAGCGTAGTTTTGAATGTGCTTGATGCAAATCAAAACATCCTGTTTGCAACTAGGGCACAAGTGCTGCCACTGATAAGGTGTCTGTGTGGCCCAATTTTTGGAAAAAAAGGGAGACTCCGCTTGGAGTAACCCTTGCTTGCTGTGTTTTTTAAAAATGATCCAAGATGAACAGAGCTGGTATCAGGAAATACTTTGCTACCTACCCCGGTGTCATCCTGGGGACGGTTAAGAATACTGTATTTTTGAATGTGCTTGATGCAAATCTAGCTGTGAAGTGTACAACTAGGGCACAAGTGCTGCCACTGAATGGGTGGGTGTGTGTGGGGCACAATTTTCGGAAAAAAGGGAGACTCCGCTTGGAGTAACCCTTGCTTACATTGTTTTTAAAAGAAGCCAAGATGAACAGAGCTGGGATCAGGAAAGACTTTGCTACCTACCCCGGTGTCATCCTGGGGACAGTTAAGTATGGCGTATTTTTGAATGTGCTTGATGCAAATCTAGCTGTGAAGTGTACAACTGGGGCACAAGTGCTGCCACTGAATGGGTGGGTGTGTGTGGGGCCCAATTTTTGTAAAAAAAAGGGAGACTCCGCTTGGAGTAACCCTTGCTTGCTGTGTTTTTTAAAAATGATCCAAGATGAACAGAGCTGGGATCAGGAAAGACTTTATCTACCTACCCCGGTGTCATGCTGGGGACGGTTAATTATGGCGGATTTTTGAATGTGCTTGATGGAAATCTAGCTGTGAAGTGTACAACTGGGGCACAAGTGCTGCCACTGAATGGGTGGGTGTGTGTGGGGCCCAATTTTTGGAAAAAAAGGGAGACTCCGCTTGGAGTAACCCTTGCTTGCTGTGTTTTTTAAAAATGATCCAAGATGAACAGAGCTGGGATCAGGAAAGACTTTATCTACCTACCCCGGTGTCATGCTGGGGACGGTTAATTATGGCGTATTTTTGAATGTGCTTGATGCAAATCTAGCTGTGAAGTGTACAACTGGGGCACAACTGCTGACACTGAATGGGTGGGTGTTTTTGCGGCCCAATTTTTGGAAAAAAAAGGGAGACTCCGCTTGGAGTAACCCTTGCTTGCTGTGTTTTTTTAAAAGGAGCCAAGATGAACAAGTCATGGTTCAGCTAAGACTTTATCTACCTACCCCGGTGTCATGCTGGGGACGGTTAATTATGGCGTATTTTTGAATGTGCTTGATGCAAATCTAGCTGTGAAGTGTACAACTGGGGCACAACTGCTGCCACTGAAGGGGTGGGTGTGTGTGGGGCCCAATTTTTGGAAAAAAAGGGAGACTCCGCTTGGAGTAACCCTTGCTTGCTGTGTTTTTTAAAAATGATCCAAGATGAATAGAGCTGGGATAAGGAAAGACTTTGCTACCTACCCCGGTGTCATCCTGGGGACGGTTAAGTATGGCGTATTTTTGAATGTGCTTGATGCAAATCAAAACATCCTGTTTGCAACTAGGGCACAAGTGCTGCCACTGATGAGGTGTCTGTGTGGCCCAATTTTTGGAAAAAAGGGAGACTCCGCTTGGAGTCACCTTGCGGTGTTTTACATGATTTTAGAAGGGCGTGCCATGCCTATATCTGTGTCTCATCCTCTTTTTCCTCGTAACGCTGTTTTTTTTCACATGAGAATTTGTCCTTGTCACTTTCCCATGTGTTTGTGTTGTGTTGTGAGTTGTTTGTGACCTTTTGGACACCTTTGAGGGTGTTTTCTAGGTGTTTTTATGTGTTTGTGATTGGCTGCCATTGTTTCCTATGCAGTTCGAGTTCGGTTCGTCGAACGTTCGACGAACCGAACTCGAACGGGACCTCCGTTCGGCAAACCGACCTCGAGCCGAACCGCGACCGGTTCGCTCATCTCTACTCCCTAGGAGGGCTGGGGGGCAGGAAAATAGCTGAAATGCATAAAAACAGCACTCAAATTGAATGGGAACATAACAGCAGGTGGAAGAAGCCTGGACACATCTCTGACGCCCTGGTCATTGCTAAGAACAATGTTATCGAAGTTTAATGCCACTTTTTACAGACTCAGAAAAACATACAGGTGTCACGGCTGTCTCATGGGTGACAGACAGTCATGGGGTTTCTGGCAATAGAAGGTCACAGCGCTTGGCAGCACAAAATTCCTCACTGACTTTATATTGTTCCTGCTGTTAGTATTCATTGTAGCTTTCCTGCTGGGTTTTAATCTCTTCCACTTTAGGACCCAGCAGAGTTCTCCTTCCGTCCAGCGGCTGATTATCAGTATTCAACTTGGCCTTAAATACTCCCATCTTCCCTGGATTTGTGATTGTGATATTATTCAGCTCATTCAAGCTCTGGTTTCAAGCAGGAGGCTTGTTCTCATTAGTAGTATCGTTGCTGAAATATTGATGCACTGCTACCTGAGCCATCTGTGGATAAAAAGTTCATGCATTTTCATGCATTTTCCCTCCATGTGTTTTCTCTAGTGTTTAGTGGAGTTGATGAAGAGCTTATTCCACTTGTTCCCTATTTGGGGTCCAGCACTAGGCATACCTAGGGTCAGTTATCCGGCTCTGAGCTTAGGTGCGGAACATATCTAGGATGGAGAGGGACCCCAGAGACCAACGGTAGATTTGGTCAGAGGTCACCATCTCCCTCTTCCCTAGACACAGAATTTTCCTTCCCTTTCGTCATTCCCTTGGTACTTTCCCATACCTAGCATGACATTATCAGCGTTCAAAAAAAAAACCTGATGGGTTTGTTTTTTCTTTTTTTCTCATGGATACTGTTGCTACCTTGGTTAAGTGGCTGCAGGGTCTGTACCTGGAGGTAGCAACGGCAATCGCTGACTCCTAATGGTGGGGAGTCTACGGGTAGGCAGGTCCAGTCAGAGCCCAAACTTCCTCAACTAGACAGGGTGTAGAGACAATTTTGTTCTTTAAAAAAAAGCCTGTAATTTGTACTTTAGGCTTCAGTCTAAAGGCTCATTTACACACAACGATATCGCTAACGAGATATCGTCGGGGTGACGTGTTGGTGACGCACATTCGGCCTCATTAGCGATGTCGTTGTGTGTGACACCTTTTTGCGATCAGTAATGATCGCATAAAGGTGTCAAATCGTTCGTCGTGTACACATCGTTTATTTTTAAAAAATCGTTCCTCGTTTGGAACGCAGGTTGTTTGTCATTCCTGTGGCAGCACACATCGCTATGTGTGACACCGCAGGAACGAGGAACAACATCGTACCTGCGGCCGCCGGTAAAGAGGAAAGAAGAAGGTGGGCGGGATGTTCCGGCCGCTCATCTCCGCCCCTCCGCTTCTATTGGTCGGCTGCTTAGTGACGCCGCTGTGATGCCGAACGAACCTCCCCCTTAAAGGAGAGATTGTTCAGCGGCCACAGCGACGTTGGTGAACAGGTAATTGCGTATGACGCTGCCGTAGCGATATTGCTCGCCCCATGATGCGCCAACGATGTGGCGGGTGCTATTGCTCGCGACATTGTGACGCCCTGGGCAAGCCAGGGGTCACAGGTCACAACATCACATGCACCTCACATTCCCGGCAGGTACATCTAAGCTAACCTAAAATCCTTGTTGCCTTCCTCCAGGGGCTGATGTCCACACCAGGGGGTGGGCCAGGCAGTTGGCTCCACCCACCGAGGAGTTCACAGCCCTGGAGGCGGGAGAACCAGGCAGTTCAAGCTAGGGGAGTGAAGTAGAACGAAGTGGTAGAGGAGCTTGAGTGAAGAAGTAAAAGAAACAGTTAAGAAAGCCTGAAGTTGGTCCGGATGTGTGCCCCGGACTGTGACAGCAAGGTCAGCAGACGGCGGTGATAGTCTGCAGGGGGACTGCTTGGAGGTTGCTGGAAGGACCGTGGACGGGTGGTGACCCGGCGGTACCGGAGCAGTATACGAAGAACAGTCAGCACCCGGTCAGGGGCCTTTCGGATCCCGGCAAGGCTAAGAGTCACCATAATTCGCCAAATCCGTCAGTGAAGGGGACCTCTGTCTCCTAACAACCAAGTCCCGATTGAAGGCAACAGTCCGACCGTTAAGGGGAGACACCGCCACCGCCAAGGCACCAGTTTCCCAGGGCCAGCACCTGCGGGCAAGAGAGGGGCTCCTCCGGCCCATATCCAAGCCGGGGAGCGGGTACCCGGTGGGAACCCATCGCTACCAAGAGACTTTTCATAGGTGCAGGGAAGAGACCGTCACCGCTAACTGCAGCGAACAGCAGCACCGTAAACGTCCGAGGGACCCGCCCAACCAGCCGTTTGTTTACCGAGAACTGTGTCGTGTTTACTGGCTGAGTGAGTACCTCCGTGCCGTGCGGCACAGCGCTGACCCTGCGCCCCTGCACCCCCACAGGCCACATACCCGCCTGTCCACCATACCAACCCCATCACTGGGCCCTGGGAGCACCAAGACCCCTACCCACGGAGGGGCAAATCAACAACTGGCTGCTCCGTACCATCACTCCCGGGCTCCCCAAACAGAGCAGCGGTGGTGTCCACTCAATCACCACAGCCGTGGGTGGCGTCACGGACAATAAACTATCCCAAAACCCAATCCCCTTTCACTCACGGGCAAGGAGCGCCGCTCGAGTCCCCGGGATCCGGCCCATCGCTCGAGCCACCGAGCAGCAGCAGGCCGCAGCAGCCGCGGCAGCCGGACCCGAGCAGAGGGAGAGCGCGGCGTCCCCTCCTCCGCCCGCGACAACTTGGCGTCACGAACAGGATCTTACTGCTCTGCCGTTGGGTAGAGGTGCGCCTTGTGACCGCCGGAGGTATCCGGCCGGAAAAGTTCAGAAGTCGCCATCTTTGGCGCGAAAAGTTCCCGCTCGAGCGTCTTCTCGAGTAGCAGAGGCGCGAAGGCCAAAACCCCGCCCCGAGAGAGGAGGGGCCGGAAAGAGGCTAGAGGAGACGGAATGGCGGCTGGCCGCATGTAGCCGCGGCTATAAAAGCAGGGACGCCAGGACCCTGCAGCCATCTTGTTCCTGGGAGAGGCCGCCAGCAACATGTTCATGCCGTCCCGCAGTACCGTAGCCCCCGCGCCTGGAACCGCGGCGTGGGTGGAGATCCGGACCGCGCAGCTCTACCAAAGGCTGCAGGTCAAGATGCAGCTCCTCATGGAGGAGTGGGAGACCGACATGGCGGACGTCATAGCGACCGTGCAGAGACGCGAGGAGGAAGCGGAGGAAGGGAGGGTGAGTGACCCACGCCCCGATGCCCTTGAAGGGCCGGTCATCGCGGCTGCAGGACCCGGTCCAAACCCTCTCCCCCTGCTGCCTCCCTCGCCACCCGTCTTGGAAGCCGTGACCCCGCCACTAGGCCCGCTACCAGCGCAACCGGTAGCGATACCCAGCATGCCCGCCCAAGTGGGCCGACCTGTAGCCGGAGCCCGTAGTCGACCGGAGGTGCTGCCCTGGAAAGCCCCGAAAACCGAACCGGAGGCGTCTCCTGAGAAAGTCCCCGAGCCGGAGCCGATGACCCGCTCCGTGCCGAAGGTCCAACTGCGGAAAGCCCCTGTGCCCATCCCCCACACCTCGGCTGAGGTTGCGCCGGGTTGCCGATGCAAGGCAGCGTCTAAGGCCACGTCACCGCAGGACCTGTCGCCCAGAGTACCAGCAGTGGGCAATGTCAAACAGGTCTTGCGGGGCCCGACCCGTGCGCCGGAGCTCGCAGGAGCGCCGTACTGGGACAGGGAGCCGGTACCGTTGGGCCTGGAGATCGGTGAGAGGGAGAGGAAGAAAGCGGAGCTGGTGGCCCGTGCAATCCGGGAAAAAGAGAGTCTCCGTCAGGCAACGTTCCGTGTCCGGGGGCCGCTGTACGAAGGGCAGGTGAGGCGGTTTGATGTCCGCCGGGGCTATGGGTTTATATATGAACCGGGCCTGGAGGCCGAAGTGTTTATAGCCCGGCGGGATGTGAATGCCCACCTGCCTGAGGAGCATCCCGGTCGTAACCTGATGGCGGGCGACATCGTGCAGTACACCCGGCACTGTGGGGACAGGGGGTGGTTCGCGCTGGACGCTAAGCTAAGGGGCAGCCAGGAGTCCCGTGTGAGCGCCGCGCCCCCTCCCTCAGGTGATGCCGAAGAGTATGAGTAATGGCAGCGGAGCACCGTTGCACCGTCCCCGTTGGGACCACCAGTCAGTATGTTTGTTTACAGTGGTTAAAAATTTAAAATGAAGTAATTAACTGATGGAGTCTCCTGATTTACCGTGATTTGCAACCGGCCGTTGCCGGCACCGTTGTCCCCACCGTTGTCCCTGTGGGGACCGTTTGAAAAATTTGCATAGAAACTTCTATGGACAAGCCCGTGAACTTGCAGGGCAACCACAGACGCTAGTGGCTTGTAAATAAGTTGTGTTACCGTTACCGTTTCCGCATTGACCGCCTCCGGAGAGGCAGGTTGGAGGGAGGGCCCACAGCAGAGCAGGCTGGGGCCCAGCCACCACAGGAACCGGCGGCTACCCTCTGGAGGGGAAGGACAGATTCCGCTCGAGTAACTTGTGCTGGACTGGGGTCAAGGGGTGCTGCCTGGGTTTTAGGGGCAGCATCAGGGCCAGGTTACTTGGGTGGGAGAGAGCGGAGACCGTAACCGTTAGCCGTTTTAATGTTTGCAACATTTAAGCACTGAACCTCCCGATGTGGGATGATGTCATAACTTGTATATATGTTACCGTTTATTCTATTTTACAGAAAAACAAAAGGAAAATAAAACCGGTGTTGGACGGGCAGCCCAAGGACGGTCTGCGTTTTGCTAAGGGGGAATGTGACGCCCTGGGCAAGCCAGGGGTCACAGGTCACAACATCCCATGCACCCCACATTCCCGGCAGGTACATCTAAGCTAACCTAAAATCCTTGTTGCCTTCCTCCAGGGGCTGATGTCCACACCAGGGGGTGGGCCAGGCGGTTGGCTCCACCCACCGAGGAGTTCACAGCCCTGGAGGTGGGAGAACCAGGCAGTTAAAGCTAGGGGAGTGAAGTAGAAGGAAGTGGTAGAGGAGCTTGAGTGAAGAAGTAAAAGAAACAGTTAAGAAAGCCTGAAGTTGGTCCGGGTGTGTGCCCCGGACTGTGACAGCAAGGTCAGCAGACGGCGGTGATAGTCTGCAGGGGGACTGCTTGGAGGTTGCTGGAAGGACCGCGGACGGGTGGTGACCCGGCAGTACCGGAGCAGTATACGAAGAACAGTCAGCACCAGGGCAGGGGCCTTTCGGATCCCGGCAAGGCTAGGAGTCGCCATAATTTGCCAAATCCGTCAGTGAAGGGGACCTCTGTCTCCTAACAACCAAGTCCCGATTGAAGGCAACAGTCCGACCGTTAAGGGGAGACACCGCCACCGCCAAGGCACCAGTTTCCCAGGGCCAGCGCCTGCGGGCAAGAGAGGGGCTCCTCCGGCCCATATCCAAGCCGGGGAGCGGGTACCCGGTGGGAACCCATCGCTACCAAGAGACTTTTCATAGGTGCAGGGAAGAGACCGTCACCGCTAACTGCAGGGAACAGCAGCACCGTAACCGTCCGAGGGACCCCTCCAACCAGCCGTTTGTTTACTGAGAACTGTGTCGTGTTTACTGGCTGAGTGAGTACCTCCGTGCCGTGCGGCACAGCGCTGCCCCTGCGCTCCTGCACCCCCACAGGCCCCATACCCGCCTGTCCACCATACCAACCCCATCACTGGGCCCTGGGAGCACCAAGACCCCTACCCATGGAGGGCAAATCAACAACTGGCTGCTCCGTACCATCACTCCCGGGCTCCCCAAACAGAGCAGCGGTGGTGTCCACTCAATCACCACAGCCGTGGGTGGCATCACGGACAATAAACTATCCCAAAACCCAATCCCCTTTCACTCACGGGCGAGGAGCGCCGCTCGAGTCCCCGGGATCCAGCCCATCGCTCGAGCCACCGAGCAGCAGCAGGCCGCAGCAGCCGCGGCAGCCGGACCCGAGCAGAGGGAGAGCGCGGCGTCCCCTCCTCCGCCCGCGACAACATCGCTAGCGATGTCGCAGCGTGTAAAGCCTGCTTTACTCTTCTGGAGATGAGGAACAGCGGGTGAGGATTGTGATCTCACTGTTGCAAGGGGATCCACAATCCTAGGTTTTATCTTTGCCACATGTGTCCAGTTGTCTCCGGTCGGTGGATTAATTTTTTGGGCCTTTGATCTCATCTATGAATATCCTGACCAAGTCTACTTGGCTGAGTACAGGCTGCGTCGTCTCTAGTAAAGGGATCAGTCAGCGGAGACTTATTTTTCAGAATTTCGTAGATAGGAAATTGACACTAAATGGAATGATAAGCCTCTCAGAAGCCAATTCTGTCAAGGCTTTTCAGAGAAATTGAAAGATGCCTTGATGATTTACGAAACTCCTGAGTCCTTGGAGTCTGCAATGTCCTTGGCTATGCATGTGGACAGATGCCTCTGAGATAGACTGGCTAGAGCATTCTCCCCTGGAGATCCCTTCTTAGGGCAGTATCCCATTCTTGGGGAGGTGGGGAGATCTGGTTGTGAACCATCACTCATGGCTTTGGAGAAGACCGTGCAGCTAGGGGGAGTTACTATTTTGCATGTCCCCACTAAAATTCTCAAAAAGAAAGGGGTTTGTTTTTTAGTGGTAAAGAGAGTCATTTAGTTGGATCTGTTCTTCAGTTCATAAGCAGAAAGGAACATCTGGAACTCAGCTTACCCTTGGTGGTGTGGGGGTGGACAATCAGGGAGTGTGTTTATCATCTACTGTCACGCCTCCAGGGCCGCGGCACTGCTCGTCACTGCACCGCTATTCCCGTGCACCCCGACCATGGCAGCCGCTCCCGCTCTCCTCCCTCAGCCTCCTCCGTGCCCCCCGCTCGGCGGTCCCGGCGTCTCACTGCAGCCCAGGACTCTGCCTCATCTCTCCTGCATCCTGCACGCTTCCCTGGCTCATGAGCACTAGGGCGTGGGCACGCTCTCTCCCCTTCTCTTAAAGGGCCAGCGTCTCTGACACAGGAAATGGCTGATAACAGGTACAGGATATATAAGACTTCCTTTTCCCTATGGGTGGTGCCTGTTCAACATGTACCAGCAGCCGTGTCTCTTGTGCTAGTGTTCAGGTCCCTCTGTGTCTTGTTCCCAGGATTAACCCTGCCTCTGCCCGCAGATCCTGACTGCTGCCTGTGCGCGTCCAGTCCTCCGGCTTTCCAAGAGAATCCCCGGTGTCAGACTGTTGTGGATCCTGTCATCTTCCTCCAGCCTGTACCTGTCACCAATCCTGGACTCCGCCCGTTATCGCCTGACTGCACCTTTGCTAGCCCCGGACTTTATTTGCCAACTTCAGTCGGTACCTGTACCCAGATCTTCTCAGTCCACATCTACCCTAGGACCAGCCTCCATATCCTATGTGGACATCCTCGGACGCTAACCCGCAATGCTTTCGTGGTCCCGGCTGCTGCGTATCTAGGCCCTCTGGGGTGATTGCCAGACAGCCCCTGTATAGGGGTTCGCTCCTGGTGGTCTCCTTGGGGGAGTCTGGTGCGCGGTCCCGTGGATCCCGCTCCTTGCACCGAACCTGACATCTACATGTAATTCTTGCTTTGCCCTGACAGAAGACGTGGTACTAGAGAGCAGAACTGAGAAAATTTCTGTGTTTGTGGACATTGGAGTAGGAATCAGCATGGTGGATGCCCTGTTTGTAAGGACTCATAGGCTTACCTGCAGTATATTGACTAAACCCATCTCTAGCTAAGCCATTGACTTAGCGCCGCTTGCTCAGGGATGCTAGACACAGATGGTACATTATATAAAACTGAGAGTAGGTCTCATGCATTATGAAGTAATTTCCTACTACATCCTGGACAGCCTTCGCACTCCCATTGTACTGGGTTTACCCTGATTGGTGAAACATAATCCTGTAGTAGATTGACTATCCAGAGAAATTGTGGAGTGGGGAAACTCCTGTATTGATAATAGTCTGAACACTTCTTTCTCTGCGGATGTATTTTCCGAGTGGGGGTGCCATGATTTGCCTTTCCATAGTGTTTATGATTGTCACATTAATCTGCTTCCTGGAGCAAAATTTCCCAAGTCCAAACCGTATAATCTTTCTGGCCCTGAGAGACAAGTCATGAAAGATTAAATTGCTGAGTCTGGTGAAGGAACATATCAGACCCTCCTCTTCACTTGTGGTGGCTGGGTTTTTCTATGTTAAGATGAAAGATAGGGGTCTCTGACCTTCTTTGGATTTTCAGGGATTGAATCAGATTACTATCCAAAACCCTTGTCATCTAATGTATGCAATAATCCTGGGCGGCTGCAGGCTTCTATTTTTAGGTTGGGGGGCCCAATAAGCATGAGTCTCCACAGCCTGAGAATACCAGTTTCCAGCTATCAGGCTTTATGATGACTGGGTATCTTGGGGGGAGGGGGGACTGCATGCTTTTTTAAAAATCATAATAAATTATTCATTTAAATCATTTTTTAAAAAACCCGCATGCAGTTCCTCTTATTTTGATACACAGCCAAGATAAGCGCACGGTTTGGTACTGTAGCCTGTAGCTGTGGGCTTTATCTGTGCTGAGTACTATAATACGGAGGACCCTATGACAATTTCTTAAAAAAATATTTATTTTTATACCAATCTACAGTGACCTGCAAGACAGGGTCTGTGACTGCAACCAGTCAGACACGCTGGCACTCAGGGTGGGGGCACGTCTGACTGCAACCAATCACAGATGACAAAACTGCTGGTGAGTGGGGAAGCAGTGAATATGTATGAGGCTAATAAGTGGCTCTGGAAGTAGAGTGAGTGGCCCGGAAGCAGTTACAGCCGCACCGGAGACTCGTAAGTATAGTGCGCTTGCCCTATCCCCCTATCCCTTACACCACCATTTTAAAGTGCCAGATTCAGGTCTCCATAGACCTATATGGGAACCGGTGCACGGACAGATATCCGGGCCGGAACAGATTTTTTTTTTTAAAAAATCCGGTTAAACCTGCTGATGCCGGATATCTGTGAGTTCGTCCATCACTACCCATGACCTATGACGCAATCCCAGCTTTCTTACACTGGGCAATACAGTGTGACACAAAATACGTTGGTAATCTCCCAATTTCATGATGCCTTGCACACAGTCAAGGCACCCAGTACCAGAGGCAGCAAAGTAACCCCCATATATCTTTGAACCTCCACAATATTTGACTGTAGGTACTGTGTTCTTTTCTTTGCAGGCATCAGTCTGTTTTCTGTAATCAGTAAAATTGTGCACTTTACCAAAATGCTCTAACTTGGACTCTTTTGTCCAGAAAATGCTTTCTCTGTGTCAGCAGTGAGGTCCTCCTAAGGGGTACTTTGCACGCTGCGACATTGCTAGCCGATGATAGTGATGCCGAGCGCGATAATACCCGCCCCCGTCGCAAATGCGATATCTTGTGATAGCTGCCGTAGCAAACATTATCGCTACGGCAGCTTCACACGTACTTAACCAGCCCTGCGACATCGCTCTGGTCGGCGACCCGCCTCCTTCCTAAGGTGGCGGGTTGTGCGGCGTCACAGCGACGTCACACGGCAGGCGGCCAATAGAAAAGGAGGGGCGGACATGAGCGGGACGTAAACATCCCGCCCACCTCCTTCCTTCCTCATAGCCAGTGGAGGCAGGTAAGGAGATGTTCCTCGCTCCTGCGGCTTCACACACAGCGATGTGTGCTGCCGCAGGAACGAGGAACAACATCGTATCTCCTATTGGTGCAACATTATGAAAATGACCGACGCTACACAGATCACCAATTTTCAACGCTTTTGCGATCGTTTATCGGCGCATCTAGGCTTTACACATTGCAACGTCGTTACCGGCGCCGGATGTGTGTCACTTTCGATTTGACCCCGTCGATATCGCAGTAGCGATGTCGCAGCATGCAAAGTACCCTTAAGTCTCATGCCATAGCATTTTATTTAATTCAAATGTCCACTGATCAACTCTGTGTCTGCAGGACAGCTTGCAATTCTTTGAAACATGATTTGGGCTCCACTATCCTCTATCTAGATTATCCTGTTTTGCAACCTTTCATCAATTTTCTCTGTCATCCACTTCCAGTGAGATTCCATACAGTGCCATGGGTTGTAAACTTTTTGATCATGTTCAAGATCTCTGAAGATGGACTTGTAACCTTGAGATTGTTGATTGTTTCAACAATTTTGGCTCTTAAGCCCTCAGTCAGTTTTTAGTGATGAGCGAGTACTAAAAAGCTCGGGTGCTCGAGGCTCGGGCCGAGCATCCCAAGATACTCGTGTACTCGGCCCGAGCACCGAGCCCAATGTTATCCTATGGGAGACCCGAGTATTTTTGTGAAATGACCCCCGGCAGCATGTAGAAACCCTAAAAATGTCACAAAAGTCTCAGAAGAGTGCTCAAATGACATGGCAACAGCATGGGGAAGACCCCTTGAAGCATTTATCACTCAAAAGTCACAGCTGTGAACAATTTTGTCCGCGTTTTATGCCATTTTTACGGACTCACCAGAAAACCTTCCAAAATGACACCAAAATGAATTTTCATGGCGGAAATGTTAAGGGCACATACCCAATAGTGAGATAGAGCTGGTGTATGTTACTTTTTGAGATTAATACATGAAAGATTTTACGTAAAACATTGTGTGGCACTCCGATGTCCAAAACGCACGTTTTGTGCTTTTTACTAACGATGTCGGTCATTTTATTTTTCATTCTATCTCCCGTCGGTCGGTCTCGCTCTGTCTGTCTCTCTCTGTCTTGTCTGTCCCCCTCTCACAGTCTGTCGGTCATTCTACCCCCTCTCTCTTACTTACCGTTCCCCGATCACTGCTGCGGCGCTGCACAGCTGTTCACTAAACTCCGGCGGCTTTTCCTCTTTTGAAAAAGCCGGCCGCTCATTAAACAATCTCGTAATCCCTGTGTTCCTGCTTTTTGGCGCCTATGATTGGTTGCAGTGAGACACGCCCCCCACGCTGAGTGACAGGTGTCTCACTGCACCCAAACACAGCAGCCGGTGTGTGTGTGTATACTGTGCAGTGAAATAAATAATTAAATAATTAAAAAAAACGGCGTGCGGATACTATACTCACCTCAATTGCTGCATGGAGCTGACTGGAGCGGCGGTGAGTAGCGCGATCAGCTGAGCTGTCACTGAGGTTACCCGCGGCCACCGCTGCATCCACCGCTGCATCCAGGTAACCTCAGTGACAGCTCAGCTGATCGCTATACTCACCTCATTAGCTGCGTGGAGGTGACCGGAGCGGCGGTGTATTCTGCAGCTCCTGTCACCTTCATGCAGCAGACCTGGAAGCGACGCTGGAGGACCGTGGATTACGCCGGACAAGGAGGGTTTGTCGGGGTTAATAAATTGGTGATGAGGGACTTTGTTACTGTTTTTTATTTCTAATAAAGGATTTTTCGGGTGTGTGTTTTTTAACTGTAATTTACAGATTAATCATGGAAGGAATCTCGGGGAGACGCCTGACATGATTAATCTAGGATTTAGTGGCAGCTATGGGCTGCCATTAACTCCTTATTACACCGATTTGCCAACGCACTAGGGTAAATCGGGAAGAGCCGGGTACAGTCCCAGATCTGTCGCATATAATGTATGCGGCAATTCTGGGCGGCTGCTGACTGATATTGTTAGGGTGGGGGGCTCCCCATAACGTGGAGCTCCCCATCCTGAGAATACCAGCCTTCAGCCGTATGGCTTTATCTGGCTGGTATTAAAATTGGGGGGGATCGCACGCTGGTTTTTTTAATTATTTATTTATTTATTTTACTGCACAGTATAGACACGCCCACCGGCTGCTGTGATTGGGTGCAGTGAGACACCTGTCACTCAGCGTGGGGGCGTGTCTCACTGCAACCAATCATAGGCGCCTGTGGGCGGGGATAGCAGGGAATATGAGATGGCTGTGTGCAGAGCACAGCGCGCCCGCCGGTATAAAGGCTCGGTCACGCTGTGCAGGCCGGCCAATCACTGCAATTCCACAACTAACAGGGCTGTGGCATTGCAGTGGTCTGCCAGCCAATCCCTGCATGAGGGCTGGCTCTCAAAAGAGCGCCAACATGCAGGGATGAAGACCACGAGTACAGCACGAGTATTGCAAAATTACTCGGTACCCGCCGAGTAGCCCGAGTACAGTGATACTCGTGCGAGTACCGAGTAGTAACAAGCATACTCGCTCATCACTATCAGTTTTGTTCTTCTCTTTCTGTTCCATGCTTACTGTGGCACACACAGACACACAATGCAAAGATTGTGTCAACTTCTCCCCTTTATATCTGGTTTCAAGTGGTTTCCAATATTATTATTATTATTATTATTTATTTATAGAGCACCATTAATTCCATGGTGCTGTACATGAGAAGGGGGTTACATACAAAATACGTATACAAGTTACAGTAGACAGACTAGTACAGAGGGAAGAGGGCCCTACCCTTGCGGGCTTACATTCTATAGGATTATGGGGAGGAGACAATAGGTGGGGTGTAGGTCAGGCGGCAGCTCCGCACGGTGGTCGGGCGGCAGCTCCGCACGGTGGTCGGGCGGCAGCTCCGCACGGTGGTCGGGCGGCAGCTCCGCACGGTGGTCGGGCGGCAGCTCCGCACGGTGGTCGGGCGGCAGCTCCGCACGGTGGTCGGGCGGCAGCGAGTTCATTGTAGATTGTAGGCATTTCGGAACAGGTGCGTTTTCAGGTTCCGTTTGAAGTTTGCAAGGGTAGGGGATAGTCTGACGTGTTGAGGCAGCGAGTTCCAGGAGACTGGGGATGCTCGGGAGAAGTCTTGGAGTCGGTTGTGTGAGGAGCGAATGAGAGAGGAGGAGAGGAGGAGATCTTGGGAGGACCGGAGGTGACGTGTTGGAGTGTAGTGGGAGAGTAGTTCGGAGATGTACGGAGGGGAAAGATTATGCACAGCTTTGTAGGTCAGTGTTAGAAGTTTGAATTGGATACGGTGGAAGATTGGAAGCCAGTGGAGGGACATGCAGAGAGGAGAAGCGGGGTGGTATTGAGGAGAGAGGTGGATAAGTCGGGCAGCAGAGTTAAGGATGGACTGGAGAGGGGCAAGCGTGTTGGCAGGGAGGCCACAGAGGAGGATGTTACAGTAGTCGAGGCGGGAGATTATGAGGGCATGCACTAGCATTTTAGTTGATTGCAAATTGAGGAAAGGGCGGATTCTGGAAATATTTTTGAGTTGAAGACGGCAGGAGGTGGTGAGGGATTGGATGTGTGGTATGAAGGATAAGGCAGAGTCAAAGGTCACTCCGAGGCAGCGAACTTTGGGTACTGGCGAGAGCGTGGTGTTATTTATTGTAATAGATAGATTAGGTGGAGAGTGTAGGTGAGACGGAGGAAAGATGATTAGTTCAGTTTTGGCCACATTGAGCTTTAGGAAGCGAGAGGAGAAGAAGGAAGATATAGCAGATAGACATTTCGGGATTTTGGACAGCAGAGATGTGGCATCTGGGCCAGAGAGGTAGATCTGGGTGTCGTCGGCATATAGGTGGTATTGGAAGCCATGGGACTTTATGAGTTGTCCCAGGCCAAATGTGTAGATAGAGAAAAGTAGGGGTCCTAGGACAGAGCCTTGAGGGACGCCAACAGAGAGATGGTGGGATGAAGAGGTTGTGTGGGAGTGGGAGACACTAAAAGTGCGATTTGAGAGGTATGAAGAGATCCAAGAGAGGGCAAGATCTCTGACACCAAGGGAAGAGAGGGTCTGTAATGCACACAAAGAACAAAAGAGATGCATAAAAAAATGTTCCATTGCAATAATTTATTGAAAGAATTACTTTAGTTTCTGGAACAATTTAAAGGGTGCCAACACTTTCGGCCATGACTGTAATTAATTTTGTCATCTCACATCTATGTGATGTGATTGATGTGAAACCTGTATCATTTTCTATTTATTTTGTTTTAAAATTATGCCTCACTAAAATGGTCTTATTAAAAATCTAATACATATATACAGTGCAGTGGGACAATTTTTATCCTCACTTAACGTGCACTGTAATGTTCCTGAAATATTCCTGCGTAGTTCAACCAAAATAAAAGCTCGTGATTATTAATTTTTACTGGTGGAAATGACAGTAAACAGTAAATGTGATTCATTGGAAACATAACTAAAGCTTCATCCTTTGAAGTGGACTCTTCATAAACTGGGGTTTTCCAGATCATCTCCTAAAACACACATCCTATAGTGTATAAAAGATGACCTGACGTTTTTAGAAAATAAAGGATTACTGATATCCACATTCCTATCATGAGTTTGTTGACATTACGGTCCTGCAATAGTGGGGCGTGACTGTTGTCTCAAGCTTCATGCTGAGACCACTTTCCCATCCTGTAGTACATAATAATACAGTATAGCACATTCTTGCTGTATTTTGTGTCTCCTTATTCTGGAAGTGATAACTTTTTACATTTTTTGTTGTTTATAAAGTCATAATTGGGTATACTTTCTGCAGCATTAGTTGTCATTTTCATTGGTAAATCTTTGGGATACATGCCACAATCAGTTTTTATTACGTTTTTCCACACAAAGTCAATTTTAAAGTTGATTTTAATTAATAGATCTTGGAATATTTAAGTTTCCATAATTAGATGTGTTAAAAAAATGTTGCTGTGCTGAGATAATCTTATATATGTGCCCCTGCTATGTGCTGTATAATGGCTTTGTCTGACCATACTGGGGCATGGTCTGATCTTACCACAGCTCCTGGGCAGGGGAGGGGCAAAAAAAAGAATACAGATATTACAGTATGATATCATGGTTAATTATTTTTGTGAGGTAAAGGATTTCTCTGCTTGTTTTAAAAATTGCTTTATTCAAAGAAATTTGCAATCCTGAGCTGTAACTTCTTTAATAGAGATGAGTGTACTCAAAGAAGTTCGGGTTCGCTAGGTTGGCTGGACTTTAATTAAAAATTTGGTTCCGGAGTCGGACTAACCCGAGCTTGACCATGGACAGTGAATCCGATATAAGTCCAGCTAAGAGGCTCGACTCGAGAAACGATTAGAATAGAAAGTCAATGGGCAGTTCAATTCTTCACCCACATACAGCCAGTCATAAACAAATCAATTCCAGGGGAGGGAGGGCATTTTTTTTTCTTTAAACACAGCATTCGAAAATGTTGCTTTTACCGCCAGTGAGAGCATTCAGAGACTGCAAGCAGCTCTCACTGGGCCGAGGACCGAGCATACCTGAGCATACTGATGCTCAATCAAGTGGTTGGCATACGAACAGCACCCAAACATGGACTATTCTTAAATTCCATGTTCAGGTTTGCGCCCCGGATAACCAGAGTTTGGTATCAACCCTGAACTTTACAGTTTGGGTTAGCTCATCCATAGCTATAGGGATTGCGCCAGAAAATAGTGTCAGAGTAACGTCCGCATGCTTACCAAAATGAAGTGACAGATGGGTATTCGCTGCTTAGATGTGCAGTGAATACTGTCATGTGCCATTAAAATAGATTGCATGGACCAGAAGTGATGTAGTGTCAATGATGTGATGTGTACAGTCGGATAGGGGCAAGAGAAAAGTAAAGAGCAAGACGGAATTGGAGCATGAGGGACAGAACAGATGTGGAATGTAGAAATAGATGAATGGTAGCAAAGGGGAGGCACAAATAGAAAAGAAGTGGGGCAGAAGGGGGAAAATAGAGATGTAAAACAGATGTAAAACTAAGATAAAGGGAGATGTACAAAGCAGACAAAAGGATATAATCACTTTATGAAATTATACAAAATAAGAATAATTGATATAACAATATGCATTCTATGAAACATCCATGAAACATCGTCCACATGTAACAAAATAATCGCCACAATGGTAATAAGAGTTGCAACAATAGGGACAAGATAAGAGATGATGGGTGTTGGAGCGGACCGAGACAGACTCCATCACTGAGAAGGACCCAATGCGGATCCCATGACACCTCTTTTTTATACTCTGCCTAAGGCCTCTGCCACACTCACGTGAATTTCACGCACGTGCCGAGAGACACGTATTTCCCCTGCGTGTTGCGTGCAGGTAAGTACGTGTCTCTGGTACGTGCGTGACACGTGTGTTCTACGTGTGCTATCCGCGATAGCACACGTAGAACCGGTAATTATTATACTCACCTGGTCCTTCCTGATGTCCGCGCTGCTGTCCGTGGTGCTGATCCTCGGTCTCCAGCACTCCTGTCTCCCTGCTGCTGCTGCTGCCAGGCAGTGAAGTGAATATTCAATGAGAATAATGAGCGGCGGTCGGCAGCAAGAGGCAGCAGCGGCAGAGACAGGAGGGCTGGAGAAGGTGAGTTAATGTTTTTTATTTTTTTCCCTGACATGTGTGTTTACTCCGGCGCGTGTCACACGGGACCGCATCCACACTACACCCGTGTGGTACGGGTGCGGGCCGTGTAACACCCGTGCTGCCGGAGAAAACACTGACATGTCAGCGCTTTGAAAATCGCACACACGTACAAACGCACACGGACACACGTTCCGTGTGGTTTTACGTGTGTGTGCCTGCTACCATAGGGTAGCATTGCTGTACATGTCTCCGTGCCGCCGGTACGTGTAAAAAATGACAAACACGTGCCGGAGGCACGGATGTGTGGCGCAGGCCTAAAACTCACAAAAATTTATAATCCCCTTCAGCTTCCTGATTCAATTTTCTGTTCCTTGTCCATCTATTTCAAAAAGATTCTGACCTTGTTGATCAAGACTAAGTTGTTTATTTAAGAACTTCCCATTTCTTGACTGTTGTTAGATCCCTTACAAACACACCACGTGATAATCTAATGATAACTTTAGATGTAGACAGCTTATATACGTCAATCTGGCACAATAGCAGCTGTGACGCACCTGCGACAGCCGACGGGCTGCTCGGATCCAAATCCACAGTGGCTCGAGGGGTCTCCGGATCCGAGGCGGGGTCACGCGGCTACTCGGAATAAAAAATAATAAAGATTTTTTAAAACGTTTTTTATTTTATTTTTGCGTTATTCTTGTAAAGGTGTCAAAAAAGTAACATGTCCAAGTCCAACGTTACGACCACAATCTTTGGTCTTTATCAAGGACTATAATGTATAAAGAAACAAAAAAGGCATAATAAAACAAAATGTGAGTACAACAGGTATATTGAACAGTATATACAATAATAATGGTGTATAGTATATCCTCAATTATGAGAAAGGAGAATAAAGTACATATTCTAAATCATTAAGGAATTTACACAAGATCACACAATTAGGACAATAGTTTATATTCTAGAAAGAACAATAATATTATTAAGCTGAATAGGAACCTCATCGATAAACGTGATATACAAAAGAGGAGGAGATATCAATATAAACAGACCAACCTCAATGGGTTATGGAATAATGTCTATCACGTGTAATGGTCTGTTGTCTAGTGTTCTCTTCTCACAGAGAGCCTATGATTAGAAAATTAGAGGAGAAAAAAGAAAAAAGAAAAATAAAATGAAAAAAAAGAAGGAACAGTGGAAATACGGGCTTATGAGTACAGAGGGAGTCATCATTGACAGCCAGAGATTAGTGAGTATTTAGATGGGTATACCTTAACACACTCGTATTGGTGTTCAAAAGATGAGAAAGATCCTCCTTGATCACTCTTTACATAGTGCTGTATAATACATGATGCGTATGTCAAAATAGAGCGTAAATGTTATACAGTTTATGCAAAAGCATATAACATCATGAAAAACAATACAATAGTGTAAGACTATGTGCGCACGTTGCGTTTTTTCCCGCGGAAACGCTGCGTTTTGAATTGCAGCGTAACTGCATGCATTCAGCTTCGCAGCAAAGTCTATGAGAAAGCCGAAAAATCAATGCACACACTGCGTTTCTAAACGCAGCGTTTTGCATGCCCAAAATCGCTGCGGAAAAAAAAGCAGCATGTCACTTCTTTTGTGCGTTGTAGCTGCGTTCTCCACCCATTGAAATCAATGATGTGGGTCAGAACGCAACCAAAATGCACTTGGACTGCATTTTTGTTGCGTTCTGCATGCTTTAAACGCAAGTCTTTTCAGTCTCTCTCTGTCAATGTCGGTCAATCTCTGTCTGTGGATGTCGGTGAATCTCCCTCTGTCTGTTGGTCGGTCGGTCTCTTTTTCTGTCAGTTGGTCGCTCTGTCTGTCTCTCTGTCGGTCGGTCTCTCTGTCTGTCTGTCCCTCTCTCTGTCTGTCGGTCAGTCTTTCCACCCTCTCTCATACTCACCGATCCCCGATCACCGGCGCGGCGCTGCACGGCGTTCACACTGCTCCGGTGGCTTTTCCTCTTTTGAAAATGCCGGCCGCTCATTATTCAATCTCGTATTCCCTGATTTCCCCGCCCATCGGCGCCTATGATTGGTTGCAGTCAGACACGCCCACACGCTGAGTGACAGCTGTCTCACTGCAACCAATCACAGCCGCAGGTGGGCGGGTCTATATCATGCAGTAAAATAAATAAATAATTAATTAAAAAAAAACGATATGCGATCCCCCCAATTTTGATACCAGCCACGATAAAGCCACATGGCTGAAGGCTGGTATTCTCACGATGGGGAGCTCTACGTTATGGGGAGCCCCCCAGCCTAACAATATCAGCCAGGAGCCGCTTGGAATTGCCGCATCCATTACATACGACAGTCCCGGGACTTTACCCGGCTCATCCCGAATTGCCCTGGTGCGGTGGCAATCGGGGTAATAAGGGGTTAATGGCAGCAGTCCATAGCTGCCACTAAGTCCTAGGTTAATCATGACAGGTGTCTCCCCGAGATACCTTCCATAATTAACCTGTAAGTGAAAGTAAATAAACACATACACCCGAAAAAATCATTTATTTGGAATAAAAGACAAAAAACACCCTCTTTCACCACTTTATTAAAATCCCCAAATACCCCTCCAGGTCCGGCGTAATCCAGAGGTCCCGCGACACATCCAACTCTGCTACCTGAAGCTGACAGGAGCGGTAGTAGAACACCGCCGCCCCTGTGAGCTCCACGCAGCAACTGAAGGGAATTGCGCTGTCAGCGGGGACGCCACTGAGGTAATGCCAGTGTGTGTGTGTGTGTGCAGTGATGATGAGGGCTGTAGTGGGATGTGTGCGGGGATGTCGGCGGTAATGTCAGGATGTGTGCGGGAATGTCAGGTTGTGTGCGGTAATGATGAGGGCTGTAGTGTCGGGATGTGTGCGGGGATGTCGGCGGTAATGTCAGGATGTGTGCGGGGATGTCGGCGGTAATGTCGGGATGTGTGCAGGGATGTCGGGTTGTGTGCGGGGATGTCGGCAGTAATGTCAGGATGTGTGCGGGGATGTCGGGTTGTGTGCGGGAATGTCGGCGGTAATGTCAGGATGTGTGCGGGAATGTCGGGTTGTGTGCGGGGATGTCGGCGGTAATGTCGGGATGTGTGCGGGGATGTCGGGATGTGGGCGGGGATGTAGGAGGTAATGTCAGGATGTGTGCGAGGATGTCGGCGGTAATGTCGGGATGTGGGTGGTAATGTCGGGATGTGAGCAGTAATGTCGGGACGTGTGCGGGGATGTCGGCGGTAATGTCGGGGTGTGTGCGGGAATGTCGGGCTGTGTGCAAGGATGTCGGCGATAATGACAGGTTGTGTGCGGGGATGTCGGCGGTAATGTCGGGATGTGGGCGGTAATGTCGGGACGTGTGTGGGGATGTCGGGTTGTGTGCGGGGATGTTGGCGGTAATGTCGGGATGTGTGCGGGGATGTCGGCGATAATGTCGGGATGTGTGTGGGGATGTCGGCGGTAATGTCGGCGGTAATGTCGGGATGTGTGCGGGGATGTCGGGATGTGTGCGGTGAAGATGATAATCGGGACGCCATACACAGACAGAGCTGCGGTATGACAATGAAGTCGGGTGCAGTTCACCCGAGTTCATTCTCATCGCGCGACTCTGTCTGTGTCGGTTGTCAGCCGGCATGTAGCAGAGATGAATTGCCGGGGGAACGCACTGTCAAAAATGCATCCAAAACGCATGCAAAATGCATGGAAAAAGCATCCAAAATGCATGCGTTGTGGATGCATTTTATTTTATAAACGCAGTGTCCAGTCTGCCAGAGGGTGCGTTCTTTTCCGCACTGCAGAGAACACAACGAGCGCATATAGCATAATAGTGGGGTATACCTATTGGTCCAGGAGGGAAAGGAATATTGCGTGAGGTCGCTAGGACTGTTTAAGCGTGGTAACTTGACCAAAGGTTAGATATACCCTAGGGAAACTTGAGTAACTGTTGACAACAGTATTAGATAGCCAGAGATCTATACCATATAATCCATATATCAACAAAAGATACAGTTAGGTCCAGAAATATTTGGACAGTGACACAATTTTCGCGAGTTGGGCTCTGCATGCCACCACATTGGATTTGAAATGAAATCTCTACAACAGAATTCAAGTGCAGATTGTAACGTTTAATTTGAAGGTTTGAACAAAAATATCTGATAGAAATTGTAGGAATTGTACACATTTCTTTACAAACACTCCACATTTTAGGAGGTCAAAAGTAATTGGACAAATAAACCAAACCCAAACAAAATATTTTTATTTTCAATATTTTGTTGCGAATCCTTTGGAGGCAATCACTGCCATAAGTCTGGAACCCATGGACATCACCAAACGCTGGGTTTCCTCCTTCTTAATGCTTTGCCAGGCCTTTACAGCCGCAGCCTTCAGGTCTTGCTTTTTTGTGGGTCTTTCCGTCTTAAGTCTGGATTTGAGCAAGTGAAATGCATGCTCAATTGGGTTAAGATCTGGTGATTGACTTGGTCATTGCAGAATGTTCCACTTTTTTGCACTCATGAACTCCTGGGTAGCTTTGGCTGCATGCTTGGGGTCATTGTCCATCTGTACTATGAAGCGCCGTCCGATCAACTTTGCGGCATTTGGCTGAATCTGGGCTGAAAGTATATCCCGGTACACTTCAGAATTCATCCGGCTACTCTTGTCTGCTGTTATGTCATCAATAAACACAAGTGACCCAGTGCCATTGAAAGCCATGCATGCTCATGCCATCACGTTGCCTCCACCATGTTTTATAGAGGATGTGGTGTGCCTTGGATCATGTGCCGTTCCCTTTCTTCTCCAAACTTTTTTCTTCCCATCATTCTGGTACAGGTTGATCTTTGTCTCATCTGTCTATAGAATACTTTTCCAGAACTGAGCTGGCTTCATGAGGTGTTTTTCAGCAAATTTAACTCTGGCCTGTCTATTTTTGGAATTGATGAATGGTTTGCATCTAGATGTGAACCCTTTGTATTTACTTTCATGGAGTCTTCTCTTTACTGTTGACTTAGAGACAGATACACCTACTTCCCTGAGAGTGTTCTGGACTTCAGTTGATGTTGTGAACGGGTTCTTCCTCACCAAAGAAAGTATGCGGCGATCATCCACCACTGTTGTCATCCGCGGACGCCCAGGCCTTTTTGAGTTCCCAAGCTCACCAGTCAATTCCTTTTTTCTCAGAATGTACCCGACTGTTGATTTTGCTACTCCAAGCATGTCTGCTATCTCTCTGATGGATTTTTTCTTTTTTTTTCAGCCTCAGGATGTTCTGCTTCACCTCAATTGAGAGTTCCTTAGACCGCATGTTGTCTGGTCGCAGCAACAGCTTCCAAATGCAAAACCACACACCTGTAATCAACCCCAGACCTTTTAACTACTTCATTGATTACAGGTTAACGAGGGAGACGCCTTCAGAGTTAATTGCAGCCCTTAGAGTCCCTTGTCCAATTACTTTTGGTCCCTTTAAAAAGAGGAGGCTATGCATTACAGAGCTATGATTCCTAAACCCTTTCTCCGATTTGGATGTGAAAACTCTCATATTGCAGCTGGGAGTGTGCACTTTCAACCCATATTATATATATAATTGTATTTCTGAACATGTTTTTGTAAACAGCTAAAATAACAAAACTTGTGTCACTGTCCAAATATTTCTGGACCTAACTGTAGCATATGAAAAACCAAAGTGCTATATTACCAATTGATAAAGAAGTTCATGGGGGACATGAACCAGTGCGTCACCTGACTGGAAAATAGTAGTAGAATTGTTTAGATATGGGAATATCTCCCGGTATGCAGGATGTGCAGTGTAGATCCATAAAGCCTGCTTTACACGCTGCAATGTATCTTACAATGTGTCGGCGGGGTCACGTCGTAAGTGATGCACATCCGGCATCGTAAGTTACATTGCAGTGTGTGACAGGTACGTGTGATTGTGATTGAACGTTAAAACGTCCATCGCATACACATCGTACCTTTCTCTAGAATTGCATGTCAGATTCTTCATCGTACATTGCAGTGTGTGACACCCCGGGAACGATGAACAGATCTTACCTACGTCCTGCAGCTCCCGACCCACAATGCGGAAGGAAGGAGGTGGGCGGGATGTTTACGTCCTGCTCAGCTCTGCCCCTCCGCTTCTATTGGCCGGCTGCCGCGTGACGTCGATGTGACGCCGAACGTCCCTCCCACTCCAGGAAGTGGACGTTCGCCGCCCACATCGAGGTCGTATGGAAGGTAAGTAGGTGTGACGGGGGTTAATCGTTTGTGCGGCACGTTCAACAAACTGAACATGCCACACATACGATGGGGGCTTTCCAAATCGCATACGATATCGTATGCGAAATTGCAACGTGTAAAGCAGGTTTAAAATCAGGGAAAAGGGGGTACCATTTAGAACATGGGAATAATTTATGACCAAATTGCTATGTATTGGAAAGAACTTAATGGTAACGAAAAGCGTGTATGTTCCTTTAAGTGGTTAGAAAATGCCATATAGAAGCATGCATAGGTGTGAGGTCAAAATTACTAATTACAGTGGTAAGTAGAGATGAGCGAACCGGTCGCGGTTCGGCTCGAGTTCAGTTCGCCGAACGGAGGTCTCGTTCGAGTTTGGTTCGGCGAACCGGTTTGGCGAACCGCATAGGAAACAATGGGAGGCAATCATAAACACATAAAAACACCTAGAAAACACCCTCAAATGTGTCCAAAAGGTGAAAAACAACTCACAACACAACACAAACACATGGGAAAGTGACAAGGACATATACTCATGCGAAAACAAAAGAGCTGGACAAGAAAAAAGAGGAGGAGACACAGATATAGGCATGGCATGCCCTTCTAAAATCATGTAAAACACTGCAAGGTTACTCCAAGCGGAGTCTCCCTTTTTTCTAAAAATTGGGCCACACACACACCCCTTCAGTGGCAGCACTTGTGCCCCAGTTGTACACTTCACAGCTAGATTTGCATCAAGCACATTCAAAAATACGCCATCCTTAACCGTCCCCAGGATGACACCGGGGTAGGCAGCTAAGTCTTTCCTGATCCCAGCTCTGTTCATCTTGGATCATTTTTAAAAACAATGTAAGCAAGAGTTACTCCAAGCGGAGTCTCCCTTTTTTCCAAAAATTGGGCCCCACACACACCCACCCCTTCAGTGGCAGCACTTGTGCCCCAGGTGTACACTTCACAGGTAGATTTGCATCAAGCACATTCCAAAATACACCATACTTAACCGTCACCAGGATGACACCTGGGTAGGTACCAAAGTCTTTGCTGAACCATGACTTGTTCATCTTGGCTCCTTTTAAAAAACACAGCAAGCAAGGGTACTCCAAGTGGAGTCTCCCTTTTTTCCAAAAATTGGGCCACACACACACCCACCCCTTCAGTGGCAACACTTGTGTCCCAGTTGTAAACTTCACAGGTAGATTTGCATCAAGCACATTCAAAAATACGCCATCCTTAACCGTCCCCAGGATGACACCGGGGTAGGTAGCTAAGTCTTTCCTGATCCCAGCTCTGTTGATCTTGGATCATTTTTAAAAACACTGTAAGCAAGGGTTACTCCAAGCGGAGTCTCCCTTTTTTCCAAAAATTGGGCCCCACACACACCCACCCCTTCAGTGGCAGCACTTGTGCCCCAGTTGTACACTTTACAGGTAGATTTGCATCAAGCACATTCAAAATCCACAAGCATTTACTCTCCCCAGGATGACACAGGGGTAGTAAATTCCTTGTGGATCCATGACTTGTTCATTTTGATGAACGTTAGTCTGTCCACATTGTCACTAGACAGACGCGTGCGCTTATCTGTCAGCACACACCCTGCAGCACTGAAGACACGTTCAGAGACAATGCTGGCAGCTGGACAAAACAAAATCTCCAAGGTGTAAGTGGAGAGCTCTGGCCATTTTTCAAGATTTGAAGCCCAAAATGAGCAAGGCTCCATTTGCAAAGTCATGGCATCAATGTTAATTTGGAGATACTCCTGTATCATCCTCTCCAGCCGTTGACTATGTGTCAGAATTGTTGTCTCTGGTGGCCTTGCAAAGGATGGTATAAAAAAATTATGAAAAGATTCAATGAAATTGCTGTTACCAGCATTAGATACGGTACTACTGGTACGGATAGACTGTTGAAGATGACGAGACCGTCCCATGTTTGCCAAGTTACAACTGGGAGATTCACTCCCTGCACCACGGTTGTTTGGTGGAAAAGCTGAGCTAAGATCGAGTAACAGCTTCTGCTGATACTCCCGCACACGTGCGTCCCTTTCTATGGCTGGAATTATGTCACAAAATTTGGACTTGTACCGGAGATCTAATAGTGTGGCAAGCCAGTACTCATCATCACTTCTAATTTTGACAATACGAGGGTCATGTTGGAGGTAGTGCAGCAAGAAGGCGCTCATGTGTCTTGCGCAGCCATGCGGACCAAGTCCACACTGTGTTTGTGCCATAGAGGTGCTAACCGTTCTCTTCCTCTGACATCTCCCCCCAACCTCTTTCAACAGAAATTTGACCAAGGTCTCCCTCATCCGCTGAGTCTTCCATGTCCATGGACAATTCGTCCTCTATTTCTTCATGTTCTCCTGCACCTACCTCAACATTTTGCCTGCTACCATGCGCCCTTGTTGATCCCTGTCCCCCATGGTCCCATGCCTGCCGCGTTGGTGATGATGAAGGTCTGGACCTTGGTGATGTTGTTGTGTATTGCGCATATGAATCCTCCTGTAGTTCCTCCCCTTCCTGTTGTGTCACCCCCTGAGTCCGAATAGTGTTTAGCGTGTGCTCCAGCATGAAAATGACTGGAATTGTCATACTGATAATGGCATTGTCAGCGCTAAACATATTTGTCGCCATGTCGAAACTGTGCAGAAGGGTGCATAGGTCCTTGATCTGAGACCACTCCATCAGGGTGATGTGCCCCACCTCTGCATCTCGTTGGCCCAGGCTATACGTCATGACGTATTGCACCAGGGCTCGACGGTGCTGCCACAGTCGCTGTAACATGTGGAGAGTCGAATTCCAGCGTGTCGGCACATCGCATTTCAGGCGATGAACCGGCAGGCCGAAAGACTTCTGGAGCGATGCAAGTCACTCAGCAGCGGTGGCTGAACGGCGGAAGTGAGCAGACAGTTTTCGTGCCCTTGTCAGAAGGCCATCTAGGCCGGGATAGTGTGTTAAAAATTGCTGGACAACAAGGTTCAACACGTGAGCCATACAAGGCACGTGTGTCACCTTGCCCAGGCGAAGGGCCGCACCCAGGTTTGCAGCATTGTCGCACACGGCCTTACCAGGCTGCAGGTTGAGTGGAGACAACCATTTATTAAACTCAGTCTCCAGAGCTGCCCACAACTCTGCCGCTGTGTGACTCTTATTTCCAAGACATTTCAAGCTAAAGACCACCTGATGCCGTTGCGTTCTGCTGCCAGCATAGTAATGAGGGGTGCGTGATTCCTTCTGCGCAGTTACAACGCTGGTGGCCTGACCAAGCAGGCTTGGGGCGGAGGTGGAGGACCCAGACGAGGTGGAGGAGGCAGAAGCAGTGGCGGAACTTGGACAGACAGAGGATTGACACACAAGTTGTGAGGACGGCAAGACTTGTGCAGCAGACCCTTCACCATCTATCACCATAGTTACCCAGTGCCCAGTCAGCGACATGTAACGTCCCTGTCTATGCTTACTGGTCTAAGTATCGGTGGTGAAATGCACCCGTTCACACACAGAGTTTCTCAAGGAAGCGGTGATGTTGTGTGCGACATGCTGGTGTAGCGCAGGCACATCTTTCTTAGAGAAGTAGTGGCGACTGGGCATCTGGTACTGGGGCACAGTGACAGACATAAGGTCTCTAAAATCCTGTGTGTCCTCCAGGTTGAAAGGCAGCATTTCGGTAGCCAAGAACTTACAGAGGGATAAAGTCAACCTCTTAGCTTTGTCATGGGTCGCAGGAAATGGCCTTTTATTTGTCCTCATCTGAGGGACAGAGATCTGGCTGCTGTGTGTAGACGATGGTGAGTAGGGTGTCCGTGAAAAAATGCAGGTTTGTGGGGAAAGTGCAGGCATAGACATGATGTTGCCTTCATCCAATGTTGATGCTATCGATGTCTGAGAGAGCTGTACACACGCACTTGTTTCCCCTTCCAAAGCAAATGACGACCTACCAAGCAAACTGCCTGTTGCGGTTACAGTGGTGAAAGTTGTGCGTGGAAAACCAGGTGTGACAGCTGTCCCCACAGTCCTAGAAGATGAAGAGCGCGCGGATGCACTTGAAGGGGCAGGCGGTGGATGGTTCGCTCCGCTAGACCGCATTGCAGCACGGTGAGCTTCCCACTGGGACATATGATATTTATTCATGTGACAATTCATGGAAGAAGTTGTCAAACTCCTGAGGTTTTGCCCTCTACTAACAGAATCATGACAAATTTTACATATCACATGACTTGGGCGATCTTTTTCTATGTCAAAAAAGGCCCAGGAAAGGCAAGGCTTAGAGGGCATGCGACCTGCTGAGCCCCCCCGACTAGTGCTCAGAGGCAGAGTGGTGGCTGAGGATGCAGTTGTAGACATGCTACCAGTACTACTCCTCTGTCCAGGAAGGCGCAAGGTAACTTCGTCGTCAGTAGAATCCTCCTCCACCACCTCTGTTGACCTCCTCGAGTGCCTGACTGTGGGTTGACAGTAGGTGGAATCTAGAACTTCCTCATCAAGCGTTGTGTTTGCACTCCCCTCACCCTCAGACCGAGCCTCTTCCTGACGTGAACCAATATTTAAGTTGTCATCCCAATCTAGTATCTGCGTCTCATCATCATCAGTATGTTCCTCATTGTCTATAACAACAGGTGTTACAGTTTGTGAATAAGGGTCAACATTATGCTCAGAAACTTGGTCCTCATGGCCTGAATCAGAGTCACAAAGGTTCTGGGCATCACTGCAGACCATTTCCTAGTCTGTACTCACTGTAGCTTGGGGGCAGACCTCTGATTCCCAGGCTATAGTGTGACTGAACAGCTCTGCAGACTCAGCCATCTCAGTTCTACCATACTGTTCAGGGCGGATGGAGACTTCAGAGCTGGGAGAAAGCAAGTGTGACTGGGATGACAACTCAGAGGACTGGTGTTTTTTGGATGCGGTACTTGAGGTGGCAGAGAGGGCACTTGTTGGACAACTTGAGATCCATTCAAGCATTTTCTTTTTTTGGCCATCATCTACCTTTGTTCCAGTTGTTCGTGTCCGTAAAAAAGGGAGCACATCGGATTGTTCACGGTAAGTAGTAGACATCTTACTTTTGCTGGAAGATGGTCTATCTTCAGCAGATGTTAATGGAGCTTTGCCACCTTCCCCAAGGACAAACCCTTTTTTTCCTTTTCCAACACGCCTCTTCCCCTTTCCACCAGCATCTGTCATTTTGCCACTCATTTTGATTGCAACAAGATTGTGCACTTAAAATGTGGTAGTAAAAATTGAGAGGTGGTGTAGATTGCAGCGGTGGTCTATCTTTATTAACAGCAGAATAAAAAACAATAACTATCCCTGACAATGCAACTACGGCCCTTAAACTGGCAGCATAGTTTGCTAGTATAATGGTTTAGTAACAATAAGTTTGAGTGTGCAATGCATAGGTGCTGCAAATAGATTTGCACCAGTGGGACAATAATGGAAGTCCAACAGCCACTTTTAGGATGCCACTAAGTTTACTCAGTGTTTGCTAGTATAATGGCATAGTAACAATGAGCTTGAGTGTGCAATGCAGTGGTGCTGCAAATAGCTTTGCACCAGTGGGAGACTAATGGAAGTCCAACAGCCACTTTTAGGATGCCACTAAGTTTACTCAGTGTTTGCTAGTATAATGGCTTAGTAACAATGAGCTTGATTGTGCAATGCAGTAGTGCTGCAAATAGATTTGCACCAGTGGGACACTAATGGAAGTCCAACAGCCACTTTTAGGATGCCACTAAGTTTACTCAGTGTTTGCTAGTGTAATGGCTTAGTAACAATGAGTTTGAGTGTGCAATGCAGAGGTGCTGCAAATAGATTTGCACTTGTGGGACACTAATGGAAGTCCAACAGCCACTTGTAGGATGCCACTAAGTTTACTCAGTGTTTGCTAGTATAATGGCTTAGAAACAATGAGCTTGAGTGTGCAAAGGGCAGGAGGGTACAGTGGCAGGGTTGTGGGTCAGTGTACAGGAAAGGAAGCCTCACTTTCTATCCCTCCTAATGGGGAAATGCAGCGAGGAAGTCCCTGACCTTAGCTACACAGATGCTCTTATCTGTAGCTGTTAAAATCTGTTTCCACGGACCTGACTGTCACCTATGGCTCTGAGCCTGCTGTTATTAGCCCTTACATCTATGGAAGGTGAATATAAGATACTATAATGGCAAGAGTATAACAGCAAAGATGCGCTGTGGGTCACTTATTTAACACATACCTGCATTGGTGATTCGCGTGGTGAATGGTGCCTGGGAGTGGAGGTGTATGCCCTATGAGGCGTTTAAATACCTGGTGAGGAGCGCGCCTTCAACCTCCACTTCCTGGAAATGAAACGCAGGAGTGAAGTAGGTGGAGCACATCTCGCGCATGCGCCGCTGGGTGTCCGATCAGCGCATCCGCGGAAAGCGACTCACACCCGACATTTGTGCTTCCTGGAGGTGGAACGCAACTGTGACCTCGCAAGGAGCGCATCACGCACATGCGCCGCTGAGAGTCCAAGCGACGCATGCGCGGAAGGCATCCCCAAACGACGCCCACATTGGGAGGCGAGGTGCATTATGACGTGGCGTGGAGAGCATCCAGCACATGCACCGCCCGGAAAACCGAGCGCCGCCTGCGCAGAAGGCAAACCACACACGTCAAGATGAGAGGTGCTGTGCTTATATGGGAGCGCACGTCAGGCATGCGCAGTTAGCCGGTCAGATCCTATAGACCGACACTGTGCTGTAGTCCAGGGATAAGTGTGAGGAATTTTGCTAGGTGAGTGACATAGTGAGAATCTCAATCAGGGGGGTAGGGAAGCCTAAGAGGAAGGAGAAAAGGAGAAAAGTTAGTAAATAATAGTTAAGTAATATATATAATTTATGTTAATTCTCATTTGGCAATATAGCAACTTTACAATACTGGTATAAAATGACGTTTTGTCAAATGCAGATATCATATGCCCTATGAAAAAAAGAGTCACAGAACATGCATGTAACATATGAAAGTCACAACTTACCTATCTATAATTACGCAAAGTGGTATATGTACATTAGTGAAAAACCTCATACTCCCTATTCAAGCCTCTTGGCTCCAAGGTTTTTAATGTCTGGATCCAGAATGCTTCCCTTTCTTTTAGAAACTGGATCCTGTTGCTTTCTCTCCGCATGGGGGGTATGTCTTCTATGGCTTGGTACCTCAGTTGTGCTATTGTATGATTGAGTGTGACAAAATGGTAGAGAATAGGAAGTAAAGTCTGTTTGCACCGGATGGCAGATTTGTGCTTACTGATTCTGTCTCAGATATGTTGGGTGGTTTCCCCAACATATCTAAGTCCACAGGGACATTTTATCAAATAGACCACAAATGCGAAATCACAGGTAAAAAAATCATGAATAGGGAAGATTTTACCGGAGAGAGGATGCGTAAAGGAATCTTCACGGGTAAGGTTATTGCACTGTAGGCATCGTAAACAAGGGAAATTACCCTTTCTGGGAGTGCTTAAGAATGTCTGGCATGGTAGGATTTTAGTTGAGCCAATATTGGCCCTAATCAGATTATCTTTTAAGTTCTTTGGCCTTTTGTTGCAGAACAGTGGGGGTTCTGAAAATTCACGAATGGATGGGTATACTGTTCCCAATAGAGGCCAATGTTTAGAGATGATGTTCTTAATAAGGAGTGAAAAGGGGTGATATGTGTTAACACAAGCAATCCTAGGGGTGTCTCTCCTCCTATCCTCACGTGTGTCAGGGGATTTTTGCTGATGAGTTAAACTTATAGGGTATCCCCTGGAGATGAATTTCTGACTCATTTCTAAAGCTCTCACTTCACGTTGTATATGATCAGAAACAATTCTGTTTACTCTTATATGTTGAGAAGTCGGTAACGATCTTTTGATATGTGATGAGTGACAACTAGAATAGTGTAAAAGATTGTTTCTGTCCGTGGGTTTTACATAGAGATCTGTACTGATTAGGCCTTCTGGTGATAACTGTACCATCGTGTCTAGGAAATTAATTCTATGTAAGTCCGAATGTATGGTGAAAGTGAGGCTAGGTCTGATACCGTTAATGTCATTGTAGAATTGAGTTAAGGACTCTAGATTCCCCCGCCAAATTATGAAAACATCATCGTTGTACCTCTTCCATGTAATAGCATGTTGGATCCATAATTGGTGACTAAATATGTGTTTCCTTGAAGTGTGCCATGTACGCATTAGTGTACAGTGGCGCCAAATTGGATTCCATGGCGGTACCCCCTTTTTTGAAGAAAAAATTGATCTTGAAATAGCAAAAAATTGTTTTCGAGAACCAACTGGAGTAAATCAATGCAAAATGAGTTTTGTAATGGAGTGTAAGCTACATGATGGAACTGATTCTAGTTGGTGTAAGTAGGCCAGAATGTCAGATGTGTCTTTAAGATACGCTGGAATCTGAGGAATGAGAGGTGTCAAAATCCTCTCAACTGTGATAGCCAAAGGGGACAGGATAGATTCCGTGGAGGCGACAATAGGGCGACCGGGTGGTTTCTGTAAATTGTTATGAATCTTGGGCAAGATATAAAACACCGGTGTGATGGGATGAGATTTAACAAGAAATTCCGCTAATTTATTATTGATTGTCTTCTTGTTAAGATGAAAATCGATTCTCTCTTTGATTATTGTCTGTATCCGTGGTGTGTGATCTCTAGGGATGGGTTGGTAGGTGGAAGTGTCTTGAAGCTGCCTATTAATCTCAAATAGATAATAGGTCTTGTGCATTATCACTACCGCACCCCCTTTATCAGCGGGTTTGATCACAATCTTAGGGTTACTTTTGAGGTCTTGTACGGCTCTATTTTCCTCTATTGTCATATTGTGTTTTATTTTGAGTTCACCCTGTTCAATGGATTTAATGGTCTTATCGATGTCATTAGAAACTAGGGAGATATATGTCTCAACCGGGTGATATGACCTTGGTGGATTAAAAGAACTGGGAATTCTAAGGTTTAACCCACGGAGGTGAAAGGTGTCAACCTGTGTAGTGTCAACCTGGGAAACCATAACATCATCCTTAGTCAAAAAATGTGCTTTTAGCCTGAGTGATCTGTAGAACCGTCTTAACTCTTGATCCAACACAAATGTGTTGAATCTCGGAGTTGGGCAGAATGATAAACCCTTTTGTAACACATTTGACTCTACAGGAGATAAATTGTATGATGATATTCGTCATACCTGGGAGCGTGTCTGGACCTGGTAGGATGTTGTGGCCCCCATTGCGCCTCCTCTGGCTGCGCCTCATTTTCCTTTTGGCCCTTGTCTGGGTCCTAAAAAATGGGCCGGACGTATGGAGTGTTGTTCGGTGTCTGAGCCTGAGGAAGTGAAGTAACAATTGGATCTTGTACGATGCCTGAATGAGTGCTCTGTGGCGCGCCATCTGTATACGCGGTCCTTGGTGTAATCATCCTGATCACGGATGAATTTGGTTCTCTTTCTTGCCTGAAGGGTCTTCTGGAATTCCTCAATCATCTCCTTGGTCTTGGTTTTGATCTTTTCCCACTCAGGATTGGGAAGAGTATTTGTGAGTTGGTCTACTATCGATTTGATTTTTAAACCAGTGTCCTCAATTTCTTTCTGTAAGTATTCTATGGTCAATATGATAATGTCCATAGAGCATTTATTGAGTATGCTCTCGTATTTAGAACAATATTCTTGATTGTCCACAAACAATGTTGGCCGTAATGATACCCTTAGGCCTCTAGGGATTCTTTTTACTTTATGGTATTCTGCCAATGTTTCGCAATGTAAACCTAATGCCGTATGTTTTTTAAGTTCCCTCTCGTAATCACGAGATTGTATTTCCTCTGATGGTACTGAGAGAAAGGAATTCGGTATGGTCACTTTAGAAAGACTATTAGTAACCTCCTCCGTGTTGTATGAAAAAGTGGTGAATGACATGGGGTCTGTAGTTGATTATAGGAGCTCAGGACAAAAAAATAAATCCAATATAGAAGTCAGGCCTGGCTCAACTAAATAGTAAGTAATGTGCTTGGGAAAAACATGTAGCAAATATATAGAAAAATTCCACCACACTAATAAAGATTTTTTAAAAGGTTTTTTTATTTTATTTTTGCGTTATTCTTGTAAAGGTGTCAAAAAAGTAACATGTCCAAGTCCAACGTTACGACCACAATCTTTGGTCTTTATCAAGGACTATAATGCATAAAGAAACAAAAAAGGCATAATAAAACAAAATGTGAGTACAACAGGTATATTGAACAGCATATACAATAATAATGGTGTATAGTATATCCTCAATTATGAGAAAGGAGAATAAAGTACATATTCTAAAACATTAAGGAATTTACACAAGATCACACAATTAGGACAATAGTTTGTATTCTAGAAAGAACGTTAATATTATCAAGCTGAATAGGAACCTTATCGATAAACGTGATATACAAAAGAGGAGGAGATATCAATATAAACAGACCAAGCTCAATGGGTTATGGAATAGTGTCTATCACGTGTAATTGTCTGTTGTCTAGTGTTCTCTTCTCACAGAGAGCCTATGATTAGAAAATTAGAGGAGAAAAAAGAAAAAAGAAATAAAACGAAGAAAAGAAGGAACAGTAGAAATACGGGCTTATGAGTACAGAGGGAGTCATCATTGACAGCCAGAGATTAGTGAGTATTTAGATGGGTATACCTTAACACACTCGTATTGGAGTTCAAAAGATGAGAAAGATCCTCCTTGATCACTCTTTACATAGTGCTGTATAATACATGATGCGTATGTTAAAATAGAGCGTAAATGTTATACAGTTTATACAAAAGCATATGACATCATGAAAAACAATCCAATAGTGTAATAGTGGGGTATACCTATTGGTCCAGGAGGGAAAGGAATATTGCGTGAGGTCGCCAGGACCGTTTAAGCGTGGTAACTTGACCAAAGGTTAGATATACCTTATGGAAACTTGAGTATCTGTTGACAACAGTATTAGATAGCCAGAGATCTATACCATATAATCCATATATCAACAAAAGATAGCATATGAAAAACAAGAGGGCTATATTACCAATTGATAAAGAAGTTCATGGGGGACATGAACCGGTGCGTCACCTGACTGGAAAATAGTAGTAGAATTGTTTGGATATGGGAATATCTCCCGGTATGCAGGAATGTGCAATGTAGATCCCTAAAATCAGGGAAAAGGGGGTACCATTTAGAACATGGGAATAATTTATGACCAAATTGCTATGCATTGGAATGAACTTAATGGTAAGTAAAAGTGTGTATGTTCCTTTAAATGGTTAGAAAACGCAATATAGAAGCGTGACGAACCCTGTTTATAACATATCATCATACAATTTATCTCCTGTAGAGTGAAATGTGTTACAAAAGGGTTTATCATTCTGCCCAACTCCGAGATTCAACACATTTGTGTTGGATCAAGATTTAAGACGGTTCTACAGATCACTCAGGCTAAAAGCGCATTTTTTTTACTAAGGATGATGTTATGGTTTCCCAGGTTGACACTACACAAGTTGACACCTTTCACCTCCGTGGGTTAAACCTTAGAATTTTTAATCCACCAAGGTCATATCACCTGGTTGAGACAAATATCTCCCTAGTTTCTAATGACATCGATAAGACCATTAAATCCATTGAACAGGGTAAACTTAAAATAAAACACAATATGACAATAGAGGAAAATAGAGCCGTACAAGACCTCAAAAGTAACCCTAAGGTTGTGATCAAACCCGCTGATAAAGGGGGTGCGGTAGTGATAATGGACAAGACCTATTATCTATTTGAGATTAATAGGCAGCTTCAAGACACTTCCACCTACCAACCCTAGAGATCCCACACAACGGATACAGACAATAATCAAAGAGAGAATCGATTTTCATCTTAACCAGAAGACAATCGATAATAAATTAGCGGAATTTCTTGTTAAATCTCATTCCATCACACCGGTGTTTTATATCTTGCCCAAGATTCATAAAAATTTACAGAAACCACCCGGTCACCCTATTGTCGCCTCCACGGAATCTATCCTGTCCCCTTTGGCTATCACAGTTGAGAGGATTTTGACACCTCTCATTCCTCAGATTCCAGCGTATCTTAAAGACACATCTGACTTTCTGGCCTACTTACACCAACTAGAATCAGTTCCATCATGTAGCTTATTGGCTATATTTGACATGAATAGCTTATATACAAGCATTGAACATCACGACGGGCTGACAGCAGTAGACTGGTTTCTCAAGAAATACAGTTCTTACACTCCATCACAAAACTCATTTTGCATTGATTTATTCCAGTTGGTTCTCGAAAACAATTTTTTCCTATTTCAAGATCAATTTTTTCTTCAAAAGAGGGGTACCGCCATGGGATCCAATTTGTCGCCACCGTACACTAACGCGTACATGGCACACTTCAAGCAAACTCACATATTTAGTCACCAATTATGGATCCAACATGCTATTACATGGAAGAGGTACATCGATGATGTTTTCATAATTTGGTGGGGGGATCTAGAGTCCTTAACTCAATTCTACAATGACATTAATGGTATCAGACCTGGCTTCACTTTCACCATATATTCGGACTTACATAGAATTAATTTCCTAGACACGATGGTACAGTTATCACCAGAAGGCCTAATCAGTACAGATCTCTATGTAAAACCCACGGACAGAAACAATCTTTTACACTATTCTAGTTGTCACCCATCACATATCAAAAGATCGTTACCGACTTCTCAACATATGAGAGTAAATAGAATTGTTTCTGATCCTATACAACGTGAAGTGAGAGCTTTAGAAATGAGTCAGAAATTCATCTCCAGGGGATATCCTATAAGTTTAGCTCATCAGCAAAAATCCCCTGACACACGTGAGGATAGGAGGAGAGACACCACTAGGATTGCTTGTGTTTACTAGATATGAGCCACCCCCCTAGAGTTCGAGTTCGGTTCGTCGAACGGTGCCCCGTTCGACGAGCCGTTTGACAAGCCGTTCGACGAACCTCTCGAACCCCATTGAAAACAATGGGAGGCAATCACAAACACCTAAAAACACCTTGAAAACACCCTCAAAGTTGAACAAAAGGTGCCAAACAACTCCCAAGACAACACAAACACATGGGAAAGTGATAAGGACAAATACCCATGTGAAAACTAAACAGCTGGATGAGGAAAAAGAGGAGGAGACACAGATATAGACATGGCATGCCATTCTAAAGTCATGTAAAAGACAGCAAGGAGACTCCAAGCAGAGTCTCCCTTTTTTTCCAAAAATTGGGCTACACACACCACTTCAGTGGGATCACTTGTGCCCCAGTTGCAAACTGGATGTGTTGATTTGCATCAAGCACATTCCAAAATATGCCAGCCTTAACTGTCCCCAGGATGACACCGGGGTATGTAGCAAAGTCTTTGCTGAACCATGACTTGTTCATCTTGTCTCATTTTTAAAAACACAGCAAGGGTTACTCCACTACACTTGTGCCCCAGTTGCAAACTTGACAGGTACATTTGCATCAAGCACATTCCAAATACACAAGCATTTACTCTCCACAGGATGACACAGGGGTAGTAAAGTCCTTGCGGAGCCATGACTTGTTCATTTTGATAAACGTTTGTCTGTCCACATTGTTACTAGACAGACACGTGCGCTTATCTGTCAGCACACACCCAGCATCACTGAAGACACGTTCATAGACAACGCTGGCAGCTGGATACGACAATATCTCCAAGGCGTAAGTGGCGAGCTCATGCCATTTTTCAAGATTTGAAGCCCAAAATGAGCAAGGCTCCAGTTGCAAAGTCATGGCATCGATGTTCATTTGGAGATATTCCTGTATCATCCTCTGCAGCCGTTGACTATGTGTCAGACTTCTTGTCTCTGTTGGCCTTGCAAAGGATGGTCTAAAAAAATTATGGAACGATTCATTAAAATTGCTGTTACCAGCACCAGATACGGTGCTGCTAGTACGGGTAGACTGTAGATGACGAGACCGTCCCATGTTTGTTGTTACAACTGGGAGATTCACTCCGTGCACCACTGGGGTTTGGTGGAAAAGCCGAGCTAAGATTGAGTAACAGCTTCTGCTGATACTCCTGCATACATGTGTCCCTTTCTATGGCTGGAATTATTTCACAAAATATGGACTTGTACCGGGGATCTAATAGTGTGGCATCCCAGTAGTCATCATCACTTCTAATTTTGACAATCCAAGGGTCATTTTGTAGGTAGTGCAGCAAGAAGGCGCTCATGTGTCTTGCGCATCCATGCGGACCAAGTTCTTGCTGTGTTTGTGGCATAGAGGTGCTAACCTTTCTTTCTTCCTCTGACATCTCCCCCCAACCTTTTTCAACTGAAATGTGATCAAGGTCTCCCTCATCTGCTGAGTCTTCCATATCCATGGACAGTTCATCCTCCATTTCTTCATGTTCTCCTGCACCTTCCTCAACATTTTGCCTGCTACCATGCACCCTTGTTAATCCCTCTCCCCCATCGTCCCATGCCTGCCGCCTTGGTGATGATGAACGTCTGGACCTTGATGATGTTGTTATCCCTTGCACATATGAATCCTCATGTACTTCCCCCCCTTCCTATTGAACCACCCCGACTCCGAATAGTGTTTAGCGTGTGCTCCAGCATGAAAATGACTGGAATTGTCATGCTGATAATGGCATTGCCAGCGCTAAACATATTCATCGCCATGTCGAAACTGTGCAGAAGGGTGCATAGGTCCTTGATCTGAGACCACTCCATCAGGGTGATCTGATCTGCCCCACCTCTGCATCTCGTTGGCCCAGGCTATATGTCATGACGTATTGCACCAGTGCTCGGCGGTGCTGCCACAGTCGCTGTAACATGTGGAGAGTTGAATTCCAGGGTGTCGGCACATCGCATTTCAGGCGATGAACCGGCAGGCCGAAAGACTTCTGGAGCAATGCAAGTCGCTCAGCTGCGGCGGTTGAACGGCGGAAGTGAGCAGACAGTTTTCTTGCCCTGTTCAGAAGGCCATCTAGGCCGGGATAGTGTGGTAAAAATTGCTGGACAACAAGGTTCAACACGTGAGCCATACAAGGCACGTGTGTCACATTGCCCAGGAGAAGGGTCGCACCCAGGTTTGCAGCATTGTCGCACACGGCCTTACCTGGCTGCAGGTTGAGTGGAGACAACCATTTATGAAACTCGGACAGCAGAGCTGACCACAACTCAGCCGCTGTGTGACTCTTATTTCCAAGACATTTCAAGCTAAAGACCGCCTGATGCCGTTGCGCTCTGCTGCCAGCATAGTAAGGAGGTGTGCGTGATTCCTTGTGCGCAGTTACAATGCTGGTGGCCTGACCAGGCAGGCTTGGGGCGGAGGTGGAGGACCCAGACGAGGTTGAGGAGGCAGAAGTGTTGGAGGAACTTATACATACAAAGGATTGACGCACAAGTCGTGGGGACGGCAAGGCTTGTTCAGCAGACCCTTCTCCATCTATCACCATAGTTACCCAGTGCCCAGTCAGCAACATGTAACACCCCTGTCAATGCTTACTGGTTTAAGTATCGGTGGTGAAATGCACCCATTCACACACAGAGATTCTCAAGGAAGCGGTGATGTTGTGTGCGACATGCTGGTGTAGCGCAGGCACACCTTTCTTAGAGAAGTAGTGGCGACTGGGCATCTTTACTGGGGCACAGCGACGGACATAAGGTCTCGAAAATCCTGTCTGTCCACCAGGCGGAAAGGCAGCATTTCAGTAGCCAAGAGCTTACAGAGGGATAAAGTCAACCTCTTAGCTTTGTCATGGGTCGGAGGAAATGGCCTTTTATTTGTCAACATCTGAGGGACAGAGATCTGGCTGCTGTGTGTAGACGGTGGTGAGTAGGGTGTCCCTGGAAAAATGCAGGTTTGTGGGGAAAGTTCAGGCATAGACATGATGTTCCCTTCATCCAACGTTGGTGCTATCGATGTCTGAGAGAGCTGTACACCCGCACTTGTTTCCCCTTCCAAACCAACTGATGACCTACCAAGAAAACTGCCTGTTGCGGTTACAGTGGTGGAAGGTGTTCATGGAAAACCAGGTGTGACAGCTGTCCCCACAGTCATAGAAGATGAAGAGCGCGCATGCACTGGAAGGGGCAGGTGGTGGTTGGCCTGCTACGCTAGGCCGCATTGCAGCACAGTGAGCTTCCCACTGGGAATTATGCTTGGTATTCATGTGACGATTCATGGAAGAAGTTGTCAAATGGTGAGATTTTTGCCTCTACTTATAGATTTACGACAAATTTTACAGATCACATGATTTGGAAGATCCTTTGCAAGGTCAAAAAAGGACCAGGCTAGGCAAGGCTTAGAGGGTATGCAACCTGCTGAGCCCCCCCGACTAGTGCTCAGAGGCAGAGTGGTGGCTGATGATGCAGTTGTAGACGTGCTACCAGTACTCCGACTCTGTCCAGGAAGGCGCAAGTTAACTTGGTCGTCAGTTGCATCCTCCTCCACCGCCTCTGTTGACCTTCTCAAGTGCCTGACTGTGGGTTAACAGTAAGTGGGATCTAGAACTTCATCATCAAGCGTTGTGTTTGCACTCCTTTCGCCCTCAGACCTAACCTCTTTCTGCCCTGACCGAATATTTAAGTTGTCATTCCAATCTGGTATCAGCGTCTCATCGTCATCAGTATGTTCCTCATTGGCTTATCTTCAGCAGATGTTAATGTAGCTTTGCCACCTTCCGCACAGACACAAACTTTTTTCCTTTTCCAACACGCCTGTTCCCCTTTCCCCAGCATCTGTCATTTGCCACTCATTTTGTTAGCGACAAGATTATCCACTTAAAATGTGGTAGCAAAAATTGAGAGGTGGTGTAGATTGCAAAGGTGGTCTAGCTTTATTGACAGCTGAAGAACCAACACTGACTATCCCTGACAATGCAACTATGGCCCTAAAACTGGCAGCACTGTTTGCTATAAAAATAGCGTAGCAAAATGTGCATGAGGATTGAATGCGGAGGTGCTGGAAAATGCTTGGCACCAGTGGGACAATAATGGAGTAAAGCAGCCACTTTTTGGATGGCACTTATGTTCAGCACTGTTTGGTATAAAAATAGCGTAGCTAAACGTGCATGAGAGTTGAATGCAGAGGTGCTGGAAATTGCTTGGCACAAAGTGGGACACAAAATTAGTATAGCAGCCACTTTTTGGATGCCACTTATGTTCAGCATTGTTTGCTATAAAAATAGCGTAGCAAAATGTGCATGAGGGTAGAATGCAGAGGTGCTGGGACTTGCTTGGCAGAAGTGTGGCACAAAATTAGTATAGCAGACACTTTTTGGATGCCACTTTTTGGATCTCGAGCACCCCCAAAATGACTCGAACATGAAATTGGCGAACCTCGAACATTGCTCAACTCTAGTGATAACACATATCACCCCTTTTCACCTCTTATTAAGAACATCATCTCTAAACATTGGCCTCTATTGGGAACAGCATACCCATCTATTCGTGAATTTTCGGAACCCCCACTGTTCTGCAACAAAAGGCCAAATAACTTAAAAGATAATCTGATTAGGGCAGATATTGGCACAACTAAAATCCTACCATGCCAGACATTCTTAAGCACTCCCAGAAAGTGTAATTTCCCTTGTTTACGATGCCTACAGTGCAATAACCTTACCCGTGGAGATTCCTTTATGCATCCTCTCTCTGGTAAAATCTTCCCTATTCATGATTTTTTTTATCTGTGATTCCGCATTTGTGGTCTATTTGATAAAATGTCCCTGTGGTCTCGGATATGTTGGGGAAACCACCCAACATATCCGAGACAGAATCAGTAAGCACAAATCTACCATCCGGTGCAAACAGACTTTACTTCCTATTCCCTACCATTTTGTCACTCTCAATCATACAACAGCACAACTGAGGTACCAAGTCATAGAACACATACCCCCCATGCAGAGAGGTGGCAACAGGATCCAGTTACTAAAAGAAAGGGAAGCATTCTGGATCCATACATTAAAAACCTTGGAGCCAAGAGGCTTGAATAGGGAGTATGAGGTTTTTCACTAATGTACATATACCACTTTGCGTAGTTATAGATAGGTAATTGTGACTTTCATATGTTACATGCATGTTCTCTGACTCTTTTTTCATAGGGCATATGATATCTACATTTGACAACACGTCATTTTATACCAGTATTGTAAAGTTGCTATATTGCCAAATGAGAATTAACATAAATTATATATATTACTTAACTATTATTTACTAACTTTTCTCCTTTTCTACTTCCTCTTAGGCTTCCCTACCCCCCTGATTGAGATACTCACTAGGTCACTCACCTAGCAAAATTCCTCACACTTATCCCTGGACTACAGCACAGTATCGGTCTATAGGATCTGTCCGGCTCACTGCGCATACCTGACGTGCGCTCCCATATAAGCACAGCACCTCTCATCTTGACGTGTGTGGTTTGCCTTCTGCGCAGGCGCCGCTCGGTTTTCCGGGCGGAGTGTACGCTGGATGCTCTCCACGCCACGTCATAATGCACCTCACCTCCCAATGTGGGCATCGTATGTGGATTGCCTTCCGCGCATGCGTCGCTTGGACTCTCAGCGGCGCATGCGCTCCTTGCGAGGTCACAGTTGCGTTCCACCTCCAGGATGCGCAAACGTCGGGTGTGAGTCGCCTTCCGCGCATGCGACGCTCGGACACCCAGCGGCGCATGCGCGAGATGCGATCCACCTACGTCACTTCTGCGTTTCACCTCCAGGAAGTGGAGGTTGAAGGCGCGCTCCTCACCAGCTATTTAAATGCCACATAGGGCATACACCTCCACTCCCAGGCACCATTCACCACGCGAATCACCAATGCAGGTATGTGTTAAGGGACCCACAGTGCTTCTTTGCTGTTATACTCTTGCCATTATAGTATCTTATATTCACCTTCCATAGAAACTCATAGAGGATATACCCTGAAACCATCACCCACTGGGTAAGATCTTTATCCCTTACCTTTCTACTTACCACTGTAATTAGTAATTTTGACCTCACACCTATGCACGCTTCTATATGGCGTTTTCTAACCACTTAAAGGAACATACACGCCTTTACTTACCATTAATTTCATTCCAATGCATAGCAATTTGGTCATAAATTATTCCCATGTTCTAAATGGTACCCCCTTTTCCCTGATTTTAGGGATCTACATTGCACATTCCTGCATACCGGGAGATATTCCCATATCCAAACAATTCTACTACTCTTTTCCAGTCAGGTGACGCACCGGTTCATGTCCCCCATGAACTTCTTTATCAATTGGTAATATAGCCCTCTGGTTTTTTTCATATGCTATCTTTTGTTGATATATGGATTATATGGTATAGATCTCTGGCTATCTAATACTGTTGTCAACAGATACTCAAGTTTCCCTAGGGTATATCTAACCTTTGGTCAAGTTACCACGCTTAAATGGTCCTGGCAACCTCACACAATATTCCTTTCCCTCCTGGACTAATAGGTATACCCCACTTTTACACTATTGGATTGTTTTTCATGATGTCATATGCTTTTGCATAAACTGTATAACATTTATGCTCTATTTTGACATACGCATCATGTATTATACAGCACTATGTAAAGAGTGATCAAGGAGGATCTTTCTCATCTTTTGAACACCAATACGAGTGTGTTAAGGTATACCCATCTAAATACTCACTAATCTCTGGCTGTCAATGATGACTCCCTCTGTACTCATAAGCCCGTATTTCCACTGTTCCTTCTTTTTTTTCGTTTTATTTTTCTTTTTTCTTTTTTCTCCTCTAATTTTCTAATCATAGGCTCTCTGTGAGAAGAGAACACTAGACAACAGACCATTACACGTGATAGACACTATTCCATAACCCATTGAGGTTGGTCTGTTTATATTGATATCTCCTCCTCTTTTGTATATCACGTTTATCGATGAGGTTCCTATTCAGCTTGATAATATTATTGTTCTTTCTAGAATATAAACTATTGTCCTAATTGTGTGATCTTGTGTAAATTCCTTAATGATTTAGAATATGTACTTTATTCTCCTTTCTCATAATTGAGGATATACTATACACCATTATTATTGTATATGCTGTTCAATATACCTGTTGTACTCACATTTTGTTTTATTATGCCTTTTTGTTTCTTTATACATTATAGTCCTTGATAAAGACCAAAGATTGTGGTCGTAACGTTGGACTTGGACATGTTACTTTTTTGACACCTTTACAAGAATAACACAAAATTAAAATAAAAAAGCCTTTTCAAAAATCTTTATTAGTGTGCCGGAATATTTCTATATATTTGCTGAAAGTTTTTCCTGAGCACCTTACTTACTATTTAGTTGAGCCAGGCCTATCAGTTGTAACACAAGGCAGCCGGCCTGCTCTCTGTAGCAGCACCGTGCCCCCTGTCACTACCTGCGACCGGGGTTCCAGCTCCTTCTGGCCAGGTCAACGTCTGGCACCTGGGACAGATCCAGGAGCCAAGGTCCACAGCGTGACCTGTCCTGTCTCCGCTGTCTCACTGCTCAACTACTACTCAACTGACATCTCTTTCCTCCCTCTTCCATCCCTCCATCTGGGTGGCCCTATTCCCCTCAGGCTGCCCGGTGGGTGTGGTACAGAGTGTTCCTCAGGATTTGGTTACACCTGTTGGTAGCAACACCAAATTAACAGGACCCGTAACCAAGGAGGAGCGGGTACCATGCAGAAGGGCAGATTGCATGGCACCCTTGTGACGACCTGATAGGCCAGGGCGTCACACAGCGTTACTGCAGACACCAGAATGCTACTCTCTACCATACTTTCACCAAATAAAGTGTCTTTTTGCATTGACTTATTCTACCTAATATTACATGACAATTATATTATACCAGTTGTAGTACCCGGCATTGCCTGGAATAGTAATTGTTTCTCTATCTCTCTCCCAGTCTCTGTCTGTCTGTCTCTCTATCTCTCTGTTGGTCTGTCTGTCTGTCTGTGTCTGTCTGTCTCTCTCTGTTTGTCTCTTAGCCTGTCAGTTTCTGTCTGTCTGTCTCTTTCCCTGTCTGTCTCTGTATCTCTTTGTCTGTCTCTATCTGTCTCTATCTATCTGTCTGTCTCTGTTTCTGTCTGTCTCTCTCTCTCTCTCTGTTTCTGTCTATTTGTCTATCTGTCTGTCTGTCTTTTTCCCTGTCCATCTCTGTCTGTCTCTTTCTCTCTTTGTCTCTCTCTATCTGTTTGTCTGTCTGTCTCTGTCTGTCTGTCTCTTTCGCTGCCTGTCTGTCTATCTGTGTGTCTGTCTCTGTCTGTCTGTCTCTATGTGTTTGTCTGTCTCTGTCTCTATCAGTGTCTGTCTCTGTGTGTCTATCTGTCTCTGTCTGTCTATTTCTCTATCTCTCTGTCTGTTTGTCTATCTTTCTATGTCTCTTTCCCTGTCTTCCTCTGTCTGTCTCTTTTCCTGTCACTGTCTCTCTGTCTCTTTCCCTTTCTTTGTGATGGTGCGGATTCCTTTAGAGGACATACACACACACACACACACACACACACACACAAACTCAGCTTTATATATTAGATTTGGTGACACATTTTATCTTCAAAACAGCAATGAGGCAGTAAGTGACATCTCCACCAATTTGGCGTCACGAACAGGATCGGACCGATCTACTTACCAGTAGAAGTGTGCCTTGTGGTCTCCGCCGGCGGCGTCCGGCCAAAAAATTTGAAGCGCCGCCATCTTTGGCGCGAAGATTTCCCGCTCGAGCGTCTTCCCCGAGCAGGGAAGGCGCGAAAGCAAAGCCCCGCCCCCAACAAGCGGAAGTGCTAGAAAGAACCAAGGGGGGCGGTTGGAAGCCTGCCTAATGTAGCCGAGGCCATAAAAGCGGGGACGCCAGGACTCTGCAAGCCATTTGGTTACTGGAACACTGCTGCGCAAGATGTCCCATCCGTCCGGCACCGCTGAAACCCCGGAGCCCACACCAGGAACCGCGGCCTGGGTAGAGGTCCGGACCGCACAACTGTGCAGCCGCCTGCAGGCCCAAGTGCAGTTCTGCTTGGAAGGATGGGTGGCTGACATGGCGGAAGTGTCGGCGGCCGTGCGGAGACACGAGGTGGAGACAGAGTTGGAGGAGCGGGTAAGCGACCCACGCCCCTGTGTCCCAGAAGGACCGGTCGCTGCGGCTTAGGGGCCCTGTCTGCGCTCGCTCACCCTGCTGCCTCCCCCGCTACCCGTATCGGTTGCTGCTACCCCGCCACGTCCGCCCTGGAGGACCAGCCCGCAAGCGATGTCCACAGACGACCCGCACCGCTGCCATGGAAGATCCAGCGGGAGGTGCCCGTCTGCGAAAAGGAGTCGTCGGCACCGGAAGTGGCCGCACCTAAGACCGTCCCGGCTCTGGTAGTCCATCCGGTCCAGAAGGAGGCGGAGGTCCCGCCGGTGAGGATCCCTGTTCCCAAACCCCAAACCTCGGCTGAGGCTGCGCCGGGTCGCCTCTGCGAGGCAGCACCCCAGGCCATGTCACCGCGGGACCTTCCTAAAAGGGCGCCAGTTGTGGGCAGCGTGATGGAAGTCCCGCAGGGCCCGGCCCGTGCGCGGGGGCATGCAGGCGCTCCTTACTGGGACAGCGAGCTGAACCCGCTGGGCTGTGAAATTGCTGAAAGAGTGCGCCAGAGGGTTGAGATGGTGGCCCGTACCATCCGTGAGAAACACCACCTCTGAAATGCCACCTACCGGGTACGGGGCCCGGTGTACGAGGGGCAGGTTCTGAGATTTTACCCTCACCAGGGGTACGGCTTTATATACAAACAGGGCCTGGAGGCCGAAGTGTTTGTAGCCCACCGGGATGTACATGCCCATCTGCCGACGGGCCACCCGGGCCGAGACCTGCTGCCGGGAGACCTGGTGGCCTACACTCGACACTGCGGGGAGAGGGGCTGGTATGCCCTCGATGTGAAGGTGAGGGAAGGCCGCAGTTTTCAGGCACAGTCCCAGTCCCCTCCCCCACCTTGCTGTCAGGATGTCGAGTGGGAGAAGGTCTATGAAGAAGTCAACCTAAAGTGAGCAATAGGCAGCGGTCCACCGTTGCACCCTGTTGTCCCCCGTTGGGACCCTCAGCACAATGAATCAATCCGAATCAACCGAGTTTTCATCTAACTATCTACCGTGACTACCCCGGCCATTGCCGGCAAGATGTCCCCGGAGGGACCCTATGTGTTTACCGTCCACATGAGAAACTGCTCATGGACATGGCCGAGAACTTGCAGGCCACCCACGAACTTGTGGGCTTGTAAATAATGTTGTGGGATGGATACCGTTGCTACCTCCGGAGAGGCTGATTTGGAGGATGGGCCTGGAGGAAAGTGATGACCCAGGCCCGCCACTACCGTAACCGATGGCGATCCTCCGGGGGTCAGGGGTTCCCCCTTGGAAGTGGGGTCCCCTGAAGTGACAGTAGGGTGCGAGTTACCGTACCCGTTCCTTCTCGGGCAGCCTGAACCTGGACTGAGGTAAAGGGGTGCTGCCCACTTCTTAGGGGCAGCATCAGGGCTAGGTTGCTTGGGTGGGAGAGCGGAAGACATCCGTCCGTCCGTTATTAAAAATATGTGTTGTAACGTTTAAGAGGTCAAAATTTACCTCACTGGTAGTTTAACCACTGATTTATATGAAACATATCTACTGATTGTAATAGCCTATTGATGTACAGCAGCAACCAACCTAAAGCCATGACATGATCATTGCCAATATCTCAATTTTGTAGGTTTGACCATATAGTAAGTGACATCTCCACTAAGCAATTATATCTGTGAGTGATGAGTACTTGTGGCGCCCTGGACTAGCCAGGTAGCCACAGACAAAACACACACACACACACCCCAGACAGTTACATTAGTCAGACAAAATCCCTTGTTGCCTCCCTTCAGGGTCTGATGTCCACACCAGGTGGGGCGGAGCCAGGAGGTTGGCCCCACCCACCGAGGAGTTCACAGACCTGGAGGCAGGAAAAGCAGTGAGTTAGAGTTTGGAGTAGTTCAGTTCAGGAGGTGAAAGTGAGAGGTCACGTACTGCAAGTGTCTGGGTCGGAGCCCAGGCACTGAGAGCAAGGTTGGCAGACGGTGGTGGCCGTCTGCAGGAGTTGGTGGAACTCCGCAGAGCCGTAAGGACCGGGGCTGGGTGGTGGCCCACCGGTACCGGACCGGGGAACGGAGTGAAGCTAAGCACATAGGTAGGGCCATCGGGCCCCGACCAGGCTTGGAGCCGCTGTCAATAGTCAAATCCGAATGTGACAGGAATCCCCGGAGTTCCCTAACAACTAAGTCACGATTGAAGGCAACCGCTCACACCGTGAGGATATACAGCCCCCGTCACCGGCTAGAGATCCGAGGGCCAGCGCCTGCGGGCAAAACGGGCTCCTCCGGCACCTATACGCCGGGGAGCGGACTACCGTTGGGAAGCCATTGGAGTCAACACAGTACACAAAGGTGCAGGGAAAGACAGCCACCATCACCTGTCCGGGGAGAGACACTGCAGCCGGCTGCGGGACCCGTCCATCCAGCCGTTTGGTTTACCGGAGACTTTGTGCATCTATTGCTCAGTGAGTACACCCGTGCCATCCGGCACCGCGCCACGCTGTCCCTGCAACCCTGCACCTCACCAACCCTGCCTCCCCGTCACACCACCGGGCCCCGGGACCACCAACCCCTACCCACGGAGGGGGAAAACAACATCCAAGCTGCTCCCTATCATCGCTCCCAGGATCCCCGTCACCAGCAGCGGTGGTGCCCATCTTCACCACAACCCGTGGGTGACGTCACGGACTAAATCCCCAAACAAACCAGCCCCTTTTCACTCACGGGCGAGGAGCGCTGCTCGAGACGAGTCCCCGGATCCGGCCCACCGCTCGAGCCACCGAGCAGCAGCCGCAGCGCCGGACCCGAGCGTTAGCGAGCGCAGCACCCTGCCGCCCGCGACATACTTGTTTCCAAAATCACGATTATCCATTATCTGCACTGCACATTGCCCTTTGTGCCATAACAGTCAACAAACATCTCTCTCTCTCTCTCGATTACCATTTATCAATACTTAGGCCATGTGCCCACGGGAGAAAAAACTTGCATATTTTGCCACGGAAAACCTGCGTATTTTCGGGATTTTCCAGACAAATCCGCAGGTTTACGCAAGTACAGACACTCCCCATGTTATCCTATGGGATTTGGGGAGTGCTGTATCAATGCTGCGTTTTTTGCGGCCGCGGAAAATGCTGCGAATTTCCCACAGCCACACGTAACTGCATGTCAATTATTCATGCGTATTGTTCCGCACAATCTCTATACTTACCTGCCTTTATTAAAGACACCTGTCAGGTTTCCGGGTTTTCCAGTCCTCTTTTGAAAAAGCTTGCCCTCGGTTAACATGGAGTTTTGTGTTCTGTTGCCCTACTTCCTGTCCAGCTGCTTAAAAGGCCGCCTCTAAGCTTAGTCCAGTGCCTGAGTATACTGCTTGCTGTGTGCTCCTGCTTTGCTGCTGCTGCTACTTGATTACCTTTGGATCCTCCTGGAAATCTACCGACCGACTCTGGACCATACCCGGTTTCTTCAAACTGTGCCCGGACTCCGTCTGCCGTCTTTTGTCAGCACGTCTGCCCGGTTTCTTCCGGTTCATAACCATTCTGGACTTCCATTCCGTACGGACACTTCTGGACTTTACCGCTTGCCCCTTGTGTCCCGGCTGCGGCGCATTTAGGCCTTCCGGGGTTGATTGCCGGACAGTCCCTGTTTAGGGGTTCGCTCTGGTGGTCTCCCTGGGGGAGTCCGGTGCGTGGCCCCGGGAATCCCCTTCGCTCCGTTTCAGAAAGGTATTTTTTTTGTGTTTGTTATACTGTGTATTTCCGTTGTGTATCTACCGTGGTTACATATCATAAAAACATCTTGTACCACAAACTCGTCTCTGGCTGTCATTGCCCTAACGCTATCGAAATCCTCAAAACATACAATAGTATTACAACACCGGAGACTCTTCCTTCAGTGTAGAAGAGCAAGACGGAGCCAGGAGCGGGCTGCAAGAGGTGGGCGGGGCCTGCACAAGCTGTGGTCATGTGACCGCCCCAGCTCCGGTCATCTGACAGCCGGAGCTCATCCAGGAGCCGGCCAGAAACCAAGTTGCTGTGTGATACAGGTAAGTATGAACTCCCCGATCACTCCAGCACTTGTTCTGCATTGAGGATGCAGTGCTCAAGCCATCCGCAGGACATTCTGCTGGACCTCCACACCAAAAACGCAGCACAACTCATACAAAGTTGTGCTGCGGATTTCTGGAAGCTCCTACGGAATGTCCTGCATATATACTGTATCCGCAGGACACTTTCCCCGTGGGCACATGGCCTTACTGTCCTATTATGCCCAAAATTCATGCGGTTTTATAAAAACATTGGTCCGTCTCCTCTTTATCTTACCCACATATGGCACTGTTTAAATATCTGCTTCTAATATATATATATATATATATATATATATATATATATATATATATATATATATATATATATAATTTATTGGGAAGTTTGCATACCGCAACCTGGGGGTTTCACTCACTTGCAGCGATGTGAGGCAGCTTAGGCAACACAGGCACACAGTCTCTTTATAAAAATTCCGGCAGTTTATTTACAACACTCCATGCATAAACTGCTCTTAAGCCTAAACAATCCACATACCGTGGGCTTCCAGTCCTTTTACAGGTCCATAGTGGAAGTATGGCACATTCCCCACACTAGCTCCTGCCAGTGTATTCACCTCCAGCAGAGGTTTGTCCCTGCAGCCACAGCACTCTCCAGTCGGGCTGCAGTCTCTCCCCAGTCTCAGTCAGACTGGTTTCCAAAAGTCTTTCCAGTCTTTTCCCAGATTGAAACCTCCAGCACATTAACACCATGTTCAGCACGCTCTCAGACAGTCTAGAGCACCTCACACATAACTGAATAGGATAACTGAAGTGAGCACTAATATATATATATATATATGAGTGCAAGCCAAAAATACATACTATATATAAGAATAAGGCTGCACATCAAACTTAGATAATGGTATAATGCCTCAAGCATATGGAAAAATATTGGAATATACAATGAAAAATGCTACTTGCTAATTTGAACATGTGAATAATGAATTGCATACCTGCTATGAATATTAGGAAAAAGGAGATATTTAGCAATCGCATTGATCAATGTAACTGAGCCCCAAAACCTCGTCAAGGTATATCTCTATATTGGGGTCCCTAGCTCTGTGACCCTAACTGTGTGTCATCTCATTGCAATTAAAAACTGCTATGGGTGGAGAGGGGTAACTAAGGACTTTCTTATATAGGAGATGGAAAAAACATGGCCGAAAGGGGCGGAGCTGTGTTCACATTCAGAAAAAAAACTACATATAACTGAATAGGATAACTGAAGTGAGCACTAATATATATATATATATGAGTGCAAGCCAAAAATACATACTATATATAAGAATAAGGCTGCACATCAAACTTAGATAATGGTATAATGCCTCAAGCATATGGAAAAATATTGGAAAATGCTACTTGCTAATTTGAACATGTGAATAATGAATTGCATACCTGCTATGAATATTAGGAAAAAGGAGATATTTAGATATACCTTGACGAGGTTTTGGGGCTCAGTTACATTGATCAATGCGATTGCTAAATATCTCCTTTTTCCTAATATTCATAGCAGGTATGCAATTCATTATTCACATGTTCAAATTAGCAAGTAGCATTTTTCATTGTATATTCCAATATTTTTCCATATGCTTGAGGCATTATACCATTATCTAAGTTTGATGTGCAGCCTTATTCTTATATATAGTATGTATTTTTGGCTTGCACTCATATATATATATATATTAGTGCTCACTTCAGTTATCCTATTCAGTTATATGTAGTTTTTTTTCTGAATGTGAACACAGCTCCGCCCCTTTCGGCCATGTTTTTTCCATCTCCTATATAAGAAAGTCCTTAGTTACCCCTCTCCACCCATAGCAGTTTTTAATTGCAATGAGATGACACACAGTTAGGGTCACAGAGCTAGGGACCCCAATATAGAGATATACCTTGACGAGGTTTTGGGGCTCAGTTACATTGATCAATGCGATTGCTAAATATCTCCTTTTTCCTAATATTCATAGCAGGTATGCAATTCATTATTCACATGTTCAAATTAGCAAGTAGCATTTTTCATTGTATATTCCAATATTTTTCCATATGCTTGAGGCATTATACCATTATCTAAGTTTGATGTGCAGCCTTATTCTTATATATAGAGCACCTCACACAGGCTGCTCTAGACACACTCTGCAGACTCCTGTCTATCTCTCAGCCATGTGTCTAACAAAAGTCTTCATTTTGCTTACTTGAGAAAAACCTATTTGTGGGGGTGGTGCGTAGGTGGCCAGACTCACCCATCTCTTCAGCCACCTGCAAGCCTCACCCTCTGAATACTGCAAAAATAACTTGGCACTACAAGTGTCAGCATTCCCAAGGCTCACACCACTTATGTGGTACATACCTCTCATTGATAACATTACCGGTTGCCTTCTTACAATATATATATATATATATATATATATATATATATATATATATATATATATATATATATAATTGCCTTATTCTGTCTGTCTGTCTGTCTGTCATGCTCCGAAATTGTGTCCTTACGGTGACACAAAGCTGATTGGCCGCTGGGCTCGCCATGGCCCCGCCCCCCCCACACGGATTGGCCTCTCGCCCCGGCTCTCTGCAGGCCCCGCCCCCCTCACGCAATGCACGCTCGCTCTGGCCCAACTGACACGGGGCTCCGATTCCCAGGTGAGTACACACACACATCAGATCACACACACACCTCACTCACACCTCACACATCACATCCACACACTCACAACATGCTGGGATATCGCTTGCTTCTACACCGGCTCCGTCAGGATCCCAGCAGCGCCAGACATAACCTTGCGATGCTGCGATCTTAACGGAGGCCGTGAAAGCTGGTAACCATTATACACATCGGGTAACTAAGGTCCCTTAGTTACCCGATGTGTATCATAGTTACCAGTGTACACCGGCTCACACTCACTCACACACACATCACATCGCATCCACACATCAAGGTCCTGCAGCTGCGGAACATACATAACATAACAGCACACACACACACACAAATCAGATCACACTCACACATACCTCACACATCACATCGCATCCAAATACTCACAACATCCTGGGATATCGCTTGCTTCTCGGCGGCGATATTGTGCTGTGAGCTTCCAGGACCTGACGGAGGATCACATGGCCAGAAGCATGTGATATCCCCGGATGTTGTGAGTATCAGCGCGTATGTGCAATATCGTCAGTGTCTGTGTGTGTGAGTGTATGCGATCGGGTGTGTGTGAGTGTATGCGATCGGGTGTGTGTGAGTGTATGCGATCGGGTGTGTGTGAGTGTATGCGATCGGGTGTGTGTGAGTGGATGCGATCGGTTGTGTGTGTGAGTGGATGCGATCGGTTGTGTGTGTGAGTGGATGCGATCGGTTGTGTGGGTGAGTAGATGCGATCGGTTGTGTGGGTGAGTGGATGCGATCGGGTGTGGGTGAGTGTCGGCAGAGGAGCATGCTGGAGGAGGCTGGGAGCAGAGAGGCTGATCTTGGGGAAAGCTGGGAGGGGGAGGCTGATGCTGAGGGAGGCTGGAAGGAGAGAGGCTGAGCAAACGTGCTCCATCCGCCATACTGCGCACTCCCCATCGTGCTGCATCCCCCATGCTGCGCACTCCCAAACGTGCTCCATCCGCCATGCTGCGCACTCCCCATCGTGCTCTATCCGCCATGCTGCACACTCCCAAACGTGCTCCATCCGCCATGCTGCGCACTCCCAAACGTGCTCCATCCGCCATACTGCGCACTCCCCATCGTGCTCTATCCGCCATGCTGCACACTCCCAAACGTGCTCCATCCCCCATGCTGCGCACTCCCAAACGTGCTCCATCCGCCATGCTGCGCACTCCCCATCGTGCTCTATCCGCCATGCTGCACACTCCCAAACGTGCTCCATCCGCCTTGCTGCGCACTCCCAAACGTGCTCCATCCGCCATACTGCGCACTCCCCATCGTGCTCTATCCGCCATGCTGCACACTCCCAAACGTGCTCCATCCCCCATGCTGCGCACTCCCAAACGTGCTCCATCCGCCATGCTGCGCACTCCCCATCGTGCTCTATCCGCCATGCTGCACACTCCCAAAAGTGCTCCATCCGCCATGCTGCGCACTCCCAAACATGCTCCATCCGCCATGCTGCGCACCCCCCATCATGCTCCATCCGCCATGCTGCGCACCCCCCATCATGCTCCATCCGCTTGGGAGTGCGCAGCATGGCGGATGGAGCACGTTTGGGAGTGCGCAGCATGCCGGATGGTGCACGATGGGGAGTGCGCAGTATGGCGGATGGAGCACGTTTGGGAGTGCGCAGCATGGCGGATGGACCACGTTTGGGAGTGCGCAGCATGGCGGATGGACCACGTTTGGGAGTGCGCAGCATGGCGGATGGACCACGTTTGGGAGTGCGCAGCATGGCGGATGGAGCACGTTTGGGAGTGCGCAGCATGGCGGATGGAGCACGTTTGGGAGTGCGCAGCATGGCGGATGGAGCATGATGGGGGGTGCGCAGCATGGCGGATGGAGCATGTTTGGGAGTGCGCAGCATGGCGGATGGAGCACTTTTGGGAGTGTGCAGCATGGCGGATAGAGCACGATGGGGAGTGCGCAGCATGGCGGATGGAGCACGATGGGGAGTGCGCAGTATGGCGGATGGAGCACGTTTGGGAGTGCGCAGCATGGCGGATGGACCACGTTTGGGAGTGCGCAGCATGGCGGATGGAGCACGTTTGGGAGTGCGCAGCATGGGGGATGCAGCACGATGGGGGGTGCGCAGCATGGGGGATGGAGCACGATGGGAGGTGCACACCTCCCCCCAACACACACACACACGCGCACTGCACAACACACACACACTAGGAATCACAAACAACGCCCTACACAGACACCCACACACACAGACAACGCTGCACACACAAATATACGCACATACTGCACAACACACACATTGCTCAAAACATACCTCCCCCCAAAACACACCACACACACACAAACCGCACAACACACACACACAATGCTACAGACACACAGCGCTCCACAAACAACGCAACACACATACAACACCGCTCTCACCCCCCGCGACACTCAGAACATGTACAGCGCCCTACACAAACACTTGGTAACTACACACAACAACATCTATATATATATATATATATATATATATATATATATAACAAAAATCATACATGAACTACACAATACGTAAATTCTAGAATACCCGATGCGTAGAATCGGGCCACCTTCTAGTATATATATATATATATGACGCCCTGGACTAGTCAGGTCGTCCCAGGTAGTCACACACAACACCACACCCCCTCTCCCAGTTAGGTAACATCAGTCAAACTTAAAAGCCTTGTCACCACCCTCCAGGTTTGATGTCCACACCAGGGGGGGTGGAGCCAGGCGGTTGGCTCCACCCACCGATGAGTTCACAGGCCTGGACGCGGGAAAACAGTGAGTCTGACACGCACTAGGTCTAGTGGAAGTCTAGCTCGGGCTCTGGAGGAGTCAAGTTCAAGTGGAGTGTAGAGCAGACAAGTGCACGGGCAGTCCTGTGTCCAGGCCACTGGCAAGGAGGCAGACGGTAGTGGCCGCCTGCAGGAGACTGGGAAAACGACCGGTGGAACCGTAAGGGACCAGGACAGGGTAGTGGCCCGCCGGAACCGAACCGGGGAGCCAACTGGATACCAGAGCACCAGGCAGGGTACTCAGACCCCGAACTAGGCTAGAAGCCACCAACATAGTCAGATTAAGTGATTGCGGTCTGGACCTCAGGGGTTCATACCCACCTAAGTCCAGATTGAAGGCAACAGCCCAACCATTCCGGATAAGTGCCACCGCCAAGGGCAAGAGATCCAAAGGGCCAGCAGCTGCGGGCAAACGGGCTCCTACGACAGATACACGTCGGCGAGCAGACTACCAGTGTCTAGGCACAGGAGTCAAGATTCACACACAGAGGTGCAGGAGAAAGGCGGACACCACCAACCTAATCTGGGAAAAGCTGCAGCTGGTTGCGGGCCCCGTTCATCACTCCGTTTGGTTTACCAGTGACTCCAGTGTCTTGTGTCAGAGTGAGTACACCAGTGCCATCAGGCACCGTGCCGCGCTGCACCGCAACACTATACCCTGCACCCGGGCCCCGGTCCGCCGGACCCCGGGACCAACATCCCCTACCCACGAAGGGGTCAACACCTAGCTGCGCTACTACATCGATCCCGGGGGTCCACATACCTTCACCGCAGCAGTGGTGTCTACAATCACCACAACCCGTGGGTGGCGTCACGGACTATCATTCCAAACCAAACACCCAAATCCCCGCGTGTAGCACCAACTCCCTTGCAGAGCGACGTGACCCCCGGGTCCATGAAAGGCTCGAGCCACAACCCGTATTGCGAGCACGGATCCGAGCGACTCAGCAGTGTGTTTCTATACACACAATAGAAAAAAACAGAATGAAACAGGGATTCCCTTGCTGGTTTCCCACGCTGGTACTAACCTGACTTCAAACCGTACTGGCAGCACCTTTACAATGTGAACAGGTGCGTATCTGGATGGTGTATAAATGGGAGAAAAAATTCCAGCCTCACAAAGTGAAAAACCAAAATAAATTCTACCTTATAACATAAATGGAGGTATTTATGTTATAAGGTAGAATTTATTTTGTTTTTTCACAGTGTGCGGCTGGAATTTTTTCTCATATTTATACACCATCCAGATACGCACCTGTTCACATTGTAAAGGTGCTGCCAGTACGGTGTTATTTTGGTTTTTCACAGTGTGCGGCTGGAATTTTTTCTCATATTTATACACCATCCAGATACCCACCTGTTCACATTGTAAAGGTGCTGCCAGTACCGTTTGAAGTCAGGTTAGTACCAGCATGGGAAACCAGCAAGGGAACCCCTGTTTCATTCTGGGTTTTTTTCTATTGTATAATGCATATAACAGGGAGTGGTGCTCTGTTTGCTGGATTTGCACCCCAGCTCCTGGCTGCTTCATTAGCCTCCTTTTTGTTCACCGGCTGATCTTGTAGGTTTTTAAAACCCAGAGAAGATGCAGTGTAGTTTAGGACCCAGCAAAGGAGGTTGCCGTGAAGGGGCGCTGGGCTGGTATTGCAATGGCCATTATAATATTTTAAATACCTCCATTTATGTTTATAAGGTAGAAATTATTTTGGTTTTTCACAGTGTGCGGCTGGAATTTTTTCTCATTCATATATATATATATATTCATTCATTCATTCATATATATTCATATATATATATATATATATATATATATATAAATATATATATATATTATTTTGGTTTTTCACAGTGTGCGGCTGGAATTTTTTCTCATTCATATATATATATATTCATTCATTCATTCATATATATTCATATATATATATATATATAAATATATATATATTATTTTGGTTTTTCACAGTGTGCGGCTGGAATTTTTTCTCATTCATATATATATGATATATATATATATATATATATTCATTCATTCATTCATTCATATATATTCATATATATATATATATATATATATATATATATTATTTTGGTTTTTCACAGTGTGCGGCTGGAATTTTTTCTCATTCATATATATATGATATATATATATATATATATATATATATATATTCATTCATTCATTCATATATATTCATATATATATATATATATATATATATATAAAACTACCTTCTCACCCCTGTGGGTGGTTATTTGTCCTTCCTCTTTCTCGGGTCCTCTACCAGAGGCCTTGGAGTTTGAGGGTTCTGCACAGGATCTTAGTTGTTCCCAGCACTGCGCTTTTCTGGACAGAGAGTTCAGGTGTTGCTCCTGGAATCTGTTGTAGTTATTTTTCCAACTTAGGCTAGGTTCACATTTCTGTCAATTTGTATCAGTCACAATCCGCGGCTCTGGTAAACAACGGAATCCGTTTGGCGGATTCCGTTGTTCCCATATACTTGTATGAGCGGCGGATTGTGACTGATGACGCTGCGTTGCATCCTCCGCCCGACTGATCAGTCGTGGAACGACTGACCATCGGGCGGCAGGAACGCAGCATGTAGCGTTTTTTGAGCAGCGGAATTCTTTTGATTCCGCTGCACATGCTATCTCTCGGCGGCCGAACGATCAGCTGATCGCCCGGTGGCCGGCTTTTGTGAGCGATCGGCTGATCACCCAGCGGCTGGCTGCTGTGAGCGATCGGCTGATCAACCGGCGGCCAGCTGCTGTGAGCGATCGGCTGATGACCCGGCGGCCGGCTGCTGTGAGCGATCGGCTGATGACCCGGCGGCCAGCTGCTGTGAGTGATCGGCTGATCACCCGGCGGCCGGCTGCTGTGAGCGATCGGCTGATGACCCGGCGGCCGGCTGCTGTGAGCGATCGGCTGATGACCCGGCGGCCGGCTGCTGTGAGCGATCGGCTGATCACCCGGCGGCCGGCTGCTGTGAGCGATCGGCTGATGACCCGGCGGCCGGCTGCTGTGAGCGATCGGCTGATGACCCGGCGGCCAGCTGCTGTGAGTGATCGGCTGATCACCCGGCGGCCGGCTGCTGTGAGCGATCGGCTGATCACCCGGCGGCCGGCTGCTGTGAGCGATCGGCTGATCACCCGGCGGCCGGCTGCTGTGAGCGATCGGCTGATGACCCGGCGGCCGGCTGCTGTGAGCGATCAGGATTAATGCACAGAATAAGTAATGCAAATGTAAATGTGAGTAATACTTAATGCAAAAGTAAGTGTGAGTAGAATTATTTGTATTTAGTTGTTTAATTACTTAACATTTGTTTAGTGCTATCTCCATTAGAAAATGTGCTCCACTATTGCTAATGCGATCCAGTGTACATCTTGTCTCATGTATGCAGTCCTTGAAAAGCCGTTCGAGGGTGCATACTGTTGTTTGAGATGTGCACAAGTTGCACATTTGGAAGCCCAGATACTGGATCTAAATGAGCAGCTGGCAACTCTGAGATGCATTAGCAATATGGAAAGGAGTTTGCTGCTCACTGAGCAGCACCTTGCTGGGTCAGATGTGGGGGAGGATCATAGTAGGGAGCGGCAGGATGGTGAGGTAGGTAGCTGGGTGACAGTTAGAAAGGGGGGTAAAGGGAAAAGTGCTAGGAAGGCTAGTCCTGAACTGACACACACCAATAGGTTTGCAAACTTGGCAGATGAGGGGGATGTCATTACAGGGGTAGCATTGCTGCAGCAAGGCATGACCTCTGAATGCCAGAGGAGTGTCTACTCCAGTAAGGGGGGGGAATAGGAGTGCAGGGCAAGACAGGTACTGGTAGTGGGGGACTCAATTATTAGGGGGACAGAGAGGGCAATCTGTCACAAAGACAGGGATCGCCGAACTGTGTGTTGTCTTCCTGGCGCTCGAGTTTGGCACATCGCTGATCAGATTGACAGATTACTGGGAGGGGCTGGGGAGGACCGAGCGGTCATTGTACACATTGGCACAAATGACAAAGTTAGAGGTAGGTGGAAGGTCCTTAAAGATGATTTCAGGGAATTAGGTTATAAGCTTAAAGTAAGGACCTCCAAGGTGGTATTTTCGGAAATACTACCTGTGCCACGAGCCACACCAGAGAGGCAAAGGGAGATCAGGGAGGTTAACAGGTGGCTCAGGAATTGGTGTAGGAAAGAGGGTTTTGGGTTCCTGGAGAATTGGGCCGACTTTTCAGTTGACTACAGATTCTATGCTAGGGATGGGCTGCATCTTAATGGGGAGGGTGCAGCTGTGCTGGGGTAGAAGATGGCTAGAAGGTTGGAGGAGTGTTTAAACTAGGAATGGGGGGCGAGGGTATTCACTTTATAGAAGGGGAATGTAGTGCAGATAGTGACCGGGGCACAAGTAATGAAATTGGGGGTGGTACGGGGGGAAGGGTTAGGACAGTTAATACAGTAAGCAGGAATAGAGGTACAGAGTCATACGTAACGTGCATGTACACTAATGGCCGAAGCCTCACAAATAAGGTGGAGGAATTAGAATTAATATTGTTGGAAAAAAATTATGATATAGTGGGGATATCAGAAACATGGCTGGATGAGAGCTGTGACTGGGCTGTTAATTTACAGGGTTATAGCCTATTCAGGAATGACCGTACAAATAAGCGAGGGGGAGGTGTGTGTCTATATGTAAAATCATCCTTAAAACCCATCCTGCGTGACAACATATGTGAGGGTACTGAGAATGTAGAGTCCCTATGGGTGGAGATAAGGGTGGGGGAGAATGAATAATAAAATATTGATAGGGGTGTGTTATAAGACGCCGAATATTATGGAAGAGGTAGAGAATCTCCTCAAAAAGCAAATTGATAAAGCAGCGAGTCTCGGAGAGGTAATTATTATGGGGGACTTTAACTATCCTGATATAAATTGGGGAACAGAAACTTGCAGTTCCAGCAAAGGAAATAGATTTTTGATAACAATGAAAGATAATTACTTTTCACCAATGGTACATGACCCTACAAGAGGGGGAGCACTACTAGACCTTGAACTAACCAATAAGCCAGACCGCATATCAAATATACAAGTTGGGGGTTACTTGGGGAATAGTGGTCACAAAATAATAAGTTTTCATGTATTCTTTAGTAAGATGTATAGTAGAGGGGCTACAAGGACACTAAACTTCAGGAAAGCAAATTTTAAACGGTTGAGAGATGATCTTAGTGCAATAAACTGGGATGATGTACTAGGTAATAAAAGTGCACAAAGCAAATGGGAGACTTTTATGAGCATCCTGAATAGGGCTTGTGCAGAAAATATACCTTATGGGAACAAACATGCTAGAAATAGGAGGAAACCCCTATGGCTAAATAGAGCTGTAAGGGACGCAATAAAACAAAAACAGAAAGCCTTAAAAGAATTAAAGATGGTAGGTAGTGATGAGGCATTATATAATTATAGAAAATTAAATAAAATATGTAAAAAGCAAATTAAGTTTGCTAAGTTTGAGACAGAGAGACTCATTGTGAGAGAAAGTAAAAATAATCCTGAAATATTCTTTAACTACATAAACAGTAAAAAACTGAAAAGTGATAGTATTGGCCCCCTTAAAAATAGTCTTGGTGAAATGGTGGAGGGGGATGAGGGTAAAGCCAACCTGCTGAATGACTTTTTTTCTATCGTTTTTATACAAGAAAATGCCATGGCAGATGACATGACCAGTGATAGAATAAATTCACCCTTGAATATTACCTGCTTAACCCAGCAGGAAGTACGCCGCCGCCTCGAAATCACTAAGATTGACAAATCTCCGGGCCCGGATGGCATACACCCCAGAGTACTACAGGAATTGAGTTCTGTGATAGATAGACCATTATTTTTAATCTTCACAGATTCCTTAATAACAGGGTCGGTACCACAGGACTGGCGCATAGCAAATGTGGTGCCAATATTCAAAAAGGGGACAAAAACTGAGCCGGGAAATTATAGGCCTGTAAATTTAACCTCTACGGTTGGTAAAATCCTTGAGGGTTTCTTGAGAGATGCTATACTGGAGTATCTCAAGAAAAATAACCTTATGACAGAGTATCAACATGGGTTTATGAGGGATCGATCCTATCAAACTAATTTGATCAGCTTCTATGAAGAGGTAAGTTCAAGCCTGGACCAGGGAAATGCAGTGGATGTTGTGTATATGGACTTTTCAAAAGCTTTTGATACGGTGCCACACAAAAGGATGGTACATAAAATGAGAATAATGGGGATAGGGGAAAATATGTGTAACTGGGTTAAAAACTGGCTCAGTGATAGGAAACAAAGGGTGGTTATTAATGGTACGTACTCGGACTGGGTCTCAGTTCATAGTGGGGTACCACAGGGGTCAGTATTGGGCCCGCTTCTTTTCAACATATTTATTAATGACCTTGTTTGGGGCATGCGGAGTAGAATTTCAATATTTGCAGATGATACTAAACTCTGCAGGGTAATCAATACAGAGGAGGATAATTTTATATTACAGGGAGATTTATGTAAATTGGAGGATTGGGCTGAGAAGTAGCAATTGAAGTTTAATGTAGATAAATGTAAGGTCATGCACTTTTGTAGAGGAAATAAAATTTATAATTATGTACTTAAAGGGAACCTGTCATCAGAAATTTAGCTTGAAAGCTAAAAGTTTCCCCCTCTGCAGCTCCTGGGCTAAATTCTAGCAAGGTTCCTGTACTATTTGTGGCCCCTTTTAAACCAAATTAAATACTTTATAAACTTGTACCTTTTGCTATGTAAATTTTGTGTTTTTTTGTTGCTGTTCCTCCAGCACATTGACGCCGTCCCCCACGCTCCATTTCATCCATCAGGACGCCGTCCACTGCGCCCGAGGTGCCGCCCACGCCAGGATCGCTGGTGACATGACACAAGCACAAGATTATGGGCGGCACTGTGATTGCATCGCAAGTGCCCGCCCATAATCTCGTGGACGCGCTTTCCCCCATTGCCTCCAGCGTTCTGCGCAAGCGCTCGCTGGCCAAATGACCCAACGTCACCTCCTTCCCATCTTACACCTGTAGCAGGAGCAGAGCAAGATGGGAAAGAGGTGACGTCGGGTCATCTGGCCAGCAAGCGCTTGTGCAGAACGCTGGAGGAAGAGGGGAAAGTGCGGTCACGAGGTTATGGGCGGCACTTGCTGATGACACTCACAGCGCCACCTATAACCTCGTGCTTGCGCAAAACGTCACCAGCGGTCACATGTGCACACAGTGCACAGTCCCGTTACAGTCGCACAGCGCATGCGCGGGACCACGGGCGCCCAGGGGCGGCGTCCTGAGATATGAAATTCAGCGTTGGGGGGGCGGCGTAAATCTGCTGGAGGAACAGCAACGGTCAGCAGAGAGCCCGCCCCCATGGACGATTTAAAAAATGTACATAACAAAAGGTACAAGTTTATAAAGTATTTCATTTGGTTTAAAAGGGGCCACAAAAAGTACAGGAACCTTGCTAGAATGCAGCCCAGGAGCTGCAGAGGGGGAAACTTTTAGGTTTAAAGCAAAATTTCTGATGACAGGTTCCCTTTAATTGTAGAACACTGGGTAAAACAGACACAGAAAAAGACTTGGGTGTATGGGTGGATGGTAACCTTCACTTTAGTGGACAGTGTCAGGCAACAGCTGCCAGGGCTAATAAAATAATGGGATGTATTAAAAGAGGTATAAGGGTTCATGAAAAAAATATAGTTCTACCTCTGTACAAGTCACTAGTGCGACCGCACTTAGAATACTGTGTACAATTCTGGTCACCGATATATAAGAAGGACATAGCTGAACTGGAGAGGGTGCAGAGAAGAGCGACCAAGATTATTAGAGGAATGGGTGGGCTGCAATACCAAGACAGGTTATTAAACTTGGGGTTATTTAGTTTGGAAAAACGAAGGCTTAGGGGGGATCTAATCACAATGTATAAATATATGAGGGGACAGTACAGAGACCTTTCCAAAGATCTTTTTACACCTAGGCCTGCGACTGGAACACGGGGGCATCCGCTACGTCTTGAGGAAAGAAGGTTTAATTATAATCACAGACGAGGATTCTTTACTGTACGAGCAGTGAGACTATGGAACTCTCTGCCGCATGATGTTGTAATGAGTGATTCACTACTAACATTTATCAGAGCCTGGATGCCTTTCTTGAAAAATTTAATTTACCAGTTACGTATATTAGATTTTATGACAGGGTGTTGATCCAGGGAACTAGTCTGATTGCCGTATGTGGAGTCAGGAAGGAATTTTTTTCCCCATTGGAACTTGTTTGCCACATTGGTTTTTTTTTTGCCTTCCTCTGGATCAACATGTTAGGCTACGGGTTGAACTAGATGGACTTAGAGTCTCCCTTCAACCTTAAAAACTATGATACTATGATACTATGATACTATGAATCTCAGTCCATTCCTGTCAAGAGATTTAGCAGTCTCTGCACACATTCACTAAAGTGAATCCACACACCTCTCCTTGAGGTTTCTTCATGGAAGCCTGGCAGCTTCCTCCCACACTGCCTCCTGGCAGTCTGTCTGGCTTCTGCCAGTCTCTCAATACAGGCTGATGTCCCTCAGCTGTGTTCCATACAAAGGTTCCTGCCTCTCAGAGATTAGCAACCTCTCTCACGCTGCTTCTCCTACAGTGTGGCACCACACACTCCTCATAGACTCCACACAATCTGCCATGTGCCAAAGAACAGACTCCATTAAAGAACCATTAAACCATTAAAGAAAGTGGCCTGTCAGCCACGTGGCAAACACACCCATAGGCGGGGTATGTGATTATCCAGACCTGTCCAGCACACTGGCTAGTCTTATAGGGAACCTGACCCTTAAATACAATACCAAGAATAGTGGAACTACAGGTTACTAACATTTTCAGGTTCATTTTGGGGACCTTCTCTACTGCAACACATACAGTGCCTTGTGAAAGTATTCGGCTTCCTTGAATTTTTCAACCTTTTCCTACATTTCAGGCTTCAAACATAAAGATACAAATTTTAATATTATGATGAAGAATCAACAACAAGTGGGACACAATTGTGAAGTTGAATGAAATTTATTGCTTAATTTAAACTTTTTTAAAAAATAATTGAAAATTGGAGCGTGCAATATTATTTGTCCCCTTTAAGTTAATACTTTGTAGCGCCACCTTTTGCTGCGATTACAACTGCAAGTCGCTTGGGGCATGTGTATCAGTTTTGCACATCAAGAGACTGAAATTCTTGCCCATTCTTCCTTTGCAAATAGCTCGAGCTGAGTGAGGTTGGATGGAGAGCGTTTGTGAACAGCAGTTTTCAGCTCTTTCCACAGATTCTCAATTGGATTCAGGTCTGGACTTTGACTTGGCCACTCTAACACCTGGATACGTTTATTTGTGGACCATTCCATTGTAGATTGTGCTTTATGTTTGGGATCATTGTCTTGTTGGAAGACAAATCTTCGTCCCAGTCTCAGGTCTTTTGCAGGCTCCAGGTTGTCTTCAAGAATAGTCCTGTATTTGGCTCCATCCATCTTCCCATCAATTTTAACAATCTTCCCTGTCCCTGCTGAAGAAAAGCAGGCCCAAACCATGTTGCTTCCACCACCATGTTTGACAGTGGGGATGGTGTGTTCAGGGTGATGAGCTGTGTTGCTTTTACACCAAACATATCGTTTGGCATTATGCCCATATAGTTCAATTTTGGTTTCATCTGACCAAAGCACCTTCTTCCACATGTTTGGTGTGTCTCCCAGGTGGCTTGTGGCAAACTTTAAACATCACTTTTTATGGATCTCTTTGAGAAATGGCTTTCTCCATGCAACTCTTCCATAGAGGCCAGATTTGTGCAGTGTACGACTGATTGTTGTCCTCTGGACAGACTCTCCCACGTGTCCTCCTCCCCCCTCCCATTTGGGAAGCAGGCAATTAAAACCCGTGCCTGACTTTAGACAGCACCCTGACAGATCAGCCGGGACTCAGGCACGGGAGCACCTCTGCCACAACATAATAAAGGTAAATACATTATTCACAGCCTACACTCTAATGTCTTAAAAGAGGCATGTTCACAGCCTATACTGTAGTAACTCTGACTACTATATAACCCAGTGGGTTATCTTGTTTGAATATTTGCTATTTTGCATTAACTATTCTTACATACACTGTGTGCAGAATTATTGGGCAAATGAATATTTTGATCACATGATAATTTTTATACATGTTGTCCTACTCCAAGCTGTATAGGCTTGAGAGCCAAATACTAATCAAGTAAATCAGAGGATGTTCATCTCTGTAATGAGGAGGAGTGTGGTGTAATGACATCAACATATAAGGTGTGCTTAATTATTATGCAACTTCCTTTCCTTTGGCAAAATGGGTCAGAAGAGAGATTTGACAGGCTCTAAAAAGTCCAAAATTGTGAGATGTCTTGCAGAGGGATGCAGCAGTCTTGAAATTGCCAAACGTTTGAAGCGTGATCACCGAACAATCAAGCATTTCATGGCAAATAGCCATCAGGGTCGCAAGAAGTGTTTTGGGCAAAAAAGGCGCAAAATAACTGCCCATGAATTGAAGAAAATCAAGCGTGAAGCTGCCAAGATGCCATTTGCCACCAGTTTGGCCATATTTCAGAGCTGCAATGTTACTGGAGTATCAAAAAGCACAAGGTGTGCCATACTCAGGGACATGGCCAAGGTAAGGAAGGCTGAAAAACGACCACCTTTGAACAAGAAACATAAGATAAAATGTCAAAACTGGGCCAAGAAATATCTTAAGACTGATTTTTCAAAGTTTTTATGGACTGATGAAATGATAGTGACTCTTCATGGGCCAGACGGATGGGCCAGAGGCTGGATCAGTAAAGGGCAGAGAGCTCCACTCCCACTCAGACGCCAGCAAGGTGGAGGTGGGGTAATGGTATGGGCTGGTATCATCAAAGATGAACTTGTGTGACCTTTTCGGGTTGAGGATGAAGTGAACCTCAACTCCCAGACCTAATGCCAGTTTCTGGAAAACAACTTCTTCAAGCAGTGGAACAGGAAGAAGTCGGTATCATTCAAGAAAAACATGATTTTCATGCAGGACAATGCTCCATCACATGCATCCAACTATTCCACAGCGTGGCTGGCCAGTAAAGCTCTAAAAGATGAAAAAATAATGACATGTCGCCCTTGTTCACCTGATCTGAACCCCATAGAGAACCCGTGGTCCCTCATAAAATGTGAGATCTACAGGGAGGGAAAACAGTACACCTCTCGGAACAGTGTCTGGTACACTGTGGTGGCTGCTGCACGCAATGTTGATCGTAAACAGATCAAGCAACTGACAGTATCTATGGATGATAGGTTGTTGAGTGTCATCATAAAGAAAGGTGGCTATATTGGTCACTAATTTTTTGGGGTTTTGTTTTGCATGTCAGAAATGTTTATTTCTAAATTTTGTGCAGTTATATTGGATTACCTGGTGAAAATAAACAAGTGAGATGGGAATATATTTGTTTTTTATTACGTTGCCTTATTACGTTACGTATTTAGAAGATGAATAGGCAATTTTTGCCTGAACCTCAGATTTTGCAATCTCCATTTAGATAATGAAATCTCATTTTTTTTTTTGCCTGGACCGCAGATTTTGAAATCTTTGCTTAGATGATGAAATGGCAATTTTTGCCTGAACCGCAGATTTTGCAATCTCTATTTAGATGATAAAATCGCAACTTTTTCCTGGACCACAGATTTTGCAATCTCTATTTAGATGCTGAAATGGCAATTTTTGCCCAGACCACAGATTTTACAATCTCTATTTAGATGATGAAATGGCAATTTTTGCCCAGACCACCGATTTCGCAATCTCTATTTAGATGATAAAATAGCAATTTGTGCCTGGACCCACTAGCAATCTCAATTTAGATGATTAAATATCAATTTCGGGCTGGCCTACATAACTTGCAATCACTGATGAAAAGCCAATCTGTGACACACAACTTTCCCTATACTGCACACCCCTGCACTTCCCTATTTTACACTATCACCCTCTTAGCAATCTGAACTAGCTAAAATTAAACCCACTAGCTAAGCTAACTATCTCAGTAGCAGCGGGCACTGTCCCTAAGGGGTGCTTCACACACAGCGAGCTCGCTGCCGAGATCGCTGCTGAGTCACGTTTTTTGTGACGCAGCAGTGACCCATCTGCTGACCCCTGCTGCGAGATCGCTGCTCGTTACACACAGCCCTGGTTCGTTTTCTTCAAAGGCGCTCTCCCACTGTGACACACAGATCGCTGTGTGTGACAGCGAGAGAGCGACGAAATGAAGCGAGCAGGGAGCAGGAGCCGGCATCTGGCAGCTGCGGTAAGCTGTAACCAGGGTAAACATCGGGTAACCAAGGTGGTTACCCGATATTTACCTTAGTTACCAGCCTCCGCAGCTCTCACACTGCCTGTGCTGCCGGCTCCAGCTCTCTGCACATGTAGCTGCATTACACATCGGGTTAATTAACCCGATGTGTACTGTAGCTAGGAGAGCAAGGAGCCAGTGCTAAGCAGTGTGCGCGGCTCCCTGCTCTCTGCACATGTAGCTGCATTACACATCGGGTTAATTAACCCGATGTGTACTGTAGCTAGGAGAGCAAAGCTAAGCGGTGTGCGCTGGTAACTAATGTAAACATCGGGTAACCATACCCGATGTTTACCTTAGTTACCAGTGTCCGCAGCTTCCAGACGCCGGCTCCGTGCAAGCGCAGCGTCGCTTGCACGTCTCTGCTGGCTGGGGGCTGGTCACTGGTCGCTGGTGAGATCTGCCTGTATGACAGCTCACCAGCGACCATGTAGCGATGCAGCAGCGATCCTGACCAGGTCAGATCGCTGGTCGGATCGCTGCTGCATCGCTAAAGTGTGAAGGTACCCTAAGCTGTAGCAATTGTAAAATGGTGCTAATGCCACGTCCACTTTTTATATGAAAATAGTTACCAACAAAGCTAATCTTTGCCGATTTTTGAGAAAAGTGCTTGGTCATCTAAACACGAATCTAAGTGAGCAAGGCTCGTGTCAAATTTGAAATTGGTAAACCTTTTTCGAACAAGTTCACTCTTCTCTAGTCTCTACAAATTAAATGTTTAGTAAAGGGAACCATCAAGCAGGGTTTTCAAATATATATATACTGGTGCTAGGATAGTGATTCAAATCATACATTCAACTTACAGATTGGATGTTTGATTGCAGAAAAAAACATTATCAAAGGTCCAGAAATTAGTGCATTAGTTGACTGGTATGTGGGACTTTATGGGTTGTGTTCTCAGTAATGATTCCTCCCCTGGCTGGCTGCCTGCCTTCTTTTCAAGTTAATCCCCTCTGCTGTCATCGGGCACATGCACAATATTATTTTCAAGTTTTTCTCCAATTCTTTAATAAAATGGAGCCATTCATGGTCATCTCCACAGGTTCCTCAGTAAAAATGAACAGGAGATCGCGGTGCGTGCATGCATGCACTGATTCTAGCGTCATTTTACTGAAGAGTTGGAAAAAACTTGAAAATAATACGGCGCACGCATCGGCCATAGTTTTAGTCACTGCGATAGAGCGGAGAAATCATTACTGAAAACCCGACCAACATAGTCCTGCCTCGATGCACACGCCACTCAACCAAAGCACTCATTTCTGGACCTTTAATAACGTTTTTTCTGCAATCTAATATCTAATCTCTAAACGAAAGGTATGATTTGATTCACCATCCTAGAGCCAGTATGGCACTGCCTTTACTTTATATGTGAGAATCCTGGTGGTTGGATCCTTTTAAAGAAATCATAAGAATGAGCTACAGCTCCAAATTACTGTTTACCCCATGTGACTAACATGGCTGAGAAGACAACCAGATTAGTTTGTCCATGTATGATTTTATTGTCATTATTTCATGATATTTTTGTGTTGCTGAATGATCTTGCCACATTACAATACTCAAATATATAAACTAGTAAACTCTTGCATCTGTCACTTGAGTAAACAATGTATTTTAAATGACCTGTGAATCACGCTGATAAGCTTTATTTTAGTGATTTAGATTTCCTAACATTTTTTTTTTCAGCTACGATGCTTAGGAATTTCTAACAAGCATTTTAACCCGTGTCTTTAATTTTGAAAAGCTATTTAGAACAGCAGTGCTCACACTCAATCATAGTCTGACAAGCATAATGAACAAAGGAAGGAAAAGCTTTCTTGGCACAAGTGATTTGTGTAGCATAATGGACCCTGTTCCTTAACGTCTATAGATTAACCTTGTTTCACAGTTGGATCTCTTAACTCCCTACAAAGTACCTATTTAAAAACACAAGCAAGAAAAAAGGTCTCTGTTGGATACTTACCAGTTTCTAAGGTTCTGTGCATTTTACTTTGAATTCTCCACTTGATTCTTTAGGGAAAGTATCTCCATAGACAACAATGTTATATTGCTGTACTGCCCTCAATCTTAACTCATGCAGGGGTTTTTGGCAAATGAACATGGCAGTATGAGTCACTATTTCGGGCTTGTATGAGGATTTGAATCATGTATAAAGAGAAGCCATATATCAATACATTCATTTAACATTCCTTCTGCTAGCAACAAGAATAATACAATGTGGTCATACTCAGATACAAAATCATGGTTATGGCTTCAGCAGACACTCTTAAATCAAGCTCATTACATTAAACTCTGCCAGTGTAAAGATAAATCATCAGAAGAAACATCTTATAAAAATGCTATTTATCTATTAATTGAGCTGAAAAGCAAAATAACGTTTAAAATATTTTTAGTGTCAGTTGTGCAGTTTTTACACTAATAATCTGATAAATGCACACAATTTACAAAGAATCATTGACTTTTAATAATCTGAAATCCAATCTAAATCCAAAATAGTCTTTGAAATATTAGACAGATTGAAAACAAAAAAATTATTGTCTATACTTACCTTTCTTTCAAAGGGGTCTAAGGGGTAAAGGTTCTCCTTGTGGAGAGTGTTAAGTTAACATAAGAAGACTTAAAGGCCATGCAACGCTCCTCTGGGATTTTTACATGTGTAAATAACCTCTTCAGAGAGAAATAGGATGGGAACTCTAGTCACCTATTGAGGTAGCAATCCTAAAATGGAATTTTGACCCTTTAAAATGCCTTGCCTATAAACTGTGTCATAATTAGAGTATGATTGGCCTCAGTCTAAAATTTGGACATGAGTCCACCTGCACATTGGTCAGATGTGTAAGCCCTCATAACATTCTAGATCCTATAAATACAGTACATGCTTGTTCTCCCATTGTGTAATAATGTCCATATACTGGCTTCTTCCTGTAGTACGTTCCCCCATCCTGACCCTTATATTTAATAATGTCCGCATCCAGGGCTTTTCCCTGAATAAATGTCTCCCATCCTAGATCCCTTCCTGGTGTAATATCCCACGTTGGGTCTCTTCCTTAAATAATGTTCCCCATTATGGACCCTTTAATTAATAAAGTCCCCTATCAAGGGTATCTTCCTATAATAATATCCCACCATCCTGGGCACTTTAATTTAATAAATTACCCGATCCTAGCCCTTTTATTTAATACTATCCCACATCCTGGCCCCTTCCTGTAATAATGTTCCCCATTTTGTGTTCCTTTATACAAACTAGTCACCAATCATGAACCCCTTACTAAAATAATGTCATTTATCATTGCCTCTTAATTTAATAATGTCCCTTATCCTGGCCACGTAATAAAATAACTGTTTTATTGTGTCACAAATTATCTAGAATAAAATAAGAACAGTGATATCATCACAGAAAACACCAAAGAAGATATTCATGATTAGGGACATTATTAACCCCTTAGTGACGGAGCTAATTTTCACCTTAATGACCAGACCAAATTTTGCAATTCTGACCAGTGTCACTTCATGAGGTTATAACTCTGGAACGCTTCAACGGATCCCGGTGATTCTGAGATTGTTTTTTCGTCACATATTGGACTTCATGTTAGTACCAAATTTAGGACAATATTTTTTGCGTTTATTGAAGAAAAAAATTGAATATTGGCAAAAATTTTGAAAATTTAGCAATTTTCAACTTTTGAATTTTTATACCGTTAAACCAGAGATTTCTGTGACACAAAATAGTTAATAAATAACATTTCCCACATGTCTACTTTACATCAGCACAATTTTGGAAACAAAATTTTTTTTTGTTAGGAAGTTAGAGGGGTTCAAAGTTTATCAGCGATTTCTCATTTTTACATCAAAATTTACAAAACCATTTTTTTAGGGACCACATCACATTTGAAGTGACTTCAATAGGCCTAGATGACAGAAAATACCCAAAAGTGACACCATTATAAAAACTGCACCCCCCAAAGTACTCAAAACCACATTCAAGAAGTTTATTAACCCTTCAGGTGCTTCACATGAACAAAAGCAATGTAGAATGAAAAAAAGCAAAAATTAAATTTTACCTAAAAATGTTGCTCTAACCCAAATTTATTCACTTTTAGAAGAACTAACACAACAAAATGGACCCCAAAACTTGTTCCCCACTTTCTTATGAGTGCGCCGATACCCCACATGTGGTCAGAAACCTCTGTTTGGACAAATAGGAGGGCTCGGAACAGAAGGAGCAATATTTGAATTTTGGAAAGCAAATTTGGCTGAAATAGATTGCGAGCACCATGTTGCATTTACAGGTCCGCTAAGGTACCTAAACAGAAGAAACCCCTCACAAGTGATACCATTTTGGAAACTAGACCCCTCAAGGCTTCTATCTAGGGGTATAGTGAGCATTTTAGATCCACAGGTACTTCACAGATTTTGTTAACGTTACGTTGTCATATTGAAAATTTTAATAATTTTCTCAAAAATGTTGCTTTAGCATCAATTTTCTCACTTTTTCAAGAGGTAATTCCAAAAATTTGACCTCAAGGTTTGTTAACCACTTTTTTATGAGCGCGGTGATACCTCACATGTGGTCTGAAACCTTTGTTTGGACAAATGGGAGGGCTTGGAACGAAAGGAGCAATATTTGAATTTTGGAAAGGAAATTTGGCTGAAAAAGATTGCGGGCACCATGTCACATTTGGAGGACCCCTAAGGTACCTAAACAGCAGAAACCCCACACAAGTGACCCCATTTTGGAAACTAGGCCCCTCAAGGAATTTATCTAGATGTTTGGTGAGTACCCTGAACCCCCAGGTGCTTCACAGAATTTTATAACGTTGAGCCATGAAAAAAAAAAAAAAATTTACCACAAAATTGTTATTTCAACCAGGTAGCTTTTTTTTTTACAAGTGTAAAAGGAAAAAATTCAGCATAACATTTATTGTGCAATTTCTCCTGATTTTGGCGATTCCTTATATGTGGTGGAAATCAACTGTTTGGGCGCATGGCAGGGCTCGGAAGGGAAGGAGTGCCATTTGACTGCAAAATTGGCTGGAATCAATAGCGGACGCCAGGTTGCATTTGGAGAGCCCCTGAGGTGCCTAAACAGTGGAGGTCCCCCACAAGTGACTCCATTCTGGAAACAAGACACCTCAAGGCTTTTATCTAGGTGTATAGTGAGCAGTATGAATCCACGAATACTTCACAGAATTTGATAAGCTTAGGTTGCCATATTGAAAATTTTCATTTTTTTCACAAAAATGTTGCTTCAGCATCAAATTTCTCACTTTTTCAAGAGACAACAACAAACCGTGGACCCAACAGGTTGTTATCCAATGTCTTATGAGCACAGGGATACCCCACATGTGGCCAAAAACCTCTGTTTGGATAAATGGGAGGGCTTGGAATGGAAGCAGCACCATTTGAATTCTGGAAAAGTTGAAATAAATTGCGGGCACCATGTCACATTTGCAGGGCCCCTTGGGTACCTATACATTAGAAACCCCCACAAGTGACCCCATTTTGGAAACTGGATTTTATTCAGGAGTATAATAAGCATTTTGAATCCACAGGTACTTCACAAAAATGTTGCTGTAGCAACCAATGTCTCACTTTTAGGCTATGTGGCCATGATCCAGCGACACGGCGTCTAGTACACAGTGTCAGCCTCCTGCAGAGATGTGAGTGTTGTGCACGGGAGAACGCAGCTGCCCATGCCCACGATTTGGGTTCAGGCCGCTGTGGAGCTCTATGCTACCTGCAGAGAACACTCATCTCCGCAGCATAAATTGACATGCTGAGGCTCGGGAAGCTGCGCCACAGGTCAGTTTATGTGGCGGAGAAAAGAAGCACATTGGGCAAGCACATTGGGCATGGGATTTCTAAAAATCCTTCCACTGTGCTTCTACTGCACAATGCAGCGTTATGGACGCAGGGAAAACACTCTGCGCCCAAAACGCTGCAAATCCCGATTGTGGGCGCACAGCCTAAAATGCTACAATGGATGAATGGATACATGTCAAACATATATAACGTCCCACCCCCTGCATATTCTAAGCTGGCGCCCTTTAGTGCCTTTCATGTGGCACTAAAGGGTGCCTAGCCTTGTATTTAGCCCCCCAAAAAAATAATAATTAAAATAAACGACGTGGGGTCCCCCCCATTTTTGATAGCCAGCTAGGGTAAAGCAGACAGCTGTAGCCTGCAAACCACAGCTGACAGCTTCACCTTGTCTGGTGATAAATTTGGAGGGCTCCCCAGGCGTTTTTTTTAAAAAAAAAAAAACGTGGGGTCCCCCCCAAATTAGATCACCAGCCAAGGTGAAGCGGACAGCTGGGGTCTGGTATTCTCAGGGTGGGAAGAGCCATGGTTATTGGACTCTTCCCAGCCTAAAAATAGCAGGCCGCAGCCGCCCCAGAAGTGGCGCATCCATTAGATGCGCCAATCCTGGCGCTTCGCCCCAGCTCATCCCGCGCCCTGGTGCGGTGGCAGACGGGGTAATATATGGGGTTGATACCAGCTGTAATGTCACCTGGCATCAAGCCCTGGGGTTAGTGATGTCACGGCATCTAAACAGATACCCGACATCACTAACCCAGTCAAGTAATAGACAAAAAAAAAAAGACAAAAAAAAATTTATTTGAAAAAAAAACTCCCCGAAACATTCCTCTTTCCCCAATTTATTGAAAATAAAGAAATTACGGTCGCTGTAACCCGCTGTAATCCGTGAGGTCCCACGCCGACTCTGGATCTTCTAGAATATGGGGGGCACGTTCAGGGAACGTATCCCCCATTTTCTGGAAGAGCAAGCTCTCCATGAGCAGTGTGGGTGCAGTAATCTGAGAATACTGCACTCACACTGCCCCGGTCCAACTTAGGGCAGAGTGACCTGCAGTAACCTCATTCCAGAATATGAGGGGCACGCTCACAGAACGTACCCCCCATTTTCTGGAACAGCAGTCTCTCCATGTGAGGACCACACTCCTCACATGGAGAGACTGCTGATTACTGCACTCACTCTCCCCCGGTCCACAGTGGAGCAGCCTGTGCATCAGCGACGTCAGCGTCCCTGCAAGACTGACGTCGCTGATGCACAGGCTGCTCCACTGTGGACCGGGGGAGGAATCCAGCTGACAGCCGCTGTCTGCGCATGCGCCGTCAGCATTCAAGAAGGAGGCGGCGTGATCGCGGGACGGATCACCAGACAGGTAACGTATGACCGGGGGCTCGGGGGCTGGGGGGGGTGATGGGGGGTGACCTAGTGGGACCTGGGGGGACCTGGGGACACCTTTCTGCCGCATGTGACGTGTCACATGCGGCAGAAAGAGCAGAATGAATGCGGGGGAGGGGGGGTGGCTCTGGAGACCCGGAGGGGGCTCCGGTGACCAGAGGGCTCCGGTGGACCGGAGGAGGGGTCAGGGGGAGGACATTTCCCTCCGATCTGAAATGTTTGATCATTTCAGATCGGAGGGAAATGAATGCAGAGCCGGCGGCGGCAGTTTTCAGCGCGCGTCGGCGCCATCTTGCACGCTCCGGAGGGGGGCTCTGAGGAACCGGAGGGGGCTCCAGGGACCAAAGAGCTCCGGTGTACCGGAGGAGAGGTCAGGAGGGGGACATTTCCCTCCGATCTGAAATGTTTGATCATTTCAGATCGGAGGGAAATGAATGCAGAGGCGGCGGCGGCGGGAGTTTTCAGCGCGCGTCGGCGCCATCTTGGATTTTCCGGAGGGGGGGGGGGGTTGGATGGATTTCTCCGGTACCGGGGGCTTTGGGGGCACTAAGGGCTCACATTTATTTCTCATCTGACATGTTTGATCACGTCAGATGAGAAATAAATACATTTTACCAGCCATTTTTTTTTTTTTATGTTGTCGCCGGTATACGGTGTATACCGGCGATCGCATTAACGGGGTGCATACAAAACACCCCGATTCATAATCTGGGGGGTCTCAGCTACCCCCGGTAGCTGAAACCCCCGAGATTTTTCGTCACTGGGGGGCGCTACAGGGTTTTTCCGGCCTGACGTCTCAAGACGTCGGAACAGAATAAGTACCCTGTTTTTCCGACGTCTTGAGACGTTAGGCCGTCGCTATGGGGTTAACTAAAGGGGCCATAAAGAAGGATATTATTTCAGGAGGAGATCCATGATCAGAGACAATATAGTAGGAATCAGCCCACAATGGGAGAAATTATTTCAGGAAGAGGCCCAAGATAAGGGGCATTATTTCAAGAAGGAGCCCAGATGGGGGACATTGTTAAATAAAAGGGCCCAGGATGCAGGTATGAAAACCATTAGGCCAATGTGAAAACTAATGTAAAAAAAAGTTTGTCATAGACAGCATACAAATACAAAATCTACAATTATGACCATACATATATTAAAATATTAACTTTTTATTGTGTCATCGGGGCCACCCACAAGGATGGGAATGAGTGTGTCATGTTTGTCATAGTTTAGTGACATTCAGTCCCAGGTTCAGTGTGCTATTTCCATCTTGAAGAAATAGCCTATGAGAATGCCTTTTCATATTTTCATTCATTTTATGATTTGTTCATAATAATGATATTTAAATACTCTAAAATAGCATTATTCATGCTTGGCATTCTCGATTTTTGAACGAGTATCCCGGTGCTCGGGTGCCATGCTTGAGTCCCCTCAAGTTTCATGGCTGTTTTTCAGCCACTAAACATGTATGAATTACCTGCCAATCCCAGTAATGCCATAGCTATGTTGACTACTGACATTACTGTAATTGGCCGGCCACATTACATCATCGAGTCTACAGAATATAAGACCTGGAGATGCCGTGCTTGGCACACTGCACCACGGATATAGTGAAAGGAGAGCTGCTTGAGGAGGGATAGTGTATTGGAGTGATTATTGCCTTATGTTCCTTGTTGCTGCTACATTAATCCAAATGACCTTTTCAGGGCTAAATCAGTTGCAGTACAGCAAGACACAGGAAGAAGCAGTGATGTGGTCAGAGGGAGAACAGTGATTTGCAACTTGTGCATAGCAATAGCAGCAGGGGCCTGACGACTACCAGACTGATCACCACTTGCATGCTGAGGCACATGCAATCCAAGCACCCGACTAGGTGGGCCAATCAGTGTCTGCAGGTGACACCACTGCGTGCAGGTGCGGCTGCCTCTTGCTTTGCACCTGTCGTTCCATATTCGCAACTACCATCAGCAACCACATCCACTTATTTGTCCAAGTGCAGCATTCAACCATCTCTACCCCAGGCCTTGGCATGCACGTGAAAATACCTAGACACCTAGCCACAAGCCCAAACACTAAACAAGTATAGTTCCAGACTGTTCGACCTGGAAATTTTGCCATTTAGACTTGTGGACATTGAGGTCTTTTGCAACCTAATGGCAGTGTCTGTCACTTGTTACTCAGTCCCCTTTTTCTCTCAGTGTACAATCCCACTGTCATGATCCAGGACCGGTATTTCCTGCTCCAGAGTTTCCCAGACCCGGCCTAGTCATGTCAAGAGTTAACTCCCATCAGCCTTCTTCTGGTTTCAGGAGACACTATATCTAGTCGCTGCACCTGCATTCCTGTGCTGGTTATAGTTTTGCTCTGCAGCCTGTGACTGGCTCTGGTGAGATTTCCTGTTTGATCTGACTCCTTGTTACCATGCCCTGATCTGTACCCTTCCCCGTTCGTCCATTTGTCCCAGTCCCTGACTTCCCACTCCTGTCAGTTGTTTACCTATCCTGGTTCATCCTCTTTATCGTGTTTGTGTCTTCTCACCCTCCGATCTTGTCTACTGTTCCCTGTGCCCTTTGTGTTTGCCTCTGCATACCTGATATCCCAGCATCCACCTTTGGTTCTGTTTTCTGACTTGATTTTGATCCTTTCTTTGCAGTGACTTGACTTTCCTGGCTAGACCCTGACTGCTTGACTACTCTATTGCCCTCTAGTGGTTTGCCTGTGAACTGCCTGCTGAAGTTACTCTGCTGTACTTCAGCCTCCTTTCTGTTACAGTGTTACTTTGACTCTCCTTCTCTACTCTGCTGCCACCTAGTGGGGAATATGCTGTACTACTTCTTAGCAGCCCTTTGTACAGCGTGACACCCGCATTACAGAAACACGTGTTCTATAACATTACCCATTCCCTGACAAATGCAGTCACTGGGAAGGTCCACTTAACCACCGACACATGGAAAAGTGCTACTGGCCAGTGATAATACACTTCCCTGGCATACTAGGTGAGCCTTGTGGAAGCCCAGGACCGAGTCAGACCCTGAGATGACACACATGCTACCGATATTTATACTTGCGGGCCCTAGTTCCATCAAGATTTTCTCTATCTCCTACATCATTTCCTCTACCCCCTCTTTTTTAACATCGTCCATTTCCGAATTGTTCTCCATATCAGTCACCAGGTGGAAGCACTGCAGCACTGCCTCGGTAAAGTGGAAACAGGCTCTGCTGAAACGAGAAACGAGAACCGCCGGATGAACTGCCTATAATAATTGGTGAAACTGAGGAGCCACTGGATCGCTTTCAGACTGTCAGGACGATGCTACTTCGATATCGCTGACAACTTGTCTGGGACCATCCTCAGGCCGGTATCCGAGATGATGTGGCCCAAGAAAGACAGGGACAACTGCTCAAAAAGGCGCTTCTCGTATTTAGCGAATAGATGGTTCTCCCTTAACCTCTGCAGCACCTGACGAACATTCCTCCTGTGTGCAGAGGTCTGGGGAGAATACAAGAATGTCGTCCAGGTATACCACTACAGTTGTGTACAGCAGTTCCCAGAATATATCACTGACAAATTACTGGAAGACCTCCGGGGCATTATTAAGCCCAAATGGCATCACCCGATACACATAGTGGCCGTCATAGGTGTTGAAGGCCATCTCCCATTCGTCACCCGACGATATCCGGACCAGATTGTACACATCATGGATGTCGAGCATGGAGAATATCCTGGAACCTCGGAGTCGGTAGAACAATTCCAGTATAAGTGGTAGCGGGTACTTGCTCTAAATTGTGATTTGGTTGAGCCTTCTGTATTCAATACTGTCAGGCTGCCACCAGGAGGAGCTGGAGCCCTGCAGGGAAATATACTTCACGGAGCTGAATAAGCAAGAAGGTGGATACACAGTGTGTGCTGGTGGAGTGCCTAGCAGCATCAGCAGGAAAGCAGAAGCCACGGGGTGTGCAGGGGATGGTCGGGCAGGCCTCGTCATACACAGTACGGGGAGAATGAAGACCGGAGGAACGAGCAGAGGCAGGGTCAAGATCAGGCCGAGGTCAGTACCAGAGGAAGCAAGCGAGTGGGGAGGTAGGAGAGGGGGGAACAACCAGGGCAATTGTGGGAAGGAAGGAGGTGGGACAGAGGAATGGAGGAATGACTACAGTAGGGGACGGAACACAGACAGACAACTATGGCACAGAGAGTGGACGGATCAGGATCACACTTACAGGGACCAGCAAACACAGGCAAAGCAGCGCTAAGCTTATAGCCGGTGCTAGTTCACCAGAGATGACAGTATTTAAGGCTCTGCCCCCTAGCCATGTGGACGGGGAGGCGAAACCGTGACAAATACATGGCCGACGAATTCCGTCCTTTTTCTTGACAAAGAAGAATCCAGCTCTGACCGGGGAGAAAGACTTTTGAATGAAACCTCTTGCCAGATTCCCTTTTAAGTACTCGGACATAGCTTGGGTCTCAGCCTGAGACAGAGGATAAATTCAACCGCGGGGAGTAGTAGACCCAGGGAGTAGGTCAATAGGGCCATCATACTGTCTGTGTGGTGCCAGAGTCTTGACCTCTTTCTTGTCAAATACATATGCATAAACCCAGTAGGCAGACGGCAGACCAGAGAGGTTAGAAGGTCTCACATGCATCTGAGAAGGTTGCATGGAAACCAGAAAGCTTTCATGGTAGGAGTGACCCCACCTGAGCATGTCTCCAGTCTAAAACTGGTTTCTGCTTCTGAAGCCATGGGAGGCCCAGTAACAGCGGATGCGACATTCCTAGTAAAACGTTGAAGGAAATTACCACTGTATTTATTATAAGTCATTGACCCAGACCTAAAGCCTGCTTTACACGTATCAATTTATCGTGCGTTCGCATGTGTAATCGCACCCGCCCCCATCGTGTTATGGTTGCTGTAGCGCTGGAGACTATGTTCGGATTTCTTGCTACTGCACATGTGCGAGGACTGGAGACTATGTTCGGATTTCTTGCTACTGCACATGTGCAAGCGATGGAGACTCAAGGCTGCTTTACACCAGAAGATCTATCGTGCGATAGATCGTCGGTGTCACGTTTTTTGTGACGCACATCCGGCATCGCTTGCGATGCCGGCCTGTGTGACACCTCCTAGCGACGCAGTATCGCTCACAAATCATGAGTCGTGTACTGCTCGTTAGGTTTCATAATATCGTTTAATTTAATTGTTCATCGTTCCCGGGGTAGCACACGCCGCTTCGTGTGACACCCCGGGAACGATGAACATCGCTTACCTGCGACGCGCGGCTCTCGCCGGCTATGTGGAAGGAAGGAGGTGGGCGGGATGTTTACGTCCCGCTCATCTCCGCCCCTCCGCTTCTATTGGCCGGCGGCCGTGTGATGTCGCTGTGACGCCGAACGTCTCTCCCACTCCAGGAAGTGGACATTCGCTGCCCACAGCGAGGTCGGACGGGAGGTAAGTACGTGTGACGGGGGGGTTACCGACTTTGTGTGCCACGGGCAGCGATTTGCCCATGACGCAAAAAGGACGGGGGTGGGTATGATCGATTGTGAAATTGCACAATCTGTCGTACCGTGTAAAGCAGCCTTAAGTCCTATCTTGGAGCCATTGCACATGTGCGGGTGACATCATCGCTGACACGAGGTCACATGTCTCTGACACCTTCTAAGCTGATTGGCCGCTGGTCATGTGCTTGTGACACGTGGTCACATGTCTCTGACACCTTCTATGCCGATTGGTCGCTGGTCATGTGCTTGTGACGCTTTGCTCGGTGATAGGCCAGCCTGACGTCATTGCTGTCGTTCTGGCAGCAAATTGGCTCTGGTGTCCTCCATCTTGGATGAGGCACAGAGTCTATATAAGACCCTGACGTACGCCGCCCGGCGCTCAGTCCTCTTGGTTCATGCATGAGAGTAGAGGCTCTGTGCACGTCCCTCTAGGCATCTCTCTGTCTATGCTAGGTGAGCGCTACCGGCAGGGTAGCGTTCTTGTACCTTACAGCTTCGGCTGCAGTTTGTATCCTTACATATTAGTGGAGCGGACATAGGCAGGTGCCTGAGGCACATGGTCCGGCTGGGCCTTGTGATTCTACTCGTAGGTGGACGTTGCCGCTAGGGTAACGTTCCTTATACTGCGTCTGGCAGTTATTCGTATCCTCACACACTAGGGGAGCAAACATAGGTAGGAGCTTTGTGCGGCTTGTGCTGCTGTCCGTCTCTTTTGCACCACTAGTAGAGCGGACCTAGGCAGGTGCCATATCTAGTGGTTCGTGTCCTCGCACACTAGTGGAGCGAACGCAGGTAGGAGCTTTGTGCGGCTTACGCTGCTGTCCGTCTCCTGGCACCACTAGAGGAACGGACCTAGGTAGGTGCCATTTCACACTCACTGCTTTTGTCTCTGTGATCATTAACAGAGACGATACCACACACCCTCCGAGTAAGGGAGGAATTGCTTTATTTCCTAACTATATGCCTCTGTGAGTTTAACAGAAGTATTGCACTCTGCACTTGTGCTACTACTATTTACAGCGGCACACTTATATACTCTTCCTCACACATTAACCTATCCCTTTAACGTTAATGCTAAATACGGTAGTCGCTGTGACTTTAACAGTACACGCCGTGATTGGCTCTAGTGTCACTGAGAAGTATCAGTGTCAGTACTGCTTCCGTAGTACAAGATACCCCTTATCCTCTGCCATAGTCTGCAGCAGAGACTTTGCACGGTGGACCCTGACTGTCTGATATCCCTTTGGTTTTTATAATCAGACAGCTCCCGTAACATTAGGATTGAGCCAAGGGTCTGGCAGTTATGGCAGAATATCAGCAGTTACACCGTTACATACAAGTACTTGAGTCGTGGTTCAAGAGTATAGAGGATAAACCTCAGACCATGGTGACATCTGCACATGATCCCCGACTTGCTCTGCCAAACAGATATTCTGGCGATGCCAGATCATGTCGTGGTTTCATTAGTCAGTGTCAGACACACCTAGAGGTCAACTCTTCTCGCTTCTCTACGGAGAGGTCCAGAGTAGGCTTTATCATCTCCTTATTTCAGGACAAAGGCTTAGAATGGGCGACTCCCCTATGGGAGCGCTCTGATGTGGTTACTCTGAGACATCAAGACTTTTTTGATGCTTTTAAAGCGGTATTCATGGGTCCGCAGGTTACCCATGATGCGGCCCTGAGACTGTTAGATCTATATCAGGGTTTGTTATCCACTAGTTCTTATGCCATTGCTTTTAGAACTCTGGTGGCAGAACTAGGCTGGCCAGAGAAAGTGTTGATTCCTATCGTCTGGAGAGGGTTGGCAGGCTATGTCAAGGATGCCCTTGCTACTCGTGAGGTCCCTGTTTCTCTGGAGGACTTGATCACAGTAGCAACGAGGATCGACGTACGCCATAGGGAACGTAGACTCGAGGTCTCTTCCTCACGCCCTTAGTATCGGGCTATTCCAGTTGTTGTAGGTCCACCACCATCTTCCTCAGCATCTGAAACATCTCCCACTCCTATGGAGTTAGGTCATACGTCCTCCAGACTACGCAAGTCTGGTCCTCCTATATGTTACGTATGTCGTCAGACTGGGCACTATGCCAACAAGTGTCCTAGCCGTCAGGGAAACTCTCAGGACTAGTAACCATTAGGGGGGTTACTAGAGATGTCTTCTGCACCCTCTAAGTGTAGTATCCCAGGTCAGCTCTCATTCTCTGAGAATACATGGCCTATTATGGCTTTTGTGGATTCCGGAGCTGACGGGACTTTTGTGTCCTCAGGATTTGTAAAGAGACACAATATTTCCTCTATCATGTTAGAGGCGCCTATTCCTGTCCGTGTTGTTAATGGGACTATGTTGTCTGACTCCATTACATTGAGGACAGTTCCCTTGTGCCTTTCCCTGTCTCAGGGTCACATAGAGGAGATTTCTTTTCTTGTTTTGCCTGAGGGTATAGACGACGTCCTTCTGGGTCTCCCATGGCTTCGGACTCATGCTCCTCTAATTGACTAGGAGTCCGACAGCATTATTAGTTAGGGTTCGAAGTGTCAGTCCCGATGTCTTCCCTTACCACCTAAGGTCGTTGCGGTTGCGTCAACTGATCTCTCTCCCATACCTACACCCTATTTGGATTTCGCTGACGTGTTCTCCAAACAGGGTGCTGAGGTTCTTCCACCCCATAGGCCATATGACTGCGCCATAGACCTTATCCCAGGTTCGGTTCCACCTAAGGGCAGGGTTTACCCCCTGTCAATACCTGAGTCGGAGGCCATGTCGACCTATATAAGACAGAGTTTAGAGAAGGGGTTCATTCGTAAGTCTGTCTCTCCCGCAGGAGCTGGGTTTTTCTTTGTTCGGAAGAAAGAAGGTGATTTGCATCCCTGCATAGATTACAGGGGTCTCAACGCAATCACAATAAAGAACAAATACCCGTTACCTTTAATTTCGGAGCTCTTTGACAGACTGAGGGGAGCTCAGGTTTTTACGAAGTTGGATCTGCGGGGTGCGTACTTGGTACGAATTCGAGAGGGTGACGAATGGAAGACCGCTTTTAACACCCAAGACGGTCACTATGAATACCTCGTCATGCCTTTTGGTTTATGTAATGCACCCGCAGTATTTCAGGACTTCGTAAACGATGTGTTCAGTGATCTACTGTTATCCTCTGTCGTGGTGTATCTAGACGACATCCTGATTTTTTCTCCTGATCTGGAGACTCATCGTCAGGATGTCGTTCGTGTCCTTTCCCGTTTAAGGGATCACTCATTGTTTGCTAAACTCGAAAAGTGTGTATTCGAGCAGTCATCCTTGCCTTTTTTGGGTTACATTATCTCACAAGAGGGTCTGGCTATGGATCCTGCGAAGCTCTCTGCTGTCCTGGAATGGTCCGAACCTCATTCCTTGAAGGCGTTGCAACGCTTCTTAGGATTCATAAATTATTACCGGCAGTTCATACCCCATTTCTCCACTTTGGTGGCCCCTTTGGTGGCCTTGACTAAGAAAGGTGCTAATCCAAAAGTCTGGTCTACTGAGACATCCCAGGCTTTTGAGGCAGTAAAAAGACACTTTTCAACTGCTCCCGTTCTTCAAAGACCCGATGAGAATAAGCCCTTCCTCTTGGAGGTTGATGCTTCTTCAGTGGGTGCTGGTGCGGTCTTGTATCAAAAGAACGGTGTAGGTAGAAAAAGGCTGTGTTTCTTGTTTCCTAAAACCTTTTCACCAGCAGAGAGAAACTATACCATTGGGGATAGGGAACTGCTCGCCCTGAGATTAGCCTTGGAGGAGTGGCGTCACTTGCTAGAAGGAGCGAAACATCCTTTCCAGGTCTATGCAGACCATAAGAATCTGACGTACTTACAAACTGCTCAGCGTCTGAATCCTCGCCCGCTGGTCCTTGTTTTTCTCCCGCTTTCATTTCTCCATCAACTATCTGTCTGGGAGTAAGAATAACAAGGCAGACGCCCTGTCTCGCTCTTTGGTTTCTACCCAGGAAGAGATTGACGAACCTCGTCTTATCCTTCCCTCCAAGGTTTTTCATACGCTCTCCCCTGTGACGTTAGACCAAATCCCACCGGGCAAGACCTTTGTTCCGCCTGATCGACAGAATGATATACTGTCGTGGGCCCACACCTCAAAGGTGGGTGGGCATTTTGGTATTAGACAGACATGAGAGTTACTCGAGAGGTGGTAATGGTGGCCACACTTAACCAGCCACGTCAAGAGATATGTCGGTTCCTGCTACTCGTGTGCTCGCAACTGTCCAATACAGCAGAGACCGGCTGGGCTCTTGCATCCTTTACCAGTGCCAGATAGACCATGAGAGGTGGTAGGCATGGACTTTGTGGGTGATCTTCCGTGTTCACAGGGACATAGATTTGTGTGGGTCATTACGGACCATTTCTCCCGGATGGTTCATCTCGTACCGTTATCGAGAATCCCATCTTCCAGGGTACTAGCCAAACTATTCCTCAAGCATGTCTTTAGGCTTCACGGGATGCCAGATCGTATCATTTGTGATAAAGGCCCGTAATTTGCTTCCCGTTTCTGGCGAGATCTTTGTAGCCTTCTGCAAATTGAGTTGAATCTCTCTTTGGCATACCATCCGGAGACCAATGGTTTGGTTAAGCGTACCAATTAATCCATGATTATATATCTTCGACACTTTGTTGCTGAGAACCACGATAACTGGTCCTCCCTCCTAACCTGGGCAGAATTTGCCCTTAACAATTCGCTGGCTGAGGCCACTGGGCAGACACCATTTGTACTCAATAATGGGCAACACCCTAGGGTACCGGTACCGTTTCTCGCTGCTGCACCTCCTCCTCTTGTGGCCGACTGGGCAACTAATGCCAGAGAGGTTTGGGATCGGACTCAAGAGTCGATCCAAGCAGCTAAGGACCGTATGAAGACGGTGTCCGATCGGTTTCGTCGCCCGGCTCCTGTCTTTTCTCCGGGGGACTTTGTGTGGCTCTCTGCAAAACACGTGAAACTTAGAGTGAGCTCTGTCAAATGTGCTCCTCGCTTCCTGGATCCTTATGAGGTTCTTCGACAGGTAAATCTTGTAGTCTACCAATTGAAGTTACCCGTCCATCTTAGGATCCATGACAAATTCCATGTCTCACTGTTAAAGCCGGCTATTTTACCTCACGCTCGTGAAGTGCACTCTCCTGCCTCTGATTTCTCTCGCTCTAGCTATGAGGTACGAGCCATAGTTGGTTCTAAGATGGTTCAAGGGCGCAGGTTCTTCTTGATAGATTGGGAGGGCTACGGCCCGGAACATCGCTCTTGGGAGCCTGAAGAGGCTGCCCATGCTCCCGACTTAGTTGCCGATTACCTGCATCGCCGGGAGGGGGGCCCTTGAGGGGGAGGTACTGTTACGGTTGCTGTGGCACTGAAGACTATATACAGATTTCTTGCTACTGCACATGTGCGAGCACTGGAGACTATGTTCGGATTTCTTGCTACTACACATGTGCAAGCGCTGGCGACTAAGTCCTATCTTGGAGCCATTGTGTCGCGGGTGGGGAGGAGGGTGACAGCACTGCGCTCACCCCTCTGCTCGGGTCCGGCTGCTGCTGCTCAGTGGTGGCTCGAGCGGTGGGCTGGATCCTGGGGGTTCTCGAGCGGCGCTCCTCGCCCGTGAGTGAAAGGGGTTTGGGATTTGGGATATGTTTATTGTCCGTGACGCCACCCATGGTTGTGGTGATTTGTTGACACCACCGCTGCTCTGTATGGGGATCCTGGGAGTGATGGTGTGAAGCAGCAAGTTGTTGTGTTGCCCCTCCGTGGGTAGGGGTTGGTGATCCCGGGGCCCAGTGAAGAGTTGGGAGATGCAGGGCTTGGTGGGCGCAGGGACGCGGGGGCAGCGCTGTGCCTTGCGGCACTGTGGTACTCACTCAGCCTGAGACGATGACACAGTTCTCGGTAAAACACACGGCTGGAAAGACGGTTCCCACGGACGGTTGCACTTGCTTTCCCCAGTAGGTGACGGTGATGTCCCTTTGTCCGGCACCTATGTGGTTGATGGTTTCGATGGGTTCCCACCGGTACCCCGCTCCCCGGCTTCAAGCTGGACCGGAGGAGCTCTACTCTTTACCCGCAGGTGCTGGCCCTCAGAAACTGGTGCCCTGGCGGTGGCGGTGTCTCTGCTTTAATGGTTGGGCTGTTGCCTTCAATCGGGACTTGGTTGTTGGGAGACAGCCGTCCCCTTCACTGACGGATTTGGCAAATTATGGCGACTCCTAGCCTTGCCTGGGTCCGAGAGGCCCCTGCCCTGGTGCTGACTGTCCTTTGTACACTGCTCCAGACCGCCGGGTCACCACCCGTCCGCGGTCCTTCCAGGAACTTCCGAACAATCACCCCTCCAGACAGTCACCGCCGTCTGCTGACCTTGCTGTCTCAGTCCGGGGCACACACCTGGACCAGCTTCAGGCTTTCTTACTGTCACTTTTACTCCTTTACTCCAGTCTTCTCCTTTGCTCCTCTACCACTTCACTTCCTTCTACTTTCACTTGACTACTTGTTTACTCCTCCACCTCCTAAACTGATCTGCCTGGTTCTTCCCGCCTCCAGGGCTGTGAACTCCTTGGTGGGCGGAGCCAACCACCTGGCCCACCCCCTGGTGTGAACATCAGCCCCTGGAGGAAGGCAACAAGGATTTCGGTAGCTTGGGTGTTCCTAACTGGGGTGTAGGGTGTGGTGGTGTGATGACCTGTGACCCCTGGCTTGCCCAGGGCGTCACATTCCCCCTTCGCAAAATGCAGACCGTCCGCGGGCTGCCCGTCCAACACCGGTTTTATTTTTCTGAAAAATATATAACATTGTAAAACGGTAACATATATACATTTTTATTAATTCTTCCCATAACAGGAGGCACTTTACTTAAACGTTGCAAAACGGTTCACGGTTACGGTTTCCGCTCTCTCCCACCCAAGCAACCTGGCCCTGATGCTTCCCCTAAAACCCAGGCAGCACCCCTTGTCCCCAAGTCCAGCACACGTTACCCGAGCGGGATCTGTCCTTCCCCTCCAGAGGGTAGCCACCGGTTCCTGTGGTGGCTGGGCCCCAGCCTGCTCTGCTGAGGGCCCTCCCTCCAACCTGCCTCTCCGGAGGCGGCAATGTGGAAACGGCAACGGTAAACAACTTATTTACAAGCCACTAAAGTTTGTGGTTGCCCTGCAAGTTCTCTGGCTTGTCCATGAGCAGTTCTTCATGCAAAACTTTTTAAACGGTCCCCACGGGGACAACGGTGCCGGCTCCGGCCGGTTCAATCACTGTTAGACAATCAGATGACTTATTCGGTATTATTTTCAGCTATCATTTTTCAACTTTCTCAAACAAAAACACAACTTCACACAGTGGTGGTCCCAACGGGGACTGCTGCAGCGGGCATCCGCTGCCCTACTCCGGACTTTCAGCCTCATCCGAGGGAGGGGGTGCAGAACCCACTCGGCTCTCCTGGCTGCCCCTTAGTTTTACATCCAGGGCAAACCACCCTCTCTCTCCACAGTGCCGGGTGTACTGTACAATGTCGCCCGGCATGAGGTTGCGGCCGGGATGCTCTTCAGGCAGGTGGGCATTTACATCCCGCCGGGCTACAAACACTTCGGCCTCCAGGCCCGGTTCATAAATAAACCCATAGCCGCGGCGGACATCAAACCGCCTCACCTGCCCCTCGTACAGCGGGCCCCGGACACGGAACGTGGCCTGACGGAGATTCTCCTTCTCCCTTATCGCTCGAACAACCAGCTCGGCCTTCTTCCTCTCCCGTTCACCGATCTCCAGGCCCAGCGGTACCGGCTCCCTATCCCAATATGGTGCTGCTGCGAGCACCGGCGCACGGGTCGGGCCCTGCGGGACATTCTGGACGTTGCCCACTGTCAGGAATCTGGGCGGCGGGTCCCGCGGTGTCTTGGCCTTGGGCGCTGCCTTACAGCTACAACCCGGCACTACTTCAGCCGAGGTGTGGGGGATGGGCACAGGGGCTTTCCGCTGCTGGGCCTTCGGCTCGGAGCGGGTCATCAGCTCCGGCTCGGGGGACTTTTCAGGGGACGCCTTCGGTTCAGTCTTTGGGACCTTCCAGGGCAACACCTCCGGTCGACTACGGGCTCCGGCTACATGTCGGCCCGCCTGGGCGGGGACGCTGGGTATTGCTACCGGTTGCGGTGGTAGCAGGCCTAGTGGCGGGGTCACAGCCTCCGAGACGGGTGGCGAGGGAGGCAGCGGGGGGAGAGGGCTTGGACCGGGTCCCGCAGCCGCGATGACCGGCCCTTCCAGGGCATCGGGGCGTGGGTCACTCACCCTCCCTTCCTCCGCTCCCTCCTCGCGTCTCCGCACGGCTGCTATAACGTCCGCCATGTCGGCCTCCCACTCCTCCATGAGGAGCTGCATCTTGACCTGCAGCCTTAGGTAGAGCTGCGCGGTCCGGATTTCCACCCACGCCGCGGTTCCTGGCGCGGGGGCTACGGTGTCGCGGGACGGCATCCACATGTTGCTGGCGGCTTTTCCCAGGAACAAGATGTCTGCAGAGTCCTGGCGTCCCTGCTTTTATAGCTGCGTTCACATGCAGCCAGCCGACATCGCGTCCCCCTTAGCTCTTTCCGGCCCCTCCTCTCTTGGGGCGGAGTTTCGGCCTTCGCGCCTCCACTACTCGAGAAGACGCTCGAGCGGGAACTTTTCGCGCCAAAGATGGCGACTTCCGAAATTTTTCAGCCGGATACCTCCGGCGGTTACAAGGCGCACCTCTACCCAACGGCAGAACGGTAAGATCCTGTTCGTGACGCCAAGTTGTCGCGGGCGGGGAGGAGGGTGTCAGCACTGCGCTCACCCCTCTGCTTGGGTCCGGCTGCTGCTGCTCAGTGGTGGCTCGAGCGGTGGGCCGGATCCCGGGGGTTCTCGAGCGGCGCTCCTCGCCCGTGAGTGAAAGGGGTTTGGGATTTGGGATATGTTTATTGTCCGTGACGCCACCCACGGTTGTGGTGATTTGTTGACACCACCGCTGCTCTGTATGGGGATCCCGGGAGTGATGGTGTGAAGCAGCAAGTTGTTGTGTTGCCCCTCCGTGGGTAGGGGTTGGTGATCCCGGGGCCCAGTGAAGAGTTGGGAGATGCAGGGCTTGGTGGGTGCAGGGACGCGGGGGCAGCGCTGTGCCTTGCGGCACTGTGGTACTCACTCAGCCTGAGACGATGACACAGTTCTCGGTAAAACACACGGCTGGAAAGACGGTTCCCACGGACGGCTGCACTTGCTTTCCCCAGTAGGTGACGGTGATGTCCCTTTGTCCTGCACCTATGTGGTTGATGGTTTCGATGGGTTCCCACCGGTACCCCGCTCCCCGGCTTCAAGCTGGACCGGAGGAGCTCTACTCTTTGCCCGCAGGCGCTGGTCCTCAGAAACTGGTGCCCTGGCGGTGGCGGTGTCTCTGCTTTAATGGTTGGGCTGTTGCCTTCAATCGGGACTTGGTTGTTGGGAGACAGCCGTCCCCTTCACTGACGGATTTGGCAAATTATGGCAACTCCTAGCCTTGCCTGGGTCCGAGAGGCCCCTGCCCTGGTGCTGACTGTCCTTTGTACACTGCTCCAGACCGCCGGGTCACCACCCGTCCGCGGTCCTTCCAGGAACTTCCGAACAATCACCCCTCCAGACAGTCACCGCCGTCTGCTGACCTTGCTGTCTCAGTCCAGGGCACACACCCGGACCAGCTTCAGGCTTTCTTACTGTCACTTTTACTCCAGTCTTCTCCTTTGCTCCTCTACCACTTCACTTCCTTCTACTTTCACTTGACTACTTGTTTACTCCTCCACCTCCTAAACTGATCTGCCTGGTTCTTCCCGCCTCCAGGGCTGTGAACTCCTCGGTGGGCGGAGCCAACCGCCTGGCCCACCCCCTGGTGTGAACATCAGCCCCTGGAGGAAGGCAACAAGGATTTCGGTAGCTTGGGTGTTCCTAACTGGGGTGTAGAGTGTGGTGGTGTGATGACCTGTGACCCCTGGCTTGCCCAGGGCGTCACAATTGCACATGTGCGGGTGACATGATCGCTGACACGTGGTCACATGTCTCTGACACCTTCTATGCCGATTGGTCGCTGGTCATGTGCTTGTGACGCTTTGCTCGGTGATAGGCCAGCCTGACGTCATTGCTGTCGTTCTGGCAGCAAATTGGCTCTGGTGTCCTCCATCTTGGTTGAGGCACAGAGTCTATATAAGACCCTGACGCACGCCGCCCGGCGCTCAGTCCTCTTGGTTCATGCATGAGAGTAGAGGCTCTGTGCACGTCCCTCTAGGCATCTCTCTGTCTATGCTAGGTGAGCGCTACCGGCAGGGTAGCGTTCTTGTACCTTACAGCTTCGGCTGCGGTTTGTATCCTTACATCTTAGTGGAGCGGACATAGGCAGGTGCCTGAGGCACATTGTCCGGCTGGGGCTAGTGATTCTAATCGTAGGTGGACGTTGCTGCTAGGGTAACGTTCCTTATGCTGCGTCTGGCAGTTGTTCGTATCCTCGCACACTAGGGGAGCAAACATAGGTAGGAGCTTTGTGCGGCTTGTGCTGCTGTCCATCACTTTTGCACCACTAGTAGAGCAGACCTAAGCAGGTGCCATATCTAGTGGTTCGTGTCCTCGCACACTAGTGGAGCGAACGCAGGTAAGAGCTTTGTGCGGCTTACGCTGCTGTCCGTCTCCTGGCACCACTAGAGGAACGGACCTAGGTAGGTGCCATTTCACACTCACTGCTTTTGTCTCTGTGATCATTAACAGAGACCATACCACACACCCTCCGAGTAAGGGAGGAATTGCTTTATTTCCTAACTATATGCCTCTGTGAGTGTAACAGAAGTATTGCACTCTGCACTTGTGCTACTACTATTTACAGCGGCACACTTATATACTCTTCCTCACACATTAACCTATCCCTTTTACATTAATGCTAAATACGGTAGTCGCTGTGACTTTAACACTCTCTACGGAGAGGTCCAGAGTAGGCTTTATCATCTCCTTACTTCAGGACAAAGCCTTAGAATGGGCGACTCCCCTATGGGAGTGCTCTGATGTGGTTACTCTGAGACATCAAGACTTTCTTGATGCTCTTAATGCGGTATTCATGGGTCCGCAGGTTACCCATGATGCGGCCCTGAGACTGTTACATCTATATCAGGGTTTGTTATCCACTAGTTCTTATGCCATTGCTTTTAGAACTCTGGTGGCAGAACTAGACTGGCCAGAGAAGGTGTTGATTCCTATCTTCTGGGGAGGGTTGGCAGGCAATGTCAAGGATGCCCTTGCTACTCATGAGGTCCCTGCTTCTCTGGAGAACTTGATCACAGTAACAACAAGGATCGACGTACGCCATAGGGAACGTAGACTCGAGGTCTCTTCCTCACTCCCTAAGTATCGGGCTATTCCAGTTGTTGAGGGTCCACCACCATCTTCCTCAGCATCTGAAACATCTCCCACTCCTATGGAGTTAGGTCATACGTCCTCCAGACTACGCAAGTCTGGTCCTCCTATATGTTACGTATGTCGTCAGGCTGGGCACTATGCCAACAAGTGTCCTAGCCGTCAGGGAAACTCCCAGGCCTAGTAACCATTAGAGGAGGGTTACTAGAGACGTCTTCTGCACCCTCTAAGTGTAGTATCCCAGGTCAGCTCTCATTCTCTGAGAATACATGGCCTATTATGGCTTTTGTGGATTCCGGATTTGTAAAGAGACACAATATTCCCTCTATCATGTTAGAGGCGCCTATTCCTGTCCGTGTTGTTAATGGGACTATGTTGTCTGACTCCATTACATTGAGGACAGTTCCCTTGCGCCTTTCCCTGTCTCAGGGTTACATAGAGGAGATTTCTTTTCTTGTTTTGCCTTAGGGTATAGTCGACGTCCTTCTGGGTCTCCCATGGCTTCGGACTCATGCTCGTCTAATTGACTGGGAGTCCGACAGCATTATTAGTTGGGGTTCGAAGTGTCAGTCCCGATGTCTTCCCTTACCACCTAAGGTCGTTGCGGCTGCGTCAACTGATCTCTCCCCCATACCTACACCCTATTTGGATTTCGCTGACGTGTTCTCCAAACAGGGTGCTGAGGTTCTTCCACCCCATAGGCCGTATGACTGCGCCATAGACCTTATCCCAGGTTCGGTTCCACCTAAGGGCAGGGTTTACCCCCTGTCAATACCTGAGTCGGAGGCCATGTCGATCTATATAAGACAGAGTTTAGAGAAGGGGTTCATTCGTAAGTCTGTCTCTCCCGCAGGAGCTGGGTTTTTCTTTGTTCGGAAGAAAGAGGTTGATTTGCGTCCCTGCATAGATTACAGGGGTCTCAACGCAATCACAATAAAGAACAAATACCCGTTACCTTTAATTTCGGAGCTCTTTGACAGACTGAGGGGAGCTCAGGTTTTTACGAAGTTGGATCTGCGGGGTGCGTACTTGGTACGAATTCGAGAGGGTGACGAATGGAAGACCGCTTTTAACACCCGAGACGGTCACTATGAATACCTCGTCATGCCTTTTGGTTTATGTAATGCACCCCCAGTATTTCAGGACTTCGTAAACGATGTGTTCAGGGATTTACTGTTATCCTCCATCGTGGTGTATCTGGACGACATCCTGATTTTTTCTCCTGATCTGGAGACTCATCGTCAGGATGTCGTTTGTGTCCTTTCCCGTTTAAGGGATCACTCATTGTTTGCTAAACTCGAAAAGTGTGTATTCGAGCAGTCTTCCTTTTTTGGGTTACATTATCTCACAAGAGGATCTAGCTATGGATCCTGCGAAGCTCTCTGCTGTCCTGGAATGGTCCGAACCTCATTCCTTGAAGGCGGTGCAACGCTTCTTAGGATTCATAAATTATTACCGGCAGTTCATACCCCATTTCTCCACTTTGGTGGCCCCTTTGGTGGCCTTGACTAAGAAAGGTGCTAATCCAAAAGTCTGGTCTACTGAGACATCCCAGGCTTTGAGGCAGTAAAAAGACACTTTTCAACTGCTCCCGTTCTTCAAAGACCCGATGAGAATAAGCCCTTCCTCTTGGAGGTTGATGCCTCTTCAGTGGGTGCTGGTGCGGTCTTGTATCAAAAGAACGGTGTAGGTAGAAAAAGGCTGTGTTTCTTGTTTGCTAAAACCTTTTCACCGGGAGAGAGAAACTATACCATTAGAGATAAGGAACTGCTCGCCCTGAGATTAGCCTTGGAGGAGTGGCGTCACTTGCTAGAAGGAGCGAAACATCCTTTCCAGGTCTATACAGACCATAAGAATCTGACGTACTTACAAACCGCTCAGCATCTGAATCCTCGCCAAGCCCGCTGGTCCTTGTTTTTCTCCCGCATTCACTTCTCCATCAACTATCTATCTGGGAGTAAGAATAACAAGGCAGACGCCCGTCTGCCTCTATGGTTTCTAACCAAGAAGAGATTGACGAACCTTGTCTTATCCTTCCCTCCAGGGTTTTTCATATGCTCTCCCCTGTGAGGTTAGTAGAGTTGAGCGCGGTTCTAGGTTCGTGGTTCTCCAGTTCGCGGCTCGAGTGATTTTGGGGGCTGTTCTAGATCGAACTAGAACTCGAGCTTTTTTGCAAAAGCTCGATAGTTCTAGATACGTTTGAGAACGGTTCTAGCAGCAAAAAACCCAGCTAATTCCTAGCTGTCTTTCCGCTGTAATAGTGTAAGTCACTCTGTGACTCACACTATTATGAAATTTCAGTGTATAGTGTGCGGGAACAGCGCATTCAGATCACTACTGTATGGATAATGGCGATCGCCATTTTTTTTTTTTTTTCCTTGTCTCCCTTCCCTAAGCGCGCGCGTGTAGTGGGGAGGGCCAGCATGTCAGCCAATCCCAGACACACACACAGCTAAGTGGACTTTTAGCCAGAGAAGCAACGGCATGTGTGATAGGATGTCCATGTCACATGTCCCTGCATTATAAAAACGAGTATCTGCCCGTCCGGACGCCATTATCTCTTCTGCATCCTTGGTGTCAGACATCACTGGCACAGCTCCGTCCTGAGTCCTATCGCCGATACTGCTGTATGCGCTCCATACACAGCGCTGGACAGCTTAGGGAGAGCACTTTCTATCAGTCCTTTTAAGGGCTCGTACCGGCAGGGTCAGAGCCATAGGTGACAGGTCCTGAAAACAGAGTTTAACAACTACACAAGATGACAGCGTCTGTGTAGCTAAGGTCAGGGATTTCCTCGCTGCATTTCCCCATTAGGAGGTATAGAAAGGCAGGCTTCCTTTCCTGTACCCAGAGACCCACAACCCTGCCACTGTACCCTCCTGCCCTTTGCACACTCCAACTCATTGTTACTAAGCCATTATACTAGCAAACACTGAGTGAACTTAGTGGCATCCTAAACGTGGCTATTGGACTTCTGTATAGTCCCAGTAGTGCACAGATATTTGCAGCACGTCTGGCTGCATTGCACACTCAAACTCATTATAACTAAGCCATTATACTAGCAAACACTGAGTGAACTTAGTGGCATCCTAAACATGGCTGTTGGACTTCTGTATAGTCCCAATAGTGCAAAGATATTTGCAGCACGTCTGCCTGCATTGCACACTCAAACTCATAGTTACTAAGCCATTATACTAGCAAACACTGAGTGAACCTAGTGGCATCCTAAACGTGGCTGTTGGACTTCTGTATTGTCCCACTAGTGCAAAGATATTTGCAGCACGTCTGCCTGCATTGCACACTCAAACTCATTGTTACTAAGCCATTATACTAGCAAACACTGAGTGAACTTAGTGGCATCCTAAACGTGGCTATTGGACTTCTGTATAGTCCCAGTAGTGCAAAGATATTTGAAGCACGTCTGCCTGCATTACACACTCAAACTCATAGTTACTAAGCCATTATACTAGCAAACACTCAGTGAACTTAGTGGCATCCTAAACGTGGCTATTGGACTTCTGTATAGTCCCACTAGTGCAAAGATATTTGCAGCACGTCTGCCTGCATTGCACACTCAAACTCATTGTTACTAAGCCATTATACTAGCAAACACTCAGTGAACCTAGTGGCATCCTAAACGTGGCTATTGGACTTCTGTATAGTCTCACTAGGGCAAAGATATTTGCAGCACGTCTGCCTGCATTGCACACTCAAACTCATTGTTACTAAGCCATTATACTAGCAAACACTGAGTGAACTTAGTGGCATCCTAAACGTGGCTATTGGACTTCTGTATAGTCCCAGTAGTGCAAAGATATTTGCAGCACGTCTGCCTGCATTGCAAACTCAAACTCATAGTTACTAAGCCATTGTACTAGCAAACACTCAGTGAACCTAGTGGCATCCTAAACGTGGCTATTGGACTTCTGTATAGTCCCACTAGTGCAAAGATATTTGCAGCACGTCTGCCTGCATTGCACACTCAAACTCATTGTTACTAAGCCATTATACTAGCAAACACTGAGTGAACTTAGTGGCATCCTAAACGTGGCTATTGGACTTCTGTATAGTCCCAGTAGTGCAAAGATATTTGAAGCACGTCTGCCTGCATTACACACTCAAACTCATAGTTACTAAGCCATTATACTAGCAAACACTCAGTGAACTTAGTGGCATCCTAAACGTGGCTATTGGACTTCTATATAGTCCCACTAGTGCAAAGATATTTGCAGCACGTCTGCCTGCATTGCACACTCAAACTCATTGTTACTAAGCCATTATACTAGAAAACACTGAGTGAACTTAGTGGCATCCTAAATGTGGCTATTGGACTTCTGTATAGTCCCAGTAGTGCAAAGATATTTGCAGCACGTCTGCCTGCATTGCACACTCAAACTCATAGTTACTAAGCCATTAACTAGCAAACACTCAGTGAACCTAGTGGCATCCTAAACGTGGCTATTGGACTTCTGTATTTCTGTATAGTCCCACTAGTGCAAAGATATTTGCAGCACGTCTGCCTGCATTGCACACTCAAACTCATTGTTACTAAGCCATTATACTAGCAAACACTCAGTGAACCTAGTGGCATCCTAAACATGGCTGTTGGACTTCTGTATAGTCCCACTAGTGCAAAGATATTTGCAGCACGTCTGCCTGCATTGCAAACTCAAACTCATTGTTACTAAGCCATTATACTAGCAAACACTCAGTGAACCTAGTGGCATCCTAAACGTGGCTATTGGACTTCTGTATAGTCTCACTAGGGCAAAGATATTTGCAGCACGTCTGCCTGCATTGCACACTCAAACTCATTGTTACTAAGCCATTATACTAGCAAACACTGAGTGAACTTAGTGGCATCCTAAACGTGGCTATTGGACTTCTGTATAGTCCCAGTAGTGCAAAGATATTTGCAGCACGTCTGCCTGCATTGCAAACTCAAACTCATAGTTACTAAGCCATTGTACTAGCAAACACTCAGTGAACCTAGTGGCATCCTAAACGTGGCTATTGGACTTCTGTATAGTCCCACTAGTGCAAAGATATTTGCAGCACGTCTGCCTGCATTGCACACTCAAACTCATTGTTACTAAGCCATTATACTAGCAAACACTGAGTGAACTTAGTGGCATCCTAAACGTGGCTATTGGACTTCTGTATAGTCCCAGTAGTGCAAAGATATTTGAAGCACGTCTGCCTGCATTGCACACTCAAACTCATAGTTACTAAGCCATTATACTAGCAAACACTCAGTGAACCTAGTGGCATCCTAAACGTGGCTATTGGACTTCTGTATAGTCTCACTAGGGCAAAGATATTTGCAGCACGTCTGCCTGCATTGCACACTCAAACTCATTGTTACTAAGCCATTATACTAGCAAACACTGAGTGAACTTAGTGGCATCCTAAACGTGGCTATTGGACTTCTGTATAGTCCCAGTAGTGCAAAGATATTTGCAGCACGTCTGCCTGCATTGCAAACTCAAACTCATAGTTACTAAGCCATTGTACTAGCAAACACTCAGTGAACCTAGTGGCATCCTAAACGTGGCTATTGGACTTCTGTATAGTCCCACTAGTGCAAAGATATTTGCAGCACGTCTGCCTGCATTGCACACTCAAACTCATTGTTACTAAGCCATTATACTAGCAAACACTGAGTGAACTTAGTGGCATCCTAAACGTGGCTATTGGACTTCTGTATAGTCCCAGTAGTGCAAAGATATTTGAAGCACGTCTGCCTGCATTGCACACTCAAACTCATAGTTACTAAGCCATTATACTAGCAAACACTCAGTGAACTTAGTGGCATCCTAAACGTGGCTATTGGACTTCTGTATAGTCCCACTAGTGCAAAGATATTTGCAGCACGTCTGCCTGCATTGCACACTCAAACTCATTGTTACTAAGCCATTATACTAGCAAACACTGAGTGAACCTAGTGGCATCCTAAACGTGGCTATTGGACTTCTGTATAGTCCCAGTAGTGCAAAGATATTTGCAGCACGTCTGCCTGCATTGCACACTCAAACTCATAGTTACTAAGCCATTTTACTAGCATACACTCAGTGAACCTAGTGGCATCCTAAACGTGGCTATTGGACTTCTGTATAGTCCCACTAGTGCAAAGATATTTGCAGCACGTCTGCCTGCATTGCACACTCAAACTCATTGTTACTAAGCCATTATACTAGCAAACACTCAGTGAACCTAGTGGCATCCTAAACATGGCTGTTGGACTTCTGTATAGTCCCACTAGTGCAAAGATATTTGCAGCATGTCTGCCTGCATTGCAAACTCAAACTCATTGTTACTAAGCCATTATACTAGCAAACACTCAGTGAACCTAGTGGCATCCTAAACGTGGCTATTGGACTTCTGTATAGTCTCACTAGTGCAAAGATATTTGCAGCACGTCTGCCTGCATTGCACACTCAAACTCATTGTTACTAAGCCATTATACTAGCAAACACTGAGTGAACTTAGTGGCATCCTAAACGTGGCTATTGGACTTCTGTATAGTCCCAGTAGTGCAAAGATATTTGCAGCACGTCTGCCTGCATTGCATACTCAAACTCATAGTTACTAAGCCATTATACTAGCAAACACTCAGTGAACCTAGTGGCATCCTAAACGTGGCTATTGGACTTCTGTATAGTCCCACTAGTGCAAAGATATTTGCAGCACGTCTGCCTGCATTGCACACTCAAACTCATTGTTACTAAGCCATTGTACTAGCAAACTGTTACGAGGGGGACCCGGGTAAGCGTGCCAAGATGGGGAATGGACAGCTTCCGCTGGTCAAGGTCCACTGTGCGGTGTAAGGGACCGCTGCTATGGTGGGTGAAGAGTGAGCGGGTTGCTGCTAGCGATCGTCTGGAATGTCACAGACGATCTATGTACACCGGTCTGCCCTAACCCGTGTGGGTTGTATGGCAGGGATCACACGGCTCGGTGTACCTGTTGCACGGGGAAGCACAGAGGTGCCCACGCACGTGTGCCAGTGGAAGTCACGAGAATATGGCACGAGGGTAGCACAGAGATGCCCACGCACGTGTGCTTTCAATAACCAGGTGAGTCCAGTGGAGACTCGAGGAGCTCACCTGGGACAGGAACACGGCCTGTAGAAGGAGCTACTGCCGGAGCAGCAAGGCAGGGACACGGCCTGCAAACCAGGTGCTGCCTAAGCAGCAAGGGCCAAGCCCACAGAGGAAGATAATGCCTGAGCAGTGGCGTGGCAGCACGCTGCCAGACATCCAAACATAGAAGGACGGTCGCGCGCCGCCATGATGGCAGGAGGAGCTTTTAAGGAGGTGTAGCTCCAGCCAAGGGCGGGCGCGAGGCGGAGATGACGGACTTGACCCAATCAGGATCCACGACATCCCAGCCTGGCCAGTCAGGATTCACCACGTCACCAGCCTTGTCATCAAGCCGTGTGACGTCAGTGGGCGAATCAGGATCCACCAAGCATAGCACATGCTCACCCTCCTGCCTCTGGGAAATAGAGGCGGGATCCTCGGTCTCACAATGTGTAGAGATAACGGGAGTCTCACTGCTTCCCTGAGCAGCAAACCTCTGCACATTGCGCAACCTCACAGACCTTCGAGGCTGCTGAGCAGGAGGAGCTGCGGCAGGCAAGGAATGGGAGACCGCCTCATTTCTTGCAACAGGAGTACCACTAGGTGTCACCCTTGTGCTGCCTCTCTGAGGAGGTTTCTCCTGCACTCTGCGCAGTCTGGCAGACCTTCGGCGCTGCTGAGCAGGAGCACTCGTGGCAGGCAAGGAGACTGTCTCATTCCTTGCCACAGGAGAGCCACGAGGTGTAACAGCAAACACTCAGTGAACTTAGTGGCATCCTAAACGTGGCTATTGGACTTCTGTATAGTCCCAGTAGTGCAAAGATATTTGCAGCACGTCTGCCTGCATTGCACACTCAAACTCATAGTTACTAAGGCATTATACTAGCAAACACTCAGTGAACCTAGTGGCATCCTAATCGTGGCTATTGGCCTTCTGTATAGTCCCACTAGTGCAAAGATATTTGCAGCACGTCTGCCTGCATTGCACACTCAAACTCATTGTTACTAAGCCATTATACTAGCAAACACTCAGTGAACCTAGTGGCATCCTAAACATGGCTGTTGGACTTCTGTATAGTCCCACTAGTGCAAAGATATTTGCAGCACGTCTGCCTGCATTGCAAACTCAAACTCATTGTTACTAAGCCATTATACTAGCAAACACTCAGTGAACCTAGTGGCATCCTAAACGTGGCTATTGGACATCTGTATAGTCCCACTAGTGCAAAGATATTTGCAGTACGTCTGCCTGCATTGCACACTCAAACTCATTGTTACTAAGCCATTATACTAGAAAACACTGAGTGAACTTAGTGGCATCCTAAATGTGGCTATTGGACTTCTGTATTGTCCCAGTAGTGCAAAGATATTTGCAGCACATCTGCCTGCATTGCACACTCAAACTCATAGTTACTAAGCCATTATACTAGCAAACACTCAGTGAACCTAGTGGCATCCTAAACGTGGCTGTTGGACTTCTGTATAGTCCCACTAGTGCAAAGATATTTGCAGCATGTCTGCCTGCATTGCACACTCAAACTCATTGTTACTAAGCCATTATACTAGCAAACACTCAGTGAACCTAGTGGCATCCTAAACGTGGCTATTGGACTTCTGTATAGTCCCAGTACCATTATACTAGCAAACACTGAGTGAACTTAGTGGCATCCTAAACGTGGCTATTGGACTTCTGTATAGTCCCAGTAGTGCAAAGATATTTGCAGCATGTCTGCCTGCATTGCAAACTCAAACTCATTGTTACTAAGCCATTATACTAGCAAACACTCAGTGAACTTAGTGGCATCCTAAACGTGGCTATTGGACTTCTGTATAGTCCCACTAGTGCAAAGATATTTGCAGCATGTCTGCCTGCATTGCAAACTCAAACTCATTGTTACTAAGCCATTATACTAGCAAACACTCAGTGAACCTAGTGGCATCCTAAACGTGGCTATTGGACTTCTGTATAGTCTCACTAGTGCAAAGATATTTGCAGCACGTCTGCCTGCATTGCACACTCAAACTCATTGTTACTAAGCCATTATACTAGCAAACACTGAGTGAACTTAGTGGCATCCTAAACGTGGCTATTGGACTTCTGTATAGTCCCAGTAGTGCAAAGATATTTGCAGCACGTCTGCCTGCATTGCACACTCAAACTCATAGTTACTAAGCCATTATACTAGCAAACTCAGTGAACCTAGTGGCATCCTAAACGTGGCTATTGGACTTCTGTATAGTCCCACTAGTGCAAAGATATTTGCAGCACGTCTGCCTGCATTGCACACTCAAACTCATTGTTACTAAGCCATTATACTAGCAAACACTCAGTGAACTTAGTGGCATCCTAAACGTGGCTATTGGACTTCTGTATAGTCCCAGTAGTGCAAAGATATTTGCAGCACGTCTGCCTGCATTGCACACTCAAACTCATAGTTACTAAGCCATTATACTAGCAAACACTCAGTGAACCTAGTGGCATCCTAAACGTGGCTATTGGACTTCTGTATAGTCCCACTAGTGCAAAGATATTTGCAGCACGTCTGCCTGCATTGCACACTCAAACTCATTGTTACTAAGCCATTATACTAGCAAACACTCAGTGAACCTAGTGGCATCCTAAACATGGCTGTTGGACTTCTGTATAGTCCCACTAGTGCAAAGATATTTGCAGCACGTCTGCCTGCATTGCAAACTCAAACTCATTGTTACTAAGCCATTATACTAGCAAACACTCAGTGAACCTAGTGGCATCCTAAACGTGGCTATTGGACTTCTGTATAGTCTCACTAGGGCAAAGATATTTGCAGCACGTCTGCCTGCATTGCACACTCAAACTCATTGTTACTAAGCCATTATACTAGCAAACACTGAGTGAACTTAGTGGCATCCTAAACGTGGCTATTGGACTTCTGTATAGTCCCAGTAGTGCAAAGATATTTGAAGCACGTCTGCCTGCATTGCACACTCAAACTCATAGTTACTAAGCCATTATACTAGCAAACACTCAGTGAACTTAGTGGCATCCTAAACGTGGCTATTGGACTTCTGTATAGTCCCACTAGTGCAAAGATATTTGCAGCACGTCTGCCTGCATTGCACACTGAAACTCATTGTTACTAAGCCATTATACTAGCAAACACTGAGTGAACGTAGTGGCATCCTAAACGTGGCTATTGGACTTATGTATAGTCCCAGTAGTGCAAAGATATTTGCAGCACGTCTGCCTGCATTGCACACTCAAACTCATAGTTACTAAGCCATTATACTAGCAAACACTCAGTGAACTTAGTGGCATCCTAAACGTGGCTATTGGACTTCTGTATAGTCCCAGTAGTGCAAAGATATTTGCAGCACGTCTGCCTGCATTGCACACTCAAACTCATAGTTACTAAGCCATTATACTAGCAAACACTCAGTGAACCTAGTGGCATCCTAAACGTGGCTATTGGACTTCTGTATAGTCCCACTAGTGCAAAGATATTTGCAGCACGTCTGCCTGCATTGCACACTCAAACTCATTGTTACTAAGCCATTATACTAGCAAACACTCAGTGAACCTAGTGGCATCCTAAACATGGCTGTTGGACTTCTGTATAGTCCCACTAGTGCAAAGATATTTGCAGCACGTCTGCCTGCATTGCAAACTCAAACTCATTGTTACTAAGCCATTATACTAGCAAACACTCAGTGAACCTAGTGGCATCCTAAACATGGCTATTGGACTTCTGTATAGTCTCACTAGGGCAAAGATATTTGCAGCACGTCTGCCTGCATTGCACACTCAAACTCATTGTTACTAAGCCATTATACTAGCAAACACTGAGTGAACTTAGTGGCATCCTAAACGTGGCTATTGGACTTCTGTATAGTCCCAGTAGTGCAAAGATATTTGAAGCACGTCTGCCTGCATTGCACACTCAAACTCATAGTTACTAAGCCATTATACTAGCAAACACTCAGTGAACTTAGTGGCATCCTAAACGTGGCTATTGGACTTCTGTATAGTCCCACTAGTGCAAAGATATTTGCAGCACGTCTGCCTGCATTGCACACTCAAACTCATTGTTACTAAGCCATTATACTAGCAAACACTGAGTGAACGTAGTGGCATCCTAAACGTGGCTATTGGACTTCTGTATAGTCCCAGTAGTGCAAAGATATTTGCAGCACGTCTGCCTGCATTGCACACTCAAACTCATAGTTACTAAGCCATTATACTAGCATACACTCAGTGAACCTAGTGGCATCCTAAACGTGGCTATTGGACTACTGTATAGTCCCACTAGTGCAAAGATATTTGCAGCATGTCTGCCTGCATTGCAAACTCAAACTCACTGTTACTAAGCCATTATACTAGCAAACACTCAGTGAACCTAGTGGCATCCTAAACGTGGCTATTGGACTTCTGTATAGTCTCACTAGTGCAAAGATATTTGCAGCACGTCTGCCTGCATTGCACACTCAAACTCATTGTTACTAAGCCATTATACTAGCAAACACTGAGTGAACTTAGTGGCATCCTAAACATGGCTGTTGGACTTCTGTATAGTCCCACTAGTGCAAAGATATTTGCAGCACGTCTGCCTGCATTGCACACTCAAACTCATTGTTACTAAGCCATTATACTAGAAAACACTGAGTGAACTTAGTGGCATCCTAAATGTGGCTATTGGACTTCTGTATTGTCCCAGTAGTGCAAAGATATTTGCAGCACATCTGCCTGCATTGCACACTCAAACTCATAGTTACTAAGCCATTATACTAGCAAACACTCAGTGAACCTAGTGGCATCCTAAACGTGGCTGTTGGACTTCTGTATAGTCCCACTAGTGCAAAGATATTTGCAGCATGTCTGCCTGCATTGCACACTCAAACTCATTGTTACTAAGCCATTATACTAGCAAACACTCAGTGAACCTAGTGGCATCCTAAACGTGGCTATTGGACTTCTGTATAGTCCCAGTACCATTATACTAGCAAACACTGAGTGAACTTAGTGGCATCCTAAACGTGGCTATTGGACTTCTATATAGTCCCACTAGTGCAAAGATATTTGCAGCACGTCTGCCTGCATTGCACACTCAAACTCATAGTTACTAAGCCATTATACTAGCAAACACTCAGTGAACCTAGTGGCATCCTAAATGTGGCTATTGGACTTCTGTATAGTCCCACTAGTGCAAAGATATTTGCAGCACGTCTGCCTGCATTGCACACTCAAACTCATTGTTACTAAGCCATTATACTAGCAAACACTCAGTGAACCTAGTGGCATCCTAAACATGGCTATTGGACTTCTGTATAGTCCCACTAGTGCAAAGATATTTGCAGCACGTCTGCCTGCATTGCACACTCAAACTCATAGTTACTAAGCCATTATACTAGCAAACACTCAGTGAACCTAGTGGCATCCTAAACGTGGCTATTGGACTTCTGTATAGTCCCACTAGTGCAAAGATATTTGCAGCACGTCTGCCTGCATTGCACACTCAAACTCATTGTTACTAAGCCATTATACTAGAAAACACTGAGTGAACCTAGTGGCATCCTAAATGTGGCTATTGGACTTCTGTATTGTCCCAGTAGTGCAAAGATATTTGCAGCACATCTGCCTGCATTGCACACTCAAACTCATAGTTACTAAGCCATTATACTAGCAAACACTCAGTGAACCTAGTGGCATCCTAAACGTGGCTGTTGGACTTCTGTATAGTCCCACTAGTGCAAAGATATTTGCAGCATGTCTGCCTGCATTGCACACTCAAACTCATTGTTACTAAGCCATTATACTAGCAAACACTCAGTGAACCTAGTGGCATCCTAAACGTGGCTATTGGACTTCTGTATAGTCCCAGTACCATTATACTAGCAAACACTGAGTGAACTTAGTGGCATCCTAAACGTGGCTATTGGACTTCTATATAGTCCCACTTGTGCAAAGATATTTGCAGCACGTCTGCCTGCATTGCACACTCAAACTCATAGTTACTAAGCCATTATACTAGCAAACACTCAGTGAACCTAGTGGCATCCTAAATGTGGCTATTGGACTTCTGTATAGTCCCACTAGTGCAAAGATATTTGCAGCACGTCTGCCTGCATTGCACACTCAAACTCATTGTTACTAAGCCATTATACTAGCAAACACTCAGTGAACTTAGTGGCATCCTAAACGTGGCTATTGGACTTCTGTATAGTCCCAGTAGTGCAAAGATATTTGCAGCACGTCTGCCTGCATTGCACACTCAAACACATAGTTACTAAGCCATTATACTAGCAAACACTCAGTGAACCTAGTGGCATCCTAAACATGGCTGTTGGACTTCTGTATAGTCCCACTAGTGCAAAGATATTTGCAGCACGTCTGCCTGCATTGCACACTCAAACTCATTGTTACTTACTAAGACATTATAATACCAAAAATTGAGTAAACTTAGTGGCATACAAGAAGTGGCTGTTGGACTCCATTAGTGGCCCACTGGTGCAAATCTATGTGCAGCACCTGTGCAGGACACCCTCCTGCTCTGTTTTTAATAAGCTATAATGATAGCAAAAAATACTGCCATTTAGTGGCATCATAGAACTGGATGTTGTATTTCATTATTGTCCCACTGGTGCCAAGCTATTTCTAGCACCTGTGCAGGACACCCTCATGCACATTTTGCTACGCTAATGTTATAGCAAACTCAGGGAATTCATTGCTGCATTTGATAATTCGGAGGGATAGAAAGTGAGGCTTTCTTTAGCTTTTCCTTCTGTTCATAGACAGCATCTCCAAGTCCACACCTGAAGAGCAATTTCTCCTCCACGTGTAAGTGTGGAGAGGCAGCTAGTGCGCATGCGTGTGCCGATTTACCCCAGCTGCAGCCTAACTACAGTGTTTCGCCTAGTGAGTATGCTCAGCCTGACTGTGCCATTCCTGACGCTAAGTCTTCATTTCGGGATACAGCACATGCTCCCACACTTAGTGTGAAAAGCCTCTTTGCACAGGTACTTGCATTCCGTGCCGGGTCTAAGTCCTGTTTTGTGCCGAGACACCATGCTAAAGCTGATAGTCTTTTTTCAGAGACTCTATTTCATGCAACTGACCATGCTCAGGCACTTACTGCATCAGAAACTAGGTCCGGTAATGAACTTTTTGGCCCTGCCCCTGATGTGGGGGGGCCCATATAGACCACAGAGCATCAGGTGTCCTGACGATGTGGCCAGGCCACTCCCAAATGGCTTGCAGAGGCCCGCCCCTATGACTTGTCACCTCATTATTGATGGTCAGACGATGACTGGTGAGGTGTTTGTGTTGTGGCAGCCATGAGGTCATTATTGAAGTTGCGGTTCCAAATAGGACGCTAGTTATGCCACTCATGACGTGTCACTCTGCTTTTGTCTCCAGGAGGTGCATTGTGGTCCACCCTGGTTTGGGGCGGACCCAGGTTATAAAACGGGCTGGAGCCAACAAGGAGGTGCGCAGTCTTCTATTATGCTCCGAAAGAGCACACCTCCATGTGTTGAACCCATTGCGGCTTTAGGCCAGAGGTAGGCAGGGATAGGGCATCGATGCAGGCCGCCACCACAGTTGGTAACGCAGAACGGTTAAGACCAGCTCCTGTCCTACAAGTCCTGCTTGTGCAGCCCAGTGGCATTAACAGGCCTGCTGCTGCACCTGCTGTCCACAGGTGTGGCCCCAATGCACACGGTCAGCGTACTGAATGTCCCCTGTGATGTTAACAGGGAGTTCCTGGGCTGGGTGGGCGTGTGGACCCTGTGACACTAACAGGGCTCCCAGTCTCAAGATCCGAGTGGCGTCTAACTCGGTTCAGGCAACTATTAGTTTCATAGCCACACAGATCTGTATCCTCCACCTAACCTTCCATTTGCCAGCCTCTCCTTTTCCATCTGGGAGCACGGTGGACATTGACTGCTGATGGGGATATATACCTTTCTCTTTCTTTTCTTATTAATTTTCGTTATATACCGGTAACATAGTATATACCACCTTATCCAAATCTGCCAGTCCCACTGTAACAGATGGTGTTTCTTCATCAAATGTTACTTTTGCTTAACCACCAAACCCACGGACAAAAACTTTTTTCCCTTTTCCAACACACCTGTTCCCCTTTCCACCAGCATTTGTCCTTTTTTAACTCATTTGGTATATGACCAAAAGTGCAACTCTGCAGGGACACCGTACTCAATGCCATCTCAGCCCAGCAGCCAGCCTTCGGTCCCTCAGATGTGGACAAGAAAAAGCCCATTTCCTCCTATCCATGACAAAGCGTTGAGATTCACTGGTGTTTACTGATAAAAGCAGATCTAAGAATCCGTACCACCTTCTGCAGATACTCCTGTATACGTGCGTCCCTTTCTATGGCAGGAATTATTTAGCCAAATTTGGTTTTGTACCGAGGATCTAACAGTGTGGCAACCCAGTAGTTAGCATTACTTCGAATTCGTACAATCCGAGGGTCATGTTGTAGGTAGTGCAGCAAGAAGGCGCTCATGTGTCTTGTGCATCCAGGAGGACCAAGTCCTTGGTTTGTTGGTGGCAGAGAGGTGAGAATCGTGCCTCCTTCCTCTGCCCTCTCCCCCCAACCTCGCACTCATCTGCTGAGTCTTCCATGCCCATCGCAAGTTCGTCCTCCATTTCTTCATGGGCTCCTGCACCTTCCTCAACAATTTTTGCTGATACTATGCGCCCTTGTTAATCCCTATCCCCCACCATGACTGCCGCCTAGGTGCCGCTCAACGTATGGACCTTGTACATCTTATTATCCCTTCTGCATATGACTCCTCCTGTACTTCCTCCCCTTCCTCTTGGACCAACACCTGACTCCGAATAATGCTTACAGTGTGCTCCATCTTGTAGATGACCATAATTGTCACGCTGAGAATGGCATCGCCAGTGCTAAACATCTTCGTCGACATTTGTAAACTGTGTAGAAGGGTGCATAGGTCCTTGATCTGACACCACTCCAGCAGCGTGATCTGCACCACCTCTGGATCAAGTTAGCCCAGGGTATACGTCATACCGTATTTCAGCAGGGCTCTGCGGTGCTGCCACAGACGCTGCAAAATGTGCAGATTCCAATTCCTGCGTGTCGGAACATCGCATTTCCGGCGTTTAACCGCCAGACCCTAAGACTTCAGGAGCGATGAAAGTTGTTGAGCTGCTGGGTGCGAAGGATGAAAGTGAGCACATAGCAGCGTGCCCGCTGCACAAGGCCATGTAGGCCGGGATGGTATTTTATAAATTTCTGGAGAATCAGATTCAACACGTGAGCCATACAAGGCACGTGTGTCACATTGCCCTGACGAAGGGCCGCAGACAGGTTTGCATCATTGCCGCACACGGCTGTTAAGTCACCAACGTAGTCCACTCAATCAATTTGTACTCCGGTCGCCAGGTGACAGCGTGTTCCTTTCGTGCATAGTGCTGATGATGGGAAAAGAGTCGATGCCTGCGGCGCAGGTGGACGCAGGTTATGGTCACCCACTGGGTTGCGTTACCTTGACAGATACAGAACCACACGCTGAATGTAGGTGGTGGGTATCTCACAGATGAAGTACCATCATTCAGCTACAACCAATGGGAAGACACCACACCCTTTTTTAGGCCCCTCCTGTCTGCAGACCACTGCCAGACAAAGCTATGAACCTCTTGTTACTGTTACCCCCAGTTCAGTTTTATGAGTTTGTGTGCTTGTTACCTGACTACTTTTCCTGCTTGCTGTTTATGTACCTCGTTGGCCGATCCGCATTTCACCTCTGCTTGTTTTCTGATTAAGTCCTGGCCATCCCATTCTGTTCCTCTTCCTCAATTAATGTTTTTGACCCTGCATGACTACTATTCTCTGGAACTGCAGCCTTCCACAGGTATTGATCAACTTGGGCCCTGTGTAATTCCAAATCACTGTATAGGGGTTAAAGGGTTTCAGGGTTCTGGATGTCCAGCTTGGTGAGTGGCTTGCCTCTAGCCTATCCTTTACAGCTCATCTGAGTGTGTCGATCCAGGCAGGTGATACACCGTGCCCTCTGCAGAAGGCCATGTAGGCTGGGATAGTGTTTTATAAATTGCTGGACAACCAGGTTCAACACGTGAGCCATACAAGGCACGTGTGCCACATTGCCCTGAAGAAGGGTCGCAGACTGGTTTGCATCATTGTCGCACCCGACCTTCCCTGGCTGCTGGTTGAGTGAAGACAACCATTGATGAAACTCGGTCTCACTCTCCAGAGCTAACTGTCCAAAATTCCTCAGCGGTGTCTCACATTTCCCCTACATTTCAAAGTAAACATTTGACCGTTGATGGCCTTGAGCTCTGCTGCCAGCATAGTAAGGAGGTGTGTGGGATTCCTTGGGCGCAGTTACAAGGAAGGGTGGCCTGACCACACAGGGTTTGGGCCGAGGTGGAGGACCCACACGAGGTTGAGGAGGCAGAAGCAGTTGAGGAACTTGTACATACAGAGGAAGGATTGACACACAAGTCGTGGGGACGACAAGACTTGTACAGCAAACCCTTCTCCATCTCTCACCATAGTTACCCAGTGCCCAGTCAGCAACATGTAACGCCACTATCCATGCTTACTGGTCCAAGTATCTGTGGTGAAATGTACCCTGTCACACACACACTTTCTCAAGGAAGCGGTGATGATGTGTGCAATATGCTGGTGTAGCGCGGGCACAACTTTCTTGGAGAAGGAGTGGCGACTGGGCATCGGCTCTTGGGGCACTGTGGTGGGCATAAAGTCTCGAAAATCCTCTTTAAAAATGGTTAGAAAGACAGCATTTCTGTACCCAACCGTTTGCAGATGCTGAAAGAAAACCTCTAAGTCATGTCATGCCCTTCAAAAATCATGTAAAACACAGCGAGAGGACTCCAACCACAGTCTCCCTCGTTGCCACTAATTGGGCCACACACACCACACTTGACTGGCATCGGTTGACCCCCCTTTTGAAAAAGAAAAAGATGCTTTGCATGAAGCACTCTCAAAAATACGCGTGCCTTTCCCGTCCCCTGGCTGACCCAGGGGAAGAAAAGTCCTCTGAGAGCCATGACTTGTTCATCTTGGTTCTTTTAGAAACACAGCGAGGGGACTCCAACCACAGTCTCCCTCATTGCCACTAATTGGGCCACACACACCCCACTTGACTAGCATCAGTTGACCCCCCTTTTCAAAATGAAAAAGATGCTTTGCATGAAGCACTCTCAAAAATACGCGTGCCTTTCCCGTCCCCTCGCTGACCCAGGGGAAGAAAAGTCCTCTGATAGCCATGACTTGTTCATCTTGGTTCTTTTAGAAACACAGCGAGGGGACTCCAACCACAGTCTCCCTCGTTGCCACTAATTGGGCCACACACACCCCACTTGACTAGCATCAGTTGACCCCCCTTTTCAAAATGAAAAAGATGCTTTGCATGAAGCACTCTCAAAAATACGAGTGCCTTTCCCGTCCCCTGGCTGACCCAGGGGAAGAAAAGTCCTCTGAGAGCCATGACTTGTTCATCTTGGTTCTTTTAGAAACACAGCGAGGGGACTCCAACCACAGTCTCCCTCGTTTCCACTAATTGGGCCACACACACCCCACTTGACTGGCATCAGTTGACCTTCTTTTTCAAAATGAAAAAGATGCTTCGCATGAAGCACTCTCAAAAATACGCGTGCCTTTCCCATCCCCTGGCTGACCCAGGGGAAGAAAAGTCCTCTGAGAGCCATGACTTGTTCATCTTGGTTCTTTTAGGAACACAGCGAGGGGACTCCAACCACAGTCTCCCTTGTTTCCACTAATTGGGCCACACACACCCCACTTGACTGGCATCAGTTGACCCAATTTTCAAGATGAAAAAGATGCTTTGCATGAAGCACTCTCAAAAATACGCGTGCCTTTCACCTCCCCTGGCTGACCCAGGGGAAGAAAAGTCCTCTGAGAGCCATGTCCACATTGTCAGTGGACAGACACGTGTGCTTATCTGCCAGCAGACCCCCAGCAGCACTGAAGACAGGTTACGAGAGAACGCTGGCTGCAGGACACGACAAGATCCCCAAGGCGTACGTGTCGAGCTCAGGCAATTTATAAAGATTGGAAGCCTAAAATGAGCAGGGCTCAAGTTGCACAGTAATGGCATTGATGTTTCCTTGCATATACTCATATATCTGTGTCTCCTCCTCTTTTTCCTTGTCCAGCTGTTTTGTTTTCGCATGAGTATATGTCCTTGTCACTTTCCCATGTGTTTGTGTTGTGTTGTGAGTTGTTTATCACCTTTTGGACACCTTTGAGGGTGTTTTCTAGGTGTTTTTATGTGTTTGTGATTGCCTGCCATTGTTTCCTGTGCAGTTCGAGTTCGGTTCGTCGAACGTTCGACGAACCGAACACGAACGGGAACTCCGTTTGGCGAACCGACCTCGAGCCGAACCACGACCGGTTCGCTCATCTCTAGAGGTTAGACCAAATCCCACCGGGCAAGACCTTTGTTCCGCCTGATCGACAGAATGAAATACTGTCGTGGGCCCACACCTCAAAGGTGGGTGGGCATTTTGGTATTAGGCGGACACGAGAGTGACTCGAGAGGTGGTATTGGTGGCCACACTTAACCAGCCACGTCAAGAGATATGTCGGTTCCTTCTACTCGTGTGCTCGCAACCGTCCGTTACAGCAGAGACCAGCTGGGCTTTTGCATCCTTTACCAGTGCCAGATAGACCATGAGAGGTGGTAGGCATGGACTTTGTGGGTGATCTGCCGTGTTCACAGGGACATAGATTTGTGTGGGTCTTTACGGACCATTTCTCCCGGATGGTTCATCTCGTACCGTTATCGAGAATCCCATCTTCCAGGGTACAAGCCAATCTATTCCTCAAGCATGTCTTTAGGCTTCACGGGATGCCAGATCATATCATTTGTGATAAAGGCCTGTAATTTGCTTCCCGTTTCTGGCGAGATCTTTGTAGCCTTCTGCAAATTGAGTTGAATCTCTCTTCGGCATACCATCCGGAGACCAATGGTTTGGTTGAGCGTACCAATCAATCCATGATTATATATCTTCGACACTTTGTTGCTGAGAACCACGATAACTGGTCCTCCCTCCTAACCTGGGAAGAATTTGCCCTTAACAATTCACTGGCTGAAGCCACTGGGCAGACACCATTCGTACTCAATAATGGGCAACACCCTAGGGTACCGGTACAGTTTCCAGCTGCTGCACCTCCTCCTCTTGTGGCCGACTGGGCAACTAATGCCAGAGAGGTTTGGGATCGGACTCAAGAGTCGATTCAAGCAGCTAAGGACCGTATGAAGACGGTGTCCGTTCGGTTTCGTCGCCCGGCTCCTGTCTTTTCTCCGGGGGCTTTGTGTGGCTCTCTGCAAAACACGTGAAACTTAGAGTGAGCTCTGTCAAATTTGCTCCTCGCTTCCTGGGTCCTTATGAGGTTCTTCGACAGGTAAATCCTGTAGTCTACCAATTGAAGTTACCCGTCCATCTTAGGATCCATGACAAATTCTATGTCTCACTGTTAAAGCCGGCTATTTTACCTCACGCTCATGAAGTGCACTCTCCTGCCTCTGATTTCTCTCGCTCTAGCTATGAGGTATGAGCCATAGTTGGTTCTAAGATGGTTCGAGGGCGCAGGTTCTTCTTGATAGATTAGGAGGGCTACGGCCCGGAACATCGCTCTTGGGAGCCTGAGGAGGCTGCCCATGCTCGCGACTTAGTTGCCGATTACCTGCGTCGCCGGGAGGGGGGCCCTTGAGGGGGAGGTACTGCTATGGATGCTGTGGCACTGGAGACTATGTTCGGATTTCTTGCTACTGCACAGCGCAAGCGCTGGTGACTAAGTCCTATCTTGGAGCCATTGCACATGTGCGGGTGACATGATCGCTGACACGAGGTCACATGTCTCTGACACCTTCTAAGCTTATTGGCCGCTGGTCATGTGCTTGTGACACGTGGTCACATGTCTCTGACACCTTCTATGCCGATTGGTCGCTGGTCATGTGCTTGTGACACTTTGCTCGGTGATAGGCCAGCGTGACGTCATTGCTGTCGTTCTGGCAGCGGATTGGCTCTGGTGTCCTCCATCTTGGATGAGGCACAGAGTCTATATAAGACCCTGACGCACGTCGCCCGGCGCTCAGTCCTCTTGGTTCATGCATGAGAGTAGACGCTCTGTGCACGTCCCTCTAGGCATCTCTCTGTCTATGCTAGGTGAGCGCTACCGGCAGAGTAGCATTCTTGTACCTTACAGCTTCGGCTGCGGTTTGTATCCTTACATCTTAGTGGAGCAGACATAGGCAGGTGCCTGAGGCACATGGTCCGGTTGGGGCGAGTGTTCTACTCATAGGTGGACGTTGCCGCTAGGGTAACGTTCCTTATGCTGCGTCTGGCAGTTGTTCGTATCCTCACACACTAGGGGAGCGAACATAGGTAGGATCTTTGTGCGGCTTGTGCTGCTGTCCGTTTCTTTTGCACCATTAGTAGAGCGGACCTAGGCAGGTGCCATATCTAGTGGTTCGTGTCCTCGCACACTAGTGGAGCGAACGCAGGTAAGAGCTTTGTGCGGCTTACTCTGCTGTCCGTCTCCTGGCACCACTAGAGGAACGGACCTAGGTAGGTGCCATTTCACACTCACTGCTTTTGTCTCTGTGATCATTAACAGAGACCATACCACACACCCTCCGAGTAAGGGAGTAATTGCTTTATTTCCTAACTATTTTCCTCTGTGAGTTTAACAGAAGTATTGCACTCTGCACTTGTGCTACTACTATTTACAGCGGCACAATTATATACTCTTCCTCACAAATTAACCTATCCCTTTTACGTTAATGCTAAATACGGTAGTCGCTGTGACTTTAACAGTACACACCGTGATTGGCTCTAGTGTCACTGAGAAGTATCAGTGTCAGTACTGCTTCCGTAGTACAAGATACCCCTTATCCTCTGCCATAGTCTGCAGCAGAGACTTTGCACGGTGGACCCTGACTGTCTGATATCCCTTTGGTTTTTATAATCAGACAGCCCCCGTAACATTTCATTTGTGCGATACGGGCAATTTGTTGCCCGTGTCGCACAAACTCGGTAACCCCCGTCACACATACTTACCTCCCGAATGACTTCGCTGTGGGCGGCGAACATCCTCTTCCTGAAGGGGGAGGGACATTCAGCGTCACAGCGACATCACCAGCGGCCGGCCAATAGAAGCGGAGGGGCGGAGATGAGCGGGACATAAACATCCGCCCACCTCCTTCCTTCCGCATTGCCGGCGGCCGCAGGTAAGCTGCAGTTCATCGTTCATCATTCCCGAGGTGTCACACGGTGCGACGTATGCTGCCTCGGGAACAATGAACAACCGAAGCACAGAAGGATATTCGATTTTTTGAAAATGAGCGACGTGTCAACGAGCAACGTTAAGGTGAGTATTTTTGCTCGTTCACAGTCGCTCATTTGTGTTACACGCTTCGATATGTCAAACGAGGCCGGATGTGCGTCACTAATGACGTGACCCCGACGACATATCGTTAGATAAATCGTAGCGTGTAAAGCGGCCTTAACACTCTTGTGTAGAGGACTACCAATTAATACAGTTACAACGGTGAAAAAAGTGGTACAAAACCCACTAATTAAAATTATATTTTTTATTTAAATTAATTTAATACACATTATAATTAAAATAGAGAACAAGGAATCCATAAGGTAGGCTAACCACTGACTTGCAATACAATCATTTAATTATTGTGTACAGTAATAATAGATCAGTATAAGATATATATAGATGGAAGTAGTATGTATACTGAGTAATAAAAGGGCTGTTGTAAACAAGGTTAAAAATTTGTTATCCTATTATGGACAAAATGAACAAATTCTGTCATAGCCAGAGTATTAGAGTATGTATTCCAACATTATTAATCTCACTAAATGTGCCTATACATTGTGCTATCATATATCATATCATAATTACTATAATAAACTATCAATTATGCAGCCATAACATAGAATTGCCCAATCACAGTTACAACATCTCCATACATGCTAAGTGAAGGGATAGGGAATTTGCAGTATAGCAATGTATATACATAGTGTAACCTGTATAAGGTGCCCAAGCAAAATTCTCCCAAAATCCTCCAACTATTAGTAGAAAATACTGACCTGTAACAGTGGTGTACAGCCTCACCGACCAGTCCCAACACGCGTTTCACCTCTTCATCACTGTATGCAGTATTCGCACACGAAGGTCAACCTCCTCGGTAATGAACCAGATTCACTCAAGCAGAGGCTTTCTAGCCACCGAAAGCACTGTAATGTGAGTTTGCAGCTGATGAACAGGAATCCGGTACCGATCACTATGGCCTGCTGTATGAAATTCCCATCAGCATCAGACTCCAGCAAGGCTGTTTCAGAGAACCTGGAATCACCACTGAAAATGGACACAGTCAACTATAGAGGTGAAGAGGACTTGCTCTCACGTAAGGTAGCCTCTCCTACTGACCCTAGGCAGGGAAGTTTTCCATCTTCTTGATACAAAAACAGATCAGGTGCATGAACTTTCGAAGTAGAAACACCCCTCAGCAGTGCATCGGCCATCAGTGTGGTGACTTGCCGGGTGCACTTGATCCACCTCCATGTGCTCAGGGGAAGAAGAGGAAGCTGCAGGTAGCGGCATGATTGGCCACTGGAATGAGGGGGCTAGGCGCCACAACTTCTTCTCCTGGTTCGTCTGTCTTGCTCATTCCTGGAACCGAAGGTCACCAGATAGCCAGTAATACTAGGTCATCCAGGGAAGATGGAACATCACAGTCCACCAGCTTGTCCTTTATTCTTCCAGACAGACCTTCCCAAAAGATAGCGACCTCTGCTTCACTATTCCAGCCCAGTTCAGAGCACAGGGTGTGAAATCGGACAGCATATTAGCCTACAGTAAGGCTACCTTGTTGGAGTCTGAGCCGTGAGGATGTGGCTGAAGAAACTTGGCCCGGTTTGTCGAAAACTTTGTGTAATGTCTCCAAGAAAACTGGTAGGTTAGAGGTAACCGGGTCTTTTCTCTTCCACAATGGATTCATCCAGGCTAAAGCCTCTCCCTCCAAGTGGAACATGAGGAAGGCCACTTTGGAAGTGAAGTGGCGAGGGAAACGTTTAAAATGGAGTGAGCATTGGTTGAGGAAGCCTCTGCATAACTTCAAATCTCCTGAGGAGGCGCAGCAAGACAAAGTCTGGAAGCAGAGGTTGAACAGACCGCCAGATCTGGGATTACGACCTGAGCGGGAGCTGGAGAAATGGCTTATTGCAGACTGTCATCCACTGATATCATGAAGGCGAGCATCTGGGTCTGCATCTCAAATTGGTGGGCAAGCTCCTGTTGAACTCTGGCCAATTAGGCAGTATTGGCGTCACCAGGATCCATGGCCTGGGCAAACTGTTATGCTCGTGGGGCTAGGATGATATTAGCAGGTCCGCTGGACCAAAAGTTCTGCTCACTTGCCTGAAGGAGCAAACTGGACTGGTCTTCACTCAGGTGGCAGTAGGTACACACGCTGGTAAGTGGCCAACAGAGGGCAGCCCCAGGGGATTAGTGGTACCTTGGCAGATGGCACCACAAACACAATACAGTCTCTGGTGATAGGAACAGAAGCAGCAGCCGGAATCATGAATTCGGCCGTGATGGATGGATGCAGCAGTGGCCGATGAAGATGCTTGAGGTAGCGGGTATCTTAATAGGAAGCCAGCGTGGATACTTGCAGCTGTGGATATCATCGTAGCTGGCCAGAGTGGATGATTGAAGCAGCAGAAGACTGGTAATGGACTGAAACACAGATACAAATCAGCAGCAGAAGTCAGCACAAATACAGCAGCAGCACAATAGGACCTGAGAACTAGCCAAGTTAGGAACTCGTTGCCCAGGCGCATCCCTTAAGGGGAAGGTGCCTTAAATACTTGAAACCTCTGAACTGACGTGAGAGATATTTCCAGGTTATGGTGGGTTGGCTTTTTTTACAAAAGGGGTGTGGTTGCACATGCACCCTTCGGCAGTACCAGGAAGCCTGTGAAGTGTACACAGGCTCTGGGAGGCAGCTGCATGGACTGGGTACAGGGCAACCACTGCAGCATGGCCAGGCAGATGAGAGGACCGACGTCCCAACAAGGGGGGTGGGCAATACAGTGCGAGGATGCCAGAATGGGCGTTACATACACTTGTAACTGCATGGTTTCTACTAGTGATGGATGGACTCGCAAATAACCGGGACCGGCGGACCTAACCAAATTTGTAAAAAAATCCAGTTCCAGCCTGGAATTGATCCTGGTTATCTGGCCGGATGCTGATCCCCATATAAGTCTATGGGTTCCAGAATCTAGCGATTAAAAATGGTGGTAGAAGGGATGGGGGGATAGAAGCAAGCGGGCTATACTTACCGAAGCACCGGTGCAGCTGTAACTGTTTCCTTGTCACTCATTCACTTCTGGGGTCACTCATTTTCCCTCATGCATATGCACTGCTTTCCCCGCCCACCAGTGTCTGTGACTGGTTGTAGTCAGACGCGTCCCCACCCTGAGTGACAGCGTGTCTGACGCTTTCAATCACAGACCTGGTCTGCAGGCCTACTTAAAACAGTGAAAATAAATTAAAAAATGAGTATAGGGTCTTCCCATATTATGATACCCAACACAGATAAAGCCCACGTCTACAGGCTGCAGCCCCTAGCCATGCGCTTATCTTGGCTGTGTATCAAAATAAGAGGAACCACATGCAGCTTTTTTTATTATTTAAATAATTAATTTAAAAAGCCTACATGTGGTCCCACCCAATTTTGATACCCAGACATGAAAAAGCCAAAAAGCTAGGGGCTTGCATTCTCAGGCTGGGGAGACTCATGGTTATTTGGCCCCCTGTAGCCTAAAAATAGCAGCCTGGCCAGGATTATTGCATCTATTAGATGAGACAGTCCCGCAACTTTACTTGGCTCTTCCTGATTGTCCTGGGGCTGCAACAATTAAGGTAATAATGTGTTAATCGCAGCTCACAGCTGCCACTAAGCCTAGATTAGTGATGGGGAGGGTCTATGAGACCTTACTAATCTCTAAGTAAAAGTAAATAAACACAAACACTTTTATTTGAAATAAAATACAAAAGCCACCCTCTTTCCCTCCTTTATTAGCCCTAAACACCCCTGCAGGTCTAACATAATCAACACAAGGTCCCATACCAATGCCAGCTCTGCTACATTACTGAAGGCACAGCCCGCGATCATGGTACATGGTACATAACCACCATCTGCAAAATTCAGGCAGAAACTGAGTGAGCCACACAATCTGCAGTGATGTCACTCAGGTGATTTGCGGGCACAGTTGCAGGTTCACACAGCCCTCCATCTGTGACCGCAAGTAACCTTACCTCAAGGTACTTTATTAAATTCAGGGACCCCACCTGAGGTGAGGTCACCTGAGGTCAGGTTACCTGTGGACACAGGTGAAGGGCCGTGGGAATTTCCAGCTGTGACCACAAATTAGATGAATGACATCACTGCTGATTGCAAGGCTCACTCAGTCTCTGCCTGAGGATCACAGGGAGTGGTCATGTTCTAAGGCGCTCGCTGTGAGTTCAGATGTAGCAGACCTGGAATCATCGTGGAACCTGGTGTGGATTACTTCCTCGTGTGGATTAGACCTGCAGGGGTGTTTTGGGGGTTAAAAAAGGGGTTAAAGAGGGTGTTTTTTTTTACAATTTTTTCAAATAAAGGATTTTTTGTGTTTGTGTTTATTTCTTTTCACTTACAGATTAGTAACGGGGCGGGTTTCATAGATGCCTCCCATTACTAATCTAGGGCTTAGTGGCAGCTGTGAGCTGAGATTAACCCTTTATTACCCTATTGCCACTGCACCAGGGTAATCGGGAAGAGACGGTTAAAGTACCAAGACAGTCACATCTAATGGACATGGCACTTTCGGGCGGCTGCAAGCTGCTATTTTTAGGCTGGGGATGCCCAATAAGCATGGGTTTCCCCAGCCAGAGAATACCAGCCCCCAGCTGTTGGGCTTTATCATGGCTGGGTATTAAAATTAGGAGTGACTGCACTATGGTTTTCGTAATTATTTATTTAATTTAAAAAAAAAAGCCACATGCGGTTCATCTTATTTTGATACACAGCCAAGATAAGCACATGGCTGGGGGCTGCAGCCTGTAGCCATATGCTTTATTTTTGCTGAGTAACATAATATGGGGGGACATGTGCCAATTATTTTATTTATTTATTTTTACTTTACGATATAGATGCACACAGCATCTGTGATTGGAAGTGTCAGACATGCTGTCACAGAAGCTGGAGGCACATCGGAGTGCAACGAATCACAGACGCCAATGGGCGGGGAAAGCAGTGCATATGCAATAAAGGATAATGAGCAGCCTGGAAGTGAATGAGTGGCCGCATAAGCAATTAAAGCCGCACTGGAGCCTTGGTAAATTTCATCATTCTTATTTACGCTTTATTTTTTTTTATTTTACGACTTGCCAGATCTGGATCAATACATAAAATTCCCTGAGAATTCCGGGTCCGGGCCCAGCACTCGGGTATGTTTGAAACCACATGGATCAGAACTTTAAAATTCTGGGTCCGCTCATCACCAGGTGCTACTCAAATCTATTGCATTAAGGAGCAATATGTGGAATTTTTAAGCATCGTCACTTGCTCTGTACCTGTCCACTGTGGCATATTACATTATAATACATTTTTCATCTTGTGATTTAGGGTGTATCCATCTATATTTAAATTTTAAGGTATTCCTTATAAATACTTTTGGTAACTATATGGTTGTACTTTGCTTTTCTTATACTAAAGAGATATTTGTAATTAATATGGGATTTCAAAATATCAGCACTTGCAGTCCACTCATCCCTTGTGACATTTCTCATTTTTATCACATTTTTTGTTGAATTTAAGTGTTTTTAAATATTTTTTATGAATCTTCTGTTTCCCCAATTTCAACTACAAAACGGCATGTCAATTATCTGATACGGTACATTGAAGTGCTATCCTTATTGGATTTTTTTTTCAATTTAGGACTTATTTTAATTAAAAAGGTCTAGATTATGGAACGTATATGGAGTCACAAAATTAAATTTAAATATTGCAACACAATAAAAAAAAGTCATTTTTATCAGTTTCAGTCATGTAAATTATTTATTGAATGTACAAATTGTCTCTCCAGGAAAGGAGACAAACATTATTGAATGTAAACATTTTATCCCTGTTAATAATAATTTCATAAAACATTGACAACAGAAAATACACATTTCCCTTGATGTGCAGGCACCTGATTTGTGACAATTCTTGTTGCTTTGCCTTTACAGATGTTAGAAATAACGGATTATATGTCTAGGAAATTAAAACTAAATTCTCATACCAATTACACTTTAAAAAGGGTCATTAAATGCCATTAAAGTTCTGTAATTATATGACTTATTATCTTTATCAACTTTGAATATTACATGCTAAAATAGTTTAATTTGTACCATTAAGTATACCTGTCATGCAATTTTTTTTAAAAATTAACATCATAGTCTAAGTAAAGATGGATTCAAAACTGACAGACATAAATGCACATACAATTATGAATAAAATGAATCTTTAAAGTAAATTTTACAGACTGCTGCTCAGATTGTCGCAATGACAACTACTGGCATTTAAAAGGTTCCTCAACCAGTGGCTTAAATCTAAAGATTGTAAAAAAAAAAAGTAAATTGGAAGAAGGAGTGGTAACCAATCACTGTTGAACTGGCCCGGCCTAGACTGGACTGGGAAACTGGAGGATCTCCAGGTGGGCCACTGTGCTTTATATAGAGGGGTAAACACGAGGATGGTAACCATTGGTAACGGCAATCTGGGCCAGGGGTATTAGCCCCCTGGATTGCTCCACAAGTGGCTATGGAGAGCTGCAGTGCCAACTGTTTCTAAAAAAGGTCTGGGCTGCAGTGCGCCTTCAATTCTTTGTGTGCCACCCAAGCTGCTTCACAGTTAGCAGACGCGGCCATGTCTGTTAACTGTGACACCATGCAGCACACCCTGCACTGCTATTTCCTGCCAGAGAGGATCTTCAATGAAGCTTGCTGGCCAGACGTCATACTTGCCAGGGGAAAGATAAAACACCCATAATATGAGTATAGAAAAAGGGAGGATCAGGCACAAATCTCTATAAAATCCGTCTTTATTTACAAATTTATAAAAATAGGGCTTTCACTCCATAAAAACAGGAAAATGCAATAATAGGAGGAAAATTCTTCACCCAGAAACAAACAGGTTTCAGATTTTCAAATCCTGCACTGCTATTTCCTGCCAGAGAGGATCTTCAATGAAGCTTGCGGGCCAGATGGCATACATGCCAGAGGCAGGAAAAAGCACCCATAATATGAGTGTATGTTTGTATATATTTATATGTCTGTTTATATAAATTTTTGTATATATGTGTATATATCTCTGAACATGTTTGTGTGTGTGCATGTCTCTACATCAGTGTGTGTGTTCTTGTCTACATTCTTGTGCGTGTCTGTGAATATGTGCATGTCTGTATGCATTATTGTGCCTGTATGTGTGTATGTGCTTGTGCCTCTCTACATGTCTACATATGTTTGTGTCTGTATGCATGTCTCTGCATGTCTGCGTGCATGTGCTTGTCTGCATTCCTATCTGCATACTTGTGCCTGACTGTGCATGTGTGTGTCTATATATTTGTGCACATCTGTGTGTGCTTAACTGCATTCCTATGTATGCATATGTGTGTGCTTTTCTTGTGTGTCTACGAATGTGTTCCTGTCTGTGCATGTGTACGTACATGTGCCTGTGTGTCTACATATGTGTGCATGTCTATGCATGCATGCATGGCTGTCTGCATTCTTGTGCATGTCTGGACATGAGTGCATGTATTTGCCTATATATGTGTGTGTTTCTGTGTGCATGCATGTGCCTGTCCATGTGCATGCATGTGCCTGTCCATGTGCCTGGCTGCGTTGTTGCACTTGTCTGTATGTTTAAATTCCAAATCTGCCTCAATTATTATCTACAGTCTAACACAATTTATCAAAAAATGGCCAAATTCATCACTAATCCCCACCCTATCACTCTGGTACTTTCTGTTGTTCCAAAATTCATAAATCACTTACTGCAAAATCTGGTTGCCCCATAGTCGCATCCACAGACTCAATTTTGTCTCCACTATTTATCTTTTTGGAATTTTTTTAATTTAATTAACATAGAAATCTCATTTCTTTTATTAGATACCAGACACTTTCTCAACATCATTTACAAACTTGCTCCCATTCCAGTTGACAGTATACTGGTCAGACTTGATGTACAGAGCCTCTACACATCCATTGAACATGCCAAAGGCTTGGTGGCAGCTAATGTTCTCCTACAGCATTCAAACCTCCCTGTTAACTCCATTCAATTTTATTTCAATCTTTTGAACTATTACTCAAAGAAAATGTCTTTTTATGTGTTGATACCTATTACCTTCAATTCCTGAGACCACTATGGGCTCAAATGTGGCACCAGTTTACCCCATCTGTTACATGGACCTCTTTAAGCAGGAGCACATTTATTCCAACAGACTATTCCAACAATTTGCATCAAATTGCCTAAGATATATCAATGACATTTTTTAATTTGGTTTGGCTTCTCTGAATGTCTCACTTCCTTTGTGATACAATTACATTCAATTAGGCCAGAACTAGAATTCATGGTGCATTCTGATTATCACAAAATTGCATTTTTCGACACATTAATCTTGAAGAGTGCCAATGGTCTTCTTACAACTGATCTATACACCAAAAATACCGATACACACCATTACAACTAGTGTTACTATACATTTCACTAGGGCATTGTGGTTTTTCCTTATGTACCATTACAACCAGTGTATTCATGAGGATACACATTCCATTATGTCATGCACTCCATGAGGACATTTTGTATTACCCTTACATACTAATACATTTGATGTATTACAAATACACTATATTTCTATCCAGTATGCTATGTACACCATTACTTGCCTTCCCTTTGTATGCCACAAGTCATCTCTTGCACCATTCATATGCATCACATACAAGCACAACTGGGTATCTGAATACCAACACACCACATACCGTGCACGTGCTGTCACATAGAGGAAGTCTTTAGCTCTATTCACGACACAGCACTTCATTATAAATCAGCATCCCGATGACGTATCGCACATGCACAATCATACATCAACAGTAACTACTATGATTTATCTCCACTTGACAGGCGCACACAGTGCTTCACGATTGGCTTACAGCAGGATGATGTATTGCTTATGCGTGATAGCGTCCATCCAATATGCTGCACATTTTATTCAACTGATCATGAGTGGCCCCTGACCCAGAACCAAATCTCATTGGTTCTGGCACCCCATGTTACTTTAATCACCTCCATATACATCATCATGCCACACCCATATCAGGCAGCTAATCATATCACACAGCAACAACGCTGCTATACCTGCCTTCCTGTGACCCCATACCCTATCCCACAAGTAACCCTGCCAGTGTACCACACCATTTTGTGCATGTGCTTTACCTTTTCTATAACTTATGATTCTGCAATATCTCTGCATACGTTGCTATTCTCTGTGCTCTGCAGCCTGCATATTGCATTTACTAATAGTGTGTTATACTTACCTACTACAAGTGTCCCGTTACAGGCTTACTGCCTCCTGTTTATTCATATTGATGGTTTACAAATTGGTTCATACTATATGCATTGAAATGTAACTCCATCTAACCTGTGGAAATGTTGTGACTGGATTGCTACCTCCCCCCCGCCTTTTACTGCCTTTTACATAAGAAGTGCAGCACCAAATCATTTGTATATATGTAGATTATTTTTGTATTTGTCATTTTGGTTTTGAAATTATTTTTTTCTTTCATTTGTGTAGCGACAAAGGATATAATACAGTCGCTTTGCTATCTTTTTGTATCACTGAGAGTGCAGTGAAGTACCTGATACCGTTTATTAAGGGACGCATACCCGTTTCATTGACACCTCAAAAAATTCCTATACTCAGTGTAGACCATTATCATACTACATGATATGGTAAACCTGGCAGAAATTCCTTTTTCCTGGTTGGTGAATTTTATAGTCAACCTCACCAACTTTTTCCACCACTAAATAGGGACCTTACCACTTGCCCAGGAATTTACTGTCCATTGTAGATACGAACACAATTACTGGATCACCAGGGTTGAACCTTCTCACTCTGGTCAACCAATTATATATCCTTGATTGTGCCTCTTGTGCCTTGAGGAGGTGTCCCTTTGCAATTGGCATCACATTGGTAATCATCTTGTAATGCCTGATTGGAGCCACAGACTCAGACTGGCTGTAAGGGGAGTCTAGAGAAAAGCCGCTCACAAAGCAGGACCCCAAGAACTCTGCAACCCTTTAACCCCTATACAGGGATTTGGAATTACACAGAGCTCCAGAGATCACTACCTGTGGTAGGCTGTAGTCCGTGGTCATCAGGCAGGGTCAAAAACCAGGAGATGCAAAACAGGAACCGAATCGGCAGGCAAGGGCGTAGTGAGGAGACAAAGCTGAGGTCAAATCCGGAACTGGCAGCAAGGTACAAAAACGACAGGCAGGAGGGTAGTCAAAAAACAAGCAAAGGTCAGCGCACAGGAATCAACATACAAACAGCACATGAACCAGGAGTACAGAACTATCTCTGGCAGTGGTCATGTGACAGGACGGGGAATAAGAAGGATGTGGTGTCTTCCCATTGGCTGCAGGTGAATGTTGGCAACTTCAGCTGGAAGACACACACGCCACCTACAGTCAGCCAGTGGTACTGCAGGTTCCAGGGAAACCCAGCCTAGTGGATGAGCGGAGCCTGTGCTCCGTAGAGCCATGGGCACAGACTCCTCTCCCATCACCAGCACTATCCATGGTGGGAACATGGCGTCGTCTGGCGATCAGAGCAGAAGTCGCAGGAGCGGGCTCCGGTGGGGACGTGATACATCTCTTGCATCTGAGACACATACTCTATCACATTTCTGTAGGGTGTGGTCTCAGCTTCTCAGGACTCTTGCCAGATCCAGGAGTCCAGATGAGAACCGTATAACAGTTCAAACAGGGAGAAAACTGTGGAGCCTTTGAGAACTTCCTTCATGGAGAACAACTGGTAGCGTAGGCGACTATCTGCCTCTGGCTGTGCTTATCTACTGCCTTTTTCAGCATAGCCTTTAACATTTTATTGAACCTTTCCACCAGACCATCTACCTGCGGGTGTAAACTGAAGTCCTTCACTGCAAGATCCATAGTACTTTGCATAACTTTCTCATGACTTTTGACATAAACAGGGTCTCTTGATCTATTTGTATCTCTTTTGGCAGACCCGCTTGAGAGAAGATTTGCACCAACTCCCAAGCTATACACTTTGCAGAGGAGTTTCTTAATGCCACTGCTTCCGGGAACTGTGTAGCATAGTCAAGGACAACTAATATATCTTGATTGTCCTATGGCAAGCCTTACCAAATGGTCCCACCAAATCCATTTCTATTCGTTCAAATCAGACCTCGAAGATGGACAACGGAACTGAGGGACTACTGAAGTGGGCCACTGGGGAGGGCCACTGGGGAGGTCAGCTAGCATGCATGTGGGACAGGAACAATAGTAGTTCTGGATTGCCCTGTAGTATTTGAGCCAAAACAATGTCTGGAGGATCCACTCCTTAATCTTGTCTACCTCATGACCTCCCAACACATGAGAGCAAGCTATGTCCAACACCCTGCATCTGTAGGGCCCTGGTACCAATAATTGTTGTATTATGTCACCTCTCAATTTGGTCACTCTGTACAGCGGGTCCCTATTAATGGCAAAATATGGGAACCCTATTGAACACTATCACATTCTCCAGAACACCTTTTAAAGTTAATTCCGTGAGTTGCCCATATTCTGCCATTAATGAAGATCTGAAGTATATAGAGTGGCCCTGGACGTCTTCAGGGACATTGGCTTCAGGGCATGCTACCTCATTCTCCTCTCAAGCCAGCACAGAAAATGGAAACTTGTCAGATGTGACATGCAACAAAGTTTTTTTAGTTGTGACTTGGTTGTCAGCTAAGCTACCAGGTGACAGTATTTTCCCCCACAGATCCCAAAACAAAGCAAAATGATGTCCCACAAATATAGGGAGCAACAAGTCCTGGACCACTCCCACTTCACGGGACATGGTACCTCAGTCTGTCCTTCTGTTGATGCAGGCAATTAGATAGTGTTTGGTGTCCCTATGTATAAATCTCACCTCGAGCAACTTCCATGTAACTAGCACAATTAGAAGTGTGGCCCTAATCAGGGTCACCAAACTCCCAGAGTCCAGAAGACAAGACATTTGTGCATTGTTCACAGTCATTAGGCAAGCCTGATGCCCCTGATGAGGATGAGGAACCGCACTACAGGTAGGGTAGTCAAAGAAAGAGCAGCACCAGCTGCACAGGGCAGAATGTTGCTATATGACCGTCCTAGGGCATGACATCTCCAGAAGGTAGGGTAGGAGACAGTGCTAGTGCGCTATCACTTTTGGCAAGTGAGGTCTCAGCTTCCCAGGACTCTGCCTGATCGAGGAGTTCACGAGGGTGACAACCATATAGCAGTTCAAACAGGGAGAAGTCTGTAGAGGCTTGGGGAACTTCCCTGATGGAGAATAGCAGGCAGAGTACAGCACAGTCCCAGTCCCAGCTGTCATTTTCTACTGCCTTCTTCAGCATGGTCTTTAAAGTTTCCACCAGACCATCAGTATGTGAATGGTACACTGAAGTCCTTAACTCCGATATCCATAGTACTTTGTATAACTCTCTCATGACTTTTGAAATGAGCAGATTCACTTGATCTGTTAGTATCTCCTTAAGCAGACCCATTTGAGAGAATATATAGACCAACAGTCCCACAATTATAAGATGCAACAAGTTCTTGACCACTCCTACTTCATGGGACATGGTACTGCAGTCTCTATGCTTATGTTGATACAGGTGACAGGATACTTCTTGGCATCACCATGTATACAACTTATCCCAACTACCTTCCCCAAGACAATCATGTGCGGAAGTGTGGCCCTTATCAACTGGGCAGATATAAAAATGGCCGTTTTTGTATGCTAAATTTCTAATTTTTCTTGATTTTTTTCTTGATTTTCCTTAGCAGTAATGTATATTCATACATTCATAGTTTTCATGCTTTAGTATTTCAGAGTGCAAACTGTCTCTTTTTTTGTAATTTTATGCCATGGTCAGTTATGTACCTGTTCACATTGCAGATTGGTGAGTGCCGTCAGTCTTTTGGTGTAGATTAATGGGGGGTCATACCTTCTGATCGTGCAGACTAGCTACAGGTGATTTTATCCTATAAAGCAGGTTCCTACTTGCCCATACACAGGAGGTTTTTAAATGCAGAGAGAGGCTTCAGTATAAACTAGGTTCCCAGTTATGAGATATGCCGTGATGTGGCGACTGAGCAGATATAAAAATGTCCATTTTTGTATGCTAAATATCTCATTTTTGTTAGATTTTCCTTAGCAGTAATGCATATCTATATTCATACATACATGGTTTTCATGCTTTAGTATTTGAGAGAGCAAAATTTCTCTTTTTTTGTAATTTTATGTCATGTTCAGTTATGCACTAGTGATGAGCGAGTGTATTCGTTACTATTCGCTACTTACACGAATAGTACGGCATTCAGGGTATTGCGAGATTTTGTGTATTGTGGTATTTGCCTCACTATATTCGGATGTCCCGCCCAGCCTTTTTGGCACCTGATTTGCAGCCACTAAACATCCTGGGATTCTTAACCAATCACAGTACTGCTGCAGCCATCCCATCTTGGTTATGGGATTACTGTGATTGGCTGGCCACACAGCGTCATAAGGTCTATAAAAGACCTTTTACCGCTATTTTGCACACGTAGCGTCTGAAGCCAGCATTATATAGCAATATATATATATATATATATATATATATATATATATATCGATAGAGCAAGCAGCTGCTAGTTTAGGCCTATTAATAACACAAAAAGCCCTTTTCAGGGCTTAGCAACAAAGGGGAGAAAATCCAGCTCACTTGCCATCATAGTCCATGCTTTCCACCAGAGTGCACGAGTCCTGCCGGTCAGTCCATACCGGTATGTGTGGCAAAGAGTGAATAGAAAAAAGTGGGCTCAGCACTGATATAAAAATATATAAAAAAAACTTTTTATTGGAATCCGGTTAAAACATAGTCTGGGAACATGTTGTACACAATGAAGAGCAGGAAAAACTTTACGCGTTTTGGACAGGCTAATAATTTAAAACCAAAAAGTGTCCTTAGTCATAAGCTTATGACTAAGGACACTTTTTGGTTTTAAATTATTAGCCTGTCCGAAACGCGTAAAGTTTTTCCTGCTCTTCATTGTGTACAACGTGTTCCCAGACTATGTTTTAACCGGATTCCAATAAAAAGTTTTTTTATATATTTTTATATCAGTGCTGAGCCCACTTTTTTCTATTCACTCTTTGCCTTTTCAGGGCTACCTGCAGTGTATAGGTCAGTGTAGCATACGGAGGGACAGATTTTGGAGCAGGGACAGTGTTTAAAGCAGCATGTCACTACCTCCACAGTACTGTCCAGAATACAATAGCTCTTTTAAGAGCTGAAACCACTGAAGAAGGTCACAGCAGGGAGGGAGAGATTGTGGATTAGGTAGGGAATTGGGACCTTTTTCCACAATACTTAGGCTATGTGCGCACAGTGCGTTTTTCGCGGCGTTTTTGCACGTTTTTCGGGTGCGTTTTTGGCCTCAAAACTGCAGGACTTTGCTTCCCCAGCAAAGTCTATGAGTTTTCATTTTTGCTGTCCGCACACATCTGTTTTTTTTACCTGCGTTTTTGAGTTAAAAAAAAAAAAATGGACATGTCAGTTCTTTCTTGCGTTTTTCTGCGTTTTCCCCCCATGCAATGCATTGGAAAAACGCAGCAAAACGCAGAGATCAAAAACGCAGCAAAACGCAGCCAAAAACGCACCAAATCACGGCAAAAACGCATGCGTTTTTTTGATGCGTTTTTTCGAAGCAGGTGCGTTTTTGTGCGTTTTTAGCGGCCAAAAACGCACAAAAACGCAGCGTCAAAAAGACGCAGTGTGCGAACCTAGCCTTAGGGGTTTACAGCCTGGCTTGTGACGTTCACATCAGCCACATTAATACGTTGCTAGTGGCTTTTGCAAATAGTTACAAAGCAGTACACTAGTATGTATTACTGCCTGATACACTACAAAAACCAGGATAATTGTGGTATACTCTGCGCTGCTGTACAAAGAATCACTCCAAATAATAAAAGCAATGGTGATGGTTTATTCTACGCATTTCAAAGAGATATCCCCTCTTCTTCCTCAGGAAAATCCACCGATAAACATAACAGAGATAGTGATACATTGATCTAGGGGAAAAAAGGAACCCGCCACATAAGGTCAAAGTCCAAGGGATCACATGTGTTACCTATGTGGCGTTGCAGAGGAAAACCAACCTGTACATTGCAAAAACGACAACAAGTTATTGATAAAAATTTTAAAGAAGAAGAAAAAAAATACCAAAACCATTGACAAAATCGCTTTTTCTTAAGAATATATAGAAATGAGATGGAAAAATACTAAAAAAAACTAAGGGACTGTAATAGTACTACATTATTATTACTTGTACTAGTACTATTGTATTATTAAGCGGGCTTTACACACTACGACATCACTAATGCGAAGTCGTTGGGGTCACGGAATTTGTGACGCACATCCGGCCGCATTAGCGATGCCGTTGCGTGTGACACCTATGAGCGATTTTGCATCGTCGCAAAAACGTGCAAAATCGCTCATCGGTGACATGGGGGTCCATTCTCATATATCGTTACTGCTGCAGTAACAAAGTTGTTCCTCATTCCTGCGGCAGCACACATCGGTACGTGTGACACCGCAGGAACGAGGAAGCTCTCCTTACTTGCCTCCCGGCCACAATGCGGAAGTAAGGAGGTGGGCGGGACGTTACGTCCCGCTCATCTCCGCCCTTCCGCTTCTATCGGACGGCGGTTCAGTGACGCTACTGTGATGTCGCTGTGACGCTGAACGAACCACCCCCTTAGAAAGGAGGCAGTTCGCCAGTCACAGCGACGTCGCTAGGCAGGTAAGTATGTGTGACAGGTCTGGGCAATGTTGTGCGACACAGGCAGCGATTTGCCCGTGTCACACAACCGATGGGGGATGGGAACGCATGCTAGCAATATCGGTACCGATATCGCAGCATGTAAAGCGGCCTTTACTTGCATACTTTCAGGGGGCAATGCACCTAGGATTTCACTGTTTTGAGTATCTTTGTTGGCTGCTGGCAGTGTTTTCTCTGGCTGGTCTCCCCGAGATCAGTGATTGTTTGGTCTTGTTGGTCTACTAGGCATTGCTCCCACCTAGCCAGAATCCTACTCCACACTGATGAGGGGCAACACCCCAAAACCGATGTCTGTGGATGGATACCTGGCCTTGGTATTTCCCTTGTCATATCTTTAAACTCGTCAAAGAGTTGGATATTGACTAAAAGGGCCACTTAATATGGTGGTTATGGTGGTCTCCTTAAAAGAGCCACTCCTTGGCTTAGGTCCTTCCCGGAGGGATATCTGGCTATTTCTGTGTCGAGACTCCTAACAGAGGCTCCACTGACCTTTTTTGATTTGCATATTTCCAGGGGGCAATGTACCTAGGATTTCACTGTTTTGAGTGCCTTTGTTGGCTGCTGGCAGTGTTTTCTCTGGCTGGTCTCCCCAAGATCAGTGATTGTTTTGTCTTGTTGAGTGTGAGTCTCACAACCTTTCCAGGTGAGCGGTTTTCCTGTTAAAAAGTCACCATATTTTACACTGGTAAGACCCTATTGCGCTCCTTATATCCACAGCTTTTCCTGCCTGATACACTAGACACACTGTTCCTGTTTCCACAATATTTACGGGTTGACAGCCTGACTTGTGCCGTCCGTCCACATCAGCCACATTAATACGTTGCTAGCGGCCATTGCAAATAGTTACAAAGCAGTACTCTAACATTTACTGCTGCCTGATACACTAAACGCACCGTTAATGTTTCCACAATATTTAGAGGTTCACAGCCTGACTTTTTCCATCCGTCCACATAAGTCACATTAATACGTTGCTAGTGGCCTTTGCAAATACAAAGCAGGACTCTGCTATTTTGTGCTGCCTGGTACAAAGTACTCACCTATACTTTTTCCACAATATTTTTGGGGTCAAAGTTTGCTTGGCTTCAACATCAACATCTGCAAATATGTCACCAAAACCCAAAATGACAAAAAATCCAGTTGTTAAAGGACAGGGTCGTGGACGTGCTGTTGTCAGCGACAAGGCACTCAGTCCGTGTCAGGTCAGAAGACGTATCATGCATCCACTATGTTCCTTTCCAAATTACCGGTCTGGATCGTAAATGTATGTACAAGCCAGAAGAGCGAGAGCAGATTCTGTCTTGGATGACAGACAAGGCCTCTTCACATTTGTCAAGCAGCAAAAAATCTTCCATGAACACACAGTCTACTGTGGATAGACAGGAGTCTGGTCCATCCAATCCTCAACCTGGTCCTCCTTCCTCCCTCCATCATCAGTCACAGGACACATATGGCCCCAAGCTTGGCCACTCTGAGGATCTGTTTTGTATGTATTCTTTGGTTGGCTCTGGCCTCTCACTGTGCATTGAAGAGGGGCATGAGGAGGTGACGTGCATTGATGCGCAACTATTTGAGGACCTACAGAAGAAAGCCACTTTGACAAACCTGATTTACTGTCTCCAGAGGTGGAAGCTGGTGATGATGAGACACAGTTGCCATTAGGTCCGCCTACAATCTCAAGTGGGAAGGAGGATGAGATGGAAGACGAGGTGGTCGATGATGAGTCCACTGATCTGACTTGGATCATTGACATGCATAGCTAGCATAGAAATACAGAGGAAGATTGATATGTAGCACCAACACAGGCACCAAGGGGTAGTGGTTTGCCCAGAGTAAGAACTGGGACAACTGTTCCGAAGACCACCCCCACTGTGGCCCAAGTCAGGGCAAGGGGGTGTTCAGCCGCTGTCTGGAAGTTTTTTTTTAAAGTCCTTCAGAGAAAACATTGTAATCTGTACCATCTGCCATACCAAGTTGAGCAGAGGCCAGGGAAAAGGCAGCCTGATCACCACCAGTATACAGAACCACATGGCAGCAAAGCACCCCAGTAGGTGGGGAGAACACCAGTGCACCATATTTGTGTTTGCGGGTCAAACCACTGCCATGTCGCCTGTGTTATGTCCTTTACAATCTGCTGTCCAAGAAGCAGGCGCTTATACATCCTGCCCACAAGGCGCAATTGCACAGACACAGCAAACATCAACCCCATCCACTTCCTAGTCCCAGCGAAGCGTCCAGTTGTCTGTGCCTGAGAACTATGAAAGGAATCGTAAATACCCAGCCATGCACTCACAGGCACAAAAACTAAACTCGCACATTGCCAAATTGCTAGCTGTGGAGATGTTGCCATTTAGGCTTGTAGGATCACAGTGCATCCGTGACCTCTTGGCTGTGGCTGCCCCATGATACAGTGTTCCCACTATTTTGCCCGTTGTGCCATCCCCGCATTTTACAAGCACGTGTTAAACAATTTCAAACGTGCTGTAACCAATGCCATAATTGGGAAGGTCCACCTAACAACAGACACATGGACAAGTTGTTGTGGACAGGGACGAAGAAGTAGTGCATCTGCAAAGTGGCAACACGCGCTGCTGAAATTGATCTGTTTAGGTCACAAACCACACACTGCTGCAGAGCTGTAGCAAGGTATAAAAGAGCAGACCGATCAGTGGCTCTCCCCACTGCACCTCCAACCCGGTCTTCTCATTTGCGATAATGGGCGTAACCTGGTGGCAGCTTTAAAGGTTGGCAAGCTGGTGCACATGCCATGCTTGGCTTATGTGCTGGATCTAGTGTACTGCCCCGCGCTCAGCCACAGCCAAACCACTCGGATCCAGGCTCGTTGGTGGGTGGCTCGAGCGCCTCCAGACCCGGGGGTCACTTCGCTCTGCAAGCATACTGGTGCTACGTAGGGGGTTAGGTTTTACGGCCGGGGCCATGGTTTTTAGTTAAGTTCGTGACGCCACCCACGGGCTGTGGTGAATGGGGACAAAACCGCTGCTGTTTACTAGGCACCCAGGGGAGATGTTGCGCAGCAAAGGTGTTAAACCCTCCGTGGGTAGGGGTGATGGCCCTGGGACCTGATTGGGATGATATGTCGGTGCTTGGTGGTGCAGGGCGGTGCGCGGACTGAGGGCACAGTTGTACTCACTATGATTGATGCACAAGAGTCTCTGGTAAACCAAGATGATGGTGGTCGGTGCCCGCAGCCGGCTGCATCTGGTTCCCCCTACTCGGGTTGGTGGTCTTTGCCTTTCTCCTGCACCGTGTAGTGTGTATGTCGACTGCCTTCGCTTCAGCGATGGGAGTCTGCTCCCCGGCGGTATGTGTGTCGGGAAAGTCCGTTTGCCCGCAGACGCTGGCCCGTGGGATCTCTCTGCCTGTGCGGTGGCTTTCTATCCCCCTCGGTGGGCTGTTGTCTTCAGTCGGGACTTGGGTGGGAAAGGACCTAAAGTCCAGACTGCAATAAGTTGATTAACTCAGTCCAGTGGCTTCTGGACCTCGTTTCAGGGTCTGAGTACCCCCCTGTGTGCTCCGGTTTCCAGTCGGTTCCCCGGGTCGGTGCCAGCGGGTCACTACCCTGTCCTGGTCCCTTACGGGTCCACCTGGCCATCTTCCTGGCTCCTGCAGGCTAAGGCCACCGTATGCCTCCTAGCCAAGGCACCAGGGCTATGACCCTGGCACCTGTCAGTTCCCGCTGCAGACCTGTCACCAAAGGCCTGCTGCACTCTGCTCAACTCAACTGAACTGTACTGAACAGTACTTGACTTAGACTGACTGTGTTTCCTGCCTCAGGCCCATTGAAATCCTTGGTGGGTGTGCCAACCTCCTGGCTCCTCCCCCCTGGTGTGTCCATTAAGCTCTGAGGGAGGTGACTAGGGTTTTAAGGGTGGCTGGTGACACCTTTTTAGGGGACGGGTGTTATGCAAGGGCCTACCTGTGACTACCTGGCTAATCTAGGCCGTCACACTAGTTGTTCAGAAATTTCTGGAAACATACCCTGACTTGCCGTACCTACTTGAGAAGGTGTGCCGTATAAGCGCCCATTTCCACCATTCCTCTAACGCTTTTGCTGGTCTTACAGCTCTGCAAAAGTGCTTGAATTTGCCAAGTCACCGACTCTTGTGCGACCTGCCAACATAGTGGAACTCTACATATCATATGTTGGCGAGGATTAGTTACCAGCAGAGAGCAATAGCTGAATACCAGCTTCAACATGCCCATCAGATTGAGAGTCAGCCACCACACATAACAACTGTCGAGTGGGTGTGGATAGCTGATATTTGTGAGGTTCTTGAGAACTTTGAGTACTGCACCAAGCTCGTGAGCCGTGATTAGGCTTTTGTCAGCTTAACCATTCCGCTGCTGTGTCTGTTGAAACAATTACTGCATAATCTCAAAGAGGAAGCTTTGAGTGCCCAGCATGTGGCTAAGGACCCAGACTTTCCAATGGGTGATGATACTACCCAGCCAATATTCTGAGGCAACATTTGGTGATGATGAGAAGGATGAAGAGGGAGAGGACTTGTTTTTCTGCGCTACCGAGGTGACTCCCAATACAACACAAGGGACTCTCAACCCCAGCTTCATGTCTGTCCAGCATGGATGGGCTGGAGAGGAGGAGTAGGAGGCAAGTCAGCATGAGGAGAGGATGGGTATTGTTCCTCCTGGTGGGGACACAGAACCTTTGCCTGTTTGCAGCTTGGCCTACATGGCACAGTTCATGTGTAAGTGTCTATGGTAAGACCCTCTCGTGATACACATTTTATCCAACAACCTGTACAAGTCAGCCACCTTTCCGGACCCACTGTTCTATATGCTTGCCAATCACCTGTCCAGGATGCAGGAATGGATAGTTCCTGTGCTGCACCTGTCGATGAAAATTCGCAAGCACCATCAGCAACCACGTTCGATTCCTTGACACAGCGCAGGGTTTAGCCCAATTCCAGACCTTGAAATGCAAACATAAATATCCAGTGACCCACCCAGACTGCTCCCCCTGGAAATGTTGCCATTAAGGCTTGTTGATACTGAGGATTTCTCCAACCTCATGGCAGAGGATATTCCTTGGTACTCAGTCCCCAGCTGCCACTATTTTTCCTAGTGTAACGTCCCCACCTTAAATCAGCATGTGCCCTATAACATCACATGTGTCCTGGCCATCGTAGTTACCTGGAAGGTCCACTTAATGATCAAAATGTTACAAGTGCTTGTGGTAAAGGATGCTAAGTTTCCCTGATGACACACAGGGTGAACCTTGTGGAGGCCAGGACTGAGTCAAACTCTGGGATGGCACACATGCTACATATAGTGAGGATTGCAGACCCTAGTTCCATCAGGCTATCCTTCAGCTCCTGCATCAGATCTTACACCCCATCCTCTTGCTCATCCTCCATCTCCGTATTGTCATCTCGGGACACGTCATTCATATCAGTCACAAGCTGGGAGCATTGCAGCACTGCCTTGGTGAAGCGGCAACAGGTTCTGCTGTAACTAATTTGTTTAGGTGACACACTACCGCAGAGTTGTGGAAAGCTATAAAAGACCAGTCAAATCTGTGGCTCTAAACTCTGAATCTCCAACCAAGCATGGTCATGTGTGATAATGGCCATAACCTGCTGGCGGTTCTGAAGCTTGGCAATCTTGCACACGTACCATGCTTGCCGCATGTGTTCAACTTAGTGGTTTAGCAGTTTCTGAAAACCTACCCAGATTTGCATGAGCTACTTTTCAAGGTACTCCGTATGTGCACCCATTTTCGTAAGCAAGCTACAGCTGCCACCGGTCTGTCAGTGTTGCAGCAGTGCCAGCTCACTGACTAGTTTGTGATATGACCACACATTGAAAACTCCACATTACATATGTTGGCAAGGCTTTTTGAGGAGCAGAGGGAAGTAGTTGAATACCAGCTACAACATACCTGTCGTCATTCTGGTCAGACTCGATACATAAGAATCAATGAGTGGGCACGGATGTCTTACATCTGTGAGGTTCTAAAAAACGTTGAGGAATCAACCCAGATGGTGAGCGGCTATGATGCCATAATCAGCCCAGCTATCTAACATGCTCTGGCATTGATAGCGGCACAATGGGTTGTCATGACAGCGCAGGGTAAGCTGATGACCCCTGTTGCTATCATTCATGACTCACTTCTTATGAATTTCTGCTGTTCAGGGTGATGCTGAAGCATCGCTCTGAACAGCAGAAGCGATTGGGTAGTGCAGGCTTCAAGTCCCCTAAAAAGCAATTAAAAATGTAGAAACGTTTTCAAAATAAGGAAAAAAAACCTTAAAAGTTTATGTCACCCCCCTTTACCCAATTGAAAATAAAACAAAAAAACAAAAACACATTTGGTATTGACACATTCAGAAATAACCAATCTATCAAACTAAAAAAATCAATCTGGTAAAGGGCGTAGCAAGAAAAAAATCAAAATACCAGAATAATGTTTTTTTTTGGGTTGCCGCAACATTGCATTAAAATACACTAACAGTCGATCAATACATCACATCTACCAAAAAATTTCATAGTTTCATAGTTTTTAAGGTTGAAGGGAGACTCTAAGTCCATCTAGTTCAACCCGTAGCCTAACATGTTGATCCAGAGGAAGGCAAAAAAACCCCAATGTGTCAAATAAGCTCCAATGGGGAAAAAAATTCCTTCCTGACTCCACATAAGGCAATCAGACTAGTTCTCTGGATCAACACCCTGTCATAAAATCTAATATACATAACTGGTAATATTATATTTTTCAAGAAAGGCGTCCAGGCTCTTTTTCCAAACTAAATAACCCCAAGTTTAATAACCTGTCTTGGTGTTGCAGCCCACCCATTCCTCTAATAATCTACGTCGCTCTTCTATCTACCTGTAAGATTATGCTATTTATAACCTTCTATACTTTTGCTATCAAGAAAAGCATCCATTCCTCTCTTAAATTCAATCAGTGAGTTGGCCATCACCACTTCCTCAGGAAGAGAGTTCCAGAGCCTCACTGCTCTTACCGTGAAGAACCCTCTTCTATGCTGATGTAGGAATTTTCTTTCCTCCAATCGAAGAGAATGCCCCCTTGTTCTTGTCATAGTCCTTGGTACAAACAGATCATGGGAGAGATCTCTATATGGCCCTCTGATATATTTGTACATATTTATTAGGTCTCCCCTAAGTCTTCTCTTTTCTAGAGTAAATAGACCTAACTTTGATAACCTTTCCGTGTATTATAATGCACCCACTCCATTTATTATTTTAGTAGCCCGCCTCTGAACCCTTTCAAGTTCAGTAATGTCTTTCTTGAGCACCGGTGCCAAAATTGCACACAATACTCCAAGTGTGGTCTGACGAGTGATTTGTACAGAGGGAGAATGATGTTTTCATCTCGTGCCCCCAGACCTCTTCTAATGCATCCCATCACCCTATTTGCTTTGGTGGCTGCTGTCTGACACTGGGCACTGCAATTTAGATTCTTATTGACTAAGATGCCTAAGTCTTTTTCCATGTCTGATTTCCCCAGCAGTTTCCCTTGTAGTAGGTAATCGTAGCATCTGTTTCTCCTTCCCATGTGCATAACCTTACACTTATCTGTGTTAAACCTCATTTGCCATTTTTCAGCCCAATTCTCCAATTTACTCAAATCCATCTGTAGTTGCAAACTGTCCTCCTTTGTGTTAACTACCTTACATAGTTTTGTATCATCTGCAAATACTGATATTTTACTCTGTAAACCATCCACCAGATCATTAATAAATATATTAAATAGTAGGGGGCCCAATACAGACCCCTGTGGCACCCCACTAGTAACCCAGGCCCAATCTGAGTATGCGCCATTAATAACCACTCTTTGTTTTCTACCACTAAGCCAGCTACCTACCCATCTACACACATTTTCCCCGAGCCCAAGCTTTCTCATTTTACTTAGCAGTCTTTTATGTGGGACAGTGTAAAATGCTTTACCGAAGTCGAGATAAATGACATCCAATGATTCTCCTCGGTCCATGTGAGAGCTTACATCCTCATAGAAGCTGATTAGGTTAGTTTGACAGGAGCGATCCTTCATAAATCCATGTTGATATGGAGTTAAACAATTATTAAGATTGAGACATTCCATAATAGTATCCCTTAAAAACCCTTCAAACATTTTACCCACAACAGATGTTAAGCTTACCGGCCTATAGTTTCCAGGTTCCCTTTTACACCCTTTTTTGAATATTGGTACCACATTTGCTAGCCGCCAATCCAGTGGAACAGACCCAGTTTCTATAGAGTCTTTAAATATAAGGAATAGAGGCCTGTCTATCACATTACTTAACTCCCTTAATACCCGAGGGTGAATGCCATCAGGGCCTGGTGGTTTGTCAATTTTAATGTTACTAAGTCAGTTCGCCACTTCTTCCTGGGTTAGGCAGGTCATACTTAATGAAGCGTTTACATGATCACTCTGCATTTCCCGTGGCATATGCTTTTCCTGTGTGAACACAGTTGAGAAAAAAGTATTTAAAACATTTGCTTTTCCCATATCGCTTTCTATGATTTTACCCTCATTATTCTTTAAAGGGCCAACACCATCAATTTTAATCTTTTTTCTGTTTATATAATTAAAGAATAGTTTGGGATTTGTTTTGCTTTCCTTAGCAATGAGTCTCTCAAGCTGGGTTTACACACTGCAACATCTCAAACGACATCGCTGTAACGTCACCGGTTTGGTGACGCAATAGCGATGTTGTTTGCGATGTTGCAGTGTGTGAAACCTATCAGCGACCCGGCCCCTGCTGTGAAGTTGTAATCGTTACAAATCGTTCAGGACCATTCCTAGGTCCTTTGTTTCCCGCTGTGCAGCATGAAGTTTCAGTGTGTGAAGACTTTGCAGCGACTTTGTTAGCAACTTTCCTTTCAAAAGGCTGCTTATCAACGTCCCCAACACCCAGCTAGGTCGCTCTGCAGGTCCGGATCACTGTTGAGTTGTTGGCCAGGTTTGCCTGTTTGAACGCTCACCAGAGACTTAGCAGAGACTTAGGGAGGTCGCTATTGCGTCACCAAACCGGTGACGTTACAGCGATGTCCTTTGCGATGTTGCAGTGTGTAAACCCAGCTTCAGTTTCTACTTTTGCTAAATGTACTTGTTTTTTACACATTTTATTTTTTTCTCTATATATTTTTAATGCTTCTTCGCTGCCTTCTTGTTTTAGCTTTTTAAATGCCTTGTTCTTATTATTTATTGCCCCTTTTACATCCTTATTTAGCCACATTGGTTTTCTCCTGTTCCTAGCCCTTTTATTTCCATATGGTATGGCTCGCTCGCAGTGGGTGTTTAATACCGATTTAAAAATTTCCCACTTATTTTCTGTGCTCCCATTTTTGAGGACATTGTCCCAATCAATTTGGCGAAGGTCTTCTCTAAGCTGATCAAACTTTGCTTTCCTGAAATTCAGCGTTTTTGTAACCCCTTTCCAAGGCACCTTACTGAAGGACAAGTGGAATTGTATTATAGTGTGGTCACTGTTCCCGAGGTGCCCATCCACTCGTACGTCTGTTATTCTATCTGGCCTGTTGCTTAAAATTAAGTCGAGAAGGACTGCCCCTCTAGTTGGGCCCGGCACAAGTTGGGACAGATAATTATCCTTAGTTACTGACAGAAGCCGGTTTCCTTTCTGAGATACGCAGGTTTCAGTTTCCCAGTCTATATCGGGGTAGTTGAAGTCCCCCATAATAATCACCTCATTGTGATTTGCTGCTTTGTCTATTTGTTTCAATAATACATTTTCAGTGGTTTCTGTTATATTTGGTGGCTTATAACAAACCCCTATGAGGATTTTATTAGTTTTCCCTCCTTGTATCTCCACCCATAGAGACTCCACCTCTTCATTTCCCGCTTGAATATCTTCTCTTAGTCTGGGCTTTAAACTGGACTTTATATATAGACAGACTCCACCCCCTTTCCTTTTTTTATGATCCCTCCTAAACAATTCATATCCTTGCAGGTTAGCCGCCCAGTCATAACTGTCATCTAACCATGACTCAGTTATTCCTACTATGTCGTATTTTTCTTCATACATTACCAGCTCCAGTTCTTCCATCTTATTGGTCAGGCTTCTTGCATTGGTCAGCATGCAGGAAAGAAGTTTTGCTCCCCTTTTCTTAGCTTCCTTCTTAGTACCCTGTCTTGGGTCCTCTTTATGGCATATAGTATCCTTGATTAGTTTGTCCTTCTGCTGCATGTTCTTGTCTGCTGTTTTTTCTCCCATCCCCTCTTCTTCTAGTTTAAAGCCCTCCTGATGAGTGTGGCAAGCCTTCTGGCGAACGTGTGTTTCCCAGGTTTTGTGAGGTGTATCCCGTCTCTTGCGAGAAGTCCATCGTAGAGGTAATTCACTCCATGGTCCAAGAATCCAAATCCTTGCTGCTGGCACCATCGTCGTAGCCTGTTGTTCAAATCTAATATCCTATTCCATCTTCTGACACCATGGCCATCGACTGGGAGGATTGATGAGAAAACAACCTGTACGTTCCGTTCCTTTATTTTCTTCCCCAGAATTTCAAAGTCTTCACAAATAGTTGGTAGATCATTTCTTGCCATGTCGTTTGTTCCTACATGTATCAATAGGAACAGGTATTCGTCCTTGGATCTGAGGATAGTTGGTATCCTGTTGGCCACATTCTTGATTTTTGCTCCCGGGAGGCAGCATACTTCTCGTGCGGTTATGTCCGGCTTGCATATAGTTGCCTCCGTGCCTCTTAGTAGTGAGTCGCCCATAACTACCACTCTTCTTTTCATTCTGGACGCACTGCTTGTTGCTCCTGAGTGCTTTTGAGTGTCTTTTGTTTCTGCTTTTGTTGACGAAGTAACTTCTTTTGATGATACTGCGTCTTCTCCTGTAGATATGGTATCATCCTGAGCTGTGCCATTTTCGTTCTCCAGTATGAGGGCTTCATATTGGTTGCTAAGCTGTGTGGGTGGTGACGACCACTTGATACGCTGGCTTCTTTTGGTCACATGTGTCCACTTTTCAGCCTCTGTATGTGTTCTGAAGCTTTTCTCACTTTCCATATCCTGAATGGTTGCTTCTGCCTCGTCCAAGAAGTCCTCATGTTCTTTAGTTAGCTTCAAAGTTGCTATTCTTTCTTCCAGTCCCTGCACCTTTTCCTCTAAGAGGGCAACAAGTTTGCACTTTTGACAGGTGAAGTTGGATTTTTGTGCGGCAGATCCGTAAACATGTAGCATGTGTTGCAGGTGATCATGTGGATTTTCTTCTCTTCCATATTGCTGATGTAGCGTATTACGGCGCGCGGTTTTGCGATGTCATCAAACAGCGAGACCCGGCAAGTCCCAGCAATCGATCAGCTTACGGCGACTCTTCTCCTCTTCCCAGAATTCACTGGGAATATGCAAATGAGTTTCCTGTTTCTCCAATCCCTGGATTGATATAATTAAACATAACTCAAAACGCAAAAAGTAAACTGTCACTGAGTCCCAGATCAAATAAGAATGTTACGGGTCTCGGAAAATGGCAGCAAAAGCTCAAATCTTTTTTTGACAAATTTTAGATTTTTTTTCACCATTTAGGTAAAGGTAAAACTATAAATATTTAGTATCTATGAAGTCGTACTGACCTGGGGTATCATATTGCCAGGTCAATTTTACCATATAGTGAACATGGTAACCAAAAACCCCAAAATACAATTGTGGATTTGCACTTTTTTGGCAATTTCACTGCACTTGGAATTTTTTTTTCCCATTTTGCAATATAATATGTGGCAGAAAAAAAGATGTCATTCAAAAGTACAACTCATCCCACAAAAACTAATTTATTTTTATATGGCTATATTGAAGGAAAAATAAAAAACTTATGGCCCTTGTTAGAAGGGGAGGGAAAAACGAAAAATTGCCGGGTGTTAAGTGGTTTAGAAAGGCTATGTGGGGAGCTCTCTTAAAAGCCTCTGTGTGGATACTCTAGGAAAGGGTCTCTGGAGGCACTCTGCTCCAGGCTCCGTGGGGTACGCTTACAAAGGCCCTCTTGGGGTACTCTGAAAAAAACCTCTGTGTGGCCACTCTGCACCAGACTCTGTGAGGGTAATCTTAAAAAATGCTCTGTGTGGACACTCTGCACCAATTATGGCAGTTTATCAGACTCATCCTGATTGTTCTGCTGTGGTGGCCTCACCGCGGTCCTCCACGTTTTTCTCAGCTGCCTCCTCCTCCTAAGGCCTGCGCACACTGCCAGGTCTCCATGGAGTGCACATAGGGAGCGTGTGTGTGTGCACCTTCTCTGTTCTTAAAGGGCCAGAGCCCTTTTACCCAGAAGTGGGTAGTTAGCTGGTGGCTTCTTCCCCCTTGCTACCCTGGATTGAGAGGTCTCTGTCTCATGTAAGTTCATGTATAGAGAGAAACCTGTCAATCCAGGGCATTGAGTACACAACACTGAATTGTTGGGTTTCTCCCTATACATGCACTAAGGCAGAGACTTGTCTATCTAGGGTAGCAAGGAAGAAGAAGCCACCGGGCACCCGCCTGTCAAACTAGTCTACAGCATGGTCTCAGTCCCAACGGCTTAGCATTTCAGAGTCAAACATACATAGCTAAGATAATATAGCCAGTTCCTGATGCATGCTTCCCATGGATTGGCCAGCATATATCAGCTGTAGGGTTCCCTTTAAAGGGAACCAATCACCAGGATATTCGTATATAGCCTAAAACCAGTGCTATACTGGCACTAATAGGCTGATTATCAGACTGATTCTCTACATACCTGTAGTGGTCACCTGTTTAGGTTTTCAAATCCAAAAAAAAGTAAAGTTTATAAAATTAGCTGCTTGTTGAGTGGCAGCTGCAATGGAGCACATAATATATTCATAGTTATCCCCTCCCATTGTTAGAATTAGCATAAGTGTTATACAAATGATTCACTTTGTCTGTTGCAGGACCTGTGTGTGGTCATACCTACAGTGCTGGCCAAAAGTATTGGCACCCCTGCAATTCTGTCAGAGAATACTCAGTTTCTTCCTGAAAATGATTGCAATCACAAATTCTTTGGTATTAGTATCTTCATTTAATTTGTCTTCAATGAAAAAAAAAAAATTGTCATAAAGCCAAATTGGATATAATTCCACACCAAATATAAAAAAGGGGGTGGACAAAAGTATTGGCACTGTTTGAAAAATCATGTGATGCTTCTGTAATTTGTGTAGTTAACAGCACCTGTAACTTACCTGTGGCACCTAACAGGTGTTGGCAATAGCTAAATCACACTTGCAGCCAGTTGACATGGATTAAAGTTGACTCAACCTCTGTCCTGTGTCCTTGTGTGTACCACATTGAGCATGGAGAAAAGAAAGAAGACCAAAGAACTGTCTGAGGACTTGATAATCCAAATTGTGAGGAAGCATGAGCAATCTCAAGGCTACAAGTCCATCTCCAAAGACCTGAAAGTTCCTGTGTCTAAAGTGCGCAGTGTCATCAAGAAGTTTGAAGCCCATGGCAATGTGGCTAACCTCCCTAGATGTTGAAGGAAGAGAAAAATTGATGAGAGATTTCAACGCAAGATTGTGCGGATGGTGGATAAAGAACCTCGACTAACATCCAAACAAGTTCAAGCTGCCCTGCAGTCCGAGGGTACAACAGTGTCAACCCGTACTATCCGTCGGCGTCTGAATGAAAAGGGACTGTATGGTAGGATACCCAGGAAGACCCCACTTCTTACCCCGAGACATAAAAAAGCCAGGCTGGAGTTTGCCAAAACTTACCTGAGAAAGCCTAAAACATTTTGGAAGAATGTTCTCTGGTCAGATGGGACAAAAGTAGAGCTTTTTGGGAAAAGCCATCAACATAGAGTTTACAGAAAAAAAAAAGAGGCATTCAAAGAAAAGAACACTGTCCCTACAGTCAAACATGGCGGAGGTTCCCTGATGTTTTGGGGTTGCTTTGCTGCCTCTGGCACTGGACTGCTTGACCATGTGCATGGCATTATGAAGTCTGAAGACTACCAACAAATTTTGCAGCATAATGTAGGGCCCAGTGTGAGAAAACTGGGTCTTCCTCAGAGGTCATGGGTCTTCTAGCAGGACAATGACCCAAAAAACACTTCAAAAAGCACTAGAAAATGGTTTGATAGAAAGCACTGGAGACTACTAAAGTGGCCAGCAATGAGTCCAGACCTGAATCCCATAGAACACCTGTGGAGAGATCTCAAAATGGCAGTTTGGAGAAGGCACCCTTCAAATCTCAGGGACCTGGAGCAGTGTGCCAAAGAAGAATGGTCTAAAATTCAAGCAGAGCATTGTAAGAAACTCATTGATGGTTACCGGAAGCGGTTGTTTGCAGTTATTTTGGCTAAAGGTTGTGCAAACAAGTATTAGGCTAAGGGTGCCAATACTTTTGTCTGGCCCATTTTTGGAGTTTTGTGTGAAATGATCAATGATTTGATTTTTGTTTCATTCTCTTTTGTGTTTTTTCATTGCAAGGAAAATAAATGAAGATAATAATACCAAAGAATTTGTGATTGCAATCATTTTCAAGAAGAAACTGAGTATTATCTGACAGAATTGCAGGGGTGCCAATACTTTTGGCCAGCACTGTATGTAACCATGTGGCGCCCCTGAGGCTTCAGTCGCCACAGGGTACTGCACCTCACCAGAGGTGCAGCATTCATCCCGGGTACAGAGGAGTTCATTGCCGGTAAACCACCACAATTCACCAACACACATATCTAGTTGCCCTCTCACCGGGACTGGGTTATAGTAGGGTCATTTAGGATGGTCACCATATCGTCTGGGGCCTCCCACCCGGGGGGTGGAGTGACTGTTCGGGGGAGCAAGGCGACACACACACACAAGGATTTGAGAAACCACCGGGAACCAAGTGAGACGCAGGAGAACACAGTCGCTGAGGGGAGAGCTAATAGCTCCCTTAGGACCAGCGCTGACCTCAGGGTGCAGAGCCCTAGGCTGGTGGGCACTGCAAGCCCCACCAGCAGAATCTGCCGGGAAGAGGATTTCAAGTCTTCTGGCCCACACACAGCACCCGGGGCAAAGCAGCACATAGAGCCAGGAGTCGTGACCATAGGGCTGCTCCATCTACGGAGTTGCGCTGTCTGCCATATGGGACGGGGGACTGAACAAACCCCAAGTACTCGGGTCGCCGTGTAGCTTCAAGTCACAGGGACTCACACAACACAATGCAGGGAGGAAGGACTCACTGACCGAAACACCAATCCTGGCCTCCGACCTATCCGGGATTGGCTGGAGCCCATCACAGCGGAGTCCAGCAGTCCAATGGCAGGAGCAACTCAGTGAGAAAACAACCTATACTGCAACCGCTGTGTCGTCTAATCCTTCCCGTGCCCTGCGCTCCCCCTTATTGGAGTGGACTACTGCTCCCAACATCCTCCCTGGGGCCTGAGCTGTGCTGTCAGGGCCAGGTGGACGGGCAGACCCAGGAGGTGGATCCACTGGGCCGAACTCCTTGATGATGGTAAGGGGTCCGGTAGCTGGAGCACTACAAGTAGCAGAGCAGTCCGTGCACAAATGGAGAAGTCCCTGGGACCACGGAGTCACTGAAGCTAGTCCGGGTGACGGAGCTCAGGTTCGGAAGCCGAGATGGTGTCAGGCGGAGTCCGGAACCTTTGGAGCGAGATGACGGGTCACCGCAGGGATCCGAGATGGTACGGACTGTCAAGATGGCAGATGGACAGCGTTCGGGTTTCGGGATTCGGCAGGGCCGGATGGCGAGGCAGGATCGGCTCTAGAAGAGAGAGAGGTGAGTATCTCACGAGAACACAAGGAGACCTGACTCCTAGCTTGAGAAACACGAAGATCAGGCCCCGCCCACTTGGACATTAAACCCCTTTATACCCTGTACCTGTGTGCTTCATTTCCTGTTAATGGACGCTGGCCCTTTAAGAAAGGGTCAATGACCGCGCGCGCGCCCTAATGCGCATGCGCGCGGCCCGAGTGCCAGAAGCCAGAGCAGGAAGCTGAGAGGAGGAAGCAGCAGAGCCGGGCTGGGGCTGAGAAGCCGACGGGCGCCGGGAGCGGGGACCAGGACGCCGGGGACGCGCCGGCAATGGATGCTGGAGAGCGGGGAGCGGCGGTGACCGGACCGAGGAACCGGGGAGCGAGGCAGGTGAGCTGGGGAGCAGCGCAGGGGACCCGGGGAGCGTGACAGTACACCCCCCCACACACCCCTCCCCGCAACCGGGACAGGAAGGCACGGATCAGAGGAGTACCCACATTCTCCCGGGGCTCCCAGGACCTATCCTCAGGACCATACCCTGCCCAGTCCACCAGGAAGAACTGTCGACCCCGTACGGTCTTCATGGCCACGATATCCCTTACCGCATAGATGTCATCATCGGCAATTGGAGGAGGAGCCGAACTGGCAGCAGCGGAGAAGCGACCAAGGACAACCGGCTTGAGCAGGGAGACGTGGAAGGAGTTGGGTATCCTCATCGTGGCCGGGAGCTGTAGCTTGTAGGAGACCTCATTGATCTTGGTGAGGACTTTAAACGGCCCGATGTAGCGAGGACCCAGCTTGTAGGATGGTATCTTCAATCGGACGTACTTGGAAGCAAGCCAGACCAGATCTCCTGAAGAGAAACACGGAGGATCCAGTCGTCTCTTGTCTGCGTGTTTCTTCATTCGCAGGGAAGCACGCCCAAGGGACGCCTTGACAGAGTCCCAAATGGTCGCAAAGTCACGGGCTACAGCATCAGCAGCAGGGACGTCCGAAGAAGGGGACACAGGCAATGGGACAGAGGGCTGAAGTCCGTAAACGACATGGAAGGGAGAGCTGGAAGAGGACTCACTGATGTGGTGGTTATGGGAGAATTCAGCCCAAGGAAGAAGCGTGGACCAGTCGTCGTGATGGGCGTTGACGTAGTGTCGTAAGAAGGAGGTCAAGATTTGATTGACCCTTTCCACTTGGCCATTTGACTGAGGATGGTAGGCAGAAGAAAAGTCCAGAGTCACTCCCAGATGTTTGCAGAGAGCCCTCCAGAAGCGGGAGGTGAACTGAGTTCCTCTGTCGGACACGATGTGTGATGGAAAGCCATGCAAGCGGAAGATGTGTTGTACATAGGCGTCAGCGAGTTCCTGAGCAGAGGGCAGTCCAGCCATAGGGACGAAATGAGCCATTTTAGAGAACCGATCCACCACGACCCATATGACTGTGTGTCCGGAGGACAATGGCAAGTCCGTAATGAAGTCCATCGCTATGTGTTGCCACGGAACTGAGGGTATAGGCAGAGGCAGAAGACGGCCATATGGCAGGTGTTTGGGCGTCTTGTTCCTGGCACAAGAGGAGCAGGCAGAGACAAAAGCAGTGACGTCCGTGCGAAGGGATAGCCACCAGTAGTGACGTACAATCGTGCTCCATGTTCTCTTCTGACCAGCATGACCGGCTGTTTTCGAGGCATGGCCCCAGTGTAACACTTTTTGCCTGTCGGTCTCAGAGACATGGGTCTTCCCGGGTGGTATCTGGGCCAGGGTGACAGGGGCCACCGGAATGATTTTACTAGGACAGATGATGGGTTGGGATGTCTCCTCCTCCTGCTCCATGGGCATGAAAGACCTGGACAAGGCATCAGCGCGTACATTCTTGTCCGCGGGTCGGAAATGGAGCTGGAAATCGAACCTGGCAAAGAATAAGGACCACCTGGCTTGCCGTGGGTTCAGTCGCTGAGCGGACCGCAGGTATTCCAGGTTCTTGTGGTCCGTGTAAATGATTACGGGGTACACTGCTCCTTCCAGAAGGTAGCGCCATTCCTCCAGAGCCAGTTTGACTGCCAATAGCTCTCGGTCACCGATGGTGTAGTTGCGTTCAGGCGCTGAGAAGCTCTTTGAAAAGAAACCGCAAGTCACCATCTTCCCGGAGGAGGACTTCTGCATGAGCACTGCTCCGGCTCCCGAGGAGGAGGCGTCCACCTCCAAGGTGAACTGGCGGTTTAACTCCGGACGGTGGAGTACAGGAGAGGAGGCAAATGCCCGCTTCAGAGAGCCGAACGCGGCGTCGGCCGCAGGTGACCAGTCCTTTGGATTAGCCTCCTTCTTGGTCAGGGCGGAGAGAGGAGCAGTCAGAGCAGAGAAGTGAGGGATGAACTGGCGGTAGTAGTTGGCGAATCCCAGGAAGCGTTGGATTGCCTTCAGTCCAGAAGGAGGAGGCCAGTTGAGAATGGAGGAGACCTTCTTTGGATCCATCTGCAGTCCGGTATCGGAGATGATGTAACCCAGGAAGGGGAGAGAAGACTGCTCAAAGACACACTTCTCGTACTTGGCGTACAGACGATTCTCTCTCAGTCTTTGTAGAACCAGCTGCACGTTCTCTCTGTGGGTCTGGAGGTCCGGAGAGAAGACAAGGATATCATCCAGATACACTACCACACAGACGTAGAGAAGATCCCGGAAAACGTCGTTCACCAGTTCTTGAAAGACGGCTGGTGCGTTACACAGGCCGAAGGGCATCACGCAGTATTCATAGTGCCCATCGCGTGTATTGAACGCGGTCTTCCATTCGTCCCCAGAGCGGATGCGGACCAGATTGTAGGCACCCCGAAGATCCAGCTTGGTGAACACACGAGCTCCTCTAAGCCGGTGAAACAATTCGGGGATGAGCGGCAGAGGGTACTTGTTCTTTACGGTGATTTGGATCAATCCCCGGTAGTCTATACATGGGCGTAGGTCGCCCTCTTTCTTCTTCATGAAGAAGAAGCCTGCTCCAGCAGGAGAGGAGGATCTCCGAATGAATCCCCTTGCCAGGCTCTCTGTGATGTACGTGGACATGGCCCTTGTTTCGGCTGGAGACAATGGATATATCCGTCCTCGAGGTGGTGTTGTTCCTGGGAGCAGGTCGATGGCACAATCGTAAGGATGATGTGGCGGAAGTACCTCAGATTCTTTTTTATCAAAGACGTCTGCGAAGGACCAATAGGCCGAGGGCAGTCCCGGTAGGTTCTCTGGAACCGGAGGTCGTCGGATGGGTTGTATGGTCTTCAGACATTTCTCATGGCACGAAGAACCCCATCGGGTGATTTCACCAGTGCCCCAGCTGACTGATGGTTCGTGTGTCCGTAACCAGGGAAGTCCCAGCAGGATTTGATGGGACATGTGTGGGAGGACGTAGAGAGCGATGTTCTCGGTGTGCAGGGCACCGATACGCAGTTCGACCGGCCTGGTGATCCAGGAGATGGTGTCAGAGAGGGGTCTCCCATCCACAGAGGCAATCACTAGGGGCTTGTCTAGTGGAGTAACAGGCACCTGGTACTTGTCCACCGTGGCCTGCTGGATGAAATTGCCTGCTGCCCCGGAATCGAGGTACGCCTCAGCCGTGAACCGCGTCTCTCCCGTTGTCACTTGCACAGTCCACGTAACCGGGTCTGAGAGAGTCCCAGCACCTAGGGTGGCCTCTCCTACCAACCCTAGGCTTTGAAGTTTCCCGGCCTCTCTGGACAGGAGCGTAGCAGGTGTGTGCCCTCTCCGCAGTAGAAGCAGAGGCCCTTGGCGAGCCGCTCTGCTCGACGTTGTTCAGATTGCCGCACACGGTCGATCTGCATGGGCTCGTGGACGGAGGCACCAGATGCCGTTGACGGAAGTACGGCAGGCTTCTGCGGAGGAGAGGAATGCCGTACGGGACGTCTCTCACGGGACACCTCTTTGGATCGCTCCTGAAAGCGAATGTCCACTCAAGTCGCTAGGGTAATCAGGGCATCCAGGGTGGTCGGTACGTCACGACCCGCCAGCTCATCTTTGATTCGACCCGAGAGTCCTTCCCAGAAGGCGGCGGTTAGAGCCTCGTTGTTCCACCCGAGTTCCGAAGCCAAGGTGCGAAAACGGATTGCGTATTGACCAACCGTCAGAGTCTCCTGACGTAACCGGAGAAGAGATGAGGCAGACGCGGAGGCGCGTCCGGGCTCTTCAAAGGTGCCACGGAATGCCTGCAGGAACTCCTGGATGTTCGTGGTCACAGGATCCCCCTTCTCCCACAAGGGGTTCATCCACGCCAGTGCCTCACCCTCTAGATGGGACATGATGAAGGCGACCTTGGCTTGGTCGGAGGCAAACAAATGCGGCAGCTGCGTGAAATGGAGGGAGCATTGGTTTATAAATCCCCTGCAGGTCTTGGGGTCTCCGGCGTACCGGGGTGGTGAGGCCAAACGAAGTCTGGAAGCGTCCGAAGAAGTCGCCACGGGAGCTGGAGCCGTGGATTGTCTAGTGGAAGCCCGGGACGTTGCAGACGTAACTGACGCTTGTAGCGTGTTCAGGCGGGCGTCCACAGAAGACATGAATTGCAGCATGCGGGTCTGAGTCTCACGCTGACGTGTGAGTTCCTCCTGTACGGCTGCTAGTGCTTCAGCGGGATCCATGGCCTGATCTTACTGTCAGGGCCAGGTGGACGGGCAGACCCAGGAGGTGGATCCACTGGGCCGAACTCCTTGATGATGGTAAGGGGTCCGGTAGCTGGAGCACTACAAGTAGCAGAGCAGTCCGTGCACAAATGGAGAAGTCCCTGGGACCACGGAGTCACTGAAGGTAGTCCGGGTGACGGAGCTCAGGTTCGGAAGCCGAGATGGTGTCAGGCGGAGTCCGGAACCTTTGGAGCGAGATGACGGGTCACCGCAGGGATCCGAGATGGTACGGACTGTCAAGATGGCAGATGGACAGCGTTCGGGTTTCGGGATTCGGCAGGACCGGATGGCGAGGCAGGATCGGCTCTAGAAGAGAGAGAGGTGAGTATCTCACGAGAACACAAGGAGACCTGACTCCTAGCTTGAGAAACACGAAGATCAGGCCCCGCCCACTTGGACATTAAACCCCTTTATACCCTGTACCTGTGTGCTTCATTTCCTGTTAATGGACGCTGGCCCTTTAAGAAAGGGTCAATGACCGCGCGCGCGCCCTAATGCGCATGCGCGCGGCCCGAGTGCCAGAAGCCAGAGCAGGAAGCTGAGAGGAGGAAGCAGCAGAGCCGGGCTGGGGCTGAGAAGCCGACGGGCGCCGGGAGCGGGGACCAGGACGTCGGGGACGCGCCGGCAATGGATGCTGGAGAGCGGGGAGCGGCGGTGACCGGACCGAGGAACCGGGGAGCGAGGCAGGTGAGCCGGGGAGCAGCGCAGGGGACCCGGGGAGCGTGACATGTGCCTGTGGAGAGCTGGACCATCTGAGCTGCGTTACCATCTACCCCAGAGAGAGAAAAAGACATCTCGCAGTGGTAGCTCCCATCATATCTGCACACCACAGGTGGCATCACGAAGACAAACTTCATCCTACTCCCTTGTAAATAACCCCTCCATCTTTATTGACACCGACAGGGTCATGGAACTGGACCAGGCCACTGTGACATCCCCAAACCGGCCCGGTAACTAGCAAACCCAAAACCCCTCAGGGACCCCGTGGGCACGTCAACCAGAAGGGGCAAGACCTCAGCCAACAAAGCTGTATACCAGGTCACATGGTTATGAACCTCACACAGGTCCTGCAACAAAGTGAATCGTTTGCATAAAACTTATGCTAATTCTAACAGAGGGAGGGGATAACTATGAATATATTATCTGCTCCATTGCAACGGCCACTCAAGCAGCTGCTGATTTTTTTAAACATTACTTTCTTGGATTTTAAAGCCTAAACATCCAAGCTGACCACTAATGGTATGTAGATAATTTGCCTGATAGTGCCAGTATAGCACTGGCTTTAGCATATATACAATGATCCTGGTGATTGCTTCCCTTTAAATAATGGACAACTCCATTAACTTATACCTAAAGAGTTTTTCCCTGTGTGTATGACAGGTTTTTTTTTAACAGAACTCATTCCAGAATTTAGCTTAATAAAATTTCCCCACTGTGTATAGTATAATATATAGGAAATTACATACAATTGTCTCCATGATATCACTACAAATTTATTAAAAAGATAAGATTTATTAGCAAATAACAAACCAATTGGTTACATTTACATGTGTTGTTATAAGCAGAACCATTTTCCATGTATATGTCATTCTAATGATTGGATTCCCATGGCCAGAGCTCATCGACATAAGATTTGATGTGCTTCCTATAAGAAAGAACATAATGAAAGGTTAATGAAGACTACATAAATCTTGTCGGCTTTATTTTAAGAAATCCACAATTCAACTTCCTAACGTTTCATTCAGACGACTGAATTTCATACATGTGTTCTATTCATGTATGGGACACATACCCTTTATAATCTATGGAACTATGGACACACAGACCAAACACTTATAAAATCAGATTTGAAACAATGATGAAAATTGGTCCGTGTTTTTATGGACTAGAAAAATCAATGGTGTCAGAATGAGACCTCAATGTGTTAAAAAAAGTTTGTGGTACCCATGTGTAACCAAGCTGCAGGAACTGACAAATGTATTGATGCAGTACAACACTAACCTATGGGTAAGTAATACCAGGACTGGCCAATCATATATACAGTATATCCAAAAGTGAGTACACCCTTCACATTTTGTAAATCTTTTATTATACCTTTTCATGGTACAACATGAAGAAATAACACTTTTGTAGTCAGTAATGTAGTCAGTGTACAGCTTGTATAACAGTGTAAATTTGGTGTGCCCTAAAAACAGCTCAACACAGCCATTAATTTCTAAACCACTGGCAACAAATATGAGTACATCTCTAAGTGAAAATGGCCAAATTGTGCCCAATTAGCCATTTTCAAAACTACTTTTGGGCGCACAGCAGGGCTTTGAAGGGAAAGAGTGTGCTTTGACTTTTTGAAACCAAAATTGGCTGGGATTGTTAGTGGATGCCATGTCATGTTTGGAGATGTGCCTAGACAGTGGAACCCCCCACAAGTGACCCCATTTTAGAGACTAGACCCCTCAAAGAATGTATCTAGATGTTTGGTGAGCACTTTGAACCACCAGGTGCTTCATAGATTTTTATAACTTTGAACTGAGAAAATGAAAGTATACATTTTACTACAAAAATGTTGCTTTAACCCCAAATTTTTCATTTTCACAAAGGTGCCCCGAGAAACTGGATTACATAATTTGCTGTGCAATTTCTTGAGTTCACTAATACACCATATGTGGTCGAAAACTATGAGGTATGAGCAAAACAGTCCGATAATTTCCACAATCAGTTGCATTTCCCTTTCCTTCTTCATAATAGGAATAAACACCGATTTTGTTCAGTCGTTGGCCATTTACCAGTTTTCCTTATCTGTTGACACAAGTGTGTGCTGACATGAACTGCTGCTTCAGAAGAAGTTATTAGCTCAATTAGAATATTGTCACATTCAGGTGCTTTGTTTTTTGACAAAAACTTTATCGCAGCAACGACTTCATCTTTCAAGATGTATGCGATGCTTTGATTTCAGTCTCAGTTTCTTCCCATATCACTGAGTCGTTATTGGAAAGGTGCTGCGTGTATTCTTTCCATCTTCACTTGATCTATCATGGCTCAGTTAGCTTGTTCCCATTGACGTCTTTCAACATTCCCATTCTTGGGTGAAAATTTCCTTGCATCTCTGTGATCTATAGGTATGCCTTCCTGGTCTTGCCTGTTCATTTTTTATCTCTATACATATTATTTGGTAATGTTCATTGTCTGCTCTAATTGCCTTCTTTATTCTTTCACTGATGTTGTCTGCGTCCTGTCTGTTACCTTTTTGCTTTTGCCACTCAACTTTCATTGATGATGATCTTTAGGGTTTTATACACACTTTATGTGCTTCCACTGACAAGGGAAATTACCTCACTGAAAAGGAATGGGTGTTTTTAGTAGATAATGGTTGTGAGCTAGCCTGCAATACTAAGCAAAAAATGCCCCAAAATTCTGCCACAAAGTAAGCCAACAATACTCAGAAAATACACCAGACTTAGGCTGTGTGCACACGATGCGTTTTTTACCGCGGAAACGCTGCGTTTTGAACCGCAGCGTTTCAGTGGCAAATTGCATGCGTTCAGCTTTCCCAGCAAAGTGTATGGGAAAGCTGAAAAATCAGTGCACATGCTGCGTTTCTTTCCGCAGCGTTTTGGATGCCAAAAATCGGTGCGGAAAGAAAAGCAGCATGTCACTTCTTTTGTGCGTTGTGGCTGCGTTCTCTCCCCCATTGAAATCAATGATGTGGGGTCAGAACGCAGCCACAACGCATGGACCTGCTTTTTTGTTGCGGTCCGCGGCCTTTGTCGGCACGCCAGAACGCAGGCATTTACCTGGAAGTGAGGTCAAGAGGCTTCCTGTTGACCTCACTTCCTGGCAAAGCCCCCGGTGTCGCCAAAGTGCCCGCCCCGACCCCCGACCCCCCTCCCGAAAATCCAACATGGCCGCGCGCACAGTAGCGCACCGGCCGCCCTGCTCCTATGATTTCTGTCGCATGTGCAATAACACATGCGACAGAAAACTGTTCCCCAGGCCCTGCCCGTTCACCCCCTATTCCCCCCGGTGTCATACATACCTGTCCGGTCGCAGCGCTGATCCCCCGCGGCCCCCTCCTCCTCCTTCACAGCAGGCGCCGGCCGGTCACATGAGCAGAGCAGCTGACAGCCAGCACAGTGTTCAGTGTGAGCTGTGCTGGCTGCTCGCACTCTGCAGCTGTGACCCGGGGAGAGTGGGTGCAGATTTTTGCACCCACTCTCCTCAAATGGAGGGTCTGCCCTCCTAGAAAATGGGGGATATGTTTCCTGAACGTGCCCCCATATTCTAGAAGGTCCAGAGGCGACGTGGGACATCCATATGGATCTCTGCGGACCCATTTTTTTTTATTAAATTGGAGAACAAGGGAATGATTTGGGGAGTGTTTTTTCTAATAAAACATTTTTTGTTGTCTTTTTTTGCTTTTGTTTACTGTCAATTAGTTATGTCGGGTGTCTGATAGACGCCGTGACATCACTAATTGCTGGGCTTGATGCCAGGTGACATTACACATCTGGTATCAACCCCATTTATTACCCCGTTAGCCAACGCACCAGGGCGCGGGATGAGTTGGGGCGAAGCGCCAGGATTGGCGCATCTAATGGATGCGCCACTTCTGGGGCGGCTGCGGCCTGCTATTTTTAGGCTGGGAAGAGTCCAATAACCATGGCTCTTCCCACCCTGAGAATACCAGACCCCAGCTGTCAGCTTCACCTTGGCTGGTGATCTAATTTGGGGGGACCCCATGTTATTTTTTTTTTTATTCTTTATTTATAAATAAAAAAAAAAACTTGGGGAGCCCTCCAAATTGATCACCAGCCAAGATGAAGCTGCCAGCTGTGGTTTGCAGGCTACAGCTGTCTGCTTTACCCTGACTGGCTATCAAAAATAGGGGGGACCCCACGCCATTTTTTTCATTTTTTTTTTTTTTTTTTTTTATTGGATAAATACTAAGCTAGGCACCCTTTAGTGCCACATGAAAGGTACTAAAGGTGCCAGCTTAGAATATGCTGGCGGGGGTAGGACGTTCTATATATTTGACATCCCTTCATCCATTGACGCTTTTTAGGCTGTGTGTCCACAATCAGGGTTTGCAGCGTTATGGGCGCTGAGTGTTTTCCCTGCGTCCATAACGCTGCGTTGTGCAGTAGAAGCACAGTGGAAGGATTTTTGGAGATCCCATGCCCACTGTGCTTCTTTTCTCCGCAGCATAAACTGACCGGTAGCGTGGCTTCCCGAGCCTCAGCATGTCAATTTATGCTGCGGAGACGAGTGTTCTCTGCAGGTAGTATAGAGCTCCACAGCAGCCTGAACCCAAATCGTGGGCATGGGCAGCTGCAGGAAGGCTGACACTGTGTACTAGACGCCGTGTCGCTGGATCATGGCCACATAGCCTTAGGCCCCTTTCACACGTCAGTGATTCTGGGACGTTTGTGCTTTTTTTTAAACGTACCAGAATCACTGACATACGCAGACCCATTATAATGAATGGGTCTGCTCACACATCAGTGATTTTTCACTGCACGTGTCTCCATGCGGCGTACCCGCGTGTGCGTGATTGCCGCACGGAGACATGTCCATTTTTTTCTGGCATCACTGATGTCCCACGGACCACGCAGTGGTGTGATCCGTGAAACACGTGCCAGAAAAAAACGTGCTTTTAAAATAAAAAACATTTTAACTCACCCGGCTCCAGCGATGTCCTCTGCAGCCCGTCCTCCCTGTTCCTTCTGTGCCGGCTCATTATTGTCGCGCATATTCATGATGCACGACACAGCCAACCCGGAACCAGCTGCTGCGGGGGTCAGCGCCGGCCGGATGCTGCACCGCGGGAGCGATCAGCACCATGGAGAGCGGGAGCGGGCGCAGGTGAGTTAATCTCTAAGTGCAATCACGGGCCACGGAGAACGGAGCCCGGATTGCACTTAGACAACCCACGTGTGCCGTGATTCACGGCACACGGAGGGACATGTGCGTGTTTTACACGCCAGTGAAAAACGTCAGTGTTTTCACTGACGTGTGAAACGGGCCTAAAAGTGAGAATATTGTTGCTACAGCAACATTTTGGGTGAAGTAGCTGTGGATTCAAAATGCTTAATATATTCCTGAATAAAATCCTTGATGGGTGCAGATTCCAAAATGGGGTCACTTGTGGGGGTTTTCTGACGTATAGGTACCTAAGGGGCTTGGTGCGCGAAGTTTATTTCAACTTTTCCAAAATTCAAATGGTGCTCCTTCCATTCCAAGCCCTCCCATTTATCCAAACAGAATGTGGAGAAGGAAATGACATCACAGGTTTTTTTTTCCAAAGGTCTGTGTTCAACCAACTTTATTATCACTGACAAGTCTTAAAAAACGCACCTAAAAAAACGCATGAAAAACGCATGAAAAACGCATGAAAAACGCATGAAAAATGCATGCGTTTTCGATGCGTTGTTTCTCAAAAAGCATTGTTTACAATTCTCCCCTCTGCCAGAGGGTGCGTTTTTTTCCGCGCGGAAAAAAAAGCAACGTGTGCACATACCCTTAGCAAACCCGATAAGCCACTATGCTAAACTGGCATTTTAGTTCTACGTTAGCACTGTATAAGAATTAGATATTATTAATAAATCTGCCCGATTGTGTTTATTTGTGGGCTTTGTTTGCTAAATTTAATATATCATATTTTTATGGTACATTATAAAATGTCTATCATGTCTCAACAAATGGCAGGTTTCAAATGTAAGTGAACGTTTTCTACTAGTTCTATTCATTTATATTCAGAAATGAGCAGCTGCTTTAGCATTCTCTAGAATACGGATTGCAAATGGGTGAGGAATTTACATGCAAGAAGTGGATGACACAAATACATTACAGCATTGAAATATCTTGTGGACTGCTTATATTGTGAAGAAAAATGTATTCTGCTCTTAGCATTGGCGCAAAAAGCTAATTAAGGTCATCTGCAGATATTAGAAATATGTAATAAGTTAAATCTGAAAAATTGTGAACATCTGTTTTGTGGCATTGAATTTTACTTAAACTTCATATATTAATTGTGGATTTAAAATTCCTTATTTATCATTGCTGAGTGTGGCGACTACTTTGAATCAAAGTGAAACTGTATGTGGAAGTTCTAAAGAAAAATTAAATAGCATCTACATATTTTATGCACTTAGCTCATAGGAACTGATAATCTCGTAAATTATTTATATTTTCCAACAAGGCAAATAATTAAAATGGCATATGAAGTATTTTAAACACCAGACTTTTCATTAATAACTAAAGTTATATCTGAAACTAATCTGCTAAATATACTTTTTTTGTTTAACTCATTATTAGCACAGTCATGACAATATGTATTAGGGGCTGTCATTTTATTATGTGCTCAAAATAATACAATAATATAAACGTTTACAATTGTTTCCGGGGCAGACTTCATATATATATATATATATATATATATATATATATATATATATAGCTATACAGTATACAGTATATATATACAGTATATACATATATACACATCTATATATATATATATACATCTATATATATATATATATATATATATATATATATATATATATATATATAATGATCTATATCTCAAGGGGAACCTGATAGCTGATGCATGCTGCCCAATCGGTAGGTAGTATGTATCAGGCATTAGCAGTATTAACTCTGCCTGGTGTGTTTGACACTGAAGCACTGCAGTGTTTCAGAAAAAAAACATACTTTGTAACCGGCCGGGGAGCGAGTCACATAGCACACTAGTCGAACAGGCGGGTCACCAACGGCTTCACCCCACCCACTGCCCTGGATTGATAAGTATCTGCCTATACATAAACATACAAATATATCAAAAAGACTGACCCGCACATCCAACAGGTGTGAACAGGTGCTAGCTTAAAACACAATATATCTACAAGATGCATACAGCTGCACTCTAAAATGCTAACAATGCTGCTATAGGAATATTTGAAAAAAAGAGATATTTAGCTTATGTATTGGTCAATGCATTTGAGCCTGGTAACCAATGACAAGGTGATCTCTTGTATACTGGGCCGCTAACTTAACTGCCTTAGGCCCTGTGCGCAGTCTGCGATTTTTGCCGCGGATTTGACTCGGTTTTGCTGCATGGATTGCTGCAGAAAATGTTCAGAACCTTTCTGCAGTCATTCCCTAGCAAAACCTATGGTAAGAAAAAAAATGGTGTGCGCACACTGTGTTTTTTTCCCCTACAGGTTTTGCCGCAGAATTTCTGCAGCAAAAAGAATGAGCATGTCACTTCTTCTCTGCAGGTGCCTGTGGTTTTTGCTATAGATAATGGTAAAAAAAACTCAGGGACCAACTTGCGGAAAAACCAAGGCAAAACCACAGCAAACCGCGGCAATAATGCGGCAAACTGTGGCAAAAATGCGGGTGCGTTTTCCCCCGCGTTTTTTGTCGTGGGTGTGGTATTCTGCCAAAGAGTGCAGATTTTTCTTAAGAAAAGTCCATTTTCTAGTGCGCACATAGCCTTATCTGGGTTAAAAACCTACATGTCTGGGCATCTAGGCTTCAGCTTAAAGGGGAATTGTAACGCCTGCCTGGATCCACAGACTCAGACGGGCTGTAATGGACAGGTGAGAGGGAAGCCACTCACCAAGCAGGTACCCCAGAACCCTGAAACCCTTTAACCCCTATACAGGGATTTGGAATTACACAGGGCCCTGGAGATCACTACCTGTGGAAGGCTGCAGTCTGAGAGAGTAGTCGTCAGGCAGGGTCAAACCAGGAATTGCGGAACAGGGACAGAATAGGCATGCAAGGACGTAATCAGAAACAAGCAGAGGTCAAAACCAGATCGGGCAGTGAGGTACAAAAACAGCAGGCAGGAGGGTAGTCAGGAAAAAAGCGGTAATCAGCACACGAAATCACAGAACAGGACGAAACAGGAGCCAGAATTTTCAGAACTATCTATGGCAGAGGTCAGCAGACAGGAGGGGCATTAAAAAGGGTGTGGTGTCTTCCCATAGGCTGTAGCTGAATGATGGTACATCAGCTGGGAGACACCCACCACCTACAGTCAGCCAGTGGCAGTACAGATCCCCAGGAAACCCAGACCAGTGGATGAGCAGAGACTGCGCCCACCGGCGCCGCTGGCATCGACTCCTCTCCCATCACCAGCCCAATCCAGGAACACGGCTTTGCCTGGCGATCGGAGTAGAAGTCGATGGAGCGGACTCCGGTGGTGGCGTAACAGGAATGAACACAGCCTGGTTACAGGACGGAGTGCTCAATCAGAAAGAAATGCACTACAAATATATCGAAAAGACTGACCCGAAAATCCAACAGGTGTGAACAGGTGCTAGCTGAAAATACATATTCCTATAGCAGTAATGCAATATCAGAGTTCCCTTATTCATTGTTAGCATTCTAGAGTGATGCTGTATGTGTTTTGTAGTTATGCTTAAACATAGGCTGAGACTTGTCAATCACTGTCAGCGGGCGGCGAGAAGCCGCCTGTCTATCTAATCTACCTTGCGGCTTGGTCACAATGTATTGGGCATAATATATCAGCTGTCAGGATCCCTTTAAAGCAGATCTGTCACTAGATTTCACAATATAAATTGCAAACATTTTAAATAGAGCTAAGATGCTTAGACCTGATGAGACTATGAAGTTATTTAATTTGAAAATCTATGTCACAATGACTAGCTGTTGAAAATGCATGTCACAATGGCTAGCTGTTGGAAATACATGTCACAGTGGCTAGCTGTTGGAAATCCATGTCACAATGGCTAGCTGTTAGCTGTCAATCTATGTCAGAACTAGCTCTTGTTATTGTTTTACTGTCAGGTGCTAGTTGCATAAGGCTATGTGCGCACAGTGCGTTTTTCGCTGCGTTTTTGCGCGTTTTTCGAGTGTGTTTTTGTGCGTTTTTGGGCTCAAAACTGCATGGCATGACTCCCCAGCAAAGTCTATGAGTTTTCATTTTTTCTGTCCGCACACAATTTTTTTTAAGCTGCGTTTTGTAACTTAAAAAAATGGACATGTCAATTCTTTCCTGCGTTTTTCTATGTTTTTTCCCCCATGCAATGCATTGGAAAAATGCAGAAAAACGCAAAGATCAAAAACGCAGCAAAACACAGCCAAAAACGCACCAAAACACATGCGTTTTTACCGGTGCGTTTTTGCCGCGGGTGCGTTTTTATGCATTTTTGTGCGTTTTTAGCGGCCAAAACCACACAAAAACGCAGCGTCAAAAAACGCAGCTTGCGCACATAGCCTAACACAGCCAACTACTGCCAGTTTGGAGTGGGCTCAATTCCTAAGCCTTCTCCATACACTCTCACCTGACAAAGGATATACAAATTGGTCCTATGTTGAGAAAAAACTGAACAGAATACAGACAAAAAGAGATATATGCATGAATGCTAAACATATACAAATAATACTTATTAACCCATATTACTAGCTTGAAGAAAAATTATACTGATAAGTTTAATTATTAAACTTTAATTATTAATTATTTAATTATTATTACTGATAAGTTTGACTATTTAATTATAACGCACGGCCTCACCTTGGTTTGTTATCTGCAAAATTCCACAATTGTGATTGAGCTAGAGATCTGTAGCATATTTCATTGCCACTGTCAATGGTTCAAAACTGCATCCCTTTAGCTTGTCAACAGGGTTATTGAGGTTCAGACACATACCAATCTAATGTTTATTGCCTGTTGGTAGGATGGGCAGTGAATATGCTAATGCTAAAAACCCTAATATCCCTCCTTGCCCTGTTCTGTATATTGATGGTTTTAGTGGGAGGTTTATCACACAAGCAGTATATAGTTAAGATGCTTTCATGGCATCCGCACCAGGATCTATTGTATGCAGGGCCAGATTAAGGTTGGTGGGGGCCCCTGGGCAGAAAATCTGGTGGGGGCCCCATAACGTTAACATTTTTAGCCATAACAGTAGAGCACGAACCGTAGCATTTAGATATAAATCCAATGAACATTTATCTTATCCTGTTCTGCCACATTCAGATTTACAGCACTACAATACAGATACAGTCCAGGATAAATCACAGCTGTCCACTTACACACAGAAAGTAGAGTTAGGGCTGCTTTACACATTTCGATCTCGTATGCGATCGCACACGCCCCCATCGTATGTGCGGAACAGGCAATTTGTTGCCCGTGTCGCACAAACGATTAACCCCCGTCACACGTACTTACCTTCCAAATGACCTCGCTGTGGGCGGCGAACATCCACTTCCTGAAGTGAAAGGGACGTCACACAGCGGCCGGCCAATAGAAGCGGAGGGGCGGAGATGAGCGGGACGTAAACATCCCGCCCACCTCCTTCCTTCCGCATTGCCGGCGGGACGCAGGTAAGCTGTGTTCATCATTCCCGGGGTGTCACATGGAGCGATGTGTGCTGCCTCAAGAACGATGAACAAAGAGACGTTCAATTTTTAGAAAATGAACGACGTGTATGCAATCAACGTTTTAACGCACAATCAGGGTCGCACGTAGCTGTCACACACTACAATATCACTAACGATGCCGGATGTGCGTCACTTACGACGTGACCCCACCGAGACATCGTTAGATATATTGTAGCGTGTAAAGCCCGCTTTTGTCACATATTTTTTATTGATCCCAATGTTAAGGCAGCCCGGGCCGGCTCCAGGTTTTTGTGGCCTCCGGGTGAAAGAGTCTCAGTGGACCCCATCCACACACAGACACGCACATACACATACAGGCATGCGTATATACATATTTGAAGACAAATTCAGAAAAATACATATAAACAGACAAATATATGCACAGTCATATACACTGACATACATGCAGACACAGACGCATTAGGGCTCGTGCGCACGTTGCGTAATTACATGCATTTACGCTGCGTATAGCACTGCAGTGTAAATGCATGCATCCTGCGTCCCCTATACAATCTATGTATATTGTGCATGATACGTGCACCCATTGCTTTTATGAACGCAGCGATTTGGGTGCTAAAATGTTGACCCAAATCCGTGCGTTCATAAAATGAGCATGTCAATTATTCCGTGCGCTATGGATGCAGCTCCCGCTCTGTCTATGGTGGGGGCAGCAGCCAGAGCGCATGAAATCGGATGTACAGAATAACTACATCCATTATGCAGTGTTTCTGCAGCGATTTGACGCGCACATGTGCTGTCAAATCGCTGCAGAATATTCAGCAGTTACGTGTGCATGAGCCTTTACAGGTATTAATATGGGGAAATCGCCAGCAGCCTCACTCACCTCTCCCGCTTGTTTCCGTCCAGCTCCTTCAGGACATGTGGCTGTGTTTCACGATGGCTGTCACTAACACACATGACTGCACACTGACAGCACTGCTGTATATACATCACAGGAGGGGCTGGGGGCTACGATATATACATTACAGGAGGGGCAGGGGGCATAGACGTTACTGGAGTGGCAAACAGCTCTGGTGGTGTACTCATCACTGCGATGGGTGACATAGCGCTCTGGGGAACCCATATAGTTCGGGGGGGGGGGCGCACAGACTGCTCTAATTCATATATACACACACAGTACTGCTTCTTACACACACAGCTCTGACACACACACACACTACAATGCACCCCCCATCACCCCCCCCACACACACACACACACACACACACACACAATACAATGCACCCCTCATTACCCCTACACACACACGCACACACAATACAATGCACCCCCCATTACCCCTACACACACACGCACACACAATGCACCCCCCATTACCCCTACACACACACGCACACACAATACAATGCACCCCCCATTACCCCTACACACAATACAACCCCCATTACCCCTACACACACACACACAATACACCCCCCATTACCACTACACGCACACACACACACAATACAATGCACCCCCCATTACCCCTACACAGACACACATAATACAATGCACCCCCCATTACCCCCCCCACACACACAATACAATGCACCCCCCATTACCCCTACACACACACAATACAATGCACCCCCCATTACCCCTACACACACACACACACACACACACACACAATACAATGCACCCCCATTACCCCTACACACACACACACACACACAATACAATGCACCCCCCATTACCCCTCCCCACACACAATACAATGCACCCCCCATTACCCCTCCACACACACACACACACACAATACACCCCCCATTACCCCTCCCCCTACACACACACACACACACACACACACACAATACAATGCACCCTCCATTACCCCTCCCCCACACACAATACAGCCCTCATCACCCCCTACACACACAAATTACACTGCTCCATCCCTACACACTCCTGCCTCCCTCCCCCCCTCCCTCGGAATACAGTGCTCCTCCTCTGCCTGTCACAGAGCTGTGTTCCTTCACAAATGTTCCCCGTTGTGTCCTCTGCCCCTCCTCACTCATCCCCATTAATTACACCTGTCTCTTCAGCTCCTTCATGGAGCGCTCGCTTCCTCATGTCCCCAGTGTGGCGCCGGCAGCACTGTGATGATGTCAGCAAGGTGCTGATCTCATCACGTTGCTGCACGTCGGGGGCGGGGCCCAGTCCCGGCGCGCTGTTCAAATGTATTTACGTCTGAAAGATGCAAATACATTTGAATAGGAACGGAAACAGGAAGCTGCGGTCATCGGCTCTGCTGCGCTCCTCTGCAGTGTACATGCCGGCACACAGCAGAGCCGGCACACAGCAGAGCCGGCACACAGCAGAGCCGGCACACAGCAGAGCCGGCACAGCTCGCTGCCTCCTGCTCCTGCTAGTGTGCCTGGCATGTAAGGAGTGCAGCGGGGACAGCAGACAGCGGCCCACTACACCGTGCCCCTGCTTCTAGGTACGGCCGCAGCACATAGCAGGGAGCATTAGCACACCTCTGACCCCGGAAGTTCAAGCGGCCGCTGGTACTTCCGAGATCAATCAGCGTCCTGTGCCCGCAGTTTGTTTTTGCGTCTTAAAGACGCAGATGCAAATAAATAGCGGTGCCACCCCCCCCCCCCCCCCCCCGAAAACACAGCTGATTTATTAGACTGTCTTTACGGAGGGGGAGAGGGTGTGAAAAAAAAAATGCTGACAGGTGCCTAGTGCTAAGTATGGTGGGGGCCCCCTTAGAAGCTCTTTTGGTGGGGGCCCCTGGGCTCCAGCCCCGCCTGCCCCGCCTATAATCCGGCCCCGATTGTATGTAGAGAAGCCTGATGGAGGAAAGGTGAACAAAGCTCAATTTTAAGTATTAAAGACTAGCTAATCTTTTTTTTTATATTAGATTATGCAAGAATCGCCCTTTGCTGTATGTTTATGGTGTTGGTGAGAAGCTTCTAACACCACAGTCCTGCACATTCTGCTGGAGGAGATGGCACTGTGCTTCTCTACGAATACCTGCAGCCACATCTGTTCTGTCTTTCTAGTCTGTCCCATACCACACATTCACCCTTTGATAAAGATAAAATAGAATAAGTAAATATTTCAGCAATTCTTACCCAATCCCAGAAGAGTATGATGAGTCCTCTGACCTCAGATTGAGGTAATATTCTACTGAATTTGCCAGTGAACGCCATGTTTCACTCACCTTCAAATCAATTATAGATAAAGAAAAAGTCAGTACTACAATAGTATTGTTCCTAAATTATTAAATTGTGAAAAACAAGGTTGTTGTTCAATATTGGCAGGGTGTCAAACGGAGCAATATGAACGACGTGTCAACAATCCACGATTTTCATCCTATTTGCCATCGTTCAGAGTCGCTCGTAGGTGTCACACGCAACGACGTTGCAAATGATGCCGGATGTGCGTCATGGAATCTGTGACCCCGACGACATATCACCCAATAAATCGACGCGTGTAACATGGCCTTAAGACAATACAAAATATAAAAGAATGAAGCGGCCGCTGATTACTCTCAGGGATCACGTGACGTCACACTGGTACATGATCCTGGGAGAGATAGTGCCTATCAGTTGAACAGCGCCAACTCCGGAGTTAAACATGTTTAATTTTTTTAAAAGCTGAAACATTGATTGAGAAGAGGTGGTCTGTATAGTGGACAACCCCTTTAACCAGTATTCTGAAAATGATGTGAAATCAAATGTTATTTTAATTTGGTTACCCTATAATTATGGTTTTATAGACAAATGAATAATGCAAACATTGTGTTTTATAAACTAAATTGTAAAATTAAAGTAATTTTTAATTTCTACTATCTTGGAAACGGCAAAACAAATTGTTGAAAATCATGGAAATACATGTCAGTTTCCACAAGGTTTATTTGTGATAATTCTGGATAAATGTAATGGATTGTTAGAGTAACTGAAAATATAGTATATTCAATAGCAGTATATCTCAGATATTGTAGCAGATTTACTAATTTTATTGCATCAAGACCTTGCTCTGTTTCCTTCTCACTTGAATAATGGATTGACTTCTCTAGAAGGTTAAAATCACACATTGCCAAAAGCAGGTATCTGCCCCTAACTAAAGACCCAAAAGTAAAATATAACTTTTGTTATGTCTTTTAATAGTAAATAGTTGCACTACAATATTAAAAACACATTATGCAACAAATGGGGGAAGCTCAGTGTACCAAATACATACTAGCAGAGAATTCAGTAGGTACCAGGTAATAATGCAAGTTAGCGGTAAAGTCCTATGTGGTCGCAGACCACAATTGTGCTGAGAAATTCCTATCCTCCATGATAACTATCACTACCCATTATTGCATATAGCCTTGGGGAGGCTAATAGCTAACTAATTTACATTCAGCATATGCAATCGTGTGTAATTATAGTTACCCTGTTTCCCGAAAATAAGCCCTACTCCAAATATAAGCCCAACCTCAATAAGAAGCCACAGCGGGATTTTTCGGCCTTTAATGATTAGGCTTAAAATATCAGTCCTACTCTAAAATTAAGCCTTACTTGCATACTCAAACTAGCAGTATCTTGAAATAGGGTTGTGCAACCCTATTCCAGGGTATGTAACTTTTATGTAATGCTGATGTTGCTCTATGCCCTGGCTAATTAAGAAAATGGATATTTACCCTCTTTGCCAACCGGAATCCCGTCCACCCCTCTGGACCTGACACTCTGTGACTGCTGTACTGTATTGCTGCCTGAGGATTGGCGACTCTCCTGAGCTGAGAGTGACAGATTCGTAGAAATACACGCTGTCACTCTCAGATCAGGAGTGCTGCCAATGATTGTGGAGAGAAACCACATGACTGAATGAATATTCAGCCTCCTCTCACATAATCCCACCCACCACTCTGAGTCCTGCACAAGCACCCACACTCTATACCTGCTGTATTACTGGTACTGCCAGCCTGAGAATTGCAATGCAATAATCCGCAACCTTCCATAGCTGAGTGTAACAGCTACATAGATATACATGCTGTTACTCTCAACTGTGTGGATGACCTTGCAGGAGTCAGAGAGGTGGACGTAATTATGGGAGTGGAGGCTGAATATTCATTAACTTAATTAGCCATGCACTTGCTCACCACAATCATCGGTGGCACTCTGATATGAGAGTGACAATGTGTATGTCCATGCAGCTGTCACTCTCAGATCAAGAGAGTCACCTATGATTGTGATTTGATCTTGGTACACCGAAACAGTGCAGTAGGCATAAAGTGTCAGTGCCCATGCAGGGTTTAGGGTATGTGCGCACGTTGCTTTTTACCTGCTTTTTTGCTGCTTTTTCTTCTGCGCTGTTTAATGCCAAAATGGATGTGTTCTTCTATTCAAGCAAAGTCTATGGGAATTTGGGTTTCTTGTTCACACTATGTTGTTCAAAATGCTGCCTTTTTGTGGCAGAACTTTGGTCAAAAACTCAGCTTTTCAAAGAAGCAACATGTCAATTGTTTTTGCCATTTGGGTTTTGCACTGCAAAGCTGAGTTTTTGACCAAAGTTCTGCCACAAAAAGGCAGCATTTTGAACAACATAGTGTGAACAAGAAACCCAAATTCCCATAGACTTTGCTTGAATAGAAGAACACATCCATTTTGGCATTAAACAGCGCAGAAGAAAAAGCAGCAAAAAAGCAGGTAAAAAGCAGGTAAAAAGCAACGTGCGCACATACCCTAAGCGTGGTGAGCGGGATTGTGGGTGAGAAATAGGGTGAATATTTATTCACTTAATTAACTGGTGCCTACTCACTGCAATCAACGACAGCAGCACTCCTGATCTGAGAGTTACAATGTGTATTTTTATGCAGCTGTCATTGTCAACTCAGGAGAGATAATAAGGTTTGTGGGCAATTCTCGTGCACTAATACAGCAGACAAATTGAAGAGACTTCTTGAAAACAAACCCCAGTGCATTTTTCAAAGCAGAAAAGAATATAAGCCCCTGACGTTTTTCGTGAAAACACGGTATCACAGTGGATAGGGATCATTTAGCACAATTGAGCCACATAGGAATTTACCACAACACTATATCCATTATATCAGGATAATTTTTTTAAACCTGTTGCATCTTAGTTGGATTACAGCTGATGCAAAAATGCATCAGTTGCCATCCATCTTTTTCCCCATTTATTCTCAGGTACTGATCCAGGGTCAGATCCTCCTGTTACATGAAACATTGTGATCTGGCCTCTGGACCTGCACCTTCACCTGTCCGGTACAACAACTGAAGCATGGTGTACAGTCCTTGACAAACGTTCTGTCGCTTATCCATGTTATGTAAATAAAAGCTTGTAACCTGACTTTAAATTCATCCATTGGTTTCATAAATTACTCTTTTGAAAGCTGAAACCCTCCCAAATTTGGTTTCGGTTATGAAAATAAAGTTGCTGCAAAGCTGAAATATTGATAATTTAATGAGCACAGAAAGGTCAGATTTTGGCAAGACAAAAGTTTTGTCGCCTTGTCATATAATGCACCCAATCCTAGTTTACATCCTCACCTGTGCTCACTAAATGATCAGTTAATTAGTGGGTGTGTATGAAAAGAAACCCAGCACCCCAGACCTTCACTTGAACTGCAACTTGACCTCTGACAAAATGCCAAAAATCCACCCTGCGACCAAAGCCTTGATTATCAAGTGGCTGAAGACCAGATCAACTGCAGAGGTGGCTGTACCCTTAAATGTGTCTCAGCGTCAAATACAAAAAAATTAAAAAAAGATTTTAAGAGACTGGAGATGTTTTTGACAAGCCCAGGTCTGGCATATCTCGCAAGACAATTTCTCAGGAGGAATATTTGTTGGTTAGAAAATCCACAGCCAGCCCCTCTTCCACTGCAGCAGAGGTCCAAAGGGCCTGGTCTCTAAAAGTCCCTGTGTCAACTAGAACAGTTTGTAGGATTCTGTCTCGAAATGGCCTCCATGGTCGAATCAGTGCCCAGAAGCCAGCACTAAACAAAAGGCAATTAAAAAACCATGTGGCATTTGCCAAGTCCCACAGCCTGCTAAACATATGGATGCTGGAAAAGTGGCAGAAAGTGGATTTCTCTGATGAATCTTCAGTTGAATTACACTACAGCAATCCCAAAGACTGCAGGAGACCTACTGGAGCCCATATAGATCCAGAAAACAGTTAAGTTTGGTGGTGGAAAGATCATGGTCTGCGGTGTGCGAAACATTTGCAAAGTGGAAGGCAATAGCAATAGCCTAAAATATCAAGACGTATCAGCTACCTCTTACATTCCCAATCATAAAAGGGGTCAAATTCTGCAGCAGGATGGTGCTCCATCTCATACATCCATCTCTTCAACAAAGTTCCTCTTGATAAAGAAGATCAAGGTGCTCAAGGACTAGCCAGCCCAGTCACCAGACATGAACATCATTGAGCATGTTTGGGGTAGGATGAAAGAGGAAGCTTGGAAGACAAAACCAAAGAATCTAGATCAACTCTGGGAGGCATGTAAGACTGAATTCTTTGCTATTCGATGACTTCATGAATAAATTGTATGAATCATTGTTGAACTGCAGTACTTTAAGCTCATGGAAGTCACACAAAATATTACATCAGGCTCAAATAGCACCACAACGTCATTCACCAATGTTATGCAACATATCTCCGTATTAGAAGTTAATTATTTGTTTGAATTTCACATTACTTTCTGTGGGCGACAAAACTTTTGTCTTGCCAAAATCTAACCTGTCTGTGCTGATAAAATGATCAATAGTTCAGCTTTGCAGCAACTTTATTTTCATAACCTAAACCAAATTCGGGAGGGTTTCAGCTTTCAAAAGAGTAATTTATGACACCAATGGATGAATTTAAAATCAGATTATAAGCTTTTATTTACATAAGGCCCGTTTCACACGTCAGTGAAAAACACTGACGTTTTTCACTGGCGTGTAAAACACGCACATGTCCCTCCGTGTGCCGTGAATCACGGCACACGTGGGTTGTCTAAGTGCAATCCGGGCTCCGTTCTCCGTGGCCGGGATTGCACTTAGAAATCAACTCACCTGTGCGCGCTCCCGCTCTCCATGGTGCTGATCGCTCCCGAGGTGCAGCATCCGGCCGGTGCTGACCCCCGCAGCAGCTGCTTCCGGGTCGGCTGTGTCGTGCATCATGAATATGCGCGACAGTAATGAGCCGGCTCAGAAGCAGCAGGCTGCACGGGCTGCAGAGAGCGCCGCTGAAGCCGGGTGAGTAAAAATGATTTTTATTTTAAAAGCACGTTTTTTTCTGGCACGTGTTTCACGGATCACACCACTGTGTGGTCCGTGGGACATCAGTGATGCCAGAAAAAAATGGACATGTCTCCGTGCGGCAATCACGGACACGCGTGAACGCTGCACGGAGACATGGTCAGTGATACATCACTGATGTGTGAGCAGACCCATTGATTATAATGGGTCTGCGTATGTCAGTGATTCTGGTACGTTTAAAAGAAAGCACAAACGTACCAGAATCACTGACGTGTGAAAGGGGCCTTACATGGATAAGCAACAGAACTTTTGTCAAGGACTGTAAAGGTACTGTCACACATAGCGACGCTCCAGCGATCCCACCAGCGATCTGATCTGGCAGGGATCTCTGGATCGTCGCTACATGGTCACAGGTGAGCTGTCAATCAGGCAGATCTCCACAGCGATCAGAGATCAGCCACCAGCCACCAGCGACTTGTGTAACGACGATGTGCTTGGTAACCATAGTACACATCGGGTTACTAAGCAAAGCGCTTTGCTTATACTTACCCGATGTGTACCTTGGCTACGTGTGCAGGGAGCAGGGATCCAGCTTCTAGAAGCTGCAAACGCTGGTAACCAAGGTAAATACTGGGTAACCAAGCAAAGCGCTTTGCTTGGTTACCCGATGTGTACCTTGGTTACCAGCGTCCGCAGAAGCCGGCTCCCTGCTCCCTGCACATTCAGATCGTTGCTCTCTCGCTGTCAAACACAGCGATGTGTGCTTCACAGTGGGAGAGCAACGACCAAAAAATGGTCCAGGACATTCAGCAATGACCAGCTACCTCACAGCAGGGGCCAGGTCGTTGCTGGATGTCACACACAGCGACATCGCTAGCAAGATCGCTGTTGCGTCACAAAAAATGTGACTCAGCAGCGATGTCGCTAGCGATGTCGCTTAGTGAAACGTGGCCTTTAGATGCACCTAAGTGCTCCTAAACATAAGCCACCCAAGAGCTGCTGTGCAGTTAGATAGAAGTTTGTCAAATGTATTACTCTGTATAAACCTTTGGCATAAAAATGGCACATTATCAGAAATGAAAGTGTAAATTTAATTTCAGGCATAATGAATTCATCTCAATTTTCACGTCTTTTAAATCATTATAAGAAAAAAAATACCAACAATTAATCGCACACTGACACAAAATACCTGGTTTGTAATTGTAGATGTCCATGAGCTTTCTGTGGGTGCAGGTTCCCAAAAATGTCTGGAGAATGCTTGTCTTTTGAGCCTTAAAAACTGATTTGTAGCTTCTTCTGCAAAAAATGATGCTCCTAGAATACCTGTATAATGGAAATGTATATATGCTGTTCAGTAAATTGCAATGTCAAAAACCCTAAGGCTATGAGTCCACGGTAGAATGTTGCTGCGGATTTTTCTGCATGAAAATCCGCGACTTTCGCGGCAAATCCGCACCTTTTTTTTGCCGCGGATTTACCGTGGAATTGCCGCCGATTTTGATGCGGATTTTTTTTTTTTTCCCCCATTCTATAGCCAAAATCCGGATCAAAATCCGCAACAATAATTGACATGCTGCAGATTTTTCCGGATCAAAATCCGCGGCAAATCCGCCGCGGAAAAATCCGCAGCATGGACACAGCATTTCTAAAATGCCATTGAAATGGCTTGGAAGTGCCGCTGCAGCAGATTTTCGGAAAATCCACGGCTTTTCCGCGAGAAATCCGCGGCAAAATCTGTGCATTTTCCGCAGCGTGGGCACATAGCCTAAAACAAATTGATCCAATCCTGTCACTAGGTAGGTTCACAATGAAATACAGTTCTGGGACCACTTATTGGGTCATCTAATGATAGTCATATTAATGTACATCTCAAATCAATCTAATAAACATTGAATTTTATATAGTCAATATTGTAAACAAGATAATTCACTTTTATGTTTACAAATGAGGGAAGTAATCAAGACTGAAAAACAGATCTATGATTAGTGCTAAAGGCAGTTTCAGTCTATATTTTTCCATTTCTAAGCCTCTTGATATTCATTAAAGGCTCAATTCGAGCAACGAGTATAATATAAGTCTATGGGGAAAATCGCTGAAATGGAATGGGAACAGCATGGGGAAGGTTCCTGGAGGCAGACGCATCTTTGACTCCCAGGTTGCTAGTGGGAAGTGAAAAATTAAACAACTGTAAAAAAAATTAATAAAAAAAAGTGTTGGGTTCCTCCATTTTTTTATAACTAGCCATGGTAAAGTAGACAGCTTTTCTGGGTATCAGAAATAGTGGATCTGCCATGCATCATACCCCCAGGTATCATATAGCACCCCCAGGTCTCATATAAGACCCAATGATACAATGCGGCCGGCCAATCACAGTTGTGCCAGTAGCCAATAGGGCTATGGCACTAACTTGATTGGCAGAGAAACAGCCGCAAAACATGTGGGGTGGGCTCAGGGGTGGGCACTCAAGAATAGTGCTCAAGAACCCAATATAATTGATTGAGTACCAAGCAATGCAGAGTATGCTCGCTCATCATTAATTAAAATACTTCCCACTATTAACATGTATCATTTATCTGGAACAGAGGCAGATATACCATTGGGCCGAAAAGGTAAGGGAGTCCAAATCCATCTCCAAAGCTACAAGCAGCTTCTGTCATGGTCACATAAAGAAATGCATTGTGATGAACTATTGGACTGTAAAGGGTCCATATACAGTTCTTGTTCTGGGTCTTTGCCTTTATCTGCACCTGATTTGAAAGACAGGTACTAATTGCTGGATTGTTAGGAGATGATTTTCTTGATTTTCTGGGGCATCTTCATTATCACTTGTATGGGTCCTCAAATCCTTGTTTCCTAATCATGAGTACCGGAGAAGAGGAATTATCGCATGGATCTGCAGTAGAGGTGTTGATGGTTTCAAACAAGGTTATGAGAGAGCTGGAATGAGGACCACGTCACACAACTCCTCACCACTACCAGACTTATGTGACTAGTGAGTATTTGGGGTCTCAGTGATATAATTCTTTGGTAATAAATATTATTAGTAAGAAAACCCATTCATATATCAAATTGATAATTTCTCTACTGGTATACGTGAATAACCGATCTCCTCTTATTACGTCACTGTTTGCTGTGTCCATAATTTTGACATGTTAACTATCACTTTAATTACACACATTAGCCATTCATACATTCTAATATATTTACTATTGTTCATTCAATTTATTAACATTTTCTTACCTTGAATCAAGAGGGAGATGTGTAGAAGAATTATTACACGACCCATTGCAAATGAAGAGAATGTAATGTTGCTAAAAATTTCTGTGTAAGAATTAGTAAGACATAAATAAGTTTCTTCCTCACCGTCACTCACGTTCTCTGACCTTTGAGTCTGCAAACTGTTTATCTACTGATTAACATGGGTCTAGATTCTTGTACAATGAAACTGCGAAGCCTAGTTTGTACTTTACACCATTGGATGCCACGCTGGAAAGCAAGAAAGATAATATGAAATTTTAAATAATTCAATTTTAATCTATTTACATTATATTTTAATTCATTTAATTTTTTGTATATTAAGTACAAGCAAATAAGTACCATAAATTCAACATGCAACTACTGTATATCTAAATGGTATTTGCTTTTTTTCCATGGTTTTCACCAATTTCCTAAAAACATTTTGCTAGGTTAATTTGTTTTCTGTGAAACTGACCAAAGTGTGTCTGAGATAAGGAAATTGTTGACAGACACTGAGTGATTAACCCCTTAACTACCTCCGATACGCCCTTTAACAACAGTCGTTCAGGGGCCTTATTCCTCAGCGCTCTTTTTAACAGTACTAAGCAATAAGTGAATAGCGCCCCCTGCAGTATATGACAGCTGACACCAGCAGGCATCAGTTTTGAAGCTGTTTGGAGCCAATTTTCCCCTTAAATACTGCTCTCAATCATAACTGAGGTATATAAGTGGTTAAAAGAGATTAAAAGCTCAAAAATAATAAAAAGCCCTTTCACCACTAAAAACGCAGCGGCGCTGTGCATAACGAGTTCACTGCTGGGACTTTCCCAGCAGCTGAGCCCCAGCTCTCACAGTCAGGAATAGCCTCCACACCATCCCTGGCTGTTTAACCCCCTAAAGTCTGTGATCGATATCGATCACTGAACTTCAGGCATTAGGAAAGGCATCATGCTCCCTCTCCCATCTGATCTGTGCACCCGCAATGTAATCGCAAGGGCCCAATCGTTACCATGGTGACTTGTAGTAGTCATGACAACTTCTGGGTCACCTGCCTATAGGAAGCCTGAGGGATCATGCCTGCAGCATGATCCCTATTGCTTCTCAGAGTGCAGCTCTGACATCTGCACTGTACTGAACGATCATTGCAGAACAGTAGACATGTATGGCTAACAGGCGCAGATGGATAGGAGATCCACTCAAAAGTGTTAACCCCTGAGATCGCGCTGTCAGTGATTTAAAGGTCCATGGTGGAGGATCGTGCCATTCCCCGCTCCCATCAATGGCACGATGCTTGGGGCTGAAGGAGCATTTTTTACTTACTCAAAAATACATGCTATCTAAGTCATTATTTCAAGTGGTTTTAGTAATTTTTTTTACATTTTTTTCTTTTTACTTAGTGTCTGTATTGCACTGTCTTTCCTGCAGAATAAATTGTAAAAGCCTATTAGAAAGACCACATTAAACTAAAAGTGAACATTGTGATGTTAAATCAGTTGAGAAGGAGCTCAGAGTAACATAGATATGAGTTCTAATCTCTACCGTCAGCACCAAAATGCATCTCCTGGCAAAAAAATGCATCAAAACCGCATTGCGGCAGCTGTGAGGTCCAGAAACCTTAAAGGAGCTTTTAAGAGAGCCTCAGTTTCTTGGACTTTAAGGGAGTCTGTAGGAGAGCCTTTAGTATTCCTTGAGTGCCCAGCTGTTGGGACACCTGGAGCCTGTGGATTCTGGTAAAAGTTCACAGCCTCCAGATGTCCCAGCAGCTGGGAACTCAAGGAATATTAAAGGCTCTCCTACAGGTTCCCTTGAAGTTAAGGGTTAAAACCTGCCATGAGATGTGATGACTGAGCTCCAGTAGCCTAAAAGGTTGCTGGACGTCACAGCCACCGGGTCTCCCGGCGCTGTGTGGCTTGGAAACCTTAAGGAGCTTTTGAGGCCCCCTTCACACATCCGTGTAAAAAAAAAAATGTGGTGCATGGTGTTACACGTCGTGGCTCTCTTATTGCAAGGAATGAGGTGGTCCCCCATTCCTTGTCTGCCACGAGCCCTCCTGCTCAGCAGCGCCAAAGGTCTGGGAGACTGCAGGAGTTGCCTTCTCAGAGACACAGCAGAAGGGTGACATCTAGTGGTTCTCCCCTTGCAAGGAATGGAGCGGTCTCCCATCCCTTGCCTGCCACGAGCTCTCCTACTCAGCATCACGGAGGCTCTGGGAGGTTGCGCAGTGTGCAAAGAATAGATGCTCAGGGAAGCAGCAAGACTTCCCATGTCTCTGTACATTGTGAAACCGGGGTTCCCGCCTTTATGACCCAGAGGCAGGAAGATGAGCATGTGCTCCACGTGACGTCTTCTGATTCGCTCACTGATATCACACGGCCCGATGACGAGGCTGGTGATGTGCTGAATCCTGACTGGCTGGGCCAGGACGTCACGAATCCTGATTGGGTCAGGCCCGTCTCGCGTCTGCCCTTGGGTGGAGCTACACCTCTTTAAAAGCTACCCCTGCCATCATGACGGCGCGTGACCGTCCTTCTATGTTTGGATGTCTGGCAGCGTGCTGCCACGCCACTGCTCAGGCATTATTGTCTTTTGTGGGCTTTGCCCTTGCTGCTCAGGCAGCACCTGGTTTGCAGGCCGTGTTCCTGCCTTGCTGCTCCGGCAGTATCTCCTTTAACAGGCCGTGTTCCTGTCCCAGGTGAGCTCCTCGAGTCTCCACCGGACTCACCTGGTTATTGAAAGCACACGTGCGTGGGCACCTCTGTGCTACCCTCGTGCCATATCCTGTGACTCCCGCTGGCACACGTGCGTAGGCACCTCTGTGTGTCCCCGTGCAACAGGTACACCGATCGAGAAGCCCCGAGCCATACAACCCTCACGGGTTAGGGCAGACCGGTGTACATAGATCGTCTGTGACATTCCAGACGATCACTAGTAGCAACCCGCTCACTCTTTCCTGACCATAGCAGCGGTCCCTTACACTGCACAGTGGACCTTGACCGGCGGAAGCTGTCAATTTCCCATCTTGGCACGCTTCCCCGGGTCCCCCTCGTAACATTACGGTCGCGCCAAAGGTCTGGCTATGGCGGAAGAGCAGCAGCAGTTGCTGCGTTATGTGCAGCAGTTGGAGTCACGATTGGCAGCAGTGGAGCGGTCTTCCCCCGATAAGGCTGCTCTAGCAACAGTCGCCACCCAGGCGGCTACTCAGGCTGTGGAATTGTGCGGAAGGTTGCCTCGCCTTGCGCTCCCAGAGCGCTTCAGCGGGGACAGCTCTGAGTGCCGTGGTTTCATAAACCAGGTTACCACCTACTTGGAGTTGTCCGCGACTGATTACGCTACTGAGAAGGCGAAGGTAGCCTTCGTCCAGTCCCTGCTCACAGGGAAAGCGCTAAAATGGTCCACCCCGTTGTGGGAGCGCGGAGATCGGGTGGTGAATCACCTTCCAGTTTATCTTGAGGCCATGAGAAAGGTGTTCCTCGGGCCTCAAGTCACCCACGACTCCGCGCTGCGGCTCCTACGCCTTCGGCAAAGGTCCACTTCAGTCGGGGACTTTGCAGTACAATTCAGGACACTCGCCGCAGAGCTGGACTGGCCAGATAAAGTCCTGGTCCCTGTGTTCTGGGAGGGTCTGGCAGGGTTCGTCAAAGACGCACTGGCCACGCGTGACGTGCCGACCACCTTAGAGTCCTTGATTCGGCTTGCCTCGGCTTGCCTCTCGCATAGACATCCGCCACGCGGAGCGGAGGCTCGAGGTCTCTTCGGCACCCACGTCTACCTGGTCTATAGAGCCTCTGACTCCCCTTCCCCACCAGACCGGTCTCCCAGCCAGGTCTGTTGATGACTCTGTGGAGCCAATGGAAGTCTCCAAAGTGGTCTCCTCTACCACAGGTTCTCGGCCGTCGGCCATTTGCTTTGCCTGTGGGCAGGAGGGACATGTAGCTACCCGATGTTTGAAACCTTCGGAAGAAATCAGCGTGAGGAGGGTCATTTCCACTTCCCAAGACCAGGTGCCACCTGGTAAGACCCTCACTTCCTCTGACCCACGGAACGGTGTGCTGTCATGGGATCAGGCCTCCAAAGTTGGGGCCCACTTCGGGGTCGACAGGACCAGAGACCTAGGGGTCAGGCATTATTGGGGGCCGGCGGTAGCTCAGGATGTACAGAATAATATGGGAGTCCGTACGTCGTGTGCGTATAATAAACCGTTCAGGCGGAGGCCTGCGGGTCTTCCACATCCTGTGCCATCTTTCGCACCTGGTGACCTAGTGTGGCTGTCTTCTAAACATATTAACCTTCCGGTACAGACAGCCGAGTTTGCTCCTAGGTACCTTGGCCCGTTTACAGTAATTGAGCGGGTAACCGCGGTAGTATATCGACTCCAGCTCCCTCCGCGCTGGGCTATTTCTAATACGTTTCATGTATCTCTTCTGAAACCCGTACGACCTAAAACCTCGGGGTCCCTGCTGTCCCAGGCCGACTTCTCGTCCGACGACCCAGAAGTAGCAAAGCTAGTAAAAACAAAAATCGTACAGGGCAAGAGGTGCTTCCTCGTCGAGTGGGTCGGTCGTGGCCCGGAGCATAGGTCCTGGGAATTGGAGGAGCATGTCTACGCCCCCGGTTTGGTGGCGGCCTTCAGGCGCAGGCGAGGGGGGGGGGCCCTAGATGGGGGGGTAATGTTACACGTCGTGGCTCTCTTATTGCAAGGAATGAGGTGGTCCCCCATTCCTTGTCTGCCACGAGCCCTCCTGCTCAGCAGCGCCAAAGGTCTGGGAGACTGCAGGAGTTGCCTTCTCAGAGACACAGCAGAAGGGTGACACCTAGTGGTTCTCCCCTTGCAAGGAATGGAGCGGTCTCCCATCCCTTGCCTGCCACGAGCTCTCCTGCTCAGCATCATGGAGGCTCTGGGAGGTTGCGCAGTGTGCAAAGAATAGATGCTCAGGGAAGCAGCAAGACTTCCCATGTCTCTGTACATTGTGAAACCGGGGATCCCGCCTTTATGACCCAGAGGCAGGAAGATGAGCATGTGCTCCACGTGACGTCTTCTGATTCGCTCACTGATATCACACGGCCCGATGACGAGGCTGGTGATGTGCTGAATCCTGACTGGCTGGGGCAGGACGTCACGAATCCTGATTGGGTCACGCCCGTCTCGCACCCGCCCTTGGGTGGAGCTACACCTCGTTAAAAGCTCCCCCTGCCATCATGGCGGCGCGCGACCGTCCTCCTATGTTTGGATGTCTGGCAGCGTGCTGCCACGCCACTGCTCAGGCATTATTGTCTTTTGTGGGCTTTGCCCTTGCTGCTCAGGCAGCACCTGGTTTGCAGGCCGTGTTCCTGCCTTGCTGCTCCGGCAGTATCTCCTTTAACAGGCCGTGTTCCTGTCCCAGGTGAGCTCCTCGAGTCTCCACCGGACTCACCTGGTTATTGAAAGCACACGTGCGTGGGCACCTCTGTGCTACCCTCGTGCCATATCCTGTGACTCCCGCTGGCACACGTGCGTAGGCACCTCTGTGCGTCCCCGTGCAACAGGTACACCGATCGAGAAGCCCCGAGCCATACAACCCTCACGGGTTAGGGCAGACCGGTGTACATAGATCGTCTGTGACATTCCAGACGATCACTAGTAGCAACCCGCTCACTCTTTCCTGACCATAGCAGCGGTCCCTTACACTGCACAGTGGACCTTGACCGGCGGAAGCTGTCCATTTCCCATCTTGGCACGCTTCCCCGGGTCCCCCTCGTAACACATGATCCATTTTGGACCATCCATATGGTCACCCATGTGACTGCGTGTGTCATCCGTGTGACATCAGAAAAATGATAGATAAATGTTAGATAATAAATAGATTGATAGAGAGACAGATGATTGAGAGATAGATAGGTAGGTTGTACAGCTATTTAGCAGAGTTAATAAATAATTTTAGGACAAAAAAGTGTCCTTCCCCCCAATATCCATAACCAGCACAGGTATAGCAGCAGCTGCAGGCTGCAACCCTAACCTGTCAGCTGTCCCTTGGCTGGTTTTGAAAAATAGAGGGGATCCCACCCTGATTTTTTAATTATTTGAACAAATAATTTAAAAAATGGCTTAGGGTCCCCACATTTTTCAAAACCAGCCAAGGGACAGCAGACAACTGGGGGCTGATTGTTTTAGGGTGGGAAGGGCCATGGTTATTTTGCCCTTCCCTGCTTAAAAGTAGCAGACCGCAGTCGCCCCAGAGATGGCGCATCTATTAAATGTACCATATGTACCAGATGAAACTACAATATGGTATCTTCCCCCTTTTGTCTGTGCTATATATGAAAATGTACCACATGTCTGTAGCTGTACTCTGCTCCTCCCGTTTCCCTGGTGCTGTGGCAAATGGGGTAATACATGGGGTTGATGCTTGTTGTGGCTTGCTAGCTGGTATCAAGCCCTAGTATTAGTAATTGGTGGGCGTCTAGCAGATACCCACATAACTAATCCAGTAGAAAAAAAAAGTCTGCAGTAATCCATAGCGTTGTCCCACGATATTCCCCAAAGCAAATCTGAAGGAAAATCGTCCTCCTGGTGGGAAGAGGAAAGTATTGCCTGTTAGGAGTCTAGTACACATGGCTGACTTTATGTTCCGCTGCCTTTCCCTTGACCTTTGCGTTATACACATTTTGTATAACATTGATTACTGGTTGACCACCCTTCTCAAACCATGCTACGAAAACTTTCCATCTAACCTTCCTGCAGCAGAGAGAGCGGGTAAAATGAGTCAATACCAGAAGGCCCTAGTTGAACAATTAGTACAAAAGTTCTAACTTGACAACACTGGCAGCAGGTCCAACAGGGGCAGGGGACCGCTACCACTACCAGGCCCTGCAAAATAACAATGTCACAACCTTCCAGTTGTATGTTATTTTCAGTTCTTGCAGATTGCAAGATAGTTTCCATTTCCTTGTAAAAATGAATGTGACACACAACGTCATGTAGTCTTGAGGTTCAATAGATTTGGGACCAACAGCTCTGTGAATTCTTAGTTACATAGGTTCTTAGGTTGAAAAAAGACCTAGGTCCATCTAGTTCAATCTTCCTCCACCAATTCTACATTTTTTCCCTAAGTCACTTATAATCAACAATGTTGTGTGTACTGAAGAAATCATCCAGCCCTTTTTTAAAAGCTGTTATAGTATCTGCCATTACTACCTCTTGTGATAGGGCATTCCACAGTCTGACTGCTCTAACTGTAAAGAACCCCTTCCTATTTAGCTGCCGGAATCGCTTTTCTTCCACTCGCAGTGTATGCCCCCTGGTCCTTAGTATTGTCTTTGGAAGAAATAAGTCCTTTATATTGACCACACATGTATTTATTCATATAAATGAGATCTCCTCTGAGATGTCTTTTTTCTAAGCTAAACATATCTAACTTTTTCAACCTTTCATCATATGACAGGCCTTCCATTCCTTGTAGTAGTCTAGTTAGCCACCTTTGAACTGACTCTAACTTCTGAATATCCTTTTTAAAATGTGGAGCCCAAAACTGGATCCCATATTCCAGACGTGGCCTTACAAGTGATTTATAGAGGGGTAACAATACGTTGGGATCACTGGATCTAATCTCTCTTTTTATTCACCCTAAAATCTTGTTTGCTTTAGCAGCTGCTGCTTGACATTGAGTACTGCTGCTCAGCTTATTTGTAATAAGAAGTTACACCCAAGCCTACCTCAATTAGTATGTCTAAAAACAATTTTTAATGAAATAGATTAAAACAATTTAGAATTCCACCTGTGAAGTGTGACACACACAAAACATCCCAGGACCATGATACAGCCTCAATAGTATTCACCTACGGAACACAGCGGTTGTTCCAATTTTATATCACTCTTATGGGATTCAACAGTTGGAAAAATCTCTAAATGACCCTCCTTCTCTCTTTCCTCTACCTGCCAATGGAGATATAACCAAGGTTACACGCACCCTAACGGTAAAAAGGTGCCCCCATTCCTCGGCGGCTTTCCCTCCTATGATATCCCTATGCTCCCTTCTTATCGGGTAGTCTAAGGGGTTATACCATCAAATAGTGAGGGAATATAGAAAATAGTATACACTTATCTGAGATAATTCAGGTCAAAAATTGGTTAGCGTTTGTTTCTCCCTTGAGGTGAAGGTGTCTCGGCTTTCATGGTCCTCAACCCAATACTATAAAATCACAAAGTCTCGACGCGTTTCTCCCCATTACATCCACTGGGGTTCATCAGGAGACGATATTTAATAAGGGGCCCAATCGCCTGTGGAATACATATAGATCAACATAACCCCAAATCCAAACCACATGAAATGTCTATAAGATAATGAAAAAAGCAGCAATTAACATACCAGAGAGTTTTCAGGGGGCTACTTGTTCTGCAGCACGCACCTCTCCATGCAGATGTATCGCATGGACGACCTGCTCTGTAGCTGCTCACAGTTAAATGACCCCCATGTACAACTGATTGGTTAGGTGATTAACCCCAGCCACGCCTACATCTCCTTGGAAACCCTGGAGGTTTATCAAAATAAGCCAATCACCAGGTCGAGAAATCACGGCCCTCGCCGGATGTAAACAAACCCATGTGACCTATCAAAGTCACATGATCGCATAAGCCTGGTCACCTTATTACCATATGCAAGCCCAGCCTGCAGAATCCAGAAATGACTTGCAGCAAACAAGCCTTCCAGCTGACAACATCTAAATGGGCATAAAGCATCAAAGGGCACATGACCGCACAATTTACATAATCCCATATACGGAGCAAGGCTCCGCCCCTCTCCACATCATTCATTCACAAACAAAGGGTCCAGGACTAATAGGAGTAAAACGGCAGGATGACCGCACAATTTACATAATCCCATATACGGAGCAAGGCTCCGCCCCTCTCCACATCATTCATTCACAAACAAAGGGTCCAGGACTAATAGGAGTAAAACGGCAGGATCGCCTGTATAGCAAACACACTCTCATTACCTCCAGTAAACACATCCTCACCAGGCTATAATTTGCAGACTCATGGCTATGGAGAAAAACTCCGTCCCCCTCTCTGCATTATATACTTTAAAGCAGGGGATCCGAGACTGGTAAAGGAAAGTCAGCACGATCGCCTAGGGAGCAAATACTCCCCCAAAGACAATAATGAGCGCATTCTCCCGTAGCCACATAAAGAATAACCCTTCAAGGGGAGGGAGGGAGGGGGGGAAGGGGGGGGTGGGGGGGGGTTGGGGGGGGGTTTCAGCACAGCACACCACATGGGTTCAAGAAATGGGGTCAAATTAAGGATAATAAGGATCTAATAAAGAAAAAATATAATCCCAAGGAGGTGAAGATAATTTCACCACTCCAAATATGGCCTATTCCTTTACGGAATTATATTAGCCAGGCGGGTACAAATCAGAATTTATTTTGATGCAGAACCAGCAAAGGTCTCCATTCTAGGACAGACATCCCCTACAGGAAACATCCAAACGTTAGTTGTTCATTCAGACCCTTAGGATGTACACAATCAAATCGGTATATCCACCTACTCTCCCTTTGTAGGAGGATTTTGTTCCAATTACCCTTTCTGATCGGCTCTGGGACAACTTCAATGATTTTAAAACTGATAGAATTTAGATCTCCCCCATGGACCTGTCTAATATGTCGTGAGATTGAGGTGTCCCTCTCATTCCGGATGTCTCCCAGGTGTTCCCCTATCCGCTTTCTCAATTCCCTTTTTGTCTTTCCAATGTAATTCAGGGGGCAAGTGCAAATCGCCACATATATAACCCCCTCAGTACCACAATTGGCAAAATCTCGAATTAGGTACTCCCGGTTCGTGCTGGCGGAAACCACCTTTTTCCCAGGACGAATCCATCTACAAAACTTACAGTGTCCACATCTGTGAACTCCATCAATTTTCCTTTCTAACCATGTCCTTTCTTTTTGGGGGGCCTGATAAAAACTATGAACTAGCCTATCTTTCAGGGACTTTCCCTTACGGAACGTGATCATGGGCCGGACCCCAACAAATTCTCTCAGGTTTGGGTCCGCTCTCAAAATTCCCCAATGTTTTTCGAGGATAGTATAGATCTCCCGGTTGTGGTTATCAAACGTGCCGATGACCCTGATGATTTTCTCCCTTTCTTCTTTTTGTCTCGCCATCAGTAAATCCTCCCTATCTCTCATCACCGCATTGTTGTAGGCTTTTTTTAGGGTGCTGACTGGGTAACCTCTCCTTGAGAACCTCAGGCAGAGATCTCCTGCCTGCTTGTGAAAGGCTTCACTTGTAGAGCAATTCCGTTTTAATCTTAAATACTGGCCTTTTGGTATCCCTTTCTTCAGGGGTTCCGGATGGTGACTTGTCCAATGTAAGAGACTGTTTGTCGCTGTCTCTTTCCTGAACACCTGTGTTTCTATCTGTCCCTCCGTTCCCCTCATCAGTAGGACATCCAAAAAAGCCAGTTTGTTGATGCCTATATCATAAGTGAATGACAAGCCAATGTTGTTGATGTTGAGGTCTTTAACAAATTCCTGGAAAGAGTCGACCGTCCCGGTCCAAAGGACCAGGACGTCGTCAATATAACGACCCCAGTAGGTGATGTATTGGACCCATTTTGAGCAAGGTTCTTGAAACACCATTGTATCTTCCCACCAGCCCAGGTACAGGTTAGCGTAGGATGGGGCACAGGAACACCCCATCGCTGTACCCCTGAGCTGGTGGTAATACTTCCCATTAAAGGTGAAAAAATTATGGGTCAATATATAATCCATCAATTTCAAGGTGAACCTGCTGTGTTTTTCATAGTGGGTACCTCTACTGTCTAAGAAATGTTTTAAGGCCTTCAAGCCCAGCTCATGCGGGATAGAGCTATATAGAGCCTCTACATCAATTGATGCGAAAATAGTGTCTTGCTCAATGGTCACCCCATTGATTTTTGTCAAAAGGTCACTCGTGTCCCGAAGATACGAAGACAAAGAAACCACAAATGGTCTGAGAATAGAGTCCAGGTATACACCAACGTTCTGTGTGAGGGAGTTAATTCCCGCCACAATGGGTCTCCCTTTTAGGGGAGAAATCCCCTTGTGGACCTTAGGTAATGTATAGAACGTTGGTGTAACCGGAAACCTCTCATGCATAAATTCCAACTCATTTTGTGAGATGAGACGATCTCCGAGGCCATCGGACAGGATATCAATCAGTGTTTTGCTGAACTCTGCAGTGGGGTCTCTCTCTAGGGTCGCATAGCCGTCACGATCACGTAGAATAGAATAACACATTTTCTGATACATCTCGTGGTTCATGACGACTATATTACCCCCCTTGTCCGAGGGCTTAAACACCAGATCCTTCCTCTTCGCAAGTGTCATTAGAGCATCCATTTCAACCTTTCTTAGATTAGGTGGCACTTTAGATCTCATATCTGATAACTCCCTTAGATCCTCAGCAACTACCTTTAAAAAAATATCCACACTATCCAGGTCCCCTCTGGGAGGCTGTTTCTCACTCTTCTTTTTAAGATTAGTGAATGGTCCCAGTCCTGGTTGTCTGAGGCCTTCATTATCTAATTCAAGGAGATTATCAAAAGTCTCCCTATCTTCTGGGGTGATCCCTAAAGAATTATACTTTGATGATTCAGTTGTTTCAAAAAATGTTTTCCATTTTAATTTTCTCCCAAATAGGGCCAAATCCTTGGTCCACATGAATGGGTCAAAGCGCTCAGTGGGCACAAATGAGAGACCTTTACTTAAGATGTTCATATCCATAGCTGTTAATGTCTGTCCAGATAAATTGATAATTAGATTATCTACCTCCTGTCTCTCCGATTCGGGTTGATAAATTGTTCCCAGGGTCTCAGGTCGCATGGTAGGGTCCGCCCCTCTAAAAAAGAGGCCGGACCACCCGAGGCAGAGGGTACAGATGAGGATGCAGAGGCCAAAGGAGGTACTGCTGGTCCCATTCCCTGCCATCTATTCCTATTACGCCTCTGTCTCCTCCCGCGAGAAAAATTCCTTGCGTCACTTGGTGCCCCTCTAAATCTTTCTGAATCTGATGATTCCAAATCAGAGGAGGATGGATCAACACGAGGCCCAGTCCCCTCAGTTAGAAATCTGTAGGCCGTTTTATCTTTAAATTCCCCAAGATCTTTCACAAAGTTGTTATGTTTCCTTAATTTCAGAGTGTTATGGAATTTTTCCACAGAACTCTGTAGAAACCTTTCTCTTCTCTCAAAATCAGGGTCGGACTTGTGTTTCAACACCACCTCTCTTTGTTCAGCTAGTTTATTTGAAGTTTTTGTCAAAGTCAACCTCTCTTCCGCAAGCAGTAGTTGCATGAACCGTATAGAGGTAGCTTTCGATTCACTTTCCCATTTCTCAAGTAAGCCTGCACTCCTCGATCTAACTGCCGGAGTCACAGTGATACGTAGGCCTTTTGGTACAATCCCCTGTTTGATATAATTTTCAAGGGACTGTACCTCCCACCATGACTTGATATTTTCCCGATAGCAGCTATAAAGTTCGTTAAACAGTTGTTTTAAGTCAAGGGCTCCCCCCGGATAATTGAAATCTGTCCTATCTGAAAACACTTTGTCTGCATCCGATAGCCAGGTATTCGTGTTTAAAGGTTCAGACAAAAAACCCGCCATTAATATTACTCAACTTGAATTTTACACTTAGAAAACAGTTTAAAGGTAGTATATCAAATAGTTACACCCAAGCCTACCTCAATTAGTATGTCTAAAAACAATTTTTAATGAAATAGATTAAAACAATTTAGAATTCCACCTGTGAAGTGTGACACACACAAAACATCCCAGGACCATGATACAGCCTCAATAGTATTCACCTACGGAACACAGCGGTTGTTCCAATTTTATATCACTCTTATGGGATTCAACAGTTGGAAAAATCTCTAAATGACCCTCCTTCTCTCTTTCCTCTACCTGCCAATGGAGATATAACCAAGGTTACACGCACCCTAACGGTAAAAAGGTGCCCCCATTCCTCGGCGGCTTTCCCTCCTATGATATCCCTATGCTCCCTTCTTATCGGGTAGTCTAAGGGGTTATACCATCAAATAGTGAGGGAATATAGAAAATAGTATACACTTATCTGAGATAATTCAGGTCAAAAATTGGTTAGCGTTTGTTTCTCCCTTGAGGTGAAGGTGTCTCGGCTTTCATGGTCCTCAACCCAATACTATAAAATCACAAAGTCTCGACGCGTTTCTCCCCATTACATCCACTGGGGTTCATCAGGAGACGATATTTAATAAGGGGCCCAATCGCCTGTGGAATACATATAGATCAACATAACCCCAAATCCAAACCACATGAAATGTCTATAAGATAATGAAAAAAGCAGCAATTAACATACCAGAGAGTTTTCAGGGGGCTACTTGTTCTGCAGCACGCACCTCTCCATGCAGATGTATCGCATGGACGACCTGCTCTGTAGCTGCTCACAGTTAAATGACCCCCATGTACAACTGATTGGTTAGGTGATTAACCCCAGCCACGCCTACATCTCCTTGGAAACCCTGGAGGTTTATCAAAATAAGCCAATCACCAGGTCGAGAAATCACGGCCCTCGCCGGATGTAAACAAACCCATGTGACCTATCAAAGTCACATGATCGCATAAGCCTGGTCACCTTATTACCATATGCAAGCCCAGCCTGCAGAATCCAGAAATGACTTGCAGCAAACAAGCCTTCCAGCTGACAACATCTAAATGGGCATAAAGCATCAAAGGGCACATGACCGCACAATTTACATAATCCCATATACGGAGCAAGGCTCCGCCCCTCTCCACATCATTCATTCACAAACAAAGGGTCCAGGACTAATAGGAGTAAAACGGCAGGATGACCGCACAATTTACATAATCCCATATACGGAGCAAGGCTCCGCCCCTCTCCACATCATTCATTCACAAACAAAGGGTCCAGGACTAATAGGAGTAAAACGGCAGGATAACCGCACAATTTACATAATCCCATATACGGAGCAAGGCTCCGCCCCTCTCCACATCATTCATTCACAAACAAAGGGTCCAGGACTAATAGGAGTAAAACGGCAGGATCGCCTCTCATTACCTCCAGTAAACACATCCTCACCAGGCTATAATTTGCAGACTCATGGCTATGGAGAAAAACTCCGTCCCCCTCTCTGCATTATTCACTTTAAAGCAGGGGATCCGAGACTGGTAAAGGAAAGTCAGCACGATCGCCTAGGGAGCAAATACTCCCCCAAAGACAATAATGAGCGCATTCTCCCGTAGCCACATAAAGAATAACCCTTCAAGGGGAGGGAGGGAGGGGGGGAAGGGGGGGGTGGGGGGGGGTTGGGTGGGGGTTTCAGCACAGCACACCACATGGGTTCAAGAAATGGGGTCAAATTAAGGATAATAAGGATCTAATAAAGAAAAAATATAATCCCAAGGAGGTGAAGATAATTTCACCACTCCAAATATGGCCTATTCCTTTACGGAATTATATTAGCCAGGCGGGTACAAATCAGAATTTATTTTGATGCAGAACCAGCAAAGGTCTCCATTCTAGGACAGACATCCCCTACAGGAAACATCCAAACGTTAGTTGTTCATTCAGACCCTTAGGATGTACACAATCAAATCGGTATATCCACCTACTCTCCCTTTGTAGGAGGATTTTGTTCCAATTACCCTTTCTGATCGGCTCTGGGACAACTTCAATGATTTTAAAACTGATAGAATTTAGATCTCCCCCATGGACCTGTCTAATATGTCGTGAGATTGAGGTGTCCCTCTCATTCCGGATGTCTCCCAGGTGTTCCCCTATCCGCTTTCTCAATTCCCTTTTTGTCTTTCCAATGTAATTCAGGGGGCAAGTGCAAATCGCCACATATATAACCCCCTCAGTACCACAATTGGCAAAATCTCGAATTAGGTACTCCCGGTTCGTGCTGGCGGAAACCACCTTTTTCCCAGGACGGAAGAAGAATACCCAAGTCCTTCTCCTGTTCTGTAGTCCCGAGTTTACTTCCATTTAATGTATATGTAGCTATTGGATTACTCCGTCCTAGGTGCATTACTTTACATTTATCAACATTAAATCTCATTTCCAAGTATCTGCCCATTCTGACATCTTATCTAGATATTTTTGTAATATTGTACTATCAAGGTCAGTTTTTAATATCCTACATAGTTTGGTGTCATCAGCAAAGACTGACACTTTACTATCAATCCCATCCACAAGGTCATTAATAAAGAGATTAAAGAGAATCGGTCCTAGCACAGATCCCTGTGGCACCCCACTGCTGACTATAGCCCATTTAGAGAATGTACCATTTATGACAACTCTTTGTTTCCTATCTTTTAGCCAATTCCTTACCTAGTTGCACATAGTTTCTCCTAGTCCTTGCTTCTGGAGCTTTAGTATAAGGCTATTATGTGGTACAGTATCAAATGTCTTTGCAAAGTCCAAATAAATCACATCAGCAGCATTACCAATATCCAGGTTTGCACTTTCCCCCTCATAGAACCCCAACAGGTTGGTTAGATACGACTTATCTTTTATGAATCCATGCTGTCTGTCAGTTGTTATATTATTTTCTGCAATATATATTTGCATGTCATCCCTTAAAATGCCCTCAAAAACCTTGCATATTACTGATGTCAGGCTTCCTGGACGGTAGTTGCCTGGATCTACCCTCTTACCTTTCTTAAATATCGGTACCGCATCAGCAATTCTCCAATCCTGAGGCACCAACCCTGTTACAAGTGAGTCTAAAAAGATGAGATACAGCGGTCTGTCGATTATGGAGCTCAATTCCCTCAATATTCGTGGATGAATGCCATCTGGCCCGGGGGATTTGTCAATTTTTAATTTACTCAGATGCAGGCGTACTTCTTCTTGTGTTAAAATAATTATATCGGGTGGTGAACTTTGATTTTTCACTTGTTGAATGATCCCTGGAACAGTCTGTTATTAAATAACTTGTTATTATATTTTAAGGGGCCAATACTATCCTTTATTTTCCTTTTGGCATTAATGTATTTATAAAAGATTTTGAGATTTATGTTAATGTCCTTGGCGATTTTTGTTTCAGTAGCTAGTTTTAGTTGCTTGATTTCTTTTTTGCATTTCCTATTGATATCTTTATACTTCTGAAATGCTATTTCTGTATTCTCAGCCTTTAAGATTTTAAACACCCTTTGTTTTTGTTTTATTATACTTTGTACTGTCTTATTTATCCAAAGTGGTTTCTTTTTATTCCTGAACATTTTATTACCAGAGAGTATACGTTTTTTACAGGAGTAGTATATCCTTAAACTTAAAACTTATCCCATTTATGTTCAGTATCCCCAGTTACCATGACATTATCCCAATCTACACATTTAATCTCTTCCCTTAATTTGTTGAAATCAGCTTTCCTAAAACTCCAGGTTTTAGCATTTCCCCTTTGAAATGTTCTATTGAATATTACTTTGAAGCTTACCATATTATGATCGCTGGTGCCCAATTGCTCCCGGACCTGTAGATCTGAAATTGTATCCGGTCTATTTGACAGGACCAGATCTAGCAAATTATCTCCCCTCGTTGGTTCATCTACCATCTGAGAGAGGAAATTGTCTTGAATTGTGGATAAGAACTTACAGCTTTTAGCACAACCAGAAGATTCTCTGTCCCACTGAATGTCTGGATAGTTGAAATCCCCCATAATAAGAACCCGATTATTATTATTATTATTATTATTAGCTGCCTTTTCAATTTGTTGCAGCATTTCACCCTCTACCTGTTCAAGTATGTTAGGAGGCTTGTAGCAAACTCCAATTAGCATTTTTCCATTATTCCCCTCCCCATGTACATTTTCCCATATTGACTCTACATTGTTGCAGTTCCCCCCAATGTCATCCTTTAACACAGGTTTTAGGTTGGATTTGATAAATATACACACCCCACCACCTTTTTTGTCTTTCCTGTCCTTGCTGAATGTAGTATAATCCTGTATGTTTGTCACCCAGTCATGGCTTTCATCCAGACAGGTTTCCGTAATGCCCACCACATCATAATCCATGATCGACATAAGAGTCTCCAATTCATTCATTTTGTTTGCAAGACTTCTTGCATTTGCCAGTAGACATTTAATATTATTAACACATTTATTACTCCTAGCCTTCCTAATCCTTCATTGACCCCTACCGTCTCACTGTCTCTATCTGCTCTATCTATCCCCTTATTTGCTCCACTACCCTCGCTCCCCCCAGATCCTAGTTTAAAAGCTCTTCCATCCGTCTGACCATATTCTCCCACAACACAGCTGCACCCTCCCCACTGAGGTGCAGCCCGTCCCTACCGTAGAGCCTATAGCTCACTGACAAGTCAGCCCAGTTCTCCATGAATCCGAACCCTTCCTTCCTGCACCAATTCTAAGCCACATATTTATCTCCCTAAGCTCCCGCTGTCTTTCTAGTGACGCTCGTGGCACCGGTAGTATTTCTGAAAACACCACCTTTGAGGTCCTGGACTTCAGCTTTTCTTCTAGTTCCCTGTAATAATTTTTAAGGCCCTCCCACCTGCCTCTAACTTTGTCATTAGTACCAATGTGCCCCATGACCGCTGGGTTTTCCCAAGCTCCACCCAGCAATCTGTCTATCCCATCCGCAATATGCCGAACCTGAGCAACCGGCAGACAAAACACTGTTCGGCATTCATGGTCTCGGCGACAGATGACCCCGTTTGTCTGCCTAATTATAGAGTCCCCTACCACCAACATCTGTCTGGCCTTTGCTGCACTCCTATTTCCCTCCTTCCTACATCAGTCATTTTCCTGGTCTCTAGGAGCAACGTCCTGATGTAGTGATCCTAGTCCTGGCCCTTCATTCCTAATATCAGCCAAACAGGCATATTTACAAGGTTGTGCCAGATCAGGACTAGGCTCCCTGACACTTTTCCCTCTACCTCTTCTTCTAACGGTTACCCAGCTACCTACCTCTAGGTCCTGACCTTCCCCATCTCCACCCGCCTCCATATCACTGGCCCCAGCCAGAGAAAGCTCAGTGAGCTCTAAACTCCTCTCCAGGTTTGCAGTGCTCTTGAGTGTTGCAAGCTACTTATTTAGATTAGTTACCTGGGCTTCCAAATATGCAACATACTTGCATCGAGTGCAGACATATTCACCTTCGAACGGCTGTTCAAGGCATGCATGCATCTGACAAGATACACACCTGGTAGCATTGTCCATGGAGCTGCTATTAAATGGGGAAAAACAGTACAAAAAGTAGAAAAAGTAGAAAAGCAAAGAAAAAAAACAAAAAACAATGGGAAACGTATAAGGATAAATTCAAACTATGTTCTTGTGTCAAACTATGAGATTGTGCTTAAACTATTTTTTTTTGCTTTTTCACAGTATCACAGACAAACAGACACACAATTCCCTATGAAATTAAACAATTATACAGTTATCACAACTATGAGATTGTGCTTAAACTATGCACTTATCTGCAACCCCGCACTTTTCTGCAGACCCCCGCACGCTCAGCACCCCCGCTTGTTTTGGCTGGTTTATATAGCTCCACAAGAACTACCAGAAGTTTCCAGAAGCTTCTAGAAACAGGTGTGGCTAATACTACTAATTAAATCACAAGACACACTTTTTTTTTTTTTTGCTCTTTCACAGTATCACAGACAGACACACAATTCCCTAGGAAATTAAACAATTACACAGTTATTACAACTATGAGATTGTGCTTAAGCTATGCACTTATCTGCAACCCCGCACTTTGCTGCAGACCCTTGTACGCATCTATTCATTTCAATGAGAGAGTCCTCCTTCTTCCCAAATAAATCGCAGAATAAAGTACTAATATTTTTTTCCAGCATATTAGGAAAGGATTTCTTCAGAAAGGCCACAAATATGGAGATTATTTTGTCTGTGACAGGTCTCTGTGTCGTCTAGATGTGTTAGAATGTCTGAAATCAGAGTGATATTTTTGAATATAATGGAGTGCTGGTCCTCTATTCTCTGATATAAGAACACTGTGTTAGACTCTAGATAATCCACTCTATTACCACTTGCGTACTATCCTGTATTACAGAATCAAAGGCACGGACTTGAGTTACCTGTAACCTATTAAATATGGCCTTCAGGTCCTGCTTTGTGGGGATAGAGTGTAGATGTTCTCGCCAATCCCACTCTTCTCCAGAGAGTTGGGAAAGGAATTCTGCAGGTGACTAGCCTGACCCTGCTACCGGAGGATGTGCACAAGGAAACGCAGTCAGCTCAGAGCCCAGGTCAAAGAGCAGGGAGTCACTAATGCAGATTGAGACCAGTGCTGTCACACTGTACTCTAAGATGTACAATAGCAGTACAGTGCAGTAATGTGGGACAGAGAGGATTCCTGAAAAACCTGAGAAGGTAGTTAGCTGGTAAATTACTAGGGGGCGTTGGAGTGGAGAAAGCATATGAGCAGAGAATTCCCTAGCAGAGGTAATACTAGTCAAGCCCACCAGATGGCAGTAGAATCGTCAGAAAGCCGTGTCACAACATGAGGTCTTATAAAAACACAGGAGCAAAGTATAAATGTTGTCAGAGGGAAGCAAACAGTCAGTATCCATGAAATCAGAACTCAGAAGTGAGGGAGAATGGGAAGACAAGAACAGAATCAAGGTAAACAGGGAGCTGAAGGGAGACAGCAGGAGAGACACTGACAAGACAGAAACAGAGAACAGAGGAGGTTAACAACAGGTCAGGTGAACACGGAGGTCAGGAGGGGGCAGGACAGACAACAGGTCACCCACGAGGAGAACCCAGCGGAGCCAGAAATATCACTGGCGTAGTCCCAGAGAAACAGTGCCCTAATAAAGTAGCCTGACCTCCAGAACGAGGCAGGAAGGATTAACCCCTAACGTGACCTGTATCAGAAGTGAAACTAAAAAAGAGGCTCAGCTGCCGCTGAGCCAGGAGTAAATCATGACAAGCGCAATGTTTGATGGCGTCTAAGACCCTTAAGGAGCTTGTCTGTGGCATAGGTAAAGGAAGATACCTGCTTTTGATGTCACCGAGCTCTGGACAGGAATCAAGGATGTTCTCTTAGTGCTCATGGACATAACAGCATACAATAAAAAAGAGGAAAAGGCTTTAGGTGTAGAGGAAAACAAGAGTCTTGTAGAAGCTCTGCAGGTACGCATTATATCCTGACTTTAGCAAGCCACACCCCCCCACATATTAATTAGACAGGATGGCCAGCAGTTGGAGATGTGAGAAATGCATGTAGAACTAATAGCATATTGATATACAATGTGCTTGCTATTCAGTTTGTGGCAATTATTTTTAAGACTGGAAATCTGTTTCATAGGTGTGCATGGGTTGTTTCTGTAATGTGTATGTGTGGCGCCCCTGACCTGGTCAGGCACCACTGAGTACTGCACCCATGCTGGGGACAGTACAACACAGGTAATCCAGAAGGCTGACCGGGGTGTGGAACACAGGCGCATAGTGACCAGGTCTCACACATGTACCCATGAGAGGACCCCTGGGGATCCCAGGAGGGGGCAAGCCTTCACCTTCACTGGAATAGTGGAGGGGGTAGAGCCTCCATCTCCTCTCAAGGGGTGTGGTGGAGAGTCTGGTTGCTAGGTGGCGTAGGCAAGAACAGGAGAGGAGGAGCAGTGAGCCAGTTCAGTGTAGAGTCCAGGGAGCTCAAGTGAGGAGCAGATCCCTGGAGCTGTGCAATCTGACAGCGTCCGCGCAGTGGCTACAGACGGGGGAGAACGGTCAACTAGGAGTGCTGCCTGAAAGCCAGCTTCAGCTAGAGAGTGCAACGGAGTGGGAAGTAAGGAGACTGCTAGAGAGCACCAGGCCCAACCGGGCGGCAGATCCCGAAGCGAAGATAGATCCAGCTTTCTTCTGCTAAACCTGCCGGTGTGGGGCTCTCAAAGCCCACGCCACAACACCACAAAAGCCGCAGCCACGTAACCGCAGTGAGGGCCCATAGGTCACAGGAGGCAAGCAGCTGGAGTGGCCTGGTCCGGGGAACAAGCAAACGGCAAACAAAAGGGGGAGAGAGGCTGCAGCATCTTCCCTGGGTGACCCCCATAGGGACTCAAAGTCGGGGTCACCCCAAACCACCAAGGGCTAAGGAAGGCGAGTCAGTAGTCACCCTCATAAAGTCAGCCTGAAGGATACCTGGTTCCCATCTGGTTCATCCCAGCTACGCCCGGGCTACTCACTCTGCCATCAAATGTGAGTAAAGCCCTTGAAAGACAGTTCTGCCTGTGTGAGTTATTCTGCGACTTGTGGTACTACAAACTTACACAGGGCCCTGGGGCTTGCCTCACTCTCAGGAGGCTACTACATCCTACTGCACCCACCATCAGCCCCAGGCGTCCCCTAACCTGCAGTGGCGGTCCCCACTGACCGCAATACTGAGAGTGGCGTCACGATCAAAACAGAAGATTTCCTACCAGTGACGGAGATCCAGCAACGTGGAGTCCCTGAAGGTAACGCACCGACACCGACACAACACCTGTGGGGCTTCACATCTGGCGTCACGAACAGGATAAGGACTAGACCTGTTCAGACAGGTGACCATGTGCCTGGGCGGTCCGCTTGAAAAATTGGAAGCGCCGCCATATTGCCACCATGAAAAGCGCGCTGAAAAACAACAGCAGCCCGCGCTGGAAGAAGTTACCGCCCACGAAGAGGTGTGGCTACCCAGAGATCCCCTGCAGAGTCCTGACCTCGCTGATGAAGAAAGCGGAAGCGTCCAGAGACGGCGGAGCAGAGAAGAAGCCAGCAGCTTGTTAGAGAAAATGGAGTCCAGACGCGGATACCCAGAACCAGGCACTGCTGCCTGGTGGTGCCGGGAGCTTGCTATTTTCTGCGACCAGCTGGAGGCCAGGATTGTGCGACAGCTGAGGGAAGAACGCACGGAGCTCCTGGAGATGGCTGCGGCGGTGCGGACCTACGAGGAGGGAGCCGCGCGACGCATGTCAGACCGAGCGGCGACGACGCAGACCCCGATGCTGCCACAGATGGGTGAGTCGAGTGATGCCCCGGCCAGCGCAAGTGCCCCGACCCCTGCTGCCACGCCCGCGGTCCCGGAAGAGGCGCCCGGCGCGACGCCACCGAACCAGGCCGCAGCCACGCTAGATGCGGCCCGCCAAATCCAGGCCGCCGCAGCCATGCCCCGCCTGGCCCGCAAAGGTCCGACTACCACTGCGATACTGATCCGTGCCGCAGGTGTGACACTGACCCAGGCTGCCACCCTGCTGAGCCCAGTCCGCCAAGACCCCACCGCAGCAGCGACACTCGTCCGCGCCGCAAGTGAGATGCTGAACCAGGCCGCAGCCCCGCCGGGTGCGGCCCGCCAAGCTCCGATCGCTGCAGCGACGTCCAGCCCAGCCTGCACAGAGCCCCCTGCAACAGCGACACAGATCCAGGCCGCCGCCATGCCGGGCGCGGCCCGCCAAGACCAGGCCGCCGCCATGCCGGGCGCGGCCCGCCAAGACCAGGCCGCCGCCATGCCGGGCGCGGCCCGCCAAGACCAGGCCGCCGCCATCCAGGGCGCGGCCCGCCAAGACCAGGCCGCCGCCATGCCGGGCGCGGCCCGCCAAGACCAGGCCGCCGCCATGCCGGGCGCGGCCCGCCAAGACCAGGCCGCCGCCATCCAGGGCGCGGCCAGCCAAGACCAGGCCGCCGCCATCCAGGGCGCGGCCCGCCAAGACCAGGCCGCCGCCATGCCAGGCGCGGCCCGCCAAGAAGAGATTACCTCACTATTTTCCCCGGCCTGCAAGGCCAGAGCAGACACCGCTCCCCAGTCCAGGGAGGTCCCTGCTAGGAAGACCCTGATAGGAGAGGACCCTGAATACTGGAAGCTGAAGGCTGACCTAGAGGCCCAGTTCCCACAGGAGATGGTGGATCGGTATCTACTCCCTCCGCATACCCCCAAGGAGATTCAGGCAACCCCTGCAGCCACGCCAGAGAGTCCACCGCCCAGACCAGCTGAAGAAAGCCCATCCCCAGCACTGCCACCAAAGGAGTGCCAAGAAGAACTAAGGGGGAGAGGAGGCCAGGAAGCTGAGGAGCTGACTCCGGAGCCACCAGCAGTGGAGCAATACTCAGAGCCGGAGATGTTACCCTATTCCCGTTGGGATGAGGAGGACTTGACACCGTCCGCTGACGAAGAACTGCCCAAAAGTCTCACCTGGGAGTTTGCAAGCTGTACCACGCAGAGTTCAGGCCGCAAGACACAGCGCCGCAGTAGAACCCAGTTTTCCCCTGCACCGTCATCCCCAGAGCAGAGAGAGGTCACAGCCAGAGACCTGCGGGAGAAAAGGTTACTGAGAAAGTCCAGAGCCCAGGTCAGAGGACCCCTTTGCAGAGGAGTAGTGGAGGACTTCAATTTGAAAAGCGGATACGGCTTTATTGTAGCAAGAGGAATAAAAGAGGGCATATTTGTGAATCGGAGAGATGTTCAAGCCCACCTGCCCAGAGGACATTCAGGCAGAAATTTGAAAATTGGAGACGCAGTACAGTTCACCTTGCATCAAGGAGAAAGGGGCTACTATGCCTTAGACGTAGCACCATGTCCCAAAGAGGAAAGAAAAGAAAGAGATAAAGAAACAGATGCAGAAAAAGAAACAGATGAAGATCAAGAAAGAAAAGACAAAGAGCCTACAGATGAAACTACCTCAGAGGATGACAAGGAGCAAGAAAACAGCAGGTGCCGTAGCCCAATAGGCCAAAGCCCTGGTAAAAAGGAGTAAAGTAAAGAAAGAAGTACCGAAAGTTTGACCAGTTTGACAAGTTGAAAAGTTTGCAACGTTATTGTTTAAGCATGTGCCCACAAAAACTATTGTGAGAAATAAACTTTAAGGCTATGAACTTGCTATAGCCACAAACTCTCGCAGTGTAAATAGTTACACCAGTGGCACCGCCACCAGAGCCAGCCTGTTTAGGGGCTTGGCTCGTCTGCAACCAGGAGGAGTCCGTCCGTATATAGGGCCTTGGCTCACTTGCGACCAGAGAGCAAGCCTGTTTATGGGGCCTTGGCTCACCACCACAAAGAGGGTACCTGGTCAGCACCAACTGTGGAGGCCGCCTCTGCATCCTGCCAGAAGAGGCTGAGGGCGCGGATCCACCAGGCCAGGTATACCCTGAAAACCACCAGCCCATGTAAGCCGCCTCTACATCCTGCCAGAAGTGGCTGAAGCCGCGGCCAACGTGAGAGGGTTTTGGGTGGGTTAACGGACTTGTGGGTGGAGGGTGGTGATGTATGGTACCTGGTGCTTTTAAATGTTTTACATGTTTTAATGTTTTATGCACTTTAAAATGTTGTCTTGCAGCCCGAGGACGTGCTGGTGATAACTAAGGGGGAATGTGGCGCCCCTGACCTGGTCAGGCACCACTGAGTACTGCACCCATGCTGGGGACAGTACAACACAGGTAATCCAGAAGGCTGACCGGGGTGTGGAACACAGGCGCATAGTGACCAGGTCTCACACATGTACCCATGAGAGGACCCCTGGGGATCCCAGGAGGGGGCAAGCCTTCACCTTCACTGGAATAGTGGAGGGGGTAGAGCCTCCATCTCCTCTCAAGGGGTGTGGTGGAGAGTCTGGTTGCTAGGTGGCGTAGGCAAGAACAGGAGAGGAGGAGCAGTGAGCCAGTTCAGTGTAGAGTCCAGGGAGCTCAAGTGAGGAGCAGATCCCTGGAGCTGTGCAATCTGACAGCGTCCGCGCAGTGGCTACAGACGGGGGAGAACGGTCAACTAGGAGTGCTGCCTGAAAGCCAGCTTCAGCTAGAGAGTGCAACGGAGTGGGAAGTAAGGAGACTGCTAGAGAGCACCAGGCCCAACCGGGCGGCAGATCCCGAAGCGAAGATAGATCCAGCTTTCTTCTGCTAAACCTGCCGGTGTGGGGCTCTCAAAGCCCACGCCACAACACCACAAAAGCCGCAGCCACGTAACCGCAGTGAGGGCCCATAGGTCACAGGAGGCAAGCAGCTGGAGTGGCCTGGTCCGGGGAACAAGCAAACGGCAAACAAAAGGGGGAGAGAGGCTGCAGCATCTTCCCTGGGTGACCCCCATAGGGACTCAAAGTCGGGGTCACCCCAAACCACCAAGGGCTAAGGAAGGCGAGTCAGTAGTCACCCTCATAAAGTCAGCCTGAAGGATACCTGGTTCCCATCTGGTTCATCCCAGCTACGCCCGGGCTACTCACTCTGCCATCAAATGTGAGTAAAGCCCTTGAAAGACAGTTCTGCCTGTGTGAGTTATTCTGCGACTTGTGGTACTACAAACTTACACAGGGCCCTGGGGCTTGCCTCACTCTCAGGAGGCTACTACATCCTACTGCACCCACCATCAGCCCCAGGCGTCCCCTAACCTGCAGTGGCGGTCCCCACTGACCGCAATACTGAGAGTGGCGTCACGATCAAAACAGAAGATTTCCTACCAGTGACGGAGATCCAGCAACGTGGAGTCCCTGAAGGTAACGCACCGACACCGACACAACACCTGTGGGGCTTCACATATGGATTTTTACAAACTTCATTTAGGTCTTTGGAGCAATCCAAAATTTCTGTAATAAGTCTGGCGTGCGTGAATATATCATAAGATTCTGTTATTACAGGAATACTGTCCTTAGACTGCATGCCACAGGGTAAACTCCATGACAATATTATTTTGGCTGCTACAATAACGGCAAGAAACAAAAAATTCAGAACAGGCAAATATTCTAAGCATAAAATACGCACCCATCCTCCTGCTAAGTCCCACTATGCAAAGATGTATAGGCTTTATAATGACATATAGAATCTATGAGGCATAATTCAGAATGACAGGTCTTCATTAATTGCCTTGTTTGGGTTGTCTGGATGTTAAGCAGACCAGCAGTAAATTGTAGTGACTCACTGAAAGTTCTTCTGAAGTTTTGTGACCATCTCAAGTTAACATTTGTGGACCAATTAATGAATGAGATTCTGAAAACATGAAGAAAACAGTAGGATATTCTATAGTAGCTAAAAAGTTCTCTGTAAAGCGTCGCAAGAATACTTTTTTTTATCTTGTAGCTCAAATATTTATGATAGTTTTGTCACAGATTCAACCGCAATCTAAGCATAAGTAAAGCGGTGTGATTAAATGCTTTTTTATTTGCTAAATGAAATGTAGTTAACCCTATCATAGAAACTAGGATAAACCAGATCAAGTCAGAGTCAGTCGATTCCAACAGCAGAGTGAAGGATATCTCTCATAAAAGCAACTATTGTTAAATAAATGTAGAAATGTCACTTAACTCCAAATATTAAGATGCTCAAAATCATGAGCTAAGATGTCTGAATTTAACATTAAAGAATAAAAAAGGCAGTTTCCTATTCATGATTATAAAGCAAAATACACTTTCTCTTTGGCCCTATACTTAGATTTTTTTTATTTCCAGTAGATGTATTTTCCCAATTTATATTGCTATTATAAATAACTGCCATTATATATTTCAACAGTACAGATGATGAGAGGAATAATACACAAATATAAAGCAATCACAAACACATAAACCATACTATGTTCAATTTTTTAAGTAACCAAAAAAAAAAAAATGAGGAAAATTAAGAAACAAATTAAGGCAAATTATAATAATTTGAATTCCTAAAGGGGTAGTTTAAAACTAATTTTCATCCTAAATTATTATGTATTTATTGCTCAGCTGAAAACCTAAAATATGTAAACATTGAATATAGCAATTTTGCACTGCATTACTACTACTAGAAAAAAATAGATACTTGGTTTACAAATTGGCCAATTCGTGTAAGGGCTCATTCACATGACCGTTCCGTTTTTGCGGTCCACAAAACACGGTCCATTTCTTTCACGGATGCATCCGTGTGTCATCCGTGTGACATTCGTTCTGTTCCGTATACGGGCCGTGTGTCATCCGTGTGTCATCCGTGTGCCTTCTGTTTTTTTTGCGGACCGCAAACCACGGAAGCAGCTAGATAGATAAATAGATGGATAGATAGATATAGATAGAGGGATAGATAGATAGATAGATTGAGGGATAGATAGAGAGACAGAGAGATAGAGGGATGAATAAAGGAATGAATGAATGAATGAATGAATGAATGGAGGGATAGATAGAGGGATAGCTAGAGGAATAGATAGATAATAGATGAGAAAGACATGTAATGTCCCACTCCCCAGCATTTTGTAATCTTGCACCCTTTAATGCCTTTCATGTGGCACTAAAGGGTGCTTAGCCTTGTATTTAGCCAAAAAATAAATAAATAATTAAAAAAACGACATTTCAGTCTCCCCTATTTTTTGTAGCCAGCTCGGGTAAAGCAGATGGCTGCAGCCTGCAGACCACAGCTGGCAGCTTCACCTTGGCTGGTAATCCAAAACAGAGGGCACCCCACACTATTATTTTAAATTAAATAAATAAATTAAAACAAAAAACGTGGGCTCATCCCCAAATTTGATCACCAGCCAAGGTAAAGCGGACAGCTGTGGTCTGGTATTCTCAGACTAGGAAGGTCTGCGGTTCTTGGACCCTTCCCAGCCTAAGAATAGCAGGCTGCAGCCGCCCCAGAAGCGGCGCATCCATTAGATGTGCCAATCCTGGCACTTCATCCCAGCTCATACCGATGCCCTGGTGCGGTGGCAAATGAGGTAATATATAGGGTTGATACCAGATAGGTAATGTCACCTGGCATCAAGCCCTGGGGTTACTGATGTCACAGCGTCTATCAGATACCTGACATCAGTAACCCAGTAAATTTTCAAAAAATAGACGATAAAAAATTTTTATTTGAAAAAAAACTCCCCCAACACATTCCCTCTTTCACCAATTTATTGAAAAGAATAAATAAATACGGGTCCAGCATAATCCAATAAGGGGGTCTCACGACGATCCATACTCACTGTCCCAGTCAATGAAGAACAGAATGTTTCTGTCACGCTGTACTCTAAGATGTACAATAGCAGTACAGCGCAGTAATGTGGGACTGAGAGGATTCCTGAAACTATCTGAGAAGGTAGTTAGCTGGTAAACCACTAGGGGGCATAAAAGTGGAGGAAGCGTATGAGCAGGGAATTCCCTAGCAGAGGTAATACTAGTCAAGCCCACCAGATGGCAGTAGAATCGTCAGAAAGCCGTGTCACAACATGAGGTCTAGTAAGTACACAAGGGCAAAGTCTAAGCATAGTCAGAAGGAAGCAAATAGTCAGTAGCCTAGAAGCGAGGGGGAGTGGAAAGACAAGACAGAATTAAGGTAAACAGATAAGGAACGAACAGGGAGACAGCAGGAGAGACACTGATGGAAACAAACAACAGAGGAGGTTAACAGGTCAGGTGAACACGGAGGTCAGGAGGGGGCAGGGCAGACAACAGATCACTCAAGAGCAGAACACAGCAGAGCCAGAAATATCACTGGTGAAGTCCAAGAGAAACAGTGCCCTAATAAAGCAGCCTGACCTCCAGAACGAGGCAGAAAGGATTAACCCCTAACATGACCTGCATCAGAAGTGAAACTAAAAAAAAGGCTCAGCTCCAGCTGAGCCAGGAGTCAATCATGACAGTACCCCCTGCTCAAGGGGGGGCCACCGGACCCCCAGGTTTCCCAGGAAACCTTCTATGAAAGGCACAAGTAAGTCGGTCAGCATGGACAGATCGTGCCGGAATCCAGGATCGCTCCTCTGGTCCGTAACCCCACCAATATACCAAGTACTGAAGCGAACTACGGACCCGCCGAGAATCGATGATGCGCTCAATCTCGTGTTCCATCCGACCATCCACCGAAATGGGAGGAGGGGGATGAGGACACTCGGAAATAGAAGGAACAAAAGGCTTGAGCAGAGATTTGTGAAACACCTTAGAAATGCGAAAGGACTGCGGTAACCGCAGACAAAAAGCCACTGGGTTGACAATCTCGATGATCTCATACGGACCAATAAATTTTGGACCCAACTTAGGGGAAGGAATTCTCAGACGAATGTTTTTGGTAGACAACCAAACTTTATTCCCCACCTGAAAATTAAATCCTACCGATCGTCTCTTGTCAGCAGAGCGCTTTTGCCGCCCTAAAGCCACCTCAACATTATGCCGGACCTCCCTCCAAACCTCCTCCAACTGCTGAACTGCAGAATCAGCCCCAGGACACCCAGAATCAAGTCTGGAAAATTCACGAAATGGGGATGGTATCCATAGTTACAAAAAAATGGAGTACTACCCGTGGACTGATGGACCCGGTTATTGAAAGCAAACTCAGCCATAGGCAGTGAGAAACACCAATCGTCCTGCTGAGATGTAGCCAGACACCGCAGAATTTGTTCCAATGACTGATTAGTTCTCTCAGTCTGCCCATTGGTCTCGGGATGGTAAGATTAAGAAAAGGACAACTCAATACCCAGCCGTCTACAAAATGCTCTCCAAAATTTGGAAACAAACTGAACCCCCCTGTCGGACACAATGTTAACAGGGATGCCATGCAATCTAACCACCTGTTCAATAAACAATTTGGACAGAGTCTCAGCATTAGGTAATCCTGACAAGGGAACAAAATGCGCCTGTTTGCTGAATCTGTCCACCACCACCCAAACAACAGTCTTGCCAGCGGAAACAGGTAAATTAGTGATAAAATCCATGAACAAATGAGTCCAGGGCCTATCCGGAATTGGTAAGGGCACTAATTCCCCGGACGGCCGGTTATGGGGAACTTCGGCACGTGCACACGCATCACAAGCAGACACAAACACGGCGACATCGGAGTACATTGAGGGCCATCAAAACAACCTGGCAATAGCCTTGCGAGTATCTGAGACCCCCGGATGAAGCACAGAGTCATGAAATTCCTGGAGAACCCGTAATCGAAACTGGACAGGAACAAACAATTTGGCATCGGGCAATGAAGGAGGGGCCAATGCCTGTGCAACACGAATCTCAGCCTCCAATCCGGAGGATAAAACAGCAACGACTACCCCATGAGGAAGAATGGAGGAAGGAGGTTCGGGAGGCGAAAACGGATCCAAACTGCGAGATAACGCATCCGCCTTAACATTCTTAGAACCGGGCCGAAAAGTAATGGAAAAGTGAAAACAGGAAAAAAAAGTGACCACCTAGCCTGTCTAGGAGTCAACCGTTTAGCAGACTCGATGTTAGAAAGGTTTTTATGGTCCGTAATAACAGTGATCCGATGAACAGCCCCCTCCAAAAAATGCCTCCATTCTTCGAAGGCCAACTTTATGGCCAACAACTCTCGATTCCCCACATCATAATTCTTCTCAGCAGAAGAAAATTTTTTGGAGAAGAAGGCATACAGTCTTAAATTAGTTAAAGTAGCGGGTCCTTGGGAGAGCACCGCCCCCACACTCACCTCTGAAGCATCAACCTCCACAATAAACGGCTGAGAGAGGTCAGGTTGAACAAGTACAGGATTCATACTAAGCACTTCAAGAGACCATATTTAAATCAATATAACAATCTTTATTCACATGATTTAAAAACACAAACACTAGACAATTATGACAATTTAAAAGAATCAACAAAACAGGGTGTAAGGTAGAGGGTCCACCATAATTCATAAGATTATAGTATCACAGAATATTTAGTGAAATTCTCATGTATATTTCTAAATATCACAAAGCACTTAAATTCATAATAGAGCTTTGTATAATCTATTCATGTAAAAATATGATCTAAATGACCTCTTATTCCTTGATATTCCGGATGTTTATTTCATCATTGCAATAGACATAACCAACAAGAAGATACATTATATATTTCTACTTTAGTGCCACAGAATATTAAATTCATATCAGAAATTCTGACAATCTCAAGCACTTATATTCCTATGTGCCATGTAATAACCTGTATACTCCTTAATTTTGGACATTTGAAAGTTAGAATCTATACTGCATTAGTATCGCAGTATATTATAGCAAGAGATGACATTTGCTGAAATCTATTGGATAACGATAAAGAATAGAAATCCTACCCATTCCCATGAAAGGAATTAGGAGCAACCTCTTAAGCAGGGAATAAACCAGACAGTCATTTCGATCAATATTAAAGATACTTTACCTGGGCGGACCCTCCCCACACCACTCCAACGATCGTTTCAACGTATCTTCGCCTCCATTCTTCGAAGGCCAACTTTATGGCCAACAACTCTCGATTCCCCACATCATAATTCTTCTCAGCAGAAGAAAATTTTTTGGAGAAGAAGGCATACAGTCTTAAATTAGTTAAAGTAGCGGGTCCTTGGGAGAGCACCGCCCCCACACTCACCTCTGAAGCATCAACCTCCACAATAAACGGCTGAGAGAGGTCAGGTTGAACAAGTACAGGAGCAGTCATAAAACATTCCTTTAACCTCAGAAATGCTTCTATCGCCTGCGGTGACCACTCCCTAAGATCAGCCCCCTTGCGGGTGAGATCCGTGAGTGGCTTGACCACTTGAGAAAACCCTTTAATAAATTTCCTGTAATAATTGGCAAAACCCAGAAAACGCTGCAGACCCTTGAGGTCTCTGGGTTGCACCCAATTATAAATGGCTTGTACTTTTCTGGGATCCATCTGAAAACCATCAGCAGACAGAATAAAACCTAGAAAGGTGATTTCTTGGCATATGCGGACACACTGCAGTGCGAGCAGCCACGGGGCTGGCGGGGGAGCGGGACACAGACTGCACGAGCATCCGACGGAGGTCACATGGAAGTGCTTCCGTGTGGCTTCCGGGGATTTTGCGGGCCCATTGACTTGTATTGAGTCACGGTCCGTTATTACGGAACAGAATAGGACATGCTCCATAATAACGGAACCGACATACGGCATCCGATGTGTCTTTTTGTAGGATCGGATGCACACGGAAGTGCAACTGTGTGACATCCGATCCTACACAAAAGACATTGAAGAAGATGGTGCTGTCCATGGATCCGCAAAAAACAGGAACTGACCAGGACAGACGGAACGGTCATGTGAATGAGCCCAAAGCTCGACAGCCAACGATAGGGCGTACCTCTCTATGTAGGGATTCTATCCCAATACACCTCTATTCAGGTTAAAAAAACCTACAAGTAACAATCAGGAAGGATCAAGCTTAATGAAAACACTCTGGCTGAAGGGCGAAGTGCCCAGTCACAAAGGGATGGAATACTAATATAAAAAGACTGAGCAGCACATCCTCTAGGTGTGAACAAGTGCACTCTGAAAATTCAACCCTTCAGCCACAGCATTTTCATTTAGCTGGATCATACCTGATGATTACTTGTAGGTTTTTTAACTTTCTGTGAGAGCCGACATAACATAGAGCACTCATAGGGACAGTGCATTTTCGCTGCTGCATCGCTGTGATCAGCACAAGCAATCACACTATGGGTGTGATGAAGTCCCCTGGGGGACTAGTAAAATCAATAAAAAAAGTTAAAAAATTTTAAAAAATATGAAAATTTTTTAAAAAAGCGTAAAATTTTTAATCACCCCCTTTTGCCTCATTAAAAAATAAGACAAAGAAAAGCGTAAATATGTATATATATACAGTGCCTACAAGTAGTCTTCAACCCCCTGCAGATTTAGCAGGTTTACACATTCGGAATTAACTTGGCATCGTGACATTTGGACTGTAGATCAGCCTGGAAGTGTGAAATGCACTGCAGCAAAAAAGAATGTTATTTTTTTTTTTTTTTTTTTAAATTGTGAAAAGTTTATTCAGAGGGTCATTTATTATTCAACCCCTCAATCCACCAGAATTCTGTTTGGTTCCCCTAAAGTATTAAGAAGTATTTCAGGCACAAAGAACAATGAGCTTCACATGTTTGGATTAATTATCTCTTTTTCCAGCCTTTTCTGACTAATTAAGTTCGTCCCCAAACTTGTGAACAGCACTCATACTTGGTCAACATGGGAAAGACAAAGGAGCATTCCAAGGTCATCAGAGACAAGATCGTGGAGGGTCACAAGGCTGGCAAGGGGTACAAAACCCTTTCCAAGGAGTTGGGCCTACCTGTCTCCACTGTTGGGAGCATCATCCGGAAGTGGAAGGCTTATGGAACTACTGTTAGCCTTCCACGGCCTGGACAGCCTTTGAAAGTTTCCACCCGTGCCGAGGCCAGGCTTGTCCGAAGAGTCAAGTCTAACCCAAAGACAACAAGGAAGGAACTCCGGGAAGATCTCATGGCAGTGGGGACATTGGTTTCAGTCAATACCATAAGTAACGTACTCCACCGCAATGGTCTCCGTTCCAGACGAGCCCGTAAGGTACCTTTACTTTCAAAGCGTCATGTCAAGGCTCGTCTACAGTTTGCTCATGAACACTTGGAGGACTCTGAGACAGACTGGTTCAAGGTTCTCTGGTCTGATGAGACCAAGATCGAGATCTTTGGTGCCAACCACACACGTGACGTTTGGAGACTGGATGGCACTGCATACGACCCCAAGAATACCATCCCTACAGTCAAGCATGGTGGTGGCAGCATCATGCTGTGGGGCTGTTTCTCAGCCAAGGGGCCTGGCCATCTGGTCCGCATCCATGGGAAGATGGATAGCACGGCCTACCTGGAGATTTTGGCCAAGAACCTCCGCTCCTCCATTAAGGATCTTAAGATGGGTCGTCATTTCATCTTCCAACAAGACAACGACCCAAAGCACACATCCAAGAAAACCAAGGCCTGGTTCATGAGGGAAAAAATCAAGGTGTTGCAGTGGCCTAGTCAGTCTCCTGATCTTAACCCAATTGAAAACTTGTGGAAGGAGCTCAAGATTAAAGTCCACATGAGACACCCAAAGAACCTAGATAACTTGGAGAAGATCTGCATGGAGGAGTGGGCCAAGATAACTCCAGAGACCTGTGCCGGCCTGATCAGGTCTTATAAAAGACGATTATTAGCTGTAATTGCAAACAAGGGTTATTCCACAAAATATTAAACCTAGGGGTTGAATAATAATTGACTCACACTTTTATGTTTAAAATTTATTAAAATTTAACTGAGCAACATAACTTGTTGGTTTGTAAGATTTATGCATCTGTTAATAAATCCTGCTCTTGTTTGAAGTTTGCAGGCTCTAACTTATTTGCATCCTATCAAACCTGCTAAATCTGCAGGGGGTTGAAGACTACTTGTAGGCACTGTATATATATATATATATATACAGTGCCTACAAGTAGTCTTCAACCCCCTGCAGATTTAGCAGGTTTACACATTCGGAATTAACTTGGCATTGTGACATTTGGACTGTAGATAAGCCAGGAAGTGTGAAATGCACTGCAGCAAAAAAGAATGTTATTTTTTTTTTTTTTTTTTTAAATTGTGAAAAGTTTATTCAGAGGGTCATTTATTATTCAACCCCTCAATCCACCAGAATTCTGTTTGGTTCCCCTAAAGTATTAAGAAGTATTTCAGGCACAAAGAACAATGATCTTCACATGTTTGGATTAATTATCTCTTTTTCCAGCCTTTTCTGACTAATTAAGATCCTCCCCACACTTGTGAACAGCACTCATACTTGGTCAACATGGGAAAGACAAAGGAGCATTCCAAGATCATCAGAGACAAGATCGTGGAGGGTCACAAGGCTGGCAAGGGGTACAAAACCCTTTCCAAGGAGTTGGGCCTACCTGTCTCCACTGTTGGGAGCATCATCCGGAAGTGGAAGGCTTATGGAACTACTGTTAGCCTTCCACGGCCTGGACAGCCTGGACAGCCTTTGAAAGTTTCCACCCGTGCCGAGGCCAGGCTTGTCCGAAGAGTCAAGCCTAACCCAAAGACAACAAGGAAGGAGCTCCGGGAAGATCTCATGGCAGTGGGGACATTGGTTTCAGTCAATACCATAAGTAACGTACTCCACCGCAATGGTCTCCGTTCCAGACGAGCCCGTAAGGTACCTTTACTTTCAAAGCGTCATGTCAAGGCTCGTCTACAGTTTGCTCATGATCACTTGGAGAACTCTGAGACAGACTGGTTCAAGGTTCTCTGGTCTGATGAGACCAAGATCGAGATCTTTGGTGCCAACCACACACGTGACGTTTGGAGACTGGATGGCACTGCATACGACCCCAAGAATACCATCCCTACAGTCAAGCATGGTGGTGGCAGCATCATGCTGTGGGGCTGTTTCTCAGCCATGGGACCTGGCCATCTGGTCCGCATCCATAGGAAGATGGATAGCACGGCCTACCTGGAGATTTTGGCCAAAAACCTCCGCTCCTCCATCAAGGATTTTAAGATGGGTCGTCATTTCATCTTCCAACAAGACAACGACCCAAAGCACACATCCAAGAAAACCAAGGCCTGGTTCAAGAGGGAAAAAATCAAGGTGTTGCAGTGGCTTATCAATGATTTGCATCTTATCAAACCTGCTAAATCTGCAGGGGGCTGAATACTACTTGTAGGCACTGTATAAATAAACCTTTTATTCGTAATGTAGTTAAAATACAAGATCCAAATGTGCATAAATAAATCTTATCCATTTACATGAAATGCATGATACAGCAGCTAGCACGGCCATCAACGCTTTTCTGGTGGTAAAACTCCCTTAATCATGGCTTGTTTTTTGCAAGATGATTTTACATTTTTATCAGTAGCATTTTAAGGCTCTGATGTTTTTTGATCACTTTATATTGTGATTTTTGGGAGACAGAATGAACATGAAACAGCAATTGAGGAATTGTTTTTAGGGGTTATTTTCACAATGATCTGTGGTGAAAGTGATGAAAGGTTTATTCTTTGGTCATTAGTTACAATTACAGCAATACCACATTTGTATCATTTGTTTATGTTTTTGCCTCTTTTGCACAATAAAAACTATGTTATACAAAAAGAAATAGATTTCGCCTTTGTGTATTCAAAGAGTTTTTAATTTTTCTGCTGATGAAGCTGAGTGGGGTCTTGTTTTTTGTTGGACAACATGATGTTTACAGCAGAGAATTTTTATTTATATGCAATTTTTTTATCGCCTTTTATTCAACTTTTTTTGATCAGTATGATAAAAAAAAGTTTTTTATTTATTTTTTTATGGTGTTCACTGAAGGGTTAAATAGTGTGACAGTTTTATAGATCGTGTTATTGTATGTAAACTTTTTTTATTTATTTTTACGTAAATATACATATTTATTGGTATAATATATTTTTCTCATATTTTTGGTTCTTTATTTTGTGATTTTTTTTTTAAATATTTTTACAATATGTTTTCACTTCTTAGTCACTACATGGGAAATTAACATTTTATTATTCTGATCACCATAGCTTCTGTCCTCACCCTGAAACGAAGTATCATCTGTAGAGATGAGTTGACCAAGGGATATTTGTGTTCGCTAGGTTCAGACAGACTTGAAAAATAATTTTAGTTTGAGAACCGGACTTGACCCGAACTTGACCACAAAGACTGAACTCCATACAAGTCAATGGGGACCCGAACTTTTGTGCTGAAAAAAGTGGCTGTAAAATGGTCATAGTAAGCGCTACCGGGCTGCCAAAGGAAGCAAAATTGGGGTAAGAGCATGGCAATGATACATATACCGTGTTTCCAGTAAGATAACACAGCAGTCAGACTGTTTTCTGGGCCCTTTTCTGGCCTGTTCATTAAAGTACATGAATATTCATTGCTTCCCCCCCACCCTCTGGGCCAGCGTTTGTGATTGGTAGCAGTCAAACTGCTATAGCCCCTTAACGACCGCGGGCAGTAGTGTTACTGCCCGCGGTCTGCCGCCGGCAGCATGCAGCGATCGGTGCACATCTCAGTTGATTTTCACAGCTGAGATGTGTGCCTGCCAGGCATGAGTAGAATCGTTAATTGTTCGTGCCATTTAACCCCTTAAATGGTGCTGTCAATATGTGACAGCGCCATTATAACGGCATCAGCGGTAAACATTTAGGCTGCTTTCACACATCCGGCTTGAGCTCTGCGGCTCAATCCGGCTGTGCAAGCTATGCAACAGATGCGGTGAAAACACCGCATCCTTTGCATAAGTTTTTCCTTTGCGGCCAGTCCGGTTTTTGCCGCTTGCGGCATGCTACTGAGCATGTGCAGTGGCAAAAACCGCATGCGGCGGCCGGATGCGGTTATTGCCGCATCGCGCCGCATCCGGCCGCCATAGGAATGCATTGAAAAATGCACCACATCGGCAGAATGCGGCGCGATGCAGTTTTTTTTGCCGCACGAAAAAACGTGCCAGGCAACGTTCCATCCGGCCGCCGCATCGGCTAACTCTGCCGAATGCGGCAAAAACCGGATGGACCGCAAGGCCTTGCGGCACAATGCGGCACTAATTAAAGTCTATGCAGAAAAAACGCAACCGGCAGCAAAAAAAAACGGTTGCGATTTTCCTGCAAAGTGCCGGATTGTGCCGCATTGCAGAAACCGGAGGTGTGAAAGCAGCCTTACTCACCGGCCGATACCGGAAGTCACATGATGTGATCACGTGACTTCCGGTCGTTGTCATGGTAGCACAGGGTCATTTGATGACTCCTGTAGCTAACATGAATTACTTTCAGTTTCACTTGGCCAGGAGCCGAGTGAAGCAGAAAATGAGCATATCTGCTGTTTCCAGCTGTATAGCTGTGATCAGAAGATAGGGCAGCGCGATCGGATTGTTGATCCATATAGCCCCCTAGGGGGACCAGTAAATTAAAAAAAAAGTAAAAAAAATTAAAAAAAGCCAAAAAACCCTAAAAGTTCAAATCCCCCCCTTTCGCCCAATTGAAAACTAGTGTTAAAAAATAAAAAATATACACACATTTGGTATTGCCGCGTTCAGAAACGCCCGATCTATCAAAATATAAAATCAATTAATCAGATCAGTAAACGGCGTAGCGATCAAAATATTCCAAACGCCAAAATTACGTTTTTTGGTCGCCACAAATTTTGCGCAAAATGCAATAACAGGCGATCAAAACGTAGCATCTGCGCAAATATGGTACCGTTAAAACGTCAGTTTGAGATGCAAAAAATAAGCTGTCACTGAGCCATAGATCCCAAAAAATGAGAACACTACGAGTCACGGAATATGTCGTAAAAACGTGCGCCACTTTTTTCGGACAAACTTCCAATTTTTTTTTAACCCCTTATATAAAAGTAAACCTATACATGTTTGGTATCCATGAACTCGCACTGACCTGAGGCATCAAACCTTCACATCAGTTTTACCATATATTGAACACAGTGAAAAAAATATCTCAAAAACCATAGTGCTATCGCACTTTTTTTGCAATTTTTCTGCATTTGGAATTTTTTTGCCATTTCCAGTACACTATATTGGAAAACGTATGGTTTCATTTAAAAGTACAGCACGTTCCGCAAAAAATGAGCCCTCACATGACCAAATTGACTGAAAAATAAAAAAAGTTACGTCTCTCGGAAGAAAAATGGCAAGAAAAAAAACGGAAAGCGAAAAATCGTCCGGTCGTGAAGGGGATAGACACCCCCACTGTTATGATATGGTCACCGTGGACGATCATAAAAATACCATCAGCAGAAAAACACAAGAGTAGTTGGAACCTGAGCTGATCGCAATCCCCTATTTGTCAGACCACAATAGAAGTAGCCGTGGAGCTAAACACACCTAGACGCCTCGTCACAGCCAGAGAAACTTACTACACCTCACAGATAGAAATGAGGAAACCTATCTTGCCTCAGAGTAGTCCCCAAAGGAATAGCAAGCCACCAACATATAAAACCAACAGTGATGTAAGAAAACACAATACACAGATAGGAAATATAGATTAGCAAAGGTGAGGCCCGACTTCCTAGCTAGAACAGGACAGGAGAGATAACTGATTGCGGCCAGCAAAAAACCCTGCAAAAAATACCAATCTCCTGATAAAAATACTGAGACCACACAGACTCTCCCCCACTATATCAGGTACTCTTGTAAATAATGGGAGAAACAAAATACCAAAAAACACAAGAAATGCAAAAGTTCAAATAATCTAATAGAACAGGGAGAATTTCCCTTTTCTTGCAGTGGGACCTGCAAAGGGAGAACCCCCATGCTCATAAAAACAGAAAGACAATTCCTCTTCAGCAAGAAAACAGACTGTTAACAAAATTAATCTGCAGGCTGATCTGCAATTGGGCTTCCCAAACTCCCAATTAACTCCCACACCTGTTGAGTCATAGTCAGCTTCACCCCCAGTCCTGACCACCAGAGTGAGCTCCAAACCATCATCCTCTCGGATGACATTCAGAACACCCCACTCTCTGTATCAACATCTCTGATTGGTTACAGACCAGTTTGCTGTATTGTAGTGTAAAAAAAAATTGCCATGGGCTCCCGCCCTATTTTTGAAACCCAGCAGGGGTAAACAGACAATTATAGGCTGCGACCTCCAGTGCTTTGATTTACCGTATTTTTCGGACTATAAGACGCACCGGACCATAAGACGCACCCTGGTTTTAGAGGAGGAAAATAGGAAAAAAAATTTAAGCAAAAAATGTGGTCATGACACGTTGTTATGGGGCGAGTATCTGCTGATGACACTATTATGGGGGTAATGTCCCCAAACTTTCTGCTAAGGTACCCCATCCTGGTATATGCCCCAATCCTGCTATATACTACCATCCTGGTATATACCCCCATCCTGCTATAGACCCTCATCCTGGAATATGCCCTCATGCTGCTATATACTGCCATCCTGCTATATAGCCTCATGCTGCAATATACCCTCATCCTGCTATATTACCCCATGCTCCTATATGGCCCCGTGCTGCTATATGGCCCAGTGCTCCTATATGGCCCCATGCTCCTATATGGCCTCATGCTCCTATATGGCCTTATGCTCCAATATGGCCCCATGCTTCTATATGGCCCCGTGTTCCTATATGGCCCTGTGCTCCTATATGGCCCCGTGCTCCTATATGGCCCCATGCTCCTATATGGCCCCGTGCTGCTATATTACCCCATGCTCCAATATGGCATGTATCCTGTATCACACAAAAAACAATAAACGTTTATACTCACCTTTCCTCGCTCCATGCAGCATCGCTCCTCCCCCTGTCTGTGGCGGCAGCAGTACCGCTTACCTGTGTGGAGCCATCACCGGTCACTTCCGTGCAGCATCACTCGTCCTCCAGTCTGTGTCAGCAGGAGCACCGCTTACCAGCGTGGGGCCATCACCGGTCACTTCCGTGCAGCACGCGATCTCCTCCAGTCTGCCGGTCAGCTGACCTGCGTGACTAGCGGCGCACAGCGATGATGTCATCGCTATGCTCACTGCTTTCTACACAGATCAGATGACCGGCAGACTGGAGGAGATCGCGGTGCTGGACGGAAGTGTCCGGTGAGTATGCCGCACTTATTCACTGCTCCCGTGCTGATGATGATGCGCGAGGGGCAGTGAATACAGCCGCACATGATCACTCCAGGCTGTAGTTGCCAGGGGTGATCACGGCCGGCTGTTAATTATGCCCGCAACCCCCGCCCATCACCCCGCCCACCTGTCAGTGATGGCTTTAGCACTGAGAGATGGGCGGGAGGATCGGCGTGCATATGAAATGAGCGGGCCCACGTGGTCACGGCAGGCTGCTACAGCTTGCTCGTGCCCCCGATGGCCCGCTCCACCGCAGCACCCTCATTCCCGGCCGCAGCCCTATAGTCAGACAATAAGACACACCCCCAACTTTCCCCCAACATTTGGGGGGAAAAAAGTGCGTCTTATGGTCCGAAAAATACGGTACTTTGGCTGGTTATCAAAAATAGAGGGGATCTCAAGTAATTTTTTAAGATTATTTATTTTTTTGATAACCAACCACAGTAAACTGGACAGCTGGGGGCTGGTATTATCAAGGTAGGAAGGGCCATAGTTATTGACCCCTCCCAGCCTAAAAATACCTGCCTACAGCCACTCTACATATGGCCCATCACAATACATGCCTCAATTCTGCCACTTTACCCAGCTCAACCCAATTGCCCTGGTGTTGTGGCAATTAAGGTAGTATAAAAGGTTGATTATAGCTGTGATTTGTCAAAAATCACAGCTGCCATCAAGCCCTTGGTTATTAATGGGGAAGCGTCTATGAGACACCCACAGTGCTAATCTTGTGTGTCAAAAGAAATAAACACAAATACAAAGAATCCTTTATTTGAAATTAAAAAAACGCCCATTTTTTAACTCCCAAAACACCCCCACAGGTCTGATGTAATCAACAATGATATCCCATGGCAATCATCGACTTTGCTACATCCAGATGCTAATGACCAAATTTAAAATGGATACAGCCGCACACTAAATGCCATCAATGTATAAGGTAGTTCCCTTATACATTGATGGCATTTAGTGTGCGGCTGTATCCATTTTGTATTTGCTAGGTTTTTTCAGCTGGCACCTATACACACTTGTAGGATATGCGGGTCAGTTTTTTGAAATATTTGCAGTGAGTTTCTTTCTGACTGAGCACTCCGCCCTATAAACCAGGCTGTGTTCATGATCCTTATACCAGGAGTCCTAGCTGCCCAGACATGGAGGTTAGTCCAGATAGTGGCATTTCAAGTTAGATTTTTAATCTAGCTGCCCAGACATGGATGTTTTTTTTAACCTAGATAGAGGCATTTTAGTTAGGGACTCGGAATATTGAGATTTACCTTGCCGTTGGTTTCCGGGCTTACATGCATTGGCCAATTCATAAACTAAAAATCTCATTTTTTTCATATAGCAGTAATGCAGTACCAGAGTTCCCTTATACATTGATGGCATTTAGTGTGCGGCTGTATCCATTTTGTATTTGATAGGTTTTTTCAGCTGGCACCTATACATACTTGTAGGATGTGCGGGTCAGTTTTTTGAGATATTTGCAATGACCAAATTTAGGTCAAATAGTGAAAAAATGCAAATATTATGCTAAATGCTGCTTATTGTCAGCTGGGAAGGCCCAATATCCATGGACCTTCCCAGCCTTCTAATACCAGCCCCTATAGCTGTCTGCTGTACCTACACTGAATATTAAAAAATGAGGCATTCCCTCTACTTTTCATAACCAGCCAAGGTACAGCTGACAGCTGACAGTTGCAGCCGATAGTTGCTGCTTTCCCTGTGCTGGTCATGAAAATTAGGGTTGACCCCAACTCATTTTTTTCCTACATTAGTTATTATCCCCTTCAAACCCCCTGGTGATTTTTTCATTTTTCGTTTTCGATTTTTCTTCCCTTTCTTCCAAGAGCCATACCTTTTTTATTTTTCCGTCAATCTTGCCTTATGATGGCTTATTTTTGGTGTGACAAGTTGTACTTTTGAAATAAACCATTAGTTTTGCCAAATAATGTACTGAAAAAAAGGGAAAACATTTTCAAGTGAGGTGAAATTGCAAATTGAGTGCAATTGCACAATTGTTTTGGGGGTCTTTATTTACCATGTTCACTATATGGTCAAACTGATGTGTCTGTATGATGCTTCAGGTCAGTATGAGTTTGTAGATACCAAACATGTATACTTTTACTTTTATCTAAGGGGTTAAAAAAAATCTGAAGTTTGTCCAGAAAAATAATAGCTCTTTTGTCGCCATTTTATGAGACCCATAGCATTCTCATTCTTCGGGATCTGGGGTTCAGTGATGGGTTATTTTTTGAGCCTGAGCTGACATTTTTAATTACTGTATACCATTTTTGAGAAGCTGCAATGTTTTGATCCCATTCTATTGCATTTTAATGCAATGTTGCAGTGACCAATAAACTTAATTTGGCGTTTGAATTTTTTTTGTTGTTATTCCATGTACCAATCAGATTAATTGGTTTTATATTTTGATAGATCGGGCATTTCTGAATACGGTGATACTGATTGGACAGTTAAACACTGCAGAATTTCTGTGCAAAAAAACCCAGCAGAAAAAAATACAGCGTTTATGCTACATGTGAACACAGCCTAAATGTTTAAGCAAAGTGGATGTGAATTTATGAAATCTCCACCTTAAAGGGTCTAAAAACGCTCCTGAACTGTGCCATTTTGTGTTCTTTTTCTCTATAAACTTCTATGAAAAGCTTGAAAAAAACACAAGTAAAAGAAATGCATTTTTAAACACAGAATCAAGGCTTTTCTGTAATAATAAAGAAGCATCACGGGGGTAAATGCATAAAACACGGGGGTAAATGCATAAAAAACGCAGCGAACACGCAATAATTAAAAAAGATTGTTATTGCATGGTGTGGAGCAGACACTTGCAGAAACATGCCGCAAAAAGCAGTAGAAAAGGGCAGCATTTATGCTACATTTGAACGTGACCTCAGCATTTCAATTTTATTCAATTTTTTTATAGATTTAATGGAGAAAAAAATCAATCACGCCATTTTTTTTAAGACAAGTATCATTTACCATAAATAATCTGATTGCTGTGTTGCTTGGGTCATTACGATTAAAATTACTCCAAATATGTCTGTTTTGTGCTAATTTGTAATGTTTATTATTTTTTTTTTTTTTTTAAAACCCCATTTGTTGTTATTGTTTTTTTATTATTTTTAGTTGCCTATTTCTGTGTGCTAGTATAATCTGTTTGTGGAGTTAGAGGCATCTGCAAGATTACTAAATTCTTACTGTGAGATCAGCAGAGTATTTGGCTTACAGCTTTAAGTGGGCTCCTATATAGAGCAATCTAACATGCTGTATATAAAAGCCCAGGCCGCTGTCTAGAAGGTAAAAATCACTTTATAATACTCACGTAAGGGGCGTTGCGGTGCAGACTGGTCGGATGGGTGTCTCTGACCAGTCTGCCATTCTCATGTAGGACGCGTCATGCACCCCGGCTTCAGAAGAAGGAGGACAAAGATGGGCGAAAGAGGAGGCACCGATACTGGAGAACAGAGACACCCATCCAACCAGTCTGCCCCCCTTAGGTGAGTATTATAAAGTGATATTTATATTCTACACAGCGGCCTGGGCTCTTATATATAGCATGTTAGAATGCTCTATATAAGAGCCGACTGGTGGTGGCTGCAGCTTATAGTCACCAAATCTGGTGACAGGTTCCCTTTAACTCCTGTCTGCAATTGTAGAGGTTGTGGGTTGAAATCCCAGGGACATGCACAATAAAAGAGAAAATGACAGTTTTGTAATTTGAACGAAATTTACATTTTTGCAATTGTTACTATACAGGGACATAGAGATACACTGTATGTACAGATGTACAGTATCTCTATAATCTGCTTCTGAGTTTACTGCCTGTAATACAGCTCAAGTACACCTAGTTCACATACCTTGCCCAGTGTGGGCCATGGCTTAAAGTAAGGGGTACTTCACACACAGTGAGATCGCTACTGAGATCGCTACTGGGTCACATTTTTTGTGACGCAGCAGTGACCTCATTAGCGATCTCGCTGTGTGTGACACTGAGCAGCGATCTGGCCCCTGCTGTGAGATCGCTGCTCGTTACACACAGCCCTGGTTCGTTTTTTTATTGTTGCTCTCCCGCTGATAAGCACACATTGCTGTGTGTGACAGCGAGAGATCAACAATCCTGAATGTGCAGGGAGCAGGAGCCGGCGTCTGACAGCCTGCGGTAAGCTGTAACCAAGGTAAACATCGGGTAACCAAGGTGGTTACCCGATATTTACTTTCGTTACCAGCCTCCGCAGCTCTCACGTTGCCAGTGCTGGCTCCTGCTCCCTGCACACGCTAAGGTAAGTGGTGTGCGCTGGTAACTAAGGTAAACATCGGGTAACCATACCCGATGTTTACCTTAGTTACCAATGTCCACAGCTTCCAGACGCCGGCTCCGTGCAAGCACAGCGTCGCTTGCACGTCGCTACTGGCTGGGGGATGGTCACTGGTCGCTGGTGAGATCTGCCTGTTTGACAGCTCACCAGCGACCATGTAGCGATGCAGCAGCGATCCTGACCAGGTCAGATCGCTGGTGGGATCGCTGCTGCGTCGCTAAAGTGTGACGGTACCCTAAGAGCTGATGCCTTCCACCATAGAGTTCAAAAGTTGAAGTCTGTTATCTCAGTCCTCCTGTGTAGCTCCAGCATAGGTAGCGCAGTATATGGTAGGTTCATGTCCCTTAAGGGGACTAAAAAATAATGCCCAATACAAAAAAATGTTCTAAATTAATTTAAAAGTTCAAATTACTTCCTTTTGTTAAAAATAATGAACGGAAAAATAAACATAATTAGTTTTGCTGCATTCGTAGATATCTGATCTATTAAAATATAGAATTAAGTAACCAGATCGGTAAACTTTTAAATATAAATAAAATACAAATGCCAGTTACATTTTTGTGACACCTCACCTACCCAAAAAATGTAATAATAAGCAATTAAAGCATATGTACTGTATACACTATATTGGTATCAATAAAAACATTAGCTCAAAGTGAAAAAAATAGACCTTAACTGACCTCCATCAACAGAAAAATAAAAAAGTCACAGATGTCAGAAAATGGTGACAAAGCAGATTTAAATAAAAACTTAAAAGCAGTCATTCAGTAGGATTAACTCTCCTAAGCCGTCTATATGTGTATATAGGTCATAAGAAGACGAATAAAATGATACCTTGATATCTGCAATGTCATGACTGCTTCCAGCCTTAAATACCACATACCAACCCCAATGACCTTTAATTCTTACATAGTTACATTGTTACATAGGTTGAAAAAAAGACCTAGGTGCATCTAGTTCAACCTTCCTCCACCAGTTCTACATTTGGTCACTAAGTCATTTATAACCAACAATGTTGTGTGTACTGAGGAAATCATTCAGCCCTTTTTTAATAGCTGTTATAGTATCTGCCATTACTACCTCTTGTGATAGGGCATTCCACAGTCTGACTGCTCTAACTGTAAAGAACCCTTTCCTATTTAGCTTTTTTTTTTTTAGCCGGAATCGCTTTTCTTCCACTCGCAGTGATTATGTGCCAGTGCTTTATATTGACCACACATGTATTTATACATATAAATGAGATCTGCTCTGAGACGTCTTTTTTCTAAGCTAAACATATCTAATTTTTTCAACCTGTCATCGTATGGGAGGCCTTCCATTCCTTGTAGTAGTCTAGTTGCCCGCCTTTGAACTGACTCTAACTTCTGAATGTCCTTTTTAAAATGTGGAGCCCAAAACTGGATCCCATATTCCAGATGTGGCCTTACAAGTGATTTATAGAGGGGTAACAATACATTGGGATCACGGGATCTAATCTCTCATTTTCTACACTTTAAAATCTTGTTTGCTTTTGCAGCTGCTGCTTGACATTGAGTGTTGCTGGTCAGCCTATTTGTAATGAGAATACCCAAGTCCTTCTCCTTTTCTGTAGTCCCGAGTTTACTTCCATTTAATGTATATGCAGCTATAGGATGTTAGGGCCAGATGGACGGGTAGACCCTGGAGGTGGATCCACTGGGCCGAACTCCCGGATGAGGGAAAGGAGTCCGGTAGCCGGAGCACTGTAGGTAGCAGGACAGTCCGTGCACTGAGAGCAAATGGAGAAGTCCCTGGGACCACGAGGTCACAGATGGTGGTCCGGGTGACGGAGCTCAGGTTCGGAAGCCGTGATGGTGTCAGGCAGGGTCCGGAACCGTTGGAGCGAGATGACGGGTCACCGCAGGGATCCGAGATGGTACGGACTGTCAGGATGGCAGATGGGCAGCGTTCGGGGTTCGAGGTACCGCAGGACCGGATGGCGATGCAGGATCGGCTCTAGAAGATAGAGAGGTAAGTATCTCACAAAACACAAGGAGACCTGACTCCTAGCTTGGGAAAACACGAAGAACAGGCCCCGCTCCCTTGGACATTAACCCCCTAAATACCCTGTACCTGAGTGCATGATTTCCTGTTAATTGACACTGGCCCTTTAAGAAAGGTTCAGTGACCGCGCGCGCGCCCTAATGCGCGTGCGCGCAGCCCGGGTGCCAGAAGCCAGGGCAGGAAGCTGAAGGGAGGACGCAGGGGAGCCGGCCAGGAACTGGGAAGCCGTCGGGCGCCGGGAGCGGAGACCAGGGGGCCTTGGAAGTGCGGGCACCGGAGGCTGGAGAGCGGGGAGCGTGGCAGGTGAGCCGGGGAGCGGAGCTGAGGACCCGGGGATCGGAGCAGGGGACCCGGGGAGGGGATCCGAGGACCCGGGGAGCGTGACAGTACCCCCCCCACGCCCCCCTCCCCGCAACCGGGACAGGAAGGCACGGATCAGAGGAGTGCCCACGTTCTCCCTGGGCTCCCAGGATCTATCCTCAGGACCATACCCTTCCCAGTCCACCAGGAAAAACTGTCGACCACGTACGGTCTTCATGGCCACGATATCTCTTACCGCATAGATGTCGTCCTCAGCAATAGGAGGAGGGGCCGGACTGGCGGCAGCGGAGAAGGGACCAAGGACAACCGGCTTGAGCAGAGAGACGTGAAAGGAGTTGGGTATTCTCATCGTGGCCGGGAGCTGCAGTTTGTAGGAGACCTCATTGATCTTGCCGAGGACTTTAAATGGTCCGATGTAGCGAGGTCCCAGCTTGTAGGATGGTATCTTCAGTCGGATGTATTTGGAAGCAAGCCAGACGAGATCTCCCGGAGAGAAACACGGAGGATCCAGACGTCTCTTGTCCGCATGTCTCTTCATCTGCAGGGAGGCACGTGCAAGGGAGGCCTTAACTGAGTCCCAAATGGATGTAAAGTCACGGAGTACTGCATCAGCAGCAGGGATGTCCGAGGAAGAGGATACAGGCAAAGGGACAGACGGCTGAAGTCCGTAGACGACATGGAAGGGAGAACTGGAGGAGGACTCACTGACGTGGTGATTATAGGAGAATTCAGCCCAAGGAAGAAGCGTGGACCAATCGTCATGATGGGCGTTCACGTAGTGACGCAAGAAAGAGGTCAATATCTGATTGATCCGTTCCACTTGGCCATTCGACTGAGGATGGTAGGCTGAGGAGAAGTCCAGAGTCACTCCCAGATGTTTGCAGAGAGCCCTCCAGAAGCGGGAGGTGAACTGGGTTCCTCTGTCGGACACTATGTGTGATGGAAATCCATGCAAGCGGAAGATGTGCTGTATATAGGCGTCCGCGAGTTCCTGAGCAGAGGGCAGTCCAGCCATAGGAACGAAATGGGCCATTTTAGAGAACCGATCCACCACGACCCATATGACTGTGTGTCCGGAGGATAATGGCAAGTCCGTAATAAAGTCCATCGCTATATGTTGCCAGGGAACTGAGGGTATGGGCAGAGGCAGAAGACGGCCGTATGGCAGGTGTTTGGGTGTCTTGTTCCTGGCACAGGAGGAGCAGGCAGAGACAAAAGAGGCGACGTCCGTGCGCAGGGATGGCCACCAGTAATGACGTACAATAGCACTCCATGTTTTCTTCTGACCTGCATGACCGGCTGTTTTCGAGGCATGGCCCCAGTGTAACACTTTTTGCCTGTCAGCCTCAGAGACATAAGTCTTCCCAGGTGGTATCTGGGCCAGGGTGACAGGAGCCACCGGAATAATCTTGCTTGGACAGATGATGGGTTGAGATGTCTCTTCCTCCTGTTCCAGGGGCACGAAAGACCTAGACAAGGCATCAGCGCGTACATTCTTGTTCGCGGGTCGGAAATGAAGCTGGAAGTCGAACCGGGCAAAGAACAAGGACCACCTGGCTTGCTGAGCAGTCCGCAGGTATTCCAGGTTTTTGTGGTCCGTGTAAACAATGACAGGGTACACTGCTCCTTCCAGAAGATAGCGCCATTCCTCCAGAGCCAGTTTGACCGCTAATAGCTCTCGGTCACCGATGGTGTAATTGCGTTCAGGCGCGGAGAAGCTCTTGGAGAAAAAACCGCACGTCACCATCTTCCCGGAGGAGGACTTCTGCATGAGCACTGCTCCGGCTCCCGAGGAGGAGGCATCCACCTCCAAGGTGAACTGGCGGTTTAACTCTGGACGGTGGAGTACAGGAGAGGAGGCAAAGGCTCGCTTTAGAGCGCCAAACGCGGCGTCGGCCGCAGGTGACCAGTCCTTTGGATTAGCCCCCTTCTTGGTCAAGGCGGAGAGAGGAGCAGTCAGAGCCGAGAAGTGAGGAATGAACTGGCGGTAATAGTTAGCGAATCCCAGAAAACGTTGGATTGCCTTCAGTCCAGAAGGAGGAGGCCAGTTGAGAATGGAGGAGACCTTCTTGGGATCCATCTGCAGTCCGGTATCGGTGATGAGGTACCCCAGGAAGGGGAAAGAAGACTGTTCGAAGACACACTTCTCGTACTTGGCGTACAGACGATTCTCTCTCAGTCGTTGTAGAACCAGTTGCACGTTCTCTCGGTGGGTCTGGAGGTCCGGAGAGAAGACAAGGATGTCATCCAGATATACCACCACACAGACGTAGAGAAGGTCCCGAAACACATCGTTCACTAGTTCTTGGAAGACTGCTGGTGCGTTGCACAGGCCGAAGGGCATCACGCAGTATTCATAGTGCCCATCGCGAGTGTTGAACGCGGTCTTCCATTCATCCCCTGAACGGATACGGACCAGGTTGTAGGCACCCCGAAGATCCAACTTGGTGAACACACGAGCTCCTCTGAGCCGATCAAACAATTCGGGGATGAGCGGCAGGGGGTACTTGTTTTTCACGGTGATCAGGTTCAATCCCCGGTAGTCTATACATGGGCGTAGGTCGCCCTCTTTCTTCTTTACGAAGAAGAAGCCTGCTCCAGCAGGAGAGGAGGATCTCCGGATGAATCCCTTAGCCAGGCTCTCTGTGATGTACGTAGACATAGCCCTTGTTTCGGCTGGAGATAGTGGATATATCCGTCCTCGAGGTGGTGTAGTTCCCGGGAGCAGGTCAATGGCACAATCGTAAGGACGATGTGGCGGGAGTACTTCGGACTCCTTCTTATCAAAGACGTCCACGAAGGACCAATAGGCTGAGGGCAGTCCCGGTAGGGACTCGGGAACCGGAGGTCGCCGGATGGGTTGTATGGTCTTCAGACATCTCTCATGGCAAGAAGACCCCCATCGAGTGATATCGCCAGTGCCCCAGCTGACTGATGGCTCGTGTGTCCGCAACCAGGGAAGTCCCAGCAGGATTTGATGTGACATGTGTGGGAGGACGTAGAGAGCGATGTTCTCGGTGTGCAGAGCACCGATACGCAGTTCAAGCGGCTTGGTGATCCAGGAGATGGTGTCAGAGAGGGGTCTCCCATCCACAGAGGCAATCACTAGGGGCTTGTCGAGTGGAGTAACAGGCACCTGGTACTTGTCCACCGTGGCCTGCTGGATGAAATTGCCTGCTGCCCCAGAATCGAGGTATGCCTCAGCCGTAAACCGCGTCTCTCCCGTTGTCACTTGCACAGTCCATGTAACTGGGTCTGAGAGAGTTCCAGCACCTAGGGTGGCCTCTCCTACCAACCCTAGGCTTTGGAGTTTCCCGGCCTCTCTGGACAGGCGCGTAGCAGGTGTGTGCCCTCTCCGCAGTAAAAGCAGAGACCCTTGGCGAGCCGCTCTGCTCGACGTTGTTCCGACTGTCGCACACGGTCGATCTGCATGGGCTCATGGACGGGGACACCAGAGGCCGTTGACTGGAGTACGGTGGGCTTCGGTGGAGGAGAGGAATGCCTTACCGGACGTCTCTCACGGGACAGTTCTTTGGACCGCTCCTGAAAGCGTATGTCCACTCGAGTCGCTAGGGTAATCAGGGCGTCCAGAGTGGACGGTACATCACGTCCAGCCAGCTCATCTTTGATTCGACCCGATAGTCCTTCCCAGAAGGCGGCGGTTAGGGCCTCGTTATTCCACCCGAGTTCTGAAGCCAAGGTGCGGAAACGGATGGCGTATTGACCCACCGTCAGTGTTCCCTGACGTAACCGGAGAAGTGAAGACGCAGACGCGGAGGCGCGTCCGGGTTCGTCAAAAGTGCTGCGAAAGGCCTGCAGGAACTCCTGGAGGTTCTTGGTCATAGGTTCCTCCTTCTCCCACAAGGGGTTCATCCACGCCAGGGCCTCGCCCTCTAGGTGAGACATGATGAAGGCGACCTTGGCTTGGTCGGAGGCAAACAGATGTGGCAGCTGCGTGAAATGGAGGGAGCATTGGTTTATAAACCCTCTGCAGGTCTTGGGATCTCCGGCGTACCGGGGTGGTGAGGCCAAACGCAGTCTGGAAGCATCCGAAGAGGGGGCCACGGGAGCGGGGGTCGTGGCTTGACTAGTGGAGGCTCGGGATGTCGAAGACGTGACTGCCGCTTGTAGCGTGGTCAGGCAGGTGTCCACGGAAGTCATAAAGTTCAGCATGCGGGTCTGGACTTCACGCTGGCGTTGGAGTTCCTCATGCAAGGCCGCTAGTGCTTCGGCGGGATCCATGGCCTGTTCTTACTGTTAGGGCCAGATGGACGGGTAGACCCTGGAGGTGGATCCACTGGGCCGAACTCCCGGATGAGGGAAAGGAGTCCGGTAGCCGGAGCACTGTAGGTAGCAGGACAGTCCGTGTACTGAGAGCAAATGGAGAAGTCCCTGGGACCACGAGGTCACAGATGGTGGTCCGGGTGACGGAGCTCAGGTTCGGAAGCCGTGATGGTGTCAGGCAGGGTCCGGAACCGTTGGAGCGAGATGACGGGTCACCGCAGGGATCCGAGATGGTACGGACTGTCAGGATGGCAGATGGGCAGCGTTCGGGGTTCGAGGTACCGCAGGACCGGATGGCGATGCAGGATCGGCTCTAGAAGATAGAGAGGTAAGTATCTCACAAAACACAAGGAGACCTGACTCCTAGCTTGGGAAAACACGAAGAACAGGCCCCGCTCCCTTGGACATTAACCCCCTAAATACCCTGTACCTGAGTGCATGATTTCCTGTTAATTGACACTGGCCCTTTAAGAAAGGTTCAGTGACCGCGCGCGCGCCCTAATGCGCGTGCGCGCAGCCCGGGTGCCAGAAGCCAGGGCAGGAAGCTGAAGGGAGGACGCAGGGGAGCCGGCCAGGAACTGGGAAGCCGTCGGGCGCCGGGAGCGGAGACCAGGGGGCCTGGGAAGTGCGGGCACCGGAGGCTGGAGAGCGGGGAGCGTGGCAGGTGAGCCGGGGAGCGGAGCTGAGGACCCGGGGATCGGAGCAGGGGACCCGGGGAGGGGATCCGAGGACCCGGGGAGCGTGACATAGGATTACTCCGTTCTAGGTGCATTACTTTACATTTATCAACATTAAATCTCATTTGCCAAGTATCTGCCCATTCTGACATCTTATCCAGATCTTTTTGTAATATTGTACTATCAAGGTCAGTTTTTAATATCCTACATAGTTTGGTGTCATCAGCAAAGACTGACACTTTACTATCAATCCCATCCACAAGGTCATTAATAAAGAGATTAAAAAGAATCGGTCCTAGCACAGATCCCTGTGGCACCCCACTGCTGACTATAGCCCATTTAGAGAATGTACCATTTATAACTACTCTTTGTTTCCTATCTTTTAGACAATTCCTTACCCAGTTACATATAGTTTCCCCTAGTCCTTGCTTCTGAAGCTTTAGTATAAGGCTATTATGTGGTATAGTATCAAATGCCTTTGCAAATTCCAAATAAATCACATCAGCTGCATTACCAATATTCAGGTTTGCACTTCCCCCCTCATAGAACCCCAACAGCTTGGTTAGACACGACTTATCTTTCATGAATCCATGCTGTTTGTCAGTTATTATATTATTTTCTGCAATATATTTTTGCATGTCACCCTTTAAAATGCCCTCAAAAACTTTGCATACTACTGATGTCAGGCTTATTGGACAGTAGTTGCCTGGATCTACCTTCTTACCTTTCTTAAATATTGGTACCACATCAGCAATCCTCCAATCCTGAGGCACCAATCCTGTTACAAGCGAGTCTAAAAAGATGAGATACAGCGGTCTGTCGATTACGAAGCTCAATTCCCTCAATATTCGTGGATGAATGCCATCTGGCCTGGGGGATTTGTCACTGTTTAATTTACCCAGACGTAGCCGTACTTCTTCTTGTGTTAAATTAGTTATTTCGTGTGGTGAACTTTGATTTTTCACTTGTTGAATGATCCCTGGTACAGTCAGTTCCTTGGTGAACACAGATGAGAAATGCCTATTTAATATCTCAGTCTTTTGTTTGTCCTCTATAACTAACTTGTTATTATATTTTAAAGGGCCGATACCATCCTTTGTTTTCCTTTTGGCATTAATGTATTTATAAAAGATTTTGGGATTTATTTTAATGTCATTGGCGATTTTTGTTTCAGTAGCTAATTTTGCTTGCTTGATTACTTTTTTACATTTCCTATTGATATCTTTATACTTCTGATATGCTATTTCTGTATTCTCAGACTTTAAGATTTTAAACGCCCTTTGTTTTTATTTTATTATACTTTGTACAGTCTTATTTATCCATAGTGGTTTCTTTCTATGCCTGGACATTTTATTACCAGAGGGTATACGTTTTTTACAGGACTCTAGTAGTATATCCTTAAACTTACCCCATTTATGTTTGGTATCCCGATTTACCATGACTTTGTCCCCATCTACACATTTAAGCTCTTCCCTTAATTTGTTGAAATCAGCTTTCCTAAAATTCCAGGTTTTAGCATTTCCCCTTTGAAATGTTCTATTGAATATTACGTTGAAGTTTACCATATTATGATCGCTGGTGCCCAAGTGCTCCCGGAACTGCACATCTGAAATTGTATCCGGTCTATTTGACAGGACCAGATCTAGCAAATTATCTCCCCTCATCGGTTCATCTACCATCTGAGAGAGGTTATTGTCTTGAATAGTAGATAAGAACTTACAGCTTTTAGCATAACCAGAAGATTCTATGTCCCACTGTATGTCTGGATAGTTGAAATCCCCCATAATAAGAACCCGATTATTATTATTAGATGCTTTTTCAATTTGTTACAGCATTTCACCCTCTATTTGTTCAGGTATGTTAGGAGGCTTATAGCAAACTCCAATTAGAATTTTTCCATTATTCCCCTTCCCATGTACATTTACCCATACTGACTCTACATTGTTGGAGTTACCAAAATAACATAACGCACACCACAAACCAATGTTGGGTAGGCAAATGGCCACAGCTTTATTACTGTTAACCAAGATTTTTCAAACATTTTATCATCTTATTGGGCCCTGACCTCCAACCAACCATGTCTTCATTCCCCATGCCTGCTCACTGCACGAAGCAGTGAAAATGTGACTCTCTCAGGGCCCAAACAACCCGTCAGCTGTAACAGCTTACCTCGAAACCGAGTATTGACCAAAATTGAAACCACAAAAAGTGGGAGGGTGGGTGTTGATCCAGGGGTGAGAGGGAGGAAACCTGTACCCCACTAACTTTTACACCCTTTTTTACCCCCTCCATCACATCCCTGAACAAATCACAGCACCTGTACATCCACCCTATTTATAAACACGGTCAATTGGTAACCTTTTCCAGCAGATTAACCCTTCGCAGTCCTTGGCCCCTGCGCTATCTGCTAATGGGCCTATTAGCCTTGTTCCTTAAAAATTCATGTTGTTCTTATATGTAAATGTGCATGAGAATCTGCCGCAGAGCCTATTTTAATTGAAAAAAGGAGTTACCAGTGTGAGACATGTAATGACTGACACTTTGCTCTCATAATCACACACAGCTCTGCAGTGAGATCACACAACAGCAGAGCTGACACAGTGCAAAAGAACTAACACAGTAAAGCAGAAGGGAGCTTTGTCTCATTTGAAAACATTTGCAGTTGCCCTCTCACTGTGCTTCAGCTTCTCTCTCATGGGCAGCCAGTGTGGGGGAAAGGCAGTACAGCAGAGCTGACATCTCCATGAGGAGACAATGCATATATGCTTATTGTGTTTGTAATGAGATGAGGTTCCCCTCTGCTGTACTGTGTTAGTTATAATCAGACACAGCTCTGCAGCAGAGCTGACCGCATAACCGCAGGATTTATGATGCGCCGGCAGTAGAGTATATCATTCATCCAACCCATCCAGCCCATGATGTGATCGAGTTTTTTCGTCCTCCACATCATTGCAATAAAATAAAAGGCAATCAAAACATTGTATCTACCCAAAAAATGTATCAGTAAAAACTACAGTATAAATCAGGGCATAAAAAATAATCCCTTCCACAGCTCCAGATCCAAAAAATGAAAACGTTATGGGTCTCGGAATATGGCAAAAATAGTAAAAATATTTCCTAATAAATTTATGAATTTTTTTTCACCACTTAAATTAAAACAAATCTGCATTTGTTTGGTATCTGTGTACCCATAATAACCTGAAGAATCATATTGCCAGATCAGTCTTACCATTTAGTGAACATGGTAAATAAATATAAATATAAATATATAATATATATATATATATATATATATATATATATATATACAATTGTGGAATGCAATTTTTTTGTGCAATTTCACTGCATGTGGATTTTTTTTTCCTGTTTTCCAGTACGCTATATGATAAAATGAACAATGTTATTTAAAGGTGCAACTCGTCCCACATAATCAAGTTATATTGACAGAAAAATGTAAAAGTTATGGCTCTTGGAAGCAGGGGAGGAAAAAACAAGAACAAAAAAATAAAATTGCCATGGGGTAAAGGCATTAAAGGGTTAAATAAGACAAGCACAAATAAAGTCAGATTATTCACTAAGAATAGCAACAGCCTTACATACAGCAGCATTATAAATTGAAGAGAAAACTGAGCCGTTTATTTGCTGTATTGTTCAGCTATTGGTGCTATACATATACATATATATATACATATATTAAATGATACAGGCTTTAGTATCTTTACACTCTGGAAAAATATATAAATCTTACTTTAATGTTAAACTGTATTATACTACATATATACTAAGCAGTTCAGTTTATTAATTTTTCAATATCCCTTTAATAATTAGCCTTTTTGGGGCCAAAAACATAGGTTCATTGTCCAAATGTAAATTTTAAAGCAATACATTCTTTGGCGCAAAATTTTGTGTACCTATCGGCTCATCCTTGACGTGATTGTGAGGCACCGATGGCTTGCCATGATGGCGAGGGGTCTGCTGCAGCCTCCCGTGCCTGTCATTGCGGTATTTTTGTAAAGGCCAGCACATGGCTGCCATTCATGTAAGATTGTGGTTTTTGCTATACATAGCAGTACCACAGTATTGCTGTGTATAGCACAAGCGATCAGATGATTGCAGGCAGTTGCATAACTAGAGTCCAATGGGCCCCAGTGGATAATTTGGACCTTGGCTCCCACCTGCATGTTAGTTAGGCCTCTTTCACACATTCATGGAAAACACACGGACGTGTTGCAGGTGCGTATGGCTCTTTGTATGCTGTGATTTTGGAACACGTGAGTTCTCCGTGTGCTATCCATGATAGCACATGGAGATCAGGAACTTTTTACTCTCCTGCTCTCCCCAATGCTGATGTCTCCGGCACGAATGCTTCTGGGTACGCAGTGCAGTGAATATTCATGAGCATAATGAGTGGGCCTGGAAGCAAATGACAGCAGGGCTGGAGACAAGTGAGTATAGAAAATCATTTTATTTCAAAGAAACGTGTTTTCTCCGGTACGTGTTACATGGATCACACCACTGTGCGGTCAGTGTTAGTGCTGACAGAGAAAAACGGACTTGTCTCCATGCGGCATGGTCCTTGTGAAAACACTGATGTGTGCGAAGACCCATTGATTTCAATGGGTCTGCATATATCCATGTCTCTGGTACGTATGAAAATGGACGTCATATGTACTGGAATCACTGATGTGTGAAGAGGTTCTTAGATGTATGGGATTTTGCAGTGTTGTAGATCCTATAAAAATACATATACTTGGTATCACTAAGTCCATAAATGTCCCATCTATCAAAATATAAAATTTCTTAACCTGATCGGTAAACAGCTTAATAAGAGAAAATTAAGCAAAACATCAGAATTACATTTTTTCTGCCGCCACAAAACTGGAATATGAGATGATCAAAGGATTAAATCTACCTTAAAATGGTAATAATAAGAATGTCAACTCATGGCACAAAAAATAAGCTCACATACAGCTCCATGGACCAAAAATTGAAAACATTACGGGTCTCGGAAAATGGTGACATGACTATTTTTGTTGTTTTTTTTTAACAAATTTTCCATTTTTTTCCACCATAAATAAAACATAAACTAAGAATGTTTGCTATTTGTGTTATTGTTCCGGCCTGGAGAACCATATTGCCAGGTCATTTTTAATGTAAAATGAATGCTGTAAATAAATCCTCCCATAAAAAATTGCCGAACTGTGCGTTGATATATTTTCCTGCTTTCCAGTGCACCACATGATAAAATGAATGTTGCATTCAAAAGTATGACTCCCCAAAAAACTAGTCCTCATACATCTATGTCAAAGGAAAAATAAAAACGTTATGGCTCTTGGAAGAAGGGGAGAAAAAACAAAAATGAAGAAACTGAATTGGCAGGAAGGGCTAATAAGCTTGGGGATCTCAAAGCATAATAAAATGTAGGATGTAAAAAAAAAGAAAAAAATAATATTCACTTCACCACTCACCTGTCCCTGATCTTATTCAGCCTGCTTCACTCTGAGCTGTGACACTTCCACCTGACTAAGCCTCTGATGACCCGATGCACCATGCCGTTATGGAGAGTTCTATCCCACCACAATATTGCAATGAAAGAGGTACGAGGCCTAGTCAGCATGTTGGGGGATATGTGCTGCATATCAGGACTAGAGATGAGAGTTGTTTTGTGCGATGTTCGAGTCCTTTGACGAACTCGAACGATTTGCTTCACGATCGACCGTTAGAGTTACCGTTCGATAACAGTTCGATCACCAAAAGCGTGGCTTTTCACAGTAAGGCTATGTGCGCACGTTGTGTTATTTGCATGAGTCCTGCGTCCCCAGCACAATCTCTCTCTCTTTCCTACTCACCGATCAGCTGCACGGCTGTCACAAAGCTCCAGCGGATCTTCCTCTTTTGAAAATGGCTACCGCTCATTATTCAATCTGGTACTCCCTGCTTTCCCCGCCCACCGGCACCCATGATTGGTTGCAGTCAGACACGTCCCCACGCTGAGTGACAGCTGTCTCACTGCAACCAATCACAACCGCCTGCAGGTGGGTCTATATCATGCAGTAAAATAAATAAATAAGTAATTAAAAAAAAACCTACGGTTCCCCCCCAATTTTGATACCAACCAAGATTAAGCCATATGGCTGGAGGCTGGTATTGTCAGGATGGGGAGCGCCACGTTATGGGGAGCCCACCACCCTAACAATATCAGCCAGCAGCCGCCCAGAATTGCTGCATCCATTAGATGTGAAAGTCTCGGGATTCTACCCGGCTCATCCCGAATTGTGCTGGCGCGGTGGCAATCGGGGTAATAAGTCCTAGGTTAATCTTGATAGGCGTCTCACGGAGATACCTTCCATGATTAACCTGTAAGTGCAAGTAAACAAACACACACAACGAAAAATCCATTATTTGGAATAAAAGACAAAAAAACCCCTCATTTACCACTTTATTAACCCCCAAACACACATCCAGGTCTGAAGTAATCCACACGACGCTTTCAGCTCTTCTACATGAAGCTGACAGGGAGCGCCGTAGAACACGAGCGCACTGTGTCAGCTTCACACAGCAACCGAAGTAAGCTGCGCTGTCACCGGAGACTTCACTCAGGTAGTGCCTGCGTGTGTGCGAGGATGATGATAGGGGCGGTAGTGTTTGTGTGTGCGGTGATGATGATGAGTGCCGTAGTGCCGGGGTGTGTGCGGGGATGATGATGTGTGCAGTAGTGCCGGGGTGTGTGTGTTAATGATAATGAGTGTGGTAGTGCCGGAGTGTGTGCGGGGATGATAATGAGTGCAGTAGTGCCTGCGTGTATGCGGGGATGCTGATGTGTGCAGTAGTGCCGGGGTGTGTGCGTTGATGATGATCAGTGCGGTAGTGCCGGAGTGTGTGCGGGGATGATGATGAGTGTGGTAGTGCCGAGGTGTGTGCGGGGATAATGATGTATGTGGTAGTGTCGGAGTGTGTACGGGGATGATGATGGGGGCGGTACTGCCGGGGTGTGTGCGGTGATGATGATGAGTGCGGTAGTGTCAGGGTGTGTGCGGGGATGATGATGGGTGCGTTAGAGTCGGGGTGTGTGCGGGGATGATGATGTGTGCAGAAGTGTCGGGGGTGTGCAGTGTTGATGAGTGCGGTAGTGTTGGGGTGTGTGCGGAGATGATGATGGGGCAGTAGTGCCTGCATGTCTCTCTCTCTTCTCTCTCTCTTCTCTCTCTTCTCTCTCTCTCCTCTCTGTCTCTCCTCTCTCTCTTCTCTCCTCTCTCTCTCCTCTCTCTCCTCTCTCTCCTCTCTTCTCTCTCTTCTCTCTCTCCTCTCTTCTCTCTCTACCCTCTTCTCTCTCTTCCGTCTCCCCTCTCTCTCTTCTCACTCTCCTCTCTCTCTTCTCTCTCCTCTCCCTCTCCTCTCTCTCCTCTCTCTCTTCTCTCTCTTCTCTCTCTCTCCTCTCTCTTATCTCTCTTATCTCTCCTCTCTCTTTTCTCTCTCTCCTCTCTCTCTTCTCTCTCTTTCTCTATTCTCTCTCTTCCTCCTCTCTCTCCTCTCTCCCCTCTCTCTCCTCTCTCTCTTCTCTCTCTCTCTTCTCTTCTCTTTCTTCTCTCCTCTCTTCTCTCTCTTCTCTCTCTCATTTCTCTCTTCTCTCTCCTCTCTCTTCTCTCTCTCTCTTTTCAAATTCAAATTCAAATATGCTTTATTGGCAGGACCAAAATACAATTAGTGTTGCCAAAGCAAGAGAAATACAGTAAGTGTGGTGGGAGGGGATCAGGGTTATGGGGAGTTGGGGGGCACAATTTGGGCTCTGACAGTCCATTTAGGGGTCTTAGGTTCCCCTCAGCTTATGACATGTGGTGACATATTGGGCGGCGATCTCCACCATTGATTCCTCTTCCCCCAGTAGGAAGCGGAGTTTCATGTCCTCATCCATGGATGGAAAGCCCGGGCTATGGGTGGTAAATTTCTGGAAGTGGGAGCCCCTCACTGCTGAGTATTTGTCACAGTGCAGTAGGAAATGCGTCTCGTCCTCCAGAGCCCCCTGCTGGCAGTGCTGGCACAGTCTGTTCTCTCGCGGCTTGTATGTCTGTCGGTCTCTTTCTCTCTTCTCTTCTCTCTTCTTTCTCTTCTCTCTCTACTCTCTCTTCTCCCTACTCTCTCTCCTCTCTTTCTCTCTCTTCTCTCTCCTCTCCTCTCCTCTCTCTCTCTCTCCTCTCTCTCCTCTCTCTCTTCTCTCCCTCTCCTCCCTCTCTCCTCTCTTCTATCTCTTCTCTCCTCTCTTCTCTCTCCACTCTCTCTTCTCTCTCTCCTCTCTTCTCTCTCTCTTCTCTCCTCTCTTCTCTCTCTTCTCTCTCTCCTCTCTTCTCTCTCTCTTCTCTCTTTTCTCTCTCTCTCCTCTCTCTCATCTTTCTCTTCTCTCTCCTCTCTCTCTCTCTCTCTCCTCTCTCTCCTCACTCTCTTCTCTTTCTCTTCTCTCTCTTCTCTCTCTTCTCTCTCTTCTCTCTCTCCTCTCTTCTCTCTTTTCTCTCTCTTCTCTCCTCTCTTCTCTCTCTCTACTCTCTCCTCTCTCTCATCTCTCTCCTCTCTCTTCTCTTCTCTCTCCTCTCTTTCTCTCCTCTCTCTTCTATATCTCTTCTCTCTTCTCTCTCCTCTCTCTCATCTCTTTCTCTTCTCTCTCCTCTCTCTCTCTTCTCTCTCCTCTCTCTTCTCTATCTCTCTCTTCTCTCTCTCCCCCCTCTCTCTTTTTCTCCCCTCTCTCTTCTCTCTTTTTCTCTTCTCTCTCTCTCCTCTCTCTCTCCTCCCTCTCTCCTCCCTCTCTTCTCTCTCTTCTCTCTCTCTTCTGTCTCTTCTCTCTCTCATCTCTTCTCTCTCTTATATCTCTCCCCTCTCTCTCCTCTCTTCTCTCTCTTCTCCCTCTCCTTTCTCTTCTCTCTCTCTCCTCTCTCTTCTCTCACTCTCCTCTCTTCTCTCTCTCTTTTCTCTCTTCTCTCCTCTCTTCTCTCCTCTCTTCTCTCTCTTCTCTCTCCTCTCACTTCTCTCTCCTCTCTCTCCTCTCTCCTCCCTCTCTTCTCTCTCTCCTTTCTCTTCTCTCTCTCCTCTCTCTTCTCTCTCTCCTCTCTCTTCTCTCTCTCTCCACTCTTCTCTCTCTTCTCTCCTCTCTTCTCTCTCTCTTTTCTCTCTTCTCTCTCTTCTCTCTCTCTCCTCTCTCTCCTCTCTTCTCTCTTTCTCCTCTCTCCTCTCTCTCCTCTCTCTATTCTCTCTCTTCTCTCTCTTCTCTTTCTCTCCTCCCTCTTCTCTCTTCTCTCCTCTCTTCTCTCTCTTCTTTTCTCTCTCTTCTCTCTCTTCTCCCTCTCTCCTTTCTCTTTTCTCTCGCTCTTCTCTCTCTCTTCTCTCTCTCTCTTCTCTCTCTCTTATCTCTCTTATCTCTCTTCTCTCTCCTCTCTCTCTCCTCTCTCTCCTCTCTCTTCTATCTCCCTCCTCTCTCGCTCTCCTCTCTCTCTTCTCTATCTGTTCTCTCTTCTCTCTTTCTCCTCTCTCTCCTCTCTCTCTTCTCTCTTCTCTCTCTTCCCTCTCTTCTTTTTCTCTCCTCTTTTCTCTCCTCTCTTCTCTCTCCTCTCTTCTCTCTCTTCTCTCTCCTCTCTTCTCTCTCTTCTCATCTCTCTTCTCTCTCTTCTATCTCTCTCTCTCTCCTCTCTTCTCTCTCTCCTCTCCCTTCTCTCTCTCATCTCTCTCCTCTCTCTCCTCTCTCTCTCTTCTCCCTCTCTCCTTTCTCTCTTCTCTCGCTCTTCTCTCTCTCTTCTCTCTCTCTTATCTCTCTTATCTCTCTTCTCTCTCTTCTCTCTCTCTCTTCTCTCTCTCTTCTCTCTCCTCTCTTCTCTCTCTTCTCTCTCTCTCTTCTCTCTCTACTCTCTCCTCTCTCTCATCTCTTTCTCTTCTCTCTCCTCTCTCTCGCTTCTCTCTCTTCTCTCTTCTCTTTTTCTCTCTCTTCTCTCCCTCTTCTCTCTCTCCTCTCTCTTCTCTCTCTCTTCTCTCTTCTCTCTCCTTTTTTCTCTCTCTCTTCTCTCTCTTCTCTCCTCTCTTCTTTCTCTCTCTTTCTCCTCTCTTCTCTCTTTTCTCTCTCTTCTCTCTCTCCTCTCTTCTCTCTTTCTCCTCTCTCTCCTCTCTCTTCTCTCTCTCTCCTCTCTCTCTCCTCTCTCTTCTCTCTCTCTCTCTCTTTCTCCTCTCTGTCTCCTCTCTTTCTTCCCTCTCTCTGCCTCTCAGACCTGGCGATATTATCAGCTGATGCGGTCACCTGACGAAATCAGCTGACACTATAAGTCGAGTGGTGAGGCCGGCTTTTTACCGCCCGGCCGGCTAAACTATCAGCTGATGCCGTCGCACAGAAGTGTGTAGTTTGTTTGTTTTTGCTCCGATGCATCAGCTGATTGTATAAAAGTCGTTTATACAATCAGCTGATGTGTCATGTATGCTAGCCAGGTACAGCAGGCAGCTATGGGCTGCCCCCAACCCCCAGCTGCCTATTTCTACCCGTCTGGGAACCAAAAATATAGGAAAGCCCTTTTTTTTTAATTATTTCACGAATTTCATGAAATAATTAAAAAAAAATGGCGTGGGCTTCGCCCAATTTTTGTGTCCAGCCAGGTACAACTAAGCAGTTGGGGATTGGAATCCGCAGGACAGGTTGGCTCGAGGTTTCCTGACTAGCTTTGTTTTACTAGCTAGTATTAAGCCAGAAATTCTTAATGTCAGGCAAGTTTGACCCGATCATTAAGAATCTCCAATAAAGGGTTAAAAAAGACACCACACAGAGAAAAAATACTTTAATAGAAATAAATACACAGACACACTTAGAGCCTCCATGTTTATTACTTCCTCTCACCCCTCCACGGTCCTGGTCTCCTGTCTTCTTTCTCCTTCAACCCATGCAGCTCTGCTACATCAGACAGCACTGCATGGGAGGAAGAATGCTGCTGCTCCCCTGCAGTCTAATCACTCAATGAGTGAGCAGAGGCTGCGGGTTGGTAAGCAGTGACGTCACCTGACAGGCGGGTTACTATAGCAACGGTGATCTCCGATCACCTGACTCTCAGCGCCGCTATTCACCAGCTGTGGCATCCAGTCCCTGCATGTGGGCTGACTCTGTAAAGACATGCAGGGACGGGGAGACAACCATGTGCCAGAGCATCTCGCCGGTACACGGAGATGCTCAAACGAGTATCGCGTACCGGAGAGATGCACTGACAGGACCTAGCATGACGTCATAGCCATGTGACCAGTCTGTAGCCAATGAGATAATACACACATGACTGGTCACATGCTATGACGTCACAGAAGGTCCTATCATCAGTGCTAGTTACCGGGAGGATGCAGCTATGATCGGAAGGAGAAGCGGTGGGAGACAGAGTCTGCAGGACGCGTTGCTGGAACCTGTAAGTATAATGGCAATGTTTATTAACTGTATTTGTACATGTATGATGTGTTTGTATGTGTTTGCCTGCCATTGTTTTCAATGGGGTTCGAAGGTGTTTGTCGAACGTTCGCCAAACACACCCGCCGTTCGACGAACCGAACCGAACTTGAACACTAGGGGGGTGGCTCATCTCTAATCAGGACATCAGAGGATTAGTCACACCAGGAGCAAAAAGTAAAGCAGATAAAAGAAGATGTGTACGACAAGTGAAGGTGAGGAGCTGATGGTGAGTGGTACAAGTGAGCGGTGAGGTGAGAATTAACTTATTTTTAACCTTTTGCTGGCCTTTTATGATTCAGCAAAATGATAGCCAGTTGGATACTATTTTGCTAAATTTGCAGGGAGTGAATTGCAAAAATTTGCATTCTGGAGAATGTTGTTAAAAGTCAAAGAAAGTTAATTTACACCGTAATAAATGTGCTCATCTCTAACTCCAAGGACTCAATCAGGCCTGTTTTTCATGAATAGAACACATACCCAATTATAATCTATAATGCTCCATGGAGACATATCCATGTCTGATCCGAGTCACAAGTCCAGTTCACCCATATAAATCACAGTCAGCACACGGATGCCATCTATTTGGAATGGGTAGCATAAACTAAACAAATTTTAGGTTTTTTTTAAAGCATTTATGTAAAGTACTAAATTACTGATGGTAGAACCTGACACAATGACCAAGTAATGATGAAGATTTGATCCAGCACACTGTCAAAAATTGATCACATTTTTTTCCACATATACGAGAAAAAATGGATGTCTGAATTTCTAAGGGTGAACTTTTTGTTATTCAATAATACTTTTTTTCACCATAGATTTGGCTTTTACGTGAAAAAAGGACCGATAGCATTTAGTTTCAAGATTTAGAAATAATACTGAGTTCACATTCTCTTTTTTTCTGTGTAATTTAATGTAATAAAAAAATTCATAAAAATAATCCTCTCCTGTCATCACTGTAGAACAAGAACAAAAGTCCTAATTTTTCATCTTGTCTGTTTGTCACATTTGTCATAGCCATTAGCTGCTATGGGCTTAAGAGCTATGTTTAGAACTATTTATGACAAGAGGCTGGTATTTTAAACTTCCAACACATCAATATCATACTGACAAAATGCCAACCCAACATCTTTAATGGCAGATTTCTTACTGTGAGATTCAATACTAAGGCGACGGACATCTATTAAATTATAGCTGTACATTTCATTAATAATTAGGACATTTACACACAGGCAATGATGACAAATAACTATCCTGGGTAGGGGGATTGCTGACGCCAGTGGCTCAGTTGGATGTGCATCCGAGGAGGTACAATCAGCTGACATGTATTGCAGCACAGTGAACCAGCCAGCTCTCTGTGTGCAATATACACCGCCGGCCAATCAGAGAATATCTCCTGCTGTCTGTGTGCTTGTGACTGAGGATGCATGTCAGTGACGTCATGCGCCATGGCTGCTGCTGGCTCCTGCTCCAGCTGTAGCTGAGGATGCTGCGTGGCATTGAAGTGGAGGAAGGTGAGTAGAATAATATTTTTTTTTATGTCTTGAAGAACAGAACAGGGCACAGGACATGGATCAGACTGTGGCACATTATTAATGAAAGGAAGTGGTCCAAGGTGAGGAACATTAATCCAGGAAGGGCTGGGATCAGACACATTATACTAGGAATGGCGAAGAGGATAGAGACCATTATACCAAAATGGGGAACATTGTCCAAGGAAGGGCACACAGTATTTCCTCCACACTGTAATATGGCCCCCAGTATCCCACCACACTGTATTATGGTCCAGTTACTAGGAAGGTAGACTTATCCTCATTCATGTGGACAAGAGCTTGTGGCCAGCAAAACTACAATTCCCTGATGGCACACTTGGTGAACATCGTGAAGGTGAGAACAGATTTTGATCCTGTGATAGCACACGTCCTGCTGACACCAAGAATTGTGGGCCATAGTTCTATCAGAGTTTCTTCCAACTCCTATGCCAGTTCCTGCACACTCTCCTCTTCTTCATCCTTATCCTCCATCTCAGAATTATTGTTCCTTTCAGTCGCAAGCTGAAAGCACTGCAGCACAGCCTTGGTGAAGCGGCAACAGGCTTTAATGAAACTGATAAACAGCACATCACCGTAGAGTTGCTGAAAGGTCTAACACACCCGACAGATCTGTGGCTCTCCTTCCTGAACCTCGAACCAAGAATTTTCCTGTGTGATATTGGCTGTAACCTGTTGGCGGATCTGAAGCTTGGGAAGCTGACACGTACCATGTCTGACCCACTTGTGAAGGTGCACCACTTGTGTGCCTATTTTCACAAGTCAGTTACAGCTTCCACCGGTCTGGGAGTGCTGCAGCAGCGCTTGCAAGTGCCACCTCACTGACTTATTTTCAATCTGTCCACATGCTAGAACTCAACATTACATATGTTGGCAAGGCTTTGTGAGCAGCAGAAGGCCATAGTTGAAAACCAGCTCCAACATGTTGGTCAGCATTCCAGTCAGCCTCCACACATAAGAGCAGAGGAGCTGCAATGAATGTCTGACATCTGTATGGTTCTTCAAAACTTCAAGGAATCAACCAAGATGGTGAGTGGCAATTATGCCATAATCAGCATAATCATCACGCTTCTACTACTAAAAGAAGAAGCTTTACATGCGGAACAAGTGGAGATCGAGGAGGAATATTCACAAGGTGATACTTCCCAGCCTCATCTCATCTTCCCCATAATGAGGAGGTTGAGGAGGAACAGGATATAGTTGCCTGTGCTACAGAAGGTTCTACTCACACCAGCTTAATTCCATCTATTCAACATTAATGGCCTGAAGAGGAGGAACAGGAGGAGGAGAGGGAGGAGGAGGAGATGGATATTCATCCTTCTTGTGGGGACAGGAAAGTGATTCCTGTTCAGAGTCTGGCACAGATGACAGAATTTATGTGCACCTTTATGTGCCTTTACTGTGACCCTCACGTAATACACATTTTGTTTAGCAGCGATTACTGGTTGTGCACCCTTCTAAAGCAGAGCTACCAGGAGAACTTTGAATCTCTCCTTCATGCGGTTGAAAAGTACTAAAATGGTGCATTACTAGATGGCCATAGTTGAAGAATTTGTTAACAAATTCCCATCTGACAACATTGGCGGCAGAGGTCATAGTTTGGACAACTAACTAGAGTAGGAGGGAGACACACTGCAGGACAAATAGAGGTAGGGAAACACTATCAAAAGTCTGGGACAGTTTCATTAGACCCTCCCAGTGCAAATGCCCTGATGCGAGTGAAACTCTGACAAGGAGGGAAAAGGTTTGAAAGATGGTGAAGGATTACAAAGCTGATCATAGAACCATCCTCCTTGATACCTCTGTGCCATATACAACTATTGGGTATCCAAGCTGGACACATGACATGAACTGTCCCTCTGCGCCTTGGAAGTGCTGTCCTGTCCTGTCGCTAGCATTTTGTCTGAGCGAGGTTATAGCACGGCTGGGAGCATAATAACCAATAGGTGCATCTGTGACGCCCTAGCCTATCAGGTCGTCACAGGGTATTGTGCAATCTTCCCTTCTGTGCAATATCCATCTCCTCCTTGGTTACGGGTCCCTCGCCTTTGGTGTTGCCAAGAACAAGCTAATAAAAATCCTAGGAACACTGTGCACCACACCCATCAGACATACCAGTGGACGGCCTGAGTGGAATAGGGTTGCCCACTTGGGGGGTTGGTTGAAGGGGGTTCAAGAGTGTTAGGAGACAGTTCAGTTGAGCAGTGACTCTCAAGAGGAGAGGTCAAGAGCTGGACTCCGTGAACTACTAGGTGGCAGACGTTGGTCTGGGCCTGGTAGGAGCTGGACCCCGATCGCAGGGGATCGTGACAAGGGGCACGGACTGTCGAAGAGGACAGCCGGTGGCCTTGTGCCATCACCGGGCAGGGGCCAGGGCACGACGGGGTACGTGGACCCTAAGTCAGGAAGAAGCTTCAGGAGTCCTGACAATTTACCCGATGAGGACGGAGCCTTCACGATCCGTTCTCCACCCGCTCCAAAATCGTGGTACTAGCGCAACGAGTGGGATAGGACTTTCTACTACACGGTCCAGAATATCCCAAGCTTGAACCCTGAGAGCAAGCTCACCCAGTTAGCCATACTGGGGAGCAGGACCTGATTAGTTTCAGGCTAAAGGGACCAACTAGAAGATAAGGTGCCATGGGAAAAGGTCACAGACTAACAGGCAACACCAATGGGCATGGGACCCAGGCGTGCTCCCTCTAAGCGGCAGCGGTGTCCAGAACTTTGGTCTACTACAGTTGTCAGTGTCAGCGTTATTGGACTGAGTGAGTACGCAAGTGACCTTTACCGTCCCAATGGCACACCCCCATCACCATCACCGCATCCCCGGGGCATTCCCCCTACCCGTGGAGGGGTTAAACACCTAGCTGCCCACACCATCGCCACTGGATACTCCCAATCGCAGCGGTGGTACTCCATCTTACCACGCACCACGGGTGGCATCACGAACTTTCCACACCATGCCCTGTAGATAAACCCCCCTTGGTTTGAGGAGCCGTACGACCCCCGTGTCCAGAGCCCTCTCGAGCCATCACAGATCCGGATCTGAGCAGCCCTGCTGCTGACCCGGGGGCGACACACATCCACTTGACAACTGATAATACTGACAGGCTGACTCCTATGAAAATGAATAAAGCGTCGATTAGCCCAGATGTCTCAGCCCCACTGGATGACAGCAGTCGGACCTAAAGTCAATTGAAATCTTCATTTCATTGCGGTGCATTCACATGCAAAGCTTCCCACCCAAACAAGGACATACAGTCCATGTTTTCTTTTTTTGTGTTCTTCTCCTCTTCCTCATTTACAATATCAACATGGTCCCTTTGCTATTAATTTTCCAAGCTTGTGTATGATGTCATAATGCATAATTTTTAAAGGCCTAGCTCAAAAAATGTCATACATATAAAATATATACAATACAAATATATATACAATGAAGAAAAAACAAAAAGCCAGCGCTAAATGTGCACTTCAGCACTAAAAATTCCAAACTGTACTTATTATAAAAATTTTGAGATTTTTGGCAAAAAATTGCAATTTCTTGAGCCACCCCGCCACGTCACGGCAAATCTCATCTGGGGCAGTCCTACACTAAAATATTTTTATAAAATGTGCCATACGGCCTCACATATGAATAGTAGAACTGCTCTTAGCAGCACTCACTTGGTCTATTTCAATCCCGTACCCATGACTGAGTCATGGCTGTGGGCGGGACAGGTCCGAGCAAATGCTGCATGAAGTAAATAGCCTGTGGACAAGGCCTGATGACTTAATGTGAACAGTCACCAACCGCCAAAATCTAGACAGGTGGAATACATCCCAAATTGGGGTGCATAGCAGGGTGGGGGTCAGCCACTGACCAATTCAATGAAGAAAAAACAAAAAGCCAGCACTAAATGTGCACTTCAGAACTAAAAATTCCAAACTGTACTTATTATAAAAATTTTGAGATTTTTGGCAAAAAATTGCAATTTCTTGAGCTACCTCGCCACGTCACGGCAAATCTCATTTGAGGCAGTCCTACACTAAAATATTTTTATAAAATGTGCCATACGGCCTCACATATGAATAGTAGAACTGCTCTAGACAGGTGGAATACATCCCAAATTAGGGTGCATAGCAAGGTGGGGGTCAGCCACCGACCAATTCAATGAAGAAAAAACAAAAAGCCTGCACTAAATGTTTCTTTATTTTCATGACTCTGAAAATTGTAGAGTCACATTGAAGGCATCAAAACTATGAATTAACACATGTGGAATGAAATACTTAACAAAAAAGTGTGAACCAACTGAAGATATGTCTTATATTCTAGGTTCTTTAAAGTAGACACCTTTTGCTTTGATTACTGCTTTGCACACTCTTGGCATTCTCTTGATGAGCTTCAAGAGGTAGTCACCGGAAATGGTTTTCACTTCACAGGGGTGCCCTGTCAGGTTTAATAAGTGGGATATCTTGCCTTGTAAATGGGGTTGCGACCATCAGTTGTGTTGTGCAGAAGTCTAGTGGATACACAGCTGATAGTCCTACTGAATAGACTGTTAGCTGCTTTTTCTTGCCATAATAAAAATTCTAAGTAAAGAGAAATGAGTGGCCATCATTACTTTAAGAAATGAAGGTCAGTCAGTCCGAAAAATTGGAAAAACTTTGAAAGTGTCCCAAAGTGCAGTGGCAAAAACCATCAAACGCTACAAAGAAACTGGCTCACATGAGGACCGCCCCAGGAAAGGAAGACCAAGAGTCACCTCTGCTGCGGAGGATAAGTTTATCTGAGTCACCAGCCTCAAAAATCACAGATTAACAGTAGCTCAAATTAGAGACCAGGTCAATGCCACACAGAGTTCTAGCAGCAGACACATCTCTAGAACAACTTTTAAGAGGAGACTTTGTGCAGCAAGCCTTTATGGTAAAATAGCTGCTAGGAAACCACTGCTAAGGACAGGCAACAAGCAGAAGATACTTGTTTGGGCTAAAGAACACAAGGAATGGACATTAGACCAGTGGAAATTTGTGCTTTGGTCTGATGAGTCCAAATTTGAGATCTTTGGATCCAACCACTGTGTCTTTGTGCAACGCAGAAAAGGTGAACGGATGGACTCTACATGCCTGGTTCACACCGTGAAGCATGGAGGAGGTGTGATGGTGTGGAGGTGCTTTGCTGGTGACAATGTTGGGGATTTATTCAGAATTGAAGGCCTACTGAACCAGCATGGCTACCGAAGCATCTTGCAGCGGCATGCTATTCCATCCAGTTTGCGTTCAGTTCGACCATCATTTATTTTTCAACAAGACAATGACCCCAAACACACCTCCAGGCTGTGTAAGGGCTATTTGACTAAGAAGGAGAGTGATGGGGTGCTACGCCAGATGACCTGGCCTCCACAGTCACCAGACCTGAACCCAATCGAGATGGTTTGGGGTGAGCTGGACCGCAGAGTGAAGGCAAAAGGGCCAACAAGTGCTAAGCATCTCTGGCTACTTTGAAGAACCTAGAATATAAGATATATTTTCAGTTGTTTCACACTTTTTTGTTAAGTAGTTCATTCCACATGTGTTAATTCATAGCTATGATGCCTTCAATGTGAATCTACAATTTTCAGAGTCATGAAAATAAAGAAAACTCTTTGAACAAGAATGTGTGTCCAAACTTTTGGTCTGTACTGTGTGTATATATATATATATATATATATATATATATATCTAAAGCGAGAAAAAGAGAGAAAGAAAAAGAGAGAGAGAGAAAGAGAGAGAGAGGAAGAGAAAGAAAGAGAATGAGTGAGAGAAAGAGAGAAAGAAAGAAAGAGAGAGAGAGTGAGAGAGAGAAAGAGAGACAGAGAGAGAGAGGAGAAAGAGAGAGAGAAAGAGAGACAGAGACAGTGGAGGAGCAGGACACTGTAAAGATGAGCTCCTGATCAAATCAATGAACAGATTGGAGGACATATACCAGAAATCCACAGACGTGATGACTAGTGATGAGCGAGTACTAAAAAGCTCGGGTGCTCGAGGCTCGGGCCGAGCATCCCAAGATACTCGTGTACTCGGCCCGAGCACCGAGCCCAATGTTATCCTATGGGAGACCCGAGTATTTTTCTGAAATGACCCCTGGCAGCATGTAGAAACCCTAAAAATGTCACAAAAGTCTCAGAAGAGTGCTCAAATGACATGGCAACAGCATGGGGAAGACCCCTTGAAGCATTTATCACTCAAAAGTCACAGCTGTGAACAATTTTGTCCGAGTTTTACGCCATTTTTACGGACTCACCAGAAAACCTTCAAAAATGACACCAAAATGAATTTTCATGGCGGAAATGTTAAGGGCACATACCCAATAGTGAGATAGAGCTGGTGTATGTTACTTTTTGAGATTAATACATGAAAGATTTTACGTAAAACATTGTGTGGCACTCCGATGTCCAAAACGCACGTTTTGTGCTTTTTACTAGCGATGTCGGTCATTTTTTTTTTCATTCTATCTCCCGTCGGTCGGTCTCGCTCTGTCTGTCTCTCTCTGTCTTGTCTGTCCCCCTCTCACAGTCTGTCGGTCAGTCTCCCCCCTCTCTCTTACTTACCGTTCCCCGATCACTGCCGCGGCGCTGCACAGCTGTTCACTAAACTCCGGCGGCTTTTCCTCTTTTGAAAAAGCCGGCCGCTCATTAAACAATCTCGTATTCCCTGCTTTCCTGCTTTTCGGCGCCTATGATTGGTTGCAGTGAGACACGCCCCCACGCTGAGTGACAGGTGTCTCACTGCACCCAAACACAGCAGCCGGTGGGTGTGTGTATACTGTGCAGTGAAATAAATAATTAAATAGTTAAAAAAAACGGCGTGCGGTCCCCCCAATTTTGATACCAGCCAGATAAAGCCATACGGCTGAAGGCTGGTATTCTCAGGATGGGGAGCTCCACGTTATGGGGAGCTCCCCAGCCTAACAATATCAGTTAGCAGCCGCCCAGAATTGCCGCATACATTATATGCGACAGTTCTGGGACTGTACCCGGCTCTTCCCAATTTACCCTAGTGCGTTGGCAAATCGGGGTAATAAGGAGTTAATGGCAGCCCATAGCTGCCACTAAATCCTAGATTAATCATGTCAGGCGTCTCCACGAGATTCCTTCCATGATTAATCTGTAAATTACAGTTAAAAAACACACACACCCAAAAAATCCTTTATTAGAAATAAAAAACACTAACAAAGTCCCTCATCATCAATTTATTAACCCCGACAAACCCTCCATGTCCGGCGTACTCCACAGTCCTCCAGCGTCGCATCCAGCTGTGCTGCATGAAGGTGACAGGAGCTGCAGAATACACCGCCGCTCCTGTCAGCTTCACACAGCAACTGAAGACAGCCGCGCGATCAGCTGAGCTGTCACTGAGGTTACCTGGATCCAGCGGTGGATGCAGCGGTGGCCGCGGGTAACCTCAGTGACAGCTCAGCTGATCGCACTACTCACCGCCGCTCCGGTCAGCTCCACGCAGCAACTGAGGTGAGCAGCGCGATCAGCTGAGCTGTCACTGAGGTTAATCGCGGCCACCGCTGGATCCAGCGGTGGCCGTGAGTTACCTGACTGACAGCAGCTGATCGTGCTACTCACCTCAGTTGCTGTGTGAAGCTGACCGGAGCGGCGGTGTATTCTGCTGCTCTGGTCACCTCCATGCAGCACAGCTGGACGCGACGCTGGAGGACTGTGGAGTACGCCGGACATGGAGGGCTTTGTCGGGGTTAATAAATTGGTGATGAGGGACTTTGTTATTGTTTTTTATTTCTAATAAAGGATTTTTCGTGTGTGTGTGTTTTTTAACTGTAATTTACAGATTAATCATGGAAGGAATCTCGGGGAGACGCCTGACATGATTAATCTAGGATTTAGTGGCAGCTATGGGCTGCCATTAACTCCTTATTACCCCGATTTGCCAACGCACTAGGGTAAATTGGGAAGAGCCGGGTACAGTCCCAGAACTGTCGCATATAATGTATGCGGCAATTCTGGGCGGCTGCTGACTGATATTGTTAGGCTGGGGGGCTCCCCATAACGTGGAGCTCCCCATCCTGAGAATACCAGCCTTCAGCCGTATGGCTTTATCTGGCTGGTATTAAAATTGGGGGGACTGCACGCCGTTTTTTTAAATTATTTATTTATTTATTTTACTGCACAGTATATACACGCCCACCGGCTGCTGTGATTGGGTACAGTGAGACACCTGTCACTCAGCGTGGGGGCGTGTCTTACTGCAACCAATCATAGGCGCCTGTGGGCGGGGAAAGCAGGGAATATGAGATGGCTGTGTGCAGAGCACAGCACACCCGCCGGTATAAAGGCTCGGTCACGCTGTGCAGGCCGGCCAATCACTGCAATTCCACAACTAACAGGGCTGTGGCATTGCAGTGGTCTGCCAGCCAATCCCTGCATTAGGGCTGGCTCTCAAAAGAGCGCCAACATGCAGGGATGAAGACCACGAGTACAGCACGAGTATCGCGAAATTACTCGGTACCCGCCGAGTAGCCCGAGTACAGTGATACTCGTGCGAGTACCGAGTAGTAACAAGCATACTCGCTCATCACTAATGATGACATACTAAGCACATCAGAAAAAGATTTTGAGGATTTAAAGGATTTTAAGCCAAGACAAAACAAGAAAAAGCAAGATACAAGATACAAAGATACAAAGCAGGAACATATCACCTAGTGGAAATCAAGCAAATGGAAAACCAAAAAACCCTAACCTAGCACAGCGCATCCCCAAGGTAAGGGCGTAACGCCACCATACTGCTAAGATAACAATAGACTGTTTATTACGCAATAGACAACATATTAGAAAATATAAAATAAAGACTTTTAGGCTATGTGCGCGTGTTGCGTTCTATTCCGCAGCGTGTAAGTCACTGCATGTGTGTCTCAGAACAACAGCCGAAAAGCTGCGTTCTGAGACGCATTGTTACTGCAGAATTCCTGCAGAAGTCATGCGTTCTGGATGCTTGCTCTGCCATAGACAGAGTGGGAAAAGCATCCAAAACGCACATTTTTGACAGTGCGGTCCCACTCGGCTCTGCAGCATCCTCATAGACTTGCAACAGAGCCGAGTGGGACCGCACTGTCAAAAAGAGCATGGCTGGCTGCGAGACAGAGCCGTGCGATCAGAATGAACTCGGATGAACTTCACCCGACTTCATTGTGATCGCGTGGCTCTGTGCATGTGCCACGGCGTGATTTGCGATCACAGGTGAAGGACTCACTGGTGACCGCAAATCGCCTGAGTGACTAAAGTGAGCCGCGCGATCAGCAGTCCTGTCACTCAGCTCGAGTCCTCCACCCGAGACCTGTCGCCGCAGGTAACCTAAGTGACATCTCCACTGACAGTGCGACTCACTTCAGTTTCTGCGTGGAGCTGAAAGGAGCGGCGGTGTTCTACAGCCACTCTTGTCAGCTTCATGTAACAGAGCTGGATGCGTTATGGGACCTCGTGAGGATTACGCCGGACATGGAGGGGTGTTTGGGGATTTTAATAAAGTGGTGAAAGAGGGTGTTTTTTTGTCTTTTAATATAAATAAAGGATTTTTTTGGGTGTATGTGTTAATTTACTTTCACTTACAGGTTAATCATTGGCGGTGTCTCATAGAGGCCTGCATTGATTAACGTAGGACTTAGTGACAGCTATGGGCTGCCATTAACTCCTTATTACCCAGATTGTCACCGCACCAGGGCAATTCTGGATGAGCCGGGTAGAGTCCCGGGACTGTTGCATCTAATGGATGCGGCAATTCCGGGCGGCTGCTGGCTGATATTTTTAGGCTGGGGGGCTCCCCATAACGTGGGGCTCCCCATCCTGAGAATACCAGCCTTCAGCCATGTGGTTTTATCTTGGCTGGTATCAAAATTGGGGGGACCACACGCCGGTTTTTTTTATTATTTATTTATTTATTTTACTGCACTACATAGACCCGCCCACGGCTGTGATTAATTGCAGTGACACAGCTGCAATAGCTAGCGATGTCGTGCGCGATAGCACCCGCCCCCGTCGTTTGTGCGACATTTGGTGATCACTGCCGTAGTGAACATTATCGTTACGGCAGCGTCACACGTGACCCCGACGATATATCGTTAGCGATGTCGCAGCGTGTAAATGGCCCTTTAGACTTTAATGAACAGGGGGATAAAACAAATGTGTATTTTACTCAGGGCATCATGAAGCCTGGGACCAGACTCTCAGAAACCATTGCAAGAATGTCAAAACACGGGGCATTAGCAGGGGTAAACAAATTAGAGTACAGGACGAGGAGGACCCTGAGACTTTTAATCTCTCCATAAACATTTATAATAATGGAACTATCATGGTACAAGGAACAAAACAAAAACTGGAGAAATTTCTACAACAATTCAGTCATATTAGGACCCAAGTACAAACCCTGAGAGGAGGCATAACCACTCCTGGCCAGACCACAGCAGACAGGGTTCCAAGCTGTGCACCAGCAACATCTACTACATCACAACCCTCCATGAATATACTCAGAGACTGCCTGTCCCAATTAGAGAGTGAGTTTACCCAATTCAAAGAGGATTTCCAAAGAAGCCAAGGTGAGAAAAATGAAAATGACCACCTGAAAGAAGAAATATCAAGGCTGAAAACAGACTTGTATGAAATGCAAATGTGACATCCAGGGATATGGGGTACTTGGCAGTGAATATCTGGGGAATGTCACTTTGGTGGCCATTGCCCGGTTCCATGCCCTGGGTCCTGTTTGTAAAAGGGGAATATTTACAGGGGATTAGAAGAGTGTTCACACGTGACGCCACTTGCGGTGTTGCGGCTATGTAGATTGAGCCGCCGCTGCACAATGTCCACTACTGGGGCTGATGTTAGTGGCAGCCTAGATGTTAGACCCTCCGCAAGCAGGGCTGGGCCCCAGAGGGTAGGTGTAATAACAGGTGTCGGAAGAAGGTAGTCAACACAAAGGGTTCAGTGAAACTGGTTCTTTACTCACTTTCTAGTGGTAGCTGGTCCCCCGAGGCTGGCTGGTTTCACCTTCAGGTCCCATTTGTCCCAGTGCCAGTGTAGTAATCTGGTACCTTCTTCCCTGCACCTGTTTCTGGTTAGTGGGTCCCTGTAGCGTAAAGCAACTGGGGGTCCCCTTCCTGAGGTTTTTCCATTGCTGTCTGTATGACTGTAGCATGAACCCTGTGGGGTTGCAGGTGTGATCAGGCCTGCCTGGAGCTTTATGCCTCTCCTAGGGTCCTGTACCCCGTTGGTGTGTAGTTCTGGGAGTACTCCACCGTACTACACCGGCAACTACCCTCCTGGGCACCAGGTTACTGTCAACTCCTTGTCAGTGCATCTCCTCACGTCCACCTACACTCCTTCGACTCCTCTAACTACTCAGACTGACTGTCCACTCTCTGCCCCTCCCACCTGGTCAACTAGTGGACTGGACTGGCTCCACCTCTAGGCGGCCATCCATTGGTCCGACCCTAGCTTTGCACCATTGTATGGGGGATTGTTGGGGAAAACTGGGATTACCTGGAGTGTTTGTGTGTGACCGGCACTGGTCTCCCAGGGCCCTAGGGGTTAGGCCCTGCATCCTGGTGGGGATGCAGAACCTTGTAGTTCCCTGATGGCTTCAGGGGCGCTACACTGGTTACACTATTTATTTGTCATGAAACATGTAAAAGCATAACAGGTCTTCCCACGCAGGGGAGGTTCATCACTTTAACATTGCATTAACTGGAGTACCCCTCCCTGCACCCACCACTCAAAGATCCTGGTCCCAGAATCCTCTAACGAGGCAGATCACTGGTCCCTTTGGTGATCAGGTCTGGGCCATCGCTGTCCCCGACCTTTACTTCAACCTTCCTCTCCTTGTGGCGGTGCTCACACAGGGTCCACTGGTTGGGTCTACTCTGGTGGTACACAACTGGTGCAACTTTGTACAAGGTAAGAGGGTTTTTTTGCTGCTGCCAGTCCTGCAGCCTGGGTCCATTTTTATATCAAACACAAAACATGGAAACTGGTAAACTTTCCTTCTATTGTCTATTTTTCAAAACACTTATTAAGCAGTGTAAATTGACATTTACATTTTTACATATTTACATTTTATTTTGTACACCTTATTTTCTGTACCTGAGCGGAGATTGACCTAGGTTCTATGGACTGATCTATGTAACCCTGGTGTGTCAACTTGTGTCTTTGTGGTGCTCTGGTATCTGGTGTCTGTGTCTCTCTAGTGTCTCTAAGTGAACTAAGTGTTTGCCTGTCACTTCTCAATCTTCTGGTTTAATTGACAGATGTGCTGTTTGTAGGCTCCTCTGGTGTTCCTACAGCAGGCAGTTCTTCTGGAGCTGGGATTACTTCTTCTTGAATGACTTCTTCCACTGGTTGTGGGAATGTAATCACTGGTACAATGATGGCTCCTTTATATTGAGGCCAGTTCTCAGGAAAGTCTCCAAGTATTGTGTGTATCACCTTTTCTTTTGGATCTTGCACTTCAGGCTACTGAAAATCTCTTCTTGAGGTTTTAATTGTTCTGGACATTTCTTCAAATGGTCCTTGGATACCGCAGACATCGTTTTTCCTCGATCTTTGGTAATTACACAAGTTTTCTTGTTGTTTGTATTAGAAGGTAGCACTGTGTAGGGTTCTGCTTCCCATTGATCATCGAGTTTGTGAACTCTTCTCTTTCTTTTCAGTACTATTTCTCCTGGTACTAAGAGATCATCTTTTGCTTTCTTGTTAAAGTACTTCTCCTGTTTTTCTTGACTCTGGTTCAAGCTCTTTTCAACGCATTCTTGTATTTTCTGGTATTGTGCTTGACGAGTAGTATTCCAGTCACTCTCTGATGAATCCAGTTCTGGCATGATGACTTCCATTTCTAGATCAACTGGTAGTCTTCCAGGTCTCGCTCTCATGAGATACACTGGCGTACAGTTTGTTGAGCTTACTGGGATGTTATTCTAGATATCCAACAGGTCTGGTAGCTTCTCTGGCCACAGGTTTCTTTCCTCTAGTGGGAGAGTCTTCAGCAATTCAATGACGATTTGATTCATTCTTTCACACATGCCATTGGTTGTGCATGGTAAGGAGAGGTACAAATCTTCTTGCATCCGTACAGGTTGCAGAACTCCTGGAATATTTCAGCTTCAAATGCAAGTCCTTGGTCTGTTAATACCTGTTCAGGGTATCCATGTGGTCTGCCGAAATGTGCTTGAAAGGCTTTTGCTGTTGTCTTCGCTGTTAAGTCTTTGACTGGGATGACCACTAAGAACCTGGAGGAATGATCCACTATTGTTTATGCATAGGTGTAGCCTGTTCGACTGGGTGTCAGTTTCACATGATTCAAGGCTACAAGCTCCAAAGGCTGTTTGGTGACAATAGGCTGCAGTGGTGCTTTTCGACTGTCCCGGTCCTTCCTTCTCAATGCACAAGGGCCACAGTTTCTGCACCAGTTTTCTATGGAGTTCCTCATTCCAATCCAATAGAATCTGTCTCGCAGCAATGCTTCCAACTTTTTCCAGCCAAAGTGTCCTGCTCAATCATGGTAGGCATCTAACACCATATGGATGTGGCATCTCGGGCTTACCATTTGACACACTCTTTCATGAGTTTTAGGGTTGGTAACACTTCTGCATAGTTTACCTCGGTGGATGCGTAGCCTGCTTTTCTTTTTTCACAACTGTTGAACTTCGGGTGGAGCATCAGGTCCTAGGCATGAACCTGGTTGAGTGATCAGTTCCTTGACCAACTTCACAGCAGGGTCACCATCCTGAGTCTCTTTCCAACCATGAAGAGGTAATGGGTTTAATGCAGCCTCTTGATGCTTATTACAGGATTGCTGGTACTGGGAGGCACTAGGGTGGTGGAAAGCTGGCAACTCGATCTCTTCCAACTCATCCATGTTTTCTCCCTCTTCTGGTAGGTGAGGTATTCTGGATAATGCATCTGCGTTGGCATTCTTGCGACCAGCACGATATTTGATGGTGAAATCATAGTTTGCCAGTCGAGCTACCCAACATTGCTCCAATGCACCCAATTTTGCTGTATTCAGGGGGGTCAGAGGGTTGTTATCCGTGAACACGGTAATTTTCGCTGCTGCCAGGTAATGTTTGAACCGCTCGGTGACACGCCCAGACCAATGCCAGGAACTCTAGCTTGCAGGAACTGTAATTCTCAGGATTCCTCGCCGTAGGACGAAGCTTTCTGCTTGCATAGGCAATCACTCTCTCTTTACCGTTCTGCACCTGGGACAACACAGCTCCCAATCCCACGTTGCTGGCATCCATGTAAAAGCACAAAGGGTAGATTGTAGTCAATATATGCCAGAATCACGTCACCAGTCAGGGCCAACTTCATCTGTCTGAAGGAGTTTTCTTCTCCCTCACCCGATTCAAATGGGAGACCAGAAGTTTTGCCCTTTTGATCTGGCCTACAAGGAGTTCTTGTAAAAACGCTGCCATCTTCATGTACCCCTTAATGAATCTCCTGTAGTATCCTACCAGGCCCAAGAACTGACGGACTTCCTTGACAGTGGTTGGTCTTGTCCAGTTCTCGATGGCTGTAACCTTTTCTGGGTCTGGCGCCACTCCCTCTGCGCTGACAACGTGTCTAAGGTATTGGACCCTAGGTTTCAACAGGTGACACTTTGATGGTTTCAACTTCATTCCATACTGGATAGTGCCTCGAATACCTCAGCCAAATGTTCCAGATGGTCCTCATAGGTCTTCGAATACACAATCATGTCATCCAGGTAGAGCAGTACTGTCTCGAAGTTGTGGTGTCCCAGGCAACATTCCATCAACCTTTGAAACATTCCAGGTGCGTTGCAGAGCCCAAAAGGCATGCTGTTGAACTCACACAATCCCATTGGGGTGGCAAATGTAGTATTCTTCCTGTCCTTTTCTGCGAAAGAGACTTGCCAATAGGCATTGCTGAGATCTAAGGTGGAAAAGTAGTTAGCAGCCTTCAATGCAGCCAGGGATTCCTCTATACTGGATAGTGGATAGGCATCTTTGTGTGTTATCTGGTTGATCTGCCTATAGTCCACGCACATCCTCATGGTGCCATCCTTCTTCTTTAGTAGAACCAATGGAGCTGCCCAGGGCTACAACTGTCTCTGATAATCCCTGCCTCCTTCATGTTCCTTAACATCTCTTTGGCACACTGTTAATGCTTAGGTGGTATAGGTCTGTACCCTTCTTTAATGGGAGCGTGATTTCCTGTGGGTATGTGATGGTGTACCCCTTTGATTCTCCCAAAGTCTAGTAGGTGTTTACTAAAGACTTGCTCATATTCCTGTATTACCCTGTAAACATCATGATTCTGGTGTGTAGGGGTGGAATCAGTAACTACATGCAATTCCTGAAACCAATCCTCTAACTGTTTTTGGGGGATGCCTACCTCCACTTGCTTTGGTGGGACCAGGGATTCCACTGTCTGGATGGAGTCATCTGCTACGGTGAACAATTTGGCAATGTTGGCATACCTGGGCAATTTGGTTTCCTCCTCCCCACAATTTAACACTCGCACGGGTACTCTTCCCCGGCAGACATCAGCCACTCCCCTGGCTGTCAGGACCATGGCCCAATTTTCTGAATAGATGGGCTCCACTACCGCCTGGTAGTCCTGCCCCTTTAAGCCTATGGCCGCCCGACACCAGATCATCATTTCACTTCTGGGAGGTATCACAATGGGACCAGGGTCTAGTACCCGTAGATTACCAATTTCTTCACCAGACAGGTTTACCTGTTGTTTTTGCAGGATGGCTCGGATTTCTCTCTGCAGGATCCGCTGCTGCCCAGCACCTGCAGTTTCAGCAATCTGTTGGAGTAAAAACAACACTTCTCCTAAACAGTTGTCAATCACATTGGTACCCAGAAACACCTGCGGATTTCTGTCATTTACATCAGTTTTGACTACAATTAAGCTTTGGCCTTTTAACTCTACCCTTCCCACTTTTATGGTTAATTCTTTAAACGCAACTTGAGTTATTGGTAGTCGATTCACAGCATAAATAGTGAGGCCTGAGTCCGGACGGGTAAGTTCAGCATCTGACCAAAACCTTTTGTACAATACATAGGGTATGGTGGCTACCTGGGAGCCAGGGTCCAGCAATGTAGAAGTTGGAATTCTGTTCAGGGTGATGGACAGAATCGGTCGTCCTCCTACATACCGGTCTCGCCTGTCAGCTCAGCCTGGTCTCCTTAATCTTGGGGGCTGGCCCTTGGCCCCAGGGTTTGCAGGTTTAAAGGACACCTGCGTGCAAAATGGCCGGCCTTGTTGCCACGACGGCAGATGGGTTACCTAGATGAGTCATAGCGGTCACTGCCCCTCCCTCTGGATGATGGGATTCTCCAACCTCGCATCCATGGGACGTCCTCAGGGCAGTCAGCTAACTGGATTTTTCCAACGGTTTGAATTCCAGCTGGATCTGCATCACTTTTAGGATCATAGCAACGTCGTTGCTCAGCTGCTGTACCTGGGAACACAAGTCAGTTGGAGCACCAAGGGGCGCAGCCTGCTCATTAGCTGCTGCCACGGTTGAAGAAGAGGGTTCCATCCTTACAGGTGAGGCACTGGTTTGCCAGGACTGGGAAACAGAGTCTGTGGTTGCAGGGGACTACAGGGCTTTTAAAAGCTCGGTCTTTCAAAACATCAAAGTCCAAGTTTGGGTGTTCTAGAAACCACAGGCGCAGTTGTTTGCGGTTCTCTACAGATTGTAACCCCTGCAGGAATTGTTCAACCATCATTTTGTTTCCTGCCAGGTCAATGGGGTCTATGTGTTTCAGGGCCCACAGTGCTGCTTGCAATCTTAACGCATAGTCTCTGATGCTATCCTGGGGTCTCTGCCTGCAGTTATAAAATCCCATCCACAGCTCTGCTTCTGTGCGGGATTCAAAAGCAGTCTTTACCTTTTCAAAGATGGAGGGCATAGATTCCCGATCCACATCTGATCAGGTTTCTACTTCCAGCTCTGCTGCACCCGTTAACTGTCCCAGCACAACAGACGCTCACTGCTTACCGGTCATTGCATACAAGTCCAATTCGGTGCATATTTTCTTTTTAAACCCAGGTAAGGTGTCCGGTTTGCCATCATATTGGGGCAGCCTCGCCGCTTCGGGGACATACGGCAGAGTGATCGGCATGATTGGTACTACTGCCCTGGCTCCGGGTGCTGCCGCTTGATCTACCGGGGCAGACCCTGCTGCATTTCCACTCAGGTGCCTGCATTTTTCTGTTCCCCCTTGGTGTTTCTCACCACTCTCTCGTGGGACTGGAGCACTTCAGGAACGTCCGGGTCAGGTTACTGCCCCCTTCCGCCTGCACTTACAGGAGTCGTGGGCGGGGTTTCTTTTGGCGCCTTTTGCTCTGCTGTGGCGCAGTTGCTTTTCACAGCAAAATGGCAGCGTTTTTTCAAGCAATGAAGCACAGTACATAAAACACAGTCTTTAAGGCACACGTCACCCGGTTTGACCGGCTCCAGTTCAATCCTGTTTGTGACGCCAAGAAAAAGGGTTTTGACGCCCAGGGATATGAGGTACATGGTTCCGGGCAGTGAATATCTGGGGAATGTCACTTTGGTGGCCGTTGCCCGGTTCCGTGCCCTGGGCCCTTTTTGTAAAAGGGGAATATTTACAGGGGATTAGAAGAGTGTTGACACGTGACGCCACTTGCAGTGTTGCGGCTATGTAGATCGAGCCGCCGCTGCACAATGTCCACTACTGGGGCTGGTGTTAATGGCAGCCTGGATGACAGACCCCTGCAAGCAGGGCCAGGTCCCAGAGGGTAGGTGTAATGAAGAGTGTCGGAAGAAGGTAGTCCACACAAAGGGTTCAGTGCAACTGGTTCTTTACTCAATTTCCGGTGGTAGCTGGTCACCCGAGGCCGGCTGGTTTCACCTTCAGGTCCCCTTTGTCCCAGTGCCAGTGTAGTAATCTGGTACCTTCTTCCCCTGCACCTGTCTCAGTTTAGTGGGTGCCTATGGCGTAGAGCAACTGGGGGTCCCCGTCCTGTTGCTTTTCCACTGCTGTCCGTATGACGGTTGGAGTCTCTGGTTCTGTCCCCGTCTCTCTCTTTGCTACTGAGTCTGGGATTTTTAGGGTCAGCGAGGTCCTTGATGGTCCCCTCACTGGGCAGGTGTTATCAGGTCTGCCTGGAGCTTTATGCCTGTCCTAGGGTCCTGTACCCCGTTGGTGTGTTGTTCTGGGAGTACTCCACCGTACTACACCGGCAACTACCCTCCTGGGCACCAGGTTACTGTCAACTCCTTGTCAGTGCATATCCTCCCATCCACCTCCACTCTTCCGATTCCTCTGACTACTCAGACTGATGGTCCACTCTCTGCCCCTCTCACCTGGTCAACTAGTGGACTGGCCTGGCTGCAGCTCTAGGCAGCCATCCATTGGTCCAACCCTAGCTTTCCACCATTGTATGGGGGATTGTTGGGGAAAACTGGGATTACCTGGAGTGTTTGTAAGTGACCGGCACTGGTCTTTGGGGCCCTAAGGGGTAGGTCCTGCATCCTGGTGGGGATGCAGAACCTTGTAACTCCCTGATGGCTTCAGGGGCGCTACACAAAGGTCACTTAAAAGGCTACAGCAAGAAAACTTAATCCTCAAAGAAGAAATATCCCAGCTAAAATCATCAAATCTGCAACAAAACATGGACACAGGACCCCAAAGTATAAATAATATCCCAAAACCGACGCATGCACCAACTACCCCAATGCCTGATGAAATGCCCACGCCAGGGCTTGCAGGGCTTGCAGGTCAAGCTGTGAGTGGGCCGACCCGGCTTCAATGACCCCGGTGGGTTTCAGTAAAAGAAGCTTGAAAGTCCAATGTTATGAGAGGGATAACGGGAAGAGGGTAACGGGGTTCCTGGGAGCATGTCACCGGTTGCAGTGGTGACTGGGGTCCTGGTCTCCTCTGCTGTGGACCCCCTCCCCCTGCAACTCTTCTCTCCCCCAGGAGCGGTATGGGATGGGAACGGGAGTTGCAAGTAGCGCCACCCGTGGTATGTAGCCAGGTGTTTAGCCGCGGCTGCACAGTCTCTCTCCAGGGCAGGTGTTACGGGCAGTTAAGATGGAATCGCTCCCCACAGGTGGAGTGGGGAAGCCGCGAGAGGTTAGTGAGAACCGGGTGCGGCAGTCCTCGGGAGCACTGGGGCACAGGGCGGCAGCATTTACTCACAAAAGTCACTGAGTGCGGGTTCCACTTCCTTTTTATTTGCTGGTCTGTTCCAACATCGCACCCGGGTGTTGGCCCTTGCCGTTGTAGCCTCCGGTCGGTCCCGGGCAGGTCAGAGGCACGGTCCGGTAGGGTAATGTGAGAGTCTCTCTTTCATGTGCGTTTAGTTGCTGTCCCCGTGGCATGGATCGTCTTGTGGACTCGCCGCCTCTCTGTCTCTCTCTATTACTCCGGTAGTACCCCCTGAAAGAATCATGCTTCTCTCAAGCACCACCAGGTACATTCTCCACAATCCCCAGTACCTGTCCCCGTTCCCTTCCTCCGGGTGTTACTAGCCCTGGTATGGCTGGTTCCCCCCTGCAGGAGCTGTCCCTGCAGAAGTCTGTGCTCCTTCACATTCCAGACAGTTCTTCTAAGACTTCCTGCCCACTCTCTAGCTCACTCCTAGCTCAGGCCCTCACCCTACCAGGAATTCAGTACATCATCATGGCGACCTGTCTGTGTGAAGCCACCTACTTCCTGCTTATTTAGGAGACAGGGTGAGTCATTCAAACCTGAGCTACGTACAGAAAATCTATTAACCCCTTCCTGGTGATGTGATGTGTGTGTGTAAGGGGTGGACGGACCCCTAGAACGAAGAAGCAGTTTCCCCCCCCTGAAGATGCCTCACACTGGGGTAGCCAGAGATGTTAAAGATGTTGATGTGATGTTATTTGTGTTTTACAGCAATAACGGGTTTCCCCACTAGGTGTCAGGGTGGAACAGTGGTCCCCATGGGAGCAGTATAGGAGAAAGGAGGAGCAGGACAGCCTAGGGGGAGGGATAGAGGACTCTGTAGCAGAGTGAGAGTAGTAGTAGTGAGTGAGTCTGTTGGTGCAGAGAGAAGAAGCAACGGGGCAGAGTGTAGGAGCGACCGTGTCAGATAGCCAAAGAGAGAAAGAGAAAAGTGCCTTGATCAAGTACCAGCAGTGTACGGGTAAGACCCGCAGAAGCATAGACAGAGAAGCAGAAGTTTATGGGCAAAGCCTGTAGTAGCCGGAGTACGAGTATAGTTGAAGAGAAACAAGAGTAGCCGGGTAACGCCCGCTGAAGAGAAACAGGAGCAATCCCCCGGCAAGAATTGTGATTTGGAAGCTGGAAGATTTGTGTACCGAAACTGTATAGAAGTTATGTGGAATAAAATGCCTTTTGGTTCACCAGATGCCTGTCTGCAGTGTTTACCTGAGTCTGGCGAAATGCCCCTGCCATCCACACTCTGCCCCACAAACAACACCCCTATTCTAACAGTGACGGCCGGGCCGGGGGTCAGTCTGATGCATAAAGCGGCCATCACAGCAACCCCCCAGGCACCCCCGGCACACCATTACATGTGTGTGAACTTACTTCCTCCTGCCCGGGAAAGGGATATTATACAATACCCTGTAACGACCAAGCTACAGGGGCGCTGCATTCCCCCACAGCAAAACGCAGCACTCCGGGACTGCAACTACAAAGCACACTGGAAACATTTTTATATATATATAAACAAGGTAACATGTCCACTTTTACAGGGACTCAATTTTCATAAAGGGAAAGGAAGAAAAAGAGAGAAAAAGAAGATGAAGCTGAAGAAGAAAAGAGAGGAAAAAGAAACATTTGCATTGCACGGTAGCAGCCGATAGTCCATCGACACTGGCTCCAGCTACTCTGAGCGGCAGTCCTGGCCACGCACCACCAGTGGCCCAGAAATCTGTCCTGTTGAACAAGGAAAACAAAACAGCCCTGGAACAAGCCTCCTCTGATGCTCCAGGGCCCTCCAGACATCCAGGGTTCAGGACCATAACATCATCCGGTTCTTCCTGCTTTCTGGAGAGGTGGGGCTCCTGGCTCCTAGTGGTTAATGTCATTTTATGGGCGGGCACGGGCTTTTGAGCCCCGCTGCAGCCCCACCCACGAAGGGCAGGCAAGTCCAGTCCATGTTAGCACGCATGGTGTCCATCCCATTCTCAATGGACGCCATTGTACAGTCCCAGTCCGGTTGCCATTTGATAGCCGCAGCCGCGGGCATCCAAATAAATTTGCAACACAGTCAAGTTCAACAGATATTATTAACAAGGCACGCGTCACCCGATGTTACCGGGTCTAGTCTGGACCCTGCTCGCAGCGCCAAGTTGAAACGTTCATGCTGGGGCTTGCAGGGCTCGCATGGTTACCGGCCGGCGGTGTTCGGGGTCAAGCTGTGAGTGGCACGAGTCACAAAAATCCACTGTTCTAACAATCCCTCAAGCAGAGAAGGTGATCAGTAACCCACACTTCACAGAGCCCACACACCTCATACTGCACACCGGAACAAACGATATCCACCAAGAGAGAGTCACTCAGGACCTATCAATACTCGCAATAGCAGCCCAACAAAAATTCCCCAGAACCAAAATAATCCTTTCTGCCCTGCTTCCAAGGAAAGAAATAAGCTAAGAGGTAACCCAGCAAATCAACTCAGAGCTGGCCACTAGAGATGATCTACCCCCCTAGTGTTCGAGTTCGGTTCGGTTGGTCGAACGACAGGTGTGTTCGTCAAACGTTCAACGAAAGTTCGGCGAACACCTTCGAACCCCATTGAAAATAATGGCAGGCAAACACATACAAACACCTAGAAAACACCTTCTAAGGTGTCCAAAAGGTGACAAACAATTCAGAAGACACTACAAATACATGGAAAAGTGACAAGTACGTATACTCATGCTGAAAGAAAAGAGCTGGATGAGTAAAAGGAGGAGAAGACACAGATATAGTCATGTCATGCCCTTCTAAAATCATGAAAAACACAGCAAGGGGACTCCAACAAGAGTCTCCATTTTTTCAAAAAATTGGGCCCCAGACACCCTTTAAGTGGCATCAATTGTCCCACAGTTGCAAACTTAACATGTTGATTTGCATGAAGCACAATCAAAAATACACAAGCCTTTACTCTCCCCAGCATGACACAGGGGTAGAAAAGTCCTTGCGGATCCATGACTTGTTCATCTTGATGAACGTTAGTCTGTCCACATTGTCACTGGACAGACACATGCGCTTATCTGTCAGCAGAAACCCAGCAGCACTGAAGATACGTTCCGAGAGAGCGCTGGCTGCGGGACACGACAAGATCTCCAAAGCTTAAGTGGCGAGCTCAGGCCATTTTTCCAGATTAGAAGCCCAAAATGAGCAAGGCTCCAGTTGCAGAGTCATAGCATCGATATTCACTTGGAGATGCTCCTGTATTATCCTCTCCAGGTGTTGACTATGTGACAGACTGCTTGTGTCTTGTGGCCTTGCAAAGGATGGTCTAAAATTATGAAACGATTCCACATAATTGCTGTTACCACCAGATTTGGTGTTGCTGGTACGGTTTGAGTGATGATGACTCGACAGTCCCATGGTTGGCAAGTTAGAACTGTGAGATTCACTCTGTGCACCACTGGTGTTTAGTGGAAAAGCTAATCTCATATTGTGTAACAGCTTCTGCTGATACTACTGCATACGTACGTCCCTTTCTATGGCTGGAATTATTTCGCCAAATTTTGACTTGTACCTGGGATCTAAGAGTGTAGCAACCCAGTGTTCTGCATTACTTCGAATTCTGACAATCCGAGGGTCATGTTGTAGGTAGTGCAGCAAGAAGGCGCTCATGTGTCTTGCACATCCAGGAGGACTAAGTCTTTGCTGTGTTGGTGGCGGCGAGGTGAGAATCATGCTTCCTTCCTCTGCCCTCTCCCCCCAACCTCGCACAACAGAAATGTGAGCAAGGTCACCCTCATCTGCTGAGTCTTCCATACCCATCGCCAGTTGGTCCTCAATTTTTTCCTGGGCTCCTGCACCTTCCTCAACAGTTTGGCTGCTACCATGCGCCCTAGTTAATCCCTCTCCCCCACCGTCCCATGCCTGCCGCCTTGGTGCTACTGACCGTCTGGACCTTGTAGATCTTGGCATCCCTTCTGCATATGAATCCTCCTGTACTTCCTCCCCTTCCTCTTGTCCCACCACGTAACTCCGAATACTGTATAGAGTGTGCTCCAGCATGTAAATGACTGGAATGGTCATGCTGATAATGGCATCATCAGCGCTAAACATCTTCGTCGCCATGTCGAAACTGTGCAGAAGGGTGCATACAGTAGGTCCTTGATCTGAGACCACTCCAGCAGCGTGATCTGCCCCACTTCTGCATCTCGGTGGCTTAGGCTATACGTCATAACGTATTGCACCAGGGCTCGGCGGTTGCTGCCACAGTTTCTGAAACATGTGGAGAGTTGAATTCCAGCTAGTCGGCACATCGCATTTCAGCCAGTGAACCGGCAGGCCGAAAGACTTCTGGAGGGATGCAAATCGTTCAGCTGCAGGGTGTGAACGGCGGAAGTGAGCACATAGTGACCGTGCCCTCTGCAGAAGCCCATGTAGGCTGGGATAGTGGGTTAAAAATTGCTGGACAACAAGGTTCAACACGTGAGCCATACAAGGCACGTGTGTCACATTGCCACGGCAAAGGGCTGCACTCAGGTTTGCAGCATTGTTGCACATGGCCTTCCCTGGCTGCAGGTTTAGTGGAGACAACCATTGCTGAAACTCGATCTCCAGAGCTGACCACAACTCCTCAGCTGTGTGACTCACATTTCCCAGACATTTCAACGTAAAGACCGCCTGATGCCGTTGAGCTCTGCTACCAGCATAGTAAGGAGGTGTGTGGGATTCCTTGTGCGCAGTTACAACGGGGATGGCCTGACCAGACAGGCTTTGGGCGGAGGTGGAGGACCCAGACGAGGTGGAAGAGGCAGAAGCAGTTGAGGAACTTCTACATACAGAGGATTGATGCACAACTCGTTGGGACGGCAAGACTTGTACAGCAGACCCCTCTCCATCTCTCACCATAGTTACCCAGTCAGTGCCCAGTCAACGACATGTAATGCCCCTGTCCATGCTTACTGGTCAAAGTATCTGTAGTGAAATGCACCCTGTCACACACAGAGTTTCTCAAGGAAGCGGTGATGTTGTGTGCGACATGCTGGTGTAGCACAGGCACACCTTTCTTGGAGAAATAGTGGCGACTGGGCATCTGGTACTGGGGCACAGCGACGGACATAAGGTCTCGAAAATCCTCTGTGTCCGCCAGGCGGAAAGGCAGCATTTCTGTAGCCAACAGCTTGCAGAGGGTGAAAGTCAACCTCTTAGCTTTGTCATGGCTAGGAGGAAATGGTCTTTTACTTGTCCACATCTGAGGGACCGAGGGCTGGCTGCTGTGCTGGGACATTGAGTAGGGTGTCCCTGGCAAACTGCTGGTCTGTGAGGAAAGTGCAGGTGGAGACATAATGTTGCCTTCATCAAAGGTGGTGCTCTCGATGTCTGAGAGAGCTCAACACCAGCAGCTGTTTCCACTTCCAAAACAACTGACAACCTGCCAATCACACTGCCTGTTGCGGGTAAAGAGGTGGAAGGTCTGCGTCAAAAAGCATGTGTTACTGCTGTCCCCACAGTCACAGAGGATGAAGAGCACACGGATGCACTTGAAGGGGCAGACGGTGGTTGGCCCGCTCCGCTAGGTCGCATTGTAGCACAGTGAGCTTCCCACTGCGACTTATGCTTGATAACCATGTAACGGTTCATGGACGAAGTACTCAAACTAGTGAGTTTTGGCCTCTACTTACAAATTGGCGACAAATCTTACAGAGGACATGAGTTGGGAGATCCTTTGCGATGTCAAAAAAAGGACCAGGCTAGACAAGGCTTAGAGCCCATGTGACCTGCAGAGCCACCCCGACTTGTGCTCAGAGGCAGAGTTGTGGCTGAGGAGGCAGTTGTTGACGTGTTTCCAGTACTCCGTCTCCGTCCAGGAAGGCGCAACCTAACCTTGTCGTCAGTAGCATCATCCTCCACCTCCTCTGCTGACCTCATCGACTGCCTGATTGTGGGTTGACAGTAAGTGGGATCTACAACCTCATCATCCCCCTGTCTGTTTGCACTCCCCTCATCCTCAGAGCCAACCTCTTTGTGCCCTGACCAAATACTTAAGTTGTCATTCCAATCAGGTATCTGAGTCTCATCGTCATCAGCATGTTCCTCATTGTCTCCATCAAGAGGAGTTACAGTTTGGGAATGAGTGAATACATTATGCTCAGAACCTTCTTCATCTGGGCCTAAATCTGACTCACAAAGCTTTTGGGCATCAGTGCAGATCATTTCCTTGTCTGGACTCACTGCAGTTTTGGAGTAGACCTCTCATTCCCAAGCTATAGTGTGACTGAACTGCTCTGCAGACTGCACCATCTCTGTTACCCCATACTCTGCAGGGCGGATGGGGACTTGAGAGCTAGTAGAAAGCAAGTGCGATTGGGGTGACAACTCGGAGGACTGGAGTCTTTGGGATGTTGAAGTTGAGGTGGAGGAGAGGCCACTTGATGGAGCACTTGAGATCCATTCAAGCAGCTGCTGTTTTTGTGCCTCATCTACCTTTGGTAGCAATGGTCGTTTCCGTAACAAAGGGATCATATCAGATTGTTCACAGAAAATAGTAGACATCTTAGTTTGGCTAGAAGATGGTCTTTCTTTAGCAGATGTTACTGTTGCTTTACCATCTACCCCACGGACACAAACTTTTTTTCTCTTTCCAACATGTCTGTTCCCCTTTCCACCAGCATCTGGCCTTTTGCTACTCATTTTGTTTGTGAACAAATTGGACACTGTTTATTGCAGTTAAAATTTGGCTAGTAGAAATGGAGAGGTGGTGTAGCTTTCTTGACAGCAGAGGTACGTCACTGACTATCACACAGTGATACTAGGCCTCAAAAAATTGCCAGGACTACCTGCAGTTACAATTTGGCTACTAGAAATGGAGAGGTGGTGTAGCTTTCTTGACAGCAGTGGTACGTCACTGACTATCACAGACACTAATACTATGCCCCAAAGAATTTCCTTGACTACCTGCAGTTACAATTTGGCTATTAGAAATGGAGAGGTGGTGTAGCTTTCTTGACAGCAGAGGTATATCACTGACTATTACAGACACTGATACTATGCCCCAAAGAATTGCCTGCACTTTTTGCAGTTAAAATTTGGCTAGTAGAAATGGAGAGGTGGTGTAGCTTTCTTGACAGCAGTGGTACATCACTGACTATCAGAGATACTGATACTATGCCCCAAAGAATTGCCTTGACTACCTGCAGTTACAATTTGGCTATTAGAAATGGAGAGGTGGTGTAGCTTTCTTGACAGCAGAGGTATATCACTGACTATTACAGACACTGATACTATGCCCCAAAGAATTGCCTGCACTTTTTGCAGTTAAAATTTGGCTAGTAGAAATGGAGAGGTGGTGTAGCTTTCTTGACAGCAGAGGTACATCACTGACTATCACAGACACTGATGCTATGCCCCAAAGAATTGCCTGGACTACCTGCAGTTAAAAAATGGCTAGCAGAAATGGATAGGTGGTGTAGCTTTCTTGACAGCAGTGGTACGTCACTGACTATCACAGACACTAATACTATGCCCCAAAGAATTGCCTGAGCTGATTTAGACAGATGCTGTGAAAACCCTTGCACAGTGCTGGCACAGACCTGCCTAGCAAAAATGGCTATCAACTGCTCTAATCTAGCCCTGAAAAGGGCTATAAATTACAAGTAGTTCCTAATCCCTAAATCGATGTGTAGATTGCACTTTTTAAGCAGCACAGCAGCAGCAGAAGTGGGAGCGGTGACTGAAACACACCCACAGCACTGAGATAATGGCGGCGATGGGGAAAATATCCGGGTCTTATAGGGCAAGGACATGTGACATGCACAGCCAATGAAACATGCCCTTGCTTGTCTGGCAAAAATCCACTTTGCTGTGTATGTGTCTATGATTGGCTGACAGCCTGGCCCGCCCCACTGTACGCGCGGTTAGGAAAAAAAAAATGGCGATCGCCATTCTTTCAGCACTCAGCAGCACTGATCTAAACCCCGTTCCCCCCGCACACTATACGCTGAAATTTGATAATATCATTATTAACAGTGACTGACAGTATTACAGTGAAAAGCCAGCTAGTAACTAGCTACGCTTTTGGGGATCGAACCGTTATCGAACGTTAACTTGAACGGTCGAACGTGAAGCAAATCGTTCGAGTTCTTGAACGACTCGAACATCGCCCAAAACAACTCGAATTTGAAATTGGCGAACGGTTCGATTTGAATATCACTCATCTCTACTTGCCACTAGTATCGATTTAACACCAAACATACAGCTGGCAATCCAACCCGAAATAACGCTCCGTCACCTATATGACAACAAACACCTCAATAAACAACGGGTTAGCCATCTAGCAAAAGAGCTCAAGGATATAGTTCTAAACAGACCTCCGAGACTACAAGTGAGATGCCCACCAAACAGATGGCAAACCACAGAGATCCATGGAGAGAATCCACAGAGAGGGCACAGGAGACCTCATGCCCCACAAGGGCAATACAAAGCAACAGAGAACAGCGACATGGCAGAAAAAAGGAGATTGTTAAATACATTGTACAGCCAACTCATGGGACACCCTTAAAATATGCCACCCAAACCCACCACCACAAGAATCTGTTATGTCCTATGAAAATCTTTCTTCATTATAAGGTATTTCGACGAAATATGACATCCTTAGTGATCAGCAGCTGGAACATTCAAGGACTAAATGCCTCAGCTTTTGGGTCCAAGACAAATGATCCAGACTTCAAACAAAGGCCAAAGAACATTGACATCCATTCTGGAGACATGGGCCCGGGCAGAGGAGGAATCCCTGGCACCCGTGGGATACAGAGAATTTTCTGTCTCCATCCAGAAAAACAAGAACACCAAACAGGGCCGCTGCTCAGGGGGGCATACTAATATGGTACAAGGAGGAGATGAAAGATCATAACAAGGCAATAAAAAGAGGAGAAAGCCATATCTGGAAGATGGTAAGTAGCTCCATCCTCACCTCTCAGCAGGATATCTACCTCTGCGCAGCCTACCTAACTATATAATACTATAAGCCGGACATCTATGAGGTCCTACAGAGGGAGGCAGCCCAATTCCAGTCCAAGGGCAGAGTTCTCATCTGTGGAGACCTCAATGCTAGGACGGGTACAGAAAAGGACTACCTATCACCTGATGGAAATACATATATAATGTGAGAGGGGCCCTTCTACAGTGACTCAGTACAGACAGAAACAAACAGCTATGACAGAGTGGTGAATAAAAGCGTCAGAGCCCTGTTGAACCTTTGCCGGAGCTTGGGGTTGTATATAGTGAATGGGCGCATCAAGGGAGACTCATTAGGGAGATTTATGTGGCACCCCAGGGTGCAGTTGCCACAAATATACCTGTACCTGGGGCAGGGAAGGATCTCCACATCAGGTAATCCCACAAACAACACTTCTACTCCAAGCCTGAAGGGGGAGCTCTACAAGTCGAGTTCAGGTGAAGTCCCCTTTAAATCCACGTTTGGAGGCGGAGTCAGACAGACAGTTGACAGTTGGAGTTGAGTTCGAGCGAGGAGAGGGAAGACATCAAAATGGAGAGGGCTGTGCTTAGCCCGCACGATTAACTGTGTGACAGAATGAGGGATCCAAAAGTGAGGCAAAAGAGGAGTGACCGGGGAGGTGGAGCCAGATCGGTTCATCCCCGAGGAACAGCGCTGATTACCGGACACCGGAGTCCGAGATTGTGAGGTATCTAATCTGCCCAGCAATAAAGACCGGAGGCCAGGGAAACTACAGGTCTCCTGGCCACAGCAGCACCTGAAGCCAAAGCCACTACACAGAGCTTAGGGACCGCAGTGAGTACAGCAGTGCCCTTAGAGAAGCTTCCGCCGCCTGCCATAGAGGTGAAGAGAGAAAGAGAGGGTCAAGGTGTAGCTCCAGGCAGCCTAGGACCAAGGAGAGACACAGCGCAGCAGGGAGGCCACACAACTGACCTAGCATAGAGATCCTGAACTGTTCCCAGATTACCCAAAAACTGTCACATCAGAAACTGAACCCCTTTTTAATAACACCTGCAAGTAAAACCTGGTCAGAGTTAATAAAATGGTGTGACATACCTTATTTCTTTCATCTGAGGAGCCATAGGCTGCTGCACTAAAGTGACAGTTGAAAAGGCTGTGAAGACAAACTGCCATATTTGTGTAAGGCTACAAAAACTGCCCTGGGGATCCCGCTTCACCTACGGGAAGCATAAACAACTGGCTGCCTAACCATCAACCCAGAAGTCTGACCTGCAGCCCCAGTAACCATACTAGAACCGCAGGTGGCGTCACAAAATACTTTTATTTTTTTAATTATTTTTTTATTATTATTTATTTATTTATTTATTATTATTTACTGACTTTCAGCAACCACCAGGGCCACGGACCGGGCACAGGCCCCCGTGACATAATCCCATTATCCAACGCCCGGAACTGAGTACCCCACGGCCCTGGGGCGGGTCAATTTACACTAAACTCCCACATGGGCAACACTGTGGTGGATTATGCAATTACGGACATTGACCCAGCAAAAATAAATGCCTTCATAGTCACACCCGATAGTCACCTGTCAGACTACAACCAGACACTGCTGTACATGAGATCCACGGACATGCAACACACAGAAAAGCCCCACCTGACCGGTCTCCACAACCTGCCACCATCCTAAAAATGGTCTAAACAGTTATCCACTGAATACACCAACATGAGCAACAGAACCGAGATCCAAGACCTACTTGTAAATTTCAACACAAGACGCTATACTGTACATCAAACCAGCAAGGAGTCAACCGGGCAGTGAATGACTTTAACAACATCCTATATACCATGGTAGAGCTAGCAGGCGTCAGAAAGACCAACCCCAAGAAACCTATAAACAAACAAGGCCAAAAATGGTTCGACAAAGAATCCAAGTCACTATGCTACTGCCTAAGGGTAGCCTCAAACCAAAAACACTGAGGCCCCAACAACAGAGATCTAAGAGCAGCCTGTGGAGACACGGGGCTAAGTGGGTTCTCTCGTCCGCTGGCCCAGCCACCTTTAGAAAGACAACGTGGCTCAGGGCTCATCCCAACTGAACGCACGACCTCCTTAACCATGAGCGGAACTCTACTCAGACAACACAGGGTGAGGAAATCACAATATTAAGACTTTATTGGATCCCCAAAATATTAACAGCACATAACACATAACCAGCAAAACACACAAATGTAACAGGCAACAGAGTCTCACCCTTCCGCTGGCTCACTAGGGATTTGAATATCCGTGCTTCAGAGCTTCCAGGGCTACTTACTCCAATCCAACAGCACCCCGCTTTTGGCGGGCACCCACCGAGACTGGAATAATGCCAGATTTAGGAAGCTGGCTGAGGACTACAAAGTCTGTAGCCAGGTGACTAGGATTGTCCCAACCTGGGTTTCCTCCTTAAGTAGTCTCTGGTATGATGATATAATTCTGGCAGCCGGAGGCGAAATTCCTAGACTGTGGTTATGGTCTCCAATCGGAACCGGAGTCCCTAGGTTGAAGCCATATAGCCAAGTGATCCTCTAGTCGGAGCCAAACTCCCTAGACCGAGTCCACAAGGTATCTTGGTCCTGATCCCCTAGCCAGCTCCTAAGAGCTTAGACTGGATCATGTGTCGCGGGCGGGGAGGACGCCGCTGCGCTGCACTCGCTAACGCTCAGGTCCGGCGCTGCTGCGATGGCTGCTCGGTGGCTCGAGCGGTGGGCCGGATCCGAGGACTCGAGCGGCGCTCCTCGCCCGTGAGTGAAAGGGGTGGTTGGTTTGGGGAATTTAGTCCGTGACACCACCCACGGGTCGTGGTGAAGATGGGCACCACCGCTGCTGGTGACGGTGATCCCGGGAGCGATGGTAGGGAGCAGCTGGGATGTTGTTTTCCCCCTCCGTGGGTAGGGGTCAGTGGTCCTGGGGCCCGATGATGCGACGGGGAGGCAGGGTTGGCGAGGTGCAGGGTTGCAGGGACAGCGCGGCGCGGTGCCGGATGGCACGGGTGTACTCACTCAGCAAGAAAGGTGCAAAGTCCTCGGTAAACCAAACGGCTGGATGGACGGGTCCCGCAGCCGGCTGCAGTTTCTCTCCCCGGACAGGTGATGGCGGCTGTCTTTCCCTGCACCTTGATGTTCTCCTTCTGACTACTATGGATTCCCAACGGTAGTCCGCTCCCCGGTGTATGGGTACCGGAGGAGCCCGTTTGCCAGCAGGCGCTGGCCCTTGTGTCTCTAGCCTTAGGCGGTAGCTGTATACCCTCACGGTGTGGGCTCTTGCCTTCAATTGGGACTTTTGCTGTTGTGAAACCCCTGGGGTTCCAGTCACATTCGGATCTGACTATTGACGGCGGCTCGAAGCCTGGTCGGGGTCCGATGGCCCTGCCTGTGTGTGCTGGCTTCACTTCGCTCCCCGGTCGGTACCAGCGGGCCGTCACCCGACCCCAGACCTACGGTTCCGCGTTGATCCCCAACTCCTGCAGACGGCCACCACCGTCCGCCAACCTTGCTGTCAGTGCCTGGGCCACAAACCCAGACACCCAAGTGTTCACTCCTCACTCCTCAAACTCCAACACTGTTCTGTCACTTTTCCCGCCTCCAGGCCTGTGAACTCATCGGTGGGTGGGGCCAACCGCTTGGCTCCGCCCCACCTGGTGTGGACATCAGACACTGAAGGGTTTTTGTTTGTCTGGTGTCCCTATCTAATGGGGGTGGGGGTGTTATCTGTGATGACCTGGCTAGTCCAGGGCGCCACACATGCACATCCATCAACCACTAGTGACTTAAAGAAATCCCTTTTATAGCCATAACCTTCCCTTAGGATAAACTGTGCCCTTATCGATTGGTTGTACAAGATTGCTTCTCTTATTGGATGAATTTCAAGCTGCATGGATAATGTTCATTTAAATGATGGGGATAGAAAGACTGAGGAGATCTACATGGAGTCTGCAAGTCACAGACTAGACAATGGCTACTAAGGTAATTTACATTAGATTAGCAATAAATAACTACATTACAATGGACGCTCAGAGGGTCTGGTTGAAACAATAGTTTAGCAAACATGAGTTAGCACACAGAAGAACAATACATCTGGCTGAATTTTAAGAAACTTTAACCCATGCTAGCCACTGAGTGTCCATGTCGTCACATTCCTCCCCCTTCTTAATATTAGCCAGACATGATAGGCTTCCGATCATCCTTCTCCTCTTGACGGCATTGTCCTTTTTAATGGTGAGGTCAGCATCAGAGGCTCGCATCTATACACCTCCCCCTGATTACCCCCCCCAGGTTGAGCAGCCATATTGCAGACAAGCACTAAGGTGGGGTCCATGAGTTGGGCTTGCATACATTTCTTACTATCAATCTTCCCCCAGTCAATAGCCACAGTGTGGTTAGGCTTACTCACGGTTGTTGGCTCAGAGGTGGATGATGGAGACTGGAAATGTGAATTATCTTTGTAAAAGATGTTAGAAAGATGCACATCATGGTCCTGCTTGACTTGGAAGTGGGTGATGGCTGATTCAAACTGACTGGATAGTCCTTGTCCTAGGTCATACTCCAAAATAACTGGTGTGAGCAGGTAATCCACAAGCCCCACTTTCACTTCCCTCTGGGTGGTATCCGAAACAAAAGGCTTGGTGGGGCCATCTATGAACCCCACTTCAATTTCCTCCTGGTTAGTCCCCGAAACAACAGGTGTGGGGAGGCTGTCCATAAGCTCCATATGGACCTCTTCCTGGTCAGACACCAAAATAACAGGGGTGGGAATGCTGTTCATAAGCTCCACATCAGCCTTGCTCTGGTCAGTCTTCACAATGACAAGTATGGGGAGGCTGTTCACAAGTCCCACATCGATCGCTTCCTGATTGGCCCCCAAACATCAGGTGTGGGGAGGCTGTCCACAAGTCTCACATCAACCTCTTCCTGGTCATTTCCCAAAATAACTGGTGTGGGGATGGTGTCCATAAGCTCCACATCAGCCTTGCTCTGGTCAGTCTCTACAATGACAGGTATGGGGAGGCTGGTCACAAGTCCCACATCGATCGCTTCCTGGTTAGTACCCAAAATACCAGGTGTGGGGAGGCTGTTCACAAGCTCCACCTCGACCTCTCCCTGGTCGGTCCTTAGGTCCAACTGCACACATGCCAGAGGGATGTCCGAGCACTGGCTCCCAGCAAGGGTGATGGTCACTTGGCGGCCAGGTAAATGATGTTCTGTGGGAACAAAATCTGGGCTGACCAGGGTGATGGAAGATCCAGTGTCTCGAAGTCCCTGAGCCTGTATATCACTGACCTTGACCGTCTGGATGTGGGGATGGAGGTTGGCTGGTGTATGGTGTCCGGCCTGCCGTAGGGTGTGGACTGGGTAAACCACTTCCTCAGCTATTGGTGTTTCTCGGGATTAGTATTTCTCAGGTCTCGTTGGTTCATCTCGGCATATGTTGATTGGTTGGACTGGCATATGGGCTCCAAGCATGCGGCCTCTGTTTTGGAGACAATCTTTATCGATATGTCCATGGCGCTCACATGTATAACAGCGTCGTAGATTGGGCAAGTCACAGGCCCTGTTTGTAGACCTTTGTTTCGGTGCAGCTTCTGCTGGGTAGCGGGACCATCCTTCTCGAGCGGCTGGTGTTAGCAGTACGGCAGCTGGAACTCCATAAACATATTCCAGAACACAAGCCCTCTCTTCTCTTGAGGATGTAGGCCCCAATGCAACCAACAATGCTGTGGCTTGGGCCATTTTGGACCAAGTTGATTCCCGATTGTCACTAGATCCATGATGTGGCACATAGTTTAAATCCTCTGGGTCAATATCGGTGGGATCCTCATCGTCCTCTGCATCATTCTGGGCATCCCAATGGACTAATTTCCGGATCAAGTCCGACCGAATGTCAGCGTTCCTGTAGTTAATCTTTCGCCTCTGGCACAGATCCTGTAGCATCCATTTACTGCTGCGGTCGTAACTCCTCTCTGGTCCTTGTCCCATGGCTGAGCTGGTGGGGTTGGACATGGCAGCGTCCGAAACCTAAATGCCTTCCCTATGGCCTGCTGGGTATGCTTATGTGCCTCCCTGGTTGTTGAGCCCTAGACGGAGTCCGCGAACACCAGTCCTCTGCAGCTCCCCTGGATAACCCAGGCTGAGTAGTGTCCCACCGCTGCCACCAATTGTGGAGACACGGGGCTCAGTGGGTGCTCTCGTCCGCTGGCCCAGCCGCCTTTAGAAAGACAGCATGGCTCAGGGCTCATCCCAACTGAACGCACGACCTCCTTAACTGTGGGCGGAACACTACTCAGACAACACAGGGTGAGGAATCACAATATTAAGACTTTATTGGATGCCCAAAATATTAACGGCACATAACACATAACCAGCAAAACACACAAATGTAACAGGCAACAGAGTCTCACCCTTCCGCTGGCTCACCAGGGATTTGAATGTCCGTGCTTCAGAGCTTCCAGGGCTACTTACTCCAATCCAGTAGCACCCCGCTTTTGGCGGGCACCTACCGAGGCTGGAATAATGCCAGATTTAGGAAGCTGGCTGAGGACTGCAAAGTCTGTAGCCAGGTGACTGGATTGCCCAACCTGGGTTTCCTCCTTAAGTAGTCTCTGGTATGATGATATAATCCTAGCAGCCGGAGGCGAAATTCCTAGACTGTGGTTATGGTCTCCAATTGGAACCGGAGTCCCTAGGTTGAAGCCATGTAGCCAAGTGATTCTCTAGTCAGAACCAAAGTCCCTAGACCAAGTCCACAAGGTATCTTGGTCCTGATCCCCTAGCCAGTTCCCAAGAGCTTAGACTGGATCATGCACATCCAACAACCAATGGTGACTTAAAGAAATCCCTTTTACAGCCATAAACTTCCCTTAGGATAAACTGTGCCCTTATCGATTGGTTGTACAAGATTGCTTCTCTTATTGGATGAATTTCAAGCTGCATGGATAATGTTCATTTAAATGATGGGGATAGAAAGACTGAGGATATCTACATGGAGTCTGCAAGTCACAGACTAGACAATGGCTACTAAGGTAATTTACATTAGATTAGCAATACATAACTACATTACAATGAACGCTCAGAGGGTCTGGTAGAAACAATAGTTTAGCAAACATGAGTTAGCACACAGAAGAACAATACATCTGGCTGAATTTTAAGAAACTTTAGCCCATGCTAGGCACTGAGTTTCCATGTCGTCACACAGCCCATGACACCCTACAGAGGCAATACAAGCGCATTCTCAAGGAGAAAAAACAGAGGCACATCTCCCAAGAACTACAGACGCTTGAGGACTCCCTCCAGGACAACTCATTCTGGGAAACCTGGAGGCATATCGAGAGAGAAAGAGAGAGAAAGAGAGAGAAAGTGAATGAGTATCCTTTCCCAGTTTTGGAGCCAGAAACTAAGAGTGTTTTCAAAATGGAACCAAAACAAGACTCGTATCTCCTGTATGTTACACACCCGCATCGGGGCCTGGGGGATATTAGTTGCCGGGTCGGCTCTGTTCTGCCTGGTTCCTTGACCCTGGTGGTGTGGTTTAAATAAATGGCTGATGTTGATGGTGGGGATTATTTACAGCGGAGATGTTGTGACGTCACCTATGGTATGCGACAAGATAGGTGCCACCGCTGCTGTTCAGTTTCCCCTGGGGTCGGTGGTGATGCAGCAGAGTTGGAGTTGCTCTCCACAGGTAGGGTGGGGCCCTAGGGCTGTTGGGAGTAGCAGTCTGTAATGACAGGGCACAGGGCCAGAGGCACAGGGAATAACCGGATGACACAGGGATGCAGTCACAAGGTCTTTACTCACAGTTAAGAGTTCCAGATTAGCACGTCCAGACAAATGCTGCCCTTGGGGTGCTGAGTCCTGCTGTGATGGGCTCCAGCTGATCCCGGATAGTTCGGAGGCACAACCCAGTACACCATTCTGTGTTCATTTCCTGGTCATCTTCCTGCGACCTCTCCCGCCTGTCCTGCGCCTGCACACACAGCGCCCCGAGCTGGTGTCTGCGGACCCTGATGGGTGGCTTGAAGCTCTATCCCTTTTGCCCTATGTGGTCACCTTTTCACTGGTTGTGTGTGGATTTGGCTTTGGCATTTGAAGTAACCTCAGCCTCCGGTTAGCTAGCTGAGTCTTGAAGTTCTCCACTAGTGTGGGGCCGGTCCCTTTCTGCCACCAAGTCCCTCCACTCCATTATGTCATCTCTGGAACAAGGCTCCGGGAGTATGGTTCCTTCCCGTGGGCTCTAGGACCCTTTCTGTCATGTGCCTGGGCTGAGCTGCTACAGCTCCAGACAACAGGTCTTAACTCCTCCACTGCTCCTACTCGACTGCTCACGTTCCACAGTGTGCTCCCACTAACAAGACTCCACACCCCAGCGGCCACCACAACCCTGGTCTGATGGAGTGTTGCTGATGAGAGTGTCTGTGTTTTGTGTATACCGGTTTGTGTTCTCCTCCTTACCCGGGAATGGGATACTACACCTCTGGCTGAGATGCAGTACCTCTGTGCTGACTGAGGCCTCAAGGGCGCCACATATGTCTGTTGATGACTGTATTTCCATGCTTCCTGGCCACTTTGGCTAGGCCTCACATTGCCTGCAGATCCTTTACCACTTTCAAAGTCCTGTATTAAAAGTGTTTTCAGCAGTGAACCAAAACTGGAATCATAGTGTCTTTTGTACATCTGTTGCTGGCTGTATTGCAATGCCTCCTGTCCATTTTGGAGGCCTCGGACTGTCTGCAGATCCTTAACCACTTTTAAAGTCATGAATTAAAAGTGTTTTCAACATTCAACCAAAACAAGAATCAAAGTGTCTCCTGTACATCTGTTACTGGCTGTATTGCCTTGCCTCCTGGTCGGCTAGATGTGCCTAATGCTTGGACCACAATCATTGTCTGTGGGAGACACCACTGCCTCTTCCCCTGTGCTACATGCTGGTCAATTCCCTGTCCAGGATGCAGGCACAGATGCTTCCTGCCCTGAAACTGTCTTTGCATATTCGCAAATAGCATCAGAAATCATGTACACTTCCTTGTCCCTGTGCAGTGTCCAGCTCTCTCCAGTTCTCTCAACTCCAGGCCTTGGAATGTAAGCAGTAATACACAGCCAACCACCCAAAGGCCAAAATACTAAACGGCCACAGTACCAGATTGCTTTCCCTGCAAATGTTGGCATTTAGGTGTGTTGCCCAGGGAATGGGGTACTCGGCCCTGGGCAGTGTATAACTAGGGAACGTCACTTTGGTGGCCGTTGCCCAGTCCCGTGCCTTGGGTGCTTTTTAATGGGGAGTATTTATAGGCGAGATTAAAGTCATTGGAGTGACACCACCTGCGGGTTGCGGTTAATATGGGGGAACCACCGCTGCTGAGTTGGTTAACCCTAGGGCTGGTGGTAATGGCAGCTATGGTAGGCCCTCCGCAGGCAGGGTTGAGCCCAGGGAGATGTATGATGGAGACTTTTGCTGTTAATAAGGGAGGCCACACCGAGGGTTGTAGTTAACAGTCTCTACTCACTCTTGACCCTCGGACGGCTGTTTCAAGTCCCTGTAGTTCCAGTGCAAGTTGATGACTCGATTGCTCTGTCCCAGGCACCCTCAGTGTGGTTGGGTCCCCATAGCGTGAAGCGGTTTGGGGCCCGACTGTCCATTTTTGTGGCAGTCTCCTTGTCCGTACGGTGGGCAGTGTGGACCCTGTAGGGCTGGTCTGTGTCCCGAACCCTGATCCTTGCTTTACTGCTGGTGCCCCCGGATTTGTGGGTCAGTGATGTCTGTGAATGTCCCCTCACTGTGCAGGTATTTGCCAGGTCGTATGAAACTGTCGCCTGACCTAGGGTCCTGTTCCACGTTGGTGATCTGGTCCCAGCAGTACTCGGGTGTACCAGCCTTGGCGACCACTCTTCTGTGCCCCTGGGTCATCGCTCTAGGCACGTCTTTTACCCCTGGTGTGGAGTGGACACTGGGATTTTGGTGTGTCTAGGTGTTGCTGGCACTGGTGTTCCAGGTCCCTGGGGGTAGGCCCTGCATCCTAGTGAGGATGCAGTACCTAGTAGTGCCCTGAGTGGCTCAGGGGCGCTACATAGGCTTGTTAACAATTGAACTTTCCACAACCTCATGGCGGTGGCTATCCCTCGGTACAAGGTCCTCAACTGTCATGATGGTTTGCTGTCACTAGGAGACTTATGACAGATTTCTCTATGCCTTATGAGAATCTGGAATTTAAGTGTGTTTCCTTTATTTTGGTGCAGTAAGGATCAATATCAGTTTTCCTTGCTAGCAGCTTTTGGTTACCGGTTTGTGACCACACCTATCACCTTTAAAATAGTTACATGTACCATCATATGGCACTGGTTATAGAGAATCCACATTTTTATACCAGCCACGGAGGAGGAAGGTTGCTCTGGTAGCCACTGCAGTCTTGCTGCTGCTGGAGCCCTTTCTATTTTTGTAGTCCTGCTGGTGGAAGCAGTGGAGGCTGCAGTCATGTCTGGCTGCAGCTGTGACGCTGACATTTATCCTTTTTGTCTATTCCCGTTTGTCTTCCTTTCCTTGAGTTTTATTATTGCAGTGGTGGGACTAGTGCTCTCGCCAGCCATTTCATTAGTGAAGGTAAGTTCAGGGCTTGCGATGGATTAGGTGCATGATTGGCAGTGAGGTAAAAGAACCCATGTAGGGTCATTAGGTAGCTTAGGGTACAGCCTCAGGTGAGTACAGGTGGTGTCCTCACTCCCTGCTCCCTAGTGCCAAGGTCCACCGTTGTCACGGTGTCCTCAGTGTACTCTGCGGTGACACTCATTGGTGGTTCCCTGGTGTCTGGTGGAACCCCGATAGTCACAGCATGACACCATCTCTCACTATTTTTCCCAGTGTGCCGTCACCTCCTTAGACAAGCAAGCACTTGTTCCATAACATCCCCCATGCCTCATAGTCATTTAGGCCTTGCACTGCCTACTGATCTTTTACCACTTTGAGAGTCGTAAATTGAGAGTGTGTTCACAATTGAACCAAATTTGGAATCAGATACTTCTGTTGCTGTGTTGCCATGCCTCCTAGTCATTTGGTAAGGCCTTGCTTTGACTGCAGATCCTTTCCAACAAGGTCCCAAAATATATTCAGAGGCCCTACTCTCCGTCTCTTGCTGCGTGTACAATCCCTCCTTGGAATTCTAGATAGTCCTTGAAATGAGTGCATATGCTATACCAGGGTAGGAGTTTGTATCTTTTTAGAATTGACACAAAATGTAGTCACAGGCCCTCCTCTCCGTCTGTTGCTGCGTGTACAATCCTTTCTGTTAATTCTAGCTAATCCTTACAATGAGTACATAGGCTTTCCTAGTTTGGGAGTGAGAATGTTTCTTTAAAATTGTACTAGAATTGAATCAGAATACACCCTCTATATCTCTTGCTGGCTGCATTGCAATGCTTCATTGTAATTTTAGCTAGGCCTCACGCTGCGTGCATAGCCTTTGCTAGTTTTGGAGTCAGATTCTTTGAAATATTGTACCAAAATTCAATCAGAGTCTCTCCTCTACATCTCTTGCTGGCTATATTACAGAGCCTCATTCTAATTTTTGGCAGCCCTTCCACTTAGTGCATAGGCTTTACCGGTCATGGAGTCCCATTCCTTAAAAATGGTCAAAAAAATCTTGTCTAAGGTCCTCATGTACATGTATTCCAGGGGGTATTGCAATTCTTCTAGTTTTTGGCAGCCCTTGCACTTATTGCATAACCATTATGAGGGTAGCAGTTTCAGAGTCCCTCCTTCATAAACAGAATGTGTCTGACAATGTCACACACACACACCACATGCTCAGATAAGGTAGTAACATTTTAAAATTACATTTACCAGTGACTACCGGCGGGTGTAGTTTTAGTTAACACTACACTATGTATTCTATTGTAGTCTTCTAGAAACACAGTGAGCGATGGCCCAGCTATGTTGAAACTTTTCATTTTTGTAGCTTTTTAAAGGAGTTTGGTGCAAATTAAAAGCTGATTTTACAGTCCCAGCAAAAGCTATGACATTTCATAAAGCTAATGCACACAATTATTTATTTTTCTTGACTGAAATTGAAAACTGCTGCGTTTTAGAAAAAAATCTAAGTGTAAATATAGCCAAAGGGGTGGAGGAGGTAGTTTTTCTCTCTAGTTAAATTTACCTTAGAAACACGGGAAGGATGTTTCCTAACATTTTGTGCTTTAACCCCTTAACGACCACGGACGGTAATATTACATCCTAGCAGTCATAGTGTTAAACCCCGTTGGCTGCTGCAAGCAGCGTACGGCAATCAGCGTACATGTCAGCTGATTTGTATTCCGCCCATGCCTTTTAACCCCTTAAATGGTGCTTTCAGTATGTGACATGGCCATTAAAATCACGATCGTGCTAAAACTTTACTTACAGCCCAACACCGGAAGTCATGTGACGTGATCACATGGATCTGATGGTTGTCATGGTAGCACAGGGTCATGTGATGACTCCTGTAGCTCTCATGACTAAGGTCCTGTAAGCAGCAGCCGAGTATTGCTTATTACAAGAGATGAGCTTTTCTCCTACTCTGAGCAGTGCTGCTCTGATTGTGAGAAAGGAACAAGCGATCAGACTTCTAATCCTTATTGCCCCCTAGGGGCACTATTAAAAAAGAAATAAGAAAAGTTTTGAAAAATAAAAAACCTGAAAGTTCATATCATCTCCCTTTCGCCCGTTTGAAAATGAAAGGGTTAACAAAATAAATAATATACACACATTTGGTATCGCCGTGTTCAGAAATGCCCGATCTATCAAAATATAAAATTAATCTGATCAGTAAACGGCGTAGCGGCAAAAAAATACTAAATGCTAAAATTAAGTTTGTTGTTCACCACAAATTTTGCGCAAAATGCAATAACAGGCGATCAAAATGTAGCATCTACGCAAAAATGGTACTGTTAAAAACGCCAGCTCGAGATGCAAAAAATAAGCCACCACAGAGTCCCGGATCCCGAAAAATGAGAACGCTACAGGTCGTGGAAAATGGCGCAAAACATACACCCCTTTTCTTGGACAAACTTCTGATTTTTTTTTAACCCCTTAGATAAAAGTAAACCTATGCATGTCTAATGTCTACGAACTCGCACCGACCTGAGGAATCACAGCGACACATCAGTTTTACCATATAGTGAACACAGTGCATAAAATGTTTAAAAAAAATTTATGCAATTGCACTTGTTTTGCTATTTTTCTGCATTTAAATTTTTTTGCCATTTTCCAGTACACTATATGGTAAAACTCATGATTTCATGTAAAATTACAACTCGTTCTGCAAAAAACGAGCCCTCATGTGCCTATATTGAGGGAAAAATAAAAAAAGTTACAGCTCTCGGAAGAAGCGTGGCGAAAAAATAATAATGGAAAGCGCAAAATCAGCCGGTCGTGAAGAGGTTAAGTTCAATGAGATGTGTTCAGTAGAGTTGAGCGGGAAGGCAATAATCCGGGGCCGGCGATTCGTTAACAGACTTAAAAAAAAGTCCGATCTGCTCCGGAATCCGGTGCCCATATAAGTCAATGGGGACCGGAATCCGGAGGGTTAAAATGTTTGTGGAGGGGCTGGGGGGCTGGGAACGAGCGCGGCATACTCACCGAGGCGCTGTCATGGCGACACACTCCTTCCGGGTCACGCTGTTACCTTCCGGAGCTGACAATTCAATATTCATGGTTTTCCCCGCCCACCGGCGTATGTTGGTTGGAGATAGACACGCCCCCATCCTGAGTGTCAGCGTGTCAGCTAACTGCAACCAATCACAGGCGCCAAGACGGCCGGTGGGCGGGGAAAGCAGTGCACTGTCGGTCACGGTGGTAAACACACTCGGCAGCACAGTTATAGCGCTCGGCTGCAGCCCCAGCCGTCGCGCAGTATCTGTGCTATTTATCCAGTGCCCGGAGTCACACGTGCGAGGCTGCCGGGTGCTGCCAGAGCCCCTCGCACCTGTGATTCCAATGAAAGTAAAAAAAAAAAAAAAAAAAAAAAAAAAAATGTCGTGCGGTCCCCCTAATCTTCACATCCAGCCAAGATAACGCCGGCCGGGGGCTGGTATATCCTCAGCCCGCAGCTGTCCGGTATGTCGCATCTGTTAGATGCGACATACTGGTGCGATACCGGCTCTTCCCGCTGGCGTGATGCGGTGCCAGTCGGGGTAATAGCAGGGGTTAGCAGGGGCACATAGCTGCTGCTAAACCCTAGGTTTGTGTGATGGCACAGGCGTCTATCAGATACCTGCATCACACAAACCTGTAAGTAACAATAAATAAACACAGACACAGAAAAATCCTTTATTTGAAATAAAATACAAAACACTTCTCCTTCACCACTTTATTAACCCCAAAACACCCTGCAGTTCTGACGTAATCCACAGGAGAAGTCCCACGCCGCTTCAGCTCTGCTACATGTTAGAGCGAGCGTAGAGCACGACCGCCCGCTCTGAGTGCAGCGTAGTACCGACCGCGATAAGCGATGACTGCACGGCAGACACTGTCACAGGCTGGGGGGCGGGTCAGCCAGGAACCAATTACAGCTGAGAGGACGGCCGGTGGCCGGGGAAAACATGTAAAGCTGTGTGACAGCACAGGAAGTGAAAGTGCGACCCGGAAGCAAGTGTGCCGCCATGACAGAGTCTGATAAGTATGAAACGCTATTTTTTTATTGGTTTTTTTTTCATTTTTTATTAAATGCCGGTTCCGGATCGTGCAGCCGGAATCCCGGGCCCGGATCGGGCCCGGGAATAGTGGTGAAACCGCGCGGATCCGGACATTTACAGCCCGGGCCCGCTCAGCCCTAGTGTTCAGGCATCTTCCCCATGCTGTTCACATTCCACTTCAGCTGTGTTTCTATCCATTTTAATGATTTGGTGGACCACCTTAGACCTCCCATGGGTGGGGGGGGTCTGCTGGAAAAATGTCTGACTTTCCCATTGATTTTCATTATACTCATTACTCGAAAGGAGCATCCAAGCATTATAAATTGCTTGGCTTGGGTAACGAACAGCCAACCATTTGAGTGCTTTCCCATCACTAATCATCATGCCACTGCATGTCCCCATCTTGTCCGTGAGGCTGACAGTGGTAATTTAGGTAGAATATCTTTGCCTACTTTATAACAGAGTATGACTGTATTCGTGCACTGCACACACCTGTGAGATGGTAAGGAATACACTTGCAGTGTCGGCCTCTGGCTACAGAAGGTCTCTATTGTCTATTGAATAGATTCTATGGCAGACCTTAGGACTATTGTAGACCTCATGGGGAACAGTAGTGATTCCGATGAGCAGAAAGAGGCAGGACTTGTGGGAGTGAAACATGTTCCTGACCATCTCCCAGTGACCGGAGAAGCATGTTCCTCTTCCAGTAATATCCACCAGTGAAAGAGAGAACTCTATCGGGGATGACAACAGTTGGATGCAGCGTCATATTCCCTAGAAGACATCTGCTGTAACTCGTGAGGTTGCCTTCATTATCGTCTGACGTCTTATCCACACTTTGAGTGACAAGTCCCTCAGCCCCTTCTGAACCACTCAGCTATCAGCCAACCTGACAACCAACCAATCTTGTTCACGACCAGGTTACAGTTGGTAAGTCCTGAGCTCAGGCCCCACCATATTGATCACAGTGCGAGTGTGTACGCAGTCAAACTGTTTGGCGCCAAACTCAGTCGATCAGGTCTAAACATTGTTGCTAGCAGAAATATATGAACTGAAGCCAATTGTTCACAGCATTTAAGAAACAGAAAAACCCTCCTTTTGGAGAACTACCATTGGATGGGAGGAAAAAAGGTGTTTAGAGAATTATTAAGTTTGTAAACTGCTTTGCTTTATTATTGCTGGGTTGGTCCTTTGCACTCATTTGATGGTATCGTTTATCATAGATTAATTTCTCTGCTACCACATTAGGTAGAAACATTGTTTTGGTAGAACACTTTGGATTATAAGGTTGTGCAGCACAAGGGTTCTAGTTGATGCTGACTAGGTGTGTGTGAAATATTCCTGTGTTTTCCCTCATATGGTTTAAGGAACAAAGAACAAGTTTTTGGCAAATAAAGGTTCCTGAACAATCATGTCTGTCCATGTTCCTTGTCCATGGTATGCTACATTCTGGAGAAACCACCTCAGTACACTGTCTACACACCGATACAGTTTACAGTACTGATAGCTCGAGGTGGGCCTCTGAGATGTCGGGGCCTGGGGTGACCGAACCCTCTGCCCCCCAGTAACTAATGCTACCATGTTCCATCAGCAGTTTTTTTGAGTTCATATAGAAGAATAGAGGACACTATGAAATAAAAGGCAAGATAATATAGATATAAATAACAAAGATAATGATAATAATATGTCTCAATTCTTTATCCAATGTTTGCATACCTTAGCCTCTCAGAGTGCAACTGTATGTTTGTTAGAGTATAGTTCATGTTCAGTTTGCACCGTTTCACATTTGTCTGTTAGGAAGTGCCTTCAGTTTTCTCATTTTAAGCTTTGTCTCTTAAGCACGTGAAATGCATACTTGATGGGGTTGAGATCTGGCTATTGACTAGGCTATTTCAGAGTATTCCACTTCTTTACCTTGAAAAACTGCCGGGTTGCTTTTGCAGTGTGTTTTGGGTCATTGTCCATCTGGTCAGTGAAGCGTCGTCCAATCAACCTTGCTGTATTTAGTTGAGTGTGAGAAAAAAGTATAACCCATACATTTCAGAATTTATCCTGTTGCTTGTGTCTTCAACCACATCCTAAATAAAAACTAGAGACCCAGTGCAATTGGAAGTCATGTATGTCCATGACATTACACTGCCCCCACTATTTTTTTATTATTTTTTTTTTTACGGAGGATAAGGTGAGCTTTGGATCATGAGCTGTTCTAAGCCCTGTCCATACTTTCATCTTCCCATCATTCTGGCACAGGTTAATCTTATTCCTATCTGTCCAAATAATGCTTTTGCAGAAGTGGGCTGGCTTCTTTAGATATTTTTTGGCAAAGTCTAATGTGACCTTTGTATTTTTAAAGCTGATTAATGGTTTGGACTTTGTGGTGAACCTTCTGTCTTTGCTGTCATGAAGTCTTCTCTCTATGGTAGACTTAGATACTGAAACACCTACTTCCTGAAGAGAGTTTTTCAATTGGTTTGATGTTGTCAATGAGTTTTTCTTCACCATAAAAAGGAATTTGCTATCATCCACTACTGTTGTCTTCTGTTGGTGTCCAGGCATTTTTTAATTCCCAAGCTTATCTTTTTGCAGAATATACCAAACGTTTGATCCATCACACTGCCCCCTATATACAGTGTGATTCTCCCACATAGCCCCTTCTTTATATGTATGTATGATATAGGTCCACAAACAGCCCCCCTGTATATAGTATGAGCCCACACACTGTCCCCTATATAAAGTATGAGGTCATACAATGGCATCTTATATACTGTATGAGCTCTACCACTCACAGCACCCCCTATACATAGTATGATGTCCCCACATCTCCCTCTACACAGTATGATGTTCCCACAGCTCCCCTCTACACAGTATAATGCTCCCCAAATATCCCTATATACAGTATTGTGTCTCAACAGCTCCCCTATACATATTATTAAGCTCCCCAATATACAGTATACTGCCCCTGACAGAAGTCCCCATACTGTATGATGGGCCTCCTTTGTAAACCACAGACTGTAGAAGGGCAATCTTAGTAGCCATCACGCTGTATAATTGCACTCCTTTTTGACCCCACTCTGTATGATAGTCCCCCTTATTAGCCCCCGTGCTGTATTATGGGCACCTTAGTAGCCTTCACACTGTTTCATGACCTCCTCTATAGTAACCACTTTGTATGATGTCCCTTTAGTAGCCCCCTCACTATATCATGGCCCCCTTAGTAGCCCCCACACTGTATCATGGCCGCCTTAGTAGTCCTCACGAGTGAGCCGTCAGCTGCCGGCCTTTGATTGGCTGGCAGCTGTTAATTATTGCTATGCAATAATGTATTTCATCTGAATGTGCATCCGATGAACACATTCAGTTGAGTACTCAAACTGCCCTATCCTACTGCTGGGGCCCAATAAGCAGAAGAAAAGGAGGGGGTGGGGCAGACTGAGTGAGGCCCGCTGCGCAGAAGGCAAACCAGTCAATGTAGTAAAATGGGCCATCGTGTAAAACTTGTCCACTACTAGCCAGATAATGGTGCAGCCAGAGGACTTCAGCAGGTCAGTGATAAAGTCCATCGATATATGCTGCTAAGGAGCAGATGGCACCTATTTGGGCAGTAGTCATCCAGCAGGGAGCTTCTTAGGAGTCTTGTTGTGGACACATGAGGCCGAAACAGACTCCAGAATAATTTAATGTAGCATTGGCCACCAGTAATGCCAAGAGATTAGCTGAATGGACTTTTAACCAACCAACTTGGAGAAATGACCCCCTGCAGAACAAGCTTCCTGTCAACCTCAGCAACGAATGTCTTGGATTAACCATAAGCATCTTGGAAAGCTCGATAATGCGCTGAGGCTCCTCCTCTTAATCAGCCAACAGAAAGAACCTGGATAGCGCATCTGCCTTGATGTTCTTCTTGGAAGTGCAGAACAAAATTGAAGCGGGCAAAGAATAATGACCACCGGGCTTGGCGCGGATTCAGCCTCTGAACCGGCTATAGGTAGGCCAAGTTTTTGTGGGCTGTGAATATGATGAATGCATGCACCGAGTAGGTATCTCCACTCCTCCAGAGCCATCTTGATTGTCAACAGTTCTCGGTCGCCAATCAAGTAGTTGCATTCAGAAGAAGAGAAACCGCAAGGTTACCATCTTACCAGCAGCCAACTTCTGTGTGAGAAGCACACTAGCACTGAAGGTGAAGCATCCACATCCAGGAGCAACTGCCTACTAATCTCCAATCTATGCAGTATTGGAGCCAAAGAGAAGGCCTGTTTGAGAGTGATAAACCCCATCTCCACTTCTGGAGTCCACACTTTAGAATTTTCCCCCTTGTGGGTGAGGGCCAAGATGGGGAGAATCTGGGACGAGAATTGCAGGAAGAACTGATGAAAATAGGTAGTGAAATTGAGGGAGGAACCAGTGGATCACACTTAATCCATTGGGCCGAGGCAACTTGAACCCCGCCGATACATTGTCCGGATCCATTATCAAGACGGTGTCCCAAATTATGTAGCCTAGGAAAGGAAGGGAAGACCATTCAAAGAGGCACTTCTCAAATTTAGAGTAGAGATGATTGTCTCTTAAGGCTACTTTACACACTGCGATATCGGTCCCGATATCGCTAGTGTGGGTACCCACCCCCATCTGTTGCGCGTCACGGGCAAATCGCTGCCCGTGCCGCACAACAGCCGTCACACATACTTACCTGTCCGGCGACGTCGCTGTGACGGGCGAACCGCCTCCTTTCTAAGGGGGCGGTCCGTGCGGCGTCACAGCGACGTCACTGAACTGCCGCCCAATAGCAGCGGAGGGGCGGAGATGAGCGGGACGTAACATCCCGCCCACCTCCTTCCTTCCTCATAGCGGCCGGGAGGCAGGTAAGGGGAGCTTCCTCGTTCCTGCGGCGTCACACGCAGCGATGTGTGCTGACGCAGGAACGAGGAACAACTTACTTACTGCTGCAGTAACGATTTTTAAGAATGGACCCCCATGTCGCCGATTAGCGATTTTGCACGTTTTTGCAACGATGCAAAATCGCTTATCGGTGTCACACGCAACGGCATCGCTAATGCGGCCGGATGTGCGTCACAAAATCCGTGACCCCAACGACTCCGCATTAGCGATGTCGCAGCGTGTAAAGCCCGCTTTAGTCTCTGTAGTACCTGGCAAATTCATGGAAGACCGCCAGAGCATTGCTGAGACCAAATGGCATTACCTGATAGTCATAGCGGCCATCTTCCATTTGTTACCCGACTGTATCCAGATGGGGTTGTACGCATTTTGTACGCCTGTTGTATGCATTTTTTACCGTGATTTGATTGAGACCTCTTAAGTTGATACATGGCTGAAGAGAACTGTCCTTTTTCTTCACAAAGAAGAATTCGGCCCCAGCAGGTGAGAAGGACTTTCAGATTAATCCTCTTGCTAGGTTCTCCTTAATGTACTCAGATATAGCTTGGGTCTTAGCCTGCGACAGAGGGTAAATGCGACCACGGGGAGTAATGGAACCAGGAAGAAGGTCAATGTGGCAGTCATATTGCCTATGTGGTGGCAGAGTCTTAAGCGGGCTTTACACGCTGCGATCTCGCTAGTGAGATCGCAAGCGATCGTACCCGCCCCCGTCGGTTGTGCGACATGGGCATATCGCTGCCCGTGTCGCACAACCTCGCTTACCTCCGTCACACGGACTTATCTGCCCTGCAACATCGCTCTGGCTGGCGAATCGCCTTTTCCCTAAGGGGGCAAGTCGTGCGGCGTTACAGCGACGTCACACGGCAGGCGGCCAATAGAAGCGGAGGGGCGGAGATGAGTGGGACGTAAACATCCCGCCCACCTCTTCCTTCCGCATTGCCAATGGAGGCAGGTAAGGAGATGTTCCTCGCTCCCGCGGTCTCACACACAGCGATGTGTGCTGCCACAGGAACAACATCGCTAACATCCTGAAAACGATTTTTTTGTTTCAGGACGACCTCTCCACAGCAAACAATTTTGCCCTATTTTGCGATCGTTTAAGATCGCTCTTAAGTGTTACACGCTGCGATCTCGTTAATGACGCCGGATGTGCGTTACAAACAACGTGACCCCGACGATAATTCATTAACGATATTGTAGCATGTAAAGCCCGCTTTAGCCTCCTTGTTGTCAAAAGCATTCACGTAAGCCCAGTAGGTGGATGACAGATGAGTAAGATTAAAGTGTCCCACAGGAAGCCAAGCAGGTTGCAAGGAAAGGAGACTGCTTTCATGATAGTAGCAACCCCACCTGAGCACATCTTCGACTCTCCACTCCAAAACAAACCGGTTCATGCTTCCGAAACCACAGCAGGGCCATTAGCACTGGATGTGACAGTCCCAGTAATACATGGAAGGCAATTCTTTCCGTATGCAGCATTCCCACCTGAAGATCAACTTGCTTGGTGACAAACGATATGGGTTTTCCATCAATGGAAGACAAGGCAATGGGAGTTTAAAGCTGATGAACGGTAAACTGATAACGATCCACTATGGCCTGCTGTATGAAATTCAGACGGAACCAGAGAACAGTAGGGCTGTTTCGGTGAATCGGTTGTTGTCACTAGTTACGGACACGGCCATGGGGTGGAGAGGACTTGTTCTCACCTAGTTTAGCCACTCCTACCAACCTTAGGCCTCTTTCACACGTACGTGCCTCCAGTTCGTGTTTGGCAGTTTTCTCACGTACCGGAGACACATACACACGTAGACCTGGGTATTCCTATGGTTTTGGACACACGTAAGTATTTGCGCATGGAACGTGTGTCTGTTCCGTACTTACGTGTGTCCGTGTGTATCCCACGCCGACATGTCTGTTTTCTCTCCGGCATCACTGGTGTCACACGGAACGCAAACGTGTCACACGTAATGCAAACGGACCACACGGATGTATTCCATGTGACACGCACCGGAGAGAAGACATGTGTCTATGAGAAAAAAAACAAACCTTTACTCACCTTCTCCTGCCCTCCAGTCTGTGCTGCTACTGTCACTTGCTGCCAACCGCCGCTCATTATGCTAATTGAATATTCACTTCACTGCGGCCGGAAGCAGCAGCAGCGGGGAGTCGGCAGGACCGGAGACCGAAGATCAGCACCACGGACAGCGACGGCAGGGACAGGTGAGTAGAAAGTTCCCGTTCTCCGTGTGTTATCACGAAAAAACAAACGGAGAACACACGTGTGCCATACACACGGCACACCGAGGGCAATACGCACCTTTGACACGTCCGTGAAAGAGGCCTTAGGCTGAGCAGTTTCCCTGATTCTTAGAACAGAAGTGGATCAGGTGTGTAAGATTTCCTCTGTAGAAGTGTGACGCCCTGGGCAAGCCAGGGGTCACAGGTCACAACACCACCACACCCCACACTCCAGGTAGGCACATCACAGCTAAACTACAAATCCTTGTTGCCTTCCTCCAGAGGCTGATGATTCACACCAGGGGGTGGGCCAGGCGGTTGGCTCCGCCCACCGAGGAGGTCACAGCTCTGGAGGCGGGAGATACCAGGCAGATAAGCCCAGGCAGGGCAAGTGTGAGGAGCTAAAGAGAGAGTAAACAAGCAGTGAAAGTAGAGAAGTGGTAAAGGAGGAAAGCAAGTGAAGTGACAGTAAAGAAAGAAAGCCTGAAGGGTCCAGCTTTGTGGAGGGCCAGATCAGCAAGGTCAGCGACGGCGGTGACTGTCTGGAGGGGGACCGTTTGGAAGTTCCTGGAAGGACCCCATTGGCTGTGTGCCCGGTGGTCTGGAGCAGTGTTCCGAAGGACAGTCAGCACCAGGGCAGGGGCCTCTCGGACCCCGGCAAGGCTAGGAGTCGCCAAATTTGCCAAATCCGTCAGTGAAGGGGACGTAGATCCCCCAACAACCAAGTCCCGATTGAAGGCAACAGCCCAACCTGAAGCAGAGAGACACCGCCACCGCCACGGCACCAGTTTCTCAGGGCCAGAGCCTGCGGGCAAAGTGTAGAGCTCCTCCGGCCCAGATTGTAGTCGGGTAGCGGGTAACCGGAGGGAATCCACCGCTACCACAAGTCAACCATAGGTGCAAGGAAGAGTGACATCACCGTCACCTACCGGGAGTGCAGGTGCAGCCGTCTGTGGGACCGTCCTACCAGCCGTTTGGTTTACCGTACAAACTGTGTCCACGTCTCAGGCTGAGTGAGTACTACAGTGCTGCAAGGCACAGCGCTGCCCCCGCGTCCCTGCGCCCACCAGGCCCCGCACCAAACAAACCATCACCGGGCCCCGGGATCACCAACCCCTGCCCACGGAGGGGCAACACAACACCTGGCTGCTCCGCATCACCATCCCCGGGATCCCCGTATTGAGCAGCGGTGGTGAAATCACCACAACCGTGGGTGGCGTCACGAACTATAACAATCCCCACACCCAACAAACCCCTTTCACTCACGGGCGAGGAGTGCCGCTCGAGAAACCCCCGGGATCCGGCCTACGGCTCGAGCCACCACTGAGCAGCGGCCGCCGGACCCGAGCAGAAGGGGGTGAGCGTAGTGTGTTGACACCCTCCTCCCCGCCCGCGACAACTTGGCGTCACGAACAGGATCTTACCGCTCTGCCGTCTGGTAGAGGTGCGCCTTGTTACCGCCGGAGGTGTCCGGCAGAAAAATTGCAGAAGCCGCCATCTTTGGCGCGAAAAGTTCCCGCTCGAGCGTCTTCTCAAGCAGTAGAGGCGCGAAGGCCAAAACCCCGCCCCGAGAGAGGAGGGGCCGGAAAGAGCTAAGGGGGACGCGATGGCGGCTGGCGGCATGTAGTCGCGGCTATAAAAGCAGGGACGCCAGGACCTTGCAAGCATACCGTTCCTGGAAGAAAGAGAGAAAGACACCATGTGGATGCCGTCCCGAAACACCGTGGCCCCCGCACCGGGAACCACAGCTTGGGTGGAAATCCGGACCGCGCAGCTCCATCTAAGGCTGCAGGTCAAAATGCAGCTCCTCTTGGAGGAGTGGGAGACCGACATGGCGGACGTTATAGCCACCGTGCGGAGACGCGAGGAGGAAGCGGAGGAAGGGAGGGTGAGTGACCCACGCCCCTATGTCCCGGAGGGACCGGTCGCTGCGGCTGAGGGACCCGGTCCAAGCCCTCTCCCCCCGTTGCCTCCCTCGCCACCCGTCTCGGGGGCCTTGACCCCGCCACTAGGCCCGCTACCACCGCAACCGGTAGCGATACCCAGCCCGTCCGCCCCAGCGGAACGACCTGTAGCCGGAGCCCGTAGCAAACCGGAGGTGTTGCCATGGAAGGCCCCGAAGATTGTGCCAGAGACAGTCCCCGGGCAGTTTCCCGAGCCGGAGCCGATGACCCGCTCCGAGCCGAAGGCCCAGCTGCGGAAAGCCCCTGTGCCCATCCCCCACACCTCGGCTGAGGTGGCGCCGGGTTGTTGCTGCAAGGCAGCGCCCAAGGCCATGACACCGCGGGATACGCCGCCCACCTTCCTGACAGTGGGTAACGTTCTGGATGTCCCGCGGGGCCCGACCCATGCGCCGGCGCTGGCAGCAGCGCCATATTGGGATAGGGAGCCGACAAAGCTGGGCCTGGAGATTGCGGAGAGGGAGAGAAGGAAAGCCAAGCTGGTGGCCCGAGCCATTCGGGACAAAGAAAATCTTCGGCAAGCGACCTTCCGTGTCCGGGGCCCGTTGTATGAAGGGCAGGTGAGGCGGTTTGATGTCCGCCGGGGCTACGGATCTATATATGAACCGGGCCTGGAGGCCGAAGTGTTTGTGGCCCGGCGGGATGTGAATGCCCACCTGCCCGAGGAGCATCCTGGCCGTAACCTCATACCGGGGGACATGGTGCGGTATACCCGGCACTGCGGAGAGAGGGGGTGGTTTGCCCTGGATGTGAAGCTCAGGGGCAGCAACGAGAGCAGGGTGAGCTCTGCACCCCCTCCCTCGGATGAAGCAGCAGAAAGACCGGAGTAGGGCAGCGGATGCCCGTTGCACCGTCCCCGTTGGGACCACCACTGAGTTTACAGTTTGTTGAAAAGTTGAAAACTGATAAGAAGAAAATGATAATTACCGAAGTTTCACCTGATTGTCTGTGTGATTTGCAACCGGCTGGAGCCGGAACCGTTGTCCCTGTGGGGACCGTTTAAAAGTTGCATAAGGGACTCCTTATGGACAAGCCCGTGAACTTGCAGGGCACCACAAACGTTAAGTGGCTTGTAAATATGTTGGTTACCGTTACCGTTTCCGCAATGCCGCCTCCGGAGAGGCAGGTTGGAGGGAGGGCCCTCAGCAGAGCAGGCTGGGGCCCAGCCACCAAAGGAACCGGTGGCTACCCTCTGGAGGGGAAGGACAGATCCCGCTCGGGTAACTTGTGCTGGACTGTGGGTCAAGGGGTGCTGCCTGGGCTTTAGGGGCAGCATCAGGGCCAGGTTGCTTGGGTGGGAGAGAGCGGAAACCGTAACCGTAAACCGTTGCAACGTTTAAGAAATGTGCCTCCCGTCATGGGAAGAGTTATTAAAAATGTATATATGTTGATTTTCCAAATGTTATCTTTTTCAGAAAAATAAAACCGGTGTAGGACGGCAGCCCGCGGACGGTCTGCATTTTGCTAAGGGGGAATGTGACGCCCTGGGAAAGCCAGGGGTCACAGGTCACAACACCACCACACCCCACACTCCAGGTAGGCACATCACAGCTAAACTACAAATCCTTGTTGCCTTCCTCCAGAGGCTGATGATTCACACCAGGGGGTGGGCCAGGCGGTTGGCTCCGCCCACCGAGGAGGTCACAGCTCTGGAGGCGGGAGATACCAGGCAGATAAGCCCAGGCAGGGCAAGTGTGAGGAGCTAAAGAGAGAGTAAACAAGCAGTGAAAGTAGAGAAGTGGTAAAGGAGGAAAGCAAGTGAAGTGACAGTAAAGAAAGAAAGCCTGAAGGGTCCAGCTTTGTGGAGGGCCAGATCAGCAAGGTCAGCGACGGCGGTGACTGTCTGGAGGGGGACCGTTTGGAAGTTCCTGGAAGGACCCCGTTGGCTGTGTGCCCGGTGGTCTGGAGCAGTGTTCCGAAGGACAGTCAGCACCAGGGCAGGGGCCTCTCGGACCCCGGCAAGGCTAGGAGTCGCCAAATTTGCCAAATCCGTCAGTGAAGGGGACGTAGATCCCCCAACAACCAAGTCCCGATTGAAGGCAACAGCCCAACCTGAAGCAGAGAGACACCGCCACCGCCACGGCACCAGTTTCTCAGGGCCAGAGCCTGCGGGCAAAGTGTAGAGCTCCTCCGGCCCAGATTGTAGTCGGGGAGCGGGTAACCGGAGGGAATCCACCGCTACCACAAGTCAACCATAGGTGCAAGGAAGAGTGACATCACCGTCACCTACCGGGAGTGCAGGTGCAGCCGTCTGTGGGACCGTCCTACCAGCCGTTTGGTTTACCGTACAAACTGTGTCCACGTCTCAGGCTGAGTGAGTACTACAGTGCCGCAAGGCACAGCGCTGCCCCCGCGTCCCTGCGCCCACCAGGCCCCGCACCAAACAAACCATCACCGGGCCCCGGGATCACCAACCCCTGCCCACGGAGGGGCAACACAACACCTGGCTGCTCCGCATCACCATCCCCGGGATCCCCGTATTGAGCAGCGGTGGTGAAATCACCACAACCGTGGGTGGCGTCACGAACTATAACAATCCCCACACCCAACAAACCCCTTTCACTCACGGGCGAGGAGTGCCGCTCGAGAAACCCCCGGGATCCGGCCTACGGCTCGAGCCACCACTGAGCAGCGGCCGCCGGACCCGAGCAGAAGGGGGTGAGCGTAGTGTGCTGACACCCTCCTCCCCGCCCGCGACAGAAGCACTCATCTTTGATGCAACGGGCCTCAGAGTGGGGCTTCGCTGGATGCACTTGATCCACCTCCAATGACCACTTCTCCCGGTTTGCCTCTATAGATCATTCCTGGAACCGAATAGTCAGCGATACTAGGTCATCTAGAGATGACACATCTTGATCAACCAGCTCGCCCTTTATTCTTTCAGAATATAATTCCCTGAATAAAGCCACCTGTGTGTCGTTATTCTAGCCCAGCTCAGATGACAAGGTGTTGAAATAGACAGTATGCTGTTAATGGTGAGACTTCCTCTGTTGAGTCTATGGAGCGAAAATGCTACTGAGAAGACTCGACACAGCTTGTTGAATATCTTGCGCAACGTCTCCAGGAAGGTTGGCAAGTTCAGGATGATTGGATCATTCCTCTCCCACAGCGGGTTGATTCAGGAAAAAGCCTCACCAATCAGTTGTGACATCATGAAAACCAATTTGGCCCAGTCTGAGATGAACAGAGGAGGCACAAATTTGAAGTGCAGGGAGCACTGATTTATAAAGCCCCTGCATAGTTGGGGATAGCTGTCAAACTGTGGGGGAGATGACAGACAAGCACTGGACCTTGGAGCCAGAATTACTATTGGAGTAGGAAGGAACCACAGCCGATACTGCGACCGCCAGACAAGGCTTGATAACGGGTATCCAGTGACTGTAGATGAGTCGGGATTCTGTCCTGTTGTTTTTGCTGTCGAACCATGTCTTGCTGCAGGCTGGTAAGCAGAACAGTACTTGAGCCAGCAGGATATATGGTCTGGGAAAACTGTAAAGCTCGTGGGTGAAAGTGCGAAGAAGACCCACTGGGCTGCAGAACACATAAATCCTGGAGGGGCATGACTATGAAATCTCATCAGGTTTTCCCCAGAGCCTCCAAAGGTGAGGGTGTTGTGCTGCACGAGGAAACAAGGTGCCACTCAGGAAGACTGGAGCTGTGACAGCTGGCCCCAAGGGTATGGATATGGAGAGTTACTGATATGGTGAGTGCAGCCTGGATGGCTGGTGCTGCAGTCTCTGCCGATATGGAACCATGCAGCAGCATCGGTAGAGCAGACTTGGCCGACAGGGTAAGACTCAGCAACAGCTGGTATAGCAGACTTGGCCGACAGGGTATGATGCAGCAGCAGCAGATAAGTCAGGTACTGGAAAACAGAACGGTATAAGCAATGTGGAACACAGCACTAAACAGTAGCCACACTTTGGAACCTGAGAACTTGCAATGTATAGACCACTTTGCCCAGGCATCTTCCTTAAGGAGAAGGTACTTTAGATAGCTGGTGCCTCTCAGCCATAGGTTCTTTAAGACAAGGTGCATACGCCCTAAGAACACCCCATGAGACCTGTGCAGGGTGTGCAGGCCTTGCGAGGTCAGGGAAGGGACTGGGGATGAAGCAGCCCCCACCGAGCAGCTGGGAAAGTGAGAAGTTACTGAATTTTGCATATTTAACTTATTTGAGGAAATAATTTTTATTTTATTTAAATAAAAATATTTTTTTAATCCCACTTTGGTTGTTCATTGTAGCTTCGCCCCTCACATGCTGATTTTCTATTCACCTGTGGTGTACTTTTTGAGATTGACAAATTTTTATCATGAATGTCTCGGTACATTTGATCATTCCTCCTTAGTCCAATTACATGAGGTTTGCTAGATTCATATAATGAAAAACAGCCCCACACCATGAAGTTCTTATCCCCAAACTTCTTTGTTGGTATTGTGTTTTTATTGTAATATGCAGTGCATTTTGGCCTCCAAACATTGTGTATATCATTATATTATAATATTATGGTATCCAAAGTGTCCAATTTTTGTTTCTTAAGACTAGACTATATTCTCCCAATATTTCCTAGGCGTATTTAAATGTTGAGCAAATGTTAAACACACTTTTGTTTACAAATGGAGTGTTGCATACAGACCATGAAGGATAAATACATGACTTGTTGCTTTCTTTAAAACAATTATATCTGCTATTTCCAGGTCTTTCTGTAGCTCTGTGTATGTGGTTCTTGGCTCTAAAGACTGCTTTACGCGCTGCAATATATCTTACAATGTGTCGGCGAGGTCACGTCGTAAGTGACGCACATCCGGCATTGTAAGTTACATTGCAGTGTGTGACAGGTACGTGCGATTGCGATTGAACGTTAAAACGTTCATTGCATACACATCGTACCTGTTTCTAGAATTACATGTCAGATTGTTCATCGTACCCGGGGTAGCACACATTGCAGTGTGTGACACCCCGGGAACGATGAAAAGATCTTACCAGCGTCCTGTGGCTCCCGGCCCACAATGCGGAAGGAAGGAGGTGGGTGGCATGTTTACGTCCCGCTCAGCTCCGCCCCTCCGCTTCTATTGACCAGCTGCTGAGTGACGTTGATGTGATGCCGAACGTCCCTCCCACTCCAGGAAGTGGACGTTCGCCGCCCACATCGAGGTCGTATGGACGGGTAAGTACGTGTGACGGGGAGTTACTCGTATGTGCGGCACGTTCAACAAATTGAACGTGCCACACATATGATGGGGGCGTTGCAAATCGCATACGAAATCGTATGCGAAATTGCAATGTGTAAAGCAGGCTTTAGACAACTCTTCTTATAATTATTTTCACTCCTCTGTCTGAAATCTTGTGGAGAACACCAGGTCATGGCCAGTTAATGGTGAAATGATGTTCTTTCGACTTCCAGATTATGGACACAACAGTGCTGACTGGAGCCTTCAGGAGTTTAGAAATTCTTCTGTAACCAATGACATCAGTATGTTTTGCAACAATACTGTTGCGAACATCTTGATACAACTCACTGTGTTTACCCATCATGAGATGTTTCTTTTGTGGCACCTTGCAAATGAGATACCCTTTTTAAAGTGTCCTTTCTCATTATTACACATAAATTAATGTATCTATGGTTTGATTTCTTTGCCTGTGTGGATTGGATTGGCTGTTACTGAAATTTGGTGAGAGATTCATGTCAATAGCACATTTAGAAATATATTTACTTAGAAAATTGGTGATGTGTTCAATACTTATTTCACCCGCTCAAAGTTATAGCACTTACAGACCACATCATTCTTTCCTTCTTCAAAAAACAATTAAAATTCGTCTGGCTAAATAATGAGGGACTGCTTTATATATAAAATCTGCTCAATTAAGGGATTATAGAGGAAAAATTCTAACTGGAAATCCCTTTGACAAAAGAAGCATAATGACATTTTTGCCAATTAACCTAATTTGACAGTAATAGGAGTTAACAGGTAAAATATGTCTTTTAAGACAAACAAAATTAAGTAATAATTAAATATTGTTGTACAATAAAACATTTTTTTAACAACATAACATATTAAAATTGTTAATAATTCAGAAAAACAATGTAGTGATCTACAGAAAAGTAAAGCTTTAGTTTATTATTTGCCATGAAATGGCCATTGGAACTAGAATTAATTAAAGCCAAGGATGTTATTTTACAAACTAAGTAATCATATCAATTTGTTTATTTCAAAGATTGGCATGGTCAGAATCGATGGATGTTTTTAAGCAGGTTCTTCGGGTGATAATATTACATCTTTATAGATTTCACCATCTGGGAAATTCCAGATTAATGGATTCAAAATTAAGTTACCATTATTTCTACAGTAGATCTATTTTACTTTGAATACTAGATTTTTGTAGGAATTTCTGAAGTATGAAGTTCAGTGTTTGTCAAGCATTTATATTTTCTTTCATTATTTTGTGGCATCAAACAACATTTGAAAACAAATTACAGTAGTTAAATTTACTTTTTTAGGCCACTCTGTATAACATAAAAAACAACTGGTCGGTCTTGTCTGATGGACGTGAGTGGTCTCAGTTCAACACCTCCTCTCTTCCTTCCATCACCATCCTCGTTCCCAGCTCAGTGTGGATGACCCATCATACGTCATCTACACAGGGCCTCCATTGTGCTCCTGCGCACATGCACTTCTCTCTACCCTGCTGCAGACAGAGCAAAGTATTGTAATGCGCAAATGCAGGGAAAGGTCAAAGACCACCAGTACACGCACACTACAATACTTTGCTCTGCCCTTAGCAATGCAAAGGAAAGTGCACATACGCAGCTGTGCAATGGAGGCCTCTGTGTGCATGACGTAGGACAGGTCAGAAAAATAGGCGGGGAGTAAATGTAATATAGAAGAAAGAAGAATCCAGCTTCAGGAGTAATAGTAAAACTGATGCAAAATTTTATTAAAGGACGTAAAAATTATGATGACAAGGATAAGAATAGGGAGCCCATGTACGGCATAAGGCTACGCGTTTCGAACGCTGCCTGCGTTCTTTGTCAAGCCTGAGTGAACATATGTTGCTCACAAGCATTTAAACTCACTCCTACCAATGGGAGGAGTGAGTTTAATCAGAAAGCACATGTGCCAGCATGGGGTAGATAACATACAAAACACATAATACAAAAATTCAACAATAAGTGAACAAAAAAATGTATGTATAGAAAAAAAAACACATTTTTGTTATTAAAATTCCACATAAAACACTCTTTCATTCGAAATGTACATGCAAACATTATCTACCAAGATTTAATAATGAAACATCACATCTCGTCTCAGATTAAGACCATTGGGTATTCTAGTTCCCAAATGAAATATCCAAAAAGCCTCACGTGTGAGAACCTGATGTTGGATATCACCACCACGAGGAGAAATTTTAACTTTTTCTAAGCCAAAAAACACACAGCGAGTCAGTATTACAATTGTGATGTGAAATAAAATGTCTAGATGCCGATGATAGATTTCTGGCTGGAATAACGGTGCCCTTAGAATTATAAATATCCCGGATATGTTCATTAAAACGCACCTTAAGTTTTCTCGCTGTACAACCAATATAAAGTAGGTTGCAGCTAGTGCATTTAATGCAATAAACCACATTGGTGGTATTACAATTAATATACCTCGAAATGGAATATGTGACAGTCTCACCAGTATTAAAAAATGAGCTACAAGGTAAGGCAAATTCACATGTGCGGCATCATGAGGTGCCGCACCTAAAAAATCCCTTGTGTTCAAGTCAGGTGGAAACAGGTTTATTTTTTACAAAAAAACTAGGTGAAAGAATGTTGCCTAGTGAAGGTGCTTTTTATACTCTGGCTTGGCATACCTGTGAAAGTCAAATCCAAGAAATTAATTTTATTATTGTCACAAAAATGGGTAAACTGCGGAATTAATGAGATGGGACCATTCCAAATGAATAACTGATCATCGATAAATCTACCGTATCAGTGGATGAATTTACAGTAAGGGTTATTAATATCATATAAGTATTTTTCCAATGAGCCATAACCAAATTTGCAATTAAAGGCGAAAATTTAGCACCCATAGAAACTCCGTGGTACTGTAAATAAAATTGTTTATTAAACACGAAAAAATTATGCTCCATCAAAAATTGTGCAACTTGGATGATATAATTTTGAAACGCTGAAGACTAGGAGCTATATTTATTCAAATGAAAAATCAAAGTTTGTATAGCTACAGATAAAGGAATGGTAGTATACAGTGATATAACATCGCAACTGAGCCAACTAAAGCCTGTTTGCCAAATTTTATTGGAGAACTGATCAAGAATGTCAATACTATCTTTGATGTACCCTGGAGTTCTATGGGTTAAAGGCTGCAGTATTGAATCCAGCCATTCACTCATGTGTTCATTAGAAGAGCCGATACCTGAGACTATTGGTCTCATTGGGGGAGGTAATATTCCCTTGTGTGTCTTGGTTAAAGCATGCAGAGTCGGGGTGACAGGATGTTGAACAATGAGCTCAAATTAACGGAACTTCAAAAGGTCATTTCTACATTGAAGCAGAGTGTTATTTCACAATATAACAAACAGGAATTCGATATTGCCATGGAACGAATTAACAAATCAGTTTCAAATTTGGATGATAACATTATGTTTTTAAAAAAAGAAAAAGTTCCAAAGGGATCTCATTGACTATGCTGCGAACAATATTTATGATTGGCATGAAGAATTTTTTCATAGCAGGATGCCAAAATCCATTCTCAAGAAGAAAAAATTTAATCGAGCTTCACTTGTAAGCTTTAGTTCTTCTGAGGCAGAAATGTCTGATGAACATAATGTGGACACAGATAATGTTTCCAATAATTCCTCCTTTAATGAATTGCCCAGGACTTTTATTCCTTCTAAATCAAAAAACGGAGGAGGGGGAGGAAACATTGGAGGAACCTACAATGTTATAACAAGAGGCAAGAATCACAATTACCGCTAAATCAGAATAGCATTCTTAATTTGTCATCTTGTCTTTTATCAGATGACCACATTGAACTCTTATCACGAGGTATGAACTTTGTTCCTGCATGGGACTTTAATCTATTTTCAACATTACTGGATATTAACACGTTTATGAGAATTCTTACTGTTAAAAAACATTTTTTTCATGATCCTGTTGATGAAAGTTATTCTAATGTGAATAATCCTGTCAGTATTAACCCTTATCGTTCTTTTGACTTTTAAGAACAACGTGCAGTGTTGTGCTTGGAGGATTTAAGTGTGAACACTGCTGATGACAATTCCATTGATCAAGCTACTCAGTTTTTTAAAAAAAAAACTGCATTTTATCCAATAAATTCACAGGTTGAATGCATGGATAGATTTCAAGATTTAATAGAACAAGATTTACAAAAGCTGCATGACAGTGTTCACACTTCACCTGCCAGGCACAATTTGTCTTTTAAATTAAGAAAAGCACTGCATGTTTTTGAAACAATAACTGATATTGTAATTAGAATGTCTGATAAGGGTGGGGTTGTTGTAGCTATGGATTCACTGGCTTATTGCACCCAGGTTGAATCCATGCTCAATGACCCCACTGTATACAAAAAATTGGATTTTGATCCTACTGAAAAATTTTCTGCATTGATTGTCCGATTGATTGATGAAGGTGTACATTTGAATTATATTACTAAGAAACAAAGGGATTATCTCATTGTGCAACATCCTGTCACCCCGACTCTGCATGCTTTACCCAAGACACACAAGGGAATATCACCTCCCCCAATGAGGCCAATAGTCTCAGGTATCGGCTCTTCTAATGAACACATGAGTGAATGGCTGGATTCAATACTGCAGCCTTTAACCCATAGAACTCCAGGGTGCATCAAAGATAGTATTGACATTCTTGATCAGTTCTCCAATAAAATTTGGCAAACAGGCTTTAGTTGGCTCAGTTGCGATGTTATATCACTGTATACTACCATTCCTTTATCTGTAGCTATACAAACTTTGATTTTTCATTTGAATAAATATAGCTCCTAGTCTTCAGCGTTTCAAAATTATATCATCCAAGTGGCGCAATTTTTGATGGAGCATAATTTTTTCGTGTTTAATAAACAATTTTACTTACAGTACCACGGAGTTTCTATGGGTGCTAAATTTTCGCCTTCAATTGCAAATTTGGTTATGGCTCATTGTGAGGAAAAATACTTATATGATATTAATAACCCTTACTGTAAATTCATCCACTGGTACGTAGATTTATCGATGATCAGTTATTAATTTGGAATGGTCCCATCTCATTAATTCCAGAGTTTATGAATTATTTAAACAATAATCAATTCAATCTAAAATTCACCCATTTTTGTAACAATAATAAAATTAATTTCTTGGATTTGACTTTCACAGGTATACCGAACCAGATGATATCTACCTGTATTTATTGTAAACCACTGGTCGGCAACACAATTTTACATGCTATGAGCAGTCATCCTAATCATACGATCAAAGCTGTACCAGTGGGTGAATTTACTAGGGTTTTGCGTAATTGCAGTGAGCATCTGTATATCACAATGAAGTCAGATCAGCTGAATCCAGATTAAGTGCAAGGGGTTATCTTCAGAGAGTACGTAAAATAGTAGAAAATAAAAAACGCGATCATTTGATAGATTTTTCAAATAAAAATTCTAAACATAAAAATAATAATAATAATAATAATAATAATAATAATAATAATAAAGCACCTTCACTAGGCAACATTCTTTCACCTAGGTTTTTTTTGTAAAAAATAAACCTGTTTCCACCTGGCTTGAACACAAGGGATTTTTTAGGTGCGGCACCTCACATGTGAATTTGCCTTACCTTGTAGCTCATTTTCTAATACTGGTGAGACTGTCACATATTCCATTTCGAGGTACATTAATTGTAATACCACCAATGTGGTTTATTGCATTAAATGCACTAGCTGCAACCTACTTTATATTGGTTGTAGAGTGAGAAAACTCAAGGTGCATTTTAATGAACATATCCGGGATATTTATAATTCTAAGGGCACCGTTATTCCAGCCAGAAATCTCTCATCAGCATCTAGACATTTTATTTCACATCACAATTGTAATACTGACTCCCTGTATGTTTTTGGCTTAGAAAAAATTAAAATTTCTCCTTGTGGCGGTGATATCCAACATCAGGTTCTCACACGTGAGGCTTTTTGGATATTTCATTTGGGAACTACAATACCCAATGGTCTTAATCTGAGACGAGATGTGATGTTTCATTATTAAATCTTGGTAGATAATGTTTGCATGTACATTTCGAATGAAAGAGTGCTTTATGTGGAATTTTAATAACAAAAATGTGTATATAAATTTTTTTGCTCACTTATTGTTGAATTTTTGTATTATGTGTTTTGTATGTTATCTAACCCATGCTGGCACATGTGCTTTCTGATTAAACTCACTCCTCCCATTGGTAGAAGTGCGTTTAAATGCTTGTGAGCAACATATGTTCACTCAGGCTTGACAAAGAACGCAGGCAGCATTCGAAACGCGTAGCCTTATGCCGTACATGGGCTCCCTATTCTTGTCCTTGTCATCATTAATTTTGATGTCCTTTAATAAAATTTTGCATCAGTTTTCTACTACTTCGGAAGCTGGATTCTTCTTTCTTCTATTGGACCCTTGCACTGCCAGAGTGTTATCCTTGCATGCCGGACCTTGCCTCAGTTGAGCTGGATCACCTTTTTCCTTCTCAGTAACTGTGATAGGTCTCCCACAACATGTGATCCAAGAAGCAATCAGCAGGATAGCAGATATTAACTCCTGCAAACCCGATCACTAATGATCACACAGCTGGTCGAAGCCTGAGCCTGTCTGTGCAACTCAGATTCATCAGAGAAGCCATAGTGTGGAGTGTCAGATTTTGCAGTGTGAACAACATCAGATGCCACCATGATACTCAACGAGTTTAGAGCGAAACACCATGTGACAAAATCTGGGACAGGTTCTCTAAAGATATAAATCTGAAAATGTTTACATGCATTTGTATTCAACTCAAAGATCAACACAGCATAAATTACAGTTGGCATAGGAAGAAGATTTCCTCCAGCCTAAAAATTAAAGGAGCAGAAGTGATTGGCTTTCTTACAACATGTTATCAAAGAAGCCTAACGAACAGGCTAGCAGAGGTTAGCTCTTTCTGCCTGTTTATGAATGAGCAGACAGCAGGTCGACAACTGAGTCTGACTGAGTTGATCAGAAACACCAGAGAAACCATTGGATGGAGTATCAGACTCTGCAATATGAACAGAGTCTGATGCCACCACGACAGCAGGCAAGTATTGTGCAAAAGTCTGTGTGACAGTACCCCTTCCTCTAAAGGGGGCCTCTGGACCTTGAGCAACAGTTCTCTTTGAATGATGGCGATGGAATGTCACAATCAAACACTCCACATGAATATCAGAGGCTGATACTCAAGTCCTCTCCATAGGGCCATAACTCTGCCAGTGAACCATCTACTGCAAAGAATGAAATAATGAATGACCCGACAATCTATAATTCTCGATACCTGAAGCTCCAATGATCCATCAACAAAAACTGGAGGTGCAGGGGCGGGAAGAGGAGTTCCCGAACCCACAAATTTCTTTACTAGAGATTTGTGGAAAACATTATGGATTTTATATGATGCTGGTAAGGCAAGACAGAAAGTGAACTGATTGATGAAAGCAGTAATTTTGAATGGACCGATGAAGCAAGGTCCTAACTTAAGTGACGGTATTTTCAGTTTAATGTTTTTAGTGGATAACCACACCAGATCACCCACACACAGGTCTGGACCAGGCACACATATACAGTCAGCCACAGACTTATACTTAGAGCCATGCTAAACAAGTTCTGCTGAACTTTTTACCATGTAGACGATAGTGCTGAACCCATTTGGTCCTCCCCAGGTAGTCCGGAAGAATACTCTTTAAGAGAAGTACAGAACTGGGGATGGGGACCATGGACACAAAAGAAAGGAGATATACCAGAGGACTCATAGCTGCAATTATTGATAGCAAACAAAGATGAGCAAACCTTTGTAGGTTTGGTTCACTGGCAGCAAATGAACCAAACCTTCATGTGTCCTAATTTTGCCTGAGGAGGTTTGGAAACACTAATTGGCAGTTTGAGTCTCCTCCCACATGCAGCCAGCCATAAGCAGATCACTTCTGGGGGAGAGTAGGAGGGCATTTAAAATTTTTGGGGGGCTGCACACAACATTATTATTATTATTATTATTTATTTATAGAGCACCATTAATTCCATGGTGTTGTACATGAGAAGGGGTTACATACAGAATACATACACAAGTTACAGTAGACAGACTAGTACAGAGGGAAGAGGGCCCTACCCTTGCGGGCTTACATTCTATAGGATTTTGGTGAGGAGACAGTAGGTGGGGTGTAGGTTGGGCGGAGGCTCCGCTTGGTGGTCGGACGGAGGCTCCACTAGGTGGTCGGGCGGCGGCTCCGCTCGGTGGTCGGGCGGCGGCTCCGCTCGGTGGTCGGGCGGCGGCTCCGCACGGTGGTCGGGCGGCGGCTCCGCACGATAATGAAGCAGTGAGGTCATTGTAGATTATAGGCATTTCTGAACAGATGGGTTTTCAGGTTCCGTTTGAAGCTTGCAAGGGTAGCAGATAGTCTGATGTGTTGAGGCAGCGAGTTCCAGAAGACTGCGGATGCTCGGGAGAAGTCTTGGAGTCGGTTGCGTGAGGAGCGAATGAGAGAGGAGGAGAGAAGGAGATCTTGGGAGGACCGGAGGGGACGTGTTGGAGTGTAGTGGGAGATTAGTTCAGAGATATATGGAGGAGACAGACTATAACATGTAAACCCAATGTTGTTACCCCCAGTGCAAGCCGTTGTTACCCACACTGCAAGCAGCTCACACAGGGCTGATCACCAAGTGTACCTGAGCACAGCATTGCTCATGCGAGTTAAGTTCACACATAAGGCATTCGAACGCCGAAGCTGATCCCTTTGTTTATAAGTTGTTCAGTTAGAAAATCGAATTTCAGGTTCACTCATCTCCAAAAGGAAACTCTGTAAAGAGGAAGAAACGAGGACCACTCCTCCTGATTATCTAAAACAAAACAGCACAAGTACTGCTCAAAGTTCTGTTTCATGTGCTCCTTTTGTCCATTAGACTTCGGATGGAATGCGAACAAGGGAGACTGTTTAATCCAGCTGACACCACCACTCCCTTTTGCAGGATGAGCACAGGTTACTCACAAGGTCCCCCCCATTAAAACTCCTGGACAATGCAGCAGCCTCCGTGTTTTTAGACTCTGGACGATAAGTTACTAAAAAGTTAAACCTATTGAAAAATAAAGACCACTGAAATTGTCTTGACGTAAGACGCTTTGCTGACTCAAGATAAAGGAGATTTTTTTGGTCCATAATTACAATAATAGGCTAAATAGCTCCCTCCAAAAAGTATTGCCACTCCTCAAACGCTAACTTGACAGCGAATTGTTCCCTGTTACTAATGTCATAATAACTTTTGGCCGGAGATAACTTCTTGAAAAAGAAGGCACATGGACGTAGTTTACCAACAGATGGACCTTGAGACAATACATTTCCCACCCTCACTTCTGATACATCAACTTCCACCATGAATGACAGAAATTCATCAGGCTGTATTAATACAGGTGCTGATGCGAAGCATTTTTTTTACAGTAAAACGCGAATAAAGCACCCACAGACCAGTTAGAAAAGTCTGCACCTTCATGCATCATGTCAGTCCGAGGTCTTGTTATTAGAGTTGAGCGCGGTTTGCAGTTCGAGGTTCTCCAGTTCGCGGCTCGAGTGATTTTGGGGGCTGTTCTAGATCGAACTAGAACTCGAGCTTTTTGCTAAAGCTCGATAGTTCTAGATACGTTCAAGAACGGTTCTAGCAGCAAAAAGACCAGCTAATTACTAGCTGGCTTTCCGCTGTAATAGTGTAAATCACTCTGTGACTCACACTATTATGAAATTTCAGTGTATAGTGTGCGGGAACAGTGCATTCAGATCACTGCTGTATGGATAATGGCGATCGCCATTTTTTTTTTTTACCTTGTCTTCCTTCCCTAAGCGCGCGCGTGTAGTGGGGCGGGCCAGCATATCAGCCAATCCCAGACACACACACAGCTAAGTGGACTTTTAGCCAGAGAAGCAACGGCATATGTGATAGGATGTCCATGTCACATGTCCCTGCATTATAAAAACGGACATTTTCCTCCAGCACGCCATTATCTGCCTTCTGCGTCCTTAGTGTCAGTCACCACTGGCGCAGCTCCTATCTCCGATACTGCTGTGTACGCTCTATACACAGCGCTGTACAGAATAGGGATAGAAGTTTCTATCAGTCCTTTTAAGGGCTAATACCGGCAGGGTCAGAGCCATAGGTGACAGTCAGGGCCGTGAAAACAGAGTTTAACAGCTACACAAGATGACAGCGTCTGTGTAGCTAAGGTCAGGGATTTCCTCGCTGCATTTCCCCATTAGGAGGGATAGAAAGGCAGGCTTCCTTTCCTCTACCCAGACCCACAACCCTGCCACTGTACCCTCCTGCCCTTTGCACACTCAAGCTCATTGTTACTAAGCCATTATACTAGAAAACACTGAGTGAACTTAGTGGCATCCTAAACGTGGCTGTTGGACTTCTGTATTGTCCCACTAGTGCAAAGATATTTGCAGCACGTCTGCCTGCATTGCACACTCAAACTCATTGTTACTAAGCCATTATACTAGCAAATACTGAGTGAACTTAATGGCATCCTAAAAGTGGCTGTTGGACTTCTGTATTGTCCCACTAGTGCAAAGATATTTGCAGCACGTCTGCCTGCATTGCACACTCAAACTCATTGTTACTAAGCCATTATACTAGCAAACACTGAGTGAACTTAGTGGCATCCTAAACGTGGCTGTTGGACTTCTGTATTGTCCCACTAGTGCAAAGATATTTGCAGCACGTCTGCCTGCATTGCACACTCAAACTCATTGTTACTAAGCCATTATACTAGCAAACACTGAGTGAACTTAGTGGCATCCTAAACGTGGCTGTTGGACTTCTGTATTGTCCCACTAGTGCAAAGATATTTGCAGCACGTCTGCCTGCATTGCACACTCAAACTCATTGTTACTAAGCCATTATACTAGCAAATACTGAGTGAACTTAATGGCATCCTAAAAGTGGCTGTTGGACTTCTGTATTGTCCCACTAGTGCAAAGATATTTGCAGCACGTCTGCCTGCATTGCACACTCAAACTCATTGTTACTAAGCCATTATACTAGCAAACACTGAGTGAACTTAGTGGCATCCTAAACGTGGCTGTTGGACTTCTGTATTGTCCCACTAGTGCAAAGATATTTGCAGCACGTCTGCCTGCATTGCACACTCAAACTCATTGTTACTAAGCCATTATACTAGCAAACACTGAGTGAACTTAGTGGCATCCTAAACGTGGCTGTTGGACTTCTGTATTGTCCCACTAGTGCAAAGATATTTGCAGCACGTCTGCCTGCATTGCACACTCAAACTCATTGTTACTAAGCCATTATACTAGCAAACACTGAGTGAACTTAGTGGCATCCTAAAAGTGGCTGTTGGACTTCTGTATTGTCCCACTAGTGCAAAGATATTTGCAGCACGTCTGCCTGCATTGCACACTCAAACTCATTGTTACTAAGCCATTATACTAGCAAACACTGAGGAAAATTAGTGGCATCCTAAACGTGGCTGTTGGACTTCTCTATTGTCCCACTAGTGCAAAGATATTTGCAGCACATCTGCCTGCATTGCACACTCAAACTCATTGTTACTAAGCCATTATACTAGCAAACACTGAGTGAACTTAATGGCATCCTAAAAGTGGCTGTTGGACTTCTGTATTGTCCCACTAGTGCAAAAATATTTGCAGCACATCTGCCTGCATTGCACACTCAAACTCATTGTTACTAAGCCATTATACTAGCAAACACTGAGTGAACTTAGTGGCATCCTAAACGTGGCTGTTGGACTTCTGTATTGTCCCACTAGTGCAAAGATATTTGCAGCATGTCTGCCTGCATTGCACACTCAAACTCATTGTTACTAAGCCATTATACTAGCAAACACTGAGTGAACTTAGTGGCATCCTAAAAGTGGCTGTTGGACTTCTGTATTGTCCCACTAGTGCAAAGATATTTGCAGCACGTCTGCCTGTATTGCACACTCAAACTCATTGTTATTAAGCTATTATACTAGCAAACACTGAGTGAACTTAGTGGCATCCTAAAAGTGGCTCTTGGACTTCTGTATTGTCCCACTAGTGCAAAGATATTTGCAGCACGTCTGCCTGCATTGCACACTCAAACTCATTGTTACTAAGCCATTATACTAGCAAACACTGAGTGAACTTAGTGGCATCCTAAAAGTGGCTGTTGGACTTCTGTATTGTCCCACTAGTGCAAAGATATTTGCAGCACGTCTGCCTGCATTGCACACTCAAACTCATTGTTACTAAGCCATTATACTAGCAAACACTGAGTGAACTTAGTGGCATCCTAAACGTGGCTGTTGGACTTCTGTATTGTCCCACTAGTGCAAAGATATTTGCAGCACGTCTGCCTGCATTGCACACTCAAACTCATTGTTACTAAGCCATTATACTAGCATACACTGAGTGAACTTAGTGGCATCCTAAAAGTGGCTGTTGGACTTCTGTATTGTCCCACTAGTGCAAAGATATTTGCAGCACGTCTGCCTGCATTGCACACTCAAACTCATTGTTACTAAGCCATTATACTAGCATACACTGAGTGAACTTAGTGGCATCCTAAAAGTGGCTGTTGGACTTCTGTATTGTCCCACTAGTGCAAAGATACTTGCAGCACGTCTGCCTGCATTGCACACTCAAACTCATTGTTACTAAGCCATTATACTAGCAAACACTGAGGAAAATTAGTGGCATCCTAAACGTGGCTGTTGGACTTCTCTATTGTCCCACTAGTGCAAAGATATTTGCAGCACATCTGCCTGCATTGCACACTCAAACTCATTGCTACTAAGCCATTATACTAGCAAACACTGAGTGAACTTAGTGGCATCCTAAACGTGGCTGTTGGACTTCTGTATTGTCCCACTAGTGCAAAGATATTTGCAGCACGTCTGCCTGCATTGCACACTCAAACTCATTGTTACTAAGCCATTATACTAGCAAACACTGAGTGAACTTAATGGCATCCTAAAAGTGGCTGTTGGACTTCTGTATTGTCCCACTAGTGCACAGATATTTGCAGCACGTCTGCCTGCATTGCACACTCAAACTCATTGTTACTAAGCCATTATACTAGCAAACACTGAGTGAACTTAGTGGCATCCTAAACGTGGCTGTTGGACTTCTGTATTGTCCCGCTAGTGCAAAGATATTTGCACCATGTCTGCCTGCATTGCACACTCAAACTCATTGTTACTAAGCCATTATACTAGCAAACACTGAGTGAACTTAGTGGCATCCTAAAAGTGGCTGTTGGACTTCTGTATTGTCCCACTAGTGCAAAGATATTTGCAGCACGTCTGCCTGTATTGCACACTCAAACTCATTGTTATTAAGCCATTATACTAGCATACACTGAGTGAACTTAGTGGCATCCTAAAAGTGGCTCTTGGACTTCTGTATTGTCCCACTAGTGCAAACATATTTGCAGCACGTCTGCCTGCATTGCACACTCAAACTCATTGTTACTAAGCCATTATACTAGCAAACACTGAGGGAACTTAGTGGCATCCTAAACGTGGCTGTTGGACTTCTGTATTGTCCCACTAGTGCAAAGATATTTGCAGCACGTCTGCCTGCATTGCACACTCAAACTCATTGTTACTAAGCCATTATACTAGCAAACACTGAGTGAACTTAGTGGCATCCTAAAATTGGCTGTTGGACTTCTGTATTGTCCCACTAGTGCAAAGATATTTGCAGCACGTCTGCCTGCATTGCACACTCAAACTCATTGTTACTAAGCCATTATACTAGCAAACACTGAGTGAACTTAGTGGCATCCTAAACGTGGCTGTTGGACTTCTGTATTGTCCCACTAGTGCAAAGATATTTGCAGCATGTCTGCCTGCATTGCACACTCAAACTCATTGTTACTAAGCCATTATACTAGCAAACACTGAGTGAACTTAGTGGCATCCTAAAAGTGGCTGTTGGACTTCTGTATTGTCCCACTAGTGCAAAGATATTTGCAGCACGTCTGCCTGTATTACACACTCAAACTCATTGTTATTAAGCTATTATACTAGCAAACACTGAGTGAACTTAGTGGCATCCTAAAAGTGGCTCTTGGACTTCTGTATTGTCCCACTAGTGCAAAGATATTTGCAGCACGTCTGCCTGCATTGCACACTCAAACTCATTGTTACTAAGCCATTATACTAGCAAACACTGAGTGAACTTAGTGGCATCCTAAAAGTGGCTGTTGGACTTCTGTATTGTCCCACTAGTGCAAAGATATTTGCAGCACGTCTGCCTGCATTGCACACTCAAACTCATTGTTACTAAGCCATTATACTAGCAAACACTGAGTGAACTTAGTGGCATCCTAAACGTGGCTGTTGGACTTCTGTATTGTCCCACTAGTGCAAAGATATTTGCAGCACGTCTGCCTGCATTGCACACTCAAACTCATTGTTACTAAGCCATTATACTAGCATACACTGAGTGAACTTAGTGGCATCCTAAAAGTGGCTGTTGGACTTCTGTATTGTCCCACTAGTGCAAAGATATTTGCAGCACGTCTGCCTGCATTGCACACTCAAACTCATTGTTACTAAACCATTATACTAGCAAACACTGAGTGAACTTAGTGGCATCCTAAACGTGGCTGTTGGACTTCTGTATTGTCCCACTAGTGCAAAGATATTTGCAGCACGTCTGCCTGCATTGCACACTCAAACTCATTGTTACTAAGCCATTATACTAGCATACACTGAGTGAACTTAGTGGCATCCTAAAAGTGGCTGTTGGACTTCTGTATTGTCCCACTAGTGCAAAGATATTTGCAGCACGTCTGCCTGCATTGCACACTCAAACTCATTGTTACTAAGCCATTATACTAGCATACACTGAGTGAACTTAGTGGCATCCTAAAAGTGGCTGTTGGACTTCTGTATTGTCCCACTAGTGCAAAGATACTTGCAGCACGTCTGCCTGCATTGCACACTCAAACTCATTGTTACTAAGCCATTATACTAGCAAACACTAAGGAAAATTAGTGGCATCCTAAACGTGGCTGTTGGACTTCTCTATTGTCCCACTAGTGCAAAGATATTTGCAGCACATCTGCCTGCATTGCACACTCAAACTCATTGCTACTAAGCCATTATACTAGCAAACACTGAGTGAACTTAGTGGCATCCTAAACGTGGCTGTTGGACTTCTGTATTGTCCCACTAGTGCAAAGATATTTGCAGCACGTCTGCCTGCATTGCACACTCAAACTCATTGTTACTAAGCCATTATACTAGCAAACACTGAGTGAACTTAATGGCATCCTAAAAGTGGCTGTTGGACTTCTGTATTGTCCCACTAGTGCAAAGATATTTGCAGCACGTCTGCCTGCATTGCACACTCAAACTCATTGTTACTAAGCCATTATACTAGCAAACACTGAGTGAACTTAGTGGCATCCTAAACGTGGCTGTTGGACTTCTGTATTGTCCCACTAGTGCAAAGATATTTGCACCATGTCTGCCTGCATTGCACACTCAAACTCATTGTTACTAAGCCATTATACTAGCAAACACTGAGTGAACTTAGTGGCATCCTAAAAGTGGCTGTTGGACTTCTGTATTGTCCCACTAGTGCAAAGATATTTGCAGCACGTCTGCCTGTATTGCACACTCAAACTCATTGTTATTAAGCCATTATACTAGCATACACTGAGTGAACTTAGTGGCATCCTAAAAGTGGCTCTTGGACTTCTGTATTGTCCCACTAGTGCAAAGATATTTGCAGCACGTCTGCCTGCATTGCACACTCAAACTCATTGTTACTAAGCCATTATACTAGCAAACACTGAGGGAACTTAGTGGCATCCTAAACGTGGCTGTTGGACTTCTGTATTGTCCCACTAGTGCAAAGATATTTGCAGCACGTCTGCCTGCATTGCACACTCAAACTCATTGTTACTAAGCCATTATACTAGCAAACACTGAGTGAACTTAGTGGCATCCTAAAATTGGCTGTTGGACTTCTGTATTGTCCCACTAGTGCAAAGATATTTGCAGCACGTCTGCCTGCATTGCACACTCAAACTCATTGTTACTAAGCCATTATACTAGCAAACACTGAGTGAACTTAGTGGCATCCTAAACGTGGCTGTTGGACTTCTGTATTGTCCCACTAGTGCAAAGATATTTGCAGCACGTCTGCCTGCATTGCACACTCAAACTCATTGTTACTAAGCCATTATACTAGCATACACTGAGTGAACTTAGTGGCATCCTAAAAGTGGCTGTTGGACTTCTGTATTGTCCCACTAGTGCAAAGATATTTGCAGCACGTCTGCCTGCATTGCACACTCAAACTCATTGTTACTAAGCCATTATACTAGCATACACTGAGTGAACTTAGTGGCATCCTAAAAGTGGCTGTTGGACTTCTGTATTGTCCCAGTAGTGAAAAGATATTTGCAGCACGTCTGCCTGCATTGCACACTAAAACTCATTGTTACTAAGCCATTATACTAGCAAACACTGAGTGAACTTAGTGGCATCCTAAAAGTGGCTGTTGGACTTCTATATTGTCCCACTAGTGCAAAGATATTTGCAGCACGTCTGCCTGCATTGCACACTCAAACTCATTGTTACTAAGCCATTATATTAGCATACACTGAGTGAACTTAGTGGCATCCTAAACGTGGCTGTTGGACTTCTGTATTGTCCCACTAGTGCAAAGATATTTGCAGCACGTCTGCCTGCATTGCACACTCAAACTCATTGTTACTAAGCCATCATACTAGCAAACACTGAGTGAACTTAGTGGCATCCTAAAATTGGCTGTTGGACTTCTGTATTGTCCCACTAGTGCAAAGATATTTGCAGCACGTCTGCCTGCATTGCACACTCAAACTCATTGTTACTAAGCCATTATACTAGCAAACACTGAGTGAACTTAGTGGCATCCTAAACGTGGCTGTTGGACTTCTGTATTGTCCCACTAGTGCAAAGATATTTGCAGCACGTCTGCCTGCATTGCACACTCAAACTCATTGTTACTAAGCCATTATACTAGCATACACTGAGTGAACTTAGTGGCATCCTAAAAGTGGCTGTTGGACTTCTGTATTGTCCCACTAGTGCAAAGATATTTGCAGCACGTCTGCCTGCATTGCACACTCAAACTCATTGTTACTAAGCCATTATACTAGCATACACTGAGTGAACTTAGTGGCATCCTAAAAGTGGCTGTTGGACTTCTGTATTGTCCCAGTAGTGAAAAGATATTTGCAGCACGTCTGCCTGCATTGCACACTAAAACTCATTGTTACTAAGCCATTATACTAGCAAACACTGAGTGAACTTAGTGGCATCCTAAAAGTGGCTGTTGGACTTCTATATTGTCCCACTAGTGCAAAGATATTTGCAGCACGTCTGCCTGCATTGCACACTCAAACTCATTGTTACTAAGCCATTATATTAGCATACACTGAGTGAACTTAGTGGCATCCTAAACGTGGCTGTTGGACTTCTGTATTGTCCCACTAGTGCAAAGATATTTGCAGCACGTCTGCCTGCATTGCACACTCAAACTCATTGTTACTAAGCCATCATACTAGCAAACACTGAGTGAACTTAGTGGCATCCTAAACGTGGCTGTTGGACTTCTGTATTGTCCCACTAGTGCAAAGATATTTGCAGCACGTCTGCCTGCATTGCACACTCAAACTCATTGTTACTAAGCCATTATACTAGCAAACACTGAGTGAACTTAGTGGCATCCTAAACGTGGCTGTTGGACTTCTGTATTGTCCCACTAGTGCAAAGATATTTGCAGCACGTCTGCCTACATTGCACACTCAAACTCATTGTTACTAAGCCATTATACTAGCAAACACTGAGTGAACTTAGTGGCATTCTAAAAGTGGCTGTTGGACTTCTGTATTGTCCCACTAGTGCAAAGATATTTGCAGCACGTCTGCATTGAACATCAAAGCCCATAGTTACAAAGCTATTATACTAGCAATTTATGCTGCCAGTTTAAGGGCCGTAGTTGCATTGTCAGGGATAATTATTGTTGTTTATTCTGCTGTTAATAAAGCTAGACCACCGCTGCAATCTACACCACCTCTCAATTTTTACTACCACATTTTAAGTGCACAACCTTGTCGCAATCAACATGAGTGGCAAAATGATAGATGCTGGTGGAAAGGGGAAGAGGCGTGTTGGAATAGCTAAAAAAGGGTTTTTCCGTGGGGAAGGTGGCAAAGCTCCATTAACATCTGCTAAAGATATACCATCTTCCAGCAAAAGTAAGATGTCTACTACTTACCGTGGACAATCCGATGTGCTCCCTTTTTTACGGACACGAACAACTGGAACAAAGGTAGATGATGGCCAAAAAAGGAAAATGCTTGAATGGATCTCAAGTGGTCCAACAAGTGCCCTCTATGCCACCTCAACTACCGCATCCAAAAAACACCAGTCCTCTGAGTTGTCATCCCAATCAAACTTGCTTTCTCCCAGCTCTGAAGTCTCCATCAGCCCTGCACAGTATGGTGGAACTGAGATGGGTGAGTCTGCAGAGCTGTTCAGTCACACTATAGCCTGGGAATCAGAGGTCTGCTCCCAAGCTACAGTGAGTACAGACCAGGAAATGGTCTGCAGTGATGCCCAGAACCTTTGTGACTCTGATTCAGGCCGTGAGGACCAAGTTTCTGAGCATAATGTTGACCCTTTTTCACAAACTGTAACACCTGTTGTTATAGACAATGAGGAACATACTGATGACGATGAGACGCAGATACCAGATTGGGATGACAACTTAAATATTCGGTCAGGGCAAGAAGAGGCTCGGTCTGAGGGTGAGGGGAGTGCAAACACAACAATTGATGAGGAAGTTCTAGATCCCACCTACTGTCAACCCACAGTCAGGCACTCGAGGAGGTCAACAGAGGCGGTGGAGGATGATGCAACCGACGACGAAGTTACCTTGCGCCTTCCTGGACAGAGTCGGAGCACTGGTAGCACGTCTACAACTGCATCCTCAGCCACCACTCTGCCTCTGAGCACTAGTCGGGGGGGCTCAGTAGGTCGCATACCCTCTAAGCCTTGCCTAGCCTGTTCCTTTTTTGACATAGCAAAAGATCGCCCAAATTATGTGATCTGTAAAATTTGTTGTGATTCTGTTAGTAGAGGGCAAAACCTCAGCAGTTTGACAACTTCTTCCATGAATCGTCACATGAATAAATATCATATGTCCCAGTGGGAAGCTCACCGTGCTGCAATGCGGCCTAGCGGAGCCATCCACCGCCTGCCCTTTCCAGTGCATCCGCGCGCTCTTCATCTTCTAGGACTGTGGGGACAGCTGTCACACCTGGTTTTCCACGCACAACTTCCACCACTGTAACCGCAACAGGCAGTTTGCTTGGTAGGTCATCAGTTGGTTTGGAAGGGGAAACAAGTGCGTGTGTACAGCTCTCTCAGACATCGATAGCACCAACGTTGGATGAAGGCAATATCATGTCTACGCCTGCACTTTCCTCACAAACCTGCATTTTTCCACGGACACCCAACTCAACACAGTCTACACACAGCAGCCAGATCTCTGTCCCTCAGATGTGGACAAATAAAAGGCCATTTCCTGCGACCCATGACAAAGCTAAGAGGTTGACTTTATCCCTCTGTAAGCTCTTGGCTACCGAAATGCTGCCTTTCCACCTGATGGACACACAGGATTTTAGAGACCTTATGTCTGTCGCTGTGCCCCAGTACCAGATGCCCAGTCGCCACTACTTCTCTAAGAAAGGTGTGCCCGCGCTACACCAGCATGTCGCACACAACATCACCGCTTCCTTGAGAAACTCTGTGTGTGAACGGGTGCATTTCACCACCGATACTTGGATCAGTAAGCATGGACAGGGACGTTACATGTTGCTGACTGGGCACTGGGTAACTATGGTGATAGATGGTGAAGGGTCTGCTGCACAAGTCTTGCTGTCCCCACGACTTGTGTGTCAATCCTCTGTCTGTCCAAGTTCCGCCACTGCTTCTGCCTCCTCCACCTCATCTGTGTCCTCCACCACCGCCCCAAGCCTGCCTGGTCAGGCCACCAGCGTTCTCACTGCGCAGAAGGAAGCACACACCCCTCATTACTATGCTGGCAGCAGAGCGCAACGGCATCAGGCAGTCTTTAGCTTGACATGTCTTGGAAATAGGAGTCACACAGCGACTGAGTTGTGGGCAGCTCTGGAGACTGAGTTTAATAAATGGTTGTCTCCACTCAACCTGCAGCCTGGTACGGCCGTGTGCGACAATGCTGCAAACCTGGGTGCGGCCCTTCGCCTGGGCAAGGTGACACACGTGCCTTGTATGGCTCACGTGTTGAACCTTGTTGTCCAGCAATTTTTAACACACTATCCCGGCCTAGATGGCCTTCTGACCAGGGCACGAAAACTGTCTGCTCACTTCCGCCGTTCAACCGCCGCAGCTGAGCGACTTGCATCGCTCCAGAAGTCTTTCGGCCTGCCGGTTCATCGTTTGAAATGCGATGTGGCGACACGCTGGAATTCGACTCTCCACATGTTACAGCGACTGTGGCAGCACCACCGAGCCCTGGTGCAATACGTCATCACATATAGCCTGGGCCAACGAGATGCAGAGGTGGGGCAGATCACCCTGATGGAGTGGTCTCAGATCAAGGACCTATGCACCCTTTTGCACAGTTTCGACATGGCGACGAATATGTTTAGCGCTGACAATGCCATTATCAGCATGACAATTCCAGTCATTTATATGCTTGAGCACACGCTAAACACTATTCGGAGTCAGGGGGTGGGACAACAGGAAGGGGAGGAATTACAGGATGATTCACATGCGCAAGACACAACAACATCACCAAGGTCCAGACGTTCATCATCACCAATGCGGCAGGCATGGGACCATGGGGGACAGGGATCAACAAGGGCGCATGGTAGCAGGCGAAATTTTGAGGAAGGTGCAGGAGAATATGAAGAAATGGAGGACGAACTGTCCATGGACATGGAAGACTCAGCGGATGAGGGAGACCTTGGTCAAATTTCAGTTGAAAGAGGTTGAGGGGAGATGTCAGAGGAAGAAAGAACGGTTAGCACCTCTATGCCACAAACACAGCGTGGACTTGGTCCGCATGGCTGCGCAAGACACATGAGCGCTTTCTTGCTGCACTACCTCCAACATGACCCTCGTATTGTCAAAATTAGAAGTGATGATGACTACTGGCTTGCCACACTATTAGATCCCCGGTACAAGTCCAAATTTTGTGACATAATTCCAGCCATAGAAAGGGACACACGTATGCAGGAGTATCAGCAGAAGCTGTTACTCGATCTTAGATCCGCTTTTCCACCAAACAACCATGCAGGTGCAGGGAGTGAATCTCCCAGTTGTAACTTGACAAACATGGGACGGTCTCGTCATCTTCAACAGTCTACCCGTACCAGTAGCACCGTATCTGGTGCTGGTAACAGCAATTTTATTGAATCTTTTCATAATATTTTTAGACCCTCCTTTTCAAGGCCACCAGAGACAACAAGTCTGACACATAGTCAACGGCTGGAGAGGATGATACAGGAGTATCTCCAAATTAACTTCGATGCCATTACTTTGCAAATGGAGCCTTGCTCATTTTGGGCTTCAAATCTTGAAAAATGGCCAGAGCTCTCCAGTTACGCCATGGAGATTTTGTCATGTCCAGCTGCCAGCGTTGTCTCTGAACGTATCTTCAGTGCTGCTGGGTGTGTGCTGACAGATAAGCGCACGCGTCTGTCCAGTGACAATGTGTACAGACTAACGTTCATCAAAATGAACAAGTCATGGATCCACAAGGAATTTACTACCCTGTGTCATCCTGGGGAGAGTAAATGCTTGTGGATTTGGAATGTGCTTGATGCAAATCAAAACATCCTGTTTGCAACTAGGGCACAAGTGCTGCCACTGAAGAGGTTAGTGTCTGTGTGGCCCAATTTTTGGAAAAAAGGGAGACTTCACTTGGAGTAACCCTTGCTTGCTGTGTTTTTTAAAAGGAGCCAAGATGAACAAGTCATGGTTCAGCAAAGACTTTGCTACCTAACCCGGGGTCATCCTGGGGACGGTTAAGTATGGCGTATTTTTGAATGTGCTTGATGCAAATCTAGCTGTGAAGTGTACAACTGGGGCACAAGTGCTGCCACTGAATGGGTGGGTGTGTGTGGGGCCCAATTTTTGGAAAAAAAGGGAGACTCTGCTTGGAGTAACCCTTGCTTGCTGTGTTTTTTTAAAAGGAGCCAAGATGAACAAGTCATGGTTCAGCAAAGACTTTGCTACCTACCCCGGGGTCATCCTGGGGACGGTTAAGTATGGCGTATTTTTGAATGTGCTTGATGCAAATCTAGCTGTGAAGTGTACAATTGGGGCACAAGTGCTGCCACTGAAGAGGTTAATGTCTGTGTGGCCCAATTTTTGGAAAAAAGGGAGACTCCGCTTGGAGTAACCCTTGCTTACATTGTTTTTAAAAATGATCCAAGATGAACAGAGCTGGGATCAGGAAAGACTTTGCTACCTACCCCGGGGTCATCCTGGGGACGGTTAAGTATGGCATATTTTTGAATGTGCTTGATGCAAATCTAGCTGTGAAGTGTACAACTAGGACACAAGTGCTGCCACTGAAGGGGTTAGTGTCTGTGTGGCCCAATTTTTGGAAAAAAGGGAGACTCCGCTTGGAGTCACCTTGCGGTGTTTTACATGATTTTAGAAGGGCGTGCCATGCCTATATCTGTGTCTCCTCCTCTTTTTCCTTGTCCAGCTCTTTTGTTTTTGCATGAGTATATGTCCTTGTCACTTTCCCATGTGTTTGTGTTGTGTTGTGAGTTGTTTGTCACCTTTTGGACACTTTTGAGGGTGTTTTCTAGGTGTTTTTCTGTGTTTGTGATTGCCTGCCATTGTTTCCTGTTCGGTTCGTCGAACGTTCGACGAACCGAACTCGAACGAGACCTCCGTTCGGCGAACCGAACTCAAGCCGAACCGGGACCGGTTCGCTCATCTCTACTTGTTATAGCAGAGAAATGTTTAATACACTTCCTGTAATAATTTGCAAACCACAATAAACATTACAGCGCCTTAAGGTTCTCAGGACTGTTCCATTTTAATATAGCCCATAACTTAGAGGGATCCATCCTAAAACTAGAAGCGGAAATTATGTAATCCAAAAAACAGAAGTTCCTGAATGGTGAATACACACTTCTCTAAGTTTGCGTACAACTTGTTCTCTCTGAGAATCTGTAAAATCTATTTACCATGTTTCAAATGTGACCTAAAATCCTGTGAATAAATGACAATGTCATCCAAATTAATGATAACAATATTCCCCAATAGTTAAGCAAATACATCATTTACAAAGGGCTGAAAAACCACAGGTGCATTGATCAGGCCAAATGGCATTACCAGATTTTCAAAGTGATCACTAGATTTTTGTCAGGTTTTTTTTTTTGCACCACATTCTTGCATGTGTCCTCGAGTCGCCGAGCGCTGATCAGTGACGCACATCACTGATCAGCGATCGTGATCACTTTTGGCCAGTACATTTTTTCCTTGTCTATTTTCTCTCCCTCCTTTTGCACCACATTCATGCGAGTGTCTTGCAGCCGCCAAGCAGGGGCGTAACTACACCGGTCGCAGGGGTCGCCATTGCGACCGGGCCTTGCAGATCAGCAGCCAGCTCCTTTCTATGAGAGAGGAGCTGCGCTGTTCTGTCGCCGCTATATGACCCAGTGCTGCCGCCGCTGACACCGGCCCCCCGACCCAGTGTCAGCGGCAGCGGCACCTGGTCCCCCTCCCCTGTCATTGCACACAGCAAGGATAAAACATGGAGAGGTCTGCGCCGCTTCATCATTCTCCCCCTGTGCCTGTGCGATGATGTCACTCTTGTGTGCGTGCTATGCTGAGAGCACAGAACGCAGGATGGGAGGACGCTGACCGGAGCAGCGGGGGAACAAGGAGAGAGGTGAGAACGGAGCAGCGATGGAAGGAGAGAAGTGAGTACTTGTTGTGGGGTTTTTTTTTGTTTTTTTTTAAATAAATCAGTGAGTGCATGGAGGTCTTGGGGGGCTGGCTGCATGATAAATGAAGGCCCTCGGGGGGCTGGCTGCATGATACATTGAGTCCTGGGGGGGCTGGCTGTATGATACATGGAGGCCTGGAGGCTGGCTGCATGACACATGGAGGGCAGGGGGGCTAGCTGCATGATGCATGAAGGCCTGAGGGGACTGGCTGCATGATACATGGAGGCCTGGGGGGCTGGCTGCATGACACATGGAGGCCTGGGGGGCTAGCTGCATGATGCATGGAGCCTGGGGGGGCTGACTGCATGATACATGGAGGCCTGGGGGGCTGGCTGCATGACACATGGAGGCCTGGGGGGCTAGCTGCATGATACTTGGAGGCCTGGAGGGGATAGCTGCATGATACATTAAGGCCCGGGGGGGTCTGGCTGCATGATACATGGAGGCCTGGGGGGCTGGCTGCATGATGCTTGGAGCCTGGGGGGGCTGACTGCATGATACATGGAGGCCTGGGGGGGCTGGCTGCATGATACATGGAGGCCTGGGGGAGCTGGCTGCATGATACATGGAGGTCGGGGGGGGGGCTGGCTGCATAATAGATGGAGGCCTGGGGGGACTGGCTGCATGATGGATGGAGGCCTTGGGGGGCTGCATTATAGATGGAGGCCTGGGGACGCTGCATTATAGATGGAGGCCTGGGGGGCTGCATTATAGATGGAGGCCTGGGGGAGCTGCATTATATATGGAGGCCTAGGGGGCTGCATTATACATGGAGGTCTATGGGACTGCATTATACATGTATGGAGGTCTATGGGGCTGCATTATACATAGAGGACTATGGGGATGCATTATACATGGAGGTCTATGGGGATGCATTATACAACATAAAGGACACCTTATACATGGACTACAGCGGTGCATTATACATGGAGGAGTATGGGGCTGCATAATACAAAATGTAGGACACCTTATACATGGAATATAGGGGTGCATTATACATGGAGGAGTATGGGGCTGCATAATACAATATGAAGGTTTATGGGGCTGCATTATAATACATATAGGACTACGGGGGCTACATTATAATATATGGAGGACTATGGAGGCTACCTTATACATCGACTATGGTGCTACATTATAAAACATGGAGGACTATGTGGTGCAATATAATATATGGAGAGCTATGGTGTAAATTATAATACATGGAGAACTATCGGAAATTCATTATAATAATTGGAGGGCTATGTGGGCTACTTTATACATGGAGGACTATGGGGGTGCATTATAATATATGGAGGACTAGCGTCATGGATTTGCATGCCTGATACAAGGTTCTTAGCCTCCTGATGAACCACTCACCTGGGGAAACGCGTCGAGGCAAAGACAGACCTCATCCATTGTAGATGGCTACTGTGTCACTCTATAAAGGGACTTGGACATCTGCATGTTAATGACACAAGGATCTATTTGGACTGCTACCTTTCCAACATTATTTAAACAGTTATGCATTTTCTGTGAAATCTATATCTGGTTGGATACTTGTCTATATCTGGTTGGATACTTGTTGCGATTTAAAAGATCATTTCGGCTGTTATATATTGTGTCGTTCTATCCCTACTGTGTTACAGTGATTTATCTAAATTGTATCAATTTGTGTTAATTACCATCTGCACCTTGCCCGTGGTATCTAGGGCCAAGGTATTCAGGACGCTCTATAGCATTTTGGGACAAATTGGTATTTGTTTGTTACTATATCACTATTTGGTGTGACAATCGCCTATGTGTTTTATCTAATAAATTAATTTGTATGGGAAAAATATTTTTTCTTGAATAGTTTGGTGTCATCAGCAAAGACTGACACTTTACTATCTATCCCATCCACAAGGTCAATAATAAAACAAATTAAAAATAATTTGTCCTAGCACAGATCCCTGTGGCATTCCACTGCTAACTATAGCCCATTTAGAGAATGTACCATTTATGACTACTCTTTGTTTGCTATCTTTTAGCCAATTCCTTACCCAGTTGCATATAGTTTCCCCTAGTCCTTGCTTCTGGAGCTTTAGTATAAGGCTGTTATGTGATACAGTATCAAATTCCTTTACAAAGTCCAAATAAATCACATCAGCTGCCTTACCAATATCCAGATTTGCACTTACCCCCTCATAGAACCCCAATAGGTTGGTTAGACACGACTTATCTTTCATGAATCCATGCTGTTTGTCAGTTATTATATTCTTTTCTGCAATATATTTTTGCATGTCATCCCTTAAAATGCCTTCAAAAACTTGAGGGGGATTTGTCAATGTTTAATTTACTCAGACGCAGGCGTACTTCTTGTGTTAAATTAATTATATCAGGTGGTGAACTTTGATTTCTCACTTCTTGAATGATCCATAGCACAGTCAGTTCTTGGTGAACACGGATGAAACACGGATGAAAAGTGCCTGTTTAATATCTCAGTCTTTTGTTTGTCCTCTATAACTAACTTGTTATTGTATTTTAAGGGGCCGATACAATCCTTTGTTTTCCTTTTTGCATTAATGTATTTATAAAAGATTTTGGGATTTATTTTAATGTCCTTGGCGATTTTTGTTACAGTAGCTAATTTTGCTTGCTTGATTTCTTTTTTACATTTCCTATTAATATCTTTATACTTCTGAAATGCTATTTCTGTATTCTTAGCCTTCAAGATTTTAAACGCCCTTTGTTTTTGTTTTATTATACTTTGTACAGTCTTATTTATTTATAGTGGGGTTTTTTTATTCCTGGACCTTTTATTACCTGAGGGTATAAGTTTTTTACAGGATTCTAGAAGTATATCCTTAAACTTTCCCCATTTATGTTCGGTATCCTCAGTTACCATGACATTGTCCCAATCTACACATTTAAGCTTTTCCCTTAATTCGTTGAAATTAGCTTTCCTAAAATTCCAGGTTTTAGCATTTCCCTTTTTAAATTTTCTATTGAATATTACTTTGAATCTTACATATTATGATAGCTGGTGCCCAAATGCTCCCGGACCTGTAGATCTGAAATTGTATACAGTCTATTTGACAGGACCAGATCTAGCAAATTATCTCCCCTTGTCGGTTCATCTACCATCTGAGAGAGGAAATTGTCTTGAATTGTAGATAAGAACTTACAGCTTTTAGCACAACCCGAAGATTCACATCCCACTGAATGTCTGGATAGTTGAAATCGCCCATAATAAGAACCCGATTATTATTATTATTATTATTAGCTGCCTTTTCAATTTGTTCCAGCATTTCACCCTCTACCTGTTCAGGTATGTTAGGAGGCTTATAGCAAACTCCAATTAGCATTTTTCCATTGTTCCCCTCCTCATGTACATTTACCCATATTGACTGTACATTGTTGTAGTTCCCCCCAATGTCATCATTCAATACAGGCTTTAGGATATATTTGACAAATATAGACATACCACCACCTTTTTTGTCTTTCCTGTCCTTCCTAAATGTAGTGTAACACTCTACATTTGTCACCCAGTCATGGCTTTCATCCAGCCAGGTTTCTGTAATGCCCACCACATCATAATCCATGGTTGACATAAGAGTCTCCAATTCATTCATTTTGTTTGCAAGACTTCTTGCATTTGCTAGTAGACATTTAATAATATTAACGCATTCATTACTCCTAGCCTCTTTATGTTCCTTGCATGTCCCAGCTCCCCCTAATCCTTCATTGACCCCCACCGACTCACTGTCTCTATGTGCTTTATCTATCCCCTTATTTGCTCCACTACCCTCCCTCCCCCCAGATCCTAGTTTAAAAGCTCCTCTATCCGTCTGACCATTTACTCCCCAGCACAGCTGCACCCTCCCCATTGAGGTGCAGCCCGTCCCTACAGTAGAGCCTGTAGCCGACTGAGAAGTCGGCCCAGTTCTCCATGAACCCGAACCCTTCCTTCCTGCACCAATTTCTAAGCCACGTATATTTATCTCCCTAAGCTCCCGCTGTCTTATTAATTACACTCATGGCACCGGTAGTATTTCTGAAAACACCACCTTGGAGGTCCTGGACTTCAGCTTCTCTCCTAGTTCCCTGTAATCATTTTTAAGGACATTCCACCTGCCTCTAACTTTCTCATTAGTACCAATGTGCACCATGACCGCTCAGTTTTCCCCAGCCCCAACCAGCAATCTGTCTATCTGATCCACAATATGCCGAACCCGAGCACCCAGCAGACAACACACTGTTCGGCATTCACAGTCTCGGCGACAGACGACCCTGTCTGTCCGCCTAATTATAGAGTCCCCTACCACTATTATCTTTCTGGGCTTTGCTGCACTCCTAGTTCCCTCCTTCCTACAGCAGTCGTTTTCCTGGTTGCTAGGAGCCACATCCTGCTGTGGAGATCCTAGTCCTCGCCCTTCATTCCTAATATCAGCCAAACAGGCATATTTACTAGGTTGTGCCAGATCAGGGCTAGTCTCCCTGACACTTTTCCCTCTACCTCTTTTTCGAACGGTTACCCAGCTACCTACTTCTGGGTTCTGACCTTCCCCACCTCCACCCTCCTCCATAGCACCAGCTCCAGCATGCTCAGTGAGCTCTAAACTCCTTTCCAGGTTTGCAATGGTCCTGACTGCTGCAAGCTGCATATTTAGATCAGTTACCTGGGCTTCCAAATATGCAACATGCTTGCATCGAGTGCAGACATATTCACCCTTGAACGGCTGTCCAATTCATGCATACATCTGACAAGATACACACCCGGTAGCATTGTCCATGGAGCCGCTATTAAATGGGGATAAACAGTACAGATAAAACTAGACAAAGAAAAAAAAACAATGGGAAACTTATAAGGATAACTTCAAACTATGCTCTTGTGTTAAACTATGATATTGTGCTTAAACTATGCACTTACCTGCACCCCCGCACTTCACTGCACCCCCGCAAGCTCAATGACCTTTCCTTGCTGGCTGGGATATGTAGTTCTACAAGAACTACCAATAGTTTCCAGAAGATTCTAGAAACAGCTGTGGCTGCTACTACTGCACCCCTGCACTTCACTGGACCCCTGAAAGCTCAGTGACCCTCGCTTGCTGGCTGGGATATGTAGTTCTACAAGAACTACCAGTAGTTTCCTGAAGATTCTAGATGAGCATAAGATGTAATCACATCTTATGAAATGCCCAACCTGTATATGCCAAATATCAAACAAGTTACTGGTCAATCAAAAAACAAACTTGTTAAGGTAATGTCAGTTAATTCCTTTGAGTGAAAAGTGAACTATTAATCAAAACGTTAAATTATTATTTATTATTATAGCGCCATTTATTCCAGGGTGCTTTACATATGAAAAAGGGTATACTGTACATAGTAGGGACAAGTACAATAATCATAAACAATACAAGGCACAGACTGGTACAGGAGGAGAGAGGTCCCTGCCCTTGAGGGCTCACAGTGTACAAGGGATGAGTAAGGACACAGTAGGTGAGGGTAGAATTGGTCTTGCGATGCTCTAGTGACTGAGGGTTACAGCAGGTTGTAGGCTTGTCGGAAGAGGTGGGTCTTCAGGTTCCTTTTGAAGTTTGTCAAGGTAGGCGAGAACCTTATATGTTGTGGCAGATCATTCCAGAGTATGGGGGATGCATGGCAGAAATCTTGGATATGATGGTCGGAAGAGGAGATGAGAGGGGAGTAGAGAAGGAGATTTTGTGAGGATCGAAGGTAACATGCGGGTAAGTACTGGAAAACTAGGTCACAGATGTAAGGAGGAGACAGGTTGTGGATGGCTTTGTAGGTCATGGTTAGGGTTTTGAACTGAAGTCATTGGGCAATGTGAAGCCAGTGAAGGAATTGGCAGAGAGGAGAGGTCGGAGAGTAGTGGGGGGACAAGTAGATTATTTGGGCAGCAAAGTTTAGAATAGATTGTAGGGGTGTGAGACTGTTAGAAGGGAGGCCACAGAGCAGGAGGTTGCAATAGTCCAGGTAGGAGATAATAAGGGCATGCACTAGGGTTTTTGCAGCTTCTTGGAAAAGGAATGTGAAATAAAGTGGATTTATCTCACCCTTGCTGCAGATCCAACTGGAGAGATAAGTGAGCCCACAATAGATATTGGGAGAACCCTGAAGGTAAAACCTTAGGCTTATTGGTCCCTCACACAAAAACAACAAAGTTCTCACTCTAGTATCATTCAAGCTCCTGCTCTAACAAGGGCAGTCCACAGCTTTTCCCTACTAACATGACCTTAAAATAAAGACCGTGCTATGTTCTGATGTGTTTTATCCATTTCTTCTGGATTCAACAGGGAATGGCTACTTCAACGTCAGGGTAAGGGTCCAACACTTCAGATGTATCAGAGCTAGAATCGTCGTGGAACTTCGTGTGGATTGCGTTGGACCTGGGTATTTTGGTGGTTAATATAGGGGAGAAAGAGGGTGGTATTTTTGTATTTTATTTCAAATAAAGGATTTTTTTTGATGTTTGTGTTTATTTTCACTTACAGATTAGTAATGGGGGATCTCATAGATGCCTACCATTATTAATCTAGGGCCCATTGGTAGCCTTGAGCTGTTATTAACCTCTTATTATCCTGATTGCCATCGCACCAGGGCAATTTCAATAAGCCAGGTAAAGCTCTGGGATTGTTGCATCTACTGGATGCAACAATCTTGGACGGCTACAAGTTGCTATTTTTAGTCTGGGGGCCCAATAAGCATGGGCCTCCAAAGCCTGAGAATACCAGCCCCCAGCTGTCGGCTTTATCATGGCTGGTTATGGAAACTGGGGAGCACCGAACACCATTTTTTGAAATTATTTATTTAAATAATTAAAAAAAAGCTGCATGCTGTTCCTATTTTGAGACACAGGCAAGATAAGCACACGGCTGGGGGCTGCAGCCTGTAGCTGTATACTTTATCTGTTCTGGATATTATAATATGGGTGAACCCTACACCAATTTTTTTATTTATTTTTACAGCAATAGAGATGCCCATACAGCACTTCTGAATGGTTGCAGTCAGTCACACTGTCACATAGGGTGGGTGTGCATCTGACTGCAACCAATCAGAGATGCAAGGACTGCCGGTAGCAAGTCGAAGCAGTGAATATGTAAAAAGGATAATGAGCGGCCCTGGAAGTAGCATTAGAGCCGGTCGAAGACTCGGTAAATATAACTTGCCTTGTTATGATTCAGTGACCGAGGAGGATCAGAAAAAGGACAAAAACTCGGAAACCCAAAAAATAACCAGAGTGGCTGGACCATTAACGGACTGCAGACCTAATACTGACACACAACTAGAAGTAGCCGTGGGGCGTGCCTACGATGACCTGGTTGCCTCGACACAGCTGGAGAACTAAATATTCTTACAGAGAGAAATATTAGAAAAGCTAATCTGCCTCGGAGCAGTCCCCAAAGATATAGATAGCCGTCCACATGTAAAGACTACGGTGATATAGGAAAACACAATATGTAGCTAGAGAATAGATTCAGCAAAGATGAGGCCCAAACTATCTGCTAAGGAAAGGATAGGAAAGAGCACTGACTGCAGCCGTAAAAATTGTAGTAAATACCAGCACGCCTCCTCATATGGAAAAATACTGAGCCTACACAGGCTCTCCCCCACTATATCAGTACTCTGGTGTTACTGGGATCCAAGAAAAACACTGATATAGAGGAGGGACTGAATTTAGTACCAAGCATGACAAAACACAATACATAGCAGAACATGGAGCAAGGTACACAGATACTCCCAGCAGGGAATGATCCCACTCCACCAAGAACTCCACACAGGCAAAATAACAAAAAAGTGAAAACCATAAGCAGAAGTACAAAGACCAACTTATCTGAGAGGAGTTCTGGTAGACACAGAGAAAAGGGTTGGTTTCAGAATGTCCTTAGCACACAGGAGATACATTGAGCACCGGCAAGGAACAGGAGGAAACTACTCAGTTATATAGGCCCAATCCGAATGGCCTGATTGCCAATCCTCCTCAGCTGTCTGTTTCCCATTCAGCAAGTCAACTGCACTACCAGCACTGACCACAAGAGGGAGCCCCAAACTGGAATCTAATTCAAATGTATTCACAGCAGCGCCTGGTCCAATCCCTCTATCCCTTCCACTACCATTTTAAAGCTCTGCAATTAGGTTCCCATAGACTATATGGGAACTGACATCCAGCCAGATATCTGGGATCAATTCCGGGCCTGAATCGGGTTTTTTATTAACCCAGTTGCACCTGCTGATCCCAGGTATCTGCGAGTCTGTCCATCACTAGTCAAGTGGGATACAGAAGGGGGGTAAGGAAGGACACCACTTGGTAATGCAACACCTGCCGCAACAAACCTGGCCTGTGTATAAAAGAATGGTTCAGAGCCTACTACACATCCATCTATTAAATTCACATATGCAAGCCTGATGCACTCTACAGAACTCATATATGCCAACCTGACATACTCTATACAACTCAGGAGAAATTGCACAACAAATTTTGGGGTCTATTTTTTCCTGCTATTGCAAAGGAAAGGGTAGAGGAGACTGAGCTCACCAATCCCTGGAATTCCTATGAAGTATGGAATCCACGTACGGAAGTGCTCTGATCAGGAGCTGCATGCAGCTAATCCAAAATAGAAGGGAAATATGTTGCAGGGTAGAAAAGTGGATAAAACTTCGCATTTATTGCTAGTATTAAAAACCTATAAAAACACTGCATAAGTGATAGCAAATATCTACGCTTTGTCGCTACAAGCCTTAGTCATAGTTACAACTGAAAATGAGCAAAGCATAGTAATCCTAGTAGATCACATGACTCATCAGGTGGAATCTGGTTAGAGACAGTTTTGCTATTAACCCTTTGGGCATAGGAAAAAAATGAAAAAAAAAACAGACCACAAGGGGCGTGGCCTAGCTGGAGAGCGGGAAGGTTGCAATACAGAAGAGCTCCTGACTGCATAGCTTCTTTTAATATAACATTCCCAGCAAAACCCACCCAAAACTACACAAAAGGGTCCTCATCTATGGTGGAGATCGAGAGGCACACAGAGTGGGGAAAACTCTGGCTGAAAACATCCAAGGAGGCACAAGATTCTTTGATACAGAGGAGTGTGAAGGAGAGGGGGAGGAAGCCATTATAAAAGATAAGACAGGAAGGGAGCAGCTCCAGGACACTCTGCAGCTGAAGAAAGACTGCTTACTGAGAGTGGAGGAGATAAGAAGAAAAGAAGATAAAGCTGCTGGAACCGACTGTGAGTACTTACCTGGGGGACAGAAGGGGGGCCCCTTAACACTGCTGTGCCTCAGAATCTGCACTCTCACCTACTTCTGCCCTCCATCAGTGTCAGTGGCTGTGTTTGAGTGCAGGCCTGCTGTAGGCTGAAGGGGATTTTCCCAGAGAAGCATTGGCTGTCAGCGCTGGGTAAAGCAGGAAGGAGCAGTGCTTGGGGCCAGTCACATAAGATCAGCAAAACGAGAAGGAGGAGGCATTTGTACAAGGAGATAGGAACTGCAGCTTATCTCTAAAACAGGAGTTTTCATACCCAATATAGGAGGGTTTGACTCAAATTACAAAGCAAGCCTGTGAATGAGAGTGGCAGCATAAAGATAAGGCATATTAAAACCAAGCACTGTACCTGACTTTCAGAGTCTCCATCTACATGATAAAAGTGCCTTTGACCTGCTGTGTTCAGACAGGTTCCCCCTGAATGACATCAGTGTGTGGCACGGCCCAGACAAGTCTCCCCTGAATGACAGTAGTGTGCTGCACAGAACAGGTGAACTCTCTCAGAATAATAATAGTGCGACACGAGCTGCAGACAAATTCTTCTGGAATAACAACAGTGATCCACATATCTTAGGGGAGCCCCCCCTGAATGACAGTGGTGATTTGAACACTGCAGACAATCTCTTCTTGACCAACACAGAAAAGCCACATATTCAGGACAACTCCTTCTAGCTTAACAGCTGCAAACCTCATATCACAGAGAGCTCCCCCTGAATAACAACAGAGAACCACATATCACAGAAGAGCCCTCCTGAATAACAGTGGTGAACAACATATACAGACGAGCTCCACAAGAAAAATAATAGTGAGCCGTACACTGCAGAGAAAGTCACCCTGAATATTACTAGCGACCTGCAACTCCCCTCCCCCTCCTCGCCATCAATCAAACCTTGAGATCTACAATCTGATGAAACTCACATAAAAGATCATATGATTTAACTATTTACTTCCTTACTCCCGGTGTAGTAGTATCAATACAGGCAAAATGGGAAAAGGTAACAAACCCCAAACTGAAGAATCAAATAAACAACACAAAACGCCCAAAAAAAGTCAAGATGAAAACTAGTCGCAAAAACGAACTGTAACTGAAACACCTCAACGTAATAAAATTTGTAATGAACTACACAAACAGAAAGCAGCAACACTTCCGCTTAACCAGTGGTCAGATAGTGATGAAGATGAGGCCTCCAAATCCATACAGCAGGATCAAGATCTAAAAGAATACATTAAGGCTCTCCCTACAGCAGAATATATGAAGAATCTATTTAAGGACTTTACACAGGCTGTGAAGGATGAGATCGCAGATCTCAGAAAAGATGTTAAATCGGCGCATGACCGAATACAAATCCTGGAAGATAATAACGAACAGATCACAGCACACACTTCAAAAGTAACAGAAATCTTAATTGAGAAACAAAAAGATCAATTTCTGCAAAGGACCCACATAGATGACCTTGAAAATAGGTCCCGCAGAAATAACTTAAGAGTTAAAGGCCTGCCGGAATCTATCCCTGATAAGGATATTTTCACTACCTTGACCACAATCTTCAACATTATCGGGAAACACAATGAAAATGACCTGAAGATAGAAAGAGCACACACAGTGTTCCGACCAAAACAATCGGGAACAGACAGACCAAGAGATGTTTTATGCTGTTTCCAAAGCTTTAAAACCAAAGAGGACATTTATCAGAAAGCGCGATGTGCAGAAAAAATAGAATACGAAGGCTCGGAGATTCAAATCTTTCAGGACCTTACAAAGCTGACTCTCGACCTTAGGCGACAGCTTCAACCCTTGACAAAAGTTTTGAGAAATAAGAACATTCCCTACAGATGGCTCTTCCCCTTTGGGCTGGCAGTCCCATTCAATGGCAAGACCCTAACAATCAGAACTCCTGATGACTTACCGTTCGTCCTCAGAAAATTGGATTTATCAGACCTTCAGGTCCCAGATTGGACAACAGCGGAGGCATTTCTAAATTTGCCTCCACTTCCAGTATCTGAAAAGTGGTCTATAGTCACTCCACCCAAAGAAAAAAAGAAAAGAAAACTGAATTCTGAATACAAGAGAACACCCAATAAAGACCACAGAGAAAACCGAGAAATCAGGTGAAGATAGAAGCAAAACCTATGATATAAATATTTACTTTGATCAGAAATTCTAAGTTAACTGTTTCTAAAGTTCTGTTATAGTTACTTTGTATTAAGAGTTATATTTAGAAAAGAGATATGAAGTTATCGATACTCAACATATGTCAACCTACTACCCCCTCCCTCTTTTCCACTGAGATGGGGACAGAGATAGGGGGAAGCCTGGACACAATGTATATGCGAAACAACATAATCCCGCCGGATTGAGCTCATAGGCTACATTCGAAATGGGATTTGACATTGTGTCATTTAAAGTCTCTGGTTCAATTAAGACTCACCGGGAGTCTGTTTATACCTCTAATAAGTACATACATATTTCTCTCCGTCTTTGAAAAAAGGGAAAACCCTAAAAAATAAAAAAAAAATAAAAAAAAGAAGAGAACCGCTACTTCTCTTCTAGGTCCACGCCCTCACGGACCTGAATACCACCTTTATCCTTGCAATTATTCCTGGTAGGGCATGCATTATTTTTGCTCATATCCCTACCAGCTGCAAAAATTTTCAAACCAGTTGAGAAACCTGGTGGCACGTTGCGCATCATGGTTCACTCTTTTGTTTTATTTATTTCATCTTTCTATAGTTCCTGTTTATTTAAAAATCCTGCTAAGACAAAACAAATAAGATGCAAATATGCCCCACTCAAGCATCAATGGCCAACATAAAGGTAGCTACCTATAATGTAAAAGGATTAAACATCCCAGGAAAAAGATCACAAATCTTGAACTATTTACATAAAAATAAAATAGATATAGTATTTTTCCAAGAAACTCATTTTAAACAAACACACACACACGTTACTAAAAATAAAATCTTTACTAAATGGTTTAACGCTAACTCACCAATCAAAAAAAACAAAGGTGTATCTATAATTATAAATAAGAGGATTCCTTTCGTCTTTAAGGACGCGTTATATGATAAAGAGGGCAGATACATATTACTGAAATGCACAATATATAATACACTGTTTACGCTAGCAAACATTTATGCACCAAACAACAATCACGCCCCTTTTTTCAAAAGCTTCACTGAGATCTTAGATAATTTCACAGAAGGCCAATTAATTCTGGGAGGAGATTTCAACATACCCTTACACCCTCCGTTAGACACATCAAATGGCCAATCGACGGTCCCGCTCAAAACAACTAGATACATTTAAAAACTTCTAAACAGCAGACTATTAATAGATGTGTGGAGAATGATACACCCCACCACAAAAGACTATTCCTTCTTCTCATCAGTACACAAAAAATACTCAAGGATTGACTATTTATTTTTCCCCCACAAACATCTGAGCTTAGTACATAGCATCTCTTATGACTCAATAATATTCTCAGACCATGCCCCACTTTTTCTCAACCTGAACATACAACAACAAATCAGAAGCCCCTTAAATTTGAAGCTAAATAATAATCTACTCAAAATGAAAGACTCACAAGATTATTTAGCCAGTTCTATTAAGAATTTCTTTACAGAAAACTGTATTTCTGGCAAATGCGACTCCAACATTTGGGAAGCGCACAAAGCTGTTCTCAGAGGCATTCTCATTGAACTTGGTTCGAGAACAAAGAAAGAAAGAGAAAAGGAGATCTCACTAAAAATAGCCCAAATTAAAAATATGGAAGACAAACATAAGATAACACAATCTCATATTCTAGAGAGAAATCTTTATAATCTAAGACTTGAATTAAGGGCCCTCCTTGATCAAAAATTTGAAAAGTTTCTATCATTCTCCCGTTTTAAAGCATACTCCTATGCAAACAAATGTGGTAGATATCTGGTAAACTCTATTAAGAAACAAATTAACTCCACACATATTCTGAAAATAAAAAATAATAATGATCAGATATTCTAGAAAACAGAAGATATCGCCAAAACATTTTCAGAATTCTACTCAAACCTATATAATCTAAAAGCGAACTGCAAATCTGACTCAGAAAAAATTGAAAAAACGGAAGAATTTCTCAAGAACCTAACCCTTCCCCAAATTTCAGCTATGCAAAAGGAATCGTTAGATCTCCCTATAACAAAGGAAGAAATAGAAGAAGCTATACATCAAACCCCAAATGGCAAGAACCCAGGCCCTGATGGCTTTTCAATAGAATATTATAAGCATTTCAAAACTGAACTGATTCCACACCTGTTAGATTACTTAACCATATTGATAAATCTAACAAATTCAAGAAGGAATCTCTAGAGGCACACATAAGTCTCATACCGAAAGAAGGAAAAGACCCCACCTCCTGCGGCAGCTTCAGGCCAATTTTGCTTATTAATAATGATGTGAAGCTCTATGCCAAAATACTAGCGAATCGAATGCAGAAACTTCTCCCAAATTTGATAAATCCGGAACAGGTTGGCTTTATTAAGGGTAGAGAAGCCAAGGATAATGTGATGAGGGCAATCAACGCGATTCACCTGGCTAAACACCAGGAAATACAATTGTCGGTCCTTTCCACAGACGCGGAAAAAGCATTTGATTGCGTTGATTGGTACTTCATAGAACAAACACTCATTAAATTTGGCTTCCCCAAAAATTTTTTACAAAAAATCCTGGCCTTATATACCACGCCCTCAGCCAGAGTCAAAGTGAATAATATACTGTCCCCCAGCTTTGATATACAGAACGGTACGAGGCAGGGCTGCCCACTGTCCCCCCTTCTATTCATCCTTACACTGGAAACACTTTTACAAAAAATTAGACAATCCCCCAAAATCAAAGGACTGAAGACTGGCACAATTGAACATAAATGTGCTGCTTATGCAGATGATATTCTATTCTTTTTGGTAAACCCAAATGACTCTATACAAGAATTGCTATCAGAACTGCGTCTCTCTAACACAATTTCTAACTTTAAAATAAATTTCTCTAAGTCCAATATAATGCATATCCTATTATCACCTGAAAACAAAGAAAAGCTGTCTACTCTCTCTCCCTTTAAAGAATGTTCCTCCATCACTTATTTGGGTACAAAGCTCAGTAATTCTTCCAATCACCTTTACAAACTCAACTTTATGCCTTTACTAAAGTCAGTAGAATCCTCCCTGATGTCATGGAAAGACACCCCGATTTCCTGGTTTGGTAGAATTAATCTGATAAAAATGATAATTCTACCCAAAGCTCTTTACCTTTTACAAACCCTCCCAATAGATATCCCTCAACAATTTTTTAAAAAAATGAATGCTATAATATCAAAGTTTGTATGGGCAGGGAAAAGTCATAGGATTAAACACAAAATTCTAGTAAATCTGAGACATAGAGGAGGTCTTGACCTTCCAGATTTCGAAAAATATAGGACAGCAGCACATATAGCAAGAGTGGTTGAGCTTCAGTCCCACACATCAACAAAACTTTGGACGATACTTGAATTGAGCGATTTACACAGAGGATTTCTACATTACTTGTGGCCTACTTCCTTTAACAAATTCAAATACAAAAGTATCACAAATCCTTATACCATAACAACTCTCAAACTTTGGCATAAAACAAATAAAAAAATGAATCTGATACCAAGGATCTGCAAAGCCACCCCTATTCTTCACCTAATCCCCAATAGCTACAGATCACTAAAAAAAAAAAACTGAGCCACCTGGATCAATATAAAACCATGCCAATACAGTCATTAGTAGACAAAAAGGACTCACTGAATAAAGGTAAATTTAATGCACTTATTTCCACACTAAAGATGGAGAAAGTAGATATTCAGATCCTACAAGATACGATAACTCTACACCTTCCAGATATCTCTTCCTCAACTACGGACCCACCATTACTCAAACTCTTTCTAAACACAACAAAGAATGAAAAAATAATATCCAAAATACATAAAAACTTATCCCAAGATGTTGATGTTCCAGACTTTTTGAACAAATGGGAAACAGAATTAAATACAAAATTCCTCCAAGAAGAAATCCAAATAATTCTAGGGAACATTCACTCCCTCACTACTTCGGTGAGGTATCAAGAATTAAACTACAAAATAGTCTCAAGATGGTATAAAACTCCAACTATATTAAATAAAATAAACAGCTCAATTTCCCCACTCTGCTGGAGATGTGGATCTGAACTAGGTACCCTGTCACATATCTGGGTGAAATGCTCTAAAATCCAAAATTACTGGGAAAAAATTAGAGACCATATTAAAAAGGTGACCAATACGGAAATACCCTTATCCTCCAAATTCATTCTCCTCAACTTAGATCCCTCAAAGTCAATCCTTAGGAAAAATTCTCTGTTACCACAAATAGTTAATGCTGCTAAAATAGTCATAACAAGACATTAGAAGAGTGAAGAGCCACCTTCATTTAAAGAATGGATCAGAGAGACAGTCCAGACAGGTACACTTGAAAAAATCAGACTGTCAAAAATCAAACATGGAAAAGATTTAAATGACTGGGAGGTTTGGCTAAATGCATCGTTATCATACTATGAAGTTAGTTGAAAAGTTGCGTCTGATCAGCATGCAATGAGAAGTCTCATTTCGATAAAAAAAAAACAGAAAACTTAGCAGGTTTTATTTTTTCTTCTTTGTCTTTGCTCCTGTTGCTCCCTCTTTCTTACCTTACTCTCTCACGTATTATACCCCTATATTCTTCCTCATAATTCTCCCCCCATCCCCTTCCACCTTCTCTTTCTTACATCCCCTTTTCTTAATTCATGAAACCACCTGACAGTGTTATAAGTTGTTAATATACTTAAAGTTTTTTCTGAATCCACATTGTCATAATTTGTAAGAAAGTGTCATGATGGTTCCCTACCCATCTATGTTGTATTCTAAAATGTTAAAGAATTTAAAAAAAAACAGACCACAAATGTGTAAATAAAAACATGTATCATAATATAAATACCTGAATCCCAGTTGTTTATTTTATGAACCAATATTATATCATGTGCAAAGGCAAGTTGAAAAAAAATCTTATTTAATGAATATTGCAGGATCAGATCACATCTAATGTCAAATCCCAATGGAAATCTAGTGTCCAATTAAAATATCCAGTAATATTCCCTGTTAAATATTTTTCTTTTTACATCCCATTTTTTTGTTTAGGTGTAAAGACTTTCTCGTTGCCCCTAAATTTTAAAGTTGTTAAATCTCCCTTAAGCATATTGAAAAAAAATGTTTGGATACTTCGAAGCTATTAATCACAGCTGGATTGACTGCGTCGGACATGTTTCTTTGGATGTATTTCTTCAAAGGGCCGCTTGTGGAGCTAATGTACTGAACGTTGTAGTCAGTGCAGGTAGATAACCTCTGCAGTGTTAAATGAAATTTTTGATATTGAACCTTTGTTCTGTAGCATATGACGTGAAATGGGTACTTTTCAGTGCATGCTCACAAGAGGTATAGTGTGCATGATCGCATTTGACAAAGCCTGTTAGTGAAAGCCAGTTTTTTGTGCCTGGTTTGCTGCAGTTAATGAACATATTTGGTGACAATATACAGTGGAGATCAAAATTAGAGAACAAAACACAATTTCCTAAATGATAAGGTCAGTCCTATGTGATTATATCCTAACATGAGTATACGAGCAGTATTTTAAGCTTATTTCATAAATTGATTTTTTTTCAAAAGAACATAATAAAAATGTAAATGAGATAAATTAAAAAGAACACTGATCAAAATTAGACAACACTTTCAGATACCTGCAAGTTATTGGACTTAATCTGGCACCTGGTGCTAATTTCTTTAATTATCTGACAAACCCTATGTAACTTGCAGCCTAGCTTTCCAGATTGCACTGACATTGCAAAAATGGTGTGCCATTGCAAAATGACTGAAGCCCTCTGGCAACAAGTTGTCCAGAAGAAGGCCAAAGGGGTGACCCTATCAGCCATAGAAAGAAAAGTTGGTCGGTCCGAGTCTGTGATTTCAAGAATATTGCATCTTTACAACATCACAATCCCTTTCAAGTCCCTCAAAAAGGCTGGTTGCCCTCGCAAGAGAGAACAGGATAATGCGGAGCATCTCCATGCATAATCGTTTCAACACTGCAGCTGGAATTGCTCGCCAGTTCAGCACTGAACAGGGTAAGGATCTATCTCGTCATACAGTGTCACAACGTTTAAGAGCATTTGGACTGAAAGCCCACTCTACAGTGACCAAACGTCTCATTAGCAGAAATAATCAAAAGGCTAGACTCATCTTTGGTGAGGAACATGTTGTGTGGACAGAGAAGTGGTCCACAGTTCATTTTAGTGATGAAAGCAAGTTTAATTTATTTGGGTCTGATGAGGTGGAGGGAGTGTCATGGTTTGGGAAATGTTTTCTGCAGCAGGAGTTGGACCTCTCATACAGCTACATGGCAGAGTGAATGCAAGTGTGTATCAGAACCTTCTTCAACCACATGTGGTTCCTTACTTGCGTTTATCACTCAATCAGCCAGCAATTTTTTTGCAGGACAACGTTCCCTGTCACACAACAAAACAGGTAAAACAGAAAACATTGAAACAATAAAATGACCAGCCCAGAGTCCTGATCTAAACCCAATAGAAAATCTCCGGAAAATCCTCGGTGACAAAATTATGGCCAAGAAACTCACAACAGTCAAAGAACTGTGGAAGAGATTTAAAGAAGAGTGGACCAAAATCCCACCAGAGCAGTGTGAGAGACTAGTGATGTCCTGTGGCCGTAGATGTGCTGAAATCATTCAAAGCAAAGGCCTGTACACTTCGTACTGATTGGTGAATGATGTTGTCTTCAGAAAATTTAGCTATAATTTTTCTCTGTGCAACAATCATTGCTGTTCTCTAATTATGGTCATCACGTTTTGGCCAAAATAAAGGTTTTATGTTGATAAACTTTGGATCTTTTGTAAAACACTGTTCTAGTGGCATGGTGTGCCCTTTACAAAAAACCTTCAAATGTTAATCAATGTAGATTACATTATTTCTGAAAAAAGCAAGTGATCATACATTGTTCTTTAATTTTAATCTCCAGTGTAGATCCTAGTGCAGGGGCTTTTTTTTTTTGCTGTAAAACGTATGTTGTTATTATGTATTAAACACAATAATTTCTGATCTTTTCCAAGGATGGGTAAATATTTTTTGATGAGTGTGACAAGGCTGTTGATGTTGAATTGAGGACTATATTGTGTGGTGAAAATAAAGCATCATTAAATGCGCGTTTTTATATTTTACCTTGTCTGATAAAATTGTTTCTGTTGATTTGTGTTACAATATTGTCAGCCCGTTTTAATTTCAATCCTCATAGCCTCTATTTTTTAATCTGTTATAAATGTTTTTAGATTCCATATTGAAAATAGTAGCATCAGAACAATTGCGTTTGATGCAAATTAGTTCCTCCACAGGTAAGTTTTTTATAAATGCGGTGAATGTCAGGATTGTGCCTTTTTTTATGGACTTACTGCCTATGTCCTCTCTGTAGAGTTATATGGTAACAGAATGATTGTTTCATTTTATGGTAAAATCCAAAAAATGTATTTAACTCGTCTTATATATGTGTGCATCTTAAATTGAACGGATTACTATACCGTTCCAAACGAACAATAGGTCATCTATGTAGCATCTATACCATATGATGTTGTGATAATTATTAGAATTGTTAAACAAAAACTTTTCTTCCCATACCACCATAACGATATTGGCTAATGAAGGGGATAATTTACCTGCCATACTCGCTCCCTGTTTTTTAATGTAGAATTCTTGATTATAAGTGAAAAAAAACTGTGTGTGAGTAAAAAAGGAGGTTTTCATAATTAAAAATTATTGTATTGGTACAGTGTATGTACAATTTTTTTGCAAAAAAATAAGTCAAGTTATTGATTGCAAAATCATATAGTATGGATGGATACAAACTCATTACATCACAACTGAACCAATTGTATGAGGAATGCCAGTCAAATTGATTGAATACTGAGAAAAATTGCTTAGGTATATCTCATAAATGCAGCAATATTTAGGACTAGAGACTAAAGATAGTGGAAGGAAAAAAGATAAATATCAGCTCACCACATAGACGTCTCCTCACAGTAGCCAACGGGAGTATGTAGAAACAATGCACGGATCCTGTGGCCGGAATCCACACAGAAGCACAGGAAAAAAGGAGTTTGAATCCAGCACTGATAAAATGAACTTCTTGAAGAGATCTCCTTCAACATAATGTTCAATGTGATCAAGAACATATAGTTGTTCAAAACATGTTATTTGGCCACGTTTTAATCTGGAGATGCCTTAATCTTTTTCACTATTGTGTTTTTAACGTAATGGAATAAAGCAAGAAATTCATTTCATCAGTGCTGGATTCAAACTCCTTTTTTCCTGTGCTAAAGATAGTTGTCTACCCTGGCCTTTAGTTTTTCTCCCAAGCGTCTTACTCCTGAGATAAACAGCCTGAAAGGCGGATGAAAAAGGTTCTTATATATTTTAAGCAATGCATGATATATAGAAGTTACAGGATGTTGTGCACATAAAAATTCAGATAGTTTTTGGTCAATTGCTCCCATATAAACACCTACCATACTTCTAATAACGATTTAAGTTCCTTCTGGAAACGGGATGATGGATCAAAAATGACTTTATCATGGTTATCCAAATCATCCAGAATAGCCTGATTTTCTTTTAAATATATACAATTGAAACCAGAAGTTTACATACACTATCTAAAACGATACATATGCATGTTTTTTCGCAAGATCTTCCTCCTTGAGAAAGCAACAGTACCTTCGCGAAACGCGCGTAGGTGGTGATCCTGTGTTCCTGACCTGGGGATTCATACTGATGTGGGATTAGGCCTTGGTAACCCCTTGGTGCACATGCACTTTAGGTAAATTATAGTCATCTTTATTTGAATCCATCTCCTCCCTGTGTCCACATTGTGACTGTCTGATGTAAAGGTACCGTCACACTAAGCAACATCGCTAGCAACATCGCTGCTGAGGCACGTCTTTTGTGACATAACAGCGATGTTGCTAGCGATGTTGCTGTGTGTGACATCCAGCAACAACCTGGCCCCTGCTGTGAGGTCGCTGGTTGTTGCTGAATGTCCTGGACTATTTTTTAGTTGTTGCTCTCCCGCTGTGAAGCACACATCGCTGTGTGTGACAGCAAGAGAGCAACAACTGAATGTGTAGTGAGCAGGGAGCTGGCTTCTGCGGACGCTGGTAACCAATGTAAATATCGGGTAACCAAGAAGCCCTTTCCTTGGTTACCCGATATTTACCTTCGTTACCAGCGTCCGCCTCTCTCATGCGGCGAGTGCCGGCTCCCTGCACACATAGCCAGACTACACATGGGGTAATTAACCCGATGTGTACTCTGGCTAGGAGTGAAGGGAGCCAGCGCTAAGCGGTATGCGCTGGTAACCAAGGTAAATATCGGGTTGGTTACCCGATATTTACCTTAGTTACCAAGCGCAACATCGCTTCCACGCATCGCTGCTGGCTGGGGGCTGGTCACTGGTTGCTGGTGAGATCTGCCTGTGTGACAGCTCACCAGCAACCCGTGTAGCGACGCTCCAGCGATCCCTGCCTGGTCAGGTTGTTGGTGAGATCGCTGGAGCATCGCTTAGTGTGACGGTACCTTAAGACACTTTCCCTGCTGAAGTAAATTTATCTTCACTCTTAGTGGACTGAGGATTGATTATTTATAATCACATGTTTTTCAATTTGGGGACCATTTCCCATTAGTCACCATGTATCCCCCTTACTTCATGCTGATGTGAGATTAGGTCTGAGTTTTCTCATAGGTGCAGTTGCACTTTAGATATTTATGGTCCTTTCTCTGAGTATTGGTTGAAAATTACACCCTCCTTTTGCTCATAATATATTATCTTGGTATGAGATATTACTTGCATTCAAGCTATTTTGTTCTCATTGTGGAGGGTCTGATTGTACTATCACTTTTCCTTCTGGAACCATTTCCATTATACATCATGTACCCAGCTATCTCCTGTGGTAGATTTTATATTTTGATTTTATCCTTCTGTTTGTGAATTTCTAATAAAGATTTATATATTTTGCACTCATACTCATTGTCTCTCCTGTTCTCTAATGTAATTTTTGAGTAGTGCAGACACCGAGTCAGTCTCATCCGGGCTGACTCTGTGTTTACTTTAATGGGTCATGTATTGAGAATTGTTATTATACTAATATCCATGTGTCTGTTCAAACTGTCAGAAATGGATTCCATAAGGGTGCTATGTGGAACTGACGTCCACAAGGGAGTGTTGTTGTCGCGGGCGGAGGGGTCGAGAACGCCGCTCGCCTGGGAATCGCTGGCGCTCGGGTCCAGTGCTTCTGCTCTTCGGTGGCTCGAGCACGGGGCCGGACCCGGGGGCTCGAGCAGTGCCTCCTCGCCCACGAGTGAAAAGGGGAGTTTTGGTGGTGGGATGTCGGTTGTGACGCCACCCACGGGTTGTGGTGATGGTGGGCTCCACCGCTGCTGGTGACGGGGGATCCCGGGAGCGATGGCGGAGAGCAGCTAAGGTGTTGACCAATCCGTGGGTAGGGGCTGTTGGTCCCTGGTCCCCGGTTGGGGAGTAGGGAGGAGGGGATAGGTGCAGGTGCCGATGCAGGGAGGCAGTGTGGATGCGGGGCAGCGTTACGGTGCAGCGCTGTGTCGGATGGCACTGGTGTACTCACTCAGGTAGTCAAGAACAGAGTCTCTGGTAAACCAAACGGCTGGATGGACGGGGCCCGCAGTCGGCTGTGGTATCTTCACTCTCTCCGGACGGGTTGATGGTGGCTGTCGTTCCCTGCACCTATATGTAAGTGTTTGGCCCCTATGGATTCCCACGGGTGGTCCGCTCCCTGGCTTGTACGTGTCGGGAGAGCCCGTTTTGCCTGCAGGCACTGGCCCTTGGATCTCTGGCCGTTGGCGGTGGCTCTTATCCGGACGGGTTGGGCTGTTGCCTTCTGACGGGACTTGGTTGGGAATGAACCCCTGAGGTCCAGACCGCAATCAGAGAATTTGACCGTTACGGCGGCTTCCGAGCCTAGTCGGGGTCTGAGTACCCTGCCTTGGTGCTTGGCTTCAATCCGCTCCCCGGTTCGGTACCGGCGGGCCACCGCCCGACCCCGGTCCTATGGTTCCGCAGACCTCTACCTACTCCTGCAGATGGCCACCACCGTCTGCCAACCTTGCTGATGGTGCCTGGGCTCCGACCCAGGCACACACAGTCTCTCCTTCTCTCTCTACCACCTCTCCACTTCAACTCCTGAACTTGACTGACTACTTTTCCCGCCTCCAGGCCTGTGAACTCCTCGGTGGGTGGGGCAAACTGCCTGGCTCTGCCCCACCTGGTGTGGACATCAGACCCTGGAGGGAGGCAACAAGGGTTTTTTCTGATGGGTGTTCCTGACCAGGGGAGGGGGTGTGTGTGTATGTGATGTTATTCTGTGACCCCTGGGGTCCAGGGCATCACATTGTGCTTACAGCCCCACACCATGGTGGGCGATTGACATTTTTCAGAGAGTACCAAGATTGGCAGATTTGACATTGGTGGCCTGTGCTCATCATGGATGAGAGCAGGTTCACATTGATCACATGTGACAGACATTATAGAGTCTGGAGACACTGTGGAGAATGTTATGCTGCCTGCAAAATTCTCCAGCATGACCAGTTTGGCAGTAGGTCAGTAATGGTGTGGGAAGACATTTCTTTGGAAGGCCGCACAGCCCTCCTGTGCTAGCCAGAAGTCCCTTGACTGACATTAGGTACCGAAATGAAATCCTCAGACCTTTTGTGGGACCATATGCATGACAATGCTAGGCCTTATGTGGCTCAAGTGTGTCAGCAGTTCCTGCATGGCAAAGGCATTGATGCTATGGACTGGCCTGCCAGTTCCCCAGAACTGAATCCAATTGAGCACATCTGAGACATCATGTCTCGTTCCATCCACCAACACTACATTGCAATATAGACTCTCCAGGAGTTGACTGATGTTTTAATCCAGGTCTTGGAGGAGAACCCTCAGGAGAACATCTGCTGACTCATCAGGAGCATACTGTCACGCTCCCCGGGTCCTCGCCTCCCCTCCCCGGGTCCTCAGCTCCGCTCCCCGGCTCACCTGCCACGCTCCCCGCTCTCCAGCCTCCGGTGCCCGTCCTTCCCAGGCCCCCTGGTCTCCGCTCCCGGCGCCCGACGGCTTCCCAGGTCCTGGCCGGCTCCCCTGCGTCCTCCTCTCAGCTTCCTTCCCTGGCTTCTGGCACCCGGGCCGCGCGCATGCGCATTAGGGCGCGCGCGCGGTCACTGACCCTTTCTTAAAGGGCCAGTGTCCACTAACAGGAAATGATGCACACAGGTACAGGGTATATAGGGGGTTAATGTCCAAGGGAGCGGGGCCTGTTCTTCGTGTTTTCCCAAGCTAGGAGTCAGGTCTCCTTGTACTCTGTGAGATACTTACCTCTCTGTCTTCTAGAGCCGATCCTGCATCGCCATCCGGTCCTGCGGTACCTCGAACCCCGAACGCTGCCCATCTGCCATCCTGACAGTCCGTACCATCTCGGATCCCTGCGGTGACCCGTCATCTCGCTCCAACGGTTCCGGACCCTGCCTGACACCATCACGGCTTCCGAACCTGAGCTCCGGCACCCGGACCACCATCAGTGACCTCGTGGTCCCAGGGACTTCTCCATTTTCTCCCAGTGCACGGACTGCCCTGCTACCTAAAGTGCTCCGGCTACCGGACTCCTTTCCCTCATCCGGGAGTTCGGCCCAGTGGATCCACCTCCAGGGTCTACCCGTCCATCTGGCCCTAACAGTAAGAACAGGCCATGGATCCCGCCGAAGCACTAGCGGCCTTGCAGGAGGAACTCCAACGCCAGCGTGAAGTCCAGACCCGCATGCTGAATTTTATGACCTCCGTGGACGCCCGCTTGAACACGCTACAAGCCTCGGTCACATCTGCAGCGACCCGGGCCTCCACTAGTCAAGCCACGACCCCCGCTCCCGTGGCTGCCTCTTCGGATGCTTCCAGACTGCGTTTGGCCTCACCACCCCGGTACGCCGGAGATCCCAAGACCTGCAGGGGGTTTATAAACCAATGCTCCCTCCATTTCACGCAGCTGCCACATCTGTTTGCCTCCGACCAAGCCAAGGTCGCCTTCATCATGTCTCACCTAGAGGGCGAGGCACTGGCGTGGATGAACCCCTTGTGGGAGAAGGAGGAACCTATGACCAAGAACCTCCAGGAGTTTCTGCAGGCCTTTCGCAGCACCTTTGACGAACCCGGACGCGCCTCCGCGTCTGCGTCATCTCTTCTCCGGTTACGTCAGGGAACACTGACGGTGGGTCAATACGCCATCCGTTTCCGCACCTTGGCTTCAGAACTCGGGTGGAATAACGAGGCCCTAACCGCCGCCTTCTGGGAAGGACTATCGGGTCGAATCAAAGATGAGCTGGCTGGACGTGACGTACCGTCCACCCTGGACGCCCTGATTACCCTAGCGACTCGAGTGGACATACGCTTTCAGGAGCGGTCCAAAGAGGTGTCCCGTGAGAGACGTCCGGTACGGCATTCCTCTCCTCCACAGAAGCCCGCCGTACTCCAGTCAACGGCCTCTGGTGTCTCCGTCCATGAGCCCATGCAGATCGACCGTGTGCAACGTCCAGCAGAGCGGCTCGCCAAGGGTCTCTGCTTTTACTGCGGAGAGGGCACACACCTGCTACGCGCCTGTCCAGAGAGGCCGGGAAACTCCAAAGCCTAGGGTTGGTAGGAGAGGCCACCCTAGGTGCTGGGACTCTCTCAGACCCAGTTACATGGACTGTGCAAGTGACAACGGGAGAGACGCGGTTTACGGCTGAGGCGTACCTCGATTCTGGGGCAGCAGGCAATTTCATCCAGCAGGCCACGGTGGACAAGTATCAGGTGCCTGTTACTCCACTCGCCAAACCTCTTGTGATTGCCTCTGTGGATGGGAGACCCCTCTCTGACACCATCTCCTGGATCACCAAGCCGCTTGAACTGCGTATCGGTGCTCTGCACACCGAGAACATCGCTCTCTACGTCCTCCCACATATGTCACATCAAATCCTGCTGGGTCTTCCCTGGTTGCGGACACACGAGCCTTCAGTCAGCTGGGGCACTGGCGATATCACTCGATGGGGGTCTTCTTGCCATGAGAGGTGTCTGAAGACCATACAACCTATCCGGCGACCTCCGGTTCCCGAGTCCCTACCGGGACTGCCCTCAGCCTATTGGTCCTTCGTGGACGTCTTTGATAAGAAGGAGTCCGAAGTACTTCCGCCACATCGTCCTTACGATTGTGCCATTGACCTGCTCCCGGGAACTACACCACCTCGAGGACGGATATATCCACTGTCTCCAGCCGAAACAAGGGCCATGTCTACGTACATCACAGAGAGCCTGGCTAAGGGATTCATCCGGAGATCCTCCTCTCCTGCTGGAGCAGGCTTCTTCTTCGTAAAGAAGAAAGAGGGTGACCTACGCCCATGTATAGACTACCGGGGATTGAACCTAATCACCGTGAAAAACAAGTACCCCCTGCCGCTCATCCCCGAATTGTTTGATCGGCTCAGAGGAGCTCGTGTGTTCACCAAGTTGGATCTTCGGGGTGCCTACAACCTGGTCCGTATCCGCTCAGGGGATGAATGGAAGACCGCGTTCAACACTCGCGATGGGCACTATGAATACTGCGTGATGCCCTTCGGCCTGTGCAACGCACCAGCAGTCTTCCAAGAATTAGTGAACGATGTGTTTCGGGACCTCCTCTACGTCTGTGTGGTGGTATATCTGGATGACATCCTTGTCTTCTCTCCGGACCTCCAGACCCACCGAGAGAACGTGCAACTGGTTCTACAAAGACTGAGAGAGAATCGTCTGTACGCCAAGTACGAGAAGTGCGTCTTCGAACAGTCTTCTCTCCCCTTCCTGGGGTACCTCATCACCGAAACCGGACTGCAGATGGATCCCAAGAAGGTCTCCTCCATTCTCAACTGGCCTCCTCCTTCTGGACTGAAGGCAATCCAACGCTTTCTGGGATTCGCTAACTATTACCGCCAGTTCATTCCTCACTTCTCGGCTCTGACTGCTCCTCTCTCCGCCTTGACCAAGAAGGGGGCTAATCCAAAGGACTGGTCACCTGCGGCCGACGCCGCGTTTGGCTCTCTAAAGCGAGCCTTTGCCTCCTCTCCTGTACTCCACCGTCCAGAGTTAAACCGCCAATTCACCTTGGAGGTGGATGCCTCCTCCTCGGGAGCCGGAGCAGTGCTCATGCAGAAGTCCTCCTCCGGGAAGATGGTGACGTGCGGTTTCTTCTCCAAGAGCTTCTCCGCGCCTGAACGCAATTACACCATCGGTGACCGAGAGCTATTGGCGGTCAAACTGGCTCTGGAGGAATGGCGCTATCTTCTGGAAGGAGCAGTGTACCCTGTCATTGTTTACACGGACCACAAAAACCTGGAATACCTGCGGACTGCTCAGCGACTGAACCCACGGCAAGCCAGGTGGTCCTTGTTCTTTGCCCGGTTCGACTTCCAGCTTCATTTCCGACCCGCGAACAAGAATGTACGCGCTGATGCCTTGTCTAGGTCTTTCGTGCCCGTGGAACAGGAGGAAGAGACATCTCAACCCATCATCTGTCCAAGTAAGATTATCCCGGTGGCTCCTGTCACCCTGGCCCAGATACCACCTGGGAAGACTTATGTCTCTGAGACTGACAGGCAAAAAGTGTTACACTGGGGCCATGCCTCGAAAACAGCCGGTCATGCAGGTCAGAAGAAAACATGGAGCGCTATTGTACGTCATTACTGGTGGCCATCCCTGCGCACGGACGTCGCCTCTTTTGTCTCTGCCTGCTCCTCCTGTGCCAGGAACAAGACACCCAAACACCTGCCATACGGCCGTCTTCTGCCTCTGCCCATACCCTCAGTTCCCTGGCAACACATAGCGATGGACTTTATTACGGACTTGCCTTTGTCCTCCGGACACACAGTCATATGGGTCGTGGTGGATCGGTTCTCTAAAATGGCCCATTTCGTTCCTATGGCTGGACTGCCCTCTGCTCAGGAACTCGCGGACGCCTATATACAGCACATCTTCCGCTTGCATGGCTTTCCATCACACATAGTGTCCGACAGAGGAACTCAGTTCACCTGCCGCTTCTGGAGGGCTCTCTGCAAACATCTGGGAGTGACCCTGGATTTCTCTTCGGCCTACCACCCTCAGTCGAACGGCCAAGTGGAACGGGTCAATCAGATATTGACCTCTTTCTTACGTCACTACGTGAACGCCCATCATGACGATTGATCCACGCTTCTTCCTTGGGCAGAATTCTCCCATAATCACCACATCAGTGAGTCCTCCTCCAGTTCTCCCTTCCATGTCATCTATGGACTTCAGCCGTCTGTCCCATTGCCTGTATCCTCGTCCTCGGACATCCCTGCTGCTGATGCAGTACTCCGTGACTTTACTACCATTTGGGACTCAGTTAAGGCGTCCCTTGCACGGGCAACCCTGCGGATGAAGAGACACGCGGACAAGAGACGCCTAGATCCTCCGTGTTTCTCTCCGGGAGATCTCGTCTGGCTTGCTTCCAAGTACATCCGACTGAAGATACCATCCTACAAGCTGGGACCTCGCTACATCGGGCCGTTTAAAGTCCTCGGCGAGATCAATGAGGTCTCCTACAAACTGCAGCTCCCGGCCACAATGAGAATACCCAACTCCTTCCACGTCTCTCTGCTCAAGCCAGTTGTCCTTGGTCCCTTCTCCGCTGCCGCCAGCCCGGCTCCTCCTCCTATTGCTGAGGACGACATCTATGCGGTAGGAGATATCGTGGCCATGAAGACCGTACGTGGTCGGCAGTTCTTCCTGGTGGACTGGGAGGGGTATGGTCCTGAGGATAGGTCCTGGGAGCCCAGGGAGAACGTGGGCACTCCTCTGATCCGTGCCTTCATGTCCCGGTTGCGGGGAGGGGGGTGTGGGGGGGGGTACTGTCACGCTCCCCGGGTCCTCGCCTCCCCTCCCCGGGTCCTCAGCTCCGCTCCCCGGCTCACCTGCCACGCTCCCCGCTCTCCAGCCTCCGGTGCCCGTCCTTCCCAGGCCCCCTGGTCTCCGCTCCCGGCGCCCGACGGCTTCCCAGGTCCTGGCCGGCTCCCCTGCATCCTCCTCTCAGCTTCCTTCCCTGGCTTCTGGCACCCGGGCCGCGCGCATGCGCATTAGGGCGCGCGCGCGGTCACTGACCCTTTCTTAAAGGGCCAGTGTCCACTAACAGGAAATGATGCACACAGGTACAGGGTATATAGGGGGTTAATGTCCAAGGGAGCGGGGCCTGTTCTTCGTGTTTTCCCAAGCTAGGAGTCAGGTCTCCTTGTACTCTGTGAGATACTTACCTCTCTGTCTTCTAGAGCCGATCCTGCATCGCCATCCGGTCCTGCGGTACCTCGAACCCCGAACGCTGTCCATATGCCATCCTGATAGTCCGTACCATCTCGGATCCCTGCGGTGACACGTCATCTCGCTCCAACGGTTCCGGACCCTGCCTGACACCATCACGGCTTCCGAACCTGAGCTCCGGCACCCGGACCACCATCAGTGACCTCGTGGTCCCAGGGACTTCTCCATTTTCTCCCAGTGCACGGACTGCCCTGCTACCTAAAGTGCTCCGGCTACCGGACTCCTTTCCCTCATCCGGGAGTTCGGCCCAGTGGATCCACCTCCAGGGTCTACCCGTCCATCTGGCCCTAACACATACCTAGGAGTTGAAGGAAGGTCATACAGGCACGCAGAGGCCACACACACTAATGAGCCTCATTTTCTTGTTTTGAGGCATCTCCACTGAAGTTGGATCAGTCTGTAATTTGATTTTCCTTTACTTTTCAATATTCTTTTTATTATAGTGAAAAATAGCATATGAAACACAATGCACACCTTCCAAGTATTGTTCAGAGCAAAAAATTAATATAACGTAACATAAAACAATGAATAAATGTGAGAAAATATATTTAGATTTAGATCCAAAGTTCTTTCCACAGTTCTGGATAATTTTTCTTCCCTTGTCGGAAGCACCTCAGTTAGATGTGTTTACCATTGCAGTACATGTGAAATCAACAATAAACTTTTGTGAATAATTAACATTAGTGAAATGAACATATGTAAAACATGTCAATAGTAGGATGGATGGTGTAAAGAAAGGTAAGGATGGTTTCAAGAAGATATTGAGAGACAGGAGGGGTGAGTGGGGTTTAATCTAGATGAGAAATATATCATGGCTGGTTCAGGGGAGGGGGGTGTTAGCAGGTCAAGATGCCACCAATTCAAAGTACTTGGAGGATTCTCGGAAATTCAACCAGGGGGCCCAGATGAGTCTAAATTTATCTTGAGAGTGATAAGCTAAAGCTGCCAGCTCTTCAATATGATATAACTGGTCGATTTTGAGCATCCAATTTTGGATAGTAGTTATACTTGTCGAGCGCCAAAGGGGGGGTGAGCAGTTTGGCCGCCGCTAGTAAGAATAGGAGGAGAGTTTTGTTCGGAGTGTTTTGTGGGTTGCTGACCAAGTTCAGGAAGATTAGGCTGGGTTGGGGGTTAAAGGACAGTTTACAGATCCGCTTGGTGTAGGTAATTATATTTTCCCAGAAGGGCTGCAACTGGTCGCACTGCCACCAAATGTGGAAGTATGTACCTCGTTCTCTATTGCACCTCCAACATGACTCTGATGAGGAAGGAAACCATGTGCTAGTTTAAAAAGGTGATACATACCATCTGGTAACTAATTTGTATGAGTTTTCCTGTACCTTCACGCAATGTGATGGGCCTAAGGATTTCTTAGAAATTTGGATCAAATCTCCTTCTATAAAATTCCTGCCTAGATCTTTTTCCCATAATGATATGAATGCCCTTTTCTGCGGGAGCTTATTTAAGACCAATATTTGATATAATTTAGACAGGACTTTTTGAGGGCATTTTGTTTGCGTAATCATAGATTCAAAAGTGGAAAGGTCCCTTCGGGGCAGCCCATTTGGCAAGTGATCCCGTACCGCTAACTTTAGTCTTTCATATTGAAGGAAGTTGAGTGAGTTTGGGGCTATGATCTTATTAAGCTGAGTCAGGGGTGTTAATGTTCCATCCTCTAACACTAGTTCCACTGGTGTAGGAAGTGTATGAAGCTGATCAGGAGTGCGTGATTGTGTGCTATCTGAGTACAGCCCCGGCAAATCCATTATTCGGATTATCGGGGAAGGTGGAAGAATAAGATAATCTGCATGTTTTGTCCAAGTTTGAAGCGCGTTCTTAAAGATTAAATTACCCGGCGTCGGGTCTCGAAGAAAATGTTTTGCTGAGTGAAGGATGGGTCTGAAGTTCATCGGACTGATGGAGTCTGCGATCAAGGTCCAAAGTTTGTTTGGAGATTTGCGAGTCCAATCTATTATCATTGATAGTATTGCTGCTGTGTGATATTTTTGTGGGTCTGGTGTCCCAATTCCTCCTTTGGACCTAGGTAGTACTAGGGTATTATAATTCAACCTCGGGCGCCTACCCTTCCAAATATAGTTGATGAAGAGGGTTCTAGCTTTATCGAAAAAGGTCTGTGGTACCTGAATTGGTAACATCTGTGATACATAACTAAATTTTGGTAACACAAAGCTTTTTAATAGATTTTTACATCCCATCCATGAGACAAATGGGGCTGACCATGAGGCTATTACTTTTAACGAAGATTTTAATAACGGGAAAAAGTTTAAAGAGACTAAAGAAGGCGAATGTGAGCATATCTTTATTCCCAGGTAGGTAATAAACTTGGGGGGCCACTTAAAGGGGTATTTAGTTTTTAGGGTATCCATTGTTGCTTGAGGGAGCTGTATAACCAAAGCCTCCGATTTGTCCAAATTAATTTTGAAATTTGACAGTGAGCCAAAATGTTCGAAGATTTCCAAGATAGCCGGAAATTCTTTGATGGGTTCCGTCAACAGGAGAAGAAGGTCGTCAGCGAAGGCTGCCGCTTTATGTGTAGTTCCAGCTATGGAAGCCCCTTTTATGTCCGGATGCTGTCGGATTCGTTGAATGAGGGTCTCCATCACTAAGATGAACAGAGATGGAGAAAGCGGGCAGCCCTGCCGAGTTCCATTGTTAATCTTGAATAGGCTAGAAAGATCCCCATTTATCCTAATACGCGCTGTCGGGTGTGTATACATCTGAAAAATTGCCTCTATGAATGGGGTAGGAAAGGCGAAGCGCCGTAGTGTTTCTCTCATGAATATCCAATCGATCCTGTCAAAAGCCTTTTCCGCATCAGTGCCTGATAGCACTAAAGGGTACTTTACACACTGCGACATCGCTAGCGATCTCGTTAGCGATATGAAATTCTAGATCGCAAATGCGATCTTTCGAGATCGCACATAGGTCATTTTACGCATGTGCGATCTCGAAAGATCACACTTGCAATCTAGAATTTTACATCGCTAACGAGATTGCTATTGATGTCGCAGTGTGTAAAGTACCCTTAAGGGTCTGCGGTGAGTGAGGGCATGCTGCATTAGATGGAGTATGCGTATGGAGTTATCTCGTCCCTCTCTTCCCTTCACAAAACCCACTTGTTTGGGCGAGATAAGTGTAGGTAGAATGGTACTTAAACAGTGTGCTACAAGGCTCACAAATAATTTCAAATCATTATTCAGCAGTGAAATCGGTCTGTAGTTGCTACAGATTTCAGGGTCTTTTCCCTCCTTATGTATGAGGGTAATATGTGCTTCTAATGATTGTTTTGGAAAAGGGGAGCCCTGTAGCACAGCATTAAAGAGGTGAAGGAGATGAGGGAGTAGAGTTTCTTTAAAGGTCTTGTAATAAGAGATCGGTAGGCCATCTGGGCCAGGGCTTTTCCCTGTGGGGCACTTTGACAGGATCGACTGGAGCTCCTCAATAGAAAATGGCCTGTTCAGATTTGTTATATGGGTTGTGTTGAGCGTTGGAAGACGTAGTTCTGACAGAAAAGAGATTATGTCCCGTTGTCTTTTATCTGCTTGTTCTGGTGTCTCATGCTCTCGAATGTGATACAAGGAGGAAAAATATTTGCTAAAGGCATCAGCAATAGCTTCAGTGTCTGCAAGTTTTTTGTTATTTGAATCTTTTAAAGAATAAATGTACGTACGTGCTTTCCTTTTTTTGATCAGGGAAACTATAAGCTTAGATACTTTGTCTCCATGTACAAAGAGGCGATTCCTCCAGTTCATGTAGAACTTTGCAGACTGTTTGTTTAAGATATCTCTGAGCCTTTGTCTTAATTGTGTTAAGGGACTGAGGATGTTTAAGCTGGGTTCACACTAAGCGACAGCGACAACGACGTCGCTGTTACGTCACCATTTTCTGTGACGTAATAGCGACCTTGTAAGTTGCTGTTATGATCGCTGCTTAGCTGTCAAACACAGCAGCCGAAGCAGCGATCATAACGACACGCGTCGTTGTGCTGCAACATGTGCAGAGAGCAGGGAGCCGCGCACACTGAGCGCTGGCTCCCTGCTCTCCTAGCTACAGTACACATCGGGTTAATTACCCGATGTGTACTGCAGCCACATGTGCAGAGAGCTGGGAGCCGGCACTGGCAGCGTGAAAGTGGCGGAGGCTGGTAACGAAGGTAAATATCGGGTAACCACCTTGGTTACCCGATGTTTACCTTTGTTACAGCTTACCGCAGGCTGTCAGACAGACACAGTGATGTGTGCTTATCAGCGGGAGAGCAACAATAAAAAAACGAACCAGGGCTGTGTGTAACGAGCAGCGATCTCACAGCAGGGGCCAGATCGCTGCTCAGTGTCACACACAGCGAGATCGCTAATGAGGTCACTGCTGCGTCACAAAAACCGTGACTCAGCAGCGATCTCAGCAGCGATCTCGCTGTGTGTGAAGCACCCTTTAGTGACTGAGAGGTTTTATGTTGCACTTCCATTTTTTGTATCTCGAAATACAATGATGCCACCTCATCTTTTCTGGATTTATTTAAGAACAAGGATATGGAGATAAACTCTCCGCGTATTACTGCCTTGTGCACTTCCCACACTGTAGGAAAAGGGACTGTATCTTGAGTGTTAATATCAAAGTAATTTTTCAGGGCTTTCGTAACACGTGTCTTATACTGAGATTGAGACAAGAGAGATTCATTCAATCTCCATGTCCTGTTCCGGACCCTCTGCCCAATTTGTGATTCCCAGTTTTAAGATAGAATGGTCCGAGTGGACGCTAATAATAAGTTTGGCATGTTGTATCATGGAAAGAGCTAAGTAAGGAACAAATATGTAGTCAATTCGGCCATATGAATTTTGTGCAGGTGCGTAATGAGAGTAATCTCTTTCTGTTGGGTGGAGGTGTCTCCAGGCATCGACCAGTTGGGCCGAATGCAAGGATTTATGTATACACATCAGCGCCTTTTTAGGAATAGAGGATCTGTTTGTGGAGAAATCAAGTTCCGGATCAAGGGCCACATTTATATCACCTCCCAGGATGAACATACCCTCAATAAAATGTTTAGCTTCCCTCAAAACCTTCGATATCCAGACATCCTGCTTAGTGTTCGGGGCGTAGATATTTCCTATTGTTACTATTGTATGTGCTATTTTCCCTTTGATAAATACAAATTGGCCCATATTGTCTGAAAAGGTATCCAGCAATTGAAAGGGTGTGTGTTTTGAGAAGGAAATGGCTACTGCCCTGGCTTTTTTCATAGTTGAGTATGAGTGGAACCAGGTGTTATAAAATGCTTTATCAAAGTTCGGTGACTTCTCTAGCATTAAGTGCGTTTCTTGTAGCAGAAGTATGTCTATCTTTTCTTTTTTAAGGTGGGCTAGAATTTGTGAGCGCTTGACAGGAGAGTTAAGGCCTCTTACATTGTAAGAGGCGAGTGTCAGCAAGTTGTGTTGTTTAGCCATAGTTAAACTGTGTGGATGCCCAGCTCAACCCACTCCAACCTTGGATCTCGAGCCAATGTAAAAGTGATATACAGAGAAAGGCAAGAGAGAGTATTAAGAGAAGGGGTATAGAGGGGGGAAGGTGTGACATAGAAGGAGAGGAGAATGGTGTGTATAGCAGTCTTGTCCTTGTGAACCGTAACCATGGGGGATTTGTTGGGGTTCATTCAAATAAGCGGACAATTTTGGTCTGCCAGGGAGAACCCAATAATTAAATATAACAATATATGCAGAAGTTCAACCTAAATGAAAAACATTTTAAATCTGTAGGATAAGAGGGAGAGAACAAGAGACAACAGGTCAAATATTCAAATTTGTCAGAGGTATACTCATCACATATGCAGTCTTTATTCAGATGGAACAGGCGCCTTCCGTCAAACAGCCTCGTGTCTGGTTTCAGACAGATGTGGCCTGGTAGGTCTTGGTCTGGGGCGTTGACATTTCGGATATTCCACGGTTTCCCATGGCTGCTGCGTGGGGAGTGGTGGAAGATGTAGAGCAGGTTGGAGGAGATTCAGATCTGGAGTAGATCCTAGTGGGATGTCCAGTTCCACGCAAAGGTTGGAGAAGTCCTTGGGAGATCTTGCAGTGAACTTCTTCCCCTTGGCCGAGACCAAAATACCGAAGGGGAACAGCCAACGGAATTGGAATTGTTGTTTCCTCAGTTCGTCTGTGAGAGGTTTAAGGAGGCGCCTCTTGGCTAATGTAGAAGGGACTATGTCTTAGAAGATTGCAATGTTAGATCCTTCATGTTGGATGTTAGGGTATGATCTGGCTTTTTGGAAGATTTTGTCCTTAAGGCAGAAATCTAGAATTCGGCAGATAACATCTCTGGGAGGATCGTTGGGATTGGGTTTTGGGCGTAGTGCTCTGTGTGCCCTCTCTATGATTAACTGGTGTTTTTCTTCAGCATCCAAATAGTTTGAGAAGAGGGCAGTTAGTGTTTTAGAGATGTCCTCCGTGATTGCCGTTTCCGGAATACCCCGTATCCGGAGATTGTTTCATCTGTTCCGGTTTTCCAGGTCCTCCATTGCAGCATATACAGTTAGGTCCAGAAATATTTGGACAGTGACACAATTTTCGCGAGTTGGGCTCTGCATGCCACCACATTGGATTTGAAATGAAACCTCTACAACAGAATTCAAGTGCAGATTGTAACGTTTAATTTGAAGGTTTGAACAAAAATATCTGATAGAAATTGTAGGAATTGTACACATTTCTTTACAAACACTCCACATTTTAGGAGGTCAAAAGTAATTGGACAAATAAACCAAACCCAAAAAAAAATTTTTAGTTTCAATATTTTGTTGCGAATCCTTTGGAGGCAATCACTGCCTTAAGTCTGGAACCCATGGACATCACCAAACGCTGGGTTTCCTCCTTCTTAATGCTTTGCCAGGCCTTTACAGCCGCAGCCTTCAGGTCTTGCTTGTTTGTGGGTCTTTCCGTCTTAAGTCTGGATTTGAGCAAGTGAAATGCATGCTCAATTGGGTTAAGATCTGGTGATTGACTTGGCCATTGCAGAATGTTCCACTTTTTTCCACTCATGAACTCCTGGGTAGCTTTGGCTGTATGCTTGGGGTCATTGTCCATCTGTACTATGAAGCGCTGTCCGATCAACTTTGCGGCATTTGGCTGAATCTGGGCTGAAAGTATATCCCGGTACACTTCAGAATTCATCCGGCTACTCTTGTCTGCTGTTATGTCATCAATAAACACAAGTGACCCAGTGCCATTGAAAGCCATGCATGCCCATGCCATCACGTTGCCTCCACCATGTTTTACAGAGGATGTGGAGTGCCTTGGATCATGTGCCGTTCCCTTTCTTCTCCAAACTTTTTTCTTCCCATCATTCTGGTACAGGTTGATCTTTGTCTCATCTGTCCATAGAATACTTTTCCAGAACTGAGCTGGCTTCATGAGGTGTTTTTCAGTAAATTTAACTCTGGCCTGTCTATTTTTGGAATTGATGAATGGTTTGCATCTAGATGTGAACCCTTTGTATTTACTTTCATGGAGTCTTCTCTTTACTGTTGACATAGAGACAGATACACCTACTTCACTGAGAGTGTTCTGGACTTCAGTTGATGTTGTGAACGGGTTCTTCTTCACCAAAGAAAGTATGCGGCGATCATCCACCACTGTTGTCATCCATGGACGCCCAGGCCTTTTTGAGTTCCCAAGCTCACCAGTCAATTCCTTTTTCCTCAGAATGTACCCGACAGTTGATTTTGCTACTCCAAGCATGTCTGCTATCTCTCTGATGGATTTTTTCTTTTTTTTCAGCCTCAGGATGTTCTGCTTCACCTCAATTGAGAGTTCCTTAGACCGCGTGTTGTCTGGTCACAGCAACAGCTTCCAAATGCAAAACCACACACCTGTAATCAACCCCAGACCTTTTAACTACTTCATTGATTACAGGTTAACGAAGGAGACGCCTTCAGAGAGAGTTAATTGCAGCCCTTAGAGTCCCTTGTCCAATTACTTTTGGTCCCTTGAAAAAGAGGAGGCTATGCATTACAGAGCTATGATTCCTAAACCCTTTCTCCGATTTGGATGTGAAAACTCTCATATTGCAGCTGGTAGTGTGCACTTTCAGCCCATATTATATATATAATTGTATTTCTGAACATGTTTTTGTAAACAGCTAAAATAACAAAACTTGTGTCACTGTCCAAATATTTCTGGACCTAACTGTATTTTATAGATGTGATCATCATGTATATGAAGGTTGGTTTCCAGCTCTTGGGCATGGGATATGATGGCCGTCTGAGACTACTCCAGCTCCTCCACTCTGTGACCCAGTTGGTGAATGTCTTTTTTAATGTCAGATAGATCTTTTGCCAGAGGTGCTAAGGCTGTTTTGAGTATTCTGGTAATAAATGCCCTGGAGATTGGCTTGTCTGGGCTATCAAGCAGTTCTGCTTCTGTGTCAGAGACATCTGAATCGTGGTCAGGTGTATGTTGTCCTCCTTTGTTCTGCTCTGTTTGTTGTTTATTTTTCTGTTGCTTGTTAACGAATTTGTCCATCTCTTTCTTGTGGGGTTTGGATGCGTGATATACATCTGATGCGGATTTCTGGCCAAACTTAACCATGTTATATCCTGTTCATCTGTAGGTTGAGCTGGGGTTCTCCCAGGTAGCAGAGAGATTGATTTATTGCATTCCTCTAAGACCCAGTACCTGCTAGTCCGTTTAAGTTAGGTGCTTGGTTCTGGTGTATGTATGACCCTGGTGTCCCAAGGGGTATGTTCAGTGACCAGGCTTCCTGAGACAAGCAGTAGAGAGATCTATGTATGGGGATATCTTCTTCTTATGATCTACTTGCCAGGATGTAGATCGTTTCCCCTTCACAATATAATCAGGTGTGTCCCCTTTAAGAGTCACTGAGTACTGGACCTTATCCGGTTAATATTTATTTAAGCTGCTGCCAGGAGGAAAAGGGGGGGGGAGGTGTATGCCTGTATGGCTGTGTGCACACGTTGCGTTTTTTACCGCAGCGTTTCAGTGGCAAATTGCATGCGTTCAGCTTTCCCAGCAAAGTGTATGGGAAAGCTGAAAAATCAGTGCACACGCTGCGTTTCTTTCCGCAGCGTTTTGGATGCCAAAAATCGGTGCGGAAAGAAAAGCAGCATGTCACTTCTTTTGTGCGTTGTGGCTGCGTTCTCTCCCCCATTGAAATCAATGATGTGGGGTCAGAACGCAGCTACACCGCATGGACCTGCTTTTTTGTTGCGGTCCGCGGGCTTTGTCGGCACGCCAGAATGCAGGCATTTACCTGGAAGTGAGGTCAAGAGGTTTCCTGTTGACCTCACTTCCTGGCAAAGCCCCCGGTGTCGCCAAAGTGCCCGCCCCGACCCCCGACCCCCCTCCCGAAAATCCAACATGGCCGCGCGCACAGTAGCGCACCGGCCGCCCTGCTCCTATGTTATCTGTCGCATGTGCCTTGAGACATGCGACAGAAAAATGCACCCAGGCCCTGCCCGTTCACCCCAATTCCCCCCCGGTGTCATACATACCTGTCCGGTCGCAGCGCTGATCCCCCGCGGCTCCCTCCTCCTTCACAGCAGACGCCGGCCGGTCACATGAGCAGAGCAGCTGACAGCCAGCACTGTGTTCAGTGTGAGCTGTGCTGGCTGCTCGGCAGTCTGCAGCTGTGACCCGGGGAGAGTGGGTGCAGATTTTTGCACCCACTCTCCTCAAATGGAGGGTCTGCCCTCCTAGAAAATGGGGGATACGTTCCCTGAACGTGCCCCCATATTCTAGAAGGTCCAGAGGCGACGTGGGACATCCAAATGGATTTCTGCGGACCCATTTTTTTTATTAAATTGGAGAACAAGGGAATGATTTGGGGAGTGTTTTTTCTAATAAAAAATTTTTTGTTGTCTTTTTTTGCTTTTGTTTACTGTCAATTAGTTATGTCGGGTGTCTGATAGACGCCGTGACATCACTAATTGCTGGGCTTGATGCCAGGTGACATTACACATCTGGTATCAACCCCATTTATTACCCCGTTAGCCAACGCACCAGGGCGCGGGATGAGTTGGGGCGAAGCGCCAGGATTGGCGCATCTAATGGATGCGCCACTTCTGGGGCGGCTGTGGCCTGCTATTTTTAGGCTGGGAAGAGTCCAATAACCATGGCTCTTCCCACCCTGAGAATACCAGACCTCAGCTGTCAGCTTCACCTTGGCTGGTGATCTAATTTAAGGGGACCCCATGTTATTTTTTTTTTATTATTTTTATTTATAAATAAAAAAAAAAAACCTGGGGAGCCCTCCAAATTGATCACCAGACAAGATGAAGCTGCCAGCTGTGGTTTGCAGGCTACAGCTGTCTGCTTTACCCTGACTGGCTATCAAAAATAGGGGGGACCCCACGCCATTTTTTTTTTTGTTTTTGTGATAAAAACTAGGCTAGGCACCCTTTAGTGCCACATGAAAGGTACTAAAGGTGCCAGCTTAGAATATGCAGGGGGGGGTGGGACGTTGTATATATATTTGACCTCCATTGACGCTTTTTAGGCTGGATGCCCACAATCGGGGTTTGCAGCGTTTTGGGTGCAGATTGTTTTCCCTGCGTCCAAGACGCTGCGTTGTGCAGTAGAAGCACAGTGGAAGGATTTTTAGAAATCTCATGCCCACTGTGCTTCTTTTCTCCGCAGCATAAACCGACCGGTGGCGCAGCTTCCCGAGCCTCAGCATGTCAATTTATGCGGCGTAGATGAGTGTTCTCTGCAGGTAGCATAGAGCTCCACAGCAGCCTGAACCCAAATCGTGGGCATGGGCAGCTGCGTTTTCCCGTGGGAAACACTCACATCTCTGCAGGAAGGCTGACACTGGGTACTAGACGCCGTGTCGCTGGATCATGGCCACATAGCCCAACAGTGAGAATATTGTTGCTACAGCTACATTTTGGGGGAAGTAGCTGTGGATTCAAAATGATTAATATACTCCTGAATAAAATCCTTGAGGGGTGCAGATTCCAAAATGGGGTCACTTGTGGGGGTTTTCTGACGTATAGGTACCCAAGTCTTAAAAAACGCACCTAAAAAAACGCATGAAAAACGCAAGAAAAACGCATGAAAAACGCATGCGTTTTCGATGCGTTGTTTCTCAAAAAGCATTGTTTACTATTCTCCCCTCTGCCAGAGGGTGCGTTTTTTTCCGCGCGGAAAAAAAAGCAACGTGTGCACATACCCTATATCTGCTCCTCAGTGTCCCAAACAAGCTATGCAGGACAGCGTTTCCCTGCTTCCAGTCACCAGCTACCGGACCCAATCGCATACGGTAGATAAGTCACTACAGGGGGAGGATTGTTTGCGATCCTGCAGCAGGTGATAGGGCCCTGTCTGCAACGGCCTCAGCAGCCACTCTCACTAGCAGAAATCCCTGAGACAATGACTCCTGGACAGTTCAGGGAGATGAGAGGGGTCAGGAGAGTGCTCTGTTTACCTCTGAGGGAGGGAGGAGGTTTGCTGGGAGCTATTCTGTGTCTGGGCAGAGCTTTCCTCCAAGGCTGAGGCTTCCTTGTGTGGACTAGGCTGCAACTTCTCCTGTAATTTGATTTGCCACTCTGATTTTGAGTATTATTCCAAATCCAGACCTCCATGGGATATTAGTTTTGATTTGCACTGATCATTTTTATGTTTTATTGTTTTCAAAGCATTCTACTATGTAATGAATAAAGATTTGCAACTGGGATATTTCGTTCATTGAGATCTAGGATGTGGTATTTTATTGTTCCCTTTATTTTTTTGAGCAATATATATACATACATACTGTATACATACAGTATATATACAGTACAGACCAAAAGTTTGGACACACCTTATTCAAAGAGTTTTCTTTATTTTCAGGACTCTGTAAATTGTAGATTCACATTGAAGGCATCAAAACTATGAATTAACGCATGTGGTACTACTTAACAAAAAAGTGTGAAACAACTGAAAATATGTCTTATATTCTAGGTTCTTCAAAGTAGCCACCTTTTGCTTTGATTACTGCTTTGCATACTCTTGGCATTCTCTTGATGAGCTTCAAGAGGTAGTCACCGGAAATGGTCTTCCAACAGTCTTGAAGGAGTTCCCATAGATGCTTTGCACTTGTTGGCCCTTTTGCCTTCACTCTGCGGTCCAGCTCACCCCAAACCATCTCGATTGGGTTCAGATCTGGTGACTGTGGAGGCCAGGTCATCTGGCGTAGCACCCCATCACTCTCCTTCTTAGTAAAATAGCCCTTACACAGCCTGGAGGTGTGTTTGGGGTCATTGTCCTGTTAAAAAATAAATGATGGTCCAACTAAACACAAACCGGATGGATTAGCATGCCACTGCAAGATGCTGTGGTAGCCATGCTGATTCAGTATGCCTTCAATTTTTAATAAATCCCCAACAGTATCACCAGCAAAGCACCCCCACACCATCACACCTCCTCCTCCATGCTTCACAGTGGTGACCAGGCCTGTAGCGTCCATCCGTTCACTTCTTCTGCGTCGCACAAAGACACGGTGGTTGGATCCAAAAATCTCAAATTTGGACTCATCAGACCAAAGCACAGATTTCCACAGGTCTAATGTCCATTCCTTGTGTTCTTTCGCCCAAACAAGTCTCTTCTGCTTGTTGCCTGTCCTTAGCAGTGGTTTCCTAGCATGAAGGCCTGCTGCACAAAGTCTCTTCTTAATAGTTGTTCTAGAGATGTGTCTGCTGCTAGAACTCTGTGTGGCATTGACCTGGTCTCTAATCTGAGCTGCTGTTAACCTGCGATTTCTGAGGCTGGTGACTTGGATAAACTTATCCATCCGCAGCAGAGGTGACTCTTGGTCTTCCTTTCCTGGGGCTGTCCTCATGTGAGCCAGTTTCTTTGTAGCATTTGATGATTTTTGCTACTGCACTTGGGGATACTTTCAAAGTTTTCCCAATTTTTCGGACTGACATTTCTTAAAGTAATGATGGCCACTCGTTTTTCTTTACTTAGCTGCTTTTTTCTTGCCATAATTCAAATTCTAACAGTCTATTCAGTAGAACTATCAGCTGTGTATCCACCAGACTTCTGCACAACACAACTGATGGTCCCAACCCCATTTATAAGGCAAGAAACCCCAATTATTAAACCTGACAGGGCACACCTGTGAAGTGAAAACCATTTCCAGTGACTACATCTTGAAGCTCATCAAGAGAATGCCAAGAGTGTGCAAAGCAGTAATCAAAGCAAAAGGTGGCTACTTTGAAGAACCTAGAATATAAAACATATCTTCAGTTGTTTCACACTTTTTTGTTAAGTATTTCAGTCCACGTGTTAACCCTAGAACGCATACCTGGGGCCGTCACAGGTACTGCAACAACACACCCCACACCCCGAGATAGGCACACCAGTCACACACAAATCCTTGTTGCCTCCCTCCAGGGGCTGATGTCCACACCAGGTGGGGTGGAGCCAGGCGGTTGGCCCCACCCACTGAGGAGTTCACAGTCCTGGAGGCGGGAAAGGATGTCGGAGTTGAGTTAGGGAGAGTGAAGGAGAAGGAGTGAAGTGGTAGTAGAGGAGCAGACTGACCGTGTCCGGGTACGTGGCCCGGGCACCGAGAGCAAGGTTGGCAGATGGTGGTGGCCGTCTGCAGGAGAGGCTGATTGACGCGGAACTGTAGGACCGGGGACGGGCGGTGGCCCGCCGGTACCGAACCGGGGAGCGAAGAGAAGCCAGCACAAACCGGCAGGGCATGCGGACCCCGACCAGGCTTGGAGTCGCCATTAAACTGGTCAAATCCGTTAGCGACCGGAACCTCCGGGGTTTCCTAGCAGCAAAGACTCGTCTGAAGGCAACCGTCCAAACCGAGAAAGGGAAATACAACTACCGCCACAGTTAGAATTCCCAGGGCCAGAGCCTGCGGGCAAAAGGGGCTCCTCCGGCCCATATCCAAGCTGGGGAGCGGGTTACCGGTGGGAAGCCATCGGGACCAAAGATACACAACAGGTGCAGGGAAAGGCAGCCACCACCAACCTACCGGGAGTAGCTACCGCAGACGGCTGCAGGACCCGTCCATCCAGCCGTTTGTTTTACCGGAGACTCTGTATCCATCATTGGCTGAGTGAGTACCACCATGCCGTCTGGCACCGCGCTGCCCCTCGTGACCCTGCACCTCGCCAACCCTGCCTCCCCTTCCCACCTCACCGGGCCCCGGGACCACCAACCCCCTACCCACGGAGGGGAGAGAAACATCTCGGCTGCTCCCTGTCATCGCTCCCGGGATCCCCATCCAGAACAGCGGTGGTGTCCCAACCTCACCACAAACCGTGGGTGGCGTCACGGACCAACTCCCCAAACACCAAACCACCCCTTTCACTGTCCGGGCGAGGAGCGCCGCTCGAGTCCCCGGATCCGGCCCACCGCTCGAGCCACCGAGCAGCAGCAGCAGCGCCGGACCCGAGCGCCAGCAAGGGCGCAGCGGCGGCGGCATCCTCCCCGCCCACGACACAACTTGGCGTCACAAACAGGATCTTACCGTTCTACCGGCTGGTAGAAGTGCGCCTTGTGTCCCGCCGGTGGTGTCCGGCCGAAAAATTTCAGAAGCCGCCATCTTGGGCGTGAAAACTTTCCCGCTCGAGCGTCTTCTCGAGCAGCGGAGGCGCGAACGCCGAAGCTCCGCCCCTGAAGAGGAGGTGCAGAGAAAAGACCAAGGGGGGGGCGGATGGCATCCGGCCACATGTAAGCCGCGGCTATAAAAACAGGGACGCCAGGACTCTGTCAACAATCCGGTTCCTGGAACTCTGAAGCTGCGATACCATGTCAGCCCCGCCTGCACTGCCCGCGGCCCAGTAGCCCCCGTCCGGGACCGTGGCGTGGATGAGGGCCCGAGTAACTGAGTCCAACCAGCGTCATCGGAATCAGATACGTCTGCTGGCGGAGCAGTGGACCACCGAGGTAGAAGCGCTGGTTGCGATTGCCCAGATGCACGAGATGGGAGCCGACGTGATGGAGCTGGTGAGTGACCCACGCCTCCATGTACCACAGGGACCGGCCGCTGCGGCTGGAAGACCCGGTCCGATCCTGGCCCTTATACCGTCCCTGCCACTACCCATGGGGCACCCCAGCGCTAACCTACCTGACCTGCTGCCCCGTGCTACAGCGGTGGGGCCCGAAGTGCTGAGTGCCGGGGGTCTGGAGGTCGGAGAGCCTGCAGAGGCTGCGAGTCCGGATGCTGCCGCAACAGGTGGCGACTCACATGGCGCGGAGGAGAAGAAGGCCCCGGCAGTCCGCCTGGCCCTAGAGGGAGCGCCTGACCATGAGGGGGTTAGGAGTGATGATTCCGGACCTGATACAGAACCAGCTTCGGAGTCCGAGGAAGCGGGTGAGAGCCTTCGCCACGGCGGTGGACCGGTAGTTTTCTATAGCCCGCGCGCCGGTGGAAATTGATACCGGGCGCCCCTTTTCCAACAGGCCTGCCCCCGCATGTTTGAAATATTGGTAGCAGACGGTGAGGCCACCTCAGAGGAAGAGTCGGAGTAAGGTAGCGATCCCCCCGTTGCACCGTTGTCCCCATTGGGACCACCAGTACTGTTGTTAAGTAAATGAATGAAAATAATCAACCGAGAAGTTAACCAGATTGTCAACAGTGATTGAACCGGTCGTTGCCGGCAAGTTTGTCCCCGTAGGGACCCTTTGCACCGTGCGTAAGGAACTACTTACGGACATGCCTGAGAACTCGCAGGGCAACCACAAACTTGTGGAATGTAAATATGCCGGCATGTTTCCGTTACCGCCTCCGGAGAGGAAGATTGGAGGAAGGGCCCGCAGCAGAGTAGGCTAGGGCCCGGTCACCACCTGGACCGGTGGCCATCCTCCGGGGGTCAGGGGTTCCCCATGGACGTGGGTACCCTGAAAAGACCATAGGGTGCGAAACACCATACCCGTACCCGCTCGGGCAGCCTGGAGATGGACTGGGGTCAAGGGGTGCTGCCCACTTCTTAGGGGCAGCATCAGGGCCAGGTTGTTTGGGTGGGAGAGAGCGGAAGCCGTATGTTTTAATAAAAGGGACTACCGTTAGTAATGTTTAAGTACCGTGCCTCCCGTTAAGGGAAGATTCATGAAAAATGCTTGTTAAATGTTTTCTACCTTTTTCTACAGTTTACAAAAATAAAACCGGTGATGGACAGGCAGCCCGCGGATGGTCTGCATTTAACCAAGGGGGAATGTGGCACCCTGGACTAGCCAGGTCGTCACAGGTACTGCAACAACACACCCCACACCCCGAGATAGGCACACCAGTCACACACAAATCCTTGTTGCCTCCCTCCAGGGGCTGATGTCCACACCAGGTGGGGTGGAGCCAGGCGGTTGGCCCCACCCACTGAGGAGTTCACAGTCCTGGAGGCGGGAAAGGATGTCGGAGTTGAGTTAGGGAGAGTGAAGGAGAAGGAGTGAAGTGGTAGTAGAGGAGCAGACTGACCGTGTCCGGGTACGTGGCCCGGGCACCGAGAGCAAGGTTGGCAGACGGTGGTGGCCGTCTGCAGGAGAGGCTGATTGACGCGGAACCGTAGGACCGGGGACGGGCGGTGGCCCGCCGGTACCGAACCGGGGAGCAAAGAGAAGCCAGCACAAACAGGCAGGGCCTGTGGACCCCGACCAGGCTTGGAGTCGCTGTTAAACTGGTCAAATCCATTAGCGACCGGAACCTCCGGGGTTTCCTTGCAGCAAAGACCTGTCTGAAGGCAACCGTCCAAACCGAGAAAGGGAAATACAACTACCGCCACAGTTAGAATTCCCAGAGCCTGCGGGCAAAAGGGGCTCCTCCGGCCCATATCCAAGCTGGGGAGCGGGTTACCGGTGGGAAGCCATCGGGACCGAAGATACACAACAGGTGCAGGGAAAGGCAGCCACCACCAACCTACTGGGAGTAGCTACCGCAGCCGGCTGCGGGACCCGTCCATCCAGCCGTTTGTTTTACCAGAGATTCTGTATCCATCATTGGCTGAGTGAGTACCACCGTGCCGTCTGGCACCGCACTGCCCCCCGCGACCCTGCACCTCACGAACCCTGCCTCCCCTTCCCACCTCACCGGGTCCCGGGACCACCAACCCCCTACCCACGGAGGGGAGAGAAACATCTCGGCTGCTCCCTGTCATCGCTCCCGGGATCCCCGTCCAGAGCAGCGGTGGTGTCCCAACCTCACCACAAACCGTGGGTGGCGTCATGGACCAACTCCCCAAACACCAAACCACCCCTTTCACTGTCCGGGCGAGGAGCGCCGCTCGAGTCCCCGGATCCGGCCCACCGCTCGAGCCACCGAGCAGCGAGCAGCAGCGCCGAACCCGAGCACCAGCGAGGGCGCAGCGGCGGCGGCATCCTCCCCGCCCGCGACACTAGTTTACTTGTTTTCTATGGTTTCGCGTTCTAGGTTTAATTCATAGTTGTGATGCCTTCAATGTGAATCTACAATTTTCAGAGTCATGAAAATAAAGAAAGCTCTTTGAATGAGAAGGTGTGTCCAAACTTTTGGTCTGTACTGTGTATATACATATGTGTGTGTGTGTGTGTGTGTGTGTGTGTGGGTGTGGGTGTGTGTGGGTGTGGGTGTGTGTGTGTGTGTGTGGGTGGGTGTGTGTGTGGGTGGGTGTGGGTGGGTGTGTGTGTGGGTGGGTGTGTATTGGCATATCTTAGGTATATTTTGCAGGTAGAAGACATTTCATAAAGTGGACTTAACTTGGGTCAGTAAACATCATGGCTAGTTAGAAAGGATACTTAAATCATTCAATTAACAACTAACGTGCTGTTACCCAAGGTAATATATAGGTAATATATAAGTATTTGATTTTCACTTGAAGTGACTATATCTACAGGATTGGGATTAATGTTCTGCAGAGAATTCAGTCAACTGTTGCAGATTTTCTTTTTCCCCATGATAAACATGGATATGCATTTGAAATGTTATACTTGCATTAGGGCTTTTCCACTTGTTTTTTATTATTTGAGTATTACCAGTTTGTTTTCTTGCTGCTGTTTAAGAGAAAAGTAAAATGCTGGTGCCTTTATTACTCATTATTCTGCACAAAAGCAAGATCATGGAAGTAATTTAGGTCTGATGCTCAAATGTAAATGAATAGTGGCATAGTAATCAATCCTTATGCATTCTGTATGGAAAACACATTACTCAGTGATAATATATGTGTTTTCCATGGCTAATACAATAACAAGAGCTGACACACAAGGAATAGTTGTTACACATGATTCTGCATTACTCTACCTTTGCAATTACTAATTCATTGACAAAGGCGCTACAAATCTCTTGCATTTATCAGTGCAGATGATACCATTAACCCGATGCTTCAATGTGCTATAGCATATATAAATAATAAGGCATGATGCAAAGAATAAAGCAAACCTGCTATACAGTGATGTCTATTGTATAACTAGAAATCTAAACATAAAGTTAAATTAGACAAGAGTGGAAACACTATTGCATAGTCATTAATAGATACTTGTCCCTTTTGTTTATCCATAAAGTTGTAAGGAATTTTAGAATATTCATGTAGAACTACAGAATAGAAAAATCCTTATTTGGTGTTCTCCAGTCTAATAAGGTACTTCATGAGTCGGGATAGATTACCTATTATGGTATCATGATTTGTGATGAGTGGACTCGTGGGTATTCGGGTTGACCAAATTCGCACAGACGAAAAAAAGTCGGTTCTGTGAACCGAACTTAACTGAACTTGACTCTGAATAGCGAACCCAGTACAAGTCAATGGGGAAGAGAAGTTAAATGAGGTAAAAGCAGGACAGTTATACACACCGTGCTTCCCATAATATAACACAGTTAGACTCTTTTCAGGCATACTCATTAAGCTTCATGAATATTTACCGATTCCTCTCCCACCCTCTTTGCTAGCATCTGTGATTGGTTGCATACTCCTATACATGCTTCCCACCATCTGTATCAGCATCTGTGATTGGTTACATACCAGTTTGCTATATACCAGTGTAAAAAGAAATTATGTTAAAAAAAATGGTGGGGCTCCAGCCATATGGTTGATGATAAATAAGGGTAAAACAGATGGCTAAAGGCTGCACCCCACACTGGTCTGCTTTACCATAGCTGGTTATCAAAAATAAAGGGGATCTCATCATTTAAAAAAATCAGTCTGGCGTCATCATTCCCTAGCTTTAAAGACCAGGGGTCTATGAGACCCCCCTGTTACTAACCTTGTTAATCAAAAGAAAAACACACTAACACATAGAAATCCTTTACTGAAATAAAATCACACACAACCTTTCCCCCCCCCTTTATTAACCCCCTAAACAGCCCTGCAGGTCCGACATATTCCACAAGACAATCCCGCCTCTGTCACACAAAGAGTCTGCAGTGATGGAAAACATGTTCGCTCACTGCAGCCTCTGGGAAATACTGACAGCTGCAGGGGATCTGGTTGTGAGAAGTGGTAATGTCACACTGAGTTCAACAGAATTCATAGCCGAGGGCTTCCTCTCTGCCCTCAGTGAACTCAGTTGAATCTGTTGCCAGATTGCCTGACACAGCACAGAAGTCTGGCAATCTGGCTGCGGGTTCAACTTTCACTGAAAGCAGTGGGGGAGCCCCGAATGTGACTTCTGGTGACCTGACTGCCTGATTGTTGGACTACTGTGGCACCGTGAATCTGGCAATTCAGCAGTCAGGTCACCGAAGGTCACACTGGGGGCTCGCCTTTGCCCTCAGTAAAAGTTGAACCCACTGCTCTCAGTGAAAGTTAAACCATGTGGATGTGTCCTGAAATCTCACAGTCCGGCAATCAGGAACCCCGATTGCCACCACACCTGGGCAATCAGGTTGAGTCGGGAAAAGCGCCAAAATTGGTGCATCTTATGGATGCACTGCTTCTGAGGTGGCTGTAAACTGGTATTTTTAGGCTAGGAAGGGCCAATATCTATGGACCTTCCCAGCCTGCTAGTACCAGCCTCCACCTTTCAGCTTTACCTTTGCTGATAATCAAAAATGGGGTGACCCCCTTTATTTTTGATAAACAGCCACAGTAAAGCAGACTGGCAAGATATTTAAAAATTCTAACAAGGGTCACTTTATGAGCCCCAAATTTAGCATTTTGATAAGGGAAACAGGAGAAAATAGACTATACAACTGTACAATTTGTTGTCTAATTTCTCCTGAGTACTCTGATACCTCATATGTGGTGGAAATTACTGTTTGGGTGCACGGCAGGGATCAGAAGGAAAGAGTACCATTTGACTTTTGGAAAACAAAATCATTTGGAATAGATAGCGTACGTCTTGTAGCATTACCATGTCACATTTGCCGAGTCCTTGATGTGCCTAAACAGTTGAAGCATCCCCATAAGTGACCCCATTTTGGAAACAATACCCCTCAAGGAATTGATCCAGATGTGTGGTGAGCACCTTGAACCCTAAATGCTTCACAGAATTTTACAATGTTAAGTTGTGAAAATGATAAAATCACATTGTTGCTTTAGCCCCATATTTTTTATTTTCACAAGGGTAACATGAGAAAATTGACCCCAAAATTTGATGGATAACTACTGTTTGGCTCAGATGGTAAAGAGCACTAGTTGACTTTTGGAACTCAAAATTTAATGGAATTGTTTGGCTTGGAAGGGAAGGAGCACTATTTTACTTTTGGAATTCAAGATTGACTGGAATCGTTTGCAGAACCCCTGATGATCCTGAACAGTCGAAACCCTTACCACAAATGACCACATCTTGTAAACTACACACCTCAAGGAATTTATTTAGAAGTTTTTTATATGTGGTAGAAAACTATTGTTTGAATGCATGGCAAGGTTCAGAAGGGAAGGTGCACCATTTGACTTTTAGAGTGAAGAATTGGCTGAAATAGATAATGGACATTATGTCATGTTTGCAGAGCCTTTCATGTGCCTAAATAGTGGAAACCCCCCACAAGAGATCTCCTTTTGGAAACTACACCCCTCCAGGAATTTACTTAGAAGTGTGATGAGCCTAAGACCTCAAAAAAATCATCTAAAAACAAATACTTTATTAAATAATAAATTAAAATGGTAAAAACCAAAGATGAAATAAGATAGCAAAGAACTCAGTGCCATGATGAGTGACCCACAATGAATACCTTAAATTGGTATTTTGCCTAGGGATGGGAAAGTAGTGGATGCCCAAATTTTCAGGCTTGGTTGCCAGATTGATGCTAAAGAATAACTGGTTCTCCCTAATTTTAATTCTACCTAACAGCGGAGATTATACACCCTACTTTTTATTGGTGCCCCCGGGAGGAAAATTATGAAGAGCCAGTTATCCTTTAGCATTAATCTGGCACCCAGACCTGAAAATTTGGGTCTCCACTACTTTCACATCCCTAGGCAAAATACCCATTTAGGTATTAGTTGTGTGTCACTCATCACGGCACTGTGTTCTTTGCTATCTTTCTTCATATTTGGTTTTAACTATTTTAATGTATTAATTAATTAATAAAGTATGTGTTTTTAGAGATTTTTTTTAAGTCTTAGGCATAATTGCTTTATGCAATGATTGTCTTGGTATATTTATTAGAAGTGTAATGAGCACCTTGGATCCACAGGTGCTTCACAGAATTTTATAACGTTGAACTATGAAAATGAAAAAATACATTTTGTTTCCACAAACATGTTTTCTTTTACCTAACATTTCTCATTTTCACAAGGCTTAGAGGATAAAATGGACCATACAGTTTGTTGTGCAATTTCTCCTGAGTACACCAATATCCCATATATGATGGAATACTACTGTTTGGGTGCACAGCACAGCTTAGAAGGGAAGAAACACCGTTTTGGCTGGAAAAAATTGAGGACACCATGTCATTTTTGCAGAGCCTCTGATGTTCCTGAACAGTGGAAACTCCCCACAAGTGGCCCCATTTTGGAAAGTATACCTCTCGAAGAATTAATCTAAGGGTGAAGAGAGCATTTTTAACCCTTAGGTGATTCACAGAATTGTTTGAAATCGGGCTTAGCAAATTAAACATTTCCACTAAAACGTTGCTTTGGCCCCAAGTTTTAAATTTTTCAACGGGGATATAGGACAAAATGAAGAGTATATGATGTTAAGCACTTTCTTCTGACTATGTGAATACTCCACATATTGTTGAAAACTATTTTTCAGGCACAGTACAAAGCTTAGAAGGGAAGGAGCGCTATATTGGTTGTTCAGTAGTGTGTAGCCACAAAGCGAAACTTGGGTGGGAAGGAGTTCTATTTGACTCTTGGAGAACAAATCTTTGTAGAATCGTTTGTGGACTCCATATACAGAGCTCCTATGTGCCATAAGAGCAGATTACCCTCTCAAATGATCCTAATTTGGTAATTACACTCTGGGAATTTATCTACAGGATAAGTCAGGACTGTATTTTGCCTTCATGCTACCCTAAGCACTTTAAGTGAGCGCGCCCCTTAGTGACAACGTAAAACTATGAGTCTGTGCACCCGACATCTGTGTAAGGCTGATTTACTCTGTAACACACTTGAAGAATTGCTAAACGCTAATAGAATGAAGATCTGCACTTGCTGACTAGCACAATACAATTTCAATTTAAAAAAATAAAAAATATGGCAGTGTTTCCTAACCTGTCCTCCACCTGAAAAACTGAAAGGATGTGAAAAGGCTATGGTGTGCACATATCCTAAGGCTATGTGCACACGCTGTGTTTTTTACCGCATTTTTTGCGGTGCATTTTTGGGCTCAAAACTGCATGACTTTCCTTCCCCAGCAAAGCCTATGACATTTCATTTTTGATGTCCGCACAGTGCAGTTTTGTTTGGTTGCATTTTTGCGCAGAAAAAAAAATGAGCATGTCAATTCTTGTCTGCGTTTTCCTACGATTTTTTCACCCATGCAATGCATTGGAAAAACGCAGCAAAACGCAGTGATCAAAAACGCACCAAAACGCAGTGCATTTTTACTGCTGCGTTTTTGCCACAGGTGCGTTTTTGTGCGTTTTAGCGGCACAAAACGCACAAAAACTCAGCGTCTAAAAAAGGCAATGTGCGCACATAGCCTAACAGTTCACATACCCTCTACATATAGTACTTAAGATACTCGCACACAGACTACAGTTGGCCGAACCTGGAGATAGACAGGATTGGCCCGACAGTCTGATTGTCAGGGAGATGAGGACCCAGCAGGTCCAATTTTGGAGATGAGCCACCGCCAGAGATGTGTGGTAGAGTCTGTCTCATAGAGAACACGAGCACTCACCAAAGTGAGTGCTCCTGTGTATGGGGGAGTCAGGGAGACAGCTACCAGCCGAATATAGAGAGTCAGGGAGATAGCTGCCAGCTGAGTGATGGGACACCTGTCTACAGTGTGTGGTGGCTTTAGTCAAATAATCGTTTGTCTGACGAATGGACTCAGACAGCCATATATTTAGTCTGGCACATTGACCCTATAATGATCTACTATCAAGTCTAAAAAATTAAATATTGCTACATCTACACGACTACATCACCAGATACAACCTCAAATCATGATAACATTACCAGAGCCACCATCTGTACACAGGTACATCACCATAACCAACCTGAAATCACTAGTATATCACCAGAACCAACCTCAAATCACGACTACATCACAAGAGCCACCATCTGTACACAGCTACATCATCATAAACAACCTCAAATCACTACTAGATTACCAGAACCAATCTGAATTCAAAATTACATCAGCAGAATCAAAGCCAGCCCAACATATAATTGTCTGACATGAAACTGCAGCTCCTAGTATGTCTTTAACAACGGTAATGAGATACTAAGAGTTATTACTAGCCATCATCAGACTGCGGACCATACAGGAACCACAGTACTGATGGTGCAGGCAGTAGCACTATTGAACATTTAAAAAATACCTTAACTTTTGGGAGAATTATTCTATGTTTTAGGTCCATTAATTCTGAGCCCATTGGTACGGGTCTGGGTTCTGAGACCCCCATAGATTGTATAAAAGACCCCTTAGAAGTGCGACTTTCACCTGCATCCGCTCTGAGCTCTGTGCTAAAAAGACTTTTCACCTGTTGTTGGGGGTCTCCCGATCAGATTACCCACTAATCTACTCAATTATTGGGCATAAAACATAAAAAAAATTCTTCCAAAAGTTTAGTTATTGTGAGGTGCATTTACAATGCTGCTAATAATCAGAAACTGATTCCTGGTGTAACTAAACCGGCTGTCAGATCACCCGATGCACAAGCAAAATGCTCGTATGGAAAATTATTTCTCTGTTTACAGACATGAACATTAATGCGGGCGTCACACGGTATGATATATCTGGCGATATGTCGTCAGAGTCACGTCGTTAGTGACACACATCCGGCATCGTCAGAGATATCGTACCATATGACACCTATGAACCAGCAGAAATACTCACCTTCTTGTTCATCGTTGACACGTCGTTCATTTTCATAATCTCGTTCCTCCTTCTGTGCTCCGGTTGTTCGTCGCTCCCGTGGCAGCACACATCGCTCCGTGTGACACCCCGGGAGCGACGAACACAGCTTATCTACGTCCCGCTGGCAATGCGGAAGAAGGAGGTGGGTGGGATGTTTACGTCCCACTCATCTCCGCCCCTCCGCTTCTATTGGCCGGCTGCCGTGTGACGTCGCTGTGACACCGAATGTCCCTCCCCCTTCAGGAAGAGGATGTTCGCCGCCCACAGCGACGTCACCCGGGAGATAAGTACGTGTGACGGTGGGTTAACGACTTTGTGCGCCACGGGCAACTAATTGCCCGTGACGCACAAACGACGGGGGCGGGTGCGATCGCTTATGCGACCGCACGATATATCATCCCGTGTGACGCCAGCATTACTCTATGACTGCAGACCTGTGAATCCTCCCAACGCACTCATGGTGGACAAGTATGTGATATGCAGACTCCCGGTCAGAACTCGTCTAGTTAGTACGACCTCGCTTAATACACTTGTATGGAACAAGGCCGTGTCCCCTAGACAGGTTCTAGCGGGAGTCTGCATATCGCATTCCCGGCGCAGACTCTGGAGAATCCTTATAGCACACAGTGAGTGCACTGGAAGGATTCACAAATCTGCACTTACACAGAGTGACACAGAGTGACTGCAGACTTGTCATTCTAGACTGGACAACTCCTTTAATATTTACTTCAAAATCTATTTTTAATATGCAAACGAGTGGACTTTGGTGCACCCTTATGCTTTTCTATTTGCATATGAAAGCCAGTCCCTTGTGTTGATTGACAGCTCAGTAAAATTAGACATGTAAGCGGATTTTAGACAGCACTCACATTTACTAATGGAGCGTTGTCAATAAAGACTAAAGACTTTAAAATACAAATACGAGGGTGTAACGGAGCACCGAAGCAAAGACCACACCAACCGTGCACCGAAGCAAAGACCACACCAACCGTGCACCGAAGCAAAGACCACACCAACAGTGCACCGAAGCAAAGACCACACCAACCGTGCACCGAAGCAAAGACCACACCAACCGTGCACCGAAGCAAAGACCACACCAACAGTGCACCGAAGCAAACAGTACAGCAACGATGCACCGAAGATTCCAAAAAAAGTTCCAAACTGCAATTCAGGAATCCATAAAAATTATTTTATTTTATTTATGCCAAGTATTAAAACATCATATGATCTGTACATGCCTATATAGACTCATCTGATGTTTTAATACTTGGACTAAATAAAATAATTTTATGGATTCCAGAATTGCAGCACTGGAACTTTTTTTGGGAAATCACTGGACACACCTAACTGGCAGGTGACTGCAGACCTGGAACAGGAGGGATCGCTGCAGCAATTCATGGTGAGTGGAAATGTTTAAACGGTGCACTGAAGTGCCCTCATTTACATATTAAATAAAAGGTAAATATTACAGAAACACTCAAGTCATTTTTTCCCCTAAGGCTATGTGCACACAGTGCGTTTTTCTCGGCGTTTTTGCGCGTTTTTCGGGTGCGTTTTTGGCCTCAAAACTGCATGACTTTGCTTCTCCAGCAAAGTCTATGAGTTTTCATTTTTGCTGTCCCCACACAGCGTTTTTTTTCAGCTGCGTTTTTGTGGTGACCCCAAAAACGCAGCATGTCAATTATTCCCGCATTTTTCACTGCGCTTTTCATCCATTGAGTGCAATGAGATGTTGAAAGACGCAATGAGAAACGCAAATAGCTGCGTTTTGGTGCGTTTTGGTGCGTTTCTAAGACCAAAAACGCAGCTATAAACGCAGGAGGTGGGTAGCAAAGTGACGTGTACAGGAAGAGGATTCCTTCTGTCAGTAAATACAGAAGCGTGAATCCTCCCGGTACCGTCACCGCTGCGTCCACCTCCCGTCCTGTGCATGTATGCTGCCGTGCGGCGCCATGTACAGGCGGGAGATGGAAGCGGCTGCGAAAACAAAAGTTAACAGTACAAAAAAAAAAAAAAAGTTATACTCACCTGTCTGCAGCCTCCCGGTGCCATGCCCGCTCCCATCTCCTCCCGGTCCCGCCACTCCGGGTGTGTGCAGTCTCCCCGGGTACGTATGCCTGCAGGATGCAGGACCTGGCGATGGATCACCTGATGCAGTCACCTGACGCATCAGGTGATCGTAAGTCTCGGGCTGACGCCGGCGCCCAGCCGGTATCAGCGGATTCGTCAGGAGACTTCATCCCTGATTACCGGCAGCTGCTGCAGCGATCGGACAGGATCAGACTCCCGCCCCATCGCTCCAGGAGCTGCCGGTAATCAGCACATAAGTGAGTATTATTTTTTTTTTTGCACCGATGCATCAGCTGATTGTATAATCGGCTTTTATACAATCAACCGATGTGTGATGTGCTTCAGCCCCTAGAACCTGACACATCATCTGATCGCTTTGCCTTCCAGCAAACCGATCAGATGAGATTGGATCCGGATTGGACGGCGCGGGACCCTAACCCAGGATTACTGCGGAGGGGGGTTTATTTCAATAACGATGGAGTCATTAATTGTGTTGTGTTTTATTTCTAATAAAAATATTTTTCTGTGTGTTGTGTTTTTTTTTTATCTTTACTAGAAATTCATGGTGGCCATGTCTAATATTGGCGTGACACCATGAATTTCGGGCTTAGGGCCAGCTATACAGCTAGCCCTAACTCCATTATTACCCAGCTTAGCCACCCGGCTTCAGGGCAGCTGGAAGAGTTGGATACAGCGCCAGAAGATGGCGCTTCTATGAAAGCGCCATTTTCTGGGGTGGCTGCGGGACTGCAATTCACAGCGGGGGGTGCCCAGAAAGCATAGGCACCCTGCACTGTAGATTCCAATCCCCAGCTGCCTAGTTGTACCCGGCTGGACTCAAAAATTGGGCGAAGCTCACGTCATTTTTTTTTTAAATTATTTCATGAAATTCATGAAATAATTTAAAAAAAAAGGGCTTCCCTATATTTTTGGTTCCCAGCCGGGTACAAATAGGCAGCTGGGGGTTGGGGGCAGCCCCTACCTGCCTGCTGTACCCGGCTAGCATACAAAAATATGGCGAAGCCCACGTCATTTTTTCTGTTTGGGGGGGCAAAGAAATCCTGCATACAGTCCTGGAAGGAGGATGCTGAGCCTTGTAGTTCGACAGCTGCTGTCTGCTCTCCTGCATATACTATTGGATGGAGGATGCTGAGCCTTGTAGGTCTGCTGCCCCTGACTCTCCCTCAAGCATACAGTCCTGGATGGAGCATGCTGAGCCTTGTAGTTCTGCAGCTGTCTGCTCTTCTGCATACACTAGTGGAGAATGAAGAACACATTGAAGAAGGAAATGACATCAGACCTTTTTTTTTTTGTTCACTGATAAAAAACGCATAAGGACGCAGTGAGCAAAAACGCAGCAAAACGCAGCAAAAAAACGCACCAAATTGCGGCAAAACGCGTGCGGTTTTTGCCGCGTTTTTTCGACGCAGGTGCGTTTTTGTGTGTTTTTAGCGGCCAAAAACGCAGCGTCAAAAAAACGCAGTGTGGGCACATAGCCTAAACATGTGTAAGGCTAGGTTCGCACACTGCGTCCTTTTGACGCTTTGACGCTGCGTTTTTGTGCGTTTTTGGCCGCTAAAAATGCACAAAAACGCACCTGCGTCGAAAAAACGCATAAAAAAACGCATGCCGCGATTTGGTGCCTTTTGGCTGCGTTTTGCTGCGTTTTTGATCTCTGCGTTTTGCTGCGTTTTTCCAATGCATTGGATGGGCGGAAAACGCAGAAAAACGCAGGAAAGAACTGACGTGCATTTTTTTTTTTTAACTCAAAAACGCAGGTAAAAAAAACAGATGTGTGCGGACAGCAAAAATGAAAACTCATAGACTTTGCTGGGGAAGCAAAGTCCTGCAGTTTTGAGGCCAAAAACGCACCCGAAAAACGCGCAAAAACGCCGCGAAAAACGCACTGTGCGCACATAGCCTAAATGTTAGTTTAGTGTAAGGTCTGTGATAATTCACTCATCGATCACTGTTTTCTCATGTCCCTGACTCCACAATGATACTAACAAAGGGGGGATTGCTCGGCACCACCTGAATTATTAGACAAATCATGTGCCATGAACCTATGAAATCACCTGAACACACACAATATGGCACAAAGGGGCACCAGACTTATGAATAATAAATAATTAATATGGAATAGACCTTGATGTGTGCAAAAAATACAATATTTATTTATTTATAAAGGGTGGCAAAACACTCACAATTTTAAAATCATTTAAAATCAGACATAAACCCTAAATACTGCCTCCAACATGGGACATATGAATTGCATAGACAAGCATATTAGGGTAAACACAACAATACTGCCCCCTATCTGGGTATTCTTATACAAAATCAAGTATATACTCCATCTATGCTAAAAATGTGCTTGTATTGCATCAAGTTGTTACTTGATATCCTGAGACTGTCACCAAATGGTATATAACAAAGGCTAAACTAGCCAAAAATAATAACAATGAGTCCAAACAGTCACTAAGGAAGGTTACCAAAAACTGCAATACAAGGTCCCGGAGTCACAGTGTGAGAGCCCGACGCGTTACGCCAGTCACGCTGGCTTCATCAGGAGACTGCCACCCTTTATAAATAAATAAATATTGTATTTTTTGCACACATCAAGGTCTATTCCATATTATTTATTTATTATTCATAAGTATGGTGCCTCTTTGTGCCATATTGTGTGTGTTCAGACTCCACAATGATGTCACATCCACAGCTCGTCTGCAGATTTCCATCTTCTCTGGTCTTCTGCAGCACATCCTGACATTGTGCCCCGAAAAATAACAGAGTCATCACAATGTTCCTGAATTAATGCTGTAGCTGAAATAAGCCCTGTGCTGTGCCCCTGAAAAAATTATTGCTCCTCACTGTGATCCCTGTAAAAAATATTACTCCGCACTGTGCCTCTTACAGTACATGGCCTCCACGATATCCTTTCCTGTAAAATATTCCCACCACACTGTCCTCCCTTGGATACTATGACTGCCACACTGTCCTCCCTTGTATACTATGACCGCCACACTGTCTGCCCTTGTGTACTATGAATGTCACACTGCCCACTAATAAGCAAAAACATCACATAATCCGCCCCCTTATAAATTATACCCACCACACCTTCCTCAATTATGATTCATGATCTGCACACTGCCCTCACAATGTTCCATGCATGCTGCCCCTGTCCATACTGAGCCCTCACACTGCCCCTCTCCATACTGAGCCTCCCATGCTGCCCCTTCTCCATAAAGAGCTCCCAATGCTCCTTGCCTCTTTTCCATAATGAGACCTCACGCTATCACACTATCCTATTTTTCATACTGAGTCTCCTTCATTGCTTCACTCCATACTGAGCGCACCCATCCTGTCCCATTCCATACTGAGTCTTCACACTGCCCCTCCCCATATTGCATCATCTTGCTGTCCCTTCCCCATAATGAGCTCCCCATGTTGCCCCCCTCTCCATACTGAGTCCTTACTTTTCCCCATCGATTTTGTCCCTTGCACTTTCTCACTCTGTAATCCCTAACCCACCCTCTACAGCAATAGGCCCCCTAACCCCCCCTCTACAGCAATAGGCCCCCTAACCCCCTCTACAGCAATAGGCCCTCTAACCCCCCTACAGCAATAGGCCCCCTAACTAGCCCTCTACAGAAATAGGCCCCCTTACCCCTCCCTACAGCAATAGGTCCCCTTACCTCCCTCTACAGCAATAGGCCTCCTTACTCCCCCACTACAGAAATAGGCCCCCTTACACCCCCACTAAAGCAATAGGCCCCCTTACACTCCTCTACAGCAATAGCCCCTCTTAACCCACCTCTACAGCAATAGGCCCTCTTACCCCCCCTTTACAGCAATAGGCCGTCCATTCCCCGCCTCCCCCCTTCAGTCTCTAGTATTAGCCTCTCTTCCCCTTCCCCCTAAAGTCTCTAGTATTAGCCTTTCTTCCCCTCCTCCCTCCAGTCTCTAGTATTAACCTTTCTTCCCCTCCCCCCTCCAGTCTCTAGTCTTAGCCTTTCTTTCCCTCCCCCCTCCAGTCTCTAGAATTAGCCTTTCTTTCCTTCCCCCCTCCAGTCCCTAGTATTAGCCTTTCTTTAACACCCCCTCCAGTCTCTAGTATTAGCCTTTCTTTCCTTCCCCCCCTCCAGTCCCTAGTATTAGCCTTTCTTTAACACCCCCTCCAGTCTCTAGTATTAGCCTTTCTTTCCCTCCCCCTTGCAGTCTCTAGTATTAGCCACTTTCCTTATCCCCTGCAGTCTCTAGTATTAGCCACTTTCCCTCCCCCCTGCAGTATTTAGTATTAGCCACTTTCCCTCCCCCCTGCAGTCTCTAGTATTAATCTTTCCCTCCCTCCTGCAGACTCTAGTATCAGCCTCTTTCCCTCCCCCCTGCAGTCTCTAGTATTAGCCTTTCTTTGCCTCCCCCCTGCAGTCTCTAGTACTAGCCACTTTCCTTCCCCCTGCAGTCTCTAGTATTAGCCACTTTCCCTCCCCCTGCAGTCTTTAGTATTAGCCACTTTCCCTCCCCCCTGCAGTCTCTAGTATCAGCCTCTTTCCCTCCCCTTGCAGTCTTTAGTATTACTCTCTTTCCCTCCCCCCTGCAGTCTTTAGTATCAGCCTTTCTTTACCCCAACCCCCCAGTGTATATAGCATTAGTCTCCCCCCCCCTCCAAATACCCAGTCTGTAGCCTTAGTGACACCTCTACCTTGCCCACTAAACTTCAGCTCTGTAAGCGCATACCTACTCTGGTGCCCTCTTTCTCCTCCTCCTGCTCCGGTGAAAATCCTCTTCTGGCTCCAGCATCAGCCATATCCTCCTCCGCGGTGTGTGTCTGCAGTATTGGACGCCACATCACGGAGCAGGGAGCTGATTGGCGCACGAGCCTCTGACCCCGGAAGTGCAGGCGCTGTTACTTCCGTTGTCAATCAGCTCCCTGTGCCCAGCGCCTGCAGTGTGCTTATTTGTATTCGCGTCTTAACGATGCGTATATAATAAATAGAGGTGTGCCTCCTCCCCTCCGAAAACACAGTGGATTCATTAGACTGTCTAATAGAGGGGGAGGATGTAAAAAAAAAAAAAAAAGTTTTTTTGCTGCCAGAAAGTGCCGCCCCCCCGCAACGCACCACCCCAGGCACGGGACCCCACGGGTGCCTAGGGGCTAATTCAACCGTGAGCGTACTGACCTTTCCGTGAGTGGGGCTTTTTTACATTCCTGCTGGCAGATACCGACACCAGGTCCCTGACCGCCAGACTAAACTCCTGTCTGTGGGGGACGCGGTTCCATAATCCGGACAGGAACCGTGGTGTCACGGCCGTGGGGGTGACCCATAGGGTCCAATTCATCAAAATAGGGGGGTTCTCACAGCTCAACCTTCCCGGGGACTCTCCTGATGTCTACTTCTTATATCACCCTTTTATCTAACCTAGTCTCCTAACATTTCTCTCTCAATGCTCACCCAGGTGCCAGACAACTGTGCTGCAACACTGTCACCTGGTGGCGAAATCACACAAACAAGGCATTTACACTTTACAATAACACTTTACAGTTACCACATAGGACATTAGTGTGCCGGGTTCAGATACAGGGGTGGGCCTAACCCTTAACCCCCCTACAATCGTGCGGGCATGACCTATGTGCATGCATGATCGCCATCACATAAGTTTACCTCATAGGTCATGAACCCCTTTCCGACCTTCATTTAAACTTAAGTTAGAAGGTCATGAACCAGTTAAACTGCTTTAATATGAAAGCCCCCTAACAAACAAAAAATCTAACCATATTTCATTTCCCCACATTCATATTGACTCAAACTATGCAACTATCCCATAATTTATATTGCAAAATAAATGGTATCACAGCAATAACAAAGTGGCTGTTTCCCATTCCTCTCCCCAAAAAATGTGAGGAAAAAATGCATATGTTCCCTAATACTACCAATGTCCCAGCAAATTTGAACAATTTGCAATACAATTTGTGTGAACCACCAATGATAATTCCCTCTTCCTTATTACATATTGCAAAAGACTGCCTCAGTCACAGAAGGCCGACATAACTAGAGATCAGCGAACCGGTCGTGGTTCAGCTCGAGTTCGGTTCGTCGAATGGAGGTCTCGTTCGAGTTCAGTTCGTCGAACGTTCGACGAACCGAACTCGAACTGCATAGGAAACAATGGCAGGCAATCACAAACACATTAAAACACCTAGAAAACACCCTCAAAGGTGTCCAAAAGGTGACAAACAACTCACAACACAACACAAACACATGGGAAAGTGACAAGGACATATACTCATGCGAAAACAAAAGAGCAGGACAAGGAAAAAGAGGAGGAGACACAGATATATGAGTATATGCAAGGAAACGTCGATGCCATTACTGTGCAACTTGAGCCCTGCTCATTTTAGGCTTCCAATCTGGATAAATTGCCTGAGCTTGCCTTGGGGATCTTGTCGTGTCCTGCAGCTAGCGTTCTCTCGGAACCTGTCTTCAGTGCTGCTGGGGGTCTGCTGGCAGATAAGCACACGTGTCTGTCCACTGACAATGTGGACATAGCTCTCAGAGGACTTTTCTTCCCCTGGCTCATCCAGGGGAGGTGAAAGGCACGCGTATTTTTGAGAGTGCTTCATGCAAAGCATCTTTTTCTTTTTCAAAAGGGGGGTCAACTGATGCCAGTCAAGTGGGGTGTGTGTGGCCCAATTAGTGGCAACAAGGGAGACTGTGGTTGGAGTCCCCTCGCTGTGTTTGTAAAAGAACCAAGATGAACAAGTCATGGCTCTCAGAGGACTTTTCTTCCCCTGGGTCATCCAGGGGAGGTGAAAGGCATGTGTATTTTTGAGAGTGCTTCATGCAAAGTATCTTTTTCTTTTTCAAAAGGGGGGTCAACTGATGCCAGTCAAGTGGGGTGTGTGTGGCCCAATTAGTGGAAACGAGAGAGACTGTGGTTGGAGTCCCCTCGCTGTGTTTTACATGATTTTCTAAGGGCATGATATGCGTAAGAGGTTGAGTTTCATCATCTGCAACTTGTTGGCAACAGAAAGGCTGCCTTTACACCCTTTTGAGTCCGAGGATTTTCGAGACCTTATGCCCATTGCAGTGTCCCAAGAGCCAATGGCCAGTCGTCACTCCTTCTCCAAGAAAGGCGTGCCCGCGCTACCACAGCAGGTCGCACACAACCTCACCGATTCCTTGAGAAATTCTGTGTGTGACAGGGTGCATTTCACCACAGATACTTGGACCAGTAAGCATGGACAGGGGAGTTACATGTTGCTGACTGGGCACTGGGTAACTATGGTGAGAGATGGAGAAGGGTTTGCTGTACAAGTCTTGCCGTCCCCACGACTTGTGTGTCAATCCTTCCTCTGTATGTACAAGTTCCTCCACTGCTTCTGCCTCCTCAACCTTGTGTGGGTCCTCCACCTCGGCCCAAACCCTGTGTGGTCAGGCCACCCTTCCTTGTAACTGCGCCCAAGGAATCCCACACACCTCCTTACTATGCTGGCAGCACAGCTCAACAGCATGATGCGGTCGGCTCTTTACTTAGAAATGTCTGGGAAATGTGAGTCACACCGCTGAGGAGTTGTGGACGGTAAGCTCTGGAGAGTGACACCGAGTTTCATCAATGGTTGTCTCCACTCAACCAGCAGCCAGGGAAGGTCGGGTGCGACAATGATGCAAACCAGTCTGCGACCCTTCTTCAGGGCAATGTGACACACGTGCCTTGTATGGCTCACGTGTTGAACCTGGTTGTTCAGCAATTTTTAAAACACTATCCCGGCCTACATGGCCTTTTGACCAGGGCACGGTGTAACGCCTGCCTGGATCGACACACTCAGATGGGCTGTAAAGGATAGGCTAGAGGCAAGCCACTCACCAAGCTGGACACCCAGAACCCTGAAACCCTTTAACCCCTATACAGTGATTTGGAATTACACCGGGCCCAAGTTGATCAATACCTGTGGAAGGCTGCAGTTCCAGAGAATAGTAGTCATGCAGGTTCAAAAACATTAATTGAGGAAGAGGAACAGAATGGGATGGCCAGGACTTAATCAGAAAACAAGCAGAGGTGAAATGCGGATCGGCCAACGAGGTACATAAACAGCAAGCAGGAAAAGTGGTCAGGTAAAAAGCAAACAAAATCATAAAACTGAACTGGGGGTAACAGTAACAAGAGGTTCATAGCTTTGTCTGGCAGTGGTCTGCAGACAGGAGGGGCCTAAAAAATGGTGTGGTGTCTTCCCATTGGTTGTAGCTGAATAATGGTACTTCATCTGTGAGATACCCACCACCTACATTCAGCCTGTGGTTCTGTATCTGTCAAGGTAACGCAACCCAGTGGGTGACCATAACCTGCGTCCACCTGCGCCGCTGGCATCGACTCCTTTCCCATCATCAGCACTATGCACGAAAGGAACACGTTGTCACCTGGCGACCGGAGTACAAATTGATTGAGTGGACTACGTTGGTGACTTAACAGCCGTGTGCGGCAATGATGCAAACCTGTCTGCGGCCCTTCGGCAGGGCAAAATGACACACGTGCCTTGTATGCCTCACGTGTTGAATCTGATTCTCCAGCAATTTTTAAAATACCATCCCGGCCTACATGGCCTTGTGCAGCGGGCACGCTGCTATGTGCTCACTTTCATCCTTCGCACCCAGCAGCTCAACAACTTTCATCGCTCCTGAAGTCTTAGGGTATGGCGGTTAAACGCTGGAAATGTGATGTTCCGACACGCAGGAATTGGAATCTGCACATGTTGCAGCGTCTGTGGCAGCACCGCAGAGCCCTGCTGAAATACGGTCTGGCGTATACCCTGGGCTAACTTGATCCAGAGGTGGTGCAGATCACGCTGCTGGAGTGGTGTCAGATCAAGGACCTGTGCACCCTTCTACACAGTTTACAAATGTCGACGAAGATGTTTAGCAATGGCGATGCCATTCTCAGCATGACAATTCTGGTCATCTACAAGATGCAGCACACTGTAAGCATTATTCGGAGTCAGGTGTTGGTCCAAGAGGAAGGGGAGGAAGTACAGGAGGAGTCATATGCAGAAGGGATAATAAGATCTACATGGTCCAGACGGTGAGCGGCACCTAGGCGGCAGTTATGGTGGGGGAGAGGGATTAACAAGGGCGCATAGTATCAGCAAAAATTGTTGAGGAAGGTGCAGGAGCCCATGAAGAAATGGAGGACGAACTGGCGATGGGCATGGAAGACTCAGCAGATGAGTGAGAGCTTGCTCACATTTCGGTTGTGCGAGGTTGTGGGGAGAGGGCAGAGGAAGGAGGCACGATTCTCACCTCTCTGCCACCAACAAACCAAGGACTTGGTCCTCCTGGATGCACAAGACACATGAGCGCCTTCTTGCTGCACTACCTACAACATGACCCTCGGATTGTACGAATTCGAAGTAATGCAAGTGTGGCGCCCCAGGACCTGGTCGCCACAACAGCATTGCCCTTCCAAAGGGTTAATGCTGAGCCTGGAGGTAATTGGGAGATCTATTGGCCAGTAAGTGTAACACCCAACGCAGTTCTCCCTCCGGCCAGCAGGGGGAGCTCTGAACCTGGAGCTTCAGGGAGCATTCCTTAAGTCTGGCTGGAGGGAGGAAGTAGTAGTGAGTCTGGAGACAGGAGTGAAAGAGGACAGACTGAGAGTAGTGCTGCCTTGTGAAACTGGGGCCTAGAGCTGGGATAGCTTGGCCCAGTGAAGCAAGGGGAGCAGAGAGGCACAGCCGAGACTCGGACATCGGAGTCTGTAGTTGGCAGGGCATAAAATCCATCCCTGGTAGCTGAATCCGGAGGGCAGGAGAGCTGCAAGCCCCCTGGCCCAGAAGCAAACTGAGGGTACAGCTGCATCCCAAGGGCCCGGTGTGGACTCCAGCAGAGAAGCACCAGAGAGGGCCTGCGCAGTCTATCCCACAGAAAAAGGGACGAACCACCGGTCCCAGCAGCAGGAGGGCCATTGCTAACCCAAAGTGCAGTGTCCTAAAACAGCAAAGAAAGATTAAGGAGTAGGCCTCATACTCGACTGGCCAAAGATCACCCCAGGCACTTCCAGGCCGGCCGGATCATCTTTACCATCTGTGACGGTCTCCCTAGACTAAACTTCTGCCGAGTAAAAGAGGAGAAGGTAAAGAGACTACTGTTTGTGCCTGGTTCTTTCAGTGCTTGTCGGCCCTGCACCGTGTTAGTCACACAACACCATAGACTTCCACAAGCACCAACAGTGCCCCGGGCATTGCTCCACCTGTGGGGAGCAGTACCACCATTGCTGCCACTTCATCACCCCGGAGGCCTCACACAGCAGCGGCGGCTTAATAGCCGCATACCACAGGTGGCGTCACGAATACAAACTTAAAGTCATCAGCCACATATTTTACTGACACCCACCAGGGCCACGGAGCCGGGCCCAGCCACCACTGACTACCACCGGACTAGTCCGGCCTGGCACCGGGTGTCCCATAGCCCTGGGGTGGGCGAGTCAACTTTGGCGTCACGAACAGGATTTCGTGCCCGGTCACACCGGGTACTGTGCGCCTGAAGAATTGCGCTTAAAAGACTGTGTTACTGCGTGTTTCATTGTTTGAAAACTGCCGCCGCCATTAGCCTCGCTGAGCGCAGGAAGAAGGGGGGCGTGCCTGACAAAGAGCGCGAAGGGAGCGCACCATCAGAGCAGAGCGCTGTTAACCCCGCGCGACCCAGAAGGAAATTTGAAAAGTGAACGGAGCCTGGTAAGGTTCACTAAGGGGGAAGAAGATGTCCGACTCAGAGGGAGAGCAGGTGGCTGCCATAGCCCGAGACGCCGCAGCACCAGCCGGAGCAATCCCAGTCGCCGTCGCCCCAGCCCCCGCTGCAGCGCCGGTAATGCCGATCACAATGCCGTACATCCCGGGAGCAGAATGGCTACCGCAGTACTCCGGGGAGTCCCATACCTTGAGCGACTTCAGGGAAAGCCTGCACAGCTTGTTCCGGGTGTATCCGCTGACTTAGAGCCAGAAGGTGGGCATATTAATGGGACAGCTAGCTGGCGCAGCCCAGCGTGAAGTGAAGTCCTGGCCTGATACAGATAAAGGGACAGTAACCCAGATATTGGCCAAGCTAAAGAGTACTTTTGACACCCGTACCGCAGCAGAGATAAAGATGAGATTCTTTGGGTGCAAGCAACGGGCCACAGACAGCATAACCCTGCTCTGGACTTTGCAAAGTTTAAGGACCAGGCCATCCGGGTACTGAGAGAATCTACACCGAATGAGTCTATCGAAACACGTGTCGGACGTCTATGCTCCTGACTGGTAATGTCTCTTTTCTAATGCTCCCTATGTCTGGTTACACTGTTTGTTGCCTGTCTCTGGTGTGGGTATCTTGAGACATGGCTAGCCACCTGGCTAATTTAACAGCTTGATGATGATCTCAGGTGATCAGTGTAATGTGATACATATATATATATATATATATGTTTTATGGCTGCAGTGACATCTAATGGTGATAGCTAGTAGGTACAGATAGATGGTATCTATACCGCAATATATGTGATTGCAAGCCTGATTCAGTTTGCAATCTACGTCATTTTGTGGGTGATGATTACCACCACTGTGTATATTGGAGGTGATATATATAAAAACTTGTGGTATATTCAGTCCTGACTGTGATAGGGTTGGGCTTATTTGAGCCGGTGGTGCTATACAACTATTAGGACTGACCACTTTAAGAGGTATATATAATTATTTCTGATATATAACAATTGTTGCTTGACCTCTATATATACATTGGCGGTATTTATCTAACTAGCTAAGATCCGCTTTGATAGGATTGTTATCAGCCATGTGGCCTTATTTACATCAATTTAGCTCACATATTGTATGGTGGATAATCTATTTTCCTCGATATATATTTTTATGAGTGAGAGTAATTGGAATTATGGATACTAAATTACAGATATATATGATGTTTATGAAATGTAATATATTTGTGACATTACCTTGTCTAGAGCATATATGAATATCATGCATATTATGTTGGTCCTTACCACTGCCTGCACTAAAGATTGTTTATACTAATAAAAAATGAATTATATCTTATTGTGTGTCTGGGCTTCTATGATCGCCTTTTCTCCTTTCTTGTTCACATGTTCATGCGATTTGCCCTCACACGTAGTCCTATCTGATGATTAGATTGATGATTTCTACTATATATAATGAATATCAGTCCACTGTATCTCACCCTTTTTGCCATGGTTTCACTAAGGTAGCAGCGCCCCTTCAAGATCTCCTGGTGGGCCAGCCAAAGCAGGCTAAGAAGCAGAGCCCTCCATTTGAATGGAGCAGCCAACTAGAAACATCCTTTGTCCGGCTGAAAGGGGCTCTCACGGGAGAAGAGATTCTGGCCTACCCTGACTACAGCCAGCCGTTTGTACTGTACACCGATGCCAGCAACGTGGGACTGGGAGCAGTTCTGTCCCAGGTGCAGGGAGGCAGAGAGAGGGTGATAGCGTACGCCAGTAGAAAGCTTCGGCCCACAGAAAGGAATCCAGAAAACTACAGTTCCTTCAAGCTGGAGTTCCTCGCTATTGTTTGGGCAGTGACTGAACGCTTCAAGCACTATCTGGCGTCGGCCAAGTTCACCATCTTCACGGACAACAATCCGTTGACACACCTGGCAACAGCCAAGTTAGGTGCGTTGGAACAGCGATGGATGGCCCGGCTGTCTAACTTTGACTTTACCATCAAGTATCGGGCTGGCAAGAAGAATTAGAATGCTGATGCGCTGTCCAGAATGCCTCACTTACCCGAATCTGGAGAAGACCTGGATGAACTCGAAGAGATAGAGTTACCGGCTTTCCATCATCAGGGTGTTTCCCAGTGTGAGCATGCTGTGGGAGTGAAGCGCTCGAGCCAACACAAGGTCTCGGTTAACCCATTACTCCACCATAATTGGGAAGAGACACAGAACGGTGACCCGGCTGTGCGATTGGTCAAAGAAAAGCTAGCACAAGCTGAGACTCATCTTGGCCCAGATGCTCCAGAAGAAGCCCAGCAGTTGTGGAAAGAGAGGGGACGACTGTTCACCTACCAAGGCAAGCTCTGCAAGAGATATGTCAACTGGCGAACAAATGAACTTGTCTGGCAGATAGTGGTTCCGCAGAGGGATGCTCCAATGGTCCTAGCAGCTTATCATGATAACGCAGGACACTTCGGGTGGAAGAAGTTGGAGGCCCTACTCCGTGATCGGTTCTATTGGGTGCACATGAGAAAGATGATCGAGAAGTGGTGCCGAGACTGTGGCCCGTGTAACCTGAGGCGGAAGGATGATGCCAGCCAAAGGTCTCCCCTACAGCCAATTGTCACGAAGCAGCCCCTGGAGTTGGTGGCCCTGGACCACGTGAAGTTAACACCAAGCCGGTCAGGCTATGTGTACGCCCTCACCATTGTGGACCATTACTCTCGTTTCCTGGTAGTAGTGCCTGTGAAGGACCAGACAGCCAGAACAGCAGCTAGAGCGTTCCAGGCATCCTTTTGTCGGCCTCACGGTTATCCGGAAAGGGTACTGACTGATCAAGGTCCTGCATTCGAGGCCGAAGTGTTCCAAGAGTTCTGTAACATGTACGGCTGTAAGAAAATCCGAACCACACCGTACCACCCCCAAACCAATGGACTGTGCGAGAAAATGAATCATGTGGTTATTGATATGCTGAAGACCCTACCTCTGGAAAAAAAGGAACCAATGGCCAGAGAAGTTGCCAGATCTGGTAGACCTGTACAACCATATCCCAGTAAATTCGACCAACTGCAGCCCCGCTTACCTGATGCGAGCCAGACCTGGCAAGTTGCCTGTAGACTTTGAGATGGGGACTGTGTCGCCTGAGGCGGTTCAAGAAATAGAGGATTGGGATACAGAACGGCAGCAACGGTACCGTAAGGTCCAGGAATGCGTAGAGAGGACCCTGTCTCAAGCAAGAACGAGACAAGAGCAGCATTACAATCAAACAGCCCCAGCAACTCCCTTAGCACCTGGAGAACAAGTCCTCAAGAAGAAGCGGAGGACGCATAAATTGGATGATCAGTGGGAAAACGAGCCCTACACCATTATCCCCTCCAACTTTGACAATAGTAAGGTATGCCTCATAAGCAAGGATGAAGGAAAGACCTACCAAGCAATTTCTCGAGACCGCCTGAAAGCGTGCCCTGAACGGTGCAGAATCCAAAGAGAAATGGAAGAAGTACAAGGAAGTCCCCAAAGTCAAGAGAAAGAGGGGGAGATGATCCAAACAATCCTTGGAAAATTCCCCAAAACTTGGACCCGAATAAACAATGCCATAGTGGTACCAGTTTTGACGTTTCCGCAGTTGGTCGAGCCAGAAACAGAAGAGGTTCCGGATCCACCTAAAGAACCGTCCGCTCCAACACGAGATGACACGCCAGCAGCGGAACAGGAGGATCAACCCCCTGTCAGTGGTGAACCTGTCATACCCTTGGCGACTCTTAGACCACATAGGCAGTCATCACGCTTACCTATCGGGGTTAGGCCTACCTGTAGTGCTGAGGTAGAAGACACACCAAGTAGTCAGGGGCAAACACCAGAGCTACGCAGGTCTCAACGCAGCACCCGGGGACAACCCCCTCCAAGGTATAGAGAGTCAACTGTATAAGGGAAAAAGAAGGAGTACTTATTAGAATGTAAATAGTTATGCGAAATGTCTGTAATGTTGTGTACAAAATGTTTTTCTTTTTCTTTGATTGCGAAAATGGACAATTGGGCCACTGGACTATGGGTGGCCAACACCTAAATTGTTCATAGTTAGCACCAGTGTGCTCAACACCCCTGACTAAAAACCCGTCCGGCGTGCATAGAGTGGGGTCATCAATGCTCTGACGCACGCCCAGAGCCTACGTTGGGGGTTTGATCGCGGCGGGTCCCCCATGGAGCAGTGTAATGGACACCCGGCAGGGAGCCACACTGGACTCTTATAGTAATGTTTAAGTTTGTAACGTTAAAGTAATTGTGCCTCCCATAATGGGATGAAATGTTCTAACATGTCATGTTTGTTTCTACAGTCCGGGAGTACTGAATTTAACTAAGGGGGAGTGTGGCGCCCCAGGACCTGGTCGCCACAACAGCATTGCCCTTCCAAAGGGTTAATGCTGAGCCTGGAGGTAATTGGGAGATCTATTGGCCAGTAAGTGTAACACCCAACGCAGTTCTCCCTCCGGCCAGCAGGGGGAGCTCTGAACCTGGAGCTTCAGGGAGCATTCCTTAAGTCTGGCTGGAGGGAGGAAGTAGTAGTGAGTCTGGAGACAGGAGTGAAAGAGGACAGACTGAGAGTAGTGCTGCCTTGTGAAACTGGGGCCTAGAGCTGGGATAGCTTGGCCCAGTGAAGCAAGGGGAGCAGAGAGGCACAGCCGAGACTCGGACATCGGAGTCTGTAGTTGCCAGGGCATAAAATCCATCCCTGGTAGCTGAATCCGGAGGGCAGGAGAGCTGCAAGCCCCCTGGCCCAGAAGCAAACTGAGGGTACAGCTGCATCCCAAGGGCCCGGTGTGGACTCCAGCAGAGAAGCACCAGAGAGGGCCTGCGCAGTCTACCCCACAGAAAAAGGGACGAACCACCGGTCCCAGCAGCAGGAGGGCCATTGCTAACCCAAAGTGCAGTGTCCTAAAACAGCAAAGAAAGATTAAGGAGTAGGCCTCATACTCGACTGGCCAAAGATCACCCCAGGCACTTCCAGGCCAGCCGGATCATCTTTACCATCTGTGACGGTCTCCCTGGACTAAACTTCTGCCGAGTAAAAGAGGAGAAGGTAAAGAGACTACTGTTTGTGCCTGGTTCTTTCAGTGCTTGTCGGCCCTGCACCGTGTTAGTCACACAACACCATAGACTTCCACAAGCACCAACAGTGCCCCGGGCATTGCTCCACCTGTGGGGAGCAGTACCACCATTGCTGCCACTTCATCACCCCGGAGGCCTCACACAGCAGCGGCGGCTTAATAGCCGCATACCACAGGTGGCGTCACGAATACAAACTTAAAGTCATCAGCCACATATTTTACTGACACCCACCAGGGCCACGGAGCCGGGTCCAGCCACCACTGACTACCACCGGACTAGTCCGGCCCGGCACCGGGTGTCCCATAGCCCTGGGGTGGGCGAGTCACTAACTACTGGGTTGCCACACTGTTAGATCCCTGGTACAAGACAAAATTTGGCTAAATAATTCCTGCCATAGAAAGGGACGCACGTATACAGGAGTATCTGCAGAAGGTGGTACGGATTCTTAGATCTGCTTTTCCAGTAAACACCAGTGCTGCACAGAGTGAATCTCAACGCTTTGTCATGGATAGGAGGAAATGGTCTTTTACTTGTCCACATCTGAGGGACCGAGGGCTGGCTGCGGTGCTGAGATGGCATTGAGTACGGTGTCCCTGCAGAGTTGCAGTTTTGGTCATGTACCAAATGAGTTGAAAAAGGACAGATGCTGGTGGAAAGGGGAGCAGTTGTGTTGGAAAGGGGAAAAAAGTTTTTGTCCGTGGGTTTGGTGGTTAAGCAAAAGTAACATTTGATGAAGAAACACCATCTGTTACGGTGGGACTGGCAGATTTGGATAAGGTGGTATATACTATGTTACCGCTATATAACGAAAATTAATAAGAAAAGAAAGAGAAAGGTATATATCCCCATCAGCAGTCAATGTCCACCGTGCTCCCAGATGGAAAAGGAGAGGTTGGCAACTGTAAGGTTAGGTGGAGGATACAGATCTGTGTGGCTATGAAACTAATAGTTGCCTGAACCGAGTTAGACGCCACTGGGATCTGGAGACTAGGAGCTCTGTTAGCGTCACAGGGTCCACACGCCCACCCAGCCCAGGAACTCCCTGTTAACATCACAGGGGCCATTGAGTACGCTGACCGTGTGCATTGGGGCCACACCTGTGGACAGCAGACGCATCAGCAGCAGCAGGCCTGTTAATGCCACTGGGCTGCACAAGCAGGACTTGTAGTGCAGGAGCTGGTCTTAACCGTTCTGCATTACCAACTGTGGTGGCGGCCTGCATCGACGCCCTATCCCTGCCTACCTCTGGCCTAAAGCCGCAATGGATTCAACACATGGAGGTGTGCTCTTTCGGAGCATAATAGAAGACTGCGCACCTCCTTGTTGGTTCCAGCCCGTTTTATAACCTGGGTCCGCCCCAAACCAGGGTGGACCACAATGCACCTCCTGAAGACAAACGCAGAGTGACACGTCATGAGTGGCATAACTAGCGTCCTATTTGGAACCGCAACTTGAATAATGACCTCATGGCTGCCACGACACAAACACCTCACCAGTCATCGTCTGACCATCAATAATGAGGTGACAAGTCATAGGGGCGGGCCTCTGCAAGCCATTTGGGAGTGGCCTGGCCACATCGTCAGGACACCTGATGCCCTGTGGTCTATATGGGCCCCCCACATCAGGGGCAGTGCCAAAGAGTTCATTACCGGACCTAGTCTCTGATGCAGTAAGTGCCTGAGCATGCTCAGTAGCATGAAATACAGTCTCCGAAAAAAGACTATCAGCTTTAGCATGGTGTCTAGCCACAAAACAGGACTTAGACCCGACACGGAGTGCAAGTACCTGTGCAAAGAGGCTTTTCGCACTAAGTGTGGGAGCATGCGCTGTATCCCGAAATGAAGACTTAGCCTCAGGAATGGCACAGTCAGGCTGAGCATACTCACTAGGCGAAACACTGTAGTTAGGCTGCGGCTGGGGTAAATCGGCACACGCATGCGCACTAGCTGCCTCTCCACACTTAGACGTGGAGGAGAAATTGCTCTTCGGGTGTGGACTTGGAGATGCTGTCTATGAACAGAAGGAAAGGATAAAGGAAGCCTCACTTTCTATCCCTCCGAATGATCAAATGCAGCAAGGAATTCCCTGAGCTTGCTATAAAATTAGCATAGCAAAATGTGCAATAGGGTGTCATGCAGAGGTGCTGCAAATAGATTTGCACCAGTGGGGCACTAATGGAAGTCCAACAGCCAGTTCTTGTATGCCACTAAATGGCAGCATTTTTTGCTATCATTATAGCTTATTAAAAACAGAGCAGGAGGGTGTCCTGCACAGGTGCTAGAAATAGCTTGGCACCAGTGGGACAATAATGAAATACAACAGCCAGTTCTTGTATGCCACTAAATGGCAGCATTTTTTGCTATCATTATAGCTTATTAAAAACAGAACAGGAGGGTGTCCTTCACAGGTGCTAGAAATAGCTTGGCACCAGTGGGACAATAATGAAATACAACAGCCAGTTCTTGTATGCCACTAAATGGCAGCATTTTTTGCTATCATTATAGCTTATTAAAAACAGAGCAAGAGGGTGTCATGCAGAGGTGCTGCACATAGATTTGCACCAGTGGGGCACTAATGGAGTACAACAGCCACTTCTTGTATGCCACTAAGTTTACTCAATTTTTGGTATTATAATGTCTTACTAACAATGAGTTTGAGTGTGCAATGCAGGCAGACGTGCTGCAAATATCTTTGCACTAGTGGGACAATAATGAAGTCCAACAGCCACTTTTAGGATGCCACTAAGTTCACTCAGTGTTTGCTAGTATAATGACTTAGTAACAATGAGTTTGAGTGTGCAATGCAGGCAGACGTGCTGCAAATATCTTTGCACTAGTGGGACAATACAGAAATCCAACAGCCACGTTTAGGATGCCACTAAGTTCACTCAGTGTTTGCTAGTATAATGGCTTAGTAACAATGAGTTTGAGTGTGCAATGCAGGCAGACGTGCTGCAAATATCTTTGCACTAGTGGGACAATACAGAAGTCCAACAGCCACGTTTAGGATGCCACTAAGTTCACTCAGTGTTTGCTAGTATAATGGCTTAGTAACAATGAGTTTGAGTGTGCAAAGGGCAGGAGGGTACAGTGGCAGGGTTGTGGGTCTCTGGGTAGAGGAAAGGAAGCCTCCCTTTCTATCCCTCCTAATGGGCCAATGCAGCGAGGAAATCCCTGACCTTAGCTACACAGACGCTGTCATCTTGTGTAGCTGTTAAACTCTGTTTTCACGTACCTGTCACCTATGGCTCTGACCCTGCCGGTATTAGGCCTTAAAAGGACTGATAGAAAGTGCTATCCCTATTCTGTTCAGCGCTGTGTATAGAGCGTACACAGCAGTATCGGAGATAGGCGCTGCGCCAGCGGTGACTGACACCAAGGACGCAGAAGGCAGATAATGGCGTGCTGGAGGAAAATGTCCGTTTTTATGGCAGCTGTTAAGAACTGAACCGCAATCGCCGGGGAATCAATCACTCGGCGCTCTCGGTGCAGACTAGGCTGCACTCCGGAGCTCAGGTGAGAGCTCCGGAGTGCAATGCAGGTAACTGAATTCAGGCCTGGCATTACTGGACATTCCTCCATTAGCCAGTCCGACGCTGGGCGCTCGTTGGTCTCTCGCCTGCAAACTCTGAGATCAGACCAGGCTGCAGCTGAGAGCTCCGGAGTACAAAGCAGGTAACTGAATCCAAGCCTGGCATTACAGGAGATTCCTCCGGTAGCCAGCTGGGAGCCATCGTTACACCGGTTGCTGGTGGCTGGAGGCTGATTTCTGATCGCTATGGAGATCTGCCTGATTGACAGCTCACCAGCGACCATGTAGCATTGTTCCAGCGATCCCTGCCAGGTCGGATCGCTGGTCGGATTGCTGGTGCATCGATAACTGTAACGAGACCCTAAGGGAGGCTAATTATGTAAATCGCTAGGAATAGTTTCCACATTAAAGGCCAGTAAACAGCAGCAGCCTTCCTATGTAAAGTGCTGATGTGGAGTCATAGCAGCATTAAGGATAAGTACATATATTCAATATATAGGTTGCATACCAACAAAAGGTTAAATAAAGGCTGGCTCAGATCCTTATTTGGTGTCCCCTGGAAGGCAGAGTTCCCCCCGCACCCACCAATGTACGTTTCACCTAGGGGAGAAAAATACCCCCATGTGTGGCTTCTTCAGGGAAGGAGAGTGGTGTCTCCCCTCTCCAGTTTAAATAACCGCCATCGCGGACACTTCCACAAATGTCACCGCAATGAGGGCGCATGTGCAGATCACCAGCTTTTATTTAAACTTTTGTTGGTATGCAACCTATATATTGAATATATGCACTTATCAGACTCAAGGGGATCCACGCTACTGGCACAGGGAACAGTACTCTAATTAGTACGGAAGGGACCCTAAGTGCTTCAGGCCACAGGGACCTGCACTACAAAGCACAGCAAGGAAGGGCCCATAGACTACCGCACCGGATCCGGGATCGGCTGGAGCCCATCACGGCCCTGACCGGTATTATGGGGCTTTCAACTGAAGTTATGAGTAAAGACACATTGAACCCACAGAGACTTTGTCGGCTTGTCCTTGCCAGAGTCACTGCCCCGCGGTTAGGCACCGACCACCATTATAACCCCTCATCATCCACCCGGGGCCCGCTCCGCCTGTGAGGAGCGACACCATCCCGGCTGCCATAATACCTACCTTGGTGAGGAATTCTGCAGCGGTGGCTAATCCATGGCCGCAAACCACAGGTGGCGTCACAACAAACTTTCCCAACCACTCCACTTTCCCTTCATTTGCTGTGCGCCTCGAGGCAACGGAGCCAGGCAAGGCCACCCGTGATATCGCTTGATCCGACCTTCAACAGCCCGGCAACGAATAGGTAAACCACCTACCCCGTGTGGCGCTAAAACTGCACAGGCTTCATATCAAATGGTCTAGTGCGGTTAATTATGAGGGACTATCATTCCCTAGAAATGAATCTAATCTAATCTCTAGCCAGATTAGGTAGACTGAGTAGTAGTTATGTAACCAGTTACCACTCAAATGCGATTTGAATCCTCACAGTCACATGCTGAGTAGCTGCTCTTCATAATTCTCTCAATGTCCAGTTAAATACTACTGCCCCTGCCTCATTAAGAGAATCAGGAAGAGAGACTAGCTGGAATGTAAGTATAAGGGCTTATTCATATTACTGTATAACACAGATCAGTGCGCTTTCTTCTCATGCTGATTCTTTCATGCTGTTATTGGCAGCATATCTCTGATCACGAGTACCCATTCAAGTCTATGGCTGTGAGTGAAACATCAGACAGCACTCGAATGTCATACGACTGCAGTCCGATATACACATGTGACGCCCTGGCAAAACCATGTAGTCAAAAATAGGCCCCCGCATAACACCTTCCCTCACTAGGAAACACACAGTCAACCTAGAAACCCTAGTCACCCCCCCTTAGGGAAAGATAGACACACCAGTGGGCGTGACCAGGTGGTTGGAAACGCCCACCTAGGGGATCAGACAGCCCGGGGCGGGAAAACAAGCAGAAAGTAGTGAGTGGCGCCCCAGAGCGGAGCGGAGATCCCTGCGGAAGAACGTGAGTCAGGTCGCTTACCAATGAGGACTGCTGCCTGGCTGGAGCGGGAGCTGGCCAGATTCTGTGTCCGGGTGCAGTCGCAGTCTCTGCAACAGGTGCTGGAGTGGAAAGCGGAGGTCCGGAGAATGGTGGCCGTGGTGTGGTCCCGCGAGAGCCGAGCTACCCGCACAGTGTCGCGACGGGAGAAAGGTACCCAGACCATTTCATCCTCGTTGACCTACCCGGAGCTTGAGCCTGTTTCCCACGTGATGGGAGAGTGCCGGCCGGCACTGCTCCCGGGAGCAGCAGCGTCACCTGCTATACCACCTCCGTTCCCGATGGAAGTTCAAAGTTCCGGGATGTATTGCAGCTGGCCCCGGAATGCTGACTCCGGGGAGCCAGGTGGGCCATACGGCCCCATGCAGCAGTGGTAGGGGATCCCGGCTACCATCAGTTTAAAGTCCCCGTTGGGACCGTCTGTACAGTTACAGTTCCCATTTTACAATTAAAGAGACAATGGCTATGAACTTGCAGGCCAACCCATAAACATTTGGGTCTTGTAAATAATCCCTGACCAACCTTCTCACCATGCCGCAGTCTCTGGAGAGGCTGATTGGAGGATAAGCCTGCGGTAGAGTCAGCCGAGGCCCTGTCACCAGCAAAACAGGTGACTACCCTCTGGGTCAGGGGTCCCCTGGACGTGGGGCCCTTGAAAAAGAACTGCCGGGTAAGGAACGTTTTACCCGGCCTATTTGGGCAACACCTGGACCTGTCCTGGACTTGGGCAAAGGGGTGCGCACCAGTGCTTAGCGGTGGCACCAGGGGGCAGGTTGTTTTGGGTGGGTGAGGTGAGAAGGACCCGGTCCGTCCCGTCCCGGTTGTTTATATGTGCAACGTTTAAGAAAAATGCCTCCCGTAAGGGAAGAAACCACAAATAGGATTGATTGTAAATATGTTATTATACTTGTAAACTGTTTTACCCTTTTATCTTTTCCAGTTCAATAAATGGTGGTGGTCGGACAGCCCGCAGACGATCTGTATTAAACCTAGGGGGAATGTGACGCCCTGGCAAAACCAGGTAGTCACAAATAGGCCCCCGCATAACACCTTCACTCACTAGGAAACACACAGCCAACCTAGAAACCCTAGTCACCCCCCCTTAGGGAAAGATAGACACACCAGTGGGCGTGACCAGGTGGTTGGACATGCCCACCCAGGGGTCCAGAAAGCTTGGGGTTGGAAAACAAGCAGAAAGTAGTGAGTGGAGTTTGGAGTTCAAGTTGGAGAGGAGTGTGGGCTGGAGCTAAGTGTAAAAGTTCGAGTTGAACGGTACCAGGGTAGGAGCCCTGTTGCCACTGGCTAGGAGGCAGACAGTGGTCTCCGTCAGCAGGACACGGGAAGACGGCTCGGCAGAACCGAGGTGGACTGGGACAGGGTTGTAGCCCGCCGGTACCAACACGGGGAACCGACACGGAAACCGTAGCACAAAGGGTGGTACTCGGACCCTGAAGCCAGAACCGGAAACAAGCGGACTGGTTAATTCACCGATTGAGGCCAGGACTAGAGGTCTTGTCCCACCCAAACTCCCTCATAGAAGACAACAGCCCACTGATAGGGATAGGAGGTCACCGCCAGGGCCCATAGATCCCACAGGCCAGCGTCTGCGGGCACGGCTCCTTAGGCCACATCCAGCTGGGAGCGGACTCCTGAGTTTCAGACTAGGAAGTCCACCTTACACAAACAGTGCAGAGGAAAAGGATAGAGACCACCAGCCGGGTGAGGGACTCGAATGCAACCGGTCGCGGCACTGGCCACCAGCACCTTGGTTTACCAGAGACTTGTGTGATTTATTAACTGTGAGTAAACAAACACTCCTTGCGGTCACTATACCCTGCACTGAGGCACCGGGTCCCGGGGCAACCATCCCTACCCACGGAGGCGTTAAAAACTAGCTGCCACAACACCTCCCCGGGTGCCTGACAACAGCAGCGGTGGTGTCCCACCTCACCACACACCGTGGGTGGCGTCACAAACTTACTACGGCCTAGCTCGTACATCTACGTCCCCCTTTTTATTCGGCGTGTCCGCGAGACCCCTGAGTCCGGAGACCCTCGAGCCACCACCCCAGAGGGCCCAGATCCGAGCAGCGCTGGCTGCTGGCACGGGGGCGGCACACACAGACAGGCAATGGAGAAGATAAAGACAAAGTATACAGGATGCTACATGAAGTGTAATTATAAAAGATATATATACTCCATAGACTGTTTGTAATCACTATTATATTAGTGTGCAACATTACCTATGGCTTTCATCATATTAGACAGAAAATTAAAGATTGTTGGGAGTTGTACTTTCACATCTATTGTTTCCTATTTGCTTGTGAGTGAGAGCGAGAGTGGAACCACTGGGCCACAGTACTGGCTCAACCTGGACTGGCATAACTAAACGCCTACCAGGTATTCACCAGAGCCTTTGATGGTGAGGTTAGGCTTGAAGGTCCAGAAGTCACCAGGCGCTACTCCAAGGAGTCCCACTACTGTGACAGCTGGCCCCAGGCATCGGGGATAGCATACTGACAGGCTCTGATTTTGTTAGGTGCAGCCGGGATGGCTGATGCAGACTGCATGGCTGGGACCAGCAGGTATGTAGGATTGGGCTGATGTAGCAGATGTAGCTGGAACAGCACATACTGATAGGAGCAGCAGATATGACTGGTAGAGATGAGCCACCTCCCTGGAGTTTGAGTTCGAGTTCGGTTCGACGAGCCGTTCGATGAACCTCTCAAACCCCATTGAAAACAATGGGAGGCAATCACAAACACATAAAAACACATTATAAATGTACACATACAGTTAATAAACATTGCCATAACACTTACCGGTGCCCGCGATGCGTCCTGCACTCTGTCTCCCGCCGCTTTTCCATCGGTAATCGCTGTGTCCTCCCGGTAACCAGCAGTGATGCAGGACCTATCGTGACCTCAAAATAGCCATGTGACCGGTCACGTGTCTATTATCTCATTGGCTACAGACTGGTCACATGGCTTTGACGTCATGCTAGGTCCTGTCATTGCACTCTCTGGTACATGGTACACGTTTGTGTATCGCCGTGTACCGGGGACATGCTCTGGCACACGGTCGACTCCCCGTTCTGCTTCCCCGTTCCATTATTGACCGGCTGACACAGCCGGTAAATAGCGGAGATCACCGTTGCCATAGCAACGCGCCTGTTAGCGGTGACGTCACCGATAACAGCCGCAGCGGCACTGGGAATCATGTGATCAGAGCATCGTTGCTTTGGCAACCCGTCTGTCAGCGGTGACGGTACCGCTAACAGCCAGCAGCACTGATCACTCACGGAGTGAAAAACCTGCACGGGGAGCAGCGTCTTTCTCCCATGCAGTGCTGCTTATGGAGCAGAGCTGCATGTGTTGAAGGAGAAAGGAGACAGAAGACCATGGATCGTGGAGGGATAAGAGTGAGTAATAAACATGGAGTCTCTAATGTGTCTGCGTATTTATTTCTATTAAAGTATTTTTTCTCTGTGTGGTGTCTTTTTTTAACCCTTTATTGGAGATTCTTAATGGCCGGGTCAAACTTGCCTGACATTAAGAATCTCTGGCTTAATACTGGCTAGTAAAACAAAGCTAGTATTAACTCATTATTACCCAGCAAGCCACCCGGCTTCAGGGCTGCTGGAGAAGTTGGATACAGCGCCAGATGATGGCGCTTCTATGAGAGCGCCATTTTCTGGGGCGGCTGCGGATTGCAATTCGCAGCAGAGGGGCCCAGAAACCTCGGGTTAACCTGTGCTGAAGATTCCAATCCCCAGCTGCCTAGTTATACCCGGCTGGACACAAAAATGGGGCGAAGCCCACGTGGTTTTTTTTTTAATCATTTCATGAAATAATTCAAAAAAGGGCTTCCCTATATTTTTAGTTCCCAGCCGGGTACAAATAGGCAGCTGGGGGATGGGGGCAGCCGTACCTGCCTGCTGTACCTGGCTAGCATACAAAAATATGGCGAAGCACACGTCATTTTTTTTGTAGTTTTTTGGCAAAAAAAAAATAAAAAAATGCTTCCCTGGATTTTCCATTGCCAGTGAAGGTAACACCAAGCAGTGGGGGTTGGCAGCCAGTAGCTGCTTGGATTACCCTTAGCTAGCAATATAAAAAATGCAGCAGGAGCCCATATATTTTGTTTTAATTATTTATTTAAATAACTAAAAAAAAAAAAAAAAGGGCTTCCCTTTATTTTGATTTCTGGACATCACAGTGCTGTAAAAATAAATCTTTAAAAAAAAGACGTAGCGCTCCGCGGTATTTTTGATTCTGAGCGCAGATAAAGCAGACAGCTACGGGTTGACACCCCCATCTGCCTGGCGTTACCTTGGCTGGCAATCAAAATACAGGGAACCCCATTAATTTTTTTTATTTAAAAAAAATAGTTAAAAAAAAAATGACGTTGGGTCCCGGCATTTGTAATAGCCAGCTAGGGTAAAGCAGACGAATGTAGCCTGAAAACCACAGCAGGCAGCTTTACCGTGGTTGGGGATCCAATGTGGAGGTCCCCCCAGGCTCTTTTTTTATAATTATTTTATAAATATTAATAATTACAAAAAAAAAGTAGGGTCCCCCCCAAATTGGATCACCAGCCAAGGTAAAGCGGACAGCTGTGGTCTGGTATTCTCAGGGTGGGAAGGTCCATAGTTATTGGCCCTTCACAGCCTAAAAATAGCAGGCCGCAGGCGCCCCAGAAGTGGCGCATTCACTAGATGCGCCAATCCTGGCGCTTCACCACAGCTCATCCCGTGCCTTGGTGCAGTGGCAAACGGGGTAATAAATGGGGTTGATACTAGCTGTAAGATCACCTGACATCAAGCCCAGCAGCTTGTGATGTCATGGCGTCTATCACATACCCGACATCACAAACTGTCAGTACTAACAAAACAAATAGACAAAAAAAAATGTATTTGAGAAAACACTCCCCAAAACATTCCCTCTTTCACCAATTTATTGTAAGGAAAAAAAATAAGGGGGTCCCACGATGACTCTGGACCATCTAGAATATGGGGGGACATGTTTTCTCGTGGCGTATAACGGACTCTCATGTTTGGTAGTCATTCAGCAGGGCAACTATAAAATCAAATACCTCCATTTGGAAATGTAGTATAGCTCTCCTGATCAACTATGTTCCTTACCTCATGAGCAGGGAATTGCAGTAGCTTACATATGCATGGTTACCACCACTCACTGTGTCTGAACACAGGAAGCTAAGCTGACAGCCACTCTGTGCATGCGGCAGCGTTTATTGTCAAGGAGGGGGCCGCGGGGGATCAACACTGCACAGGTACCGTGGGACACGGGGGAACACCGGTGGGGTTATAGGGGGTGACCTGGCAGGGCCAGGGGAGGAGTTTTCTGTCGCATGTGTCATGGCACATGCGACAGAAATCAGAGGAGTAGGGTGAATGCGGCCGGCACGCTGCTGTGCGCATGGGCATCTTGGATTTCCGGGAAAGAACATAACTTCAACCTACATGAGGCGGTCACATGTTCACTCCAGTGCCATTTTCTACTGCTTTTCACAGCGCAGAGCGCTCTGGTCATTTTCCTGTGCTTGTACACTTCATATCAGTCTTTTCTGTCATTATAATGGCAGAAAGACACACAATGTCCCACTCTCCTGCATTTTGTAATTTTGCACCCTTTGGTGCCTTTCATGTGGCACTAAGGGGTGCTTGGCCTTGTATTTACCAAAAAAATAAATAAATTTAAAAAAAAAATGATGTGGGGTTCCCCCTATTTTTGATAGCCAGCTAGGGTAAAGCAGATGGTTGCAGCCTGCAGACCACAGCTGGCAGCTTCACCTTGGCTGGTAATCCAAAATTGAAGGTACCCCACGTTGTTATTTTAAATTAAATAAATAATTAAAAAAAAAAAAAAAACCTGTGGGAGTCCCCCCAAAATTGGATTACCAGCCAAGGTAAAGTGGACAGCTGGGGTCTGATATTCTCAGACTAGGGAGGTCCATGGTTATTGGACTCTCCCCAGCCTAAAAATAGCAGGCCGCAGCCGACCCAGAAGTGGCGCATCCATTAGATGCGCCAATCCTGGTGCTTCGCCCCAGCTCATCCCGTTGCCCTGGTGCGGTGGCAAACGGGGTAATATATGGGGTTAATACCAGATATGTAATGTCACCTGGCATCAAGCCCTGGGGTTCGTGAGGTCAGGCGTCTATCAGATACCCGACGTCACCAACCCAGTCAGTAATAAAAAAAAATAGACGACAAACACATTTTTATTTAAAAAAACACTCCCCAACACATTCCCTCTTTCACCAATGTATTGGAAAGAAAAACAAATCCAGGTCTGCTTTAATCCAAGGGGTTCCCATGACGATCCATACCATAGTCACTGTCCCAGTCAATGAAGAACAGAATGTTCCCAATTGGCTGGGAGAGCAATGCAGTGACCTGAGCTAACATCAATAGGTCAGCCCAGGTCACTGCAGGGCATGACGAGTGCTGCTGTCAGGAGCGAGGTACATTACCTGCGGTGACGATCTCCTGCACTGCTGATAGCAGAGCTGTCACTGACTTCAATGACCGGTGCCTTCACAGCCAAGTATCGCGGGAGCCTGTGACATCACCGCTAGTCACAGTCTCGGGTTGGCAGAGAGAGGAGGAGATGTGACAAGAGGCGGCCATGGAGGACAGTGACAGCTCTGAGGTTGGGAGGGCGGGACTTCATCACCGCAGGTAAGCTGTGCGGAGTGCGAGGTGGGTGGAGCCTAGCGGGGTAATGTGTGTGGAGTGCGAGGTGGGTGGAGCCAAGCGGGGTAATGTGTGCGGAGTGTGAGGTGGGTGGAGCTAAGCAGGGTAATGTGTGCGGAGTGCGAGGTGGGTGGAGCTAAGCGGGGTAATGTGTGCGGAGTGCAAGGTGGGTGGAGCCAAGCAGGGCCACTTGTGCGGAGTGCGAGGTGGGTGGAGCTGAGTGGGGCCATCTGTGCGAAGTGCGAGGTGGGTGGAGCCTAGCGGGGCCATGTGTGCGGGCGGCGGAGTGTGAGGTGGGTGGAGCCTAGCGAGGCCATGTGGCGCTGAGGACGTCAGTGTCGGGGACTGCATGGCTAGGGACAGGTGAGTGTGAGTGTGTGTGTATGTACATGCCACGTGCAGGAGGGGGCGGAGCCCAGCTGGGAAGTGTCGGCTCCCTGCACACGTAACCAGGGTAAATATCGGGTTACCAAGCAAAGCGCTTTGCTTGGATACCCGATATTTATCTTGGTTACCAGCTGACGCAGGCTGCCAGCGATGGCTCCCTGCAAACTGTAGCTGTAAAAAGCCCTGCTTTTGGTGATCGAGCCGTTCTCAAACCTAACTCGAACTGTCGAGCTTTTAGCAAAAAGCTCGAGTTCGAGTTCGATCTCGAGTACCCCCCAAAATCACTCGAACATGAAATTGGCGAACCTCGAACCTCGAACATCGTTCATCTCTAATGACTGGTACAGCATACATGGAGAGTACAGTGGGTGCAGCAGGTAAAGCGGGTGCAGCAGGTACAGTGGGAATGGCAGATATGACAGGTACAACAGGGTCCTTGAAATAGCAGCTCAGGACGGCATTGATCTGCAGGAGCACCTCAAAGGGACCAATAAAACAGGGACTCAACTTGTAGGATGACATCTTGAGGGGTACATTTCTAGAAGAGAGACACAGCTTTGCTCCGGGCTGGAGCGAAGAAGGACCCTGGCACATACAGGTTCTGCAAATTGGCAACTGTTTGATATCTTGCTATACATTTTGCAGTTGTAGGACCTTTACTTGTGTGCATATTCATGTATTTTGGTGTAATCTGTTTTTGATACTAACAGTTGTATATTTGATTTTTGACTAAACAGATTATCTGTATAGGCACATTCTACAAACAGTTGGTTCTTTAGAGACTTAACTGTTGATATGCCTGTACTCTTTATGCACTGATCTGTGTGTATAGAACTACTAGAAGGTGGCCCGATTCTAACGTATCAGGTACAACCACTTATATCCTTGGACCAAGAATATATATTTGATGCAAAACTTCCATAAAAATAAACTTTATTACATATAATAAAAAACACACATTTTTGGACTTAATGGCACTACAGGGTAGCAAGTGTACAAATATAACTCCCCCAAATTGGAGGAAAGGTGGGTTGGGGATTAGAAACAAATCTACCAGGTCTTCAATAAGTACTCCATTTCCTAATTACACAATTTCTTAAACTTGCAGATAATACCATAGCGTGATGCGCAACCATAAGGGCCACATAGAGGTAATACCTAGAAAAACTTCACATAGTAGGTCATAAATGGTTATGTATGCCTATATTGGTCAATCACAAATTCACAACCTTTATGTTCTTCCCTAATTGACCTTGATATTATCAGGTATATAATTCACTCATCCATAGGGCTATGAAGGCTAGAGGCTACAGATAGGTCGATTTAAGATCAAAAATCTCACCTAGTGCATGAATGTCCTAAAATATCTGTTAACCCCTCACAATTCCTCCATGGACTATTGAGTGCACTCACACATTCTCATACTGGGGTGCAATCAGTGCTAAGCCAAGCCTCTATACCTCCCTGCAGATTTTACCAATCAAAATAACAAGAACAGGGCTCTAATAATAAGTCATAAGAGGCTGTATCTACCCAGATTCATGGCCACCAGTTGCATCCCAATTGCTTGTTTTAACAGCACACAAGTAACAATCTGTTCTCACAGAGGGGTATACAAGTAATGGCTACAGAGAATTGACTGTCTAGTAACAATAATCTCACCCAGTATACTGACTGCCTTAACCATCTACCAGTCCCTCCAAATTCCACCCTGAGCTATTTAGTGAGCTTACAGACATACTTAACTATGCAAAGCCTGATATTAAACCATGCCTTAATACATAGGGGTCATTCCCCACCTACCAATATCCCATGTAAGCTCCCTTCAGTAGCACACCTCGCTAACAGCGATCATTTTTACTGCACAACTAATAATATCAAACAATCGATTGTTTGATATTATTAGTTGTGCAGTAAAAATGATCGCTGTTAGCGAGGTGTGCTACTGAAGGGAGCTTACATGGGATATTGGTAGGTGGGGAATGACCCCTATGTATTAAGGCATGGTTTAATATCAGGCTTTGCATAGTTAAGTATGTCTGTAAGCTCACTAAATAGCTCAGGGTGGAATTTGGAGGGACTGGTAGATGGTTAAGGCAGTCAGTATACTGGGTGAGATTATTGTTACTAGACAGTCAATTCTCTGTAGCCATTACTTGTATACCCCTCTGTGAGAACAGATTGTTACTTGTGTGCTGTTAAAACAAGCAATTGGGATGCAACTGGTGGCCATGAATCTGGGTAGATACAGCCTCTTATGACTTATTATTAGAGCCCTGTTCTTGTTATTTTGATTGGTAAAATCTGCAGGGAGGTATAGAGGCTTGGCTTAGCACTGATTGCACCCCAGTATGAGAATGTGTGAGTGCACTCAATAGTCCATGGAGGAATTGTGAGGGGTTAACAGATATTTTAGGACATTCATGCACTAGGTGAGATTTTTGATCTTAAATCGACCTATCTGTAGCCTCTAGCCTTCATAGCCCTATGGATGAGTGAATTATATACCTGATAATATCAAGGTCAATTAGGGAAGAACATAAAGGTTGTGAATTTGTGATTGACCAATATAGGCATACATAACCATTTATGACCTACTATGTGAAGTTTTTCTAGGTATTACCTCTATGTGGCCCTTATGGTTGCGCATCACGCTATGGTATTATCTGCAAGTTTAAGAAATTGTGTAATTAGGAAATGGAGTACTTATTGAAGACCTGGTAGATTTGTTTCTAATCCCCAACCCACCTTTCCTCCAATTTGGGGGAGTTATATTTGTACACTTGCTACCCTGTAGTGCCATTAAGTCCAAAAATGTGTGTTTTTTATTATATGTAATAAAGTTTATTTTTATGGAAGTTTTGCATCAAATATATATTCTTGGTCCAAGGATATAAGTGGTTGTATCAGTTCATAGGATGCGTCTTTTGAGCACTTTTGTGACACAAAATGTGGAAAGTGTGGTTATATAACGTATCAGGTAGTCTAGAATGTGTATATAGGTTAGCAGATTGAATAATAAGGTAATGAATGGACTGGATGGGTTAAGCGGGCTTTACACGCTATGATATATCTAACGAGATGTCGGCGGGGTCACGTCGTAAGTGACGCACATCCTGCATCGTTAGTGATATCGTAGCGTGTGACAGCTGTGAACGAGCAGAAATACTCACCTTCTCGTTCATCGTTGACACGTTGCTCATTTTCTAAAAATCGAACGTCCGGTTGCTCAATGTTCCCGAGGCAGCACACATCGCTCCGTGTGACACCCCAGGAACGATGAACACAGCTTACCTGCATCCCGCCGGCAATGCTGAAGGAAGGAGGTGGGCGGAATGTTTACGTCCCGTTCATCTCCGCCTCTCCGCTTCTATTGGCCGGCCGCTGTGTGACATCGCAGTGATGCTGAATGTCCCTCCCCCTTCACCAAGTGGATGTTCGCCGCCCACAGCAAGGTCGTTTGGAAGGTAAGTACGCGTGACGGCGGTTACAGCATTGTGCGACACGGGCAACAAATTGCCCGTGCCGCACAAACGATGGGGGCGGATGTGATCGCAAATGCGATCTCACGATTGATTGAAGCATGTAAAGCAGGCTTTAGGTTTAATTTAGCATTCTTATAATTGTTTATTGGTTTTAAAATGACAAACAACAGAATGAACAGTTTTAATAGATGAGTCTAATGTTTAATAATTTCCATGGCTTGTAATGAAAGAAGGCCATGACTTTGGAAAGTCTGACTGTCGGCCCTATCTTGCCGTACTGACCCAACCAGTTATCCACCTTTTTACCGCTTCTCAACCAAAATAAGACACCGACTGCGTGACATTGGATGTAAGAGGTCACAGCAGCCTCGTTTATTATCATCAAAATAATCAATAACATTTTATTCATAAATATAGTAATAACTCCATAAAACATAACCACCAGCAAAGGAGGGGGGATAAGTGAAGAATCCCATTGTACATGATTGCAACACCAGCTCCACCATGTGCCCTCAGCCGCAATACACCGGCTCAAGGACACCCAGCCGAGTGTTGCTCCACCATGTGCCCTCAGCCGCACCACACCGACTCGAGGACACCCAGCACATTAACATGCCCTGCTGTGACCCAGCACAGCAGGGTCCCACGTTAACATGTCCCGCTGTGACCGAGCACAGCAGGGACCCACCAACTATACCATTGCACCACCAGGGGTAACCCGCTCCTGCACTGGGTTCCCCCCCGCTCTTTGTGCAATCCACCGACTTCAAATACCCCCCTCCTTTCCGTCACAGCGAGCACGTATGACACCTTGTACGTGCGAGTCCAGCCACCAAAGACCAACCAGGGTCGTGACAACGGCTCAATTATCCAATGCTTTGATATTAATACCAATGGGACTAAACCAAACCCCATTGGACCTCACAATTCACCAGAGACTCAAACTCCCCTGCCCCGAACCATCTTCGCAACATGAACCGACCACATATGATATCTGTACCCAGCCGGCACCCAGGATCCGATCCTTCACACGGCCTGCGCGACCAGTCCCCAACGAGCACCCTGAGTCGCCGACCCAACCCCGAAAGGATGGGATGCGAACTCTGCCTCGTTGAGACCGCAACACTGCAGGCCCCTCGAAAAGCACACCAACTGATAACTCAACAAAGCCAACCTCTCTAACAGTAACAAAGGGCACCCGCCAGGTGTCCTCGATCTCCGGCATTTCCCTTACATCATGCCATGCCGACCAACCAGGCAAGCCTCCCAACAAGTGACCCGCTGCAACAGACTACACGAGCACAACATCTTGGCGGGCCTACAAGGAGCCCAAGGCCGTCATGCCTGATGAAACGGAACAAGACCAGGGACTTCCCAGCGCCCAAGTCACCTCCCCACAAGTGCCCAGCCAAGTCATCCGAAGGTCCCTCTTCCCTAATTAGTAACACCAATCCTAATATACTTCCCTGTATAACCATTGCCAAACCAAGCCATTAATTATCCTGACCACCCTGGCAACACCGAAACAAAGTCAATCACCAATCTCCGGCCGGAAAAGGCCCCCTACTGTTGCCAATGTCCCAAACTAGCCTGAAAAGACCCTCTAATGTTGCCAATGTGCTAAACCCAGAGTAAAGAGAGCACCTCTCCAACTGCTGTGCCCTGCTCAACAGCCTGCAAAACGTATAAGGTCTGGCGTACCATCCGCGGCCAACCGCATAATCACAACCAATCATATCCCTTAAGGGAAGCCTAGAACAACTAGCCACCGCCACTGCCCCTTTCCAAAATGGAACGAATTCTTCTGGAGACTGCCACTATAAAGCCTACATACCTGCTGAATAGTTGCAAACTGCAAGAAGACGGTAAGGCTCTTCCCGAAGTACCAAAAGACTTTAACCACAACCCTGGAAGACCGTTAAGCATTCCTGAACCTCAAAGAGGGAGACACCGCCCCTATAAAATAAATGTGACACGAATTCCTCACTGTAACCGCCCCGGTAAAAGACCCATTGAATACACGCTCACCAACTGAAGGTGACCAAGACCCGTCCCGGGATACCAAATGAGTCTAAAGACCCGCCCTACTATTCCAGAACTGAAAATGCCATGAACCACACCTTTCGCCAAACCCTCAATACACCATTACCCGGCACCAACCGCAACGAAGCCTTAAACTACCACAACCACGCCAGGCCCTTTTATGCCACAAGCCTCGGATGCTAACCGAATTCAAAAGATGGCATCCAACCCAACTACTTGCCCATCACCGGTACTGAAAACACCCTCTGGGGAGGGCTACCAGCCAGTTCATCCACCAAAGGTGCTGCCATAGCGCCCGACCCACCACCAACTTCCAAAACCCTTAACCCCAATCAACAGAAGTCTACAATCCCTAGATCCTTTTTGTCAGAATCTGCCGCAAACCCCGCCACCTTAAGCAACGAGGCCATAGTCGCTGCTTGCTTAACCGCGATTGCCACTCCAATGCCGTTTAGCGGCCACACAATGTGACGGTCAAGCTCCCGACCTCCAGCACCTAATAACCACTGCATCAGACTCACCAGGCATACAGACTGAATCACAACCATGTGACAACCGCCCGTAGGTGAAAACGGTCCCCCTAAAGCAATCAAAGCGTAATTCCCACGGGCGCCAAATACCCGCCCAGTGAACCGGCGCAAATGGCCGGTTACAAATCAGGCCTCCCAGACTGGCGAATAAAACTCAACCAAACTATCAGTGATCCCACAGCCACCCTGATCAACACGCCAAAACACCCCCACAGTCGTAACCCATCCTTCACGCACCCCGGCCCCCATCTGCCGGGACTGAAAATGGGAAACAAATCCCACCAGGCAAAAACTACCCAGCCGCGAATTTAACCTAGTCCAGCCCAAACCTGGGCCTCGAGACCAGCAAGCGGCCTAAAGCCCCATGCCCGTAGTGAACATAACCCAAATCTCATGGAAGGAACCTCTTGCAGCCGCGGTGCCTGTTTGTTCAAAGGCTGGAAATAAAGAAGCACCCTATCCAATCCCCACCTGCTACCATAGGAAACGACCAGGTAGAATCACCTTACCTGCCAGTGTGCCAGCCAAAGAGAAGGTCTCTCCCACGCAGACCCTGAAAGTAGCATCTGATGACCGTCCCCATAGGCAACGCCCAATACGTCGTCAAAGCCAGTTAGGTCACCAAGCGCCTTACTCGCGCATATAATTTGGGCCCCAAAAGCAGCCCACTATCCGCCAAAAGCCTATTAGCAACCGTCGACATTTATGCCAAGTAACTAGCCAATATAAAAGCCAAACACCCCACTGTGTATACAAACAACCCAGCACTAAGGAACCCTTGGAAGCCCAGTACCCGGCCCCTAGACCCAGATCAATCATGAGCCCCTTACTGATGCCACTCATCTTCCACCGACCCTAGCACCCATACAATAGCAAGAACCAATAGGGTGATAACCCACAACCCAAAACACTGCACTCTATACTTATGCACCCCAACAAACCCCCCAGTGAAACATGGCCTAGAAGATCCAATTCAGCTAAAAGGGGGTCCCTACCACCCCTTATACCACCCACTGCTCCAATAACCGGCCATAGACACCGGCACCAATTCCCCGGACATGGCCTGTTTCACTGAATAAGCTCAAATTACAACATGCAAGTAGATAATGCCTAAACCAGTAGCCTTCCTGCCTCAGAACAACCCCCAGTGAACAGTGAAGAGATCCGCTGCCGCCGCAAAAGAAGAGGAAACCAAGATCATGTCGGCAGACAACACACCCTCCTTCCATCGTCTGATGATAAGCAACCTCCCTATACCCACCAACCGATCTAACAACAGCCAACAAAAACCCCGCACAACCACTCATCCTTTTTTTTTTTGAAACACCTATCCAGAATAGATACATACAGCCACACTCTCAAGGAAAAACACCACTGTCCTCAATGATCCAATTATGAGTGCATAAAAGGACTGCCAAAATGACCCCCCAACACGCCCGCTACTAGGTTATGCAACCCCCAGAGTTGCGGCTAATCACCGCGACCCCACAAACCACCCTGGACCTCGCCATAGCACCGCCCCCTGGCTGTCCACCCTTTACAACCACATCATTTAGTAAAAACCCCGCAACGCCCAAGAACGTACAACCTAGGACCAGTCAACTACCAAAACAGTTAGAAACCCCCCCACCACCTACAAATTACTGAAACATAATACGAGGTGCAAGTTAACCTTAAGCTTACCAGGCTGACTCCGGGGTGACCCCCGGAACAGCCGTCACGTATCCTCCGCGTCGAGCACCATTGGTATCCTCACCGACCGACGCAGACTGTCCTCCTCCTGGGCAAAACAGGCTACTGGGACCCCGCCAGCAACCGCTGGTGAGCTCGACCTGCTGGCCAACCCGGAGGACGCTTCAGGAGATGGTCACAGACCCAGAGCCGTAGATGGGGCTCCGGCCGCGCAGATGTAAAACTGCCTCCGTGCAGGGATCCAACCGCCCCTGGGTCCGGCTCAGCCCCGACATGGCGCCGGTGGACCCTGTGCGGCCGCTCCAGCTAAATCTCCGGCGAATTAGATAGCCAAGATGCAAGGGGCATGTGCTCACGCCGCCAGACCACGCACCGCGCCATGGGTCACGTAGCCGCGCCGCCCATGGTGTCACAATGACCCCTGCGCCGTAACAATATGAAGCTGCAAGGGCCGGTGATGTCACTTACCACCGCCCGCACTGCTGCTGGACTGCCGTCCGGGTCCGAGAAATCCTCTTCAACATCTTGCTCCACGGCCGCCGGCGTGAGAACTGACACTTCCGACTTTGCCGCAGCACGTGACCGCGTCGCCAGACCCCATGACCGCGCCGGGTCACGCGGCCGCGACGTGCGCGTCACCCGATCGCGCCGCGACCCGGAAGTGGAGGCCGGTGACGTCACTCACCGCCCCGCTGCCTTGCTGCCGACTTCCGATAAACTCTCCAGATGTCCTCTCTCCTGGATCCGCACGTGACCATGCCGCCGGCACACGCGACCGCGCCGCAGGCCCACATGACCGCACCGGCCCACGTGACCGCGCCGGCCCACGTGACCGCGCCGGGGCAGGCGAGCATGCCGGTCCAGGTGAGCGCGGCGGGGCAGGTGAGCGCAATGGTCATGCCGCTGCGACGCGTCATGCCGCCGCGACGCGAGCCGCACCACTGCGCGCCGTGAACCATAAGAGGAAAGGGGGGCCGGCCACCGCACTCACCACCCCGCTGCCTTGATGCCCGCGGCCCGCCTTCGGGCCCAGGCTCCGCGATGTCCGTCTCCTGGATCCGCCTCCGCTGCCGTGGGTCTTCCGCTGGGGTTCCTGCACCGCTGCTGGCTCCTCGGTGTAGCCTCCGGGCTGAGGCGCTCAGGAGGCCGCGATCTTCGCTGCCGCTTCGGAGGCAGAGGGTCCCGTCTTCAGCGCCGCCGACGTCGCCGGGCCATCGCTGCACCTGCTCCACTGTCCTCTTCATCTGTGCCACGAGGCCCTCCTTCTTCAGGATCCAAGAGATTCAGCAACAATTCCGGACGTCTTCCAGGTAGTGAATGAAACTCCCCCCTCATATCCTGTCCTATATACTCCCCTACCACTGACAACACCCTGACCAATTACATGGCCCCACAGCCCTTATAACTCCACCTCCCATTTTTCCCGCACAAAATGCCCTACACCTTAACCCCTTGCTAACCCCCAGGCCTAGCATCCCTCCTCAGTCATGTTGCCCTCCCTTGAGCCCCTTCAGGTCAGGCGTCCGGGCTTTTCTTGAACAGTGTAAAGCTAAGGAAAAATATGCTGATGCTGTGATGTGGCCCAATGCTGGTATGTGCCCCCATCGTTGTGCAGTCACCATCCTGACATGTGCCCCCATCCTGCGGGGTAATGTGTGCGGGGGGCGGAGTGCGGGGGGGGGGGTGTAACCGAGCGGGGCCATGGGCTGAGGACTTCAGTGTCGGGGACTGCATGGCTGGGGACAGGTAACTATCCAGGTGTGTGTGTGTGTGTGTGTGTGTGTGTTCAGGCGCTTTCACACTTCCATTCAGCGCAATCCGCTGCTATGGAGAATAGCGCAGTCTGTTAACTCACTGCGCTATTCTCCATAGACTTGTATTGACGACGCATGTAACGCAAGTGTCTGCGTTGCATACGCTGGACGACACTGCGTCGTTAATTTGACGCAGCATCGGGCGGAGGGAACGCTGCATGTAATGTTTTTTGGGTCGTTAAAATATTGCACCTTGACAGATTCCGTTAGAATCTGCCAAGTTGTCTAATAATTGTCTATGGGGGCGGATTCCGCCGCAATCCACTAAGCGGCGGAATCTGCTGACGGATCCCGTCACGTTCTACTGCACATGCTCAGCATGTCCAGCAGAACGATCTAAATTATTTAAAATCACTCCTGGTCTCTTTACCCCTCTCTCCCCCCCTCTCTCCTCCCCCTCTCCCCCTCTCTCATACTCACTGATCACCGGAGCGGCTCTGCACAGCTGTCACACTGCTCTGGCAGCTTCTCCTGCTTTTGAAAATGCCGGCCGCTCATTAGTCAATCTCATATTTCCTGCTTCCCCCACCGACCGGCGCCTATGATTGGTTGCAGTCAGACACGCCCCCACGCTGAGTGACAGCTGTCTCACTGCAACCAATCACAGCCGCCGGTGGGCGGGTCTATATCGTGTGGTACAATAAATAAAAAAAATTTAAAAAAAAAACCTGCGGTCCCCCCCAATTTTGATACCAGCCAAGATAAAGCCACATGGCTGAAGGCTGGTATTGTCAGGATGGGGAGCACCACGTTATGGGGAGCCCACCACCCTAACAATATCAGCCAGCAGCCGCCCAGAATTGCCGCATCCATTAGATGTGACAGTCCCGGGACTCTACCCGGCTCACCCCAAATCGCCCTGGTGCAGTGGAAATCAGGGTAATAAGGAGTTAAATGGCAGCTAAGTCCTAGGTTAATCATGGCAGGCATCTCCCCGAGATACACTTCCATGATTAACCTGTAAGTGAAAGTAAATAAACACACACAACGAAAAATCCTTTATTTGGAATAAAAGACAAAAAAACCCCTCATTTACCACTTTATTAATCCCCAAACACCCATCCAGGTCCGAAGTAATCCACACGACACTTTCAGCTCTGCTACATGAAGCTGACAGGGAGTGCCGTAGAACACGACCGCTCTGTGTCAGCTCCACACAGCAACTGAAGTGAGCCGCGTTGTCACCGGAGACTTCACTCAGGTAGTGATTGTGTGTGTGCGGGGATGATGATGAGTGCGGTAGTGCTTGTGTGTGCGGTGATGATGATGAGTGCGGTAGTTCCGGGATGTGTGCGGGGATGATGATGGGTGCTGTAGTGCCAGGGTGTGTGCGGGGATGATGATGAGTGCGGTAGTGCCGGATTGTGTGTGGGGATGATGGGAGCGGTAGTGCCTGCGTGTGTGCAGGGATGATGGGTGCAGTAGTGTCGGGGTGTGTGTTCAGTGTATACATGCGGAGGGCGGAGTGCGGGGGGGGTGGAGCCGAGCGGGGCCATGGTGCTGAGGACGTCAGTGCCGGGGACTGCATGGCTGGGGACAGATGACTATTCGTGTGTGTGTGTGTGTGCGTGTGCGTGTGCGTGTGCGTGTGCGTGTGCGTGTGCGTGTGTGTGTGTGTGTGTTCAGTGTATACATGCGGAGAACTGAGTGCGGGGGGGTGGAGCCGAGTTACGCTGGTAACCATGGTACACAATCGAGTAACTACGCAAAGCATAATATCTCGGCTGGGTTCCCAGTGTAGGCTGTCGGGGGTGCAGCAGTCACCTGGGAGTCGGGGCTCCATGTGGGTGCGGGGAAAGGTGTCGGGCGTCGTCCTGTCGCGCCGTAGTTCGTGCTGTTCACTTAGCTGAGCCGTTGGTCGCAGGCTCTTTAGCGCACGCACTGTGGCGACTGTTGTCACTGTAATGACATCATTTTGGAGCAAGACAGACAGAATAAGGCAATTATATATATAGATTAATTTCATGAGGGATTGTTATTACATTTGTGGACGCATCTATGTGACCTCCAGGCTCTGACACTTCAGACACACCTCCCTGTTATTACGACCGTTTTATATATGCACATCTGCACCTTGAGTTTCCCTTTTGTGTCCCTTTAATATTTTGCATTGAATAAAAACTTTTTCTAACCAATATACAAATTGATATGGTATTTGATTAAATATTAATGAATTATGGAGGTCTTTTGTAGGATTATGCGTTTAGTTTGGTGACTCTTCATACAAATTTCCGAAATATGGACTGGGTTATTCATGTTTTTCTGTTTTGTGACTTTTCTCTGTATGCCTTTTCAATCAGATGGAGGACCATTCAAGGGAGGACTTTTTCTCTGCCCAGATTTTGTAGAATGTATCGGAGGTGATAGCCACACGGAAAGGGATTTTGGGCTGCTGTCATACTGTAACACTAGGTACGGAAAAGTACCAAGCAAACGACAAAAGGGAAGAGAAACCCTGTGTCTAGGGAAGGGGGAGATGGTGACCCCTGACCAAACCTACTGCTGGCCTCTGGGGTTCCTCACCACCCTAGATAATCAGAATCTGTCTTGTTTGTATCAGCTGTCCTGTCTGTACCGGAACCTGTACCCAAACCTGAGCCTGTCCAGTCTATATCAGCCGTACCTTGGGTACCTGTACCAGTATCCACCTTGGCAGTAAACCTTTTCCTGTCCCACTTTGGTTCCAACTCTGCCTTGCCTGATGCTGCTTGGGTAGACTACTGCAGATCCTGGGACTGCTTTAGAGTAATACCTGGCTGCTACCTGTAGCATAAATCTAATATCGCCACCAGAGGGTCTAGTGAAGACCAAATAGCCGCTTAGTCATGCCCCTCTATGGTAAGCTTGGCCTCTGTGGTCCAATTGCTCCACAAACTCATCTCGACCGTAACACTGCTGTCCCTGCCATAGTACATTATTTTATTACATGGAAGGCAATGTGCAGCTCATTATACTATACAAATGGTAAAATGGTACCCATTACACTATATGGAGCGCAATGTAGGGCCCATTAAACTATATAGAAGGCTATGTGGGCCCATTGTACTACATGAAAGGCTATGTGGGGCCCATTATACTATATGGTAGGCTATGTGGCGCCCACTGTACTACAGGGAAAGCTATGTGGAGACCATTATACTATGTGGAAGGCTATGAGGGACCCATTATACTATATGGAAGGCTATGTGGGGTCCATTTTACTATATGAAAGGCTATGTTGGGCCCATTATACTATATGGAAGAGTATATAAACTTTCTACTATATATGGAAGGCAAAGTTGCTCATGTTATACTATATGAAGGGCTATATTGTGTCAATTATACTATTTGGAAGGCTATGTGAGGGCCAATATACTGTTTTGAGGGCTATGTGGAGGCCAATATACTATTTGAAGTGCTATGTGTGGCCCATTTTACTATAAGGAAGACTATGTGACAGGCATTAAACTGTTAGCAGGGCGATGATGGGGCCATTATACTGTTTGGAGGGCTAGTGGGGCAATTGCACTGTATGTCAGCAATTATACAGTGTGTAGGTTGATGCAGGGTCCATCAAACTATTTGGAGGGCTGTGTGGGATCATAATGCTGTTTGCAGGGCTATATGGAGGGCATTATACTGCTTGCACAGTTATGATGGGTCTTTTATATTATTTGGAGGGCTAGTAGGGCCATTATACTGTGTGCAAGCAATTGTACAATGTGTAAGTTTGTGTTGATTCCCTCATAGTATGTGGAGGGCTGTGTGGGAACCTTTATGCTGTTTGGAATGCTGGAATGGGGCCATTATACTGTTGCCAGGCTATCATGGGGCCAATATACTGTTTGGAGGGCTAGTGGAGGGGCCATCATACTGTGTGAAGGCTTATGTTGGGGCCATAATACTGTGTGAAGAGTTCTGTTGGGGCCATTATACTGTATGCTCTAGTGGCCCATTATAATGAATGGAGGACTGTGTGGGGGTCATAGTTGGGGCATCATACTGTGAGTGTTGAGAGTACTATGGAGGAATTCACTGTCGTAGTATCATACGGTTTGGGAGTCACAAAGATTGCTATTTACCCATTTCCCAGCTATTAACATTCACTAATTAACCCATATTGGTAAGGCCATGAAAAAAAAAATGCCAGAATTATTTTTTTCTAAGAATTGTTTCACAAAAATATAGAACGTAACAAAAGACAATCACATATACCGCAAAATGGTACCAATAAAAATGTCAACTTATCTCACAAAAAAATTAGTGTTGTCCCATGAAAACATATGATAAAATATTTACAAAAATGTTAGGGGTGTACTCATTTTGTGATATAATGTATATTTGGTATCACTATAATCATATAGAATAAAGTTTGCATGTCACTTTTATCACACAGTAGACAGTGAAAAGAGCCCCCAAAAAAATGGAAAAAAGTTTTATTTTTTTTTACATTCTGAGTCTGACCAAAAGAAAAAAAAGTTCCTTGACATTTTATGTTCCTCAAAATTGTTCATCAAAATAAAATATAACTCATCCTGCATAAAACAATCCCTCTATTGGGTTCAGAATAAATTAACTGCTATGACTCTTAAAATATAGCAATGAAAAAAAAAAAATAAAAAAAAAATGTATCCTTATGATTCAAAATAGTTTAATTCTTAAGGGTTTGAGCTGTCACTGTTCTAAACGTGATAAAAAAAGTTTAGTAGCCTTGAATATTTTGTTTAGTTTTTGTTTGTTTGCTGCAGAAACTAGCTTTGATGATAGAATATTTGACAGTTCTGATTCTAAAAATCTTTTTCATAGTTGGTAACTAAAACTTTTTTCTTTCTGCCCAAGAGCCAAGAAAAAGTGCTGCTAGATATTCTGGTCTTTGTTGTCAAGACATTGAATAAGATTAAATATTGCAAGACAGCAGGTCAATGTTAGATTCAATCTTCTTTCTTCAACATCTTTACTTAGTGAGGGGAAAATGGGGGTTACAAACCCAACTGTTGGACAAGCTCACGGAGGGTTTCCCTTTTTATAAAAACTGAATTGATCTATTTACTGTGACACACAAAGGCCATAGATTATCAATAACAATTTAGGAAATGGTATGTGTTAATTGTTATTAAAGAGAAGCCCTAACAATAATCTACATTACTTACCGGCAATCTGATTTTCCAGAACCCATGACAGCACCACCAGAGAGAGAGGCCCACCCATCTTAGGACAGGAATCCCACTAAAATAAAAGTGTCACCTCTCCTCCGCATCTGTTAGGTTACAGAGCAAGAGAGGACTACCAGACAATCATTACCATATACCTTCACCAACAACTCAACTTTTAATTGCCACCTCAAAGCCTGTACACCCAGTGTAGAATAAAAGAAAAAAAGGGGGGGGGGGGGGATTATAATGGTGCTGTCATGGGCTCATTCAATTACCGATAAGCAACTTAGATTTTTCCCTTCCTCCATGACAGCACCACCGGACAGATTTAAATAGATTTAACCAACACCTAGGGAGGGACCACCACTTATAAAACTATTCTACCAAACGTCAAGTTCACTGCAGAAGACAAATGTAGCCTATAGTGCTTAAAAAAGGTGGAAGAAAAAGACCAAGTTGCAGCCTTATATATGTGGTCAATAGGAACCTCTACTTTCTCAGCCCAGGAAGTTGCCACTGACCTGGTGGAAAGCACCTTAATGCCCCCCCCCCCCCCCCTCGGCACTCCGGCATTCATGGCCAAATTGGTTACTTTAATGGCTTCTCTTACTCTCCTTGCTAAGGTGCCTTTTGAGGCTGTAAGACCACTATTAGCCCCCTAAAAGCAAACAAATAATGACTTGTTCCTTCTCAAACGTTTAGCTGACTTGATATAATGTACTAAGGATCTTCTACCATCTAGCATATGGAGCCTTTCCTCCTTTGGGTTCCTGGGAGCAGCATAGAAGGAGGGGAGAATTATTTCCTGGGACCTATGGAATTCCTTTGCACCCTTAGATAAATAAGCCGGGTCCGTCCTCAAAATCACCCTGTCATCCAGAACCTGAGTTTATGGCAGAGTGACAGATAAGGCCTGCATATCACTAATTCTCCTTGCTGAAGTAAGTGCTACAACAAGACTACCTTATGGGCGAGGTTCTTATTTGAGGCCTGTGCAAGAAGTTCAAAGGGACCACTCATTACGGCATCCAATACTAGATTTTGATCCCAAGGGGGAAGGGTTAGGTGCCGTTCTATTACATGACCTATTAAATATTTTAATCCAGCTACTGTCTGCAAGAATGTAGTTCTATACAGCTCCCAGGGCTGATATCTGCACCTTCAGAGTGCTAATGGACAAACCTAGTTCTCAGCCTCTCTGAAGAAACTCAAGAATGAAACCTACAGGGTCCTTCCCATACTGCTTCTCCCCCGAGCTAGAGAGGAATTTCTTCCAGACCTTGCCATATATCCTGGTGGTTATTGGCTTTCTGCTTCCCAGAAGGGTAGAGACTAGAGATGAGCGAACCGGCCGCGGTTCGGCTCGAGTTCGGTTCGCCGAACGGAGGTCTCGTTCGAGTTCGGTTCGGCGAACCACTCGAACCGCATAGGAAACAATGGGAGGCAATCACAAACACATAAAAACACCTAGAGAACACCCTCAAAAGGTGTTCAAAAGGTGACAAACAACTCACAACACAACACAAACACATGGGAAAGTGACAAGAACAAATTCTCATGCGAAAACAAAACAGCGTTGCGAGGAAAAAGAGGACAAGACACAGATATATGAGTATATGCAAGGGAACATCGATGCCATTACTGTGCATCTTGAGCCTTGCTCATTTTAGGCTTCCAATCTGGATAAATTGCCTTAGCTCGCCACGTACGCCTTGGGGATCTTGTCGTTTCCTGCAGCCAGCATTCTCTCGGAACCTGTCTTCAGTGCTGCTGGGGGTCTGCTGACAGATAAGCGCGTCTGTCCACTGACAATGTGGACATGGCTCTCAGAGGACTTTTCTTCCCCTGGGTCATCCAGGGGAGGCGAAAGGCACGCGCATTTTTGAGAGTGCTTCATGCAAAGCATCTTTTTCATTTTCAAAAGGGGGGTCAACTGATGCCAGTCAAGTGGGGTGTGTGTGGCCCAATTAGTGGAAACGAGGGAGACTGTTGATGGAGTCCCCTCGCTGTTTTTTACATGATTTTCGAAGTGCATGACATGCCTAAGAGGTTTAGTTTCAGCATCTCAAACTTGTTGGCTACAGAAAGGCTGCCTTTACGTCCTGAAGTGGGAGGGACGTTTGGCGTCACAGCGACGTCACACGGCAGCCGGCCAATAGAAGCGGAGGGGCGGAGATGAGCGGGATGTAAACATCCCGTCCACCTCCTTCCTTCCATTAAGCCGGTGGGTGCCGTGGGACGCAGGTACGCTGTGTTCATCGTTCCCGTGGTGTCACACGGAGCAACGTGTGATGCCACGGAAACAATGAACAACCCGCACCCATGAAAATAAACGATATTATGAAAGTTAACGACGAGTACACGGCTCACGATTTGTGAGCGATACTGTGTCGCTAAGAGGTGTCACACGAGACGACGTCATGCGCTATGCCGGATGTGCGGCACGACCGTGACCCCGACGACATATCGCACAATATATCGTCTCGTGTAAAGCCCGCATAACACTGCTGTGTATACATCACAACAAAGGCTGGGGACATACACATTACTGGTGGGCATATGTACCGCCCTGAGAGGGGCCTGGCCGATTCTCCGCTGCTCGGGCTGAGCCGCTCGAGGTCCGGGTTCGGGTTGTCGGTGGCACGAGCGCCTCCGGACCGGGGGCCACGTCGCTCTGTTAAGGGGAAGGCAGTAGGGTGGTGGTGTGGGACGAGGTGCGCAGCCGGGCGGGTCGCGTTGTCGTCCTACGGGTCATCACGCCACCCATGGGTCGTGGTGACGGGATGCACCACCGCTGCGGCTGGAGTGAAGGTGGGCTCGTCCGGGATCGGTGTTGCGGCTGCAGCCTAGATGTTAGCCCCTCCGTGGGTAGGGGCGGTGTGTCCCGGGGCCCGGTGGGGGGGAGACTGATGGCGACGGTGTTGTTGTCGGGGTGCAGGGTGCTGTGCTGCGATGTAGTGTCATGCCCCGATGGCACTGGTGTACTCACGATTAATTCACACTCAGAGTCACTGGTAAACCAAAGTTCGGGTATGGTCAGGTCCCGCAGCCGGCTGCTTGTGTCCCATGTGAGGTTGATGGGGGCCCATTTCCCTTGCACCTCTTGTTGTGGTTTTCCGACTCCCCTGCCTGGACAGTGGTAGCCCGCTCCCCGGCGTTGAACTGCCGGAGGAGCCCTCGGTTGCCCACAGGCGCTGGCCCGTCGGGTGTTTGGCGGTGGCACTCACCCGGTATCGGTGGGCTTTTGCCTTCTTTAGGGACTTTGAGTGTGGATGAACCCGTGAGGTCCAGCCAGCAATCAGTCAATTTGCCTAAACTCAGTGGCTTCTAAGCTAGGACGGGGTCTGAGTACCCAATTTCTGGTGCTCCGGTACACGGTTGACTCCCCGGTTCAGGGCCGGCGGGCTCAAACCCTGGCCAAGTCCCTACGGTTCCGCCGGTTGCTATACCGGTACTCCTGCAGATGGCCACCACCGTCTGCCTGCCTGATGTTTCAAGGGTCCCAGGCTCCAACCCGGGTCCCTGACTGCTCTGCAACTCCACTCCTCTCTCTGTCACTCTCCAAACTCTACACTTCACTCTCTTCTTAAACTGAACTCTATTTCCTGCCTCAGGCCAGTAGTCTCCTCGGTGGGCGTGCCTTTCCGCCTGACTCCGCCCACCTGGTGTGCCCTACTGGCCCTGAGGGAGGCATCAGGTCTCCCTTTTGGGTGATGGGTGTGTCCTCACAGAGGATGGGGGGTGTGTGTAATGTGGTAGGTGTTGTTACCTGTGACCCATGGGGTCCAGGGCGTCACACATACATATTACTGAGGAAAGGTGTATACAGCAATGAGTGGCATACAGCTCTAGAGAGGGCAGTGGTTCTGAGGTGGGGGGACAAACAGCTTTGAGGTGGGTGGGTGAATGCAGCTCTGGGGGTATACAGCTCTGGGGTGGGGGGACATACAGCTCCGAGGGGGTATACAGCACCGGGGTGGAGGGGACATACAACTCTAGGGGTATAGTAGTATGCAGCCCCCATACTCCTCTATATAGTGCTATGAAGCCCCCATAGTCCTCCATATAATATTATGTAGCCCCCATGAAGAATTATGCATCCCCCATATTGTATTGCACTATACAGCCCCCATATGGCACTATGCAGCCCCCATATGGCACTATGCAACCACGATATAACATTAAGCAGCCCCCATATAGCAGAATGCAGACCCAGATAGCATTAGTCACCTTCATGTAATATACAGCCCGCATATAGCACAATGCAGAGCCAGATAGCATTAGGCACCCTCATGTAGTACACAGCCCCTATATAACAAAGTGCAGACCCAGATAGAGCAGTGCAGAGCCAGATAGCATTAAGCATCCTTATGTAGTACACAGCCCCTATATAGCAAAGTGCACACCCAAATACCACAGTGCAGAGCCAGATAGCATTAGGCACCCTCATGTAGTACACAGCAGCTATATAGCACAGTGCAGAGCCAGATAGCACAGTGCAGAGCCAGATAGCATTAGGCACCCTCATGTAGTACACAGCCCCTATATAGTACAGTGCAGAGCCAGATAGCACAGTGCAGAGCCAGATAGCATTAGGCACCCTCATGTAGTACAATGTGATTGTATATACTCATTGTGGAGACATGGGGGTCAGTGGGTGCCGTCTTTAGAAAGACAGCATGGCCCAGGGCTCATCCCATCTGAGCGCCCAACCTCCTTAACCGCGGGCGGAACACTACTCAGACAACACAGGATGAGGGAATCACAATATTAAGACTTTATTGGATCCCCAATTAACGGCACATAGCACACAACCAGCAAAACCACAAAATGTAACCGGCAACAGTTTCTCACCCTTCCGCTGGATCACATGGGATTAGAATGTCCGTGCCTCAGAGCTTCCAGTGCTACTTACTCCAAACCAGCAGCACCCCGCTTACGGCGTACACCCACCGAGAATGGAATAACGCCAGATTTAGGAAGCTGGCTGAGGACCGCAAAGCCTGTAGTCAGGTGACTGGATTGTCCCAAGCTGGATTCCTGCCTTAGGTAGTCTTTGATATCTCAGCCGAATCCTTGCATTCAATGCTGAAGTCCATGTCCATGTCCCCCGTGGTCCCCACAAAGCTTTCTCATGGGCCAGATCAGACACCCCCATACTTTGCACTGACGAGGGGCAAGCACCCCGAAACACCGTGTCTGCAAATTGGGATTCTGATCTGGCTTATATATCCTGAGTCATATTACAAAGGATTGTTGAAAATCCACTTGTGACTTTTAGGATCGCTACTTCCAATAGGTGGCGCTGTGCTAGAGTTTGTCTCCTTTACTGGAGAGACAATTTGAATATTTCCCAGAGGGGCATTGCAGCTATAAGTCCCCTTACCTGGCAGCCAGACTGGCTTGCAAAGTCTCCTTAAGGAGAATAGTGTTCCCCCGTGGTCCCCACATAGCTTTCTCATGAGCCAGATCAGACACCCCCATACTTTGCACTGACGAGGGGCAAGCACCCCGAAACACCGTGTCTGCAAATTGGGATTCTGATCTGGCTTATATATCCTGAGTCATATTACAAAGGATTGTTGAAAATCCACTTGTGACTTTTAGGATCGCTACTTCCAATAGGTGGCGCTGTGCTAGAGTTTGTCTCCTTTACTGGAGAGACAATTTGAAGTCCATGTAGTATTATAATCCAGGTTCGGTTATAGCTTGCCAATCGGATCCGCAGATCTTAGATTGGTAGCATGTAGCAAGAGTCTACCCGGGCAATGGACAGTCTCCTTCTTATACCCCTAGTCTCTCCATTCAGACCATTGGGGTCTTCACGATTGGTGGCTAAGACTGGGCTCTTATTGGCTAGATGCCAAACTGTATTCAAATATTCCTATAGTAATGGTCTCTGGCAGAGACGAGGGAGAGACAGCTAAGTTACATCACATCTAGCAATACACATCGTAATACAATGGGAGGATCGCATAATTCAGTTGTTTGGGTGTCTGACCTTCACTGGCCAAGGCAATTACATGAGTCAACAAGAACTTTAACACTAGACTCCTAAGAGTCTGGTAAAAACAATGAGAGGCTTATCCTCCATTTATAAACAAGATATCATCATGTCTGGCTGGATTTTAAGAAATTTAACCCATGCTAGGCCTGACAGAGTCCATGTCGTCAAACTCACTTCTCTTTGTTCCCCCGCTGCTCCGGTATCCTTGGCGCGTCCATTGCTGTCGCTCGCTCTGACCTCTCAGCAGGCACGCAGTGATGACGTCACCGAGCTCCGCTGCTGAGCTGTCAGAGTGCCGACAGACACAGCGGGGAGAATGATTAGAGAGGGAGCATGCCGCTCCATCTCATCATTGCTCTCAATTGTAACGGCAACTGCGATACCGATACAATTGAAAGCGCGATCCTCGGCGGGGGAAGGCCAGTGACAGCGCGGGCACCGGGCCCCCCTCTGACTAGCGGTACGCCACTCCTGCCACTGCGATTGGGCCCCCCTGGGTGACCTGCCACCGCAAGTGAATATACTGTATACGGTATATATATATATATATATATATATATATATATATATATATTATATATATATATATATTATATATATATATATATATATATATATATATATATATATATATAAAAATAGTAAAATATTTCCACTAAACAGCAGTTATAATAATAACATACATTGAAATTGAAACTTAAATTTTAGGTAGGTTTCTAGATGGCAAAAATAGAACAGTTTTTTTGCTTTTTTTTACTTTTTCAGTGGAAAAAAGACATGATATTAGATACAGTTTACAGACACTGGTGTTTTCTAGTAATACAGGGATGATATCTGGGAGACATCGGCATAGATGATATTGTAACGAATAAGCCTGTGTTAGGCCTTCTTCACACCTCTGTGTCTCTGGTCCGTGTGGTGTCCGTTTTCACACGTATCGACGGCACATTCACACGCATACTATTTAAAGTCAATAGAGATTTTCACACCTTTATGTTTTCACCCATGCTGGGAAGGGCCAAATAACCATGGCCCTTCCCACCCTAAAAATATCAGCCCCCAGTTGTCTGCTGTCCCTTGGCTGGTTTTTCATCCAAAGTTCATCTCTGCAGACCTCCATCTTCTCCACTCTTCTGCAGCACATCTCAACATGGTGCCTTTAAAAATAACAGTGTCATTATAATTCTGCCTGAAAAATAATAATCACCCATGCTGTGCCCTAAATAAGCACCCAAATAAATAACTGTCCCTCACTTTGATGCCTGCACAAAAGAATGACCCCACACGTTCCCTATTATAGTACATGGCTTCCACACTGTCCCCCCTTATATACCACGACCACCACACCATCCCATTTATATACAATGGCCACTACACCATCCCCCTTATATACAATGGCCACAACACCATCCCCTCTTTTATACCACGACCCCCACACCATCCCCCTTATATACCGCGACCACTACATTGTTCCCCTTATATACCACGACCACCACACCATCCCCCTATATACAATGGCCATGACACCATCTCCCCTTATATACCATGACCACCACACTATCCCCTTTACTACCATGACCACCACACTGTCCCTCTTTATATACCACGACCACCACACTGTCTTCCCTTATAAACAACCACCACACTGTCCCCCTTATATACCACGACAACCCTGTCTGTATCACATGCTGCCCCCTCTTTGAATTGTCTTTTTCCCATTAGACTTCTCCATACTTAGCAATGTTGACCTTTCTCCATACTGAGCCCATCCCATGCTGCCCCTTTTTTCATACTAGACAAACCCCACACTGTCTTATTCCATACTAAGCCCAACACACTTCCCCCTTTCCCATACAGATTCCACCCGGCATGGTGCCCAATTTCCTATACAGATCCCACCCTACAGGTTGCCGACTTTCCCATACAAATTCCACTCTCCAGGCTGCCCCATTTCCCATACAGATCTCACCCCGCAGGCTGCCCCCTTTCCCAAAGAGATCCCACCCTGCAGGCTTCCCCTATTTCCCATACAGATCTCACCCGCAGGCTGCCCCCTTTCCCATACAGATACCACATCATGTGGCTCCCTGCCCCATACAGACCCCTCCCTATGTGGCCCCCTGCCACATATAGATCCCATATCATGCAGCCCCCTGCCCCATAAAGATCTCTCCCTATGCGGCCTCTTTCCCACACAGATCCCTCCCTATGCGGGCTCCTGCCACATACAGATCCCACATCATGTGGCCCCTTGCTTCATACAGATCACTCCCTATGTGACCCGCTGCCCCATACAGATCCTCCATCATGCAGCCCCCTTTCACATACAGATCCCTCACTCTGTGGTCCCCTTTCTCATACAGAGTCTGGCCTATATGGTCCCCTTTCCCATACAGATTCCTCCATATGTGGCCCCCTTTCCTATAGAAATTCCACCCTATTCGGCCCCTTTTCCCATAGACATCCCACATCATGTGGCCCCCTGCCCCATACAGATCTCTCCCTATGTGGACCCCTGCCCCATACAGATCCCTGCCTATGCAGCCCCCTGCCCTATACAGATCCCTCCCTATGCAGCCCCCTGCACCATTCAGATCCCACATCATGTGGCCCCCTGCCCCATACAGATCCCTCCCTATGTGGACCCCTGCCCCATACAGATCCCTTCCTATGCAGCCCTCTGCCCTATACAGATCCCACATCATGCGGCCCTCTTTTCCATACAGATCCTTCCCTCAGCGGCCACCCTTCCCACACAGGTCTGTTGTGATCCAGTGACCGAGGAGGATCAGAAAAAGAGCAATAACTCGGAAACCCAGAAAATAACCAGAGTGGCTGGAACCATAAAGGACTGCAGACCTAATACTGACACACAACTAGAAGTAGCTGTGGGACTACGACCTAATCATCTCGACACAGCCGGAGAACTAAATTCTCTAACAGAGAGAAATGTAGAAAAGCTAATCTGCCTCGGAGTAGTCCCCAAAGATATAGCTACCCCCCCACATGTAAAGATTACGGTGATATAGGAAAACATAATACGTAGCTAGAGAACAGAGTCAGCAAAGATGAGGCCCAACACTATCTGCATAGGAAAGAATAGGAAAGAGCACTGACCTCAGCCGTAAAAACCCTAATAAATACCTGCACGCCTGACATGGAAAAATACTGAGCCTGAACAGGGTCTCCCCGCTATATCAGTACTCTGGTGTTACTGAGATCCAAGAAAAATATTGATATAGAGAGAGGACTGAATATTGTACCAAGCATGACAAAGCACAATACATAGCAGAACATGGAGCAAGATACACAGATACTCCCAGCAGGGAATAATCCAATTCCACCAGGAACTCTACACAGACAAAATCACAAGAAAGTTAAAAACCATAAGCAAAGATACAAGACCAACTTATCTGAGAGGAGTTCTGGTAGACACAGTGAACAGGGCTGGTTTAAAGAAGTCCTTAGAACACAGGAAATACAATTGAGCACCGGCAAGGAACAAAAGGATGCTACATAGTTATATAAGCCCAAACTAAATGGCCTGATTACAAATCCTACTCAGCTGTCCAGTTCCTACTCAGCAAGTCAGCTGCATTACCAGCACTGACCACAAGAGGGAACCCCAAACTGGAATCTAATTCAAATGTATTCACAACACAGGTCCCTCTCTCTGCGACCCCCATTCCCATGCAGATGCCACATCATGCAGCTCCCTTTCCTATATAGAACCCACGTCCTGCAGCCCCCTTTCCGATACAGATCCCTCCCTATGCGGCCCCCTTTCTCATACAGACCCTACCCATCAGGATGCCTGCCAAGAACCTTCGACTAAAGGAGCTTTTTCCTGCTCCTGGCTTCGGCAACTCCTCCTTCTCAGCGGTGCTCTGCGGAGATGCTAGCAGCACGATGAGATAAACTCATTGCACTGCCATGACTTCATCAGTGATCATGCGCTGTTGCACGCCGGGTCAGAGTGCCGGCGCACAAGGAGCAGGTACAGAGGTTCATATGTATTAGCGTCTTAAAGATGCCAATACAAATGAATACAGGGACACTGCTCAAACCACTCTGCAATGACTCTGGTTTTAGTATGGAGAGGAGAGCGAAGATTTAAAAAAAATGTAATTCTAATCCCTGGCACCACGTCCCATGACTCGCTGTCCTAGGCACTGGACCCCAGTACCCATTGGTAAATACGGCCCTGTGTACAAGCTATCTAGCTATCTCTCTATACGGTGTGTCCACCCATATCCTGTCCATCGCCATTAACTTGAGAACGGCGGCAGCCATAGGCATAGAAGTGGTGCTAGGTATAGTAAAGTAGCCATGCGCTATGCAATGAAACCACCTATAGCACCACCTGGAGGAAAACAACGGAGTTAGCATTTTTATCTTGAAAATGGAACGAGATGGAGAAAAAAGTGAATTACAAAGTTGTAGGGCATCATCAATTCAATACGACTCAACACCTTACATACAGAAATGCTATGATTAGAACGTGTAAAACTCACAAGGCTGCGGACATGAAGCGATACCTCATGGAGGCCTTCCTACAAGTCATTTTGTATGGTGGCTGCTTGTAGTGGCCTCCACGCTCACCTGACCTGACCCCATAGGACTTCTTTCTGTGAGGTCACATCAAACAGCAGATGTATGCAACCCCTCCACCAACATTGCAGGACCTACAATGACGTATCACAGATGCTTGTGCAAACATGTCACCTACCATATTTTACAATGTGCAGCAAGATACACTATGCTGTCCAGAGTCCAGATGTGCATTACAGCTGACGGTGGCAACTTTGAGCATCAAAGTTAAATGAGCTCCATATGCATGACCAGCATTCAATGTTTTGGGGGGGGGGTCATGGGTTTCATATCATAGCATTTCTGTATGCAAGGTATCGATTCGTATTGAATTGATGATGCCCCACAATTTTTTAATTCACTTTTTTTCTCTACCTCGTTCCGTTTTCAAGAGAAAAATGCTAACTCCATTATTATCCACTAGGTGGCGCAATAAGTGGTTTCATTGCGTAGCGCTACTTTACTATACCTAGACACCACTTCCATGCCTATAGCTGCCGCCGTTCACAAGTTAATGGCGGTGGACAGGATAGATATGGGTGGACACACTGTATATCTATATCTTTCTACTGTATCTATTATCTAACTAGCATATATCTCTCATTTTTCTGGCTCTGCACATCTTTTACACATAAAAAACAATTCATGTCAGTATGATTCTTTTTTCCGGTACCGGTCACATGGATGTCACACAGATGACATGCGGATGACACATACGGACACACGGATGTCCAAACGGACTGTGTAAAACATGCTTTTTTTACATGGATGTGTGAAGGAGGCCTAACTAGAAGAGAGTAGAACACATTGAACTGAACCTTGAGGAACCCCAACTATGAGGGGAAAAAGAAAAAGAATAGCAATCCAATAATACACTGTACAGCTATTCTGAACGCTCAAAATAAAATCAAGAGAGCAGTATTATTTAGGCTACATGTTACCATCTACAAGAAATGGACCGATGTTCTCAGGTATTATCCTAGTTACTTCCATATTTTTCATTAAAAATGTTTTTGCTAAGAAAAAAGAGTCCTGGGAGATTACTTTTTTATTCAAATTTATTACAAAGCAACAAAACTGTGAGTGATGGTTTCAAAACTAAAGCAAATCTTTTTCAAAAAATTGCAATTTGTGTCTGTGTCTCATGGAACCCTATAGGCTTAATTGTGATATTCAAAATAGGATAAGAATAGGGTATGCTTCGAGTCCGACAGATCTCACTCTTGGATTCGTGTTTGTAATGGATGTGTGAATACATCCATTCTACTCTACGGGAATGAGTGCTGTCCCATAAAAAATTATACAGCACTCGGACATTCTACATGGATATGTGAATGCAGACTTAAGCCCACTTTACACGTTGCAATTAGTTGTACAATCGCATTTGCGATGTGACACGCCCAGGTTGCATACGGGATCTATGAGATTTCACGTTGGTCGTTCATTTGCTGTCACACGAGCGTTAGTAGTCTATGTTAAATTGGTCAATTTTGTGTGCGATCCTTTAGATCATGTGTTCTGTGACGTATGCATTGAGCACCTTTTTTTTTTTTTTATTTATTGACTTGCCAAGCGTGTGTAATGTGTAGGGATGCGTTTTTACTATGTCATCTGCCATTCAGCTCTGCTACATGGCCGCTAACAGCAGACACAGACAGCCATGTAGCAGAGCTGAATGGCAGATGACAGCAGCCACAGACAGAGCCGCACTGTCAGAATGAACTCGGGTGAACTTCACCCGACTTCATTGTCATGCTGCGGCTCTGTCTGTGTCGCGCCCTGATTAGCGGTCACCAGTGAAGACTCACCGGTGACCGCTAATCTCCTGAGTAACTGAAGTTAGCAGCCCTCTCTCATACTCACCAATCCCCGATCCCTGGCGCTGCACGGCTTTCTCACTGCTCCGGCGGCTTTTACTGTTTTGAAAAAGCCGGCCGCCCATTAAACAATTTCGTATTCCCTGCTTTCCCCGCCCACCAGCGCCTATGATTGGTTACAGTGAGACACGCCCCCACTCTGAGTGACAGGTGTCACACTGCACCCAATCACAGCAGCCGGTGGGCGTGTCTATACTGTGTAGTGAAATAAATAATTAAATAATTAAAAAAAACGGCGTGCGGTTCCCCCCATTTTTAAAACCAGCCACATAAAGCCATACGGCTGAAGGCTGGTATTCTCAGGATGGGGAGCTCCACGTTATGGGGAGCCCCCCACCCTAACAATATCAGCCAACAGCCGCCCAGAATTGCCGCATACATTATATGCGACAGTTCTGGGACTGTACCCGGCTCTTCCCGATTTGCCCTGGTGCGTTGGCAAATCGGGGTAATAAGGAGTTATTGGCAGCCCATAGCTGCCAATAAGTCCTAGATTAATCATGTCAGGCGTCTATGAGACACCCTCCATGATTAATCTGTAAGTTACAGTAAATAAACACACACACCAGAAAAAATCCTTTATTAGAAATAAAAACACACACATATACCCTGGTTCACCACTTTAATCAGCCCCAAAAAGCCCTCCTTGTCCGGCATAATCCAGGATGATCCAGCGTCGCTTCCACCGCAGCTGCATGGAGGTGACCGGAGCCGCAGCAGACACAGCCGCTCCGGTCACCTCCACATAGCAAATGAACACAGCCGCGCGATCAGCTGCTGTCACTGAGGTTACCCGCGGCCACCGGTGGATGCAGCGGTGGCCGCGGGTAACCTCAGTGACAGCAGCTGATCGCGCGGCTGTGTTCATTTGCTGTGTGGAGGTGACCGGAGCGGCTGTGTCTGCTGCGGCTCCGGTCACCTCCATGCAGCTGCGGTGGAAGCGACGCTGGATCATCCTGGATTACGCCGGACAAGGAGGGCTTTTTGGGGCTGATTAAAGTGGTGAACCAGGGTATATGTGTGTGTTTTTATTTCTAATAAAGGATTTTTTCTGGTGTGTGTGTTTATTTACTGTAACTTACGGATTAATCATGGAGGGTGTCTCATAGACGCCTGACATGATTAATCTAGGACTTATTGGCAGCTATGGGCTGCCAATAACTCCTTATTACCCCGATTTGCCAACGCACCAGGGCAAATCGGGAAGAGCCCGGTACAGTCCCAGAACTGTCGCATATAATGTATGCGGCAATTCTGGGCGGCTGTTGGCTGATATTGTTAGGGTGGGGGGCTCCCCATAACGTGGAGCTCCCCATCCTGAGAATACCAGCCTTCAGCCGTATGGCTTTATCTGGCTGGTTTTAAAAATGGGGGGAACCGCACGCCGTTTTTTTTAATTATTTAATTATTTATTTCACTACACAGTATAGACACGCCCACCGGCTGCTGTGATTGGGTGCAGTGTGACACCTGTCACTCAGAGTGGGGGCGTGTCTCACTGTAACCAATCATAGGCGCTGGTGGGCGGGGAAAGCAGGGAATACGAAATTGTTTAATGGGCGGCCGGCTTTTTCAAAACAGTAAAAGCCGCCGGAGCAGTGTGAATGCCGTGCAGCGCCGGGGATCGGGGATTGGTGAGTATATGAGAGAGGGGGATAGACTGACATGGACAGAGAGTGAGGGACAGAGATAGTGACGGACTGACAGAGATTAGTGCATGACAGACATTGTGAGGCGCTTCAGAACGCAGCTTTTCAGCTGCGCTCTGAAGCAGACCTTTTTTAAGCTGCGGTGCAGAGCGCACACCTGCGCACATAGCATCAGACAACAAAATCGTATGAGGGATGTCACACGTTACAATTGACTAGGTTCGTGCAACAAAACGCTCAATTCTAGAGAATGATACGATGTGTTTGCGATCAACGGTTTTGCGTTCAATCCTGATCGCATGTAGCTGTCACACGCAGATACCTCACAAACGATGCCGGATGTGCGTCACTTACAACTTGACCCGAACGACGGATTGTGAGATATATTGAAGCGTGTGTAGCGGGCTTAAGGCCCCAATTGTGTGTGAAATACAGAGTAGGGGTTGGTGGCCTACGGTGTCAAATGCTGTGCATAGACATCTAAGAGAATCTTTAGAGAATAGTTCCATTTGATTACCTGGAGTTATTCTGATATTCTCTGGTGTTCTGTAAGACTTGGAGAAGTTTAGAATCAAATCTTCTTTACCAGAATTTACTGTTTTTTTAGCCTCTCCCTCTGTGATAAAAAAAAATAAAAATATGTAGTAACCAAGCACCCACCCTGTCTAGCATTTGGGGTCACAGCGACTGTGGAGAGGTTCAATTCAGATTCTGTTCATGACCTCAGGCCCTGCATGGGGTGGCTATAATTAAAAAATGTGCTTTCGCTCCGAGTATTCAAAGAAGAATGAGAAATCTACTCAGTGTCAAAATTTCTGAATAACAGAAAAGGACCATGCAAATATAAACTGCATATAGTATGCTTGTATGTTACCTACAGGGATAGTCTGAAAGTTATACCATTTTCTATGCAAAGTAATTGTGGTTATGAATACCGTACTTGTTTGGTTATATGAGAACCTGTGCTCTTTAGAGCTATTTCTTTGTTTTAGTATCGGTGGCAGAGATATAATACACAGTTAGGCCCAGTAATATTTGGGCAGTAATCTTCATAATTTAGCCTCTGCATACAATTATTTTTTATTTAAAATTAAACAACTGAGATGTAATTGAAGTGCAGATTTCAGGTTAATTAAAGGAGTTAAATAAAAAATATCCTGTGAAATGTTTAGGAATTGCAAACATTTTTCTACAAAGCCTCTTCATTTTCAAGAGCTCAAAAGTAATTGAACAAAAATATTTTACCATAACTAAAATGTTAATTTTCACGCCAGCGTCTCGGACGCTTTTTCAGTTCCGTCCGACTTACCGGGTTTGCCACTCTACTCTTCCTTTGCATCTGTCTTAAGATGTAATGCTTATCCCTGGGAAGAGGAGGTTAACCTCTGGTGCTTGGAAATTACACAATATACTTACATAAACACACAGTTAGTGAGCCAGCACTTACATTACTCAGGAAGCCAGGCTGGGAAATTCACGGGCAGGATGAGTCATCAAAAAGGTGGGGGCTGCCTGGGAACTGAGCGAACACACTTATTTTCACTTTAGAAGGAGTTTTACCTCAGAATAGTTTGGACGCAGAAGAGAGCAGACAGCCTTAGGAGAGCAGCGCTTAGCAGACTGGTCCTGGGGATGGGAGGCTGGAGGAATTAGTCCCAGGACCAGGAGCCATGACACCACACTGAGTTTGCACAGGATGGACTGGGAGAAGCAGGAGACGACCAAGTGGAGCTGTGAGACAAAGGAGCAACCCGGTAGCCCCCCAACAGCCCCTTCGGGACCGGCGCCAGTCAGGGTGCAGAGCCCTCGGTTAGGGGAAAATTCATGGACTCTAACTAATCTGCAGGGAAAGGGGAGTTCACGCCCCGTTTCCCATCACCAAAAGTCCCGGGGCACAACAGCAGATAGAGACAGGATCCACGGCCACGGTCGGGTCCATAACAAGTTTCGCGCTGCCTGCGTACAGGATGGCAACTATAACCAAGGACACTGGGGTCCCCAAGTAGCTTCACGCCATGGGGATCCACACTACAAGGTGCTAGGAGGAAGGTCTCACACGCTTCACAACACTGGTGGTGACCTCTGTTTCATTCGGGATTAGCTGTGGCCCATCACGGCGATGACCAGTACTCTGCGCGCGCAGCAAACGAACTGTGAGTAAAATCACATGGAACCGCAGCCCCTGTGTGAGACACTGATTGACTGGTGCCGCCACCCCGCGCTTCGGCGACAACGGCCCTTCCCCCATCACCACTGTCCTTTCCGGGGCTCGTTTCACCTGTGGGGAGCTGGACTATCTGAGCTGCGGTAACATCAGCCCTGGAGGAGAGCGACATCTCGATCTCGCAGCGGTGGCTAACCCCTGGCTGTGCACCATGGGTGTCTCTGAAAAGCAAACCCTCCCATCCCCCCTTTTGACTCTCTCTTTGCCGGTAGCCAATGGCGCCATGGAGCCGGGTCAGGCTATTCACAGCAACCCCACAAAACCACTGGCCCGGTGACGAGTTATGCCCTGCAGGTCCCATGGGTTCTACAGCAGGTCTTTTTGATGAACTGCTTTGCAGCACTCCCAGCTCTGCTGCATCCTCCTGTTTGGAGTCTCTTCACCTGGCTGTTGGATGGAGTGGCCAGACTGATAGAATTTATATCCACTGTGTCCAGCAGGGTTCTGCTTCCCTGGCCTATCCACTGCCAGCAGTTGCTATATTAGACAGCTTGTTCCTCCACACCTTGCCTGATGATAGGATTAATCTTTGTCTTGTGCACTGTCTTGCAGTGTTCTGCTCTACTTCTCCTGATATCGACCTCGCTTTCCATTTATACTGATCTCTCCGCTCCTCCGATCTCTCGGCTATGTTTCCTAAACCTGTGCTTTTGCCCAGACCTCATATTGCCTGACTGCGTCTCCATCTGTCAACTCTACGTGTTAAGGGGGCTTTACACACTGCGATATCGTTAATGAATTATCGTCGGGGTCACAGTGTTTGTGACGCACATCTGGCGTCATTAACGATATCGCAGTGTGTATCAAGTACGAGCGACCTTAAACGATCGCAAAAGCGGTCAAAATAGTTTGCCGCGGAAAGGTCGTCCTGAAACTAAAAATCATTCTCTGCTTATTAGCGATGTTGTTCCTCGTTCCTGCAGCACCACACATCGCTGTGTGTGACACCGCAGGAACGAAGAACATCTCCTTACCTGCCTCCACCGGCAATGTGGAAGGAAGGAGGTGGGCGGGATGTTACGTCCAGCTCATCTCCGCACCTCCGCTTCTATTGGACGCCTGCCGTGTGCCGTCGCTATGACGCCACACGAATCGCCCCCTTAGAAAGGAGGCGGATCGCTGGCTAGAGCGACGTTGCATGGCAGGTAAGTGCGTGTGACGGGGGTAAGCGAGGTTGTGCGGCACGGACAGCAATTTGCCCTTGTCGCACAACCTAGCGAGATCGCAGCGTGTAGAGTACCCTTTACCCCTGCCTTGACTAAGTAGTCAGCTGCTTCAGGCCTAGGCACTGTCCTGAGAGTGATACCTGACGACTACCTGCAGCCTAGCCTATCCGCACCATCAGAGGTCCTAATGAAGGCCCCATAGTCACTTAGTTACACCCCTCCAGGGTAAGATTGGCAAAGTGGTCCAAACCCACTATCATCACAGTATCATCAGGACATGGACAATGCTGACAAATCAGTACCCCTGGTCCCCAAATCTAATGTCCTTCTTGTCTCCTGCTTCTTCTATGACTGGCCAATACCTCTTTGGTCAATCAGTCTCTCTGAGGGAACCGTCAAATGCTCTCTGGTGGATCTGCTAGCTCCAGCTTCCATATATCTTAAAAGCTTATCTCACAGATCTTTTATTCTGCTGAGCTCTGATCTAATGATGTTCATTATTTTCATAAATACTTTTAATCAATCTTGAAATAGACTTTATATTTTTCTTCTGACCTGATGCATTGTGTACAAACAGTTGAAACCAGAAGTTTACATACACTAAAAAGACACATATGCATGTTTTTCTCACGGCACGGTGGTTCAGTGGTTAACACTGCAGTCTTACAGCGCTGGGGTCCTGGGTTCAAATCCCACCAAGGACAACATCTGCAAGGAGGTTGTATGTTCTCCGCGGGTTTCCTCCGGGTTCTCTGGTTTCCTCCCACACACCAAAAACATACTGATAGGTAATTTAGATTGTGAGCCCCAAAGGGGACAGTGTTGCCAATGTATGTAAAGCACTGTGGAATAAATAGCGCTATATAAATGAATGAATGTTATTATTATCTGACATGAAATCAGAATAAACCTTTCCCGTTTTAGGTCAATTGGGAACCAAAATTAGTTATGTTTGCCAAATGCCAAAAAAATGAGAGAAATAATGTTTTAAGGCATTTTTATTACTTTCTGCAAAGTCAAAAGCTTGCATACACTAAAGGCCGCTTTACATGCTACGACATCGCTAAAGCGATGTCGTTGGGGTCACGGAATTAGTCACGGAATAGCGATGTCTTTGCGTGTGACACCTATGAGCGATTTTTGAATCGTTGCAAAAACGTTCAAAATCGCTAATCGGTGACATCGGGGTCCATTTCCCAATTATCATTGCAGCTGCAGGTATTATGTTGTTCGTCATTCCTGCGGCAGCACACTCCTAGAGCTCCTGTGTACTAGGTGGCAGACGTTGGTCTGGGCTTGGTAGGAGCTGGAACCCCGGTCGCAGGGGACAGTGTCAAGTGGCACGGACTGCCGAGGAGGGCGGCCTTGAGCTATCACCGGGCAGGGGCCAGGGCACGACGAGGTACGTGGCCGAAGGCCGGAAAATAGCTTCACGCGTTCCGGTAATTTACCCGACGGGGGTGAAGCCTTCAAGTGTCATCCCCAACCCGCTCCAAAATCGGGGTACTAGCGCACCGATGGGATAGGACTTTCCCACTACAGTCCAAAGAAGTCCTACGCGTGAACCCTGAGAGCAAGCTCACTCCGTTAGCCATACGGGTGAGCGGGACCCGAAGAGTTTTATACCCACGGGTCCAACAGAGATGAAGGTGCGAAGGACAAGGCCACAGGCGAACAGCTACACCAAGGGCACGGATCCAAGCGTGCTCCCTACAAGCTACAGTGGTGCTCAGAATTCTGGTTTACAAGTTGTCGTGTAGTTATTTGGGGACTGAGTGAGCACATTGAAAACCCCTGTTCCTATCCCAAATGGCACCCAAACACCATCCCCATCATCAACGGGCCCCGGAACACAAACCCCCTACCCACGGAGGGGTTAAACATCAGGCTGCCACACCATCGTCACCGGGCTCCCCAACGGCAGCGGTGGTCCCTCACATTACCATGCACAGTGGGTGGCATCACGAACTTTCCAAAAAAAAACCCTGTATATACCCCCCCCTTTTTAATCGAGTGGCCGCGCGACCCCCGGGTCCGGAACCTCTCAAGCCACTGCAGATCCGTATCTGAGCAGCAGCCCGGCTGCTGGCACGGGGGCGGTATACCTCGGAAAACCTGACGTCATGAACAGGATATGAGCAGGACATACTTACCTGGGTGACGTGCGCCTTGAAAGCAGAAGATCGCGAGTCAAGATTCTGTTTCCCACCAATTCAGCCATTTTCCGCCATTTTTTCGCGCCAAAACCCGTCTTCTCCGAGAAAGCGCGCAAAGAAGCCCCGCCCCTCGTCTTCCTAGTGAGGCCGGAACCGGAAGTTCCCAGAGGGCCACGATCAGCGAGAGAGTGCTGCAAAAAGACTGAGGAGGCACGCAGAGATGTCGGCGCCAGACGCTGGAATGTAACAATGGCGGAAGTGGAGCAGGGACGCCAGGACTCTGTCACAACATTTCTGGAAGACGCAGTGGCAAGATGGCGGAGCGAGACTGGTCCCCAGAGCGTGCTGTTCCTGGAACCGTGGCATGGATAGAGGAGCAAACGGAGCAGCTGTGCCGGAGGATGCGGACGCAATTCCTCTTCATTCTGAACCCCTGGAGGGAAGAGATGAGGAGCCTGGCGGTGGCAGTGCGAGCCCGTGAGATTGAAGAGAGGGTAAGCGGTTACCCAGTCCCTGCTGATTGCATAAATCCAGCCAAAGTGGCTGAGGGATCCGGACCGTCCCGGCTCGCGGTGAGCACTCCACTACCGACTACCCCGTCCTCGGCAGACGCCGAGCTGCCCCCACCAACTCCGGCAGCGGAACCTTCAGTATGTTTATCAGAGTCTTCAGCTGCAGAGATCCAGAGCAAGGCCCTCATTCCAGCCACGGCAGCGGTCACCCAGACACCGGCCACACCAGACCCAGCCGCATCACCGGGCCCGTCCTCAGAGGCTGAGTACCCGGGCCCTGCAACCCCGGCTGTGGAGCAGTCGGTTCATCAGTCTACACCAGCGGAAGTGGAACCAAGATGTCTGCCTGTTCCATTACCGCGTGGCATCCCGATGGCTGTTGGGGCTACCAGAGCCAGATAGGGAGCGGAGGCCGGACGCTGATGCCCCCTACTGGGAACGACAACCACACCAGCAACAGATGATGCCAGTGAAGACTACGCAAGAGCGACAACGGAAGGAGATGCTTGCCCGGACCTGGAAGGAAAAAGAGTACCTCAGGAAGGAAACCTTCCATGTCCGTAGGCCGCAGCGCAGAGGATATGTGTCGGCGTCAGTAGCACGTAGTTGCAAAGAAGCATGGCTACGGGACCCGACAATCTATTACTAGTGTTGAAAAATGTTACAGTACCAGTAGTTGCGATGCCATAGAAATGTTAGGTATCGGTGTTTTCGTTTATTATTTTCCATAGTTTATTATTTTTCATATAGAAAATGTTAGTGAATAAGTGCCTAATCAATGGGTTTTAATGAAAAGGGTGAAAGTTATCAGATTTGCTAAAAGATTGTCAAGATGTGTACCCAGGTACATGGACTCCGTTGAAAGTTTTTATATAAATAAGTAAAAATGGACCACGGTCACAGGACTGGCGTGACAAACTTGTGTCCTGTGTAATAGTTGCACCTCCTGTGCCAACCAGAGTCGTCAAAATTACAACACTTGGGACCTTAACTTAACTTGGGACCCACCTTAGGGGGAACAGGTTGTTTGGGTGGCGAGTTATTGGGATCCGGGACGTTGGGACTGGACCGTCGCAGGAAGGAGCTGCAACGGGTAAGGTTGAGTCGACGAACTCTTAGTATATTAGAATTTTAGTAACGTTAAGTGCATTACCTCCCCTGTGTGGGATGGACGAACAGCAAGGTTGGCAGACGGTGATGGCCGTCTGCAGGAGTTAGTGGATCTCTGTGGAACCGTAGGACCGGGGTCAGGCGGTGGCCCGCCGGTACCAAACCGGGGAGCGGAGTGAAGCTTAGCACACAGGCAGGGCCATCGGGCCCCGACTAGGCTTGGAGCCTCCGACAACGGTCAAATCCGAGTGTGACCGGAACCCCAGGGGTTTCCTAACAACAAAGACCCGACAGAAGGCAACAGTCCACACCGTGAGGATATACAGCCACCGCCATAGGCTAGAGATCCAAGGGCCAGCGCCTGCGGGCAAAACGGGCTCCTTCGGTACCTATACGTCGGGGAGCGGACTACCGGTGGGCAAACACAGGAGTCAGAACATTCTAACCAGGTGCAGGGAAAGACAGCCACCATCACACTGTCCGGGGAGAGAGCACAAACACTGCAGCCGGCTGCGGGACCCGTCCATCCAGCCGTTTGGTTTACCAGAGACTCTGTCATTGACTGCCTGAGTGAGTACACCAGTGCCATCCGGCACCGCGCCGCGTGGCCCCTGCAACCCTGCACCCCAGCCATCCAGCCTCCCCGTTACACCACCGGGCCCCGGGATCACCAACCCCTACCCACGGAGGGGACAACATCCTAGCTGCTCCCTACCAACGCTCCCGGGATCCCCGTCACCAGCAGCGGTGGTGCCCATAATCACCACGACCCGTGGGTGGCGTCACGAACTATCTCCCTAAACAAACCACCCCCTTTTTACTCGTGGACGAGGAGCACCGCTCGAGTCCCCGGGTCCGGCCCACCGCTCGAGCCACCGAGCAGCAGCAGAAGCCCCGGACCCAAGCGTGGCGAGCGCGTCCCCTCCACCCGCGACATGTTAACTTGTTTTCCTTTATCCAGTGTGAGATAGTGGGGCCATTCATATGTGATGGACGGTATGTATCTCCCAGAATGCGTACAGAAACATATTAGAGCCTTGCTTAGCGGTCAGTCCACTATCTCCAGGCCGGGTTATGTAGGTGGCTCATGACCACAGGTCAATTAAAAGGTCCCTGTAAGGGCCTGGGCGGGGAAGAGTCGGCTTTTGTAAGCTGCAGAGCAGGAAGCTGGGAGGAATTCAGACCTGTGTGGAGCGATAACACAGGTCTGTGGGCCCACCTGAAATAGCAGGGCGAGGTATAGCAAGACCGTCTTCTACGGCAACCGGTACCTGTGTGACGTGGTATCCTATGGACTGTGTATAGCCTGGCTGTATCCCGGAGGACGTTTACCTGTTCAGCGATGGCAATAAACTTGTGTTGATCGGATTTTTTGGGTCACTGCCTCTTTGTCACCCTGGGGGACCCTGGGGGACCCCCACCCCGCTACACCAGTTTAAGCAAAACAAAAATAAACCTACGTTCAACCAAGGGGGAATGTGATGCCCTGGTCTATCAGGTCGTCACAGGGTATTGTGCAATCTGCCCTTCTGCACAGTATCCACCCTCCATGGTTACGAATCCTGGTCCTTTGGTGTTGCTATCAGCTTAGCCAATCAAAATCCTAGGAACACTTTCCACTTTAACCTACCAGACACACCATTGGGGGCCTGACGGGAATAGGGCCGCCCACTTGGGGGGTTGGTGAGGGGAAAGTGAGGAAAGTGACAGTTGAGTTGAGACAGTCGAGTTGAGCAGTGGAGAGTGAAAGGAAAGGAGGTGAAGTGACTCCCTGAGAGGGAGAGGTCACGGAGAAAAGCTCCTGTGTACTAGGTGGCAGACGTTTGTCTGGGCCTGGTAGGAGCTGGAACCTCGGTCGCAGGGGACAGTGTCAAGGGGCACAGACTGCCGAGGAGGGCGGCTGGCGGCCTTGATCTATCACCGGGCAGGGGCCAGTGAACGACGGGGTACGTGGACCCCAGGCCGGAAAGTAGCTTCACACGTTCCTGTAATTTACCCGACGGGGGTGAAGACTTCAAGTGTCATCCCCAACCCGCTCCAAAATCAGGTTGGGGATGACATCAGCGCACCGATGGGATAGGACTTTCCCACTACAGTCCAAAGAAATCCTACGCGTGAACCCTGAGAGCAAGCTCACTCCGTGAGCCATACGGGTGAGTGGGATCCGAAGAGTTTTATACCCACGGGTCCAACAGAGACGAAGGTGCCAAGGACAGGGCGACAGGCGAACAGCAACACCAAGGGCATGGATCCAAGCGTGCTCCCTACAAGCTACAGTGGTGCTCAGAATTCTGGTTTACAAGTTGTCGGTGTAGTTATTCCGAGACTGAGTGAGTACTTTGAAAACCCCTGTTCCTATCCCCAACGGCACCCAAACACCATCCCCATCATCAACGGGCCCCGGGACACAAACCTCCTACCCACGGAGGGGTTAAACATCAGGCTGCCACACCATCGTCACCGGGCTCCCCAACGGCAGCGATGGTCCCTCACATTACCACGCACCGTGCGTGGTGTCACGAACTTTCCAAAAAAAACCCCTGTACATATCCTCCCCTTTTTAATCGAGTGGCCGCAAGACCCCCGGGTCCAGAGACCCCTCTAGCCACTGCAGATCCGGATCCGAGCAGCAGCCCGGCTGCTGGCACAGTGGCGGGACAATGTCATGTCTTTGGAAGCTTCATATAGGTTTATTGGCAAAATATGAGTTAATTAAACACACGCCTGTGGATGTATTTTAATGGACACCTGGAACACATTGCTTCTATGTGTAGCATCATGGGAAAGTAAAAAAAAATCAGCCAAGATCTCAGGAAGAGAATTGTGGACTTGCAAAAGTCTGGCTCATCCTTGAGTGCAATTTCCAGTTACCTAAAAGTGTCTTGTTCATCTGTACAAACAATTATAGGTAAGTACATACAAGATAGAAATGTCCGGATATCATACCACTCAGGAAAGAGATGGGTTCTGTGTACCAGAGATCATCATGCTTTGGTCAGACATGTGCATATCCCATATACTTAAGAACAAAAGCAAAAGACCTTGTGAAGATGCTGGTGAAAGCTGGTAAGATTGTGTCATTATCCACAGTGAAATGAGTATTATATCAACATTTGCTGAAAGGCCACTCTGCCAGAAAGAAGTCATTACTCCAAAAGAAACATAAAAAAGCCAGATTAATGTTTGCAAATACACATGGGAACATAGACCTTAATTTTTGGAGACATGTCTTATGGTTTGCCGAAACTAAAATTTAACTCTTTGGCCTTTTTTTTTGGAGGAAAACGGGAGAAGCTTTGAAGCCTAAGAACACCATCCCAACTGTGCAACACGGGGGTGGCAGCATCATGTTCTGGGGTTGTTTTCCTGTAGGAGGGACTGGTGCAATTCACTAAATATATGGCATTATCAGTAAAGAAGATTATTTGGCAATATTGAAGCAGTATCTGAAGACATCAGCCGGGAATTTAATGTTTGGGTAGAAATGAGTCTTCCAATTGGACAATGACCCAAAACATATTTCCAAACTGGTTACAAAGTGGTTTAAGGATAACAAAGTAAATGTTTTGTAGAGGCCATCACAAAACCATGATCTGAATCCTATTGAAAATTAAGGGCAAAGCTGAAAATGCAGGTGTGAGGAATGAGACCTACAAACATGGTTCAGTTACACCAGTGCTGTCAGGAGGAATGGGCACAAATTCCTACTAACTATTGTGAGAAGCGTGTGGAAGGATATCCAAAATGTTTGACCAAAGTCATACAGTTTAAGGGCAATGGTACCAAATACTAATGAAATGGATGGAAACTTGTGACTTTGCAGAAAGTAATTAAAACATTTTCTCTCTCATTATTCTGGCATTTGGCAAATATAAATAATTTTGGTAATCCTAATTGACCTAAAACGGGAAAGGTTTATTCTAATTTCATGTCAGATAGTGAGAAAAACGTGCAAATGTGTCTTTTTAGATAGTGTATGTAAACGCCTGGTTTCAACTGTATATCCCACTAGGGAAAGATTTGGATTATTTACCATTATGGTTTTTTTAACTATATAACTTAAGTAATTGGCATGGTTTATTCCACTGCGTGAGCTTCTTTCTATTTTTGCCTCGGACATTACCTTCGCAAACTTCAAACCTGAAGGAGCCCAAATACTACTAGGAGGCACTTTAATACTTACAGTGGGGAAAAAAAGTATTTAGTCAGCCACCAATTGTGCAAGTTCTCCCAGTTAAAAAGATGAGAGAGGCCTAACATCATCGGTAGACCACAACTATGAGAGACAAAATGAGAAATCAAATCCAGAAAATCACCTTGTCTGATTTGTCATGGTTTTTTTGCAAATTCTGATGGAAAATAAGTATTTATTCATCTATAAACAGGCACAATTTCTGGCTCTCACAGACCTGTAACTTCTTCTTTAAAAGGCTCCTCTGTCCTCCACTCATTACCTGTAGTAATGACACCTGTTTGAACTTGTTATCAGTATAAAAGACACCTGTCCACAAACTCAAACAGTCGCACTCCAAACTCCACTATGGTGAAGACCAAAGAGCTGTCAAAGCACACCAGAAACAAAATTGTAGCCCTGCACCAGGCTGGGAAGACTGAATCTGCAATAGGCAAGCAGCTTGGTGTGATGAAATCAACTGTGAGAGCAATAATAAGAAAATGGAAGATATACAAGAACACAGATAATCTCCCTCGATCTGGGGCTCCATGCAAGATCTCACCCTGGGGGTCAAAATGATCACAAGAACGGTGAGAAAAAATCCCAGAACCACACAGGGGGACCTAGTGAATGACCTGCATAGAGCTGAGACCACCGTAACAAAGGCTACTATTAGTAACACACTACTCTTCCAGAGACTCAGATCCTGCAGAGCCAGATGTGTTCTTCTGCTTAAGCCAGTACATGTCCGGGCCCGTCTGAAGACTGCCAGAGAGCATTTGTTTTATCCAGAAGAGTATTGGGAGAATGTCATATGGTCTGATGAAACCAAAGTTGAACTTTTTTGTAGAAACACAACTCGTCGTGTTTGAAGGAGACAGAACGCTGAGTTGCATCCAGAGAACACCATACCTACTGTGAAGCATGGGGGTGGCAACATCATGCCTTGGGTCTGTTCCTCTGCAAAGGGACCAGGATGACTGATCCATGTACCTGAAAAAATGAATGGGGCCATGTATCGTGAGATTTTGAGTGCAAACCTCCTTCCATCAGCAAGGGTATTCAAGATAAAACGTGGCTGGGTCTTTCAGCAAGATAATGACCCAAGCACACTGCCAGGGCAACAAAGAAGTGGCTTCGTAAAAAGCTTATGAAGGTCCTGGAGTGGCCTGGCAATTCTCCAGATCTCAGCCCCATTGAAAACCTTTGGATGGAGTTGAAAGTCTGTGTTGCCCAGCGACAGGCCGAAAACATCACGGCTCTAGAGGAGATCTGCATGGAGGAATGGACCAACATACCACCAACAATGTGTACCAACCTTATGAAGACTTACAGAAAACATTTGACCTCTGTCATTGCCAACAAAGGATGTATAACAAAATATTGAGATGAACTTTTGCTATTGACTAAATACTTATTTTCCACCATAATTTGCAAAAAAAAAAAACAGACAAGCTGATTTTATGGATTTGTTTTCTCATTTTGTCTCTCATAGTTGTGGTCTACCTATGATGTCAATTACAGGCCTCTCTCATCTTTTTAAGTGGGGGAACTTACACAATTGGTGGCTGACTAACTACCTTTTTCCCCACTGTAAATATACAAAGGGAAGGAATTATCAGTTACAGTATGCCAAGGTACATGTTACCTCCAGCCAGAAGCACTTATACAGCCCCAAACCATGACACTCCCACCACGATTCTTGCCTGTAGGCAATATATACTTGGCCTTGTACTCTTCACCTGGTTTGCCACCACACTCACTTGACACCATATCAATCAAATAAGTTTATCTTGGACTCATCAGACCATAGGACATGGTTCCAGTAATCTATGTCCTTACTCTGCTTGTCTTCAGGAAACTATCTGTGGACTTTCTTGTGCATCATCTTCAGATAAAGTTTCCTTCAGGAAATGCAGTATGTGTCGAATGGTCTGAGCACTGATACCGCAGTATCATCTTGACCACTGTGCTGCAGCACAGTTTCAAGGTGTTGGCAAACTTCTTATAGCCTAGGGCATCTTTATGTAGAGCAACAATTATTTTTTTCAGCTCCTCAGAGAATTCTTTGTTATGAGGTGCCATGTTTAACTTCCAGTGACCAGTATAAAATAATGTGTGAGCGATAACACCAAATTTAACACCCCTGCTCCCCATTCACACCATAGACCTTGTAACACTAATGAGTCGTATACCAAGGAGGGGAAATGGTTAATTTGGCACCACTTAGCCATTTTCACTTAGGGCTGTACTCAGTTTTCTTGGCAGCAGTTTAGACTAGTGGTTGTGTGTTGAATTATTTAGAGAGCACACCAAATTTACACTGTTATACAAGCTGTGTACTGACTACTTTATATTGTATCAGTGCCATAACTTCATTGTTGTCCAATAAAAAGATATAATAAAATATTTACAAAAATGTAATGGGTGTACTCACTTTTGTGATATACTGTATAACTGAATATATTTTGGTAAACAGCTAAAATAACAAAACTTTGGTCACTGATCAAAAATTTGTGAACCAAACTGTATATGCATGGCCTTCATAAAGCATGTGTGATGTGAATTGCCCGTTGGCCATGAGACCAAACTCCTCTCCCCGTGGTGCGTTTTGTCCATAATTTGAAGCACCAAGCATTTGTACTTGGTTTGAACAGTTTGTGCTGACAGATTAGTACCCTATAAAGAGGACCTGTTGGCCCTCCTTCCTGTCCATCAATCAAATACTTGAATTTACTATAAAATTAGTCTAGAGCATTTTTTCTTGTAACTGAGTTTTGTGTTACAATTCTTTGCTTTTTGATTGACAATTGCAAACTGTGTTACGAATACTATTGTCAATAGGATGTGTCTCTATAGTCTCACATTCTCAGTAATGATGATCGGCCACTAAAACGCTTGAATGCGCAATACTCGAATCGAGCAGGTCGGGTCCTCTGACAGGCTCAATTCACAACAAGTATAATGGAATGGAAGTAAAAGGAAACTAGGGCATTTTTCCAGAAGACAGAAACATTTTAGGTTAGGAAAGGCCCTAAAATCGGTGAATTAGGTGGAAACAGCGCTCAAATTTAATGAGAACATAATGAAGAAGATGCCTAGGTGCACCTCTGACTCTCAAATTGCTGCGGGTAACAATATTTACAGAGTATTATTCCACTTTTACAAACTGACAATAAAACATACAAAATAGAAAATAAAATGTATTTTACAGGAAAAAATATTAAGAAACATTCTTTCCAGTATAATGATTTGTATATAAATCAAAAGAAAAAAAGAAAAAAAAACCCACCTCCTCCACCCCTTAGGCTATGTTCATAAGTAGCATTTTCACATTGCTTTCAATGTTGAAAAAACACTGCAGAAAGAGTTGACATGTCACTTCTTTCAAAAACGCAGCAGTTTTCAGTTTCAGTCAGAAAAAAAACAATCATGTGCATTAGCTATATGAAATTTCTTAGCTTTTACTGGTACTGTAAAAATCTGCAAAAATGCAACTTGTGAACATAGCCTTAACAGTCAGGCAATCTCTCACTGTATTTCCTTGTTGCCTATGACTGCAGTAGAGGACATAGTAGAGGGGGGAATAGAACTATACCTACTGGTACTGAAAAGCGTAGCTCTGGCACACCCAAACGAAAACGAAACAGATATGGTGGTCCAAAAATTATTTTTATTATTATTATTTTTATTATTATTATAATTCTTCACTCATTTGCAAAATATCGAGTTGTAACATTCATTCATTTCATGACCGTTTTCGGCATTAAATAGCCTTTATCAAAAAATTAGGTCTGCATAAACAAAATAACAGAATTAACAATCAGTATATATGTATTTTTTAAGATCCATATATAACATCATTTTAATTACAATAACAGTCGCCACTGGATCATAATAATATAATAGAACGAAAAAATATAGGTGTATCATGAAAAATGACTGTAAGCGCCCATGTACCCAAGTTTACTGGGTCACAGAGTATGGGCACCCATAGAGGTCTGTATAACCTGTAAGGCTGTAATACAAAAGAAAAAACCATGTGACAGGCCGATTAGGAATGTAAGGAAGGAAAAAAAAAATTAAAACAAAAAACAAAAACCAAAATAAAAAATATATAAAAAATAAAAAATTTAAAAACAACATAAAAACAGGAAAAAGAAAAAAGGGAAAAATAAGAAAAAAGGGAAAAAGAAAACAAAAGGGAAAAAAAGAAAAAAATAAGAAAAAAGAAAAAGAAAGACAACAATAAATATAAAAAGGGCTAAGATTGAATAGAATAGACACAAAGTAATTCATCATTGAAAACAAGAGAAAGAGACTTGAAGACACAGGAAAAAGCAGGTGTGCAGGAGCCAGATAAAACGCTGGTGTAATCTAAAGCTGGGTTCACACATAGCGACAATGACGTCGCTGTTACGTCACCATTTTCTGTGACGCAACAGCGACCTTGTAAGTCGCTGTTATGATCGCTGCTTAGCTGTCAAACACAGCAGACGCAGCAGCGATCATAACGACACGCGTCGCTGTGCTACATGTGCAGAGAGCAGGGAGCCGTGCACACTGCTTAGCGCTGGCTCCCTGCATTCCTAGCTACAGTACACATCGGGTTAATTACCCGATGTGTACTGCAGCTACATGTGCAGAGAGCAGGGAGCCGGCACTGGCAGCGAGAGCGGCGGACGCTAGTAACGAAGGTAAATATCGGGTAACCAGGGAAAGGTCTTCCCTTGGTTACCCTGGTTACAGCTTACCGCAGGCTGCCAGACGCTCCTGCTCCCTGCTCGCTTCATTTCGTTGCTCTCTTGCTGTCACACACAGCGATGTGTGCGTCACAGCGGGAGAGCGACGACCAAAAAATGAAGCTGGACATTCAGCAATGACCGGCGACCTCACAGCAGGGGCCAGCTCGTTGCTGGATGTCACACACAGCGACAGCGACGGGACGTCGCTGCTACGTCACAGAAAATGGTGACGTAGCAGCGACGTCGTTGTCGTCGTCGCTGTGTGTGACACCACCTTAACAGGTAAAACCATATGAACAAATACCTGGTAAAGCTGGGAATCGGCATATAAATAGAGGCAAAGCACCTATACAAAGAATAAGTGAGTTAGCACCACGTGTCACAAATAGAAACATAAGATCTAAGGACCTATAAACCATGCCTTATGTGATACACGAAATACAAGCAAGTGGTGAGCCAATTTTTTTAATTTTTATATTTTTCTTTTTACCTCCTTTTTTTGTAGCTTTATGTTTTATGTTTCAATCTTTTTTCCTTTTCTGGCTTTACTATAATCTGCATATTCACCTACCAAGAATTGTGCAGGAACAACGTTATCTCTTGTTTTCTGCCTCTGTCATTCATTTACTGTTATGGTAATGAGCTCCTTCAGCCTTCAGCCTTCAGCTTTCTTTGTTAGCTTTCATTCCTGCTGCTTTGTCTAATAACACATGACTGTCAGTGTCTCTCTGGGTTGGTCAGGAGACCAGTCATTATACTATTTAAAGATCTCTGCATGGTGTCCTGATTGCACCACACTGGAGCATGGCCCTGCTTGTATGTCTTGTATCACATAAGGTATGGTTTATAGGTCCTTAGATCTTATGTTTCTATTTGTGACAGGTGGTGCTAACTCACTTATTCTTTGTATAGGTGTTTTGCCTCTATTTATATGCCGATTCCCAGCTTTACCAGGTTTGTTCATATGGTTTTACCTGTTAGGCCGGTTTCACACATCCGGCTTTTTGCCGGTTTGCCGGATCCGGTGCTCTCCCGTACAGACAATACAGTACAGTGAAGCGCTGTAACTTCCGGGTCACATGCGCCGGTCACATGACAGCACGTGACCGGCGCTTGTTGCGCTGTCACTGTACTGTAGACACTGTATGGGAGATACGCCGGATCCGGCAAACCTGCGAAAAGCCGGATGTGTGAAACCGGCCTTAGGCTATGTGCGCACTGGGAAATGGAATTTTCTTGAGAAAATTCCGCATGCTCTCAAAGATTACCGCACCCGCAATAAAAACCCGCACCCGAAAACTGCATGCGGTTTGCCGCGGTTTGCTGTGGTTTTACCGCGGTATTGTTCGCGGTATTGCTGCGGTTTGCCGCGTGCGAGTTGGGATGTGCTTTATTGCATTCAATGCATAAAAGCACATTGAAAAAAAAAAAGTCATTTAATTCTGAGATAGTAGATAGATAGACAGAAGAATAGATATAGACAGATAGAGGACAGATCGCTACATTTCCCACGGTCGACAGTGAGTTCACATTACCGGCCGTGGGAAATGACCGGTAATTACCTCTGCTGCATTCATTCAGCTGTGTCTGTGACAGTCGCGGCTGGATGTAAGCAGCGCAGGACGTTGGAGCTGTGGATTACGCCGGAGCTTTGGTGCGGGAGGGGTTAATAAAATGGTGAACGAGGCTTGTTTTATTTAAAATAAAGGATTTTTCTGTGTGTGTTTTATTCACTTTACTTACGGGTTGATCATGTCAGCTGTCTCATAGACGCTGCCATGATCAAGCCTGGAGTTAATGGCGGTGATCCACCACCATTAACCCCTTGTTTTACCTTGCTGCCACTGCTACACGGCAGCAAGAAGAGCCGGGGACACGCCGGTAGTGCCGCATGATGCATGCGACAGTCCCGGGGCAGCTGCGGCTGATATTCTCAGCTGCGGGAGGGGGAGTGAGGCGGGGGACATCAACCCTGCCCCTCTCCCTCCCCAGCCTGAGAATACCGGGCCGCCGCTGTGTGCTTACCTCGGCTGGACGGTAAATATGCAGCGGAGCCCACGTTCTTTGTTTTCTATATTTCCGTTTGCTTTCTATGTGTCCTATGTCTGTGTTCTATGTGTGTGTTTACTCTCTGCATGACTTCCTCTTCCTGTAATGACATCACTTCCCTGCAAAACCGCAGACAGGCGATGTACATTACCGGAGGTAAACCGCGAAATACCGCAGGGAATAACGCAGGAAAACGCAGTGAACCGCACAGAATTTGCTGCCTGCGTTATTCCCTGCGGGATTTCACGATTAACATTGGAGTGAAATCCCGCAGCGACGTGCGGAAAAGAATTCGCATGCAATTGTTTTTGCTGCGGGAATCCTGCAGCAAAACATGCAGCTGTCAAATTCCGCCTAGTGCGCACAGGATTTTTTTTGCCCATAGGTTTTGCTGGTGATTCACTGCAGAGATGTTATGAACATTTTCTGCAGCAAAACATGCAGCAAAACCACAAAAAATCCGCGGCAAAATCCGGTAAGTGTGCACATAGCCTTAGATTACACGAGCGTTTTATCTGGCTCCTGCACACCTGCTTTTTCCTGTGTCTTCATGTCTCTCGCTCTCTCTCTCTTGTTCTAAATGATGAATTACTTTTGTCTGGATGAGAAATGCAAAAGAACGGAATGCCCGGGTCACCCGCTGTTTCCTGTCCCTTCAAAATTTCAGTTTTATGGTGGAACATCGGGCTGTATCATCCCAGGGCAATGCGGATGCCCTGTCTCGGGCGGCCTGTTTGGGGGCGTCTGTTCAACCCCTAGGGTTTGAACGGAGGGGGGGTATGTGAGATAGTGGGGCCATTCATATGTGACGGATGGAATGTATCTCCCAGAATGCGTACAGAAACATATTAGAGCCCTGCTTAGCGGTCAGTCCACTATCTCCAGGCCGGGTTATGCAGGTGGCTCATGACCACAGTTCAATTAAAAGGTCTCTGTAAGGGCCTGGGCAGGGCAGAGTCGGCTTTTGTAAGCTGCAGAGCAGGAAGCTGGGAGGAATTCAGACCTGTGTGGAGCGATAACACAGGTCTGTGGGCCCACCTGAAATAGCAGGGCGAGGTATAGCAAGACCGTCTTCTACAGCAACCGGTACCTGTGTGACGTGGTATCCTATGGACTGTGTATAGCCTGGCTGTATCCCGGAGGACGTTTACCTGTTCAGCGATGGCAATAAACCTGTGTTGATCGGACTTTTTGGGTCACTGCCTCTTTGTCGCCCTGGGGGACCCCCACCCCGCTACACCAGTTTAAGCAAAACAAAAATAAACCTACGTTCAACCAAGGGGGAATGTGATGCCCTGGCCTATCAGGTCGTCACAGGGTATTGTGCAATCTGCCCTTCTGCACAGTATCCACCCTCCATGGTTACGAATCCTGGTCCTTTGGTGTTGCTATCAGCTTAGCCAATCAAAATCCTAGGAACACTTTCCACTTTAACCTACCAGACACACCATTGGGGGCCTGAAGGGAATAGGGCCGCCCAGTTGGGGGGTTGGTGAGGGAAAAGTGAGGAAAGTGACAGTTGAGTTGAGACAGTTGAGTTGAGCAGTGGAGAGTGAAAGGAAAGAAGGTTAAGTGACTCCCTGAGAGGGAGAGGTCACGGAGAAGAGCTCCTGTGTACTAGGTGGCAGACGTCGGTCGCAGGGGACAGTGTCAAGGGGCACGGACTGCCGAGGAGGGCGGCTGGCGGCCTTGATCTATCACCGGGCAGGGGCCAGTGAACGACGGGGTACGTGGATCCCAGGCCGGAAAGTAGCTTCACGCGTTCCGGTAATTTACCCGACGGGGGTGAAGACTTCAAGTGTCATCCCCAACCCGCTTCAAAATCGGTTTGGGGATGACATCAGCGCACCGATGGGATAGGACTTTCCCACTACAGTCCAAAGAAATCCTACGCGTGAACCCTGAGAGCAAGCTCACTCCGTGAGCCATACGGGTTAGCGCGATCCGAAGAGTTTTATACCCACGTGTCCAACAGAGACGAAGGTGCCAAGGACAGGGCGACAGGCTAACAGCAACACCAAGGGCATGGATCCAAGCGTGCTCCCTACAAGCTACAGTGGTGCTCAGAATTCTGGTTTACAAGTTGTCGGTGTAGTTATTCCGAGACTGAGTGAGTACTTTGAAAACCCCTGTTCCTATCCCCAACGGCACCCAAACACCATCCCCATCATCAACGGGCCCCGGGACACAAACCTCCTACCCACGGAGGGGTTAAACATCAGGCTGCCACACCATCGTCACCGGGCTCCCCAACGGCAGCGATGGTCCCTCACATTACCACGCACCGTGCGTGGTGTCACGAACTTTCCAAAAAAAAACCCTGTACATATCCCCCTCTTTTTAATCGAGTGGCCGCAAGACCCCCGGGTCCAGAGACCCCTCTAGCCACCGCAGATCCGGATCCGAGCAGCAGCCCGGCTGCTGGCACAGTGGCGGGACAATGTCATGTCTTTGGAAGCTTCATATAGGTTTATTGGCAAAATATGAGTTAATTAAACACACGCCTGTGGATGTATTTTAATGCACACCTGGAACACATTGCTTCTATGTGTAGCATCATGGGAAAGTAAAAAAAAATCAGCCAAGATCTCAGGAAGAGAATTGTGGACTTGCAAAAGTCTGGCTCATCCTTGAGTGCAATTTGCAGTTACCTAAAAGTGTCTCGTTCATCTGTACAAACAATTATAGGTAAGTACATACAAGATAGAAATGTCCGGATATCATACCACTCAGGAAAGAGATGGGTTCTGTGTACCAGAGATCATCATGCTTTGGTCAGACATGTGCATATCCCATATACTTAAGAACAAAAGCAAAAGACCTTGTGAAGATGCTGGCGAAAGCTGGTAAGATTGTGTCATTATCCACAGTGAAACGAGTATTATATCAACATTTGCTGAAAGGCCACTCTGCCAGGAAGAAGTCATTACTCCAAAAGAAACATAAAAAAGCCAGATTAATGTTTGCAAATACACATGGGAACATAGACCTTAATTTTTGGAGACATGTCTTATGGTTTGCGGAAATTAAAATTTAACTCTTTGGCCTTTTTTTTGGAGGAAAACGGGAGAAGCTTTGAAACCTAAGAACACCATCCCAACTGTGCAACACGGGGGTGGCAGCATCATGTTCTGGGGTTGTTTTCCTGTAGGAGGGACTGGTGCAATTCACTAAATATATGGCATTATCAGTAAAGAAGATTATGTGGCAATACTGAAGCAGTATCTGAAGACATCAGCCGGGAATTTAATGTTTGGGTAGAAATGAGTCTTCCAATTGGACAATGACCCAAAACATATTTCCAAACTGGTTACAAAGTGGTTTAAGGATAACAAAGTAAATGTTTTGTAGAGGCCATCACAAAACCATGATCTGAATCCTATTGAAAATTAAGGGCAAAGCGGAAAATGCAGGTGTGAGGAATGAGACCTACAAACATGGCTCAGTTACACCAGTACTGTCAGGAGGAATGGGCCCAAATTCCTACCAACTATTGTGAGAAGCGTGTGGAAGGATATCCAAAATGTTTGACCAAAGTCATACAGTTTAAGGGCAATGGTACCAAATACTAATGAAATGGATGGAAACTTTTGACTTTGCAGAAAGTAATTAAAACATTTTCTCTCTCATTATTCTGGCATTTGACAAATATAAATAATTTTGGTAATCCTAATTGACCTAAAACGGGAAAGGTTTATTCTAATTTCATGTCAGATAGTGAGAAAAACATGCAAATGTGTCTTTTTAGATAGTGTATGTAAACGCCTGGTTTCAACTGTATATCCCACTAGGGAAAGATTTGGATTATTTACCATTATGTTTTTTTTAACTATATAACTTAAGTAATTGGCACGGTTTATTTCACTGGGTGAGCTTCTTTCTATTTTTGCCTCGGACATTACCTTCGCAAACTTCAAACCTGAAGGAGACCAAATACTACTAGGAGGCACTTTAATACTTACAGTGGGGGAAAAAAGTATTTAGTCAGCCACCAATTGTGCAAGTTCTCCCAGTTAAAAAGATGAGAGAGGCCTAACATCATCGGTAGACCACAACTATGAGAGACAAAATGAGAAATCAAATCCAGAAAATCACCTTTTCTGATTTGTCATGGTTTTTTTTGCAAATTCTGATGGAAAATAAGTATTTATTCATCTATAAACAGGCACAATTTCTGGCTCTCACAGACCTGTAACTTCTTCTTTAAAAGGCTCCTCTGTCCTCCACTCATTACCTGTAGTAATGACACCTGTTTGAACTTGTTATCAGTATAAAAGATGCCTGTCCACAACCTCAAACAGTCACACTCCAAACTCCACTATGGTGAAGAGCAAAGAGCTGTCAAAGCACACCAGAAACAAAATTGTAGCCCTGCACCAGGCTGGGAAGACTGAATCTGCAATAGGCAAGCAGCTTGGTGTGATGAAATCAACTGTGAGAGCAATAATAAGAAAATGGAAGATATACAAGAACACAGATAATCTCCCTCGATCTGGGGCTCCATGCAAGATCTCACCCTGGGGGTCAAAATGATCACAAGAACGGTGAGAAAAAATCCCAGAAACACACAGGGGGACCTAGTGAATGACCTGCATAGAGCTGAGACCACCGTAACAAAGGCTACTATTAGTAACACACTACTCTTCCAGAGACTCAGATCCTGCAGTGCCAGATGTGTTCTTCTGCTTAAGCCAGTACATGTCCGGGCCTGTCTGAAGACTGCCAGAGAGCATTTGTTTTATCCAGAAGAGTATTGGGAGAATGTCATATGGTCTGATGAAACCAAAGTTGAACTTTTTTGTAGAAACACAACTCGTCGTGTTTGGAGGAGACAGAACGCTGAGTTGCATCCAGAGAACACCATACCTACTGTGAAGCATGGGGGTGGCAACATCATGCCTTGGGTCTGTTTCTCTGCAAAGGGACCAGGATGATTGATCCATGTACCTGAAAAAATGAATGGGGCCATGTATCGTGAGATATTGAGTGCAAACCTCCTTCCATCAGCAAGGGTATTCAAGATAAAACGTGGCTGGGTCTTTCAGCAAGATAATGACCCAAGCACACTGCCAGGGCAACAAAGAAGTGGCTTCGTAAAAAGCTTATGAAGGTCCTGGAGTGGCCTGGCAATTCTCCAGATCTCAGCCCCATTGAAAACCTTTGGATGGAGTTGAAAGTCTGTGTTGCCCAGCGACAGGCCGAAAACATCACGGCTCTAGAGGAGATCTGCATGGAGGAATGGACCAACATACCACCAACAATGTGTACCAACCTTATGAAGACTTACAGAAAACATTTGACCTCTGTCATTGCCAACAAAGGATATATAACAAAATATTGAGATGAACTTTTGCTATTGACTAAATACTTATTTTCCACCATAATTTGCAAAAAAAAACCAGACAAGCTGATTTTATGGATTTGTTTTCTCATTTTGTCTCTCATAGTTGTGGTCACCCTATGATGTCAATTACAGGCCTCTCTCATCTTTTTAAGTGGGAGAACTTACACAATTGGTGGCTGACTAACTACCTTTTCCCCACTGTAAATATACAAAGGGAAGGAATTATCAGTTACAGTATGCCAAGGTACATGTTACCTCCAGCCAGAAGCACTTATACAGCCCCAAACCATGACACTCCCACCACGATTCTTGCCTGTAGGCAATATATACTTGGCCTTGTACTCATCACCTGGTTTGCCACCACACTCACTTGACACCATATCAATCAAATAAGTTTATCTTGGACTCATCAGACCACAGGACATGGTTCCAGTAATCTATGTCCTTACTCTGCTTGTCTTCAGGAAACTATCTGTGGACTTTCTTGTGCATCATCTTCAGATAAAGTTTCCTTCAGGAAATGCAGTATGTGTCGAATGGTCTGAGCACTGATGGGCTGACCCCACCCCCGCAACCTTTAACATCAGTAGCAATGCTGGCAGCACTCATACATCTATTTTCAAAAGAGAACTTGATTTGGCGCACATGGCAAGGCCTTTTCTGAATGGAACTTATATTGTTAAACCGCTGTATCATCTTGACCACTGTGATGCAGCACAGTTTCAAGGTGTTGGCAAACTTCTTATAGCCTAGGGCATCTTTATGTAGAGCAACAATTATTTTTTTCAGCTCCTCAGAGAATTCTTTGTTATGAGGTGCCATGTTTAACTTCCAGTGACCAGTATAAAATAATGTGTGAGCGATAACACCAAATTTAACACCCCTGCTCCCCATTCACACCATAGACCTTGTAACACTAATGAGTCGTATACCAAGGAGGGGAAATGGTTAATTTGGCACCACTTAGCCATTTTCACTTAGGGCTGTACTCAGTTTTCTTGGCAGCAGTTTAGACTAGTGGTTGTGTGTTGAATTATTTAGAGAGCACACCAAATTTACACTGTTATACAAGCTGTGTACTGACTACTTTATATTGTATCAGTGCCATAACTTCATTGTTGTCCAATAAAAAGATATAATAAAATATTTACAAAAATGTAATGGGTGTACTCACTTTTGTGATATACTGTATAACTGAATATATTTTGGTAAACAGCTAAAATAACAAAACTTTGGTCACTGATCAAAAATTTGTGAACCAAACTGTATATGCATGGCCTTCATAAAGCATGTGTGATGTGAATTGCCCGTTGGCCATGAGACCAAACTCCTCTCCCCGTGGTGCGTTTTGTCCATAATTTGAAGCACCAAGCATTTGTACTTGGTTTGAACAGTTTGTGCTGACAGATTAGTACCCTATAAAGAGGACCTGTTGGCCCTCCTTCCTGTCCATCAATCAAATACTTGAATTTACTATAAAATTAGTCTAGAGCATTTTTTCTTGTAACTGAGTTTTGTGTTACAATTCTTTGCTTTTTGATTGACAATTGCAAACTGTGTTACGAATACTATTGTCAATAGGATGTGTCTCTATAGTCTCACATTCTCAGTAATGATGATCGGCCACTAAAACGCTTGAATGCGCAATACTCGAATCGAGCAGGTCGGGTCCTCTGACAGGCTCAATTCACAACAAGTATAATGGAATGGAAGTAAAAGGAAACTAGGGCATTTTTCCAGAAGACAGAAACATTTTAGGTTAGGAAAGGCCCTAAAATCGGTGAATTAGGTGGAAACAGCGCTCAAATTTAATGAGAACATAATGAAGAAGATGCCTAGGTGCACCTCTGACTCTCAAATTGCTGCGGGTAACAATATTTACAGAGTATTATTCCACTTTTACAAACTGACAATAAAACATACAAAATAGAAAATAAAATGTATTTTACAGGAAAAAATATTAAGAAACATTCTTTCCAGTATAATGATTTGTATATAAATCAAAAGAAAAAAAGAAAAAAAAACCCACCTCCTCCACCCCTTAGGCTATGTTCATAAGTAGCATTTTCACATTGCTTTCAATGTTGAAAAAACACTGCAGAAAGAGTTGACATGTCACTTCTTTCAAAAACGCAGCAGTTTTCAGTTTCAGTCAGAAAAAAAACAATCATGTGCATTAGCTATATGAAATTTCTTAGCTTTTACTGGTACTGTAAAAATCTGCAAAAATGCAACTTGTGAACATAGCCTTAACAGTCAGGCAATCTCTCACTGTATTTCCTTGTTGCCTATGACTGCAGTAGAGGACATAGTAGAGGGGGGAATAGAACTATACCTACTGGTACTGAAAAGCGTAGCTCTGGCACACCCAAACGAAAACGAAACAGATATGGTGGTCCAAAAATTATTTTTATTATTATTATTTTTATTATTATTATAATTCTTCACTCATTTGCAAAATATCGAGTTGTAACATTCATTCATTTCATGACCGTTTTCGGCATTAAATAGCCTTTATCAAAAAATTAGGTCTGCATAAACAAAATAACAGAATTAACAATCAGTATATATGTATTTTTTAAGATCCATATATAACATCATTTTAATTACAATAACAGTCGCCACTGGATCATAATAATATAATAGAACGAAAAAATATAGGTGTATCATGAAAAATGACTGTAAGCGCCCATGTACCCAAGTTTACTGGGTCACAGAGTATGGGCACCCATAGAGGTCTGTATAACCTGTAAGGCTGTAATACAAAAGAAAAAACCATGTGACAGGCCGATTAGGAATGTAAGGAAGGAAAAAAAAAATTAAAACAAAAACCAAAATAAAAAATATATAAAAAATAAAAAATTTAAAAACAACATAAAAACAGGAAAAAGAAAAAAGGGAAAAATAAGAAAAAAGGGAAAAAGAAAACAAAAGGGAAAAAAATAAGAAAAAAGAAACAAAGACAACAATAAATATAAAAAGGGCTAAGATTGAATAGAATACACACAAAGTAATTCATCATTGAAAACAAGAGAAAGAGACTTGAAGACACAGGAAAAAGCAGGTGTGCAGGAGCCCGATAAAACGCTGGTGTAATCTACAGCTGGGTTCACACATAGCGACAATGACGTCGCTGTTACGTCACCATTTTCTGTGACGCAACAGCGACCTTGTAAGTCGCTGTTATGATCGCTGCTTAGCTGTCAAACACAGCAGAAGCAGCGATCATAACGACACGCGTCACTGTGCTACATGTGCAGAGAGCAGGGAGCCGTGCACACTGCTTAGCGCTGGCTCCCTGCATTCCTAGCTACAGTACACATCGGGTTAATTACCCGATGTGTACTGCAGCTACATGTGCAGAGAGCAGGGAGCCGGCACTGGCAGCGAGAGCGGCGGACGCTAGTAACGAAGGTAAATATCGGGTAACCAGGGAAAGGTCTTCCCTTGGTTACCCTGGTTACAGCTTACCGCAGGCTGCCAGACGCTCCTGCTCCCTGCTCGCTTCATTTCGTTGCTCTCTTGCTGTCACACACAGCGATGTGTGCGTCACAGCGGGAGAGCGACGACCAAAAAATGAAGCTGGACATTCAGCAATGACCGGCGACCTCACAGCAGGGGCCAGCTCGTTGCTGGATGTCACACACAGCGACAGCGACGGGACGTCGCTGCTACGTCACAGAAAATGGTGACGTAGCAGTGACGTCGTTGTCGTCGTCGCTGTGTGTGACACCACCTTAACAGGTAAGACCATATGAACAAATACCTGGTAAAGCTGGGAATCGGCATATAAATAGAGGCAAAGCACCTATACAAAGAATAAGTGAGTTAGCACCACGTGTCACAAATAGAAACATAAGATCTAAGGACCTATAAACCATGCCTTATGTGATACACGAAATACAAGCAAGTGGTGAGCCAATTTTTTTAATTTTTATATTTTTCTTTTTACCTCCTTTTTTTGTAGCTTTATGTTTTATGTTTCAATCTTTTTTCCTTTTCTGGCTTTACTATAATCTGCATATTCACCTACCAAGAATTGTGCAGGAACAACGTTATCTCTTGTTTTCTGCCTCTGTCATTCATTTACTGTTATGGTAATGAGCTCCTTCAGCCTTCAGCCTTCAGCTTTCTTTGTTAGCTTTCATTCCTGCTGCTTTGTCTAATAACACATGACTGTCAGTGTCTCTCTGGGTTGGTCAGGAGACCAGTCATTATACTATTTAAAGATCTCTGCATGGTGTCCTGATTGCACCACACTGGAGCATGGCCCTGCTTGTATGTCTTGTATCACATAAGGTATGGTTTATAGGTCCTTAGATCTTATGTTTCTATTTGTGACAGGTGGTGCTAACTCACTTATTCTTTGTATAGGTGTTTTGCCTCTATTTATATGCCGATTCCCAGCTTTACCAGGTTTGTTCATATGGTTTTACCTGTTAGGCCGGTTTCACACATCCGGCTGTTTGCCGGATCCGGTGCTCTCCCGTACAGACAATACAGTACAGTGAAGCGCTGTAACTTCCGGGTCACGTGCGCCGGTCACATGACAGCACGTGACCGGCGCTTGTTGCGCTGTCACTGTACTGTAGACACTGTATGGGAGATACGCCGGATCCGGCAAACCTGCGAAAAGCCGGATGTGTGAAACCGGCCTTAGGCTATGTGCGCACTGGGAAATGGAATTTTCTTGAGAAAATTCCGCATGCTCTCAAAGATTACCGCACCCGCAATAAAAACCCGCACCCGAAAACCGCATGCGGTTTGCCGCGGTTTGCTGTGGTTTTACCGCGGTATTGTTCGCGGTATTGCTGCGGTTTGCCGCGTGCGAGTTGGGATGTGCTTTATTGCATTCAATGCATAAAAGCACATTGAAAAAAAAAAAAGTCATTTAATTCTGAGATAGTAGATAGATAGACAGAAGAATAGATATAGACAGATAGAGGACAGATCGCTACATTTCCCACGGTCGACAGTGAGTTCACATTACCGGCCGTGGGAAATGACCGGTAATTACCTCTGCTGCATTCATTCAGCTGTGTCTGTGACAGTCGCGGCTGGATGTAAGCAGCGCAGGACGTTGGAGCTGTGGATTACGCCGGAGCTTTGGTGCGGGAGGGGTTAATAAAATGGTGAACGAGGCTTGTTTTATTTAAAATAAAGGATTTTTCTGTGTGTGTTTTTATTCACTTTACTTACGGGTTGATCATGTCAGCTGTCTCATAGACGCTGCCATGATCAAGCCTGGAGTTAATGGCGGTGATCCACCACCATTAACCCCTTGTTTTACCTTGCTGCCACTGCTACACGGCAGCAAGAAGAGCCGGGGACACGCCGGTAGTGCCGCATAATGCATGCGACAGTCCCGGGGCAGCTGCGGCTGATATTCTCAGCTGCGGGAGGGGGAGTGAGGCGGGGGACATCAACCCTGCCCCTCTCCCTCCCCAGCCTGAGAATACCGGGCCGCCGCTGTGTGCTTACCTCGGCTGGACGGTAAATATGCAGCGGAGCCCACGTTCTTTGTTTTCTATATTTCCGTTTGCTTTCTATGTGTCCTATGTCTGTGTTCTATGTGTGTGTTTACTCTCTGCATGACTTCCTCTTCCTGTAATGACATCACTTCCCTGCAAAACCGCAGACAGGCGATGTACATTACCGGAGGTAAACCGCGAAATACCGCAGGGAATAACGCAGGAAAACGCAGTGAACCGCACAGAATTTGCTGCCTGCGTTATTCCCTGCGGGATTTCACGATTAACATTGGAGTGAAATCCCGCAGCGACGTGCGGAAAAGAATTGGCATGCAATTGTTTTTGCTGCGGGAATCCTGCAGCAAAACATGCAGCTGTCAAATTCCGCCTAGTGCGCACAGGATTTTTTTTGCCCATAGGTTTTGCTGGTGATTCACTGCAGAGATGTTATGAACATTTTCTGCAGCAAAACATGCAGCAAAACCGCAAAAAATCCGCGACAAAATCCGGTAAGTGTGCACACTCACATAATCCTCGGCATGTGACGTGGTATTACATGATTGGCCGAGGGTGATGTCACTTCTGTTGTTGCTTGTTACTATTGGCCCAGGGTCATTCCTGTTAATTATCCTCCATCTTGTGGGTGGAGCCAAGTTTATAAAGGGCCCTGGAGCCCGCCTCTCGGTGCTCAGTCGTTACATGTGAGTCGACCATCAGGGTTTTCGTTAGGGGTACTCTGGTGCCGGGACTACGGCTACTTTACTCTCGATGGGGTTATCACAGGGTGTCTGTCCCGGCTTCGTGCCCTGGGCGCTCACTCTGGGAAATGGTGTACAGGGATGATTTTGGGGAAATACGTGACGCCACCTGTGGTGTCTGGTAAGTGGATATTCCAGCGCTGCCTGCGGCCGGCCGCTGAGGCGATGATGACGGCAGCTTAAGATCTCTCAGCTCCCCACAGGTTGAGCTATTTTATCTCAGGGCAGCGGGTCGCTGACCAGGAGGGAAGCGACCGAGCGGTGATGGCTGCCTTTGTCGCGGGCGGTGGGGCGCTGCGCTCGCTAACGCTCGGGTCCGGCGTTGCTCGAGCGGTGGGCCGGATCCGGGGACTCGAGCGGCACTCCTCGCCCGTGAGTGAAAAAGGGGTGGTTTGTTTGGGGATTTAGTCCGTGACGCCACCCACGGGTTGTGGTGATGATGGGCACCACCGCTGCTGGTGACGGGGATCCCGGGAGCGATGGTAGGGAGCAGCTGGGATGTTGTTTTCCCCCTCCGTGGGTAGGGGTTGGTGGTCCTGGGGCCCGGTGGTGTGACGGGGAGGCAGGGTTGGTGAGGTGCAGGGACAGCGCGGCGCGGTGCCTGATGGCACTGGTGTACTCACTCAGAAACAGATGCACCAAGGCTCCGGTAAACCAAACGGCTGGATGGACTGGTCCCGCAGCCGGCTGCAGTGTTGTTGTGCTCTCCCCGGACGGCTGATGGTGGCTGTCTTTCCCTGCACCTTTAGTATCTTCTGACTCCTGAGGTTGCCCACCGGTAGTCCGCTCCCCGGCGTATAGGTGTCGTAGGGGCCCGTTTTGCCCGCAGGCGCTGGCCCTTGGATCTCTAGCCTGTGGCGGTGGCTGTATATCCTCTCTGGGTGGACGGTTGCCTTCAATCGGGACTTGGTTGTTAGGAAACCCCTGGGGTTCCTGTCACATTCGGATTTGACTATTGACGGCGGCTCCAAGCCTGGTCGGGGTCCGATGGCCCTGCCTGTGTGCTTAGCTTCAGTCCGTTCCCCGGTACGGTACCGGCGGGCCGACGCCTGACCCCGGTCCTTACGGCTCTGCGGAGTTCCACCAACTTCTGCAGACTGCTGCCAACCTTGCTGTCAGTGCCTGGGCTCCTACCCAAACACCTTGAGTGTTTACTCCTCTCACTTTCACCTCCAAGACTGAACTGACACTTTTCCAGCCTCCAGGCCGGTGAACTACTCGGTGGGCGGGGCCAACCGCCTGGCTCCGCCCCACCTGGTGTGGACATCAGACCCTGGAGGGAGGCAACAAGGGTTTTTGTCTGAATGTTGTAACTGCCTAGGGTGGGGGGTGTGTATGTTGGTATGTATGTGACTACCTGGCTAGTCCAGGGCGTCACACTCCCCCTTGGTAAAATGCAGACCGTCCGTGGGCTGCCTGTCCATCACCGGTTTTATTTTTCAAACTGCAAAAATATAAATAACATGGGAAAAACGGTAAAACATGAAAAATAAGCATACATTAGGTCCTCTTAAATGTTACAACACACATAAACATTTTTAATAACGGACGGACCGATGTTTTCCGCTCTCCCACCCAAGCAACCTAGCCCTGATGCTGCCCCTAAGAAGTGGGCAGCACCCCTTTACCCCAGTGCAGGTTCAGGCTGCCTGAGCGGGAACGGGTACGGTAACTCGCACCTGACTGTCACTTCAGTGGACCCCATGTCAACGGGGGAACCCCTGACCCCTGGAGGATCGCCACCGGTTATGGTAGTGGCGGGCCTGGGCCATCACTTTCCTCCAGGCCCATCCTCCAAATCCGCCTGTCCGGAAGCGGCAACGGTATCCATCCCACAACATTATTTACAAGCCCACAAGTTCGTGGGTGGCCTGCAAGTTCTCGGCCATGTCCAGGAGGAGTTTCTCATGTGGGTATGGGGAGTTAACTTAATAAAAGGGGCAACTCCAGTCCCAACGGGGATGGTTCTCTTCTCGGGCGGTAATCTGGTGATTTTTCGGTTTGATTTGTGTTCATTCAAAGTGCTGAGGGTCCCAACGGGGACAACAGGTTGCAATGGTGGACCGCTGCCTTCACTTTAGGTCGACTTCTTCATAGACCTTCTCCACCTCGACATCCTGACAGCAAGGTGGAGGAAGGGACTGGGACTTCGCCTGGAAACTGCGGCCCTCCCTCACCTTCACATCGAGGGCATACCAGCCCCTCTCCCCGCAGTGTCGAGTGTAGACCACTAGGTCTCCCGGCAGCAGGTCACGGCCCGGGTGGCCTGTCGGCAGATGGGCATGTACATCCCGGCGGGCTACAAACACTTCGGCCTCCAGGCCCGGTTCGTATATGAAGCCGTACCCCCGGTGAGGGTCAAATCTCCGGACCTGCCCCTCGTATACCGGGCCCCGTACCCGGAAGGTGGCATTTCGGAGGTGGTCCTTCTCACGGATGGTACTGGCCATCATCTCGGCCCTCTGGCGCTCTCTCTCCGCAATTTCACGGCCCAGTGGGTTCGGCTCGCTGTCCCAGTAAGGGGCGTCTGCATGCCCCCGCGCACGGTCCGGGCCCCGTGGGACTTCCTTCATGCTGCCCACAACTGGCACCCTCTTGGGAAGGTACCACGGTGACATGGCCTGGGGTGCTGCCTCGCAGCGGCGACCCGGCGCAGCCTCAGACAAGGTTTGGGGTTTGGGAACAGGGATCCTCAACGGTTGGACCTCCGCCTCCTTCTGGACCGGACGGACTACCGGAGCCGGGATGGTCTTGGATGCGGCCACTTCCGGTGCCGATGGCTCCTCTTCGCGGATGGGCACCTCCCGCTGGATCTTCCATGGCAGCGGTGCGGGTCATCTGCGGACATTGTTTGCAGGCTGGCCCTCCAGGGCGGACGGGCGGAACTCCGCTACTGGTGGTGGGGGTAGCGGACCTAGTGGCGGGGCAGCAGCAACCGATAAGGGTAGCGGGGGAGGCAGAGCAGGGTGAGCGGGCACAGACCGGACCCCTCAGCCGCAGCAACCGGTCCTTCTGGGTCACAGAGTCGTGGGTCGCTTACCCGCTCCTCCAACTCTGTCTCCACCTCGTGTCTCCGAACGGCCGTCGCCACTTCCGCCATTTTGGCCACCCATCCTTGCAAGAAGAACTGCACTTGGGCCTGCAGGCGGCTGCACATTTGTGCAGTCCGGACCTCCATCCACGCCGCTGTTCCTGGCGTGGGCTCCGGGATTTCAGCGGTGCTGGACGGACGGTACATCTTGTGCAGCAGTGTTCCAGGAACCATATGGCTTGCAGAGTCCTGGCATCCCTGCTTTTATGGCCTCATGAAAGAGAAGAAAAAATGTCCAGCTTCCAGAACAATAGTAAAACTGCTGCAATTTTATTTAAGGACGTGAAAAATGACACAATGACAAAAATAGGGAGCCCATATGTGGCATAAGGCTACGCGTTTCGAACGCTGCCTGCGTTCTTTGTCAAGCCTAAGTGAATAGATCTTGCTCACAAGTATTTAAACTCACTCCTACCAATGGGAGGAGTGTGCTTAATCAGAAAACACATGTGCCAACATGGGGTAGATAACATACAAAACAACAATACAAAAATTCAACAATAAAAAATATATAAATCTCTTATATATATATAATATATATATATATATATACACATACACAAAAAAGAAGAATTTTTAATATTAAAATTCCACATAAAAAAGAAAAAAAAGTAGAAAAAAAAAAAATTTTATCATCCGAAATGTACATGTGAACATTATCTACCAAGATTTAATAATGAAACATCACATCTCGTCTCAGATTAAGACCATTGGGTATTCTAGTTCCCAAATGAAATATAAAAAAAGCCTCACGTGTGAGAACCTGATGTTGGATATCACCACCACGAGGAGAGATTTTAACTTTTTCTAAACCAAAAATACGCAGGGAATTAGTATTGCAATTATGATGTGAAATGAAATGTCTGGATGCCGATGAGAGATTTCTGGCTGGAATAACAGTGCCCTTAGAATTATAAATATCCCGGATGTGTTCATTAAAACGCACCTTGAGTTTTCTCACTCTACAACCAATATAAAGTAAATTACAGCTGGTGCACTTAATGCAGTAAACCACATTAGTGGTATTACAATTAATGTACCTCCAAAATGGAATATGTGGCAGTCTCACCAGCATTTGAAAATGAGCTACAGGGTAAAGCAAATTCACATGTGCGGCAGCGTGAAGTGCCACACTTAAAAAATCCCTTGTGTTCAAGCCAGGTGGAAACAGGTTTATTTTTTACAAAAAAACTAGGTGAAAGAATGTTGCCCAGTGAGGCTATGTGCGCACGTTGCGTACAGTCACTGCAGAAATTTCTGCAGCGATCTGAAGAGCACATGTGCGCTTTAGATCGCTGCAGAAATGTCCGTAGTGAGCGCCGATTCCATGCGCTCTGCCTGTAGCTCCTCCCATAGACAGAGCAGGAGCTGCCGGCAAAGCGCAGGAAAGAAGTGACATGTCACTTCTTTTTGCGCAGCGCTTCGGCAGTAGCCGAAGCGCTGCGCTCTTAGACGCCACGTGCGCACGGCCCCTGCACAATCTCCATAGACTGTGCAGGGGCCGCAGGACGCATGCAGTTACGCTGCGCTACAAAGCGCAGCGTAACTGCATGTTTTTACGCAACGTGCGCACATAGCCTGAAGGTGCTTTTTTTTAGCAACCACATTGCAACCAGATTGCAGTATGGTTGCAAGAACAGGATCCTCATTTAAAACGGGTAAATACCGTTTGATGTTTTTAATGTGATTAAATTGTGTGCTGTATTGTAAAGAAAGCACTATTTTATTATACAATTTCGTATTATTCTTATTATTATTATTTTTACATTCAGAATTTTTATTTGAAAAATCTATCAATTGATCACGTTTTTTATTATCTACTATCTTGCGTGCTCTCTGAAGTGTCCAAGATGGATAACCCCTTGCATTTAATCTGGATTCAGCTGACCTGACTTCATTGTTATATGCAGATTGCTCACTGCAATTATGCAAAACCCTAGTAAATTCACCCACTGGTACAGCTTTCATTGTATGATTGGGATGACTACTCATAGTGTGCAAAATTGTATTTCCAGCCAATGGTTTACGATAAATACAAGTAGAAATAATCTGATTAGGCACGCCTGTGAAAGTCAAATCCAAAAAATTAATTTTATTACTGTCACAAAAATGGGTAAATTTTAAATTGAATTGATTATTGTTTAAATAATTCATGAACTCCGGAATTAATAAGGTGGGACCGTTCCAAATGAATAACTGGTCATCAATAAATCTACCGTACCAGTGGATGAATTTACAGTAAGGGTTGTTAATATCATACAAATATTTTTCCTCCCAATGAGCCATAACCAAATTCGCAATTGAAGGCGAAAATTTAGCACCCATAGAAACTCCGTGGTACTGTAAATAAAACTGTTTATTGAACACAAAAAAATTATGCTCCATCAAAAATTGCGCAACTTGTACGATATAATTTTGAAACGCTAGAGAATAGGAGCTATATTTATTCAAATGAAAAATCAAAGTTTGTATAGCTACAGATAAAGGAATGGTAGTGTAAAGTGATATAACATCGCAACTAAAGGCCCCGTCACACTAAGCAACATCGCTAGCAACATCGCTGCTAACGAACAACTTTTGTGATGTTGCTAGCGATGTTGCTGTGTGTGACATCCAGCAACAACCTGGCCCCTGCTGTGAGGTCGTTGGTTGTTGCTGAATGTCCTGGGACATTTTTTAGTTGTTGCTGTCCCGCTGTGAAGCACAGATCGCTGTGTGTGACAGCGAGACAGCAACAACTAAATGTGCAGGCAGCAGGAGCCGGCTTCTGCGGAGGCTGGTAACCAATGTAAACATCAGGTAACCAAGAAGCCCTGTCCTTGGTTACCCGATATTTACCTTTGTTACCAGCCTCCGCCGCTCTCACTGTCAGTGCCGGCTCCTGCTCTATGCACATGTAGCTGCAGGACACATCGGGTTAATTAACCCGATGTGTGCTGTAGCTAGGAGAGCCGGGAGCCAGTGTCGCGGGCGGGGAGGAGGGTGCCAGCACACTACGCTCACCCCCTTCTGCTCGGGTCCGGCGGCCGCTGCTCAGTGGTGGCTCGAGCTGTAGGCCGGATCCCGGGGGTTCTCGAGCGGCACTCCTCGCCCGTGAGTGAAAGGGGTTTGTTGGGTGTGGGAATTGGTTATTGTCCGTGACGCCACCCACGGTTGTGGTGATTTCACCACCGCTGCTCAATATGGGGGTCCCGGGGATGGTGATGCGGAGCAGCCAGGTGTTGTGTTGCCCCTCCGTGGGTAGGGGTTGGTGATCCCGGGGCCCGGTGATGGTTTGGGAGGTGCAGGGCCTGGTGGGCGCAGGGACGCGGGGGCAGCGCTGTGCCTTGCGGCACTGTGGTACTCACTCAGCCTGAGATGTTGACACAGTTTTTACGGTAAACCAAACGGCTGGTAAGACGGTCCCACGGACGGCTGCACTTGCTCTCCCGGTAGGTGATGGTGATGTCCCTTTTCCTAGCACCTCGGTGTACTTGTTGGTTGCGATTGGTCCCCACCGGTAACCCGCTCCCCGGCTTCAAGCTGGACCGGGGGAGCTCTACTCTTTGCCCGCAGGCGCTGGCCCTAAGAAACTGGTGCCTTGGCGGTGTCTCTTTTACACTGGCTGGGCTGTTGCCTTCAATCGGGACTTGGTTGTTGGGGGATCTACGTCCCCTTCACTGACGGATTCGGCAAATTATGGCGACTCCAAGCCTTGCAGGGGTCCGAGAGGCCCCTGCCCTGGTGCTGACTGTCCTTCGGAACACTGCTCCAGACCGCCGGGCACACAGCCTACGGGGTCCTTCCAGGAACTTCCAAACGGTCCCCCTTCAGACAGTCACCGCTGTTGCTGACCTTGCTGACCTGTCCTGCACACAGCTGGACTACTTCAGGCTTTTACACGCTCTTTCTGCTCTGTCACCACTCTTGCTGTCCTCCTTTACTACTTTTCTTCCTTCACTTTCACTTCTCTGTTTACTTTAGCCCTGTCTGGGCTACTCCTCCACTCCTTCCACTTCCTCCTCCCTGACTAGACTGCCTGGTACTTCCCGCCTCCAGAGCTGTGAACTCCTCGGTGGGCGGAGCCAACCGCCTGGCCCACCCCCTGGTGTGAATCATCAGCCTCTGGAGGAAGGCAACAAGGATTTTTGGTTAGCTTAGATGTCCCTACCTGGGATGTAGGGTGTGGTGGTGTGTGACCTGTGTCCCCTGGCTTGCCCAGGGCGACACACCAGCGCTAAGCATTGTGCGCTGCTCCCTGCTCTGTGCACATTTAGCTGCAGTACACATCGGGTAATTAACCCGATGTGTGCTGTAACTAGGAGAGCAAGGAGCCAGCGCTAAGCATTGTGCGCTGCTCCCTGCTCTGTGCACATGTAGCTGCAGCACACATCGGGTAATTAACCCGATGTGTGCTGTAACTAGGAGAGCAAGGAGCCAGCGCTAAGCGGTGTGCGCTGCTCCCTGCTCTGTGCACATGTAGCTGCAGCACACATCGGGTAATTAACCCGATGTGTGTGTGTGAGGAAAGAGTTAACCTTTTTCACTGACTTAGAAAATAATAGAAATTCATTCTCCCTGGCAAGACCGAACCAGACTTATTTGCGTAATAAACTATGAGACCAACTTCAAGGACGCAGAATGTTTTGACTTAGAGACGACTGAAAAACATTCTTGTTATGGAAAAAGAAACGTCATAGACTGTTATGGGAGTATAAGTCATTATATTAATTTCTCTTGCTGGGAATATGCAATCCACGCCTTAATGAATGTAGATTAATGAATATGTATGTTGCATAGTTACGCCCTAATCAACTTTGTATAACTTTGAAATGTAAACAAAATAATACAGTCTTTCTATTTGGAGCCGCACATCTCCAGTCTTATGTGTATAACGGCGTTCGCTTGTTTTCATTGAGAGCTGGAATAGCCGAGGGGGGGTCACCGGTACCCTCTCTGCATTCGGACATCGCTGGCAACAGCTGTGACCGTTAGGTCAACCTAACATTATCTGGCGCCCGAACAGGGACCCGTGTTTGTAATCCCAGGACGCAGTGGACTATCTTGCCATTCAGAGGAGGAGTGGACCAGACGTGGGGACCAGAAACACCTGGCCAGGTAAGAGTTGAACCTTATTCTTCTCTTTATGCTCCCCACATCTGATCTCCCCTCTCCTCAACGCGCAAAATGGTACACTGTGAGTAGAAACTGGGTTATTGGCAGGTTTCCACTGAACTCTGAGAGAGCCTTGCCAGCTGATGTTTTCTGTGCCTTGTTTGTTTGTTTGTTTCTCTGTGTTTCTCTGCCTCTCCGTGTGTCGCGGGTCTGCTCTCCTGTGCTTTACTTCTGTGCTGTTGTCCTTGTTGGTTGTCATAGATCCCATACATCAGTGAGTGTTGAAAGGGAATAGTGTACCTGCTCTGTCCAATGGATGTGATATTCACTGCCCTAGTGTTAGTGGGAATAGCCCTGTTTGCCATTGCCATCGGATATAGAGTGTATCTCTGTTACAAGAAGGCTAACCCAGCGCCATTCAACATTCTCAGCCCCCTCTGAAGTTAGGACACCACCTTTCAGTAGGAATACAAATAAGGAGTTAGTCTCTAGGTATCTCCAGGAAAGGTGGTTCTAGACCTCACCTTAGGTAGGAATACAAAAGGAGTTAGTCTCTGAGTATCTCCAGGATAGGTAGGTTTAGTCCAAAGGACGTTCAAGGGTCTAAAAGCTGAAGAAGATAGAAGAAGAAGAAGAAGAAGAATGGGGCAAGGAATATCAAAAGACAGAAGAGCTGGATGCACCCTGCAACATCTCATTACGTGTTATCATGGCAAAAGAACAGCCAGTCAGTCCAAGGAAGTTTTTTAAGACATTTAGATTGAAGGGGAAGGATCAATTGGACCCCAACAAATGGGACACAATAACAGCTACTAGAGCAGGAGTGATAGCAGATAAATCATGGACTAAACTGGTCAGAACTCTTTCTGACATTGCAAAAACAGCCCACGATCAAGGTTGGATATATCATGAAGAATCAGACACATGGGAGGAAGCTGGGAAGCAAGCTAATAAGGATCCGCAGCCCCCTCCGTACCTGTCAGCTACTCCTGGAACAGCTCCAAAAATAGCAGAATCCCCGGGATGGACCTGCACAAACTGTGGCCAACAAAATCCGGACTGGAGTGAAACATGCCTCGCCTGTGCAGCCCCACAGCACAAGCTACAAGCCACAGCACCAGTGCCTCTTTATCCCGTAGTGGAAAGAAGAGTCCTGATAAGACCACCTGTTAATTCACAAAATCCAGATGCTCCCAGAGATGCAGTTCCCCGTACATATGAAGACTACGTACCCTGGACTCCAGCCGAGCAGATGGCTTTTCTGCAAAATGCTCCAGATCCGACTAGAAACCCAGTCAGTTTTTCACGTTACCTGAACCAAATACAGGTCTCCTACAGAAGCACTTGGTTGGACATGGAAGGTTTGTGTAGAGTTAAAATGTCTCCCGAACTGTATGCCAAACTCACTGCCCACCTGACAGGACATGCTCCGGACGATACCCGTAATGTGGAATCGGGCCAAGACTTCATGATAAGACTCAATCTCTTCTGCGCCCAGGAGCAAAGAACTAGGGGCACAATGGGACCAGTGCATCAAGGTCCTGTGGAGAATGTCAGCTCATTTTACTACAGATTGATGCAGTCATTCACAGATGAAGAGCTGGACTTACAAGCGGGTGCAATACGTCGCCTGATGGTAAGATCCTTCATGGATGGAATACATGCACCTCTGGCAGAAAGATTGAAAGCGTGCTGCCCAGAATGGAGGAACATGGAAGACATAGATCTTCTAGTCAACAAAGCAAGTGGCTTAGAAACCGACGCAAAGGATAAAAGGAGCAACAAGAAAGTTGTCATAGCAGCAGTGGACGGCCAGCCAGAAGGTACAAGAAAGAAGGCACCGACCTGCTACTATTGTGGAGTCAGAGGACGTGATCAGAGACTGTAGAAAGAAGAAGAGGGACACTCAAAACCGACCCGAGAGTCAGGAGGAGAAGACTGCCTGACTTGCGGCAGCACGGGATAGGGATGCCAGAGGTCCATTTATACATGTCCCCCTTCACATTGGCAACAAGGAAATAAGAGCTTTGGTGGACTCAGGAGCCTCACGCTCCTGAACCCCAGGAACCTAGTGCCTGAAGGATCCATCTCATCTGAAGCTACTGTAGTATCCGGATTTGATGGACAAGCCCAGATAATCCCAATAACACATCCACTGAAGGTGAAACTGGGACCACACATGTTCGTGTCTAAATTCTTAGTGTCCCCCCTGGGTGGAGATGCCCTAGTGGGAGCCGATCTACTATCAAGACTACAAGTTCAGATTGTCTACAATGAAGATGGATCTGCTATCCTGCAAATTCCAAAAGATTTCCCAGAAGAAGTCCTGTGCACTCTCCAGATGATAGAAGATCAACCAGAATCTGATGTTACACGTGAAGTAAACACGGATCCAATACTTCTACAAGTTCCTGCAAAACTCTGGTCCACATCAAAAACTGACCTCGGCACACTACCCGTGCCCACAGTAAAAGTTTCAGTCAAGCCTGGAATTACGCCACCGCAGCTGAGACAATCCCCCCTCCCGCTACCTCTCGCAGTACATCTACCAGTACGTGGATGATTTACTACTGTGCTTCCCTAGTGAAGAGGAATGCTTACCTTTCTGGCAGAAGTAGGATGCAAAGCAAGCAGAGATAAATGCAGACGGTGGATTCCCAATGCGTAACTACTCATGCAACCGCTGTATGATTGCACAAAGAATGTTCCTTTTTCCCTTACAGAAGAAGCTTGACAAAACTTTCAAAAGCTCAAGGAACTAGTGATTGATGCATCTGCTCTGGCACTACCAAACTATGATCTCACCTTTAATCTGTTCGTAGCAGAGCTTCAAGGATTTGCCGTAGGAGTACTCACCCAGAAGACGGCCAAACATCACATAATCGGGTACTACTCCTCTCAACTTGACGACGTCACAAAAGCAGCACCAACCTGTGTCCGTGCTGTTACAGCAGTTTCAAACATACTGCAGAAAGCATCTGAAATCTCACTCGATTTCCCGACTACCATCCTTACCAGCCATGACATTTATGCTGTTCTCAATCAAGTGCAGTTGAAACACCTCTCCATGGCAAGATAAGTCAGACTCCAGTGCATGCTGTTGCTACCCCCAAACATCTCATTTGCTCGAGTTACAAGTCTAAACCTTGCTGATCTGCTGATCTTTACAAGTTTAGAAGGGGGGGACAGAAGAGAGTGACAGAAGAGAGGACAGAAGAGAGTGACAAACGTACCAGTGCACCATTTGATCATGATTGTCAGGAACTCATTGAACATGAGGCAAAGCCCCTGCACAATATACAGGCAACACCGCTTACAAATCCAGACTTTGAACTTTTTGTGGATGGTAGCAGGTACGCTGATGAAGCAGGCAAGTTCCACACCGGATTTGCAGTAGTGACTCTATATGCAGTCTTAGCCAAACAACCGCTACCTCCACGCATATCTGCTCAAGAAGCAGAACTTCTTGCCCTCATCTGGGCAATTGAGTTTCTGGAAGAACGAACAGCGAACATCTACACGGACTCAGCCTATGCACACGGCATTGTGCACGATTTTGGCACTATCTGGCAGACAAGAGGATTCCTGACAGCAACAGGAAATCCCATCAGGCATGGAGCCTCAGTGAAGAAACTAATGGAAGTAGCCTTGATACCAAAACAGCTAGCAATCATAAAGGTTGCTGCCCACACCAAGGCTCAAACACCCGAGGCAAGGGGAAATCGCTTGGCCGATCAAATAGCAAAACAAGCCGCCTTACTCCCTTTGAAGGAGACGGAAACAGTGTCAACGACGGAGGAAGAAATGCAGAACCTCTTTGAGACACAAGAAAATGCCTCTGAGGAAGAAAAGGCCGGATGGCGGGCCAAGGGGGCAGAAAAGGTGGAGGGGATTTGGCGCCTAAACGGACTTCCCGTCCTGCCACGCAGTTGGTTCCCTGCCATTTTCCAAGTACTCCACTATCCCACACATGGAAGCACAAACTCAATCATGAACCAGATGCAACCTTATTGGGTAGCCCCCGGCTTCAGACAATACGCCTCCCAGAGAATAAAGGATTGTCACATCTGTCAACAACACAATCCAGGCCAGCTAACTAAATCCCCGCAAAGACACATGCCAAAGACGTTTGCCCCATTTCAAAGAGTATAAATAGACTATATACAGTTGCCAAAACATGGCATCTACGAGTTTGTACTTGTCTGTGTAGACCTCTTCTCAGGATGGCCAGAGGCCTACCCTGTCAGTTCAGCCACAGCCCGAATTACAGCAAAGAAATTGGCCTGTGAGCTGGTGCCTCAGTTTGGACTCCCTGAAGTCATAGAGTCAGACCGAGGTACTCATTTCACTGGACAAGTTTTTCAGAACACCTGTGCCCTGTTAGGCATGCAGTCAGCCTTACACACACCTTACCACCCACAGTCATCAGGGAAAGTGGAAAGGTTAAATGGAACTCTAAAGCTCAAACTAGCCAAGGCAGTGGAGGAGACTGGTAGACCATGGACAGAATGTCTCCCCATAGTTCTTTACTCTATAAGGACTACCCCACAGGGAAAGCACAGGCTCTCACCCTTTGAAATACTCTTTGGTAGTGCACCCAGATTAGGATGCTACTTCCCGCAGGAGTTACACCTGCAATGTGATAGCCTAACGTCTTATGTTGTTTCCCTGCAGAAGAGACTAACTGAAACCCATCAAAGGGTCTACTCTTCTCTACCTGATCCTGATGCCATTCCAGGAACCCACTCTCTAAAGCCTGGCGACCGGGTCTACCTAAAGAAGCACGTGAAAAAGACCCTTGAGCCACGATTCGAAGGGCCTTTGACTGTCCAGCTGACCACTCCAACCTCCGTCAAACTTGAGGGGAGATCGACATGGGTCCATGCCAGCCACTGCAAGAAGGCCTAATACTGCTGATAAGTATTTCTATGTGTACTCCCTTTTTGGGGCCTTCTACACCATGGCAGAATTAATTTGAGACCCATCATGAAGTGTTAGCTGAAAAACTTGAGATCACAGACTGCTGGATATGTACACACGCACTTGTGACAGCCTCTTCCATGCCATACTTAGCCATACCAGTCCCAATAAACAAAGTGTTTCAATGGGGAGGCTGTTACAACAGACTATCAGTGTTCCAAGTGTTACTCTGTTTACTAGTTGCTTATGTAGGGTTCAAGTTGCTAATGGCTTTGTTTTCCCGCTGCTTGAAGCAATGTAGATGCAATGATTATTCAGCACCCATATGAAATCACTAATATGCCTTTTTTTCTCTTCTCTACTCTGTCCTCTAGAAATCACCTTGGCGTATCATGATGAGACTCCTATCGAGAGGCATGCAGGCAGTCCTGGGTGACGGATGTGAGACGACACTCCCTGAGCAAACCCGCGGCTCAGAAAGTATCTGGAGGCTAGCCTGCTTTCTCTATAGTCCAAAGCTTCTCGATGGCCCCCTGTCCATCAATCACGCCAATAGGGGGGATTGTGAGGAAAGAGTTAACCTTTTTCACTGACTTAGAAAATAATAGAAATTCATTCTCCCTGGCAAGACCGAACCAGACTTATTTGCGTAATAAACTATGAGACCAACTTCAAGGACGCAGAATGTTTTGACTTAGAGACGACTGAAAAACATTCTTGTTATGGAAAAAGAAACGTCATAGACTGTTATGGGAGTATAAGTCATTATATTAATTTCTCTTGCTGGGAATATGCAATCCAAGCCTTAATGAATGTAGATTAATGAATATGTATGTTGCATAGTTACGCCCTAATCAACTTTGTATAACTTTGAAATGTAAACAAAATAATACAGTCTTTCTATTTGGAGCCGCACATCTCCAGTCTTATGTGTATAACGGCGTTCGCTTGTTTTCATTGAGAGCTGGAATAGCCGAGGGGGGGTCACCGGTACCCTCTCTGCATTCGGACATCGCTGGCAACAGCTGTGACCGTTAGGTCAACCTAACATGTGCTGTAACTAGGAGAGCAGGGAGCCAGCGCTCAGTGTGCGCTGCTCCCTTCTCTCTGTATGTGTAGCTCCGTGCGCTGGTAACCAAGGTAAATATCGGGTTGGTTACCCGATATTTACCTTAGTTACCAAGCGCAGCATATTCCACGCGGCGCTGTTGGATGGGGGCTGGGACACTGGTTGCTGGTGAGCTCACCAGCAACTCGTGTAGCCACGCTCCAGCGATCCCTGCCAGGTCAGGTTGCTGGTGGGATCGCTGGAGCGTCGCAGTGTGACATCTCACCAGCAACCTCCTAGCAACTTACCAGCGATCCCTATCGTTGTTGGGATCGCTGGTAAGTTGCTTAGTGTGACTGGACCTTAAGCCAACTAAAGCCTGTTTGCCAAATTTTGTTAGTATTGACATTCTTGATCAGTTCTCTATCTTTGATGTACCCTGGAGTTCTATGGGTTAAAGGCTGCAGTATTGAATCCAGCCATTCACTCATGTGTTCATTGGAAGAGCCGATACCTGAGACTATTGGTCTCATTGGGGGAGGTGATATTCCCTTGTGTGTCTTGGGTAAAGCATGCAGAGTCGGGGTGACAGGATGTTATACAATGAGATAATCCTTTTGTTTCTCAGTAATGTAATTCAAATGTACACCTTCATCAATCAATCGGACAATCAATGCAGAAAATTTTTCAGTAGGATCAAAATCCAATTTTTTGTATACAGTGGGGTCGTTGAGCATGGATTCAACCTGGGTACAATAAGCCAGTGAATCCATAGCTACAACAACCCCACCCTTATCTGACATTCTAATTACAATGTCAGTCATTGTTTCAAGATCCTGCAGTGCTTTTCTTAATTTAAAAGACAAATTGTGCCTGGCAGGTAGAGTGTGAACACTGTCATGCAGCTTTTTTAAATCCTGTTCAATCAGGTCCTGAAATCTATCCATGCATTCAACCCGTGAATTTTTTGGATAAAATGCAGGGTTTTTTGGAAAAAACTGGGTAGCTTGATCAATGGAATTATCAGCAGTGTTCACACTCCAATCCTCCAAGCACAACACTGCACATTGTTCTGAAAAGTCATAAGAACGATAAGGGTTAATACTGACAGGACTATTCACATTAAAAAAATCCTTTCCAACATCATCATGAAAAAAATGTTTTTTGACAGTAAGAATTCACATAAATCTGTTGATATCCAGTAATGTTGAAAATAAATTAAAGTCCTGTGCAGGAACAAAGTTCATACCTCGTGATAGGAGTTCAATGTGGTCATCTGATAAAAGATGCGATGACAAATTAAGAACACTGTTCTGATTTAGCGGTAATTGGGATTCTTGCCTCTTGTTATAACATTGTAGGTTCCTCCGATGTTTCCTCCCCCTCCTCCGTTTTTTGATTTAGAAGGTACAAAAGTCCTGGGAAATTCATTGAAGGAGGAGTTGTTGGAAACATTATCTGTGTCCACATTATGTCCATCAGACATTTCTGCCTCAGAAGAACTGAAACTCACACGTGAAACTCGATTAAATTTTTTCTTCTTGAGAATGGATTTTGGTGTCCTGTTGTAGAAAATATCCTCATGCCAATCATAAATTTTATTTGTAGCATAGTCATTGAGGTCTCTTTGGAACTTTTTTCCTTTTTATGGCCTTGGTTACATGAGGCAGGACGCCATCTGTCCCCCCTTGGTTCTCTTTAGCACTTCCCTCTTCAGGGGGCGGGACTTCGCTTTCGCGCCTTCCCTGCTCGGGGAAGACGCTTGAGCGGGAGACTTTCGCGCCAAAGATGGCGGCGCTTCAAATTTTTCGGCCGGACGCCGCCGGCGGAGACTGCAAGGCGCACTTCTACCAATAAGCAGGTCGGTTCTATCCTGTTCACAGCGCCAAGTTGTCACGGGCGGCGGGGCGCTGCGCTCGCTAACGCTCGGGTCCAGCGCTGCTACTGCTGCTCGGTGGCTCAAGTGGTGGGCCGGATCCGGGGACTTGAGCGGCGCTCCTCGCCCGTGAGTGAAAAGGGGGTAGTTTGTTTGGGGATTTAGTCCGTGACGCCACCCACGGGTTGTGGTGAAGATGGGCACCACTGCTGCTGGTGACGGGGATCCCGGGAGCGATGGTAGGGAGCAGCTGGGATGTTGTTTTCCCCCTCCATGGGTAGGGGTTGGTGGTCTCGGGGCCCGGTGGTGTGACGGGGAGGCAGGGTTGGTGAGGTGCGAGGTTGCAGGGACAGCGCGGCGCGGTGCCGGATGGCACTGGTGTACTCACTCAGCAACAGATGCACCAAGGCTCCGGTAAACCAAACGGCTGGATGGACGGGTTCCGCAGCCGGCTGCAGTGTTGTTGTTGTGCTCTCCCCGGACGGCTGATGGTGGCCGTCTTTCCCTGCACCTTTAGTATCTTCTGACTCCTGTGGTTGCCCACCGGTAGTCCGCTCCCCGGCGTATAGGTGCCGTAGGGGCCCCTTTTGCCCGCAGGCACTGGCCCTTGAATCTCTAGCCTGTGGCGGTGGCTGTATATCCTCTCTGGGTGGACGGTTGCCTGGTCGGGGTCCGATGGCCCTGCCTGTGTGCTTAGCTTCACTCCGTTCCCCGGTCCGGTACCGGTGGGCCGACGCCCGACCCCGGTCCTTACGGCTCTGCGGAGTTCCACCAACTCCTGCAGACGGCCACCACCATCTGCCAACCTTGCTGTCAGTGCCTGGGCTCCTACCCAGACACCTCAAGTGTTTACTCCTCTCACTTTCACCTCCAAGACTGAACTGACACTTTTCCTGCCTCCAGGCCGGTGAACTCCTCGGTGGGCGGGCCCAACCGCCTGGCTCCGCCCCACCTGGTGTGGACACCAGACCCTGGAGGGAAGCAACAAGGGTTTTTGTCTGACTGTTGTAACTGCCTAGGGTGGGGGGTGTGTATGTTGGTATGTATGTGACTATCTGGCTAGTCCAGGGCGTCACACCTTCTTCTCTGACGTCGCAGGGTCCTGTCGAATGGCGGAGAGATGACACACCGAGTCCACATCAGCTTAAACAAGTTCTTTTTACTAACATCTGTTTTTTTTTTTTGCACAGTACACAGAAACAGTTTGGTTACCAGAAGGCCAATGGTCACAAATTTCGGAGGAGATTTAATGACAGAGTTTTTTTTCTCTGAGCTAACCTTTCTTTGAGAAAGAGACAATCTCTGCTCTGAGGGCTCTGTGACTCCCTCTTTAACCCACTCGTTAGTCTCGTCACTGGTTTTCCCAGGGGTCTGATGCTGCACGGTTTCTTTATCTATCCCGCAACAGCGTCGTGAACTCGGCTTGGGGTTAGTAGTCAGACTCTTGATGGGTACCGGGACTCCTCTTCTTTAGGATCCCAGGTTAATGGTCAATGGTTTTGGGGATAAACCTGACAAACCTCCTCGGTTCCATTATACCGGTGTCGACCTGAACTCTTCAGCCGGCTCTCGCCAGACCTAAAGCGTCCCCTTTCCATCTGGGTTACCCCTTTTCCTGTGTCTTTCTTTTCTTTCGGGGTACCCTCGCTCAGGACGTCGGGCCTATGTTATTTCTAGCCCTTCTTTCAGTTATCAATTTACTTTCGTCTCTTCTTGTCACTCCTTACTGACTGACTGTTGACCAACTGTCACCCAGTCGTCCTGGCAACCATGTCGTGTCTCACACTCAGCCAGGCTCCACCCCCCTATGGACCTACTATATAAACAGTCCCAGGAATATGAAGGTAGGGGCTGCTGAGTCAATGTTACTCAATCTAATATAAGACTCTGCATTTCTTCTCTCTTTCACCTGTGACCAAAGAACACTGCACCTTGCTGTTAAGGTGCTGTATTCCCCTGTAGTGCCTAACCACAGGGGCGCCACACATGTGCTTGTGTGGGAGTAGACGCTCCATGCGAGTCTGCATAATATACCCGCTTCCCATGCTTTAGGGGAGTCGGGCTAGGTAGGAACCTCTCCCCCTTCGCTCCTGTTTACTCTCTGCGGATAGCATAAAGAGTTCCCTGGCTCCTTATAGTGCGGTTAGCACACGGGGCTTGGACAGGGACTTGCACTTGAGCCATTCCAGAGAAAGCTATTGCTCTCTGTTATCAGTTGTCATATTACACTTCCTCTATGAGCATAATAGAGATTAGTTCTTAGGGTACCTTAACACTTTAGCGATGCAGCAGCGATCCGACCAGCGATCTGACCTGGTCAGGATCGCTGCTGCATCGCTACATGGTCGCTGGTGAGCTGTCAAACAGGCAGATCTCACCAGTGACCAGCCCCCAGCCAGCAGCGACATGCAAGCGACGCTGCGCTTGCACGGAGCCGGCGTCTGGAAGCTGCGGACACTGGTAACTAAGGTAAACATCGGGTATGGTTACCCGATGTTTACATTAGTTACCAGCGCACACCGCTTAGCTTTGCTCTCCTAGCTACAGTACACATCGGGTTAATTAACCCGATGTGTAATGCAGCTACATGTGCAGAGAGCAGGGAGCCGCGCACACTGCTTAGCGCTGGCTCCTTGCTCTCCTAGCTACAGTACACATCGAGTTAATTAACCCGATGTGTAATGCAGCTACATGTGCAGAGAGCCGGAGCCGGCAGCACAGGCAGCGTGAGAGCTGCGGAGGCTAGTAACTAAGGTAAATATCAGGTAACCACCTTGGTTACCCGATGTTTATCTTGGTTACAGCTTACCGCAGCTGCCAGATGCTGACTCCTGCTCCCTGCTTGCTTCATTTCGTCGTTCTCTCGCTGTCACACACAGCGATCTGTGTGTCACAGCGGGAGAGCGCCTTTGAAGAAAACGAACCAGGGCTGTGTGTAACGAGCAGCGATCTCGCAGCAGGGGCCAGCGAGTTCCAGTTCTACGAGTTTCAAGGTCTAAGACCTCTTCTTCAGGACCAGTAAATCAACACTCTGTGTTGATTTACTGGTCCTGAAGAAGAGGTCTTAGACCTTGAAACGCGTAGACCCATGGAATAAAAGATTGTTTAATTTATCAACATCTCCTTCTGGATTACTGACGGATTGCGCGGGTTTAACCCCTTCTCCCTCTCCACTTTGACTTCTGTGGTACAGACACCCTTTTCTGCTGTCACTAGCAGCAGTTGCATGGTAGGCCCTGACTGCCTGTTACTCGTAATTAGTTATAATACCAGGCAGCCCCGTAACATAAACCCTGGTAAACATATAGAGGAAGTTCTCAGAATTTTTTTTGCAATTCTTAAGAGTGGAACTCTTAGGGGTACTTTGCACCCTACGATATCGCAGGTGCGATGTCGGTGGGGTCAAATCGAAAGTGCCGCACATCCGGCGTCGCTGTCGATATTGTTGTGTGTAAATCCTTTATGATACGATTAACGAGCACAAAAGCGTCGTAATGGTATCATCGGTGTAGTGTCAGACATTTCTATAATGTAGCTGCAGCGACGATACGATGTTGTTCCTCGTTCCCCTATGGCAGCACACATCGCTGTGTGAGAAGCCGCAGGAGCGAGGAACATCTCCTACCTTCGTCAACGCAGGTCTCGCCGGCTATGCGGAAGTAATGAGGTGGGTGGGATGTTTACATCCCGCTCATCTCCGCCCCTCCACTTCTATTGGCCGCCTGCCGTGTGACGTCGCTGTGACGCCGCACAACCCGCCCCCTTAGTAAGGAGGCGGTTCGCCGGCCAGAGCGATGTCGCAGGGCAGGTAAATGCATGTGAAGCTGCCGTAGCGGTAATGTTCGCTACGGCAGCAATCACAAGATATTGCTGCTGCGACGGGGCGGGGACTATCGCGCTCGACATCGCAAGCATAGGCTTGCAATGTCGTAGTGTGCAAAGTACCCCTTAGACTAATAAAGCCTATGCCTTACCTTTCTTTAAAAAAAGCACCAGACCGGGGAACACCTAACCCTTGCCCTGAGAACTTACCATGTGTGTGTGTGCTGAGGAACAGTTTAATGCCTACTCCCCCTGGCCACCCCACGGCCTCTTCTTGCCTGTTGCAGAACTATGGATTCCTCATCCTCTGCACTGCTGTCCTCGCTCTGCATGCCACCTAACCAGGTAGTGTCAGTGACTTCATCATCCACTTCCGCATACTTGTCCTCTTCCTTACATGTTGAATTAACAACATGACTTTTTGGCAACTGTGTCTCATCATCTACATCTTGAGACACTAATTGCCATTCCCCACTATCTTCTTCTCATGACCATGGCTGCTGAAATATTTGGGCATCACTGCTCATGATTGCTTCATGTTTTCCTTTTGAAACATGAGCGGTATTTATAGGGACTAGAACATAGGATATGTAGGACTGAAAAGGACTTTTGGTTTTACATTGCAGCAGCAACAACTGTAAAGCAACAATTCCTCCGTATATGCTTTTAATGCAAAACTAATACACTATCCCTTCTCCAGCAACTCTCCCTACACTAAATGTAGCCAAGAGCAACATTAATAAAGACTAGAATAGGATAGATGTAGGGCTAAAAAGGACTTTTGGTTTTACGTTGCATCAGCAAGGACTGTAAGGCAATAATGACTGCCTACCGTATTTTCCGGATTGTGAGATGCACTTTTTTCCCCAAAAAATGGGGTTAAAATGGAGGTGCATCTTACAATGGGGATATGGTTTATCTGGGTGGCTTCAGTGTAGCGGGGTCATAGGAGGCAGGGTCGGCGATACTGAGGGTGTCACTGCAGTATTGCATTGAGCTGACTGCGGGTTCTATTGATTCGCCCGTGGTTGACACAATGAACTTCAAGAAAATGGCTGCGGAGGCGGCGCATGCACAGATTGACGCAATGGACTTCATCCATCTCGTCAATTGCAACAGGCAATTTAATGGAGTCTGCCGTTAGATTATGCGCCCAGCGCCACAATGACTACCCGACACCCCATCCTGTGACCCTCCTGAGTCCTCCACTGCAGTACACCCCCACAGCACACCAGCATATCAATGGCGCCCGCCCACCCCTGAGGCCGCAGTATCACTGACCACCGCCGCTCCCCCCTGGTAAGCATTAGGATTAACACACACTAGGATTAGAAGACAGACCCTCATTATAACATTAAAAAATATTTTTTCCTATTTTCCTCCTCTACATTTGGGGTGCATCTTATAATCCGGGGCGTCTTATAAACTGGAAAATATGGTATAAGCCTTTAATGCTAAAATACACTATCTCTTCTCCAGCAATCTGTTCTCCAGCAACTCTCCCTACGCTAAAAAAGATCTGTATTAATAGAGACTAGAATAGAATATATGTAGCCCTGAAAAGGCCTTTTTTTTTTTTAGGATGCAGCTAAGGACTATGTGGAAATAATGCCTGCCTACATGCCTTTAATGTTAAACTAATACACTATCCCTTCTCCAGCAGCTCTCCCTACACTGTTTCCAGGGTAGAGTGTGCCAGCATGGCGTCACCGAGTCTTATATATACCCGATGACGCGATATGACCAGCCAATCACAGTAATGCCAGTAGCCAACATGACTACGTCATTACCACAAATAGGCAATCGACGTCTGTTTAGTGGCTGAAAAACTGTCGCAAAACATAAGGGGCGGGAACTCGAGCATGACGCATGAGCACCTTCCATACTAGATCGAGTACCAAGCGTGCCCAACCACCCTGATGCTAGATCGAGTATCAAGCAGTGGCAAGCACATTCATCACTATTTCTCAGCACTGATAAAACAGTATCTGCAACACAACCATTTGTCAACTTATACCCTTCTACAGGGGACAACAGAATAACAACACAATGGAGTAAGGACACTTTAATAGTACCTACACTTTTACTTTTTTTCATAAATCAACAATGTAAGGGAAGACAAGAAAGTTTGATATATCTTATTAGAGATAAATGTTTCTATTCCTCTCCTTTTCTCTCTTGCACTGATGATTCACTCTCAAAACCTTTTATATTCTATAGCAATAGACGGAAACTCTTTAAAAGAAAGAAAAAACAAAACTTGACATTTACTTTTAAGGGGTGGTTGTGGTGAGGATTCCACACTGTTTTATCTGTATTTGTCAGCTCTGTATTTCTTTTTTGGTCGTAATCCAGAAATACAGAAGGTCAAAAACTATAAGAGCATCAGGGTGTCAAGAACATAAATGAACATGTAGGTGCAGCTGTTTTTTTGCACTGCTTGGGGCTTGATATTTAAGACGCCTGTACATTTACTTAGGAACTCTTACGATAGGACTCTGCAATTCTGCAGGGCAGAGGGATGTGTCTGTACAAGGTAAGGAAGACATATGGTGAAAGGATAATTTGGTTTTACTGTATTAGTTGTACAAAATATTGTATAATCACACACAACACACAAACAGCCTTTTTAATATTATTATTATTATTATTATTATTATTATTTATTTTTGAAGAACCCACACACTTTACATTCTTCTTGGATCCCAATATAGTGTATTAACAATTGATTTATTTTTTGACATAAGTGGATTCACTATGTACTACTTACTAAACTGGAATAGAAATACATTCCATACAAGATATCCACTAATAAGAACAATGATATTGTTATAATACATTTGTTAGGATGACTGCTAATTTGTATTGACGTTAACATTATGCTGTGTGGATATAAACTAATATTTTAAATTTAATATTTTTTTTCTTATTTTGTTGTAGTAAAGAGTGGCGTAACTAGAGTTTGATGGGCCCCAGTGCAAAGCTTGGACCTGGGCCCCCCAACCTCCACGTACACCAACACTCGGCGTACGGGATAATGACGCCGACACTCTGGTACAGTATAATGACGCTGACACTTGGCTCTTTCCCTCAGCACCCAGGTTTTTCATGATCTGCAATCCCTCTTTCTATCAGCACCCAGCTTTCCTATGTTCTAATATCCATTTTGTCTTCAGCACCCAGGTTCCCCATGCTCTGCTATACATCGTTCCCTCAGCACTCAACTTTCCCATATTAGAGCATGGGAAAGCTGGGTGCTGAGTGAAGATATATAGCAGAGAATGGAAAAGCTGGGTGCTGAGGGAAAGAGCCTTTTTGCCTCAGCACAAAACTTTCCTATGCTTGTATTTTTCTCCCCCCCTCGTATATAGCTCTCCAAATACTATAATGGCCTCCACATAACCTTCCATATAGTATAAAGTGTCCCACATAACCCTTCATATATTAGAATGCACCCCCCATAGTGCTCCATGTATAATGCATTTCCCATAGTCCTCCATGTATAATGCACCCCTATAGTCAATGTATAAGGGGTCCTTCATATTGCATTACGCTGCCCCATAGACCTCCATGTACAATACAGCCTCATAAACCTCCATGTATAATGCAGCACCATAGACCTCCATGTATAATATAGCCCCATAGCTTTCCATGTATAATGCAGCCCCATAGACCTCTATCCACCGTATACTCACTCATTAAAAAAAAACAAAAAAACAAGTACTCACCTTGCCTTGTTCCCCCGCTGCTCTATTCATAGCATAATCGCGTCCTGAGCTCTGTGGTCTCAGCACAGCAGTCGAACAGGAGTGATGTCATCGTGCTGAGACACTGAGCGCAGGCACAGGGGAAGAATGATGAAGTATGGAGTGGTGCGCGCCACTCGATGCTTCATCATTGCTGTGTGCGATGATGGGCAAGGGGGGCCCGGTGCTGCCACTGACACTTAACCCCCCTGACTCAAGGGCCATATAGTGGCCGCGTTTTTGCCACAGAACAACTCAGCTCCTCTCTCACAGAGAGGAGACAGCTGCTGATTTGTAGGGCGAGTTGCGACATGTTATGCTTTTGGTTAGGATTGTGGTGCTGTATGATGAATGGGGGAAGTATTTAACGAGTGTAGGGGGTGGGGACCTGGGAGAAGCCAGATGCATGCGGCGCCATTTTTTTTTCTTAATTTTATTCACAGATGTTCCTGTAGCCAATCACGGCACAGCAAACATCCACAAGGTTCAGACACAAGGGCTTGTGTCATTGGCTGCCTAAGTCACATGCCTGTCTGCATATAAAATGAGGACACGTGGCATCAGCGCCATTTTGTGAATGTTAAACATTAGGGAAGATGCTGCCGCCAGTACTGCTGCCGACACTGCTAGACAGGTAGCTGAGCTAGGGTTTTAATGATAAGTAGTTGAGATAGATAGGAGAGCGATAGTGTAGAATAGGGACCTGCAGTGTAGAGAAAGGTGTAGGCCACAAATCAGTATTTCCTGATAGAAATAGAGTGGTCCGCCATAATGATATCTGGAGGCACCACAACAGAGTAACTTGTGTGAAACCGTCCTGCCTCATCCGCATAGCGTGAGCTGTCTGTAAAGAAGGACACATCAGCATTTGACATTGGTGTCTCTGTAACTTTGGGAGCACTCAGATCGCATAAGTTCAAAGCAATCAAGTTCCTGGGTGTCCGGATCTTCATAGTCAATGTCCATAGGCCTGGAGGGGATATCCTATGTAGAGACATATTCCCCACTTAAAAAAAAAAAAAAGTTGATGGATTGAAAGTAGTACAGCCCTGGAGCGTAACATTGGAGGATAAGAGCAAGGCACACTTGAGTCTTGTATGCCTTTATGAGGAGATATTCTTGTATTGACTTTGTTTAGAAAATAGCTTGAAATCATCTGAGGCAAAGATAATGACAGGGTGACCTAGGATAATATCGTCAGTTTTCTTTTTTTTTTTCCTTCAACAGGGCTGCTACGTGTTCCGGAAGAATGTAGTAACTTCCATCAGCTGCCAGTAATGGATATAGCGGAACATGGCTTGGACTGTGTGTATTCGACACATTGGGTGTATCAAGATGGCCGTCTGGGGAGGAGCTTGCCACATGGGTAATTGTGTCACTGAGTGAAGGCAGTGTGACATCAGAGGGGGCGGAGGGTGTGGAAATACAGGGTGGTGTGGGCAAGGGGCGAGTCGCCCCGGAAGATACACAGTACAAAGCAGTGGGAGGGTTTTGCTGGGCACAATTTGGGCAGGACCAACAATGTGGACCCTCAGGGCCATTATAGGACGGTGGTTGTGGCAGAGACTTGTAGCAAGCATAACACAATACATTGTCTTTCTTATCACGTACTTCTTCCTCCACATAACCTTCTTTTACAATTGTGCAGGGTACTCTATACCAAGCTTAGGCTGTCCCAAGTAATCCTTCATCTTCCCAAGTTCCCTTCTGTTCTATCAATGCCTTATTCCATTGTTCATGTTGTAATCGACCACATTCTGGCTTACTGCAAATTAGCATCAACTTCTTCATTTTTTCATGTTTATTGCCATCCCGGTGGGTAACCAAATCATGTGTCTGGGGGTTAAGCCACAATCGGACTTAAAAATGGACTTAAAAGCGTCCATTTGTTGGGGAATTTTTCGACCGGTTGTGATTCCTGAGACAGTGTCTAACACAATGTCCACTCAGGGGGACACCAAACCAGGACCTTGATTAGCCTTTTTAAACTACTCAGAAGACGGCTAGTCCGAAGGCTGTAGCAAGGGCAGATACCTTAACCGGGCTTTATGACATTAAAGTCTGCCACTTTTTACCAATCAACCGTACCTGGTCTATGCAATTCACTCTGAAAATCCAGCATCAGAAAACACAGCTAACTAGACATATCCCCAATTTCACTCAGAAAACAATTTCAGTAGACAGTCACTTACAACCTTTTCAGGTGCTTTAAGGTCGCCCAGGAGGAAGGCGATCCGGTTGTAGAAATAGACCCATGACACTGACTAGACTACCCCAGGCTAATGGGGGCCACCCAAGGACACAGATAAGAGAATGATTATAAATCAAAACTCTTACCATAGTCCGTTGGAGTTCATCAGGTTCTGAATTGGGCAACCCACAGTCACCACAGGGACGTCCGGTGTCGGTCTCCTAGGTCTCTGTTCCTTCCTGGAGCAATCCGAGTCACGGTACCAACTGTCGAGAAATCTCCATCTTGCAGTGAATGTCTGCTAAATCTCAAATTGAAGGTCACTGAGCGCCGGCAGAGAAATTCAGACCACACAGGAATTGCTGGTATGAATTCCTTTCTCAGTGAAAAGATGGTACATATGTCCCGTGCTTTATTGTTACAAGCCTTTTTATAGAGCAATTATGGGTTAATCTCTCAGCAAAATTCATAGGAGCATGCCATTGGTTATTTAGAAGCACATGCAAAAGCATAAAATAATAATAATAATTATAATAATGTCCATATTTGGGATTTCCTCTTTAGCCATAGCTCGCAAAGTCCTTATCACGTAGCCCGCTAAGAACAGATCCAAACTTACACAGATGCAGGCAATCATCATTAGCAACATTTTCATTATGTTCCTTTGTATTAGACATCAGCGGCAGACTTCAGTGTACACATGCTTTACAGTATCTTGTTACTCATATAGAAAAGAAGACTTGGTTATAGAAAAGCATACAGTCCTTGACAAAAGTTCTGTCGCTTTTCCATGTTATGTAAGTAAAAGCTTATAACCTGACTTTAAATGCATCCATTGGTTTCATAAATTACTCTTTTGAAAGCAGAAACCCTCCCAAATTTGGTTTAGGTTATGAAAATAAAGTTGCTACAAAGCTTAAATATTGATCATTTAATGAACACAGAAAGGTCAGATTTTGGCAAGACAAAAGTTTTGTCGCCTTGTCATATAATGCACCCAATCCTAGTTTTCATCCTCACATGTGCTCACTAAATGATCGGTTAATTAGTGAGTGTGTATGAAAAGAAACCCAGCACCCCAGACCTTCACTTCAACTACAACTTGACCTCTGACAACATGCCAAAAATCCACCCTACGACCAAAGCCTTGATTATTAAGAGTACAAAGAATTAAAAAAAAATTTGAAGAGACTGGAGATGTTTTTGACAAGCCCAGGTCTGGCAGACCCCGCAAGACAACTGCTCAGGAGGAACGTTTGTTGGTTAGAAAATCCAAAGCCAGCCTCTCTTCCACCGCAGCAGAGCTCCAAAAGGCCTGGTCACTTCAAGTCCCTGTGTCAACTAGAACAGTTTGAAGGATTCTGTCTCAAAATGTCCTCCATGGTCGAATCAGTGCCCAGAAGCCAGCACTAAACAAAAGGCAATTAAAAAAGCATGTGGCATTTGCCAAGTTCCACAGCCTGCTAAACAGATGGACGCTGGTAAAGTGACAGAAGGTGGATTTCTCTGATGAATTTTCAGTTGAATTACACCACAGCCGCCGCAAATACTGCAGGAGACCTTCTGGAGCCCGTATGGATCCAGAAAACAGTTAAGTTTGGTGGTGGAAAGATCATGATCTGGGATTACATTCAGTAAAGGGTGGTGCAAAACATTTGCAAGGTGGGAGGCCATATCAATAGTCTAAAATATCAAGAAATATTAGCTACCTCTTACATTGCCAATCATAAAAGGGGTCAAATTCCGCAGCAGGATGGTGCTCCATCTCATACATCCATCTCTACAACAAAGTTCCTCCTGGCAAAGAAGATCAAGGTGCTCAAGGACTGGCCAGCCCAGTCACCAGACATGAACATCATTCAGCATGTTTGGGGTAGGATGAAAGAGGAAGCTTGGAAGACAAAACCAAAGAATCTAGATTAACTCTGCTCTGGGAGGCATGTAAGACTGAATTCTTTGCTATTCCTGATGACTTCATGAATAAATTGTATGAATCATTGTTGGGTCCAGATGTGATATTGAAAAAACAATTATACTTGCCTAAAATGATTAAGGACATTTCATCTATAAATGGTAGTATATGAATTATGCCAGTACTTATGTATTGGAAAACAAATTGTACAAAGTATAAAGTGCACATTAATGAAAATAATGCTGTTTTGCTATGTTTCTAGGATAGGAAGAATCGATGGATGCATTTTTGCTTTTAAAAGGGGATGTGATTTCTTGAAACTCTTGCCCTCTGTGCTTTTAAATGTTGAAGTTAATACATCGCACTCTGTATAGATAGAGTTTGGTATGCTAGTCTCAAAAATATGTAAATAAAACATCTTTAATTGCAGACTGGATTGTGTTGTATTTTCTATAGACTGTTGGCCAGATTCATCAAGACTGGCATTATTCACACTGGTCTTGGAAATGCTGCGGTCAGACACTCTTAAATCATGAATTAGTAGCATCTGAAAAGTGGCATCCAGGCATTATGCCAGAAAACTCATTCCAGTAAGATAGCCTGTCGATCATCATAGGACACCTGAAGAGATCATGTAAAAAACATAGTTGCAATTTTAATTGCAGAATCTCAGCATTTCTGCACTAAAAAAAACAAATATAAAAACACTTTATCAAATCTGCACCAAAACCACATAAAGTACCTTTTCTGCTCACTGGAACATGACCTAATATCCCTACATTCATGATAACAGAGAATTTGCAATAAGATATAAATTACAAGACAAGTTTCTTGTTTTTACCCATTTAAAAAGATAATGATTCAAGGTGATTTTGGGGGGATCAACCCCAATCTGAAAAGGAGACAGGGAGCAGAAAGTAGAGCTGGCCAGACAAGGACATTTCGGGAAATGAACACTGTATGTGGTATAAGATATCATGCATTGTTTGTCACTTATTATTATCAGTGGTGTATGTTATCTTGCTTTGTTTGTCACCAATATTAATGACCAGGACAGAATAATATTTTTAATATCCTGTGTAACACTGGTATTTAGTCAGTGGTATAAAATGTAATATTTGGCCACATTTTGCACTGTAAAGGGGGCTTTACACGCAACGACATCGCTAACGAGATGTCGTTGGGGTCACAGAATTCGTGATGCACATCCAGCCTCGTTAGCCACGTCGTTGCGTGTGACCGTTAACGATCAAAAATACTCACCTAATCGTTGATCGTTGACACGTCGTTCAAATACCAAATATCGTTGATGTGCTGGACGCAGGTTGTTCGTCGTTCCTGAGGCAGCACACATCGCTACATGTGTCACCCCAGAAACGTCAAACAACACCATACCTGCGTCCTCTGGCAATGAGGTGGGCATGACTTTCCTGCGGCTGCTCTCCGCCCCTCAGCTTCAATTGGATGCCTGCCGTGTGACGTCGCTGTGATGCCGCACGAGCCTCCCCCTTAGAAAAGAGGCAGTTCGCCGCCCACAGCGACGTCGTTAGGCAGGTATATGTGACGGGTACTAGCGATATTGTGCGCCACGCGCAGCAATTTGCCCGTGACGCAGAAACGGTGGGGGCAGGTGCTTTCACGAGCGACATCGCTGCGTGTAAAGCCTCCTTTAGAGGATCACCATACGGTTTGACCATAATAGTATGACATTGTATGGTATTGTTATTTCTGCACTGCATGGAGAAAAGCCAAGCTAGTGGAACGTGTTACACAGGGAACCAAAAAAAATCATGTTAATGTTTAGAATGTTTTCAGCTCTCATTGCTCACCATGATAGACTGATGCAGATAAAGTGTATCCTGCTTGATTAGGCTACGTACCTGGACTGTGAGGACATTTGTCATTATCCTTGTGAGATATCCTATACTTTAAGATAAATCTTTTTGCATCACTTTAATATTTATTATTACCAGGGTCCTAGTACTCTCAGTAAGTGGGACTCAAACACCCATATTCCACTTAAAAAGCCCCCAGATTTATCACTGACACATGGTGGACAGGATATCCTGTTACAAATTTTGCATCGGAGGAGACGAGCTCTAACTTAATCTGTACTTTAACCTGGGTAAGGGGCCAAAATAAAGAAAGAACTAAAACCATCATTTCAGTATTGAATTAAGCCATTTGTACAGATTGATATCACAGCAAATATCATTAAATGATGAAACGTAATAAATAATTTAGTTCATAGGAAGTTATTACTTACAGCAAAGATGGGCTGCAGTGTGTACATTGCCTAGGCAAAAAACTAGTACTCTACCAGGATACAGCTAAGTCGTCACTAAGTAGAGGCATCACAGGTGCAGGGGGAGGCAATCACACTCACTTCCAAACAATGGAGGGGGCGATTGCTGGATGGTAAAACTGCACACTGATGGCTTGTATAGAGCGCTGTTCACACATGCAGATGCACAGTCACAAGCCCGCAGCCTATTAGGTGAGGCCCATACTATTAGATCAGGCGGGCTGCCAAGCCGTACTCCATCTGTCTACCATACAGGGACAGGAACTCTAATATGCAAGGCCTAACAGAAAGGGGCCTGGCTGTATCCCGTACAAAAAAATATGAGGTTTTAGTTGGTATTATGGCCATAAAACGGACGTCTACAACCCTCGTCACGGGAACCTCATGCTTGTAGGTCCCTACACTAAATATAAACCTCTTTTTTTTTTACAGCATACAGCCAGGCCCCTTTCTGTTAGGCCTTGCATATTACAGTTCCTGTCCCTGTATGGTGCACAGATGGAATATGATTTGACAGCCCGCCTGATCTAATAGTATAGGCATCACCTAATAGGCTGCGGGCTTGTGACTGTTATCTGCATGTGTGAACAGCGCTCTATGCAAGCCATCAGTGTGCAGTTTTACCATCCAGCAATCGCCCCCTCCATGTTTTGGAAGTGTATGTGTGATTTGCTCCTCCTGCACCTGTGATGCCTCCACTTAGTGGGGGTTTAGCTGTATCCTGCTAGAGTATTAGTTTTTGGCCTGGGCAATATACAACTGCAGCCCAGCTTTGCTGTAAGTAATGATATTTATTCCTCTTTTTGTTGCTATTTTTATATTCATAAGAAGTTACAAGAAAATCTTGGAAATGTTTGCATCCTATACATTCAGCTACAGTTCGCAAGCCAGTCACATTTAGCAGTGTATTTCAGAGCCATTTGGAAATATCATTATGTAGATTATTTTTAAGGAACATTCATTGCAACAGACCACAGTCGCAGCATGAAGCTGGCATGACTAATGGAACATCCGCTAAATTAACCGTCTAGCATGCAATCTCCATGTGATGCTGGGGTGACAGATTGATGAATCCCAATCTTTCATTTTTTTCTGCTTTATGAAAGCACAAAACTAACCATTAAGCTGTTAAATATATTAAAAGGAACCTGTCATTATACTTATGCTGCTGGAACTGCAGGCAGCATGAATCAGGGCCTGTCAGCGCAATTGTAAGAAGGTAAGTCTTTTAGCCATGGCATTTCAGAGAAAATTTTGTTTATAGGTGGTTGTCCACTTTAACCCCTTAACGACAACTGACGGACATAGCCTGTCATGAGCAGTGTCAGTTTAGCATTATATTTGTCATGGATTAAAACTGTCACCGTGTGAAAATACACAGTGACAGGTCCGTGTTGACAGCAGTCTCTGATAGTTGACTGGCATAGGAAGAGGTGCAGAGACCCATTTAAGCGGTCCCTGCTCTCTGATCGTTGTGACCGGTCAGTCAATCTGAACAGCATGATCCTGCGGGAAGCTCTAAAATGTCAGCACTTCCTGCACAATCACTGCAGGAGTTCGACTCAGCTAACAGCTGAGCTTCTACACTAACAGCCAGGGCTGGTGCCAACACTGCCCCAGGCTGATTAACCCTCCAGATGACAATCAAGAGTGACTGCGATATTTTAAAGGTTATGAAGAGATGCAAGGACCAATGAAAGCAACCCTTGCTCTCTGATCGCTGTGATCGGATAATGAATGTAACTACCCAATCACAGCATGTATCCAGCTCCATTTTTCCTCACTCTGTCAGTGGATCTATTGGAGACCAGAGCTGTGCTGCTATTAGAAAGCTGTTATATCGACTCTATAAATCACCCATTGCTCCCAGTGTCACTCAAGTTTATCACCTCCTGTGTTTTTATATATATATATATATATATATATACATATATATATATATATATATATACACACATACATATATACAGGGATGTACGTAGAAATCATGAGGCCACATAGCAGAATTTCTAACTATATATCTATTCAGCTACAGTCATCGAGAGCATATCACACAACTTTGAAGACCTTACAAACTAATTTTCCTCCTGTTGAGACCCTGGATTTCCCTTTCATTGCACCAAGCATGTATGATGTCAACAAAAGGGTCTCACAAACACTGCCCAATACCCCCACAGTGAATACCTCCACAGTACCCTCCAAACGCACAGTATGATGGCCCTACTGTAACCTTCTTCAACTACTCCAACCCAGTATGATCCCCAACTGTGACCCCGACACCTCTCCACACTGTATAAAGAACCCTCCATACAGTATAATGTACCTACATAAATTATAATGGCCTCCACATTGTATAATGGTCCCCACTAGTGTGCCGCCCCCGCGACAGCCGACGGGCTGCTCGGACCTGGATCCACAGTGGCTCGAGGAGTCTCTGGATCTGAGGCTGGGTTGCAAGACTATCTCGGAAATAAAAAGGGGGATGTTGTTGTTTTGGGTGGTGAACGGGATAATGTTCATGACGCCACCCACGGTGTGTGGTAACGTGAGGGACCACCGATGTCGTTTGGGGGGGAGCCTGGGGACGATGGTGTGTGGCAGCTCAAGATATTAACCCCTCCGTGGGCAGGGGGAGTGATGTCCCGGGACCAGGTGATGGGTGGAGTGGGAACCCGTTGGGTGAACAGGGATATCGGGTACTCACACAGTCCAAAGTCACTGACACTGACACGAGGTAAACCAAACTCTTGAGTATCCTGCTCTCTTTGGGCAAGTACACTGGGTCCGTGCCCTTTTGGTGTTGCAGGTTGGTCTGAAGCCTTGTCCCTTGGCACTGTGTGTCCTACTTGTGGATCCCTCTCACATGAAGCTATTCGAGTCCCGCTCACCTGCGTGGCTAGCAGGGTGAGCCTGCTCTCAGGGTTCATGCTTGGGATTCTCTGGACGGTTGTGGGAAGTCCTATCCCCCTCGTTGCGCTAGTGTGATGCCCTGGACACCAGGGGTCACAGGTTATTACAGTCACCTCACACCCCCACACTAGAAAGGTACCACCAGTCAACCACAAAGACCTGATTGCCTCCCTCAGAGTCAGACAGGCACACCAAGTGGGCGGAGTCAGGTGGAAAGACACGCCCCCCGAGGAGTCTGCTGGCCTGAGGCAGGAACACAGTGCAGTGCACAAGGAATTCAGTTCAGTACAGTGGAGTGGAGAGCAGTGGAGTACGGTTCTGCGCCGGGCCTGGGTTGGAACCTAGGACCCCAGATCAGTCAGGCAGGCAGACGGCAGTGGCCACCTGCAGGAGATCGGGAATTTGACCGGTGGAACCGTGAGGGACCAGGACAGGGTAGTGGCCCGCCGGAACAGAACCAGGGAGCCAACAGGATACCGGAGCGCCAGGCAGGGTGCTCAGACCCCGAACTAGGCTATACGCCACCACCATAGTCGAATTAACTGATTGCGGTCTGAACCTCAGGGGTTCATTCCCACCAAAGTCCCGATTGAAGGCAACAGCCCAACCCATCCGGATAGTAGCCACCGCTAGAGGCCAGAGATCCAAGGACCAGCGCCTGCGGGCAAAAGGGGCTCCTACGACACATACACGCCGGGGAGCGGACTACCAGTGCCCAGGCACAGTGGTCACACTACAAACACAGGTGCAGGAGAAAGGCGGACATCGACAACCCGACTAGGAAACTGCAGCCGGCTGCGGGCCCCGTCCATCCCTCCGTTTGGTTTACCAGTGACTCTGTGTGGTTTAATCGTGAGTACACCAGTGCCATCCGGCACCGCACCACGCTGCGCCGCACCGCAACCCTGCGCCCTGCACCCTGACCTTCGCACAACCGGGCCCCGGGACCAACATCCCCCTACCCACGGAGGGGTCAACACCTAGCTGCGCCACTACACCGCTCCTGGGAGTCCCCGTACCTTCACTGCAGCGGTGGTGTCCACCATCACCACAACCCGTGGGTGGCGTCATGAACAATCATCCCAAAACCGAACACCCGCATTCACCCGCGCGTAACGGCAACCCCCCTTGCAGAGCGACATGACCCCCGGGTCCGTGAGAGGCTAGAGCCACCGCCCGCAGTACGAGCATGGATCCGAGTGGCTCGGCGGTCACAGCTGAGGCCGCGGGGCAGTACACTAGTACCCCGATTCTGGAGCGGGGGGGGAATGGTTCCTGAAGATTCCGTTCCCGTCTGGTAAATTACTGGGCTGCGTGAAGCTACTTCCCAGCCTAGGGTCCGCGTACCCCAACGTTCCCTGGCCCCTGCCCGGTTGTAGCACAAGGCAGCCGGCCTGCTCTCTGTAGCAGCACCGTGCCCCCTGTCACTACCCCTTGTGACCGGGGTTCCAGCTCCTTCTGGCCAGGCCAACGTCTGGCACCTGGGACAGGTACAGGAGCCTAGCTCCACAGAATGACCTGTCCTGTCACCGCTGCTCACTGCTCCACTTCCACTCTACAACTTTACAACTGTACAACTGACATCTCTGCCCTCCCTCTTCCATCCCTCCATCTGGGTGGCCCTATTCCCCTCAGGCTGCCCAATGGGTGGTTGGTGGGTGTGGTGCAGAGTGTTCCTCAGGATTTTGATACACCTGTTGGTAGCAACACCAAATTGAGAGGACCGGTAACCAAGAAGGAGCGGGTACCATGCAGAAGGGCAGATTGCTCGGCACCCTTGTGACGACCTGATAGACCAGGGCGTCACACTAGCCCTCCATATCGTATAATGCCCCCACATAGCCCTCCATATCGTATAATGACCCCCGCATAGTCCTCCATGCATTATAATGACCCCCACATAGTCCTCCATCCATTATAATGGCCCCGCATAGTCCTCCATTCATTATAATGGCCCCGCATAGTCCTCCATGCATTATAATGCCCCCCACATAATCCTCCATGCATTATAATGGCCCCGCATAGTCCTCCATGAATTATAATGCACAATGCACAGTCCTCCATGCATGGGCGTACCCAGTGAGGGGCAGGGGGGGGCAGCTTCCCCCCCCCCCCCCCCCCTAGAAGCAGGGGCACGCACCTATTATGACCAGTCTCTGTCAGGTAGTGGGTGAGTCAGGCAGTGCAGGCGGTGAGGAGAGGACAGGGCGGCATGGTGCATCAGCACCCGCCACCCACTAGTACTGCAGGGCAGGCTGAACGCTGCTCCCGCAGTCGCTCCTAGTAGGAGCTGTAAAATCCCGTCCTCTGTGCCTGCCGGCCACTCTGCACTGCAAATCAGCACAGCGGGGACTGGACTGGAGTGATGACATTGACATCATCACTCTGCACCCCGTTGTGTCGAGTCTTGCAGTGCAGAGCGGCCGGCACAGTCACAAGCTGGGGAGACTGCTGGGAGGCTGAGCTGCTGCCACAAGTAAAAAAAAATGTAAATAGGGGGGCTGAATATGGGAGCCCTATTTGGAACCCATTGTGAACATTCTACAAGGTAAAAATATGGATTTGATTATGGTGAGGAAACATATTGCCCAAATCCTTGATGTCATAAAGAAGGATCGACAAGAAATTGAGCATGTTTCTGACATCATATCGCGAAGAAAGTTGGGGTTGAGTTATCAGTACCATGAATCGCTGAAAAGCAAATGCACAGAAGTAATGCACCATCTGAGACTGCGATTGAATACTGGAGACAGTCGTTGATCATCCATTATCTTGACTCCCTAACTTTATCTTTGAATGTTAGATTCCCAGACGAAAATACACCTGCTTATGGCTACTTTCACACTTGCGTTGGACGGCTTCCGTAGCATTGCGTTGTGTGACGGATGCAACGGATGCGTTGCATATAGTGGCACAACGGATGCTACGGATCGTACAAAACAACGGAAAGCTTTTTTTTTTTTTTCTTCTTCTTTACAGTTACCGGCAGCAGAATATTGTGAACGATCAGCTGATCGCTCTCAATAGCCGGCGGCCGAGCGCTCAGCTGAGCGCTCTCACATGCCGGTGGCCGGTCGCTCAGCTGAGCGCTCTCACATGCCGGCGGCAGGCACTCAGCTGAGCGCTCTCATATGCCGGCGGCCGGGCATGCCGGCGGCCGGTCACTCAGCTGAGCGCTCTCACATGCTGGCGGGCGCTCAGCTGAACGTTCGGCCACCGAGAGCCAAAATAAAGTTTGTGATTTAAAAAAAAAAAAAAAAAAAAAAGAGCATGTGGAGTGAAATCTTACGGATTGCGCTGCTCAAAAAAACGTTACATGCTGCGTTTCTTCCGCCCGACACAGCGTCAAAATAACGACGCTGCGTCGTCCAGTGGAAGCAACGCTGACACATGCGTTACAGTGCGTTGTCCATACAAGTCTATGGAGAATAGCGCAGTGCGTTAATGGACTGCGCTATTCTCCATAGTGACGGACTCCGCTGAAATAGTGGCGCCCTGGACTAGCCAGGTTGTCACAGGTAACACACCCCCACCCCCACCCCCGGACAGTTACATTAGCCAGACACAAAACCCTTGTTGCCTCACTCCAGTGTCTGATGTCCACACCGGGTGGAGCGGAGCCAGGCAGTTGGCCCCACCCACCGAGGAGTTCACAGGCCTGGAGGCTGGAAAAGCAGACAGAGTAGTTTGAGAGGTTGAAGTGAGAGGAGTAAAGTGGAGAGTGTCTGGGTTTGTGGCCCAGGCACTGACAGCAAGGTTGGCAGACGGTGGTGGCCGTCTGCAGGAGTGGTGGATCAACGCGGAACCGTAGGACCGGGGTCGGGCGGTGGCCCGCCAGTACCTACCGGGGAGCGAAGTGAAGCTAGCACACCCAGGCAGGGCCATCGGACCCCGACTAGGCTTGGAGCCACCGTCAACAGTCAAATCTGAGTGTGACAGGAACCCCAGGGGTTTCCTAACAACCAAAGACCCGTTAGAAGGCAACTGTCCGCACCGTGAGGGTATACAGCCACCGCCAACGGCTAGAGACCCAAGGGCCAGTGCCTGCGGGCAAAACGGGCTCCTCCGTCATCCAAACACTGGGGAGCGGACTACCGTTGGGGACCCATCGTAGCGAAGACAGTACACAAAGGTGCAGGGAAAGACACCAGCCATCACCTGTCCGGGGAGAGACACTGCAGCCGGCTGCGGGACCCGTCCATCCAGCCGTTTGGTTTACCGGAGACTTTGTGCATCTCTTGCTGAGTGAGTACACCCGTGCCATCCGGCACCGCGCCGCACTGTCCCTGTAACCCTGCACCTCAGGTGAAGATGTGGTGAAGATGGGCATCACTGCTGCTGGTGACGGGGATCCCGGGAGCGATGGTAGGTAGCAGCTGGGATGTTGTTTTCCCCCTCCGTGGGTAGGGGTTGGTGGTCCCGGGGCCCGGTGGTGTGACGGGGAGGCAGGGTTGGTGAGGTGCGAGGTTGCAGGGACAGCGCGGCACGGTGCCGGATGGCACTGGTGTACTCACTCAGCAACAGATGCACCAAGGCTCCGGTAAACCAAACGGCTGGATGGACGGGTCCCGCAGCCGGCTGCAGTGTTGTTGTGCTCTCCCCGGACGGCTGATGGTGGCTGTCTTTACCTGCACCTTTTAGAATGTTCTGACTCCTGTAGTTGCCCACCGGTAGTCCGCTCCCCGGCGTATAGGTGCTGTAGGAGCCCGTTTTGCCCGCAGGCGCTGGTCCTTGGATCTCTAGCCTGTGGCGGTGGCTGTATATCCTCTCGGTGTGGACTGTTGCCTTCTGTCGGGTCTTGGTTGTTGGGAAACCTCTGGGGTTCCTGTCACACTCGGATTTGACTATTGTCGGTGGCTCCAAGCCTGGTCGGGGTCCGATGGCCTTGCCTGTGTGCTTAGCTTCACTCCGCTCCCCGGTTCGGTACCGGCGGGCCAACGCCCGACCCCGGTCCTACGGCTCTGCAGAGTACCGCTAACTCCTGCAGACGGCCACCACCATCTGCCAACCTTGCTGTCAGTGCCTGGGCTCCTACCCAGGCACACGCAGACGTTTCACTCCTCTCACTTTCCACTCCTAAACTCATCTGTCTATTTTCCCGCCTCCAGGCCTGTGAACTCCTCGGTGGGTGGGGCCAACCACCTGGCTCCGCCCCACCTGGTGTGGACATCAGACCCTGGAGGGAGGCAACAAGGATTTTTGTCTGACTGTTGCAACTGTCTAGGGTGGGGGGTGTGTATGTTGTTATGTCTGTGACTACCTGGCTAGTCCAGGGCGTCACATATATATATATATATATATATATATATATTGTGAGGCAGTGACAGGGGTAATATTTGAAGACCGCTATGTGTCCCCCAGAATGTGTCTGGAAACCCTCTGAGTTTGCTATAGCTATTACTGGGAGTATAGCACAAAGGGTAACAGGGAGACAGATCCCTCCTCCCAGTCCAGGTTTTGTAGCAATCCTCATGTCCAGCATTTTCGTTTAAAATCATGCAGAGCACAGCAGGGTGAGTCTCAGTTGAGAGCCAGGCTTGGTGAAGCTAACACATGCCGTGTGAGCTGGGCTGGCTCTGTGTGGAGTGAACACAGGCCAAGAGTGTGAGCCTAGGAGAACCTTACACAGATCCCTGCGGTTAACGGGGTCCTAAGGTAACAAGACTTTTTGATGCAAGGAATTTGTCTATATGCACCGGCTGTGATCCGGAAGAGACTTTGACAGTGGGAAATTGGATCTATTTATGCTGCAACAATAAATAGACTGTTGGTGTGAACACGCTGCTGCCTCACTGCCTCACGTTTTTGCCCAAGCAACGCTGCTACCTCACATTATGGTGGAGAATGCGGGCATGGCAGCCTGGTTGCTAAGGGCAATGGCCTAAGAGGTACTTACCCGGAAAAAAAAAAAATATTTTTTAACTGACTGTTTGCGGTGGATCGGCGGGTCCACGAAGCTTACAGGCGTTGCAGCCTGGTTACTAGGGGCAACAACCCAGTTTTCACATGTTTATGATCAAGCCTGCAAAGTTACAGTTTAACTCAGCAGCCACTATGGAGGATCTTGTAAAGCAGCTGGCCCAGTCTACTGCTCAACTACAGCAGGCTTTTGCACAAACCAGTGCACAACAGCAACAGGCTAATGCTCAGCAGCAACAGGCTAATGCTCAGCAGCAACAAACCAATGTCCAGCTCCAGCGGGCGTTAGTTCAGCAACAGGAGACAAACAGCTTGTTGACTAAGCAGCTTTCTGCTCTGCGAGAAGCCCTCCCAGCGGTAACTCCAGGTCATCCAGTCCTTCCTGCGGCCCAGGACAGAGTAAGGGCAGCACTTACGAAGATGAGTGCAGAGGATGACCCAGAAGCCTTTCTCTCCGTGTTTGAGAGGACCGCTGAGCGAGAGAAATTGTCTATCGACCGTTGGACTGATGTCGTGGCCCCGTTCTTGGTAGGTGAACCCCAAAAAGCCTACCTGGATCTCAGCACGGAGAATGCCAAGGACTATGGCACACTGAAAGGTGAGATCCTTGCACGAATGGGGGCTAACACTTATCTCCGGGCCCAACGAGTGAATCAGTGGTCCTTTGAGGAGGGAAAACCTGCACGCTCACAGGCCCATGTCTTACTGGACCTTGTAAAAAAATGGCTGCAGCCGGAGACCTTGAACCCCGGACAGATAATTGAGCAGGTGGTGATTGAACGGTTTGTGCGGACTTTGCCAGCCCCCATTCAACGGTGGGTGGGACAGGGGGACCCCGGTACCCTAGACCAGCTAGTGAATTTGGTGGAACGCTACACAGCTACCCAGGAGTTGGTCCGGGACTCTGCTTCACGGCGGGCACTCCGTAGGGATACGCCCCCTTCACAGTTGGTAAAAGACTCCTGTCCCTCCTCGGGTGCTGCCCCGTCTTCAGCCCTGGCAGAGAGTAAACCCCAGACTAAGGTCAGCCAGAGTCCCGGTTCCCCAAAGTCAGACACCCGAAACAGGGACACCTCTGCTGTTATGTGCTGGCGGTGCCATCAGCTCGGGCATGTGATGGCACAGTGCCCACTCACATCAGAACCCATGGACTGCCGGTACGCTCGCCGGGTATCAATGTATGCCCATACTGTTTGTACCGTAAGCACTGTTACTATGGGGGAGGAGCCCCATCTCTGCAAAGTACGTGTTAATGGCTATACAGCAGAGGCTTTGTTGGACTCAGGAAGTGTAGTGACTCTTGTACATGCCTCCTTGGTCTCCGGGGAAAACCCTACGGGACATAAAGTAGGGGTACTTTGTATTCATGGAGACCTACGTGAATACCCTATGGAAAGGGTCACCATTGCTACCTCGTGTGGAGAGGTTCAACATGAAGTGGGGGTGATGAAAAGACTTCCATATGCTGTTATTTTGGGAAGAGACTTGCCCCTGTTCTGGACATTATGTGGGAGGCGACCTAGCCCTCCGAGGTGTATGATTGAACCAGGCCCTTAGCCGGACAATCCCGACTCAGGGATACCTGCCGTAGGGGTCACCAGTATAGGGACAGAGTGTAACCCTGCCAGGTTCCCCCTAGAGGTAATGGCAGGAGAGGTTGAGCCACCCGAGGCAATCCCGGAGTTGAACGTGTCTCCAGATAATTTCGGAACAGCACAGCTCCGGGACCCCACATTGGCTCCTGGACGTGGAAATGTACAGGTAATTGATGGGGTACCCCAGCGGCCTGGTGCCAGGCTGGAAACTCCCTACATGGCTCTAAAGCGAGAGTTGCTCTATCGGGTTGATACAATCCGGGGGGGAAATAGTGGAACAGTTGGTGGTCCCTCAGCCGTACCGCCGTCAGACCTTGGAATTGGCTCATAACCACCTAATGAGTGGGCACCTAGGTGAAGAGAAAACGCGGGACCGCATGTTTCAGCGGTTTTACTGGCCAGGGGTCGGCGCAGAAATTAAGAGGTTCTGTGAGTCCTGCCCAGTTTGTCAGTTGACCGCACCAACGCACCGTTTCCGTAGTCCTCTGATACCTTTACCCATTATAGAGGTGCCTTTTGAGCGGATTGCTATGGATCTGATCGGACCCATTGTAAAATCAGCCCGTGGTCACCAGCACATCCTGGTAGTGATGGATTACGCGACACGTTATCCGGAGGCCATTCCACTACGTCACACCTCGGCGAGGCTTATTGCTCGGGAGTTGTTTGCTATGTTCTGTCGCGTGGGGTTACCCAAAGAAATCCTGACCGATCAGGGCACTCCCTTTATGTCTAAAATTACAAAGGAACTGTGCAAACTCCTCCAGATCAAGCAGCTACGCACGTCAGTGTACCATCCCCAGACTGATGGTCTAGTGGAACGTTTTAATAAAACTCTGAAGGCTATGTTGAAAAAGGTGGTCTCCAAAGAGGGGAAAGATTGGGACATGTTATTGCCCTATTTAATGTACGCTATCCGCGAGGTCCCACAATCTTCCACCGGGTTCTCGCCATTTGAGTTACTGTATGGCAGACATCCGCGGGGACTGCTGGATATAGTTAAGGAAACTTGGGAACAGGAGCCCACCCCTCACAAAAGCACAGTGGAATACGTTATGGGTATGCAGGATCGTATCACGGCAATAATGCCCATTGTTAAAGAGCATTTGCTGGATGCTCAGGCAGCCCAAAGTACTCAGTATAATAGAAAGGTCTCCATGAGGTCTTTTAAACCGGGAGATCGTGTCTTAGTCCTAATACCTACTGCAGAAAGTAAGTTCTTAGCCAAATGGCAAGGTCCCTATGAGATCCGGGAGAAAGTGGGGGAAGTAAACTATAAGGTGTATCAGCCAGGTAGAAGAAAACCAGAGCAAATCTACCATGTAAACCTGCTGAAGGCGTAGAAAGACAGGGAATGTATGGTGGCTGATGTAACGTTGGACCTAACCTTTTCAGGTGCCTTGACAACAACAAAGGAGGAGTCCTCTGATGATGAATTGGGAGTGAGGATAGGGGATTCTCTCTCAAAACAGCAGAGACGGGAGTCTCGGAGGTTAGTGCAGCGGAATACGGATGTGTTCTCAAGCCTACCCGGCCGAACAACCGTAATTCACCATGATATTGTCACCGAGCCTCAAGTAAGGGTACGCCTGAGGCCATACCAGGTACCAGAGGCTCGTAGGCAAGCCATTGCGGAGGAGGTAAAAAAGATGCTCCAACTAGGGGTTATTGAAAAATCCACGAGCGAATGGGCCAGTCCCATTGTGCTGATCCCGAAACCAGACGGTTCTTTAAGATTCTGTAATGACTTCCGAAAGTTAAATGAGGTTTCGAAATTTGATATGTATCCCATGCCCAGGGTCGACGAGGTGATAGAGAGACTGGGACGGGCCCAGTACTTCACGACTCTCGATCTCACTAAAGGTTACTGGCAGGTGCCGCTGACAGAGGCGGCAAAAGAAAAGACCGCTTTTGTCACGCCAGGGGGGCTCTATCACTATGTCGTCTTGCCATTTGGTTTACATGGGGCTCCGGCCACGTTTCAGAGATTAATGGACATAGTGTTAGAACCCCATCAACCATATGCCTCCGCATATTTGGATGACATCATCATCTATAGCAGTGACTGGAGCACCCACTTATCTCAGGTACAAGTGGTAGTGGATTCGCTCAGAGCTGCTGGTCTGACGGCGAATCCAAGCAAATGTGCTATGGGTCTCAAAGAAGCCCGTTACTTGGGGTATGTGATAGGCCAAGGGGTTATCAAGCCACAAGTAAACAAAATCGAAGCCATTCAAAACTGGCCTCGTCCCCTTACCACAAAACAGGTAAGAGCCTTTCTGGGTATAATGGGGTATTACCAACGATTCATACCCAATTTTGCTGGAAGGTCGGCGCCTTTGACCGATCTCTTAAAGGGGAAGAAGTCGGTTATGGTCCACTGGAATACACGAGCAGAGGAAGCCTTTCAGGCGCTAACGGTTGTCCTCTGTGGTCAGCCTGTCCTTGTCAACCCTGACTTTCAAAAGGAGTTTATAGTACAGGCAGATGCCTCTGAGGTGGGTCTGGGTGCAGTTCTGTCCCAGGAGGTAGATGGGGAAGAGCACCCGATCACCTATTTGAGTAGAAAACTCACCCCGGCAGAGAAGAACTATAGCATAGTGGAGGAGGAGTGCCTGGCCATAAAGTGGGCTCTGGAATCCCTACGCTACTACCTGCTGGAGCGACACTTTCGCCTGGTGACAGACCACTCCCCTTTGGTCTGGATGAGGAATGCTAAGGAGAGAAATGCTAGAGTCACCAGGTGGTTTCTCTCCTTGCAGAACTTTCACTTTTCTGTGGAACACCGGGCTGGTAGGTTGCAGGGCAATGCTGATGCCCTGTCCAGAGGTCCCTGTATGTTGGCAAAAGTTCAACCCCGCCCGTTTGAACTGAGGGGGGGGATATGTGAGGCAGTGACAGGGGTAATATTTGAAGACCGCTATGTGTCCCCCAGAATGTGTCTGGAAACCCTCTGAGTTTGCTATAGCTATTACTGGGAGTATAGCACAAAGGGTAACAGGGAGACAGATCCCTCCTCCCAGTCCAGGTTTTGTAGCAATCCTCATGTCCGGCATTTTCATTTAAAATCATGCAGAGCACAGCAGGGTATGTCTCAGTTGAGAGCCAGGCTTGGTGAAGCTAACACATGCCGTGTGAGCTGGGCTGGCTCTGTGTGGAGTGAACACAGGCCAAGAGTGTGAGCCTAGGAGAACCTTACACAGATCCCTGCGGTTAACGGGGTCCTAAGGTAACAAGACTTTTTGATGCAAGGAATTTGTCTATATGCACCGGCTGTGATCCGGAAGAGACTTTGACAGTGGGAAATTGGATCTATTTATGCTGCAACAATAAATAGACTGTTGGTGTGAACACGCTGCTGCCTCACTGCCTCACGTTTTTGCCCAAGCAACGCTGCTACCTCACAATATATATATATATATATATATATATATATACAAAGTGTAAAAAAAACTGCTTATTGTGGGTGCAAAGCCAGCATGGTAACAATTCCATGACCCGAGATATAGAGCAAAAGAGCACTCCAACCTACGGTAGTGAAAATCAGACCTTTACTGTCCCATAATGTGTGTCGGCAATGTTTCAATCCCTAAGGATCATTCTCATGCTTCAGAAATAGATATGTATAATATATATGTAAACATATATGTAATATATATACCGCTCAAAAAAATAAAGGGAACACTTAAACAACACTATGGTATTTTAGTGTTTCCTTTATTTTTTTGAGCAGTATATATATATATATACACACACACACACACACACACACACACACACACACACACACACACACACACACACACACACACACATATATATATATATAAACAGGGTCGGACTGGGGTGTCTGGGGCCCACCAGAGGAATTGCCTCTAGGGGCCCACCCTACAGTTACATGCAAATATCTATTAGCCGCTATCCCCGTTATAGTGGAGCGCGGACTGTAAAACACGGGCGGCTCCTGCACATCTCCTGTGCGCCATAACTGATGTATAATTACAGTAGTTTGCAGTAGAGGGTCTTTGGTGAAAAGTTATCACCGATCCTCAGGTTAGGTTGGTGATAACTTATTGATCGGTGGAACCAGACCAGTGTGGAATCCGCACCGATCGGGAGAATGTGGAGCTTTTATCCCTGACAGGACACTTATATCCCCATTATAACATGCAACAGCAGGTGGGATGTGTGACCGCAGCTCCATTCATCCTCTTTGGGGTGGTCAGATAAAAACAAGCACAGCACTCGCAGCCACTGAGGGAATGAATGGATCAGGGGTTGAGTCGTACTCTATCTCTAATGGGGATAAAAATTGCACATTTTGCAGACCAGTGCAGGTCCCAGTTATCAGAGCCCACTGATGAATAAGTTATCACATGCTGTCACGCTCCCCGGGTCCTCGGCTCCCCTCCCCGGGTCCTCAGCTCCGCTCCCCGGCTCACCTGCCACGCTCCCCGCTCTCCAGCCTCCGGTGCCCGTCCTTCCCAGGCCCCCTGGTCTCCGCTCCCGGCGCCCGACGGCTTCCCAGGTCCTGGCCGGCTCCCCTGCGTCCTCCTCTCAGCTTCCTTCCCTGGCTTCTGGCACCCGGGCCGCGCGCATACGCATTAGGGCGCGCGCACGGTCACTGACCCTTTCTTAAAGGGCCAGCGTCCATTAACAGGATATGATGCAAAAGAGGTACAGGGTATAAAGGGGTTTATTGTCCAAGGGGGCGGGGCCTGATCTTCGTGTTTCTTAAGCTAGGAGTCAGGTCTCCTGGTGTTTTGTGATATACTCACCTATCTCTCTTGTAGAGCCGTGCCTGCCTCGCCATCCGGTCCTGACCGAATCCCGAACCCCGAACGCTGTCCATCTGCCATCCTGACAGTCCATACCATCTCGGATCCCTGCGGTGACCCGTCATCTCGCTCCAAAGGTTCCGGACCCCGCTTGACATCATCTCGGCTTCCGAACCTGAGCTGCGTCACCCGGACTACCACCAGTGACTCCGTGGTCCCAGGGACTTTTCCGTTATCCTCGTGTGCACGGACTGTTCTGCTGTCTATAGTGCTCCAGCTACCGGACCCCTTACCACCATCTAGGAGTTCGGCCCAGTGGATCCACCTCCTGGGTCTGCCCGTCCACCTGGCCTTGACAGTAAGATCAGGCCATGGATCCCGCTGCAGCACTAGCAGCCGTACAGGAGGAACTCACACGTCAGCGTGAGACTCAGACCCGCATGCTGCAATTCATGTCTTCTGTGGACGCCCGCCTGAACACGCTACAAGCGGCAGTTACGTCTTCAACATCCCGGGCTTCCACTAGTCAGTCCACGCCTCCGCGTCCGCTTCGTCTCTTCTCCGGTTACGTCAGGGGACTCTGACGGTGGGCCAATACGCCATCCGGTTTCGCACCTTGGCTTCGGAACTCGGGTGGAACAACGAGGCCCTAACCGCCGCCTTCTGGGAAGGACTCTCGGGGCGAATAAAAGACGAGCTGGCGGGTCGTGACGTACCGACCACCCTGGATGCCCTGATCGCCCTAGCGACTCGAGTGGACATTCGTTTTCAGGAGCGATCCAAGGAAGTGTCCCGTGAGAGACATCCGGTACGGCATTCCTCTCCTCCGCAGAAGCCCGCCGTACTTCAGTCATCGACAGCTGGGGTTCCCATTCACGAGCCCATGCAGATCGACAGAGTGTGGCAGTCTGAACAACGTCGAGCTGAGCGGCTCGCCAAGGGCCTCTGCTTTTACTGCGGAGAGGGCACACACCTGCTACGCTCCTGTCCAGAGAGGCCGGGAAACTCCAAAGCCTAGGGTTGGTAGGAGAGGCCACCCTAGGTGCTGGGACTCTCTCAGACCCGGTTACGTGGACTGTGCAAGTGACAACGGGAGAGACACGGTTCACGGCTGAGGCATACCTCGATTCCGGGGCAGCAGGCAATTTCATCCAGCAGGCCACGGTGGACAAGTACCAGGTGCCTGTTACTCCACTCGACAAGCCCCTCGTGATTGCCTCTGTGGATGGGAGACCCCTCTCTGACACCATCTCCTGGATCACCAAGCCGGTGGAACTGCGTATCGGTGCCCTGCACACCGAGAACATCGCTCTCTATGTCCTCCCACACATGTCCCATCAAATCCTGCTGGGACTTCCCTAGTTACGGACACACGAACCGTCAGTCAGCTGGGGCACTGGCGAAATCACCCGATGGGGCTCTTCGTGCCATGAGAAGTGCCTGAAGACTATACAACCCATCCGACGACCTCCGGTTCCAGAGAACCTACCGGGGCTGCCCTCGGCCTATTGGTCCTTTGCAGACGTCTTTGATAAAAAGGAATCCGAGGTACTTCCGCCACATCGTCCTTACGATTGTGCCATCGACCTGCTCCCTGGAACAACACCACCTCGAGGACGGATATATCCATTGTCTCCAGCCGAAACAAGGGCCATGTCTACTTACATCACAGAGAGCCTGGCAAGGGGATTCATTCGGAGATCCTCCTCTCCTGCTGGAGCAGGTTTCTTCTTCGTCAAGAAGAAAGAGGGCGACTTACGCCCATGCATAGACTACCGGGGTTTGAATCAAATCTCCGTAAAAAACAAGTACCCTCTGCTGCTCATCCCCGAATTGTTTGACCGGCTTAGAGGAGCTCGTGTGTTCACCAAGCTGGATCTTCGGGGTGCTTACAATCTGGTACGCATCCGTTCTGGGGACGAATGGAAGACCGCGTTCAATACGCGCGATGGGCACTATGAATACTGTGTGATGCCCTTCGGCCTGTGTAACGCCCCAGCCGTCTTTCAAGAACTGGTGAACGACGTTTTCCGGGACCTTCTTTACGTCTGTGTAGTAGTGTATCTGGATGACATCCTTGTCTTCTCACCGGACCTCCAGACCCACAGAGAGAACGTACAACTGGTTCTACAAAGACTGAGAGAGAATCGCCTGTACGCCAAGTACGAGAAGTGTATCTTTGAGCAGTCTTCTCTCCCCTTCCTGGGGTACATCATCTCTGATACTGGACTGCAGATGGATCCAAAGAAGGTCTCCTCCATTCTCAACTGGCCTCCTCCTTCTGGACTGAAGGCAATCCAACGCTTCCTGGGATTCGCCAACTACTACCGCCAGTTCATCCCTCACTTCTCTGCTCTGACTGCTCCTCTCTCCGCTTTAACCAGGAAAGAGGCTAATCCCAAGGACTGGTCCCCTGCGGCCGACGCCGCGTTTGGCTCTCTGAAGCGGGCATTTGCCTCCTCTCCTGTACTCCACCGTCCGGAGTTAAACCGCCAGTTCACCTTGGAGGTGGATGCCTCCTCCTCAGGAGCCGGAGCAGTGCTCATGCAGAAGTCCTCCTCCGGGAAGATGGTGACTTGCGGATTCTTCTCCAAGAGCTTCTCAGCGCCTGAACGCAACTACACCATCGGTGACCGAGAGCTCTTGGCAGTCAAACTGGCTCTGGAGGAATGGCGCTACCTTCTGGAAGGAGCAGTATACCCCGTGATTATTTACACGGACCACAAGAACCTGGAATACCTGCGGTCCGCTCAGCGACTGAACCCACGGCAAGCCAGGTGGTCCTTATTCTTTGCCAGGTTTGATTTCCAGCTCCATTTCCGACCCGCGGACAAGAATGTACGCGCTGATGCCTTATCCAGGTCTTTCATGCCCATGGAGCAGGAGGAAGAGACTACCCAACCCATCATCTGTCCTAGCAAAATCATTCCGGTGGCCCCTGTCACCCTGGCCCAGATACCGCCTGGGAAGACCTATGTCTCTGAGACAGACAGGCAAAAAGTGTTACACTGGGGTCATGCCTCGAAAACAGCTGGTCATGCTGGTCAGAAGAGAACTTGGAGTGCGATTGTACGTCACTACTGGTGGCCATCCCTTCGCACGGACGTCGCTGCTTTTGTCTCTGCCTGCTCCTCTTGTGCCAGGAACAAGACGCCCAAACACCTGCCATATGGCCGTCTTCTGCCTCTGCCGATACCCTCAGTTCCGTGGCAACACATAGCGATGGACTTTATTACGGACTTGCCATTGTCCTCCGGGCACACAGTCATATGGGTCGTGGTGGATCGGTTCTCTAAAATGGCTCATTTCGTCCCTATGGCTGGACTGCCCTCTGCTCAAGAACTCGCGGATGCCTATATACATCACATCTTCCGCTTGCATGGCTTTCCATTACACATCGTATCCGACAGAGGAACTCAGTTCACCTCCCGCTTCTGGAGGGCTCTCTGCAAACATCTGGGAGTGACTCTGGACTTTTCATCTGCATACCATCCTCAGTCTAATGGCCAAGTGGAGAGGGTCAATCAAATCTTGACCTCTTTCTTACGTCACTATGTCAACGCCCATCACGACGACTGGTCCACGCTTCTTCCTTGGGCTGAATTCTCCCATAACCACCACATCAGTGAGTCGTCCTCCAGCTCTCCCTTCCATGTCGTTTACGGACTCCAGCCCTCCGTCCCATTGCCTGTATCCCCTTCTTCGGATGTCCCTGCTGCTGATACTGTAGCCCGTGACTTTGCAACCATTTGGGACTCTGTCAAGGCGTCCCTTGGGCGTGCTTCCCTACGGATGAAACGACACGCAGACAAGAGACGTCTGGACCCTCCGTGTTTCTCTCCTGGAGATCTCGTCTGGCTTGCTTCCAAGTACGTCCGATTGAAGATACCATCATACAAGCTGGGTCCTCGCTACATCGGGCCGTTTAAAGTCCTCCACAAGATCAATGAGGTCTCCTACAAGCTACAGCTCCCGGCCACGATGAGGATACCCAACTCATTCCACGTCTCCCTGCTCAAGCCGGTTGTCCTTGGTCCCTTCTCCGCTGCTGCCAGTCCGGCTCCTCCACCTATTGCCGATGACGACATCTATGCGGTAAGGGATATCGTGGCCATGAAGACCGTACGGGGTCGACAGTTCTTCCTGGTGGACTGGGAGGGGTATGGTCCTGAGGATAGGTCCTGGGAGCCCAGGGAGAACGTGGGCACTCCTCTGATCCGTGCCTTTATGTCCCGGTTGCGGGGAGGGAGGCGTGGGGGGGGGGTACTGTCACACTCCCCGGGTCCTCGGCTCCCCTCCCCGGGTCCTCAGCTCCGCTCCCCGGCTCACCTGCCACGCTCCCCGCTCTCCAGCCTCCGGTGCCCGTCCTTCCCAGGCCCCCTGGTCTCCGCTCCCGGCGCCCGACGGCTTCCCAGGTCCTGGCCGGCTCCCCTGCGTCCTCCTCTCAGCTTCCTTCCCTGGCTTCTGGCACCCGGGCCGCGCGCATGCGCATTAGGGCGCGCGCGCGGTCACTGACCCTTTCTTAAAGGGCCAGCGTCCATTAACAGGATATGATGCAAAACAGGTACAGGGTATAAAGGGGTTTATTGTCCAAGGGGGCGGGGCCTGATCTTCGTGTTTCTTAAGCTAGGAGTCAGGTCTCCTGGTGTTTTGTGATATACTCACCTATCTCTCTTGTAGAGCCGTGCCTGCCTCGCCATCCGGTCCTGACCGAATCCCGAACCCCGAACGCTGTCCATCTGCCATCCTGACAGTCCGTACCATCTCGGATCCCTGCGGTGACCCGTCATCTCGCTCCAAAGGTTCCGGACCCCGCTTGACATCATCTCGGCTTCCGAACCTGAGCTGCGTCCCCGGACTACCACCAGTGACTCCGTGGTCCCAGGGACTTTTCCGTTATCCTCGTGTGCACGGACTGTTCTGCTGTCTATAGTGCTCCAGCTACCGGACCCCTTACCACCATCTAGGAGTTCGGCCCAGTGGATCCACCTCCTGGGTCTGCCCGTCCACCTGGCCTTGACACATGCTTAGGCCACGTTCACACTTTCAGTATTTGGTCAGTATGTTACCTCAGTATTTGCAAAATCAGGAGTGGGTGAAAAATGCAGAAGCAGTGTCTGTCTTTCTATTATACTTTTTCTCTGATTTTACAACTCCTGGTTTTGGCTTCAAATAGAGGTAAAAAACTCACCAAATACTTTGTGCACGTGGCCTTAGTAAAGGAGATTACTTGTTTTCACTGGAGAACCTGTAAGTGCATATTTGCTACAGTGCAATAGTCACAGGACAGCGAGGGGTTAAATGCTCAAATATTTAAACTATTGGATATAAAGAATCTTCCCCATATTGATATCAGAGAGAAAAAGTGACCTCCAGACAGAACACAATCCACTATACCAAGACCACCACATACAAGGGAGAAATACCACCACATGATGACTGAATACATATTACCACCACATAGTGACTGAATACAACCACATACAAGGGAGAAATACCGCTACATAGTGACCACACAACATACCACATAGTGACTGAGTAAAGCCACATACAAGAGAGTAATACCTCCACACCATAATTAGACCACATAGTAACCAAATATTACCACATACAAGGGAGAAATACCACGACACTATGACCAGACTACCAAATAATACTACATACAAGAGACAAATACCACCATGACAAGACCACATATTACTACTACACAGTGACGAATAGTACAATAAATGATCATGAATAAAAACCACAATACTAATAACACTAATATTACCATCAGTGCCATTATACACAGGAGCTCTGTATGTATTGTCAGTGTAAAGGTAATACAGTGATCATCAATGACTTTATAAACAGGAGATCTGTATATAGGAAATACAGTGATCATCAGTGACATTATACACAGGAGCTCTGTATATAGTGTCAGTGTACAGGTTATACAGTGGTCACCGATGACTTTATAAACAGGAGATCTGTATATAGGTAATACAGTGATAACCAGTGACATTATACACAGGCGCTCTGTATATAGTGTACAGTGTGTGTGTACATGTAATACACTGACTTACCAGTGACATCTCTAGCTGAAGTTGTTCATCTTTGCTTTCTCTCTTCTTCTGGCGCTGACCGTCATCATTTCTTCCTGCCATGACACAACTCTACAGAAAATAACACACAGTCACCTATAGCTGATCACTCCCAGAGCACATTCCACACTTTTTACCCAATTTCTATACTACATCAGACTTTTGTTCCCCCATGGAAGACAGTATCCTCAAAATTAACTTATATTATAGCAGTAATAATCTCCCCTAATTTGCCCCTACAGTAATTATGCCCCACGTGCCACCATAAACTAATAATGTATGTCCCTCATTCTGGCCCCTTTTATTTAATAATATCTGGGAGAACAAGTGGAATCAGAAGGGGCTGTTAATTGCTTCCTGCACAAAATATCCCCCACACACACTGCTCCTCTTCAAAATAGCTCCACAAAGTGCCCCTTTCCATAACGTACCCCTAAAACGTGCCCTTTCTATAATATCGCTCTGCATAAATTACCTCTGCTCCTCATTATACTATGCTGCCTGTCACAATTCCCATCATAATTGCCTCATATTGATCTTCATTTCCCCATAAAGTCCCCCACTACCCCATAATGTCACTTGTAAGGCCTCCCCCACCAAGGCCCCCTCATCTCAAGTTACCGTATATACTCGAGTATAAGCCGAGGGCCCTAATTTAACCACAAAAAACTGAAAACTTATTGACTCGAGTATAAGCCTAGGGTGGGAAATGCAGCAGCTACTGGTAAATTTCAAAAATAAAAATAGACCCCAATAAAATGTAATGCCCCCATCCTTGTGCTGTGCAGCAACGGGCCCCCCCCATCCTTGTGATGTGTAGCAACGGGCCCCTCTATCCTTGTGCCGTGTAGCAAGGGGCCCCCTATCCTTGTACAATGTAGCAACGGGCCCATCCATCCTTGTGCCGTGTAGCAACGGCCCCCCAACCTTGTGTACTGCAATAACAGGCCCCTCATCCTTGTGCAGTGTAATAACAGGCCCCCCATCCTTGTGCCGTGTAGCAAGGGGCCCCCCTATCCTTGTGCAGTGTAGCAACGGCCCCCAATCCTTGTGTCGTGTATCAACGGGCCCCCCATCCTTGTGCCGTGTAGTAACGGACCCCCTATCCTTGTGTAGTGCAATAACAGGCCCCCCCCATCCCTGTGCAGTGTAATAACTGGCCCCCCCATCCTTGTGCAGTGTAATAATGGGCCCTCCATCCTTTTGCAGTGTAATAACGGGCCACCCCATCCTTGTGCAGTGTAATAACAGGCCCCCCATCCTTGTGCAGTGTAATAACGGGCCACCCCATCCTTGTGCAGTGTATGAATGGGCCCCCCCATCCTTGTGCAGTGTAATAACGGGCCACCCCATCCTTGTGCAGTATAATAACAGGCTCCCCCATCCTTGTGCAGTGTAATAACAGGCCCCCCCATCCTTGTGCAGTGTAATAACGGGCCCCCCATCCTTGTGCAGTGTACTAACAGGCCACTCCATCCTTGTACAGAGTAATAACAGGCCCCCCATCCTTGTGCAGTGTAATAACGGGCCCCCCCATCCTTGTGCAGTGTAATAACGGGCCCCCCATCCTTGTGCAGTGTAATAACGGGCCCCCCATCCTTATGCAGTGTAATAACGGGGCCCCCCATCCTTGTACAGTGTAATAACGGGCCACCCCATCCTTGTGCAGTGTATGAATGGGCCCCCCTATCCTTGTGCAGTGTAATAATGGGCCCCCCCATCCTTGTGCAGTGTAATAACGGGCCCCCCATCCTTGTGCAGTGTAATAACGGGCCCCCCATCCTTATGCAGTGTAATAACGGGGCCCCCCATCCTTGTGCAGTGTAATAACGGGCCACCCCATCCTTGTGCAGTGTATGAATGGGCCCCCCTATCCTTGTGCAGTGTAATATCAGGCCCCCCCATCCTTGTGCAGTGTAATAACGGGCCACCCCATCCTTGTGCAGTGTAATAACGGGCCACCCCATCCTTGTGCAGTGTATAAATGGGCCCCTCCATCCTTGTGCAATGTATGAATGCCCCCCTATCCTTGTGCAGTGTAATAACGGGCCACCCCATCCTTGTGCAGTGTATGAATGGGCCCCCCTATCCTTGTGCAGTGTAATATCAGGCCCCCCCATCCTTGTGCAGTGTAATAACGGGCCACCCCATCCTTGTGCAGTGTAATAACGGGCCACCCCATCCTTGTGCAGTGTATAAATGGGCCCCTCCATCCTTGTGCAATGTATGAATGCCCCCCCATCCTTGTGCAGTGTATGACTGGGCCCCCCCATCCTTGTGCAGTGTATGAATGGCCCCCCCATCCTTGTGCAGTGTATGAATGGGCCCCCCCATCCTTGTGCAGTGTATGAATGGGCCCCCCCATCCTTGTGCAGTGTATGAATGGGCCCCCCCATCCTTTGGTAATGTCCTCATTCCAGTCCCCTATTATGCTGTTGTTTACACACACACGTTATTCTCACCTGTCCTCCGTTCCTGCAGTGTCCTTACCTTACCAGACCGCAAGACACATAGCCCCCCTCCATGATCTCGTTTGATGCATGGAACCACCTCCGCAGGATGCCATCATGGCTTTACTGCAGTTAAATGCTTTGCGGCGCCGTAAAGCATTTAACTGGAGAAAAACAATGAAGTAGCCTACAGCGACAGCTCTGTGCAGCGGACGGGTCACTGAGGGGTCTATGTGTCTTTGGGTTCAGTCTTTCCCCAGTTTATTGATGAGCATAATGTTTCCCATCAGACCCAAATAAATTAAACTTGCTTTCATCACTAAAATGAACTGTGGCCCATTTCTTCTCTGTCCACACAACATGCTCCTCACCAAAGGTGAGTCTAGCTTTTTGATTTTTTCTGCTAATGAGATCTTTGGTCCCTAAAGAATGGGCATTCAGTCCAAATGCTCTTAACTGTTGTGGCAGTGTATGATGAGACAGATCCTTATCCTGTTCAGTGTTGAACTGACGAGCAATTCCAGCTGCAGTGTTGAAATGATTACCCATGGAGATTCTCCGCATTTTCCTGTCCTCTCTAGGATTTGTCTTTCGAGGGTAACCAGCCTTTGTGATGTTGTAAAGATGCAATATTTTGTAAATCACAAACTTGGAACGACCAACTTCACTTGCTGGGGCAGATAGGGTCATTCCTTTGGCCTTCATCTTGACAACCTGCTGCTGGAGGGTTTCAGTCACTTTGGAATAGCACACCATCTTCAAAAAGTCAGTGCAAACTGTAATGTTAGGCTGACAGTTAGATAGGGTTTGTCAGATAATTAAGGAAGTAGCACCAGGTATGATGGGAAACATTATGCTTATGACTGAACCCAAATTGTGTTAAGAAGTCAGTGAAAGGTGGTGGAGGAAGTGTCATGGTTTGGGGAATGTTTTCTGAAGCAGGAGTTGGACCTCTCCTACAGTTACATAGCAGAATGAATGCAAGTGTGTATCAGAAGAACCTTCTTCAGCAACACGTGGTTCCTTACTTGCGTTCATCACTCAATCTGCCAGCAATTTTCATGCAGGACATTTCCCCATCACACAATAAAACGGGTAAAGCAGTTCATTGAAACAAAAAACATTGAAACAATGAAATGGACTGCCAAGAGTCCTGATCTAAACCCAATAGAAAACCGTGAAAAATCCTTGGTGACAAAGTTATGGTCAAGAAACGCACAACAACCAAAGAACTGTGGAAGAAGAGTGGACAAAAATTACACCAGAGCAGTGTGAGAGACTAGTGATGTCGCAGATGTGCTGAAGTCATTCAAAGCAAAGGCCTGTACACTTCCTACTGATTGGTGACTATTGTTACCTTTAGAAAATTTAGTTATAATATTTCTCCGTGCTAGAGTTATTGCTGTTCTCTAATTATGATCATCACATTTTGGACACAGATCCTTGCAGCATGAGGCTGTGCATTATCATGCTGCAACATGGGGTAATGGTCATGGATGAATGCCACAACAATGGGCCTCAGGATCCCGTGGTATCTCTATGCATTCAATATAGCATCAATTAAATGCACCTGTGTTGGTTGTCCATAGTGTTGTGATTCAGTGACCGAGGAGAATCAGAAAAAAAGGACAAAAACTGGGAATCCCAGAGTGTCACCAGAGTTGTGGAATCTTAGCAGACTGCAGACCTCACACTAACACACAACTAGAAGTAACCATGGGATGTGCCTACGATGACCTGGTCGCCTCGACACAGCTGGAGAACTAATTATTCCTACAGAGAGAAATCCAAGAAAAGCTAATCTGCCTCAGAGCAGTCCCCCAAAGATATAGATAGTCCCCCACATATAAAGATTACGGTGATGTAGGAAAACACAATACACAGGATGAAAATAGATTCAGCAAAGAAGAGGCCCAAACTATCTATATAGGAAAGGATAGGAAAGAGCACTGTCTGTAGCCATGCAAAACAATAGAAAATACCAACATGCCTGATATGGAAAAATACTGAGTCCACACAGACTCTGCCCCCACTATATCAGTACTCTGGTGTTACTGAGATCCAAGCAAAACACTAATATACAGGAGGGTCAGAAATCAGTACGAAGCATGACAAAACAAAATATACTGCAGAAAATAAAGCAAGGTACACAGACATTCCCAGCAGGGAATGATCCAACTCCACCCTGACTCCACACAAGAAAAATCAGAAAATATGCCTCAGTACCTAAACAGCAAGCAACAAGTAAATGGAAGCAACCAGCAAGGTACAAAGACCAGACTTATCTGAAATGAGTCCAGGTAGAAACAGAAGGTTAGGCTGGCTTTAGGATGTCCTAGAACACAGGAAGAAACATTGAGCACCGGCCATTAACACGAGAACACTACACAGTTATGTAAGCCAGTCATAACCACCTGAATTCACATCCTCATCAGCTGTCTGGCCTCTATCAAGCAAGCCAACTCCACTACCAGCATTAGCCACCAGAGGAAGCCCAAAACTGGAACCCAGTCCAAATGTGTTCACAGCACCATAGCATACTCCTGCCCATACCACAATACCACTGCCACCATGGTATTAACCCCCTAAGCACCCCTGCAGGTCCATCGTAATCCACACAAGGTTCCACGATGATCCTAGCTCTGCTCTATTTGAGGTTGCAGTGTGTGATCACATCAGAAAACGTGACTTCTTACTGTGGCTTCAGAGGCACACTGACAGAGCCGCAGCTGTGAGTGTTGACATCACTGAGCTCACCTGAGGTCACCGCTGGAGGTTTTCACAGTACCTCAGGTGTGCGTTCAGGTAAACTGACCTGAGGTGAACTCATTGAACTCAGAGGCCTCACCTCAGGTGACGTAATTGAACTCAAGGCCAGACATTTCTGCACCAAATCTGACTTTCCTGGCAAAAAAGCAACAAAACTGCATCAAAATGCATGTGGTTTTGGTATGTTTTTTGCCAGAAGATGAAGATTTGACGCAGAAATGTCTGCAACCAAATACTCAATTTGCGCACATCATCTAATCTGGCAATCTATATAGACAAAATTCCAGTTTTAGTAATAAAAATTGTTAATTTTAATAAAAAAATAGCTCCTGCAATAAGGACACATATTTAGTAACACAGTGTTTTTAACCACCCACACTTTAATACTATGTTATTATTCATCCTGCATGGTAAAGTCTACTAAGAAATCCCATTTAGACCCAATTAAGGAAAACTATGCCAGAACTTTTGTTTTTGTTCATCTCGCTTTATGGAAAATTATTTAAAAGTGATCAAAAACTCATACCAATAGAAACTAAAGCTTGTTACACCAAAAAAACAAGCCATCATTGAACTCTGTAAATAGAAAATGTGAAAGCAATGGCTTTCAGACTATGACAGCCACAAAAAAAAAATTTGAAGGGGTATTTTTTTGCAAAATAATCATATTGACTCAAAGAACAATGATAACATGTAAATTATACTGCATAACGAAGTCCAAAAAATATAATTACAAATTTATTTCAGATTTATTGCTTTTTTTTGTCCATGCCTCTGACACCAAAAATTAAATAAAAAATGGTACCTGAAAATACCACAGCTTTCCTCTTAACAAAAAAATAAAATAAAATAAAAATAAATTATAGTTACAGGTATCAGATGCTGATGATGAAAAATACATCTTCTTAAAAAGATTTTTGAGTCCCAAAGTGTTAAAAGATAAAAAAAAATATATACAAATTTGGTATTGTATTTTTTTTTGCCCCATATAAAGATAATATATCAATTATAAACCGTATTTTAAGATGCAAGGAAAAAAAATGCACGGTTTCGCTGCGCTGCTCAGAAAGGTAGTGATAAGGTTATTTGGGATGTAGATTTATTAATTATTTACATGCCACTACGCGTTTCGGGGGTACAACCTCCCCCTTCCTCAGGTAGCAGTAAAATGCAGGAAAATCAAATCTTAAATACACAAACTGGATGAAGAGAAAAAAAAAAAAAAAGAGAATCCTTATTCCCTTAATCAGATTGAATCCCCATCGGGGTGGGATCATTCAGACAATTAGTTGATTAGGAAGGCTCTCCCCTAGAAGATACCGATCTTTTGCATTCATAAAAAAACAATGGAATATTCGGGTTTACAAAAAACACCAATACATAATGAAATAAAATGTGCATTAAAAACATTGATAAAAGACAATAAATGTGTATTTTGCCTCCATTTGGTGCAATGCATGTGTGATGCCATATTGGCAATATGGGGAGTGACTAAAAAACAGGAAGGTTACTGTTAGTTAAAAAAGCGATGATATAAAATCAATATAGAGACCCAACTGATTTTCCATCTGAATTTTCATAAAAAAGACTGTTTTGGATAAAAAATTCTTTCGGAAAGATTAAAAAGCTATATATGTAAAAATAAATTGGAAAGAAACTTTTGATAAAAATGTTGTTCCCCATCGGAGACTAAATTAAATTATTTGACTGGAGCTGACAAACCAATATACGTTAAAAATAGGGTAAATTCATATGGAGAAAATTATATGGAGAAAATTATAATTAGTTAGTATAAGAATATAAAAGGGGTAAATGGAGGATTGGAAAAGGAAGGAAAGATGAATCCAAAAGATGGAATGAGGGAAAAAAAAAAGAAAAAAGGAAAAAAAAGAGGAAAATGAAACCAAAATAGGGAATAAAAAAAAAAAAAGAGAGGTATAATAAATAGTTCATTCCCTATGCAACAATGTGGGGATTGGGTGGTTAAATATTGAATTAATGATTTTCAAATATGAGTTTTCAAATTAAGTTTTTTTCTGTAATGGTATTCTGATCCCTCTTATTTAGACCTATTTTACTCGCTCCGTCATTATATTTAGACCTTCAGGATGTAGGGTGGCTAGTTTAAATATCCAAAAGGATTCCCGCTCCACTAGCTTCCAGTATCTGTCCATATTATCTGTCATGATTTCTTCAATGATTACTGTTTTAAAGGTGTCACTGTCCTTATTGTGTTCACACAAAAAATGTTTTGATAGACTGTGTGTAAGTAGACCATGGTGGATGTTGTATCTGTGACCATTTAGCCTGTTGTGTAACATTTGTGTTGTACGACCTACGTATTGTAGGCCGCAGGGACATTCCAACAGATAGATCACATAGGAGGTGGTACAGGTAAGGTGTTGCTTTATAGAAAATTCTTCCCCCGTGATGTTGGACTTGAATAAATGTGTACCTAGGTCTACTTACACACAGTCTATCAAAACATTTTTTGTGTGAACACAATAAGGACAGTGACACCTTTAAAACAGTAATCATTGAAGAAATCATGACAGATAATATGGACAGATACTGGAAGCTAGTGGAGCAGGAATCCTTTTGGATATTTAAACTAGCCACCCTACATCCTGAAGGTCTAAATATAATGACGGAGCGAGTAAAATAGGTCTAAATAAGAGGGATCAGAATACCATTACAGAAAAAAACTTAATTTGAAAACTCATATTTGAAAATCATTAATTCAATATTTAACCACCCAATCCCCACATTGTTGCATAGGGAATGAACTATTTATTATACCTCTCTTTTTTTTTTTTTATTCCCTATTTTGGTTTCATTTTCCTCTTTTTTTTCCTTTTTTTTTTTTTTCCCTCATTCCATCTTTTGGATTCATCTTTCCTTCCTTTTCCAATCCTCCATTTACCCCTTTTATATTCTTATACTAACTAATTATAATTTTCTCCATATAATTTTCTCCATATGAATTTACCCTATTTTTAACGTATATTGGTTTGTCAGCTCCAGTCAAATAATTTAATTTAGTCTCCGATGGGGAACAACATTTTTATCAAAAGTTCCTTTCCAATTTATTTTTACATATATAGCTTTTTAATCTTTCCGAAAGAATTTTTTATCCAAAACAGTCTTTTTTATGAAAATTCAGATGGAAAATCAGTTGGGTCTCTATATTGATTTTATATCATCGCTTTTTTAACTAACAGTAACCTTCCTGTTTTTTAGTCACTCCCCATATTGCCAATATGGCATCACACATGCGTTGCACCAAATGGAGGCAAAATACACATTTATTGTCTTTTATCAATGTTATTAATGCACATTTTATTTCATTATGTATTGGTGTTTTTTATAAACCCGTATATTCCATTGTTTTTTTATGAATGCAAAAGATCGGTATCTTCTAGGGGAGAGCCTTCCTAATCAACTAATTGTCTGAATGATCCCACCCCGATGGGGATTCAATCTGATTAAGGGAATAAGGATTCTCTTTTTTTTTTCTTTTTTTTTTTTCTCTTCATCCAGTTTGTGTATTTAAGATTTGATTTTCCTGCATTTTGCTGCTACCTGAGGAAGGGGGAGGTTGTACCCCCGAAACGCGTAGTGGCATGTAAATAATTAATAAATCTACATCCCAAATAACCTTATCACTACCTTTCTGAGCAGCGCAGCGAAACCGTGCATTTTTTTTTTTTCCTTGCATCTTTATCTCCCTTTGGGAGCTCACGGGGCTGCTGCAGCCAGAACCAGGATCGTACTATCCGTTTGAATCTAACACCAGGGGCTGGGGAATCACCGCATCTGTGATCACGGGACCATCCGACCCGGAGGAGGAGCTGCTATCAGACGCCGGTCCGGCGGCTGCACACTGCACGTGGAAACCCCGATCGTGTGAGCAGAGTCCTGCGGAGTCAGGAGGACTGGATCCCTGCTGACAAGGAGCGGTGAACTTGCGATCCCCCTTCAATACCACTATCAGTGTTGTACCTGACGTACAACACTAACAGGTGAGTGTGCACCTCAAATTGTACATACCTCGGTACATTAAGATCCCACACAGGAGCGCCCTCTCTCTCTTTTTTCAAACCGTATTTTAAGAAATTGGAAAACAAAATCTAGAACTTAGAATTATTGTTTTTTGTTAATCTTGCCTCTCCAAAAGAGCCATACAAATTTGCTTGTACACAAAAGGATAGTAATGAAAACAATGTCTTGTCAAACAAAATATAAGCCTTTACCCATCTCTGTTCATAAAATTGTAAACTTATAGATGTTAGAATATTGCAACAAACCATGATTGTTTTTCAAAGAGGATATTTATTATATTAAAATAAAAAAAGCTTAAATAAGACTTAGGCTCTTTTCAGATTGCGTTTTTCCCTACGTCCACAGGTCCCGTCGGAGCATCCGTCCGAACCACCCCTCCCCCACTCTGCAAAGCGTGTTCCGGACGCATGCACCTGGCAGGGCCAATCACTTAATGGAGCACACTGCGTTAAGGGGACTTTACACGCTACGACATCGCTAATGCGAACTCGTTGGGGTCACGGATTTGGTGACGCACATCCGGCCGCATTAGCGATGCCGTTGCGTGTGACACCGATGAGCGATTTTGCATCGTTGCAAAAACGTGCAAAATCGCTCATCGGTGACATGGGGGTCCATTCTCAAAAATCGTTGCTGCAGCAGTAACGAAGATGTTCCTCGTTCCTGCGGCAGCACACATCGATCCGTGTGACACCGCAGGAATGAGGAAGCTCTCCTTACCTGCCTCCCGGCCACAATGCGGAAGGAAGGAGGTGGGCGGGATGTTACGTCCCGCTCATCTCCGCCCCTCCGCTTCTATTGGGTGGCCGCTCAGTGGCGCCGCTGTGACGCCGCACGGACTGCCCCTTTAGAAAAGAGGCGGTTCGCCGGTGGCAGCGACGTCGCCGGGCAGGTAAGTATGTGTGATGGGTCTGGGCGATGTTGTGCGCCACAGGAAGCGATTTGCCCGTGTCATGCAACAGATGGGGGCGGGTACCCACACTAGCGATATCGGGACCGATATCGCAGTGTGTAAAGCCCGCTTTAGCGTGTGCTCTGTTTTGTGCCATTTTTGCACATATACGTTTTCTGCAGACAGACACCCGAACGTAGTGGAAAAATGGTTGGGGCGGTTCGGACGGATGCTCCGACGGGACCTGTGGACGTAGGGAAAAACGCAATCTGAAAGGAGCCTAACACATTTTGGATCGCCTTAAGGAATAAAGTTTTTGCAGCATGATGAATAGCATAAATTTAAAAATGCTAATAAAAAGTCGCTTAGGAACACTGTAAACCCCACTTCTTCATCAGGAAATCCACCAAAATGACAGACGTTAGTAACACAGTCCATAACTAAACTGCCGGTTGTTCAAAAAAAGGAGCCAAAACAAGACACATGACAAAGAGTCAGGGTTCAAAAGGTGAAAGGGGCATATACGGTAGTCTGATGCATATATAAAAATACATTTTTTATTTTGATTATATTTTATTAGATTGTAGGCAAAAAAGAGAATGATAGAAGAAAAAAAGAAAAATAAAACATGAAAAATTGGGAATTTTATTGTTTGGAAACACCAAGTGGGACACGAACCTATCAATGATCAAGTAAATAATGTCAGAAATGGATGGACCTTACAAACTGTGCTTTAGGAAAAACTAAAGAAATGTGGATAGAAAATGTGTCCAAGTGGCGATATTAGAATTACGGTATGGTAGTTGGTAAAAGTATTTAATACGTGGACCTCAGAGTGATGTCACTGATAAATGCAACTCTTTGTTAAAAAAAAAACCAAAAACAATAATTTCAGAAAACTAAGTAAAATAAAAAAGTTGTAGTTCCTGGAACGCAACAATTAAGAAGTGGTTCGGTATAAACACCAAACCTGATTTCATTGGGAAGGGGTTAAACATGTTTTGGACTTTCTGTTTAATTCCAAAAATAAGCACTATTAGGAAGGCTGATCTTCCTTCATAGTGAACCAATTGACAATACACTTAATCTTACCATGTTTCTATTTTTATGCTTCTAATCTATTTCGGTAACAAGCTTTAAGAGGTTTAAACAGATCTTTACTGTGATATGAGCGCGTTTGGGAAACATTGGGACAAGTGGATGAATCTGTGGAGCCTTGTATGTGGAATGCCAAGCACAGCATTGCCTCAAATAAGCAAAATGGGTGCAACTAGCTCAACTGCAGATGATATTAATGCTATGGAGATACATCACTGGTACGGAAAATTTATGAGAGAGTGTCCATCTGGCCAACTGAGCTTGCATGAGTTTAAAGGATTACTTGGCCTACAGGGCATGAATCCAGAAGCAAACAGATACATTGAGCAAGTCTTCAGCACTTTTGATATGAACAAGGTAAGTGTTTAATATTGACTACATTTACATCTGTGCATTATCTGGCGGTTGAAGGAATTGAAGCGTGATCTAATGCGGCCATTCTGATGTAGCGTTATGGCTCATTTGAAATTTTATTATACAAGTTATAGTGAAATAAAATACTCATACAGCTAAAAAGAAGAAAAAAAACAAGGTCTCATAATTATCTTTATTTGCAATATAATGATTTTTGGATATTTTAAGATTATGATGAATATTTATGTACAAAAGTTAAGTTCTTAGTTCAAATAATGTAACATTGGGTCATAAGCTTTAAGCTTTTCCACAGTTGATGCTTTCAAATACACGTAATTAAACAAGCTGTTTGACATCTTATTACTAATACAATGAAATATCGTCCATATTGTGGTTAGACCCACCATGTGCCAGTAGGTTTGGTTATATCAAGAACCAAATAAGTATTTGCATCTGATGCCCTTTTGTCATAATTTTTACAGCATGATCTATAACGAGGCAGAGGCAATGCACCACATTAATTCTTGATTCATTTTCCTCTAACAAAATAAAAGGAAAGATCACATTCGCAGGTAAATTTATTTGATCAAAGTGGTTAATCTGTTGGATAAAATTCATGGAGCAAACAGACTGAAATAATTGTCAGTGCTTATATTTATGGCTTTACATCAGTGCTGCTAATATAACATACCTCAAAATTTTCTAAAATTCATAATAAATGTGTTATTTTATCTTTGATGATCTTGACCACTATTTTTACATTCTTGGCTTATCCTTAGGATATGTCATCAATGTCTGGCACCCAGCTGATAGGCTGTTGTAGGTGTCGGTGGTGGGAACAGGCATCCCGAAATGCTGAGTTCTGGAGATCCCCTGTCTTCTGATACCGGTCACAGCCGGGTACTGCACATTAACCTCCTATTGATTGAATTGATGGAACTTGCTTGCTGCCACCACCAGCACCGTAAAAAGCTGACCAGCAGGTTCGGATGTTTATGACCTATTTTAAGGATATGCCAAGAATGTAAAAGTAGTGGATAACCTCATTAAATTATCATAGAATTTAATGAAAAAAAAAAAATAATTTAGCGAACATCAATACTACACAATTGAAAAAGTAATTTTAAAACTTAAAAGGGGTTGTCCACTATTGGACAATCCTGTATTAAATGGCCCAGGGAGGTGAGAAAAAAAAAATCACTTACTCTGTCACCTTCTGGTGCCGCTTTTCTCCAGACATTACTGTGTCCCATGACAGTAAAATGGGATCAACATCTGGTGGAGACCACAAGTGATCACTGCAACCAATCAGTAGTCCAGGAATGCTGATTGACTGCAGTGATCACGAGAAACCCTGCCAGAATTTGATCTCAGTAGACCAACTAGGGACAGAAGACTGATTACAAAAGATTGGGGCCACACCAGCACAATATTTACATTTAATTTTATTATTGTCAGCTCAAAGGACATATTAAAGATGGATTGTACAGTAATGGAAAACCTCTTGGCCCTGTGCGCACTTGCTGGTTTTTGCCGTGGATTTCCTGCGGTTTTGCTACATGTTTCACTGCAGTTCATAACATCTCTGCAGTGAATCACCAGCAAATCCTATGGGGAAAAACAATGCTGTGCGCACTATGCGAATTTTGACAGCTGCAGCAAAAACAATTCCATGTCACTTTTTTTCCGTGGGTAGCTGCGGGATTTCACTCCATTGACTGTAATGTAATTGTGAAATCCTGCAGGGAATAGTGCAAGTAGCAAATTCTGTGCGGTTCATTGCGTTTTCCTGCGTTATTCCCTTCGGTATTTTGCGGTTTCGGGACATAATGTTCATCACTGCCTGCGTTATGCAGGGAAGTGATGTCATTATGACAGGAAGACAAAGAGAGTAAACACACACATATCAGACACAGACATAGAACACACACATATCGCACTCACACACAGACATATATAATACACATAGAAATCAAACGTACATATATAAAAAAAAAACACGGGCTTCGCTGTATTTTTACCGTCCAGCCGAGGTAAACACACAGCGGCGGCCCGGTATTCTCAGACTGGGGAGGGAAAGGGCCAGGGTTAATGCCACCCCTCCCACAGCCAAGAATATCAGCCCGCAGCTGCCCCGGGACTGTTGCATCCATTATGCGACAGTCACAGAGTGTCCCCGGCTCTTCCAGATTGGCGTAATGCGGTGGCAATCCAGGTAGTAAGGAGTTAAATGGCAGCGCATCGCTGCCATTTAAGTCCAGGCTTAATCATGGCAGCGTCTATGAGACCGCTTACATGATTAACCCGTAAGTAAAGTGAATAAACACACACACCGAAAAATCCTTTATTTTAAATAAAAGCCCACTCTTTCACCCCCTTTATTAACCCCCCCAACACACAGCTCCGGTGTAATCCACCGAGATCCCACAACGCTTGCATCCAGCCGCGACTGTCACACTGTACAGAATGCAGCCTCGTAACGAGCCTGCAGAGGTAACCACAGGTCATTTCTCACGGTCGGTGATGTGAACACACTACCGACTGAGAGAACTGCAGTGTCCTCACAGGGACTCTATTTATTGATTGATAGAGGACAGATCAATCTATTGATTATCTATCCACCTCTCTATCCTTCTATCTATCTATCTATCTATCCTGCTATCTATCTATCTATCCTTCTATCTATCTATCTATCCCTCTATCTATCCCTCTATCTATCTATCCTTCTATCTATCTATTATCTATCTACCTATCTATCCATCTATCTATCCCTCTATCTATCTATCCCTCTATCTATCTATCTATCCCTCTATCTATCTATCTATCCTTCTATCTATCTATTATCTATCTACCTATCTATCCATCTATCTATCATCTATCTATCCCTCTATCTATCTATCTATCTATCTATCCCTCTATCTATCTACAGTTAGGTCCAGAAATATTTGGACACTGACACAATTTTCGCGAGATGGGCTCTGCATGCCACCACATTGGATTTGAAATGAAACCTCTACAACAGAATTCAAGTGCAGATTGTAACATTTAATTTGAAGGTTTGAACAAAAATATCTGATAGAAATTGTAGGAATTGTACACATTTCTTTACAAACACTCCACATTTTAGGAGGTCAAAAGTAATTGGACAAATAAACCAAATCCAAAAAAAAAAATTTTATTTTCAATATTTTGTTGCGAATCCTTTGGAGGCAATCACTGCCTTAAGTCTGGAACCCATGGACATCACCAAACGCTGGGTTTCCTCCTTCTTAATGCTTTGCCAGGCCTTTACAGCCGCAGCCTTCAGGTCTTCCTTGTTTGTGGGTCTTTCCGTCTTAAGTCTGGATTTGAGCAAGTGAAATGCATGCTCAATTGGGTTAAGATCTGGTGATTGACTTGGCCATTGCAGAATGTTCCACTTTTTTGCACTCATGAACTCCTGGGTAGCTTTGGCTGTATGCTTGGGGTCATTGTCCATCTGTACTATGAAGCGCCGTCCGATCAACTTTGCGGCATTTGGCTGAATCTGGGCTGAAAGTATATCCCGGTACACTTCAGAATTCATCCGGCTACTCTTGTCTGCTGTTATGTCATCAATAAACACAAGTGACCCAGTGCCATTGAAAGCCATGCACGCCCATGCCATCACGTTGCCTCCACCATGTTTTACAGAGGATGTGGTGTGCCTTGGATCATGTGCCGTTCCCTTTCTTCTCTAAACTTTTTTCTTCCCATCATTCTGGTACAGGTTGATCTTGGTCTCATCTGTCCATAGAATACTTTTCCAGAACTGAGCTGGCTTCATGAGGTGTTTTTCAGCAAATTTAACTCTGGCCTGTCTATTTTTGGAATTGATGAATGGTTTGCATCTAGATGTGAACCCTTTGTATTTACTTTCATGGAGTTTTCTCTTTACTGTTGACTTAGAGACAGATACACCTACTTCACTGAGAGTGTTCTGGACTTCAGTTGATGTTGTGAATGGGTTCTTCTTCACCAAAGAAAGTATGCGGCGATCATCCACCACTGTTGTCATCCGTGGACGCCCAGGCCTTTTTGAGTTCCCAAGCTCACCAGTCAATTCCTTTTTTCTCAGAATGTACCCGACTGTTGATTTTGCTACTCCAAGCATGTCTGCTATCTCTCTGATGGATTTTTTCTTTTTTTTCAGCCTCAGGATGTTCTGCTTCACCTCAATTGAGAGTTCCTTAGACCGCATGTTGTCTGGTCACAGCAACAGCTTCCAAATGCAAAACCACACACCTGTAATCAACCCCAGACCTTTTAACTACTTCATTGATTACAGGTTAACGAGGGAGACGCCTTCAGAGTTAATTGCAGCCCTTAGAGTCCCTTGTCCAATTACTTTTGGTCCCTTGAAAAAGAGGAGGCTATGCATTACAGAGCTATGATTCCTAAACCCTTTCTCCGATTTGGATGTGAAAACTCTCATATTGCAGCTGGGAGTGTGCACTTTCAGCCCATATTATATATATGATTGTATTTCTGAACATGTTTTTGTAAACAGCTAAAATAACAAAACTTGTGTCACTGTCCAAATATTTCTGGACCTAACTGTATGTATCCATTACCAATCTATTTCTCTATCTATCTATATCAGAAGAAAAACATGACCTTTTTTTTTTTTTTTCTTTCAAAGTGCTTTATTGCATTAAAACACATGTACCAACCCATGGAAAAAACGCACCGAAACCGCACCAAAACCACACCAAAACGCAATAAAGCGCATGCGGATTTCGGTGTGGTTTTTTGCTTTTTTTTCCGCGGGTGCGGTAATCTTTCAGTCAGGGCCGGCTCCAGGTTTTTGTGGGCCCTGGGCGGAAGAGTCCCGGTGGGCCCCATCCACACGCAGACACACACATACGTACACATACATATACATATTTAAAGACAAACTCACAAAAATACGTATAGAACTGACATATCTATACAGTCATATACACTGACATACATAGATACACATCATACATGCATACAGACACACACAACACAACTCTGCTAGATACATACATACAGACACACACAGCTCTGCTGGATACATACACACATAGCTCTGCTACATACATACACACATAGCTCTGCTACATACATACACACATAGCTCTGCTACATACACTCATAGCTCTGCTACATACACACACAGCTCTGCTGGATACATACACACATAGCTCTGCTACATACATACACACATAGCTCTGCTACATACACACACAGCTCTGCTGGATACATACACACATAGCTCTGCTACATACATACACAGCTCTGCTGGATACATACACACATAGCTCTGCTACATACATACACACATAGCTCTGCTACATACATACACACATAGCTCTGCTACATACATACACACATAGCTCTGCTACATACATACACACAGCTCTGCTACATACATACACACATAGCTCTGCTACATACATACACACATAGCTCTGCTGCATACATACACACATAGCTCTGCTACACACATACATACACATAGCTCTGCTACATACATACATGAATCTGCTACATACATACACACATAGCTCTGCTACATACATACACACATAGCTCTGCTACATACATAGCTCTGCTACATACATAGCTCTGCTACATACATACATATAGCTCTGCTACATACATACATGAATCTGCTACATACATACACACATAGCTCTGCTACATACATACACACATAGCTCTGCTACATACATACACACATAGCTCTGCTACATACATACACACATAGCTCTGCTACATACATACACACATAGCTCTGCTACATACATACATGAATCTGCTACATACATACACACATAGCTCTGCTACATACATGCACACATAGCTCTGCTGCATACATACACACATAGCTCTGCTACACACATACATACACATAGCTCTGCTACATACATACATGAATCTGCTACATACATACACACATAGCTCTGCTACATACATACACACATAGCTCTGCTACATACATACACACACACATAGCTCTGCTACATACATAGCTCTGCTACATACATAGCTCTGCTACATACATACATGAATCTGCTACATACATACACACATAGCTCTGCTACATACATACACAGCTCTGCTACATACATACACACATAGCTCTGCTACATACATACACAGCTCTGCTACATACATACACACATAGCTCTGCTACATACATAGCTCTGCTTCATACATACATGAATCTGCTACATACATACACATATAGCTCTGCTACATACATACACACATAGCTCTGCTACACACATACACACATAGCTCTGCTACATACATACAGACACACACGTAGCTCTGTGGGGCCCACACACACAGCTCCAGGGGCCAGCACATACAGCACCGGGGGGCAGGGCATACACCTAAGGGGGGAGAAATCCATACAGCTCCCCAGGGCCCATAAATCGGGGGCGGGGAGGGCACATACCTCTCAGGTCACGGTGGAGAGGGGGCCCACACAGCGCCGGAGAGGGGGCCCACACAGCGCCGGAGAGGGGGCCCACACAGCGCCGGAGAGGGGGCCCACACAGCGCCGGAGAGAAGAGCTGTGCTGGGGGTCGCTGGCTGGCACTGCAACTCCTTCATCTGTGGGACTGAGCAGGCCGGTCGGTAGCTCCGCCCACAGATGAAGTTCAAACCAGGAAGTCTGCGCGCCTTAAAGGGACGGCGCTGCAGATTCCTGCCGAGGACTGCGGAACTCGGCCCGGGGGCAGCAGAACTAAGGCGAGGGGGCCCCGGCCAAGGGGCACCAGAACTGACGAGGCCGAGTGGGCCCCCCCGGCTCTCCAGGGCCCCGGCATTTGCCCAGGTATGCCGCGTGCTGACGCCGGCCCTGCTTTCAGTGCCTGCGCACAGGGCCTTTCAGTGCGCACAGGGCCTTAATACTCCATTGTGCTACCTTTAGCAGCAACTGTTGGTATGTTATTCAATTTATTTAATTTTTTTTAAATAAATCAATAATACGAGTGAAAATAAGAATCTTTGTAAATTATCTTGTCAGAGAAATCTGCTTCCTTCTCCTCCGTGAGTGATCATTCATTTTTCAAATTCTCCAAAAATGTCTTCAGTGAATAAAGATTTTGAAATTACTGAGATAAGTGATGACAGTTGGTGCTCAAAAATCTCTACAGACAAGTGTACATTTTATTTCAGAAGAACTTGTACAGTTGAAACCAGAAGTTTACATACACTATCTTAAAAGACACATATTCATGCTTTTCTCAGTATCTGACATGAAGTGAATAAACCTTTCCCGTTTTAGGTCAATTAGGATTACCAAATGCCAGAATAATGAGAGAAAATGTTTTAAGCAGTTGTATTACTTTCTGCAAAGTCACAAATTTACATACATTTCATTAGTATTTGGTACTGTTGCCCTTAAACTGTATGACTTGGGTCAAATGGTATGGATATTCTTCCATAAGCTTCTCACAATAGTTGGTAGGAATTTGGGCCCATTCTTCCTGTAAGAACTGGTGTAACAGAGCCATGTTTATTGGTCTCCTTGCTCAAACCTGCTTTTTCAGCTTTGCCCATAAATTTTCAATAGGATTCAGATCAGGGCTTTGTGATGGCCACTCCAAAACATTGACTTTGTTATCCTTAAGCCATTTTGTAACCAGTTTGGCATTATGCTTTGGGTCATGTTCCATTTGGAAGACCCATTTCCACCAAACTTTTAGTTCCTGACTGATATATTTAGATTGCTTCAGTATTGCCACATAATCTTCTTTCCTCATGATGTCATCTATGCTGTGAAGTTCACCAGTTTCTCCTGCAGCAAAACAAGCCCATAACATGATACTGCCACCCCCATAAGCTTTTCCCTTTTTCCTCCAAATGTAACGATGGTCATTATGGCCAAACAGTTGAATTTCAATTTCATCAGACTTCAGGACATGTCTCCAAAAATTAAAATCTTTGTTCCTGTGTCCATTTTCAAACATTAATCTGTCTTTTTTTCATGTTTCTTTTGGAGTAATGGCTTTTTCCTGGCAGAGTGGCCCTTAAGCCCATGTTGATACAGTACTCATTTCACTGTGGATAATGGCACAATCTTACCAACGTCTACCAGCATCTTCACAAGGTCTTTTGCTTTTGTTCTTGGGTTGATATGCAGATGTGTGACCAAAGCATGTACATCTCTGGTACACAGTACCCGTCTCATTCCTTAGCAGTTTTTTCTCTGCACATTCCCATCTTATTTGTACTTGCATATAATTGTTTGTTGAGATGAATGAGGCACCTTCAGGTATCTGGAAATTTCACCCAAGGATGAACCAGACTTGTGTAAGTCCACAATTCTTTTCCTGAGATCTTGGCTGATTTCTTTTGACTTTCTCATGATGCTGCACAAAGAAGCAGTGTATTTCAGGTGTGCTTTAAAATACTTCCACAGGTGTGTCTCTAATTAATTCAGATGTTGATAATAAACCAAAGACATGACATCATAATTTGGGCTGTTCCATATTGTTTAAAGGCATAGTACTTTTAGTGTATGTAAACTTTTGATTTTGCAGAAAGAAATAAAAATGCCTTAACCCCTTAACGACCTTTGACGTACTGGGTACATCATGGTGACATGGTGCTAAACGACCCATGACGTACCCAGTACGTCATGGCGAAATCGGGGTCCCGGAGCCCCGGGGAGTGAAATTTGTTTAATTAAACTGTAGATTCGGGAAGGAGGGGACCTCTGCCTGACCTCAGGAGGGGTGGTGCCGAACCTACAGAGGCTGTGATTGGCTGACGAACGCCGCTCAGCCAATTACAGTCACTGTAATGTTCCAGCCATTGAAAATGGCTGGAACATTGAAATCCAGCTCTGATCAGTGCTGCTGTAGCACTGGCCATTGGCTGGAGCTGGGTGATCGGTGCTTCACCCGCCCCCAGCTCTGATTGGAGAGACCGGTCTTGTGACCGATCTCTCCAATTACCGTGGATCTGGTGCCGGTGACCTGTGTCCGTCCCTGAAAGCCGAGGAGAGTGGTCTCTGCGGGTGCCCATCGGTAAGTTGCTGCCCCCGCCGCCCGCCCCTGTCCCCGATCGCCCTGCCAGCCCCGCCGCTGTCTCCTATCGCCCCACCCGCCACCGCCAGCCCCGCCACTGTCTCCGATTGCCCCGCCGCTGTCTCCGATCGCCCCGCCCACCACCGCCAGCCCCGCCGCTGTCTCCGATCACCCCGCCCGCCAGCGCCAGCCCCGCCGCTGTCTCTGATCACCTCCCTCCCCCCATCCTCCGCCGCTCCTCCATCCGCTGCGCCATTTCCCATCATCCATCCGCTGCGCCCTTTCCCATGCTCTGCCGCTCCTCCATCCACTGCGCCCTTTCCCATCTTCCATCCGCTGCGCCCTTTCCCATCCTCTGCCGCTCCTCCATCCGCTGCGCCATTTCCCATCATCCATCCGCTGCGCCCTTTCCCATCCTCTGCCGCTCCTCCATCCGCTGCGCCTTTTCCCATCTTCCATCCGCTGCGCCCTTTCCTATCCTCTGCCGCTCCTCCATCCGCTGCACCCTTTCCTATCCTCTGCCGCTCCTTCATCCGCTGCGCCCTTTCCCATCTTCCATCCGCTGCGCCCTTTCCCATTCTCTGCCGCTCCTCCATCCGCTGCGCCCTTTCCCATCCTCTGCCGCTCCTCCATCCGCTGCGCCCATTCCCATCTTCCATCCGCTGCGCCCTTTCCCATCCTCTGCCGCTCCTTCATCCGCTGCGCCCTTTCCCATCTTCTATCCGCTGCGCCCTTTCCCATCCTCTGCCACTCCTCCATCCGCTGCGCCCTTTCCCATCTCCCATCCGCTGCGCCCTTTCCCATCCTCTGCCGCTCCTCCATCCGCTGCGCACTTTCCCATCTTCCATCCGCTGCGCCCTTTCTCATCTGCCGCCCCGCCCTCTCGCATCGCATTATCCAGCGCAGTTGCTCGCTTCCAGACTGGAGTGGATGATGCGATGCGAGACTCGTGCATTGCTCTCACGTTTGGCACTGGTCTTAGTGGCAGGCGCTCATATTTTTTTTTTCTTATTCATTTTTTTTTTTTTTTTTTTTTACTGATGTCTGTATTTTTTATTTCGCCAAACTAATTTTTTTGTATGGGGGGGGTCTAGTTTCCAAAATGGGATCACATGTGGGGGAGCTCCATTGTTTAGGCACCTCAGGGGGTCTCCAAATGCAACATGGCGTCTGCTAATAATTCCAATCAATTTTACTGTGAAATGGCTCTCCTTCTCTTCTGAGCCCCGCCGTGCGACCAAACAATTGATTTCCACCACATATGAGGTACCTGTGTACTCAGGAGAAATTGCACAATACATTTTATGGTGCATTTTTTCCTGATACCCTTGTGAAAAAAAAGCTACCTGTTTGAAAAACAATTTTGTGGTAAAAAAAAGAATAAAATATTTTCACGGCTGAACATTACAAACGTTTGTGAAACCTCCAGGGGTTCAAAGTGCTCACTAAACAGCTAGATAAATTCCATGAGGGGTCTAGTTTCCAAAATGGGGTCAATTGTGGGGGAGCTCCATTGTTTAGGCACTTCAGGGGGGTCTCCAAACGCAACATGGCGTCCGCTAATAATTCCAACCAATTTTGCTGTGAAATGGCGCTCCTTGCCTTCCGAGTCCTGCAGTGTGCCCAAACATTTGATTTCCACCACATATGGGGTATCTGCGTATTCAGGAGAAAATGCACAATACATTTTATGGTGCATTTTTTCCTGATACCCTTGTGATAAAAAAAGCTACCTGGTTGAAGCAACAGTTTTGTGGTAAAAAAAATTTTTTTTCTTTTCACGGCTCAACGTTATAAACTTCTGTGAAGCCCCCAGGGGTTCAAAGTGCACATCAAACATCTAGAAAAAATATTTGAGGGCTCTAGTTTCCAAAATGGGGTCACTTATGGGGGAGCTCCATTATTTAGGCACCTCAGGGAGTCTTCAAACCCGACATGGCATCCGCTAATGAGTAGAGATGAGCGAACCGGTCGCGGTTCGGCTCGAGGTTGGTTCGCCGAACGGAGCTCCCGTTTGAGTTCGGTTCGTCGAACGTTCGACGAACCGAACTCGAACTGCATAGGAAACAATGGCAGGCAATCACAAACACATAAAAACACCTAGAAAACACCCTCAAAGGTGTCCAAAAGGTGACAAACAACTCACAACACAACACAAACACATGGGAAAGTGACAAGGACAAATTCTCATGTGAAAACAAAACAGTGTTACGAGGAAAAAGAGGACGAGACACAGATATAGGCATGGCATGCCCTTCTAAAATCATGTAAAACACCGCAAGGTGACTCCAAGCGCAGTCTCCCTTTTTTCCAAAAATTGGGCCACACAGCCACCCCTTCAGTGGCAGCACTTGTGCCCCAGTTGTACACTTCACAGCTAGATTTGCATCAAGCGCATTCAAAAATACGCCATACTTAACCGTCCCCAGGATGACACCGGGGTAGGTAGCAAAGTCTTTGCTGAACCATGACTTGTTCATCTTGGCTTCTTTTAAAAACAATGTAAGCAAGGGTTACTCCAAGCGGAGTCTCCCTTTTTTCCAAAAATTGGGCCCCACACACACCCACCCCTTCAGTGGCAGCAGTTGTGCCCCAGTTGTACACTTCACAGCTAGATTTGCATCAAGCGCATTCAAAAATACGCCATACTTAACCGTCCCCAGGATGACACCGGGGTAGGTAGCAAAGTCTTTGCTGAACCATGACTTGTTCATCTTGGCTTCTTTTAAAAACAATGTAAGCAAGGGTTACTCCAAGCGGAGTCTCCCTTTTTTCCAAAAATTGTGCCCCACACACACCCACTCCTTTAGTGGCAGCAGTTGTGCCCCAGATGTACACTTCACAGCTAGATTTGCATCAAGCACATTCAAAAATACGCCATACTTAACCGTCCCCAGGATGACACCGGGGTAGGTAGCAAAGTCTTTGCTGAACCATGACTTGTTCATCTTGGCTTCTTTTAAAAACAATGTAAGCAAGGGTTACTCCAAGCGGAGTCTCCCTTTTTTCCAAAAATTGTGCCCCACACACACCCACCCATTCAGTGGCAGCACTTGTGCCCTAGTTGTACACTTCACAGCTAAATTTGCATCAAGCACATTCCAAATCCACAATCATTTTCTCTCCCCAGGATGACACAGGGGTAGTAAATTCCTGGTGGATCCATGACTTGTTCATTTTGATGAACGTTAGTCTGTCCACATTGTCACTGGACAGACGCGTGCGCTTATCTGTCAGCACACACCCAGCAGCACTGAAGACACGTTCAGAGACAACGCTGGCAGCTGGACACGACAAAATCTCCAAGGCGTAACTGGAGAGCTCTGGCCATTTTTCTAGATTTGAAGCCCAAAATGATCAAGGCTCCATTTGCAAAGTCATGGCATCGATGTTCATTTGGAGATACTCCTGTATCATCCTCTCCAGCCGTTGACAATGTGTCAGACTTGTTGTCTCTGGTGGCCTTGCAAAGGAGGGTCTAAAAAAATTATGAAAAGATTCCATAAAATTGCTGTTACCAGCACCAGATACAGTCCTACTGGTACGTGTAGACTGTTGAAGATGACGAGACCGTCCCATGTTTGTCAAGTTACAACTGGGAGATTCACTCCCTGCACCTGCACGGTTGTTTGGTGGAAAAGCTGAGCTAAGATCGAGTAACAGCTTCTGCTGATACTCCTGCATACGTGCGTCCCTTTCTATGGCTGGAATTATGTCACAAAATTTGGACTCGTACCGGGGATCTAATAGTGTGGCAATCCAGTAGTCATCATCACTTCTAATTTTGACAATACGAGGGTCATGTTGGAGGTAGTGCAACAAGAAGGCACTCATGTGTCTTGCGCAGCTATGCGGACCAAGTCCACGCTGTGTTTTTGGCATAGAGGTGCTACCCATTCTTTCTTCCTCTGACATCTCCCCCCAACCTCTTTCAACTGAAATTTGATCAAGGTCTCCCTCATCCGCTGAGTCTTCCATGTCCATGGACAGTTCGTCCTCCATTTCTTCATGTTCTCCTGCACCTTCCTCAACATTTCGCCTGCTACTATGCGCCCTTGTTGATCCCTGTCCACCATGGTCCCATGCCTGCTGCGTTGGTGATGATGAACGTCTGGACCTTGGTGATGTTGTTGTCCCTTGCGCATATGAATCCTCCTGTAGTTCCTCCCCTTCCTGTTGTCCCACCCCCTGACTCCGAATAGTGTTTAGCGTGTGCTTCAGCATGTAAATGACTGGAATTGTCATGCTGATAATGGCATTGTCAGCGCTAAACATATTCGTCGCCATGTCGAAACTGTGCAGAAGGGTGCATAGGTCCTTGATCTGAGACCACTCCATCAGGGTGATCTGCCCCACCTCTGCAACTCGTTGGCCCAGGCTATACGTCATGACATATTGCACAAGGGCTCGGCGGTGCTGCCACAGTCGCTGTAACATGTGGAGAGTCGAATTTCAGCGTGTCGCCACATCGCATTTCAGGCGATGAACCGGCAGGCCGAAAGACTTCTGGAGCGATGCAAGTCGCTCAGCTGTGGCGGTTGAACGGCGGAAGTGAGCAGACAGTTTTCGTGCACTGGTCAGAAGGCCATCTAGGCCGGGATAGTGTGTTAAAAATTGCTGGACAACAAGGTTCAACACGTGAGCCATACAAGGCACGTGTGTCACCTTGCCCAGGCGAAGGGCCGCACCCAGGTTTGCAGCATTGTCGCACACGGCCTTACCAGGCTGCAGGTTGAGTGGAGACAACCATTTATTAAACTCGGACCGAAGAGCTGACCACAACTCCTCAGCTGTGTGACTCTTCCTCCCAAGACATGTCAAGCTAAAGACCGCCTGATGCCGTTGCGCTCTGCTGCCAGCATAGTAATGAGGGGTGCGTGATTCATTCTGCGCAGTGAGAACGCTGGTGGCCTGACCAGGCAGGCTTGGGGCGGAGGTGGAGGACCCAGATGAGGTGGAGGAGGCAGAAGCAGGGGCGGAACTTGGACAGACAGAGGATTGACACACAAGTCGTGGGGACGGCAAGACTTGTGCAGCAGACCCTTCACCATCTATCACCATAGTTACCCAGTGCCCAGTCAGCGACATGTAACGTCCCTGTCCATGCTTACTGGTCCAAGTATCGGAGGTGAAATGCACCCGTTGACACACAGAGTTTCTCAAGGAAGCGGTGATGTTGGGTGCGATATGCTGGTGTAGCGTGGGCACACCTTTCTTAGAGAAGTAGTGGCGACTAGGCATCTGGTACTGGGACACAGCGACAGACATAAGGTCTCTAAAATCCTGTGTGTCCACTAGGCGGAAAGGCAGCATTTCGGTAGCCAAGAGCTTACAGAGGGATAGAGTCAACCTCTTAGCTTTGTCATGGGTCGCAGGAAATGGCCTTTTGTTTGTCCACATCTGAGGGACAGAGATCTGGCTGCTGTGTGTAGACGGTGTTGAGTAGGGTGTCCCTGGAAAAATGCAGGTTTGTGAGGAAAGTGCAGGCGGAGACATGATGTTGCCTTCATCCAACGTTGGTGCTATCGATGTCTGAGAGAGCTGTACACACTCACTTGTTGACCCTTCCAAACCAACTGACGACCTACCAAGCAAACTGCCTGTTGCGGTTACAGTGGTGGAAGTTGTGCGTGGAAAACCAGGTGTGACAGCTGTCCCCACAGTCCTAGAAGATGAAGAGCGCGCGGATGCACTGGAAGGGGCAGGCCGTGGATGGTTCGCTCTGCTAGGCCGCATTACAGCACGGTGAGCTTCCCACCGGGACCTATGATATTTTTTCATGTGACGATTCATGGAAGAAGTTGTCAAACTGCTGAGGTTTTGACCTCTACTAACAGAATCACGACAAATCTTACACATCACATAATTTGGGCGATCTTTTTCTATGTCAAAAAAGGACCAGGCTAGGCAAGGCTTAGAGGGCATGCGACCTGCTGAGCCCCCTCGACTAGTGCTCAGAGGAAGAGTGGTGGCTGATGATGCAGTTGTAGACGTGCTACCAGTGCTCCGACTCTGTCCAGGAAGGCGCAAGGTAACTTCGTCGTCAGTTGCATCCTCCTCCACCGCCTCTGTTGACCTCCTCGAGTGCCTGACTGGGGGTTGACAGTAGGTGGGATCTAGAACTTCATCATCAATTGTTGTGTTTGCACTCCCCTCCCCCTCAGACCGAGCCTCTTCTTGCCCTGACCGAATATTTAAGTTGTCATCCCAATCTGGTATCTGCGTCTCATCGTCATCAGTATGTTGCTCATTGTCTATAACCACAGGTGTTACAGTTTGTGACAAAGGGTCAACATTATGCTCAGAAACTTGGTCCTCACGGCCTGAATCAGAGTCACAAAGGTTCTGGGCATCACTGCAGACCATTTCCTGGTCTGTACTCACTGTAGCTTGGGAGCAGACCTCTGATTCCCAGGCTATAGTGTGACTGAACAAGTCTGCAGACTCAGCCATCTCAGTTCCACCATACTGTGCAGGGCTGATGGAGACTTCAGAGCTGGGAGAAAGCAAGTTTGATTGGGATGACAACTCAGAGGACTGGTGTTTTTTGGATGCGGTACTTGAAGTGGCTGAGAGGTCACTTGTTGGACCACTTGAGATCCATTCAAGCATTTTCCTTTTTTGGCCAACATCTACCTTTGTTCCTGTTGTTCGTGTCCGTAAAAAAGGGAGCACATCGGATTGTGCACGGTAAGTAGTAGACATCTTACTTTTGCTGGTAGATGGTCTATCTTCAGCAGATGATAATGGAGCTTTGCCACCTTCCCCATGGACAAACCCTTTTTTTCCTTTTCCACCACGCCTTTTCCCCTTTCCACCAGCATCTGTCATTTTGCCACTCATGTTGATTGCGACAAGATTGTGCACTGAAAATGTGGTAGTAAAAATTGAGAGGTGGTGTAGATTGCAGCGGTGGTCTAGCTTTATTAACAGCAGAATAATAAAGAATAAATATCCCTGACAATGCAACTATGGCCCTTAAACTGGCAGCATAAATTGCTAGTATAATGGCTTAGTTAAAATGAGTTTGAGTGTGCAATGCAGGCAGACGTGCTGCAAATATCTTTGCACTAGTGGGACTATACAGAAGTCCAATAGCCACGTTTAGGATGCCACTAGGTACACTCAGTGTTTGCTAGTATAATGGCTTAGTTATAATGAGTTGGAGTGTGCAATGCAGGCAGACGTGCTGCAAATATCTTTGCACTACTGGGACTATACAGAAGTCCAATAGCCACGTTTAGGATGCCACTAAGTTCACTCAGTGTTTGCTAGTATAATGGCTTAGTTATAATGAGTTTGAGTGTGCAATGCAGGCAGACGTGCTGCAAATATCTTTGCACTAGTGGTACTATACAGAAGTCCAATAGCCACGTTTAGGATGCCACTAGGTTCACTCAGTGTTTGCTAGTAAAATGGCTTAGTTATAATGAGTTTGAGTGCAATGCAGGCAGACGTGCTGCAAATATCTGTGCACTAGTGGGACTATACAGAAGTCCAATAGCCACGTTTAGGATGCCACTAGGTTCACTCAGTGTTTGCTAGTATAATGGCTTAGTTATAATGAGTTGGAGTGTGCAATGCAGGCAGACGGGCTGCAAATATCTTTGCACTACTGGGACTATACAGAAGTCCAATAGCCACGTTTAGGATGCCACTAGATTCACTCAGTGTTTGCTAGTATAATGGCTTAGTAACAATGAGTTTGAGTGTGCAATGCAGGCAGACGTGCTGCAAATATCTTTGCACTAGTGGGACTATACAGAAGTCCAATAGCCACGTTTAGGATGCCACTAGGTTCACTCAGTGTTTGCTAGTATAATGGCTTAGTTATAATGAGTTTGAGTGTGCAATGCAGGCAGACGTGCTGCAAATATATGTTCACTAGTGGGACTATACAGAAGTCCAATAGCCACGTTTAGGATGCCACTAAGTTCACTCAGTGTTTGCTAGTATAATGGCTTAGTAACAATGAGTTTGAGTGTGCAATGCAGGCAGAGGTGCTGCAAATATCTTTGCACTACTGGGACTATACAGAAGTCCAATAGCCACGTTTAGGATGCCACTAAGTTCACTCAGTGTTTGCTAGTATAATGGCTTAGTTATAATGAGTTTGAGTGTGCAATGCAGGCAGACGTGCTGCAAATATCTGTGCACTAGTGGGACTATACAGAAGTCCAATAGCCACGTTTAGGATGCCACTAGGTTCACTCAGTGTTTGCTAGTATAATGGCTTAGTAACAATGAGTTTGAGTGTGCAATGCAGGCAGACATGCTGCCAATATCTGTGCACTAGTGGGACTATACAAAAGTCCAATAGCCACGTTTAGGATGCCACTAAGTTCACTCAGTGTTTGCTAGTATAATGGCTTAGTTATAATGAGTTTGAGTGTGCAATGCAGGCAGACGTGCTGCAAATATCTGTGCACTACTGGGACTATACAGAAGTCCAATAGCCACGTTTAGGATGCCACTAAGTTCACTCAGTGTTTGCTAGTATAATGGCTTAGTAACAATGAGTTTGAGTGTGTAATGCAGGCAGACGTGCTGCATATAACTTTACACTAGTGGGACTATACAGAAGTCCAATAGCCACGTTTAGGATGCCACTAGGTTCACTCAGTGTTTGCTAGTATAATGGCTTAGTAACAATGAGTTTGAGTGTGCAATGCAGGCAGACGTGCTGAAAATATCTTTGCACTAGTGGTACTATACAGAAGTCCAATAGCCACGTTTAGGATGCCACTAGGTTCACTCAGTGTTTGCTAGTAAAATGGCTTAGTTATAATGAGTTTGAGTGCAATGCAGGCAGACGTGCTGCAAATATCTGTGCACTAGTGGGACTATACAGAAGTCCAATAGCCACGTTTAGGATGCCACTAGGTTCACTCAGTGCTTGCTAGTATAATGGCTTAGTAACAATGAGTTTGAGTGTGCAATGCAGGCAGACGTGCTGCAAATATCTTTGCACTAGTGGGACTATACAGAAGTCCAATAGCCACTTTTAGGATGCCACTAGGTTCACTCAGTGTTTGCTAGTATAATGGCTTAGTTATAATGAGTTGGAGTGTGCAATGCAGGCAGAGGTGCTGCAAATATCTTTGCACTACTGGGACTATACAGAAGTCCAATAGCCACGTTTAGGATGCCACTAGGTTCACTCAGTGTTTGCTAGTATAATGGCTTAGTTATAATGAGTTGGAGTGTGCAATGCAGGCAGACGTGCTGCAAATATCTTTGCACTACTGGGACTATACAGAAGTCCAATAGCCACGTTTAGGATGCCACTAGGTTCACTTAGTGTTTGCTAGTATAATGGCTTAGTTATAATGAGTTTGAGTGTGCAATGCAGGCAGACGTGCTGCAAAAATCTGTGCACTACTGGGACTATACAGAAGTCCAATAGCCACGTTTAGGATGCCACTAGGTTCACTCAGTGTTTGCTAGTATAATGGCTTAGTTATAATGAGTTGGAGTGTGCAATGCAGGCAGACGGGCTGCAAATATCTTTGCACTACTGGGACTATACAGAAGTCCAATAGCCACGTTTAGGATGCCACTAGATTCACTCAGTGTTTGCTAGTATAATGGCTTAGTAACAATGAGTTTGAGTGTGCAATGCAGGCAGACGTGCTGCAAATATCTTTGCACTAGTGGGACTATACAGAAGTCCAATAGCCACGTTTAGGATGCCACTAGGTTCACTCAGTGTTTGCTAGTATAATGGCTTAGTTATAATGAGTTTGAGTGTGCAATGCAGGCAGACGTGCTGCAAATATATGTTCACTAGTGGGACTATACAGAAGTCCAATAGCCACGTTTAGGATGCCACTAAGTTCACTCAGTGTTTGCTAGTATAATGGCTTAGTAACAATGAGTTTGAGTGTGCAATGCAGGCAGAGGTGCTGCAAATATCTTTGCACTACTGGGACTATACAGAAGTCCAATAGCCACGTTTAGGATGCCACTAGGTTCACTCAGTGTTTGCTAGTATAATGGCTTAATAACAATGAGTTTGAGTGTGCAATGCAGGCAGACATGCTGCCAATATCTGTGCACTAGTGGGACTATACAAAAGTCCAATAGCCACGTTTAGGATGCCACTAAGTTCACTCAGTGTTTGCTAGTATAATGGCTTAGTAACAATGAGTTTGAGTGTGTAATGCAGGCAGACGTGCTGCATATAACTTTGCACTAGTGGGACTATACAGAAGTCCAATAGCCACGTTTAGGATGCCACTAGGTTCACTCAGTGTTTGCTAGTATAATGGCTTAGTAACAATGAGTTTGAGTGTGTAATGCAGGCAGACGTGCTGCAAATATCTTTGCACTACTGGGACTATACAGAAGTCCAATAGCCACGTTTAGGATGCCACTAGATTCACTCAGTGTTTGCTAGTATAATGGCTTAGTAACAATGAGTTTGAGTGTGTAATGCAGGCAGACGTGCTGCAAATATCTTTGCACTAGTGGGACTATACAGAAGTCCAATAGCCACGTTTAGGATGCCACTAGGTTCACTCAGTGTTTGCTAGTATAATGGCTTAGTTATAATGAGTTGGAGTGTGCAATGCAGGCAGATGTGCTGCAAATATCTTTGCACTACTGGGACTATACAGAAGTCCAATAGCCACGTTTAGGATGCCACTAGGTTCACTCAGTGTTTGCTAGTATAATGGCTTAGTTATAATGAGTTTGAGTGTGCAATGCAGGCAGACGTGCTGCAAAAATCTGTGCACTACTGGGACTATACAGAAGTCCAATAGCCACGTTTAGGATGCCACTAGGTTCACTCAGTGTTTGCTAGTATAATGGCTTAGTTATAATGAGTTGGAGTGTGCAATGCAGGCAGACGGGCTGCAAATATCTTTGCACTACTGGGACTATACAGAAGTCCAATAGCCACGTTTAGGATGCCACTAGATTCACTCAGTGTTTGCTAGTATAATGGCTTAGTAACAATGAGTTTGAGTGTGCAATGCAGGCAGACGTGCTGCAAATATCTTTGCACTAGTGGGACTATACAGAAGTCCAATAGCCACGTTTAGGATGCCACTAGGTTCACTCAGTGTTTGCTAGTATAATGGCTTAGTTATAATGAGTTTGAGTGTGCAATGCAGGCAGACGTGCTGCAAATATATGTTCACTAGTGGGACTATACAGAAGTCCAATAGCCACGTTTAGGATGCCACTAAGTTCACTCAGTGTTTGCTAGTATAATGGCTTAGTAACAATGAGTTTGAGTGTGCAATGCAGGCAGAGGTGCTGCAAATATCTTTGCACTACTGGGACTATACAGAAGTCCAATAGCCACGTTTAGGATGCCACTAGGTTCACTCAGTGTTTGCTAGTATAATTGCTTAGTTATAATGAGTTTGAGTGTGCAATGCAGGCAGACGTGCTGCAAATATCTTTGCACTAGTGGGACTATACAGAAGTCCAATAGCCACGTTTAGGATGCCACTAGGTTCACTCAGTGTTTGCTAGTATAATTGCTTAGTTATAATGAGTTTGAGTGTTCAATGCAGCCAGACGTGCTGCAAATATCTTTGCACTACTGGGACTATACAGAAGTCCAATAGCCACGTTTAGGATGCCACTAGGTTCACTCAGTGTTTGCTAGTATAATGGCTTAGTTATAATGAGTTGGAGTGTGCAATGCAGGCAGACGTGCTGCAAATATCTTTGCACTAGTGGGACTATACAGAAGTCCAATAGCCACGTTTAGGATGCCACTAGGTTCACTCAGTGTTTGCTAGTATAATGGCTTAGTTATAATGAGTTGGAGTGTGCAATGCAGGCAGACGTGCTGCAAATATCTGTGCACTACTGGGACTATACAGAAGTCCAATAGCCACGTTTAGGATGCCACTAAGTTCACTCAGTGTTTGCTAGTATAATGGCTTAGTAACAATGAGTTGGAGTGTGCAAAGGGCAGGAGGGTACAGTGGCAGGGTTGTGGGTCTCTGGGTAGAGGAATGGAAGCCTGCCTTTCTATCCCTCCTATTGGGGAAATGCAGCGAGGAAATCCCTGACCTTAGCTACACAGACGCTGTCATCTTGTGTAGCTGTTAAACTCTGTTTTCAGGACCTGTCACCTATGGCTCTGACCCTGCCAGTATGAGCCCTTAAAAGGACTGATAGAAAGTGCTATCCCTAAGCTGTCCAGCGCTGTGTATGGAGCGTAATACAGCTGTATCGGCGATAGGAGCTGCGCCAGTGATGTCTGACACCAAGGACGCAGAAGAGATAATGGCGTCCGGACGGGCAAATACTTGTTTTTATAATGCAGGGACATGTGACATGGACATCCTATCACACATGCCGTTGCTTCTCTGGCTAAAAGTCCACTTAGCTGTGTGTGTGTCTGGGATTGGCTGACATGCTGGCCCTCCCCACTACACGCACGCGCTTAGGGAAGGAAGACAAGAAAAAAAAAAAAAAAATGGCGATCGCCATTATACATATAGCAGTGATCTGAATGCGCTGTTCCCGCACACTATACACTGAAATGTCATAATAGTGTGAGTCACAGAGTGACTTACACTATTACAGCGGAAAGCCAGCTAGGAATTAGCTGTTTTTTTTGCTGCTAGAACCGTTCTCGAACGTATCTAGAACTATCGAGCTTTTGCAAAAAAGCTCGAGTTCTAGTTCGATCTAGAACAGCCCCCAAAATCACTCGAGCCGCGAACTGGAGAACCACGAACCACGAACCGCGCTCAACTCTACTAATGAGTGCAGCTAATTTTGCACTCAAAAATTCAAATGGCGCTACTTGCCTTCTGAGTCCTGCCGTGTGCCCAAACATTTGATTTCCACCACATATGGGGTATCTGCGTACTCAGGAGAAAATGCACAATACATTTTATGGTGCATTTTTTCCTGATACCCTTGTGATAAAAAAAGCTACCTGGTTGAAGCAACAGTTTTGTGGTAAAAAAAATTTTTTTCTTTTCACGGCTCAACGTTATAAACTTCTATGAAGCCCCCAGGGGTTCAAAGTGCACATCAAACATCTAGAAAAAATATTTGAGGGCTCTAGTTTCCAAAATGGGGTCACTTATGGAGGAGCTCCATTGTTTAGGCACCTCAGGGAGTCTTCAAACCCGACATGGTATCCGCTAATGAGTGCAGCTAATTTTGCACTCAAAAATTCAAATGGCGCTCCTTGCCTTCCGAGTCCTGCCGTGTGCCCAAACATTTGATTTCCACCACATATGGGGTATCTGCGTACTCAGGAGAAAATGCACAATACATTTTATGGTGCATTTTTTCCTGATACCCTTGTGATAAAAAAAGCTACCTGGTTGAAGCAACAGTTTTGTGGTAAAAAAAATTTTTTTTCTTTTCACGGCTCAACGTTATAAACTTCTGTGAAGCCCCCAGGGGTTCAAAGTGCACATCAAACATCTAGAAAAAATATTTGAGGGCTCTAGTTTCCAAAATGGGGTCACTTATGGGGGAGCTCCATTGTTTAGGCACCTCAGGGAGTCTTCAAACCCGACATGGCATCCGCTAATGAGTGCAGCTAATTTTGCACTCAAAAATTCAAATGGCGCTCCTTGCCTTCCGAGTCCTGCCGTGTGCCCAAACATTTGATTTCCACCACATATGGGGTATCTGCGTACTCAGGAGAAAATGCACAATACATTTTATGGTGCATTTTTTCCTGATACCCTTGTGATAAAAAAAGCTACCTGGTTGAAGCAACAGTTTTGTGGTAAAAAAAATTTTTTTTCTTTTCACGGCTCAACGTTATAAACTTCTGTGAAGCCCCCAGGGGTTCAAAGTGCACATCAAACATCTAGAAAAAATATTTGAGGGCTCTAGTTTCCAAAATGGGGTCACTTATGGGGGAGCTCCATTGTTTAGGCACCTCAGGGAGTCTTCAAACCCGACATGGCGTCCGCTAATGAGTGCAGCTAATTTTGCACTCAAAAATTCAAATGGCGCTCCTTGCCTTCCGAGTCCTGCCGTGTGCCCAAACATTTGATTTCCACCATATATGAAGTATCTGCGTACTCAGGAAAAAATGCACGATACATTTTATGATGCATTTTTCCTGATACCCTTGTGAAAATACTAATTTTTATGGCTAAAGTAACATTTTTGTGTTAAAAAAGTAAAATTTTCATTTTTTCTTCTACATTGCTTTGGTTGCTGTGAAGATCCTAAAGGGTTAATAAACTTCTTGGATGTGGTTTTGAGCAGAGTGAGGGGTGCAGTTTTTAGAATGGGGTCACTTTTGGGTATTTTCTTTCGCCTAGGTTTCTCAAATCACTCCACATGTGATGCGGTACCTAAAAACTTTTTTTTTGTAAATTTTGTTGGAAAATGAGAAATTGCTGATGAACTTTGAACCCTTCTAACTTCCTAACGGAATTTTTTTTTTTTTTCAAAAATTGCGCTGGTGTAAAGCAGACAAGTGGGAAATGTTATTTAGTAACTATTTTGTGTGACATATCTCTCAGATTTATGGGCATAAAATTTCAAATTTTGAAAATTGCAAAATTTTCAAAATTTTCGCCAAATTTCCGAAATTTTCACAAATAAATGCAAAACATATCGGCCTAAATTTACCACTGACATGAGGTACAATATGTCATGAAAAAACATTCTCAGAATCGCCAGGATCCGTTGAAGTGTTCCAGAGTTATAACCTGTCAAAGTGACACTGGTCAAAATTGCAAAAAATGGCCGGGTCTTTAAGGTGAAAACAGGCTGGGGGCTGAAGGGGTTAATACATTTTCTCTCTGATTATTCTGGCATTTGACAAATATAAATAATTTTGATTCCTACTTAACCTAAAATGGGAAAGGTTTATTCTGATTTCATGCCAGAGAGTGAGAAAAACATTCATATGTGTCTTTTTAGATAATGTATGTAAACTTCTGGTTTCAACTGTAGCAGAATGTCAGTGTCTGCCTCTAGTTCCTCCCTATCCCCCCATTTGCATAGAATTTTAAAAGCACCAACTGTCATTTCTTATCTCAGTAATGAGAAGATCGGTATTTGCTGAATACAGATTTTACTTATTTTAGCCCTGAAAGAAAAAATCCAGAAGGAGAAAGGAGCAGATTTTTCTGATAAGATATATTAATAAGTTGCACATTTTCTTATGTACTATTGATCTATGGGAAAAAAATTGCAATGACGGCTTTCCTTTAAAGGAAACTTGACTACAGCCACTGACTGTTTATCTCATCCAAGTATGTTTGACTGTGAAACGCTATGGTGTTTCAGAGAAGAACATACTTTAATCGCTGCTGGGGACAGAGCCATACTCTAGACTAGTCGGACAGGGGGGCCCTGCACACTCACAATAACTGACATGTTTCTACCTACATGTGCGAATAGGCAGAAACCTTTCAGTCACTGTCACCGAATGGGAAAAAGCCGCCAGTGAGTCACCTGTCCAACTAGTCTATAGTGCAACTGGGTCCCCGGCAGCCATTAGAGTATGTTTTACTCCAAAGTATTTAATTTTCATTTCATTTCATTTTTCTCTCTTTGTTTCATTGCAGCCATTTGGTAAATTCAAAAAAGTTCACTTTTTTTTCTCATTACTGTATACTCTGCACCCCATCGTGACAGAAAAAAAAACCAGTAATGTAGATTTTTTTGCAAATTTATTAAACATGAAAAACTGAAATATCACATGGTCATAGGTATTCAGACGCTTTGCTCAGACACTCATATTTAAGTCACATGCTGTCCATTTCCTTGTGATCCTCCTTGAGATGATTCTACTCCTTCATTGGAATCCAGCTGTGTTTAATATAGACAGGTGTTTGCCGGTCCAAATCAAGTCCTACCATTTTATGGTAGGACTTGATTTGGAAAGGCACACACCTGTCTATATAGGACCTCACAGCTCACAGTGCATGTCAGAGCAAATGAGAATCATGAGGTCAAAGAAACTGCCCAAGGAGCTCAGAGACAGAATCATGGCAAGGCACAGATCTGACCAAGGTTACAAAAATTTTTTTGCAGTACTCAAAATTCCTAAGAGCACAGTGGCCTCTATAATCCTTAAATGGAAGAACTTGGGACCACCAGAACTCTTCCTAGAACTCTTCCTAGAGCTCCGTCCAGCCCAACTGAGCAATCATGGGAGAAGAGCCTTGGTGAGAGAGGTAAAGAAGAACCCCAAGATCAGTGTGGCTGAGCTCCAGGGATGCAGTAGGGATGTCATGGATGTGTCTGGACCTTCAGGTGCTGCTGCTGGGACCAGGTGCTTCTGCACCTGGTCCCAGCAGCAGCACCTGAAGCTCGGCGATCGTCCAGACGTTAAAGGATGCTGTCCCTTTAAGGGCTTGATTTAAGTTTTTTTTTATGTTTCCTTGCCAGGTTATAAAGGAAGCCTGGGATCGTCCGTTAAACCTGAAAACCCTACAGAAATTTTTGGGGTTTACGAATTTTTATCGTAAATTCATCAAGAATTACTCTGAGATCGTTAAACCTCTGACTACTGAGCCCACCAAAGTAAGGGTCAGCGCAGGAGCCCCTGGTTACACCCCCTGTGTTTCAGCCTCCCTTATTCCTAGGAGTCCACTTACTGGGCATCTCTCCCCACGCCCAGCGTGACAAGGGAGATGGGAGAAAGTTCCACAACGTTCTAACTACTGAGTTAACAAAAAAAGGTGCTGATTTTTCCACATGGTCTGCTTCTGCTCAGCAGGCCTTTTCTTCTTTGAAGAGGTGTTTTGCTACTGCTCCTGTCGCGGACGGGTGCCGCCTCCGTTGCGGAAAAATGGCTGCTCGAGGGCACTCGGATCAGGGATCGTGTCTGGGGATCGAGTGGTGACCGGACCCGGGGCTCATGCAGTCGCCCGTCCTCGCAACAGTGAAGAAAGGGGGTATTTACAGGGGAGATAGTTTTTGTCTGTGACGCCACCTGTGGGTTGCGATGGTGGCATCACCGTTGCCTCTTGGGGTCAGTGTCCGGGACCGATGGTGTTGGGCAGCAAGGTGGTATCCCCTCCACGGGTAGGAGAGGTGTAGTCCCGGAGCCCAGGTGTAGGTAGGGAGAAGTGCTGGGGCGCCGTCAGCAGGTTGGACCGGATGACACTGGTGTACTAACGATTAGGAATAATCCACACAGAATCTGTACTGTAAACCAAGGCCGGATGCCGGTTGCCGTTGGAGAGGTGTGCTGGTCCCGCACACGGGTTAGCAAGGTAGGGACCCTTCCTCCTGCACTCGTGTCTTCCTGTGTGTTGATTAAACCCGCTTGGAATGGGAGAAATCCGCTCCCCTGCAGCTTTGTACGCAGAGGGAGCCGTTGCCCGCAAACTTTGACCCGTGGGATTTTAATGGGTTCTTGGCGGACACCCTATCCCCCGCGTTGGGCTGCCGGTTTGCTCTCTCTGGGCTTCTCTCTTCGAAAACAAGGCCTGGTACCTTGTCTCGCTGGTCAATTAACAAGGGGCCTGAAGCTTGCCTCGTCCTAGGGTCTAGGTACCCGGTGCACGGCCTCCAGACCGGATTCCAGTTGTCGGTACCGGCGGGCTACAACTCTGCCCCGGTCCACTTCAGGTCTCCCGCGATTGGATCTCCGTCGCCTGTGGCCCTACACTGCTGTCTGCTACCTAGTCGGTTCTCCCGTGGTCCAAGGGCTCCAACCCTGACCACACTGCACTTCAGCTCCTCTGTCAGACTCCTCACTGTTTGACTCTGTCTGACTCCACTGACTGTACAACTCTGACTGACTGGTTCCCACCCCTTGTCATCTCAAGACCCCTAGGTGGGCGTTTCCATCCACCTGGTCCCGCCCACTGGTGTGTCCTGGCTGTTATGGGGAGCAACTAGGCTTTGTGGCTGGTGTTCCTGTGTGTGGGATGTGGTGTTAATTCCCAAGGAGGAAGTGATTCCTGTAACCTTTGTGGGGGGTACAGTCATCTGTGACTACCTGGTTTTGCCAGGGCGTCCCACTCCCATACTTTGCCAACCTGAAGTTTCGCAGCCTTTCATCGTGGAGGTTGATGCGTCAGAGGTAGGGGTTGTGGCAGTTTTGTCGCAGGGGCCGTTGCCTGGTAAACGGCGTCCATGTGCATTTTTCTCTAAGAAGCTCTCTACTGCGGAGAGAAATTATGACTTAGGTAATAGAGAGCTCCTTGTTATTAAATTGGCGTTTGAGGAGTGGCATTCCCGGGGGTGGTGATCAGGAGAATCCCGTTCCCATTCTACATCTACAACAGGGGTGGTTATTCCGGCTTTTTGTCCTGACTTAGAGACTGCTGTTTTGGAGGCTCAGGGGGACGCCCCTGCCTCCTGTCCTGCAGGGAGACTTTTTGTGCCCTCTGACCTGCGTTACCGACTGATCCAAGCTCATCATGACTCTGTGCTTATCGGACACCCGGGTACTAAGGCAACCTCGGACCTTGTGTCCTGTCGTTTTTGGTGGCCGGGGTTGCACAAGCAGGTAGCCGACTTTGTGACTGCTTGTGTTGTTTGTGCTAGCACCACAGACCCGCATACTCGTCCGTCAGGGTCTCTTTTGCCGTTGACCATTCCGGATAGGCCATGGACACACATTTCCATTGATTTTATCACGGATCTTCCTGTGTCGGCTGGTATAACTGTGTTATTGGTGGTGGTTGACAGGTTTAGCAAGATGGCGCATTTTATTGCCTTACCTGCTCTTCCCAACGCTAAGACTCTGGCGCCGGGTTTGTGAATGAGGTTGTGAGATTTCATGGTTTACCTTCTGATGTTGTCTCTGATCGTGGCACTCAGTTTGTCTCCAGGTTCTGGAAGGCTTTTTGCATTTGTGTGGGGGTTCAGTTGTCTTATTCCTCCACATTCCATCCTCAGTCTAACGGTCAGACGGAGCGCACCAACCAGAACTTGCAAACCTATTTGAGTTGTGTTGTTGCTGAGAACCAGGAGGATTGGGCATCCTTTTGCCTTTGGCCGAGTTTGCCATTAACAACCGGCGTAATGAGTCCACTGGCTAGTCTCAATTTTTTGGTGCAAATGGTTTCCATCCTCAGTTTGGTACCTTTTGTGGTGGGGGTCTTCAGGGGTCCCGGAAGAGGAGCGTTTTGCCTCCTCTCTCTCATCAGTTTGGCGCGGGGGGTTCTGAGCAATCTGAGACGTATGGATTCCAAGTATGGCTGACAGAAACCGTGTACCTGATCCAGACCTGGTTGTGGATGATCTGGTGTGGTTGTCAACACGTAACATTAAGTTGAAGGTGCCTTTGTGGAAATTGGATCCCAGGTTCATTGGCTCGTTCAAGATTTCTACTATCATCAACCCAGTGGCTTTCCGTCTTGAGCTGCCTCCCGCCCTGAAAATCCATAATGTGTTTCACCAGTCCCTTCTTAAAAAGTATGTCGCTCAGGCCGTACCGTCTCCATTGCCTCCTGCGCCCATTTTGATTGAAGGGAATCTTGAGTTTGAAATGTCCAGAATCTTGGATTCCCATGTTCTGTGCAATTCCTTGCAATATTTAGTACATTGGAGAGGTTACGAACCGGAGGACAGGAGTTGGGTTCCGGCATCTGAAGTGAACGCTGCCAGGTTGATTCGTGCTTTTCATAGGGCGCATCCTGTCAAGCCAGGCCCTGAGTGTCTGGATGTCACTCCTAGGAGAAGGGGTACTGTCATGGATGTGTCTGGACCTTCAGGTGCTGCTGCTGGGACCAGGTGCAGAAGGGCCCAGCGATTGTCCAGAAAACCCTTATTGTCCGATTGTCCTAACCCTTATAGCTACCTGTGGTTTGAGAGCAAGCGCAGAGCCCACCAAAGTAAGGGTCAGCGCAGGAGCCCCTGGTTACACCCCCTGTGTTTCAGCCTCCCTTATTCCTAGGAGTCCACTTACTGGGCGTCTCTCCCCACGCCCAGCGTGACAAGGGAGATGGGAGAAAGTTCCACAACGTCAAATATCACTGTAGCCCTCCACCATTCGCGCCTTTATGGCAGAGTGACCCGACAGAAGCCTCTCCTCAGTGCAAGACATATGAAAGCCTGCATAGAGTTTAAAAAAAAGCACATGAAGGATTCCCACACTATGAGAAATAAGATTCTCTGGTCTGATGAGACGAAGATAGAACTTTTTGGTGATAATTCTAAGTGGTATGTGTGGAGAAAACTAGGCACTGCTCATCACCTGGCCAATACAATCCCAACAGTGAAACAAGGTGGTGGCAGCATTATGCTATGGGGGTGTTATTCAGCTGCAGGGACAGGATGACTGGTTGCAGGAAAGATGAATGTGGCCAAGTACAGAGATATCCTGGAAGAAAACTTCTTCCAGAGTGCTCTGGACCTCAGACTTGACCGAAGGTTCACCTTCCAACAAGACAATGACCCTAAGCACACAGCTAAAATAAAAAAGGAGTGGCTTCAAAACAACTCTGTGACCATTCTTGACTGGCCCAGCCAGAGACCTGACTTAAACCCAATCGAGCATCTCTGCAGAGACCTGAAAATGGCTGTCCACCAACGTTCACCATCCAACGTGAAGAATGGCAGAGGATCCCCAAATCCAGGTGTGAAGAACTTGTTGCATCACTCCCAAGAAGACTCATGGCTATACTAGCTCAAAAGGGCACTTCTACTCAATACTGAGCAAAGGGTCTGAATACATATGACTATATGACATTTCATGTTTTTTGTTTAATAAATTTGCAAAAATGTCTACATTTCTGGTCTTTTTTTTGTCAAGATGGGGTGCAGAGTGTACATTAATGAGAAAAAAAATGAACTGTTTTGAATTTACCAAATGGCTGCAATGAAACAAAGAGTGAAAAATTTAAAGTGGTCTGAATACTTTCCGTACCTACTGTAATTTGTCATTATTACACATCACTTAATATATTGACATTTATGGTTTGATTTCTTTGCGTGTGTGGATTGGATGAGTTGTTACGGACATTTAGTGAGGAATTCATGTCAATAGCACCTTTAGAAATAGATTAAAGGCTGCTTTACATGGATCAATTTCTCGTGCGATCGCATGTGCGATCGCACCCGCCGCCATCGTTTGTGCGGCACAGGCAATTTCTTGCCCGTGTCGTACAAAGTCGTAACCCCCCGTCACACGTACTTACCTTCCAAACGACCAGAGATGAGCGGGACGTAAACATCCCGCCCACCTCCTTCCTTCCGCATTGCCAGCGGGACGCAGGTAAGATGTGTTCATCGTTCCCGGGTTGTCACATGGAGCGATGTGTGCTGCCTTGGGAACAATGAACAACCGGACGTTCAATTTTTAGAAAATGAGCGACGTGTCAATGAGCAACGATAAGGTGAGTATTTTTGCTTGCTCACACTCGCTCGTAGCTGTCACACGCTACGATGTGTCAAACGATGCCGGATGTGCGTCACTTACGACGTGACCCAGACGACATATCGTTTGATATATCGTAGCGTGTAAAGCCCACTTTACTTAGAAAATTGATGACAGATTCAATACTTATTTCACCCGTTATTTGTATAGGTACAAAATGGCAATAATTGAGGTATGGCGTAATATCATGGGTTTGAAGATGAATCCATGTTATATACTGTAGGTAAATATCTAAACTTTTTGGATCCCCAATATTCTAACAGAGAAACCTTCATTTGATACTGATTTTTGCCTACTGGATTAGTTCCTTTTTAGATATATAGGGAGACAGATTAGAAGAATAAAATAAGACCTTACAGTGAACCAGTGGTACATGTTGTAAAGTTTATTCACTCATATTAACCTAATTTGAGTGAATAAACCTTACATTTTTTGTAACTTTTAGTGTCTTGCAAGTTGTTCATTTTTCTATTAAAAATGATATAGGATCATGGTTAAGATTTCTGGCACCATATTTATAATATTTTTGCAGTGCTGCTTCTCTACTATAGGTAGACACACAGATGGAAGAAAAGAAAGCATATCCATCCACAAGTAAAATAATGTGTTTTTTTTTATTAGTAGTCCATTACAATAAACATGCAGTGGAATCTATAGCAAAGACTTTGCTTACACATTGTGGCGCACTACCCTTAGTAATATTATGTTAAACTAATCTCATATAGCTGCATTTAAACATCGAAAAAACAATCGTAGTAAGTTACACAGACAGCCAATCGTGATACACTGCAAACAACAACCAATGATGTAACACGTACCGCAATAATCTCAAACCATAATATATAGCATACAAAAATATCAACCAATAATAACACAATTAACAAATATGAAAAACATTGTTTTTTTATAACGGTTATAGGTATGTTGCGAGAACGGGTCTGACTACGTTTCCCCTGTCCATGCCAGGCTCTGTATACAAAGACTATAGACTTTGAAAAGCTAATAATCACAGCAGGGCATGTTGGACAAGTCCGCTCATGCAAGCTAGTCATAGTAATAGTAAGCTACTGGTGCCAAAACAAACATTGCAGGTAAACAAAACACTTTGTAACAAGAGACACATCTCTGAATTATTTGTGTTAACCCTTACAGCATGCTGTCTTCGTATTACATAACCAAAACCTGGTGACAGATTTCCTTTAATAACTGTAGTAATATTTCAGATACAATACATTATTTAGTATGGATGATTGGTCATTACAAATTCGGCATTAGCAATATCTTAGTTAGCATTAAACAAGTTAAATCTTAGTAGCCTCTAAAATTAATCAAATGAATCATTGTTTTAAAATAATATTTTTTTAGAATACAAATGCATCTCAATAAATTAGAATATCATGAAAAAGTGAATTTCAGTACTTCAATACAAAAAGGGAAACACATATTCTATAGAGTCATTACAGAGTGATCTATTTCAAGTGTTTATTTCTGTTAATGTTAATGATTATGGCTTACAGCCAATGAAAACCCAAAAGTCTTTATCTCAGAAAATTATACTAATTACCACAAAACACCTACAAAGGCTTCCTAAGCATTTAAAATGGTCCCTTAGTCTGGTTCAGTAGGCTACACAATCATGGGGAAGACTGCTGACTTGACAGATGTCCAGAAGGCAGTCATTGACACACTCCACAAATAGGGTAAGCCACAAAAGGTCATTGCTAAAGAAGCTGGCTGTTCATAAAGTACTGTATCCAAGCATATTAATGGAAGTTGAGTGGAAGGAAAAAGTGTGGTACAAAAAGGTGCACAAGCAACCGGGATAACCACAGCATTGATAAGCTTGTTAAGAAAAGGCCATTCAAAAATTTGGGGGATATTCAAAAAGAATGGACTGCTGCTGGAGTCAGTGCTTCAAGAGTCACTACACACAGACGTATCCAGGACTTGGGCTACAAGTGTCGCATTCCTTGTGTGAAGCCACTCATGACCAATGGACAACGCCAGAAGCGTCTTACCTGGGCCAAGGAGAAAAAGAACTGGACTGTTGCTCATTGGTCCAAGGTGTTGTTTTCAGATTAAATTAATTTTGCGTTTCATTTGGAATTCAAGGTTCCACAGTCTGGAGGAAGAGTGGAGAGGCCACAATCCAAACTGCTTGAGGTCTGGTGTGAAGTTTCCACAATCAGTGGTGGTTTGGGGAACCATGTTATCTGCTGGTGTAGGTCCACTTTCTTTAATCAAGACCAAAGTCAGTGCAGTCATCTACCAGGAAATTTTAGGGCACTTCATGCTTCCCTCTGCCAACAAGCTTTTTGGAGATGGAAATTTCATTTTCCAGCAGGACTTGTCACCTGTCTACACTGCCAAAAGTACCAAAACCTGGTTTAATAATCACAGTATCATTGTGCATGATTGGCTAGCAAACTCGCTTGACCTAAACTCCATAGAGAATCAAGAAGAAGATGAGAGACACCAGACCCAACAATGCAGATTAGCTGAAGGCTGCTATGAAAGCAACCTGGGCTTCCATAACACCTCAGCAGTGCCACAGGCTGGTCGCCTCCATGCCACGCCGCATTGATGCATTAATTTATGCAAAAGGAGCCCTGACCAAGTATTGAGTGCATTTACGGAACATACTTGTCAGTAGGCCAACATTTCTGAGTTTACAATCATTTTTTCAGTTGGTGTTATATAATATTCTAATTTTCTGACATAATGACTTTTGGGCTTTCATTGGCTGTAAGCAATAATCATCAACATTAACAGAAATAAACACTTGAAATAGATCACTCTGTAATGACTCTATATAATGTATGTGATTCCCTTTTTGTATTCAATTACTGAAATACAATAATCTTTTGATGATCTTCCAACTTATTGAGATGCACTTGTATGTCATCTAAATAAAAAAAATATATAAAGAAAGCAGTGTCACAGCTCTTAAATAAAAAAACTTTCCTTTGCAGGAAATGAAATTCTTTGTGTCCACTCTCATTACTAAAGTTCATCTTGTCCATTCTGTTTGCAGAAAATTATAGAAAAAATTCCATGCGGCACATAAATAGTAATGGTGCACAAATAGGGAAGGTATCCAAATTTAAATAATGAAAAACAGACCAGCACTCCGATTTCATGAAAAATGTTGGGAAAATTTATTCTAATAAGTCCATGTACAAGCGTCAATAGTCACCATCGATGACTACTACATAGACTGGATGGAATCAATTGTCTCACTATTTTTCATGAAATCGAAGTGCCGGTCTATTTTTCACTGTTTGCAGAAAATTGACATACCTTTATTTACTCTATAACCTACTATTACTCCTTCTCCATCATTACTTGTGAAACTGACAGCTATAGCCCTCTATTTAAAAAATATGGTGCATGTAGGTTATTTGTTACCAGCCCTCTAACTTTACATCATTAATAGAATGTGTTCTTTCCATTCTCTGCATATTGAGTCTTTTTTATAAGAAATGCAATGAGCTGCAAAGGAAATTATCCATTGGTAACAACAAGGAATAGGGAGAACTCTCCTAAATCAAAGTACACAAACACAAAAATACATTATAAAAAAAAGGCAGCAGCAAAAATAAAAACATTCCCAAAATAGTATCTCTGATGATAATAAGGCTTAGTTCTAGACACTATTTTAGTCCAGGGATATGATGTCAGGATTAGAGATGAGCGGGATCGTTTAACCTCTTTGTGACAGTGGACACACTGTGTACATCCTGATAGTCAGTGTATTCCCGACAGGGATGTACCCAGTATGTCATGGTGATTGTGAGGGCTCATCAATCACGGCCAGGTCTTCAGCATAGAAATGGTGCCCACACCACTCTGGGCTATTTAACTACCTAAATGGTGCGATCAATAGCAAATGCAGCATTTAGGTGGCTGGGAGAGGATCGCGCTCCTCTCCCAAGCGATCGAAACCCACGTGACAAGATCACAGGGAACCGATTGCTGACCCAGGGTCAACGTCATGATGACCCCAAGGTCACCCAACTACAAAAAGCATCACACACCATTCCAGATGCAGCACTGACAATTAATCTACTGCAATGATTGTGCAACAAATGATCTGAGTGTTATAAGGTGATGGACCAAGTAAAAAAGTTAAAACAAAGTTGAAAAAAATGGTACAAATTAAAAAAAAATGTGAACATTAAAAACAAAAATAAATTATTCTAATAAATATTTAAATTTATGTAAAAAAAGGTATAGCAAGCCCATCTATAAAGCTGTCACACTACTTAACCCTGTTGGTGAACACGTTAATAAATAAATACTAAACTTAGTAAAAACTATGTCTGTTCATCATACAGCTGACAAAAGAAGTGGAAAAAACATGATAAAAAATTCATATATCAATAAAAATGGTACCGCTGAAAAGATCATCTGCCCCCAAAAAACAAGCTGCAACATAGCTCCATTAGCAAAAAATAAATAAAAAATGTTTAGCTGTCAGAATACAGTAATGCAAAAACTATTTTTTTCTATAAAATAGTTTTTATGGTTTAAAAGTGGCAAAAAAAATATAAATTGCTGTAATTGTACTGACCTGAAGAATAAAACTGTCTTATCCCTTTTATGACACAATAAATGGTGTAAAAAAAAAACAAAACACAATTCTTCAATTACTGTTTCTTCTTGATCCTGCCTCACAAAAAGTGGAATAAAAAGCGATTTAGAAATATTATGTGGCCCAAAATGAAACCAATAAGAATTCCAATACATCTCACAACAAACATGCTCTCACCTGAATCAGTCAGCATAAAAATAAGAAAAAATTATAGCCTTCAAAATTCAGTGATGCAAAAAACCTTTATTTTCTAAAAAAGCATTTTTTAAGTGAGAAAGTAGCCAAGCCTAAAAAAACTAAATAAATCTGGTATCGCTGTAATCATATTAATTTGAGGAATAAAGTTGCCTTATCACTTATACCACACAATGTATGGCATAAAAAATAAAAAAAGAAATCCATTTCTTCAACTCCTATTGATTTTTTTATTCTGCTTCCCAAATATCAGAGAATGGCGTGGCTCACATTTATCCTATGCTCTACGCTGATCACTTATATCGGGAATTGTGTACATATCTGAAAATGTGATTCAGACAAAATTCCCAACAGAAAATTCCCTACAATGAGTCAGAGGGAGTCAATTTTGAACTCTTGCCTGGCCTGTGACCCGGCAGTGACCATCTTTTTACACATGCACAAACGTGCGGCCAACAGCAGTTTTGTTCACCTTTGAAATGACGGAACACAGACCAAACGGAGTCTGGAGTAACTCTGCTCCTTCATTAGTGAAGGGATCTGTCAGGGGTGCAGGGTTCCAAAAGCACGAGCTGAGCACAATGTACAGCACTACATTGTACTGGGTATGACAAGAGCTTATTTGAAATTTTTAATTCTGAAACATTCACTGCATTTGACTCCATAGGTGTTTCCCAGAGACTAAATCGTCACTACACCTGTGGATGAATTCCCAGAGGGGTGTAATTTCTAACATTTGGTCACTTGATGGAATTTCTTTTATTCTGGCACTTAGTAGCTCTGCAAATGGAGTCCACAAACTTTTCTAAGAAAATCTGTGTTCGAAAAATCAAATGGCGCTCCTTCCCTCCAGATCCCTGAAGTGCAGCCAAACACTACTGTACAGTCACATGTGGGGTGTTACCACATTCAGGATAAATTGTGTAACAAAATACTGGCCCTTTTTACCTATTCCATTTGTGAAAATTGAAAATTTGGGGTTAAAATAACATTTTAAAACATTATTTTTTTGTTCACCACCCAATAGTATAACATTTTGTGACACAGCTGTTGTGTCATTATGCTCATTGCTCCCCTAGATGAATTCATTGAGGGGTGTTGTTTGTAAAATGGGGTCACATGTGTGGGGTTTCTGCTGTTCAGGCACTCAAGGGCTTTGTCAATGTGACATGGCACCAGCAAAACATTCCAATGAAATATGTACTCATATATGGCGTTCCTTCCTTTCTTTACTTTGCACTGTGCCTCAAAACTTGTTTTCAACTACATATTGTCATACTCAGGAGAAATTGCACAGCAAATTGTGTGATCTATTTTCTCCTGTTACCCTTGTTAAAATTAAATATTTGGGGTTAAAGTAACATTTTTGTGGTTAAAAATGCATGTTTTCATTTTCATGGCTCAACGTTATAAAATTCTGTGAAGCACATGGGGGTTCAAGGTGCTCACCAAACATCTAGGTAAAAACCTTAAGGGGTCTAGTTTCCAAAATGAGGTAACTTCTGGGGGTGCTCCTCTGTTTAGGCACCTCAGGGGTTTTGCCAATGTGACATGTCACCTGCAAACCATTCCAACTTTTTCTTAACTCAAATATGGTGCTCCTTCCCTTCTTTACTTGGCATTGTGCCTCAAAAGTAGTTTTCCACCACACATGGTGTACTGGTGTACTCATGAGAAATTTCACAAAAAATTGGGTGGACCATTTTGTCCTGTTGACCTGTTGTCCTGTTGTCCATTGACCAGAAGTGCTTACTCGTTCTAGAAGAGAAAGACTTACTAGTGACTCTGGAGGTTTAAAATGACTCTGCCATACAAACTGTTCTCCACTAGGAGCCCGTGATCTGTAATGGTTCAGGAACTGACCACCACTGTACAAGATATGATAATCAGTAAAATAATATAGCTGCAAGACATTATGCAGAGACCGATGCGGTAATCCCAGTTGTTGTTAGCATACTCTCTGATAATTCAACAGTGTAAAAAATAGTGCCAGGCAAGTTTTTTTCTGTAAACCCTGAGTACAATGTCAAAATCTTTAAATTAGTTTTAAACAGTGGATTTCTTGAAATTCGACTCAAACTCGAGCATCCGTCGACCAATCCACTAATCTCAAGTCCAAGTATCAGATGTACAGGATTGTGTAACATTTTTAGGCAAAATGGCAAAACATGTTTTGAAAACTAGAAAACAGACGAAATGCAGTGCAAGACCAAAAATTGTACAAGTACAATGTTGCCCCATTCTTGTCTTTTGTAGGATTGTAGTTGCTCAAAATTCCTGAGTTTTCTTTGCCAGATTTTACATTTCATAATGCACTAAATGTTTTCTATTGGTGAAAGGTTTGAACAGCAGATTGTTAGTTCATCACCCAAACTCTTCTTCTGTGAAGCCATGCTGTTGTGATCGATGCAGTATGTGGTTTATCATTGTCTTGCTGAAATATGCAAGGACTTTCCTAAAATAGAAGGTCTGGATAGGAACATATGTTGTTCTAAAATCTTTATATAATGCTCAGCATTTATATTGCCTTTCAAGATATACAGTCTGCCACTGCCATGAGAACTAGTACAATCAGATACCATCAGAGATGCAGGCATTTGAACTGTGAGCTGATAACAAGCTGGATGATCTACAGGACACGGAATCTGTGGATTCCATAAATAACTTCAAATTTTGATTCATCTGACCATAGAACAATTTCCATTTTCCCTCATTCCATTTTAAATGAGTTTTGGTCAAGTCAAGATGGCAGCGTTTCTTGATTGTGTTTATGTATGGCTTTTTCTAAGCTTGATAGAGCTTTAACTTCCATTTGTGTTTTACTTGTCGATGTATTCCTGAGCCTATTAAATGATTTGCATGACTGCATCATGTCTGTTTTTAATGCAGTGCCATCTGAAAATCCATAGATAGTGATGGGCACAGATACCCGGGATTAGCAAGTTCAACTGAATTTTCTTAAACAAACCCGGTTCAGGCCCGGAATTGATCCAAGATATCTGACCGTATGCCGGACCACATATAAGTCTATAGGGACCCAAATAATGCACTTTAAAATGATGGTAGACGGGATAGGGGGATTTGAGCAGGCGGGTTATACTTACCAGTCTCCCACATGGCTGTAACACTACTTCCAGGGTCGCTCATTAATCTCATGCATATGCACTCCTTTTCTCGCCCATTGCCAGTCCCAGCATCTCTGATTGGTTGAAATCAGACAGTGCACCCACCCTGTGTGACAGCGTGTCTGACAGCTAGCAATTACAGACTCTGTGTCCCTATCGGGGTGTAAAAATAAATAAAGAAGTGGCATAGGGTTTCCCCATATTACACAGTTACATAGGTTGAAAAAAGACCTAGGTCCATCTAGTTCAACCTTGCTCCACTAATTATATATTATGATACCCAGCACAGATAAAGCATACAGCTAAAGGCTGCAGTCCCAAGCCATGTGCTTTTCTTGACTGTGTTTCAAAATAAGACGCACCCCATGAGGCTTTTTTTTAATTATTTGGAGGTTCCCCCAAATTTTTATACCCAGCCTTTATAGAGATTATGTGCCGCCCCGTGCTCGGCGGCAGCCGAGCCGCTCGGATCCGGACCTTCAGTAGGTGGCTTGAGGGTCCACGGTCACTCCGATCTAAAAGGGGTTGGTGGTTTAGGGGGACGTAGGTGTACGGCCAGAGCCCTGTTTGAGTTCGTGATGCCACCCACGGGTTGTGGTGAAGATGGACACCACCGCTGCAGTTATGGGGCACCCAGGGGAGATGTTGCGCAGCAAGTTGTTATCCCCTCTGTGGGTAAGGATGGTGGCCCCGGGACCTGCTGTGGGAGTAGTTGGGCGGTGCAGGGAGATGGGCGGCCAGAGGGCACTGATGTACTCACTATTAGTAAACATACATGAGTCTCTGGTAAACCAAGGTGATGGTGGTCGGTGCCCGCAACCGGCTGAAGTCTGGTCCTCCACCCGGTTGGTGGTCTCTGCCTTTCTCCTGCACCTGTTTTGTGATGATGGACTACCTGCGCCTGCAACTACAGGAGTCCGCTCCCCGGCTTGTGATTGTCGAAGGAGTCCTTTGCCCGCAGACCCTGGCCCGTGGGATCTCTCTGCCATGGCGGTGGCTTTCTATCCCCCTCGTTGGGCTGTTGTCTTCCGTCGGCACTTTGGGTGGGACAGGACCTATAGTCCTGGCCGCAATCAGTTAATTAGCTAGCCCCCAGTTGCTTCTGGACCTAGCTTCAGGGTCTGAGAACCCCCCTTTGTGCTCCGGTTTCCGAGTCGGTTCCCTGGGCCGGTACCGGCGGGCCACTACCCTGTCCCGGTCCACCACGGTTCCACCGAGCCATCTTCCCGGCTCCTGCAGGCAGAGGGTTCCATCTGCCTCCTAGCCAAAGGTGCCCGTGCTCCTACCCTGGCATCTGTCAGTCTGCTACAGGCCGGTCACACAGGCCTGTCCTCCTCCACTGAATTCTCAGACTAGACTCCCAGACTAGACTCCCAGACTGAACTGTTTACTTTTTCCTGCCTCAGTCTCTCTGAACTCCTTGGTGGGCGTGGCCAACTGCCTGGCTCCACCCCCTGGTGTGTCCATCAAGCACTGAGGGAGGTGACTAGGGTTTATATGTTTGGTTGCTATCACCTTGTTAGGGGACTGGTGTAATGCGGGGCCCTATCTGTGACTACCTGGCCCGGCCAGGGCGTCACAATTACATCTGAGAGATGATATTCTCAGGTCAATGGTCATTGCTCCCCCAGCCTAAAAATAGCAACCTGCAGCTGCCCAGAATTGTCACATCCTTTAAATACGACAATCCTGGAATTTACCCGGCTCATCCAGATTGCCCTGGTGTGGTGGCAGAATAATAAGGGGTTAATGACAGCTCACAGCTGGCGTCTATGAGACTCACCCCATTACTAATCTGTAAGTGAAAAGAAATAAATACAAACACCAAAAAAATCCTTTATTTCACATAAAATACAAAACACCTCCCTCCGTCACCTTTTTATTATCCCCCAGAATACCCAGAGCTAACGAAATCCACACGAGGACCCATGATGATTCCAGCTCTGCTACATACTGACGTCACAGCGCGTGGGCACAGTACATGGCCGCACACTGTAGCTTCAGGTAGAGAATGACTGAGGTGCAGCGATGAACTGTGACATCACTCAGTTTATATGCGATCACAGCTGGAGGTTCCCACAGTACCCCACCTGTGACCGTAGATGCGGTTTTGATGCAATAGTAATGCGTTTTTTTTTTGCATGGAGATGCAGATTTGGTGCAGGAGCATAGTATATAAATTTGAGCACCAAATCTGCATCTCTTGGGAAAAAAAATGCAATAAAACAGTTTTGCCGCTGTTTCGGTGCAGTTTTCTGCCAGGAGGTGCAAATTTGGTGCTGAACTGTGTGCACGATATTTCAACACTAAATTTGCACCTCTTGGCAGAAAACTGCACCAAAACGGCGTTACAACAGTTTTTATACATTTTTTGTCTTGAGATGCAATTCGGGGCTGAAATTTATATACCATATTTATGGAAAAAATCTGCATCTCCTGGCAAAAAATTGCATCAATACCGCATACACTCTAAGGCCCCCTTCACAGATCCGTGATACACGTGCGTGTTTGGTCCGTTTCCGTATATACCGGAGACACGGCCAAACATGCACTAATGTTAATCTATGATTGTGGTCACACGTGCGTTATTTCATTATGTCCGTGTGTGCGTGTCCGTGATCCGTATGTGTTTGCGTTTTGCACGGATGCATGTCCGTTATCTGCACGGAGCACGCACACGTGGACACAATGAAAGTCTATGGGTATGTGCACACACGTTAGTAAACACGTATGCATCTACCTATAGTCCGTGTCCGTTTGGTGTTTTTATTTCTAGTGATGTCGGCTATTCTTTCTATTTCTGTGTATGTCGGTCAATCTCCCTGAGTCCGTCGGTCGGTCTCTCTGTCGGTCTCTCTGTCTGTCTGTCCCTCTCTCACAGTCTGTCGGTCAGTTTCCCCCCCTCTCTCATACTTGAGTGACAGGTGCCTCACTGCACCCAATCACAGCAGCCGGTGGGCGTGTCTATACTGTGCAGTAAAATAAATAAATAAATAATTAAAAAAAAACGGCGTGCGGTCCCCCCCAATTTTAATGCCAGCCAGATAAAGCCATACGGTTGAAGGCTGGTATTCTCAGGATGGGGAGCTCCACGTTATGGGGAGCCCCCCACCCTAACAATATCAGTCAGCAGCCGCCCAGAATTGCCGCATACATTATATGCGACAGTTCTGGGACTGTACCCGGCTCTTCCCGATTTGCCCTGGTGCTTTGGCAAATCGGGGTAATAAGGAGTTAATGGCAGCCCATAGCTGCCACTAAATCCTAGATTAATCATGTCAGGCGTCTATGAGACACCCTCCATGATTAATCTGTAAATTACAGTAAATAAACACACACACACACCAGAAAAAATCCTTTATTAGAAATAAAAAACACACACATATACCCTGGTTCACCACTTTAATCAGCACGAAAAAGCCCTCCATGTCCGGCGTAATCCAGGATGTTCCAGCGTCGCTTCCAGCGCTGCTGCATGGAGGTGACCGGAGCTGCAGCAGACACAGCCGCTCCTGTCATCTCCACGCAGCTAATGAAGAGTGCCGCGCGATCAGCTGAGCTGTCACTGAGGTTACCCGCTGTTACTGGATCCAGTGACAGCGGGTAACCTCAGTGACAGCTCAGCTGATCGCGCTACTCACCTCATTTGCTGCGTGGAAGTGACCGGAGCGGCGGTGTCTTCTGCAGCTCCGGTCACCTCCATGCAGCAGAGCTGGATGCGACGCTGGAGCATCCTGGATTCCGGCGGACATGGAGGGCTTTTTGGGGCTGATTAAAGTGGTGAACCAGGGTATATGTGTGTGTTTTTTATTTCTAATAAAGGATTTTTTTCTGGTGTGTGTTTATTTACTGTAATTTACAGATTAATCATGGAAGGTGTCTTATAGACGCCTGACATGATTAATCTAGGACTTATTGGCAGCTATGGGCTGCCATTAACTCCTTATTACCCCGTTTTGCCAAAGCACCAGGGCAAATCGGGAAGAGCCGGGTACAGCCCCAGAACTGTCGCATATAATGTATGCGGCAATTCTGGGCGGCTGCTGACTGATATTGTTAGGGTGGGGGGCTCCCCATAACGTGGAGCTCCCCATCCTGAGAATACCAGCCTTCAGCCGTATGGCTTTATCTGGCTGGCATTAAAATTGGGGGGGACCGCACGCCGTTTTTTTTTAATTATTTATTTATTTATTTTACTGCACAGTATAGACACGCCCACCGGCTGCTGTGATTGGGTGCAGTGAGGCACCTGTCACTCAGTGTGGGGGCGTGTCTCACTGCAACCAATCATAGGCGCCGGTGGGCGGGGAAAGCAGGGAATAGGAGATTGTTTAATGAGCGGCCGGCTTTTTCAAAATAGTAAAAGCCGCCGCAGCAGTGTGAATGCCGTGCAGCGCCGCGCCGGGGATCGAGGAACGGTGAGTATGAGAGAGGGGGGGAAACTTCAGTCACTCGGGGGATTAGCGGTCACCGGTGACTCCTTCACAGGTGACCGCTAATCAGTACTCGACACAGACAGAACCGCGGTATGAGGATAAAGTCGGGTGAAGTTCACCCGAGTTCATTCTCATCGCGCAACTCTGTCTGCTGTCAGCCGACATTTATAAACGACATTGTGCATCACACACGGACATTCCACACGGACATTCCACGTACACATACACGTTAATTCCACACGCACACACGGACGTTCTACACACAAACACGGCTAGCATACGCAATTCACACAGGTGCCACACGGACCATAAAAACGGACACAAAAACGGGACACGGACCCGAAAAACGGCCCATAACACACGTGCGTGTTTTTCACGGACGTGTGAAGGGGGCCTAATGTAGTTTTGATGCCATTTTTTGCCAGAAAATAGAGATTAGGTGCAGGAATATGATATATAAAATTTTAGCACTAAATCTGCATCTCTTGGCAAAAAACTGTGGTTTCTGACAGGAGATGCAGGTCTGTGAACTCAGTAACCTCACCTGAGATGAGGTCACTGAATTTAATGAGATCCCCTGAGGTCCGTTTACCTGTGGTCAAAGCTGGAGTACCGTGGGAACCTACAGCTGTGACTGCAAATAAACTGAATGACATCACCGCACATTGTTGTGGCTCTGTCATTCACTGCCTGAAGCCACAGCATGTAGGCATGTTCTGTGCCCGTGCACTGTCACTTCAGTATGTAATAGAGCTGGAATCGTTGTGGGCCCTTGTGTGGAATATGTCGTACCTGGGTGTTTTGGCCGTTATAAATGTGTGAACAAGGGTATTTTTTGTATTTTATTTCAAATAAAGGAATTTTCGATGTTTGTGTTTAGTTCTTTTCCCTTACAGATTAGTAACAGGTGGTCTCATAGACCCTCCCCATTTATAATCTAGGGCTTAGTGGCAACTGTAAGCTGTCATTAACCCTTTATTACCCCACCAAGGCAATAAGGATGAGCTGGGTAAAGTTACGAGATTGTCGTATCTATTGGATGCGACAATTTTGGGTGGCTGTAGGTTGCTATTTTTAGGTTAGGTGAGCCCAATAATCATGGGCCCCCTGAGCCTGAGAATACCAGCCCCCAGATGTCGGCTATATCATGGCTGGGTATCAAAATTGAGGACTGCACACCGTTTTATTTAATTATTTATTTAAATTATTTTAGAAATAAGGCACATGGAGTCCCTCTTATTTTGATACACAGGCAAGATAAGCAGACGGCTGTGGGCTGCAGCCTGTAGACATATGCTTTATCTATTCTGGGTATCATAATATGGGGGGATCCTACGCCAATTTTTTTTATTTATTTAGTATTACACCATGATAGAGACACACAACTTGTGTGATTGGTTGCAATCAGACATGCTGACACACAGGGTGGGGGTGCAGTCTGACTGCAACCCATCACAGACAAGAATGCCGGTGGGAGGGGGAACCTGTGCATATCTATGAATGATAGTGAACGGCCCTGTAAGTACTGTGTTTTTCCAAAAATAAGACCTCCCCCAAAAATAAGCCCTAGCAGGGATTTTCAGCATTTTCGGAGAAAGGCTTAAATATAAGCCCTCCCCCGAAAATAAGCCCTAGTCGCGGTTCAGTAATGAAGTGTCCGTGCAGCTAAAAAAGTTACAGATACTGCAGGACACTTCATTATACACAGTGGCACCCGGCAATTACACTCACCAGACGCCGAGCAGCAGGACTCGCAGTGATCGCACACCCGCACACATCAGCTCTCTCACACACACACACACACACACACATCGGATTGCACACACAGTCAGATCGCACACATAATCAGATCGCACACACAAACATCGGCTCACACACACACATCAAATCACACACACACACAAACATCGGATCGCACACACATCGGATCGCATACACACTCACCTCATCCAGTGACACTGATCTCTTCTCGCCGGGAGAATCCTGAGAGGCAGTGCGGTGCAGCGCGACGAACAGGACCTGCGGCGGGACACATGACTTGCTCTCATTCCCTGCTGCCGTAAGTGCTGGATGTGATGTGATGTGATGTGTGTGTGTGATCTGCTGTGTGTGTGTTTGCAATTGGCTGTGTGTGTCTGAGTTCGGATGTGTGTATCTGTGATCGGCTGTGTGTGTCTGTGATCGGATGTGTGTATCTGTGATCGGCTGTGTGTGCCTGTGATCGGATGTGTGTATCTGTGATCGGCTGTGTGTGCCTGCGATCGGATGTGTGTATCTGTGATGGCTGTGCGTGCCTGCGACCTGCTGTGTGTATCTGTGATCGGCTGTGTGTGCCTGCGATCGGATGTGTGGATGTGTGTATCTGTGATGGCTGTGCGTGCCTGCGATCTGCTGTGTGTGATCTGCTGTGTATATCTGCGATCTGCTGTGTGTGTGCCTGTGATCGGATGTGTGTGTCTGTGATCGGCTGTGTGTATCTGTGATCGGCTGTGTGTGCCTGCGATCTGCTGTGTGTGATCTGCTGTGTATATATGTGATCTGCTGTGTGTGTGTGTGTGTGTGTGTGTGAGATCTGCTGTGTGTATCTGCGATCTGCTGTGTGTATCTGCGATCTGCTGTGTGTATCTGTGATCTGCTGTGTGTGTCTGTGATCTGCTGTGTGTGTCAGCTAGCAGCAGGGTAGGACGGCGTGCAGAACCGACCGGGGATCACAGGAGGACCTGGGAACCACGCAGACGTCCTGGTCTGGGGAGTATAAGTCTCCTGGGAAGTGGAGGGGGTCTGCTTTTTTGGGGGGTAAACTTACCCCCAACTGTGTTTCTCCAAGAATAAGGCCTCCTCCAAAAATAAGCCCTAGCGCTTTTTTGGGGGGCAAAAAAAATATAAGACAGTGTCTTAATTTTGGAAAAACACGGTAGTATGAGTAGCCTGGGAAGTAGTGTTACAGCTGCACAGGAGACTGGTAAGTATAACGCACCTGTTTTTCCCTATTTTCTTTCTTTTTCCTTTCATTTTTTTAATTGCCCGGGTGGCCGGTTTCAGATAGTTATCCAGAGTTCCCTGAGAACTCTGAGCCCGGGATTGGTGCATGGGTACTTTGGGACCTGCATGGATCTGGACTTTTACAGTCTGGGTCCGTCCATCACTACCCATAGATCACAAGCAACTTACACTGACGAGCAAAAGGGTAACAATGTTTTAAACTTCTTACTTTCAGGATTCATATCTCACCATCCAGTACAGCTTTGAGTGTGAGACTATCAACATTTTATAGACAATCATTTTGACTATCTCATACATAAATTTGACTTGCAACTATTCAGCATATGATTTATTTATGAAGATTCTTGTCAAGTCACTGCATTTTACTGCTTTGCTCTGAAAAATCAAAATCTTAATTTTTATTATTTTGTAAATCCACAAAATCTATAAGATAATCACTGGCACTACAGAAAAGAAGGTGGCGATGCTGTTAGCAGTAAAGCATAACTGATGAGTAGATATGGCCAAACCTGTGGAAGTTTGACTCGGTGGGTTCAGCCGGACTTTAGATAAAGATAGATTTGGGACCCAGACTTGACCTGAACCCCAACTGAAGTCACTAATTGGGCAGTTCAGGTTTTCACCCACATGCAGCCAGCCATAAACAGAACACTTCCTGGGAAAGGTGAGTGGGGTGTTTCCATTTTTTGAGGGGTGCACACTACATTTAATAGTGCTGTTGTTACCCAAAATGCGAGCCATTTAAACTCTGCAAATGGCTGGCACTGAGCTGAACACAGCAAATCAGCATACATAAAACACCCGAACTGTGAACACTCATTTTGTAGTAATGTCCATATTCGGTATGAACACCGAATATCACATGGAGTTTTGCACAAACTTCGCCAACTGTCATAGTGGCATTAGGCTCTGTTCATATTGCAGATTCTGACATTAAACCTGATGGTTTCTCTGGTGTATGGGATCAACACATGCAGACTCAGGTGTTGAACTGCTGTGTGCTGATCCATAGGCAGGTTAACAAGAGTTAATCTTTGCTAGTCTACTTGCTCCTTTAATAAGATGTTGTGGGGAGACCTATCACATCTTCTCACCTTCTATTTATGATGGTAGAATTTTTCTACCCATGCCATCTATAGTTTATTCTATGTTGGTCTGTGAGGTGTGCTGTCCCAGACTCTCTGGTGAAAGTCGTGCTTTATTTTTGCCTATTTCTTGGAGGAGTTGTGGAGTTTACCCCTATTGATCTGTACTTTCTTCCTGTTCTTGTTTTTGCTACTTAATCTCCTATTGTCTTTACCGTGTGTGTGTGTGTGTGTGTGTGTGTGTGTGTGTGTGTGTGCTCTATGTGACAGAGTTTTTGTTTTCCCTTGTCTGTCTTTATCTGTGGTTTTCTACACACTCCTGTCCCATCCCTTCCTGGGGAGTGGGGGAATCAGATCAGGACTGGTCAAGAGCAGGGGCAAGAAGGAGACTCAGGCCATCTGGCCCTCACTAGGAATATCCCTGAGATTAGGGATAGCATAGGGTCCCTTGTCTTGAGGGACGGCTTAAGAGCCCTGGATCCCCGCTATCCCAAAGTCATCGTGGCATTATAGCTGGCCATACTTTAATTCCAGCATGGGCCCATTTGCTGTACTATCAAGACAATTGCAACCCTTGTCTCTCCAGGTGGCTGAATAAAAGGGGGCGGTACAGCAACAAGTACAGTTTGCCACACTGACACAATCATGCTCTGGTCGCTGGCCGGTTTGTTACCTTTAGAGAAGCATGTAACTTATACTTCCATCTACATCCCTACTCTTCTGGTAGGGAGGCGCAGCAGGCGGAAATTGTTATCTCGCTCTTGAGTGGGGGTCCACAAGAATGGACTTTTTCTTTGTCCCCTGAGCCACCGCTTATTTTGTCGGTGGACAGATTTTTCTCAGCACTCGGGCTTATCTTTGACGATCCAAACAAATTATCTTTAGCCAAGTCTAAAATCAGTTCACTGCAACAGGGATGTTGAGCGGCAAAAGTTTATTGCGCCAAATTTCAGCGCTGGTCCATAGACACTCAATCAATCAAACAACCCTGCGCTCAAAAGTCAATTTTTCAAGAGTGTCTCAGAGAGGGTTAAGGAGGCATTGGTAATGTATGAAACTCCTCCTTCTCTTGAGTGTGCCATGTCTCTACTAATAAGTATTTATCGCCGTTTCCAGCCGAGGTCTCATAAAATGAAGACTCTCTGGGAGGGGGTTACTGTACTGACATTACCTTCGGAGGCCTCACTTGACCTCATGCAGTTTGGGAAGACATCCCATGGGGGGAAGAAACGCCTTTAATCCTAAATGGGGAGGAGTTTGTTTTTTCTGTGGCAAAAAGGGACACTTTTTCAGTACCTGCCCTTCCATGCCCAAGGAAAAAAAGCAGTTGAAAAAGTTTTAGACCAAGGTCAGCTGGGCATTCCAATCTGGGTCTATGTATTTCCTCCACTATGGTGTCTTAATTTGAATACATACAAGGGTTACGTTTGAGGGCCTAGATGTCTCTCTTACGGTCCTTCTGTTTAGCGGTTCAGGGGCAAGAATAATAGATGAACAGTTTGTTCATTCTGCTGGGTTAGAGGTGAAGGATTTATCTGACATGGTAAGGCTGTTTGACATTGATTCATCACCTGATGATGATGTTTTTAGTGTTTCTTAAAACCAGAAAGTTGACATTTGAAATGACTTTAGTTTTGTGCCATGTCTGAGATCTGCTTTTTTTAACCCCTTAAGGACGAAGCCAGTTTTGTACTTAATGCCCAGGCCATTTTTTGCAATTTTGACCAGTGTCACTTTATAAGGTTATAACTCTGGAACGCTTCAATGGATCCCGGTGATTCTGAGATTGTTTTTTCGTGACATATTGGGCTTCATGTTAGAGGTAAATTTAGGATGATATTTTTTTATTTTATTTGTGAAAAAATCTGAAATTTGACAAAAAAAATTAAAATTTTGCAATTTTCAAAATTTTAATTTTTATGCCCTTAACCCAGAGAGTTATGTCACACAAAATAGTTAATAAATAACATTTCCCACTTGTCTACTTTACATCAGCGCAATTTTTGAAACAAAATTTTTTGGGGTTAGGAAGTTAGAAGGGTTCAAAGTTCATCAGCAATTTCCCATTTTTTCAACAAAATTTACAAAACCATTTTTTTAGGGACCACATCACATTTGAAGTGACTTTGAGAGGCCTGGGTGACAGAAAATACCCAAAAGTGACACCATTCTAAAATCTGCACCCCTCAAGGTACTCAAAGTCACATCAAAGAAGTTTATTAACCCTTTAGGTGCCTCACAGGAACTAAAGTAATATGGAATGAAAAAAAACAAAAAAAAACATTTTACCTAAAAATGTTGCTTTAGCACTAATTTTCTTACTTTTTCAAGAGGTAACACCAAAAATTGGACCTCACACTTTGTTACCCACTTTCTTATGAGTGTGCTGATACCCCACATGTGGTCAGAAACCTTTGTACGGGCAAATGGGAAGGCTTGGAACGAAAGGAGCAATATTTGAATTTTTGAAAGCAAATTTGGCTGAAACAGATTGCGGGCACCATGTTGCATTTACAGGTCCCCTAAGGTACCCTAAACAGCAGAAACCCCCCTCAAGTGACTCCATTTTGGAAACTAGACCCCTTAAGGCTTCTATCTAGGGGTATAATGAGCATTTTGGACTAACAGGTACTTCACAGAATTTGATAACATTAGGTTGTTATATTGAAAATTTTTATTTTTTTTAACAAAAATGTTGCTTTAGAATCAATTTTCTCACTTTTTCAAGAAGTAACACCAACACTTGGACCCCATAGTTTGCTACCCACTTTCTTATGAGCGCGGTGATACCTCACATGTAGTCAAAAAGTTCTGTTTGGACAAACAGCAGACCTTGGAAGGAAAGGAGCAATATTTCAATTTTTGAAAGCAAATTTATCTCTATTTGGAATAGTAGATTGTCATATTTTCAGAGCCTATGTGGTACAAGAACAACATAAAACCCACATAAATGTATTTTTTGAAAATTATACCCTGTAATGTATTTATCTAGTGATGGTAGTGACTAGTTTGCCACCACCATTTTGTATGCAGTTGATGCAACACATGCATGTGCCTATAATAGATGGTGCACCATTTGATCTTCAGGGTAAAACTGATGGAATTCCAGGATCATTCAAGGATTACAGAGATATTGAGCTATCAAACAAGAAAATCTTTCCAGGAGTTATTACTCACAAAGGGCGGCATGCCCCTAAAAACATGTTTGTTGATTATAAAACTTGGTCTTGCTAAGAAAACAGTTATTGCGTAATTGCTATTGTAGCAGGAAGAAAAGAGTGAAGGGCAAAATATGGAGGAATAAGCAGCCACTATGTGGGAAACCTGAGTCTGTTCCAAAGATGAATGAACACCAGCGGGGCAAGAAGGACAGGTTTATTTTTCAAAGAGACTGGTCATACAACGTCTTCCTAGCCCCATCAATCCCTATATGAGGGATGAATGTGCCAAGCGACGTGGTACATCATAACAAGTTTCTGCCCGCCAAGGTAGGAACCGCTATGTGCACAAAATAACCAATATCGTACAGAATGCTAAAAGTTATGGCCTGTCCAGGAGGTTCGGCAAAAACCATACAGTATAGCCCATAGCGTATGAATATGGGACAGCCTCATTACTAGAGATCCTCCAATAAAATGATCGTGCCCATATCACCAAGATAAAGAAGTAATATAAATGCAAAGACAAGTTTTGTGTAGCATGACAGTCGTAAATACCGTCAAACTAAGATAAATGGTAAAATAAAAATGTTTGTGAGTGACCGAGTCCTGGAAAGTTGTCAAATGATCAGACTTTTCAAGAACGTTAGTGGGGTCCACATTCTTGAGTATGCCGACGTGGGCATGTGGACAAGGATTTGTCTGAATAATAGTTTGATGATTGTGTCCTGGAATTATTTGTGAAATGGGGTAAGATGTGTTTTTCTGATGAAAATAGTAATTTTTATTTGACATGTAATAATAGAATCTCTGCTGGGGTCCAATGAACCAAAAATATCAATTATGTGCAAAAAAATAAAATTATACAATTTTGGGGAAGTGATGGCAATTCAATAATGGTTAGTTGTGTGGAAGGTCTCAAAACAGGGGGAGAGACAAAGGCCTGGTTGGGACGGGCACATGGGGCAGTAGTAGCGAGAATCTCTCCTCCTGCCGTGTTTGCTACAAACCCGACATCTTTTTTGAGGACGGTTGTTGGTGGGAGTGGAAGGGATGGGGTGAATAAAATGGCGCTCCGACAGTCTTCGCACATCCTCCGACTGGAAGGCTTCCTCCTGTGCCTCAGAATCAAAAATGAGATGCTCAATAATTGTCTCCTGATATTGGAGGAAGGCAAGTGGTCCTTGCGATTTTTTATAGAGCACAAAACTATTATAAGTAGCTATTTGGATCAGGTAGATTGCTACCTTCTTATACCAGGCCCTTGTCTTCCGCTTGACCAGATAAGGCTGAAGCACCTGGTCCGACAGATCTACGCCTCCCATATACTTGTTATAGTCTGCAACACAGACTGGCTTCTCTTTGTCCCTGGTGGTGCCCCTGTCTCTGACCGTCTCTGACTGTGGTGCCCGCATGCAGGGTGGTGAGCATGAATACGTCCTTGCGATCTCTCCATTTCATGGCAAGAAGATGGTCACTTGCCAGTGAGCAGGACGCACCCTTCTCCAGACGTCTGGACACCAACTGTGACGGTAGACCAACTCTGTTTTTACGGATTGTGCCACAGGCCCCTGTGTTTGCAGCATGGAGGGATTTATAAAGGGGGATACTGGTGTAATAATTATCTGTGTACACATGGTATCCTTGCTGTAAAAATGGGGTCATTAGCTCCCAGACAATTTTGCCTGGGATGCCAATTGTCTGGGGGCAGTTTGGGGGATTAGTTTGGCGGTCCCTACCTTCGTATATTAGAAAGGTGCATGTGTACCCGGTTGTGCTTTCGCACATTTTATATAATTTTATACCATATCTGGCACGTTTGGAGGGTATAAATTGGCGGAATGACAGACGGCCCTTGTAACTCATAAGGGACTCGTCTACAGAAACATTTTTTTCAGGGGTGTATGAATTTAGAAAGGAAGCTTTTAGGAGGGAAATTAGGGGTCTCAATTTTTGAAGGCGGTCATAGTTTGGGTCATTTCTTTGGGGGGCTTGGGCATTATTACTAAAATGCAAGAATCGTAAAAGGGTCTCATATCGGGATCGGGGCATTACGGCTGCAAACACAGGGGTGCTGTGGACACTTTTAGTAGCCCAGTACGAGCGGAGAGTGGGTTTTTTTACTAAACCCATGTTGAGGGTAAGGCCTAAAAATTTTTTTATTTCTGAGACGGTTGTGGGGATCCAAGAGCGGGAATGGATGGAGTTGGGGTTTTGGGAGCGATACTGATGGCCATACAAATTGGTTTGTTGGACAATAAGGTCTAGTACATCTTGGTTTACAAAGATTTTGAAAAAATCGAAGGGGGCAAAATTGGTTATGTTTATTTTGGTTCCAGGGGCTGCTATGAAAGGGGGAATTTGGGGGGAAAATGATTCGTTGGGATACCATAGTTCAGGTGGGACCGCAGTACTTGGGCCTGCCGCTGAAGCTCCAGCAGTGACGGGGCCAGCCGCCGAAGCTCCAGCAGTGACGGGGCCAGCCGCCGAAGCTCCAGCAGTGACGGGGCCAGCCGCCGAAGCTCCAGCAGTGACGGGGCCAGCCGCCGAAGCTCCAGCAGTGACGGGGCCAGCTGCCGAAGCTCCAGCAGTGACAGGGCCAGCCGCCGAAGCTCTAGCAGTGGCGACCGACTCCGCTACCATTGGGCTGCGGGATCCCGTGGAGGAAGCGGAGTCGTCACTATCTGAAAATCCCTCGATTTCAGAGGCAGACTCTGTATCTGAGCCTGAACTGCTGGCGGCAAGCAGCGTGTATACCTGCTCAGCAGTGAATGTTCTGCGAGCCATTTTTTTTTCACTGTCTAACTAAAAAAGAAAAAATACAATTTTTTTTTTGGTTTTTTTTTTTTAACCCTAACACTAACCCTGATCTAAAATAGAAAATGAAAAATTCTAACTAAGGGGAATGCTGAAAGAGGTGATGAAGATATTTGGGGAGAGGATATTTGGGGTGAGGATATTTGGGGTGAGGATATTTGCTGAATTTATGATAAACTATTCTTTTTTTTTTTTTGACAAGAAGCAGCAGCAGATGTAGTCTCTCTCTCTCTTCTCTCCCAGATCAACTACAAGGGAGAGAGGAGGGAGGCAGACCCAAATGCTGCCATTTCTGTAAATATTTTGGGTATTTTATCACTGTGATAGGATCTACCACAGTGATAAAATGCCAGCAACCAATGAAACTGGTTGCTATGTGGAGGAGGCAGATTCTTGTGGACACACTGCGCATGCGCCCGCCATATTGGAGCAGGAGAGAAGAAGGGGGGCCGCGGGGGACTTGTAATTTTATTGAGGTACCAGGGGAAACCGGAGGGAACCGGGGGAGCACACTTCTGACCCATCTGACATGTTTGAGCACGTTAGATGGGACAGAAGAAGCTGATTGCAGCGGTCGCATGCGCCCGCTATTAGACAAGCTGGAGGAGAACGGGGGAGGGGGCATTGATGGTACTTGGGCACCGGGGAAGGAGGGGACCGGGTGAGCTTTTACTTATGTCACAATCCGGTGATCTCTCTCAGATGTAAAAGAGATCCCCAGATTGTGACACTTCTCGGCGGCCGCACAGAGGTGGCGGTCGCCATTTTGGAGGCTGAAAACATGGTGGGGATCGGGGGGGGGGGGCCGTCGGGGACCGTGCCAGCACCGGGGAAGGACCGGAGGGGACCGGGTGAGCTTTTACTTATGTCACAATCCGGTGATCTCTCTCAGATGTGAAAGAGATCACCAGATTGTGACACTTCTCGGCGGCCGCACAGAGCTGGCGGTCGCCATTTTGGAGGCTAAAAACATGGTGGGGATCGGGGGGGGGGGGCGTGGGGGACCGTGCCAGCACCGGGGAAGGACCGGGTGAGCTTTTACTTATGTCACAATCCGGTGATCTCTCTCAGATGTAAAAGAGATCACCAGATTGTGACACTTCTCGGCGGCCGCACAGAGCTGGCGGTCGCCATTTTGGAGGCTAAAAACATGGTGGGGATCGGGGGGGGGGGCGTGGGGGACCGTGCCAGCACCGGGGAAGGACCGGGTGAGCTTTTACTTATGTCACAATCCGGTGATCTCTCTCAGATGTAAAAGAGATCACCAGATTGTGACACTTCTCGGCGGCCGCACAGAGCTGGCGGTCGCCATTTTGGAGGCTAAAAACATGGTGGGGATCGGGGGGGGGGCGTGGGGGACCGTGCCAGCACCGGGGAAGGACCGGAGGGGACCGGGTGAGCTTTTACTTATGTCACAATCCGGTGATCTCTCTTAGATGTGAAAGAGATCACCAGATTGTGACACTTCTCGGCGGCCGCACAGAGCTGGCGGTCGCCATTTTGGAGGCTAAAAACATGGTGGGGGTCGGGGGGGGGGCCGTGGGGGACCGTGCCAGCACCGGGGGACCGGAGAGGATCTGGGGAGAACATTTTTCTCCCATCTAACATGATTGATCATGTCAGATGGGAGAAAAAGCATTTTTCAGCAACGATTATATTTTCTTATATGTGATCGTTGTTACACCGTGTGTAACGGCGATCACGTGACCGGGGGACGGAAAAACCGTCCCGAATCATGATCTCCAGGGTCTCAGCTACCCTCGGTAGCTGAAACCCCGGAGATTTTCTGACGCTAGGGGGCGCTATTTACCTTTTTCTGACCGCCGTTTATAGACGGCGGATCAGAATAAGGACCTGATTCTGCCGCCGTTTATCTCCGTAAGGCTGTCGTAATGGGGTTAAACAAAAGTAAACAACTGAATGAACATCCTCAGAGCCCGGTGACTCCATAATTTTTGCAAGGGGTTGTATATTCATAGGATTTTGGGTCTCATTTTGAACATGTCACAGAAGTATTACAAATTCTCAGATTGAATAAATTATATGTGAAGCTAGAAAAATGTATCTTCGCGGTTCAAGAACTTGGGTTTTTGGGTTACATTATTTCAGCTGCAGGTTTTCGAATGAATCCCACTAAATTACAGGCTATTATCAAATGGGACCATCCCGAGAACCTTAAAGCCGTGCAACTTTTTTAGGTTTTTCTATTTATTAATGGAAGTTAATTAAGAATTTTTCTGCTATAGCAAGACTGCTTACTGACATGACTAAGAAGGGTACGAACTTTTCTAGATGGGTGCTTTATATGCTTTCGACTGTCATAAGAAGTGTTTCTTGTTGGTACCCATATTGATACAGCCTGATGTATCTGACCCTTTTATGGTGAAGGTTGATGCATCATAAGTGGGGGTGGGAGTTGTATTGTATCAAAGTCCATCTCTTGGTAAACTGTGCCCATGTGCCGAATATGGGCCGAACATAATTATGGTATTGATAACAGTGAATTACTGGCCATCAAGTAGCATTTGAGGAATGGCGACATTTTCTGGAGGGAGCTACTTATTCTTTTACAGTAATTACTGGCCATAAAAACTTCTTTACCTTGAGTCGGCTAAATGTCTTACACCAAGACAAGCTCGATGGTTATTATTTTTTTATAGGTTTAATTTTTTTTGTTACTTATCCCCCTGGTTTTTAAAACATTAAAGCCAATGCTATGTCTACGAGTTTTCTGGGAGGGGGTGGGGTAGGACGGGAACCCTTTGAGGAACCTTTCTCCTTCCGAAGATAGTGGTGGTGTTGGCGCTCAGTACTGATGTGGAGTCTGAGATTGCCAAGGCTCTAGGTAATGTGGCATTTGGGGCTTCCATGAACAAGTTGTTTGTTCCCCGAATCTTCACCTTAAGGTTCTGGGGGAGCATCATGATTCTGTACTTGCTAGTCACCCTGGGGTTAAAAATACTCTGCATCTCGTATGTTTTGATTTCCCATCTTTAATTGTTGAGGCTGCCAGATTGCCAATGGTTCAGGCTTTTCTAAATACAAATTTAGGTTTTGTTTGAAGCAGGGTGACAATAGTTTTGTCAACATATAGAATATGCCAGTATTTATGAATGATTTTCCTGAAAATACTGTTTGCTATGGTATTGTATAATGATGGGTAGTTGATTTATCTGTTTGCTAGTGCTAGGGAGTATGATTGGCTCTTTGTTTCTATTGATCAAATCCAACCTTGATAAGGTTAGTATTAGAGTTGAGCGCAGTTCGTGGTTCGAGGTTCGCCAGTTCTAGGTTCGAGTGATTTTGGGGGGTGTTCTAGATAGAACTAGAACTCGAGCTTTTTGCTAAAAAATCGGCAGCTCGAATTACGTTTGAGAACGGTTCTATAAGCAAAAAGCCTAGCTAATTACTAGCTGGCTTTTCACTGTAATAGTGTGAGTCACTCTGATTCACACTATTATCAAATTTCAGCGTATAGTGTGCGGGGGGGACAGGTTTTAGATCTGTGGTGCTGAGAAAATGCCGATCGCCATTTTTTTTTTTTTTCTAAGCGCGCGTGTAGTTAGGCGGGCCAGCATGTCAGCTAATCCCAGACACACACACAGCTAAGTGGACTTTTTGCCAGACAAGCAAGGGCATGTGTCATAGGCTGTGAATGGCACATGTCCTTGCATTATAAATACGGCCATTTTCCCTCAGGACGCCATTATCTGCCTTCTGCATCTGGGTGACAGTCACCGCTCACGCAGCTCCTGACGCCGGTCCTGCTGTGTACGCTATACACATAGCGCTCTACAGATTAGGGAAAGAAGTTTATTTCAGCCCTTTTGAGGGCTCATTTCCTCAGGCTCAGAGCCATAGGTGACAGTCAGGTCCGTGGAAGCGCTGTATACAGCTTCAGATAACAGTGTCTGTGTACCTTAAGTCAGGGACTTCCTTTCTGCATTTCACCATTAGGAGGGATAGAAAGTGAGGCTTCCTTTCCTCTACACTGACCCACAACCCGGCCACTGTACCCTCCTGCCCTTTTTTGCAAAGACATTTTAATTGCAGAGTGCTGCCAGTTAGTGCCATCCAAAAAGTGGCTGCTGTACTCCATTAGTGTCCCACTGGTGCCAAGCAATTTCCAGCACCTCTGCATTCCACCCTCCTGCACATTTTTACTAAGCTATTTTAATAGCGAACAGTGCTGAAACTTAGTGGCATCCAAAAAGTGGCTGCTGTACTCTATTAGTGTCCCACTGGTGCCAAGCAAGGTACAACACATGTGCATTATACACTCCTTTCCCTTAGTGGTACGCGATTTAAATTTACATTAATGCTGACACTTTTAGGGGCATATAACAATTGTTTGGAATACTAAGTTAGTGTTCCTTTGCTGCCAAGCAAGGTACAACACATGTGCATTCTACACTCCTTTCCATTTCTGGAAAGCAATTATTAACTGCAGGTAGTCCAGCCAATCTGTGATGAAGGTGCAGGCGTTGATATAATGTTGCCTTCATCCAATGGTGGTTCTCTCGATGTCTGACAGCTCAACAATACCATCTGTTTCCACTTCCAAAACAAGTGACGACCTGCCAATCACACTCCTGCTTACGGGTAACGGGGTGGAAGTTCAGTGTGAAAAAGCATGTGTAACTGCTGTCCCCACAGTCACAGAGGATGAGAGCACGCAGATGCACTTGATGGGGCAGGCGGTGGTTGCACAGGCACGCTAGGCCGCATTGTAGCACAATGAAATTCCCATTACGACTTATGCTTCATTTTAAGTCGTGTACAGGGTGGGCTCCCCAGTATGCAGCAAAACCACGCAACAGGAAAAAGACTCTAGGCAGTTGGGTTGATAAATGATTGTTTAACTTTCCCAAAAACAAACAATAAGAACCATGCATAAAATTGAAATAATAGAACAATCTATTCTGTTGCCTACTACCTGCTAATCCTTCAGCGTAGCAGCAGTAATTGCTGTCATTGGTATAACAAGAGTGCCTGGTATAGGACGGAGTGCAGACGTGCGATCTGAGGGCCTTTTTGTACTATCAGGAATTTGGAATTTTGCAGGGTTTTTCTCTGGCCACCATCAGCCCCTTTCCTGTCCTTTCCTATTTTAGTCAGTGGGGGCCTCACCTTTTGCTAATCCTATCATCTATCTGTGTATTGTGTTTTCCTATATCACCGCAGTCTTTGAATGTTGGAGGCTTGCTATTCTTTGTCTATTTTCTGAGGCAGAGAGTTATTTATCTTTCCTTCCTTTAGGATAGCTAGTTCTCCGGCTGGGTTCGCGGTGCACAGGATGTTAGTTCACCCCTCGACTACTTTTAGTGTTGATGGTTAGTAAGGGGATGGCGGCCAGATTAGTTGCCAATGCTCTTGTCACCTTTTACCAATGAGTTATGGTGGTCTTCCATGGTTCCGGATCATAACAGAAATGTGAGCAAGCTCTCACTCATCTGCTGATTCTTCCATGCCCATCGCCAGTTCGTCCTCCATTTCTTCATGGGCTCCTGCACCTTCCTCAACAGTTTTGCTGATTCTATGCGCCCTTGTTAATCCCTCTCCCCCACCGTCCCATGACTGCTGCCTAGGTGTCGCTGACCGTCTGGACCTTGGAGATCTTGTTATCCCTTCCGCATATGACTCCTCCTGTACTTCCTCCCCTTCCTCTTGTCCCAACACCTGACTCCGAATAATGCTTACAGTGTGCTCCATTATGTAGATGACCAGAATTGTCACGCTGAGAATGGCATCGCCAGTGCTAAACATCTTCGTCGACATTTGTAAACTGTGTAGAAGGGTGCATAGGTCCTTGATCTGACACCACTCCAGCAGCGTGATCTGCACTACCTCTGGATCAAGTTAGACCAGGGTATACGTCATAACGTATTTCAGCAGGGCTCGGCGGTGCTGGCAAAGACGCTGCAACATGTGCTGTTTCAAATTCCTGTGTGTCGGCACATCGCATTTCAGGCGTTGAACCACCAGACCAAAAGACTTCTGGAGCGATGAAAGTTGTTGAGCTGCTGGATGCGAATGATGGAAGTGAGCACATAGCGAGCGTACCCACTGCACAAGGCCATGTAGGCCGGGATGGTGTTTTAAAAATTGCTGGAGAATCAGATTCCACACGTGAGCCATACAAGGCACGTGTGTCACATTGCCCTGACAAAGGCCCACAGCCAGGTTTACATCATTGCCGCACACAGCTGTTAAGTCACCACCGGAGTCCGCTCCATCAATTTGTACTCCGGTCGCCAGGTGACAACGTGTTCCTTTCGTGCATAGTGCTGATGATGGCAGAGAAGTCGATGCCAGCGGTGCAGCTGGACGCAGGTTATGCTCACCCACTGGGCTGCGTTACCTTGACAGATGCAGAACCACAGGCTGAATGTAGGTGGTGGGTGTCTCACAGATGAAGTACCATCATTCAGCTACAACCAATGGGACGACACCACACCCTTTTTTAGGCCCATCCTGTCTGCTGACCACTGCCACACATAGCTATGAACCTCTGGTTACTGTTACCCCCAGTTCTGTTTTGTGATTTTGTGTGCTTGTTTCCTGACTACATTTCCTGCCTGCTGTTTATGTACCTCGTTGGCCAATCCGCATTTCACCTGTGCTTGTTTTCTGATTAAGTCCTGGGCGTCCCATTCTGTTCATGTTCCTCAATTAATGTTTTGACCCTGCCTGACTACTACTCTCTCGGACTGCAGCATTCCACAGGTATTGATCACCTTGGGCCCTGGGTAATTCCAAATCCCTGTATTGGGGTTAAAGGGTTTAAGGTTTCTGGGTGTCCTGCTTGGTGAGTGGCTTCCCTCTAGCCTATCCTTTACAGCCCGTCTGAGTGTGTCGATCCAGGCAGGCGTTACACTGTGCCCTCTGCAGAAGGCCATGTAGACCGGGATAGTGGTTTAAAAATTGCTGGACAACAAGGATCAACACGTGAGCCATACAAGGCACGTGTGTCACACTGCCCTGAAGAAGGGCCGCAGACTGGTTTGCATCATTGTCGCACCTGGCCTTCCCTGGCTGCTGGTTGAGTGGAGACAACCATTGATGAAACTCGGTCTCACTCTCCAGAGCTTACCGTCCACAACTCCTCAGAGGTATGACTCACATTTCCCAGACATTTCAAAGTAAAGAGTCGACCGCATCATGCTGTTGAGCTCTGCTGCCAGCATAGTAAGGAGGTGTGTGGGATTCCTTGTGCGCAGTTACAAGGCGGGTGGCCTGACCACACAGGGTTTGGGCCGAGGTGGAGGACCCACACGAGGTTGAGGAGGCAGAAGCAGTGGAGGAACTTCTACATACAGAGGAAGGATTGACACAACTCGTGGGGACGGCAAGACTTGTACAGCAGACCCTTCTTCATCTGTCACCATAGTTACCCAGTGCCCAGTCAGCGACATGTAACTCCCCTGTCCATGCTTACTGGTCCAAGTATCTGTGGTGAAATGCACCCTGTCACACACAGAGTTTCTCAAGGAATCGGTGATATTGTGTGCGACCTGCTGTGGTAGCGCGGGCACGCCTTTCTTGGAGAAGGAGTGGCAACTGGGCATCGGCTCTTAGGGCACTGCAATGGGCATAAGGTCTCGAAAATCCTCGGTCTCAAAAGGGTGTAAAGGCAGCCTTTCTGTAGCCAACAAGTTGCAGATGCTGAAACTCAACCTCTTAGGCATGTCATGCCCTTCGAAAATCATGTAAAACACAGCGAGGGGACTCCAACCACAGTCTCCCTCAAATTCCACTAATTGGGCCACACACACACACACCCCCCTTGACTGGCATCAGTTGACCCCCATTTTCAAAATGAAAAAGATGCTTTGCATGAAGCACTCTCAAAAATACACGTGCCTTTCGCCTCCCCTGGATGACCCAAGGGAAGAAAAGTCCTCTGTGACCCATGACTTGTTCATCTTGGTTCTTTTTTCAAAAGCGAGGGGACTTCAACCACAGTCTCCCTCGTTTCCACTAATTGGGCCACACACACACCCCACTTGACTGGCATCAGTTGACCCCCCATTTTCAAAATTAAAAAGATGCTTTGCATGAAGCACTCTCAAAAATACACGTGCCTTTCGCCTCCCCTGGATGACCCAGGGGAAGAAAAGTCCTCTGTGATCCATGACTTCCTCATTTTGGTGAACGTTAGTATGTCCACATTGTCAGTGGACAGACGCGTGTGCTTATCTGTCAGCACACCCCCAGCAGCACTGAAGACAGGTTCCGAGAGAACGCTGGCTGCGGGACACGACAAGATCCCCAAGGCGTACGTGGAGAGCTCATGCAATTTATCCAGATTAGAAGCCTACAATGAGCAAGGTTCAAGTTGCACAGTAATGGCATCGATGTTCCTTTGCATATACTCATATATCTGTGTCTCCTCCTCTTTTTCCTTGTCCAGCTGTTTTGTTTTTGCATGAGTATATGTCCTTGTCACTTTCCCATGTGTTTGTGTTGTGTTGTGAGTTGTTTGTCACCTTTTGGTCACCTTTGAGGGTGTTTTCTAGGTGTTTTATGCGTTTGTGATTGCCTCCCATTGTTTCCTAAGGGGTTCGAGTGGTTCGTCGAACCGGTTCGCCGAACCGAACTCGATTGCAACCTCCGTTTGACGAACCAAGCTCGAGCCGAACCGCGACCGGTTCGCTCATCTCTAGTTAGTATCTCAGATAAAGTTTTTTCTAAAAATTCTGCCTTATAACCAGTAGTAATAAATTGTTCCTTTAACCCCTTAACAACTGCTGATACACCTTTTAGTTAAGAGTAGAGTTGAGCGCGGTTCGTGGTTCGAGGTTCTCCAGTTCTAGGCTCGAGTGATTTTGGGGCCTGTTCTAGATCGAACTAGAACTCGAGCTTTTTGCAAAAGCTCGATAGTTCTAGAAACGTTCGAGAATGGTTCTAGCAGCAAAAAAACAGCTAATTCCTAGCTTGGTTTCCGCTGTAATAGTGTAAGTCACTCTGTGAATCACACTATGATGACATTTCAGTGTATAGTGTGCGTGAACAGCGCCTTCAGATCACTGCTGTTTCTATAATGGCGATCGCCATTTTTTTTTTTTTTCCTTGTCTTCCTTCCCTAAGCGCGCGCGTGTAGTGGGGCGGGCCAGCATGTCAGCCAATCCCAGACACACACACAGCTAAGTGGACTTTTAGCCAGAGAAGCAACGGCATGTGTGATAGGATGTCCATGTCACATGTTCCTGCATTATAAAACCGGACATTTTCCTCCAGGACGCCATTATCTCTTCTGCGTCTTTGGTGTCAGACATCACTGTCGCAGCTCCGTCCTTTGTCCTATCGCTGATACAGCTGTATGCGCTCCATACACAGCGCTGGACAGCATAGGGATAGCACTTTCTAGCAGTCCTTTTAAGGGCTCAAACCGGCAGGGTCAGAGCCATAGGTGACAGGTCCTGAAAACAGCGACAGCGTCTGTGTAGCCAAGGTCAGGGATTTCCTCCCTGCATTTCCCTATTAGGAGGGAATAGAAAGGCAGGCTTCCATTCCTCTACCCAGAGCCCCACAAACCTGGCACTGTACCCTCCTGTCCTCTGCACACTCCAACTCATTATAACTAAGCCATTATACTAGCAAACACTCAGTGTACCTAGTGGCATCCTAAACGTGGCTATTGGACTTTGCTATAGTCCCACTAGTGCAAAGACATTTGCAGCACGTCTGCCTGCATTGCACACTCCAACTCATTATAACTAAGCCATTATACTAGCAAACACTCAGTGTACCTAGTGGCATCCTAAACGTGGCTATTTGACTTTGCTATAGTCCCACTAGTGCAAAGACATTTGCAGCACGTCTGCCTGCATTGCACACTCCAACTCATTATAACTAAGCCATTATACTAGCAAACACTCAGTGTACCTAGTGGCATCCTAAACGTGGCTATTGGACTTTGCTATAGTCACACTAGTGCAAAGACATTTGCAGAGCACGTCTGCCTGCATTGCACACTCCAACTCATTATAACTAAGCCATTATACTAGCAAACACTCAGTGTACCTAGTGGCATCCTAAACGTGGCTATTGGACTTTGCTATAGTCACACTAGTGCAAAGACATTTGCAGAGCACGTCTGCCTGCATTGCACACTCCAACTCATTATAACTAAGCCATTATACTAGCAAACACTCAGTGTACCTAGTGGCATCCTAAACGTGGCTATTGGACTTTGCTATAGTCCCACTAGTGCAAAGACATTTGCAGAGCACGTCTGCCTGCATTGCACACTCCAACTCATTATAACTAAGCCATTATACTAGCAAACACTCAGTGTACCTAGTGGCATCCTAAACGTGGCTATTGGACTTTGCTATAGTCACACTAGTGCAAAGACATTTGCAGAGCACGTCTGCCTGCATTGCACACTCCAACTCATTATAACTAAGCCATTATACTAGCAAACACTCAGTGTACCTAGTGGCATCCTAAACGTGGCTATTGGACTTTGCTATAGTCACACTAGTGCAAAGACATTTGCAGAGCACGTCTGCCTGCATTGCACACTCCAACTCATTATAACTAAGCCATTATACTAGCAAACACTCAGTGTACCTAGTGGCATCCTAAACGTGGCTATTGGACTTTTCTATAGTCCCACTAGTGCAAAGACATTTGCAGAGCACGTCTGCCTGCATTGCACACTACAACTCATTATAACTAAGCCATTATACTAGCAAACACTCAGTGTACCTAGTGGCATCCTAAACGTGGCTATTGGACTTTGCTATAGTCACACTAGTGCAAAGACATTTGCAGAGCACGTCTGCCTGCATTGCACACTACAACTCATTATAACTAAGCCATTATACTAGCAAACACTCAGTGTACCTAGTGGCATCCTAAACGTGGCTATTGGACTTTGCTATAGTCACACTAGTGCAAAGACATTTGCAGAGCACGTCTGCCTGCATTGCACACTCCAACTCATTCTAACTAAGCCATTATACTAGCAATTTTTGCTGCCAGTTTAAAGGCCGTAGTTGCATTGTCAGGGATATTTATTCTTTATTATTCTGCTGTTAATAAAGCTAGACCACGACTGCAATCTACACCACCTCTCAATTTTTACTACCACATTTTCAGTCCACAATCTTGTCGCAATCAACATGAGTGGCAAAATGACAGATGCTGGTGGAAAGGGGAAGAGGCGTGGTGGAAAAGGCAAAAAAGGTTTTGTCCGTGGGGAAGGTGGCAAAGCTCCATTATCATCTGCTGAAGATAGACCATCTACCAGCAAAAGTAAGATGTCTACTACTTACCGTGGACAATCCGATGTGCTCCCTTTTTTACGGACACGAACAACAGGAACAAAGCTAGATGATGGGCAAAAAAGGAAAATGCTTGAATGGATCTCAAGTGGTCCAACAAGTGCCCTCTCAGCCACTTCAAGTACCGCATCCAAAAAACACCAGTCCTCTGAGTTGTCATCCCAATCAAACTTGATTTCTCCGAGCTCTGAAGTCTCCATCAGCCCTGCACAGTATGGTGGAACTGAGATGGCTGAGTCTGCAGAGCTGTTCAGTCACACTATAGCCTGGGAATCAGAGGTCTGCTCCCAAGCTACAGTGAGTACAGAACAGTAAATGGTCTGCAGTGATGCCCAGAACCTTTGTGACTCTGATTCAGGCCGTGAGGACCAAGTTTCGGAGCATAATGTTGACCCTTTGTCACAAACTGTAACACCTGTGGTTATAGACAATGAGGAACATACTGATGAAGATGAGACTCAGATACCCGATTGGGATGACAACTTAAATATTCGGTCAGGGCAAGAAGAGGCTCGGTCTGAGGGGGAGGGGAGTGCAAACACAACAATTGATGATGAAGTTCTAGATCCCACCTACTGTCAACCCACAGTCAGGCACTCGAGGAGGTCAACAGAGGTGGTGGAGGAGGATGCAACTGATGACGAAGTTACCTTGCGCCTTCCTGGACAGAGTCGGAGTACTGGTAGCACGTCTACAACTGCATCCTCAGCCACCACTCTGCCTCTGAGCATTATTCGGGGTGGATCAACAGGTCGCATGGCCTCTAAGCCTTGCCTAGCCTGGTCCTTTTTTGACATAGAAAAAGATCGGCCAAATTATGTGATCTGTAAAATTTGTCATGGTTCTCTTAGTAGAGGTCAAAACCTCAGCAGTTTGACAACTTCTTCCATGAATCGTCACATGAATAAATATCATATGGCCCGGTGGGAAGCTCACCGTGCTGCAATGCGGCCTAGCGGAGCGAACCTCCACCGCCTGCCCCTTCCAGTGCATCCGCGCGCTCGTCATCTTCTAGGACTGTGGGGACAGCTGTCACACCTGTTTTTCCACCCACAACTTCCACCACTGTAACCGCAACAGGCAGTTTGCTTGGTAGGTCGTCAGTTGTTTTGGAAGGGGAAACAAGTGAGTGTGTACAGCTCTCTCAGACATCGATAGCACCAACTTTGGATGAAGGCAACATCATGTCTCCGCCTGCACTTTCCTCACAAACCTGCATTTTTCCAGGGACACCCTACTCAACACCGTCTACACACAGCAGCCAGATCTCTGTCCCTCAGATGTGGACAAATAAAAGGCCATTTCCTGCGACCCATGACAAAGCTAAGAGGTTGACTCTATCCCTCTGTAAGCTGTTGGCTACAGAAATGATGCCTTTCCGCCTAGTGGACACACAGGATTTTAGAGACCTTATGTCTGTCGCTGTGCCCCAGTACCAGATGCCTAGTCGCCACTACTTCTCTAAGAAAGGTGTGCCCGCGCTACACCAGCATGTCGCACACAACATCACCGCTTCCTTGAGAAACTCTGTGTGTGAACGGGTGCATTTCACCACCGATACTTGGACCAGTAAGCATGGACAGGGACGTTACATGTCGCTGACTGGGCACTGGGTAACTATGGTGATAGATGGTGAAGGGTCTGCTGCACAAGTCTTGCCGTCCCCACGACTTGTGTGTCAATCCTCTGTCTGTCCAACTTCCGCCACTGCTTCTGCATCCTCCACCTCATCTGGGTCCTCCACCTCCGCCCCAAGCCTGCCTGGTCAGGCCACCAGCGTTCTCACTGCGCAGAAGGAATCACTCACCCCTCATTACTATGCTGGCAGCAGAGCGCAACGGCATCAGGCGGTCTTTAGCTTGACATGTCTTGGGAATAAGAGTCACACAGCTGAGGAGTTGTGGTCAGCTCTGCGGTCCGAGTTTAATAAATGGTTGTCTCCACTCAACCTGCAGCCTGGTAAGGCCGTGTGCGACAATGCTGCAAACCTGGGTGCGGCCCTTCGCCTGGGCAAGGTGACACACGTACCTTGTATGGCTCACGTGTTGAACCTTGTCGTGCAGCAATTTTTAACACCGTATCCCGGCCTAGATGGCCTTCTGAACAGGGCACGAAAACTGTCTGCTCACTTCCGCCATTCAAGCGCCGCAGCTGAGCGACTTGCATCGCTCCAGAAGTCTTTCGGCCTGCCGGTTCATCGCCTGAAATGCGATGTGGCGACACGCTGGAATTCAACTCTCCACATGTTACAGCGACTGTGGCAGCACCGCCGTGCCCTGGTGCAATACGTCATAACGTATAGCCTGGGCCAACGAGATGCAGAGGTGGGTCAGATCACCCTGATGGAGTGGTCTCAGATCAAGGGCCTATGCACCCTTCTGCAGAGTTTCGACATGGCGACGAATATGTTTAGCGCTGACAATGCCATTATCAGCATGACGATTCCAGTCATTTACATGCTGGAACACACGCTAAACACTATTCGGAGTCAGGGGGTGGGACAACAGGAAGGGGATGAACTACAGGAGGATTCATATGCACAATACACAACAACATCACCAAGGTCCAGACGTTCATCATCACCAAGGCGCCAGGCATGGGAGCATGGGGGACAGGGATCAACAAGGGCGCATGGTAGCAGGCGAGATGTTGAGGAAGGTGCAGGAGGACATGAAGAAATGGAGGACGAACTGTCCATGGACATGGAAGACTCAGCAGATGAGGGAGACCTTGGTCAAATTTCAGTTGAAAGAGGTTGGGGGGAGATGTCAGAGGAAAAAAGAACGGTTAGCACCTCTATGCCACAAACACAGCGTGGACTTGGTCCGCATGGCTGCGCAAGACACATGAGTGCCTTCTTGTTGCACTACTTCCAACATGACCCTCGTATTGTCAAAATTAGAAGTGATGATGACTACTGGCTTGCCACACTATTAGATCCCCGGTACAAGTCCAAATTTTGTGACATAATTCCAGCCATAGAAAGGGACGCACGTATGCAGGAGTATCAGCAGAAGCTGTTACTAGATCTTAGATCCGCTTTTCCACCAAACAACCGTGCAGGTGCAGGGAGTGATTCTCCCAGTTGTAACTTGACAAACATGGGACGGTCTCGTCATCTTCAACAGTCTACACGTACCAGTAGGACCGTATCTGGTGCTGGTAACAGCAATTTTATGGAATCTTTTCATAATTTTTTTAGACCCTCCTTTGCAAGGCCACCAGAGACAACAAGTCTGACACATAGTCAATGGCTGGAGAGGATGATACAGGAGTATCTCCAAATGAACATCGATGCCATGACTTTGCAAATGGAGCCTTGCTCCTTTTGGGCTTCAAACCTAGAAAAATAGCCAGAGCTCTCAACTTACGCCTTGGAGATTTTGTCGTGTCCAGCTGCCAGCGTTGTCTCTGAACGTGTCTTCAGTGCTGCTGGGTGTGTGCTGACAGATAAGCGCACGCGTCTGTCCAGTGACAATGTGGACAGACTGACGTTCATCAAAATGAACAAGTCATGGATCCAGAAGGAATTTACAACCCCTGTGTCATCCTGGGGAGAGTAAATGCTTGTGGATTTGGAATGTGCTTGATGCAAATCTAGCTGTGAAGTGTACAACTGGGGCACAACTGCTGCCACTGAAGGGGTGGGTGTGTGTGGGGCACAATTTTTGGAAAAAAAGGGAGACTCCGCTTGGAGTAACCCTTGCTTACATTGTTTTTAAAAATGATCCAAGATGAACAGAGCTGGGATCAGGAAAGACTTTGCTACCTACCCCGGTGTCATCCTGGGGACGGATAAGAATGGCATATTTTTGAATGTGCTTGATGCAAATCTAGCTGTGAAGTGTACAACTAGGGCCCAAGTGCTGCCACTGAATGGGTGGGTGTGTGTGGGGCACAATTTTTGGAAAAAAGGGAGACTACGCTTGGAGTAACCCTTTCTTACATTGTTTTTAAAAATGATCCAAGATGAACAGAGCTGGGATCAGGAAAGACTTTGCTACCTACCCCGGTGTCTGTCATCCTGGGGACGGTTAAGAATGGCGTATTTTTGAATGTGCTTGATGCAAATCTAGCTGTGAAGTGTACAACTGGGGCACAACTGCTGCCACTGAAGGGGTGGGTGTGTGTGGGGCCCAATTTTTGGAAAAAAAGGGAGACTCCGCTTGGAGTAACCCTTGCTTGCTGTGTTTTTAAAAATGATCCAAGATGAACAGAGCTGGGATCAGGAAAGACTTTGCTACCTACCCCGGTGTCATCCTGGGGACGGATAAGAACGGCGTATTTTGGAATGTGCTTGATGCAAATCTAGCTGTGAAGTGTACAACTAGGGCACAAGTGCTGCCACTGAATGTGTGGGTGTGTGTGGGGCACAATTTTTGGAAAAAAAGGGAGACTCCGCTTGGAGTAACCCTTGCTTACATTGTTTTTAAAAGAAGCCAAGATGAACAGAGCTGGGATCAGGAAAGACTTTGCTACCTACCCCGGTGTCATCCTGGGGACGGATAAGAATGGCGTATTTTTGAATGTGCTTGATGCAAATCTAGCTGTGAAGTGTACAACTAGGGTCCAAGTGCTGCCACTGAATGGGTGGGTGTGTGTGGGGCACAATTTTTGGAAAAAAAGGGAGACTCCGCTTGGAGTCACCTTGCGGTGTTTTACATGACTTTAGAAGGGCGTGCCATGCCTATATCTGTGTCTCCTCCTCTTTTTCCTTGTCCAGCTCTTTTGTTTTTGCATAAGTATATGTCCTTGTCACTTTCCCATGTGTTTGTGTTGTGTTGTGAGTTGTTTGTGACCTTTTGGACACCTTTGAGGGTGTTTTCTAGGTGTTTTTCTGTGTTTGTGATTGCCTGCCATTGTTTCCTATGCAGTTCGAGTTCGGTTCGTCGAACGTTCGACGAGCCGAACTCGAACGGGACCTCCGTTCGGCGAACCGACCTCGAGCCGAACCGGGACCGGTTCGCTCATCTCTAGTTAAGAGGCCTTATTCCACAGCACCGCTTTTTAAGGGTACTCAGGAATAAGGGTATAGCAACCCCCAACATCGAAAAATCTCCAGGGTTTCAGCTACTGGTGATATCTGAGACCCTGAAGATCATGATCTGGGATGGCATTTCCGGTCCCCAGTCATGTGATTGCCATTATTAACCATTAAGTATAATGCGATCATGTAAAAGTGAATGCAGCGCCTGTAAGAAATTATTTCTATCCCATCTGATGTTATCAAACATGTCAGTTGGGAGAAATATCCTCCCCTGGTCCCCCACCCTCAGTGGGGCCAAATTCCCCCTGGCCCCCCTCCTTCTGACTTTCTAAAATGGCAGGTGCATGAGTTGTGTGCCCACCACAATCATCCTTGTCCTCTGATTTCTCTACCATCTGACAACCCAGATGGAAGAGAGAAGTCCTCCATAGGTACACCCAGGTCTCCCCATGTCACCCCCTGTCCTTCCCGGTCCCCGACCCCTCCCAGTAGCTTCATATGCACCAAGTCCCCATGGCCCCTTCTCCTTGTCTTCTGTAAAACAAGTCCTGTGCATACTCAGAAAGCTGGCTCACTTAAGGGGGTTTCTGCTGTTTAGGTACATTAGTGCAAATACAACATGGTTGTATTCAGCTTTTCGAAAATTCAAATATTGCTCCTTCGGTTCTGAGCCCTCCCTTTTGTCTAAACAGAATTTTTTTTCCACAAGTGGGGTATCACCGCACTCATAAGAAATGGGGTAAAAAAAAACTTTAGGGTCTACTTTTTTGTGTTACCTCTTGTAAAAGTGAGAAATTTGGTGCTAAACAACATTTTTTGTAAAAACAAAAAAATTTTCAATATAGCAACCTAAGATTATCAAATTCTGTGAAGTACCAGTTGGTTCAATATTGGTCTACTAGGGGGAATAATTGGATCTTTAGATATTTTTGGGATGTAGTAAAAGACCGCGAGAGAGGTACTTTTATTAAATACATAATTATATTCTTTAGTATTTAGAATGCACGATTCTTTGCCTTTTAGGGCAAGCAATCACAACTTTTTAATAAAAAGGAATGTGGGGTCAGTTCTTAACTTTTTGCAGGTTTTGGTGTCTTCCAATAGTCCAATGGATTCCATATCACATGCAGATTTCTTTAAAATGACAATCCCACCCCTTTATCTGCAGGTTGGTGAGGGTGATGACTTGTTTTCCCTTATTGGTGAGATTGTTTGGGACATATTTCGAATTCCTGTTTTTAATACTGGGAATGTCTGTTGTAACCAAATGTTCAAACCGTTTGAAAGCATTTGAATATTCATTAAGTGGGTTAATGGTAGATGGATTGGCCAGGTTAGTGTTGAGTGCATTGATGACTGTCAATAGTAGTATAGATCTAGTTTTTATTGTATTGACCCTCATTTTTTTAAAGAGTATTTTTTAGAGCTAGATTTCTTAACTTTTTTTATACTAATAAATAAGTTACAAGATTTTACTTCAGAGTAAGAGGAGAATTTAAGTTTTTCTTGAAGAAGGGAATTCTCACTGGTTAGATAACGAGAGCCTAAATTAAATTTTTTTTTGTTGTTGTTGCAATGACTTTTGGGCTGGTTGTACAATACCTTTTTTCTTTTTTTGCGAATTGCCTCCCCCTCATACCTCTTTTTGTTTTCAGTTTGGGTTTTCAAAAAAATCCCGCTTGACTTGGGTTTATTTGAAGCATCTATTACTCCCTTTGATTCTATATGGAGTTTTAATTTAAGGCCGGGTTCCCACTTGCGATTGCCTCGCGTGTATCTCGCGCGAGTTTCGCGGTGCATCACCCGTCACGGACTCACACTCTGCTCACAGGAGTGGGTCGGCTGCATAGAGATGCATGCAACCAACCCGCTCCTGTGAGCAAAGTGTGAGTCCATGACAGGTGATGCACCACAAAACTCACACAAGATACACACGAGGCAATCACAAGTGGGAAACCGGCCTTAGTAGTGTTCTTCATGACAGTACTTTTGGTACAATTTGGAATTAGTAAAGCATACATAGTGGTATTAGAATTGTTGCTATTAATAGGATTACTACGACTGGGATTTACAGATGTAGAAAATTCTGTTCTGACCTCTAAAAGGGACATTAGAGCTAGCAGTTTCTTTAGATCTAATTGGTGTACTATGTCATCCACCAGAATGTTAACATTCTCCATCTCCTCCTCTAGAGTGGATAGGTTGACATAATGATTAGATGTTGAAATCTGGACATTCTCTACTGGATGCAGAATACTAGGGGAGTCACAGTTATAAATATTTCCTCTTTAGTCCGCATTCAAGTTAGATTGTTTGGACGCTGATCAACTACAAATAGCAGAATTTGTTTAGACAATTTCTTAAACATCAAGTTCCATTTTTCCTGCACAGCCGTATTTCCAAAATCCCATGCCAAGGTTTTAGTGACATCCAAACCTTTTGGTACAGAATCTGTATGTAGGTATTTTTCAGCTGATGACATTTCCCATAGGCACATCCCAACTTTTGAAGAACAGAAAGAGGGATAAATTCTGCAGAGCGACGTGGAAAACTTTATCCATGCCCCCTAGCCACACCCCAAGCCACACCTATTTGGCAGTAAGGGGCGCTCAGCAGATGCCCCGGATTATTCATTCATTCAGAGCAGCCAGAACTTTCTCATATTTATAGAGGCTTCACTTCACACATGTTGCTTTTTTTTGTGTCTATAAGGCCCCCTTCACACGAACCTGCCTCCGGTACGTATTAGGTCCGTTTCTCACGTACCGGAGACACGGGCACACGTAGACCCATTAAAATCAATGGGTCTGCGCACACGTGCGTGTTCTGCCATGGACCGTGTGTACGTGTGGAGCATACGTGTGCCTGTGTGCTCCACACGTAGACATTTCCTTTTTCCTCTGGCATCACGGGTGTCACACGGAGCGCAACGGACCACACAGAGGTGTTCCGTGTGACACGCGCCGTAGAAAACACACGTGTTTGAGAAAAGAAAAAAATCTTTAGTCACCTTCTCCAGCCCTCCTGTCTCTGCCGCTGCTGTCACTTGCTTCCGACCGCCGCTCATTATGCTCATTGAATATTCACTTCACTGCGGCCGGAAGCAGCAGCAGCAGAGCAGCAGGGAGTCGGCAGGACCGGAGACCGAAGCTCACCACCACGGACAGCGACGCCAGGAACAGGTGAGCAGAAAGTTCCCGTTCTCCGTGTGTTATCACGGAGAACACACGGAGAACACACGTAGGCCATAAACACGGCTCACGGAGGGCAAAACGCACCTCTGACACGTCCGTGAAAAATGTGCGTGGTTTTCATGGACGTGTGAAAGCGGCCTAAGACCGTGTTTACACGTTGTATAAATCCTGTGGTCTTTTTGTTTCTGACGCAGTCTGTACCAAATTATACAATAATAATGTTCTCTGATTATTCCATTTTTGCTGCATTATTTCATGTGTTTTGATGCAGATGTGAAGTCGCCTTTTTAAGCGTTTTTATAGTACATAAAAGCTTTGATTCTGCACCTATATACCTAACAGCAGGTTTTCCCTGCATTTTTTTAAGCTCCACATAGAAGCCACTAGAAAAAAAAAAGCACCAAAACCGCAGAGTTCAGTGAATGTCTTTTCATGAAATCACATCCATTTTGCTTGGATATTTAAAAACAGCAGAATTTATGTGCAAAAAAAGAGCAGAAAAAAATGCAGCATTTATGCTACATGTGAACACGGGCTAAATGTCTAAGCAAAGGGGAATGAAACCTCATGAAATCTCTGCCCTAGTATGTCTAAAGACGCTGCAGAACTATGTGCTTTTGGTGTTTTTTTTCCTCTTAAGGCTTCTTTGTGAAGCCTGAAAAAAACTGAAGTGAAAAACCTGCCGTTGTATTTTTAAACGCAGAATCAAAGATTTTTTGTAGTATTAAAAAAGCATTAAAACCCCTGATTCACATCTGCTCCAAACATGTATGAAATATACGGGAAAATGCATAAAAAATGTAGCAAACACGCAATATTCAGAGAGGGTTGTTATTGCGCTCGTGGTGCGGACACCTGTAGAACAAATGCAGCATTTACAATACGTGTGAACACAGCCTCAGCGATACATTTTTAATACATATTTTATGGGTTTAATAGGGAAAAATAATGAAATACTACATTTATTCGCCATTTACCAATCCCAATAAGTAATCTGATCACTGTGTTTTTTGGGTCGTTACGATTACAGGGACACCAAATATGTCCATGTTATTTGCTGATTTGTTATGTTTATTATTTTATAAAAAAAAAAAAAGCACATTCATAATTACATTACATTTTATTACAAGAAAAAAAAACTCTTTTACTCTCCTTTTAGAATACAGGACATAGAGATGCTGCTCTATACAATGGAGCTCTATGTCCTGTGTAATCTGCTGTGGAGGAAGAGGCTGCATTGCTGCTTGAACTATATCAAATCCTTCCTCCAACATCATCAGTGCTTGTGGCTCAATAGCTAGGGCTCTCTGGAACATGCTTAAAAGTTTCTGGAATGGTTCCAGGGGTGGGTGAAAAAAAATTATATACTGTATTTGTATTATTCTCTTTTTTTTTTCCATTTCTTTATAGTAGTTTCATGGGAAAAAAATAATCTTACCTCTTCCTTTACCTACTTGGAGATGCAGTAAATATATATATATATATATATATATATATATATATATATATATATATATATATATACAGTTAGGTCCAGAAATATTTGGACAGTGACACAATTTTCGCGAGTTGGGCTCTGCATGCCACCACATTGGATTTGAAATGAAACCTCTACAACAGAATTCAAGTGCAGATTGTAACGTTTAATTTGAAGGTTTGAACAAAAATATCTGATAGAAATTGTAGGAATTGTACACATTTCTTTACAAACACTCCACATTTTAGGAGGTCAAAAGTAATTGGACAAATAAACCAAACCCAAACAAAATATTTTTAATTTCAATATTTTGTTGCGAATCCTTTGGAGGCAATCACTGCCTTAAGTCTGGAACCCATGGACATCACCAAACGCTGGGTTTCCTCCTTCTTACTGCTTTGCCAGGCCTTTACAGCCGCAGCCTTCAGGTCTTCCTTGTTTGTGGGTCTTTCCGTCTTAAGTCTGGATTTGAGCAAGTGAAATGCATGCTCAATTGGGTTAAGATCTGGTGATTGACTTGGCCATTGCAGAATGTTCCACTTTTTTGCACTCATGAACTCCTGGGTAGCTTTGGCTGTATGCTTGGGGTCATTGTCCATCTGTACTATGAAGCGCCGTCCGATCAACTTTGCGGCATTTGGCTGAATCTGGGCTGAAAGTATATCCCGGTACACTTCAGAATTCATCCGGCTACTCTTGTCTGCTGTTATGTCATCAATAAACACAAGTGACCCAGTGCCATTGAAAGCCATGCATGCCCATGCCATCACGTTGCCTCCACCATGTTTTACAGAGGATGTGGTGTGCCTTGGATCATGTGCCGTTCCCTTTCTTCTCCAAACTTTTTTCTTCCCATCATTCTGGTACAGATTGATCTTTGTCTCATCTGTCCATAGAATACTTTTCCAGAACTGAGCTGGCTTCATGAGGTGTTTTTCAGCAAATTTAACTCTGGCCTGTCTATTTTTGGAATTGATGAATGGTTTGCATCTAGATGTGAACCCTTTGTATTTACTTTCATGGAGTCTTCTCTTTACTGTTGACTTAGAGACAGATACACCTACTTCACTGAGAGTGTTCTGGACTTCAGTTGATGTTGTGAATGGGTTCTTCTTCACCAAAGAAAGTATGCGGCGATCATCCACCACTGTTGTCATCCGTGGACGCCCAGGCCTTTTTGAGTTCCCAAGCTCACCAGTCAATTCCTTTTTTCTCAGAATGTACCCGACTGTTGATTTTGCTACTCCAAGCATGTCTGCTATCTCTCTGATGGATTTTTTCTTTTTTTTCAGCCTCAGGATGTTCTGCTTCACCTTAATTGAGAGTTCCTTAGACCGCATGTTGTCTGGTCACAGCAACAGCTTCCAAATGCAAAACCACACACCTGTAATCAACCCCAGACCTTTTAACTACTTCATTGATTACAGGTTAACGAGGGAGACGCCTTCAGAGTTAATTGCAGCCCTTAGAGTCCCTTGTCCAATTACTTTTGGTCCCTTGAAAAAGAGGAGGCTATGCATTACAGAGCTATGATTCCTAAACCCTTTCTAAACCCTTTCTCCGATTTGGATGTGAAAACTCTCATATTGCAGCTGGGAGTGTGCACTTTCAGCCCATATTATATATATAATTGCATTTCTGAACATGTTTTTGTAAACAGCTAAAATAACAAAACTTGTGTCACTGTCCAAATATTTCTGGACCTAACTGTATATATATATGTATATTTAGATCTATGTAACTGAATGATCTGCTTCTGGCTTCTCAGCCTGCAATACAGTTCAAGATTACCAAATTCTCCTATGCATCCTAATACTGGCAGTGGCGTAGTGGTAGAACGGCCTATGGACAATGAGCTCATGAGTTCCAGTCCTTGGAAAACCAGAGCAGATGAGAATTTAACTTATGCACTGTACTGAGTTAATTTATTCATTGCACTGAGAGGAGGAGCAGGGACAAGAGCAGTGAACAGCAGAAATGTGGGAAAGAGCCCTCAAATCGGGATAGTCCTGCTGAATCCAGGATCGTTGGGAGGTATACCCATAGGTCTCTCATCTCAATAAAAAGATGTTTTTCCAATGTTCTTAAAATAACTCTAGCTTTCTCAATGTCAACTAAAGGTGTCTGAGATATTGTACCAGGGTTAAAGATTTTTTTGATCCAGTCAAAATGGTCCCCTCTATCTCTCCATAAGGAAATAGCCATATATGAGCTGCAAACAGAGAAACACACAGGTGGATAAAGTTACAAAATCAATAAGATGATCGTCGGCGCTACAGAAAAGATGGTGGAGCTGCTGGTAGGAAGACGGCCCTGTGTGATGGCCAAGTAAGCAGTAATAAAGCACAACTGATGAGAGCTACCGCACCTCCAAATATAGACTATAAAGTATGCGAATATAAATGATGGCAGGGTTATTTATAGGGCACACTAATATGGATTACTTCGGATCTGCAAGGGTGTTTTGCTGGTTCATAAAGGGGTGAAAGAGGTGTGTTATTTTTTCGGTGTTTGTGTATTATTTCTTTTCACTTACAGGATTGGTAATGGGGGTGTCTCATAGATGCCTCCAATTACTAAATGATGGCTTGATGACATCTGGGATTTTTGACAAATCACAACTGTCATTACCCCCTTATATTATTCTAATTTCCACTGCACCAGGGCAATCAAGATGAACGGGGTAAAGTCCCAGGATTCGCCCATCTAATGTGATGTGCCAATTCTGGGCAGGTACGGGCTGGTATTTTTAGGCTTGGAGGGGCCAATATCCATGGCTACTCTCATACTGATAATACCAACCCCCACCTATCTGCTTTATTGTGACTGGTTATAAAAAATGGGGGGGACTCTGCGCCTTTTTTTTAATCATTTATTTAACCTTCGTCCGGCTGAGTAGGTACAATTGTAACTTTTCCGTTTTAAAATTTCAATAACTTTTTTTCGAAAAGCCGTAGAGGGCTGAAATTTTGTGACATCTCTGCAGTTTTGGTCCAGAATATATTGGCCAAATTTCAATAAAATATATCTACCCCCTTCCGTGATAAGGGGTCGAGATATTTTTGCATCCATAAGAAGCTGCATAGGTACAAATGTACCCTCATATATTTTGAATGAAGATAATGCAAGGAAAAAAGAATAATATTTTTTTAATGATAATGCTATTTTATTATTATAAACAAGTAAAACAACTGTTCATTTACATTATAAAAGAAAATATAAGAAACTTTTTTTATTGATTTTCTTCACAAGTAATGCATGTTGTCTTTGCTACCGAGTGTTCATCGCAAATGGTTTTCACACAAACCACACAAGACTTTCTAGTCTTACGTTGTTTTCACCTCAGGTCTCGGCAGCAACTACCAACAACAGGGGAGGGTCCACGACTACCATGAGGTATTTGAGGGCCAGCTGCTGCTTGCGATGCTACCAGAATGCATCGTCCAAGCACCATTTCTACTGCACCTCGAAGAAAATGGTTTCTCATCATCATTCGGTTTGTACTACGATCTTCAATTGCAGGCATACACAGCTGATTTGCGAGATTTTTCAGGAACTTTCTCCTTTGATCCTTTGTCCTGAAGCTTGGATTGTGTTCTCTGTAGATGATATAGGATGCTAACCCAGTGACGTCAATCATATTGTAGAAAAATGCCAGAGGCCAACGTAATGTTCGTCGTTTCACAGTGTACTCTCCCAACATTTTATCCATAACATCAACTCCGCCTTTTGTTTTGTTGTTGTATTTTATTATCTCTGGCTTGGCTGCTAGTGTCTCTTCAACTTCTCCCGTCATGTGCATAGATGATAGAAGCACGACTGATTTGTTCTTCTTTGGTACATATGAACAGACTGTTGCATCATGATTGTAGGCAAAATTTGTCGAGTTTACAGGCCTTTCTTTGGCAGGCTGCATGTTGCTAGGTAGGAACCTTTTGTTTTTTCTCACTGTACCAACTAGTGTCATGTTCCAGGAGTTCAATACCTTAGCTAGTTCCATGGTTATAAAGAAGTTATCGGTGGTGACATTTCTTCCAGAGCCTTTATACGAGCTCACTAGGTCCAATACTGTTCGTTCACCAATGTTTACTTGTTGAGGACCATCAGTTGGTTTCCCAGTGTAGAGCTGACCCTGTAATGGGTAGGCGTTTGACGAGTTACAAGCCCAGAAAATCTTTATGCCATATTTAGCTGGTTTTGAAGGTATATACTGGGTAAATTTAGTATTGCCTCTAAATGGAAATAATTGCTCGTCGACGGTGATACATTGTCAGGGCCAGGTGGACGGGCAGACCCAGGAGGTGGATCCACTGGGCCGAACTCCTAGATGGTGGTAAGGGGTCCGGTAGCTGGAGCACTATAGGCAGCAGAACAGTCCGTGCACAGGAGTATAACGGAGAAGTCCCTGGGACTACGGAGTCAGTGGTGGTAGTCCGGGTGACGCAGCTCAGGTTCGGAAGCCGAGAAGATGTCAGGCGGGGTCCGGAACCTTTGGAGCGAGATGACAGGTCACCGCAGGGATCCGAGATGGTACGGACTGTCAGGATGGCAGATGGACTGCGTTCGGGGTTCGGGATTCGGTCTGGACCGGATGGCGAGGCAGGCACGGCTCTACAAGAGAGATAGGTGAGTATATACACATATACACCAGGAGACCTGACTCCTAGCTTAAGAAACACGAAGATCAGGCCCCGCCCCCTTGGACATAAACCCCCTTTATACCCTGTACCTGTTTTGCATCATTTCCTGTTAATGGACGCTGGCCCTTTAAGAAAGGGTCAATGACCGCGTGCGCGCCCTAATGCGCATGCGCGCTGCCCGAGTGCCAGAAGCCAGAGCAGGAAGCTGCGAGGAGGAAGCAGCAGGGCCAGGATGGGGCTGTGAAGCCGACGGACGCCGGGTGCGGGGACCAGGACGCTGGGGACGCGCTGGCAAGGGGTGCTGGAGAGCGGGGAGCGTGACAGGTGAGCCGGGGGGCAGCACAGGGGACCCGGGGAGCGTGACAGTACCCCCCCCCCCCACGCCCCCCTCCCCGCAACCGGGACAGGAAGGCACGGATCAGCGGAGTACCCACATTCTCCCGGGGCTCCCAGGACCTATCCTCAGGGCCATACCCTGCCCAGTCCACCAGGAAGAACTGTCGACCCCGTACGGTCTTCATGGCCACGATATCCCTTACCGCATAGATGTCGTCATCGGCTATAGGAGGAGGAGCCGAACTGGCAGCAGCGGAGAAGGGACCCAGGACAACCGGCTTGAGCAGGGAGACGTGGAATGAGTTGGGTATCCTCATCGTGGCCGGGAGCTGTAGCTTGTAGGAGACCTCATTGATCTTGTTGAGGACTTTAAACGGCCCGATGTAGCGAGGACCCAGCTTGTAGGATGGTATCTTCAATCGGACGTACTTGGATGCAAGCCAGACTAGATCACCAGGAGAGAAACACGGAGGGTCCAGACGTCTCTTGTCTGCGTGTCTTTTCATCCGCAGGGAAGCACGCCCAAGGGACGCCTTGACAGAGTCCCAAATGGTTGCAAAGTCATGGGCTACAGTATCAGCAGCAGGGACATCCAAAGAAGGGGATACAGGCAATGGGACGGAGGGCTGAAGTCCGTAAACGACATGGAAGGGAGAGCTGGAGGACGACTCACTGATGTGGTGGTTATGGGAGAATTCAGCCCAAGGAAGAAGCGTGGACCAGTCGTCGTGATGGGCGTTGACGTAGTGTCGTAAGAAAGAGGTCAATATTTGGTTGACCCTCTCCACTTGGCCATTAGACTGAGGATGGTATGCAGATGAAAAGTCCAGAGTCACTCCCAGATGGTTGCAGAGAGCCCTCCAGAAGCGGGAGGTGAACTGAGTTCCTCTATCGGATACGATGTGAGATGGAAAGCCATGCAAGCGGAAGATGTGATGTATGTAGGCGTCCGCGAGTTCCTGAGCAGAGGGCAATCCAGCCATAGGGACGAAATGGGCCATTTTAGAGAATCGATCCACCACGACCCATATGACTGTGTGTCCGGAGGACAATGGTAAGTCTGTAATAAAGTCCATCGCTATGTGTTGCCACGGAACTGAAGGTATCGGCAGAGGCAGAAGACGGCCATATGGCAGGTGTTTGGGCGTCTTGTTCCTGGCACAAGAGGAGCAGGCAGAGACAAAAGCAGCGACGTCCGTGCGAAGAGATGGCCACCAGTAATGGCGTACAATCGCACCCCATGTTCTCTTCTGACCAGCATGACCGGCTGTTTTCGAGGCATGACCCCAGTGTAACACTTTTTGCCTGTCTGTCTCAGAGACATAGGTCTTCCCGGGCGGTATCTGGGCCAGGGTGACAGGGGCCACCGGAATGATTTTGCTAGGACAGATGATGGGTTGGGTAGTCTCCTCCTCCTGCTCTATGGGCATGAAAGACCTGGACAAGGCATCAGCGCGTACATTCTTGTCCGCAGGTCGGAAATGGAGCTGGAAATCAAACCTGGCAAAGAATAAGGACCACCTGGCTTGCCGTGGGTTCAGTCGCTGAGCAGACCGCAGGTATTCCAGGTTCTTGTGGTCCGTGTAAATGATAACAGGGTACACTGCTCCTTCCAGAAGGTAGCGCCATTCCTCCAGAGCCAGTTTGACTGCCAAGAGCTCTCGGTCACCGATGGTGTAGTTGCGTTCAGGCGCTGAGAAGCTCTTGGAGAAGAATCCGCAAGTCACCATCTTCCCGGAGGAGGATTTCTGCATGAGCACTGCTCCGGCTCCTGAGGAGGAGGCATCCACCTCCAAGGTGAACTGGCGGTTTAACTCCGGACGGTGAAGTACAGGAGAGGAGGCAAATGCCCGCTTCAGCGAGCCAAACGCGGCGTCGGCCGCAGGTGACCAGTCCTTTGGATTAGCCTCTTTCTTGGTCAAAGCGGAGAGAGGAGCAGTCAGAGCCGAGAAGTGAGGGATGAACTGGCGGTAGTAGTTGGCGAATCCAGGAAACGTTGGATTGCCTTCAGTCCAGAAGGAGGAGGCCAGTTGAGAATGGAGGAGACCTTCTTTGGATCCATCTGCAGTCCGGTATCAGAGATGATGTACCCCAGGAAGGGGAGAGAAGACTGCTCAAAGACACACTTCTCATACTTCGCGTACAGACGATTCTCTCTCAGTCTTTGTAGAACCAGCTGCACGTTCTCTCTGTGGGTCTGGAGGTCCGGAGAGAAGACAAGGATGTCATCCAGATATACTACCACACAGACGTAAAGAAGGTCCCGGAAGACGTCGTTCACCAGTTCTTGAAAGACGGCTGGGGCGTTACACAGGCCGAAGGGCATCACGCAGTATTCATAGTGCCCATCGCGAGTGTTGAACGCGGTCTTCCATTCGTCCCCAGAGCGGATGCGGACCAGATTGTAAGCACCCCGAAGATCCAGCTTGGTGAACACACGAGCTCCTCTAAGCCGGTCAAACAATTCAGGGATGAGCGGCAGAGGGTACTTGTTTTTTACGGTGATTTGATTCAAACCCCGGTAGTCTATGCATGGGCGTAAGTCGCCCTCTTTCTTCTTGACAAAGAAGAAACCTGCTCCAGCAGGAGAGGAGGATCTCCGGATGAATCCCCTTGCCAGGCTCTCTGTGATGTAAGTAGACATGGCCCTTGTTTCGGCTGGAGACAATGGATATATCCGTCCTCGAGGTGGTGTAGTTCCAGGGAGCAGGTCGATGGCACAATCGTAGGGACGATGTGGCGGAAGTACCTCGGATTCCTTTTTATCAAAGACGTCTGCACAGGACCAATAGGCCGAGGGCAGCCCCGGTAGGTTCTCTGGAACCGGAGGTCGTCGGATGGGTTGTATAGTCTTCAGGCACTTCTCATGGCACGAAGAGCCCCATCGTGTGATTTCGCCAGTGCCCCAGCTGACTGATGGTTCGTGTGTCCGCAACCAGGGAAGTCCCAGCAGGATTTGATGGGACATGTGTGGGAGGACGTAGAGAGCGATGTTCTCGGTGTGCAGGGCACCGATACGCAGTTCCACCGGCTTGGTGATCCAGGAGATGGTGTCAGAGAGGGGTCTCCCATCCACAGAGGCAATCACGAGGGGCTTGTCAAGTGGAGTAACAGGCACCTGGTACTTGTCCACCGTGGCCTGCTGGATGAAATTGCCTGCTGCCCCGGAATCGAGGTATGCCTCAGCCGTGAACCGCCTCTCTCCCGTTGTCACTTGCACAGTCCATGTAACCGGGTCTGAGAGAGTCCCAGCACCTAGGGTGGCCTCTCCTACCAACCCTAGGCTTTGGAGTTTCCCGGCCTCTCAGGACAGGAGCGTAGCAGGTGTGTGTCCTCTCCGCAGTAAAAGCAGAGGCCCTTGGTGAGCCGCTCAGCTCTACGTTGTTCAGACTGCCGCACTCTGTCAATCTGCATGGGCTCGTGGACGGGGACCCCAGCTGTTGATGACTGAAGTACGGAGGGCTTCTGCGGAGGAGAGGAATGCCGTACCGGACGTCTCTCACGGGACACTTCCTTGGATCGCTCCTGAAAGCGGATGTCCACTCGAGTCGCTAGGGTAATCAGGGCATCCAGGGTGGTCGGTACGTCACGACCCGCCAGCTCATCTTTAATTCGCCCCGAGAGTCCTTCCCAGAAGGCGGCGGTTAAGGCCTCGTTGTTCCACCCGAGTTCCGAAGCCAAGGTGCGAAACCGGATTGCGTATTGGCCCACCGTCAGAGTCCCCTGACGCAACCGGAGAAGAGACGAAGCAGACGCGGAGGCGCGTCCGGGCTCATCAAAGGTGCCACGGAATGCCTGCAGGAAGTCCTGGATGTTCGTGGTCACAGGATCCCCCTTCTCCCACAAGGGGTTCATCCACGCCAGTGCCTCACCCTCTAGATGGGACATGATGAAGGCGACCTTGGCTTGATCAGAGGCAAACAAATGCGGCAGCTGCGTGAAATGGAGGGAGCATTGGTTTAAGAATCCCCTGCAGGTCTTGGGGTCTCCGGCGTACCGGGGTGGTGAGGTCAAACGAAGTCTGGAAGTATCTGACGAAGTCGCCACGGGAGCTGGAGCCATGGCTTGACTAGTGGAGGCCCGGGATGCTGAAGTCGTGACTGCCGCTTGTAGCGTGTTCAGGCGGGCATCCACAGAAGACATAAATTGCAGCATGCGGGTCTGAGTCTCTCGCTGGCGTTGGAGTTCCTCCTGTACGGCTGCTAGTGCTGCAGCGGGATCCATGGCCTGATCTTACTGTCAGGGCCAGGTGGACGGGCAGACCCAGGAGGTGGATCCACTGGGCCGAACTCCTAGATGGTGGTAAGGGGTCCGGTAGCTGGAGCACTATAGGCAGCAGAACAGTCCGTGCACAGGAGTATAACGGAGAAGTCCCTGGGACTACGGAGTCAGTGGTGGTAGTCCGGGTGACGCAGCTCAGGTTCGGAAGCCGAGAAGATGTCAGGCGGGGTCCGGAACCTTTGGAGCGAGATGACAGGTCACCGCAGGGATCCGAGATGGTACGGACTGTCAGGATGGCAGATGGACTGCGTTCGGGGTTCGGGATTCGGTCTGGACCGGATGGCGAGGCAGGCACGGCTCTACAAGAGAGATAGGTGAGTATATACACATATACACCAGGAGACCTGACTCCTAGCTTAAGAAACACGAAGATCAGGCCCCGCCCCCTTGGACATAAACCCCCTTTATACCCTGTACCTGTTTTGCATCATTTCCTGTTAATGGACGCTGGCCCTTTAAGAAAGGGTCAATGACCGCGCGCGCGCCCTAATGCGCATGCGCGCTGCCCGAGTGCCAGAAGCCAGAGCAGGAAGCTGCGAGGAGGAAGCAGCAGGGCCAGGATGGGGCTGTGAAGCCGACGGACGCCGGGTGCGGGGACCAGGACGCTGGGGACGCGCTGGCAAGGGGTGCTGGAGAGCGGGGAGCGTGACAGGTGAGCCGGGGGGCAGCACAGGGGACCCGGGGAGCGTGACATACATACATATATGGCTTGTAGACTCTCTTCAGATTTCTGTTCAGCATTGTACAGATGTCCCGTATTGGTGCAGCTTTATCTGTTTGCACACGTTCTGCACGTGTATTTTTGTTCTCAAATATGATAAATCTGAGTATCATCTTGAAGCGGTCACGAGACATGGCTGCACGTATAAGAGGCAGAGCAGCAACATTCCACATTTCCTCCAGATTCTCTTTGTTGTCTCTGTGCATACCAGAACAATCAGTATGCCCAAAAATGCATGGAATTCAGTTTCAGTAAATTGCTTGAATGTTTTTTGTGGTGGCCGTTCAGAAGAATCAGGAAAACGTTGTACCAGTTCGTTGTTGTAAGCATCACAAACTCTCTTGGCCTTTCGATTCGTTTCTCGTAATATGATGTCACACATCTCGGGAGTCATGATTGACTTGAATAGCTCTTTTGCTGTATACAGGTTGCTGATTGCTGCAGGGCCACCTCTTTGTCGTAGGACATTACGAGATTTTGTTTGTGCATTTGGCAGTGGATCACTACACCATTGAGTTTTATCCTTAGCAGTCCAAATGTCGCCTGCACTTTGAGGCACAGACTCATCCTCAACACTTTCGTCTGAGTCGTATTCTTTTTCCTGCTCTATGACCATTTCTTGTTCAATGTCTGAATCTTCTTCAGTAACATCCACTTGTGGTACATAGTTTTCATCATCAGATGCAACATATGGTTCTTCCTCATGCTCAGAATCAGATTCTTCTAGCATTCGCTTTATTTCGTCAGACGTAAATCTGTAAATATGAAAAAATGAAAAATAAATAATTTTCCGAAATACTACACAATACTACATTATTGGCTTATCACAAAATCATACTAACCTGCAAACACGTTTTCTTGGATTATGGCGGAAACTAGATCCAACATCACTATCACTCATGATGACTTGGTAGTTGAATTTTTGGCTTCGTAATTTAGTTCAGTAACATGTGGCAAGTAGAATGAAACTCGATTCTAAAGTGCAGATAAAAAAGTAAATTATTTCTAGTGATAATTATTTATAAATTTCATTTATATATTATGTAAACCGTATACGGTTTCAGAATTTTCATTCCATCTTTGACTGTTTTTTCGACCAATTGGAAAATTGTAACAGAGCCACCATCTTTATTTTGTGCTAAATATAAGTAAAACATCGTAAAACAATATGTAGATACTAAGTATTATCCATTTTTCGTATAAAAATCATATCTATAGTGATAAGTTTCATACAAAATATATGTAAGCCAAGTCCAGGCTCAAAGACAATTTCTGACTGTTCTGTCCCCACATAAGGCAAAGGAAGGTATAACTGGCTGTTAGATGCTGTGAGACTTTCCTACCTTCGTATCCAAGAAATTGAAGACTTCACAAGCCTAGAAATGTGTGTGCTCACAGCAATGAGATGAACAGCAAAATGGCTACTGAGAGGAGGGAGGCAGGAAGAGAAGTAGAAGCCACTCCCAGTTTGAATCAACTTAATTGACAGCAACATAAGTGAGCAGTAACAACACTGGCCAATAGATATCAGCATAACATTTGTAGCTGAATGAACTTTAGTTTCTGAAACCAAGTAAAGGAGAAAGTCTTCCCACAGTGGAGGTATATATGAAGGTACAATTGTACCTCTGCAGTCTGTTAACGTTGTAAAATTATGCAGCCTGACAAAGGTTAAATAATCTTTTAAAAAAACTCTGTAGGATCCCCTCTACTTTGATATCCAGCCACGGTAAAGCTCACAGGTAGGGGCTACAACCTGTAGCTGTTGTTTTACCTGCAATGGCTATCAAACTATGGCGAGAGTCTGCATTATTTTTTTTTAATTATTTATTTTTACCTTACTATTTACTTACAGCAAAGATGGAACTGCAGCTGTATATTGCCCAGGCCAAAAGACTACTATTACTCCAGCAAGATACAGCTAAATCCCGACTAAGTGGAGGCATCACAGGGCAAAGGAGCAAATATAAAACAATATATATGTATATTATATATAGTATAGGGACCTACAAGCATGAGGTTCCCGTTACGAGGGTTGTAGGCTTCCGTCTTATGGCCATAACGCTAACAAAAAAACTCATATTTTTTTGTACGGGATACAGCCAGGCCCCCATTTTGTTAGGCCTTGCTATTAGAGTTCCTGTCCCTATGTAGTGCACAGTTGGGGTACGGCTTGGCAGCCTGCCTGATCTAATAGTATGGGCGTCGCCTAATAGGCTGCGGGTTTGTGACTGTGCGTCTGCTAGTGTGAACAGTGCTCTATGCAAGCCATCAGTGTGCAGTTTTATCGTCCAGCAATCCCCTCCTCCATGTTTGGAAGTGTGTGTGATTTGCTCCTCCTGCACCTGTGATGCCTCTGTTACGCCCTGGCAAAACCAGGTAGTCACAAAAGTGTACATCCTCCTTGTCACCACCAAAAACCCACACTTAGGCATAACACACAGCCATTAAAATCCTCGTCACCCCCTCATGATAATAAGGACACAACAGTGAGTGGGGTCAGGCGGATGAGAACGCTCACCCAGGGGTCCTGAGGTGTCAGGGGCGGGAAAACGTCAGTGAGTGAGTTTGGAGTTCAAGTTGAGTTCAGTTTTGACAGTTGAAGTGAGAGGAGCGAAGTGTGCAGTGTAGTCAGGGGTAGGGGCCCCTTGACTACCCGGCTAGGTGGCAGAGAGTGAACAGGGCCATAGGCGATGGAGATCCGGTCGCGGGAGACCTAAAGTGGACCGGGGCAGGGTTGTAGCCCACCGGTGCCGACAGCGTGAATCCGGTCCGGATTCGGGGTGCCTGGACTCTAGGGCGAGGAAGGTTGCAAGCCCCTCTCCAATTTACCAGCCGGGGACAAGGTTCCAGACTTTGTCCCATTAATTGCCTAGATAGAGCGAAACGGAAGCCCAACGCGGGGGATAGGCTGTCCGTCAGAACCCACTGAGATCCCAAGGGTCAGCTTTCGCGGGCCACAGCTCCCAACACACACAGAACCGGTAGTGGACTTCTCCGTTCCATGCGAAGTCGTCCAAAAGGAAGGAAAACCGCAAAGTGCATGAGGAAGGGATACCTGTTCATTAACCTGGGTGCGGGACCCAAATGCACCCTCCTAAGGCAGCCGGCCACTGGCAACTTGGTTTACTACTGGACTTGTGTGAAATTACTGAACTGTGAGTACACCATTGTCCCCCAGCCCAGCTCGGCGCGCCACCTCCAGCAGCCATCACTCCCGTGTTCCGACCCAGGACCCTGGGATTACACCTCCCCTACCCGTGGAGGGGATTCCACCTTACTGCCCTACTCCGTCAACCCCAGGAGCCCCATCACCAGGCAGTGGCGGTTTCACCATCCCTCACCGCCACCCACGGGTGGCGTCACAAACAAAATCCACTGTAAATATCCCCTTTCCAACGGTTGTGAGGACGGGCGGCCGTGCGAGCCAGGGTCCGGTCACCACTCGAGCCGCAGCAGCGAACCTGGATCTGAGCCGGACCTCCCGAGAGAGAAGCGGCAGCGGTCCCCCCAGAACACCTCCACTTAGTGGGGGTTTAGCTGTATCCTGCTGGAGTAGAAGTAGTCTTTTGGCCTGGGTAATATAAAGCTGCAGTTCCATCTTTGCTGTAAGGAATGATATTTATTACTCTTTTTTGCTTTTTTATATTACCTTACCATATAGCAAACTGACTGCAATCACAATCACAGACACGGACATAAAGTGGGAGAAATGTATATCAGTCTGCAATCAATCACAGAAACTGGCACAGAGGATGGGCAGAGGAAGGAGCAAATATTGATGAACCTTAATTAGCGGGCATGGAAAAGAGTCTGACTGCAGTGTGATCCTTCAGGAAACACGGTATGCATAAGGCCGGGGCCACACGGGGACTAATGCAATCCTCGCATGACACTCGCTGGCAGCACAGCCGGAGCCGAGTGTCATGCGAGTGTCACTGTGACTGAGGTCCGATTATGCGATTCGACTTCAGCTGCGGGGGACGGGCCGGCAGTGAGGAAGGGCGGGCCAGCGTTGTGGAGAATGCGCCGGCGCAGAGGAGGAGAGGGAGGGATTTATCTCCCTCTCTCCTCCTTTGTCGGCTATTGCCATTCTCGCCCTGCACTTGTGGTACACCGGTGTACCGCGAGTGCAGTGGGATCTTTCTCTCGCCCCATAGACTTGAATTGGTGCGAGAGAAAGAGTCTCGCATTACAATCGCAGCATGCTGCGATTGTTTTCTCGGTCCAGTTGGGGCCGAGAAAATAATCACTCATGGGTGCTGACACATAGGTTAATATTGGTCCAAGTGGAATGCAATGTTTTATCACATTCCACTCGGCCCAATTTTCATGCCATGTGTTTTAGGCCTAACTTTCCTGCTCTTACTACTATTTTACTTCCCTTTGTAGCCCACGTCATTTTTTATTTGTTTTTACAGTAATTTCCCTGACCAATAACAACCATGCCAACATTTGGCATGGCTGCGATATTTCTGGAAGTGCCCAAAGCCTAAAAACTTGCTGATTGGCTGCTCTGCAACCTTTCAACAGCCTTCATTCGGGTGACAAACCTGAAAAGGGACCGGACATACAGTAAAATGTTTGTGTTCGGGGTTCAACACCGGGCACAAGGTATCCTGTATGAACTCTGAACTTTACAGTTCGGGTTTGCCCATCCCTACTTGTAACACTAATGAGTCACATGACAGCAGAGAGAAAAAATGGCTAATTGGGCACAACCTGGCCATTTTCACTTAGGGGAGTACTCATTTTTGTTGCCAGAAATTTTGACATTAATGGCTGTGTGTTGAGTTATTTAGCGGGCACACCAAATTTACACTGTTATACAAGCTGTACACTTATATTGTATCAAAGTGTCAGATCTTCAGTGTTGTCTCACGAAAAGATATACGGTAATAAAATATTTTCAAAACTGTGAGGGGTGTACTCACTTTTTTGATATATTGTATATCTCTGGAGTCACTCTATCACCAAGAATCAATGTACCTTACATATTTTAAGGGGCACACATGAACCAGCCTTCTCAGTGCCCATGAAGGGGAAGTTAATGGGATATGAGCCATGAGAACAAAATGGAAGCATTTAAAATAAATTGTAGAGGAACTGGTGAGAAAATACCATGACTTGTAGGGCAAAAATGGTGAGGGAGAGCTGAAGTTTTATGGGTTCTTACTGAATAGTCATTAGGCATAGGCTAATATAAACAATTAATTTATGCAATGATGACGATCCAGTGCCTCATGTCCTTTCCCTGATCTTTGCACAGAATAATGAGCTGTCCATATACTCCAAGCACAGCCGTGAAAATGTAATTTTTATGCACGTATATCATCCTTATTTTTTAGGACAAAAAATATATTGATTTAGCCAAAATACATTGAAAATTGCTCTGCAATGTTTCTTCATAAATGGCCCTATTTTAAATTGTAATAATAAGCATCTTTCAGTAGTTTTCTGTGTCTGTTAGGAAGATGAAAGAAGAGCATTATTCAAGTTGATCTGAGCATATAATCTTCTTTTCCATGGGATGATATTTTCTTTTACCAAATATAAACCTGTAGAAAATCATGCCGTTATGTCAAAATGTGAAGTAACTGTTCCTTTCTATGCTGTGTGTTTGTGGATACCTGGAAATGCTATTTGTCACGGATAAGGACCAACAAGTGGAACTATTCATAATGTGATCATCATAAGACATGGTGATATCATCCATCCACAAGTTTGCTTATGTAAAAGTAACTTTCAAAGGAGTTTTCCTTGTGCTTTCATGACCACTGGCATTATTTCCAGACATTGGACGGAAATAATTATCAGTCAAAAATGACAAAATATGACTTAAAGTCAGCCCAGAGGTTTCTGGCTGTGAGAGCTTTGTGCGACATCTTTATATCTATTCTATGATATATTCCTAAACAGGACATTATGTCCCTACAGCAATTAACTGAGAACAAATGGAGGAAATAGATTCAGTGACCTGTCAACATTGCAAAAACTTAAAGAGGTGGTCCGAAGGCTGAAGAAATTTTAATCTAAACCCCTATTTATTGTCCCAATCTCAACTAATTTCTAATATGTCTATATTAAAAACTTCCTACCCTTCCACGACTATAGTATCTAACTACTATTGATTCTTTTTCCCTACTTCCTTTGATGACGTTTCGTCTGAGAATCCCAGGGCATGCTGGGATACTCTAAGGCGGGCTTTGCACGTTGCGACATCGCAAGCTGATGCTACGATGTCGCACGCGATAGTCCCCGCCCCTGTCGCAGGTACGATCTCGTGTGATAGCTGGTGTAGCGAAAATTATCGCTACGCCAGCTTCACATGCACTCACCTGCCCTGCGACCGTCGCTCTGGCCGGCGACCCGCCTCCTTCCTAAGGGGGCGGGTCATGCGGCGTCATAGCGACGTCACACGGCAGGCGGCCAATAGCGGCGGAGGGGCGGAGATGAACAGGATGTAAACATCCCGGCCACCTCCTTCCTTCCGTAGAGCCGCCGGCGGCAGGTAAGGTGAAGTTCCTCGCTCCTGCGGCATAACACACAGCGATGTGTGCTGCCGCAGGAACGAGGAACAGCATCGTACCATCGCTGCAGCAAAATTATGGAAAAGTCAGAGCTTGCAACGATGATACGATAACGACGCTTTTGCGCTCGTTTATCGTATCATCTAGGATTTACACACTACGACATCGAAAGTGACGCCGGATGTGCGTCACTTTCGATTTGACCCCACCGACATCGCACCTGCGATGTCGTAGTGTGCAAAGCCGCCCTAAGTGTCATCAAAGCAGGGGGCAGAGGCTGCAGTGACTGTCACAGCCTATACCACCTCCTATAATGACGGGTCATCAGTGACGCTCGTTTCAGAGGCTGCGGTGTCCTTGCCCTGTCCTTCCCTGCTTGCTGTGCAATGTGTGATCTAAACAGTGACAGCGTCTGCTCTGTTGCCAGCTTAGATCCATAGAGACAGCAATATAGAGCAGCGAACATTATCAGTGGTCTCAATGTATCTGGAGGTATGCAGAGACCAATGCTACCAGTGTTGTAGTGAGGTTAGGGCTATGCCCATCCTTGCAGAAGTAGCCAGCACACTGGTGATCTATGTCTAATGTGATAATATGTATGTGTATTGTGTAAATGGCCACCAGGTGGCAGTGTGGTAGTACGGCTGTCCTTGCACCTGGGTGATCAGGGAAAGAGTTAAGGAAGAGGAGGAGAGCAGGATATACACTGTGTGCAGAATTATTAGGCAAGTTGTATTTTAGAGGATTTTTTTTATTATTTATCAACAACTATGTTCTCAATCAACCCAAAAGACTCACAAATATCACAGCTTAATATTTTTGGAAGTTGGAGTGTTTTTTTTTTACATTTGGCTATCTTAGCAGGATATCTATTTTGTGCAGGTAACTATTACTGTGAAGAATTATTAGGCAACTTAATAAAAAACAAATATATTCCCATCTCACTTGTTTATTTTCACCAGGTAAACCAATATAACTGCACAAAATTTAGAAATAAACATTTCTGACATGCAAAAATAAAACCCCAAAAAATAAATGACCAATATCGCCACCTTTCTTTATGATGACACTCAACAGCCTACCAACCATAGATTTTGTCAGCTGCTTAATCTGTTTACGATCAATATTGCATGCAGCAGCCACCCCAGCCTCCCAGACACTGTTCCGAGAGGTGTATTGATTTCCCTCCCTGTAGATCTTACACTTTATGAGGGCCCACAGGTTCTCTATGGGGTTCAGATCAGGTGACCAAGGGGGGCATGTCATTATTTTTTCCTTTACTGGCCAGCCATGCTGTGGAGTAGTTGGATGCATGTGATGGAGCATTGTCCTGCATGAAAATCATGTTTTTCTTGAACGATACCGACTTCTTCCTGTACCACTGCTTGAAGAAATTGTCTTCCAGAAACTGGCAGTAGGTCTGGGAGTTGAGCTTCACTCTATCCTCAATATGGATAGAGTGCTGGGTTTTTCTAATGCTTTTTTTGCACATAAATTCTGCTGTGTTTAAATGACCAAGCAAAGTGGATGAGATGACGCCGTTGAACTCTGCGTTTTTTTCGCTTTCTAGCGGCTTCTATGTGGAGCTTAAAAAACAGAAAGTTACCTTTTTGGGTGCAGAATCCAAGCTTTTCTGTATTATAAAAACGCTTAAAAACACAGATTCACACCCGCACCAAAAACGCATGAAATAATGCGGAAAAGGCATAAGAAATACAGCAAAACTGCATTAATCAGGGAAGATTATTATTGCATAATTTGGCAACTTAATAAAAAACAAATATATTGCCTTCTCACTTGTTTATTTTCACCAGGTAAACAAATATAACTGCACAAAATTTAGAAATAAACATTTCTGACATGCAAAAACAAAACCCCAAAAAATTAGTGACCAATATAGCCACCTTTCATTATGAAGACACTCAACAGTCTACCTTCCATAGATTCTGTCAGTTGCTTAATCTGTTTAGAATCAAAATTGCATGCAGCAGCCACCACAGTCTCCCAGACACTGTTCTGAGAGGTGTACTGTTTTCCCTTTCTGTAAATCTCACATTTTATGAGGGACACACAGGTTCTCTATGGGATTCAGATCAGGTGAACAAGGGTGCCATGTCATTATTTTGACATCTTTTAGACCTTTACTGGTCAGCCACGCTGTGGAGCAGTTGGATACATGTAATGGAGCATTGTCCTGCATGAAAATTATGTTTTTCTTGAATGATACCGACTTCTTCCTGTACCACTGCTTGAAGAAATTGTCTTCCAGAAACTTGAGCTTCACTCCATCCTCAACCCGAAAAGGTCCCACAAGTTCATCTTTGATGATACCAGTCCATACCAGTACCCCACCTCCACTTTGCTGGCGTCTGAGTCGAAGTCGAACTACCAATTAAGTAAATCAGGTGATGTGCATCTCTGTAATGAGGAGGGGTGTGGTGTAATGACATCAACACCCTATTTAAGGTGTGCTTAATTATGAGACAACTCCCTTTCCTTTGGCAAAATGGGTCACAAGAGAGATTTGATGGGCTCTGAAAAGTCCAAAATTGTGAGATGTCTTGCAGAGGGATGCAGCAGTCTTGAAATTGCCAAACTTCTGAAGCGTCATCACCGAACAATTAAGCGTTTCATGGCAAATAGCCAACAGGGTCGCATGAAGCGTGTTGGGAAAAAAAAGGTGCAAAATAACTGCCCATGAATTGAGGAAAATCAAGCGTGAAGCTGCCAAGATGCCATTTGCCACCAGTTTGGCCATATTTCAGAGCTGTAACATTACTGGAGTATCAAAAATCACAAGGTGTGCCATACTCAGGGATATGGCCAAGGTAAGGAAGGCTGAAACCAACCACCTTTGAACAAGAAACATAAGATAAAACGTCAAGACTGGGCCAAGAAAAATCTTAAGACTGATTTTTCAAAGGTTTTATGGACTGATGAAATAAGAGTGACTCTTGATGGGCCAGATGGGTGGCCAGAGGCTGGATCAGTAAAGGGCAGAGAGCTCCACTCCAACTCAGACGCCAGCAATGTGGAGGTGGGGTACTGGTATGGGCTGGTATAATCAAAGATGAACTTATTGGACCCTTTCAGGTTGAGGCAAGAGTGAAGCTCAACTCCCAGACCTACTGCCAGTTTCTGGAAGATAATTTCTTCAAGCAGTGGTACAGGAAGAAGTCGGTATCGTTCAAGAAAAACATGATTTTCATGCATGACAATGCTCCATCAAAGGGAATCCAACTACTCCACAGCGTGGCTGGCCAGTAAAGGAAAAAATAATGACATGCCCCCCTTGTTCACCTGATCTGAACCCCATAGAGAACCTGTGGGCCCTCATAAAATGTAAGATTTACAGGGAGGGAAAACAATACACCTCTCGGAACAGTGTCTGGGAGGCTGGGGTGGCTGCTGCATGCAATATTGATCGTAAACAGATTAAGCAACTGACAGAATCTATGGATGGTAGGCTATTGAGTGTCATCATAAAGAACGGTGGCGATATTGGTAATTTATTTTTTGGGGTTTTGTTTTTGTATGTCAGAAACGTTTATTTCTAAATTTTGTGCAGTTATATTTGGTTTACCTGGTGAAAATAAACAAGTGAGATGGGAATACAGATATCCTCCTACGTTAGCCAAATCTAAAAAAAAAACACTCCAACTTCCAAAAATATTAAGCTGTGATATTTGGGTTGATTGAGAACATAGCTGTTGATCTATAATAAAAAAAAAATCCTCTAAAATACAGCTTGCCTAATAATTCTGCATACAGTGTAGTATTAAAATGCATTAAAAACCCGGATTCACATCTGCACAAAACCTGTATCAAATATCAGTGAAAATGCATAAACAAAGCAACAAACACACAATAATCAGAGAAGATTCATATTGCGTTGTTTGGTGCTGACACCTGCAGAAAAAACGCAGCATTTACACTACTGTCAGGGCCAGGCGGTCGGGCAGACCCAGGAGGTGGATCCACTGGGCCGAACTCTAAGATGGTGGTAAGGAGTCCGGTAGCTGAAGCACTATGGGCAGTAGAACAGTCCGTGCCAGTGAGTGTAACGAAGGAGTCCCTGGGACCGCGGAGTCACAGATGGTAGTCCGGGTGACGTAGCTCAGGTTCGGAAGCCGAGGTGATGTCAGGCGGGGTCCGGAACCTTTGGAGCGAGATGACGGGTCACCGCAGGGATCCGAGATGGTACGGACTGTCAGATGGCAGACGGACAGCGTGCGGGGTTCGGGATTCAGCAGGACCGGATGGCGAGGCAGGATCAGCTCTAGAAGAGAGATACGTGAGTATGGCAAGACGACACAAGGAGACCTGACTCCTAGCTTGGAAAACACGAAGATCAGGCCCCGCCCTCTTGGACAATACACCCCTATATACCCTGTACCTGTTCAGCCTCATTTCCTGTTAATGGACGCTGGCCCTTTAAGAAAGGGTCAGTGACCGCGCGCGCGCCCTAATGCGCATGCGCGCAGCCCGGGTGCCAGAAGCCAGGGAAGGAGGCTGAGAAGAGGACGCAGGGGAGCCGGCCAGGGCCTGGGAGGCCGTCGGGCGCCGCGATCGGAGACCAGGGGGCCTGGGAAGGACGGGCACCGGAGCCAAGGACCCGGGGAGCGTGGCAGGTGAGCCGGGGAGCGGGGCTGAGGACCCGGGGAGCGGAGCGGAGGACCCGGGGAGGGGAGCCAAGGACCCGGGGAGCGTGACAGTACCCCCCCCCACGCCCCCCTCCCCGCAACCGGGACATGAAGGCACGGATCAGAGGAGTGCCCACGTTCTCCCTGGGCTCCCAGGACCTATCCTCAGGACCATACCCCTCCCAGTCCACCAGGAAGAACTGTCGACCTCGTACGGTCTTCATGGCCACGATATCCCTTACCGCATAGATGTCGTCATCGGCAATAGGTGGAGGAGCCGGACTGGCAGCAGCGGAGAAGGGACCAAGGACAACCGGCTTGAGCAAGGAGACGTGGAATGAGTTGGGTATCCTCATCGTGGCCGGGAGCTGTAGCTTGTAGGAGACCTCATTGATCTTGGCGAGGACCTTAAACGGCCCGATGTAGCGAGGACCCAGCTTGTAGGAAGGTATCTTCAATCGGATGTACTGGGAAGCAAGCCAGACCAGGTCACCAGGAGAGAAACACGGAGGGTCCAGACGCCTCTTGTCAGCGTGTTTCTTCATCCGCTGGGAAGCGCGTCCAAGGGACGCCTTGACAGAGTCCCAAATGGTAGCGAAGTCACGGGCTACAGTATCAGCCGCAGGAACATCCGAAGAAGGGGATATAGGCAATGGAACGGAGGGCTGAAGTCCGTAAACGACATGGAAGGGAGATTTGGAGGACGACTCACTGATGTGGTGGTTATGTGAGAATTCAGCCCAAGGCAGAAGCGTGGACCAGTCGTCGTGATGGGTGTTGACATAGTGACGTAAGAAGGATGTCAAGATTTGATTGACCCTCTCCACTTGGCCATTAGACTGAGGATGGTATGCGGAAGAAAAGTCCAGAGTTACTCCCAGGTGTTTGCAGAGCGCCCTCCAGAAGCGGGAGGTGAACTGAGTTCCTCTGTCGGACACGATGTGGGATGGAAAGCCATGCAAGCGGAAGATGTGATGGATATAGGCTTCCGCGAGTTCCTGAGCAGAGGGCAGTCCAGCCATGGGGATGAAGTGGGCCATTTTGGAGAACCGGTCCACCACGACCCATATGACTGTGTGTCCAGAGGATAATGGCAAGTCCGTAATAAAGTCCATCGCAATGTGTTGCCAGGGAACTGAGGGTATAGGCAGAGGCAGAAGACGGCCATAGGGCAGGTGTTTGGGCGTCTTGTTTCTGGCACAAGAGGAGCAGGCAGAGACAAAAGCAGCGACGTCCTTGCGAAGGGATGGCCACCAGTAATGGCGTGCAATCGCACCCCATGTTCTCTTCTGGCCTGCATGACCGGCTGTTTTTGAGGCATGACCCCAGTGTAACACTTTTTGCCTGTCAGTCTCAGAGACATAGGTCTTTCCGGGCGGTATCTGGGCCAGGGTGACAGGGGCCACCGAAATGATCTTGCTAGGAGAGATGATGGGTTGGGTAGTCTCTTCCTCCTGTTCCATGGGCATGAAAGACCTAGACAAAGCATCAGCGCGTACGTTCTTGTCCGCGGGTCGGAAATGGAGCTGGAAGTCAAACCTGGCAAAGAATAGGGACCACCTGGCTTGCCGTGGGTTCAGTCGCTGAGCGGACCGCAGGTATTCCAGGTTCTTGTGGTCCGTGTAGATAATCACGGGGTACACTGCTCCTTCCAGGAGGTAGCGCCACTCCTCCAGAGCCAGTTTGACCGCCAATAGTTCTCGGTCACCGATGGTGTAATTGCGTTCAGGTGCTGAGAAGCTCTTGGAGAAGAAACCGCACGTCACCATCTTGCCGGAGGAGGACTTCTGCATGAGCACTGCTCCGGCTCCCGAGGAGGAGGCATCCACCTCCAAGGTGAACTGGCGGTTTAACTCCGGACGGTGGAGTACAGGCGCGGAGGCAAATGCTCGCTTCAGTGAGCAAAACGCGGCGTCGGCCGCAGGTGACCAGTCCTTTGGATTAGCCTCCTTTTTGGTCAAAGCGGAGAGAGGAGCAGTCAGGGCAGAGAAGTGAGGGATAAACTGGCGGTAGTAGTTGGCGAATCCCAGGAACCGTTGGATTGCCTTCAGTCCAGAAGGGGGAGGCCAGTTGAGTATGGAGGAGACCTTCTTTGGATCCATCTGCAGTCCAGTGCCCGAGATGATGTATCCCAGGAAAGGGAGAGAAGACTGCTCAAAGACACACTTCTCATATTTGGCGTAGAGACGATTCTCTCTCAGTCTTTGTAGAACCAGCTGTACGTTCTCTCTGTGGGTCTGGAGGTCCGGAGAGTAGATAAGGATGTCATCCAGATAAACTACTACACAGATGTAGAGAAGGTCCCGGAATATGTCGTTCACCAATTCTTGGAAGACTGCTGGTGCGTTACACAAGCCGAAGGGCATCACGCAGTATTCATAGTGCCCATCGCGAGTATTAAACGCGGTCTTCCATTCGTCCCCGGAGCGAATACGAACTAGGTTGTATGCACCCCGCAGATCCAGCTTGGTGAACACACGGGCTCCTCTGAGCCGGTCGAACAATTCGGGGATGAGCGGCAGAGGGTACTTGTTTTTGACGGTGATCTGATTCAGACCCCGGTAGTCGATGCATGGGCGTAGGTCACCCTCTTTCTTCTTAACGAAGAAGAAGCCCGCTCCCGCAGGAGAGGAGGATCTCCGGATGAATCCCTTTGCCAGGCTCTCTGTGATGTAGGTAGACATGGCCCTGGTTTCGGCGGGAGACAACGGATATATCCGTCCTCGAGGTGGTGTTGTTCCTGGGAGCAGGTCGATGGCACAATCGTAGGGACGGTGTGGCGGAAGTACCTCAGACTCCTTCTTGTCAAAAACGTCTGCGAAGGACCAATAGGCCGAGGGCAGTTCCGGTAGGTTCTCTGGAACCGGAGGTCGTCGGATGGGTTGTATGGATTTCAGACACTTCTCATGACAAGCAGGGCCCCATCGGGTGATTTCGCCAGTACCCCAGCTGACTGATGGTTCGTGTGTCCGCAACCAGGGAAGTCCCAGCAGGATTTGATGGGACATGTGTGGTAGGACGTAGAGAGCGATGTTCTCGGTGTGCAGGGCACCGATACGCAGTTCGACCGGTCTGGTGACCCAGGAGATGGTATCAGAGAGGGGTCTCCCATCCACAGAGGCAATCACTAGGGGCTTCTCGAGTAGAGTAACAGGCAGCTGGTACTTGTCCACAGTGGCCTGCTGGATGAAATTGCCTGCTGCTCCAGAATCGAGGTATGCCTCAGCCGTGAAGTGCGTCTCTCCCGTAGACACTTGCACAGTCCACATAACCGGATCTGAGAGAGTCCCAGCACCTAGGGTGGCCTCTCCTACCAACCCTAGGCTTTGGAGTTTCCCGGCCTTTCTGGACAGGAGCGTAGGAGGTGTGTTCCCTCTCCGCAGTAAAAGCAGAGGCCCTTGGCGAGCCGCTCTGCTCGACGTTGTTCAGACTGTCGTACTCAGTCGATCTGCATGGGCTCGTGGACGGGAATCCCAGCTGTTGATGACTGAGGTACGGAGGGCTTCTGTGGAGGAGAAGAATGCCGTACCGGACGTCTCTCACGAGACAGCTCTTTGGAGCGCTCCTGAAAACGAATGTCCACTCGAGTTGCTAGGGCAATCAGGGCATCTAGGGTGGAGGGCACGTCACGACCCGCCAACTCATCTTTGATGCGACTCGAGAGTCCCTCCCAGAAGGCGGCTGTTAGGGCCTCATTATTCCACCCGAGTTCTGAAGCCAAAGTGCGGAAACGGATGGCGTATTGGCCCACCGTCAGTGTTCCTTGACGTAATCGGAGAAGAGATGAAGCAGACGCAGAGGCGCGTCCCGGCTCGTCAAAGGTGCTGCGAAAGGCCTGCAGGAACTCTTGAAGATCCTTGGTCATAGGATCCTCCTTCTCCCACAACGGGTTCATCCACGCCAGTGCCTCGCCCTCCAGGTGAGACATGATGAAGGCGACCTTGGCTTGGTCGGAGGCAAACAGATGTGGCAGCTGCGTGAAATGGAGGGAGCATTGGTTTATAAACCCCCTGCAGGTCTTGGGATCTCCGGCGTACCGGGGTGGTGAGGCCAAACGCAGTCGGGAAGCATCCGAAGAGGCAGCCACGGGAGCGGGGGACGTGGCTTGACTAGTGGCGGCTTTGGATGTTGAAGACGTGACTGCCGCTTGTAGCGTGGTCAGGCGAGTGTCCACGGACGTCATAAAGTTCAGCATGCGGGTCTGGACTTCACGCTGGCGTTGGAGTTCCTCTTGCAAGGCCGCTAGTGCTGCAGCGGGATCCATGGCCTGATCTTGCTGTCAGGGCCAGGCGGTCGGGCAGACCCAGGAGGTGGATCCACTGGGCCGAACTCTAAGATGGTGGTAAGGAGTCCGGTAGCTGAAGCACTATGGGCAGTAGAACAGTCCGTGCCAGTGAGTGTAACGAAGGAGTCCCTGGGACCGCGGAGTCACAGATGGTAGTCCGGGTGACGTAGCTCAGGTTCGGAAGCCGAGGTGATGTCAGGCGGGGTCCGGAACCTTTGGAGCGAGATGACGGGTCACCGCAGGGATCCGAGATGGTACGGACTGTCAGATGGCAGACGGACAGCGTGCGGGGTTCGGGATTCAGCAGGACCGGATGGCGAGGCAGGATCAGCTCTAGAAGAGAGATACGTGAGTATGGCAAGACGACACAAGGAGACCTGACTCCTAGCTTGGAAAACACGAAGATCAGGCCCCGCCCTCTTGGACAATACACCCCTATATACCCTGTACCTGTTCAGCCTCATTTCCTGTTAATGGACGCTGGCCCTTTAAGAAAGGGTCAGTGACCGCGCGCGCGCCCTAATGCGCATGCGCGCAGCCCGGGTGCCAGAAGCCAGGGAAGGAGGCTGAGAAGAGGACGCAGGGGAGCCGGCCAGGGCCTGGGAGGCCGTCGGGCGCCGCGATCGGAGACCAGGGGGCCTGGGAAGGACGGGCACCGGAGCCAAGGACCCGGGGAGCGTGGCAGGTGAGCCGGGGAGCGGGGCTGAGGACCCGGGGAGCGGAGCGGAGGACCCGGGGAGGGGAGCCAAGGACCCGGGGAGCGTGACAACTACGTGTGAACTGTGAACACAGCCTCAGTGTTACATTTTGATTACAATTTTTATAGGTTTTAATAGACAAAAATAATCAATTGCACCATTTACCGATCCCCATAAATAATCTGATTGCTGTGTTGTTCGGGCCGTTATGATTACAGGGACACCAAATATGTCCATGTTATTTGCTGATTTGTGATATTTATTATTTTTTAAAAAAAAGTGCAATCAAAGTTACTCTATTCTTTTATTGATTTTCTTTAAGAAAAAATATCTTTTACTCTCCCTCTAGAATACAGGACACAGAAACACTGCTCTGTACAATGGATCTCTATGTCCAGTGTAATCTGCTGTGGAGTCAGAGACTGCAATGCAGGTTTATCTATATAGAATCCTCTCTCTGATGTCAGCAGAGCCTGTAGCTGAACAGATAAGGTTGCTGTAATGTGTTTAAAAGTTATTGGCTTGATTCCAAGGGGGGGGGTTTAAATTTTGTCTTTTTTTTCTCATTTCTTTATAGTAGTTTTATAGGAATAAAAGAATCTGACTTCTTTCTTCACCTACATAGAGATACAGTATATATCTATCTATATTTCTATGTAACTGAATAATTTGCTTCTGGCTTCTCTGCTTGCAATACTGGTCAAGATTACCAAATCTTCCTATGCTCCTGTAGTACAAGCAGTGGCTCAATGCTAGTGCTGCTTCCTATGCAAACAGAGCTCACAATCAGTTCTAGTCCTGTTGTGGGACACCAGAGCAGTTGAGAGTTTACCGTAAATTATGCACTGCTCTTCTTGAGTTAATTTATTCACTGAACTGAAGAGGATGGGTCGGGGCAAGAGCAGTGAACAGCAGGACTGTGGGAGTGAGCCCTCAAATCAGGACAGTTACATTGAATTCAGGACAGTTAGGAGGTATGCAGGCAGGGACACAATCTTTGATGTAAAGTACGTCAAAGGTCATGAAGGGTTTAAAATTTAATTTTCAAACTTAATATTTCATTATCTTACCTAGTATAAAGCAGAAATACGCTCATAAAACCTTATAGCATTCTCCCTTATTCATATATTATGTCTAATTGTGACCCTGAGAGCTGTTTTCCCATCTTTAAATATAACGTGAAATTAATTGTTTAATTATGTTTAATTATGTTTAAAATTAATATTAACATATTATATTAAAATATTATATTTATTATTATATTATATATTCTATTCTATTCTATTCTATTCTATTATTATATATTATATTTATTTATATTATATTTCATACTAATAGTAATTTAATTGCCTAACAGTGAGCAGAATTGAGTAACTTGAATGGCTGCTACTGGTAATACATGTTATGATAGAGCTTATGGTAACATATGCAGTGCCTTGAAACTTAAAGTGAACCTGTCATCAGAAATTTTGCTTTAAATCTAAAAGTTTCCCCCTCTGCAGCTCCTGGGCTGCATTCTAGCAAGGTTCCTGTACTTTTTGTGGCCCCTTTTAAACCAAATTAAATACTTTATAAACTTGTACCTTTTGCTATGTAAATTTTGTAAATCGTCCATGGGGGCGGGCTCTCTGCTGACCGTTGCTGTTCCTCCAGCAGATTTACGCTGCCCCCCAACGCTGAATTTCATATCTAAGGACGCCGCCCCTGGGCGCCCGTGGTCCCGCGCATGCGCTGCGCGACTGTAGCGGGACTGTGCACTGTGTGCACGTGTGACCGCTGGTGACGTGTTGCGCAGGCACGAGGTTATGGGCGGCGCTGTGAGTGTCATCAGCAAGTGCCGCCCATAACCTCGTGACCGCACTTTCCCCTCTTCCTCCAGCATTCTGCACAAGCGCTTGCTGGCCACATGACCTGACGTCACCTCTTTCCCATGGAGGTGACATCAGGTCATTTGGCTGGCGAGCGCTTGCGCAGAACGCTGGAGGCAGTGGGGGAAAGCGCGTCCACGAGATTATGGGCGGGCACTTGCGATGCAATCACAGCGCCGCCCATAATCTCGTGCTTGTGACACACGTCACCAGCGATCCTGGCGTGGGCGGCACCTCGGGCGCAGTGGGCGGCGTCCTGATGGATGAAATGGAGCGTGGGGGGACGGCGTCAATGTGCTGGAGGAACAGCAACGGTCAGCAGAGAGCACGCCCCCATGGACGATTTACAAAATTTGCATAGCAAAAGGTACAAGTTTATAAAGTATTTAATTTGGTTTAAAAGGGGCCACAAAAAGTACAGGAACCTTGCTAGAATGCAGCTCAGGAGCTGCAGAGGGGGAAACTTTTAGGTTTCAAGCTAAATTTCTGATGACAGGTTCCCTTAAAATGTATGTTATTGGAATTTTTTAGGCGATACACCAACACAAAGTATCAAATATTTGTGAAGTGTAAAGGAAATTAGAAGTGGTTTTCTAAATATTAAATATAAATATATATATATATATATATATATATATATATATATATAAAATCTGAAAAAATGTTATTTTTATATATATATATATATATAATCTGAAAATTGTGATGTACATTTGTATTAGGCCATACATTGTAAGTCCACAATTCATCGCAATTACTGCTGTATATCTTTTGGGGTATGGCTCTACAAGTTTTGCACATGTAGCGTGTAAAAAGGTGGTTGAATTCCTACCCCTTAAACCACAAGCATATTGCTGTATTGAATGTATGTGACAGAAGTGCAAATGTAAAAAGTAGGATTGTTATGTATAAATGTAAATATAAAATACAATTGTTATGCAGGAAATGTCACCATCTAGGGGCTGGTTAATATAGAGTTTGTAGAAACAGATGACAGTAAGGACAAGCAGAAGTTAAGTTGTGGGACAACCCACTGGGGGTGGAACTAGTCTCTAGGGGTAGGGAGTAGATTCCCTCTTAGGCCGGTTTCACACATCCAGCTTTTCGCCGGTTTGACAGATGCGGCACACGCCAGTACAGTATGATACAGTACAGTGCCAGCGCCGCAACTTCCCGGTCACATGCTCCGGTCACATGACAGCATGTGACCGGCGCTTGTTGCGCTGCCAGTGTATTGTATACACTGTACTGGCGTGTGCCGCATCTGCCAAACCGTTGAAAAGCCGGATATGGGAACAGGCCTTAGTTTACTAAAGAGTAGTGTTGTGACAAGTCAGATGTGCAAGCCGTTTGGAATATCTAGGCCGCAGCTAGGGGGTGTTTGTGACAGCAACATCTAGTGGACAGAGATTATGGAGCTCCTGCAAAGAACTCATAAGGCCACTTTATACGCTGCGATCTCGCTAGCGAGATCGCTAGCGTGCGTACCCGCCCCCATCGTTTGTGCATCAAGGGCAAATCGCTGCCCGTGGCAAACAAAATCGTTTGGACCCGTCACACTACTTACCTGCCTAGCAACGTCGCTGTGACCGTCGAACCGCCTCCTTTCTAAGGGGGCAGTTCGTTCGGCATCACAGCGACGTCATTAAGCAGCCACCCAATCAAAGCGGAGGGGCGGAGATGAGCGGGACAAACATCCCACCCACCTCCTTCCTTACTCATTGCCGGCAGCCGCAGGTAAGGTGAGGTTCCTCGTTCCTGCGGTGTCACACATAGAGATGTGTGCTGCCGCAGGAACAACGAGCAATATCGTACCTGCAGCAGCAATGATTTTTGAGAATAGGGGAGCATGTCAATGATTAACGATTTTGGAACCATTTTCGATCACACGTAGGTGTCACACGCAACGACATCGCTAAAGCGGCTGGATGTGTGTCACGAATTCCGTGACCCTAACGACATCGCTTTAGCGATGTCGCTGCGTGTAAAGCAGCCTATAGAGTGAGAACATACGGAGAACTAGTTCCATCCTCCTACAAGGTACTCCAGGCCCTGGACTCTAAGCAGACTATCCTGTCAACAGACCGTCTCCAATAGTATGAGTCCTCAGGAGGACGTGCAGCATAGACCTGGGTGAACAGCTCGATACAGTAATGGACATTAGACAAGGTGAATAGTCTGTACACTCCGGTCAATGAATGTATCCTTAGTGAACAAATCCCTGTGGTTGGGATGCCAACCTCTAGCCAATGGGGTCTTAATGACTCTGACATGCGGGAGAGTGATGCTGAGCAGTATGGAAGAGAATGGACTAGCCACTTCTGTAGTATCAAAGGTTATGGAGAAGCCCAAATGAAAAGTGTGCTCTATAATGAGGTGTCCTGTAAAGAACACTTTAAAGCATCAATGGGATGAAAGAACTTTGCGGAACATTTAGTAAAAGGCTGTTAAAAAAGAATTCCCGGTATGTGTCGGTGACTTTTCTGCGGATGGGTCATAGCCTGTTAGACAATCTAAAAAAGGTATGACTTGCACCCTGGAAGACCAATCACCCAGCCAGGACCACCGCAAACATGAACCCCCTTGCTTTGTGGAGATCGCTGGGGCACGGACTAATGGAGAGATCCCTTTGCTGTAACTACTTCCCTGAGCCACCTTCAGAGGCTGAAATATTTGCCCATTCTTCTTTGCAAAATAGCTCTGGCTGGTGAGATTTGATAGAGAGGGTCTGTGACCAGCAATTTTTAAGTCTTGCCACACATTATCAATGGGATATAGGTTTGAACTTTGACTGGGCCATTCAACCACATGAATATGCTTTGATCTAAACCATTCCAGTGTAGCTCTAGCAGTATGTTTAGGATCGTTGATCTGCTGGAATATGAATCTATATCCTAGTCTCGAGTCTTTAACAGGTTTTCCTCCAGGACTGCCCTGTATATAGCTCAATCCTTTTTCCAATAAAAGCTAACCTACACCCATCCAAAAGACATCGTAAAAGCATTTGCGAGTAATTTCAAAAAACTATATAACCTCAATTCCACTCCTTCTGACCAGAATGATAACCTCAACAAAATGAATAACTTCTTGGACAAAATCTATCTTCCTAAACTAAATGAGCATCAGCTAAATATTTTAAATCGTCCATTTACTGACTCTGAAATTTTACAAACAATTAAAAACCTAAAAATAAACAAGTCCCCAGGCCCAGATGGGTTTTCCAATGAATTTTACAAGACTTTTTCCCAATTACTTGTACCTCACCTCTGTAAAATTTTTAATCACGCAGCTTCCACCAGAGAATTCCCTGCAGAAATGCTCCAGGCAAATATAACCCTCATCCCTAAACCAAATAGGGACCCTGAATTAGTGACTAGTTATAGACCCATCTCTCTAATTAATACAGATGTAAAAATTTATTCAAAAATATTAGCCGAAAGATTAAAAGAAATTCTCCCATCATTGATCCATCAAGACCAACTAGGATTTGTTAAAAATAGACAAGCATCAGACGGTACTAGAAGATTACTAAACATTCTTGAATACGCTAAAAAATCTAGAACACCCACCCTACTTTTATCGCTTGACGCTGAGAAAGCATTTGATAGAGTGGGGTGGGAATTCTTGGAAAACACCCTGAAAAAATTTGGCTTTGACAACACATCCATTAACGCCATCATGGTGCTATATTCCTGCCCCTCAGTCACAATTAAATCAGACAACCACTCTTCAAAAACCTTTATGATAACCAATGGAACTCGTCAGGGATGTCCTTTATCACCGCTACTTTTTGCCCTGATTATGGAACCTTTGGCAGAATGTGTCAGGTCAAATGAAAAAATTAAAGGTATTTCCATAGGGAAAGAAAACTTTAAAATAAGTCTTTTTGCGGACGATGTAATTATGACTCTTAGCGACCCATTAAACTCCATCAATGAAATAAACAACATTTTGAAAGAATTCTCCATTGTTTCAAACTTTAAAATTAATGAGAAAAAGTCAAAAATGCTAGCTCTTAACCTCATCCCAACAGCACAAGAAAATCTTAGAAATAATGTTAATTATGAATGGGTTACAGACGCTATTGAATACTTAGGTATTACTTTCACAAAAGATATTAAAAGCACCTTAATCCTCAACATGAACAAACTCTTATCTCAGATTGAAAAAGACTTTGCAACATACAACAAAACCGAAACGACTTGGCTTGGTAGAATATTGGTAGCTAAGATGTTTATTCTACCCAAAATTTTATATACAATTAGATGTCTACCTATCATCATCCCAGACGAATTCCTAGTCAAATTGCAAAAATTGATCAACAAATATGTCTGGAATAATAGTAAAGCAAGGGTGGCCAAAAATACATTATTCAAAAAAAAAATTAGAGGAGGATACGGCCTTCCTAATATACAAGCATATTATTACTCAAATTTATTAAAACAAACCAACAAATAGTTATTAAAAAATGAAAATACTCCAACTTGGGTTAACTTGGAACTAATATTATCAGGAAATAATTCTTTCCGCTCTCTTTTACTGGAACAGTTACTAAGCTTTGGAGGACGAAAATCAAATACCTATGATAGCAGCACTATTAATGCTGCATTTACTTCCTGGGAAAATATTTCAAGAATCTCCAAAGACAAAATGACTTTTGAAGTCTTTAAAAATACTGAGATAAAAAATATAGATTTGTCAAACAATACCGAGACAGTAGATAGATGGATCCAGTCAGGGATAAAATACATAAAAAATATATACGATGGTACAAACTTCACCTCATTCTTACAACTTAAACTACAAAACAATATACCAGATAAAGATCTTTACTTCTTCCTAGAAATAAGGAAAACCATCCGGAAACGTGTAGAACCCAAATGTAAAATAAACAAATTCATACTTAAATTGATAAACAACCCAAATAACAAACTAATATGGAGTCATAAGAACATCTATCATGCCTACAAATCTGAACTCACCACAAGAAAAATGATATACATATCCAGTTGGGAAAAGGACTTGAAAGTAGAATTCACCCAAGACCAATGGGATAAAGCTCTTAAAAACACATACCTTTCCAATATCTGCACTACATTACATGAAGCTTATTATAAGATTTATACCAGATGGTATTTCACTCCGGACAAAGTAGCTAAAATATTCCCAAGCCAAAAACCAACCTGCTGGAGAGGTTGTGATACAAAAGGTGACATTGTTCATATTTTTTGGAGCTGTCCTAAAATCAGAAGCTTATGGCAGAAAGTGTCTAAAATAATAAATCTGATAATGCACTCAAAAATAAGTCTAACCCCACAATTAGCTCTCTTATCGATAGATTCGGATACAATAAACATAAAATACAGGGCCATCGTAATTCATATCCTTCTAGTTACCAAAATCGAATTGGCGGCACGTTGGAAATCCAATAAAATTCCAAATATTTACGATCTAATAGAAAAAATATCCCTTCATAAGTTCTATGAAGAGAAGCATGCTCTAATTAATAACTCTTGGAACAGATTTCATAAAAAATGGGACCCATGGACTGACTTTATTAACAACAATACATAAAATTTTAAATCTAATCTAGTTATAATTCTTGTATAAACGTAATACACTATACTTATTTAATTAGTTTAATAAGAAAATTGTTTGTTTACATCTATCTCCTGACATATTATTTGAATATCATACTTTGTAACTACTTAATCCGACTGTATATCATAGTTTTTACCAATGTTATTAGTTTGTTTCTCCTTTTGTATATGTCTACTGTATATTATTTGTTTGATATAGCATGAAGTAATGCTATACAGCACTTTGTTTTATTGTTTTTGTTAGAACTGTTTTATGTATAAACTTTGAAAACCTAATAAAAAATTATTGAATCATAACAGCTGACCTACTCCCTCCTGAAGAAATGTATCCCAAAACTATGATGCTACCACCATCATGTTTTACGGAGGGAATTGAGTTTTCAGGTTGATGTGCAGTGTTAGTTTTCTGCCACACATAGTGTTTTGCATTTAGCTCTAAAAGTTCTACTTTGGACTCTATATAAACCAGGAAAAAACCTCTATAAAATAACATTTATTGTATTACTTAAAATAGTCAATCTCTATCTAAAAACCCTGGAGTAATGTCCATTTGTTACGGTCACTCAACAAATCGTGAAGTGTAATGATATGTGAGGCCCTGAAATAGGGTAGTGGACAGGGGCGTGCACCACCCATTACAAGTAAATTGTTAATGGAAAATAGCGATAGTGGGATAGGGGGACCTGATATTCCCTTATATTTATCCCTTCCTAGCAACGGAGGTCAGATACACCTTAAGTTTTTGGGTGCCCCCCGTTCCTCGGCGGCTTACCCTATTTGTCCCTGTCCCTATTCCTGGCCTAAAACCACCACCAAGTGAAGTGTGTTGGAGTGATTAATAGTCATGTGTCGTAGGTCATGGTCCAATAACCCAAATATCATGCAAATATTATATGTATCAATCCCCGGTTATGCAATTAACTATATAATTATAGCTCTTGGGGAGACGCATAGAATAGGGGTATTAACGAAAGATATGATAGGCCTGACTGTCCCAGTACTTATCCTGCCAGGACTGATCTTGATCTGCGCCCGTCGCTGATTGGTCGCGGGCGGCTAGCGCGACCAATCAGCGACGCGAGATTTCCGTTACAAACAGACAGAATTAGACAATTATATATGTAGAGTAGCTGTACTACCCGGCTTCGCCCGGGTTAATAACTGCTGTTAACAAAATAGAATGTATTAACAATAATGTATTCTGCACACAAAAACAAATAGATAGAAATGTAATTATTAAATTGTTGCCTATATTAACCAATCAGAGCTTAGATTAATTAACTGTAGCAAAATAGAAGCTAAGCTGTGATTGGTTGCTATTGCCAGCCTGATAAATCTCCAGGCAACAGAAAGCCCTCCCCCCTGACAGTATATATTAGCTCACACATACACAAAATAGACAGGTCATGTGACTGACAGCTGGCATATTTCCTATATGGTACATTTGTTGTTCTTGTAGTTTGGCTGCTTATTAATCAGATTTTTATTTTTGAAGGATAATACCAGACTTGTGTGTGTTTAGGGCGATTATGTGGCGAGGTTGGTGTATGTGTGGTGAGATGTGTGCTGAGGGTGGTATATGTGTTCAAGTACGTGGTAATGTGTGACGCATTTTGTGTGTGTGTGTTCAAATCCCCGAGTGTGGTGAGTATCCCATGTCGGGGCCCCTGTGGTGAGTATCCCATGTCGGGGCCCCACCTTAGCAACTGTACGGTATATACTCTTTGGCGCCATCGCTCTCATTCTTTAAGTCCCCCTTGTTCACATCGGGCAGCTGTCAATTTGCCCCCAACACTTTTCGTTTTACTTTTTCCCCATTATGTAGATAGGGGCAAAATTGATTGGTAAATTGGAACGCACTGGGTTAAAATTTCACCTCACAACATAGCACCCGGCGCTGCCCGGAATAGTAACTGTCTCTCTGTTTCTCTCCCATTCTCTGTCTCTCTCCCCCCTCTGTATATATCTCTCTGTCTGTCTATCTCTTTGTCTGTCTGTCTCTTTCCCTGTCTGTCTCTGTCTCTTTCTCCGTCTGTCTCAATCTCTTTCCCGATCTGTCTATCTATCTCTTTCCCTGTCTGTCTATCTCTGTCACTTTCCCTGTCTGTCTCTTTCCCTTTCTCTTTCCTTCTCTTTCCCTGTCTGTCTCTTTCCATCTCTTTCCCTGTCTGTCTGTTTCCCTGTGTCTGTCTCTTTACCTGTCTGTGTCTGTCTCTTTACCTGTCTGTGTCTGTCTCTTAACCTGTCTGTGTCTGTCTCTTAACCTGTCTCTTTCTTTCCCTCTCTTTCCCTGTGTCTCTTTCCTTGTCAGTCTGTCTCTTTTTCTGTGTCTTTCTCTTTGTGTCTGTCTCTTACCCTGTCTATGTCTGTTTCTTACCCTGTCTGTGTCTGCCTCTTTCCCTGTCTGTGTCTGTCTCTTTCCCTGGCTGCATTGTGACACGCCAACATTCCATATAAGGGCGTGGCTGCACATTCTTCTGTAGTTCTGGCTGCACTGTGGCTCCCAGCTCCATTCGCTTTAATGGAGGCAGGTTTTTTGGTGAATTATTGTAAAGCGCGGGGTTAAAATTTCCCCTCAAAACATAGCCTATGACGCTCTCGGGGTCCAGAAGTGTGAGTGTGCAAAATTTTGTGGCTGTAGCTACGACGGTGCAGATGCCAATCCCGGACATACATAAATACACACATACACACATTCAGCTTTATATATTAGATATACAGTGGGGAAAATAATCATGCCGGCTGCTGTTCATTTTGGAATAGATACAATGTTTTTATCAACTCTTATTGCATTTTATTGCAATGTTGTTACTGATCGGACTATTTATTTTATATTTTAATAGACCGGAGTTTTACAAACATAGCGATACCAAATATGTTTTGGGTTTTTTTGTTTGGTTTTTTTTTTTATTTTATTGTTTAATGGCGCAAAAGGGGGTCATTTTGAAATTTTGTGTTCTTGTTTTTTCTGTAATTTTATTTTTATTTTTTTACTTTTTTTTGTATTTAATAGTTCTTAGGGGACTTGTAACTGCTATTGTCTGATCGCTTGTGCTATATATAGTTGTGCTACAGCACTGCTATGTAGAGCTAAAACCATGATCTCCTATGAATGCCAGTTCCAGGCTAGCTTTCATAGGAGGATCATAAATGACAGGCACAGTGGTCTTCAGCAGACCCTCGATTGTCATTATTAACCCCTTCATGACCTAGGATGTGACGGTACATTATAAATCATGAAAGGGTGATTACCACTGGCTGCTGCGGTAAGTTGATGTGAACAGCAGAAGTGTGCAGTAGGTGCAGTTGGATCCGCAATCCACCCATGTCTGTTAAACCCTTAGTTTGCGCTGTCAAAATGTGACAGTATATATATATATATATATATATATATATATATATATATATATATATAGTAATATTTTTTGGTAAAAGAATGATGTGGGGTCCCTCCTATTTTTCATATCCAGCACAGGAACAGCAGCAGCTACAGGCTGCAACCCTCAGCTGTCTGCTGTACCTTAGCTACATTTTTCTAAAACCAGCCAAGGTGCAGCAGACAACTAGGGGCTAATATTATTACGTGGAAGGCCCATCATTATTTGTCCCTTTCCAATCTAACAATAGAAGCCCACAGCCACCCCAGAAGTGGTGCATCCATAAGACGCGCCAATTCTGGCAATTGGGGTAATAAGGAGTTGCAGCCACTAAGTCCTAGATTAGTGATGGCAGTTGTCTATGAGACCCCACTCCATCACTATTCTGTAAGTCAAAGTAAATAAACATGAACACCAAAAAATACTTTATTTGGAATATAATACAAAAAAACACCCTCTTTCACTACTTTATTAACCCCAAAACACCCTGCAGGTCCGAAGTAATTCACAGGAGCTCCCACAGCGATTCAGCTCTGCTACATCCCTGTCCTGTCACAGGAAGCACCATAGAGCATGACTGCCCGCTGACAGCAGAGACAGAGCCATGCGATAAAAATGAACTGAGGCAGTAGTACGGGACCCGCAGTTGTGACGTCAGAGGTTCACCCAAGTTCATTCTCATCACGCAGCTCTGTCTCTGTGTTGCAGCCTGATTTGCGGTCACAGGTGAAGAACTCCAGCTGTGACTGGAAATCACCTGAGTGACGGCACCACTGATTGCGCTGCTCACTTCAGTCACTCGTGTGATTTGCTGTCACAGGTGGAGGACTGCATCTGTGGCAGCGGCTATCCTGAGTTACGTCACTACTGATAGCGCGACTCACTTCAGTTGCTGTGTGGGGCTCACAGCAGGCAGTTCTGTTCTATGGCGCTCGCTGTGAGTGTCAGATGTAGCCGTGCTGGAAGCATCGTGGGACCTAGTGTGGATTATGTTGGACATGGAGAGTTGTGTTGCTGTTAATTAAGTAGTGAAAGAGGGTTGATTTTTTTGTATTTTATTTCAAGTAAAGGATTTTTCCGTGTTCATGTTTATTTACTTTCACTTACAGAATAGTGATGAGGGGGTGTCTGTCATAGACGCCTGCCATCATTAAGCTAGGACCTAGTGACAGCTATGGGCTGCCATTAATTCCTTATTACCTCGATTGCCACCACACCAGGGCAATCGGAATGAGCTGGGTAAAGTCCCAGGACTGTCACATCTAATGAATGCGGCAATTCCAGGTGGCTGCTGGCTGATATTTTTATGATGGGGGGCTCCCAATAACGTGGGTCTCCCCAGCCTGAGAATACCAGCCTCCAGCTGTGAGGTTTTATCTTGGCTGGATATCAAAATTGAGGGAGACTGCACGTCGTTTTTTTAAATTATTTATTTATTTATTTTACTGTACGATATAGACCCGCCACCAGCGGCTGTGATTGGTGGCAGTCAGACAGCTGTCATTCAGCATGGGGGTGCATCTGACTGCAACCAATCATAGGCGCCGGTGGGCGGGGAAAGCATTGATTATGAAATGATTCTAATGAGTGGGTGCAATGAATATGAAATGAGCCTAATGAGTGGCCGGTACTTTCAGGAGCAAGAGAGGCTGTGGGAGCAATGTGACAGCCACGCAGTGCCAGTGATCGGTGAGTATGAAGCGGAGAGAGACAGAGAGTGAGAGAGAGAGAGAGAGAGAGAATGGAGAAAAGTTGGTGACCTGCATTTTTGTTGACAAAAATGAATCCAAAATACAACCAAAATGCAGTGCAAACGTAAAGCTAAGATATTGGTTGAATTTTGACAAAACGTGACCAAAACGCAAAAAGAATGAACATTCTGCTTTTTGTTAGGCTATGATTTTGACAAATATTTGTCAACCAAAACACTGCCTAAAAAAAAGCAACGTGCGGATGGAATTTCTGACTTCTCATAGACTTTGCTGGGGAACCAAAACGCATGCATTTTGTCAATGACACAGTGCAGTTTAAAACACAACCAAAACGAAAGAAAAAACGCAAGTTGTGCACATGGCCTTATGCTCTGGTGTCTCTCCAGGCCCCACAGCATAATTAATGTAGGGGTAAAAAATATATATTAAAGTAAACCTGTCAGATCCTATATGCCTTCTAACCTAGCAGCAGGGACATTTGTGAGCTAAAAATCCCTGCCACACCATCCCTGTCTAATAATATTCTGTAAAAGCAAAGTATAAAAAAAGGGTTTATAACTTACGTTTTTCCAATGCTAATAAGCCCTGGGACTATTCACAAGGGCGTTGCTCCACCCTGACTAGTCTGCCCTCTTTCCGTGGTATCACACCTCTATGGGCATGATACGATGATTTCAATCAGACATCACCGCCGGCTCATGGAAATCTTGCGGATGCGCGCATCTCATTTCCGCAGTGTCGTTTGGCCCCCTTAGCCGGGTGTACACGTGTTGGTTTCACAAGCGCAGTGTACATGATCCAAAGTCTCCTGCGCTTCAAACCATGTGAAGAAAAAGTCTGAAGCCAGTAATGAGACGCACGCATGCGCGAGATCTCCATGTGACATCGGTGACATCGGCTTATTTCAATAAGGCTCAGTGTACAGAAGTAGCAATCTGCTATTGAAAAGGGGGCAGCATAGGGTGGGCTTATAATGGAAAAAAGGGCAGCGTCATTTATGTTTATAAGGGAAAATGGGGCAGTGTGCGGTGGGATCACTGTGGATGAAGGGGGAAGTGTGCTCAGTATGGAAAAGGGGGCAGTATGCAGTGGACTCAGTGTGGAAAAATGGCACCATGGGATTAGATCACTATAGAAAAGGGAGCAGCGTGGGGTAGCAACATTGGGTAGCATCGTGGGGTAGGTTCTGTATCGAAAAGGGGACAGCATGGAGTAGGCTCTCTATGGTGTAGGGGGCTGTATGAGATGGGCTCACTACGAGAAGGGAGTCAGCGTGGGGTGGGCTCAGTGTGGAAAAGCGAGCAGTGTAAAATGAGCACTGTATGAAAAAGGGGGCAGCAAGAGGTAGGCTCCGTTTGGAAAAGAGGGTGGTGTGAGATGGGTTCAGTATGAAAAAGGGGGCAGTGTGGAGCTTCTTTTCAGTCATCCTTTTTTCCATCCTTTGTGGATCTTTTTTTATTAAATTGCATTAAAAAATAATTGTATATCACTTGATGAATGTATATGTGGGATCACTTCGTTCAACCACTTTGCATCTTTGGAAACTTGAAGCAATTAAAATACGCTCAAAAGACCGGCTTATTCTCTGATCGCCCTTGATAGGGAAAATAGAATGGGAATTAATGGCCTGGGTGGGCTTACCATTATCCCTGCTGGGCAGGAACCACCTCATTAAAATGATGAGTTTTCCGTAGTTACTCTATCCAATGCAGACCATCCCCTTATTACTGAAGCATATGGGGCACACCAGTGGCCTGGTTATCACAGTAGTGTTGCCCCCACAGAGGGGTTAATACTAAGCCTGGAAGCAAGTGAGGGGTCCCTTGGTCAGTAAGTACCTATGTTCAACACAGTTCCTACTCCGGGACAGCAAAGGGGGCTCTAAATTTGGTGTTCTGGGGTGCTTCCCAGAAGCTCTGACCTGGGGGAGGAGTTAGAGGAGTGACAGTTGGGAGTTGACCGTTGGAAATAGAGGAGTTCGAGCCAGGAGTTTGAGGAAAGCAGACCGTTTTTTCCTGAGGTCAGGGAGCTCGGCCTACAGGAACGGAGTCTGACAAAGAGGCAAAAAGGAGGAAGACTGTGGGGAGTGGAGCTAAGCCGGCTCATACCAGAAGGGCACGCTAGAAACCAGACACCGGAGTCCATGCCTGCTCGGGTCCTTGAGCGCCGGCAGCTAAATCCGGAGGGCAGGAGGATTTCAAGTCTCCTGGCTCCCACAGACCACCTGAAGGCAAAGCCACAGATTAGGGACCGGGAGCCGCTGTCAGTAAAGCGGTACCTGCCATATAGGTGAGAGAAATACCACAAGTGACAGAGGAGAGGGCCTCAGTCTAGCTAACGCAGCAGGGGCCCTGAAAACCAGGAAAGAGCGTAGCGGGTAATCCTCACACCCACCTGGCCTGGGAGGCTTCCCCGACTACTTCCAGGCTATTCGGACCACCATCATTACCATCTCTACCAGTCTCCCAGGACTTCCTCACCAGTAACCAAGTAAAGTGAAAGGTAACGAAACTGCAGTCCTTGTCCGTTATTGTCCACATCCCTGGCCCTGCACCCTGAAACCCACCAGTTGCCAAAAATAGACTTTCCAATGGTTGCCCCAGGGTCCTGCTCCACCTGTGGGGAGCAATATCACCTCAGCTGCACCATGATTAGCCTGCCCTTGGGAATACACAGCACAGTGGCAGCCCACATAACTGCAGTATCACGGGTGGCGTCACGAACTTTTACTTTTAACTACAACTCCCATCATTATAATCATCAACCCTTTATTATTGAAAGACACTACCAGGGTCTCGGAACCGAGCCACGCTGCCGCGACATCACTAGTCCGGCCCGGTAACGAGTACCCCCCGGCCCTGGAGCTGGGCCTTTCGCATACAGATCTGAATAGACTAAACAAGGCGTTTGCAGTCTTTCTTTGGAGGGGCAAAAGACCAAGAATTAGTGCTGAAAGGATCAAATTGCCAATATTAGGGGTTACAATCTCGTGTGCCTGATGTGCCACATAATTGATTGGCTGAGGAAATCCAGCCAATATTCTGGTTTTATATTAGAATCGGAGGTCTGCACACCCTGGGACCCAGAGGCACTACTCCACACCTCTCTCACAATTATTCCATATAGAATCAAGCATTCAATGGTATATAGAAACACGGTGATGACATGGAAGGTGGTGAGAAAGAAATATGATCTGTCTTAGGGAATTTCCAAGTACCTAAACACATGGGGCTTTTCAGATTTCCGATTGGATAGGGCTCTTCACGGAATGGTGAGAAAAGGGAATAAAAGTAGTGGCAGACTTGTTTCATGAAACAGAAAACAGATGGCTAACTTTTAGAGAAGTGGTGGGAAGGTATGGGCTTTCTCCATTTCAGAATAGATAATATGCGCAAGTCAACATGGGAGTTATTCAGCTTCTCAGGGATGTCAAAAGGGAATAACTATCAAATGACATAGACTGGGTCATTATAAAAGATTTAGCAGAAATAAATATATAGGTGCTTTACAGAGACCTGAGAGAAGTTTTAGCACCACCCAGCTCAGTTAAGGTCACGGAATCCTGGGTCAGACAGTTGGGGGATGTGAAAGCGGGGGACAAGATACTGCAAGGGTGGATGCACATGAAAAAGGCGTTAATCAATGAAGGGTGGAGGGATACCCAATTCCAGCTTGTACATAGGGCCATATATGGTTTCCATGTGCCTGATAGACAAGGATAAATACAGTGCAGCATTGCCCCAAGTGCAAGATCTGTTCCATGGGATATGGCTATGTGTGGAGAGTCAGAAATTGTGGAGGGAGGTACGGGGACTAGTCGTGACTATTTGGGGGGTTGAACTGGAATTAGACCCGATGTTGTGGCTTTTCCATTACAAAGATGCGGGAGAGGAGAGAGACGAAGGGTCACGCAAGGTTACCATACCAAAACTATTTCATAGTATAGCCATGATACGCAAAAGGAGCTTACTGCACAAATGGTTAGAGGGCACTGCTCCATCCTTGGAGGAGGTAGTGGGCCAGGTTAAAGCTCTATTAAAATAGAAAAACTGGAGGCAGAAAAAAACAAAGATATACTGACTGAGAATTTCTTCAAGAAATGGAGAAAATTTATGCTGAAACAATACACAGAGTCAGACATAAAAGCAATAGTCTCGCCCTTCACATACATGGAATGGTACCTCTGGGAAGATATTCAGGGTACCCTGCAGGAATTGAAGGTTCATACACAGAGGGTGTAAACAACGGCACTAGTATTCATGGAAATCTCGTTAGTGTAACAAAGGAGAGGTTCTGGATGTAAACTTTATAGGCTGTTAAATAAAATTTGCAGTATGGAGTGGCAATGCAGTTTTAAGAGTTTGAAAACCCTCAAAAGCGGGGAATGTACGTTATATACATTATGTTGTCCATACTTCCTTTTTTGGGCATTGTCTGTGCGTGTAATTTGAAAACTGAAATAAAGTTTGTGTTTAAAAAAAAATAAACTCAAAAGAATGAACATACTTTACTCACAAAATGTTAATGATACTTGCTTTTTGATTGAAATATATGTAAAACGTAAAACATTCACGCCACAGTGATGTTTTATCATGAAAGTAGGGCGTTTAAGTAGACGCATGCAATGGTGATTTCCTCATCTCAAACAATTAATCGAAACAAAAGCCAACAACAGTGGTGGGTATACCCCCCAAAAAATGTAAATGTCTCTAACTTGTCATTAATCAATTACATCAATTACAGCTTGACAACAATGTCCCCTGCTGTTCACAATGTCTGCTGAGACATGGCATCCCACTCTTCTTGAAGGATGGCCCTCAGGTCATTGAGGTTCTGGAATACAGAGTTACGAGCCTGTAAATGGTGACTCAGCTGATCCCATTGGCTTTTTATGGGATTCAGGTCTGGAGAAAATGCAGTCCACTCCATTTGAGGTCCTCCAGTCTCCAACAGATGTTCTGTAATGATGCAGCCTTGATGAGCTGGAGCATTGTCATCCATGAAGATAAATTAGGCCTGTGTTGTTCATGCAAAGGCACAATGACTGCATTAATTATGTTATTCAAGTAGAAGAGGGTTGTCATTGTACTATTCATTGTTCTGTATTGACTAGACACACCTGCCCATGCTCTAAAGCTGGGTTCACACATAGCGACAGCGACAACGACGTCGCTGTTACGTCACCATTTTCTGTGACGCAACAGCGACCTAGTAAGTCGCTGTTATGATCGCTGCTTAGCTGTCAAACACAGCAGACGCAGCAGCGATCATAACGACACGCGTCGCTGTGGAAGCCATGCTGCACTTTGTAACTAAGGTGAGTATCGGGTAACCATTACGCGATATTTGCCTTGGTTGCCAGCGCACACGCTTAGCGCTGGCTCCCTGCTCTCCTAGCCAGGGTACACATCGGGTTAATTACCCGATGTGTACTCCGGCTCCGGCTTCGTATGCAGGGAGCCAGTGCTAAGCGGTGTGCTCTCACGCTGCCAGTGCCGGCTTCCTGCTCACGTAGCTGGAGTACACATCGGGTAATTAACCTGATGTGTACTCTGGCTAGGAGTGCAGGGAGCAGGGAGCCGGCACTGGCAGCGTGAGAGCGGCGGTGCTAGTAACTAAGGTAAATATTAGGTAACCAAGGAAAGGGCTTCTTGGTTACCCGATGTTTACCGTGGTTACAGCTTACCGCAGGCTGCCAGAAGCCGGCTCCTGCTCCTCTTCTCACTTCAGTTCGTCGCTCTCTTGCTGTCACACACAGCGATGTGTGCTTCACAGCGGCAGAGCAACGAGCAAAAAATGAAGCAGGACATTCAGCAACGAGCGGTGACCTCACAGCAGGGGCCAGCTCGTTGCTGGATGTCACACACAGCGACAGCAACGGGACGCCGCTGTCACGTCACAGAAAATGGTGAGGTAGCAGCGACGTCGTTGTCGCTGTGTGTGACACCACCTTAACACCACCACTACCAAAGGCTCATCTAGTGACAACAGTGGCTGATGCATAGCACTCTCCTTGATGTCTCCAATATCATTGGCGACCATTATTTCGGCTCAGCGTGATCCAATTTTCATCAGTGAAAAGCACTGAGGCCCACTGGTCCCTCTTCCAGCATGATAATGATGCCTGTGTCTTGTTGTGTGGTCAGGTACCTTTGCAGGTCATTTAGCAGGCAGACCACGCTGATGTTTTGAATGGTCTTTCTGCCCTTAAATGTGCATGGAGTTGTGTGGCATTTATCATCCGTCCAAAAGGACGTCCACCTCTATGCCTTTCTCTGGTTCTTCCAGTCTCTCTGTATCTCTGTTTCAACTTGCTGATGACACTCTGTGACACTCTAAACTCAGTAACCACTTCTGTCTGAGAACATCCTGCTTGAAGTCTCACAATGGCAAAATACTGTTGATCAATTGTTATCTGTTGTCTTGGTCTCATGATGTCAAAAAGTGAACAGCATGATGAGGAGGACTGTTTAAATGCCAATTTTAACCACGTAATTTATTGGGCGATTCATGGATCTGTGACGCTCTGGACTAGCCAGTTAGTCACAAACATAACATCACACACACACCCTCCCCTGGACAGTTAACAACAGTCAAACAAAATCCTTGTTGCCTCCTCCAGGGTCTGATGTCCACACCAGGTGGGGCGGAGCCGGGCGGTTGGCCCCACCCACCGAGGAGATCACAGGCCTGGAGGCGGGAAAAAGCAGTTTGTTCAGTTAGTGGAGTTTTGGAGTTCAAGTGCAGTGGAGTGGAGAAGTGGAGTAGAGAAACTGTTAGTGTCTGGGTAGGAGCCCAGGCACTGTCAGCAAGATCGGCAGATGGTGGTGGCCGTCTGCAACAGGTGGTGCAAGTCAGCGGAACCGTAGGACCGGGGACAGGCGATGGCCCGCTGGTACCGAGCCGGGGAGCAGATCTGCACCAAGCACAAAGGCAGGGCCATCAGGCCCCGACCAGGCTGGGAGCCGCCGACAACGGTCAAATCCGATAGTGACCGGAACCCCAGGGGTTCCCTAACACCCAAGACCCTACAGAAGGCAACCGTCCACACAGTGAGGATAAAAAGCCACCGCCATAGGCTAGAAATCCAAGGGCCAGCGCCTGCGGGCAAAACGGGCTCCTTCGGTACATACACGCCGGGGAGCGGACTACCAGTGGGAAACCATCGGAGTCAATTCATACACAGCGGTGCAGGGAAAGACAGCCACCATCAACCTGTCCGGGGAGAGCAAAGACACTGCAGCCGGCTGCGGGACCCGTCCATCCAGCCGTTTGGTTTACCAGAGACTCTGTGAATTTGTGCGAGTACAACAGTGCTATCCGGCACCGCGCCGCGCCGCTTCCGCAACCCTGCACCCCAGCTTCCTACCTCCCCGTACCACCACCGGGCCCCGGGATCACCAACCCCTACCCACGGAGGGGGAACCAACATCCTAGCTGCTCCCTGCCATCGCTCCCGGGATCCCCGTCACCAGCAGCGGAGGTGCCCATTATCACCACGACTCGTGGGTGGCGTCACGAACTATCTCCCCAAACCAACCACCCCCTTTTCACTCGTGGGCGAGGAGCGCTGCTCAAGTCCCCGGATCCGGCCCACCGCTCGAGCCACCGAGCAGCAGCAGCCCGGGAGCCGAGCATAGCGAGCGCGGCCCCTCCGCCCGCGACAAATCAAACACCTTCTGTGAATTTTGCCATTAAGCTTCTTGTTGGAGAACAGCAATTTGGGTAAAAAGTAATGAAATATTGAGCAGTTGGACATGTGCATTCAAAAGTTTAGAGAAGGTCACATTAAGTTCAGCTGAAAAGATTAACGTGCATTTTAGAATAATTCTTTAGAATCATCATTTTTACACTACAATGCATCTATTTAGCACTTTTTCAGGTGGGTTATGGAGCAAATCTGCCTAAAAAGATGTTGTGTGTACATACCTAAAAGGCCCCTTTACACACTGAGACTTTCTAGCGATCCCACCAGCGATCTCGACCTGGCTGGGATCGCTGGAAAGTCTCTAACAGTCACTGGTGAGGTGTCAAACAGGCAGATCTGGCAAACGACGCAGCAGCGATACGGACCTGCAGAACGACCTTGCTGGAAAGGGAACGCTAGCACGCCTATGGGCTGGGTCGCTAACTATGTCGTTGTAACGGTGTCAAACACACCGATACATGCTGCGCAGTGGGAAACAAAGGACCAAAGAATCGTCCTGAATGACTTGTAGCGATCAGCGACCTCACAGCGGGGGCCAGGTTGCTGATGTGTGTCACACACTGCAATGTCGCTGGGGAGGTCGCTATTACGTCACAAAACCGGTGAAGTTACAGCGATATAGCTAGCAATGTTGCAGTGTGTAAAGGGGCCTCTAGTCTGACTTACCAGTTGGGGGCGTGACAACTTAAACGTCCTAGAGCAGCATAAACATCAAATACGGACCTGGTCATATCCTTTAGGCCCCGTCACACTAAGCAACATCGCTAGCAACATCGCTGCTAACGAACAACTTTTGTGACGTTGCTAGCGATGTTGCTGTGTGTGACATCCAGCAACAACCTGGCCCCTGCTGTGAGGTCGTTGGTTGTTGCTGAATGTCCTGGGCCATTTTTTAGTTGTTGCTGTCCCGCTGTGAAGCACAGATCGCTGTGTGTGACAGCGAGACAGCAACAACTAAATGTGCAGGCAGCAGGAGCCGGCTTCTGCGGAGGCTGGTAACCACAGTAAACATCAGGTAACCAAGAAGCCCTGTCCTTGGTTACCCGATATTTACCTTTGTTACCAGCCTCCGCCGCTCTCACTGCCTGTGCTGCCGGCTCCTGCTCTGTGCACATTTAGCTGCAGCACACATCGGGTAATTAACCCGATGTGTGCTGTAACTAGGAGAGCAGGGAGCCAGCGCTCAGTGTGCGCTGCTCCCTGTTCTCTGCACGTGTAGCTCCGTGCGCTGGTAACCAAGGTAAATATCGTGTTGGTTACCCGATATTTACCTCAGTTACCAAGCGCAGCATCTTCCACGCGGCGCTGGGGGCTGGTCACTGGTTGCTGGTGAGCTCACCAGCAACTCATGTAGCCACGCTCCAGCGATCCCTGCCAGGTCAGGTTGCTGGTGGGTTCGCTGGAGCGTCGCAGTGTGACATCTCACCAGCAACCTCCTAGCAACTTGCCAGCGATCCCTATCGTTGTTGGGATCGCTGGTAAGTTGCTTAGTGTGACTGGACCTTTTGTGCATCCTGTAAAAACAACTACTGTAACCGGAATGAACAAAACCTTAGACAAGTACAATTTTAGTTTTATGTTTTCAAGAGTATAGTTTACCAAATACAGATCCTGTGTTGTAACCACTATATACTGTACGAGCTATCTGTTACTTCATAACTCTGTAGATTACATGGATATTACAGATTGTTCAGCTGTAAGCAAATTAAAAATTCAGTAGGATAAAAATGACTAACTAGTAAAACTAAAGAGTACATTTTACTTTGCAGTTTTATTTTACATTTGTTTTGTGAAAAATTAATGTTATATAATTGAAACAAAAAAAATGTGAACAATTTAGAAAATGCACAGATGCAAATTACCATAGTGCATTTAAATATTCACCTTATACACCATATAACATAGCACATGCAAGACATATAGCACACATAACACAACACACCTAACACAGCAAACATAATAAAGTACATATAGTATGATGCATGCTATAGCATGTTTAATATACTACATGCAACACAATGCACATTACAGAACATGAAATATTGCATAAGTAGTAGAACAAATCTATAACATATACTATAATACAGATAATATTGCAACTACAGCCTGGGTTATAAAAAATGGTCCTAATAACACAGTGCACATAACACCTGTACACATATTAAAGACAACCTGTCATCACGATTATACATGTTAAAATAAAGGTATGGCCATATTGGCACTGTTCTACTGATTTATGAAATATTGTCAGTGATGAAATCCTCAGCCTGGTTGTTGTTTAATCATCATTAGAAGTTTTGATTTTCTAAGCTTTCGGTGCATTGGAGCAGGACTGTGTGCAGGGACCATGGGTAGGGTCTTCCCCAGCTATGCCCCAACCCTTCCATTGCCTGTGGTGTCTGTATCTTGTATCTTCTGACTGGTTTAAATGTTGTGCCAGTGCTGATTTAGCCAGGAGGCACTTGCATAGATTGATCTCCCTGGCAGTCTTCAGGAAGATGGCTCCAATGATGGCACATGCCGAGATCTCAATCTGCGTACTGAAGACTATCGGCAGGTTAACCTGCACATGCGTCTCCACCGCCACCATTTTACTAAGATTTGTCACAATATCAACCTGATTAAGTTTCACCCATATTAAGGACAGCACCAGTAGAAAATATAAAACAGGAAGATGATACAGACACCAGAGGTAGTGGAGGGGCCAGAGCAGAGCCAAAGATCCAACCCACAGTCCCGTCCCAAAGTACCGAAAGCTTAGACAACCAAAACGTCTAATGATTTAATAAAAAAACAACCCGCTGATTTCTTCACTGGAGGTATCTATGAAATCGGTGTCATAACAGCAATATTATGGCCATGACTTTTTTTTAACATTCAAAATCCTGATGACAGGTTCTTTTTAATGTAGTAATATTGCATAAAAACATAACAGATATATAACTATATTCACATCTGTGCAGAATGCTCTCTTGGAATCCTCCATGGCAGATTCAATCACATTTCAGGGCTGAATGCACCACTATTATTCTAGTAATAACAACAAATAACTTGGCGGAACCTAAAGGACTCCTTTGTAAGTCAGCAAAGTCTATTGATATGGGGAGATAAGGTATGCACACCAGTGACTATGTAAGGGGAATACATGGAATAGCAGAAACTGCTGTGTGAATACTGACTTGAAAAATCCAATAGCTATATGTAAGAGTGAAAATGTGAAAAATGGAATCTGCATTACTGCCATGAACATATGAATCAAGAGAAATTTAGCTACTGAATTGATCAATGCAATAGAGCCCCAACACTACGCCAAAGTATTTCTCTACGTTGGGGTCCCTAGCTTGTGTGTGTCCTCTCATGCAGTTAAAAAACTTACCGTGTATGGGAAGCTGAGACCCAGGCTATTTATGCGTATGATATGGATTGGCAATAGGTGTGGTTGGGGAGGGTTCCCAAACGAAAAACAACTAACACATAAGGAATAACGTTTGGAACACCATTCTAAGTCTGAACTGGGTGCAAAAACCTAAAAAAACATCACTATGGGGAGATAAGGTATGCACACCAGTGACTATGTAAGGGGAATACATGGAATAGCAGAAACTGCTGTGTGAATACTGACTTGAAAAATCCAATAGCTATATGTAAGAGTGAAAATGTGAAAAATGGAATCTGCATTACTGCCATGAACATATGAATCAAGAGAAATTTAGCTACTGAATTGATCAATGCAATAGAGCCCCAACACTACGCCAAAGTATTTCTCTACGTTGGGGTCCCTAGCTTGTGTGTGTCCTCTCATGCAGTTAAAAAACTTACCGTGTATGGGAAGCTGAGACCCAGGCTATTTATGCGTATGATATGGATTGGCAATAGGTGTGCTATTCCATGTATTCCCCTTACATAGTCACTGGTGTGCATACCTTATCTCCCCATAGTGATGTTTTTTTAGGTTTTTGCACCCAGTTCAGACTTATAATGGTGTTCCAAACGTTATTCCTTATGTGTTAGTTGTTTTTCGTTTGGGAACCCTCCCCAACCACACCTATTGCCAATCCATATCATACGCATAAATAGCCTGGGTCTCAGCTTCCCATACACGGTAAGTTTTTTAACTGCATGAGAGGACACACACAAGCTAGGGACCCCAACGTAGAGAAATACTTTGGCGTAGTGTTGGGGCTCTATTGCATTGATCAATTCAGTAGCTAAATTTCTCTTGATTCATATGTTCATGGCAGTAATGCAGATTCCATTTTTCACATTTTCACTCTTACATATAGCTATTGGATTTTTCAAGTCAGTATTCACACAGCAGTTTCTGCTATTCCATGTATTCCCCTTACATAGTCACTGGTGTGCATACCTTATCTCCCCATAGTGATGTTTTTTTAGGTTTTTGCACCCAGTTCAGACTTAGAATGGTGTTCCAAACGTTATTCCTTATGTGTTAGTTGTTTTTCGTTTGGGAACCCTCCCCAACCACACCTATTGCCAATCCATATCATACGCATAAATAGCCTGGGTCTCAGCTTCCCATACACGGTAAGTTTTTTAACTGCATGAGAGGACACACACAAGCTAGGGACCCCAACGTAGAGAAATACTTTGGCGTAGTGTTGGGGCTCTATTGCATTGATCAATTCAGTAGCTAAATTTCTCTTGATTCATATGTTCATGGCAGTAATGCAGATTCCATTTTTCACATTTTCACTCTTACATATAGCTATTGGATTTTTCAAGTCAGTATTCACACAGCAGTTTCTGCTATTCCATGTATTCCCCTTACATAGTCACTGGTGTGCATACCTTATCTCCCCATAGTGATGTTTTTTTAGGTTTTTGCACCCAGTTCAGACTTAGAATGGTGTTCCAAACGTTATTCCTTATGTGTTAGTTGTTTTTCGTTTGGGAACCCTCCCCAACCACACCTATTGCCAATCCATATCATACGCATAAATAGCCTGGGTCTCAGCTTCCCATACACGGTAAGTTTTTTAACTGCATGAGAGGACACACACAAGCTAGGGACCCCAACGTAGAGAAATACTTTGGCGTAGTGTTGGGGCTCTATTGCATTGATCAATTCAGTAGCTAAATTTCTCTTGATTCATATGTTCATGGCAGTAATGCAGATTCCATTTTTCACATTTTCACTCTTACATATAGCTATTGGATTTTTCAAGTCAGTATTCACACAGCAGTTTCTGCTATTCCATGTATTCCCCTTACATAGTCACTGGTGTGCATACCTTATCTCCCCATAGTGATTTTTTTTAGGTTTTTGCACCCAGTTCAGACTTAGAATGGTGTTCCAAACGTTATTCCTTATGAGCAAAGTCTATTGAGGCAGGAGGTATCTGCCATCCAATGTATCTGCCTATATGTTGTGGCTTCAGATATGAACAGGAATGTCAATGCAAGTGTGTACAGATAGAGCAGGCGCACAGTAGTGACGTCATAATGCAGCACTGGCACCGGGCCCCCCTGACACACGGACCCCATAGCGGTCACATGGCTTGCTGCCATTAGTGGTATGCCCTCCCAGCCAACTGTGTGTGGGCCCCCCCGGTGGTCCATGGCCCGGCACTTGCCCGAGTTTGCCAGGTGCTGACGCCTTGTGTACAGAGACAAACACAGAATAATGCAGGACACGTAACATAGCAGCTCCAAATGTAGGGTATGTAACATAAAACACATAATAATGCACATAAAAAACTAACATGCAAAGCAATAATAGAAAGGTTCTTCTTGCTGCCTGTACTTACTTGGTATTTTTTTTGCTCTCTTTCAGGATGGATTTATTGACTTTTTGGAATTTATTGCTGCAATAAACCTGGTTTTACGAGGAAAAATTGATCAAAAATTAAAGTGGTATTTTAAACTATATGATGCAGATGGAAATGGTGCAATTGACCGAAAAGAATTGCTAAGTATACTAACGGTAAGGAAAAGTGAGTTTCTCTCTCGGGATTGAAGACTGTTTATAGACGTAAATGTACATTATTTTTAGTTATCACTCATCTTTACTTTGTCTGTTAAAGTTTCTATCCAATGTTTTATATGACCCAAGTGAAAGATACATTTTTGTGGCATGATTCAGACGTGGTATAAGAATTCAACAGGGAATAATGAGGCCAAAGAAAGTTCAGCTTACATTAGTGCAGTCACTGAAGCTTTGGTTTCTGGCAATTTTTTTATGAGAAAAGAATTATGTATGGCATAAATGTTATACCTTCTTAGGTCCAGTTTTGTGATAATAGAAAAAGTGAAAGGTTAAATGTGTAAAAGAGGGAAAGAGAGAATGTAAGACATAATCGAAGTGGAAACAACCATTTCTGTGTGTTCAAGAGGATTTCCCGACCTGCTTCATTTCTGGGCATTTTCCTCTGCATTGTGCTGTCAGTCCCTTCGAAATACAGTGCATCTCTAGGGGGGAAAATGCAGCGTAACAGCACAATGCAGGGTTCTCAGAAAAGGTGTTCAAAAAACATATAATTCTTATGCTGTGGATATTCTAAAACAGATATTAAAAGAAAGCAGACAGATCGTTTTTAAATCACTTCTCATGATAAGTCGAGATCCCGCAAAAGAATCCAGCTGGACACCATTTTCCTGGATTTGGGCAAATCAAATGATGAAAAATGAATGTCAAGAACAAATAAAACAGTTATATTGTGTTTTTCTCACAATGGACTCACAAAGTGCAACAAATTTCTTTTGTTCCGAATCAATTTGCTATTCTCTGATGATGACACACTGAAATCTAAATATTGAAATAATATAGACGCCAAAGATGCAACAAATAGAGATGAGCGAGTACCGTAATATTTGTAATTGCTATATTCGTATTGAGTACTTTGTAATATTTGTGTATTCATTGCAAATAGCGAGTACAATGCAAGTTAATGGGAAATGCGAGTAATTTTCTGCTAGACACAACAGAGAGGTCTGGGGTCTAAGGAAAAGGCTGAAATGGATGGGAGAGTGATGAAACTGAATGGGGAGAGCCTGGAGAAAATGTGACTCGCCCACCCCAGGGCTTTGGGTGACCCGGTGTCAGGCCGGACTAGTCCCGGGTAGTCAGCGGTGGCGGGGCCCGACTCTGTGACCCTGGCGGGGTCAATTAATATGGCGGCTGTGGGGGTGATGATCAATAATAAAGTTTGTGGAAATATATATTCGTGACGCCACCTGTCGATTGCGGCTATGGAGCCGCCGCTGCTGGATGGGGTCTCCGGGGCTGATTTAATGGTAGCTATGGTGGTTCTGCCCCCCCCACAGGTGGAGCGGTACCCCGGGACAACCGTTGGTGCTTGTAAGAGTCTATGATGGTTTTGTGAATGATGCGGTGCAGGGCGGAATAAAGGAAGTGACACCAGAGGTTGCAGTTTCAGATGTTTACTCACTGTGTTCTTTAACACGGCAGCTGTCCGGTTGCCCATGATATGCTGGGATCCACTGTCCAGTGCCTCCGCCGATCCCAGGTAATTCTTAGGGTTAATACCGGTACACCACTTTTATGTCTCTTTCCTTGGCTGGCTTCACAGCCTTGACTTTGATAGATGAACTTGTCTTGGCCTCTACCATAGAATCTGGTCAAGGGGGCTTGCCTGACTGGAATCTTGCCTTCTTCCCAGGGGATCTACGGCAGGTTGTGGCCCTGGGCGCTTGCAGCCACCCCAGGCCTTCGGTGTTACTTTATGAGGAAATGTCTTTCTTCCCTCTGTCTGGGGACCTTCCCCGAATGCAGCCAGATCCCTCCACTCGATCTTCCTGTGGAACAGGCCACGAGCCAATATGCCCTTCCGTGGCCCTGGAATCCTTTCTTGCCTTCTTCAGATGTCACCTGGGCCTAACTAGACCCCAGGATCTCCACTAGGAACTTCTTGCTGTCACTTTCTCTCCTTCACTCTCCTGAGGTAACTACCTCCCTCTCCTTCTCCCTCTCACAGACTGCTCTTCTACCAGACTGACTGAACTTGAACTTCCTGGTTCCCTTGTCTACTCACACTTTCTGACTCCTCCCACACACCCACTGGCTGGGCCCCACCCACACTATTGGGGACCAGGAATGGGACTTACGGCCCCTGGAATACATCTGTGGGGGTTGCTGCCACTATTCCTGACCCAGTGTATGCCTACCAATTGGTGTGTGTGTCGCGGGCGGGGAGGAGGGTGTCAGCACACCGCGCTCACCCCTTCTGCTCGGGTCCGGCAGCTGCTCCTGGTGGCTCGAGCTGTGGGCCGGATCCCGGGGTTTCTCGAGCGACACTCCTCGCCCGTGAGTGAAAGGGGGTTGTTGGGTGTGGGGATTGTTATAGTTCGTGACGCCACCCACGGTTGTGGTGATTGCACCACCGCTGCTCAGTGTGGGGGTCCCGGGGATGGTGATGCGGAGCAGCCAGGTGTTGTGTTGCCCCTCCGTGGGTAGGGGTTGGTGATCCCGGGGCCCGGTGATGAGATGTGAAGTGTAGGGCCTGGAGGGCGCAGGGACGCGGGGGCAGCGCTGTGCCTTGCGGCACTATGGTACTCACTCAGCCTGACACACGGACACAGTTTGTACGGTAAACCAACGGCTGGTAGGACGGTCCCACAGACGGCTGCACCTGCACTCCCGGTAGGTGACGGTGACGTTTCTCTTCCTTGCACCTATGTTGTCTGATGGTAGCGGTGGATTCCCTCCGGTTACCCGCTCCCCGACTGCAATCTGGGCCGGAGGAGCTCTACACTTTGCCCGCAGGCGCTGGCCCTGGGGAAACTGGTGCCCTGGCGGTGGCGGTGTCTCCCCGGTAATGGTCGGGCTGTTGCCGTCAATCGGGACTTGGTTGCTGGGGGATCTGCGTCCCCGTCACTGACGGATTTGGCAAATTTGGCGACTCCTAGCCTTGCCGGGGTCCGAGAGGCCCCTGCCCTGGTGCTGACTGTCCTTCGGAACACTGCTCCAGACCACCGGGCACACAGCCAACGGGGTCCTTCCAGGAACTTCCAAACGGTCCCCCTCCAAACAGTCACCGCCGTCGCTGACCTTGCTGTTCTGGCCCTACACAAAGCTGGGCTCTCAGGCTTTCTTTCCTTCTGTCACTTTACTGGCTTCTCTCCTTTACACTTCTCTACTTTCACCACTTTCACTTCTCTGTTGTTTACTCTAGCCCTGCCTGGGCTTCACTTGTTGACACAACCTCGCCCTGGGCTAAACTACTCCTCCACTCCTTCCACTTCCTCCTCCTGGACTCAACTGCACTCAAGCCCTGCCTGGGCTAATCTGCTGTTCACTCAAGCTCGTCCCTGAGCTGACTGCCTGGTTTCTTCCTGCCTCCAGAGTTGTGAGCTCCTTGGTGGGCGGAGCCAACCGCCTGGCCCACCCCCTGGTGTGCATCATCAACCTCTGGAGGAAGGCAACAAGGATTTCTGGTTAGCTGTGATGTGCCTACCTGGAGTGTGGGGTGTGGTGATGTGTGACCTGTGTCCCCTGGCTTGCCCAGGGCGACACATTCCCCCTTAGCAAAATGCAGACCGTCCGCGGGCTGCCGTCCTACACCGGTTTTATTTTTCTGTAAAAAGGGGATAACAGGGTTAAACAAACATAAATACATTTTTAATCAAAACTCTTCCCAAGACGGGAGGCACATTTACTTAAACGTTGCAACGGTATACGGTCACGGTTTCCGCTCTCTCCCACCCAAGCAACCTGGCCCTGATGCTGCCCCTAAAACCCAGGCAGCACCCCTTGACCCACAGTCCAGCACAAGTTACCCGAGCGGGATCTGTCCTTCCCCTCCAGAGGGTGGCCACCGGTTCCTTTGGTGGCTGGGCCCTGGCCTGCTCTGCTCAGGGCCCTCCCTCCAACCTGCCTCTCCGGAGACGGTATAGCGGAAACGGTAACGGTACCCAACATATTTACAAGCCACTTAACGTTTGTGGTGCCCTGCAAGTTCACGGGCTTGTCCATGGATAGTTCCCATGCAAATAAACTTAAACGGTCCCCACGGGGACAACGGTGCCGGCTCCTGCCGGTTGCTAATCACACGGTGAATCAGGTGAACTTCGGATCATTTTCACTTATCATTTGCAGAATTTTTTTTTTCAAAACTTTTTCAAACAAACTGCAACACTCTTACGTTTGCGGACCCCTTTCATTCATAGAACGGTCTCCCTGTACCTAAGTGGGGGTCTACCTAGGTTGGAACGGGTGGACCTTCGGGGCCCGGTGTCAGTGGTACTAGACAGTGGGGTAGAGGGAACAATCGGTTCCTCCTCCCTGCTACAGTGTGGGGCAGGCGGAGGTGCAGGGGAGCTGGGTACAGGTTCATCCCTGGGCACTGGCACTAGTTCTGGCTCACGGTTGACCGCTTCCACTACTTCTTCATTCACGGGTTGTGGGAACAGTATCACTGGAAGTATCACCGCGCCGTTCTGTGTAGGCCAGTTTGCTGGGAAGTCACCCATTACAGTGTGGATTACCTCTGCTGCCCTTTCCACTGGTGGAGGAACCGGTACTTCGGCCTCTGCCTTCAGCGCTGGGGGGCATTTCTTTAGATGGTCCCGGGAAACTGTGGCTAGGGTGTCCCCTTGGTCACGACTGATCTGGTAAGTCTTCCCGTCTACCCATTCTGTGGGTTGTATGACATAAGGGACTTGCTCCCACTGATCATCCAGCTTGTGGGTTTTCCTCTTCCGTTTCAGCACCACATCCCCTGGCTGGAAAGGACCTGCGGGCGCCTTCTGGTTGAACCGGTGCTCCTGCTGCTCTCGGCTTCGACTGAGGTTCTTCTCCACATACTCCTGGATTTGCCGGTACTGTGCCCTCCTCCGACTTTCCCACTCTGCCGTTGAAGGGAGTGCTTCTGGGGCTTCCAACCCCATCTCCAGATCCACCGGCAGGCGGCCAGGCCGAGCCCTCATCAGATACGCTGGGGTGCACTTCGTCGAGCTGGACGGGATATTATTATACATGTCGACCAAGTCAGGTAGCTTTTCCGGCCACATGTTCCGTTCTTCTAGCGGTAGCGTCTTGAGGAGCCCCAGGACCAAGTGATTCATTTTCTCGCACATGCCGTTGGTTTGGGCGTGGTACGGAGTGGTCCGGATCTTCTTGCAGCCGTACAACTGGCAGAATTCGTGAAACACCTCTGCTTCAAAAGCCGGGCCTTGGTCAGTCAGCACCTTCTCGGGGTACCCATGGGGTCGGCAGAAATAAGCCTGGAACGCTCGAGCAGCGGTTCGACCAGTTAGGTCCTTAACGGGGACTACCACCATAAATCTTGAGTAGTGGTCTACCATGGTCAATGCGTAGGTGTACCCACTTCGGCTAGGGGTGAGCTTAACATGGTCCAGGGCGACCAGCTCCAGCGGCTGATGAGTGACTATGGGATGTAACGGTGCCCTCTGGCTGGTCTCGTCCTTTCTTCTCAGTGTACAAGGACCACACTCTCGACACCAGGCTTCCACCGATTCACGCATCCCACTCCAATAGAACCGCTCCCTCAACAGCATCTCCAGCTTCTTCCACCCGAAGTGGCCAGCACCATCATGGTATGCCCGCAGGACAGTAGCGACCTCAGCTTGAGGAACGATCAACTGGCATATCTTCTCATGGGTCTTCGGGTTATGGTCACTGGGTTCGTTCATGATCACAATCATACCCTGGTGTTGCAGTTCAGCTTGCCCCACTGTCATGGCCACTTGTTTATACCCCACCTGGGTCAATGGAAGTCCATTAGCGGCAATCAAATTTATACTATTGTCTGGAGGCGCCAGCTCGTCTGTGGCCCAATACTGCCGATACAACGTGTACGGTATGGTGGTTACCTGTGATCCAGTGTCCAAGAGGGCCATCACCGGTATGCCGTCCACAGCCACGGGAATGATAGGGCGGGCCCCGACATATCGGTCTCGCCAGTCCGGGGGGCCACGGTGTTCTACTCCTAAGGATTGGCCCGGGGCCCCAGGGGTTGCTCGTTTAACGGGCACTGTCGGTAAATATGACCCGGCTTACGGCACTTGTAGCAGATTGGGGGTCTGCTCCGCGGGTTGTTAGCGCTTCTCCGCTGCATCCAGGGAACATCTTCGGGACTGTCAGCAAGCTGTATCTGCGCTGGAGGCTGAGATCTGGTCAGAGGTTGTAGCGCAGCAAGGATCTTGGCAAGGTCTCCGTCCAGGCGACGGACCTGGGCTGCCAGTTCTTCCACGGTGCTGCTCGGGGCTGCAGGTATTAAGGAGGTTGGTTTGGCGGAGGCCGCCGCAACGGGAGCTGTCTCGACGGGCCACGGGACGGGTTCCAGGACTTCAGCAGCTGGGGGCTGTAGTGCCTTGATAGCCCGCTCCTTTAACACAGCAAAGTCCACATCAGGGTGTTCCAGGGCCCACAGCCGGAGTTGTTTACGATCCTCAGGGGACCTCATCCCCTGCGCAAATTGCTCCACTAACATCTTGTTGCTATCCGCCTCATTAATAGAGTTCACCCGCTTCAGCGTGCGGAGGGCGGTCTGCAGACGTAGAGCATAGTCCCGAATGCTATCTCCAGCTCGTTGCCGGCACTGGTAAAACTGCATCCTCAACTCAGCTTCAGTCCGGGTCTCGAAGGCAGTCTGTAGCTTCTCAAAGATGGTGGCTACAGAGAGCCGGTCCCCCTCGGTCCAGGTCTCCGCTTCCTGCTCCGCCGCGCCGGTTAGCTGGCCTAGCACTATCGCTGCTCGTTGCTTATCGTTTAGGGGGTACAGCTCTAGCAACGGGTTAAGCTTTTTCCGGAAGGCCTGTAGGGCATCCGGTTTCCCGTCATACTGCGGTAGCCAGGCAGCTCCGGGCGCATAGGGCAAGGAAAACGGCATGACCGGAGCAAGCGCGGGGGCCGCGGCACCTCCCGCCGGTACGACCGGGACCTGCGCAGGCCCATTCCCATCCGCGGGTGCCGCTGCGGCTGCGACCACCGCTCCTCCAGCGGCTCCGTCGGGCGCAGACATCTTGTTTCCGTCCCCCTTAGCTCTTTCCGGCCCCTCCTCTCTCGGGGCGGGGTTTTGGCCTTCGCGCTTCTACTGCTCGAGAAGACGTTCGAGCGGGAACTTTTCGCGCCAAAGATGGCGGCTTCTGAAATTTTTCTGCCGGATGCCTCCGGCGGTAACAAGGCGCACCTCTACCTGACGGCAGAGCGGTAAGATCCTGTTCGTGACGCCAAGTTGTCGCGGGCGGGGAGGAGGGTGTCAGCACACCGCGCTCACCCCTTCTGCTCGGGTCCGGCAGCTGCTCCTGGTGGCTCGAGCTGTGGGCCGGATCCCGGGGTTTCTCGAGCGACACTCCTCGCCCGTGAGTGAAAGGGGGTTGTTGGGTGTGGGGATTGTTATAGTTCGTGACGCCACCCACGGTTGTGGTGATTGCACCACCGCTGCTCAGTGTGGGGGTCCCGGGGATGGTGATGCGGAGCAGCCAGGTGTTGTGTTGCCCCTCCGTGGGTAGGGGTTGGTGATCCCGGGGCCTGGTGATGAGATGTGAAGTGTAGGGCCTGGAGGGCGCAGGGACGCGGGGGCAGCGCTGTGCCTTGCGTCACTATGGTACTCACTCAGCCTGACACACGGACACAGTTTGTACGGTAAACCAACGGCTGGTAGGACGGTCCCACAGACGGCTGCACCTGCACTCCCGGTAGGTGACGGTGACGTTTCTCTTCCTTGCACCTATGTTGTCTGATGGTAGCGGTGGATTCCCTCCGGTTACCCGCTCCCCGACTGCAATCTGGGCCGGAGGAGCTCTACACTTTGCCCGCAGGCGCTGGCCCTGGGGAAACTGGTGCCCTGGCGGTGGCGGTGTCTCCCCGGTAATGGTCGGGCTGTTGCCGTCAATCGGGACTTGGTTGCTGGGGGATCTGCGTCCCCGTCACTGACGGATTTGGCAAATTTGGCGACTCCTAGCCTTGCCGGGGTCCGAGAGGCCCCTGCCCTGGTGCTGACTGTCCTTCGGAACACTGCTCCAGACCACCGGGCACACAGCCAACGGGGTCCTTCCAGGAACTTCCAAACGGTCCCCCTCCAAACAGTCACCGCCGTCGCTGACCTTGCTGTTCTGGCCCTACACAAAGCTGGGCTCTCAGGCTTTCTTTCCTTCTGTCACTTTACTTGCTTTTCTCCTTTACACTTCTCTACTTTCACCACTTTCACTTCTCTGTTGTTTACTCTAGCCCTGCCTGGGCTTCACTTGTTGACACAACCTCGCCCTGGGCTAAACTACTCCTCCACTCCTTCCACTTCCTCCTCCTGGACTCAACTGCACTCAAGCCCTGCCTGGGCTAATCTGCTGTTCACTCAAGCTCGTCCCTGAGCTGACTGCCTGGTTTCTTCCTGCCTCCAGAGTTGTGAGCTCCTTGGTGGGCGGAGCCAACCGCCTGGCCCACCCCCTGGTGTGCATCATCAACCTCTGGAGGAAGGCAACAAGGATTTCTGGTTAGCTGTGATGTGCCTACCTGGAGTGTGGGGTGTGGTGGTGTGTGACCTGTGTCCCCTGGCTTGCCCAGGGCGACACATTTGCAAGTTTTAGTCTGTGGACCGGCATATGACCCCATTCTTACCCAGGATGGGACATCACACCTCTGGCTGAGGTGCAATATCTCTGTGGCGACGGAAGCCTCAGGGGCGCCACAAATGCCTGCATGCATTTCTGACTCATATATGGTTTCTGGGAATAAAGATGTCACAGTATTATACCACTATTACAGATGCACAAGAACCCCTACCAAACCTAGCTCAAATTGCATTTTACAGGCCAAAAAGGTTAAGAAACAGTTTTTCCTGCATAATCACTTGTACATAAGACTAAATAAACTGGGGAAAAAAATATCCCTTTTAGCGTTTATTCACATGTAGTGTTTTTGACTTTTTTTTACTTTTACAATTGGGAGGGCCCTGATATATTTTGTAGGTCCCTCTATCATACATAATTTCTAGTCAGCTATTCCCCAGTACTATGGAAGGCCGTTGGTATGTTGATCATTCACCTGAGGGGCCTCAAGTGGTCCTGTAACATACGTTTTGGAGGGACTCCAGTTACTTATACATTTGGGCGGTCCCTCCCTCATTGAGACTCAGATGATGGAATACATATTCCATAGCAGTTTACAATGTGCCCATTGTAGCGATGGACTTTAACCTTCTCCTCCTCCATGTCATTCTGCAGCCCTCAATTCAAGTTTTCAGAGGGCCTGCAGGTGTCAGGAAGGCTCAGTTTGGTGAGGGCCCTGAGGTGGCCTAGTAACATACGTTTGGGAGGGACTGCTCTTATTTGTACATTTGGGCAGTCCCTCCACCATTGAGACTCAGATGATGGAATACATATTCCATAGCAGTTTACAATACGCCCATTGTGGCACTGGGCTCTACCTTCCTCCTCCTCAAATTTCCCAGTCTGGAACGTAAACATGTGTGTAAGCCAGAATAGCGAGAGCAGATTCTGCCTTGGATGACAGACAACAAGGTTTCTTCGCATTTCTCAAAGAGCAACAAATCTTCCTTGACTACACAGTGTACTGTGGATACACATAGAGTTAGTGAATTAAAATTATAATTACACTATAGATGGCCATATACCAATGTTGGAATGTATAATGCACAAAGTGTTGATTAATCACAATGTAAGCAAAAAATGCTAAATTCCAAGAAAAAATAAGCCATACAGGACAAAAAGATCACATGCTAAGCCCCAATATAATGAAAAGTTTGGGAAGAGAATAGTACATGATACATGGCATACAATCTACATTAATATAATGGAGGATAACATTAATATAATGGAAAACAACAGTTCCACCAATCAGTTTCTCCTCCCCTATCCTAATGGAATATAATATGGCAATCATAAATGGATGAGCTCATCACTAAAAAGGATTGCAAAGAAAACACTGCATAGCCCTAAGGAAACAATGTGAATACATTCAATATAGTGCTTAAAAGCAATCAGAAAATGATTATAGAGCAATAAGAATAAGGGTGTAAATACACCCAGGGAAGGTAAAAAGAATTAGTTACTTCCCTTTAGAAGAATGCTCTGCATCGCCTCGACGCGTTTCCAGTTTCCAAGATATAAGGATCATCAGGAGGCTGGAAGGTTATAGATGTCACTGGAGGAGTAATCCATGGCTGTGTGCACAGATCACAGGATGTCCGGGTTTTAAAAACTTTTAAAAAAGCCAATCAAGGTCACATGGACCAGGCAGCCAATCAAAATTATGGGCTACTCTGTCTCTTAAATCAAACTGCACATGTCATATCAGTCCTGGACACAAGAGGTTCCAGGAACATGACCGTGCAGGCGCGCCCGCGCTTCAATACACAGATTCATAGTGTCCAGGGAGTATCAGCGCGCATGTCCAGGGGGCGTGATTTTGTAAAGCTACAGCGATGTGTCATACCGGTACCACCTACGTAAACGCCCCTATCGCCATGGAGACGCAGTAAGGCAACACAGCTCTTTACCCGGAAGTATCAGATGACGATTTACACTGACACCAATTGAATACAAATACGTACTCAGTAGGCGTGTATATAGTGCCTGCGTGCCTATGTAAACTGCAGCTGCATAAACACCCTCCACGCCATAGGGACCTTATAAATAAGTAGTAACTGCATAATTTGCATGCCACTAGGTTACCATAGACAGGGGATTAATATACCATAATAGGCAGCAGCTGTATGATTATCACAAGATCATGCCACTCCAAAGATTAACCCTTTATTGACCAGACGTCATATATTATCATCATAATTCAATGATCAAAAAAATATAAAGAATAAATTAAAGAAACAGAGTATAATGACCATGATACATCAACCTAAAGATAAAGGTATTTATAATCCGTAGATCCCAAATCACAGGGCAATGACGGAGGGGTCTCCAATCGGGATAGGTAATGTTAAATACTATACATTATTATGACAAGGGAAAAATATCACACGTGAACTGACCCATCTTATAGGGAAAAGAGAGGATAAGAGAGGGCAGTTTTTAGAGGAAGGGGGAATAAGTCAGCCTATCATTTAGGCCCAGTGGGGCTTGTGTTTTAAGGTAGTAGATCCAACGGCACTCTCTTTGGAGGATCCTTCTGTCAAGATCTCTCCCCTAGCACCAGGTTTTACAACTTCCAGAATAACAAAGGAGATTGATCTATTATCGCCCTGATGGAATTCCTGGACGTGTTGGGCCAGGGGTGTATCCCTTTTATGTTTAATATCCCCTAAATGTTCTCTGATACGTCTGCATAATTCTCTTGTGGTCTTACCCACATAGTTTAAAGGGCATTTGCACGTGGCCATATAGACTACCCCACTAGTCTTGCAGTTGGAAAAATCTCTAATGGAGTTTTTTTTACCTGTGCTAGCACTCAGAAATATTTTTGATGGCAAGATCCAATTGCAATACTTGCAGTCACCACATTGGAAGCACCCAGTGGGTCTTCTATCCAGCCAAGTACCTGGGGGAGTTGGTCTCTGATAGTGGCTGTGGACTAGTTGATCCCTGAGTGAACCACCACATCTATATGTGATAGAGGGGCGAGGGGAGATGCTTTCGCAAATATCAGGATCCGCAAGAAGGATCCTGCAGTGTTTCCGGAGTATACCATAGATCCTTTCTGATTGACAATCGAAAGTGCCTATGACTCGAATAACATCCTCACTTTTCTCTTTCACCCTCGGTTGAAGGAGGGATTCCCTATCACTGCCAAGGGCATGATTGAAGGCTCCTCGTAGAACCACATCAGGATGACCTCTTTGTCGAAATCAATCTCGTAAGTCTCTCAACTGATCAAAAAAGTCATTTTTATTTGAGCAGTTTGTCCTCATATGGAGATACTGCCCTTTTGGAATACCACGCTTAAGGGGGGTCGGATGGAAACTATCCTACCTCAAGAGACTGTTAGTTGAGGTGGGTTTCCTGTGTGTTCTAGAGGAAAGGTGCCCAAGGCCGTCAACAGTAAACGAGATGTCCAGAAAGGAAAGTGAGGATGTATGGATCTCACTCGTAAATGCCAAACCCAATTCATTGCTATTTATGTCCCTAATGAACTGATGGAAGTACTCCTTGTTTCCTGACCAAATAATAAAAATATCGTCGATGAATCTCCCCCAAAAGTGGATCAATGGGACCCACCAGGGGGAGTCATCAGGAAAAATGACGCTTTCCTCCCACCAACCAAGGAGCAAATTAGCATACGATGGGGCACAAAAACTCCTCATCGCAGAGCCCCTGAGCTGGTGGAAGTACTTGCCGTCAAAAATGACATAGTTATGCGTCAGGATGTAGACCAAAAGTTCTAGCACCAAGTTGTTTTGGGCCTGGAGATACACTGCCCTCGAGCGCAAGAAAGGTTGTACTGCATCCCCACCTTTTTGATGAGGTAGGAAGCTATATAAAGCCTCAACGTCAATGGATGCCAAAAACATCCCAGCTTCCACAGTAACCCCATCAATTTTTGAAAGTAAGTCGGAAGTGTCATGGATATAGGATGGGAGGGTAAGAACAAAGGGCTTAAGGATGTCATCAATATAGACTCCCACATTTTGAGTAATAGACCCCACTCCTGAAACAATAGGGCGCCTCCTAAGTGGGGGATACCCCTTGTGGATTTTTGGGAGTGCATAAAACATTTCTACTGTGGGTCTAGTTGGTAGCATAAACTCGTATTCGGTTTTAGAGATCAGATGTGCCTCAAGAGCCTGATCCAAAATACCCATAAGTTCCGATAGAAAAGGGGTTGTTGGATCAGTCTTAAGTACCCCATAAGCTGTCCGATCATCCAAAAGAGACCTGCATATACTCTCGTAGGGTCCATGATCCATCACCACAAGGTTTCCCCCCTTGTCCGAAGGCTTTACAATAATAGTTTGGTTGTTCTTAAGCAATTGCAGAGCCTCCCTCTCCCTCATTGAGGTTATAGATGTCAATATTCCCATGAATTTTGGAAATGTCCTCCTCAACTACCTTCAAAAAGATGTCAATGATAGATCATTAGATGGCGGCAATCTCTGGCTCTTATTCTTAAGTCCCGTGAAGTGTACCCATCCGCTGTCCCACTCTCCTTCTTCCAGGAGTTTGGTCAAGATGTTTATGCCCTCTAGGTCTGAAACCTCAATCCCCAGTTGTTTACACCTCTCTTGGTCATTGTTCTTAAAAAAATGTTTCCATTTTAATTTTCTACAGAAGAGGTTAATATCCTTCATCCAAGAGAATTTATCAAAGGATTGCATGGGCACGAAGGACAAACCCCTTCTAAGAAAAGATAGCATTTCAACCGTGAGTGTGCATGAGGAGAGGTTTATCACCTGAGTATCATTTAGGTCCTTTGGTTTGATTGATCCCGACTCCTGAGATTGTAGGAGTTGGGAACTCCCTTCTCTAAAAAAGAGGGAACAACTGACATGGAGGGCGTATAGGATGAGGTAGAACCTTTGGGGGGCTGTGGTGGACCTTGGAAAGTTCTTGAAGCCATATTTGGGCCATAGGAGGAACGATTTCCCCTTTGATTGCACCATCACTGTCTTCGTGGCGGTCTATTTATATACCCCCTTCCTTTACTACGATCTCCAGAAAAGGTGGGACCCGCCCTCTCTGTATCTGAAAACTCTTGGTCAGAAGAGGATATGTCTGTATATAATTTCGGTTCAGTGGATGCAGTGAAATTATATGCTCTCTTATCTTTGAAATTGTTAAAGTCACGCAAAAACTGTTTATGTTTACGTTTTTTCAAAGTGACTTGATACTTTTCAATGTTATTCTGTAGAGAGAACTCTTTTCTGCCAAAGTCAGGATCACCCTTCAATTCAAGGGCTTTTTTACTCAATAAATCCAACTTAGTCAGAGAATCGTTATAATTAAATTTTTCTTTATCCAAGAGTAATTGCATAAACCTAAGCGAGGATGCTATCAATTCTTTCTCCCAATTTGATAGGAACTCAGGATCATGTAGTCTGGGGGAGGGATTGATATTTATCCTCAGCCCCCTGGGAACAATACTTTGTTTGATATAGTTTTCTAGAGCCTTTACTTCCCACCAGGCCCTCAAGTTTCTGAATAGAGGTCCTGTAGTTCTTTAAAAATGCTCCTTAAAGTTGGAGAATTTGATCCTGAGTTGCTATCCTCAGTAGACAAAGCTTGAACCGCGTCCTCTAGCCAGTTGTCTGCCCCGACAGATCCCGACAGGAAACCTGCCATAAAATCAAAGAAAACCGTATACAGTATGACCGAACTGAGTCAAATATGCAGAAACGAAAAAAACTAAAGTTCTATTAAAAATAATTCCTTTATTGATATGTATTAAAATTGAAAAAACACCCAGTGGTTATAAACACACACAAGGACAAATGAGAGGAGGAACTAAATATATGGGATCCCTATATCCTACCTGCCAACAGAGGGTGTGACACCGTAAATGTTTTGAGCGCTCCCGTTCCACATCGGCTTACCCTCACTATGTCCTATAGAGTTAGTGACTTAAAATTATAATTACACTATAGATGGCCATATATCAATGTTGGAATGTATGATGCACAAAGTGTTGATTAATCACAATGTAAGCAAAAAATGATAAATTCCAATCAAAAATAAGCCATACAGAACAGAATGATCACATGCTAAGCCCCAATATAATGAAAAGTTTGGGAAGAGAATAGTACATGATACATGGCATACAATCTACATTAATATAATGGAGGATAACATTATGATGGAAAACAACAGTTCCATCAATCAGTTTCTCCTCCCCTGTCCTAATGGAATATAATATGGCAATCATACATGGATAAGCTCATCACTAAAAAGGATTGCAAAGAAAAAACTGTGTAACCCTAAGGAAACAATGTGAATACATTCAATATAGTGGTTAAAAGCAATCAGAAAATCATTATAGAGCAATAAGAATAAGGGTGGAAAATACACCCAGGGAAGGTAAAAAGAATTAGTTACTTCCCTTTAGATGAATGCTCTGCATTGCCTCAACGTGTTTATCCTTTCCCAAGATATAAGGATCATCAGGAGGCTGGAAGGTTATAGATGTCACTGGAGGAGTAATCCAAGGCTGTGTGCACAGATCACAGGATGTCCGGGTTTAAAAGCCGGCGCCAATCAAGGTCACATGGACCAGGAAGCCAATCAAAATCATGGGCTACTCTGGTCAGTTCACGTGTGATATTTTACACTTGTCATAATAATGTATAGTATTTAACATTATCTATCCCGATTGGAGACCCACCCGTCATTACCCTTTGATTTGGGATCTACGGATTATAAATACCTTTATCTTTAGGTTGATGTTGATGAGCGTGCAAGGTGCTGAAGTAAAGTGAGGCGATTGAAGATAAGTGTGGCATAGTTTTAACACAATCTCATAGTGGTGATAACTGTAACTGTTTAATTTCATTAGGGAATTGTTTGTCTGTGTTTGTATGTGGTACTGTGAAAAATAAAAAAAAAAAGTGTTTCTAGTGATTTAATCAGTAGTATTAGCCACACCTGTTTGTAGAAGCTTCTAGCAGCTTCTGGTAGTCCTTGTAGAACTATATAAACCAGCCAGAGCAAGCGAGGTGCTGAGCGTGCGAGGTGCTTAAGTAAAGTGATGCGATTGAAGATAAGTGTGGCATAGTTTTAACACAATCTCATAGTTTGACACAAGAACATAGTTTGAATTTATCCTTATACGTTTCCCATTATTTGTTTTTCTACTTTACTGTTTATCCCCATTTAATAGCTGCTCCATGGACGATGCTACCAAGTGTGTATCTTGTCAGATGTATGCATGCCTTGAGCAGCCATTCGAGGGTGAATATGTCTGCACTCGATGCAAGCTTGTTGCGTATTTGGAAGCCAAGGTAACTGATCAAATAAGCAGCTTGCAACACTCAGGGGCATTGCAAACCTGGAGAGGAGTTTAGAGCTCACTGAGCTTTCTCTGGCTGGGGCCAGTGATATGGAGGAGGGTGGAGGTGGAGAAGATCAGGACCCAGAGGTAGGTAGCTGGGTAACAGTTAGAAGAAGAGGTAGGGGGAAAAGTGTCAGGGAGCCTAGTCCTGACCTGGCACAACCTAGTAAATATGCCTGTTTGGCTGATATTAGGAATGAAGGGCCAGGACAAGGGTCACTACAGCAGCTCCTAGCAACCAGGAAAACAACTGCTGTAGGAAGGAGGGGAAATAGGAGTGCAGCAAAGCCCAGACAGATGTTGGTGGTAGGGGACTCTATAATTAGGCGGACAGACAGGGTCATCTGTCGCCGAGACCGTGAATGCCGAACAGTGTGTTGTCTGCCTGGTGCTCGGGTTCAGCATATTGCGGATCGGATAGACAGATTGCTGGGTGGGGCTGGGGAAAACCCAGCGGTCCTGGGGCACATTGGTACTAATGACAAAGTTCGAGGCAGGTGGAAGGTCCTTAAAAATGATTACAGGGAACTAGGAGAGAAGCTGAAGTCCAGGACCTCCAAGGTGGTGTTTTCAGAAATACTACCGGTGCCACGAGCATCACTAGAAAGACTGCGGGAGCTTAGGGAGATAAATACGTGGCTTAGAAATTGGTGCAGGAAGGAAGGGTTCAGGTTCATGGAGAACTGGACCGACTTCTCAGTCGGCTACAGGCTCTACGGTAGGGACGGGCTGCACCTCAATGGGGAGGGTGCAGCTGTGCTGGGGGAGAAAATGGTCAGACGGATGGAGGAGCTTTTAAACTAGGATCTGAGGGGAGGGAGGGTAGTGGAGCAAAAAAGGGGATAGATAGAGCACATAGAGACAGTGAGATGGTAGGGGTCAATGAAGGAGTAGGGGGGGATGGGACATGCAAGGAACGTAGGGAGTCTAGGAGTAATAAAGCTGTTAATAGTATTAAATGTCTACTGGCAAATGCAAGAAGTCTTGCAAACAAAATGAATGAATTGGAGACTCTTATGTCAACCATGGATTATGATGTGGTGGGCATTACGGAAACCTGGCTGGATGAAAGCCATGACTGGGTGTTGTAGCTGTTCTGTTTTGTCACAAGTCAGCTTATGGGATTGTGGCGCCCCAGGACCTGGTCGCCACAACAGCATTGCCCTCCCAAAGGGTTAATGCTGAGCCTGGAGGTAATTGGGAGATCTATTGGCCAGTAAGTGTAACACCAACCGCAGTTCTCCCTCCGGCCAGCAGGGGGAGCTCTGAACCTGGAACTTCAGGGAGCATTCCTTAAGTCTGGCTGGAAGGAGGAAGTGGTAGTTAGTCTGGAGACAGGAGTGAAAGAGTGCAGACGCAGAGTAGTGCTGCCTTGTGAAACTGGGGCCTAGAGCTTGCATAGCTTGGCCCAGGGAAGCAAGGGGAGCAGAGAGGCACAGCAGAGACTCGGACATCGGAGTCTGTAGTTGCCAGGGCATAAAATCCATCCCTGGTAGCTGAATCCGGAGGGCAGGAGAGCTGCAAGCCCCCTGTCCCAGAAGCAATCTGAAGGTACAGCTGCATTCCAAGGGCCTGGTGTGGGCTCCAGCAGAGACGCACCAGAGAGGGCCTGCGCAGTCTACCACACAGAAAAGGGGACGAACAACAAGTCCCAGCAGCAAGAGGGCAATTGCAAACCTAAAGTGCAGTGTCCTAAAACAGCAGAGAAAGATTAAGGAGTAGGCCTCATACTCAACTGGCCAAAGATCACCCCAGGCACTTCCAGGCCGGCCGGACCATCTTTACCATCTGTGACGGTCTCCCTGGACTAAGTTTCTGCCGAGTAAAAGAGGAGAAGGTAAAGAGACTACTGTTTGTGCCTGTTTCTTTCATTGCTTGTCGGCCCTGCACCGTGTTAGTCACACAGCACCATAGACTTCCACAAGCACCAACTGTGCCCCGGGCATTGCTCCACCTGTGGGGAGCAGTACTACCACAGCTGCTATATCATCATCCCGGAGGCCTCACACAGCAGCGGCGGCTTAATAGCCGCATACCACAGGTGGCGTCACGAACACAACCATTAACAAGCAAGCCACATATTCTACTGACACCCACCAGGGCCACGGAGCCGGGCCCAGCCACCACTGACTACCACCGGACTAGTCCGGCCCGGCACCGGGTGTCCCATAGCCCTGGGGTGGGCGAGTCAATTTTGGCGTCACGAACAGGATTTCGTGCCCGGTCACACTGGGTACTGTGCGCCTGCAGGAATTGTGCTTAAAAGACTGTGTACTGTCTGTAAACCGCCGCCGCCATTAGCCTCGCCGAGCGCAGGAAGAAGGGGGGCGTGCCTGACAAAGAGCGCGAAGGGAGCGCGCCATCAGAGCAGAGCGCTGTTAACCCCGCGCGACCCAGAGGAAAATTTGAAAAGTGAACGGAGCCTGGTAAGGTTCACTAAGGGGGAGGAAGATGTCCGACTCCGAGGGAGAGCAGGTGGCTGCCATCGCCCAAGGCGCCGCAGCACCGGCCGAAGTAGTCCCAGTCGCCGTCGCCCCAGCCCCCACTGTAGCGCCGGTAATGCCGATCACCATGCCGTACATACCGGGAGCAGAATGGCTGCCGCAGTACTCCGGGGAGTCCCATACCTTGAGTGACTTCAGAGAAAGCCTGCACAGCTTGTTCCGGGTGTATCCTCTGACTGAGAGCCAGAAGGTGGGCATAGTAATGGGACAGCTAGCCGGCGCAGCCCAGCGTGAAGCGAAGTCCTGGCCTGATACAGATAAAGGGACAGCAGCCCAGATACTGGCCAAGCTAAAGAGTACGTTTGACACCCGCACCGCAGCAGAGATAAAGATGAGATTCTTTGGGTGCAAGCAGCGGGCCACAGACAGCATAAGGGACTATGCCTTAAACTTGCAGGAGGCCCTGAAAGCAGTTAAACAGGTGGATCCAGAGAGTGTACGTGAAGAAGACAAACTCCTAACTGAGCAGTTCATAGAGGGGCTCCTGTCAGATGCCCACAGGACCCAGCTGCGTATCCTGGTCCTGCAGAACCCTGCTCTGGACTTTGCCAAGTTTAAGGACCAGGCCATCAGGGTACTGAGAGAATCTACACCGAATGACCCAGTACCCCTCCGGCCTCTTGCTATCACGTACCCCGGGGTGGTGCCTGCAACACGAGCCACTGCAGGGGCTGAGGCGCAGTCCCTGGATAAGGATCCCACTGCAGAGCTCAGACAGCAGTTCCAGGAGCTGACCAAGACTGTGGCTGCCCTTGCCAAGACCGTGCAGTCTCTACAAATGACCCCCTCGCCTGCAAAAATCGAGTTGGCCTCCAGCCCAGAGGACGTCCCATGGATGCGACAGAGGAGGATTCCGCCGACCCGAGGCAGAGACACAGACCGGTATGATTCAACAGGTCAACCGATCTGCCGCCACTGCAACCAGGCGGGCCACATTGCACGACGCTGTCCTTTAAACGGGCTGAGCCTGGGGCCAGGAGCCAACCCCCAGGTGTAAGGAAGCCCGGCTCAAACCCCAGCCGCAGCAAGTACGTGGGAGGACGACCGGTCCTTCCCATTGTGCTGGATGGGATCCCTTTGAATGCCCTCCTGGACACGGGGTCCCAGGTAACAACCATCCCCCACAAACTGTACAAAAGATATTGGGCTGATTCAGACATTGACCATGGCCCAGATGATGATTTAACAATCGTGGCCAGTAATGGTCAGCCCTTACCTCAAATTGGGTACAAAGAAGTAACCATTAAAGTGGGGCGGGTGGAATTGCCATGTCAGGGGATGATAATTGTAGATATTGATCGCAAAGAATCTGACCCACTGCTAACCATTGGTACAAATGTGATAGAAAATTGTATTGCCGAAGTGATAATTTTGTTGCAACAGGCGTCTGAAACTGCCAGCTCCGGGCAGCAGCGTGTCCTACAGAGGGAGATCAGAGCCCTGATGAGGAGGCAGCAGGTAGAGCTAGCCGGAGGAGAAATTGGCAGTGTGAGGGTAAGTGACCCCCTCCCCATTGTAATACCCCCAAGAAGTGAAATGTTGATATGGTGTCGGGCAGCAATAGGCCTCAAGGGTCAGGATTACCATGCCTTGGTAGAACCGGTGTATTCAGACAGTAGGCCTGGAGTCCTGATAGCCAGAGGGGTAGCGGACGTCCGCAAGGGGAGAGTGCCCGTCCGTGTCTTGAATTGTGGGGAGGAGGAGGCCAAATTGCCCCGGTACGCCACTGTAGCAAAACTGTACACTGTCAGCAACAATACCATTAAAGCAGTGGAACCCTTGATCCCGTCCGACCAGGCGGAAGACAATGGCTCCAAGGGGCAGCCGGAAGACTGGTGCCAAAAATTACATGTAGGCACCGACTCCACCCCCTCGCACCAAAAGCATGGGGTTTACCGGGTGGTACAGGAGTACGAGCGGGTCTTCAGCAAACACCCCCTAGATTTTGGGCAGGTGAAAGGGGTTAAACATCAAATCCCCACGGGTGATCATCATCCCATTAAAGAGAGATACCGCCCTGTACCCCCCGCACAGTATCAGTGTGCCAAGGAAATGTTACGGGAAATGAAGGAGGCTGGGGTTATCAGAGATAGTTGTAGCCCCTGGGCAGCTCCACTAGTGCTCGTAAAGAAAAAAGATGGTACGATGAGAATGTGTGTCGATTACAGGCAAATTAACCGCATTACACATAAAGATGCTTATCCACTGCCCAGAATAGAGGAGTCACTAACAGCCTTAAAGTCAGCTAACTATTTCTCCACCTTGGATCTCACCAGTGGGTATTGGCAGGTTCCCGTGGCAGAGGCGGACAAGGAGAAGACTGCATTCACGACACCAATGGGCCTCTGTGAGTTCAATTGTATGCCATTCGGGCTCTGCAACGCCCCAGGGACATTCCAAAGGTTGATGGAGTGCTGCTTGGGCCACCACAACTTTGAAACCGTGCTGTTGTACCTGGATGACGTCATAGTCTACTCCAAGACTTATGAGGACCACCTGAAGCACTTAGCAGAAGTGTTTGAGTCCTTGTCGAAATATGGCCTGAAGATCAAGCCGTCCAAATGTCACCTCTTGAAGCCAAAGGTACAGTACCTGGGTCATGTGGTCAGCGCAGAAGGTGTGGCACCTGATCCGGAGAAAGTCACTGTAATCAAGGACTGGCCAAGACCCACCACAGTGAAGGAGGTGCGGCAGTTCCTTGGACTGGTGGGCTACTACCGAAGGTTCATTGATGGTTTCACCAAGATAGCAGCGCCCCTTCAAGATCTCCTGGTGGGCCAGCCAAAGCAGGCTAAGAAGCAGAGCCCTCCATTTGAATGGAGCAGCCAACTGGAAACATCCTTTGTCCGGCTGAAAGGGGCTCTCACGGGAGAAGAAATTCTGGCCTACCCTGACTACAGCCAACCGTTTGTACTGTATACAGACGCCAGCAACGTGGGCCTGGGAGCAGTTCTGTCCCAGGTACAGGGAGGCAAAGAGAGGGTGATAGCGTACGCCAGTAGGAAGCTTCGGCCCACAGAAAGGAATCCAGAAAACTACAGTTCCTTCAAGCTGGAGTTCCTCGCTATTGTTTGGGCAGTGACTGAACGCTTCAAGCACTATCTGGCATCGGCCAAGTTCACCATCTTCACGGACAACAATCCGTTGACACACCTGGCAACAGCCAAGTTAGGTGCGATGGAACAGCGATGGATGGCCCGGCTGTCTAACTTTGACTTTACCATCAAGTATCGGGCTGGCAAGAAGAATAACAATGCTGATGCGCTGTCCAGAATGCCTCACTTACCCGAGTCTGGAGAAGACATGGATGAACTCGAAGAGATAGAGTTACCGGCTTTCCATCACCAAGGTGTCTCCCAGTGTGAGCATGCGGTGGGAGTGAAGCGCTCAAGCCAGCACGAGGTCTCGGTCAACCCATTACTCCACCATAATTGGGAAGAAACACAGAACGGTGACCCGGCCGTGCGATTGGTCAAAGAGAAGCTAGCGCAAGCTGAGACCCATCTTGGCCCAGACGCTCCAGAGGAAGCCCAGCAGCTGTGGAAGGAGAGGGGACGACTGTTCACCTACCAAGGCAAGCTCTGCAAGAGATATGTCAACTGGCGAACAAATGAACTTGTCTGGCAGATAGTGGTTCCGCAGAGGGATGCTCCAATGGTCCTAGCAGCGTATCATGATAACGCAGGACACTTCGGGTGGAAGAAGTTGGAGGCCCTACTCCGTGATCGGTTCTATTGGGTGCACATGAGAAAGATGATCGAGAAGTGGTGCCGAGACTGTGGCCCGTGTAACCTGAGGCGGAAGGATGATGCCAGCCAAAGGTCTCCCCTACAGCCAATTGTCACGAAGCAGCCCCTGGAGTTGGTGGCCCTGGACCACGTGAAGTTAACACCAAGCCGGTCAGGCTATGTGTACGCCCTCACCATTGTGGACCATTACTCTCGTTTCCTGGTAGTAGTGCCTGTGAAGGACCAGACAGCCAGGACAGCAGCTAGAGCGTTCCAGGCATCCTTTTGTCGACCTCACGGCTATCCGGAAAGGGTACTGACTGATCAGGGTCCTGCATTCGAGGCTGAAGTGTTCCAAGAGTTCTGTAACATGTACGGTTGTAAGAAAATCCGAACCACACCGTACCACCCCCAAACCAATGGACTGTGCGAGAAAATGAACCATGTGGTTATTGATATGCTGAAGACCCTACCGCTGGAGGAAAGGAACCAATGGCCGGAAAAGTTGCCCGATCTGGTAGACCTGTACAACCATATCCCAGTGAATTCGACCAACTGCAGCCCCGCTTACCTGATGCGAGCCAGACCTGGCAAGTTGCCTGTAGACTTTGAGATGGGGACTGTGTCGCCCGAGGCGGTTCAAGAAATAGAGGATTGGGATACAGAACGGCAGCAGCGGTACCGTAAGGTCCAGGAGTGCGTAGAGAGGAGCCTGTCTCAAGCAAGAACGAGACAAGAGCAGCATTACAATCAAACTGCCCCAGCAACTCCCTTAGCACCTGGAGAACAAGTCCTCAAGAAGAAGCGGAGGACGCATAAATTGGATGATCAGTGGGAAAACGAGCCCTACACCATTATCCCCTCCAACTTTGACAATAGTAAGGTATGCCTCATAAGCAAGGATGAAGGCAAGACCTATCAAGCAATTTCTCGAGACCGCCTGAAAGCGTGTCCTGAACTGTGCAGAATCCAAAGAGAAATGGAAGGAGTACAAGGAAGCCCCCAAAGTCAAGAGAAAGAAGGGGAGATGATTCAAACCATCCTTGGAAAATTCCCCAAAACTTGGACCCGAATAAACAATGCCATAGTGGTACCAGTTTTGACGTTTCCGCAGTTGGTCGAGCCAGAAACAGAAAAGGTTCCGGATCCACCTAAAGAACCGTCCGCTCCAGCACGAGATGACACGCCAGCAGTGGAACAGGAGGATCAACCCCCTGTCAGTGGTGAACCTGTCATACCCTTGGCGACTCTTAGATCACAAAGCAACCATCACGCTTACCTATTGGGGTTAGGCCCACCTGTAGTGCTGAGATAGAAGACGCACCACGTAGTCAGGGGCAAACACCAGAGCTACGTAGGTCCCAGCGCAGCACTCGGGGACAACCCCCTCTAAGGTATAGAGAGTCAACTGTATAAGGGAAAGAGTACTTATTAGAATGTAAATAGTTATGCAAAATGTCTGTCATGTTGTGTACAAAATGTTTTCTTTTTCTTTGATTGCGAAAATGGACAATTGGGCCACTGGACTATGGGTGGCCAACACCTAAATTGTTCATAGTTAGCACCAGTGTGCTCAACACCCCTGAAGAAAAACCCGTCCGGCGTGCATAGAGTGGGGTCATCAATGCTCTGACGCACGCCCAGAGCCTACGTTGGGGGTTTGAACGCGGCGGGTCCCCCATGGAGCAGTGTAATGGACACCCGGCAGGGAGCCACACTGGACTCTTATAGTAATGTTTAAGTTTGTAACGTTAAAGTATTTGCGCCTCCCATAATGGGATGAAATGTTCTAACTTGTCATGTTTGTTTCTACAGTCCGGGAGTACTGAATTTAACTAAGGGGGAGTGTGGCGCCCCAGGACCTGGTCGCCACAACAGCATTGCCCTCCCAAAGGGTTAATGCTGAGCCTGGAGGTAATTGGGAGATCTATTGGCCAGTAAGTGTAACACCAACCGCAGTTCTCCCTCCGGCCAGCAGGGGGAGCTCTGAACCTGGAACTTCAGGGAGCATTCCTTAAGTCTGGCTGGAAGGAGGAAGTGGTAGTTAGTCTGGAGACAGGAGTGAAAGAGTGCAGACGCAGAGTAGTGCTGCCTTGTGAAACTGGGGCCTAGAGCTTGCATAGCTTGGCCCAGGGAAGCAAGGGGAGCAGAGAGGCACAGCAGAGACTCGGACATCGGAGTCTGTAGTTGCCAGGGCATAAAATCCATCCCTGGTAGCTGAATCCGGAGGGCAGGAGAGCTGCAAGCCCCCTGTCCCAGAAGCAATCTGAAGGTACAGCTGCATTCCAAGGGCCTGGTGTGGGCTCCAGCAGAGACGCACCAGAGAGGGCCTGCGCAGTCTACCACACAGAAAAGGGGACGAACAACAAGTCCCAGCAGCAAGAGGGCAATTGCAAACCTAAAGTGCAGTGTCCTAAAACAGCAGAGAAAGATTAAGGAGTAGGCCTCATACTCAACTGGCCAAAGATCACCCCAGGCACTTCCAGGCCGGCCGGACCATCTTTACCATCTGTGACGGTCTCCCTGGACTAAGTTTCTGCCGAGTAAAAGAGGAGAAGGTAAAGAGACTACTGTTTGTGCCTGTTTCTTTCATTGCTTGTCGGCCCTGCACCGTGTTAGTCACACAGCACCATAGACTTCCACAAGCACCAACTGTGCCCCGGGCATTGCTCCACCTGTGGGGAGCAGTACTACCACAGCTGCTATATCATCATCCCGGAGGCCTCACACAGCAGCGGCGGCTTAATAGCCGCATACCACAGGTGGCGTCACGAACACAACCATTAACAAGCAAGCCACATATTCTACTGACACCCACCAGGGCCACGGAGCCGGGCCCAGCCACCACTGACTACCACCGGACTAGTCCGGCCCGGCACCGGGTGTCCCATAGCCCTGGGGTGGGCGAGTCAGGATCACCAGTGAGGTCCTCTGAATTAGGCCTCTTCAGACCTAATCAAGATCGAGCGCTCGGAGAAAAAGACCTGCATTCATGTGGGCATGATCAATTTTCTGTTTATTCAACCAAAGTACAGTTTATTTATACCATTTACAGATCAATGTGATATTGCAAAAAAAGCTTCTAGCTGGACTTTACAAGTTGCTCATATGACCTTTAAGTTTTAGCAAAACAAAAATGTAGAGTCATGCATATGAGATAAGAAGAAGATAAGAAGAACATTTAGAAACAATAATAATCCTTGAGCCTGTCTCTTAGGGTACCTTCACACTTTAGCGATGCAGCAGCGATCCGACCAGCGATCTGACCTGGTCAGGATCGCTGCTGCATCGCTACATGGTCGCTGGTGAGCTGTCAAACAGGCAGATCTCACCAGCGACCAGTGACCAGCCCCCAGCCAGCAGCGACGTGCAAGCGACGCTGCGCTTGAACGGAGCCGGCGTCTGGTAGCTGCGGACACTGGTAACTAATGTAAACATCGGGTATGGTTACCCAATGTTTACATTAGTTACCAGCGCACACCGCTTAGCTTAGTGTGTGCAGGGAGCAGGAGCCGGCACTGGCAGCGTGAGAGCTGCGGAGGCTGGTAACGAAGGTAAATATCGGGTAACCACCTTGGTTACCCGATGTATAACTTGGTTACAGCTTACCATAGGCTGTCAGACGCCGGCTCCTGCTCCCTGCACATTCAGGATTGTTGCTCTCTCGCTGTCACACACAGCGATGTGTGCTTATCAGTAGGAGAGCAACAATAAAAAAATGAACCAGCACTGTGTGTAACGAGCAGCGATCTCACAGCAGGGGCCAGATCGCTGCTCAGTGTCACACACAGCGAGATCGCTAATGAGGTCACAAAAACCGTGACTCAGCAGCGATCTCAGTAGCGATCTCGCTGTTTGTGAAGCACCCCTTATTCCGTAGGCTCAATAATGACTATGAACTACCATCAGATATACTTACTAATAACAATAAAATATCTTTAATGAAGAAATAGAGAAACTATTAACCCTTCTATATCAATTTCCCCCTTTTGTAAATGGTATAACCTTCACTACAGGGTAAGTAGGCGTCCAAACAGGAGCTGCTGGCTCATGGGCCTAGTACCCATGAGGGGTCTTCCTACCACTTCACCCATCCACCCTCAGTGTGGACACCTACTCCCCGTCAGCAGAGGCCATTTGGGGTCCGTAGTAAACTACAGAGGGTTCAATGCTGGGACTCTTAGCACATACATTATTCAGTAGTTTAGGTAATGCATATATCAATGTTTTTACAGCTATATAAAGCAGTAGCCAGAACAACAATATTTGCATACAGGTTTGTATAATGCCAGAAACCCAACCTGCTAGGCCCTTAAACCAATTGGCTGGATTCATAAAAGAAAATGTATTTCCCCACCAGGAGTCCTTGTTGACATCGTGCTCTTTTAACCATTTATCCCTAAGTTCACTTGTTTTCTGTATATCTGCTCTAACCTGGAGGTTGCCTGCAGGGTCAATGTATTGGCAACAGGCAGGACCAATTATTTGACACATTCCGCCGTCTTTTGCTGTCAAAAAGTCTAGCACTATAGTATGCTGGTTAGTGACTACAATTAATTGTTTTTGTATAGCATTGGTAGCATTTAGAATCTCAAGAACCCGAAAAATTTGATCATCCAGGTAGTCAGTGGACTCTACTAGCTTGTCCCACATTTGCATTAAGAAAGGGTGTATGAAAATAGCACTAAATACCTTATTTGCTTTTCCCATTTCTACTACATGAGGCCTACCATTTGGCCAGGGTTTATTATCTGCTGCTCGTTTATACAAGGTATGAATTGGGACAGCTGCTACATCTACTTTACTATGAGGAACTATGAAAGTGGCTGGTGTAAGTCTGGCAAGTGTGCAAACCCCTCTCATGTCAGGGCTCACCCACTTGTGAGCACGATTCCCACAAACCAAAAACACTCCCTCTGGGAAAATACAAAAGTGAGTTTGACTTTGTACACAATAAAGCAGATTCAGAAGCCCCTTCACGACTTTATGAGCACACCATGTATTGTTCATTTGTTTTCCGGTCATACCCGAGATACAGCTACCCCGCTCCCTCCTAAAAGTCCGTCTAATAAATGATGATGTACAGCCCTCAATACCCTTCTGATATACTATCTCATTGTCCTTGGTTAAGTCATGTGTATGTATATAGAAACAGTTATTGTCTTTTCCACAATTTCCAACACCATTGTATTGAAGACTGAACCATAATCCATCATGGGGAATGGGGCCCGAATGAGGAATCTTAGTCTTTATTTTGGCAATTATGCCCTTGTCTGAATCGTATTCCATACACCACGAGTATCCATCGGGCCGTGTGATATTTAGCTGGAACCAAGGTTTAGTGACCCATCCAACTATAGTCAATGTAGCAGATACATCACGAGGTACATCTTCTCCCAAAAATCTAGATTGAGTCCAGGTTTCATTGTATATACAGTCTGGTACCAATACCTCCTGTGGTTCCAGAGGTAAGGCTAAGTAAGGCATAGTCTTTGAAGAAATAGGACTGTGTGTGCAGATCCAAGTCTTTTGGCTTTTCTCCTTCCATGTCCTCAGTAAGAGAAATATCGTGGCGAATGAGTTTATTATCCCAGTCCGTATTTAAAAGTTCGCTCAGCGCCTCAGATTATCTTATTACTCTATATTTCAACTCTCATTCAGACATGCATGAAAAAAACAATACTCACTGGTGATGCCAGAGTTCTTGAACCGTGTGTACAGCCTTACCCAGAATATTTGGGAAATCAGAGAGAGTGAAATAAAGTGTAAGAATAAAGCTTCTCACCTTGCTCCAGCTGAAATTTTACTGTCTCAAGAGTCCCCAAAACTTCTTCCGAATAGGCTGGTTGGCCACGGCTCCACGTTGGGCACCAAAAACTGTTGTAGCTGTTCTGTTTTGTCACAAGTCAGCTTATGTGATCACCAGTGAGGTCCTCTGAATTAGGCCTCTTCAGACCTAATCAAGATCGAGCGCTCGGAGAAAAAGACCTGCATTCATGTGGGCATGATCAATTTTCTGTTTATTCAACCAAAGTACAGTTTATTTATACCATTTACAGATCAATGTGATATTGCAAAAAAAGCTTCTAGCTGGACTTTACAAGTTGCTCATATGACCTTTAAGTTTTAGCAAAACAAAAATGTAGAGTCATGCATATGAGATAAGAAGAAGATAAGAAGAACATTTAGAGACAATAATAATCCTTGAGCCTGTCTCTTATTCCGTAGGCTCAATAATGACTATGAACTACCATCAGATATACTTACTAATAACAATAAAATATCTTTAATGAAGAAATAGAGAAACTATTAACCCTTCTATATCACTGGGTGACAAACATACAGGGTTATACTACATTTAGGAAGGACAGGAAAGACAAAAAAGGTGGTGGGGTGTGTATATTAATCAAATGTAACCTAAAACCTGTGTTGAATTATGACATTGCAACAATCAGAGTCAGTATGGGTAAATGTACATGGGGAGGGGAATAATGGAAAAATGCTAATTGGAGTTTGCTATAAGCCTCCTAACATACCTGAACAAATAGAGGGTGAAATGCTGGAACAAATTGAAAAGGCAGCTAATATTAATAATCGGGTTCTTATTATGGGGGATTTCAACTATCCAGACATACAGTGGGACATAGAATCTTCTGGTTCTGCTAAAAGCTGTAAGTTCTTATCTACTATTCAAGACCATTTCCTCTCTCAGATGGTAGGTGAACCGACCAGGGGAGATAATTTGCTAGATCTGGTCCTGTCAAATAGACCGGATACAATTTCAGATCTACAGGTCCGGGAGCACTTGGGCACCAGCGATCATAATATGGTAAGCTTCAATGTAATATTCAATAGAACATTTCAAAGGGGAAATGCTAAAACCTGGAATTTTAGGTAAGTTGATTTCAACAAATTAAGGGAAGAGCTTAAATGTGTAGATTGGGACAAACTCATGATAACTGGGGATACTGAACATAAATGGGGTACGTTTAAGGATATACTACTAGAGTCCTGTAAAAAACGTATACCCTCTGGTAATAAAATGTCCAGGAATAAAAAGAAACCACTATGGATAAATAAGACTGTACAAAGTATAATAAAACAAAAACAAAGGGCGTTTAAAATCTTAAAGGCTGAGAATACAGAAATAGCATTTCAGAAGTATAAAGATATCAATAGAAAATGTAAAAAAGAAATCAAACAAGCAAAACTAGCTACTGAAACAAAAATCGCCAATGATATTAATATAAATCCCAAAATCTTTTATAAATACATTAATGCCAAAAGGAAAACAAAGAATAGTATTGGCCCCTTAAAATATAATAACATGTTAGTTATAGAGTACAAACAAAAGACTGAGAAATTAAATAGGCATTTCTCATCTGTGTTCACCAAGGAACTGACTGTACCAGGGATCATTCAACAAATGAAAAATCAAAGTTCACCACCCGATATAGTTAATTTAACACAAGATGAAGTACGCCTACGTCTGAGTAAATTAAACATTGACAAATCCCCAGGGCCAGATGGCATTCATCCACGAATATTGAGGGAATTGAGCTCCGTAATTGACAGACCGCTGTATCTCATCTTTTTAGATTCTCTTGTAACAGGGTTGGTGCCTCAGGATTGGAGGATTGCTGATGTGGTACCGATATTTAAGAAAGGTAAGAGGGTAGATCCAGGCAACTACCGTCCAGTAAGCCTGACATCAGTAGTATGCAAAGTTTTTGAGGGCATATTAAGGGATGATATGCAAAAATATATTGCAGAAAATAATATAACTGACAAACAGCATGGATTCATGAAAGATAAGTCGTGTCTAACCAATCTGTTGGGGTTCTATGAAGGGGTAAGTGCAAACCTGGATACTGGTAATGCAGCTGATGTGATTTATTTGGACTTTGCAAAGGCATTTGATACTGTACCACATAATAGCCTTATACTAAAGCTCCAGAAGCAAGGACTAAGGGAAACTATATGCAACTGGGTAAGGAATTGGCTAAAAGATAGGAAACAAAGAGTAGTCATAAATGGTACATTCTCTAAATGGGCTATAGTCAGCAGTGGGGTGCCGCAGGGATCTGTGGTAGGACCGATTCTTTTTTATCTCTTTATTAATGACCTTGTGGATGAGATTGATAGTAAAGTGTCAGTATTTGCTGATGACACCAAACTATGTAGGATATTAAAAACTGACCTTGATAGTACAATATCACAAAAAGATCTGGATAAGATGTCAGAATGGGCAGATACTTGGCAAATGAGATTTAATGTTGATAAATGTAAAGTAATGCACCTAGGACGGAGTAATCCTATAGCTGCGTATACATTAAATGGAAGTAAGCTCAGGAAACCAGAACAGGAGAAGGACTTGGGTATTCTCATTACAAATAAGCTGAGCAGCAGCACTCAATGTCAAGCAGCAGCTGCTAAAGCAAACAAGATTTTAGGGTGTGGTGTATAAAAAGAGAGATTAGATCCCGTGATCCCAACATATTGTTACCCCTCTATAAATCACTTGTAAGGCCACATCTGGAATATGGGATCCACTTTTGGGCTCCACATTTTAAACAGGACATTCAGAAGTTAGTCAGTTCAAAGGAGGGCAACTAGACTACTACAAGGAATGGAAGGCCTCCCATATGATGACAGATTGAAAAAGTTTGATATGTTTAGCTTAGAAAAAAGACGTCTCAGAGGAGATCTCATTTATATGTATAAATACATGTGTGGTCAATATAAAGGACTGGCACATGACTTATTTCTTCCAAAGACAATACTAAGGACCAGGGGGCACTCACTGTGAGTGGAAGAAAAGTGATTCCGACAGCTAAATAGGAAAGGGTTCTTTACAGTTAGAGCAGTCAGACTGTGGAATGCCCTACCACAAGAGGTAGTAATGGCAGATACTATAACAGCTTTTAAAAAAGGGCTGGATGATTTCCTCAGTACACAAAACATTGTTGGTTATAAAGAATTTCTGAAAACATACCCTGACTTGCCATACCTACTTGGGAAGGTAAAAAAACCCCCAAAAACAACAAAGAGAGCCTGAGTATGAGTTGGTGTACATGCAACATGTAAGCTCATGTTCACTTGAGAAGGTGCGCCATATTAGTGACCATTTCCGCCATTCCTCTACCACTTTTGCTGGTCTTATAGCGCTGCAAAAGCACTTGAATTTGTCATTTGAAGTCATCGAGTCATGTGCCCACTGCCCATGCAGTGGAACTCTACATATCATATGTTAACAAGGATTAGTGAGCAGCAGAGGGCAGTAGCTGAATACCAGCTTCAACATGCCTATTAGACTGAGAGTCAACCACCACACATAACAACTGTCGAGTAGTTGTGAATCGCTGACATTTGTGAGGTTCTTGAGAACTTTGAGTACGGCACCAAGCTCGTGAGCGGTGATCAAGCTATTATCAGCATAACCATCCCGCTGCTGTGTCCGTTGAAACAATCATTGCATAATCTCAAGGAGGAAGCTTTGAGTGTCCAGAATGTGGCTATGGAGCCAGATTTCAAAATGGGTGATACTACCCAGCCGAGCCAATTTTCTGAGGCAACATTGAGTGCTGAATTGATGAGGAGGATAAGGAGGGAGAGGACTTGTTTTTCTGTGCTACTGAGGTGACTCCCAATGCTATACAGGTGACTCTCAACCCCAGTATCATGTCTGTCCAGCATGGATGGGCTAGGGAGGAGGTGGAGGAGGAGGAGGAGGAGGCAAGTCAATGTGAGGAGAGGATGGGTATTGTTCCTCCTGGTGGGGACACAGAACCTTTGCCTATTTGCAGCTTGATCCACATGGCATAGTTCATGTGTAAGTGTCTGTGGCAAGACACTCATGTGATCAGGCTCGGTCTGGCGTGGCGGGGTACCGGGGAAACCCCCAGTAGGCCCCACCCTTGTCTGTAATCTAGCTGTCCCCGGCAGCCTGCAGGGCCCCCCGCAGGGTGTATTACAATGACCTGCGGCCACGGCTCGCCAGATGCCACCGCAGGTGATAATATTGTATGCAGGCTGCAGGCTGCAGTCAGATGACAGCAGGGGGGAGGGACGTTCCTGACCTGGAGGCACCCCAACGTTTGAGCTTCAGCGCGGCAGGGGCAGAGCAGGATCCATCCGGGAGGAAGAAGACAGATTCTAGTGGTGCAGGACCTGCGATGACTCATGCCCATGTGACCGTGTGGGAGGAGCCGGGCAGGAGCTGCCGTTCAGGGATGATGTGCTGGAGGAAGAAGTGTCCGGTGAGGGGGGGAATGAGTGGGACATGAGGGGGAAGTGTGCAGGGTGAGTGGCATATGATGGGTCCAGACTGTGACAGAGGGGTGTTAAGGGATACAGGGTGTGTGGCACATGCGATTTCATTGTGTTTGAGAGAGGGGTAATATAATAATATACGGAAAAAGATGTGTGCCATGTGATTTGGGTAGTGTGCTGCATGGTGTGTGCGAAGTCCACTCAGTAGCCATATATCAGTAGTAGAGATTAAGGAAAGAGGGATAGCAGCAGTCACAGCATGGGATGGGATTGGGAAAGCTGGGTGCTGTGCTGAGGGAAAGAAGCTTTTTTCCTCCTAATCATCCATCTTTTCTATGGTCTGATACATATCCATCTTGTCCTCAGCTTTCAGCTTTCCCTTTGATATCAAGTGTCTTATCCTGTACCCCCCCAGTGTCAGTGTCATTATCCTGTACCCCCAATGTCAGTGTCATTATCCTGTACCCCCAGTGTCATTATCATTATTCTGTACCCCCAGTGTCAGTGTCATTATCCTGTACCCCCCAGTGTCAGTGTCATTATCCTGTACCCCCCAGTGTCAGTGTCATTATCCTGTACCCCCAGTGTCAGTGTCATTATCCTGTACCCCCAGTGTCATTATCATTATTCTGTACCCCCAGTGTCAGTGTCATTATCCTATACCCCCCAGTGTCAGCGTCATTATCCTGTACCCCCAGTGTCAGTGTCATTACCCTGTATCCCCAGTGTCAGTGTCATTATCCTGTACCCCCCAGTGTCAGTGCCATTATCCTGTACCCCCAGTGTCAGTGTGATTATCCTGTACCCCCAGTGTCAGTTTCATTATCCTGTACCCCCAGTGTCAGAGTCATTATCCTGTACCCCCAGTGTCAGTGTCATTATCCTGTACCCCCCAGTGTCAGTTTCATTATCCTGTACCCCCAGTGTCAGAGTCATTATCCTGTACCCCCAGTGTCAGTGTCATTATCCTGTACCCCCCAGTGTCAGTTTCATTATCCTGTACCCCCAGTGTCAGTGTCATTATCCTGTACCCCCAGTGTCAGTGTCATTGTTCTGTACCCCCAGTGTCCGTGTCATTATCTTAGGCTATATGTAATTACTCTTTAGGCGGCTTCTATATGTGATGATAGTACAGGCGGGGCTTCAGTATAAATACTGTATATGCAAAAAAAAAAAAAATACAAGATCTGCCCATAGAGCAGCATTGTCAGAATACATGTGTCGCCCTGGGCAAGCCAGGGGACACGGGTCACAACACCACCACACCCCACACTCCAGGTAGGCACACCATGCTAACCAGAAATCCTTGTTGCCTTCCTCCAGGAGTCTGATGATGCACACCAGGGGGTGGGCCAGGCGGTTGGCTCCGCCCATCGAGGAGCTCACAGCCCTGGAGGCAGGAAGTTCCAGGCAGTTCTGTCAGGGAGGAGGAAGTGGAAGGAGTGAAGAGTAGCCCAGGCAGGGCAAGTGTGAGGAGCTGAAGTGAGAAAGTAAACAGCTAAGTGAAAGTGGTGAAAGTAGAGAAGTGTAAAGGAGAAAAGCAAGTAAAGTGACAGAAGGAAAGAAAGCCTGGGAGCCCAGCTTTGTGTAGGGCCAGAACAGCAAGGTCAGCGACAGCGGTGACTGTTTGGAGGGGGACTGTTTGGAAGTTCCTGGAAGGACCCCGTTGGCTGTGTGCCCGGTGGTCTGGAGCAGTGTTCCGAAGGACAGTCAGCACCAGGGCAGGGGCCTCTCGGACCCCGGCAAGGCTAGGAGTCGCCAGATTTGCCAAATCCGTCAGTGAAGTGGACGTAGATCCCCCAGCAACCAAGTCCCGATTGACGGCAACAGCCCGACCATTACCGGGGAGACACCGCCACCGCCAGGGCACCAGTTTCCCCAGGGCCAGCGCCTGCGGGCAAAGTGTAGAGCTCCTCCGGCCCAGATTGCAGTCGGGGAGCGGGTAACCGGAGGGAATCCACCGCTACCATCAGACAATACAGGTGCAAGGAAGAGAGACGTCACCGTCACCTACCGGGAGTGCAGGTGCAGCCGTCTGTGGGACCGTCCTACCAGCCGTTGGTTTACCGTACAAACTGTGTCCGTGTCTCAGGCTGAGTGAGTACCACAGTGCCGCAAGGCACAGCGCTGCCCCCGCGTCCCTGCGCCCACCGGGCCCTACACTTTACACCTCTTCACTGGGCCCCGGGATCACCAACCCCTACCCACGGAGGGGCAACACAACACCTGGCTGCTCCGCATCATCATCCCCGGGACCCCCATACTGAGCAGCGGTGGTGCAATCACCACAACCGTGGGTGGCGTCACGAACTATAACAATCCCCACACCCAACAAACACCCCCTTTCACTCACAGGCGAGGAGTGTCGCTCGAGACACCCCGGGATCCGGCCCACAGCTCGAGCCACCAGGAGCAACTGCCGGACCCGAGCAGAAGGGGTGAGCGCGGTGTGCTGACACCCTCCTCCCCGCCCGCGACAACTTGGCGTCACGAATAGGATCTTACCGCTCTGCCGTCTGGTAGAGGTGCGCCTTGTTACCGCCGGAGGTATCCGGCAGAAAAATTTCAGAAGCCGCCATCTTTGGCGCGAAAAGTTCCCGCTCGAGCGTCTTCTCGAGCAGTAGAGGCGCGAAGGCCAAAACCCCACCCCGAGAGAGGAGGGGCCGGAAAGAGCTAAAGGGGACGCGATGGCGGCTGGCGGCATGTAGTCGCCGCTATAAAAGCAGGGACGCCAGGACCTTGCAAGAAGACCGTTCCTGGAAGCAAACAGAAAAGACACCATGTGGATGCCGTCCCGAAACACCGTGGCCCCCGTACCGGGAACCGCAGCGTGGGTGGAAATCCGGACCGCGCAGCTCCATCTAAGGCTGCAGGTCAAAATGCAGCTCCTCTTGGAGGAGTGGGAGACCGACATGGCAGATGTTATAGCCACCGTGCGGAGACGCGAGGAGGAAGCGGAGGAAGGGAGGGTGAGTGACCCACGCCCCTATGTCCCGGAGGGACCGGTCGCTGCGGCTGAGGGACCCGGTCCAAGCCCTCTCCCCCCGTTGCCTCCCTCGCCACCCGTCTCGGGGGCCGTGACCCCGCCACTAGGCCCGCTACCACCGCCACCGGTAGCGATACCCAGCCCGTCCGCCCCAGCGGACCGACCTGTAGCCGGAGCCCGTAACAAACCGGAGGCATTACCTTGGAAGGCCCCGAAGATTGTGCTAGAGACAGTCCCCGAGCAGCTTCCCGAGCCGGAGCCGATGACCCGATCCGAGCCGAAGGCCCAACTGCGGAAAGCCCCTGTGCCCATCCCCCACACCTCGGCTGAGGTGGCGCCGGGTTGTTGCTGCAAGGCAGCGCCCAAGGCCATGACACCGCGGGATACGCTACCCACCTTCCTGACAGTGGGTAACGTGCTGGATGTCCCGCGGGGCTCAACCCGTGCGCCGGAGCTGGCAGCAGCGCCATACTGGGACAGGGAGCCGACAAAGCTGGGCCTGGAGATCGCGGAGAGGGAGAGAAGGAAAGCCGAGCTGGTGGCCCGAGCCATTCGGGAAAAGGAAAACCTGCGGCAAGCGACCTTCCGTGTCCGGGGCCCGTTCTACGAGGGGCAGGTGAGGCGGTTTGATGTCCGCCGGGGTTACGGATTCATATACGAACCGGGCCTGGAGGCCGAAGTGTTTGTGGCCCGGCGGGACGTGAATGCCCATCTGCCCGAGGAGCATCCTGGCCGCAATCTTATACCGGGGGACATGGTGCGTTACACCCGGCACTGCGGAGAGAGGGGGTGGTTTGCCCTGGATGTAAAGTTGAAGGGCAGCCCGGAGAGCAAGGTGAGCTCTGCATCCCCTCCCTCGGATGAAGCAGCAAAAGGACCGGAGTAGGGCAGCGGATGCCCGTTGCACCGTCCCCGTGGGGACCATCACTGAAGTTGTTGTTTGTTTGAAAAAGTTTAAAAAGTTTTGAAGAATGATAAGGAAAATGATCCCCGAGTTTTCATCTGATTTGCTTTTGTGATTGAACCGGCAGGAGCCGGCACCGTTGTCCCCGTGGGGACCGTTTAAAATGCATGGGAACTATCCATGGACAAGCCCGTGAACTTGCAGGGCACCACAAACGTTAAGTGGCTTGTAAATATGTTGGGTACCGTTACCGTTTCCGCAATGCCGCCTCCGGAGAGGCAGGTTGGAGGGAGGGCCCTGAGCGGAGCAGGCTAGGGCCCAGCCACCAAAGGAAACGGTGGCTACCCTCTGGAGGGGAAGGACAGATCCCGCTCGGGTAACTTGTGCTGGACTGTGGGTCAAGGGGTGCTGCCTGGGCTTTAGGGGCAGCATCAGGGCCAGGTTGCTTGGGTGGGAGAGAGCGGAAACCGTAGCCGTAAACCGTTGCAACGTTTAAGTAAATGTGCCTCACGTCTTGGGAAGAGTTTTGATTAAAAATGTGTTTATGTTTTGCTTAACCCTGTTATCCCCTTTTTACAGAAAAATAAAACCGGTGTAGGACGGCAGCCCGCGGACGGTCTGCATTTTGCTAAGGGGGAATGTGTCGCCCTGGGCAAGCCAGGGGACACGGGTCACAACACCACCACACCCCACACTCCAGGTAGGCACACCATGCTAACCAGAAATCCTTGTTGCCTTCCTCCAGGAGTCTGATGATGCACACCAGGGGGTGGGCCAGGCGGTTGGCTCCGCCCATCGAGGAGCTCACAGCCCTGGAGGCAGGAAGTTCCAGGCAGTTCTGTCAGGGAGGAGGAAGTGGAAGGAGTGAAGAGTAGCCCAGGCAGGGCAAGTGTGAGGAGCTGAAGTGAGAAAGTAAACAGCTAAGTGAAAGTGGTGAAAGTAGAGAAGTGTAAAGGAGAAAAGCAAGTAAAGTGACAGAAGGAAAGAAAGCCTGGGAGCCCAGCTTTGTGTAGGGCCAGAACAGCAAGGTCAGCGACAGCGGTGACTGTTTGGAGGGGGACCGTTTGGAAGTTCCTGGAAGGACCCCGTTGGCTGTGTGCCCGGTGGTTTGGAGCAGTGTTCCGAAGGACAGTCAGCACCAGGGCAGGGGCCTCTCGGACCCCGGCAAGGCTAGGAGTCGCCAGATTTGCCAAATCCGTCAGTGAAGTGGACGTAGATCCCCCAGCAACCAAGTCCCGATTGACGGCAACAGCCCGACCATTACCGGGGAGACACCGCCACCGCCAGGGCACCAGTTTCCCCAGGGCCAGCGCCTGCGGGCAAAGTGTAGAGCTCCTCCGGCCCAGATTGCAGTCGGGGAGCGGGTAACCGGAGGGAATCCACCGCTACCATCAGACAATACAGGTGCAAGGAAGAGAGACGTCACCGTCACCTACCGGGAGTGCAGGTGCAGCCGTCTGTGGGACCGTCCTACCAGCCGTTGGTTTACCGTACAAACTGTGTCCGTGTCTCAGGCTGAGTGAGTACCACAGTGCCGCAAGGCACAGCGCTGCCCCCGCGTCCCTGCGCCCACCGGGCCCTACACTTTACACCTCTTCACTGGGCCCCGGGATCACCAACCCCTACCCACGGAGGGGCAACACAACACCTGGCTGCTCCGCATCATCATCCCCGGGACCCCCATACTGAGCAGCGGTGGTGCAATCACCACAACCGTGGGTGGCGTCACGAACTAGAACAATCCCCACACCCAACAAACACCCCCTTTCACTCACGGGCGAGGAGTGTCGCTCGAGACACCCCGGGATCCGGCCCACAGCTCGAGCCACCAGGAGCAACTGCCGGACCCGAGCAGAAGGGGTGAGCGCGGTGTGCTGACACCCTCCTCCCCGCCCGCGACATACACAGGACTAATAAAGGGTTTATCCAACATGTAATACTAATGTGGAAACCATAGTGCGGCTAGATTTTCTAGGCCTCTGTCCCCCCAGAATGACTGGTCACATCCAGTACAGACACTGGGGACCGATCAATACCTGATAATGATGTAATGTGTGACGGCGGAAAGAGAAGAGAATTCACCAGTCTCCAAATCAAGAGTATTGGGTGTTAATGCTGCGCACCTCCACATACTGACTCTATAGGGGATTTCCCAAGTCAGTTAGGGCAGACCCTATATGGGGGGAATAGATGGAGGCAGAGGTGGATTAATTTTAGTAATCTTTTACATGTGAAGATGCTGGATAACATTTTGTTTAACTTGGAATATTATTTGGCTGATGGATTCGGTGGTTTTCCTAGGACAAGGAATGTCCGTGTGTAAGAAAAACTGTGGCTGACTGTAAATAATAGATTCCATTATTAACTACAATAAATAAGAGGCTACAAGAAATCCTGTGCTATCTGCAGGCACAGGACAGAGCTCTATGCGAACTGTAGGGTTTGCTAAAAGGCGCACGTTATACTGAGAGAAGCCGGAAATGATCAACTAAAAAAAACGTTTATGGTAGCTATAGTGTGGGCCCCTAGAGGCAATTTCCCTGGTAGGCCCCTGGCATCCCAGTCCGACCCTGCATGTTATACACATTTTATCCAACAACGGGGAGATAATTTGCTAGATCTGGTCCTGTCAAATAGACCGGATACAATTTCAGATCTACAGGTCCGGGAGCACTTGGGCACCAGCGATCATAATATGGTAAGTTTCAACATAATATTCAATAGAATATTTCAAAGGGGGAATGCTAAAACCTGGAATTTTAGGAAAGCTGATTTCAACAAATTAAGGGAAGAGCTTAAATGTGTAGATTGGGACAAAGTCATGGTAACTGGGGATACCGGACATAAATGGGGTAAGTTTAAGGATATACTACTAGAGTCCTGTAAAAAACGTATACCCTCTGGTAATAAAATGTCCAGGAATAAAAAGAAACCACTATGGATAAATAAGACTGTACAAAGTATAATAAAACAAAAACAAAGGGCATTTAAAATCTTAAAGGCTGAGAATACAGAAATAGCATTGCAGGAGTATAAAGATATCAATAGGAAATGTAAAAAAGAAATCAAAAAAGCAAAATTAGCTACTGAAACAAAAATCGCCAATGACATTAAAATAAATCCCAAAATCTTTTATAAATACATTAATGCCAAAAGGAAAACAAAGGATAGTATTGGCCCCTTAAAATATAATAACAAGTTAGTTATAGAGGACAAACAAAAGACTGAGATATTAAATAGGCATTTCTCATCTGTATTCACCAAGGAACTGACTGTACCAGGGATCATTCAACAAGTGAAAAATCAAAGTCCACCACCCGATATAATTAATTTAACACAAGATGAAGTACGCCTACGTCTGAGTAAATTAAACATTGACAAATCCCCAGGGCCAGATGGCATTCATCCACGAATATTGAGGGAATTGAGCTCCGTAATCAACAGACTACTGTATCTCATCTTTTTAGACTCACTTGTAACAGGGTTGGTGCCTCAGGATTGGAGGATTGCTGATGTGGTACCGATATTTAAGAAAGGTAAGAGGGTAGATCCAGGCAACTACCGTCCAGTAAGCCTGACATCAGTAGTATGCAAAGTTTTTGAGGGCATTTTAAGGGATGACATGCAAAAATATATTGCAGAAAATAATATGATAACTGACAAACAGCATGGATTCATGAAAGATAAGTCGTGTCTAACCAACCTGTTGGGGTTCTATGAGGGGGTAAGTTCAAACCTGGATATTGGTAATGCAGCGGATGTGATTTATTTGGACTTTGCAAAGGCATTTGATACTGTACCACATAATAGCCTTATACTAAAGCTCCAGAAGCAAGGACTAGGGGACACAATATGCAACTGGGTAAGGAATTGGCTAAAAGATAGGAAACAAAGAGTAGTCATAAATGGTACATTCTCTAAATGGGCTATAGTCAGCAGTGGGGTGCCGCGGGGATCTGTGCTTGGACCGATTCTTTTTACTCTCTTTATTAATGACCTTGTGGATGGGATTGATAGTACAGTGTCAGTCTTTGCCGATGACACCAAACTATGTAGGATATTAAAAACTGACCTGGATAGTACAATATTACAAAAAGATCTGGATAAGATGTCAGAATGGGCAGATACTTGGCAAATGAGATTTAATGTTGATAAATGTAAAGTAATGCACCTAGGACGGAGTAATCCTATAGCTGCGTATACATTAAATGGAAGTAAACTCGGGACTACAGAACAGGAGAAGGACTTGGGTATTCTCATTACAAATAAGCTGAGCAGCAGCACTCAATGTCAAGCAGCAGCTGCTAAAACAAACAAGATTTTAGGGTGTATAAAAAGAGAGATTAGATCCCGTGATCCCAACGTATTGTTACCCCTCTATAAATCACTTGTAAGGCCACATCTGGAATACGGGATCCAGTTTTGGGCTCCACATTTTATAAAGGACATTCAGAAGTTAGAGTCAGTTCAAAGGCGGGCAACTAGACTATTACAAGGAATGGAAGGCCTCCCATATGATGACAGGTTGAAAAAGTTAGATATGTTTAGCTTAGAAAAAAGACGTCTCAGAGGAGATCTCATTTATATGTATAAATACATGTGTGGTCAATATAAAGGACTGGCACATGACTTATTTCTTCCAAAGACAATACTAAGGACAAGGGGGCACTCACTGCGAGTGGAAGAAAAGCGATTCCGAAACCTAAATAGGAAAGGGTTCTTTACAGTTAGAGCGGTCAGACTGTGGAATGCCCTACCACAAGAGGTAGTAATGGCAGATACTATAACAGCTTTTAAAAAAGGGCTGGATGATTTCCTCAGTACACAAAACATTGTTGGTTATAAATGACTTAGTGACTAAATGTAGAACTGGTGGAGGAAGGTTGAACTTTATGGACCTAGGTCTTTTTTCAACCTAAGTAACTATGTAACTATGTAACTATGTATACTGGTTGGCCATCTTTCTGAACCCACTGTACAAGGAGAAATGTCCTTCTCTCCTTTTGTAGTCACCAAAGGGTTGCAGAATGGAAGCCTTCAAGAGGGTTGTTCGTTGTAGATCAGTTGCTTAAAACATCACCCTGAGACAACACTGGCGTCAGAGATACCGACTCTTTTCAACACCAAGGATTAATAGGAAGAGACACGCACACAAGGTCCAACAGAGGTAGGGGGAAAATGTGTGCAAACTGGGCCATTTTCAATAAACCAGCACATCAGCAAGGGCTATCTGTGCCTGTAACAATGCCAAGGAGGGAGAAGTTACACAACATGGTCAAGGGGTACATAAGTGACCATAACTGCACCCTTTCTGACGCTTCAGTTACCTTTAATTATTGGTGTCCAAGCTGAACATTTGGCCTGACCTCTTCTTATACGGCTTGGAGGTGCTGGCCTTCCCGGGTTCTACTGTGATGTCAGAGTGTATTATCAGTTCTGCTGGGGAAATCATCACTGATAGGAGCACACGCCTGTCCACAGAAAATGCAGCAGACTTACGCTGATTAAATTCGACAAGGACTGCATTTGTCCACTGTTTCTAATCCCTCCACATGAGAGCAAGCCAAATTAAATTCCCCCAACTTGTTCTCATATCTAACATATTTTGCCCTTTTTCGCCATATTCGCAACTTGCTGCTCCTAAGAATGTAATGAGAGACTTTGCACACCTAAATTTCTCATAAATGCAATACATTCACTAAATAATATCACACACATGATGAATTAATTTAACCACGCATCCCAATGCATCAGGGAAACAGAAACAGGCAGAAACTTGTCTCACTTCTCACCAGTTGCCTGAACTTCACAATATACAGAATATTGAAACATGCCAGCCATTTAATAAGATATCTCCGAGCATTATGCAGTGCAGATAAAGAACAAAGGTATAGCAGCTTATAAAGGGTTAATCTCCATAAGAAGGAATCAATTGCCTATAAATATTTGAGTTTCTAGCTACATACTGAACACATATAGATAGCCACAGCATGCCGTGACAGGATTTCCCTCAATCACTATTTCTAGCATCCTTCTGCTGCTCTTAAATACATAGGAATCATTCTTACATTGCCTCTTCATAATAACATTCTATATGAAGTATGAAATAGCAAAAAGACAGCAAAATACATCTCACTTATGTTTAGATGATGCACAATTCCAATCACCCACCCCCCACACACTGTGGTAACTCGCAACTGAGAAGCAGGAAGTCTCACTGCAGGCAGCGTAATTAGACAGCAAAGAGACAATTTCACCTAACTTTATTCTCCTTTTTTTTCTGAAGAACCTTAAACTACTATATTTGTTTTATTTTCCCAATTTTATATATATATATATATATATATATATATATATATATAAGTTGATCCGGGACACTGGACTATGTCAATTGCATGCACATATAATATACAGCTGATTGAAGATACAATGAATTGCTGTCAATGTTATTGATAGATGTGCTGGGTCTGCCCATCTGAGTGGCCTCCCACCATCTATTACTGGCCTATCAGGTCGTCACAGGGTATTGAGCAATCTGCCCTTCTGTGCAATATCCACCTCCTCCTTGGTTACGGGTCCCTAACAAATGGTGTTGCCAAAACTAGCTAATCAAAATCCTAGGAACACTCTGCACCACACCCACCAGACACACCAGTTGACGGCCTGAGTGGAATAGGGTCGCCCACTTGGGGGGTTGGTTAAGGGGAGGTCAGGAGTGTAAGGAGTCAGAGAAAGGGAGAGTGAAGAGTTGGAGGTGAAAGTGAGAGTAGGTCAGGAGCTGGGCTCCTTGGAACTACTAGGTAGCAGACGTTGGTCTTGGCCTGGTAGGAGCTGGACCCCCGGTCGCAGGGGATCATGACAAGGGACACAGCATTGTCATGGAGGACAGCCGGCGGCCTTGTACCATCACCGGGCTTAGACCAGGGCACAAAGGGGTACGTGGACCCTAGGTCAGCGAATAGCTTCAGGCAACCTGACAATGTGCCCGACAAGAATGGAGCCTTCAAGATCCACTCTCCACCCGCTCCAAAATCAGGATACTAGCGCAACAAGAGCGATAGGATTTTCCACAAATACTGTCCAAGAGATTCTAAAGGTGAACCCTGAGAGCAAGCTCCCTCAGTTAGCCATACTGGGCAGCGGGACCTGACTAGTTTTAGGCTACAGGGACCAACCAAAAAGAAACAAGGTGCCACGGGAAAAGGTCACAGATCAACAGGCAACACCAACAGAAACGGGACCGAAACGTGCTCCCCCTCAGCGACAGCGGTGTCCAGAACATTGGTTTACTAAAGTTGTCGTGTCAGCATTATTGGACTGAGTGAGTACGCAAGTGACCCTTACCTCCCCAACGGCACCTCCCTGTTACCACCACTGAGTCCTGGGGCATCCCCACTAGCTGCCCACTCCATCGCCACCGGGTACTCCCAGCTGCAGCGGTGGTACTCCATCTTACCACACACCGCAGGTGGTGTCACAAACTCTCAATATACCATACCCCCTGTAAATACCCCCCTTCATTCGAGTGGCCACGAGACCCCGGGTCCGGACGCCCCTCGAGTCACCGTGGGTCCAGATCCAAGCAGCTCGGCTGCTGACACGGGGGCGGGACACCACGATCATCTGCGACCGGGGGTCCAACTCCTCTAGGCCCAGACCACCGTCTGCCACCTAGATAGCTTCCTAGGAGCCCTCCTCCTGATCTCCTCTCTATTTCACTTCCAACACACAACTCTCTACTCCTGACACTCCTGACCTCCCCTCTCTAACCCCCCCCAAGTGGGCGACTCTATTCCACTCAAGCCGTCCACTGGTGTGTTTGATGGGTGTGGTGGAGAGTGTACCTAGGATTTGATTAGCTAATGTAGGCAACACCATATAGTTGGGGACTCATAACCAATAAGGAGGTGGATACTGCATAGGAGGGCAGATTGTGCAATACCCTGTGACGACCTGATAGTCCAGAGGCGTCCCAATAGCATAAATGCCGGGATTTTCTGCTGCTTTTTTGCACATAAATTCTGCTGTGTTTAAATGTCGAAACAAAGTGGATTTCATGAAAAGACGCCGCTGAATTCAGTTTTGGTGCTTTTTTTTCTAGAGGCTTCTATGTGGAGCTTAAAAAACCACATGGAAAAACCTCCAGTTACTTTTTTAAGTGCAGAATCAAAGCTTTTCTGTACTATAAAAAGCAGATTCACATCTGCACCAAAAATGCATGAAATAATGGGGAAGAAGCATAGAAAATACAGCACAAAAGCAACAATCAGAGAAGATTGTTATCGTATAAGTTGTATAATTTGGTGCCGACAGTGGCAGAAAACAAAAAAACACCGGATTTATGCAACTTGTGAACATAGCCTTTCAGACACAAAAAATCAACATGTTCTATAGTGAAGCTTATATAAATGTGAGAAAGTTCTGACTGACACGAAAGAACAGTCCAGGGCATCTGCTGAACATCCCTCACTGCCAAATGGGTGTGGTTTGGGGTGTGGCTTGGGGAGTGGCTAGGGTGTAGCTAGGGGTGTAGTCAAAATTTGCCATGGTGCACAACGCATACTCTGTCCCTCTTTCTATCCTTCAAAGGTTGGGAGGAATGCTGAAAGCAGTGTCCTTCCCATTCATAGGGCATTTGCCCCTATATAGCTGCACACTCTAGCGCATGGGTCCCCAATTCCAGTCCTCAAGGGCTGCCAACAGTGCAGGTTTTCAGGATTTCCTTAGTATTGCACAGGTGATAATTTAATCACCTGCACAGTTGATGATTCCAACACCCATGCAATGCTAAGGAAATCCTGAAAACATGCACTGTTGGCGGCCCTCGAGGACTGGAGTTGGGGAACCCTGCTCTAGCGTAATGTTTGAGCCCCTTCTGAGGAAGCTATAATATAATATATATATCTCTATCTATCTATCTATATATATATATATCTATATATATATATCTATATATATCTATCTATATATATATATAGATATATATATATATATATATATCTATATATATATATAGATATATATATATATATATATATAGATAGTGTGTGAGTGTGTGAGTGTGTCGGGCAGAAGCAAGGGAGGATGGCGTGCAGCACCCACCAGAGAACACAGGGAGGACCTGGGAGCCACGCAGACGTCCGGGTCTGATAAGTATAAATATCCTGGGAAGTGGGGTGTCTGCTTTTTTGGGGGGGTAAACTTACCCCCAACCATCTTTCTCCAAGAATAAGACCTCCTCCAAAAATAAGCCCTAGTGTTTTCTTGAAGGGCAAAAAAAGTATGATAGTGTCTTATTTTTGGAAAAACACGGTAGCTGAGATTAATAACAGCCCACAGCTGCCACTAAGCCCTAGATTACTAATGGGCCAAGAGATGTAAATTCGGTTATTAATTTTTTACACCATATTAATGAACCCAATCTACACCTCCTGGCAAAAAAGCATCAAAACAGCATGAGGTATGATGAAGTAGTGATGCAATTTTTTTGCCAGGAGGTGTAGAATGGGTGCAGATGCCATGATGACTTTGACAGTCACAACTCATTTCAGCAGACTTACCTAACCATTGTTACCATTGTTCGCCAACATGGAGCCGTCACAGACAGCTCCTGCTATCAATTCTGCAGCTTCTGCAACTGACATCATGACAACAGAGCTGCAGTTTTTCATCTGCTTTGTTCTGCAGATGGGCATCACTGCCAATATCATGCTGATTGACAGCCAGCTCCCCCAGTTAGGCAGCAGGGAGCCAGCTTTAAATCAGTATGATGTCGACTGTCCCACCTCATCTACAGAGCAAAGTGGAAAAGAAACCTCTGCTCGGTTGACAAAGCCATCGTATTGCTGACAGGAGTGGTCTGTGACTGATCTGTGTCAGCGGTGATTGGCGCCAGGCACAACAGGCAGGCAGCTAGCAACTACCTGCCTGTTAGTGCTTGGGAACTTTTTTTTTTTTAAGTCACAGATATACCCTCTAATAATTCATAAATCAAAGTATTATTCTAAAACTATCACCCACGCTATGCCCCGGGATAAATAACTTGCCTTTCAATGCTACCTGTACAATTACGTGAATCCCATGCTGCCCTCTTATGATACATTGCCTCCACACTGCCATTTTGATTTAAAACCACCACACCACCCTCCGTTATGAAAGAGGCTTACCACACTATCTGCTCTAATCAGCTATATTTACAACACTCTTCTCCCTTATAAATTACAACCAACACAACGTCACCTTTATGAGCTATGGCCTTCAAACTGTCCCAAATTCAAGAGATTTCCACTCCACTCTTTCCACTCATGCTGTACCGATCTCCATGCTGCCTCTCAACATTATCTCCTATTTAACTGTGCTAACACACTGTCCCATCTCTATGCTGTTCCTTCATACTATCAATCCACACTGCCCTCTCTCTATACTGTGTCCTCCATCCATACTGTGCCATCAATCCACAATGTCCTCTCTCACTATACCCTTCCCAACACCGCCCCTTTCTGAACTGTACCCCTCTCACTTTTATCTCTTTTGCATACTAATCCCCATAATGTGCCCTCACGCTTATTGTTCCTCTATCTTTGTCTCCCAAAAAAGTCCATCGTTTTATCGACTCAACTATGGAGTGCTTACCTTTCCCACTTTTTTTTTCAAGGTCACATAGATTTACTGTGGCATGTTTGATCTTAGACTAGAATGAAAAATGTACACGTCTCTGTTTTTTGTTTTGTTTTTTTGCAGACCATTAAAAAGCTTAAACATGTGAATATGCGAATAGACAATAATGGGCATGAGTTCTCTATGTAGATATCATGGTTAATACTTGGATGAGTTTCCCTGATATCTGAATGAGTCCTTAGCTGGATTTCAGTATGTTGCAACATTAATAAAGTACTTTCTAACCTAATTAATCTAACTGAATTACAGATGACATACCCTAGTATATTAACTTTATCACAAGTATACCTCATTGCATTCTTTTAGTATTTTAGACAAACATGTTAAAAATAAAAGTCTGTAGGTGTAAAAATATTGTGTTAAAAGAAGACAGTGAGCAGTAAAACAAGTAATTCAACTCTTTATGCTTTACCATACCTTCCATCTGTCTCTTTTTTGAAAATCATAAACATATTAATTAAGTTCTAAAACAAAAACAACTCATCTTAACCAAAATGATAATCTGGAAAATATGTACAGTAGCAGTCTAAAGAATTGATACACTTCATGCAATGGTTTTCCTTGTTTTTATTAGAAAGTGCACAGTGTAGATACAGATTGAAACCATACAGAAACATATATGGAAACATGGAATAAAGAGACATGTGAAACAAACCGCAATATGTGTTAAACCTTAGGTACATCAAAACACTTCAATTTTACTCTGACCACAAGTTTACATTCTCTTGGCATTCTCTAAAGCAGGCTTATCAGACATTCGACTGGAATGGCTTTCTAACAGTAATGAAGGTGTTCCCAGAGGTGCTATGCACTTGTTGGCACCTTTACCTTCGCTCCTCAGTCCAATGCATCCCAAATCATCTCAACTGAGTTAAGGTCTGGTGATTGTGGAGGCCATGTCACCTGACACAACACACCATTCCTCTATATTTTGGCCTTTACAAAGTCTGAAGATGCTTTTTGGATCATTGGCCACATGGGGTGGAATGTCATTGCAGAATTCTGTGGTGCCCATGCTACATTTGCCTTGAATTTGAAATAAATCACCAACAGTGTCCCCTGTAAAACAATTCAAAACAACTCAACTTTTCACAAAGGTATGGAGGTTGGTAATAAAAATATAACATTTTGATTCATCAGACCACAGTACTGATGTCCAGTGATCTAATGTCCATTCCTTGTGTTGCTTGGCCCAAAAAACTCTTCTTCTTATTTACGGTCCACGGTTGTAACTTTTTTTTTGCAGCAATTCGATCATAAAGTTCTGCATCCCGTAGTCTTCTTTAGACAAGTAATGCTGAGTTATGTATTTTTGCTTCCATATGTGCTCCTTTGTGGTTTTGCTGCAATCAGTCTGAATCTACAAGGTCCACATTCCAATGAGAATAAAGAAAACAATTGTATTAACAAATGTGTTCAACTATTGCATGGTGCTATAAATACAAAAACATCCACGGACAGCCTCCTATTGAGCTAAACACCCCTGTACTCTTATAGCACACCCAGTATTCCAGAGAATGATAATGCCAACAGTCTCACTAAATGCATATCCAGACATGTATGTAAATTTTCTTTGGCCTATTTCAGATTAGCATATTTTTGGTCAGTGTACTGTCAATGTAGAAAAGGACTGCACCAATGTAAGTCAATCTGCTAAAGCACCCATGGGAAAATGGAGCGTGCACTAACGCCATCCATTATTCAGACAAGACAGTGGTAGTTCACTATCACTGAGCTTGTGCACCGGACTTCAATGTGAATTTGCAAAAATGACAGATTCAAAAACTCTTCATTATTTTCGCTGACCACTCGGCAAAAAAATCTGACTCTGTCATGTGAACTCACACGTCACAACAACATGTTTTAGGTTGTTCACACAGAGTTTTTTAATTAGATTTTGCTGGCCAAATAATCCACATCCAAAACCACATTAGGAAAAAAAATTTATTACATTTTTTTTGGTGAATCGTTTTTTTTTTTTGTGGCTTATTTTTTTCAGGCTGAAATTACTCAAAATTTGTAGTTTCTTTTTCTCACTGAAAAATTGTTTAAAAAAAAAACCCCGCACCAGGTGCAATATGTTTATCCATGGATATCAATAGGAAGATTACACTTTGGGTATGTTCACAGAGGAATTTTTGACAACGATCCAGATCAAAATATTTAAATATCCTTCATATTGATTTTAATTGAAGATTTTTCCTTATGTTGCTTTGAATACTTCACGGAGGAAAAAACATCCCTTTTTTGAAGGGAATTCTTCATGAAATGTTCTAAAATTTAGGCATTACCAAGTCAAAATGCTGACAAAAAGTGTGTGTGAAAAAACACTTTAAAGTACAGTTTAGATCTGAAAACCTCCTAGAAAAAATTATAGATTTCTGAATTGGATTTTTATACCTCAGTAAAACTCTTTGTGATCTTCTGCATGTGTCCCATTTATCTGAACGGAGCTTTCAGAAATCCATGTGCCTGTCCCTGAAACAACTGCAAGATAAATGGAACTGATTTTCTTTCCCAAATCTTATGCATTTGAAGCAGTTATGCAAAAACAAGAAAAGGGTCAAAACCCAAAATAGCATGGTCATCAAAAGTATAATAATCACATACAGAGAGGTGTCCTTCTAGCACCTTGGAAGAGTGTCAGAGTACCATAGGGGCCTAAATGTTCAATGTAGAATGAATAAACTACACTAAAGGCCCTGTTACACGCAACGACGTATCTAACGATATATCGCCGGGATCACGGATTCCGTGACTCACATCCGGCATCGTTAGCGACGTCATTGCGTGTGACAGCAAGGAACAACCGTTAACGATGGAAAATACTCACCTTATCGTCCATCGTTGTCACGTTGTTCCTTTTCAAAAATCGTTGGTTGTAGAGGACGGAGATTGTTCGTCGTTCCCGAGACAGCTCACATCGCTATGTGTGACACCTCGGGAACGACAAACTGCAGCTTACCTGCGGCCGCCGGCAATGCGGAAGGAAGAAGATGGGCAGGATGTTATGTCCCGCTCATCTCCACCCCTCCGCTTCTATTGGGCGGCTGCTTAGTGACGCCGCTGTGATGTCGCACGAACCGCCCCTTTAGAAAGGAGGCAGTTCGCCGGCAACAGCGACATCGCTAGGCAGGTAAGTCCTGTGTGACGGCTCCAAACAATTTTATACGCCACGGGCAGCGATTTGCCCATGACGCACAAACGATGGGGGCGGGTGCTTTCACCAGCGATATCGCTAGCGATATCGCTGCGTGTAACACCCCCTTAACAGTCCATCCTCAATGCAGGAGCCAGGGTCACCTATCTGGCTAAACGTTACTCGGATGCTTCTGCTCTGTGCCTTTCATTGCACTGGCTGCCCATATATCACAAGATCCAATCAAATTTCTTGTTCTCACCCACAAAGCTCTCCACACTGCAGCACCCCCCTACATCTCCATTCTCATCTCTCACTATCACCCTACCCATTCTCTACGCTCTGCAAACGACGTTCGACACACTAATCTGAACTTCCCACTCTCAGATCCAAGACTTCTCCCGCACTGCACCAATAGTCTGGAATGCACTACTCCAAGAATGTAGGATGAATCACAACTTACTCAGCTTCAGACAGTCCCTAAAAACACATCTTTTTAGGGTAGCTTATCACACTCCCTAATCGAATTCAATTCACATAGTCCCGCCACGACTTCTCAGAACATAAATCGCCGTCAAACGCCACCGTACCCAAAAGCATCTCAAAGATTGGCTGACTGGTTCAGGCAGCCTTTACCTATCACCCATTTCTTTGAGATTGCTGGATTCTCATTGTAAATAAGCGATTGTACCTTGTCCCCCCCACCCCACCTCATTGTAGACGTAAGCTTTCGCGAGCAGAGTTGTCTTTTTTGCTCTAATTATTGTATTCTCTATAACTATGACTTGTTTGTATATGAACCCCCTAAATTGTAAAGCGCTGCAGAATATGTTGGTGCTATAGAAATAAAGATTTTTTTTTATTATTATTGTTATTATTATTATTATTATACATACCTGACAAATTGTACCTGGATTTCACCTTGGGAGGTCCTTTTAGGGGGTGGTATACCCAAAGTCTAATCTTAAATCTCTATAAATGATGCACAAATAGTTAAAGGGGTTCTCCAATCTATAAAATGGCTGGTGGTGGAGGAACACGAGACCAAATTTGTCCATCAGTCTCCTCCAATAGAAAAGCAATTTTCTCATAAGAGGTTTTCAATTGGACAAGGCTGCTGGACAGGACTTTTCACATGGTTTTCCGCCACCAACCATTTTATAGATTGGAGATCTGTGCCATCTGTGAGGAAAGATGTACTAATAGAAGCAGGAGGAAAACCTGTCCTATCCATATAATGGTAAGTGACACAAAATCATGTCCCCAGCACATCTTTCAGAATGAAGATAATGTGGCCAACGCCATTAAATCATTCTACGGCCATCAATAGACAGTGTACTACAGAGACTATAGAAGGCAAACTTTTTAATGAAACCCAATTGCAAAATGTTTTTTTGCCCCAAAGGTGGACAACCTTCATGTTTTTTGTATTTTAAAACAAAACATTCTAACAAACTAAGCAAAGAAAAAACGCCAAACACAGTGATACTGAAAATAGGAAATAGTGACGCAGTGAAAAACGTCAGGCTAGATGTTGACCCTCCTTCCTTCAGCTGGTTCTTGCCTTTGTTAATGCAGTAGACACTTCTCTACTTAATAATTATTTGTCTTGCTCCAAAATTGTGTCCTTACGGTGACACAAAGCTGATTGGCCTCTGGGTTCGCCATGGCCCCGCCCCCCCCGCACGGATTGGCCGCTCGCCCAGGCTGCGCCCCCACACGGATTGGCCGGCCGCTCGCCCAGGCTCCGCCCCCCCACAGATTGGCCTCTCGCCCCGGCACCCTGCAGGCATTGGCAACTCGGCCACGCCCCGCCCCCCTCACGCAATGCACGCTAGCTCTGGCCCCGCCCCCCCCCTCGCATTCCCCGAACCGACACGGTCACGGAGCCACGACTACCCGCCGACTACCAGCGTACGCCGCCAAACCAGCCGACACATACCCTCGCATTGCTGGGGCTGGCCGGCGTATGCTGGTGTGGGCTCCCGTGCGAGCGGGGGACGAGATACGCTGGTAACCATGGTAGCATAGTTACCAGCGCATCCACATACTCACAACATCCTGGGATATCGCTTGCTTCTCTGCGGCGATATTGTGCTGTGAGCTTCCAGGACCTGCCGGAGGATCACATGGCCAGAAGCATGTGGTATCACCGGATGTTGTGAGTATGAGCGCGTATGTGCAATATCGTCAATGTGTGTGTGCGTGAGTGTATGCGATCGGGTGTGTGTGAGTGTATGCGATCGGGTGTGTGTGAGTGTATGCGATCGGGTGTGTGTGGATGTGTGTGAGTGTATGCGATCGGATCTGTGAGTGTCGGCAGAGGAGCACGGCGTGCTGGAGGAGGCTGGGAGGAGAGAGGCTGATCCTGGGGAAGGCTGGGATGGGGAGGCTGAGAGAAGAGAGGCTGATGCTGGGGGAGGCTGAGGCTGGGGTAGGCTGGGAGGAGAGAGGCTGATGCTGGGAGGAGAGAGGCTGATGCTGGGAGGAGAGAGGCTGATGCTGGGATGAGAGAGGCTGATGCTGGGGACAGAGAGGCTGATGCTGGGAGGAGAGAGGCTGATGCTGGGGACAGAGAGGCTGATGCTGGGGACAGAGAGGCTGATGCTGGGGACAGAGAGGCTGATGCTGGGGACAGAGAGGCTGATGCTGGGATGAGAGAGGCTGATGCTGCGGGTAGAGAGGCTGATGCTGGGAGGAGAGAGGCTGATGCTGCGGGCAGAGAGGCTGATGCTGCGGGTAGAGAGGCTGATGCTGGTGCAGCATGGGGGATGGAGCACAATGGGGGGTGCACAGCATGGGGGATGGAGCACGTTTGGGAGTGCGCAGCATGGCGGATGGACCACGTTTGGGAGTGCGCAGCATGGCGGATGGAGCACGTTTGGGAGTGCGCAGTATGGCAGATGGAGCACGTTTGGGAGTGCGCAGCATGGCGGATGGAGCACGTTTGGGAGTGCGCAGCATGGCAGATGGAGCACGTTTGGGAGTGCGCAGCATGGCGGATGGAGCACGTTTGGGAGTGCGCAGCATGGCGGATGGAGCACGTTTGGGAGTGCGCAGCATGGGGGATGCAGTACGATGGGGAGTGCGGAGTATGGCGGATGGAGCACGTTTGGGAGTGCGCAGCATGGCGGATGGGCCACGTTTGGGAGTGCGCAGCATGGCGGATGGAGCACGTTTGGGAGTGCGCAGCATGGGAGATGGAGCACGATGGGGGGGTGCGCAGCATAGGGGATGGAGCACGATGGGGAGTGCGGAGTATGGCGGATGGAGCACGTTTGGGAGTGCGCAGCATGGCGGATGGAGCACGTTTGGGAGTGCGCAGCATGGCGGATGGAGCACGTTTGGGAGTGCGCAGCATGGCGGATGGAGCACGTTTGGGAGTGCGCAGCATGGGAGATGGAGCACGATGGGGGGTGCGCGGCATAGGGGATGGAGCACGATGGGGAGTGCGCTGCATGGGGGATGGAGCACGATGGGGAGTGCGCTGCATGGGGGATGGAGCACGATGGGAAGTGCACACCTCCCCCCAACACACACACACACACGCGCGCGCACTGCACAACACACCACACACACACACTGGGAACCACAAACAACTGCCCTACACAGACACCCACACACACAGACAACGCTGCACACACAAATATACGCACATACCGCACAACACACACATTGCACAAAACATACCTCCCCCCAAAACACACCACACACACACAAACCGCGCAACACACACACAACGCTACAGACACACAGTGCTCCACAAACAACGCAACACACGCAACACACATACAACACCGCTCTCACCCCCCGCCACACCCAGACAACACCCGGAACATGTACATCGCCCTACACAAACACTTGGTAACTACACATAACAACATCTATATATATATATATATATATATATATATATATATATAACAAAAATCATACATGAACTACACAATACGTAAATTCTAGAATACCCGATGCGTAGAATCGGGCCACCTTCTAGTATATATATATATATATATATATATATATGCTATATCATACATCAAGAACTATACTATACAACTATACATCATCACAACTTTTACAAGTGGTTTCTTCAAATTCACTGTTAATGACTACTGATGTCTCAGAATTATTCATCCCCTTTATGACAAGTGTTGTTAGAGCTTAGTAGAACCACTTTGGCTGTTATGACCTGCTACAAATGTGATGCATAACTAGAAACCAGCTGTAGGCAGCGTTCCTGGCAAGTTGTCTTGAAGTATTTTAATTGTTCTTGTTTGGTTTCTTGAAAACATCATATACATTTTGCAAATAAATCTGATTTGTAATCGGGTTTCAATAATTTTTATTGCAACTGTAGGTTTGGAACCATTCAGCTACAATGCAGGTATATGTAAAGCTCACAGTTAAAGAGCTGTTCCACTACTTTTACATTGAAGGTCTATCCTTAGAATAGGTCTTCAATGTCTGTTTGACCTGGGTCCAATACCCCACATCCCCGACAATCAGCAGTTTCTAGTGCCGGCAGCAGCGGGTGGATGGAAATGCTCAGTTTCAAAGCTGCTTCATCTTCTTATAGCCACTGTGGCCGGGTACTGCAGATCCAGTCCCAGACAAATCAATAGGAGGCATATGTGCAGTGCCCAGCCGCGATCGCTATCAAAAGACAGGGCAGCTCCAGAGCCGAGTATTTCCGGCCGCCTGCTGCCACCGGCATAGAGAACAGCTGATCAGTGGGGTTGGTGGGGGTCGGACCCCAGCCCATCAGACATTGATGATGATGACCTATCCTAAGGAAAGGCCATCAATGTAAAAGAATGGATAATCTCTTTAATGACCAAGGAGAATCATCACCACTGAATCAATCAGTAGAAAATGTTATAGACTATAGTTACAAGCTACATGTTTAGATGAAGAGGATAATATAAATGAGGAGTGTTGGCCACATTATGACATGATCATCTATATATATAATTGCCTTATTCTGTCTGTCTGTCTGTCTGTCTTGCTCCAAAATGACGTCATTACATTGACAACCGTCGCCACAGCGCGTGCGCTAACGAGCCTGCGACCAACGGCTCAGCTAAGGCTACCTGCACATGTAACCAGGGTACACATCGGGTTACTAAGCAAAGCGCTTTGCTTAGTTACCCTATATTTATCCTGGCTACGTGTGCAGGGAGCCTAACTGAACAGCACGAACTATGGGCTGACAGGACAACGCCCGCCCCCCCCACACACTCCGCATGTATACACTGAACTCACATATGTACATGGCAGTAATGCAGATTCCATTTTTCACATATTCACTCTTGCATATAGCTATTGGATTTTTCAAGTCAGTATTCACACAGCAGTTTCTGCTATTTCATGTATTCCCCTTACATAGTCACTGGTGTGCATACCTTATCTCCCCATAGTGATGTTTTTTTAGGTTTTTGCACCCAGTTTGGACTTAGAATGGTGTTCCAAACGTTATTCCTATTTACACTGAACTCACACACATACACACACCTGGATAGTCACCTGTCCCCAGCCATGCAGTCCCTGGCACTGACGTTCTCAGCGCCATGGGCCTGCTCGGCTCCACCCATCCCGCACTCCGCTCCCCACACACATTAGGCTGCTTTCACACTTGCGTTGTGAGGCATCCGTCACAGTGCGCTGTGTGACGCATGTGACGGATGCGTTGCAAATAGTGTGCTAATAAAGTAACAGATTCCTGTAAAAGAACGTTTTGCGTTTTTTTGGGGGTTTTTTTAATGCTAACGCCGGGAAAAGGAGATTTCCGGTCGGGAGGAGAGAGAGAGAGGTAACCGCAAATCCCCTGAGTGACTGCAGTGAGCCACGCGATGAGCTGTGCCGTCACTCAGGTGACCCGCGACCACAGCTGCAGTCCTCCAGCCCAGAGCTGTGTCCGCGGGTCACCTGAATGAGGGCACAGCTGATCGCGTGGCTCACTTCAGCTGTTCTGTGGAGCTGATAAAGAACAGTCGTGTTCTACTGCCGCTCCTGTCAGCTTCATGTAGCAGAGCTGAATGCGTCGTGGGACCTCTGTGGATTACGTCGGACCTGGAGGGGTATTTGGGGGTTTAATAAAGTGGTGAAAGAGGGGTTTTTTTGTCTTTTATTCCAAATAACAGATTTTTTCGGGTGTATGTGTTTATTTTCTTTAACTTACAGGTTAATCATGGAAGGTATCTCGGGGAGATGCCTGCCATGAGTAACTAAGGACTTAGTGGCAGCTATGGGCTGCTGCCATTAACTCCTTATTACCTCGATTTCCACCACACCAGGGCAATTCGGGATGAGCCAGGTAGAGTCCCGGGACTGTCGCATCTAATGGATTCGGCAATTCCGGGCGGCTACTGGCTAATATTGTTAGGCTGGTGTGTTCCCCATAACGTGGGGCTCCTCTTCCTGAGAATACCAGCCTTCAGCTGTGTGGCTTTATCTTGGCTGGTATCAAAATTGGGGGGGACAGCACGTCGTTTTTTTTTTTTAATTATTTATTTATTTTATTGCACGATATAGACCCGCCCACCGGTGGCTGTGATTGGTTGCAGTGAGACAGCTGTCACTCAGCGTGGGGGCATGTCTGACTGCAAACAATCATAGGTGCCGGTGGGCGGGGGAAGCAGGGAATACGAGATTGAATAATGATCGGCCGGAATTTTCAAAAGAGGAAAAGCCGTGTGCAGCGCTGCGCCCGTGATCGTTGAGTATGAGAGAGGTGGGTGAGAGGGGGGAGAGAGACCAGGGGTGATTTTAAACGATTTAGATCGTTCTGCTGGACATGCTGAGCATGCTCAGTAGAACATGATGGAATTTGTCAGCGGATTCCACCGATTAGCGCATAGCGGCGAAATCCGCCACCATAGACAATCATTAGACACCTTGGTGGATTCCAACGGAATCTGTCAATGTGCGTTATTTTAATGACCCAAAAACGCTACATATAGCGTTCCCTCTGCCCGACGCTGCGTCAAAATAACGACTCAGCGTCATCCAGCGGATGCAACGCAGACACTTGTGTTACAGTACGTCGTCAATACAAGTTTCTAGAATAGCGCAGTGCATTAACAGACTGCGCTATTCTCCATAGTGGCGGATTGCACTGAACGCAAGTGTGAAAGCGCCCTTACCCCGCAGGATGGGGGCACATGTCAGGATGGTGGCTGCACCATTATGGGGGCACATACCAGCATTGGGCCACATCACAGCATCAGCATATTTTTACTTAACTGTACACTGTTCATGGCCTTCTTTCATTACCAGCCATGGACATCATTAAACATTAGACTCATCTATTAAAACTGTTCTGTTGTTTGTCATTTTAAAACCAATAAACAATTATAAGAATACTAAATTAAACCTAACCCATCCAGTCCATTCATTACCTTATTATTAAATCTGAATAACCTACATACACATTCTAGACTACCCGATACGTTAGAATCGGGCCACCTTCTAGTCATATCCATAACCAGCTAAGTCATAGTCAGTAGACATAAATGGTCTACATAATTGTGTCTCTAAATATTGGACAAATATATTTTCTGATATTTAATCAAAAATTCATATCACAAAGTCAGGGACGGAAAGGGAAGAAAATGAAGACTCGCAAATTCCAGTCCCAGTGCAAAACAAAATCAGGTTTGAGCACAGATATAAAAAAACTATGGAAATATCTGTAGAGGATAAAAAAGTCTGAATGTATTCTCTTTTCACGAATAGATTATTATACATCATTTATGAGGATTAGAATCCAGAGCTACTTGTTCAATACTGCTTTATACCACAAGAAAAAGATTTTACACTGGAGCAAACAGAATTTTAATAAAGCCCTCAGCCTAGCAGGTATTCATCCTCATATATCCTTGCGAGGAAACTCTGGTTGGTAATAGAAAGGCCATTGTATCTTCTTACATGCACTTTCAACATAATAAGTTCTGCAATTACAAAGCTTCATGTTACTATCCACCAAATGGCTTGACTTCAGCTCTCTGCTAAACACTGAAACATTTTTAGGGAGAAAGTGCCAACTTAGAGAGCAATAAGTATTAGGGCTCATGTGCACATTGTATTTTTTTTTGCATTTCTGCAGTGTTTTAAGCTTTAGCGTCACATTGTCAAAATGCATGCGTTCTGCTTCCCCAGCAAAGTCTATGAGAATCATGCAAAATCTGGGCGCAAGAAGCTTTTTTAAAAAAAATTAAAAATTTGACAAAATCTCTGCGTTTAAAAAAGCAGCATGTCACTTCTTTTCTCCGTTTTGGCAGCATTCGACACCCATTGAAATCAATGATTTGTAGAAAAACGCTACCAAAATGTTAAGCAGTGCGTTTGCACTGCATTTTTGTTGCGATTCGCATGTTTTTTTTAACATAACAAACGCAGGTCTTTCGGTCTCTCTCTCTCTCTGTCGATCGGTCTGTTGGTCAGTCTCTCTCTCTCTCTGTCTCTATCTCTCTCTCTCTGTCCATGTCGGTCTCTCCCTCCCACCCCCTCTCTCATACTCCCCGATCCATGACCACCGGCGCTGCGCTGCACAGCGTTCACACTGTGGCGGCTTCTCCTCATTATTCAATCTCGTATTCCCTGGTTCCCCCGCCCACCAGCGCCTAAGATTGGTTGCAGTCAGACACACCCCCACGCTGAGTGACAGCTGTGTCACTGCAACCAATCATTGCCGCTGGTGGGCGGGTCTATATCGATCAGTAAAAAAAATAAATAAATAATTTAAAAAAAAAACGATGTGCGGTCTCCCCCAATTTGGATACCAGCCAGGGTAAAGCCACACGGCTGAAGGCTGGAATTCTCAGGATGGGGAGCTCCTCATTATGGGGAGACCCCCAGCCTAACAATATCAGCCAGCAGCTGCCCGGAATTGCCGCATCCATTAGATGCAACAGTCCCGGGACTCTACCCGTCACAGCCCGAATTGCCGTGGTGCGGTGACAAACGGGGTAATAAGGAGTTAATGGCAGCAGCCCATAGCTGCCACTAAGTCCTACGTTAATCATGGCAGGCGTCTCCCCGAGATACCTTCCATGATTAATCTGTAAGTTAAAGAAAATAAACACACACATCCAAAAAATCCTTTATTTGTAATGAAAGACAAAAAACACCCTCTTTCACCACTTTATTAACCCCTCAAAAACACCTCTAGGTCTGACGTAATCCACGCAAGGTCCCACGACGCTTTCAGCTCTGCTACATTGGAAGCTGACGGGAGCGGCAGTAGAACACCGGCGCTCCTGTGAGCTCCATGCAGCAACTGAAGTGAATCGCATGATCAGCTGTGCTGTCACTGAGGACTGCAGCTGTGGTCGCGAGTAACCTGAGTGAAAGCACAGCTGATCGCGCGGCTCACTGCAGTCACTCAGGGGATTTGCGATCACAGGTGAGTCCTTCACGTGTGACCGCAAATCAGGCTGCGACACAGAGAGAGGGAGCCGCACGATGTCAGTGAAATCGGGTGAAGCTCTGATGTCACTGCTGCGGACCCCTGACCTTGGAGGTTCATTTGAGTTCATGACAGCACACAGAGACAGAGCCGCGGGATGACAATGAAGTCGGGTGCAGATCATCCGAGTTCATTTTCATTGCCCGGCTCTGTCTGTGTCTGCTGTCAGCGGGCATGTAGCAGAGCTCAATTGCCGGGGGACCGCACTGATAAAAATGCATCCAAAACACATGTAAAATGCAAGCAAAATGCATCCAAAATACATGCGTTTTTGGATGCATTATTTTTGTCAAAACGCAGCGTCAAGTTTCTGCACTGGCCAGGACGCAACGTGTGCATCAGCCCTTAGAGATTATCACATCCATCTGCTGGGAATCGACCTCTAATCAAATTTTGTGAAATTGGCATATCCAAGCAAATTCGAACAATATAAAATTCAATTCCTGTGAATAGTCAATAAAAAATACCTGGCGACATATTGAAACAGATTGCATCAGCCAAAAAACAGGAGCATATGACATCTGGTGTGGGTGTGTGAGCTTCTCCACATGGTCTATTGCAGCCAATCAGGGAAACTATCACAGCCACCATAAAAGAGGGTGATAGAGAAAGGTCTATTTTACAGTTTTACAGTCTAGAGATAGGAGGTCAGAGCGCACAGATCATCATTACACTTAGGGGTACTTTGCACACTACGACATCGCAGGTGCGATGTCGGTGGGGTCAAATTGAAAATGACGCACTTCCGGCATCGCATGCGACATCGTAGTGTGTAAAGGCTCGATGATACGATTAACGAGCGCAAAAGCGTCGTAATCGTATCATCGGTGCAGCGTCGGCGTAATCCATGATTACGCTGACGCGGCAGTCCGATGTTGTTCCTCGCTCCTGCGGCAGCACACATCGCTGTGTGTGAAGCCGCAGGAGCGAGGAACATTTCCTACCGGCGTCACTGCGGCTTCCGTAGGATATGCGGAAGGAAGGAGGTGGGCGGGATGTTTACATCCCGCTCATCTCCGCCCCTCCGCTCCTATTGGCCGCCTGCCGTGTGACGTCGCAGTGATGCGGCACGACCCGCCCCCTTAATAAGGAGGCGGGTCGCCGGCCAGAGCGACGGTCGCAGGACAGGTGAGTCCATGTGAAGCTGCCGTAGCGATAATGACCCCCGCCGACACATCGTTAGAGTTGTTCTGGCGTGTAAAGCCTGATTAAGGCTGTGCTTGCATATAAGAGCTCTCAATGGAATCAGTACAGTATCAGGAGACCTTGGAGTGTTACACGTCTTTTCCAGGCAATTGGAAGCTTTCTAGTATTGAAGTTCACTGTGAATCAATTTGTTGAGAATCAGATTATTCAGAAAAATGTAGCAAATTTGACTTTAAAAACATTTAATCATCCCTAATACATGTGCAAGAACTAATACCAAACACATCCATTTAAAATTCTTATTTGCAGAAGAGAGGTTGCTCAGAAAAAGTCACTGGGAATGTCACTCATCAGAGTGATGAGTGGTGATGTTTCCGATGCCATCGCTCATCAGAGTGCCGGGTCTCGCGGTGCACAGCATGAGCGGGGACTGGGTGCTGCTCAAAGCCTATAGCGCCTGAAACTGATGCTTCATAGTTGTGGGAACCGCTAGACTATGTTGGAGCTGGTAACTTTGCTTTCTAATAAATTGGTGAACGAGAGACAGTCTCTTGTTTTTATTTCTCTCTATTCATGTATTTCAGGTTTCTATTTCTGGACTACATTGAAATCCCTGGACTATAGCAGACCTGCATGGATTTTTTTTATATAAAATAGTGAACCAGGGAAATTGTGGGGGGGGGGGGGTTCAAGTGAACTATATTTGTGTGTGTTTTTTTTCTTTTCACTTACTGAGTTAACAATGGGGGTGTCTGATAGACACTTCTCCATTACTAATGTGCCGCCCCTGTGCCAGCAGCCGGCGCTGCTCGGATCCGGGGTCTATGGTACGGCTCGAGGGGTTCCCCGGACCCGGGGGTCTCGCGGTCACTGCGAATAAAAGGGGGACGTATTTGTACGGGATTGATTGTAGAATGTCTGTGACGCCACCCACGGTGTGTGGTGAAGTGGGACGCCACCGCTGCTGTTGTGGGATACCCGGGGGAGATGTAATGGCAGCCGGATGTTAACCCCTCCGTGGGTAGGGATGGTTGCCCCGGGGCCCAGTGTCTCTGTGCAGGGTTTGGCGACGGCAGGACCTTGCACGCCCAGATGAACCAGGGGATAGTTAGTTACTCACAATTGAATGAATCACACAAGTCTTTTGGTAAACCAAGGTGCTGGTGGCCAGCCGCCGCGGCCGCTTGTACTCTGGTCCCCCACCTGGGCTGGTGGTCGCTGTCCTTTCCTCTGCACTGTTTTTGTGTATTGTGGCCTGCCTGGTTTGGAACTCAGGAGTCTTCTCCCGGCTTTCTGTGTGCCTAAGGAGCCATGCCCACTGACGCTGACCCGTGGGAACTATGGGCCCTGGCGGTTGCCCTATCCCTCTCTGTGGGTGGTTGTCTGCTTTTGGGACTTTGGTTGGGACAGGACCTATAATCCTGCCCTCAATCGGTTAATTAGCTAGGCCGCTGGTTTCGGTCCTGGCTTCAGGGTCCGAGTACCCCCTCTATGCACAGTTTCCGGTCGGGTCTCCGGTGTCGGTACCGGTGGGCTCCAACCCTTCTCCGGTCCTCCTCGGATCTGCCAAGCCGTATTCCCGTCTCCTGCTGACGGAGACCACCGTCTGCCACCTAGCCAAGGTACCAGGTCTCTGACCCTGGCACCGTTCAACTTGAACTTTCCCTGCTGGAGCTACACCTAGCTCAAGCCCACACTCCTCTCAACTCGAACTACAAACTTATCTGCTTATTTTCCCGCCCCGGGCTGTCTAGACCCCTAGGTGGGCGTTCCCTTACCACCTGATCCCGCCCACTGATGTGCCTGTCTTGCCCTAAAGGGGGGTGACTAGGGTTTCAGGTCGGCTGTGTGTAACCTAGGTGAGGGAAGGTGTTATGTGGGAGCCTAATGTGTGACTACCTGGTTTTGCCAGGGCATCACACTAACACCAGGGCTTGATGCCAGCTGACACTACACAACCGGCTTTGAGAGAATTGTTCCCGCAGCTGCAGGGGGTGATACCCATACATTTTTACTGTGGCAGGAATCAAGGTAGATTATAAAAACTGATGCAATGGGGCCACTTGGTCTTAACGATAAAAATGACATGCTTGTCTTTTTGTAATGATTTTTTTTTTCTGCTGCTTTACTATTGGAAAAAGTTCCTTAATACTGCTAATTGTTGCATTCTGTAAATTTTGTTTTGTATTTTTCTAGATATGTTTAGTATTTTACTAATGTGATTTTAATACACTGACGTCATTCCTTAGTCCACTCCCTTAAAAGAGTGAGGAACTGACGTATCCACTAGGGACTTGTCAAAGCGCCGACTGCCGGTGCGAAACAGCTGTCGTCTTTGTGGGGTCAGTCCTTCTCCCCTCGGTCCTGTATTTTATGCCTGCTCCTTGTAATCAATAAATCCAAAGTTTTTTACTGCTTATATATGGTGAGTGCCCTCCTATTTCTACTGTTTAGTCACAATTGACATCAACCCCAACTACCATTACTTCGACTGCCACTGCGCCAGGACAATCTAGAAGAGCTGAGGCGAAGCACCAAAATTGGCACATATTATGTGATGCGTCACTTCAGGAGTGGCTGATGGCTGGTATTATTAGACTAGAAAGGGCCCAATAACCACGGCCCTCCCAGCTTTATAATATCAGCGTGTAAATGTCTGCTTTACCTTTGCTGGTTATCAAAAATAGGGTGGACCCCACATCATTTTTTTTAAACCATTTACTTATTATGTCAAACCAGGCTAAACACTCTTTAGTGCCACATAAAAGGCACTAAACGATGTAAGTGTATGATATGTGGGGGGCTGTGACATTATATAGCTGCAGGATATTTATCTCTCTACTGTATCTATTCTATCCAATATTTTTCTATCACCTATTTAGCTATATCTTTTTTTTTTGTGTGTGTGTGTGTGTGTGTCTGTCTGTATGTGTGTGTTTGTGTGAATTGGGATGTTGAACTCTTTGCTTTGGACATCTTTCTGTTTGTTCTGCTGCCTGTGATTCAATCAATTTTATTGACACCTGATATGTTTTGTTTAGATGCGCTTTTTCGTGCATTCACACGGCATAAATGCTATAAAAACACATATGCGTTTTATATTTTCCGCATCTAATGCAAGTCTATTTGGAAAGTCTGCACTGAAAATTCTGCGTACTTGTAAGATAAATTGACATGCTGCAGCTTGGAAAAATGCACCGCAAGTCAAATTCTATTATACAGCATAAAATAAAGGCACAGTGGACATGACATTTCTATTAATCCACTTTGCTTCTATGATAAAACATTGCGTTTTTGACCCAGCGATAAAAGCACAAGTAACACAGATCATGGTCACATACCCTTACACAGCATAATGCGCTGCCAAAAACAATGATCTGCAGTGCAATATAAACTATAATTTCATTTTGCTTGCTCGGAGCCTGGTTGGACTGTCAGATTATCGTGAAACAAGTCTTGGTAGGTAGACTCATTCACAATAGTCTTGCAGTTTAAATGGACCTTAGGAATAAATCTTCCTATATAGATGAGGAAGGCTGGAATCACCCTCCTGTGTGACCCACGTGAGGAGCACATCGCATTGTTTGGAATCGCAGTCAGCTCTCCTGACAAGGGCGGGTCAGCTGCATATATTTCCAGTCTAAGGCCTCTGTCACACGTTCGTGCCTCCGGTACGTGTTTGCCAGTTTTCTCACGTACCGGAGACACATACACACATGGACCAATGTATTCCTAATATATTGGACACACGTAAATATTTTTGAATGGAACGTGTGTCCGTTCCGTACTTACGTGTGTCCGTGTGTTTTTCACGCCGACATGTCCGTTTTTCTCCGGATCACGGGTGTCACACGGCCCGCACCCGTACCACACAGATGTAGTGTGGATGTGGTCCCGTGTGACACGCGCCGGAGAAACACGTGTCATGATTTTAAAATTAAAAAAAACATACTCACCTCCACCAGCCCTGCAGAATCTTCCACTGCAAACAGTTGCTGGCGACCGCCGCTCATTATGAGCGTGTTCAGGAGGTGGGCGTGATGTCATGGGCTCTAATCTCCGCCCCTCCGCTCGGCTGGAAGCAGCATCAGCGGGGAGTGGGCGGGGCTAGAACCGAAAATCAGTACCCTGGACAGCAGCAAGGACCACGTGAGTACTAAAATTACCGGTTCTCCGTGTGTTATCGCGGAAAGCACACGGAGAACACACGTAGCATGCACGTACTGGAGACACGTACTTACCAAACGCAACACGCAAGGAAAATACGTGTCTCACGGCACGTGTGTGATTTTCACGTGAGTGTGACAGAGGCCTAAGGCACAGCAGACAGGCCTAGAAGATATAATAATAATAATAATAAATCTTTATTTCTATAGCGCCAACATATTCTGCAGCGCTTCACAATTCAGGAGGTTCATATACAAACAAGTAACAGTTATAGAAAATACTATAATTAGAACAAAAATGACAACCCTGCTCGTGAGAGCTTACATCTACAATGAGGTGGGGGGGGACAAGGTACAGGTGGTTATTTACAGTGACAATCTAGCCATCTCAAGGAAATGGGAGATAGATAAAGGTTTCCTGAACCAGTCTGCCAGATCCTTGAGATGCATTTAGATGCGGTGGAGTTTGATGGAGAGTTATGTTCTGAGAGGTCGTGGAGGGAATATGTGAATTTAATTTGATTAGGGCGTGTGATAGGCCACCCTTAAAAGATGTGTTTTTAGGGAGCATCTGATTCTGAGTAAGTTGTGATTTGTCCTAGCTTCTTGGGGTAAAGCGTTCCAGAGGATTGGTGCAGCTCAGGAGAAGTTTTGGATCCGGGAGTGGGAGGTTTGGATTAGTGTGGATGTTAGTTGATAGTTGTTTTCAGAGCGTAGAGAACGGGTAGTGTGATAGAGAAAGATGAGAATGGAGATGTAGGGGGGTGCCGCACTGTGGAGAGCTTTGTGGATGAGAACAAGCAATTTGAATTTGATCCTGTGATATATGGGCAGCCAGTGCAATGACTGGCACAGAGCAGAGGCATCCGAGTAACAGTTAACCAGATAGGTGACCTTGGCTGCTGCATTAAAGATAGACTGTAGAGGAGAGAGTTTAGTTAGGGGGAGACCAATTAATAGGAGAGTTACAGTAGTCAAGGTGGGAGTGGATCAGGGCCACGGTGAGAAATTTTGTTATTTCCATTGTGAGAAAGGGGCAGATTCTAAAGATGTTCTTGAGGTGCAAGCGGCAGGAGCAGGCAAGAGATAGTATATAAGAGGTGAAGGAGAGATTGGTGTTAAGTATAACACCCAGACAGCGAGCCTGCTGCCTAGGCGTTGTTGTGGTGCCGCACACAGAAAGGGATATATCGGGTTTAGGAAGGTTAGAAGATGGAATGAGAAGAAGTTGAAGATATACTGCAGAATGAAGCAGCAGGACGTCCCACTAGATGCTGGTAGCAATCCTGTTCAGGGGCTAATCACACTGAGAAGCATTATTGCATGTTGTTCTCATAGCTGGTGATTGGCTAATTGTATCATGACGTAAGGCAGAAGACTACTAAGTGCTTAGAGAAGTGCAGACAATCAGGCAGTACTCATCTTATTTCCTGCACTGGGCTGGAAGTAAGTTTAGTACAGCAATGCGGAGTATAATTCAGGGCAAAAAACTAGTGATATGGGACGTTGGCCCAATATTTAAGTGCCTAGCTGCGCCCTTAAAATAGACATATTCTCAGATATAACTGCAAAATTGAGACCGAATTACCATAAAAACACCTTGACTCGTTCACTTAATGCAAATTGATCCTAACAGATGGCACAGACAGTTGAAAATACCAGATAAGTATGTACTATTATACACTGAATATGTAAATATCATAGCTGCCAACTGTCTTGTATTTCCTGTTCAGCTTAAAAATATCTGCATTTGTTTCTGGCCAACAGAACAGTGTGATTCCTTCCATTATGTCAAATAAATGCACGCCTCATATGTCCTCGGTTTTGTGGAGCAAGAGCTTATGCACATGTATACCTCTTTGCCTAATGTCATATAAGTGTATGATAAATTGACCATTTAAAAAAAAAGTGTAGAATAAATTCTAATTGTATGCCCTTTGTAAACATTAGTGTGACTTCCGTTTTTTGTTTTTTTTTAACTTCGTTTTATTAACAACATAATCACATCAAAATAGTACATCTTACATTGTGTACAACGTTATACAAGCCCGGTAAACAGAAAGCTACATCAAGATTAGGCATATTAATAAATTCTCACAGCTTCCATGGCGTCAGCTTATACCTAAAACAGAGTGATGTTGTTGTCCATACATCCTAACATTTATGCATTCATCAAGTTTTATATGGAATACACAGACAACTTGATAAATATGGTCTAAGAACCAACATAAAAAAACAAAACAAAGCCAACAATAACAGCTACGTAGTGTTTCAGTATACCGTAGGACAGCATACCATATTCTACATTCTAACGCCCAGAGGAATCCATCAGTGCCATAGTGATCGTCTGTAGGCTTCTGTTAATCTGCTAGGGGAGGCGTTCCACAGGTCCCAGATTTTAATACATTTTTCTGGATGCCCCCCTATTGTAATTAATAGAGTAATTGTTCAGCTCACCACTCTATGTGTTGCTCAGCAGCTCCTAATCTAGTGCTCAGATCCAATGGTTTGGCATCCACAGGTGCAAATTCAATCCAAGGAGGAGGGGGGGATCAAAGCAAAAAATACTTGTTTATTCCAACAATTTAAAACATGGATACATGTGTAGTTACGCCTTACGCGTACAAAAGAACAGAAGAGACAAAGAAGAGACAAAAAAACTCCTTATTCATAGGCAACATAGTAACAAATGAAAGCAAAGATGGCAATAAAGGCTAATCCATCTTGTTACTGAGCCGGATGTACATAAAGTAGTACCATATGAATGTTTAACCCCTTCAGCCCCAGGGCACTTTCCGTTTTTGCGTGGTTTTTTTTATTAAACGTAACTTTTTTATTTTTCTGTCAATCTTGCCATATGAGGACTTGTTTTTTGCGGGACAAGTTGTACTTTTAAATTTACTTTTACTTTTTAAACTTTTAAACCATAAGTTTTACCATATGGTGTACTGGAAAACAGCAAAAAAATTCCAAGTGTGGAAAAACTGCAAAAAAAAGTGTGATGGCACAATAGTTTTTGGGATGTTTTATTCACGGTGTTCACTATATGGTAAAACTGATGTGTGGGTATGATGCCTGAGGTCGGTGCGAGTTTGTAGACACCACACATGTATAGGTTTAGTTGTATCTAAGGGGTTAAAAAAAATTCACAAGCTTGTCCAATAAAAGTGGTGTATGTTTTGCGCCATTTTCCAAAACCCACAGCGTTCTCATTTTTTGGGATCTATGGCTCAGTGATGGCTTATTTTTTGCGTCTCTAGCTGACGTTTCTAATGGTACCATTTTTGCGCAGATGCTACGTTTTGATCGCCTGTTATTGCATTTTGCGTAAAACTTTCGGCGTCCAAAAAACGTAATTTTGGCGTCCAAAAAACGTAATTTTGGCGTTTGGAATTTTTTGCCACTACGCCATTTACTGATCAGAATAATTGATTTTATATTTTGATATATCGGGCATTTCTGAACGCGGCGATACCAAATATGTGTGTATTTTTTTTTTAACTCTTTAATTTTCAATGGGGTGAAAGGGGGGTGATTTGAACTTTTAGGGTTTTTTTTTAATTTTTTAAAACTTTTTGTTTACTTTTTTTTTTATTTCACTAGTCCCCCTAGGGGGCTATAGCGATCAGCAATCCGATCGCTCTGATCAATCTGCTGATCACAGCTATACAGCTGTAAACTGCATATACATATGGTCACTTCCTGCTTCACTGGCCTCCAGGCCGAGTGAAAACGAAAGTGAAACGTCATAGCTGCAGGCGTCATCACATGTCCCTGTGCTACCATGGCAACCACTGAAAGTCACGTGATCACTCACGTGACTTCCGGTGGGGGCGGCGGTAAGTGAAAATCTTCACCGCGCATATATACATCTCGCTGCCAGACTTTGGCAGTGAAATGTAAGGGGTTAATGTTACGGGTGGAATGCGATTCCACTTGTAACATGCAGGCACACATGTCAGCTGTTGAAAACAGCTGATATGTGCGCCGATCGCCGCACCCTGCCCGCGGCAGGGGGCGGGGCTTAACGGCACACGATCCATGACGGATAGATCGGTCCATGGTCGTGAAGGGGTTAAAAACAAAATTGTGAAAAATTCACAAATAGCATTACACAAAAGAAACAGTATATAATATATACAATATCAATAGATATATAACAGTTTCTCGAGTTTTTCTCCCACCTTGGCAAATATTTATTTGGAATGGTGGGAGGAGAATACCATCCACTCACCTAGTAACCCATTTTTGGAATTGATTCGCTGGTACGGTAGATAGCTGGATGACATTCTCATTATTTGGGAGCATCATCCAGGGGATTCTGAAATTGCTGTCCAAGCTAAGAGGAATACATTTGTGGATTTTATCAATTTGAACAATTTGAATCTCAAATTTACAGCTAATTGTGGAAAAAAATTAAATTCCTTTTTTGGATTAATTTTTGATAGGAAACCCTACCAGCAAAAAAATCCATACTGAATTATATCGTAAACCATCTAGTGGGATTACATTACTGAGAGCGGATAACTGTCACCCTGTACATGTCTGTATAAATCTGCCTGTGAGGGAACTAATTAGAGCACGTAGATCTGCCTCTAGTATGGACGCTTTCCTTAGAGAAAGCAATACTATGTATAATAGATTGAGAACACGGGGCTACACCCATCATGATGTGACAAGAGTTCAAAAGATAGCTGCTAATAAAACCCAAGATTCACTCTTGCGAGCCTCCTCAATAAACAATAACAAAAATTGCAAAGACTGTAAGAAAAATGAAGTTTTAACATTCTCTACCCCCTATTCTATAGACTTCAATGTCCTTCAGAATTTAATTAAACGTAACCTTTCTATTTTATGTCTGGATGAAAAATTAGACCAAATTTTGAAAAATGGAATCAGATATGTTGCCAGGAAAGGGAAAAGTATTGGGGATTTCATTTCGCCATCTACTTTCCTTGGAAGTCCACGTAATAAAACTTGCTTGAATTATAAGGGTACTTACAAATGTGGACATACAAAATGCAGTATCAGAAAAGGCCGCTTTACATGCTACGAGATCGCTAAAGCGATGGCGTTAGGGTCACGGAATTTGTGACGCACATCCGGCCGCATTAGCGATGTCGTTGTGTGTGACACCTATGAGCGATTTTGAATCGTCGCAAAAACGTTAAATATCGCTAATCGGTGACATGCCCCCCTATTCCCAATTATCGTTGCTGCTGCAGGAACAATGTTGTTCGTCGTTCCTGCGGCAACACACATCGCTATGTGTGACACCGCAGGAACGAGGAACTTCACCTTACCTGGTTACCTGCGGCCACCGGCAATGAGGAAGGAAGGAGGTGGGCGGGATGTTACGTCCCGCTCATCTCCGCCCCTCCACTTCTATTGGCCGGCCGCTTAGTGACGTAGCGGTGACGTCGTGGTGACGTCGAACGCACCTCCCCCTTGAGGGAGGGATTGTTTGGCAGTCACAGCGACGTCGCTGAACAGGTATGTGCGTGTGACGCTGCCGTAGCGATAATGTTCGCTACGGCAGCGATCACCACATATCAGCCGTACGACGGGGGTGGGTGCTATCACGCTCGACATCGCTAGCAATTGCTAGCGATGATGCAGCGTGTAAAATACCCCTAAGTTCATGCTAAGGGGGGACCATTTTTCAGACAATAGTGGTAACAATTATGAAATTAGGACCTACATAAATGTAGATGTAATACCACACATCTAGTGTATATGGCTTCATGTACAACATGTCAAAAATATTATATTGGATGTACGACCCGAAATTTGAAAAAGAGAATAAGTGAACATGTTGCTGGAGCCATATCCACTTCTCAGACAGGACACACTACTTCTGGTGTTTCAAAACACTTCAGAGACACCCATTGTGGTGATATCAGTTCACTAAAAGTACAGGGAGTGGAGAGGGTTAATAGACCATATAGAGGTGGAAACTGACAGAAAATGTTGTTTGCTAGGGAGGCGTATTGGATTCTTAAACTAAATGCCCGTTATCCAGGGGGCATTAGTTCTGATCTGTTATATATCTATTGATATTGTAAATATTATATACTGTCTCTTTTGTGTAATGCTATTTGTGAAATTTTCACGATGTTGTTTTTAAACATTCATATGGTACTACTTTATGTAGATCTGGCTCAGTAACAAGATGGATTAGCCTTTATAGCCATCTTTGCTTTCATTTGTTATTATGTTGCCTATGAATAAGGAGTTTTTTTGTCTCTTCGAAACGCGTAACTGCACATGTATCCATGTTTTAAATTGGTGGAATAAACAAGTATTTTTTACTTCGGTGCTGGATTCTTCCTCCCCTCCCCCCTTCCTTGGATTGAATTTGCACCTCTATTGTAATACACCACTCGTTCATAGAGTATGATTGAATTGATTAATTTGACCCAGGACTGTACAGTTGGATCTGAACCACCCATCCATCTTAAGGCTATCAATTTCCTAGCCATGAACAGGACTTCCCTAAGAAATATTTTCATATAGTGATCCAACGATTCCTCATGGCTTCCGTTTTTATACATCAATAAGTAAAAAGTTATACAAGGCCAAATATAGTTTTCTATTATTATTATTAATATTATTATTATTTACTGGGGAACAGCAAAATTGGTGCATGTCATGCTTTTCAGGTCAGTTTGTTTTGCTGATTCTAAATTTGCCCTTATTGTTCTTCCATCTACTCTAGCTAATGAGTTGTGATATACCCGATTGTATAAGTATACGAATGATCAAACACTAGGACTGATGTCTACTAAACATTACTATTTTTGTCTTCTTCCTTATTAAAAGAAATATATACATGTAGATTTCTTTTATTTATGAAGAATTTACATCACAAAATAAACATTAAACATGCATAAAAAGTTGTCATTGAGACGTTGTTCATTTACTAAGATACGGTACCTAGCAAAAGCGTCCCTTTAAAGATTTTCTTGCAGTGAGTTGCTCTAGTGCAGGGGTGGAGAGCCTTTTTTCTGCCGGGGGCCATTTGGAAATTTCTACCAACCTTCGGGGGCCGCACAAAATTATCAATGTGAAAATGACCCTACTATATTTGGTCAAACAATTAATTAACTCACCCCTACACCCCTACTGTGGTGGCCGGAGAAGCTTCTCTGTGGTGCGGCTGAGATGTTTGATGATATTAATCATGTTTCTTCTCAGAGCTGCTTTTTCAGGTTTGTTTCATTCTGGAGCACAGTCAACTCCTTGTGATAATAAGATTGGTAAATCATATACATCACATAATAGACGCTGTGTTTACATCCCAGAAAATGCTGCAGGTACACACATCACATAGGAAACACTGGGACTGCTGTATATATATCACAGGAGATGTTAAAGGCACATACATTACTGGAGGTCCTGGGGGCATATACATCACATAGGAGACACTGGGACTGACATATATACATCAGATAGGAGATGCTGGGACTGCTGTATATACATCACAGGAGACACTGGGGGACAAATACATTACATGAGAGGCTATATATGCCCCCATACCCTGTGATGTAAATGCCCACAGCCCCTCCTGTGATGTAAATGCCCACAGCCCCTCCTGTGATGTAAATGCCACCAGCCCCTCCTATGATGTATATTCTCCCAGCCCCTCCTGTGTTGTGTATGTCCCCAGTGTCTCCTGTGATGTATATGCTCCCAGCATCTCCAATGCGATGTATGAGTCACAGGAGACGCTGGAGCCAAGTACAAGAGGGGCTGATGGGGCATACACATCAAAGGAGAAGCTGAGGGCATATACAGCGCAAAAGGTGCTGGGGGGACAACACAACGCAAGAGGGGCTGGGGGGGACATACACAACGCAAGAGGGACTGGGGGCACAGACATCACAAGAGGGGCTGGGGCACAGACATCACTGGGGGGGAACAGACATCACTGGGGAGGCACAGATCACTGGAAGAACTGGGGACACGGACAGCACTTTCAGAGCACAGACATCACTACTAGGGGCACGGACATCACTGGGGGAACACAACACTGGGGGTGATACACAGCATTGGGGCCGTCACGCTGCTCAGAGGACAGAAGGGCGGGCACACTGCTCGGAGGGCAGAGGGGCGGGCACACCGCTCCAGAGAGCAGAGGGGCAGGCACACCGCTCCGATAGCAGGGGGTAGGCACACACCGCTGAGCACGCTGACACTGGACAGTGGGAGAGCCCATTGGTTCGTACAAGTAGCACATGTGGTGATTTAAAGTGCCGGCGGCCCCAGCACTGCAGCCCCCGGGAATATTTCTTCTAAAGTTCTTAAAGCTTGGTGGAACCGTTCCCCCTGCTCTGTACTTATGCTATGAAGGTTTTCTGGGAAATGATCTAAGTGGCTATTGAGATAATTCACCTTGATACTGTTGTGGGGACACGGGGCTCAGTCGGTGCTCTCGTCCACTAAAACCCGCCGCCTTTAGAAAGACAGCGTGGTTCAGGGCTCATCCCAACTGAACGCCGGCCTCCTTAACCGTGGGCGTAACACTACTCAGACAACACAGGGTGAGAGAACCACAATAATTAGACTTTATTGGATCCCCAAACAATTAACAGCACATAACACATAACCAGCAAAACACAAATGTAACAGGCAACAGAGTCTCACCCTTCCGCTGGCTCACCAGGGATTTAGAATGTCCATGCCTCAGAGGTTCCAGGGCTATTTACTCCAGTCCAGCAGCACCCCGCTTTTGGCGGGCACCCACCGAGAAAGGAATAATGCCAGAGTTAGGAAGCTGTCTGAGGTCTGCAAAGTCTGTAACAGGTGACTGAACTGTCCCAACCTGAGTGTCCTCCTTAGGTAGTCCTGGTATGATGATACAATCCTGGCAGCCGGTGTCGAAATCCCTAGGCTGTGGATATGGTCTCCAACCGGAACCGGAGTCCCTAGATTGAAGCCATAAGATATCCTGATCCTCTAGTCAGCTCCGAAGAGCTTACACTGGATCCATCAGCATCCATCAACCACCCGGTGGCTTAAAGAAGTCCCTTTTATAGCCACAGCCTTCCACTTAGATACACTGTGTCCTCATCAATTGGTTGGACAAGAGCGCCTCTCCCATTGGATGAATCTCAAGCTTCATGGACAATGTTCATCCAAATGATGTGCATAGAAAGACTGAAACTATCTACATGGAGTCTGCAAGTCACAGACTCAACAATGGCTACTAAGGTAATCACATTAGCAATACACAACTACAATACAATGGTTACTGGAAAAGTCTGGAGAACAATACGTCTGGCTTTCAGTGGCCAACACAATTACATTGAGTCAACAAGAGTCTTGTAAAAACAATCAGGGACTTTTCCCCCGTCTATAGACAATCTATCATCCTGCCTGGCTGAATGTTAAGAAACTTTAACCCATGAGGGTCCATGTCGTCACAACTGTCACACAGAATTTTGCTCAAAAGTTGCCGAGTTTCATGGCAGCATCAGATGGTGTTCACACTACAGATTCTGACACTCCATATTGTGGTTTCTCTGCTGTTTCTCAGATACACAGCCAAACTCAGGCGTCGACCAGCTGTGTGCTCACTAATGATCAGGCTAGCAAGAGTTAAGGCGCTGTCATACACAGAGCTAAATCTGTGGCAGATCTGTGGTTGCAGTGAAATTGTGAAAAATCAGTGCCAGGTTTGTGGCTGTGAACAAATGGAACAATATGTCCATGATTTCATTGCAACCACAGATCTGCCAAAGATTTATCTCTGTGTGTGATGGGGCCTTTAATCTCTGCTAGCCTGCTGGTTACCTCTAAGATCACATGTTGCTGGAAACCTCAATCACAGTAAATCACATTTATTTCCCGCCTTTATAGGCTGGTAGAATCCATCTTCCCACACTGACTATAGTTTACTGCTGTGTTGGTCTGTGTGCCGGTGTGTCCCAGTCCTGCTGGTGATTATATTGCATGGTGCTTGGAGTTGTTGTGCAATTCTCTCATCGTTTTGTTGTTTCCTCCCTGCTCCTATTTTCCTCCTTACTTATTATTACCTTTTACTTTGTGTGATCGTGCTATGAGATAGAGTTTTGGTTTCCCATTTGTCTATATCTGTTGGTGTTATCACACTCCTCTCCCAGCCCTCCCCATGGGTTTGGATGAAGGGGGTATAAGATTGGGGCTAGTCAGGAGCAGGGTCTAGAAGGCATCTCAGACATCCTCACCTTTAGGCCCCCTTCACACGTCCGTGAAAAACACGCACGTGTGTTACGGGCCGTTTTTCGGGTCCGTGTCCCGTTTTTGTGTCCGTTTTTATGGTCCGTGTGGCACCTGTGTGAATTGCGTATGCTAGCCGTGTTTGTGTGCAGAACGTCCGTGTGTGCGTGTGGAATTAACGTGTATGTGTACGTGTAATGTCCGTGTGGAATGTCCGTGTGTGTGATGCACAATGTCGTTTATAAATGTCGGCTGACAGCAGACAGAGTTGCGCGATGAGAATGAACTCGGGTGAACTTCACCCGACTTCATCCTCATACCGCGGCTCTGTCTGTGTCGAGTACTGATTAGCGGTCACCTGTGAAGGATTCACCGGTGACCGCTATTCCCCCGAGTGACTGAAGTTTCCCCCCCTCTCTCATACTCACCGTTCCTCGATCCACGGCGCGGCCCTGCACGGCATTCACACTGCTGCGGCGGCTTTTACTATTTTGAAAAAGCCGGCCGCTCATTAAACAATCTCCTATTCCCTGCTTTCCCCGCCCACCGGCGCCTATGATTGGTTGCAGTGAGACACGCCCCCACACTGAGTGACAGGTGCCTCACTGCACCCAATCACAGCAGCCGGTGGGCATGTCTATACTGTGCAGTAAAATAAATAAATAAATAATTAAAAAAAAACGGCGTTCGGTCCCCCCCAATTTTAATGCCAGCCAGATAAAGCCATACGGCTGAAGGCTGGTATTCTCAGGATGGGGAGCTCCACGTTATGGGGAGCTCCCCACCCTAACAATATCAGTCAGCAGCCGCCCAGAATTGCCGCATACATTAGATGCGACAGTTCTGGGGCTGTACCCGGCTCTTCCCGATTTGCCCCGGTGCTTTGGCAAATCGGGGTAATAAGGAGTTATTGGCAGCCCATAGCTGCCAATAAGTCCTAGATTAATCATGTCAGGCGTCTATGAGACACCTTCCATGATTAATCTGTAAATTACAGTAAATAAACACACACACACCAGAAAAAATCCTTTATTAGAAATAAAAAACACACACATATACCCTGGTTCACCACTTTAATCATCCCCAAAAAGCCCTCCATGTCCGTCGTACTCCAGGATGGTCCAGCGTCGCATCCAGTGCTGCTGCATGGAGGTGACAGGAGCTGCAGAAGACACCGCCGCTCCGGTCACCTCCACGCAGCTAATGAAGACAGCCGTGCGATCAGCTGAGCTGTCACTGAGGTTACCCGCTGTCACTGGATCCAGTAACAGCGGGTAACCTCAGTGACAGCTCAGCTGATGTGGAGCTCCCCATCCTGAGAATACCAGCCTTCAGCCGTATGGCTTTATCTGGCTGGCATTAAAATTGGGGGGGACCGCACGCCGTTTTTTTTTAATTATTTATTTATTTATTTTACTGCACAGTATAGACACGCCCACCGGCTGCTGTGATTGGGTGCAGTGAGGCACCTGTCACTCAGTGTGGGGGCGTGTCTCACTGCAACCAATCATAGGCGCCGGTGGGCGGGGAAAGCAGGGAATAGGAGATTGTTTAATGAGCGGCCGGCTTTTTCAAAATAGTAAAAACCGCCGCTGCAGTGTGAATGCCGTGGAGCGCTGCGCCGGAGATCGGGGAACGGTAAGTATGAGAGAGGGGGGGAAACTGACCGACAGACTGTGAGAGAGGGACAGACAGACAGAGAGACCGACAGAGAGACAGAGAGACCGACCGATGGACTCAGGGAGATTGACCGACATACACAGAAATAGACAGAATAGCCGACATCACTAGAAATAAAAACACCAAACGGACACGGACTATAGGTAGATGCATACGTGTTTACTAACGTGTGTGCACATACCCATAGACTTTCATTGTGTCCACGTGTGCGTGCTCCGTGCAGAAAACGGACATGCATCCGTGCAAAACGCAAACACATACGGATCACGGACACGCACACACGGACATAATGAAATAACGCACGTGTGACCACAATCATAGATTAACATTGGTGCACGTTTGGCCGTGTCTCCGGTATATACGGAAACGGACCAAACACGCACGTGTATCACGGACGTGTGAAGGGGGCCTTAGAGGTAACTCTGAGATAAGGCATAGCTAGAGTCCCACTAGTATGAGGGCCTGTCTTGGAACCTTAGTCCCCTGTTTTCCCCTATCACCATGACAAATACTCATTGTACAGCCAAAGTGATGGAAAGAAGATAGCATTATTTCTACTACTTCAATGTAACTGTCTACTTTAGATTTAAATAAAAAATTCTGTACAATTATAGTGAAAGGGTATTATGCATCGGTCACAGCATGGTTCAATTACTCTTAGAAGTGTGGATCTTTTATGAGTCTTCTGATTTGAAGACTGTCAAAAATACCCACCTTTAGAAATTTTCTGCAGATATAGTTAAAGCATTTTCTCTCTTTGTTAAGAGTGTTTATGAAATGTGCAGTGGTTTTATAGTGATGTTGTGTCGCCCAGGGAAGGGAGTACTCGGTCGCGGGCGGTTGCAAACGGGAATGTCACTTCAGGTGGCCGTTACCCGGTCCCATGCCCTGGGGACGCTTAATAAAAGGGGGAGTAATTACAGGGTATAATAGAGTTAATGTTCGTGACGCCACCTGCGGGTTGCGGTTAAGAGTGGAGAACCGCCGCTGCTCAACGTGGGTACTCCCAGGGATGGTGGTATTGGCAGCTATGGTGGTAGGCCCTCCGCAGGTTGGGCTGTGCCTGGGAGATGTATGGTGTATAATGATTGAGACCACACCAGGTTAACTTTAACAGTCTCTACTCACATGGACCCTCGGCTTGCTGGTTCCGGTCGCAGGAGTATCGGTGCCAATGTAGTGACCCAGGTTGCTCTGTCCCCGACACTCTTTGTAGATTGAGCCCCCGTAGCGTGGAGCAATTGGGAAACCCGACTGTCCCTTTTGGGGTACAGTCTCCTTCTCCGTACGGCGGACAGTGCGGACCCTGCAGGGAGGTAATTGTCCGAACCCCGATCCTAGTTTACTGCTGATGCCCCCAGATTATTTGGTTACATGAAGTCCGTGAAGGTGTCCTCACCGTGCAGGCATTTATCAAACCGTTTGAAACTTGACATTTGACCCAGGGCCCTGTGCCCCATGCGTGCTCCAGTCCCAGCGGTATCCCGGTACCCATCCTGGCAACCTCTCTCCTGTGCCCCCGGGGTTACCGTTACACAGACCCAGCTCAGGCACGTCCGCACACCTCTCCTGTGTGCTCCCGACTTCTCTGACTGCTTCTGACTCTATGACCCCTCCCACCAGGCTGGCTATACCCAGGGACTCGTTCCCATGGTGACCATCCCCTTGCATGGTTAACCCTTTATGCCCAGTGTGGAGAGGAGAATTAGGATTTAGATGTGTGTTGGTGGAATCGGCACTGGTACTCCAGGTCCCAGGGGGTAGGTCCTGCATCCCCAAGAGGATGCAGTTCCTTGTAGTGCCCTGAGACTTTTAGGGGCGCTATAATGTTGTTCTTGTCAAACAATGGTTCTGCAATTATATTCTTTTCTACTACTATCATGTGTTCTTTCGAGGCCACTGTTTTCTCATCCAGTGCTCATTTTTATATACAATGCCAGGGACAGAAAAAACAGGGATACTTGGTGTATCTGCTGTCCCATGACAATATTTACCATTTTTAAATCCACTAGATTGGCTACTGGTGATTGTATGATATTTTCTGTAGGGCCAGAGCAATTGTGTTTTGCTCTTCAGTTATCTTAGTTGAGTTACCTATTGGCACACATTTTAGGCTCCACTCAGAACTGTCAAGGAACAGCTGGCATTTGCTTAGTCGATATTGTGATATGCCCATTTTCATCAGAAAGCCTTATATCTTAATAGTTATTTAAATGCGCATTGTATCTAATAGGTTTACAAGCATTTGTCACATACCTTACAAACTATCTTTGATTCTATAATTAATACTGCTGTCGAGGAAAAAAAACAAACAAATTAATGTGTAGGCAACTTTACATTATCTCAAAAAGTAGATAGTCAGTTCAGAGGACTGAATATACCTAAAATCAAGGCTAATACCTGAGGCACCAAAACATTTTTTTTAATTTGTTCCACAGTATAATTGTATAATTATAACACAATTTATTCCATGTCGGTGTACATGTGAAAATGGGTATACATAAAAAAACAAGAACAAGAACTGTGAACAACACAAGGCACAGACTGGTACAGGAGGAGAGAGGACCCTAATGTAGGCGTCACACGAGACGATATATCATGCGATATGTCGGCGGGGTCACGTCATAAGTGACGCACATCCGGCATCGTTTGATATATTGTAGCATGTGACAGCTACGGGCGACGGTGAATGAGCAAAAATACTCACCTTATCGTTGCTCGTTCACACGTTGCTGATTTTCAAAAAGTCGTTTCTTCTTCTCTGCGCCAGTTGTTCATCGTACCCGGGTTAGCACACGTCGCTCCGTGTGACACCCCGGGAATGGTGAACACAGCTTACCTGCGTCCCGCTGGCTATGCAGAAGGAAGGCGGTGGGCGGGATGTTCACATCCCGCTCATCTCCTCCCCTCCGCTTCTATTGGCCGGTCGCTCTGTGACGTCGCTGTGACGCCGAACGTCCCACCCACTTCAGGAAAACGATGTTCGCCACCCACAGCGCTCAGCAGGTAAGTGCATGTGACGGGGGTTTAACGACTTTGTGCGCCACGGGCAACTAATTGCCCGTGACGCACAAACAACGGGGGCGGGTGCTATCGCTCATGCTCGCACGATAGATTGTCTCGTGTGATGCCCGCACAACCGTAAAGGCTCACAATCAAGAAGGCAGGGCTGGACTGGCCATAGGGCAAGTCTGGCAAATGCCAGATGGGCCGGTGTCTGTAGTGGGCCGCTCAATCTTCAGTCACCGCCCCTCTCCACAGCAGTGTGCACGCCGCGCAGCCTTAGTTTGGCTTGAGCACATATGCCGGCCCTGCTGTGCGGTCCTGCGGTCGGCATACTCACTGCTGAGGGCAGCGCTGGTGACCGCAGCTTTCTTCTTCCTGATTAAATGTATTTGCATCTCTCAGCCGTAGTAAATACATTTGAACAGTGGAGCACGGCACGCAGGTCTGGGCTCCGACGTGCATCAGCGTGATGAGATCAGCACCTTGCTCACGTCATCACACTGCTGCGGGCGCAACAGAGAAAAGTCGGGCAGCGGTGAGTGCTGCATGGAGGAGGTGAAGATGAACTGTGTAATCAGTGTGGATGCTGGGGAAGGGGTGCACAATCATTATTATTATTATTATTATTTATTTATAGAGCACCATTAATTCCATGGTGCTGTACATGAGAAGGGGGGTTACATACAAAATACGTATACAAGTTACAGTAGACAGACTAGTACAGAGGGAAGAGGGCCCTACCCTTGCGGGCTTACATTCTATAGGATTATGGGGAGGAGACAATAGGTGGGGTGTAGGTCAGGCGGCGGCTCCGCACGGTAGTCGGGCGGCAGCTCCGCACGGTGGTCGGGCGGCAGCTCCGCACGGTGGTCGGGCGGCAGCTCCGCACGGTGGTCGGGCGGCAGCTCCGCACGGTGGTCGGGCGGCAGCGAGTTCATTGTAGATTGTAGGCATTTCTGAACAGGTGCGTTTTCAGGTTCCGTTTGAAGTTTGCAAGGGTAGGGGATAGTCTGACGTGTTGAGGCAGCGAGTTCCAGGAGACTGGGGATGCTCGGGAGAAGTCTTGGAGTCGTTTGCGTGAGGAGCGAATGAGAGAGGAGGAGAGGAGGAGATCTTGGGAGGACCGGAGGTGACGTGTTGGAGTGTAGTGGGAGAGTAGTTCGGAGATGTACGGAGGGGAAAGATTATGCACAGCTTTGTAGGTCAGTGTTAGAAGTTTGAATTGGATACGGTGGAGGGAAATGAAAGGGACACAGCTTTGTGAGAGGTAGTGAGGTGAGTACTTTATTCAGAGTGGGCAGTGTGTGTGAGTGGGAGGATATTTTACAAAAGGGCGGGGGGGCAATATTTTGCAGAGGCAATTTGGTGGGTATATTAAGGATAGTGGCAGTGTGTAGGGGTATATTAAGGAGAGGGGCAGCATGGGGGGCATATTGAGAGTGGCAGTGAGGGGATATATTAAGGAGAGTGCCAGCATGGGGGATACATTAAGGAGAGTGGCAGCATGGGGGTACCTTTAGGAGAGTGGCAGCATGGGGGTACATTTAGGAGAGTGGCAGCATGGGGGTATATTAAGGAGAGTGGCAGCGTAGGGGGTATATTATGAAGAGGGGCAGTGTGTATATGGGTGGAGATATTTTGTGAAGGAAGTACAGCAATTATTTATTCAGGGTCACAGCATGGGAAATATTTATATTAATGGGTCAGAATAATGATACTTTTAATTTTAAAGGCACTGTGTCAGGAAGTGCTGCTGAAAAACAAAGAGGTAGGTCTTCAGAAACGAACTGAGGGTATCAAATCTCATCATGGCATCTATACTACGTGAAGATAAAAGGGACAGGAATGACTCTGATCAGAGACTGTCATCTATAAGGTACCTGGATGTAAAAGTTTATTTGTGATACTGCTGCATCTTATCAGTACTGTGGTTCCAGTATGGTCCGCAGTCAGATAATTATTGATAAGAACAACGCTCAGAATCTCTTTACCATTATTAAGGACAAACTGAGAGATGTAGGTTCATACAATCCAATTGTAAATGGGGCTAAGCATGGTTCATGTACTAACGTTAGTTTTTACGCTGCAGTCATGTGCTGATGGTGGCTTTGGTGCTGTATTCATGTGCTGACGATGGTTGTGGGGCTGCATCCATGTGCTAATGGTGGTTCTGATGCTACATTAAAGTGCTGATGGTGGTTCTGATGCTAAATTCATGTGCTGATAGTGGTTCTGATGCTGCAGTCATGTGTTAATGATGGTTGTGGGGCTACATTCATATGCTTCTGGTGTTCTGATACTACATTCTTTTGCTGATGGTGGATCTGGTGCTGCATTCATGTGCTGATGGGGGTTCTGATGCTACATTCATGTGCTGATGGAGGTTCTGATGCTACACCCATGTGCTGATGGGTGTTCTGATGCTACATTCATGTGCTGATGGTGGTTCTGGTGCTGCATTCATGTGCTGATGGGGGTTCTGATGCTACATTCATGTGCGGGTGGTGGTTCTGGTGCTACATTTATGTGCTGATGGGGTTCTGGTGCTACATTCATGTGCTGATGATGTTCTGATGCTACATTCATGTGCTGATGGGGGTTCTGATGCTAAATTCATGTGCTGATGGTGGTTCTGATGCTACATTCATGTGCTGATTGGGGGATGTGGTGCTACATTCATGTGCTGATGGTGTTCTGATGTTACACCCATGTGCTGATGGGTGTTCTGATGCTACATTCATGTGCTGATGGGGGATGTGGTGCTACATTCATGTGCTGATGGTGGTTCTGGTGCTATATTTATGTGCTGATGGTGGTTCTGGTGCAGCATTAATTTGCTGATGGTGGTTCTGGTGCAGCATTTGTGTGCTGATGGTGGTTCTGGTGTGGCATTCATGTGCTGATGGGGGTTCTGAACTTGACAATCCAAAGCAAGTTTCATGGCTATGTTAAAGCTTAAAAATTATCAAAAGTTTGTTTTGAGATTATGAGGAGAATTTGTCAAGATTCTACTCAGTTTCTGCTCCAAAACAGTGTAAATTAGCATATGTTTACACATTTTTTTAAGCAGAATGTCTCCAAATCCTCCTCAAATCTTTGGCTCTAGTGATATATTCATGTAAGTACCCTTCCATGACTGAGTGCTCCCATCCTCTTGATGTCTGATGCGTCCTTTTTGTTATAAAAAATACAAACTGCTGTTGTATCTGGTGTCTATAATTGCATCTCTGACATCACATCAGCAGGGCTGTAGCCGTTCAGTTAGCTGCTGAGCTCCTTGAGTGGTTGCAGTGCTATAATTTTGATGTGACATCAGCGCTGAAGACAATAGCAGACAAGGAGAGGGAATAAAACAAACAAACAATGCAGGGAATGGGTTTCTAAAGCCTGCTTTACACATTACAACTGATTGTGCGATCGCATTTGCAATTGCACCCGCCCCCATCGTTTGTGCGGCACGGGCAATTTGTTGCCCGTGTCGCACAATCCTGTAACCCCCTGTCACACGTACTTACCTTCAAAACGACCTCGCTGTGGGCAGCGAACATCCACTTCCTGAAGGGGGTGGGACATTCGACGTCATAGTGATGTCACACAGCGGCCGGCCAATAGAAGCGGAGGGGCGGAGATGAGCGGGACGTAAACATCCCGCTTACCTCCTTCCTTCAGCATTGCCGGCGGCCGCAGGTAAGCTGCAGTTCATCGTTCCCGGGGTGTCACACGGAGCGATGTGTGCTGCCCGGGTACGATGAACAACAGGACGTGCGATTTTTAGAAAATGAGCGACGTGTCAGCGATGAACGAGAAGGTGAGTATTTCTGCTCGTTCATAGCTGTCACACGCTATGATATCACTAACGATGCTGGATGTGCGTTGTGACGACATGGACTCTCATGGGTTAAAGTTTCTTAAAATTCAGCTGGACAGGATGATAGATTGCTTATAGACGGGGGATAAGTCCCTCATTGTTTCTACAAGACTCTTGTTGACTCATGTAATTGTGTTGGCCACTGAAAGCCAGACGTATTGTTTCTCCATACTCTTTCAGTAACCATTGTAACGTAGTTGTGTATTGCTAATGTGATTACCTTAGTAGCCATTGTCGAGTCTGTGACTTGCAGACTTCATGAAAATATCCTCAGTCTTTCTGTAGACATCATTTGGATGAACATTGTCCATGAAGCTTGAGATTCATCCAATGGGAGAGGCGATCTTGTCCAACCAATCGATGAGGACGCAGTGTATCCAAGTGGAAGGCTGTGGCTATAAAAGGGATTTCTTTAAGCCACCAGGTTATTGATGGATGCTGATGGATCCAGTCTAAGCTCTTTGGAGCTGACTAGGGGATCAGGATATCTTATGGCTTCAATCTAGGGACTCCGGTTCCGGTTGGGGACAATATCCACAGTCTAGGGATTTCGACTCCGGCTGCCAGGATTGTAACATTATATCAGGACTACCTAAGGAGGACACTCAGGTTGGGACAATCCGGTCACCTGGCTACAGACTTTTCAGACCTCACACAGCTTCCTAAATCTGGCGCTATTCCTTTCTCAGTGGGTGCCCGCCGAAAGCGGGGTGCTGCTGGATTGGAGTAAGCGGCCCTGTAAGCTCTGAAGCATGGACATTCTAAATCCCTGGTGAGCCAGCGGAAGGCTGAGACTCTGTTGCCTGTTACATTTGTGTGTTTTGCTGGTTATGTGTTATGTGCCGTTAATATTTTGGGGATCCAATAAAGTCTAATTATTGTGGTTCCCTCACCCTGTGTTGTCTGAGTAGTGTAACGCCCACGGTTAAGGAGGTCGGCGTTCAGGTGGGATGAGCCCTGAGCCACGCTGTCTTTCTAAAGGCGGCGGGATTTAGTGGACAAGAGCACCCACTGAGCCCCGTGTCTCCACAATTGGTGGCAGCAGTGGGATACTACTCAGCCTGGTTTACCCAGGGGAGCTGCAGCGGACTGGTGTTTTCGGACACCGTCCAGGGCTCAACAACCAGGGAGGCACATAAGCATACCCAGCAGGCCATAGGGGAGGCATTCAGGTTTCGGATGCTGCTGCCATGTCCAACCCCACCAGCTCAGCCATGGGACAAGGACAAGAGAGGAGTTACGACCGCTGCAGTAAATGGATGCTACAGGATCTGTGCCAGAGGCGAAAGATTATCTACTGGAACGCTGAGACTCGGTCAGACTTGATCCAGAAATTAGTCCGTTGGGATGCCCAGCATGATGCAGAGGACGATGAGGATCCCGCCGATATTGACCCAGAGGATTTAAACTATGTGCCACATCATGGATCTAGTGACAATCGGGAATCAACTTTGTCCAAAATGGCCCAAGCCACAGCGTTGTTGGATGCATTGGGGCCTAGATCCTCAAGAGAAGAGAGGGCTTATGTTCTGGAATATGTTTATGGGATTCCAGCTGCAGTACTGCTAACACCAGCCGGTCGAGAAGGATGGTCCCGCTACCCAGCAGAAGCTGCGCCAAAACAAAGGACTACAAACAGGGCCTGTGACTCTCCCAATCTATGGCGCTGTTATACATGTGGGCGCCATGGACATATAGATAAAGATTGTCTCCAAAACCGAGGCCGCATGCTTGGAGCCCATCTACCAGCTCAGCCGGTCAAGGTCTGTGACATACAGAGTCAGGGACTACGAGACACTGGTTCCTCTATTACCCTGGTAAGCCCAGTTATTGTTTCCCCAGAAGACCCCGTACCAGATTCCCAATTATCCATCTCCCTGGCTGAGGGCCAGTGCTCAGACATTCCTCTGGCATGTGTGCAGTTGGACCTAAGGACCGATCAGGGAGAGGTCGAGGTGGAGCTTGTGGACAGCCTCCCCACACCTGGTATTTTGGGGACCAACCAGGAAGTGATCGATGTGGGAATTGTGAACAGCCTCCCCATACCTGTAATTGTGGAGACTGACCAGAGCAAGGCTGATGTGGAGCTTATGGACACCGTCCCCACACCAGTTATTTCGGGAAAGGACCAGGGAGAGGTTGATGTGAGACTTGTGAACAGCCTCCCCACACCTGTCATTGTGGAGACTAATCAGAGCAAAGCTGATGTGGAGCTTATGGACACCGTCCCCACACCAGTTACTTTGGGGTCTGACCAGGAAGAGGTCCATATGGAGTTTATGGACAGCCTCCCCACACTTGTTGTTTCGGGGACTAGCCAGGAGGAAATTGAAGTGGGGTTCATAGATGGCCCCACCAAGCCTGTTGTTTCGGATACCACTCAAAGGGAAGTGAAAGTGGGGCTTGGGGATTACCTGCTCACACCTGTCATTTTGGAGAATGACCTAGGACAAGGACTATCCAGTCAGTTTGAAGCAGCCATCACCCACTTCCAAGCCAAGCAGGACCCTGATGTGGATGTTTCTAACATCTTTTCCAAGGATAATTCACATTCCCAGTCTCCAGCATCGACTTCTGAGCCAAGAAACGTGAGTAAGCCTAACCACATCGTGACTATTGGCTGGGGGAAGATTGATAGTAAGAAATGTATGCAAGCCCAACTCATGGACCCCACCTTAGTGCTTGTCCGCAATATGGCTGCTCAACTTGGGGGAGGTAATCAGGGGGAGGTGTATAGATGCAAGCCTCTGATGCTGACCTCACCATTAAAAAGGACAATGCCGTCAAGAGGAGAAGGATGATCGGAAGCCTATCATGTCTGGCTAATATTAAGAAGGGGCAGGAATGTGACGACATGGACTCTCATGGGTTAAAGTTTCTTAAAATTCAGCCAGACAGGATGATAGATTGTTTATAGACAGGGGATAAGTCCCTCATTGTTTCTACAAGACTCTTGTTGACTCATGTAATTGTGTTGGCCACTGAAAGCCAGACGTATTGTTTCTCCAGACTCTTTCAGTAACCATTGTAACGTAGTTGTGTATTGCTAATGTGATTACCTTAGTAGCCATTGTCGAGTCTGTGACTTGCAGACTTCATGTAGATATCCTCAGTCTTTCTGTAGACATCATTTGGATGAACATTGTCCATGCAGCTTGAGATTCATCCAATGGGAGAGGCGATCTTGTCCAACCAATCGATGAGGACGCAATGTATCCAAGTGGAAGGCTGTGGCTATAAAAGGGATTTCTTTAAGCCACCAGGTTGTTGATGGATGCTGATGGATCCAGTCTAAGCTCTTTGGAGCTGACTAGAGGATCAGGATATCTTATGGCTTCAATCTAGGGACTCCGGTTCCGGTTGGAGACCATATCCACAGCCTAGGGATTTCGACTCCGGCTGCCAGAATTGTAACATTATATCAGGACTACCTAAGGAGGACACTCAGGTTGGGACAATCCGGTCACCTGGCTACAGACTTTTCAGACCTCACACAGCTTCCTAAATCTGGCGCTATTCCTTTCTCGGTGGGTGCCCGCCGAAAGCGGGGTGCTGCTGGATTGGAGTAAGCGGCCCTGGAAGCTCTGAAGCATGGACATTCTAAATCCCTGGTGAGCCAGCGGAAGGGTGAGACTCTGTTGCCTGTTACATTTGTGTGTTTTGCTGGTTATGTGTTATGTGCCGTTAATATTTTGGGGATCCAATAAAGTCTAATTATTGTGATTCCCTCACCCTGTGTTGTCTGAGTAGTGTTACGCCCACGGTTAAGGAGGCCGGCGTTCAGGTGGGATGAGCCCTGAGCAACGATGTCTTTCTAAAGGTGGCGGGTTTTAGTGGACAAGAGCACCCACTGAGCCCCGTGTCTCCACATGCATCACTTACGACGTGACCCTGCTGACATCTCATTAGATATATCGTAGCGTGTAAATCCCACTTAAAGCTGGAAAATCTAAAGGAATATGCACACAAGGGATTTTAAACTCAAGCAAAACCGCCATGTTTCTCAAGCAGAAGATGTTGAAAACCGTGGCATTTTTTTCCTGACACATCTTCTGTGTAGTTTTACAGTCGTTTCCTGGATATTTTTTCAATGGTTTTGACCATCTTTGGTTTTTCTTTTAGTGTTTTCCCATTGTTTTGTCACATATTTTTTACTGCACTTTTAAGAAAAAGTGATGGTAAACACAACAAAAGACGTCTGGGCATCTTCCGAGCCTTCCCATTGTAAAGTATAGAGCCTCTTCTGACTGGAAAACACCAGAAGTATGGAGCGGTCACTTCTTTTAACCACTGCGCGGTTTTAGGAACCTGAACTGGTTAAAAAAATGGTCAAAAGCCTGAACCTGTGCACAGCGGGTAGATGCAGATGGTCATTCATTTGCAATTTTTCATAGTGGTTTCCATGGTGGGATCTGCCCCCAAAAATGTTATTGCACCTTCCCTAAGTGGTGCGCACCCACAATTAGCACTAGTGAAATACAGCTTCTCTGATCACCAATCTGTAGAATAGGTCATTTCAATATTAGTTCAGGGGTATCTGATCATTTAGATCCCTGCCCATCAGCTATATGATGAGGCCGAAGCTTTATATGGAGAGCGCAACATCCTCTTCATTATCTATGGGATCCAGCTCTGCAAATACAGTGCTGGCCAAAAGTATTGGCACCCCTGCAATTCTGTCAGATAATACTCAGTTTCTTCTTGAAAATGATTGCAATCATAAATTCTTTGGTATTATTATCTTCATTTAATTTGTCTTCAATGAAAAAAAAAAAAATTGTCATAAAGCCAAATTGGATATAATTCCACACCAAACATAAAAAGGGGGTGGACAAAAGTTTTGGCACTGTTTGAAAAATCATGTGATGCTTCTCTAATTTGTAAATTAATAGCACCTGTAACTTACCTGTGGCACCTAACAGGTGTTGGCAATAACTAAATCACACTTGCAGCCAGTTGACATGGATTAAAGTTGACAACCTCTGTCCTGTGTCCTTGTGTGTACCACATTGAGCATGGAGAAAAGAAAGAAGACCAAAGAACTCTATGAGGACTTAAGAATCCAAATTGTGAGGAAGCATGAGCAATCTCAAGGCTACAAGTCCATCTCCAAAGACCTAAAAGTTCCTGTGTCTACGGTGCGCAGTGTCATCAAGACGTTTAAAGCAGATGGCACTGTGGTTAACCTCCCTAGATGTGGAAGGAAAAGAAAAATTGACGAGAGATTTCAACGCAAGATTGTGAGGATGGTGGATAAAGAACCTCGACTAACATCCAAACAATTCAAGCTGCCCTGAAGTCCGAGGGTACAACAGTGTCAACCCGTACTATCCATCGGCGTCTGAGTGAAAAGGGACTGTATGGTAGGATACCCAGGAAGACCCCCCTTCTTACCCCGAGACATAAAAAAGCCAGGCTGGAGTTTTCCAAAACTTACCTGAGAAAGCCTAAAACGTTTTGGAAGAATGTTCTCTGGTCAGATGAGACAAAAGTAGAGCTTTTTGGGAAAAGCCATCAACATAGAGTTTACAGGAAAAAAAGAGAGGCATTCAAAGAAAATAACACGGTCCCTACAGTCAAACATGGCGGAGGTTCCCTGATGTTTTGGGGTTGCTTTGCTGCCTCTGGCACTGGACTGCTTGACCGTGTGCATGGCATTATGAACTCTGAAGACTACCAACAAATTTTGCAGCATAATGTAGGGCCCAGTGTGAGAAAGCTGGGTCTTCCTCAGAGGTCATGGGTCTCCCAGCAGGACAATGACCCAAAACACACTTCAAAAAGCACTAGAAAATGGTTTGATAGAAAGCACTGGAGACAACTAAAGTGGCCAGCAATGAGTCCAGACCTGAATCCCATAGAACGCTTGTGGAGAGATCTCAAAATGGCAGTTTGGAGAAGGCACCCTTCAAATCTCAGGGACCTGGAGCAGTTTGTCAAAGACGATGGTCTAAAATTCCAGCAGAGCATTGTAAGAAGAAGAGCATTGATGGTTACCGGAAGAGGTTGTTCGCAGTTATTTTGGCTAAAGGTTGTGCAACCAAGTATTAGGCTAAGGGTGCCAATACTTTTGTCTGGCCCATTTTTGGAGTTTTGTGTGAAATGAACAATGATTTGATTTTTGCTTCATTCTCTTTTGTGTTTTTTCATTGCAAGCAAAATAAATGAAGATAATAATACCAAAGAATTTGTGATTGCAATAATTTTCAAGAAGAAACTGAGTATTATCTGACAGAATTGCAGGGGTGCCAATACTTTTGGCCAGCACTGTAAGAGCAATAAATAGGACTGAGCTGTAATACTGGATGCAGTCATGACTACATGTTATATGGTCGTGTTACACAATCTACAAGTGCACAAAGCTATTACACATTCACCAAGTGACAAGTAGGCCTGTGTACCCCCAAATGCCAGGGCTGAATTTTAGTCCCAGTTTGGCCCTGCAAGAGGGGGTGGGTGAGGATACAGTAAGTGAGGGCAGATGTGGTCATGCAACGGTATAGTGGACTGAGGGTTGCAGCAGGTTGTAGGCTTGTCGGAAAACCTGGGTTTTCAGGTTCCTTTTGAACGTTTCCAAGCTCGGTGAAAGTTTGATATGTTGGAGAAGACAGTTTCAGAGTATGGGGGATGCATGGGAGAAATCTTGTTTGCAATTTTTAGAAGAGGAGAAAAGCAGGGAGTAGAAAAGGCGATCTTGTGAGGATTGGAGGTTGTGTGCAGGTAGGTACTGGGAGACTAGCAGTATGGAGGAGACAGTTTGTGGATGGCTTTGCATGTCATGGTTAGGGTTTTGAACTGAAGTCTTTGGACAATAGGAAGCTAGTGAAGGAATTGGCAGAGGAGAGTCTGGGGCAGCATGGGGGGGGAGATGGATTAGTCATGCGGCAGAGTTGAGGATAGATTGTAGGGGTGCGAGAGTGTTATTGCATCATTTTGTTTGCACATCCATTAAAACGCATAAGTGAATCCCATTTTTTAAAAAACAGATGAAACTAGCAAATCTTGCAATTTTTATTCTCCACAGCTGGTCCGTGTTCAAAAAATGTGCATGTGAACTAATACATTGACTAATATTGGTCCATGAGCTTTCTATGTTTTATGTCCCAACTGTATGCAAAGAACTGAGCTCTGTTATGTTTTCCTGCATGGTTTTCGACACTGGATCTGTACACAATGCAGAGCAGGTTTGATGCATGTGAGAAATGAAAAGAAACACAAGACTTTACAAGCACATTGCCATCAAACACACTTGTTGAATAATTCACAAGTGATTAATATGCTTTTTTCACCTCTATGGTATAGGCTGAATTTACTCAGATGGCAATGTCTCTTTGTCTTCAATAGGTGACTGCTTTTGTTTTTTTTTAATGGTTAATGGCTACAAGATTATCTGTAATGACTGTATACACTGTGTGCACAATTATTAGGCAAGTGAGTATTTTGACCATATCATCATCCTTATGCATATTTTCCAACTCTAAACTGTATATACTTGAATGCTTATTATTTAGTGGTGGTCGGGCTTCCGCCTTCTTTAACTTGGCCATGTCTCTCAGCACTGTACTTCTAGACTTCCAGGGAGGTTTCAGTTCTGAAATATGACAGAACTTGGGGATAATGGGTTCCTGATTGCCTCACATTTCATTCTTCTCAATTTTTTGCCAGTTAATGTGAATTTCTTTTTCTCACCACTTTGACCTTGTTGACTATTTGCAACAAAACTTTTGACTATTCTGTTATTCCAACCCAAAATTTAAGCAATTCCAAGAATGCTGCTTCCCTCTGTAAGACTTTTAACAATTTGTTACTTTTCAGAGTTAATTACAGTATACCATAAAAGTGAGTACACCTCTCACTGTTGTAAATATTTTATTATATTTTCATGGGACAACACTGAAGATATGACTTTTTGATTACAATGTAAAGCAAGCAGTGTACAGGTTTACAGTGTAAATTTGGTTGATAACTTTTAATAATGAGATCCCTTTGCTGTGTGGTAAGCTGTTTATGGACTATGGCTTTTGCTGTAAAATTAAACTAAGAAAATGGCAGGAAAATCCTACTAGCATAGATACACTTTTTATGTAGTTAAATAAAATCTCTTTAAATGATGGCAGCTTTATATTGACTACTATTTAATATGAGTTTAAATGTGAATGGCTAATTTTAAATGACTTAATGACGAAATATATAATTAATGAAGGAAGGTTGAACTAGATTATTATTATTTATTATTATTATAGCGCCATTTATTCCATGGCGCTTTACAAGTGAAAGAGGGTATACGTAGAACAATCATTAACAGTACAAAACAGACTGGTATAGGAGGAGAGAAGACCCTGCCCACGAGGGCTCACAGTCTACAGGGAATGGGTGTTGGTATAATAGGTGAGGACAGAGCTGGTTGCGCAGTGGTGTACTGGACTGAGGGCTATTGTATGTTGTAGGCTTGTTGGAAGAGATGGGTCTTGAGGTGGACCTAGGTCTTTTTTCAACCTATGTAACTATGTAACGACATCTCCAATTATAACAGGGTGTTACCACCTATGACACAACATTGTTTTACGTTTACTCACCCCTAAAAAATATTTCAGTTAGTTTCCCAATCTCTCTTGGTATATTTTTATAGATAACAAAATACTACCATTTTAATAGGTATGTGTACACTTTTTATATCCACTGTAGCCATAAATGGATTTCTGTAAAAATTACTTTAATTTTGTTTTTGCGATGTGGTCAAAAATATCAATCATCCTGGGGAAAAAAAGCATGCAGACATAGTAGATAATAGAGATCTCCAATACATTGATTCAAACCCATGATCCCGGTATATTCTAGTTCATGCATGACAATATTTGAATAGCAAGTCAATAAACATTTATAATTAATTTGACCCCCTTTTTGTTACTCTTTTACAGGACTAAAAAACATATATAGAAAACAGAACTTTTGACCAAAAAATATTTTATGCCAATATTCATTGGAGATATTGTAAAATGAAATAGTGAAAAGCATTAAAATGTAATAAATATGTCATCGAAGCAACTTTTACTTTATTTACTGCAGAGCATGCTTTTTATAGTAAAAGTACATTATCCAGATTTTTCCATAAAGAATATCACGGTGCTAAAATTTTACATTCTATCAAATATTAGAGATGGACGAAATCAAAATAATGGAAACCTATAAGAATAAGGTACAAGGCCAAATGAACCAAAAAGTAAAATTATATAATTTTATTGAATTGTTTAAAAAATATATAAATATCTAAAACATCCATACAGAGGAAGCTACATGCGAAACGCGCTTCTGGTGCATTTTTCCTGACTGGTGAGTTCACTCCACATGGCACTTTAACTTGATGGGTTATTTATTAATCTTATTTTTCGTTATCGCCATCACCACTCCTAATCCTTTGACCCCATAGTATTACTGTATTTTTTGGATTATAAGGTGCACTTTTCCTTCCAAAAATTTGGGAGGAAAATGAGGAGTGTGTCTTATAATCCGTATATAGCTTACCAGGAGGTGGAGAATTGGCACTGTGCTGGCTGTCTGTGTGGGCGGCTGGCTGCTTGTGCGGGCGGCCAGCTGGCTGTCTGTTTGTCAGTGCGGCTGGCTGCCTGTGCGGGCAACTGGCTGTGCATGCTGTGGTAGGTGTGTGGAGCAGAGTGGTGCGGCGGGTGTCCCAGATGCTTCGCTTCGAATAATAGCGTGCAGAGTTAGTGCATGCGTAGATGGAGCTCTCAGCTCAAGATCTCATCTGAGCATGCGCCGTCTCCCGCACGTTGATCTCCCACCAGCGGACTTAATGAAAATGGTGCCCGGAGGTGGCGCATGTGCAGATGAGATCTCAGCTTGTCATTGAGCTGAGAGCTCTATCTGTGCACGCGCCGCTCCAGGCACCATTTCTTTGAAGCCCACACCGCCGACAAAGCATCTGGGACACCCGCTGCACTGGCCTTCTCCACACAGCCAGTACAGCCCCCACTGCTGCCAGCACAGATCCCATCACTGGCAGTATCATTGCCCTATTCCACCAATGCCCCTGCCTCCAGTGACTCCACTCCACCACCGCTGCCACCCCCCCTCCGGTAAGACACCACTGGAGTATAAAATGAACCCCATTATTTTTGTTACCTTTTTTTTTATCTCAATTTGGGGTGCGTTTTATAATCCGGTGCATCTTATAAAATGAAAAATACGGTACTTTTATATTTCTTTTGTGCATTTCTTTTGCCTCTCTTAAACATTCTTACACCTCTCTCTATTACTGTGTTGCTTGGTCACTAATATTTTTCATGCATTGTGAGTATCCGTTCGCAATACTATTACTTGATATACCCTTCATATTATTTTGTACATCTTTTGGAAATATTATTCTTCCAATTGCCAGTCTTGTATTTCTATATTGATACCTTTTGTATCTATGTTTTACCATAAAAAGTTGTCCTAAGACAATAGTAAGCGCTTGACCCAAAAGGCTAGCTTATAATTCTGCAGCTGGTTTTTAGGCAAAAACTGCCCCAAAAATTGCCTGGATAAATTTAGTAAATTAGAATTGAGATTTTTTCCATAAATGGAAAATCTCACAAACCAGCGCTGAAAAATAAGAGTAAGGATTATTTTAATATTTTATTACCACCAATACTCCTAATCCCTAACAATATAGACAAAATTCCTTTCTACAAATAGTAGGAGACAAAGGACAAAAATATACACATTGATGAGCACAATATAACTGTAAAAACGTGGGGCCCCGGCCGGTTGAAACCACGATTATTAATAAAGGTTACTGATGTTAATAGTCCGATTAAAAAAAGGGCGACTTTCTCAAAAATAAACAGTGAATAACTGCAGAAAGTTTTTCCAAAGAGGTACTACGACCGTACCAGCCCGTGTATAAGGGCAATCCTCCTGCTTACGGGTGCCTGCACCGAAGTTAATAATTTACTGTTTGTTAGATTGTCACTGAGAGCCACGCTGCACTCATTCACGATTTCTGGTTAGGGTTGAAGATACCGCGCTCCTGACAAGGAGTCTAGCGGTAAAAGGATCAGTGCACCGGGGGCCCGTTACAGGTCCCCAGTGTATGTTACCTGACACCGATGCTAACAGAGGGAGCTCCGTGAGATGTGGTCCTTGCGTGGAGTGATTTTTTCTCCTGTCTGGAGAGGAAAAAGTTGACGCTGAGTCGTAGTGTACAAAATCCTCAAATCCAGAGTACAGGATCCTCAAGGAAGGGGACCGGTAACGCCCCCGAAACGCGCGTCGGATCTTGCTCAGTCCAGTGCTGTGAAGTAGACGTAACTGTCTGTTTGCTCTCCACCGACTACGGAACCTGTCGGTTCACTGGCAGGTAAATGCCCAAGCAGGTGCACGGAGGAGCCTATAACCCAGGGCAGTACAGCCCTGCTTTAGTAATCTTTAATCGGCATCCTGTACTCTGGATTTGAGGATTTTGTACACTGCGACTCAGCATCAACTTTTTCCTCTCCAGACAGGAGAAAAAAATCACTCCACGCAAGGACCACATCTCACGGAGCTCCCTCTGTTAGCATCGGTGTCAGGTAACATACACTGGGGACCTGTAACGGGCCCCCGGTGCACTGATGCTTTTACCGCTAGACTCCTTGTCAGGAGCGCGGTATCTTCAACCCTAACCAGGGATCGTGAATGAGTGTAGCGTGGCTGTCAGTGACAATCTAACAAACAGTAAATTATTAACTTCGGTGCAGGCACCCGTAAGCAGGAGGATTGCCCTTATACACGGGCTGGTACGGTCGTAGTACCTCCTTGGAAAAACTTTCTGCAGTTATTCACTGTTTATTTTTGAGAAAGTCACCCTTTTTTTAATCGGACTATTAACATCAGTAACCTTTATTAATAATCGTGGTTGCCACCGGCCGGGGCCCCACGTTTTTACAGTTATATTGTGCTCATCAATGTGTATATTTTTGTCCTTTGTCTCCTACTATTTGTAGAAAGGAATTTTGTCTATATTGTTAGGGATTAGGAGTGTTGGTGGTAATAAAATATTAAAATAATCCTTACTCTTATTTTTCAGCGCTGGTTTGTGAGATTTTACATTTATGGAAAAAATCTCAATTCTAATTTACTATGTTTTACCATATATTTAAAACAAAATTGATTCAATAAAATTCTATATTTTACTTTTTGTTTCCTATGGCCTTGCATCTTATTTTTAGAGCTTTCCATTTAATATTGTGCTGATAGGTTCCTCATGCTTGGCTCTTTATACATTCATATGATTCTCTAAATAAAAACAATGCAACTTGAGCAGTTTTATCTTACATGTTATGGTATTTTTTTTATTTTTTAGGCAGTTCAATCTATAAATGGTCACCAGGGAATAAGTCCTGAGGAATTCACATCAATGTTGTTTGAAAAGATTGATGTCAATGGAGACGGTATGTTTGACTAACGTTCACCTGTTTTGCTTTCGTGTTTGGAAGAGTTAGTAGTAGAAATCATAGAAATCAGTTGATATGTTTGAGGCAAATTGATTTCACCTCAAATTTTACAAACACTTCAAGTTCGCCTAAATACTATTTTTCTGCAAATTCCCTTGTGCTATTTCAACAAAACGGCATCCGGCTGCCACTTTTCTGAATTTTTGAGAGCCATTAAAAAATACCTCTCTACTCTCCTGTTTCACTGCCACAGTCCATTCAACAATACTCCACTTGTGCTCCTCCATCATTTTTACTTAATGCATGTAGGATCAAAAGTGGGAAAGGTGAGCAGCAAGTTATTTTTTTCCACCCCAATAATAAGAAACAGTACCTCACAAGAGAATACAAGAAACTGGTTATATGATCGACATTTGCTTTTGTTACGCAGAACCAACAGGGAAATTAATGTTTTGCAAACTTACAGTGGCATGCAAAGGTTTGGGCATCCATGATCAAAATTACAGTTATTGTGAACAGATAAGCAACTTGAAGATGAAATGATCTATAAAAGGCGTAAAGTTAAAGATAACACTATTCCTTTGTATTTTAGGAAAAAAAAATTATATATATATATATATGTGTGTATATATATATATATATATATATATATATATACACTGTATATATACTGTATGTATATATATATATATATATATATATATATATATATATATATATTATTTTAATCCTTTAACATTTTGTAAATTACAAGAAGGAAAGTGGACCAATGCAAAAATGTGGGCACCCTTTCAGATTTGTGTGCTCAGATAGTTTGACCAACCTTTCAGACCTTGATTTGCCTGCTGGAGTTATGGCTTGTTCACTGTCATCAGTAGGAAAGACCAGGTGATGCAACTTTCAAATCCTTATAGAAAGCGAACATTCTCCAACCTTGTGCCACAAAACAGCAGCCATGGATTCTGCTAAGCAGCTGCCTAGCACTCTGAAAATGGTGGAGGCCCACAAAGCAGGAGAAGGCTATAAGAAGATAGCTAAGTGTTTTCAAGTTGCCCTTTCCTCAGTTTGAAATATAATTAAGAAATAACATTTAATAGGAACAGGGGAAGTCGAGATAAGGTCTGGAAGACGAAGCAACATTTCTGTGAGAGCTGCTCATAAGATTTCTAGAGAAGCAAATCAGAATCTCCTCTTTACTGCAAAAGACCTTCAGGAAGATTTATCAGACTCTGCAGTTGTGGTACATTGTTCTACTGTTAATACAGTGCTGGCCAAAAATAATCTTCATTTATTTTGCTTGCAATGAAAAAACACAAAAGAGAGTGAAACAAAAATCAAATCATTGATCATTTCCCACAAAACTCCAAAAATGGGCCAGACAAAAGTATTGACACCCTTAGCCTAATACTTGGTTGCACAACCTTTAGCCAAAATAACTGCGAACAACCGCTTCCGGTAACCATCAATGAGTTTCTTACAATGCTCTCCTGGAATTTTAGACCATTCTTCTTTGGCAAACTGCTCCAGGTCCCTGAGATTTGAAGGGTGCCTTCTCCAAACTGCCATTTTGAGATCTCTCCACAGGTGTTCTATGGGATTCAGGTCTGGACTCATTGCTGGCCACCTTAGTAGTCTCCAGTGCTTTCTCTCAAACCATTTTCTAGTGCTTTTTGAAGTGTGTTTTGGGTCATTGTCCTTCTGGAAGACCCATGACCTCTGAGGAAGACCCAGCTTTCTCACACTGGGCCCTACATTATGCTCCAAAATTTGTTGGTAGTCTTCAGAGTTCATAATGCCATGCACACGATCAAGCAGTCCAATGCCAGAGGCAGCAAAGCAACCCCAAAATATCAGGGAACCTCCGCCATGTCTGATTGTAGGGACCGTGTTCTTTTCTTTGAATGCCTCTTTTTTTTCCCTGTAAACTCTATGTTGATGGCTTTTCCCAAAAAGCTCTACTTTTGTCTTATCTGACCAGAGAACATTCTTCCAAAACGTTTTAGGCTTTCTTAGGTAAGTTTTGGAAAACTCCAGCCTGGCTTTTTTATGTCTCGGGGTAAGAAGGGGGGTCTTCCTGGGTATCCTACCATACAGTCCCTTTTCATTCAGACGCCGACGGATAGTACGGGTTGACACTGTTGTACCCTCGGACTGCAGGGCAGCTTGAACTTGTTTGGATGTTAGTCGAGGTTCTTTATCCACCATCCGCACAATCTTGCGTTGAAATCTCTCGTCAATTTTTCTTTTCCTTCCACATTTAGGGAGGTTAGCCACAGTGCCATGGGCTTTAAACTTCTTGATGACACTGTGCACTGTAGACACAGGAACTTTCAGGTCTTTGGAGATGGACTTGTAGCCTTGAGATTGCTCATGCTTCCTCACAATTTGGATTCTCAAGTCCTCAGACAGTTCTTTGGTCTTCTTTCTTTTCTCCATGCTCAATGTGGTACACACAAGGACACAGGACAGAGGTTGAGTCAACTTTAATCCATGTCAACTGGCTGCAAGTGTGATTTAGTGATTGCCAACACTTTTTAGGTGCCACAGGTAAGTTACAGGTGCTGTTAATTACACAAATTAGAGAAGCATCACATGATTTTCAAACAGTGCCAATACTTTTGTCCACCCCCATTTTTATGTTTGGTGTGGAATTATATCCAATTTGGCTTTATGACATTTTTTAATTTTTTTTTCATTGAAGACAAATTAAATGAAGATAATAATACCAAAGAATTTGTGATTGCAATCATTTTTATGAATAAACTGAGTATTATCTGACAGAATTACAGGGGTGCCAATACTTTTGGCCAGCACTGTAGACACATGCACACATATGGCCTTCATGATACAGTCATCAGAGGAAATCATCTCCTGCATTCTCACCATAAAATTCAGCATCAAAAGTATGCAAAACGACATCTAAACAAGCCTGATGCATTTTAGATACAAGTCCTGTGGATCTATGAGGTTAAAAAAGAACTCTTTGGCCACAATGATCAAAGGTGTGTGTGGAGAGAAAAGGGCACAGAATTTCAGAAAAAGAACAACTTGCCCACCATTAAGCATGGAGGTAGATCAGTCATGCATTGGAGTTGTGTTGCAGCCAATTGCACAGGGAAAATTTCACAGCTAGAGTGATTTATTGAAAGTTCAATAAATTCTTGATGAAAACATAACACCATCTGTCAAAAAGCTGAAGTTGGGGGGGCGGGGCCTGACCGGGCATGAGAGAGGAAGCATAGAAGGAGAGCTCCTGGGGAGGCTGCAAACTACTGATTCCACTGGGCCCACAGGACTGAACTTACTAACTAAATAGAAACTGGACACCTCCCTGATCATATTACCTACCTCAAAGTGCGGAGCCATGACCGGAGGGATTAGCAGACGGCAGCGGGAAGCAGCAGCCACAGAGCGGGGAAAGTCCCAAAATGGCGTTGGCCAGCAAACAGTGAGTGCCAAGGCGGGAAGGAGTGTGGCAGTAAATGCGGCAGTGAAGCTGGCGGGATTTGCAAAGGCTCCTGGTGGTGGGGGAACCCCCTCCACTGGGGGGGCACTACAGAGCCCAGCAGGCTCGGGCAAACACAGGGCATCGCAAAGCCCAGTGGAGTTGAGCAGGCAGGAGGCACCTCAAGGCTCAGCAAGCCCATGCATCCCAGCAGACTCGGGCAAGTGTGGAGTATCGAAAAGCCCTGCAGCCTCGGGAAAATAAGGGGCACCACAAGGCCCAGCAGACCCGGGCAAGTGCAGGATAACAAAAAGCCCTGCATCCTTGGGCATCCTTGGGCAAACAAGGGTCACTACAAGGCCCAGCAGACTTGAGCAAGTACAAAGCACCACAAAGTCCGACAGGCTCAAGCAGTCACGGAGTACTACAAAGCCCAGCAGGTTCAAGCAGGCAAGAATCACTAATAAATCCGGGCCAGTATGCTGTGTTAATGGAGAAGGAGGGGGAGGAGGACAGTGAATCGGCTATGGAGGAAGTGATGTCCCCATTGCTGCAAAATGGTCAGGATCCTGCCACAACAGAGACACAGGTCATTATGGGTGATGTGAGCTTTCAGGGTGAGGAGCACACGCTGAAGGACATATTATCTGCTATTAAGCAATTTGGCACCACTCTAAATACCCAGACGGGACAATTCAGAGAGGAAATATCTCATATAAGTCAGGGCCTGCAAAAAGCATCTGACAGAATCGCAGCTTCAGAAGGAAGAATAAGTGACCAGAAAGGTGAGCAGTCATGAACAACAGCTGGCAGCCCTGATGTACAAAACTGACGACTTAGAGAACAGGCTTAGGGGTACTTTGCACACTACGACATCGCAAGCCGATGGTAGCGATGCCGAGCGCGATAGTCCCCGCCCCTGTCGCAGCTGCGATATCTTGTGATAGCTGCCATAGCGAACATTATCGCTACGGCAGCTTCACATACACTTACCTGCCCTGCGACGTCGCTCTGGCCGGCGAACCGCCTCCTTTCTAAGGGGGCAAGTCGTGCGGCGTCACAGCGACGTCACACGGCATGCGGCCAATAGAAGCAGGGGGGCGGAGATGAGTGGGACGTAAACATCCCGCCCACCTCCTTCCTTCCTCATTGCAGCCGGGACGCAGGTAAGGCGATGTTCCTCGCTCCTGCGGCTTCACACACAGCGATGTGTACTGCCGAAGGAACGAGGAACAACATCGTAACATCGGTCCTTCCGAAATTATGGAAATGACCGACGCTACACCGATCATACAATTTCGACGCTTTTGCACTCGTTAATCGTACTAAAAAGGATTCACATACTCCGATGTCGACAGCGACGCCGGATGTGATTCACTTTCGATTTGACCCCACCGACATTGCACCTGCGATGTCGTAGTGTGCAAAGTACCCCTTAGAGTGGCAGCACTAAACGAGATCTTTTTCTTTGAAAATCCGAAGGATGCCCTCCGGTGGCTGGATCTGAATGAGCAGCGACTCAAGCAATCTCTGCAACAATGAGGAGGAGGGAGAGGAGAAACCCTGGTGCTGCTGAATTAAATTACAACCTCTGCTACAAGGAGGAGAAATCCAGGGGATGTTTAATTTAGTTTTATGGAGATATAAAGGGAAAAGAGAGAAAAAGAGAAAAATCTCTTTCCACTTCTTCCTTTTTTTTTTTTTTTCTTCTCAAGGTCAAGTGCTACCGGTCAATAATCGGTAGATATTCACGGCTGCAGGATTGTTTCCTTTTGTTCTTCTTTAGAACCACTATGGCCCAGTAGTCACAGAATTTGGCTATGTCATTTTGAGGAGGCAGCGTCTCCGGGGGTGATCGCCTCTTTTTTTTTGTTGCACCCTCTTTTTTTTTTTTTTTTTAGAGTTTCATGCCAGGTTGCAGGATGAACTGGTGTCCTCTGTTCGGCTTCAATGTTTTTGAATGTGTTTTTTCGTTCGGGCTTTATGGGAAACTAAGAATGTATGATATTGCTAATGTCGTAGTTCTGTACATGATTCTGTCTGTTAGGGTTCTACGGGTATGGGACCAAGAGTGTACAGTCATGGCCAAAAGTTTTGAGAATGCTACAAATATTAATTTTTACAAAGTCTACTGCTTAAGTTTTTCTAATGGCAATTTGCATATACTCCAGAATGTCATAAAGAGTGATCAGCTTAACAGCAATTACTTGCAAAGTCAATATTGGCTAAGAAAATGAACTTTAACCCCCAAAACACATTTCAACATCATTGCATTCCTGCATTAAAAGGAGCAGCTAACATTGTTTCAGTGATTTGTTCCATTAACACAGGTGTGGGTGCTGATGAGGACAGGGCTGGCGATCAATCAGTCATGATTAAGTAAGAATGACACCACTGGACACTTTAAAAGGAGGCTGGTGCTTGGTATCATTGTTTCTCTTCAGTTAACCATGGTTATCGCTAAAGAAACACGTGCAGCCATCATTGCTCTGCACAAAAATGGCCTAACAGGGAAGAGTATCGCAGCTACAAAGGTTGCACCTCAGTCAACAATCTATCGCATCATCAAGAACTTCAAGGAGAGAGCTTCCATTGTTGCCAAAAAGGCTCCAGTGCGCCCAAGAAGGACCAGCAAACGCCAGGACCGTATCTTAAAACTGTTTAAGCTGTGGGATCGGACTACCAGCAGTGCCGAGCTAGCTCAGCAATTGCAGCAGGCTGGTGTGAGTGCTTCTGCACGCACTGTGAGGCGGAGACTCTTTGAGCAAGGCCTGGTTTCAAGGAGGGCAGCAAAGAAGCCACTTCTCTCCAGAAAAAAAAAACATCAGGGACCGACTGATATTCTGCAAAAGGTACAGGGAGTGGACTGCTGAGGACTGGGGTAAAGTCATTTTCTCAGATGAATCCCCTTTTTGATTGTTTGGGACATCTGGAAAACAGCTTATTAGGAGAAGAAGAGGCTTCCACCAGTCTTGTCTCATGCCAACTGTTAAGCATCCTGAAACAATTCATGTGTGGGGTTGCTTCTCAGCCAAGGGAATCGGCTCACTCACAGTCTTGCCTAAAAACACAGCCATGAATAAAGAATGGTACCAGAATGTCCTCCAAGAGCAACTTCTCCCAACTGTCCAAGAGCAGTTTGGCGCCCAACAATGCCTTTTCCAGCATGATGGAGCACCTTGCCATAAAGCAAAGGTGATCACTAAATGGCTCATGGAACAAAACATAGAGATTTTGGGTCCATGGCCTGGAAACTCCCCAGATCTTAATCCCATTGAGAACTTGTGGGCAATCATCAAGAGACGGGTGGACAAACAAAAACCAACAAATTCTGGCAAAATACAAGCATTGCTTATGCAAGAATGGACAGCTATCAGTCAGGATTTGGTCCAGAAGTTGATTGAGAGCATGCCAGGGAGAATTGCAGAGGTCCTGAAGAAGAAGAGTCAACACTGCAAATATTGACTTGCTGCATTAACTCATTCTAACTGTCAATATAACCTTTTGGTACTCATAATATGATTGCAATTATATTTCTGTATGTGATGTAAAGATCAGACAAACACAATTAAAAACCAGAGGGCAACAGATCATGTGAAAATATAATTTTGGTGTCATTCTCAAAACTTTTGGCCATGACTGTATGATGACATTGAGGGATTGTTGGGAATGCAAAATGTTTCTACTTGTTTGGTATGGCGGGGAAGGTTAATATCTTAACGTGGAATGTCCGTGGTCTGGGTGATCCCACAAAGAGGGTGGCAGTTATGGACTTTGTCAGGGATCATTTTCCTGCTATAGTCTGTCTACAGGACACCCACTTAGATAAGGAAAAAATAACATACCTGAATAGATCATGGATTAGCTATAGTTACCATTCTACTTTTTCATCTTACTCCAGGGGGGTCAGCTTATTGATACATAAAGCCATACCGTTTGAACCCATTGCATCAAAAGTAGACAAGGAGCGGAGGTTTCTTTGGGTCCAGTGTAAAATTCTGAGCAAAGAGTTGTTACTAATAGGGGTATACATCCCTCCACCCTACAATAACGAGGTCATAAAGATGGTGGCGGAGGCTATGCAGGAGAATTCGGATGTACAGGTGCTATGTATTGGGGATTTCAATAACACTATTCACCCATATTGGGACAAATTTAACAATGACCTGTCTCTGGCGACACTGCCCATTTCAAGTTTTGGTGAGACGCTAAAAGATCTGGCACTGACAGATGTGTGGAGGGTTGGACACCCTGGGATTCGCTAATTCTTCTGTTACTCTAAGTCACATGAAACCCTATCTAGAATTGACATGACACTGGGGTCTGCGGGAGTGTTGCCACTAGTGGAGTGGGTATCTTACCTACCTAGAGCCATCTCGGATCATTCGCCCATGGTGACCTGCCTCCGACTTCTCCCTGAGCCTGACCCGGCCCTTGACACCTGGTCCCTGAACCCTTTTTGGCTGCAAATTATTGAGGCTGACCCTATTGCTATTACCTTAAACCATTACTTTAAAGAAAATGTCCAGGAGGATATTTCTCAAAATGTTTTATGGGATGCCATGAAGGCTTGTTTGCGGGGGCATTAATACAGGGGATTAGCAGATCTAAGACCCGGTCAGCTAGAGTATTTCTTAGGGACAGGGTTCAGTCTACAGAACGTCAGTACATAGAATCGGCAACCACTCAGAATCTGTTGGAGTGGAAGGAGGCCCAGAAGTCATATGATATTCACCTCAGGAAAAAAGGCCAAGAATAGGTGGATGTTCTCACAGCACACATTTTTTGAAGAGGGGGAAAAGGCAGGGCATCTATTAGCTGTAATAGCTAGGGCACAGCAGGGAAATTCCTTTGTTGGGGCAGTAAGGGACTCCACGAGATCTGTGGTTAATGAGTCGGAGAGGATTTTGCAGGTTTTTACTGACTTTTAACAGCAATTATATACTTCCAAACTAAGCTTTAATGAGGACCAGATTGATTCATATCTTGAGGGTATACCTCTTCCTAGGCTCTCTGAGGCGGATCGGACCTACCTGAATGGCCCACTGCAATTGGAGGAACTGCAGCTGGCAGTGACTTCCATGTCTAATGGAAGTTCCCGGGATCGGATGGTCTTCCCATAGAAATATACAAAAAATTCGGGGATATCCTATTGCCGCAGCTTCCGGATACGTTCCGAGGGGCGGTTCAGACGGGGCTGCCTTCCTCCATCAATGCAGGAGGCCATCGTGGTGGTCATACTTAAACCAGGTAAGGACCCCTTACTTCCTGATTCATATACACCGAAATCTCTCCTTACCACAGATATCAAAATCATAGCCAAGGTATTGGTGTTGCCATCTAGATTAAACAAGGTGATTTCCTCTCTGATTCATTCTGACCAGTCCGGCTTTATCCCCTCTAGATCTACAGCGGTTAACATTAGGCGCCTTCACCTCAATTTACAACTTCCAGTAGATAATCCGGGGGGACAGAGTTATCTGCTCCCTAGACACAGCCAAAGCTTTCAATTCTATTGAATGGAACTTTTTGTGGGCAGTTCTTCATAAGTTTGGGCTGGGTGAGGACTTTATCTCCTGGGTAAAATTATTATACGGCGGGCCCACTGCCAGAATTCGTGTTAATGGCAGGCTTACCCCAACATTTAATTTGGCTAGGGGCACTCGCCAGGGGTGTCCTCTCTCACCTCTTCTGTTTGCAATGGCTATAGAGCCCATGGCTGAGATTCTGCTCCGACATCCAAATATAACGGGCTTTAGAAGAGGGGATCGAGAGGAAAAAGTGGCTCTATATGCGGATGATACTCTCCTCTTCCTGTTAGATGCAATGGTCTCATTACCATTCGCCATGGAGTTGATTCAGCAGTTTGGAAGTTATTCTGGGCTAGCTATAAATTGGAGGAAGTATGTGCTACTCCCTGTAGAAAACTTGAATAATATCCCTAGATAGAGACTGCAGATCTCCTCGCAATTTAAATACTTGGGAATTAACGTTATCGCCAGAGTGAATGATTATACTAAACTCAATCTGACCCCAATTCTTAAAATATTTAAGGATAAAGTTGACATATGGACCCAGCTACCTCTGTCGGTGGTCGGACGGGCGAACCTGGTGAAAATGATTTGGATTCCCCAGCTGCTGTACGTCCTCCATAATTCTCCACACTGGATACTCCAGAGATATTTCTATGAAGTTAATTCACTTTTTAGGGAGCTGATTTGGGGACGACATAGTCCAAGAATTAAATTAGAAATGCTACAGAGAAATAAATGCAAAGGAAGACTCTCAGTGGCGAATCCATGGGTGTACTTTGCAATGCAACATATCCGAGGGTGGGATGATCCGGGGGGGGGGACCCGCAAAGAGTCTTATTGCAGCAACATTTCAAATCATCTAGTCTTTACGAGGTCCTGGAATCAGGTAGATTTCACTCGTCCCTGGAAACTACACCTACCCTTATGTTGATACATAAGTTATGGGATAAAATTAAAGATATGCAGGACATGAAGGGACCTTCGCAGTTTACCTCTGTCTGGGATACCCCATGGCTGCCCAACCTAAATAAGCCAGAGGTGTTTGGAGGCTGGAGGGGGAGAGGGTTGGTCAGACTCACACAGCTACTGGACGGGGATAGCTTTAAAAAGTTCTCCAAGTTACAATTGGAGTTTGGGTTTTTGAATGGCGAGTTCTATAAATACCTTCAATTAAGACATGCATACCGTGCTGAAGTCAGTATAGCCGGCCATGCGATCCAATGCAATAGAATAATTCAGAGAATAGCTTTCTCAAGTGGTTCATCTGGTTTAATATCTGTATTGTATGGTGAAGTACTGGACAGGTTATTAATGCATCATTCACCAAACTCTAAAGGGAGATGGGAACAGGAGTTGGGTCCTATTGAGGACAATCAGTGGGTGGAAATATTGGAAAGAATACCCTATCTGTCTCTGGGGGAAGCCCACAGATTGTCTCAGCTGTATGTGATTCATCGAGTCTATCGTACCCCAAAATTTTTGTTTGACATAGGTGCCACACCGGACTCCACTTGTCCACAATGTGGGGCGGACTCAGCGTTCATGCTCCACATGTTGTGGTCTTGCCCTAGTTTGGAGGTGTTTTGGAGAGGCATGACTTCAACCATTAATAGAGTGTATACCATAGATCTGAGCCTCACCCCCTTTGTATGCATCCTGGGTTATATTGAAGACCTGAAGATGGAGGATGAGGGTAAAGTGGCGGTTGCCTGTATGTTATATATGACAAGGAAATTAATAGCACAATATTGGATTTCAATAAATGAGAAAATCAGCTCACTGAGTTGCTGTAATCCGCTGTATATGTGGATCCGCGCACGGAAGGCTAGGCTGCCAGTCTCATATTCAGGATGAAAAAAAGTCCAGCGCAGTCCTCAATTTGCAATTAAATTTTTTTGTTTCTTTTATTTGATAAATCCGTTAAAAATAAGTGGTGTACAAAGCGGTCAGCTAGAAAAGTATAGGGGACATAGAGAGGAACCCCACAGAACTACGCGTTTCGACACATAGTCTTAATCATGTTTCAGATCAAGTTCCAACCACATCAGAGTTTGTTAACAAGATCAATTGGATGGTAAACCTGGAGAAGGGAATATATTTAAAACGGAATTGTATGGCCACATTTGAAAAGATCTGGGCCCCGTGGATAGACGACTCCGGTCTGGCATCTAGGGACTTATTTAGGTTCCGATTGGGCTTGTTTTAAGCCATGGTATAAATAATTGAAATGTTGTATGGATGCGGGAACTGTAACTTCCTTCTATGAACTCATTGCTTGCTTTTATCTAACTTTTGGCATACATGATGTTAGCCGGGATGAGAATGTTGATGATTCTGGTCCTCTTGTATACCCTTGGACATTGTATTTTCTAAAGAGAACTGCGACATCTATTCATCATACGTGGTGAACAGTCAAATACGTGATTTTTTTATTTTCTTTCCACTTGGGGGGAGGGAAGGATGGGGATTTTGGGGTTATGTTGACCCCGATTTTGTCTGATTTATGTATTGTATAAAATCTTTAATAAAAACATTTTGGTTTAAAAAAAAAAAAAAGCTGAAGTTGGAAAGAGTATGGTTTCTGCAAATGGATAACGATCCTAAACATATATCAAAATCCACAATAGATTACCTCAGAAGGCACAAGCTGCAGTTTTACAATGGCCCTCACAGTCCCCTGATCGGAACACAATTGAAAATCTGTGGCTAGACCTCAGAAGAGCAGTGCATGCAAGATGAGCCACGAATGTGACAGAACTGGAAGACTTTTCCAGGGATGAATGGATGAAAATCCCTCAAACAAGAATTGAAAAACCCCTGAATATCTACAAAAAGCATTTACAAGCTATGATATTTGCCAAAGGCGGTGCTACTAGGCATTAACCATGTGGGGGTGCCAAACTTTTGCATCAGCCCATTGTTCTTTTTTGTTAATTTTAAAATGTGCAAGATGAAAATAAAAACAAATGGTCTAAATTACAAACTAAATGTGTCATCTTTAACTTTATGCCTTTTAGATACCATTTCATCTTCAACTTGCTTTAACTGTTCACAATAACAGTAATTTTGGCTAGGGTGTCCAAAGTTTTGCATGCCACTGTATATATATTTTCATACTAAAATTTGCTCTTTACATCAATGTGAAACCAGTTTAAGCCTCTTGCTTACTTAAGCTGGGTTCACACATAGCGACAGCGACAACGACGTCGCTGTTACGTCACCATTTTCTGTGACGTAACAGCGACCTTGTAAGTCGCTGTTATGATCGCTGCTTAGCTGTCAAACACAGCGACGCAGCAGCAATCATAACGTCGCTACATGTGCAGAGAGCAGGGAGCCGCGCACACCGCTTAGCGCTGGCTCCCTGCTCTCCTAGCTACAGTACACATCGGGTTAATTACCCGATGTGTACTGCAGCTACATATGCAGAGAGCAGGGAGCCGCGCACACTGCTTAGCGCTGGCTCCCTGTACTCCTAGCTACAGTACACATCGGGTTAATTAACCCGATGTGTACTGCAGCTACATGTGCAGAAAGCAGGAGCCAGCACTAGCAGCGAGAGCGGTGGAGGCTGGTAACGAAGTTAAATATCGGGTAACCACCTTGGTTACCCGATGTTTAGCCTGGTTACAGCTTACCGCAGCTGCCAGATGCCGGCTCCTGCTCCCTGCTCGCTTCATTTCGTCGCTCTCTCGCTGTCACACACAGCGATCTGTGCGTCACAGCGGGAGAGCAACAATAAAAAAAGGAACCAGGGCTGTGTGTAACGAGCAGCGATCTCACAGCAGGGGTCAGATCGCTGCTCAGTGTCACACACAGCGAGATCGCTAATGAGGTCACTGCTGCGTCACAAAACCCGTGACTCAGCAGCGATCTCGCTGTGTGTGAAACACCCCTAAAGCTATTGACTTTCCACTTCATAGAAGCACATAGATAAAGTACAATTTGAGCGAGTTCAAAGGAGGGCAACAAATGTGATAAATCCAAAGAGTTGACTGCAACACAAAAAAAATTATTACAAAATTAGAATATTAAATATATTCAGACTTTAGACTTTTAAAAATAAATCAGATCATAGGCTAGTTTCTAAAATTAATTCACATACCAGAACAGACCATAAATTACATTCAGAATCCAAGCCCTTAAAAGCCATCAGACCAGACTAGATATCAAGTTGGACCTTAGACCACTCACCACCATGTAGCTGAAATTCAAAATTGGACATGTAAATAACTACTGCAGGCGGCTCACTTACCCCACTCCACATGTAGAGACAGAGACCCTGATTCCAGCAATGTGTCACTTACTGAGATGTTTGCTGTCATTTTGATAAAATGAATGTTTTCTCTGCTGCAGATCTAGCAGTTACACAGAGCTCAAGAATATGCTGGACTACCTGCAGCACACCAAGCAGTCCTCTAATGATAATCTACTGCTAATTAAACTGTTATTTTCTCAAAATTACGCAAAGCAGCCCAGTAAGTGAAATACCGCTGGAAGCAGGGTTTCTGCGCCTACATTATGCTGCTATCAAATTAGCTGGCATAATCCTGGTGACAAATTCCCTTTAAATGTTAAGTACTTGTGAAATGTAAAGGAAATTATAAATGGTTTTCTAAATGATTTAAAAATGTAAATCTGAAATTTATGATATACATTTGTCTTTAGCACTTCTGAGTCAATACATTGTATGACCAAAAACCGAATCAAATTTAATAAGGTAGATTATCAAATCAAAAAACTTGCATTACCTTAAAAACAGTAGTATTTATTAACACATATGCCACAAACAAAGTACACACATAAACATTTTTTGTGTTGAGAAGAAAGGTGGGAATTATTGTCATCTAACTCTCACCCTTCCTATCATACAGGGGTCGGCGTCCTAAATATTCGTGACGCCCCCGTTCCGCGTCAACTCGAGTCCTGTGCTGACCCTCCACTCACTCTATATAGATCCCGTGCTCCTAGATAAAAGTGGGTAAGGTGAAACACCCAAAATAGAGCCCACAGGGATAGTGTGTGCCAGTCCGTCAGTATGTGTCTTTTTTTTAAATTATAATTTTTATTGATTTTCAAAAGCAAGCAAATCATTACATAGAGCAAATAATATTAATAATATCAACAATATTATCAGCAAAATGACAAGAAAGTCGTATATCGCTCCTTTTACAATTCAGTACTACAACATCTAATCAATGTTCACAGTGTTCACAGTAAGACTCAGAACCATTAATACCTCACGGAAACCCTTATAACTAACTATATGAATGAATTTGCAACCATCCTGTTAAACTCTCCTACTCCCCCCAAACTCCCCTCTACTCAAACCCACTCTCACCTAGTCACTTTCAACTCCCACATCCAATCCTCAAAGTGTACCACCTAATTTCTCAGAGTGATACCACGCCATCTCCTTAAATGGTGACATTAAGCGTTCTATTTCCTCCGAATTGAAGTAGGTTATAATAAACTCCCTCCACTTTTTGAAGTGACTACCCAATCGTCCCGACTTCCTTCCAGCATCAAGGCTCTCTAACTCCATCAGCCGTTTTATGTGGATTATTACGTCTTTGAAAGATGGTACTTTTGACTCCAACCAATATTTCAGTATCATCCTCTTTGTTGCAAAGTATGTGTCTTTTTATGTCTATGGGGCAGGGTCTGACTCAGTCGACTACCAGTAATATCAACAATCAGTGATGACTTATGCTGTATTATTTTCCAGGATGCACCCTACGCGTTTCGCCCTCCCGTTAATAATTGGGGCTCATCAGGGGTATAACAACATGGATCCCTGACATTTGAATCACAGCTTCAAAACCTAGAACAAAAGATAATGTATAGGCCACTGTTACCAAGTTTGGAGGTCTACAAACCGGTCATAACACTTGTATTATAGTATACTGACCATTTTTGTTAAAGAAATCAAGAAACTCGTAATACTTGGGTCCCTCCTCCAGGATCATAGCTAAATCATCCAGTGTATCTGGGAATTAATGAAAGTGGACTGATTTAGATTTAAAAAAAACACACATAAATTGATCTATCAGGACCAATTGGTGTACATGTATACCTGATGCAGGCAGCAAATATATGCGCCTAAAATTTGTATACTTAGCCACTGGTCCGGGCTAATCAGCATCAGCAAGTTGACTATGCATCAACAAATTCTTTCCACTGAGAGTATAGCCTTAAAAATAAACATTTGATATGAACACATTGTCCAAATTCAATCAATAAATTCTGCCTGTAAATATAAATATAACAGACCACCCCAATTACAGTATTAGTGTACGCTATAACAAGAGTCAAATCTTGTTTTGCAACCATTATGCCATTAAATATCACATGAATACAAATATTTCATACAGCTTGTCCCAACAATCCAGCACATACCTATATTATATCCTGATCCTGAAATGCCAAATTTCACAGACGAAAATAACTCCTCTGTAATACCAAAATCATATCCAACATCACTCATGTGATTCCATTGCACAAGCTTAGGTCACCAAAATACAAATCAATATATGTCAATCTCCCATAACATACCTGGTTATTCATTGTGGTGCTTCCCCAAAAATTTTTAAGTGTGTACTTTGTGGCATATGTGTTAATAAATACTACTGTTTTTAAGTCAATACATTGTATGACCATCTTTCAATTCAATTAGTGCTGTAAGTCTTTTGAGGTATGTCTCACCCAACTTTGCACAATAGTTTTAGCTCATTGGGACTGGATGGAGGCGTCTGTGAACAGGACTTTTCAAGTCTTGTCAAGGATTATCAATAGGATGTAGGCCTGGACTTTGACTGGGCCATTCACAGATGATTGTTCTATACTCTAAAGGGTGCTTTACACGCTGCGACATCTCTAACGATATATCGTCGGGGTCACGTAGTTAGTGACGCATATCCGGTGCTATTAGCGACATCGCAGCATGTGACACCAAGAAGCGATGATCAACGAGCGCAAAAACGTGAAAAATCGTTGCTCGTTGACACGTCGCTCCTTTTCCAAATATCTGCTGCAGGTACGATATTGTTTGTCGTTCCTGCGGCTGCACACATCGCTATGTGTGACGCCGCAGGAACGACGAACATCTCCTTACCTGTGTCCACCGGCAATGCGGAAGGAAGGGGGTGGGCGCCATGTTCCGGTCGCTCATCTCCGCCCCACCTCTACAATTGGATGGCTGCCGTGTGACGTCGCTGTGACACGGCACAAACCACCCCCTTAGAAAGGAGGCGGATTGCCGGCCAGAGCGACATCGCAGGGAAGGTAAGTCCATGTGACGAGTGTTAGCAATGTTGTGCGCCATGGGCAGCGATTTGCCCGTGACGCACAACTGACGGGGGTGGGTACGCCCGCTAGCAATATCGGTATCGATATCGCAGCATGTAAAGTACCCTTAAACCCTTCTATTGTAGCTCTGGCAGAATGTTTAGGGTCCGTGTCTTGCTGGAAGCTGAACCTCTGCCCCAGTCTCAAGTCTTTTGCAGACTATAACAGGTTTTCTCCAGGATTGTCCTGTATTTAGCTTCATCCATCTTTCCTTCAACTCTGACCAGCTTTCCTGTCACTGTTAATAAGAAGCATCTCTACCGCATGATGCTGCCATCACCAAGTTTGATGAGGGTATGGTGTTTTGTGCATTGGGGGATGTGCTTCATTAGTTTTCCATTACACATAGGGTTTTGCATGTAGCCCAAGAAGTTCTACTTTGATCTCATCTGACCAGAGCATCTTCTTCCACATGGTAGTTGTCTGGTCTAGTTGTCCCGGTACCCATTCTGCTGCTTCTAAGTTAAACAGTTGTTGTGTGGCAGTAGATCTGTTTCAGAGTGCCAGAATTACTTTGTGCACTGTGAGTCAGGCAGTGTGAATTGCACTGTGTTGTGATGTGCGGACACTGAGGATTGTGAAATGTACTTTGCTGCCATCTACTCGTCAATGTATGCGTATGAAAGTTAGGTGTTCATTCTCCTCACAACAAGCTGCCATGAAAATGGCTGGGAGGAGTCTCCCACCTCAGTGCTGACATAATCAGTAAACTGGTTCAAACAGGTCTAGTCAGGAGACAGAGAAGAAGCTCCCAGAATCTCTAACCCAGTCTATGCTGAGGGGACAGGACATCATTTTCTTCATATAATCCCCTCCACAGAGGAGTGAAGCTTCATACAGCCAGGAGAGATAAAGGTGAACATGAGCTCTTCTGCATACTGGTTTCTTGTGTGCGTCCAGCAAGAACCAGTGTATTGTGACTTCTATGCCACAAACTCTGTCTGCCGTACCCCCTGCAATACAGAATTGTTCCAAAACCGTGAGTAGCTTGATACCACTATTGTGTCACCATGGGGAGCCAAGCCATGAAGGTCCCGCCATCAGGGAAGCATTAACTGGACTGTGCATTATATTACCTCCTACAGTAAGTGAGGAGAACTGTACTGCAGATGCCCTGAGAGGCTCAAACTTGCTTGTTTCATGAGGAGAAAAACTTTAATTCATAGACAAAATTCTAAGTGTATCGTATACAGTGAACTGCTGCCTCTTTACCTTTAAGAGAGAAACTGTAAGCCTGTTTTCTCCTTCAGTAAACTGTTAATGCAAGATCTTCCTTGTGTCTGGCTGCTTACAACTGCAGAAACATCACTGGTGCTCCAACACTTGCACCCAGACACCACCTCCATATGAGTGCCCCCAGGGAGGTCCTATACCATATACATAAGTGTCACCTCACTATTGACAATTGTTGTGGACACGAGGGAAGCGCTTAGGGGTCCAGCGACACACTTCAATTACCGTGACAGTACCATCTGATACCAGTGGAACTACATATCCCATATCTGGCACCTCACCCATGGGTCACCACAGTTGTGTCTTCTACATGGCTTTTTGCAAGCTGGAAATGGAACTTCGAATGGCATTTTTTTAAAAATGTCCATCTTCTTGCCATTCTTCCATAAAGGCCAGATTTGTGGAGTATACAACTAGTAGTCGTCTTGTGAACAGATTCTCCCACCTCAGCTGTAGATATCTGCAACTCCTCCATAGTGACCATGGACCTCTTGGCTGCTTCAATTAGTGCCCTCCTTGCTCGGGATGTGAGTTTAGTTGGATGGTCTTGTTTTGGTAGGTTTGCAGTTGCAGCTATTTCTTATAACCTAACCCTGGTTTACTCTTCTACACAACTTTGTCCCTGACCTGTCTAGTGGTTTCCTTGATTTTTATGATCCAGTTTGATCTCTAATGTTCTCAAATAAACCCCTGAACAGCTGTAGTTGTACTGAGAATAAATTACAAACAGGTAAACTCAAATAACTATTTAGGTGACTTTGGAGGCAATTGGTAACTCAGGAATTTATTTGAGGGCTTTACACCTAATGGGGCTAAATACAAATCCAAGTAATAATTTTCAGATTTATATTTTTTAAATATTTAGAAAACCATGTATCAATTCTTTTACATTTCACAAATATTTGCTACTTTGTGTTGGTATATCACATAAAATCCCAATAAGATACATTTAAGTTTGTGGATGTAAAGTTAAAAAAAAGTGGAAAAGTTTAACCCCTTCACCCTCAGGTGATTTTCAGTTTTCCGTTTTTGTTTTTTTCCTCCCCTTCTTCCAAGAGTCATAACATTTTTATTTTTCAGTCAGTATAGCCATATAACAGTTTATTTTTTTGCAGAACAAGTTGTACTTTTAAATGACACCATTCATTCTGCCACATATTGTACTGAAAAACAGGGAAAAAATTGCAAGTGCGGTGAAATTGCAAAAAAAAGTGCAATTCCATAATTATTTGTTTTTATTTAAATTGTTCACTATATGGTAAAACTGACCAAGTATTATCATTCCTCAAGTCAGTATGAGTTTTTAGACACCAAACATGTATAGTTTTACATTTACCTAAGTGGTGAAAAAAAATTCAGAAGTTTGTCAGAAAAATTGTACTTTTGGCGTCATTTTACGATACCCGTAGTGTTCTGATTTTTCAAGATCTGGGGTTCAGTGATGGTTTATTTTTTGCGGCTTGAGCTGATATTTTTAATTGTACCATTTTTTGGGTAGATGCGATGTTTTGATCACCTGTTATTGCATTTTAATGCATTGTTGCAGCAGACAAAAAAAAGTAATGCAGACAGTTTGGGGGTTTTTTTCTCACTATGCCCTTTATTGATCAGATAAATTGATTTTATATTTTGACAGATCAGGTATTTCTGAAAGCAGCAATACCAAAGATTTGTATTTTTTATTATTGTTTTATTTTCAATATGGCAAAAGGGGGGAGTTGGACTTTCAGGTTTTTTGTATTTTTTTTCATATTTTTAAAAACTTTTTTTAATTTTTTTTTATTGATTTTACTATTTCCCTTAGGCTGCTTTCACCCTACGTTTTTTTAACATGCGTCATGAACGTTTTTTTGCTGCAAAAGAGGATCCTGCTTTTACAGCAAAAAAACGCATGCAAACGCATGTATTATTTTGCAGGATCCTGTCACTTTAAGTTTATGGGCGGGCATTGGAGTCATGTGATCGGGAGTGAGGGGAACTGAACGTGAAAGACTGGTAGCCGGCTTCTGACAGCTGTGGAGTCTCGTAAACAAGGTAAACATCGGATAATTTGCTTGGATACCCGATATTTACATTAGTTGCGTGCGTCTGCAGCTGCTAGGAGCCGGTTCCCTGCACACGTAACCAAGATAAACATCGGGTAACTAAGACCACATAATATGTGTGTATGCGTGCAGAGATAAATCTTTGGCAGATCTGTGGTTGCAGTGAAATCATGGACATATTGTTCCATTTGTACACAGCCACAAACCTGGCACTGATTGTCCACAATTTCACTGCAACCACAGATCTGCCGCAGATTTATCTCTGTGTGTAAAGTGGCCTTTACACAATGTCCCCTTTATAATAAAAGAGTGAGGAACTCTGTCCAATTTGAAAGATGATCTGCTTTTTCAGTAAAAATATTAATCTTATTCATGGGTTCTGAATGTTTGTCATGAGTGTGTCCCATTCTGGGGAATCCTCTGGCGAGTTTGGGACAATGCCTTAGTGTTTGCAGGTCTACAGCTTGTATTTGGGTGAATCTACTTTCTTTTAGTGCTGCATGGGTTATGGACTCTCTCCTATCTGGCTGTCCTTGGTAGCCTTAATCTCAGGTGCAGCTCTTTTGGGACCACTTCCCTTCACTATAGCAAGTCATGTGTCTTACCTTAAAATGCCGGTTATTGATTCTCATTTCTGTGCTGTCCACTTTGGAAGGAACCTGTCTGTGGAAGAAGCTGAGGAGTCATGACTATTGCAGCTGTGGTGTTTAGCTGCATTGGAGGAGCTTGGAATGTTTTCCCTTTTGTGTCCATTTTCCCTATATCTGTTCCCTTACCTTGTGTTATATCATTGCAGTGGTGAGACGTGTTCTTACCAACCTTCTCACTAGCCAAGGTGAGTTCAAGACAAGCAAGGGCCTAAGCATGCTATGCTAATGGGGAAGGACCTCTATAGGGATGTTAGGGAGCATAGGGTACAGACTCAGGTGAGTTGCAGAAGGTGCCCCCCCTCTTTCTAATAACCAAGGCCTTCTTTCTATAGCATTCCTGTCATTCCCCTTGTGTCACGCTGCATGCTGGATATCCTTACGCTTTGGCAAAACATTGGTATTGCACTTTACTATAATTAAGTTAATCTAAACTAAAGCTGCATACCAATATGGCTGCAGTTCCTGCTGCTAGTTTTGTTGAAATTGTCATCACATTAAAATAGAAATTAAATTGAATAGAAAAATTCCAATCTCTAAAAAAAAAATAATAATAATGACTAAGAATCAACTACTTTAATAAGAATCACTAGTATTTGGTTTTCTTTTCATTTATAGCCTGATTGTAGTAACTGCATTTTCAATCTCAGTAAAAACGGAAATCTACATACATTCTCATATACTACCCTTTTGTTTCTAGGTGAGCTGACCTTAGAAGAGTTTATCGGTGGAATAGAAAAGGATTCGGAGCTTTTGGAAATAATTTCAAAAAGTTTTGACCTCTCAAATGTATTGAAAATCATTCAGAATGGAAGACGGAGAAGTATTCCATAAATGGAGGGTCATAAACTTGGGATCTCTGCATAACTGTCTTACATATGAGGATGTCTTTCTTTCTGCGGATCTATGCATTTATCATTCAGGGATTCTTTTTTTGTTAGGATGGAGGTTACTAAAACTGAATGAGGAAAACAGCAAATGAGGAACAAACTGTATGCTTTGTGCACTTTCCAGATATTGCCTTGAAGGAATATTTATATTATGTAACATAAAACCGTACCAGTCTGTACTAGACCAAAAAAAAAGTAATCTCTCAGGGACTCGTTGATTTAAATCCAGTTTAAATGACTTTAGAGGAGATTGACTTCTATCTGGATTAGACAAGAATAGAGGAGACATTGTCTGACCTTTCAATGTAACTAACCACTACTTAAATTAGCTATACAACATCTCTGCTCAACTTTCAGACTCAAAGGTTATTTTAAAAGGTCCAGATGATTCTCACATAACCTTAAAGTGTTAATAAAAATCCTTTGAAATACCGGAAGAAGCCTAAGCTCATTTGACACATTTAGCATCAATTTAAAAGGAATATTGCGGAGTATCATTGATGTAAGTGAATACACACAAGTGTTCACTGTATATGCTTATATGTTTCTATAGTTAAAATAAAGTAAAGGTTTACATTTTTGGAAAATGTAGAATGAATAAAAGGGATACAGGGCAAGTCGGTTGCATACATTTTGGTTTTCAATACTATTGTTTTAGGGACACAATTTGTACTTTTTCGATAATGTGAAAAAATACAGAAAATTGTGGTGCTAAATACTACAAACTAAAATAAATAGCAAGGGGACTGTCACAGAATGATATGAATGATCAGAGTTCAATAATGCCAACATGTAGAGAGTGCTATAACATCATGATCTATCTGGGACAAACACTATAGCTGCACTTGTGTAATCTTCTGAGCTTTGCATTAACACATTTCCAGACGAATGCCATATAGCTACTAGAAGCCGATTTTGTCTGTTAGATAGCCCTTTTTTCCTCACTAGTTTAAACTTATGCAATTTTACATGTTCTTCTTTTAAATTGAGCATCTACTTGTTAATGTAGCTTTATATTCTGTAATTTGAATGCTCTTTACTGTTGTTTACACTGTTTCATTTCCAATAAAGTTGAATATGGGATTATTATTTTTTTTCAATTGTATTATTTGCATTTTCTTACCAGGCACTACATATATTATTATTGTCTTTGTTTCTTTAATAAAGGACAACATCTGGCAACATTCAGGTGCACATTTATAATTCATTGGTGACATCAATACTTTATTATTTACTGTATATACTTCATTCCTTTTTCTTTCACACACTTGCCTTCATACAATTTCTAAATATTCTTAAGTTAAACGATTGCTTTGTACATTTCACTTTTTTTTAGTTATTCTCTATATTTTATCCCAATTGTTTTCCTACATTACATCTCTGTGTCTACTCTCACCTACACTTCACTGCACTTCACATATACTCTCATCTACTTGACACTATCCACACATGTTGACCTAGTTCTCTTTGTCTACTTATATTACATACTTAAGTTAGAAAAAAGAAAGGGTTAAAGTCTTCAGGTCTGCCAAAACTTGTTGAGGGGTGTGACAAAGATGGGTGGGCACACTGTTTGTCTTTAAACTATAATAAAGCTATATATTCCGAAATTTGCTATATTATATAGAAACACCTACATTTGTGTACAGAATATCTATATTCATAAAAGGTTTAAAATAAATAAACACTACATTAAAAATTGATGATTGTTGAAAATCACAAGCTGTGCTTTTTCATTTTCAATGGTTGTAAACTGAATCTTAGAAACTTTTATATTGGAGTTAGGACTGCGCTAAAATGTTTTGGAGGCACAACTGAGATTTCAAGAACACCTTCTGAGATCTAAAAAGAGGGCATTTTTGTAGTTGAAAAGATACAAAAAAAACAATGTACATACGCATTTGTCTTACACGCTCTCCTACATTGGGAAAACTTTCTCTAGTTAGTCTTTGAAGATTGTTATGGAATTTTAAAGAATTTTCTGGGATTCTATGCTCTGCATGCTATTTTATGTATAATCTTAAATCAAGCTTGATAACAAAAGCCGAAAACAAAATGAGTATATTGTACCCAAAATCTACCATATTTTCCGGAGTATAAGACGACTCCCAATTTTTCCAGTTAAAATTTTGAGTTTGGGATATACTGTATATAATCAAGTATAAGCCGACCCAAGTAATATGCCCATTGTTTAGTAATGTCCTCTGCAGTAATGTGCCCATAGCTTAGTAATGTCCCCTGCAGTAATGTGCCCATTATTTAGTAATGTGCCCATTGTTTAGTAATGTGCCCATCCTTATCCCCCCCTTGTAGTAATTAGCCTATTGTTTTAGTAATGCCCTCCTACCGGTCCCCTTCTTTTCCCCTATTATGCCGTTGTTTACACAGAATAAACATTATTCTCACCTCTCCTCCGTTCCAGCAGTGACCTCAGCTGCTTCTTGTAGACTGCAAGGCACACAGACCCCTCCACCATGATAGCATCCGATGCACGGGGCTGCTGTCTGCTGTCATGGCTTTACTTCAGTTGAATGCTTTGCGGTGCCGTAAAGCATTCAACTGCAGTAAAGTTTTGACAGCAGTGGCCCTGTGTATGGGATGCGATCATGGAGGAGTGCTTCTTACGGATTGCAGGCCCATAGACCTCTCTACGATCGCGTCCTGTACACGGGGCTGCCGCCGCTGCTGTCGGCGCTTTACTGCAGTTGAATGCTTTACGGCACCACAAAGCATTCAACTGCAGTAAAGCCATGACGGCAGCGGCAGTGGCCCCATGTACAGGACGCTATCGCGGAGGGATCTATGGGTCTACAGTCTGCCAGAAAAAGATGAAGGCACCACTGGAACGGAGGACAGGTGAGAATAATGTTTATTGTGTGTAAGAAGGGGACCGGTAGGAGGGCATTACTAAACAATGGGCTCATGCAGCACCGTGCACCGTACAGCGGTATAGGACAACACCCGGTGTATAAGATGACCCCCGACTTTTGAGAAGATTTTCAGGGGTCAAAAAGTCGTCTTATATGCAGCAAAATACGGTATTTATTATATAAAAAAACTGTAAAATTGCATAAATTATTATTTATTATTATAGTTTCATTTATTCCATGGTGCTTTACATGTGAAAAGGGAGGGCATACATAGTCAAGTACAATAATCATAAACAATACAAGGTACAGGAGGAAAGAGGACTCTGCCTGTGAGGACTCACAATGCCCCCTGACAAAGGTTTCCAAGTCGAAATGCGTGCATCGGGTCTCTGGTGCCATTCCAGTGTCATTTGGAACATGCAGGCAGGTTTGCTCTTTGTTTTACTCTATGTATCTTTATGATTTCATTAGTTTATCATTTATATCATATTCATATGGACCACCAGGATGCTAAACTTTACGATATTTTTGTGTCCCCATCCAGCTTGTCTAAGGCGCCCTTCTCCTAGTGTTCTCATTGTTATTATTTGCCAAATACTTTTTTAATACATTTAATAAAATGATATTTTATTACTATCTGGCTAATTAATTATTTTTTTTTCTGTTCTTTTGATCATTAAGCCTGTTATACACTATTGTTTGGGAAAAATAATATTAGGTTATATAATTTTTACTTTTTGATATATTGCTATTTCCCTTTATTGGCTGAAAGTTTGTTTTTCTGTGAGGGCTCACAGTCTACGGTACAGCAATATAAAGACAAGATGATGCTATAATTTGCAGGGACATGTCATATTAATATACCAAACAGACCTTGTGCAAAGTGTGCTGATATGGAACATAAGACAGTGTATATTTCTTAGTAACTTCATCATGTGAGTGCCATGACAATTGGAAGAATATGAAATTAAGTATTCCCATTCATTCAAAACCAAGAGGTGAACATACGGGCAAAATATCAGTATCGACAAGTCAGCTAATCACAAGGTTTATAAGTTCTAGCACAAAAAACACAGCAGTGGAGGAGGCGCGTATGCTTCACAATAGTGAGATCACAGATGTCCATGCAAGCACTGTGTGATGCATGTTACACAAGTCTGGAATGGTGGTCTGAATAAAGGTGAGGAAGCATTGCCTTTAATATCGTCATAAGAAGCATTGACTTGAGTTTGCAGAAAAGTGAACAATAGAAAATTGGAAATGGGTGATTTGGAGCGATGAGACAAAAGTCAATAGGCTAGTCTATGATGGGTGCAAATGGGTCTAGAAAAAACAAGGGAAAAAACAAAACAAGAAATTTAAGGAACTGTCAAGTTTGGTGAAGGAAGCCTGATGATATAGGGTTGTTTCAAAGCCAAAGGTGTAGGATACTTGATCAGGAATGATGGTGGTTTCATTGCTGAGCTATATGTTAGGATCCTAAAAGATGAGATACTCGAGTACTATGGGTATGAAAAGGACGACGTAGTGTTCCAGGAGAACAACGACCCGAAGGATACATCGCTAAGTGAGTCGACCAGTATGCACCAACATTAGTAATGTGTAGAAGAGCTCATCTGAGAACAGATTTTGGTAGCAACATGCTTGATAATTATTGAGAGAATGCCCAGAAGGATTCAAGCAATGTTGAAAGGCAAAGGTGGATTAATAAAATACTAATAAGATAATACAAATGTAAATTTAGATTTTTAGGATCAAAACAGTAATAATGCAGAGACATAACAAGAATCCGAACAACTAATTATATGCTAAATGGTTGCAGGCCAAATTTATGTAAGAGATAGACAAGATGATTGTCTATAAAAATGAAGGTAGTCTCAATCAAGTTAAAAAATGTAGTGGATGGTGAGGTATGGAGCCTGAAAATCAAAAGTTCAAAACATTGTCACCCTATTGCTTGTCGGTGCAAGCTGAATTCTAGACTATGATACCTGTTTTTGTTTCTGAGAATAAATACCAACCAGGGTACAGCAGCAACCTTGACCTGCTGGAATTCCCTGGGTCCCCATGACTTTCCAATGATAAGATTGATAACTGTTTGAGTCAATAATGAGAAACGGAAGTGAATAAAGTTGTCAATTGAGTCAGTAGAGAGATCCCTGCAGTTACGAACAGTGACCAATGTGAGTCGCTCTTGGCCAAAGGAGTGGTCTGTCACCAGTGTGTTTTGTTATTGTAATGTAATCCCCTGGTCAAACCGTAATAGTTTTTATATTTGCAAAATATAAAGATATAATATACATTAATTTACAACATTGCTTGTATGGGGAAAAAATGGTAACTGGCCTGATTAGTAGAAACTGAGATGCATCTGACCTGATACATTTTGAGACACTCTTTCCTTGACCGGAAAAAGAAAATGTCAGTCTTCAAATAATATTGGGAAGTTGGTGCATGTGTATCTGCATTGGTAGTGTTTTTTCTGTTTTTGCCTCTGCCTCAAATATAGAACGTAGTTCAACGACCGAGATAAATAATATAGAATGTACCCACACTTTGAGATTTAGAGTTGGTTTTTGAAACTGTAGATTATTTAAAGTTGCTTGAAACTAGTATAATAAAAATAGAGAGCTTGTATTCATAGGAGACCATGATTTCAGCTATACAGAGCAGTGCTGATGCAGTGCTCTATATAGAACAAGTGACTAGTAATACAATAAAACGCAAAAAGAAAAAAAAAGGTTTTAAAAGTATCTAAAAAAAACCCTTACAAAAGTTCAAATCACCCCTCTTTTGCCCCATTAAAAATAAAACAATTAATAAAAAAGCACATTTGGTATCACTTTCAGAAATTAAAATATAAATATATTGTAATATTTATATAAAAGCAAAAAAAAAGCAAAAAAGCAGATCTGTGAAACTGGCTCAGTTGCCCTTAGCATTAAAATGCCATTCTAGCCTCCCATGCTGCAACACATAGTCAGGAAGGACACTTCTGATTCCTTTTTTTCCCCAGCAAAGATATCTTGTTGTTCATTTTTCATTTCATTTTTCATGTTTTTGACTGTTTGTTACTAAAGACTAAGGGGTACTTTGCATACTACAAGATCGCAGGTGGGATGTCGGTGGGGTCAAATTGAAAGTGACGCACATCCGGCGTCTCAGGCGATATCGTAGTGTGTAAAGCCTTTTTGATACGATTAACAAGCGCAAAATCGTCATAATCGTATCATCGGTGTAGCGTCGGTCATTTCCATAATTTGGAAATGACCGATGTTACGATGTTGTTCCTCGTTCCTGCGGCAGCACACATCGCTGTGTGTGAAGCCGCAGGAGCGAGGAACATCTCTTACCTGCGTTCTGCGGCTCACGCCAGCTATGTGGAAGGAAGGAGGTGGGCGGGATGTTTACGTCCCGCTCATCTCCGCCCCTCCGCTTCTATTGGCCGCCTGCCGTGTGATGTCGCTATGACGCCGCACGCCCCGCCCCCTTAATAAGGAGGCGGTTCGCCGGCCAGAGCGACGTCGCAGGGCATGTGCGTGCATGTGAAGCTGGCGTAGCGATAATGTTCGCTACGGCAGCTATCACCATGATATCACAGTTGCAACGGGGGCGGGGACTATCGCGCTCGGCATCGCAAGCATCGGCTTGCGATGTCGTAGTGTGCAAAGTGCCCCTTATAGTCAGGAATGATACTTCTGTTTCTTTGTGTTTTTCTCAGTAAAGATATCCTGTTGTTCATTTAGGATTTCTTCTTTCATTAGTTTTTTGACTGTTTGTTACTTCTTTCATTAGTTTTTTGACTGTTTGCTACTAAAGACTTTTCCAATCTGGGCGTTATATCAGATCAATGCCCTGAGCAGTTCTTGTCATGCTTTATAATACCTAGACATTTTATGTAATGGCTAACGTTTCCAATCTGGGCACCTAGACATTTTATGTAATGGCTAACTTTTCTAATCTGGACATTATATCAGACTTTGCCCTGAGCAGTTCTTGTCATTCTTTACGTAAAATGTCTAGGTATTATAATGCCTAAGGAAAGTATAGAATGCAGATATTTCATATCTTGCCTGAAAATGACAGGAATTGTATACATTGCCTAGGTATTCTATAGAATGCTGGGTTTTCATACTATGCTTGTAACATATATATAAAATAAATTAAACAGATTGGTAAACAGGCAATGGGAAAAAATTAAAAACTTCAGAATTAATTTTTTGGAGCAGCCACAATATTGAAAAAAAATGCAATAAGAGGCAATCAAAATATTGTATCTCGTCCACGAAGGTATCAGGAAAAACATCAGCTTATCACACATTTAAAGGGGTGGTTCATCCATATTTTTTATTGTCTAGTTCGATATTATATTGAGAAACAATGTTTCTCTCAAATACCTTGTGTTGGCAATAGTGCCTGTGAGAGGCGCTATTGCAGACCGCTGTTCCCCGTCCAGTGACATCACCGTCAAATGCTGCACACGTCACATCCGTGCAGCCGGCTACATTCTTCCAGACTCTGAGCTGTGAGCTGTGTCTCACCACTGTCACAGCCCATCTGCTCCCCCCTCCCTCCTCCCTCACAGCACAGTGCGTCATCTGCTCCCCCCTCCCTCCTTCCTCACAGCACAGCGCGTCTCCTGCTCCCCCTCTCTCCTCCCTCCTCGCAGAATGCTGCAAGCAAGAGACGCGCTGTGCTGTGAGGGAAGAGGGAAGAGGAGCATGGAGCAGATGGGCTCAGAATGCAGCCGGCTGCACGGATGTGACGTGCGCAGCACTTGATGGAGACGTCACTGGACGGGGGAACAGCGGTCTGCAATAGTGCCTCTGACAGGCACTATTGCCAACACAAGGTATTTGAGAGAAACATTGTTTCTCAATATAATATCGATCTAGACAATAAAAAATATGGGTGAACCACCCTTTTAAGCCATCACACAGCCGCATATCCCAAAAAATGAGAATTTTACGAATCTCAGAAAATGGTGACAAATGCAAATTTATTTATTATTATTTTTTTACAAATTTCTGAATTTTTTTCACCACTTAAAAAAAAACTTTGAATAAAAAAAAACTATACATGTTTGGTAACTACAAACTCATACTCACCTGGAGAATCATACTACCATGTCAATTTTCCCAAAAGTGAACATGGCAAATAAGCAACCCAAAAAACCATTGTTGAATTGCACTTTTTTTGCAATTTCACTGCTTCTGGAATTTCAAAAGTACAACTCATCCTGCAAACATTAAGCTCTTGTATGGCTATATTAATGGAAAAATAAAAAAGTTATGTCTCTTGGTAGAAGGGGAGGAAAAAATGAAAGCCAGAAATGGGAAATGGCCACGGCATGAAAGGGTGAAATGAGTGCGATCGATCGGCAAAATTCAGCTAATTTGGCTTTTTTTTACCAGTCTGTTTATACAGACTGACACAGAAAGATCACTAATAAATCATTCTTTCCCCCATGCATATGTGATGCCCTGGACCAGCCAGGTAGTCACAGATAGAGCCCCACACAACACCAGTCCCCTAATAAGGTGTCAGCAGCGAACCATTTAAACCCTAGTCACCGCCCTCAGTGCTTGATGGACACACCAGGGGGCAGAGCCTGGCAGTTGGCCATGTCCACCGAGGAGTTCAGAGAGCCTGAGGCAGCAAAACAGTGCAGTTTGACAAACAGTTCAGTTTGAGAGTTCAGTGGAGGAGGTCAGGCCTGTGTGACAGGCCTCTAGCAGACTAACAGGTGCCAGGGTTGGAGCCCGGACAACTTTGGCTAGGAGGCATACGGAGGCCTCTGCCTGCAGGAGCCGGGAAGACAGCTCGGTGGAACCAATAAATAAGGAATAACGTTTGGAACACCATTCTAAGTCTGAACTGGGTGCAAAAACCTAAAAAAACATCACTATGGGGAGATAAGGTATGCACACCAGTGACTATGTAAGGGGAATACATGGAATAGCAGAAACTGCTGTGTGAATACTGACTTGAAAAATCCAATAGCTATATGTAAGAGTGAAAATGTGAAAAATGGAACCTGCATTACTGCCATGAACATATGAATCAAGAGAAATTTAGCTACTGAATTGATCAATGCAATAGAGCCCCAACACTACGCCAAAGTATTTCTCTACGTTGGGGTCCCTAGCTTGTGTGTGTCCTCTCATGCAGTTAAAAAACTTACCGTGTATGGGAAGCTGAGACCCAGGCTATTTATGCGTATGATATGGATTGGCAATGGGTGTGGTTGGGGAGGGTTCACAAACGAAAAACAACTAACAAATAAGGAATAACGTTTGGAACACCATTCTAAGTCTGAACTGGGTGCAAAAACCTAAAAAAACATCACTGGGGAGATAAGGTATGCACACCAGTGACTATGTAAGGGGAATACATGGAATAGCAGAAACTGCTGTGTGAATACTGACTTGAAAAATCCAATAGCTATATGTAAGAGTGAAAATGTGAAAAATGGAATCTGCATTACTGCCATGAACATATGAATCAAGAGAAATTACATATAGCTATTGGATTTTTCAAGTCAGTATTCACACAGCAGTTTCTGCTATTCCATGTATTCCCCTTACATAGTCACTGGTGTGTATACCTTATCTCCCCATAGTGATGTTTTTTTAGGTTTTTGCACCCAGTTCAGACTTAGAATGGTGTTCCAAACATTATTCCTTATTTGTTAGTTGTTCTTCGTTTGTGAACCCTCCCCAACCACACCTATTGCCAATCCATATCATACGCATAAATAGCCTGGGTCTCAGCTTCCCATACACGGTAAGTTTTTTTTTAACTGCATGAGAGGACACACACAAGCTAGGGACCCCAACGTAGAGAAATACTTTGGCGTAGTGTTGGGGCTCTATTGCATTGATCAATTCAGTAGCTAAATTTCTCTTGATTCATATGTTCATGGCAGTAATGCAGATTCCATTTTTCACATTTTCACTCTTACATATAGCTATTGGATTTTTCAAGTCAGTATTCACACAGCAGTTTCTGCTATTCCATGTATTCTCCTTACATAGTCACTGGTGTGCATACCTTATCTCCCCATAGCTCGGTGGAAACGACTGAAGACAACAGCCTAACGAGGGGGATAGAAAGCTACCGCCACGGCAGACAGATCCCACGGGCCAACGACTATGGGCAAAGGGCTCCTCCGACATACACAAGCTGGGGAGCGGACTCCTGTATTGCAAGTTCAGGTAGTCCACCAACACTCAAACAGGTGCAGGAGAAAGGCAGAGACCATCAACCGGGTGGGGGACCAGACTGCGGCCGGCTGCGGGCACCGACCACCATGACCTTGGTTTACCAGAGACTTGTGTGTGTTACTAATCGTGAGTACACCAGTGCCCTCCGGCCGCCAATCTGCCTGCACTGCCCAACTATTCCCCCAACGGGTTCCGGGGCCACCATCCCTACCCGCGGAGGGGTTAACATCTTGCTGCGCAACATCTCCCCCCGGGTGCCCTGTAAATGTAGCTGTGGTGTCCACCTTCACCACAACCCATTGAATTGTTTATGCTGGAAGAAAAATTGTTTTCAAAAACACATTGCTGGCAGTGTAAACTGCAAATGAGCTGCTCATAACATGATATGTGTACCGCCCCGGGTCCGGAGACGCTTAAGCCACCCACCAGCGAGCCCGGATCCGAGTGGCTCGGTTGCAGCCGAGCTCGGGGCAGTACAAATATCATGTTATGAGCAGCTCATTTGCAGTTTACACTACCAGCAATGTGTTTTTGAAAACAATTTTTCTTCCAGCATAAACAATTCAATCACCCGATAAATCAGCAGTATATGGCTCCTTCGCTGAGTGATTGACATATTTATACCTATGAAACTCTCATCTATGCTGCCAGTATTTATGCATGTGGATGCTACATACACACACTGCATGTGATACAAACACTGCACGTTACACACACATTTACATTGCTGAGCAAAAGCGTAACAATGTTTTGAACTTTTCAGTTTCAGGCTCCATATCTCATTCTCCATGACCTCTTTGAGAGTGAGACTACCTTCATTTTACAGACAATCATGTTGGCTAGCTCATACATAAATTTGACTTGAAACTACAGTATTTAGCATATGATTAGTTATGCAGATTCTTGGTATGTCACTGCATTGTTACTGTTTTGCTCCTAAAATTCTAAATTTTTATTTTATTATTTTGTTAGTATTTTGTAAATCCAGCTTTGGCTTTCAACACTGGACATGCTCCCGATGAGATCCAAGCATGTCTCCACTGATCCCAGGTCTCTTCTGCACGTTCCTAATGTTGGTTTATATACTGGTTAACTCACTTTATGTATGCAGTTTTTTCTTCAACTCTACCCACAAGTTTTTGATTGAATAAATGACAATATCCATATGGATTAATCGGATAATGCCACACTGCACAAATATGCAGCAAAAAGGGAGAAAGCACACTCCAGATGCATAATCAAAAAAGAAGAGGAAAGGAGTAGGGAATGCAATAACTATTTTATTAAGTGCAGTGGCAGGTTAAAACACCAATAGTTTACAAGGGAAAAAAGCAATGCGATCTGGGAAAGAAGACACACTGACAGTTACAATATTGCACATATGCACACGGATCACATTGACAGGATATTGCAGATAGACCGTAAGAAAGACAATCTATAATATAACTGAAAAAAAAGGGTATACAGCAAATGCAACAAAAGTATCAAAGTGCACAAATAGGTGATGACTAAAGCGCCATTTACATGCTGCGACATCGCTAACAATATATCGTCGGGGTCACGGTGTTTGTGACGCACATCCGGTGTCGTTAGCGACATCGCAGTGTGTGACAGCTAGGAGCGACCTTAAACGATCGCAAAAGACTTAAAAATCGTTGGTCTGTGACATGTCTTTCATTTACCCAAAATCGGTGTCTGGTCAGTAGCGAGGTTGTTCGTCGTTCCTGCAGCACCACACATCGCTACGTGTGACACCGCAGGAACGACAAACATTTCCTTACCTGCCGTCCACCGGCAATGAGGAAGGAAGGAGGTGGGCGGCATGTTCTGGCCGCTCATCTCCTCCCCTCCTCTGCTATTGGGCGGCCACTTAGTGACGCCGCAGTGACGTCGCTATGACGCCGAACGCACCTCCCCCTGAAGGAGGGATTGTTCGGCGGTCACAGTGACGTCGCTGAAAAGGTATGTGCATGTGACGCTGCCGTAGCGATAATGTTCGCTACGGCAGCGATCTCCAAATGTCACACGAACGACAGATGCGGGTGCTATCGCGCACGATGTCGCTAGCGATGTCGCAGCGTGTAAAGCACCCTTTACGATGGACACCTGTAACAGTCTTAAGGCAAAAGCCACAGCATGATAAGGAGGAAAAACACTCGTAGTTACATAGCGGTGTATGTGTGGCACGAGGGCTAACTGGCACCAAGTAGTTAGTGTGAGTGCAGTCCCAGGATCAGGCTCCCTGATGTACATTTCACATTGTTTGGTGACAGAGCAGCTTCATCAGGGGAAAGAAAAAGACCGTAGTACCAGGATATGCTGTGTGTCGCTTTTAAATCTGGCACCGGTCATGTAATAAAGATCACCTGAACACTGTTAAGGTGGCGCAGCCGCGGGGATGACAAGTGCTGCCGTCAGGAGGTTAGTAAAGTTCCTTACCTGCGGTGATGAAGTCCTGCCCTCCCGACGTCAGCGCTGTCACTGTCCTCCATGCCCGCCGCTTGTCACATCTCCTCTCGCTGCCGACCCGAGACTGTCACTAGCGGTGACGTCACAGGCAGCCGCGATACTTGGTTGTGAAGGCGGCGGTCATTGAACTCAGTGACAGCGGTGCTATCAGGAGTGCAGCGATCACCGCAGGTAATGTACCTCGCTATCCTCCTGACAGCAGCACTTGTCATGCCCTGCAGTGACCTGGGCTGACCTATTGATGTTAGCTCAGGTCACTGCATTGCTCTCCCAGTCAATATGGAACATTCTGTTCTTCATTGACTGGGACATTGTCTATGGTATGGATCGTCATGGGACCCCCTTGGATTACACCAGACCTGGATTTGTTTTTCTTTTGACAGCTGTTTCGGGGTATTTTCTTCCGTGGTTGTTCCTTCCCGGTGAAAGACCTGACTAGTTTCCTGCCAGCGTTGAGATACATGTGATGGTGTCTCCGCAGGCTTTCTTGTTTTGAAAATTTCCCAGGGGGCAGTGCTCTAGAATCACTGCGTTGAGAAACACGTGATGGTGTCTCCGCAGTGTTGGATGTTGATCTCCCTAAGGTCAACCATCCTTGCTTATGTAGTTTTCTACTAGGCATTGCTCCCACTGCCCAGTTTCCTACTCCACACTGATGAGGGGCAAATACCCCGAAACAGCTGTCTGTGGATGGATACCATGTTTGGCATAGGTGGTCTCCTTGACTGGAGACTGCCCTTCCCGTGGTTGTTCCTTCCCAGTGAAAGACCTGGCTAGTTTCCTGCCAGCGTTGAGAAACATGTGATAGTGTCTCCGCAGGCTTTCTTGCTTTGAATAGTCTCTGCATGTGGGCTGACTCTGTAAAGAGCGCCCACATGCAGGAACGGGGAGTCGACCATGTGCCAGAGCATTTCGCCGGTACACGGAGATGCTTGAACGATTACTGGAGAGATGCACTGACAGGACCCAGCAATGACGTCTAGCCATGTGACCAGTCTGTAGCCAATGAGATAATAGACACGTGATTGGTCACATGCTATTTTGACGTCACGATAGGTCCTATCATGAGTGCTGGTTACCGGGAGGAGGTAGCGATTATCGGAAGGAAAAGCGGCAGGAGACAGAGTGCAGGACGCGTCGCGGGGACCTGTAAATGTTATGGCAATGTTTATTAACTGCATGTGAACATGTATAATGTGTTTTTATTTGCTTTGTGCTTTGCTTTGCTTTGTGCTTATTTGTTTGTGTTTGCCTCCCATTGTTTTCAATGGGGTTCGAGTGGTTCGTCGAACGGAGCCTCCGTTCGACGAACCGAACCGAACTCGAGCGCTAGGGGGTGGCTCATCTCTAGTGTGGACAGGTGTATTTTTATACAGTTAAAGGGTTCGAATAGGTTGAATTAATACAGGTAATGAGTGCAGAGTAGGAGGGCTTCTTAAAGAAAAAAACAGGTCTGTGAGACCCAGAATTCTTGCTGGTTAGTAGGTGATCAAATTTCAAAAATCAAACTTATTTCATGCCATAAAATGCAAATTACTTATTTAAAAATCATACAATGATTTTCTGGATTTTGTTTGGATTCTATTTGTCACAGCAGTTGAATGAAGTGTACCGATGATAAAATTACAGAACTCTCCATTATTTGTAAGTGGGAAAACTTGCAAATCTGTATTGTATCAAATATTTTATTTTCCTCACTATAGGTGGGGAAAAGAGCAGCCTGCTTACTATTGCATCAGGTGATGCTTTCCTGACAACATTTGGTGAATGATGGGAAAAGGGTATGGATGTAGAGTTTGGAGAGCTGAGCTGCATAAAAGACACTTGTCCACATAATCAATCATACTCCAACCTGTCCAACCTTCCCAAAACCAAAGAGCTGTTTAAGGTCACTAGTAGAGATGAGCGAACTGGCCGTGGTCCGGCTCGAGTTCGGTTCGCCGAACGGAGGTCTCGTTCGAGTTCGGTTCGGTGAACCGGTTCGGCGAACCACTCGAACCGCATAGGAAACACTGTGAGGCAATCACAAACACATAAAAACACATTATAAATGTACACATACAGTTAATAAACATTGCCATAACACTTACCGGTCCCCGCGATCTCCTGCACTCTGTCTCCTGCCGCTATTCCATCCGATGATCGCTGAATCCTACCGGTAACCAGCACTGCCAGCAGTGATGCAGGACCTATCGTGACGTCAAAATAGCCATGTGACCAGTCACGTGTCTGTTATCTCATTGGCTACAGACTGGTCACATGACTATGACGCGTCATGTAGGACCTGTCATTGCATCTCTCTGTTACACGGTGCACGTTTGTGTATCGCCGTGTACCGGTGACATGCTCTAGCACACGGTCGACTCCCTGCTCTGCTTCCCCGTTCCCTTAAGGTACCGTCACACTAAGCGACGCCCCAGCGATCCCACCAGCAACCTGACCTGGCAGGGATCGCTGGAGCGTCGCTACACGGGTTGCTGGTGAGCTGTCACACAGGCAGATCTCACCAGCAACCAGTGACCAGCCCCCAGCCAGCAGCAACGCGTGGAAGCGATGCTGCGCTTGGTAACTAAGGTAAATATCGGGTAACCAACCCGATATTTACCTTGGTTACCAGCGCACACCGCTTAGCGCTGGCTCCCTGCACACCTAGCCACAGCACACATCAGGTTAATTTAACCCGATGTGTAGTCTGGCTATGTGTGCAGGGAGCCGGCACTGACAGTGTGAGAGGCGGACGCTGGTAACGAAGGTAAATATCGGGTAACCAAGGAAAGGGCTTCTTGGTTACCCGATGTTTACCGTAGTTACCAGCGTCCGTAAAAACCGGCTCCTGACCGGCTGACACAGCCGGTCAATCACGGAGATCACCGTTGCCATAGCAACGCGCTTGGTAGAGGTGACGGGGAAGTCCCGCTACCAGCACGCAGCGGCACCGGAATCAATTGATCGGAGCAGCGTTGCTATGGCAACCCGTGCCACCGCTTACAGCTGGGAGCCTGTGGTCACTCTCACAGAGTGATTTCTGCACGGAGCACAGCGTCTTCCCCCATGCAGCTGTGCTGTCTGATGGAGCAGAGCTGCATGTGTTGAAGGGGAAAGAAGACAGAAGAGCAGGAACGTGGAGAGCTGAGAGGGGGTAATAAAGATGGAGTCTCTAATGTGTCTGTGTATTTATTTCTATTAAAGTATTTTTTTTCTGTGTGGTGTTTTTTTTTAACCCTTTATTGGAGATTCTTAATGGCCGGGTCAAACTTGCCTGACATTAAGAGTCTCTGGCTTAATACTGGCTAGTAAAACAAAGCCAGTATTAACTCATGATTACCCAACAAGCCACACGGCTCCAGGGCTGTTGGAAGAGTTGGATACAGCGCCAGATGATGGCGCTTCTATGAGAGCGCCATTTTCTGGGGCGACTGCGGACTGCAATTCGCAGCAGAGGGGCCCAGAAACCTTGGGCTAACCTGTGCTGCGGATCCAATCCCCAGCTGCCTAGCTGTACCCGGCTGGACACAAAAATGGGGCGAAGCCTACATCATTTTTTTTTTTTTTTTTAATTATTTCATAAAATTCATGAATTAAGTAAAAAAAGGGCTTCCCTATATTTTTAGTTCCCAGCCGGGTACAAATAGGCAACTGGGGGTTGGGGCAGCTCGTAGGTGCCTGCTGTACCTGGCTAGCATACAAAAATATGGCGAAGCACACGTCATTTTTTTTGTAGTTTTTTGGTAAAAAAATTAAAAAATGCTTCCCTGGATTTTCCATTGCCAGTGAAGGTAACACCAAGCAGTGGGGGTTAGCAGCCAGTAGCTGCTTGGATTACCCTTAGCTAGCAATACAAAAAATGCAGCGGGAGCCCATATATATTTTTTTTAATTATTTATTTAAATAACTAAAAACAAAAAGGGCTTCCCTGTATTTTGATTGCCTGACATGACAGTGCTGTAAAAATAAATCTTTAAAAAAAAATGATGTAGCGCTCTGCGGTATTTTTGATTCTCAGTGCAAATAAAGCAGACAGCTATGGGATGCCACCCCCATCTGCCTGGCGTTAACTTGGCTGGCAATCAAACTACAGGGAAGCCCATTAATTTTTTCTATTTAAAAAAATAGTTTAAAAAACAATGACGTTGGGTCCCCCCATCTTTGATAGCCAGCTAGGGTAAAGCAGACGGCTGTAGCCTGAAAACCACAGCTGGCTGCTTTACCGTGGTTGGTGATCCAATGTGAAGGTCACCCCAGGCTCTTTTTTATAATTATTTTATAAATAATGATAATTACAAAAAAAAGTAGGGTCCCCCCCAAATTGGATCACCAGCCAAGGTAAAGCGGACAGCTGTGGTCTGGTATTCTCAGGGTGGGATGGTCCATAGTTATTGGCCCTTCACAGCCTAAAAGTAACAGACTGCAGGCGCCCCAGAAGTGGCGCATCCACTAGATGCGCCAATCCTGGCGCTTCACCCCAGCTCATCCCGTGCCCTGGTGCAGTGCCAAACGGGGTAATAAATATGGTTGATACCAGCTGTAAAGTCACCTGACATCAAGCCCAGCAGTTTGTGATGTCATGGTGTCTATCAGATACCTGACATCATAAACTGTCGGTACTAACAAAAAAAATCGACAAAAAAAAATTTATTTGAAAAAAAACTCCCCAAAACATTCCCTCTTTCACCAATTTATTGTAAAAAAAAATAAGGGGGTCCCACGATGACTCTGGACCGTCTACAATATGGGGGGAGACACTCAGGGAACTTATCCCCCATTTTCTAGGAGTGCAGACCCTCCATGTGAGGAGTGTGGGTGCAATGAATCTGCACCCACTCTCCCCGGGTCCACAGCAGCAGAGTCCATGTCGTAACGGTTGCTACCAAAGCTGCAATGCCCTGCTCATGAGGTAAGGGCATGCCTAATCAGGAGAACTAGTCTACATTTCCAAATATTGGTATTTGCTGATATTATTGCTATTCCACCTACTATATATTGGGGATAGGATCTTGGAGATGGAATACCCCTTTAAGTCCAGTTATCCAGCTGAATGAATACTAAACAACAGAGCTCGCTATTTAGATATGTTTTCTTGTGGCATATAACGGACTCTCATGTTTGGTAGTCGTTCAGCAGGGCAACTATAAAAATCAAATACCTCCATTTGGAAATGTAGTATATAGCTCTCCTGATCAACTATGTTCCTTACCTCATGAGCAGGGCATTGCAGTAATAATAATAATTTATTAATTTATTTAGCGCTATTAATTCCATAGCGCTTTACATACATTGGGAACACTGTCCCCATTGGGGCTCACAATCTAAATTCCCTATCTGTATGTCTTTGGAGTGTGGTAGGAAACCAGAGTACCCAGTGGAAACCCACGCAAACACAGGGAGAACATACAAACTCCTTGCAGAGGGTGTCCTTGGTGGGAATTGAACCCAGAACTTCAGCGCTGCAAGACTGCAGTGCTAACCACTGAGCCACCGTGCCGCCCATTTATGTTACAGATGCATAACCACTACTCACTGTGTTTGAACACTGGAAGCTGAGCTGACAGCCGCTCTGTGCATGCAGCAGCGTCTATTGTGAAGGAGAGGGCCGCGGGGGATGAACGCTGCACAGGTACCGTGGGACACCGGGGAACACCGGTGGGGTTATAGGGGGTGACCTGGCAGGACCTGGGGAGGAGTTTTCTATCGCATGTGTCATGGCACATGCGACAGAAATCAGGGGAGTAGGGTGAATGCGGCCGAAGCGCTGCTCTGCGCGTGGCCATCTTGGATTTCCGGGAGGTGGTCAGGGGGGGGCACTTTGGCGACACCGGGGAACCGGAGGGGACCGGGGAGGAGTTTTATCATGTTTGTTCATGCCAGATGGGAGATAAATAATTTTTTACCGATGCTGTCATTTACTGTAACGTGATCATCGGTATACGGTGTATACCGGTGATTACGTGAGCGGGGACCGGAAAAACCGGCCTGAATCATGATCTCCAGGGTCTCACCAGCCACCTGAAACCCCGGAGATTTTCTGACGCTGGGGGGCGCTATTCACTTATTTCTGCCTGCTGTTTATAAACGGCAGATCAGAATAAGGCTACATTCACACATTCACACGACCGATCCGTTTTTGCGGTTCGTTTTTTTACGGGTGCATCCGTGTGGCATCCGTATCTGTTCCATATACGGTCCGTATGTCATCCGTGTGCCTTCCGTTTGTTTGCGTACTGCAAAAAAACTGAAGGAGGGAAAATACATCAATTTACCCAGGATCTGTGATGCCCTGGACCCCCAGGGGTCACAGGTAACAACACACAACACCACACACACCCCCACCCTAGTGAGGCACCAGCAGCCAACAAGTCCTGACCGCCTCCCTCATGTTTAGCAAGGCACACCAGGTGGGCGGAGCCAGGCGGATAGGCACGCCCTCCGAGGAGTCTGCTGGCCTGAGGCAGGGAAAGGACAAGTGAGTCGAGTGGGGAGAGGCGTAGTGAGAGGAGTAAAAGTGGCGAGCTGAAAGTCAGGGGCCTAGGACGGAGCCTAGGACCCCTTGGAACGGTCAGGCAGGCAGACGGTGGTGGCCGTCTGCAGGAGTCCGGTCAGGGACTGAACTGCGGAACCGTAGGGATCAAGAAGAGGGTGGTGACCCTTCAGACCCGAACCAGGGAGCTAACAAGTCAACCGGAGCACCAGGCAGGGTACTCAGACCCCGTTCTAGCCCAGAAGCAACCGGGCTCAGACAAATCTACTGATTGCGGTCTGGACCTCAGGGGTTCTTTCCCACCCAAAGTCCCGATAGACGGCAAAAGCCCACCGATTCCGGATAAGAGCCACCGCCAAGGGCCAGAGATCCAAAGCGCCAGCGCCTGCGGGCAAAAGGGCTCCTCCGGTACCCAAAAGCCGGGGAGCGGACTACCGTTGCTGAAGCATAGGAGTCACTAAAGCAAATTTAAAAGTGCAGGAGAAAGGCGACATCACCAACCTCACTGGGGACACACGCAGCCGGCTGCGGGCACCGATCTACACCGAACTTGGTTTATCATTGACTCTGTGTGGTTTAATCGTGAGTACACCAGTGCCATCAGGCACCGCGCTGCAAGCGAGCCCCTGCGTACTGCAACACCCCGCTCCTGCAACCTGGCCCGGAACCAACAAACCCCCTACCCACGGAGGGGTCAACACCTAGCTGCGACCCACCACCGATCCCGGACGAGCCCCCGCACCCTCACCGCAGCGGTGGTGCTCATCACCTCATCACGACCCGTGGGTGCCATCACGAACTGTTACCGGTCACCGCGGCTCCGGCCGTGAAACCGGTCCACCCCAAACCAAAAAACCACCCTCCCCCCTTTCCAAAGCGACGTGGCCCCCGGTCCGGAGGCGCTCGAGCCACCAACAACCCAAGCCCGGATCCGAGCGGCTCGGCGGAGAGCAGCCGAGCCCCCAGGGCGGTACAGATCCATAGCTTCAACCTACATGAGGCGGTAACATGTTCACTCCAGTGCCATTTTCTACTGCTTTTCACAGCGTAGAGCGCTCTGGTGATTTTCTAGTGCTTGTACACTTCATATTAGTCTTTTGTGTCATTATAATGGCAGAAAGACACATAATGTCCCACTCTCCTGCATTTTGTAATTTTGCACCCTTTGGTGCCTTTCATGTGGCATTAACCCCTTCACGACCTTGGACGGATCTATCCGTCCAGGATCGTGTCCCGTTAAGCCCCGCCCCCTGCCGCGGGCAGGCGGCGTGGATCGGCACACATATCAGCTGTTTTCAACAGCTGACATGTGTGCCTGCTAGCCGCGGGTGGAATCGCTTCCACCCGCGGCCATTAACCCCTTAAATCTTGCTGCCAAAGTCTGGCAGCAAGATTTAAATGCGCGCGGCCATGTTTGTTACTCACCGCCGCCCCCACCGGAAGTCATGTGTGTTATCACGTGACTATCGGTGGTTGCCATCGTAGCACAGGGTCATGTGATGACGCCTGCTGCTACGATGTTTCACTTTCATTTTCCCTCGGCCGAGAGCAGAGGGAAAACCAAAGTGACTGAATCTGCTGATTACAGCGGTATTGCTGTGATCAGCAGATAGCGATCAGCAATCGGATTGCTGATCGCTATAGCCCCCTAGGGGGACTAGTAAAATAAAAAAAAAAAGTAAAAAAAAAAGTTTTAAAAAATAAAAAAAAAAAAAAAAACCTAAAAGTTCAAATCACCCCCCTTTCCCCCCATTGAAAATTAAAGGGTTAAAAAATAAATAAATATACACATATTTGGTATCGCCGCGTTCAGAAATGCCCGATCTATCAAAATATAAAATCAATTAATCTGATTGGTAAACGGCGTAGTCGCAAAAAAATTCCAAACGCCAAAATTACGTTTTTTGGTCGCCGCAAGTTTTACGCAAAATGCAATAACAGGCGATCAAAACGTAGCATCTGCGCAAAAATGGTACCATTATAAACGTCAGCTCGAGACGCAAAAAATAAGCCATCACTGAGGCATAGATCCTTAAAAATAAGAACGCTACGTGTTTCGGAAAATGGCGCAAAACGTGCGCCACTTTTATTGGACAAACTTGTGAATTTTTTTTAACCCCTTAGATACAAGTAAACCTATACATGTTTGGTGTCTACAAACTCGCACCGACCTGAGGCATCACATAGATACCTCAGTTTTACCATATAGTGAACACGGTGAATAAAATATCCCAAAAACTATTGTACGATCACACTTTTTTTGCAATTTTTCCGCACTTGGAATTTTTTTGCCGTTTTCCAGTACACTATATGGTAAAACTTATGGTTTCATTTAAAAGTACAACTCGTCCCGCAAAAAACAAGCCCTCATATGGCAAGATTGATGGAAAAATAAAAATGTTACGCCTCTCAGAAGAAGGGGAGCAAAAAACAAAAACGCAAAAACGGAAAGTGCCCGGGGGCTGAAGGGGTTAAGGGGTGCTTAGCCTTGTATTTAGCCAAAAAAATGAAAATAAAATGACGTGGGGTTCCCCCTATTTTTGTAGCCAGCTAGGGTAAAGCAGACGGCTGCAGCCTGCAGACCACAGCTGGCAGCTTCACCTTGGCTGGTAATCCAAACCTGAGGGCACCCCACGCTGTTATTTTAAATTAAATAAATAATTAAGAAAAAAAAACACGTGGGGGTCCCCCCAAAATTGGACCACCAGCCAAGGTAAAGCATACAGCTGGGGTCTGATATTCTCAGACTAGGGAGGTCCATGGTTATTGCACTCTCCTCAGCCTAAAAATAGCAGGCCGCAGCCGCCCCAGAAGGGGCGCATCCATTAGATGCGCCAATCCTGGTGCTTCGCCCCAGCTCATCCCGTGCCCTGGTGCGTTGGCAAACGGGGTAATATATGGGGTTAATACCAGATGTGTAATGTCACCTGGCATCAAGCCCTGGGGTTCGTGATGTCACGCGTCTATCAGATACCCGACATCACCAACCCAGTCAGTAATAAAAAAAAATAGACGACAAACACATTTTTATTTGAAAAAAACACTGCCCAATACATTCCCTCTTTAACCAATTTATTAGAAAGAAAAACAAATCCAGGTCTGCTGTAATCCAAGGGGTTCCCATGACGATCCACACTGTCCCAGTCAATGAAGAGCAGGATGTTCCCCATTGGCTGGGAGAGCAGTGTAGTGACCTGAGCTAACATCAATGGGTCAGCCCAGGTCACTGCAGGGGATGACAAGTGCTGCTGTCAGCGAGGTACATTACCTGCGCTGATCTCCAGCACACTGACAGCACCTGTCACTGAGTTCAATGACCTTCACAGTCAAGTATCGCGAGAGGCCCGTGACGCCACCGCTAGCCACAGTCTCGGGTCGGAAGCGAGAGAAGGTGATGTGACAAGCGGCGGCCATGGAGGACAGTGACAGTGCTGAGGTCGGGAGGGCGGAACTTCATCACCGCGGGTAAGCCGAGCGGGGCCATGTGTGCCGAGTGCGAGGTGGGCGGAGCCTAGTGGAGTAATGTGTGCCGAGTGCGAGGTGGGCGGAGCCTAGCGGGGCCATGTGTGCAGAGTGCCAGGTGGGCGGAGCCTAGCGGGATAATGTGTGCAGAGTGTGAGGTGGGCGGAGCCTAGCGGGGCCATGTGTGCAGAGTGCCAGGTGGGCGGAGCCTAGCGGGGCCATGTGTGCCGAGTGCGAGGTGGGCGGAGCCTAGTGGGGTAATGTGTGCCGAGTACCAGGTGGGCGGAGCCTAGCGGGGTAATGTGTGCAGAGTGCCAGGTGGGCGGAGCCTAGCGGAATAATGTATGCAGAGTGCCAGGTGGGTGGAGCCTAGTGGGGTAATGTGTGCAGAATGCCAGGTGGGCGGAGCCTAGCGGGGTAATGTGTGCAGAGTGACAGGTGGGCGGAGCCTAGCGGGGTAATGTGTGCAGAGTGCTAGGTGGGCGGAGCCTAGCGGGACCATGTGTGCAGAGTGCCAGGTGGGCGGAGCCTAGCGGGGTAATGTGTGCGGAGTGCCAGGTGGGCGGAGCCTAGCGGGACCATGTGTGCAGAGTGCCAGGTGGGCGGAGCCTAGCGGGACCATGTGCACCGAGAGCCAGGTGGGCGGAGCCAAGCGGGCCATGTGTGCAGAGTGCTAGGTGGGCGGAGCCTAGCGGGGTAATGTGTGCAGAGTGCCAGGTGGGCAGAGCCTAGCGGACCATGTGTGCAGAGTGCCAGGTGGGCGGAGCCTAGCGTGGCCATATGTGCAGAGTGCCAGGTGGGCGGAGCCTAGCGTGGCCATGTGTGCAGAGTGCCAGGTGGGTGGAGCCTAGCGGGGTAATGTGTGCAGAGTGCCAGGTGGGCGGAGCCTAGCGGGGTAATGTGTGCAGAGTGCCAGGTGGGCAGAGCCTAGCGGGACCATGTGTGCAGAGTGCCAGGTGGGCGGAGCCTATCGGGACCAGGTGTCCAGAGTGCCAGGTGGGCAGAGCCTAGCAGAATAATGTATGCAGAGTGCCAGGTGGGTGGAGCCTAGTGGGGTAATGTGTGCAGAATGCCAGGTGGGCGGAGCCTAGCGGGGTAATGTGTGCAGAGTGACAGGTGGGCGGAGCCTAGCGGGGTAATGTGTGCAGAGTGCTAGGTGGGCGGAGCCTAGCGGGACCATGTGTGCAGAGTGCCAGGTGGGCGGAGCCTAGCGGGGTAATGTGTGCGGAGTGCCAGGTGGGCGGAGCCTAGCGGGACCATGTGTGCAGAGTGCCAGGTGGGCGGAGCCTAGCGGGACCATGTGCACCGAGAGCCAGGTGGGCGGAGCCAAGCGGGCCATGTGTGCAGAGTGCCAGGTGGGCGGAGCCTAGCGGGGTAATGTGTGCAGAGTGCCAGGTGGGCAGAGCCTAGCGGACCATGTGTGCAGAGTGCCAGGTGGGCGGAGCCTAGCGTGGCCATATGTGCAGAGTGCCAGGTGGGCGGAGCCTAGCGTGGCCATGTGTGCAGAGTGCCAGGTGGGTGGAGCCTAGCGGGGTAATGTGTGCAGAGTGCCAGGTGGGCGGAGCCTAGCGGGGTAATGTGTGCAGAGTGCCAGGTGGGCAGAGCCTAGCGGGACCATGTGTGCAGAGTGCCAGGTGGGCGGAGCCTATCGGGACCAGGTGTCCAGAGTGCCAGGTGGGCAGAGCCTAGTGGGGTAATGTATGCAGAGTGCCAGGTGGGCGGAGCCTAGCGGGGTAATGTGTGCAGAGTGTCAGGTGGGCGGAGCCTAGCGGGGCAATGTGTGCAGAGTGCCAGGTGGGCGGAGCCTAGCGGGGTAATGTGTGCAGAGTGCCAGGTGGGCGGAGCCTAGCGGGCCATGTGTGCAGAGTGCCAGGTGGGCGGAGCCTAGCGGATTAATGTGTGCAGAGTGCCAGGTGGGCGGAGCATAGCGTGCCATATGTGTAGAGTGCAGGTGGGCGGAGCCTAGCGTGGCAATGTGTGCAGAGTGCCAGGTGGGCGGAGCCTAGCGGACCATGTGTGCACAGTGCCAGGTGGGCGGAGCCTAGCGGGGCTATGTGTGCAGGCGGCAGAGTGTGAAGTGGGTGGAGCCTAGCGGGACCATGTGGCGCTAAGGACGTCAGTGTCGTGGACTGCATGGCTGGGGACAGGTGAGTGTGAGTGTGTGTGTGTGTACACGCCGCGTGCAGGAGGGGACGCGGAGTGAGCTGAGCGGGGAAGTGTGGGCTTCCTGCACATGTAACTAGGATAAATATCGGGTTACTAACTAAAGCGCTTTGCTTGGATACCCGATGTTTATCTTGATTACCAGCTTACCGCAGGTTGCCAGCGATGGCTCCTGCACACTGTAGCTGTAAAAAGCCCTGCTTTTGCTGCTAGAACCGTTCTCGAACGTAACTAGAACTATCGAGCTTTAGCAAAAAGCTCGAGTTCTAGTTCGATCTAGAACAGCCCCCAAAATCACTCAAACCGCGAACTGGAGAACCGTGAACCGCACCCAACTCTAGTCACTAGGGACCAAATTGTAGACCTACACAAGCTAGAGTGAGCTACAGGATAATAGGCTAGCAGCTTGGTGAGAAGGCAACAACTATTGACATAATTATTATAAAAATGGAAGAAACACAAGATGACTGTCAATTAGTGATGAGCGAGTATGCTTGTTACTACTCGGTACTCGCACGAGTATCACTGTACTCGGGCTACTCGGCGGGGACCGAGTAATCTCACGATACTCGTGCTGTACTCGTGGTCTTCATCCCTGCATGTTGGCGCTCTTTTGAGAGCCAGCCCTCATGCAGGGATTGGCTGGCAGACCACTGCAATGCCACAGCCCTGTTAGTTGTGGAATTGCAGTGATTGGCCGGCCCGCACAGCGTGACCGAGCCTTTATACCGGTGGGCGCGCTGTGCTCTGCTCACAGCCATCCAGACAGTCAGTGCAGGGAGAGTGTCGCTGCTTCAGGGAAAGGTTTGCGGCCCTTTATAGCTATTTCCGTAGCAGGGCTGCAAACAGTGTGACCAGAAGTCCTTCTCAGGACTATTCTAGTTGTATACAGGCAGGCAGGGTATAGCCAGGTCGGAGTACAGGAGCAGAGTCCTTCTCAGGACTATTGTTGCTATATACAGGCAGGGTATAGCCAGGTCGGAATACAGGCGAGTGACCAGAAAAGTCCTTGTCAGGACTATTGTAGCAGTATACAGGCAGGCAGGCAGGCAGGCAGGCAGGGAGGGTATATAGCCATTCCTAGTGGTGACCATATACCAGCCTTCATCATATCTGGGGCTGGTGTACACAGTCTAAAACAGTCCAGATAGTGTCAGACTTCTCAGTAATTTTTTCTCCTAAAAACCTGTTAGGTTCTTAGTGCGTCCGTGCTTGCATTTAAAAACCGCACGTGTGTGCCTGTCGGTGGCAGCGTACAGGTGCACTTGTGTGCGTTTTTCACAAACTATTATATAACGCACAAGTCTAGTGTATAATACATGTCAGTCAGCAGTGTCTGATAGTGTCAGACTTCTCAGTAATTTTTTCTCCTAAAAACCTGTTAGGTTCTTAGTGCGTCCGTGCTTGCATTTAAAAACCGCACGTGTGTGCCTGTCGGTGGCAGCGTACAGGTGCACTTGTGTGCGTTTTTTACAAACTATTATATAATGCACAAGTCTAGTGTATAATACACGTCAGCACAGCACAGCATTGCAAAATGCGCAAGGGCGTTGGCAAGGAACAAGGAAGTGGACGTGATGGTGGTGCAGGCAGAGGCCGAGGTCGTGGGCAAGCTCTAATTTCGCCACAACAAAGGGCCACATCTAGTCGCTCGCACGTCCTGTCCCAAATTCTTGGGGACCGCAGCAGTACACCGCTCTTGAACCAAGACCAGTGTCAACAGGTTGTTAGTTGGATAGCGGATAATGCTTCCAGTCAGAATGGCACCACCACAAACACTCTGTCTTCCACACGGTCAAGTGTCAGTAGCCGTGATACTGCACCGCACATTTCAGAACCTGATCCTCCTTCCTACCACAAGGCTGAGTACACGTCCTCGGACATTAATGATCCCACACTTGGACACTCGGAAGAGCTGTTCACGTTTCAATTTGCACATTCTGGCCTCTCGCCAGCTCATGTTGAAGTAGGTCATGAGGAGATCGTATGTACAGATGCCCAAATATTTGAGCAGCCATGTTCTCACGAAGTTGGCAACGTGTCTCAACAAGGGGTGGACGATGATGAGACACAATTGTCAGGAAGTCAGGAGGAGGAGCAGGGTGCGGAAGAGGAAGACGACGTGGTGGATGATCCAGTAACTGACCCAACCTGGCAGGAGGATATGCAGAGCGAGGACAGCAGTGCACAGGGGGAGGGAGGCGTAGCATCCCAACAGGCAGTAAGAAGCAGGGTGGTGGCTCCAGGCAGAAGTCAGGCAACCGTTCCCCGGAACAACAACACGACACAAGGTGCCTGTACAAATGTTAGGTCTTCCCGAGTCTGGCAGTTTTTTAAGTTGGCTCCAGATGATTCTAAAAAGGCCATTTGCAACACCTGCCGTGCCAGCATCAGCAGGGGTACCAAAACTAGAAGCCTGACCACCACCAGCATGATCAGGCACATGTCAGCCAAGCACCCGACTTTGTGGGAAGTACAACAGAGTCGAGGAGCAGTGCTTGCTGATGTCACTGCTACGTCTTCGCTGGTTGTGCATGCGAGCCAATCCCCTGTCCATGCTGCCTGCGAACAAGCCTCCTCCGGTCCTGCACCTGCAGTTGCCTACGCAGAAATAACACCATCATCAAGCACGTCCTTGTCCCAGCGCAGCGTTCAGTTATCAATTCAGCAAACCTTTGAACGCAGGCGCAAATACACTGCCAACGCCCCACATGCCACAGTTCTAAATGCTAACATTTCGCGACTGCTTGCGCTGGAAATGTTGCCTTTTAGGCTGGTGGAGACAGAAGCATTCCGCGACCTGATGGCGGCAGCTGTCCCACGTTACTCGGTCCCCAGCCGCCACTATTTCTCCCGGTGTGCCGTCCCCGCGTTGCATAACCACGTGTCACAAAACATCACACGTGCCCTGAACAACGCTGTTTCACCCAAAGTCCACCTAACCCCAGACACGTGGACAAGTGCTTGTGGGCAAGGCCGCTACATCTCGTTGACGGCACACTGGGTTAATATTGTGGAAGCTGGGACCCAGTCTGAGCGAGGGACGGAACACGTCCTTCCCACACCAAGGTTTGCAGGCCCTACCTCAGTCAGGGTTTCACCCACACTCTACAGCTCCGGAATGTCATGCTCTTCAGCCTCCTCCTCCTGCACATCCTCATCCACTTTACCCTCCACACCAGTCCCAAGCTGGAAGCACTGCAGCACTGCCTCGGCGAAGCGGCAACAGGCTGTGCTGAAGCTAATCTGCATAGGTGACAAACCCCACAATGCAGAAGAGGTGTGGACAGCTCTGAAACAGCAGGCAGATCACTGGCTCACACCTCTGAACCTAAAGCCAGGAAAGGTCGTGTGTGACAATGGCCGGAACCTGGTGGCGGCTTTGAGGTGAGGCCAGCTGACACATGTTCCATACGTGGCCCATGTGCTCAACCTCGTGGTTCAGCGGTTTCTAAAGTCATACCCAGAGCTGTCTGATCTGCTGGTAAAAGTTCGCCGCCTGTCTGCACATTTTCGAAAGTCACCTACTGCTTCAGCCGGCCTTGCCGGCTTTCAGCGCCGTTTGCATCTTCCGGCTCACAGACTGGTGTGTGATGTCCCCACGCGTTGGAATTCAACTCTGCACATGTTGGTCAGGATATGTGAGCAGAAGAGGGCAGTTGTTGAGTACCTGCATCACCTAAGCCGTCGGGAAATGGGTCAAACTCCACACATAACACCTGAGGAGTGGAGATGGATGTCCGACCTATGTACCATCCTCCAAAACTTTGAGGACTCCACCAAGATGGTGAGTGGTGATGACGCCATTATTAGCGTCACCATACCGCTACTCTGCCTTCTAAAACGGTCTCTGCTCAAAAACAAACATGATGCATTGCAGGCGGAGCGCGATGAGTTGCAGCAAGAAACAGTAGTGGGTGTGGGTGATAACACACAGCCCAGCCTCGTCTCATCACAACGTGCAGTGGAGGACTATGACGAGGAGGAGGATGAAGACATGGAGCAACTCTCCGGCCAAATTGAGGATATGACATGCACACCAGTCATATCCTCGGTTCAGCGTGGCTGGCCAGAGGACAGGGTAGATGAGGAGGAGGAGGAGGAGGAGGAGGACAGCATGTTCAGTCATCGTGTTGGTCAGGCTACTGAAGTCCTGGCTGTTAAGAGTCTGGCACACATGGCTGACTTTATGGTAAGCTGCCTGTCTCGTGACCCTCGCGTTAAGAACATCTTGGCCGACAATCATTACTGGTTGGTAACACTGTTAGACCCACGCTACAAGGGGAACTTTATGTCTCTTATTCCCGAGGCAGAGAGGTCAACCAAAATGCAGCAGTTCCGGAAGGCCATAGTCACGGAAGTAGGCAAAGCATTCCCCTCACAAAACGCTAGCGGCATAGGTCAGGAATCAGTGGACAACCAAGGCGTACAGCTGAGAGAGGCACAAGTCCAATCCGCCAGAGGTAGGGGAACAGTCTTTAAGATGTGGGACAGTTTTCTCAGCCCCTCACGTACCACAGCCCCTGAGGTGCGGGGTAGTGCCACAAGAAATCCTAAGTTTGCCCAGATGCTCAAGGAGTACCTTGCAGATCGAACAACTGTACTCCGACATTCCTCTGTGCCTTACGATTATTGGGTATCCAAGGTGGACACGTGGCATGAATTGGTTCTCTACGCCTTGGAAGTCCTGGCCTGCCCTGCCGCTAGCGTTTTGTCAGAGCGTGTTTTTAGTGCCGCAGGTGGAATCATTACAGATAAACGCACCCGCCTGTCAACTGAAAATGCTGACAGGCTGACTCTGATCAAGATGAACAAGGGTTGGATTGGGCCAGACTTCACCACACCACCAGCAAATGAGAGCGGAATTTAAAGTTTGTAACGGGAATTTGCCATGTACCTCCACTCACCCATGGGTACACACTTCTGGACTTTGGATAATCGCTGGACTGCTCCTTCTCCTCATGCGCCACAATGATGACCATTACAATAGTTAGGCCTTTGTTTCAGGTATACCCCCAGTGGTAAATTTTTTCGCCCATTCTTTGCAGAATGGACATTACAACGCCAGGAGACCCGCTCCTTTGCAATGGGAACAATGTTTTGAGGCCCTCATGCACGTCTCTATCCAGGGACAACGTGGAGCCTCCCAATTTTTGGCTGCCCTGCCTAAGGGCTATACTATAATACACCCACTTCCTGACAATGGACACTTAATGTTTTGAGGCCCTCATGCACGTCTCTATCCAGGGACAATGTGGAGCCTCCCAATTTTTGGCTGCCCTGCCTAAGGGCTATACTTTAATACACCCACTTCCTGACAATGGACACTTAATGTTTTGAGGCCCTCATGCACGTCTCTATCCAGGGACAACGTGGAGCCTCCCAATTTTTGGCTGCCCTGCCTAAGGGCTATACTATAATACACCCACTTCCTGACAATGGACACTTAATGTTTTGAGGCCCTCATGCACGTCTCTATCCAGGGACAACGTTGAGCCTCCCAATTTTTGGCTGCCCTGCCTAAGGGCTATACTATAATACACCCACTTCCTGACAATGGACACTTAATGTTTTGAGGCCCTCATGCACGTCTCTATCCAGGGACAACGTGGAGCCTCCCAATTTTTGGCTGCCCTGCCTAAGGGCTATACTACAATAGACCCACTTCCTTACAATAGGCACTTCAGGTTTACAGGCCATCATGCACGTCTCTATCCAGGGACAACGTGGAGCCTCCCAATTTTTGGCTGCCCTGCCAAAGGGCTATACTACAATAGACCCACTTCCTTACAATGGGCACTTCAGGTTTACAGGCCCTCATGCACATCTCTATCCAGGGACAATGTGGAGCCTCCCAATTTTTGGCTGCCCTGCCAAAGGGCTATACTACAATAGACCCACTTCCTTACAATGGGCACTTCAGGTTTACAGTCTCTCATGCACGTCTCTATCCAGGGACAACGTGGAGCCTCCCAATTTTTGGCTGCCCTGCCAAAGGGCTATACTACAATAGACCCACTTCCTTACAATGGGCACTTCAGGTTTACAGGCCCTCATGCACGTCTCTATCCAGGGACAACGTGGAGCCTCCCAATTTTTGGCTGCCCTGCCAAAGGGCTATACTACAATAGACCCACTTCCTTACAATGGGCACTTCAGGTTTACAGGCCCTCATGCACGTCTCTATCCAGGGACAACGTGGAGCCTCCCAATTTTTGGCTGCCCTGCCTAAGGGCTATACTACAATAGACCCACTTCCTTACAATGGGCACTTCAGGTTTACAGGCCCTCATGCACGTCTGTATGCAGGGGCATTGGTGAACCTCACAATTTTGGACTGCCCTGGCAAAGGAAAATACTACAATGACTCACTTCCTCAAAATGGGCACATTAGACTCAGAGGCCTTTATGTACGTCTCTTCTCAGGGACATCGGAGTGCCACACAATGTTTTACGTAAAATCTTTCATGTATTAATCTCAAAAAGTAACATACATTAGCTCTATCTCACTATTGGGTATGTGCCCTTAACATTTCCGCCATGAAAATTCATTTTGGTGTCAATTTTGAAGGTTTTCTGGTGAGTCCGTAAAAATGGCGTAAAACGCGGACAAAATTGTTCACAGCTGTAACTTTTGAGTGATAAATGCTTCAAGGGATCTTCCCCATACTGTTGCCATGTCATTTGAGCACTCTTCTGAGACTTTTGTGCCATTTTTAGGGTTTCTACATGCTGCCGGGGGTCATTTCACAAAAATACTCGGGTCTCCCATAGGATAACATTGGGCTCGGTGCTCGGGCCGAGTACACGAGTATCTTGGGATGCTCGGCCCGAGCCTCGAGCACCCGAGCTTTTTAGTACTCGCTCATCACTACTGTCAATCTTACTTGGTTTGGGGTTCGATGCAAAATCGCGCCTCGTGGGGTAAGGATGATTCTGAGAAAAGTCAGGAATAAGCCCAGAACTAAACGGGAGGACCTGGTCAATTGCCTGAATAGAGCTATGACCGCAGTTGCAAACATTACAGCCAGTAACACACTAATAGGTGGCATAAGAGTTCAAGGTGTCTTCCTCTCTGAGGAGACAATTTGTATAGTTAGTAATACACTATGCTGTCATGGGTTAAAATCCTGCAGGGCACACAAGGTTCCCTTGCTCATGCCAGCACATGTCCAGGCTTGTTTGAAGGTCGCCAATGACAATCTGGATGATCCAGAGGAGGCATGTGGTCAGATGAGTCCAAAATCGACCTTTTTGGTATCAACTCCATTCGCCATGTTTTGAGAAAAAAGAAGGGTGAGTACAACCTCAAGAGCACCGTCCCAACCGTGAAGCATGGTGGTGGAAACATCATACTTTTGAGGTGCTTTTCTGCAAAGGGGACAGGACCATATTGAAGGGAAGATGGATGGGGTTATGTATCCCGACATTTTGGCCAACAACTTTCTTCCCTCAGTAACAGTATTGAAGATGGGTTGTGGCTGAGTCTTGAAACATGGCAATAACCTGAAACACACAGCCAAGGCAACTAAGGAGTGGCTCCGTGAAAACCATTTCAAGGTCTGGGAGTGGCCTAGCCAGTTTTCAGACATGAACCCAATAGAACATCTTTGGAAAGAGCTGAAACTCAATGTTGCCCATTGACAGCCCTGAAACCTGAAAGATCTGTATGAAGGAGTCCACCAAAATCCATGCTACAATGCAATGTGTGTAAACTTGGTCATGAACTACAGGAAACATCTGACCTCAGTAATAGCAAACAAAGGTTTCTGTACCAAATATTAAGTTCTGTTTTTCTATTGAGTCAAATATTTATTTTATACTATAAAATGCTAATTATTTAAAAATCCTACACCATTTTTGGGGAATTCTCTATGTTACAGGTGAAGTGTACCTACGATAAAAATTACAGACCTCTCCATAGGTGGGAAAACTTGCAAAATCGGCAATGTATCAAATATTTATTTTCCTCACTGTATGTTTCATATCTGTCTGATGATAGCTTTTTTTTTCTATCATTGTCAGTGAATCTGGATTATGTTCTCACGTTTAGAAGTTGCTAATGTCATTTATATACTTTTACTCCTATCACGTTCAGACAGTTTGTACTTCCAGGTTATCGAGCTGGTCACATGACTTTACCAAACACACCTTTGTTTTTTAAATTATATTTACTTTACATTTTCTTATTTCTATTGTAGTATATGTTTGTTTATTCTTGTGAAATTGTATCTATTTATGGCATTCATAGTATTTTATTGCACACTAGCCTAACCTCTACCATTAGGGGAGGCAGGTTTTTTTAGCCCACATGCATAAGTGTGGCTTTATATGCATTTTTTTATAATTGGGTATTGCACTGGAGCACATTTTATGAACATGTTCCCCAGTATTAAGACCTTTCCTTACTGTCAGCGTACCCTACATCAATACTCTTTTTTTATGCTTTATATTACGCTTCCGCAGTGGACATCATCTAGTGCTGATTAAAGGATTGCAGCAGCTATGTTCTGTTATTATTAGAGTTGAGCGATGTTCAAGGTTCGAGGTTCGCCAATTTCATGTTCAAGTGATTTTGGGGGGTGCTCGAGATCGAACTCGAGCTTTTTGCTAAAAGTTCGACAGTTCGAGTTACGTTCGAGAACGGTTCGATCACCAAAAGCGTGGCTTTTTACACCTACAGTGTGCAGGGAGCCATCGCTGGCAGCCTGCGGTAAGCTGGTAACCAAGGTAAATATCGGGTATCCAAGCAAAGTGCTTTGCTTAGTAACCCGATATTTACCCTGGCTACGTGTGCAGGGAGCCGACACTTCCCCGCTCGGCTCCGCCCCCTCCTGCACTCTTTGTAAAACTGTAAGGGGGAAATAAGCGCAATAGGGTCTTACCCGGTATGAGGGTGGACAAACAAGACAAAGAAGCACTCACCTGGTGAGGTTGTGCCAGTCCCAACCACTTATGATAGCCTGTGAGTGCCCGGTGGTTTAGCTGCAGCCCCGGGAGAGGAATTTTGTATCACACAGGTAGAAGAGAAGACCCGGTTTATGCCGCGCTAAAAAACACTGATGCGTGTAACTTAAAATATTTCCTTTTAATTGGACAGTTCCTACGCGTTTCAGAGACATCCGTCTCCTTCCTCAGGAAAAGAAATCATATTACAGCAAGGCCGCTTGGACCTATATATAAGGAGCTCCTTATATATAGGTCCAAGCGGCCTTGCTGTAATATGATTTGCATTGCTCTCCCAGTCAATATGGAACATTCTGTTCTTCATTGACTGGGACATTGACTATGGTATGGATCGTCATGGGACCCCCTTGGAATACACCAGACCTGGATTTGTTTTTCTTTTGACAGCTGTTTCGGGGTATTTTCTTCCGTGGTTGTTCCTTCCCGGTGAAAGACCTGACTAGTTTCCTGCCAGCGTTGAGAAACATGTGATGGTGTCTCTGCAGGCTTTCTTGTTGACAGCGCTGCTATCAGGAGTGCAGCGATCACCGCAGGTAATGTATCTGCTATGCTCCTGACAGCAGCACTCGTCATGCCCTGCAGTGACAGCTCTGCTATCAGTAGTGCAGCGATCACCACAGGTAATGTACCTCGCTATCCTCCTGACAGCAGCACTTGTCATGCCCTGCAGTGACCTGGGCTGACCTATTGATGTTAGCTCAGGTCACCGCATTGCTCTCCCAGCCAATATGGAACATTCTGTTCTTCATTGACTGGGACATTGACTATGGTATGGATCGTCATGGGAACCCCTTGGATTACACCAGACCTGGATTTGTTTTTCTTTCTAATAAATTGGTGAAAGAGGGAATGTATTGGGGAGTGTTTTTTCAAATAAAAATGTATTTGTCGTCTATGTTTTTTTATTACTGACTGGGTTGGTGATGTCGGGTATCTGATAGACGCCTGACATCACGAACCCCAGGGCTTGATGCCAGGTGACATTACACATCTGCTATTCACCCCATATATTATCCCGTTTGCCACCGTACCAGGGAAACGGGATGAGCTGGAGCGAAGCACCAGGATTGGCGCATCTAATGGATGCGCCACTTCTGGGGCAGCTGTGGCCTGCTATTTTTGGCTGGAGAGAGTCCAATAACCATGGACCTGCCTAGTCTGAGAATATCAGACCCCAGCTGTCCACTTTAAAATAACAGCGTGGGGTGCCCTTCAGCCAACGTGAAGCTGCCAGCTGTGGTCTGCAGGCTGCAGCCGTCTGCTTTACCCTAGCTGGCTATCAAAAATATTTTTGTTTTTTAATTTTCTTTTTTTTTTGCTAAATACAAGGCTAAGCACCCCTTAGTGCCACATGAAAGGCACCAAAGGGTGCAAAATTACAAAATGCAGGAGAGTGGGACATTATGTGTCTTTCTGCCATTATAATGACAAAAAAGACTGATATGAAGTGTACAAGCACAGGAAAATCACCAGAGCGCTCTACGCTGTGAAAACCAGTAGAAAATGGCACTGGAGTGAACATGTGACCGCCTCATGTAGGTTGAAGCTATGGATCTTGGGTAAATTTATGTATTTTCCCTCCTTCAGTTTTTTTGCAGTACACAAAAAAACGGAAGGCACACGGATGACAAACGGATGACATATGGACCGTATACGGAACGTAAACGGATGCCACACGGATGCACCTGTGGAAAAAACTGACCTTTCTTTGCGGACTGCAAAAACGGATCGGTCGTGTGAATGTAGCCTTATTCTGATCTGCCGTTTATAAACAGCAGGCAGAAATAAGTGAATAGCGCCCCCCAACGTCAGAAAATCTCCGGGGTTTCAGGAGGTAGCTGAGACCCTGGAGATCATGATTCAGGCCGGTTTTTCCAGTCCCCGCTCACGTGATCACCGGTATACACCGTATACCGATGATCACGTTACAGTAAATGACAGCGCCGGTAAAAAATTATTTATCTCCCATCTGGCATGAACAAACATGTCAGATGGGAGATAAATCTCCTCCCAGGTCCCCTGGTGTCGCCAAAGTGCCCCCCCCCCGACCCCCTCCCGGAAATCCAAGATGGCTGCATGCACAGCAGCGCGCTGGCCGCATTCACCCTATTCCTCTGATTTCTGTCGCATGTGCCATGACACATGCGACAGAAAACTCCTCCCCCGCAGCCCCCTTCTTCACAATAGATGCTTGCTGCCGCATGCACAGAGCGGCTGTAAGCTCAACTTCCTGTGTTCAGACACAGTGAGTGGTGGTAACCATGCATCTGTAAGCTACTGCAATTCCCTGCTCATGAGGTAAGGAACATAGTTGATCAGGAGAGCTATACTACATTTCCAAATGGAGGTATTTGATTTTATAGTAGTTGCCCTGCTGAACGACTACCAAACATGAGAGTCCGTTATATGCCACAAGAAAACATATCTAAATATCGAGCTCTGTTGTTTAGTATTCATTCAGCTGGATAACTGGACTTAAAGGGTAATTCCATCTCCAAGATCCTATACCCAATATAAAGTAGGTGGAATAGCAATAATATCAGCAAATACCAATATTTGGAAATGTAGAATAGTTCTCCTGAATAGGCATGCCCTTATCTCATGAGCAGGGCATTGCAGCTTTGATAGCAACAGTTATGACATGGACTCTGCTGCTGTGGACCCGGGGAGAGTGGGTGCAGATTCATTGCACCCACACTCCTCACATGGAGGGTCTGCACTCCTAGAAAATGGGGGATACATTCCCTGAGCATGTCACCCCATATTCTAGATGGTCCAGAGTCGTCGTGGGACCCCCTTATTTTTTTTCCTTACAATAAATTGGTGAAAGAGGGAATGTTTTGGGGAGTGTTTTTTCAAATACATTTTTTTTTGTTAGTACTGACAGTTTGTGATGTCAAGTATCTGATAGACGCCATGACATCACAAACTGCTGGGCTTGATGTCAGGTGACCTTACAGCTGGTATCAACCCCATTTATTACCCCGTTTGCCACTGCACCAGGGCACGGGATGAGCTGGGGTGTAGTGCCAGGATTGGCGCATCTAGTGGATGCGCCACTTCTGGGGCGCCTGCAGTCTGTTACTTTTAGGCTGTGAAGGGCCAATAACTATGGACCATCCCACCCTGAGAATACCAGACCACAGCTGTCCGCTTTACCTTGGCTGGTGATCCAATTTGGGGGGGACCCTACTTTTTTTTGTAATTATCATTATTTATAAAATAATTATAAAAAAGAGCCTGGGGTGACCTTCACATTGGATCACCAACCACGGTAAAGCAGCCAGCTGTGGTTTTCAGGCTACAGCCGTCTGCTTTACCCTAGCTGGCTATCAAAGATGGGGGGACCCAACGTCATTGTTTTTTAAACTATTTTTTTAAATAAAAAAAATTATTGGGCTTCCCTGTATTTTGATTGCCAGTCAAGGTAACGCCAGGCAGATGGGGGTGGCAACCCTTAGCTGTCTGCTTTATCTGCGCTGAGAATCAAAAATCCCGCGGAGCGCTACGTCATTTTTTTTAATGATTTATTTTTACAGTACTGTGATGTCAGGCAATCAAAATACAGGGAAGCCCATTTTTTTTTTTTAGTTATTTAAATAAATAATTAAAAAAATATATATAGGCTCCTGCTGCAATTTTTGTATTGCTAGCTAAGGGTAATCCAAGCAGGTACTGGCTGCTAACCCCCACTGCTTGGTGTTACCTTCACTGGCAATGGAAGATCTAGGGAAGCATTTTTTATTTTTTTGCCAAAAAACTAAAAAAAAAAATGACGTGGGCTTTGTCATATTTTTGTATACTAGCCAGGTACAGCAGGCAGGTACAGGCTGCCCCCAACCCCCAGCTGCCTATTTGTACCCGGCTGGGAACTAAAAATATAGGGAAGCCATTTTTTTAATTTTTTCATGAATTTCATGAAATAATTAAAAAAAAAAAAACGACGTTGGCTTCGCCCTATTTTTGTGTCCAGCCGGGTACTACTAGGCAGCTGGGGATTGGAATCCTCAGCACAGGTTAGCCCGAGCTTTCTGGGCGCCTCTGCTGTGAATTGCAGTCCACAGCCACCCCAGAAAATGGCGCTTTCATAGAAGCGCCATCATCTGGCGCTGTATCCAACTCTTCCAGCTGCCCTGAAGCCGGGTGGCTTGCTGGGTAATAATGAGTTAATACTAGCTTTGTTTTACTAGCTAGTATTAAGCCAGAGATTCTTATTAATGTCAGGCAAGTTTGACCCGGCCATTAAGAATCTCCAATAAAGGGTTAAAAAAAAGACACCACACAGAGAAAAAATACTTCAATAGAAATAAATACACAGACACATTAGAGACTCCATGTTTATTACTCCCTGTCACCCCTCCACGATCCTGCATTTCTGTCTTCTTTCCCCTTCAACCTATGTAGCTCTGCTACATCAGACAGCACTGCATGGGAGGAAGACGCTGCTGCTTCCCGTGCAGTCTTTTCACTCCGTGAGTGATCAGAGGCTGCTGGCTGTAAATGGTGACGTCATTGCTGACAGATGGATTACCATAGCAACGGTGCTCCAATCACGTGATCCCCAGTGCAGCTATTTACCGGCTGTGACAGCTAGTCCCTGCATGTGGCCTGACTCTGTAAAGAGCGCCGACATGCATGGACGGGGATGCCCATCATGTGCCAGATTATCTCGCCGGTAAAAGGACATGCTCAAAGGAGCATCGCTTACCAGAGAGATGCACTGCCAGGACCTAGCATGACGTCATAGTCATGTGACCAGTCTGTAGCCAATGAGATAATAGATACGTGACTGGTCACATAGCTATTTTGACATCACGGAAGGTCCTATCATCAGTGCTGGTTACTGGGAGGACGCAGCGATTATCGGAAGGAAAAGCGGCAGGAGACAGAGTGCAGGACGAGTTGCGGGGACCGGTAAGGGTAATGGCAATGTTTATTAACTGTATGTGTACATTTATAATGTGTTTTCATGTGTTTGTGATTGCCTCCCATTGTTTTCAATGGGGTTTGAGAGGTTCATCGAACGGCTCTCCGAACCGAACTCAAACGCAGCCTCCGTTCGACGAACTGAACCGAACTCGAGCCTCTAGAGGCTGGCTCATCTCTAGTTATACTAGTATTGTGTATTTTGTAGAATCTGTTCACAGCAATTGTAATGGTAATATGATGACTGCTAAAGCCAGCTTTACACCTTACAATTAGGTATGCGATCTCGTATGCGATGTGACACGCCCAGGTCGCATATGCGATTGAATGAGATTGCACGTAGGTCGTTCATTTGCTGTCACACGTGCGTTAGTAGTCTATGTTAAATTGATCAATTTTGTGTGCGATCCTTTAGATCATGTGTTCTGTGACGTATGCATTGGGCACCTTTTTTTTTTTTATTTATTGACTTGCCAAGCGTGTGTATTGTGTAGGGATGCGTTTTTACTATGTCATCTGCCATTCAGCTCTGCTACATAGCCGCTGACAGCAGACACAGACAGCCATGTAGCAGAGCTGAATGGCCGCTGACAGCAGACACAGACAGAGCCGCACTGTCAGAATGAACTCGGGTGAACTTCACCCGGCTTCATTGTCATGCTGCGGCTCTGTCTGTGTCGCGCCCTGATTAGCGGTCACCTGTGAAGGGCTCACCGGTGACCGCTAAACTCCTGAGTAACTGAATTGAGCAGCCCTCTCTCATATACTCACCGATCCCCGGCGCTGCACGGCATTCACACTCCTCCGGCGGCTTTTACTGTTTTGAAAAAGCCGGCCGCCCATTAAACAATCTCGTATTCCCTGCTTTCCCCGCCCACCGGCGCCTATGATTGGTTACAGTGAGACACGCCCCCACGCTGAGTGACAGGTGTCACACTGCACCCAATCACAGCAGCTGGTGGGCGTGACTATACTGTGTAGTGAAATAAATAATTAAATAATTAAAAAAAACGGCGTGCGGTTCCCCCCCAATTTTAAAACCAGCCAGATAAAGCCATACGGCTGAAGGCTGGTATTCTCAGGATGGGGAGCTCCACGTTATGGGGAGCCCCCCAGCCTAACAATATCAGCCAACAGCCGCCCAGAATTGCCGCATACATTATATGCGACAGTTCTGGGACTGTACCCGGCTCTTCCCGATTTGCCCTGGTGCGTTGGCAAATCGGGGTAATAAGGAGTTATTGGCAGCCCATAGCTGCCAATAAGTCCTAGATTAATCATGTTAAGCGTCTATGAGACACCTTCCATGATTAATCTGTAAATTACAGTAAATAAACACACACACCCGAAAAATCTTTTATTAGAAATAAAAAACACAAACATATACCCTGGTTCACCACTTTAATCAGCCCCAAAAAGCCCTCCATGTCCGGCGTACTCCAGGATGCTCCAGCATCGCTTCCAGCGCTGCTGCATGGAGGTGACCGGAGCTGCAGAATACACCGCCGCTGCTCCGGTCACCTCCACACAGCAACTGAAGAGTGCCGCGCGATCAGCTGAGCTGTCAGTGAGGTTACCCGCTGTCACTGGATCCAGCGGTGGCCGCGGGTAACCTCAGTGACAGCTCAGCTGATCTCGCTACTCACCGCCGCTCCTCTCACCTCCACGCAGCAACTGAGGTGAGTAGCGCGATCAGCTGAGCTGTCACTGAGGTTACCCGCGGCCACCGCTGCATCCACCTCTGGATCCAGTGACAGCGGGTAACCTCAGTGACAGCTCAGCTGATCGCCGGCTGTCTTCATTTGCTGTGTGGAGGTGACCGGAGCGGCGGTGTCTTCTGCAGCTCCGGTCACCTCCATGCAGCAGCGCTGGATGCGATGCTGGACCATCCTGGATTACGCCGGATAAGGAGGGCTTTTTGGGGCTGATTAAAGTGGTTAACCAGGGTATATGTTTGTGTTTTTTATTTATAATAAAGGATTTTTCGGCCGTGTGTGTTTATTTACTGTAATTTACAGATTAATCATGGAGGGTGTCTCATAGACGCCTGACATGATTAATCTAGGACTTATTGGCAGCTATGGGCTGCCAATAACTCCTTATTACCCCGATTTGCCAACGCACCAGGGCAAATCGGGAAGAGCCGGGTACAGTCCCAGAACTGTCGCATATAATGTATGCGGCAATTCTGGGCGGCTGTTGGCTGATATTGTTAGGCTGGGGGGCTCCCCATAACGTGGAGCTCCCCATCCTGAGAATACCAGCCTTCAGCCGTATGGCTTTATCTGGCTGGTTTTAAAATTGGGGGGGACCGCACGCCGTTTTTTTTAATTATTTAATTATTTATTTCACTGCACAGTATAGACACGCCCACCGGCTGCTGTTATTGGGTGCAGTGTGACACCTGTCACTCAGCGTGGGGGCGTGTCTCACTGTAACCAATCATAGGCGCCGGTGAAAGGGGATAGCAGGGAATACGAGATTGTTTAATGGGCGGCCGGCTTTTTCAAAACAGTAAAAGCCGCCGGAGCAGTGTGAATGCCGTGCAGAGCCGGGCCGGGGATCGGGGATCGGTGAGTATGAGAGAGGGGGTAAGAGGGATAGACTGACATGGACAGAGAGAGAGGGACAGAGATAGTGACCGACTGACAGAGATTAGTGCATGACAGACATTGTGAGGCGCTTCAGAACGCAGCTTTTCAGCTGCGCTCTGAAGCGGACCTTTTTTAAGCTGCGGTGCAGAGCGCACACCTGCGCACAAAGCATCAGACACCAAAATCGTATGAGGGATGTCACACGTTACAATTCACTAGGTTCATACAACAAAACGTCCAATGTATGAGGAATAAACGATGTGTATGCGATCACCGTATTTTCGTTCAATCTTGATTGCACGTCGGTGTCACACGCAAATACGTCACGAACGATGCAGGATGTGCGTCACTTACAACTTGACCTCGACGACGGATTGAAAGATTTATTGAAGCGTGTAAAGCAGGCATAAGAAGTGAACTATACAGAACCAAAAGTGTCAGCCTAATGTGAAGAAAGTAATAAATATTAACCCTGTTGATAGATTCCTTCAAACAAACTATATGCCGGATTTTACAGATTATGTGGAATTTAAGGGTTTAACAACCAAGCTAACTGACCCATCTGATACATCATAAGGTAGTTATTATACACATGATATACATGTGAATGAGGTCCCCTTTGCTGCAATCACATGGGAATTTTTAAATCCCATGCAGATAAATACAATAGTTACAGAAATTTCTGCAACAAAATTGACTAATGTGAATATACAAGTGCCTACAAGTAGTATTCAACCCCCTGCAGATTTAGCAGGTTTACACATTCGGAATTAACTTGGCATTGTGACATTTGGACTGTAGATCAGCCTGGAAGTGTGAAATGCACTGCAGCAAAAAAGAATGTTATTTCTTTTTTTTTTTGTTTTAAATTGTGAAAAGTTTATTCAGAGTGTCATTTATTATTCAACCCCTCAATCCACCAGAATTCTGTTTGGTTCCCCTAAAGCAGTCATGGAGAACCTTTTACAGGCCGAGTGCCCAAACTGTAGCCCTAAACCCATTTTTTTTTTCCGAAGTGCCAACCAATCCTATTATGTAAATAATTGATTGTAATCTTATTTTTGCCGTCTTCCCTTCTCTTCAGCAGGGGGCATCACGCTCATGCATGCTTACCACACATTGGAGCTGAGCCCCTGCCCTTTCCAGACACAGCAGTTGGATTGATCCCTCTGGAAAAAAATTGCAGCATATTAGACAGAGATTTTAGCCTGGAATGCAATCAGATGTCACCTTGTAATCCACATCTACATTTCAAAGTCTGAACATCCTGAAATCCCATAAAGACGTACGAGTTGATCCCCTCCCCTTTCATTCTGAAGTTATGTCCCCCATACTCGGCCACTTCCTGGTAAACATGTCCCCATCCTGATATATATTTTCTACATTCTGGTATATTTGTCCCCATCATGGCCCCATCCTGGTAAATGTTCCTCCATCCCGGCATGTACCCCATTCCTGGTAAATGTCCTCCACTCTGGTAAATGTACCCCATTTCTGGTAAATGTCCTCCACTCTGGTAAATGTACCCCATTCCTGGTAAATGTACCCCATCATTGTAAATCTATCCCACCCTGGCATGTTCCCCATGCTGTTAAATGACCCCATCCTGGTAAATGTACCTCATCCAGACATGTTCCCTTATCCTGGTAAATGTACCCCATCCTGATAAATGTCACCCTTCCTGCTAAATGTTCCCCATCCTGGCATTTTTCCTCATCCTGGCATGTTCATGTACCCACATCCTGGCATATTTCCCCCCATCCTTTCATGTTTCCCCCCATCCTGGTAAATGTACCCCTTACTGGCATGTTCCGCTTCCTGCTAAATGTACCCCATCCTGGCATGTTTCCCCCCATCCTTGCAGTCATGTTTCCCCCATCCTTGCAGCCATGTTTCCCCCCCATCTTTGCAGCCATGTTTCCCCCCCATCTTTTCAACCATGTTTCCCCCCATCTTTGCAGTTATATTTCCCCCCCATCCTTGTAGCCATGTTTCCCCATCTTTGCACATTTTTCTCCATCTTTGCATGTTTCTCCCATCCTTGCAGCTATGTTTGCCCCGTGCTCTGTTTGCTTGCCCCGTGCTCTGTAGGTTTTCCCCTGTGCTCTGTAGGTTTGCCCCCGTGCTCTGTAGGTTTTCCCCCGTGCTCTGTAGGTTTGCCCCGTGCTCTGTATGTATGCCCCGTGCTCTCTATGTATGCCCCCGTGCTCTGTAGGTTTGCCCCCGTGCTCTGCAGGTTTGCCCCCGTGCTCTGTAGGTTTGCCCCCGTGCTCTGTAGGTTTGCCCCGTGCTCTGTATGTATGCCCCGTGCTCTGTATGTATGCCCCGTGCTCTGTATGTTTGCCCCGTGCTCTGTATGTATGCCCCGTGCTCTGTATGTTTGCCCTGTGCTCTGTATGTTTGCCCCGTGCTCTGTATGTATGCCCCGTGCTCTGTATGTTTGCCCGGTGCTCTCCATGTTTGCCCCGTGCTCTGTATGTTTGCCCCGTGCTCTGTATGTTTGCCCCGTGCTCTGTATGTTTGCCCCATGCTCTGTATGTTTGCCCCGTGCTCCCTATGTTTGCCCCGTGAGCTCCATGTTTGCCCCGTGCTCTGTATGTTTGCCCCGTGCTCTGTATGTTTGCCACGTGCTCCCTATGTTTGCCCCGTGCTCCCTATGTTTACCCCGTGCTCCCTATGTTTACCCCGTGCTCCCTATGTTTACCCCGTGCTCTCCATGTTTGCCCCATGCGCTCCATGTTTGCCCCATGTTTCCCCCGTGCTCTGTATGTTTGCCCCGTGCTCTGTATGTTTGCCCCGTGCTCCCCATGTTTGCCCAGTGAGCTCCATGTTTGCCTCGTGCTCTGTATGTTTGCCCCGTGCTCTGTATGTTTGCCCCGTGCTCCCTATGTTTGCCCCGTGCTCCCTATGTTTGCCCCATGCTCTCCATGTTTGCCCCGTGTGCTCCATGTTTGCCCCGTGCTCCCCATGTTTCCCCCGTGCTCCCCATGTTTCCCCCGTGCTCTGTATGTTTGCCCCGTGCTCTGTATGTTTGCCCCGTGCTCTGTATGTTTGCCCCGTGCTCCCTATGTTTGCCCCGTGCTCCCCATGTTTCCCCCGTGCTCTGTATGTTTGCCCCGTGCTCTGTATGTTTGCCCCGTGCTCCCTATGTTTGCCCCATGCTCTCCACATTTGCCCCGTGCGCTCCATGTTTGCCCCGTGCTCCCCATGTTTCCCCCGTGCTCTGTATGTTTCCCCCGTGCTTTGTATTATTCCCCTATGCTCCCTACGTTTGCCCCATGCTCTCCACGTTTGCCCCATGCTCTCCACGTTTGCCCCGTGCGCTCCATGTTTGCCCCGTGCTCCACATGTTTGCACCGTGCTCCCATGTTTCCCCCATGCGTTCCATGTTTGCTCCGTGCTGTGTATGTTTGCCCCGTGCTCTGTATGTTTGCCCCGTGCGCTCCATGTTTCCCCCGTGCGCTCCATGTTCCCCCTTTGCTCCACATGTTTCCCCCGTGCGCTCCATGTTCCCCCTTTGCTCCACATGTATCCCCCGTGCGCTCCATGTTCCCCCTTTGCTCCACATGTATCCCCCGTGCGCTCCATGTTCCCCCTTTGCTCCACATGTATCCCCCGTGCGCTCCATGTTCCCCCTTTGCTCCACATGTTTCCCCCGTGCGCTCCATGTTCCCCCTTTGCTCCACATGTATCCCCCGTGCGCTCCATGTTTCCCCCGTGCGCTCCATGTATCCCCCGTGCGCTCCATGTATCCCCCGTGCGCTCCATGTATCCCCCGTGCGCTCCATGTTCCCCCTTTGCACCGCATGTATCCCCCGTGCGCTCCATGTATCCCCCGTACGCTCCATGTATCCCCCGTGCGCTCCATGTATCCCCCGTGCGCTCCATGTATCCCCCGTGCGCTCCATGTATCCCCCGTGCGCTCCATGTTCCCCCTTTGCTCCACATGTATCCCCCGTGCGCTCCATGTTTCCCCCGTGCGCTCCATGTATCCCCCGTGCGCTCCATGTATCCCCCGTGTGCTCCATGTATCCCCCGTGTGCTCCATGTTCCCCCTTTGCTCCACATGTATCCCCCGTGCGCTCCATGTATCCCCCATGCGCTCCATGTATCCCCCGTGCGCTCCCTGTTCCCCCTTTGCTCCACATGTTTCCCCCGTGCACTCCATGTTCCCCCTTTGCTCCACATGTATCCACCGTGCGCTCCATGTTCCCCCTTTGCTCCACATGTTTCCCCCGTGCGCTCCATGTTCCCCCTTTGCTCCACATGTTTCCCCCGTGCGCTCCATGTTCCCCCTTTGCTCCACATGTATCCCCCGTGCGCTCCATGTTCCCCCTTTGCTCCACATGTTTCCCCCGTGCGCTCCATGTTCCCCCTTTGCTCCACATGTATCCCCCGTGCGCTCCATGTTTCCCCTGTGCGCTCCATGTATCCCCCGTGCGCTCCATGTATCCCCCGTGCACTCCATGTATCCCCCGTGCGCTCCATGTTCCCCCTTTGCTCCACATGTATCCCCCGTGCGCTCCATGTATCCCCCGTACGCTCCATGTATCCCCCGTGCGCTCCATGTATCCCCCGTGCGCTCCATGTATCCCCCGTGCGCTCCATGTATCCCCCGTGTGCTCCATGTTTCCCCCGTGCGCTCCATGTTCCCCCTTTGCTCCACATGTATCCCCCGTGCGCTCCATGTTTCCCCCGTGCGCTCCATGTATCCCCTGTGCGCTCCATGTATCCCCCGTGCGCTCCATGTATCCCCCGTGTGCTCCATGTTCCCCCTTTGCTCCACATGTATCCCCCGTGCGCTCCATGTATCCCCCGTGCGCTCCATGTATCTCCAGTGCGCTCCATGTACCCCCTTTGCTCCACATGTATCCCCCGTGTGCTCCATGTTCCCCCTTTGCTCCACATGTTTCCCCGTGCGCTCCATGTTCCCCCTTTGCTCCATGTTCCCCCTTTGCTCCACATATATCCCCCGTGCGCTCCATGTTCCCCCTTTGCTCCACATCTTTCCCCCGTGCGCTCCATGTTCCCCCTTTGCTCCACATGTATCCCCCGTGCGCTCCATGTTTCCCCCGTGCGCTCCATGTATCCCCCGTGCGCTCCATGTATCCCCCGTGCGCTCTATGTTTCCCCCGTGCGCTCCATGTTCCCCCCGTGCTGGCTCTGTCCCCCACACCTTGGCACAGCCGCACACAGCTTAAAAATTAAAAAAAAAAAAACAACTCACCTTGCAGAACCCGCTCCATCGCTGCGTCCTCAGTTAGTTCAGGTCCCGCGCGGCCACAAGATGCCGGCACCGCCTACTGACGCTCCTCCATCTCCTAGGCAACAGGCCTGCAGCCCAGGAGAGGAGGCGTGTCAGAGGGAGGAGAAATATCTCCTCTGTTCCAACACCACTTTGCATGTCGGCGCGACCACACAGACAGTGCAGAGTGGCTGAATATGGCGACAGCACGCGTGCCAGCAACAAGGGCTCTGCGTGCCCTGTTTGGCACGCGTGCCATAGGTTCGCCATCACTGCCCTAAAGTATTAAGAAGTATTTCAGGCACAAAGAACAATGAGCTTCACATGTTTGGATTAATTATCTCTTTTTCCAGCCTTTTCTGACTAATTAAGACCCTCCCCAAACTTGTGAACAGCACTCATACTTGGTCAACATGGGAAAGACAAAGGAAAGGAGCATTCCAAGGCCATCAGAGACAAGATCGTGGAGGGTCACAAGGCTGGCAAGGGGTACAAAACCCTTTCCAAGGAGTTGGGCCTACCTGTCTCCACTGTTGGGAGCATCATCCGGAAGTGGAAGGCTTATGGAACTACTGTTAGCCTTCCACGGCCTGGACAGCCTTTCAAAGTTTCCACCCATGCCGAGGCCAGGCTTGTCCGAAGAGTCAAGGCTAACCCAAGGACAACAAGGAAGGAGCTCCGAGAGATCTCATGGCAGTGGGGACATTGGTTTCAGTCAATACCATAAGTAACGTACTCCACCGCAATGGTCTCCGTTCCAGACGAGCCCGTAAGGTACCTTTACTTTCAAAGCGTCATGTCAAGGCTCGTCTACAGTTTGCTCATGATCACTTGGAGGACTCTGAGACAGACTGGTTCAAGGTTCTCTGGTCTGATGAGACCAAGATCGAGATCTTTGGTGCCAACCACACACGTGACGTTTGGAGACTGGATGGCACTGCATACGACCCCCAGAATACCATCCCTACAGTCAAGCATGGTGGTGGCAGCATCATGCTGTGGGGCTGTTTCTCAGCCAAGGGGCCTGGCCATCTGGTCCGCATCCATGGGAAGATGGATAGCACGGCCTACCTGGAGATTTTGGCCAAGAACCTCCGCTCCTCCATCAAGAATCTTAAGATGGGTCGTCATTTCATCTTCCAACAAGACAACGACCCAAAGCACACAGCCAAGAAAACCAAGGCCTGGTTCAAGAGGGAAAAAATCAAGGTGTTGCAGTGACCTAGTCAGTTTCCTGACCTTAACCCAATTGAAAACTTGTGGAAGGAGCTCAAGATTAAAGTCCACATGAGACACCCAAAGAACCTAGATAACTTGTAGAAGATCTGCATGGAGGAGTGGGCCAAGATAACTCCAAAGACCTGTGCCGGCCTGATCAGGTCTTATAAAAGACGATTATTAGCTGTAATTGCAAACAAGGGTTATTCCACAAAATATTAAACCTAGGGGTTGAATAATAATTGACCCACACTTTTATGTTGAAAATTTATTAAAATTTAACTGAGCAACATAACTTGTTGGTTTGTAAGATTTATGCATCTGTTAATAAATCCTGCTCTTGTTTGAAGTTTGCAGGCTCTAACTTATTTGCATCTTATCAAACCTGCGAAATCTGCAGGGGGTTGAATACTACTTGTAGGCACTGTACCTTAGTAATATCCAATATCTTGGCCCCCAGGACTGAGATAAGTGAAAGTACTTTCCCTAATGAAGAAGAATATATTCCTACATGTTCCATGTGAATTTCACTAGAATGTGCTTTCTTTTAACAGAGCAAAAACTTTTAAGTTTGTTAAAAGTTCACCTTTTGTATTTTCATTCAACTGTCAAAACTATAAAAAAAAGCAAAAGCTTTGAGGCTATTTCTGGTGTGACACTGAGATATTGATTTTTTTAGATAACAAAGAACATTAGAGAATTTAAAATACAAAGAGAAAAGCCCAGCTCTAGTAAGAGCATCGATATAGAAGATTAAGCAAGGGCATTAGGCAAAGACAAAATTGACTGTATGCGATATATAAAGGATTAATATAGTGCATCTCTCAATTAGTGGATTTGAAAAGTATTTACAAGTACTGTATATTTTAGCAAAGGGTGACAATAAGTGTTTTAAAAGTTCACCATACTTTACAATAGGTTGTCTCAACCCTTTACTTCGCGAACCTCACCAAATACACCAAGATGGAGCAAAATGAAAAATATGATTTCAACTTTATATAACCCTAAAATAAGTGAAAATTAGTCAACTATATTGCTAAACTAGAAATTTCCGCAGCCAGAAAAAATGCTGTGCAGTTTAAAATCACTTTTGCAAATATCAGTTGCTGGAGTTCTGAATCACAGTTAAAGGGTGTATCTGGGATTTTAAAAAAATATAAATAAAATGTGCCTAAGCAAAGAAAGGTTGTTAATTGCTACCTACCTGATTGTTGTACCCTGCACTGTCCGTCGCTAGCACAGAGCAGTTACAGAACACTACTCCTGGCGATACAGTGGCTTAAGGCCCCATCACACTAAGCAACATCGCTAGCAACATCGCTGCTAACGAACAACTTTTGTGACGTAGCAGCGATGTTGCTAGTGATGTCGCTATGTGTGACATCCAGCAACAACCTGGCCCCTGCTGTGAGGTCATTGGTTGTTGCTGAATGTCCTGGGCCATTTTTTAGTTGTTGCTGTCCCGCTGTGAAGCACAGATCGCTGTGTGTGACAGCGAGACAGAAACAACTAAATGTGCAGGCAGCAGGAGCCGGCTTCTGCGGAGGCTGGTAACCACAGTAAACATCGGGTAACCAAGAAGCCCTGTCCTTGGTTACCCGATATTTACCTTTGATACCAGCCTCCGCCGCTCTCACTGTCAGTGCCGGCTCCTGCTCTGTGCACATGTAGCTGCAGGACACATCGGGTTAATTAACCCGATGTGTGCTATAGCTAGCAGAGCAGGGAGCCAGCGCTAAGCATTGTGCGCTGCTCCCTGCTCTGTGCACATTTAGCTGCAGTACACATCGGGTAATTAACCCGATGTGTGCTGTAACTAGGAGAGCAGGGAGCCAGCGCTCAGTGTGCGCTGCTCCCTGCTCTCTGCACGTGTAGCTGCGTGCGCTGGTAGCCAAGGTAAATATCGGGTTAGTTACCCGATATTTACCTTAGTTACCAAGCGCAGCATCTTCCACGCGGCGCTGCTGGCTGGTCACTGGTTGCTGGTGAGCTCACCAGCAACTCGTGTAGCGACGCTCCGGCGATCCCTGCCAGGTCAGGTTGCTGGTGGGATCGCTGGAGCGTCGCAGTGTGACATCTCACCAGCAACCTCCTAGCAACTTACCAGCGATCCCTATCGTTGTTGGGATCGCTGGTAAGTTGTTTAGTGTGACTAGACCTTTAGTCAACAGAGGGACGTTCTTTTCCTCTCTACTCTATAGATGAATGAGGTGGGACAGCCGATGTCATGCTGATTGACAGCTGGCTCCCTAGCTGGCAACTAAATTATTTATAACTGTTTTGACATATTTTTAACACTAAGGTTCAAATACAACTTTAAAGAAGGCAATGAAGTACCGTATTTTTCGCTTTATAAGACGCACCTGATGGGGGCGTGGCCTGGCAATGGAGGAGTGAGGACACTGATCACTCTAGCTCCCGTGCCCGGAGTGGCCCTAGACCCATTATAAAGATACACACCCTGCTCCAAACACATTCAATTCCGGTCAGGAAGAAGAGAGATTACAGCAGACCGAGGAGTGACCACCCGGTGCCTTCCCCTGCAAGTATTCAGAGATTCCTTAGGAGCTCGGGCCTGGCTCCGTCGATCCCAAAATGGCGACAGCGTCCTCTCCAGCTACAGCCCCTCCATCAACCAGCAGGGAATTGACCCGACACACAGAACGGCCGCAGACACCTGGGACCCCTGCAGCAGATAAAGCCTCTCAGAGACCAAGCGGCGGTGAGCAGCAGCCCAGCCTCAGCAGAGAAACGCGACATGAGGGAAATCCCCTCTTACCTAAGATGGCCGCGCTGGACGGGGGTTCACCTCACCATCTTATGGAGCAGAACAACGGCAAACAGGACACACAGGACAGGGGTAAGATGCAGGGAGAACCCCTGCTGCCTCAGCGATCGCAGTCCACAACAGTAATAAAATCAGCAGCTATGCCACCGCAGCCCCAGCAGCCAGAGCAGACATCCAGCTCCCCTGCCATAGCTCCTGCACCAACGGAGCTGGAGAGTGCTTCTGGTGCTCAGAATAAACACTCTGCTACTGCCTTTTATCTCACTGGCAATACACCTGGCCCTGCACTGTGTGACCCCTTGCTGGCTCTATATATGCAACACCCTGGACGGGTAACATTGGGACTTCCTCCCACGCTGCCAGATATGTCAGGCAGTGTCTTATTACAAGAGACCCCTTCCTTCCCAGAAAGAGGCACAACTCCTGTTGCTCTCAGATCTCCTCCACACAGCCTCACAGATGGAGATGCACAAATGGATACTCAGGTGGACTGTGTATGGGATGACCTCAAGGCACGAATTAGATCCATACCAACTAGAGAAGAAATGGAAAATTACATAACTAGATTGGAGGCCTCATATAAAGCAGAGTCAGCATCTATAAAAGGAGAGATGCAACAGCTAAATGAACGCATGGCAACCTCTGAATCCTGCACGGCTTCTATCTCAACACAACTTGCTTCTCAAGCACAGGCCCTGTCTACGCAAGCTCTTCAGATTGAGCATTTGACAGATCTGCTGGATGACTTAGAAAATAGGGGTAGGCGTAACAATATTAGGATAAGGGGTCTCCCTGAGTCTCTTGCCCCCAAGATCTGGATGAATCTCTATGGCGCCTATTCAACTCCATATTAGGCCTACCACGAGACCCTCGTCTGGAACTAGATAGGGCACACAGATCCCTGGGCCCTAAACCAGTGGAAGGCTCCAACCCCCGGGATGTCATCTGCAGAGTGCATAAATATAAAAAGAAAGAAGAGATCTTAAACAAGGCTCGACAGAAGGACTCCATTCTGTTTAAAAATACACCAGTCCAACTGTTGCCAGATTTATCCCGTCATACACTACAGAAACGCAAAGTCTTGAGGCCTCTCCTGGATGCCCTCCGACAAAGGAATATCTTATACTCATGGGGATTTCCATTCAAATTACAGGTCCGACATGCTGGACTCCTACATGTGCTTGATTCTTTAAAAGATCTTCCAAGCTTTTGCACGGCCCTTGAGATACCCATTATACACATTCTGGTTACAGACTGACCTTATGTTCACGGTAACTCTGGGATGAAGGCCAATGTCCCCCTGCCACAACGGGATGGGGCATGTAGGAGGAATCGAGGCTCGCAGAGAAGAAGAGAGAAGGAGTCTATCCCTCCTGCCTCATCTGGAGACTCAGTTTATTGAGTTTATTGTTTCTTTCCCATATAGGCTTATGTCCAGCGCTAGGTGTGAAAAATGGTCTTTAAAGGTCCACGTAAAATGGCTTTAGGGATAAAATCTTGCCCTGATATATCTCATTATCTCACATGCCCAGATAGTTATCCTAGGCTAAACATCCTTTAGGGTAAGTTCACACAGTGCGTTTTTCGCGGCGTTTTTGCGCAGTTTTCGGGTGTGTTTTTGCTCAGAAAACTGCATGACTTTGCTTCCCCAGCAAAGTCTATGAGTTTTCATTTTTGCTGTCTGCACACAGCGTTTTTCTCAGCTGCGTTTTTGTGGTGCCACAAAAACGCAGCATGTCAATTATTCCCGCGTTTTTCACTGCGCTTTTCATCCATTGAGTGCAATGGGATGTTGAAAAACGCAATGAGAAACGCAAATAGCTGCGTTTTGGTGCGTTTTGGTGCGTTTCAAAGACCAAAAACGCAGCTATAAACGCAGGAGGTGGGTAGTAAAGTGACATGTACAGGAAGAGGATTCCTTCTGTCAGTAAACACAGAAGCGTGAATCCTCCCGGTACCGTCACCGCCGCTTCCACCTCCAATCCTGTGCATGTATGCTGCCGTGCGGCGTCATGTACGGGCAGGAGGTGGAAGCGGCTGCGAAATCATAAGTGAACAGTAGAAAAAAAAAAAAGTCATACTCACCTGTCTGCAGACTCCCGGTGCCATGCCCGCTCCCATCTCCTCCCGGTACCGCCGCTCCGGGTGTATGCAGTCTCCCCGGGTACGTATGCCTACAGGATGCAGGACCTGGCGATGGATCACCTGATGCAGTCACCTGACGCATCAGCTGATCGTAAGTCTCGGGGTGACGCCAGCGGCCGGCCGGTTTAACCTAACAGTGGATGCGTCAGGAGACTTCATCCCTGATTACCGGCAGCTCCTGCAGCGATCGGACGGGATCAAACTCGCCTTCTAGCAAACCGATCAGATGATATTGGATCCGGATTGGACGGCGCGGATCCAGGATTACTGCGGAGGGGGGGTTCTTTATTTCAATAAAGATGGAGTCACTAATTGTGTTGTGTTTTATTTCTAATAAAAATATTTTTCTGTGTTGTGGTTTTTTTATCTTTACTAGAAATTCATGGTGGCCAGGTCTAATATTGGTGTGACACCATGAATTTCGGGCTTAGGGCCAGCTGATAATATACAGCTATCCCTAACCCCATTATTACCCAGTGAGCCACCTGGCATCAGGGCAGCTGGAAGAGTTGGATACAGCGCCAGAAGATGGCGCTTCTATGAAAGCGCCATTTTCTAGGGTGGCTGCGGACTGCAATTTTCAGCAGGGGTGCCCAGAAAGCATGGGCACCCTGCACTGTGGATTCCAATCCCCAGCTGCCTAGTTGTACCCGGCTGAACACAAAAATTAGGCGAAGCTCACGTCATTTTTTTTTTTTTAATTATTTCATGAAATTCATGAAATAATTAAAAAAAAAGGGCTTCTCTATATTTTTGGTTCCCAGCCGGGTACAAATAGGCAGCTGGGGGTGGGGGGCAGCCCGTACCTGCCTGCTGTACCCGGCTAGCATACAAAAATATGGCGAAGCCTACGTCATTTTTTTTGTTTGGGGGGGGCAAAGAAATCCTGCATACAGTCCTGGAAGGAGGATGCTGAGCCTTGTAGTTCGACAGCTGCTGTCTGCTCTCCTGCATACACTATTGGATGGAGGATGCTGAGCCTTGTAGTTCGACAGCTGCTATCTGCTCTCCTGCATACACTATTGGATGGAGGATGCTGAGCCTTGTAGGTCTGCTCCCCCTGACTCTCCCTCCAGCATACAGTCATGGATAGAGCCTTGTAGTTCTGCAGCTGCTGTCTGCTCTCCTGCATACACTATTGGATGGAGTATGCTGAGCCTTGTAGTTCTGCAGCTGTCTGCTCTCCTGCATACACTAGTGGAGAATGAAGAACATATTGAAGAAGGAAATGACATCAGACCTTTTTTTTTTTGTTCACTGATAAAAAACGCATAAAGACGCAGTGAGCAAAAACGCAGCAAAACGCGCCCGTTTTTTGCCGCATTTTTTTTTACCCGGGTGCGTTTTTGTGCGTTTTTTGCCGCAAAAAACGCACAAAAACGCAGCGGCAAAAAAACGCAGTGTGTGAACCTAGCCTAAAAGGGCTAAACATTTAAATGTTTAGAGGTTTAAATGTTTACTAAAGCTATTCAGGAATTGATGGAGCTAGGTGTGTTGCTATTTTATTCAGTTTTCAGTACTTTGTACAATTCTTAAACTGGGTCGTGGGTCGGCCCGGGAGGAGCAGACCTCCGTTGAAAGCCTACTTTCCTCTGGAGGTCTACACACTGCGGGCAGGTGTAGATTATACTAACCTCCCGATTGTTGATTTACCTGTACTTTTCCTTTTTTGTGCCTTCTTCTTTGTCTCTTGGTAGACTATCCTATCTATCTTACACATCTTACCTTCTTTGAGGGCCCCCCCTTTCCCCCCCCCCCTTTTTTTTCTCTTCCTTCTCTCTCCCCGCTCTTTCCTCCTCTTCTTCTCTTTCTTTGTCCACGTCTCTTTGTCTCCCTTCCCCTCCCTTTCCCAGATCCCTTCACGCCCTCTGAAACCCTTGGACCAACATGACTACCCTCAATTTTTGCTCGATTAACATACGGGGTTTTAGTACTCCTCAAAAGCGTTCACAGGACCTGTATTCTATGCACAAAAAAAATGTTCAGATTCTTTTACTACAGGAGACGCATTTCAAGAAAGATCATGTACCCATACTACGAGATAGGTTTTATCCAGTATGGTTTCACAGCGTTAACCCAGAGGCCAGATCTAAAGGAGTATCGATTGCACTACATAAACACTTAGTGCACACCATAGTCGACTCCTGTATAGACGAGCAGGGTTGTTACATATTTCTTAAACTGAAGGTCGCAAATTCGATGTTTACAATCGCAAACTGGTACCTACCTAACACTAATCAGATCTCTACCTGTAGAGCCCTTCTGACGCAGCTATCTGATTTTGCAGAGGGGACATTGGTGGTTGGCGGTGACTTCAATTTTACTCTAGACCCAGCCATGGACTCCTCTTCTGGACGGAGCAATGTCCGCACTAAGGAACTTTGTGCCCTAAAGCGGACTTTTCACACCCTCCGACTGATTGATGTATGGAGAACCCTAAACCCTCAAGGTAAGGACTACACATACTATTCCCCACCACACAACTCATACAGCAGGATAGACCTTTTTCTGGTAAGCCACGGAGCACTGGCCTGGCATCCCACTGCAGAGGTAGGGGAAATTTTTTGGTCCGACCATGCCCCAGTCTACCTATCCCTTCAGGTACCCTCCCTCCCCCAACGCTCATGGACCTGGAGGTTAAACAACAACTTACTCAAAGACAATCTCTGAATAACGGAGTTGAGGGATTCAATCGACTCCTTTACGCAAGTCCATAGGTCTGACCCAACTTCTCAGCGCACCCAATGGGAGACCTTGAAGTGTGTCTTACGTAGAATACTGATTAAGCATGGCTCTAGGATCAAGAGGGAAAGAGCTAAAGAGATTGATAACTTGTTAACACAGATCCATGAGTTGGAAAATACACATAAACTGACACGTACCCCCACAGTTCTGCCTGAACTCGACCTTAAACGAACGAACTTAAAAACCCTATTGGACCAGAAATTTCTCTGCCATAGAGAGAGAGTTAAAAATTTTTATTATAATTCATCTGACAAATGTGGTCGTCCTTTGGCATGACTCTTGCATGTCCGGGCCAACACTTCATACATTCCATGCATCAACACCAAAGGAGACAAAAAATCATATGATCCAACAGAGATCCTGGAGGTCTTTCAGTCCTACTACGAAGACCTATATAATATTAAAGGGCAGTATGCGGAGCTTCCACCCACTGACCTGGCAGATAAAATCAGGAGATATATACAAGAGACAGCCTTGCCCTCCCTAGATAGCAATGTTATAGAGACCCTGGAGGATATATCGGAATCCGAAATCTGTAACTCAATTCAAATTACTCCCTCAGTTAAATCCCCTGGCCCCGACGGGTTCACCCCGGCTTTTTACAAATTGCTTAAGGACCAATTAGCCCCGATAATGGCCAAAACATTTAATTCTATTGATGAAGACACAAGGCTAACCCCTCAGTCTCTAAAAGCACACATTAGCATGATCCCCAAACCGGGGAAAGATCCATTATTAGCTGCAAGCTATCGCCCTATCTCATTATTGAACGTGGATCTAAAACTTTACTCTAAGATTTTGGCTGATAGATTGTCCCCTTTTCTGCCCTCCGTCATTAACACAGACCAGGTGGGGTTTGTGAAAGGCCGTGAAGCAAGAGACAATACAATTAAAACTTTGTCTCTTATTGCTAAAGCTAAAAGCAATTCGACCCCGCTGGGTCTCCTACCCATCGATGCTGAGAAAGCCTTTGACAGAGTCCTTTGGGGCTTTTTGAGGGCAGCATTGGGTCAGTTGGGACTGGGACCCCGATTTATACAGAAAATTGGCGCTTTATATGATAACCCAACCGCTAAGGTCAGGGTTAATGGGCTTTATCCTCCGCCTTTGTTATACGAAACGGGATCAGACAGGGCTGCCCCTTATCCCCGCTTTTATATGTAGTCATCATGGAACACTTAGCTAATGCTCTCAGGGGGAATAGTAACATCAAGGGACTCAAGATCGGGGATGCCCATCATAAAATCGCATTATATGCAGATGATCTCCTGTTATACATCTCTCAACCTCAGATATCGATCCCGTCTATAATGTTGGAATTCGAACGATTCGGCCTCCTTAGTAACTTTAAAGTTAATCTATCAAAATCAGAAGCCTTAAACATTTCTTTGACCCAAACTGAAGTTTCCCAGGCAATGTCTAACTTCCCATTCAAATGGAGACCTTCGGCCATTAAATATTTGGGTATTTCAATCCCAGCGGACCTCTCCAAACTATATACATTTAATCACTTACCACTACTAGAAGGTACAATCAAAAACCTAAAGTCTTACGGGGGACTGAAATTGTCTTGGATGGGCAGGATGAATGTCCTTAAAATGGATATCCTGCCACGCTTTTTGTACTACTTTCAAACCATCCCCATTTCTCCTCCCAGTAGTTTTTTTCGTACCCTTCAATCTGCTATTATCCGATTCATATGGGGTAAAATTAAACCTAGAATTAGAGTTGAGCGCGGTTCGCAGTTCGAGGTTCTCCAGTTCGCGGCTCGAGTGATTTTGGGGGCTGTTCTAGATAGAACTAGAACTCGAGTTTTTTGCTAAAGCTCGATAGTTCTAGATACGTCGAAAACGGTTCTAGCAGCAAAAAGACCAGCTAATTCCTAGCTGGCTTTCCGCTGTAATAGTGTAAGTCACTCTGTGACTCACACTATTATGAAATTTCAGTGTATAGTGTGCGGGAACAGCGCATTCAGATCACTGCTGTATGGATAATGGCGATCGCCATTTTTTTTTTTTTTTTCCTTGTCTTCCTTCCCTAAGTGCGCGCGTGTAGTGGGGCGGGCCAGCATGTCAGCCAATCCCAGAAACACACACAGCTAAGTGGACTTTTAGCCAGAGAAGCAACAGCATGTGTGATAGGATGTCCATGTCACATGTCCCTGCATTATAAAACCGGACATTTTCCTCCAGCACGCCATTATCTGCCTTCTGCGTCCTTGGTGTCAGTCATCACTGGCGCAGCTCCTATCGCCGATACTGCTGTGTACGCTCCATACACAGCGCTGTACAGCATAGGGATAGCACTTTCTATCAGTCCTTTTAAGGGCTCATACCGGCAGGCTCAGAGCCATAGGTGACAGGTCCGTGAAAACAGAGTTTAACAGCTACACAAGATGACAGCGTCTGTGTAGCTAAGGTCAGGGATTTCCTCGCTGCATTTCCCCATTAGAAGGGATAGAACGCAGGCTTCCTTTCCTCTACCCAGAGACCCACAACCCTGCCACTGTACCCTCTTGCCCTTTGCACACTCAAACTCATTGTTACTAAGCCATTATACTAGCAAACACTGAGTGAACTTAGTGGCATCCTAAACGTGGCTGTTGGACTTCTGTATTGTCCCAGTAGTGCAAAGATATTTGCAGCACCTCTGCCTGCATTGCACACTCAAACTCATTGTTACTAAGCCATTATACTAGCAAACACTGAGTGAACTTAGTGGCATCCTAAATGTGGCTGTTGGACTTCTGTATCGTCCCACAAGTGCAAAGATATTTGCAGCACGTCTGCCTGCATTGCACACTCAAACTCATTGTTACTAAGCCATTATACTAGCAAACACTGAGTGAACATAGTGGCATCCTAAATGTGGCTGTTGGACTTCTGTATCGTCCCACAAGTGCAAAGATATTTGCAGCACGTCTGCCTGCATTGCACACTCAAACTCATTGTTACTAAGCCATTATAGTAGCAAACACTGAGTGAACTAAGTGGCATCCTAAACGTGGCTGTTGGACTTTTGTATTGTCCCACAAGTGCAAATATATTTGCAGCACGTCTGCCTGCATTGCACACTCAAACTCATTGTTACTAAGCCATTATACTAGCAAACACTGAGTGAACTTAGTGGCATCCTAAACGTGGCTGTTGGACTTCTGTATCGTCCCACAAGTGCAAAGATATTTGCAGCACATCTGCCTGCATTGCACACTCAAACTCATTGTTACTAAGCCATTATACTAGCAAACACTGAGTGAACTTAGTGGCATCCTAAACGTGGCTGTTGGACTTCTGTATTGTCCCACAAGTGCAAAGATATTTGCAGCACCTCTGCCTGCATTGCACACTTAAAATCATTGTTACTAAGCCATTATACTAGCAAACACTGAGTGAACTTAGTGGCATCCTAAACGTGGCTGTTGGACTTCTGTATCGTCCCACAAGTGCAAAGATATTTGCAGCACGTCTGCCTGCATTGCACACTCAAACTCATTGTTACTAAGCCATTATACTAGCAAACACTGAGTGAACTTAGTGGCATCCTAAACGTGGCTGTTGGACTTCTGTATTGTCCCACAAGTGCAAAGATATTTGCAGAACGTCTGCCTGCATTGCACACTCAAACTCATTGTTACTAAGCCATTATACTAGCAAACACTGCTGCCAGTTTAAGGGCCGTAGTTGCATTGTCAGTGATAATTATTGTTGTTTATTCTGCTGTTAATAAAGATAGACCACCGCTGTAATCTACACCACCTCTCAATTTTTACTACCACATTTTAAGTGCACAATCTTGTCGCAATCAAAATGAGTGGCAAAATGACAGATGCTGGTGGAAAGGGTAAGAGGTGTGTTGGAAAAGGAAAAAAAGGGTTTGTCCGTGGGGAAGGTGGCAAAGCTCTATTAACATCTGCTGAAGATAGACCATCTTCCAGCAAAAGTAAGATGTCTACTACTTACCGTGGACAATCCGATGTGCTCCCTTTTTTACGGACACGGACAACTGGAACAAAGGTAGATGATGGCCAAAAAAGGAAAATGCTTGAATGGATCTCAAGTGGTCCAACAAGTGCCCTCTCCGCCACCTCAACTACCGCATCCAAAAAACACCAGTCCTCTGAGTTGTCATCCCAATCAAACTTGCTTTCTCCCAGCTCTGAAGTCTCCATCCGCCCTGCACAGTATGGTGGAACTGAGATGGCTGAGTCTGCAGAGCTGTTCAGTCACACTATAGCCTGGGAATCAGAGGTCTGCTCCCAAGCTACAGTGAGTACAGACCAGGAAATGGTCTGCAGTGATGCCCAGAACCTTTGTGACTCTGATTCAGGCCATGAGGACCAAGTTTCTGAGCATAATGTTGACCCTTTTTCACCAACTGTAACACCTGTTGTTATAGACAATGAGGAACATACTGATGACGATGAGACGAAGATACCAGATTGGGATGACAACTTAAATATTCGGTCAGGGCAAGAAGAGGCTCGGTCTGAGGGTGAGGGGAGTGCAAACACAACAATTGATGAGGAAGTTCTAGATCCCACCTACTGTCAACCCACAGTCAGGCACTCGAGGAGGTCAACAGAGGTGGTGGAGGAGGATGCAACTGATGACGAAGTTACCTTGCGCCTTCCTGGACAGAGTCGGAGTACTGGTAGCACGTCTACAACTGCATCCTCAGCCACCACTCTGCCTCTGAGCACTAGTCGGGGTGGATCAGCAGGTCGCATGCCCTCTAAGCCTTGCCTAGCCTGGTCCTTTTTTGACATAGCAAAAGATCGCCCAAATTATGTGATCTGTAAAATTTGTCATGATTCTGTTAGTAGAGATCAAAACCTCAGCAGTTTGACAACTTCTTCCATGAATCGTCACATGAATAAATATCATATGTCCCGGTGGGAAGCTCACCGTGCTGCATTGCGGCCTAGCGGAGCGAACCATCCACCGCCTGCCCCTTCTAGTGCATCCGCGCGCTCTTCATCTTCTAGGACTGTGGGGACAGCTGTCACACCTGGTTTTCCACGCACAACTTCCACCACTGTAACCGCAACAGGCAGTTTGCTTGGTAGGTCGTCAGTTGGTTTGGAAGGGGAAACAAGTGCATGTGTACAGCTCTCTCAGACATCAATAGCACCAACGTTGGATGAAGGCAACATCATGTCTACGCCTGCACTTTCCTCACAAAGCTGCATTTTTTTCAGGGACACCCTACTCAACACCGTCTACACACAGCAGCCAGATCTCTGTCCCTCAGATGTGGACAAATAAAAGGCCATTTCCTGCGACCCATGACAAAGCTAAGAGGTTGACTTTATCCCTCTGTAAGCTCTTGGCTACCGAAATGCTGCCTTTCCGCCTGGTGGACACACAGGATTTTAGAGACCTTATGTCTGTCGCTGTGCCCCAGTACCAGATGCCCAGTCGCCACTACTTCTCTAAGAAAGGTGTGCCCGCGCTACACCAGCATGTCACACACAACATCACCGCTTCCTTTAGAAACTCTGTGTGTTAACGGGTGCATTTCACCACCGATACTAGGACCAGTAAGCATGGACAGGGACGTTACATGTCGCTGACTGGGCACTGGGTAACTATGGTGATAGATGGTGAAGGGTCTGCTGCACAATTCTTGCCGTCCCCACGACTTGTGTGTCAATCCTCTGTCTGTCCAAGTTCCGCCACTGCTTCTGCCTCCTCCACCTCATATGGGTCCTCAACCTCCGCCCCAAGCCTGCCTGGTCAGGCCACCAGCGTTCTCACTACGCAGAAGGAATCACGCACCCCTCATTACTATGCTGGCAGCAGAGCGCAACGGCATCAGGCGGTCTTTAGCTTGACATGTCTTGGGAATAAGAGTCACACAGCTGAGGAGTTGTGGTCAGCTCTGCGGTCCGAGTTTAATAAATGGTTGTCTCCACTCAACCTGCAGCTTGGTAAGGCCGTGTGCAACAATGCTGCAAACCTGGGTGCGGCCCTTCGCCTGGGCAAGGAGACACACGTGCCTTGTATGGCTCACGTGTTGAACCTTGTTGTCCAGCAATTTTTAACACACTATCCCGGCCTAGATGGCCTTCTGACCAGGGCACGAAAACTGTCTGCTCACTTCCGCCATTCAACCGCCGCAGCTGAGCGACTTGCATCGCTCCAGAAGTCTTTCGGCCTGCCGGTTCATCGCCTGAAATGCAATGTGGCGACACGCTGGAATTCGACTCTCCACATGTTACAGCGACTGTGGCAGCACCGCCGAGCCCTGGTGCAATACGTCATGACGTATAGCCTGGGCCAACGAGATGCAGAGGTGGGGCAGATCACCCTGATGGAGTGGTCTCAGATCAAGGACCTATGCACCCTTCTGCACAGTTTCGACATGGCGCTGAATATGTTTAGCGCTGACAATGCCATTATCAGCATGACAATTCCAGTCATTTACATGCTGGAGCACACGCTAAACACTATTCGGAGTCAGGGGGTGGGACAACAGGAAGGGGAGGAACTACAGGAGGATTCATATGCGCAAGGGACAACAACATCACCAAGGTCCAGACGTTCATCATCACCAACGCGGCAGGCATGGGACCATGGGGTACAGGGATCAACAAGGGCGCATGGTAGCAGGCGAAATGTTGAGGAAGGTGCAGGAGAACATGAAGAAATGGATGACGAACTGTCCATGGACATGGAAGACTCAGCGGATGAGGGAGACCTTGGTCAAATTTCAGTTGAAAGAGGTTGGGGGGAGATGTCAGAGGAAGAAAGAACGGTTAGTACCTCTATGCCACAAACACAGCGTGGACTTGGTCCGCATGGCTGCGCAAGACACATGAGCGCCTTCTTGCTGCACTACCTCCAACATGACCCTCGTATTGTCAAAATTAGAAGTGATGATGACTACTGGCTTGCTACACTATTAGATCCCCGGTACAAGTCCAAATTTTGTGACATAATTCCAGTCATAGAAAGGGACGCACGTATGCAGGAGTATCAGCAGAAGCTGTTACTCAATCTTAGCTCAGCTTTTCCACCAAACAACCGTGCAGGTGCAGGAAGTGAATCTCCCAGTTGTAACTTGCCAAACATGGGACGGTCTCGTCATCTTCAACAGTCTACCCGTACCAGTAGCACCGTATCTGGTGCTGGTAACAGCAATTTTATGGAATCTTTTCAGAATTTTTTTAGACCGTCCTTTGCAAGGCCACCAGAGACAACAAGTCTGACACATAGTCAACGGCTGGAGAGGATGATACAGGAGTATCTCCAAATGAACATTGATGCCATGACTTTGCAAATGGAGCCTTGCTTCAAATCTTGAAAAATGGCCAGAGCTCTCCAGTTACGCCTTGGAGATTTTGTCGTGTCCAGCTGCCAGCGTTGTCTCTGAACGTGTCTTCAGTGCTGCTGGGTGTGTGCTGACAGATAAGCGCACGCGTCTGTCCAGTGACAATGTGGACAGACTAACGTTCATCAAAATGAACAAGTCATGGATCCACAAGGAATTTACTACTCCTGTGTCATCCTGGGGAGAGTAAATGCTTGTGGATTTGGAATGTGCTTGATGCAAATCAAAACATCCTGTTTGCAACTAGGGCACAAGTGCTGCCACTGATGGGGTGTCTGTGTGGCCCAATTTTTGGAAAAAAGGGAGACTCCGCTTGGAGTAACCCTTGCTTACATTGTTTTTAAAAATGATCCAAGATGAACAAGTCATGGTTCAGCAAAGACTTTATCTACTTACCCCGGTGTCATCCTGGGGACGGTTAAGAATGGCGTATTTTTTAATGTGCTTGATGCAAATCTAGCTGTGAAGTGTACAACTTGGGCACAACTGCTGCCACTGAAGGGGTGGGTGTGTGTAGGGCCCAATTTTTGGAAAAAAGGGAGACTCCGCTTGGAGTAACCCTTGCTTACATTGTTTTTAAAAATGATCCAAGATGAACAAGTCATGGTTCAGCAAAGACTATATCTACTTACCCCGGTGTCATCCTGGGGACGGTTAAGAATGGCGTATTTTTGAATGTGCTTGATGCAAATCTAGCTGTGAAGTGTACAACTGGGGCACAACTGCTGCCACTGAAGGGGTGGGTGTGTGTGGGGCCCAATTTTTGGAAAAAAGAGAGACTCCGCTTGGAGTAACCCTTGCTTACATTGTTTTTAAAAATGATCCAAGATGAACAAGTCATGGTTCAGCAAAGACTTTATCTACCTACCCCGGTGTCATCCTGGGGACGGTTAAGAATGGCGTATTTTTGAATGTGCTTGATGCAAATCTAGCTGTGAAGTGTACAACTGGGGCACAACTGCTGCCACTGAAGGGGTGGGTGTGTGTGGGGCCCAATTTTTGGAAAAAAGGGAGACTCCGCTTGGAGTAACCCTTGCTTACATTGTTTTTAAAAATGATCCAAGATGAACAAGTCATGGTTCAGCAAAGACTTTATCTACCTACCCCGGTGTCATCCTGGGGACGGTTAAGAATGGCATATTTTTGAATGTGCTTGATGCAAATCTAGCTGTGAAGTGTACAACTGGGGCACAACTGCTGCCACTGAAGGGGTGGGTGTGTCTGTGGGGCCCAATTTTTGGAAAAAAGGGAGACTCCGCTTGGAGTAACCCTTGCTTACAGTGTTTAAAAAGGTGCCAAGATGAACAGAGCTGGGATCAGGAAAGACTTTGCTACCTACCCCGGGGTCATCCTGGGGACGGTTAAGTATGGCGTATTTTTGAATGTGCTTGATGCAAATCTAGCTGTGAAGTGTACAACTGGGGCACAAGTGCTGCCACTGATGGGGTGTGTGTGTGGCCCAATTTTTGGAAAAAAGGGAGACTCCGCTTGGAGTCACCTTGCGGTGTTTTACATGATTTTAGAAGGGCGTGCCATGCCTATATCTGTGTCTCCTCCTCTTTTTCCTTATCCAGCTCTTTTGTTTTCGCATGAGTATATGTCCTTGTCACTTTCCCATGTGTTTGTGTTGTGTTGTGAGTTGTTTGTCACCTTTTGGACACCTTTGAGGGTGTTTTCTAGGTGTTTTTATGTGTTTGTGAATGCCTGCCATTGTTTCCTATGCGGTTCGGACGAACCGAACTCGAACGAGACCTCCGTTCGGCGAACCAAACTCGAGCCGAACCACGACCGGTTCGCTCATCTCTACCTAGAATCAACTTACGCACTCTTACTTTTCCAAAGGAATGTGGAGGAGCGGGCCTTCCTAACTTCAGAGTCTACATGCAGGCTGCAGCTTTGACCCGTATATTAGACTGGCATTTCAACAGTGACTATAAGCAATGGATATGGGTAGAGCAAGAAGGACTGGAGATCCCTCTCAAACACCTTCCTTGGATACCTCCTTCAGACCTTCCTAGCGTGGGGCTGCTTTCAGATTTTATCAAAGAAACGCTCAGAGTTAGTCACATAGTATCCAAAAAAATGTCCCCTCCACAGCCAGTTAGTCCCCTTGCTTCCTTATTCTATACTCCATCATTTCGCCCTGGATATAAACAGAGAAACTACTTCGGCTGGAGGGCGGAGGAAGACATCCGCTTGGGGCACATACTGATTGATGGTAAATTACCCTCATTCCAAATCTTTCGGACACAACTCCCGTCTAGAAGTTCACAATGGTTGGAGTTCCTCTTGCCCACATTTGTCTCTCCGGGGAGATCCGTCGGTCGAGTTCAGGGCACTTATAGTGCCTTTGAAGAACTGTTTACTAAAAACGTCCCCCCTGAACACACAGTCTCCCTTCTGTACGGTATTCTTATCAGAGTTGGGGTCTCAGGCAAACGAGGCTACCCAACCTAATCAAATCAAATTACCCACCCCTTTCCCTTGTGTGTCTTCCTTTGTCTTCCCAGCTTACTCACACTGCTACCTACCTCCCCCCCACTTCCCCCTCTAATTTTCCTCCCTTCTCCCCTTTTTTTTTCCTTTCTTTTTTTTTTCTTCTCTCTCTCTTCTCCTTTCCTTTTCCTGGGTTCTCGTTGGAATTTAATTTGAAGATGTTTATTGAGGTTTATCGATGAAAAGTGTTCATTATTCGGTCAAATTGAGAAAGATTGAGAAAACCTGATTTCTTTTCTATGCAATTTATAAAAAGTTTGACATGTCAGTCATTCAGTTTTACATGCTGTATATGTACAATATAATATATTTACAATGAAAATAGATTGAACATAAGACGCACCTGATTATAAGACGCACCCCCAAATTTGGTGAAGGAAAAGAAAATTATTTTTTTTTATGTTAAATGGGGTCCGTCTTATAATGCCAGTGTCCATCTAACAAATCATAAAGGGTATATGTCCCTCATAGCCCCCCCATCCTAAAGTTAGCCCCCTTAATCTGGATATGGCCCCTATATACTGAATATAGCCGCCTTGTGCTGGCACACGTCCCCCAGTGATGCCACATGTCCTCCATTCATGGCACACGTCCCCTATTGCTGGCACATGTCTCCTATTGATGGAACACGTCCCCTATTTATGCCACACGTCCCCTTGTGCTGGAACACGTCCCCTATTCCTGGCAGATATCCCCTACAGCTGGCACAGGTCTCCTATAGATTGCACACGTCTCCTATAGCTGGCACAGGTTCCTATGGATGGCACACGTCCCCCTGTGCTGCCCATGGCCCCCTATGGATGGCACACCTCCCCCTGTGTTAGATATGGCCCCCTATGGATGGCACACCTCCTCCTGTGTTAAATATTCCCTCCTATGGATGGCACACCTCCCCCTGTGTTAGATATGGCCCCCTATGGATGGCACACCTCCCCCTGTGTTAGATATTGCCCCCATGCTGCTGCCCATAGTAAAATAAACACTTTACCTTCTCCAGTGCTGTCCTCCCTCGTGTGTCCCTCCGTGCTGCTGATCTCCTGCACTTCCTGGTTCTCGGTGCTGGTCATGTGATCGGCACAGCAGAGTGATATCATCTCTGCGTGCCTGATCACAGTGGCAGCAGGAGATTGGGGAGACACCGGAGATCAGCGCTGGAGGAGGTAAATAGTTTTTTATTTTACTATGGGCAGCAGCATGGGGGCCATATCTAACACAGGGAGGGCATGTGCCATCAATGGGGGGTGCGGACAGATATAATATGCGCCGCTGCCCCAGCCCATCACCACGGTGCGGTTTCAGCACCACAGTGATGGACAGCGGCAGTGCATATTATATGAGCGGGAGCAGGAGATCTAACGCTGCCTTCCTGCAGCTTTCACCAGCCCCCAGCAGTGCTCCAGAACTGCCCCCACCTCCCCTGGACGCTAGTAAATATATATATACACCCCTCCCCCCCGTATATTTGGATTATAAGACGCACCCCCTACTTTCCCCCAAAATGTGGGGGAACAAAAGTGCGTCTTATAAAGCGAAAAATACGGTAATTTTATTATAAAGTTTAAAGTAAAATACAGACTTAAAAGTATGATATTGCGTACACTTTTGTATATTAACATACAAACTGTGACAGGGTCCTTCTCCCATATCACACAATCAACAGAGCGAGAGATGAGTGAGCAATCCAAAGCATATCTATTCCATGCAATCCAGAATGTCCATCAAATAATCCACCACAAAGAGGGTAAAATATTCTAGTAATTGCATAAATGTCTAGGGGATAAGTCACAATCCTCCAGCAGTCCTTTTCCAGGGAAATCGGGGTTTCTCACAGTCTGTCTGGGGTGTCACCTTCAGCCCAGAGAATCAACCTTCGTCCTTCTCTCTTCAAGTTCTCAAACAGACTGCCTCATTCCCCCAGGTAAGCAAAGAGGTTAGGTGGATTCCAGGCTCACCTCCCCCCACACCTAGGGACAGAAGTGACTCAAGGAGTTATAACCCTGCAGACAATACAATGTACACACAAGCAATACAAACAATGGCCAGTGAACCACGTCCAAACATCAACCCACACCAAATGGTACATAACCCACAATATCACACCATCACACAAAGCTTAAGTACTTACATCTAGTGATGGGCGAACTCCCCGATGTTCGTGTTCAGGAGACTTGCCCGAACTTTTTGTAAAGTTCGAGTTCAGGTTCTGAGATAACGCAAACTTGCATCCAAACTCCGAACTTGGACTTTACAGTTATGGGATGGGATGGGGGGGGTCTGTAAAAAAAGAATATAGTTAATAATAAACATTGTCATTAAACTTACTGCTCCCGCAACGCGTCCTACAGACCCACTCAGCCCCTGTCTCCCAGCCGCTTCTGCTTCCAGGTCCGATCAATAACTTCCGTGGGTTTTCACTGCACTGCTCGTCACTCGCCAGTCTTCAGCTGTTTTCGGCCATGTTCGCGATGACGTCAGGGTTCACCCGAGTCCATGAATGAGCCATGGACTCAGCTGAACTTTGACTGTCACTGTGTGAATCTTACATCTGTATCACCCAGCACGGTGCACACTCTCCTGACAGGAGCGCGGGCGGCTGCATGTATTTCTAAGCAGCTGAGGCGCTTCTGTCAGGAGAGTGTGCACCGTGCTGGGTGATACCGATGCGAGACTCGCACAAGTCATACGCAAGTGGAATCATACCCTCAGTGTCATCCTGATTCTCACTCTGTATAGACACTTGTCTGTACAGAGCAATGAAGCAGAGCTGACATTGCTCTCCCTGTGGACTATGTCGGGCTAAGGATTTTTTTATAATAGAGATGGAGTCTCTAAATTTTTTTTATTTTATTTCTAGTAAAAATAAATGTGTGTGTTGTGGGTTTTTTTTAACTGTTTACTAGAAATTCATGGTGGCCATGTCTAATTTGGCGTGACACCATGAATTTCGGGCTTAGTACCAGCTGAGAATAGAAAGCTGGTATTAACCCCTTTATTACCCAGCGTGCCACTGCCATCAGGGCCGGTAGAAACAATGCACCATTTCCAGGGGCAGCTGCAGACTGCAATTTTAAGCGTGGGGGCCCAGAATGCTTGGGACATACCACGCTGAGAATCCCAGCCCCCAGCTGCCTGGTTTTATTACCTGACTGGCGATCAAAATACGGCAGGAGCCTACAGATTAAATAATTTTAAAAAATTAATGAGCTTCCCTGTATTTTGATTGCCAGGCTAGGTAAAGCCAGGCAGATGGGGGTAGCAGCCCGTAGCTGTCTGCTTTATCTGCGCTGAGAATCAAAAGTACCATGGAGTGCTGCATCATTTTTTTAAATTATTTATTTTTACACTACTATATATGTTAGGGACCCAAAAGCCAATCTCAGACGCTGTCACGCAGAATAGGCGTCTGTGATCGGCTGTTGGAGTAACCTGGAATCTTCCCATACTTTCTAGATGCTAGAATGTATGGACTAGTTTTAGGTTACTAAAGCATCCAATTACAGACGCCCACTCTGTGACATTTAACAATGTATGAACTCAAAATAGCCAATTTTATATTTGCAATACAATGAAGAACAATGTTATGTGTACTAAAGAAATCATCTCTTTTTTAAAAGCTGTTATAATGTCTGCCATTACTACTCTTGTGATAGGACATTCCACAGTCTATCTGCTTTAACTGTACATCCACCCGTAATGAGCGCCCCCTTAGCTTTAGCATGGTCTTTGGAAGGAATAAGGCATGTGCCACTCCTTCATACTGACCAGACATGTATTTATAGATCTAAATGAGATCTTCTCTGAGACGTCTTTTTTTGTAAGCTAAAGAAGTCCAACTTCTCCAACCTCTCACTGTATTGGAAGCCTTCCGTCACTTCTAATAATTAGTTGCCTGACTTTGAACTGACTCTAACTTCTAAATATCCTTTTTAAAATGTGGAGCCTAAAAATGGATCCCATATTCCAGATGTGACCTTACAAATGATTTAAAGAGGGGTAACAATAGAATGGAATCACAGGATCTAACCTCTCTTTTTATACACCCTAAAATCTTCTTTGCTTTTGCAGCCGCTGCTTGACATTGAGTCAAGCTACTCAGCTTACTTGGAACCAAAATACCCAAGTCCTTCTCCTGTTCTGCAGTTCCGAGTTTACTTCATTTAATGTATATGCAGCAATAGGATTACTCTGTCCTAGGTGCATTATTCTTTTGCTTGCTTAATTTCTTTTTTACATTTCCTATTGAGAACTTTATAGTCCTGAAATGCTATTTCTGTATTCTCAGCTTTCAAGATTTTGAATGCCCTTTATTTTTGCCTTATTCCTTATTACACTTAGTAAGGTCTTATTTATCCATAGTGGTTTCTTTTCATTCTTGGACACTTCATTATAAGTACAAGTATAAGTTTTAAGGACCTTCCACGGCCCTCTAACTTTCTCAATGTGCACCATGACTGCTGGGTTTTCACCATCCCAACCCAGCAATCTGTCTATTCTGTTCTATTAATAAACATAAATATACATTTTTTTGTAGAGAAAAGTGAACTTTTTTATTTTCAACAAAGAAGCCCATGTAAATGTACGTCTATGAATACCAATTATATTGCCACTGTATGTCTATGTTGGGAAATCTTCTGATGCACACCTTTACTAAAAGGCTTAAAGAGAACGAACCATCACGATTTTTATATATAAAGTAAAGCCAGTGCTATACTGGCAATAGGATGCCGAATCTAAGCATACCTTTGTTCTGAGATTGGATGTTTTATTTTAGAAATATGTACCAGTAAAGTTACAGCAATGCACTGCTATTTGATTGACAGGTGCAATAGGGGTAAGAAAATGTGGGTCGGGTCAGGCTATCTATTCCCGCCCCTGTCTGCCTGCCTGGCCTTAGTAGATAATAGACTGTATAGGCTCCTTCCAGGTATTTCTGTCACGAGATAGGGGTGTGTTCAAAATACAGTCCATACAGTCTAACATCTATAAAGGCCAGGGAGGTAGACAGGGTGGGAATAGATAGCAAAACCCAACTCACATATTCTCTTCCTGTTGCACCTATCAAATAGCAGTGCATTTCTGAGACTGTACTTGCACACATTTCTGAAATAAAACATCCAATCCCAGAACAAAAAGTATACTTACATTCAGCATCCTAGCGCCTGTTTAGCACTGGCTTTACTTTGTACATGACAATCCTGCTGGTTGGTTCTATTTAAAGGCGATATCTGAATTAGAAGATAATATTAATTAACCCCTTCTCAACATGTGACACACATGGACATCAGATGTCGCCTGCAGGTGTATGGAGCAACCTTTAACATCACTAATAAGAGGTAGCTCATATCTTTGTTTAACCAGTTCAATAGTACTGTCAATATATGACAGCAGCGTTTCAGTGACTTAATATGAGAGGGATTTGCTCAGGCACCAATTTGACCCTAGAGTTGGCCCAATTTGGCCCAGGATAGCTGGCATTTAGGACCTCCTGAAGGTTTCTGTCACCATCATCTTGGTCAAAAGGATTGCAGTATATATTGCAAACTTACGTCTCTTAAGGGGGAATTAAAAAAAAAAACTGTGAAAAATTGTTTAAAACAAAAACAAAAAAAAAATCAAAAACAGCTCAAACCATGCATCATTCCTTTTCTTAGACAGATGAGTAAAAATAAATAAGCATATTTTAGTAAAAGTCTGATCTGTCAAAATACAAAATGATGTATGTAACCTAGGTAGTAAATGCCACAATAAAAGAAAAAAAAAAAACCAGAAGTGACATGTTAGGGACAGTTTGGCACCATCAAAGCATTATATATACCCTAAAGTAGCACCAATAAAAAACGTTCACACAAAAATACAAGGCCACTTTTTATTCAATCAAAAGAAAAAAAGAAGTAATGAGTTTCAGAAAATGGAGGCACAAACCAAATTTTTTTTTTAAAGAGTTCTGAAATTTTGCAAAGTCACAGTATATTGTTGAGAAAAGCTCCCACTATATTATTTTTGCTACATTCACAAATGCAATGTAAATTTAGACCTTTTCAGACTTTTTTATTGAACCCCGAAAGACAACACAACATTTTCCCAAGTTTTTGCTTATATACATCAAATTGGTGAAAGGTCACTTGACCAGATAATTACCAAGACCAATTAATTTACGATGCTTATTCCTGTATTATTATTATTGTTATTCCACACACCAGTTTATAAATGCTGTATACAGCTCAAGCTTCTGCAGTCTAGCAAAAAGCAGATCCGGTCCCCAGCTGTGAGATACACCCATGGACCTTGCAAAAAAGATAGAAGATAGCACAGCTAATATCATGCTTCTGTAGGTCATGGCAATCACATGATTGCGAGGTCTCTGCCTGGCAGAGCAGAGCTGCTGGGTCATAGCAAACCTAGACCAACTGTACCAGTGACATGTGGCAAAGAAAATGGCTGTTTTTTTTCTGTAACTGGGTCTCCTATGCATGCCCCATTTACAGTGGGAAAAAATTAATAACAAAAGAAAAAAAGTGTATGAGTAACAAAGACTGCATCAGAAAACTTACTCACAAGAAATTCAAGGATTGGACTGCCGAGGACTGAGGTAAAGTTAGTTTAGCTTACTAAGGCCCCTTTAGACAGTTTGGTACATGTGGAAGAATGATTTATACATACAAGGTGCAGCAGCACAACTGTAATTAATGAATACATGTACTCCAATATTGCTACAAACAAAAATTTAAAATACTTAACGTTTTTGATCAAAGAGCGGACATGGAGAGGTAGTACAATAGTGTTTAGGAAGCATTCATATTAAAGATACATCTTGACATGGTTGGATGGCCTTTGCACTCTTTATGATAAAAAAAATGCTAACGAAGTACCTTGTGTTTTAAATGTTTATTGCAATATTGGAGTTCATGTATTCATTTGACTGAAGTCACACTTGCGAGCGACTTGTGCAAGTCTTACATAGCATCACCCAGCATGGCCTGACGCTCTCCAGACAGGAGCATCTCAGCTGCATAGAAATACATGCAGCCGACCTGCTCCAGTCAGGAGAGCGGCAGGCCATGCCAGGTGACACGGTGCAAGTCATGGGTCATGCCACAAGCAAAGTATGCTGAGACTATTCATGTGTGGAATTGTTCTTCATCCAAGGGAGTGTGGTCACTGACAATTTTGCCCAAAAACACTGTTATAAATAAAGCATGGTATCTAAACATTTTACAACTTATCCCTGCAAACTAGTCGCCATGGGGTGATGAACAATGCTTTTTTCAGCATGATGACGCACCATGTCACAAGACAAAATAGTTAACTAGATGAACAAAACATTTACATTTTGGGTCCACGGCCAGGAAACTCGCCAAATCTCAATCCCATTGAGGACCTATTGTTAATTCTCAAAAAAGTGGGGGACAATCAAAACACAGAAATTGTGATAAAGACCAAGCACTACTTACACAAGAATTGGATAACATTTTACAGATTGGGTCTAGAATGGGATAACCAACCATGGCAAATTGCAGAAGGATCAGCAATTTATTTAGTTTTTTATTGGTCAATAAAAGGTTTAAAACTTATTAAATGCTTATAATTGTACTTTAGTAAATATAGAAAGATCGGGCTAAAAGAACTAAAAATACTGGGCAGCAAACTTACTGAACACCAAAACTTGTGTCAGTCTTGAAACGTTTTCGCACAACTGTGTGGAGAAGGAAGAGGGAGCAGCTGCAGAGACTATGAAACATTTGACTGCCTCACTTCAGTGTTAGATATATGGCAACAATCCCTATTACTCCTGTAATAATTTTCACTATGCTTCTATTGCATTTCTGTGTTATGAGAGACAGGAGAAGTGGGATCTCCTCATTTTTACATGTGCTGTGCATATGATATACAGTTTCTAAGCAGCAAGTCTCTTGCCTTCTTGAAGCAAAGTGCTCTGAAAATTGTTAATTAAAGTTTGAATCTGTAGAGGGGAAGCTTCTGAAAAGCGTAGCATACAAAAGGTCCTAAGTAGTTATTCTTTATCTACACACAGCTGATTTTGAAAGGACACCTGAGACTACAGTAATGATTAAATATATACTGAACAAAAATTTCAAGGCAACACTTGTTTTTGCTACCATTTTTCAAGAATTGAACTCAAAGAACTGAAGCGGGCTTTACACACAGCAACATCGCTATCGATGTCGCTGGTGAAAGCACCCGCCCCCGTCGGTTGTGTGTCACGGTCAAATCGCTGCCCGTGGCGCACAACATCGCTAACACCCGTCACACATACTTACCTGCCTAGCTATGCTGCTGTGGCCAGCGGACCGCCTCCTTTCTAAGGGGCAGTTCGTTCGATGTCACAGCGGCGTCACTAAGCGGCCGCCCAATAGAAGCGGAGGGGCGGAGATGAGCGGGCCGAACATCCCGCCCACCTCCTTCCTTCCTCATTGCGGGCGGCTGCAGGGACGATGATGTTCCTCGTTCCTGCGGTGTCACACATAACAATGTGTGCTGCCGCAGGAACGACGAACAACCTGCATCCTGTAACAGCAACGATAATCGGGATTAGAACGACCGGACAATGATCAACGATTAGGTAATTTTGATCATTTAACGGGCGTTCATGCGTTTCACACGCAACGACATTGCTAACGAGGCCGGAAGTGCATCACGACTTCCGTGACCCCAACGACATCTCGTTAGCGATGTCGTTGCATGTAAAACCCACTTGAGACTTTAATTGTGGCCTGCCTAAGGCACCCCTGTAGAATAATCATGCTGTCTAATCAGCATCTTGATTAGTGATGGGCAGACACGGACTGTAAAAGTCCGGATCTGCGCAATTTCAAAGCTACCTGGTGCCGGATCTGGGCCCGGGATTCCGGGTGTTGATCCGGCGCTGAGGAAATTATAAAAAAAAAAATAAAGGAAAATTAAAGAAAATAAGAATGAAGCAAGCGCTTCACACTTACTAAGGCTCCAGCAAGGCTGTACACTGTTCCCGCGGCTTCTCCCTCACTTCCTGGGCCGCTGATTATTGCTCATCCATATGCACTGCTTTTCACGACCACCAGCCATCTTGGTGTCAGTGATTGGTTGCAGTCAGGTGCACACCCCAGCCTGTGTTACAGCGTCTAACTGCACCACTCACAGGCGCTGTCTACGGGTCAGTATCGTGGCATAAAGATAAATAAAATATTTGGCATAGGGTCCCACCATATTATGACCACAGATAAAAGGTCCCCCCATACAGATAGGGTCTCCCTGTATTATAAGTACAGATATAGGCTACGGCTACAGGATGCAGCCCCCAGCCAAATGCTTATCTTGGTTGTGTATCAAAATAAGAGGAACAGCATGCAGCTTTATTTTAATTATTTAAATAAATATTTTTTAAAAAAGAGTGTGCGATTCCCCCTAATTTTGATACCCAGCCATGATAAAGCCCGACGACTGGGGGATGCTGTTCTCAGGCTGGGGAGGCCCATGCTTATTGGTCCCCCAGCCTAAAAATATCAGCCTGCAGCCACCCAGGATTGTCGCATCCATTAGATGCGATAATCCTGGTGCTTTACCCGGCTCTTCCCAACTGCCATGGTGCGGTGTTAAGCAGAATAATAAGGGGCTAATAACAGCCCATAGCTACCACTAAGCCCTAGATTAGTGATAGGAAGGGTCTGTGAGACCCTCCTTTTAAAGATCTATAAGTGAAAGTTAATAAACACAAACACTGAAAAAATCTTTTATTTGAAATAAAATACAAAAAACACCGTCTTTCACCAATTTATTAACCCCCAAAACACCCGTGCAGGTCCGACGTAATCCATACGAGGTCCCATGATGATTCCAGCTCTGCTACATATCACACAGTTACAGATCACAGCGCGTGATCATGGTACATGACCAAATGCTGTGAGGTTCAGGCAGAGAATGAATGAGCCGTGCGATCAGCGGTGACGTGTCTCAGGGTTTTTTCGGTCCCAGCGGTAGGTTCCCATGGCCCTCTACCTGTATATATATATGTGTATTCAGGTAAAATCCATCTAAAAGCCCCGTTACACGAGACGATATATCGGGCGATCTCATGAGTGACGTGACACACCCAGATCGTATTTACGATTTGCCGGTATCGCTCATAGGTCGTTTATTTGCTGTCACATGTAACGATCTCAAAATCGACGCATCAGCGATCAACGATATATTGTTGGACCCAGGCGGTCGTTTGAATGTTGTTGGTCGTTGGCAGGGTGTCAAACGGAGCAAGATGTCGGCTGCATCGCCAAAACCGAACAATTTTTTAAAAATTAACGACGTGTCAACGATCCACGATTTTCATCCTATTTGCGATCTTTCAGAGTCGCTCGTAGGTGTCACACTCAACGACGTCGCAAACGATGCCGGATGTGCGTCACGGAATCTGTGACCCCGACGACATATCGCCCGATATATCGTCTTGTGTAATGGGGCCTTAATAAATTCTTTAAAAACAGTACAAAGCTTATAGTTCTCACATGTATAGACAGGAGTCATGAGTGACGGAACACCAGATGCATTTTGATCAGAATCTGATTTAGAATTAGTGAATATGTGAGTCGGTCCACACACACAATTAAATAGACCAATTAATTAGAAATAATCAATAACATGTGTTAAGTGAATCATTGCATAAATTGTTAAGTAGTTATTATTAACTATTTAGGCAATGGTTCACTTAACATATGTTATTATTTATAATGAATTGGTCTACTTAATTCTGTGTGTAGACCAACTCACATATTCACCAAGTCTAAGATCAGATTTTAATAGAAACGCGTCTGGTGTTCCGCCACTGGTTGTGACTCCTGTCAATACATGTGAGAACTACAAGCTTTGTACTGTTTTTAAAGAATTTATTAAAGATTTGATTTTACCTGAATACACCCACCAGAAGCTGGATCCTTCTTTCTTCTTAGTGTCAAGTATGCTGAAAACAGCAGTGGGATCTCGTGCATCCAGGACGTCAGACACATAGACGTTTATATTGGGGTGAGCTGGACTATTTTTTTCCTTTTGCTGAAATTTTTACACCATATTCCTGCACCCAGTCCACACCTCCTGGCAAAAAACTGCATCACTACCGTATTATACAGCATGCGGTCTTTATGCTTTTTTTGCCAGGAGGTGTAGATTGGGTGTATGAATATGCTGTAAAAATGTCATCACCAAACTACACCTCCTGGCAAAACAACGCATCAAAACCGCATGCGGTAGTGATGTGCTAGTGATGCAATATTTTGCCAGGAGGTGTAGAATGGTGCAAGAATGTGGTGTAAAATATTCAGCACCAAGTCTGCTTCTCATGGCAAAAAAAATGTGTTTTTCTGCCAGGAGATACAGGTTAGTTCACTGAGTTTAATGAGGTCACCTGAGCTCCTCTGAGGTCAGGATACCTGTGGTAACAGGTGGAGGACCGTGGGAAACTACAGCTGCGACCGCAACTAACCTGAGTGATGTCACCGCTGATCATGTGGCTCATTCATTCCCTGCCTGGAGCTCACAGTGGGCAGTCATGTTCCATGCGCTGTGTCTTCAGATGTAGCAGATCGTCGTGGGACTTTGTGTGGATTATGTTGGACCTGTAGGGTGTTTTGGGGGTTAATAAAATGGTGAATAAGAATATGTTTTTGTAATTTATTCAAAGGAAAAAATTTTTTGCGGTGTTTGTGTTTATTTTCACTTACTAATTAGTAATGAGGGGTGTTCTCAAAGACCCCCCCCCCATTACTAATCTAGAGCTAAGTGGCAACTGTGAGCTGCCATTAACTTTTTATATTACCCTGATTGACACTGCACCAGGGCAATCGGGAACAGCTAGGTAAAGCACCGGGTTTGTAGCATCTAATGGATGTGACAATCGCGGGTGGCTGCAGGCTGCTAATTTTAGGCTTGGTGGTGGCCCAATAACCATGGGCATCCCCATCCTGAGAATACCAGTCCTCAGCTGTTTGGCTTTATCTTGGCTGGGTATCAAAATTGGGGGGGAACCGCACGCTGATTTTTTAAAATTATTTATTTAAATAATTTTTTTTAAAAAAAGCCGCATGCAGTTCCTCTTTTTTTGATACACAGCCAAGATAAGCGCATGGCTGGTGTCACAATAAGGGGGACCCTACGCCAGATGTTTTATTTATTTATTTTTACTGGACGATAGACCAGCAGACAGCGCCAGTGATTGGAAGTGTCAGCTGACTCACTGATACTCAGGGTGGAGGCGCATTTGACTGGAACCAATCACAGGCACCGGTGGGCGGGGAAAGCAGTGCATATGCAATGAACACTAATGTGCGCCACCTGAAGGGAATAGACAGCCTGGAGGCAGTGTACAGCTGTGCCGGACCCTCCATAAGTACAGCACGCCTGCTCCTATCCCCCTATCTCTTCTACCAACATTTTTAATTGGCGGTTTCTGATCCCCATAGACTTATATTAGGGTCTGCTGATAAGTCTTTGGCTTTGTGATCTTTTTTTGTTTCTATGGTAACGAATGATACATCAGATGAAAGCCTTATGTGTCTAATATACAGTGCAGACCAGACGTTTGGACACACCTTCTCATCTCTAGAACAACTATTAAGAGGAGACTTTGAGCAGCAGGCCTTCATGGTAAAATAGCTGCTAGGAAACCACTGCTAAGAACAGACAACAAGCAGAAGAGACTTGTTTGGGCTAAAGAACACAAGGAATGGACATTACACCAGTGGAAATCTGTGCTTTGGTCTGATGAGTCCAAATTTAAGATCTTTGGATCCAACCACCGTGTCTTTGTAGAAAAGGTGAACGGATGGACTCTACATGCCTGGTTCCAACCGTGAAGCATAGAGGAGGTGTGATGGTGTGGGGGTGCTTTGCTGGTGACACTGTTGGGGATTTATTCAAAATTGAAGTCATACAGAACCAGCATGCCTACCACAGCATCTTGCAGCGGTATGCTATTCCATCCGGTTTGCGTTTAGTTGGACCATAATTTATTTTTAAACAGGACATTGACCCCAAACACACCTCCAGGCTGTGTAAGGGCTATTTGACTAAGAAGGAGAGTGATGGGGTGCTACGCCAGATGACCTGGTCTCCACAGTCACTAGACCTGAACCCAATCCAGATGGTTTGGGGTGAGCTGGACCGCAGAGTGAAGGCAAAAGGGCCAACAAGTGCTAAGAATCTCTGGGAACTCCTTCAAGACTGTTGGAAAACCATTTCAAGTGACTACCTCTTGAAGCTCATCAAGAGAATGCTAAGAGTGTGGAAAGTAGTAATGAAAGCAAAAGGTGGCTACTTTGAAGAACCTAGAATATAAGACATATTTTCAGTTGTTTCACACTATTTTAAGTATTTCATTCCACATGTTTTAATTCATAGTTTTGATGCCTTCAATGTGAATCTACAATTTTTAGAGTCATAAAAATAAAGAAAACTCTTTGAATGAGGTGTTTGTGTCCAAACTTTTGGTCTGTACTGTAGGTTTTCAAAATGTGTTTGTTTGTTGCTTATGGCAACAGTGTTTTACGCATTTGGGAAAACAAAATGGCGGAGTCTAATGCGATAGTCACAGTAACGCAGAGGAGTGATACAATTCTTGTTTCTGCAAGGAAAGCCAGCGAAGGATATTCATGGTGATATGTCGTAGACATTGGGGGATCAATGCTCTTCTTATTTCACAGTTAAGAACTGGGTTGCCAAATTTAAAACGTGCCACTTCAGCACCAATGAAGAGGAACATTTTGGACGACCGAGAGTGGTTGTTGCTCCAGAGATCGTCGATGTTGTGCACAACCTCATACTGGAGAATCAACGATTTTCAGCTAAAGCAATAGCAGACATCATGGGGATTTCCCGTGAACGTGCTTGTGTCATTATCCATGAACATTTAGACATGAGGAAGCTATCTGCAAACTGGGTCCCCAAATGTTTGACAACAGATCAGAGAAGCATGCGAGTGAAAACTTCCCAGTCTATTTGTCAGCGTTTCCGGACTGATAAGAACTCCCTGGATCCACTGGTCACTATGGATGAGACCTGGATTTATTTGCATGACCCTGAAAACAAGGGACAGTCAAAAGAGTGGAGGCACAGTGGTTCTCCTCGTCCAAAGAAGTTCAGGGTGCAAAACCCAGCCACTAAGGTGATGGCGTCTGTGTCCTTGGATAAGTAGGACCTGCTGATAGTGGACTACCTTCAAAAGAGTTCCATCATCAATGCAAGGTATTACATTGAACTTTTGGACCAATTGAAGGCAGCTCTAAAGGCCAAAAGGAGCGGCAAGCTGTCCAAAAGAATCTTGTTCCTGTAAGACAACGCCTCCGCTCACACTGCACAATTGACCACGGCAAAACTGGCAGAGCTGGGCTTCCAGCTGTTTGACCATCCACCTTATTCACCAGATCTAGCTCCCTCCAACTATCATCTGTTTCCAAATCTGAAGAAACACCTCAAAGGTAAGAAATTTCACACCATTTATGATGTTATGGCTGCTACAGATGCCTGGTTTGAGGCACAACAGAAATCCTTTCCTTTTGCTAGTCTTACAGAACTTGGAATACCGATGTAAGAAGTGTGTTGATATCAGTGGAGAGTATGTTGAATAAATATACAGTTTCATCATCTCATCTTGCTTCTTTCTGGGTAAAGCCAAAGACTTATCAGCAGCCCCTCGTATGGGAACCAAAATACGGCCCGGAACTGGATTGTAAAAACCAGATCACCAGGATCCACCGATTATCTGCGAGTCCACTCATCACTAACCTTGATTTGACACAACTGTGAGGTGGATGGATCTCAGCGAAGAAGTACTCACTAACACAAATTTATGCATATTTGTGAATATTTGAGAGAAAGAAGGTCTTTTGTGTACATAGAAAAAGTTTTAAATCATTGAGTTTAGCTCATGAAAAATGGGAGCAAAAACAAAAGTGTTGCATTTATATTTTTGTTCAGTGTATAATAAGAGCTCCTGATCCCTATGGGTTGTACATCTTCAAAAATATGACTGTACCCTTTAAACTTGGGATCTGGTAACTGAACAAGCGTATCATCTCTTCTGACCTGAAATAATACGACCACTTTTGTCTACAAATAAAACCTAATAATTGTAGGTACCCAGTTTATGGAACAGTTTAAATAAACTGACAGGAAAAGGTCACCAATATAAATAACCATTTTTATTAAAGTAAGTTTTGTACATTAACACAACATTTGAGTAGCACAGTATTTCATCACAATATGTAAATTGCAACAGTTTGCGTCATACTTCAAGATAAGGGTGTCACGATATTACAACCAAAGCATGAAGTCCATACACCAACTACTATGGCACCTCATTAATAACTTTTATGAATAGCACATAAGAGCTCTATATTATCTTCTGGGATTTTATTTTAAAGAATAGTTCACACTCATATTTTGAAGAGACAAACTGTGAATAAAGTGGCATTGCTCTATAGCCTGTCATTTTTAAGTCTGTGATAAGAATATAAATAGAAAATTGAGAATTGCCAGAAATAGTTATAATATGAAAGCAGTAAATAATTCACTTATACCGGTTAGAGATAAAATATAGTAATGTATATTTAATCAAAATATCTACATTCTCACAGAAACTTCATTTTTTCATTTTTGTAAATGTAACATTTTCTAAAGACCCACTAAAAGGAAAGAATAAACTGCCTCATACAAAAGAGTCACAAGTAACATGGTCAAATAAATATTTGTGTGGGTGGCTTTATAGTTGGATTAAAAGAACATTGTTAAAGCAGAGGAAAGATTGACTATAATATATACAGACTAATAACAAAAAAGCTACAATCAAATAAGAGGTTTATTAATCTTTCAGTATATTAATGCCTGTGTCAGGGCACATTTCATAATTAGTTCCACATATATGAAAGGTAGTATATTTCAAAGTGTTGTATAATACTGTATCATAATGTAGAAATTCACAAGGCAAACTCTTCACTTCTGAAGAAGTCTTTTTAACTTCACTCAGTATCCTAAAGCAAACTTATCATTAAAAAAAACTGTTTTACCCAAATCATTATTTAACATGTGAATAAAGAAAGCAATGTAATAGAAGAGGCATTTCTTTACCTCCCATGAGCACATAACTTTTCAATGCCTGTAGACCTGCTGAAAATGTTCAGAACTCCACACCTTATCCCCCCCCAGTCACCAAAAATGTTTCTAGTGTTAATGGGAAGGTATCGTCAAAAAAAAAAAAAATAATAATAATAACTGAAAAAATGTAAAGTAATAATGTTTAAATGTTTTGTTTAAATATTATTTTATTTTTTTTTTTTAATTGTGCAAAATATAAAAAAAAAAATTAAAAAGTTTGATATTTTCCACTGTTAAACACTAGGGGGAGCAGCTTCTGAAATCCTACTGAATTTCCACTGTATAAAAAGCTCAGATTACAGCCTGCCATAAAGTGGGCGGAGTCTGCTCTCCTGTGTGTGATGGCATGACTCCCTTCTCCTAATCTGAGTGTTTACAACAGATAGCAGAGAATAACATGTAAGGACACAATGCACAGCCATTTTCCTGGTGACCATAAATGTCTAAAGTGTCACCAAGGACAGCAGGAGTATCACACAGGAGAGGATTAGATACACGGCTCTGCAGACAGTATCACACAGGATAGGATTAGATATACGGCTCTGCAGACAGTATCACACAGGATAGGATTAGATACACAGCTCAGCAGACAGTATCACACAGGAGAGGATTAGATACACAGCTCTGCAGACAGTATTACACGATAGGATTAGATACACGGCACAGCAGACAGTATCACACAGGATAGGATTAGATACACGGCTCTGCAGACATTATCACACAGGATAGGATTAGATACACAGCTCAGCAGACAGTATCACACAACATAGGATTAGATACACGGCCCTGCAGACAGTATTACACAATAGGATTAGATACACAGCCCTGAAGACAGTATTACACGATAGGATTAGATACACAGCTCAGCAGACAGTATCACACAGAAGAGAATTAGATACACAGCCGTGCAGACAGTATCAGACAACATAGGATTAGATACACGGCTCAGCAGACAGTATCACACGACAGGATTAGATACACAGCTCAGCAGACAGTATCACACGACAGGATTAGATACACAGCCGTACAGACAGTATCACACAGGAGAGGATTAGATACACGGCTCAGCAGACAGTATCACACAGGAGAGGATTAGATACACGACTCAGCAGACAGTATCACACAGGAGAAGATTAGATACACAACCCTGCAGACAGTATCACCGGTACACACACAGGTACTCACATGCAAAATCACCCCTGACAGGGACCTTGTGCCACACACACACACACACACACACACACAATCACCCCTGATGGGGACCTTGTGCCACACACACACACACACACACAATCACCCCTGATGGGGACCTTGTGCCACACACACACACACACACACACAAAATCACCCCTGATGGGGACCTTGTGCTACACACACACACACACACACACACAATCACCCCTGATGGGGACCTTGTGCCATACACACACACAATCACCCCTGATGGGGACCTTGTGCTACACACACACACACACACACACACAATCACCCCTGATGGGGACCTTGTGCCATACACACACACAATCACCCCTGATGGGGACCTTGTGCCCCACACACACACACACACACACACACACACACACACACACACACAATCACCCCTGATGGGGACCTTGTGCTACACACACAATCACCCCTGTTGGAGACCTTGTGCTACACACACACACACACACAATCACCCCTGATGGGGACCTTGTGCCACACACACACACACAATCACCCCTGATGGGAACCTTGTGCTACACACACACACACACACAATCACCCCTGATGGGGACCTTGTGCCACACACACACACACACACACAATCACCCCTGATGGGGACCTTGTGCCACACACACACACAATCACCCGTGATGGGGACCTTGTGCCACACACACACACACACACACAATCACCCCTGATGGGGACCTTGTGCCACACACACACACAATCACCCCTGATGGGGACCTTGTGCCACACACACACACACACACACACACCTTTCACATCATTCCTCCCTGTGACCTCCGGTGGGCGCTCCAGGCAGCTGTGCTGCATGCCATCCTCCCCTGCGTCCGGCCGACATTTCACACATCCGATCGCTTACACTCACACATCCGATCGCTTACACTCACACATCCGATCGCATACACTCACACATCCGATCGCATACACACACACACACACACACTCACGATATCGCACATACCTGTACAATCGCGCGCACACACTCATAACATCTGGAGATATCACATGCTTCCCATGTGATCCTCTCGCACGTCCTGGAAGCTCACTGCACAGCATCACAAGCGCCGACACACACTCACAATCACCCATGATGGGGCAGCGGGCAGAGCGGGGACTTTGGAGAACGGAGGGAGGGGGGTGTCATTGGAGACAGTAACGGCGGGGGGAGGGGCGGCGTCAGTAGCTGGGGCAGAGCAGGGGCTGGGGAGAACGGAGGGATGGGATGTCATCGGAGACAGTAATGAGGGGAGGGGAGGCGGCCCGTACTCACACATCCCGGCGAAAGACAGGGGTAAAGTGGAGCAAACAGCACACGCTGTGAGCTCCACAATAGTGGCGCTGAACTCCTCCCTCTGTTGTGTTCTGGACAGCCCAGGGGGCGCGTCCAGGTCACAGCAGACGCCCACTGTAACGTATGGCATGGCGTCGGAGCCCGACTATCAGAGTCTATGCACAGGGGCTGCCATAAAGGAAGGAGTCTGTCATTACACACACGGCAAATCCAGCATGGCAGCCCCCAGTGCCTCCAGTAAAATAAGAATTACATAAAAACTAAATAAGCTGCGATTTTCATTTTGTATTAGAAATACTGGATTTCATAATCACTATTTTTAATACAAAAATAAAAAAAACGCGATACCTTCCCTTTAAATAGTAAAAACTAAACACTAGAGAGGGAGAAAGTGGATGCCTTTTTAGTAGCTCTCACTCAGCATATCAGTGAGCCTCGATATGCTGGGAAAGATTAGAAAAGGCAGTCTGTAGAAGTCATCTGATTGGCTCAAAGCACAAATCAGATAAACCAACACAAAAAAATGAGAAATCGCCAAAATATACAGCTTTGTCAAATTTTAGGCTTCCTAATATACAGTGGGGGAAATAAGTATTTGATACACTGACGATTTTGCAAATTTTCCCACCTACAAAGAATGGAGAGGCCTGAAATTTTTATCGTAGGTACACTTCAATTGTGACAGAAATTTATTTGCATTTTAATGCATGAAAAAGTATTTAATACAATAGAGAAACAGAACTTAATATTTGCTACAGAAATGTTTATTTGCAAATATAGAAGTCAGACGTTTCCTGTAGTTTTTGACCGAGTTCTCCATACAGATCTTCTACAGATCTTGGGTTGTCGTTGGGCAACATGGAGTTTCAGCTCCCTTCAAAGATTCTCAGTTGGGTTCAGGTCTGTAAACTGGCTAAGTCACTCAAGGACCTTGAAATGCTTCTGACAGAGCCAATTGTTAGTTGCCCTGGCTGTGTATTTTGGATCATTGTCATGTTTGAAGACCCAGCCACAACCCATATTCAATGCTCCTACTGAGGAAAGGGAGTTGTTGGACAAAAAAGAGCAATACATATCCCCATTCATCCTCTCTTCAATAAAGTGCAGTTATCCTGTCGTCTTTGCATAAACGATCCCCAAAGTATAACGTTTACACCCCCATGCTTCACGGTTGGGACGGTGCTCTTGGGGGTGTACTCATCCTTCTTCTTCCCCCAAAAATGGCAAGTGGAGTTGATACCAAAAAGTTCTATTTTGGACTCATCTGACTACAAGATTTTCTCCCATGCCTCCTCTGGATCATTCAGATGGCCATTGGCAAATTTCATTGTCCTGGATGTGTGCTGGCATAAGCAGGGGGACCTTGCTTGCCCTGCAGGATTTTAATCCATCACAGCGCAGTGTGTTACTAATGTTAATCTTTGAGACTGTGGTCCCAGCTTTCTTTAGGTCATTGACTAGTTCCTCTCGTGTAGTTCTAGGCTGATTCTGTACCTTTCTCAGAATCATGTTTACCCCTTGAGGTGAGATCTTGCTTGGAGCCCCAGACTAAGCAAGATTGACAGTCATCTTGTGCTTCTGTCATTTTCTAATAATTGTGCCAACAGTTGTTACCGTCTCACCAAGCTGCTTGCTTATTGTCCCACCAAGCTTCTTGCCTATTGTCCTGTAGCCTATCCCACCTTGTGCAGGCCTACAATTTTGTCCCTGGTGTCCCTAGACAGCTCTATGGTCTTGGCCATGGTGGAGAGGTTGAAGTATGATTAAGTTTGTGGACAGGTGTCTTTCATACAGGTAGCAAGTTCAAACAGGTGTAATTAATAAAGGTAATTAGTGCAGAGTAGGAGGGCTTCTTAAAGAAAAAATAACAGGTCTGTGAGAGGCAGAATTCTTGCTGGTTGGTAGGTGATCAATTACTTATTTCATGCAATAAAATGCAAATTAATTATTTCAAAATCATGCATTGTGATTTTCTGGATTTATTTTTTTATTCTGTCTGTCACAGTTGAATTGTACCTACGATAATAATTACAGACCTCTCCATTCTTTGTAGGTGGGAAAACTTGCAAAATCGGCAGTGTATTGAATACTTATTTTCCCAACTATAAATGTACAATTTCTGAAATCGGGCATCCCGCATAAGCAACATTTATCACCACAATATAGGAGACAAATATTGGATCAAAGTGACCTCACCGATCAATATTTCAAGAGTGCCCATGAGGTCCTGTGTTCCTACACCCAGACATGGCCTGTACCCCATACAAAGTCATGCATACTGCAGAAAAGCAGGTGTTCTACTACTTCATACAACTCTATCAAAGTTACAGAGACAGCTGGGCACTATCACTGTATTGATGATAAATGGTAGATTGTGGACATACCTATGTTTTTGTAGTGATAGATATGTTTCAACTTAGGACTATCTTTACCCCTTAGTGACCACCAATACGTCTTTTTACTGACCTGAGATACAAGTTTACAGCATACCCCGATGGAAGAAAATGCAGCAGCTGTCGGCTGTACACACCATAGTTGCATCAATTACGATCAGTGTTGGCACCAACCATGGCCATTTAATCCCTTAGATTCTCCTGTCAATAATGACTAAGGCATCTAGAAGGTTAACAGACTGTGGGGGCTCCATCTTTAAACATATCGACATCCTGAGATGATCATTGTGTGCTCCTGATGGTTGCCATGGCCAAATACCGGCCTTAAGGCCCTGTCGCACACGGAGATAAATCTGCGGCAGATCTGTGGTTGCAGTGAAATTGTGGACAATTAGTGCCAGGTTTGTGGCTGTGTACAAATGGAACAATATGTCCATGATTTCACTGCAACCACAGATCTGCCAAAGATTTATCTCTGTGTGTGACGGGGCCTTTATAGTCTGCCGGCTATAGTGACCTTTTCAAAAATTAGCAATATATAGGTGGTAAAAATAAAATTTTTCTTTCTGGTCATGCCATTTTGCATTAATTCCTGAAAAGCCGCTAAAGGGTTAATAAACTATCAGACAGCAGATTTGTACATGTTGAGGGGCGCTGTTTTTAAAATATCACGTTCCAATATATAGGCCACCAAAGTCACTTCAAATCCAAATACGGCCTTAAAAAAATAAGCTTTGTCAATTTCTTTGAAAGAAAATTAAAAATTACCACTATAATTTCAAGGCTTCTAACATATCCTAATAAAAGAAAAACATTTTACAGACGGCACTGATGTAAAATAGACATGACAAGGTAATTGTTACTTATCAACTATTTTTTGTGCAATGTGACTATCTGCATTAAAGGAATAATCAAAGTTTGAAAATTGCTATTTTTTAGAATTTTTTGTCAAATTTCTGATTTTTATAAATAAATGCAAAAAGATATTGACCTAAAGTTAGCATTATCATAAAATGTGTCACAAAAAGAATAATCTCAAAATCACAGGGATATGTTGAAAAATTGAAGAGTTAGTGGCACATAAACGTTACAAGTCAGATTTGAAAAATTTGCCCTGGTCACTAAGGGGTTAACTCAAAAACCATCATCTTATCACATGTTTACACAATGTGCAAGCATTTTCATAGCCAATCAATGAATTGTGTCAAAAAATATTTAAACTGCAATGTAAATACAAAGTGTATATTAATTTTTAATAAGCATTTACACTCCATATTGCTATTCCCTTCTACATATATTCGACATGGCATCAACTATTTTGTGTTGATATCCAAAATTGACCAACTGTGATGAATAGTTAGATCCAGGTTGTTTTAGATCAATACCACTGAAAAGAGATTCATGAAAAACACTGATATAACTGCAATATTTTGGATTCAGGCTAGAAAAGGATTGCTAACAAGTAATACTTGCAATCAAAAAACATTAATAAAGCAGATCATGAATATGCAAAAATACTTCATTTCTCACCTACAAATTTGGATATGCTGTTAAAGTCTTGTGACTCTTGCTGGCTTTTATTTTAATGAATATATCAAATACCAATTTAGACAAAATTTTAAAATTATTGTAGCTGCTTATTTTATTCTAAACTGGTCCATTATATTTAAGCATTATTCTACGAAAAGTTAAAAAAAAGCATAATTTTTAAAATTATCAAATAATGAATAACAAAATAATTACATATTATGTTGCTGGCTATTTTTTAATTCTATTTATAACATACTAAACATGAGAGAACATGTTATTTGTAGTGTATTTTAGTCTTGTCAGAGCCATTAAAAAACCCTGCTAAATGTTTGTTAGCAAACGCAGTTTCGGTAGGTAGACATTACGGTTCACCAAATAGAAGTAGAGTGATGTAGATTGCTGACAATGGCTTCTTTACGGTAGTTTTATTGCACATAAAATATTAAAATGAATGCTAGTAAGCATACTGTATATGGATTTTAAATACTTTTTTGTGCTGTTAAACAGAATCTCCACTAATGGATATTTAGGAGAAATACAAATAATAAGAAACGTCTATGTAATAAGTACCATCTTAAAACACACAACTAATTTTAAAGCCGTATGGTTACTAAAGAGTCTCTGAGATTTGACTACTGTCATCAAATAGTAAAATATTTGATTAAAAAATTGTGCCATATATATATATAATCATCTACAAGGAATGAACTGCACTGCAATAGATAGCCAAATACAACATTTTTCATCATCTTCTTATCAGCCAACTGGGTCCATGCAGGATTTCGGACTAGTTTTATGATCTATAAAAACAAAAGAAAAAAAACAAAGCTCAAGAATATTAATAAATATATCATTTAAATAATAAAAGTCATAAACAATATATTTAGCTATATATCCTAAGGTGGAACATTCAAGTCTGCTAGAATACAGTTAGGCCCAGAAATATTTGGCCAGCATCCGAATCTTTGTGATTTGAGCGCTACATGCCACTATTTTTTTTTTATTTAGACATTGAGGTTTGATTAAAAGGGTTAAACAAAAATATTCTGTGAAACGTTTAGGAATTACAACCATGTGTTCTTTACTTGAGGGGATGTTGAAAGGGGTTTTCTTCACCATGGAAAGGAGTCTGCGATCATCCACCACTGTTGTCTTCTGTGGATGTTCAGACCTTTTTGAGTTCCCAGACTCACCAGTGCACTCTTAGCAAGCACAATGTACCAAACTGTTGATTTGGCCACTCCTAACATGTCTGCTATTTCTCTGATTCAGTTTTTCTTTTTAGAGCCTAATGATGATCTACTTCTCTTTCATTAAGAGCGCCCTTAACCACATGTTTTGGGTTCACAGCAACAGCTTCCAAATGCAAATGTCACATCTGGAATCAGCTCCAGACCTTTTACCTGCTTAATTGATGAAGTAATAACAAGGGAATAGTCTATACAGCTCATTGAAAAGCTTTTGAGATAATTATACAATTATTTTTAGTCTTTTGAAAAAGAGGCATGTAGATATTAAAGAGCTGTAATTCCTAAACCCTTACTCCAATTAGGATGTGAATACCCTAAAATTAAAGCTGAGACTATGCACTTAAAAACGCATGTTGATTATATAACTGTATCTTGAATATGTTTTTGCTATTAGCTAAAATGCCAAAATTTGTGTCACTGTCCAAATATCCCTGAACTTTACTTTAAGGCTATGTGCGCACGTGTGCGCTCTGCACCGCACACAAAAGGTCCGCTTCAGAGCGCAGCTGAAAAGCTCCGTTCTGAAGCACCTGGTGCCTGCAGAATTCTGCATGCTGCCTCTCCCTATAGACAGCATGCCAAGCGCACGAAAGAAGTGACATGTCACTTCTTAGAACGCACGCTTCGGACAGCAGCCGAATCGATGCGATCTAATACGCCAAGTGCGCACGTCTCATGCACAATCTTCATAGATTGTGCTGGGGACGCAGGACGTATGCAGTTACGCTGCGGTGCAGAACGCAGCGTAACTGCATGCAATACGCACACGTGCGCACATAGCCTAATAAACAGGCCAGCACAGTGGCATTGTTGCTTTGCAGCACTGGGGTCCTGGGTTCAAATGTTTTTCTCATGTTTGTGTGGGTTTTCTCAAGGTACTCCAGTTTCCTCCCACACTCTGAAGACATACAGATAGGAAATTTTAGTTGTGGGCCAAAATGGGGGCAGATTTGAAAAATGTGTGGAATTAATGGCATTATAGTGGCAAGTGACAAACAAAATTAATACTTGTATTTCTCATTATTATTGTACCATCACAAATTAACAATCACCGTTTATCAGAACTCTTTATGCTATTCTTTTATAGGAAATAAGGAAATATATGAATGAGTTAACTACAGGACATTATAGCACTGACCGTACTATTTCAGAGTGTTTAGATAAAATAGCATATTACAGAATGGAAACTCGACATTTCATGATCTAAAAAAATGGCATTTCCAACATGACTGAATATTGTTTTTGTTCTGTTTTACCCCCTTCTTCTATTGGATATCCTCTTTTTCTCTTACCATCACCCATCACTGCCACTGGGGAGATGACAAACATACCCTCAAGCTTATCTGTGTTTTGCAGTTATTTGAAAAGTACTTATAGAAAATACGACCCCTTTAGAGCCGAACATGATGCTTCTAGGAGAAAGCACATTTGTCATGGTTGCCAAATAAATGTAATTTACAAATAGAGGGGTGGCATTAGAACTTGTTGCCAAGGAAGGAAATAAGTATTTGATCCCTTTCTAAGTTTGCCCACTGTCAAAGGCATGAACAGTCTATCAGGTAGGTTAATTTTAACAGTGAGAGATAGAATATCCAAAATAAAATCCAGAAAATCACATTGTATAAATTTATTTGCACTTTGCAGAGAGAAATAAGTATTTGATCCCTCTGGCAAACAAAACTTTATCCCTTCATGACCACGGGCCGTAACATTACATCCTAAGCCATATAGCTTAATCACCTACGGATGCTGCGGGCAGCTAGCAGTGATCCGCGCACATGTCAGCTGACTTGAACCTGCTGACATGTGTGCTTCGCGATCCATCCGTGCCTGTTAACCCCTTAAATCATGCTGTCAAAATGTGACAGGGTGATTTAAATCCCCGCCGCGGTAAATCTTCACTCACCTGGCTCCATCAGCGGCGCCGTGATCTCTGTGAGCCAATGGTTGTCATGGTAGCACAGGGTCATGTGTTGACTCCTGTAGCTCACATGACTCACTTCCTGTTTTACCCGGCCAAGTGCTGCTTGTAACAAGAGGTGAGTATTACTGATGATCACAGCTGTGTAGCTGTGATCAATAGAAATGAACAAACTATCAGACTGCTGATCCTTATAGTCCCCTACAGGGACTAGTAAAATAAAATAAAAAAAAGTATAACAAAAAAAACGTTTTAAAAAATAAAAAAACCTAAAAGTTCAAATCACCCCCAATTCACCCCATTGAAAAGTAAAAGGTTAAAAAAATAAAAACTATACACACATTTGGTATCACCGCGTTCAGAAATGCCCGATCTATCAAAATATAAAATCAATTAATCTGATCAGTAAACGGTGTAGCGGCAAAACAATTCCAAATGACAAAATTAAGTTTTTTGGTCACCGCAAATTTTGCGCAAAATGCAAAGGCGCTCAAAACGTAGCATCTGCACAAAAATGGTACCATTAAAAACATTAGCTCGAGATGCAAACAATAAGCTGCCACTGAGCCATAGAACCCTGAAAAATGAGAACGCTATGAGTCACAGAAAATGGAGCAAAAAGTGCGCCACTTTGTTTTTACAAATTTCTGAATTTTTTTTAATCCATTACAGTAAATAAAAGTAAACCTATACATGTACCGACCTGAGACAGAGTTTTAGCCCAAGGTTTTAAAAACACTTTACATACGACAGGTCATATCTAGAAATCTATATAAATGTTCTTTCGATGTCTGTGAGTGGGAGTTCTTAGGAACTGATTCTAATAATGTTTATCCTTTTATAGTTATACAGTGGAACCTTGGTTAACGAGAACAATTTGTTCTGGGAGTGTGCTTGTTAACCAAGTTACTCGTTCAGCAAAGCAAGATTTCCCATAGGAAATCATTCAATGCAGACAATTCGCTCCACAACTTGTTAAATGTCCCATGACTGACAGGGGAAGTTCCTCCCTCGTCGCAATGGTTACCGGATACACATCCTGTGGAGGGAGGACCTTCCCCTGTCAGCCGCTACTCAAAGGTAGCGCGCTGGCCAATCAGAGGCAAGCGGCTCCTCCTTTGACGTCAGCGCGCTGGGAGCTGAAGGTCCGGCAGCGGTTGCCTTGGTTACCCGATACATGCAAGTTCCAGGAAGCCAGCGAGGGAATGGAAGGTAAGGTGAGCATAATATGTGTGCGTGCGTTGTTGTTTGTGTGTGTTTGTGCGTGCTTGTGTGTGTTTGTGTAGACTGCAAGAGCGGGTTAGAGCGTGGTGAATGTACGGAAGTGTGTGCGGTGAGTATTTTGCTCATACAGCAAGACTTTCTCGTAAACAGAGTTACAAATTTACATCAAGCTTTGCTCGTTAGGCGAAATACTCGCTAACTGGGTTACTCGTTAAGCGAGGATCCACTATATTTAAATCTCAATCTTGAAATCATGTTACATTTGTATGATCCTGAACAAAAAAGATTGTAACTCCAGGTGGCATATACGTCTAAAAGCTTCTTTACACGCAGCGACATCACTAGCGATGTCACTCGTGAAAGCACCCGCCCCCGTCGTTTGTGCGTCACGGGAAAATCGCTGCCCATGGCGGACAAAATCGCTAGTACCCGTCACACGTACTTACCTTCCTAGTGACGTCGCTGTGGCCGGTGAAAAGCTTCTTTTTTAAGGGGGCGGTTTGTGCGGCGCCACAGCGACGTCACATGGCAGGCGTCCAATAGGAGCGGAGTGGCGGAGAGCAGCCACATGAAAGTCACGCCCACCTCGTTACCGGAGTATGCAGGTATGGCGTTGTTCGTTGTTCCTGGGGTTCCATAGCGATGTGTGCTGCCTCAGGAACGACCAACAACCTGCGTCCTGAACCAGCAACGACATTTGGGAAATGAACGACGTGTCAACGATCAACGATTAGGTGAGTAATTTTGATCATTAGCAGTCGCTCGTACGTGTCACACACAACGACGTCGCTAACGAGGCCGTATGTGCGTCACGAATTCCGTGACACAAACGAAATCTCGTTAGCGATGTCGTTGCCCCCTTTAGTTGCACAAGATATAACAACCAAGAAGAAAAGAAGCGCTAAGACAAAATTAAATTTGAATGATATAAATCATTATTGTTCTGGTAAAATATTAAAAACAGGGAAACGGGAGAATAAATATCCAAAATAACATATACAGTTGGGTCATTGGTGGGTGAGCCTGTATGATTATATGTCCTGAAAATGACAGTAGGTGTAATAAGTATTGAAAACGTCATCAATTTTCTAAGTAAATATATTTCTAAAAGGTGCTATTGACATGAATTTCTCACCAGATGTCAGTAACAACCCATCCAATCCACACAGGCAAAGAAATCAAATCATAGATGTGTCTCGAAGCTGTCATCACCAACAAGGGCTTTTGTGTGAAATCTAATAAATAAAGCTCTGTGTGTGTGTGTGTGTGTGTGTGTGTGTGTGTGTGTGTGTGTGTGTGTCTGCTAAAAGAATCCGCACCATCACATTTACAATCACAACATTTTGCACAGATGCCCCATGTTACTCAGGGAACGTCGTAGACTATGTTTTGACAGGAAAATTTAACCCCGTGCTTTACCGTTACTCTCCAAAAAACCTGCCTCCATGAAACTGAATGAAGCTGGGAGATGCAAGTTATTAATAGCAGCTGTGGTTGGTTGCTATAGGAACAAAGGACATTCATAGTATAATAAGCTTATATGTGAGGTAATATGATGTCAGTGGGGAGACAGATAGAGGCAGACAGGGAAAGAGACAGAAAGAGACGGGGAAAAAAGGCAGACAGACAAACAGAGAAAGAGACAGAGGCAGATAGGGAAATAGACAGAGACAAACAGACAGAGACAGACAGGGGAAAAAGGCAGACAGACGGGGAAAGAGACAAACAGGGAAAGACACAGACAGGGAAAGAGACAGAAAGGGAAAGACAGAGAATAAGAGAAACAGACAGACAGGGAGACCGAGAGAGACAGAGAGAGACAGGCAGAGAGAGACAAAGAAAGACAGAGACAGACGGGGAAGAGACAGAGAGAGACAGGCAGAGAGAGACAGACAGAAAGACCTGGAAAGAGACAGATGGGGAAAGAGACAAGGAAAGACAGAGAGACAGGGAAAGAGACAGAGAAAGACACACACACAGGGAAAGAAATAGACACAGGGAAAGAGACAGACGGGGAAAGAGACAACCGGAGAAAGAGACAGACAGATAGAGATAGAGAGAGACAGAACGACAGACACAGAGATATAGAGAGACAGACAGATACAGACAGACAGACATGGATAGAGACACAAACACACATGGATAGAGTCAGACACACAGAGACAGAGAGACAGACACACAGAGAAAGGAATAAAGAGACAGACAGAAAGAGACAGACAGAAAAAGACAGACAGAAAGAGACATAGACAGAAAGAGACTAGGAGAGAGACAGAAAGACAGTTACTATCCCGGGCAACGCCCGGGTACTACAGCTAGTATGAAATAAATGTCAGTAAGAGTTTTAATACTTCTTCCATGAGTCATTTCTCATTATTACACATAACTTAATTTATGAACATCTATAGCTTGATTTCTTTGACTGTGTGGATGGATGGGTTGTGTTATGATTCAGGGACCGAGGAGAGACATAGACAGAGACTAGGAGAGAGACAGAAAGACAGTTACTATCCCGGGCAACGCCCGGGTACTACAGCTAGTATGAAATAAATGTCAGTAAGAGTTTTAATACTTCTTCCATGAGTCATTTCTCATTATTACACATAACTTAATTTATGAACATCTATAGCTTGATTTCTTTGACTGTGTGGATGGATGGGTTGTGTTATGATTCAGGGACCGAGGAGAGACATAGACAGACAGAGACTAGGAGAGAGACAGAAAGACAGTTACTATCCCGGGCAACGCCCGGGTACTACAGCTAGTATGAAATAAATGTCAGTAAGAGTTTTAATACTTCTTCCATGAGTCATTTCTCATTATTACACATAACTTAATTTATGAACATCTATAGCTTGATTTCTTTGACTGTGTGGATGGATGGGTTGTGTTATGATTCAGGGACCGAGGAGGATCAAATAATGTGAAATCCCAAAAAGGTAACAGAGTGGCTGGAAACTTAATGGACTGCAGACCTAATCCTGACACACAACTAGAAGTAGCCGTGGGGCGTGCTTACGATGACCTGGACGCCTCGACAAAGCCAGAGAACTAAATAATCTCACAGATAGAGATATAAGAAAGTTAATCTACCTCGGAGCAGTCCCCAAAGATAGATAGATAGTCCCCCATATGTAAAGGCTACGGTGATATAGAAAAACACAATACAAAGCCAGAAAAGACAGATTCAGAAAAGGTGAGGCCCAAACTATCTTTATAGGAAAGGATAGGAAAAAGCAACTGTCTGCAGCCATACAAACCCTAATATATACCAGCACTTCTGATATGGAAAAATCCTGATGTCACACAACCTCTCCCCCACTGTATCAGCACTCTGATGTTACTGGAATCCAAAAACACTAATACAGATGAGGGACTGAATTAATACCAAGCATGACAAACACAATACCTTGCAGCATCATGGAGCTAAGTATACAGACACTCTCGGAATGATCCCATTCCACCAAGACCTCCACACAGACAAAATAGGAATCAAGCATTAGTATTAAAGCAGAAAAAACAACAAGAAAGTGGGAAACAAACAGCAGAGGTACAAAGACCACTTATCTGAGAGCAGTTCTGGTAGTGAGCAGAGCTGGTTACAGAATGCCCTTAACACACAGGAGACATTGACCACCGGCAAGTAACAAGAGACAAATACTCAGTTAAATAGCCCAATCTGACCCTGACTGCCAGTCCTCCACAGGTGTGTGTGTGGCTTTCATTCCACACATCAACTGCACCGCCAGCACTGACCACAAGAGGAAGCCCCAAACTGGAAAATGTATTCACAACAAGGTTGTTACCGACATCAAGTGAGAAATTCATGTCAATAGCACCTTTATCAATATATTTATTTTCTTATAGATTGTGACGTGTCAAATATTAATTTTACCTGCTGTCTAAATAGAACAAGATGCATATAAATAGTATATATATTGTATACATATATACACACACACACACACATGCACACAGTATATACAGTAAAATACACACATTGTATACTTACACAAACAGTATGCATACATGCAGTATATAAATACATTATATATAGGCTTGATATATATATATATATCTAGATATATATATATATATATATATATATATAGATATATACATATATATATATAGATATATACATATATATATATGTACAGTGGTACCTCGTTTAACGAGTAACCCACTTAACGAGAATTTCACTTAACAAGCAAAGCTTTCTGTAAATTTGTAACCCGCTTTACGAGAAAGCTTTTCTGTACGAGCGAAATCCTCACCTCACACACTTCCGGTTCTGTCCATCCACCGTGCATTGACCCGCACTTGCAGTCCACATAAACACACACATGTACACACAACCACACACGCACATACAGTATTATGCTCACCTTACCTTCCGTTACACCACCGGTCTCATGGTTCTTGTAGTTCCCGGGTACATCGCGACGTCCTCGCGGCGAACTACAAGACCCAGGAGGCCCGCGGTGGAACAGAAGGTAAGGTGAGCATATAATATAACATAATATAGTGTACCTTTCGTTTCATCGCTGGCCTCCTGGGTCCTGTAGTTCGCCGCTCCGCTCCTCTAGGCTGTGTATCGGCATTCCTAGCAACGAGGCAGGAACTTCCTGTCACCGCTACTGAAAGGCAGCGCGTTGGCCAATCAGAGGCAAGCGGCTCTGCCTTTGACGTCAGTGCTCTGGCCAGGAAGTTCCTCCCTCGTCGTTATGGTAACGCGATACACAGCTCTGCCCCGTACCAGAGAACAGCAAGTCCCAGAAGACCGGCGATGCAACGTAAGGTAAGCTGAGCATATAATATGTGCGTTTGCGTGCGTTTGGACACACCTCATTCGAAGAATTTTCTTTATTTTCAGGACTCTGAAAATTGTAGATTTACATTGAAGACATCAAGACTATGAATTAAAACATGTGAAATTAAATACTTAAAAAAGTGTGAAACAACTGAAAATATGTCTTATATTCTAGGTTCTTCAAAGTAGCCACCTTTTGCTTTCATTACTACTTTGCACACTCTTGGTATTCTCTTGGTGAGCCTCAAGAGGTAGTCACCGGAAATGATTTTCCAACGGTCTTGAAGGCGTTCCCAGAGATGCTTAGCACTTGTTGGCCCTTTTACCTTCACTCTGCGGTCCAGCTCACCCCAAACCATCTCAATTGGGTTCAGGTCTGGTGACTGTGGAGACCAGGTCATTTGGCGTAGCACCCCATCACTCTCCTTCTTAGTCAAATAGCCCTTACACAGCCTGGAGGTGTGTTTGGGGTCATTGTCCTGTTCAAAAATAAATGATGATCCAACTAAACGCAAACCGGATGGAATAGCATGCCGCTGCAAGATGCTGTGGTAGCCATGCTGGTTCAGTATGCCTTCTATTTTGAATAAATCCCCAACAGTGTCACCAGCAAAGCACCCCCACACATCACACCTCCTCCTCTATGCTTCACGGTGGGAATCAGGCATGTAGAGTCCCTCCGTTCACCTTTTCTACAAAGACACGGTGGTTGGATCCAAAGATCTCAAATTTGGACTCATCAGACCAAAGCACAGATTTCCACTGGTGTAATGTCCATTCCTTGTGTTCTTTAGCCCAAACAAGTCTCTTCTGCTTGTTGCCTGTCCTTAGCAGTGGTTTCCTAGCAGCCATTTTACCATGAAGGCCTGCTGCTAAAAGTCTCCCCTTTATAAAACTGTGGACAAAAAGCGCAAATAGGGTATTACCCCAATAATATGGGGTGAGGGAAGGGGAGTCAATACTCACCAGATGGAGTTGTGCAAGTCACAACCCCTTTGACAGCATGTAAATCGTTAATCCAGGCAGCAGCCACCCGACGGCAGATAACAGAGAACAGTGGAGATAGGTGATAATGCCGCGCCACAGATCACTTCAGGAGCAATAAGATTAACGTATCTTTATTGGCATAGGTCTACGCGTTTCAGGAGCCACGCTCCCTTCCTCAGGACCGTGAAGAACCAAGAGACATCAAATCTAAAATGGTGTCCACTCACATACATTAAATAACTCCATTGACGTCACAGGGACCATCCCCCGTGAAAAAAACGAGCGGGAAGATCACGTTGCAATGAAGAACATGACATCATATACATATTTGCATATGCTAAACAAAACACATTGTGAGCAAAACACATTTAGAAAAAATTAATTAAAAACATGTAACATATCTACAAGTCAAACAATGTGAAAAAAAGCAATAATCAAAGCTAAACCTTTGTCGGCCCAAAATATATGCAAAAACTGAGTAGAAAAAGGAAAAAAAAAACAATTTTCAATAAAGGAATGATGTGCAAATAAAATATGTGATAAAAAAGTGTGATAATTGTCTGTATCACTCATACAGCTAGGGATTAGAACTCCCACGAAATAAGCCAAAAAAAAAAAAAAACCAGACATGAAAAAACCCTCACGATCCATTGTCGCTATCGCGGCACAAGTGAATACATTACAACCCCTAAGGTGCTATCAACCAGTAAAGAATGTGAAATAAGGACTAAAAACCATTTGACAGGTTGTGAACGTCTATACTGGAAGCGGCCGAGAAAGTGACAGATGAAACCCACTGTCGGCAGTGTGTGATAAATAAGTGTGATAATTGTCTGTGTAACTCATACAACTAGGGATTAGAACTCCCACGGTATAAGCCAAAAAACAGAAAAGGACATGAAGAAACCCTCACGATCCATTGTCGCTATCGCGGCATAAATGAACACATAGCAACCCCTAAGGTGCTGTCAACCAGTAAAAAATGTGAAATCGGGACTAAGAAACATTTGACAGGTTGTGAACGTCTATACTGGAAACGGCCAAGAAAGAGACAGATGAAACCCACTATCGGTAGTTTCCCACCGGCTACAGTTCACGGGAGTTCAATAGCGTGGGAAAAAGATACAGTGCGCCTGCGCCCAAGAGCTAGCAGGTCAAATAAGTTCAGGACCGTGGGAATTAGAACAGAGCGCATGCGTCTCTGATAAAAAAGTAGCCCAGTGTCAATACTATAGTAAAGAGTGCTCATACGGCTAAACCATACAAGAAGTGTGAAAGGCAAAGTGTAAATAGGAAACCCACATTAGAAAAATATAATAAAATAATCTCTACACAACCCATCATGCACACATTAAGCCCGTATCAGTGGGCATGAACTTTGTCAGGAAAACGTGTATGTATACATGTGTGCATGCTGCTCCCATATTGGACCCGACCACGGGCAATGCCGCTAGTCCAGGGGGCCAGAGCTTAGAGCACACATACAAATACCAATATAAATGATGCTCAAAGACACGGAATATAAACAAATTAAAATGACAAGTATAAACCACAATAAAAAACCTATGCATTATCAATCAAAATAGGGAATAATTAAAAGGATATACATAGATAAAATCCATATATAAATGTAATGATAAAAAAATGTATATAAAAAAGAAAAATATATATATATATATGCAATGATGAATAAAAATATATATAAATAAATAAAAAAATAATATATAAAAACCATATATATAAAAACAAATGTATCCCAATCAGTGAAATAAATCTGTAATCTCATTAAGACCCCGTGGTTTGAGCGTGTTGAGTCTATAGATCCAGAAAGTCTCCTTTCTGTTCAGTAACCTCATTCTGTCCGGAACATGTGGGGGTATTTGTTCGATTGGAGTAACTTTGAGTTTTATTTTCTTCCCATGTATTACGGTGGTGTGACGTGACAGGCCATGGAGCATAAAGCCCACCTTAATGTTGTGTCTATGGGAGTTTATGCGATTATGCAATGGTTGTATAGTTCTACCAACATAACTTTTTCCACAGTCACATTCGATTAAATAAATAACAAAATCAGACTGGCAGGTGAGGCGTCCCTTAATCATACAGTCTGTATCGTCTGGGGTAGGTCCAAAAAACATCCTTCCATGCTGAATACTATTGCAACACATACAATTCTTAGCCCCACATCTAAAAACTCCTATGTTATTATTATTAATAGCTGGATACAAATGGTTTCTAAGTCTGCTAGGGGCCAGTTGGTTCCTCAAGTTGGAAGCTCTGCGGAATGTGATCCCCGGGTGTAGCGGCAAAACTTCCTTAAGATAGGGATCATTAAGTAAGATGGGCCAGTGTTTCTTTAGAATCTTTTTAACCAATTCCCCATCACAACTAAATGTAGTGAGAAAATTTGTCCGAAACCTGTCATTGTGTGGATCATCTCTTTCCTTCAAGGGACCTATCTTACTAATGAGATCAGCCTGACTGAGATCCCTATTAGCCTGATACGCCCTCTTGATTGTGGCTAGGGGATATCTTTTCTCTACAAATCTACCTCTCAAAATAGAAGCCTGGTCGGTATAATCTTTATCCAGAGTACAATTTCTCCTAATCCTTTGATATTGGTTATAGGGAATATTACGTAGCCATTTCTCGTAATGGTTGCTAGCAAAATTTATATAACCATTGCTATCAACCTTTTTAAAAAAGGTCTTGGTGATAATGGCATTATTATTATGCATAATGGATAGGTCAAGGAAATCGATGTTGGTTCGATCTACCGTAGGTGAAAAATTTAAACCCCAGGAGTTGTTAGCTATATCCTCCAAAAAAAGTGAACAATCATTATCCACATTATCCCAAACGATGAATAAATCATCTATATATCTCTTATAGACAATCACACGCTTATAAAATTTTGAGGAGTATATATAATGTAGCTCAAAGAGCCCCATCACCAGATTGGCAAAAGTGGGTGCAGCTTTAGAGCCCATCGCTACTCCGCAACACTGGCGGTATATGCGATCTTGGAAAGTGAAAAAATTGTTTTTAAGAATAAACGACATACTATCAAGTAGAAACTCTTTCTGTGCCGGTGGCAGACGTTCATCGATCTCCAAAAATTGCTTAAAGCATTCCAATCCTAAGCAATGTGCAATGTTGGTATATAATGATGCAATGTCCAGAGTAATAAAAATAAAGGATTCTTTCCACACCACATCTTTTAGAATCTCTATCAGGTGGGGGGAGTCCCTAAGGTAACTCCTCAGATTGGTAACGTGTGGCCTCATCGTGTAGTCAACGTATGCTGATAAATTTTCTGTGAGGGATCCTATTCCCGAAATAATAGGTCGACCAGGGGGGTTGACTAGACATTTGTGAATCTTCGGGAGATGATAATAAAATGCCATAGTGGGATTCCTTCTTTCAAGAAATTTAAATTCATTTTTATTGAGAATCCCATTATTTGCTGCCTTTTTGATAAGTGTATGATACTCTGTGATCGAGTTATGGTATTCAGCAGTATCAACGATTCTATAGTGTTCACTATTAGAAAGCATTCTCATCGCTTCCTTAATGTAGTCGACTCTATCCTGTAATACAATCCCCCCACCCTTATCAGCATTGCGGATAATGAGGTCACAGTTATTCTTTAAGGAGAGGAGTGCCTCCTTTTCTTCCCTAGTGAGATTATTCTTATGAGGGTTCGTGTTCTTGTTATTAATAAGCCGTTTAAAATCTTCCAGGACTAAGTCACTGAAGGTCCGTACATGATGTCCAGCGCTCTGTGTGGGGTAGAAGTTGGATTTAACTTTATACTCTGTATGAAAGAAATCGTCTACTGCAACATCAATATTAGCAGGGATAACTTTGTTAACTTGAAAGTGTCTAGTAAGGGTCAGTTTCCTAACGAATTTCTGAAAGTCAAGAAATAGCTCAAAATTATTGGAGGATTTCGCTGGACAAAAAGAAAGCCCCTTACTTAATAATTTGATATCATTATCCGAAAGGGTGTAGCTCGATAAATTAAAAATCCCATTGGTGTCCTCAGTACCTACATATTTCTTTTCCCTTTTTTGTTTGAGCCGTAGTCCAGCTCTAGTACCCCTGTATCGCTTTTTCTTTCCCCCCCCCTGGGTGTGAGGAAATTTGTTATAGGTACCTGTACATTCCTTGCCAGGGGCAAAAAAGGAACACAGGAATTATTCTCACGGGTGTTATCAATGGTAATAGTGCCTAAATCAGAATTAACCGTAGGAGTCACTGGAAAGACATTGGGCTCCTCGGAATCTGAGGACCCAGGAAGAGGTATGTATTCCTCATGTATTGAAATACCCATAAGATCAATAAAGTCTTCATCAGGAGGAACATCATTGGTTGTGGGATTATCATATCTTTCCATTACTGACTGAGAGTCCCTATTTCTACGTATCCTCTCAATCTGAGCCTTCAGAGCCTCTAGCTGTTTCCTGGTTTCCTCAAAATCCAATGAAGGTTTATTGGAGATCAAAGGTAGAGGGATCTGTTCAATAGACAAGATCTCCCTCGGACGGGCAGTAGAAGCAGCAGGGACTTCACTGAACACCTCATCTGTAGTATTAACCACAGATAGAGGTGGGGGTGAAGATATCACCTGTGGCTGTAGTGTAGGATTATCCTTGGGAGGATCCCTCATCTCATCACCTCTCGCTGAGGGGCCAATGTGTTTTTTCTGAAACTTGGTGTTAACAAAACTCCTGAAACTACCTCGAGATCTAGGCCGCTGATTACGAGGGTTTCTGGGCGGGTTCGTAACAACCGGCTCTGTATTCTTATTAGGGATCATATCTGCTCTATCCCTTTGTAGTTTCTTCGATTTCCGAAAAACCGTGTCCTGCTCCAATTGTATCAACTTAGTATTGACATCAGAGTTCAGAATTCTAAACTCTGGGTGCAGATCAAACCTATTCAGTTCCTTATGCACTTCAGTAATGTCTGGGTTTTTTTTTTGGCTTATTTCGTGGGAGTTCTAATCCCTAGCTGTATGAGTGATACAGACAATTATCACACTTTTTTATCACATATTTTATTTGCACATCATTCCTTTATTGAAAATTGTTTTTTTTTTCCTTTTTCTACTCAGTTTTTGCATATATTTTGGGCCGACAAAGGTTTAGCTTTGATTATTGCTTTTTTTCACATTGTTTGACTTGTAGATATGTTACATGTTTTTAATTAATTTTTTCTAAATGTGTTTTGCTCACAATGTGTTTTGTTTAGCATATGCAAATATGTATATGATGTCATGTTCTTCATTGCAACGTGATCTTCCCGCTCGTTTTTTTCACGGGGGATGGTCCCTGTGACGTCAATGGAGTTATTTAATGTATGTGAGTGGACACCATTTTAGATTTGATGTCTCTTGGTTCTTCACGGTCCTGAGGAAGGGAGCGTGGCTCCTGAAACGCGTAGACCTATGCCAATAAAGATACGTTAATCTTATTGCTCCTGAAGTGATCTGTGGCGCGGCATTATCACCTATCTCCACTGTTCTCTGTTAAAAGTCTTCCCTTAACAGTTGTTCTAGAGATGAGAAGGTGTGTCCAAACTTTTATATATATAGGCTCAGGAACTGAAGTGTTGCCACTGGGCTCAATAAAGTCCATATCTTCCACTTAAAAACTGGAGTGATACCTATGCTTTTTCTATGGATATATACATCACAACTTTGTGGATGGCTGTGGTGAGGCCTGGCACCTTGACACCTAGTACCTGCAATAGTGGTGCTCATCTAGGTATATTCTCATGCACAGCTACAATATCTAAATAAATGTACATATATGGTATGGATATACATTGTATTTAAAAACACACTATATACACACATACATAATGTTAACTTTGACCCAATGGTTGTTTTCCATTAAGGACCATTATAGTCACATACATACATACATACGTACATACATATTGTATTTGTATAGAGAATTAATGAGGAATTCACCATGGGGTATCATACTGTGATTGGGGGCATCACGCTTGGCATCGCATTTTATGGGGGTCATGAAGGGGTTTCATAGTGGGTTACAATATGAAAAGACTTCAACATGGATAAAATTGCTTTCTTAGTGCAATACATGTACCTCTCACAATCATGCCCTTCTGTAACCTCAGCTATGTGCCATGACCTTGCCTACTCCAATAAAATTATATATTTATTACTTTTATTTTTTAAAGGGAGGAATTCATTTAGGCCTACCAATATGGGGCACCATTTTTTCAATGTATGTGCCTGCCCCAAAGTGTACATTTGCATGTGATACATTATCTGGCCTATTGGCTAAAATTAGATGTAGAAGTACTCCCCTCTTGTTGGATCATACACCAGTTGTGAAAGGTAATTGTCTTTTATTATTGTGAAAATTCTGTTTCATTTGCTGGACCAAAAGTTTTTGCTCCCTAATTTCTATCAGGGTAGTTAAAGTGCCCCCAAAAAATGACATATCTCTGATTTGTTGCACCCTCTGTTTGCTTCATGATAATATTTTCTGTTGCTTTCATTATGGTTAGAGACTTATAACAAACCCATGTTAGTATTTTATTATTCCTTCTCCCTCCCTGTATCTTCGGCCATAGGGACTCTATGCTTTCATTACCCTAACATATATTATAATACAGGATGGGTTTTAGGAAAGGGAAGATTTTAGATATAAGCAAATCCCTTCATGCACTTACTTGCACTGTAACTCCAGAAGAGACTAACTCTGTAAATTAACAGCTCAATCATAGCTCTTGTCCAGCCATGTCTACGTTATCATCACTATATCATAATTTTATATCCTTCTGGAATTAGTATAGATGCATTTTATATATTTTTCTGTATCTATATATTAAACGGGTTGTTCACCCCTGTAAAAATAAATAAGCCTATACTCACCTCCAGTGCGGCTGCGGTTCTAGCAATATCTAAAGCCATGTGCCCGGGGCCCACTTGACATTTTTACGATACGCGAGCCCCAAAACCAATCAACGCCCGGGAGCCCGTTTCCCCATCGTCAGACATTTGAGAAGGATTTGAGCGCTATGCTGACTTCCTGCTCAAATATCCGAAGTCCTTAATTGCCTGTAACTACTATCCACTCTCTTTCTGGAACATCATCCTTCCCTGGCTTTCAGGGGTCATGTCTTGCTGCAGTAGTGCTACTCCTATTCTGACACTACCCTCATCAGACTTCGCAAAATTGTTGGAGTGTGCCAGATCAGGACTGGTCTCCATGGCTCTTACCTCTCCCTCCCTTCTAACAGTCACCCAGCTGCTCATTATCATGCACCTCTATGGTATTCTCACCCACATCTACTCCAGCCAGCACCTGCCCTGTAAGCAGCCAAGTTCTTTCCATATTGTCAATTAATCTATGTGTTGCAAGCTGATCACTTAGATCCAGTACCTGGACTTCCAAATGTAAAATTAACACATATCTAACATAATGGTATGCACACTCAAATGGGCGCGCAAGGATTCCTTATATGTGACCATATATTCACTGGATGTCTTTGTAAAAAAAAAAAATGGAGCACTTTTTATAAAAGGGTATGGCACAATACAAAAATATAACAAGTAATTATAAACAGTGAATTATTACAAGTTACTCATTTCTAATTTCCCTGAATCTACAGTCACTGAAGCTCAAGTCACTCTTATGCAAAACCACACTAAAGGCCCTGTCACACACAGAGATAAATCTTTGGCAGATCTGTGGTTGCAGTGAAATCATGGACATATTGTTCCATTTGTACACAGCCACAAACCTGGCACTGATTGTCCACAATTTCCCTGCAACCTCAGATCTGCCGCAGATTTATCTCTGTGTGTGACAGGGCCTTAAAGCTGGGTTCACACATAGCGACAGCGACAACGACGTCGCTGTTACGTCACCATTTTCTGTGACCCAACAACGACCTTGTAAGTCGCTGTTATGATCGCTGCTTAGCTGTCAAACACAGCAGAAGCAGCAGCGATCATAACAACACGCGTCGCTGTGCTGCATGTGCAGAGAGCAGGGAGCCGCGCACACTGCTTAGCGCTGGCTCCCTGCACTCCTAGCTACAGTACACATTGGGTTAATTACCCGATGTGTACTGCAGCTATATGTGCAGAGAGCAGGGAGCCACACACACTGCTTAGCGCTGGCTCCCTGCACTCATACCTACAGTACACATCGGGTTAATTACCCGATGTGTACTGCAGCTACATGTGCAGAGAGCAGGGAGCCGGCACTGGCAGCGTGAGCGGCGGACGCTGGTAACGAAGGTAAATATCGGTTAACCAGGGAAAGGTCTTCTCTTGGTTACCTGATGTTTACCTTGGTTACAGCTTACCGCAGCTGCCAGACGCCGGCTCCTGGTCCCTGCTCGCTTCATTTCGTCGCTCTCTCGCTGTCACACACAGCGATGTGTGCGTCACAGCGGGAGAGCAACGACCAAAAAATGAAGCTGGACATTCAGCAATGAGCGGCGACCTCACAACAGGGGCCAGCTCGTTGCTGGATGTCACACACAGCGACAGCGACGGGACGTCGCTGCAATGTCACAGAAAATGGTGACTTAGCAGCGACGTCGTTGTCGTCGTTGCTGTGTGTGACACCACCCTAAGGCTATGTGCACACGTTGCATTCTGGCGTGACAAACAAAATGCAGCGTTTTGTCACTGCATGTGTTTCAAAACGCATGCAAAACGCTGCATTTTGGATGCATTTTGAATGCAGTTTGGATGCGTTATGGATGTGTGCTCTCCCACAGACAAAGAGGGAAACGGATCCAAAACGCACAAAATAACTGACATGTTGCTTTTTAGAACGCATTGAATTTGTAAAAAACTTGGCATCTAAAACGCTGTATTTTAAAACATGCGCAGGGAATTTGCTTAATTGTCATAGACTTTGCTGGGGAAGCACAATGCATGCATTTATGCTGCAGCTTAAAACGCTGTGTAAACGCAGGAAAAAACGCAAAGTGCGCACACAGCCTTAAAGTTAAAAACTTGCATGCTTGCTCCCTGGCTATATTAGATGCTTTTAAAGTTTATTTTACTTAGCTGTAATACAACCTGCAGCTCACTGAAATATTTGCAAGGAAATAGACCAAATAGGTCAGGTGATGATATCATGCAAAATTAGCAAACAAAATAAGGGGAAATTACCAAATCATTCACAGAAAGGACTGTCCAAAAATTAGCCATATTGTTCATAGAAAGCAGCCAACAACATGTTTACAAATAGCACTTATTACAATCAACTGATCTGTGATGCTAAGAAAATAATAATACTAACTTTGATTGTCCTTCTTTATGGGTTTCCAGTCCTTCATTATTCAGTTGCTTTAACCTTGCCTGGACATCTTCATCTGACCGAAAGAGAATAATAGGTAAATCTGACAAATGAGAACAATTTCATACTCATTTTATTTATTTTTTTTTGCTAATTAAAGAGAAATCTACAAGATGATGCAAGGGTCCAGGTCGACATGCCTGTTAGCTAGCAAAGCATTTAAGAAGCAGTAATTACTGTTAATAGATCATTAATAGATAAAATAATCAGAGATTTTCTGTCAAAACTAAGCATAGATATAAAAACAGACTTAATTGAAAGCATTTAATTGAATTGCAATATATTTTGAGATATTTGTTTCTTTTCACGTTACTAGTTTCGCACACGCTGATATTCTTTGAATTAAAACTCACCACACGAATGTCCTTCAACATCATCCAAAAGATTGGCTGTAGACGCTGCTGTTCCAAGACTGCAGTTTATGCTAAGGATGAAACTTATGAGTGGGGGAGGATCATTTTTGTGCAGTTTAGTAATAGCCATGATTTAAGTCGAAGGTCATTCAGTGCTCAAAATCAGATGGTATGAGAAAATGGCCTCCTACTCAGTGCCTTCATTCCTTTCACTGCCGCAGGTTGCCCCTCATTACTTCGTACCTAGCTGTGCAATCATTGCTTCGGCAGACCATTTATCATTTACATTCCCCGTTACGCCAGCACCTTGTATCAAAATATCAGACCTTTACCCTTTGAACAAGATTTTGTCAGTGAACATTTACATCATAGCTCTCAGCCACAGCCTTAACTTGTTGCACAATTACTTATTATTGACAACTTATTTTAAATGTGCTAGCCTGTTTTCTTTGTTTTTCCACTTTCATGCTGGAGTTTAACGATTCCAAAGGTTTTCGGCTGATTCATTAATTGCAACTTTTAAAAAAATTGAAAAGTTTGTCATAATTCAGCTCTAGTCGCCCCCGGTTGTAGTGTCATGCAAGTTTTTTGAAAAGTCACATCTTTTGCGAAATTTTGAACAAGATGCAACCTTATGTTCAAAAAGGAGCACAAATAGTTAAGCACAGGAAAAAGCTTTTTTTGTTATTTTACACCAACTGTCAAGCCGACATCTTTCCCCCGCACAGGATGACTGATTTAACCCCTTCACGTCCGGGCGATTTTCCTTTTTTTTTCAATCCATCCTATAGCTATGCAATAATGTACATTGGCTGTGTTGGTACTGCTTTTAAAGATAATTCAAGATCCTCCTAAATCCAGTGACAAGTATAAACAAGTAAAAATCCACATCATATGCATTTGAATCACTGGGTATTGTGCGTTATGTTGTATAGCATAAAAGGATACATTTGGTGTTTGAGCAAATGTTTTCTCCGGGATTTTCTCATCTTTGTTTTCTCAGAAAATGCTCTGGCAATCTCCAACAACTTCTTCCTGGTTGCTGAAAAATAAGAGAATAAACTCATTACCAAGCCCTCTTAAAGGAAATCTGCTACCAGGTTTTCATCACCTAATCTGATAGCAGCATAAGGTAGAGACAGAGAATTTGATTGATGTGTTTGCGGTAATTTTGATAAAATCACAGTTTTATCAGCAGGAGATTATCACTAGAGGACTAGTAAACCTGCTGCCATGTATTCCTCCATAATTATGAGCTCTGTACAGTATAACCCCATTGTCAATCGGAAGGTTTCTAATCATGCATAGTGCACAAAGAAATCTGTCACAGAACTGCTAGTACTGCAACCGATAAGATAGTGATTTTATAGAAATATACAAAATACAGCCCAGTAAAGAATACATCACTGGACTCAGGGTCTCTACCCCTACAGTATGCTGATCCCATGATCACAGATGTTATAGCAAAAAACCTTGAGAAATAATCCCTTTATGTAATTAAAAAAAGGACAGGTGTTGTGAAGGCACACAACTAGTGATGGGTGAACCCAGACTGTAAAAGTCCGGATCCGCGTGGGTAACCTAGTACCCATGGGTCGATGCCGACCCCGAGTTCTCAGGAAACTCCGGGGAACTATCCGAATCCGGCCACCTGGATAATTAAAAAAAAAAAAAAAAAAGGAAAAAATAAAGAAAATAGGGATAGTGGGTGGATACATTATACTTAAAAGTCTCCCACGCGACTGTAACACTACTTCCTGGTCCACTCATTAACCTCATTCATATGCACTGCTTCCCCAAGTCAGACCGCACCCCCACCCTGTGCGAAACCGTGTCTAACTTGAACCAATCACAGACACTGCATGTGTCCCTATCGTTGTGTAAAATAAATAAAAAAATTGGTGTAGGGTCCCCCCATATTGTGATACCTAGCACCAGCCATGTGCTTATCTTGGCTGTGTATCAAAATAAGAGGAGCCCATATTGTTATGGTTCTGGGTCCTTTTGAGTCCCGAACCTGTCCAGTCCTGTCATTTACTCCCAGATTGGGATCGGTTGACTCCGCAGCGCCACCTGTCCGTCGCTCAAGGTGTCGGAACAACAGGCATCAGGTGGGTAGAGTCTTGTACCATCCTGAGCCTAAGTGCTTATTTAGCGCTATCACGCATGCGCGGGTTCCCGCAGCATCTCCAGGCACTAAGTGCGGGATTACCGGATTACCGTTATCGTGCATGCGCGTGACATCATCGCTGAAGCGGCGGCCACTGATTGGCTTGTGGTGACATCAGCGGTGATGCGGCGGCCGCTGATTGACTAGCATGACGTCAGCAGTGATGTGGCGGCAGCGGATTGGCTGCAACCGGCGCCATTACCTCATGCCATGTGGCCTGAGGCAGGGAGGAGACTATTAAAGTCTCATAGCTCCACCCATCAGCACGCGAGCGTCTCACTGTCTATGGTTATAGGATAGGGTATTGGTGTGCACACAGCTGAAATAAGGTTTCATTAGAGGTGCTAGTGTGGGGTCAATAGTCCCAGAACGTATTATATAATGGACACTGCACTCTCTTGTTGTTAAAATGACGACAAAAAGTTTTTTTCTTTGCAAGAAAAGTGATTTATTTGATGGCGACAAAAGATGGTGGACGTGTGGGCCCAACGGTCTTTATCATGTACAGTCGCTCCACAAGAAGAAGATTAGTCAGACTGACGGCCAGATCCTGGGAAGGTGGCGTACAGAAGGAAAATATCCACCCCACCAATGCCTAAAAACTTTTGCTCCATATGAGAGAAGTCTGCAGGAGCCTCTTAACTACATGTCCTCTTACAACCACCCAAACTTCTATGTGACCCACATGAATATATACGAAGGGCGATCCAAAAGTAATGATAATCGGTCATTTCTATTGCACACAGAAATTAAAATAAAATGTTTTCTTCTCTCTTAGGTACCCACTAGTCCAGGGGAAAAAAAAATCACTTAAATAGGCCGCGATTCCCGGGAGCTACATTCATTTGAATATGAACTGCCGAGGAGTGAACATCAAAATGGAAAAAAACGAGCTCAGAGCTGTCATCAAATACCTCTGCTTGAAAAAAATGACTACCAAAGACATACACAGCGACTTGGTGGAAACATTGGGGGACTCTTCTCCTTCATATTCTACAGTTGCACGCTGGGCCAAGGAATTTAAGCTGGGAAGAACATCGACGGAAGATGAACATCGTGAAGGACGCCCATCCACGTCCCTCAATGAAGAAAACGTGAAAAAAGTTGAAGAAGTTGTATTGGCAAATTGAAGAGTGACTATCAGGCATGTAGCTGAGGTCACAGGGATTTCATATGGCAGTATTCAAAGAACCCTTGCAAAAGAATTGCATATGAGAAAGGTCTCTGCGCGTTGGTTGCCAAAAATGTTAACTGACGAGCAAAAGAAGAAACGAGTTGACATTTCAATAGCAAATTTCGAAAAGTTCCAAGCAGACAAGGAGAATTTTTTGTCACGTTTTTTGACCATGGACGAGACCTGGTTCCACCACTTTGATCACGAAACTAAACAACAATCGATGACATGGTAACGAGCCGACGAACCGACGCCGAAGAAATTGAAAGTGTCAAGCTCAGCAGGGAAGGTTATGGCGTCCATTATTTGGAACGCTGAAGGAATTATTATGGTGGACTATTTGGAGAAGGGAGCCACTATTACGGGCTCCTACTACGCAGAACAAATAAGAAGATTGCGGGAGGCTATCAAGGAGAAAAGGCGCGGCAAACTGCGGGCTGGAGTGCTGTTTCACCAAGATAACGCGCCGGCTCACAAAGCTGCAGTTGCCATGGCAACCATTCAAGAAGCGGGCTTTGAACTGGTGGAACACCCCCCTATTCGCCAGATCTAGCCCCCAGTGACTTCTTTCTCTTTCCTCGCCTCAAGGAACACCTCCGGGGCAAGAAATTTGACGACAATAGCGACGTGATAACCGCTGTTGGGGATTTTTTTGAGGGTCAAGATCAAGAATTTTTATCGAAGGGAATTCTAAGTTTAGAAAAGAGATGGACTAAATGTATAGACTTGTTAGGAGACTATGTAGAAAAATATATATATTTTTTTTAAATATATTCATTGTGTTTATTATTGATTATTATTACTTTTGGATCGCCCCTCGTAAAGCTAAAAGCTGGAAATCTCTTCCATTGGAATACATGTACACTAATTCCTTCGAGCCAAAAGAAATTTAACCTACTCCCAGGTGGATGTAAAGAAGATATAGTCAATCACCAAACCCTATTGTTTGCGATATTCACCCCTAAAAATCGCCATTGCTCCAACAATCCATGTAGCACTGATTGCAATATTATTCATAAAACCAATGAAAAAAACTTCCCCCTCTGGAAACTCTTATATTATAAATTATTCTTGGTGGTACTTCTTCCATCCTGCTCCATTTTCTTCTAATCTTCTGAAACAGCCCTCTTGTGGAGCGACTGTACATGATAAAGGCCTTTGGGCCGAAACGTCCACCATCTTTTGTCACCATCAAATAAATCACTATTTTTTACAAAGAAAAAACCTCTTTGTCTTCATTTTAACAACAAGAGAGAGCAGTGTCCATTATATAACACTGTCTATGGTGGCAGTTTACTGAACAGACTGTGCTGCTTGTATGCAGTTGTTCCAGCGCCATCTTATCCTGCAGAGTCATTGGCATGTGTGTTGTGTGGTGTATGTGTGTATAGGACAGTAGTAGGCAGGGCTAGGGCATCGGTGCCGGACGCCATAATTCTCTGGTAACGCAGCGCGGTTAAGGTCAGCTCCTGTCCTACTAGTGTGTGTGTTTCAGGGCTAGGTGCCTTTACCAGGTATTCGTATCTCAGTACAGCTGTGTCTTGGCACGGTGAGGGTCAGGGTCCACAAGGTCTGATGTGCCCCCTACGCATGTGACCGATAGTCTGCGACAGACTTGTGTGTGTGTACCTGTCCACGTGTGCCCAATGACGCTAACTGGCTATCCCATGCGGTCTGACATGTCCCTACACTCGTGACCGATACCGTGTACCTGTGAAGCTAACAGGGACACGCTACATGTTGGGATGTGCCCTTAAAAATCCCCTTCATTCTTATTTGGGTTTTCCTTAATTGCTGTATCCGTCCTCCAGTCCTGTAGCGGCCTTGTCATCTGCACAGTGGACTTCGGGCGACGATTGGCTTCATATTATGTTATATCTAATCGTCCCCTCCGTAACACATACGGCTTTTTTTTTTGTTATATAAATAAATGAAACCGGTGACTGGTCTCGTCAATTTTGCATTATGATGCGGTTTTAATGCCAGAAGATACAGATTTGGTGCAGGAATATGGTGTATAAATTTCAGCACCAAATCTGCATCTCATGGCAAACAATTGCATCACAATCGCATCGTGATTTGATGTTTTTTATTGCCAGCAGATGTAGATTGGGTGCAGGAATATGGTGGATAAGTTTCAGCACCAAATCTGCATCTCTTGGTAAAAAAAAACAAAACGTAGCATTATGCCAGGAGATGCAGGTTAGTGAACTCCGTGACCTCCCTTGAGGTGAGGTCACTGAGATTATTGAGGTCAGCTGAGGTCAGTTTACCTGCGGTCAAAGCTGTAGCACCGTGGCAATCTCCAGCTATGACCTTAAACTGAGTGATGTCACCTGAAGCCCCCAGCGTGCAGACATTTTCTGTGCCCGCGCGCTGTGCCTTCGGGATGTATGCAGCAGACCTGGAATCGTCGTGGGTCCTCTAATTTTGACACACAAACAAGATAACACACGGCTGGGGGCTGCAGCCATATGCTTTCTCTGTGCTGGGTATTTATATATATATATATATATATATATATATAATATGGGGGATCCTATGGCAATTTTTCATTTATTTTTACACCAATTTAGACGCAGACAGCACCTTTGATTGGTTGCAGTCAGATACGTTGTCACAAAGGCTGGGGGTGCATCTAATTCCAACCAATGAGAGATGATGGGACTGCTGGTGGGGAGAGGAAGCAGTGCATATGCATAAAGCTAATGAGCGGCTCTGGAAGAAGAGTGAGCAGACCAGAAAGTAGCGTTAGAGCCTCCTGGAGACTGGTAAGTATAAAGCGCTTGGTCCAATTCTACCACCATTTTTAAATGCCTGATCTCCTTATATGAGGACCAGCATCCAGCCAGATATATGGGATCAATTCTGGGCTTGAGCTGGTTGTTTTTTGTTTTTGTTTTTTTTTAAAAAAAACAAAACAAAACAAAAAAAACAGGTTGGACCCATAGATTCTGGGTATCTGCAGGTCCACCCATCACTCGCAGTGATACAAAAATGAGGTGGAGGGCACAGGTAACTGGTACCATATGTATACTGCTACCCAAAAGAAGGAAGCACCAATATTATACTGAGAAATAAGAAAAATACCAAAAACAATATAGTACAAATACTCCAGTAACAAAAAAGTAATTGTACCAATAAAAAATTGAGTAACAATTAGTGATGTATTGAATTGGTACAATTATTTATTACTGTAGTATTTTGTGCTATATACAGTATCTGGCAGTATAGGTACCATACTGTTTTTAGTAATATTTCTTTAATATCGTAATAGGCGTCTGTGGGTAATTCTTTAAAGTGGTATTTGTGACGACATGGACTCTCAGTGCCTAGCATGGGTTAACTTTCTTAAAATTCAGCCAGACATGAAGACAGTTTGTTTATAGATGGGGGATAATCCCTCATTGTTCTACCAGACTCTTGGGAGTTTAGTATTGAAGTTTTTGTTGACTCATGTAATTGTTTTGGCCACTGAAGGCCAGATACCTATTGTATTACAATGTGTTTGCTGGATGCGATTTAACTTAAGGCCACAACTGAATGTGCAGTGAGCAGGGAGCCGGCTTCTGCGGACGCTGGTAACCAATGTAAATATCGAGTAACCAAGAAGCCCTTTCCTTGGTTACCCAATATTTACCTTCGTTACCAGCGTCCGCCGCTCTCACACGGCGAGTGCCGGCTCCCTGCAAACATAGCCAGACTACACATCAGGTAATTAACCCGATGTGTACTCTGGCTAGGAGTGCAGGGAGCCAGCGCTAAGCGGTGTGCGCTGGTAAACAAGGTAAATATCGGGTTGGTTACCCGATATTTACCTTAGTTACCAAGCGCAGCATCACTTCCACGCGTTGCTGCTGGCTGGGGGCTGGTCACTGGTTGCTGGTGAGATCTGCCTGTTTGACAGCTCACCAGCAACCCGTGTAGCGACGCTCCAGCGATCCCTGCCAGGTCAGGTTGCTGGTGGGATCGCTGGAGCGTCGCCTAGTGTGACGGTACCTTTAGCGGTCTCTGCCATTGACCATTATTTCTGGTATACTCTATATGCGGCTTGAGATCTAGCCAATAAGAGCCCAGTCTCATCCACCAATCGTGAAGACCCCAATGGTCTGAATGGCGAGCTCAGGGGTATAAGAAGGAGGACTGTCCATTGCCCAGGGAGACTCTTGCTAACCTGCTACCAATCTAGGATCTGCGGATTCGATTGGCAAGCTGAACCTGGATTATAATACTACATGGACCTCGGCATCGAATGCAAGGATTCGGCTGAGCTACCAGAGACTACTTAAGGAAGATATGGTCTCCAATCGGAATCGTAGCCCCTAGATTGAAGCCATGTAGCCAAGTGATCCTCTAGACGGAGCCAAAGTCCCTAGACCGAGTACACAAGGCATCCTGGTTCTGATCCCCTAGCTAGCTCCTAAGAGCTTAGACTGGATCATGCAACATCCATCCACGACTGGTGAATCTGAGAAGTCCCTTTTTATAGCCCAAGCCTTCCCTTAGGATATACTGTCCCTTATCGGATTGGTTGTACAAGGTTGCTTATCTTATTGGATGAATTTCAAGCTGCATGGATACTGTTCATTTAAATGATGTGGACAGAAAGACTGAGGATATTTACATGTAGTCTGCAATCCACAAACTGATAATAGCCACTGAGGTAATTTACATTAGATTAGCAATACACAACTACATTACAATGGACGCTCAGAGGAGTCGAGGGGTCTGGCAGAAACAATAGTTTAGCAAGCATGAGTTAACACACAGAAGAACAATAAGTCTGGCTAATGTAAGACATTTAACCCACGACACACATTGAAAAAGTCTGTGTAGTCACAGTATTGTCACCAGATGTTACATAACTGCATCATTTACTAAAAAGATCTTAGACCTGATGACCTGATGAAGGTTGAGAAATTACTTGAGGTCAAATGATTATATAATCCTGTATGAAAGATTAACTCAACTCTCTGCAATCTCCAAATCTGTCCCTTGATTTATTATCCCTTGTCTTTCTAATGTGATTTTGCTCATTACCTACCTATCAGTTTCACTATCGGTGTTCTTTATGTAAGTTTGTCAAAACCCATCCAGCAATAAAATATTCAGGATTGCTGTGAAAACCTATTCTACATAATTGCTGGTAGCAAGAACAGTCCTTGCCCTTTGGATGCTTTCCTGTATAGTAGTGCAGGTCACATAATAAATACTTTTCCAGCTTTTATAACATCAGGGTTTATCGTTAAAATTTTGACCTGACTATTCCCCATATAAGAAAACAGTTCTTTATTGTACTTTAAATATTTCTGATTTATTATTGAAGAGGAAACCCAACACAAAAGATGACACAATCTATAGTGTTTGCATTTTCCGGAGACTTCCCAGTGTAGCGTATCATTTGTCTCTCAGTGATGAAATGTTGTGGCATACTGAGACAATTCTTTGTACGGCCTATACTAAATAATACAGAATAATTTGCTAGCTTCATTTCAAACAGTTTCAGATATTCATCTCTTCTGGCTGGAAGATAATACTTTATCTGGCGACTGCTATAAACAAATAATCCCAGACTGATGACAACATTGAATTTTTGTTCTTCCGAGCGTTGATTTTTCAGCCGTACGCCTAACATTGCAATGCACGGAAACAGATTGGTTAGCACTTCATCGGGGAATTGTTTTTGCTCACATTCTTACAAGCTTCCTACTGTTTTACACAAAATGGTTTATATCAATAAGAAATATTCTAAGCATATGCCATGTAAAGCACATGGTAGGCATGGAAAAGAAACCCCTGTGAATTGTACAATATTAGTTACTGTAAAATTCTGCCTGCCTAGTGCCAGTTTAATTATTTCAAGCCTTAGGGAACATCTGTCAAATGCCAATTTAGTGACAAATCTACAAAAACAATGTCATTATCATACTAAAGCACAGTTTATGCTGCCTTTGTTATGTTCCATCAGACTTCTGTTGCTATATACACACACACACATATAGCATGTTGCATTATTCTATATTTAAATAAAAAAAACAACATAAGAAGCCTGAATGATTCATTAAGTCAAGCGAGATCTAATGGATTTCACATACCTAGTGATGGGCGAGTGTGCTCAACACTGCTCGTTACTCCATCGAGCTTTGGTAGGGCTCGGCCTAGTATCACGGGTGCTCAGATGTTCCATCCGTAAAACAACAATCACAAAGCACAGGCTTGCTTCACTGCATAATGTGTGCAGGCACCCCAGGGAGAGAGCCATTCACAGTTTCTGAATGCCTCCTCCAGGGTATAAAATGTTCTCAGATGTAGATTGACCCCCCCCCAAAAAAAAACCTGCCTTCCTTTCCGCCAGAAATGCTCTGTTTATGGCTGGCTGTATGTGGGCGGAGACTCGAACAGACCAATCATTGACTTCTATTATTCTCCTTACTCGTGCCAAGCTCATCCAAGTGTCTGACCAGCTCGCATCGAGTAACAAGCATTTGAGCATTTTAGTGCTCGCCTATCACTACATATAACTGATCAAAACTGTGTTGCATGACAATTACTTTACGTAAATAGCACACTACCTTGAAATAATATCGATCAAAAAATGTGTAACTTTTTTCAGGAGCTAAAAAAAAAGTCCAACTTCAGCAAGACAAAATGAAGACTGGAAATGAAAAAAAAAGGGTAACACAAACACAAACTAATCCATACATATAAAAGTAAGATATAGTAGCTGGGAAGTACAGTATAAATCAATTCTGTCTTCAGAAAAGGGACATAGTGTATAGAAAAATGACAAAATGTTGTCTTAAACTGGTGTTTTAAGCACCACTCCACCGGTTTTTATTTGTAGTGGAATGGTGCTTCTAATCTAAGGACCGTGACCCTAGCATTATACTTACCCTTTTCATCAGCACCTGATCCCGCAACATCAGGTGACCACAACATCTGACTGCCAGACGTAACGGTCACAAGCTCTCAATGTAAGTCTATGAGAGCCAGAACGAGGCCAGAACAAGACTCTCATAGACTTACCTTGATTTGTGACCACAGGTTCACTCTATGAAACACTGGAGTAGCCCAGCAGTCACAATCCAATGGAGGCCGAACAAAGCGGCGGCGATAGAAGGTAAAGATAGTGGCGGGTAAGTATAAGACTAAGTGCAGGCAACTTAGACTAGAAGTATCACTCCACAGGTAAAATAACAAAACAAAATGCTGGAGTGGTGCTTTAAAGGCACAGCCTATACAGTGAAAACAAATAAAATCAGGACAAAATATATAAGATTGAACTGTAGAAGGGATACTAGACAGTCAATCCATGCCTCTATTACAATTGTTTCACCAGTAAAATAGCCTTGATATTCGCTTGGCTCTGTAAGCCAATCACAGATGCCACAAACCAGTGGTGTCAATGGCAATGAATGTTGAATGTGATTTCAAAGTAGTTGACCACTACTTGGATATTAATGACATATCCTTACCCATCATCAATATAGGATTGGTGGGATTGTGGCACCCCCACCAAGTGTGTAGTTGCCGTTCTCAAGTACTGCAGCACAGCTCCTCTACTTCAATAGGAGATGATCTGCAGCAACTGAGAATGGCCATTACACATTGCTATTTCAGCATTTTATATTGTTTACATCCAGTCTCCGCTGTAAATAGCTGATCGGTGGCTGTATGGGATGCCATAACTAATATTTATGACTAATGTTGTGGACAGGTCAATAACATCCAAGCAGTGGACAACTCCTTTAAGTTAAAATAGCCCAGAAAAAACATTAGTGCAATGTTGGCGTTGTTCCAATGTAGGCATTGATCAACTGCAGCCTTTACTATTACACAGGGCTGACTTTCTCTCTAATTGGCTGTAGTCATGTAGAATAATGTCACATCACTGCCAGGGTACACAGCGTCAACATTGCAGGAACAATGACAGCCCTGAAGGTAAGTATGATGTGTTTATATTTTATGAGAGGCACAGAAGCTATTAAGAATGTAAAAATAAGCCATTTCTCTTCAATACTAGACATTATTGCTTATAATCATATAAATACCCAATGCTTCAGCTTTTTAATTGCACTAGATTAGTCGGCTGTTATTATTTTTAAAGGGGCCACATATTAATTTTCCAAAAAGTGCAATGTATGATTTTTATGACTTTTCGTGAGCAATTTTGCGTATATGTGCTGTGCAGATTGACGTTGCCAGAAATACAGAATACATGGGCAGATGTGGTGTATGGAGCACAGATAGACCAGGCTCTCTAACTATTTTATCAATTTAATATAAAAATGAAGACACAAGCAATAATGAAAAGACACTAAAACACATTAAACTGCATGAATTAGGGTTTATAAATCTATGAATTCAATCAGCCCAAGACTGAAATGTTCTGGCTGCAGCTATTTAATTAAATTTAGTGGAAGTAATTTGCAGGGGGGAAAAAAGTAAAACATTACCGCCATCTGCTGGATTCTCTTCAGATCTACTGTTTGGAACTGCCAATATATCTAATTGCAGAATAAGTCAGACCGTCTTCAAAACAACAGGTTTAAATATAACTCTGAATATTGTGATGTGCATTTGTAGTCAATACTTTGTAAGACCACCTTTCGCTGCAATTACTGGGGTATGTCTCTACCTGTTTTGCACATCTTCTTTGCAAAATAGTTCTAGCTCAGTGAGATTGGATAGAGAGAATCTGTGAACAGCAATTTTCAAGTCTTGCCACAGATTCTCAATGGGGACTTTGACTGGATCATTCAACCACATGAATATGTTTTGATCTACACCATTCCATTGTAGCTCTGGCAGTATGTTTAGGGTCGTTGTCTTGTTAGAAGGTAAACAGCCCAGCACCCCAATCTCAAGTCTTTTGCAGCCTCTAAAAGGTTTTCCACCAGGATTGCCCTGTATCTTCCCATCAACTCTAACCAGCTTTCCTGTCCCTGCTGAAGAAAAGCATCCCACAGCACAATGCTGCCACCACCGTTTTCGACAGTGGGGATGGTGTTTTCAGGGTGATGGGGAATTTTTGTTTTCTGCCACACATAGTGTTTTTCATTTAGCACAAAAGGTTCTACTTTGGTCTCATCTGACTAGTCCAATTTCATTTACATGCTATCTGTGTATACTACATGGCATGTGTAAAAAAGTGCTCTGGTCAAATTAGAACAAACTAGAACTTTTTAGGCCAAATGCAACATATGGTGGTGGCAGCATCATGCTCTGGGGATGATTTTCTTCAGCAGAGATATAGCTGGTTAGAGATGATGAGAAGATGGATGGAGCTAAATACAGAGCAATTCAGGAAGAAACTGTTAAAGGCTGCAAAAGACTTGAGCCTGGGGCATAAATTCACCTTCCAGCAAGACAACAATACTAAACATACTGGCAGAGATTCAAATGAATGATTTAGATCCAAGCATAGTCATGTCACAGTCCAGACTTGAAAATTGCAGTTCACAAACACCCTCCATCTAATCTTACTGAGATTTATATATGTTTTACAAAAAAAAATTGGCAAACTTTTAGTCTCTAGATGTGTAAAGCTGGTAGAGAGAGATCCCAAAAGACTAGAAGCAGTAATTACAGCAAAAGATGGTCCTACAAAGTCAATTCACTCAGGGGGCTAATTACAAATAGAAATTACAATTTTCAGATTTATATTTTTAAATTTTTTAGAAATCCATGTATCATTTCCATTACACTTCACAAATACTTTCTATTTAGTGTTGGTACATCACATAAAATGCCAATAAATTACATATTAAATTTGTGGGTGTAACGTGAAAAAATGAAGGCATAAATACCTTTTGAAGGCACTGTACCAACTGCTGCAAACCAAAAACTCTTCACGAATTATATAATATTAACTAATGGCATACTTATTGTTGCTGTGATACAACACGCAAGTGAAGCATCCTCTCCTTTCTGTTTTAAGTGGAGATTAAGACTTAAGATCTCCACTTAGTGCATATTGATGGCCATCAATTTGCAACCATGGAAAAGCCCTTTCTTAACTGTATTACTGAAACGATTTGAAAATAAAGAATTTCTTTAGTTCTTTTATATAGTGAATGCAGAACTTGGCACTCATGATAGAGGAATAAGGCTAGATTCCCAAGATCAGTATCCGTTGAGTTTTTGAGGCTACAGAGTTTCTTCATCATCTTCGTACCTTTGATTACTTGCATATTTTAATTTTGTTTTAGAGTGCATCTTTGACACTGCATTTTTATTGTGTTCTTGAGGCTGCATTTTTGTATTCCAATTGGGGTGTCATGTTTTGTTTTTTTTTTTTAAATAAAGCTGTTCTCTTTTTTAAACTTCCTGGTATTCACATCATAAATTACATGAGTTTTTTTTATACATTTCCGCCTTGTAAAACGCATGTGCATTTTTTACCTGCGAAATTTCTGCATCTAATGTAAGGGGTACTTTGCACGCTGCGACATCACTAGCCGATTGTAGCGATGCCAAGCGCGATTGTCCCCGCCCCCGTCGCAGATGCGATATCTTGTGATAGCTGCCATAGCGAACATTATCGCTACGGCAGCTTCACACGCACTTATCTGCAATGCGACGTCGCTCTGGCCGGCGACCCGTCTCCTTCCTATGGGGGCGGGTTGTGCGGCGTCACAGCGACGTCACACGGCAGGCGGCCAATAGAAGCGGAGGGGCGGAGATGAGCGGGACGTAAACATCCCGCCCACCTCCTTCCTTCCGCATAGCCGGTGGAGGCAAGTAAGGAGATGTTCCTCGCTCCTGCGGCTTCATACACAGCGATGTGTGCTCCCACAGGAACGAGGAACAACATCGTACCTGTCGCTGCAGCAATATTATGGAAATGCCCGACACTACACCGATCATACAATTTCGACACTTTTGCGCTCGTTAATCGTAGTAAAAACGATTCACATACTCCGATGTCGACAACAACGCCGGATGTGCGTCACTATAAATTTGACCCCACAGACATCGCAGCTGCGATGTCGTAGTGTCCACAGTACCCCTTAGTCTATGGGGAAATTCTGTACAGAATACTGTCTAACCACAAGAGAAAATGACATGCTGCGGCTTGGTAAATCGCACTGCAGGTGAGTTTACGCAGCGTAAAAAAGAAACACAGGGGACAGGAGAGTTCTATTAATACCATCCACTTTGCTTGTACTGTAATACACTGCGTTTTTGATGCAGAAAAAGTACACAGCCTCAAAAATGCAAGTAAAACTTATAGTGGGGACATACCTAATGGTTGTAATTTATTATACGATGGTGTCTCACAGAATATGCATAACGTTTCGGTCGCAATGACGTTCTTCAGATACACTGTGTATAACAATAAAAATGTACAAAAACTGTATTTACAAAAAAAAGAATCCACATATGGAATCCGTAGAATACAGTGGCGAAAAAAATATTTAGTTAGCCACCAATTGTGCAATTTCTCCCACTTAAAAAGATGTGAGGCCTGTAATTGACATCATAGGTAGACCACAACTATGAGAGACAAATGAGAAAACAAATGCAGAAAATCACCTTGTCTGATTTGGCAAGATTTTTTCTGCAAATTATGGCGGAAAATAAGCAGCAGCAAAAAACACCTCACAGCTCCAGGACTGGCTCCAGAATGAACTGAATAATTAGCACACTCTGCAGTGAGCAGAGGGTTATTATCCAGGCCGGAAGTGGTCTTCAGAGAAATCACCTGAGAAGAATTAATAAGCTTGCTGCTAGCAAAGAATACGTTCATTAACTCTGCGATTGCCAAGAGAAAAACCACAAGTTTAATGTAAGGCCTTTAATGATAAAAGAGATCCTGAGCCTGTCACTAACTTCATGACGACCGTGACACTTCCATTGGGTTTGGGGCCAATTCCGAACCAGTGGAGGTTCGATTCGATTGCAGCCGTCCAACTGAGCTTCCACGGGTTCACTCATCTCTACCCAGTACCTCTACATCCAGCATCTTCACCTCCAAGATCATCTGAGACCAACCAGCTGCTGCAACAATCGGTTTGCATAACCAAACTGTCAGAAACTATTTGAGGGAGGGTCATCTTTTTGTTGTTGTAACCAATTTGAGTGGGCAAATGCTCACATTAGATGGCGTTTGGCATGTTGGAGAGGTGTTCTCTTCATGAATGAATCCTGGTTTTCACTGCTCAGGGCAGATGGCAAACTGTGTGCATGGCGTTGTGTCCGCGAGCAGTTTGCTGATGTCAACCTTCTAAATCGAGTGACCCATGCTTGCGGTGGGGTTATGATATGGGCAGGAGTATGTTATGGACAACAAACACAGGTGCTTTTTATTGATGCCATTTTGAATACATAGAGACCATGAGGCCCATTGTTTTGTCATTCATCCACGACTATTACGTCATGATAATGCATGGTCCCATGTTGCAAGAATCTGGATAAGTACACAATTCCCAGCTATTGCATAGCCAGCACATTCACTGGACATGTCAACCATTGAGCATACTTGGGATGCCCTGGATTGGCGAATATGACAATATTCAAACTCCTGCCAATATCCAGCAACTTTGCACAGCCATTGAATGAGTAGTCCAACACTCCACAGGCCATGATCAACAGCCTCACAAACTTTATGCGAACGAGATGTGTAGTGAAAGTCGCACCAGATACTGACTAGCTTTCTAACAACTCACCTCTACTTTGAACCTCTTAAAACTGTACATTTTAGAGAGGCCTTTTAATGTGGCCAGCCTAATGCCTACCTGTGCAATAATCATGCTGCCTAATCAGCATCTTGATATGCCACACCTGTGGGGTGGATGAATTATCACGGCAAAGGAAAAGTGATCACCAACATAGATTTAGACAAATTTGTGAACAATATTTGAAAGACAAAGGCCTTTTGTGTACATAGAAAAAATCTAGGATCTTTGAATTCAGCTCAAGAAAACTGGGAGCAAAAACAAGTGTTGCATTTATATTTTTGTTCGGTGTATGTTCATTGCATGTTGTCATGTAAATAACCACAGTTAACCAAATAAATAAAATATATATAGATAAATATAGATATAGTGGTGAAGTATATAAAAACAATTTGCTAAATGGAGGCGAAGAGACCTAGTATAGGTAATAGGATGTGCCTTACCATGATTCTGTGGAAGGATACAAACTGTGTGGCTCAACGCTGATAATATCGTGGATAACCTCTGATAGCATAGAGGATCATCACTGATAGTAAAGCGCATCACCGCTGTGTGAAGGCGCCAGAGGTAAGTTGACTTGTGGAATGTGAGATACGGTGTATATAAGGAGATGCAGTGATTTACTTCCAGGTGTGCTGTGCAGTGATCCGCTACACTATCTGTGCTGATCCACAGTTTTTAACCTTCCACAGAATCTTGGTAAGGCACATTGTTGTGAATGTCGTCTGTGTGGGTGCTGTTTTGGACCTCCCTCTGCTGGCCAGGAATGGTAGTGGAGCGGAGTCTGAGCATGAGCCTGTGACTCAGACAAGGTGTCGGCGTTAATTGGGAAGTAAAGAACTCCTATTGCAGACAAGCCTGGTGTATATAGGGGAGCACTTTTTGCCTTGCTGGTGCCGGATATAATTGAATTTTCCTTAGTCTCTGAACCTGGCTTGGAGTTCAGTCCTTCCCGGTTTCCCTGAGCAAGACATCCGCAGATAAGTTTGTTAGTTTTTTCCTTGCTTCCTGGTTTACACCTTAGGGTGTTTGTTTGTTTTGGTTTTGTTTTGTATCTGTTTTCTTGCAGGTAAAGTTTTGTTTCTCTTGTGTGGTGAGCATGGGGGTTCCTCCTTTGCTAGATCTGCTGCAAGAAAAGGGAGTTTCTCCCTGGCTAACTTGATTATTTGCACTATTGTATTTTTGTGTTCTTTTTGGTATTTTGTTCTCCCATTATTTACAAGAGTACCTGATATAGTGGGGGTGAGGTCGTTTGACCTCCAGGGCCATTTTTACAATCAGCAGATTGGTATTTTTATGCAGGGCTTTTGTACTGACCACAATCAGTTTCCTTTCCTTTCATTTGTAGCTAGTTAGTCGGGCCTTGCTTTTGCTAATCTATTTTTTCTATCTGTGTATCGTGTTTTCCTACATCACCGTAATCTTTATATGTCGGGGTCTGTCTACTTCTTTGGGGACTTTTTATGAGGCAAGGTAGAATTCCTCATTTCTATCTGTGAGGCGTAGCTAGTTTCTCAGGCTGTGACGAGGCGTCTAGGTGTTTAGGAACGCTCCACGGCTACTTCTAGTGTGGTCTGATAGTTAGGGGATTGCGGTCAGCCCAGGTTCCAACTACTCTTGTTGTTCTTGGTGTTTTTCCACGAATGGGAGTTATTTGTAATCTTCCACAGTTACCGGATCATAACAGCACATCCTATTACTTTTACTAGATATCTTTTCCACCATTTAGCAAAAAAAAAAAAGTTTATATTCTTCACCACTATATCTATGTTTATTTGCTTAATGGACTCTCAGCCAATTTTGGCTATTCTGGATTATACAGTCATGGCAAAAGTGTTGGCACCCTTGAAATTGATCAAGAAAATGAAGTATTTCTCCTAGAAAATTAGCGTAGTTACATATGTTTTGTTATACACGTTTATTTCCTCTGTGTGCATTGGAACAACACAAAAAGGACAGCCAAAATAAGCAGATTTGACATAATTTCACACAAAACCTCAAAAATTGTTGGCACCCTCAACTTAATATTTGGTTGCACAGCCTTTGGTATAAATAACTGAAATCAATTGTTTCCTATAACTATCAACAAGCTTCTTACACCTCTCAACTGGAACTTTAGACAACTCTTCTTTTGAAAACTGTTCCAGGTCTCTCATATTTGAAGGGTGTCTTCTCCCAACAACAATTTTAATAAATCTTCACAAGTCTTCAATGGGATTAAGATCAGAACTCTCCAGCGCTTTGTTTTCATTCATTTCTAGATGTTTTTTGATAATGTTTGGGGTCACTGTCCTAGGATGCAAACCCAGCTTTCTGACATCGAGCACTACATTGTGACTAGGGCTGAGCGGATCCAGACTGTAAAAGTCCGGATCCGCGCAGTTTCAAATATGCCCGGGTGCCGGACCCGGATCCGGCACTGGGGAAAACAATTGAAAAATAAAAAAAACAGAAATAAAACAGTGTTTCATATTTACCGAGACTCGGTGTCATGGCGGCACACTGCTTCCGGGTCGCGCATTCACTTCCTGTACTGTGCATCGTATACACACAGCTTTCCGTGTTGTCCCCGCCCACCAGCCGTCCTCTCGTCTGTGACTGGTAGCAGGCAGACGCGCCCCCAGCCTGTAACAGTATCTGCCTGCCATGCTGTCATCACGACTCAGTCATTGCCTGCACAGCCAGTGGTCGTGCTCTATGGCCGCTGGCTCTGTTATGTAGCAGAGCTGAAGCTGCATGGGACCTCGTGTGGATTACGCCATACCTGCAAGGTGTTGGGGGTTAATAATGAGGTGAAGGAGGGTTTGTGTTTTGTACTTTATTCCAAGTAAAAGATTTTTCTATGTCTGTGTTTATTTACTTTCATTTACATGTTAGTGTAATACAGGCATCTCATAGATGCCTGTGCCATCACTAACCTAGGGTTTTGTAGCAGGTGTGCGCTGCTATTCACCCCTTATTACCCTGATTGGCACCGCTCCAGGCCAACGGGAAGAGCCAGCAAAGCACCGGGATTGTCACATCTAATAGATGCGGCAATACCAGGCGGCTGCGGGCTGAGAATACCAGCCCCCAGCCGGCTTTATCTTGGCCGGGTATCAAAATTAGGGGGGGACCGCACGTCGTTTTTTTTTTTAATTATTTATTTAAATTAAAAAAAAAAACCCGGCACAGCCACGCACACTTCTGACAGGAACGTGCATGTGTTTCTGAACCACATCCACGTGCACGATAATTACCCGCAGGCACTTGCACTGCTTTCCCCACACACCGGCCGTCAGGGTGGAGGCGCGTCTAACTGCAACCAATTACACGCGCCGGTGGGCGAGCAAAATAATGAATTGTTGGCTCTAGAAGGGAAAAGCGTGAACCGGAAGGAGTTTGCTGACATGACACAAACTCGGCTGAGTACACCGCGCACGCTCCTACCCCCTATCCCCTTTTTAATCTCCGGATTCTGGTCCCCATAGACTTATATGGGCACCGGAATCCGAAGCGGATCCAAACTTTTTTTTCAATCCGGCAGTGATCCGCCAGTCCCGGATTTTGAGAGGGTTCGATCAACTCTAATTGTGACTCAAAATACTTTGACAATCTTCAGATTTCATGATGTCTTGCACACAGTCAAGCCCCCCAGAGGAGGCAACAAAAACAACCTCAAAACATCTTTAACCCTCTACCATATTTGACTGTACGTACTGTGTTGTTTTCTTTGTAGACCTCATTCAGTTTTCAGTAAATTATAGTATGATGTTTTACCAAAAAGCTCTATCTTGGTCCTATCTGTCCACAAAGATGCTTTCTCAAAAGGATTTTGGCTTATTCATGTACATTTTGGCAAACTGCAGTCTAGCTTTTTTATGTCTCTGTGTAAGCAGTTGAGTCTTCTGGATATCCTGCCATAGTGTTTCATTTCTTTCAAATGTTGATGGATAGTTCATGCTGACACTGATGCACGGTGAGCCTGCAGCTTGAATTTCTTTGGAACTTGATTGGGGCTGCTTATCCACCATCCGGACTTTCCTGCATTACAACCTTTCATTAATTTTACTTTGCCGTTCACATCCATAGAGATTAGCTACAGTGCCATGGTTGTAAACGTCTTGATTATGTTGCTCACCGTAAAAAAAGAAATATTAAGATCTCCGGAGATGGACTTGTAACCTTAAGATTGTTGATATATTTTTGGTCCTCAAGTCCTCAGACAGTTTTCTTCTCCTCTTTCTTTTCTCCTTTCCTCCTTCTCTCCCATATCCTGTCCACCACCGGCGGCAGCTATAGGCATAGAAGTGGTGTCTAGATATTGTAAAATATCAATGTGCTACGCAATGAAACCACCTATAGCACCACCTGGTGGAAAACAACGGAGTTAGCATTTTTATCTCGAAAACGGAACGAGATAGAGAAAAAAAGTGAATTACAAAGTTCTAGGGCATCATCAATTCAATACGAATCGACACCTTGCATACAGAAATGCTATGATATGAAACCCATGACCCCCCCCGAAAACATTGAATGCTGGTCACACATCATCCCTATTTACTAAACCTAGACACCACTTCTATGCCTATAGCTGCCGCCGTTCTCAAGTTAATGGCGGTGGACAGGGTATGGGTGGACACACTGTATACACACAATGCAAGATCTGGTGTCAGGTATGATTTTCATATTGGTCACAATAATTACTTGCCAGAGGTGAGTTTGAACGACCATCACTTGCTTGAAACAAAGTTGTTTATCCACAATTTTGGAAAGGTGCCAATAATTTTCATTTAGTGAAACAATTTTCAAAAGGTGACAACACTTTTAGCCATGACTATATTAGACAAATCAAATATTTAATTAATTTTTGTATTTGCAATGTATATATTCGATGGATTCTATATGTGGACTTTTTTTGTAAATAGTTTTTCTTCATTTTTATTTTTATGCACAGTGCATCGGAAGACGGTCATTGCAATCAATACACACATGGTCAAAATTGAAAACTGTTGGTTCCCCTCATTTAATTAAAGAAAAACCCACAATTGTCACAGAAATAACTTGAATCTGACAAAAGTAATACATTAAAAATCTATGAAAATGAACAAATGAAAGTCAGACATTGCTTTTCTGCTTCCACAGAATTTAAAATAAAAAAAAAACTCATGAAAGAGGCCTGGACAGAAATAATGGTACCCTTAACTTAATATTTTGTTGCACAACCTTTTGAGGCAATCACTGCAATTAAACGATTCCTGTAACTGTCAATGAGACTTCTGCACTTCTCGACAGGTATTTTGGCCACTCCTAAAGAGCAAACTGCTCCAGTTGTCTCGTGTTTGAAGGTTGCCTTTTCCAGATGGCATGTTTCAGCTCTATCCAAAGATGCTCAATAGGATTTAGGTCCGGGCTCATAGAAGGCCACTTCAGAATAGTCCAATGTTTTCCTCTTAGCCATTCTTGAGTGTTTTTAGCTGTCTGTTTTGGGCCATTATCCTGTTGCAAGACCCTTGACCTGCGACTGAGACCAAGCTTTCTGACACTGGGCAGCACATTTCTCTCTAGAATCCCTGATAGTCTTGAGATTTCATTGTACCCTGCACAGATTCAAGACACCCTGTTCCAGATGCAGCAAAGCAGCCCCAGATTATAACAGAGCCTCCTCCATGTTTCACAGTAGGGACAGTGGTCTCTTCTTGATATGCTTAATTTTTCCATCTGTGAACATAGAGCTGATGTGCCTTGCCAAAAAGTTCATTTTTGGTCTCATCTGTCCATCCATAGGACATTCTGCCAGAAGCTTTGTGGCTTGTCAATATGTAGTTTGGCAAATTCCAGTCTGGCTTTTTTATGATATTTTTTTCAACAATGGGGTCCTCCTTGGTCTTCTCCCATGAAATCCACTTTGGCTCAAACAACAACGAATGGGCTCTTTTGTTACCATTTATATTATCCATCTCTTTGACTTGCCATCAATTTTCCTCCTGCAGCCATGTCCAGGGAGGTTGGTTACAGTCCCATGGATCTTACATTTCTGAATAATATGTGCAACTGTAGTCACAGGAGCATCAAGCTGCTTGGCGATGGTCTTATAACCTTTACCTTTAACATACTTGTCATTAATTTTCTTTCTAATCTCCGGAGACAACTCTTTCCTTCGCTTCCTCCGGTTCATGTTGAGTGTGGTACACACCATGTCACCAAACAACTCAGTGAGTAACTGTAGCCCTATATACAGGCCCACTGACTGATTACAAGATTATAGACAGTAACCCACATTTGTTCTATAGAACCCGTGCACAACAGGGATGTAGCCTAGTGATAGACACGATGGATCAAACTTTCGCCATACTTTCAATTGAGAGGGTGACACAGTGTTTTCCGTTATTCTTGCATAAACCTTTTCTCTTTCTTCAGGCACGCTGTTTAGTACAAAAATATGTTATAAGGGGAAGAGGGGCTGACCCAGGGAATAATTTAGATGTTTTTCTTAGTAGAGCGAGAACGCACGTCCCCTTGACGAGTAATATATACTCTTTACTGCGTCGACCCTGGTCTTGCAAAGGGAAGAGCACGGGACCCGCAAAATGGACAAAGGCTATCTTGGAATTTAAGGCTAAAGATTTCCTGGAAGCCATGGTGATGCAAAGGAAATTTATTCCTTTTAGCAAATATACAGACATGGCTCTACTGATCCTCGATAGGGCATAGATTACGCCCTATATTCAATCTAAAATGACACCTACAACATTTTATACATGTTCAAAATGTGGCATTAGGAATTCTGATCTCTTTCACTATTTATGGAGCTGTATAAAGATACAGGGTTTATGGCACAGTATTCATGCAGAGTTACAGGACACTTATAAAATCACCTTCCCAGTTACACCAGAATGGGCTATTTTCAACATATTATAGGAACCTCAGCAGTCATTACTAAAACGAATGAAAGCAATCCTGGTGATATGGGCCTCAGCCACTAAGAAATGAATCTTGCATCAGTGGCTGAATCCAAATGTACCACCGCAGTCACTCATACATACAAAGGTAATGTTTTTATTTAAAGGGAAGGTATCGTAAAAAAAAAAATATAATAACTGAAAAAATGTAAAGTAATAATGTTTAAATGTTTTGTTTAAATATTTTTTTTTTTTTAATTGTGCAAAATATAAAAAAAAAAAATTAAAAAGTTTGATATTTTCCACTGTTAAACACTAGGGGGAGCAGATTCTGAAATCCTACTGAATTTCCACTGTATAAAAAGCTCATATTACAGCCTGCCGTAAAGTGGGCGCAGTCTGCTCTCCTGTGTGTGATGGCACGCCTCCTTCTCCTAATCTGAGTGTTTGCAACAGAGAATGACGTGTAAGGACACAGTGCACACCCATTTTCCTGGTGACCAGAAATGTGTAAGGCTATGTGCGCACGTTGCGTAAATACATGCAGTTACGCTGCGCTTTGTAGTGCAGCGTAACTGCATGCGTCCTGCGTCCCCTGCACAGTCTATGGAGATTGTGCAGGGGCTTTTTTTTTTTTTTTTTTTCTACGGACATTTTCTGCAGCGATTTAAAGCGCACATGTGCTCTTCAGATCGCTGCAGAAATTTCTGCAGTGACTGTACGCAACGTGCGCACATAGCCTTAGGCTCTAAGACGCCACGTGCGCACGGCCCCTGCACAATCTCCATAGATTATGCAGGGGACGCAGGACGCATGCAGTTACGCAGCGTAACTGCATGAATTACGCACACGTGCGCACATAGCCTAAAGTGTCACCAAGACAGCAGGAGTATCACACAGGATAGGATTAGATACACGGCTCAGCAGACAGTATCACACAGGATAGGATTAGATACACGGCTCTGCAGACAGTATCACACAGGATAGGATTAGATACACAGCTGTGCGGACAGTATCACACAGGAGAGGATTAGATACACAGCTCAGCAGACAGTATCACACAGGATAGGATTAGATACACAGCTCTGCAGACAGTATCACACAGGATAGGATTAGATACACAGCTCAGCAGACAGTATCACACAGGATAGGATTAGATACACAGCTCAGCAGACAGTATCACACAGGATAGGATTAGATACACAGCTCAGCAGACAGAATCCCAAAGGATAGGATTAGATACATAGCTCAGCAGACATTATCACACAGGATAGGATTAGATACACAGCTCTGCAGACAGTATCACACAGGATAGGATTAGATACACAGCTCAGCAGACAGTATCACACAGGATAGCATTAGATACACAGCTCAGCAGACAGAATCACAAAGGATAGGATTAGATACACAGCTCAGAAGACAGTATCACAGGAGAGGATTAGATACACAGCTCAGAAGACAGTATGACACAATAGGATTGGATACACGGCTCTGCAGACAGTATCACACAGGATCGGATTAGATACACAGCTCAGCAGACAGTATCACACAGGATAGGATTAGATACACAGCTCAGCAGACAGTATCACACAGGATAGGATTAGATACACAGCTCAGCAGACAGAATCACAAAGGATAGGATTAGATACACAGCTCAGCAGACAGTATCACACAGGATAGGATTAGATACACAGCCCTGCAGACACAATCACACAGGATAGGATTAGATACACAGCTGTGCAGACAGTATCACACAGGATAGGATTAGATACACAGCTCAGCAGATAGTATCACACAGGAGTATTAGATACATGGCTAAGCAGACAGTATCACACCGGACATGATTGGATACACAGCTCAGCAGACAGTATGATATGATAGGATTGGATACACGGCTCTGCAGACAGTATCACACAGGATAGGATTAGATACATAGCTGTGCAGACAGTATCACACAGGAGAGGATTAGATACACAGCTCAGCAGACAGTATCACACAGGAGAGGATTAGATACACAGCTCTGCAGACAGTATCACACAGGATAGGATTAGATACACAGCTGTGCAGACAGTATCTCACAGGAGAGGATTAGATACACAGCTGTGCAGACAGTATCACAGGATAGGATTAGATACACAGCTGTGCAGACAGTATCCCACAGGAGAGGATTAGATACACAGCTGTGCAGACAGTATCACAGGATAGGATTAGATACACAGCTGTGCAGACAGTATCACACAGGATAGGATTAGATACACAGCTCAGCAGACAGTATCATACAGGAGAGGATTAGATACACAGCTCAGCAGACAGTATCACACAGGATAGGATTAGATACACAGCTCAGCAGACAGAATCACAAAGGATAGGATTAGATACACAGCTCAGCAGACCATATCACACAGGATAGGATTAGATACACAGCTTTGCAGACAGTGTCACACAGGATAGGATTAGATACACAGCCCTGCAGACAGAATTACACGATAGGATTAGATACACAGCCCTGCAGACAGTATTACACGATAGGATTAGATACACAGCTCAGCAGACAGTATCACACAGGAGAGGATTAGATACACAGCCCTGCAGACAGTATCAGACAACATAGGATTAGATACACGGCTGTGCAGACAGTATCACACAGGAGAGGATTAGATACACAGCTCAGCAGACAGTATCACACAGGAGAGGATTAGATACACAGCTCAGCAGACAGTATCACACGACAGGATTAGATACACAGCTCAGCAGACAGTATCACACGACAGGATTAGATACACAGCCGTACAGACAGTATCACACAGGAGAGGATTAGATACACAACCCTGCAGACAGTATCACCGGTACACACACAGGTACTCACATGCAGTGGCGCGCGCGCGTGCACACACACACACACAATCACCCCTGATGGGGACCTTGTGCTACACACACACACACAATCACCCCTGATGGGGACCTTGTGCTACACACACACGCACACACAATCACCCCTGATGAGGACCTTGTGCCACACACACACACACACCTTTCACATCATTCCTCCCTGTGACCTCCGGTGGGCGCCCAGGCAGCTGTGCTGCATGCCTTCCTCCCCTGCGTCCGGCCGACATTTCACACATCCGATCGCATACACTCACACATCCGATCGCATACACTCACACATCCGATCGCATACACTCACACACACTCACGATATCGCACATACCTGTACAATCGCGCGCACACACTCACAATATCCAGAGATATCACATGCTTCCCATGTGATCCTCTCGCAGGTCCTGGAAGCTCACTGCACAGCATCGCAAGCGCCGACACACACTCACAATCACCCCTGATGGGGACCTTGTGACACACACACACACACACAGCAGCGGCGGGCAGAGCTGGGGGAGCTGCGGCAGCGGGCAGAGCGGGGACTTGGGAGAACGGAGGGAGGGGGTGTCATTGGAGACGGTAACGGCGGGGGGAGGGGCAGCGTCAGTAGCTGGGGAAGAGCAGGGGCTGGGGAGAACGGAGGGATAGGATGTCATCGGAGACAGTAACGAGGGGAGGGGAGGCGGCCCGTACTCACACATCCCGGCGGGTGACAGGGGTAAAGTGGAGCAAACAGCACACGCTGTGAGCTCCACAATAATGGCGCTGAACTCCTCCCTCTGTTGTGTTCTGGACAGCCCAGGGGGTGCATCCAGGTCACAGCAGACGCCCACTGTAACGTATGGCATGGGGTCGGAGCCCGACTATCAGAGTCTATGCACAGGGGCTGCCATAAAGGAAGGAGTTACTGTCATTACACACACGGCAAATCCAGCATGGCAGCCCCCAGTGCCTCCAGTAAAATAAGAATTACATAAAAACTAAATAAGCTGCGATTTTCATTTTGTATTAGAAATACTTGATTTCATAATCACTATTTTTAATACAAAAATAAAAAACCGTGACACCTTCCCTTTAAAATGGACTGGTTGGTAGCGTTGATGAACAAAGAAAAACTGATGGGGACATTTTTGAGAACTTGGTCTCTATTTATTCCAACCTTATCTATTGCAATTAAAGATAGACTGAGATCCCAATTTGAAAACACACAATGGTATTTTCTAGAACTTATCAGTGGACACACATCAATTTTCAGACTCTTTCTGTTATAAGAGGTACACGCAGAGACTGGGGTGGGGGGAGGGAGGGAAACCTTACTGTATATGTTGCTATTATTGTTATTTATCTTGCTGTTATATATGAAAATTCAATAAAAACAGTTTTAAGATAAAAAGATTACAAGTATGATTCTTCTATCACTAGTGCCACGTTTTTGTGTTTACTATATAAAAGGGGTGAGACCCAACTTGAGAACCAAGAAACAGGAGTGCCTTGTTTCTGTTTATTTTTCTTTTTGCTTCTCTGGAATTGTTTAAGTTTCTAAACTTTCAGAATGTATACTAATCTAAATGCATTTGTGTTATATTTATGTAGAGTTGCAGATTATACGATACCTTTATTCTTGAACTTATGGTGAACATAAAACTCTCCTGCCACAAACTGTGGAACTATTGTTAGTGTCGCACAGTTTGCAATAATGGATACATTTATTTTCCATAGGAAATGGATAATCAACTTTTTTTTAGCTATTGTCTCATGTAAATGGCCAATAAAGCACAATTGGCAGTTTCTTTCATAGTCATTGAGAAAAGTGGTACATAAAATGTACTTACTTTCTACTATATAAACACTGTACCTATAATACCATACCTTTACTTAAGTAAAGTAATAATAATAGACGCTTGTATGTTCTAGAATAATTGTTATTAGTGCGTTGAAAGGCACTAAAAGCTGCAATGCCTATAATTAAGGAGGATAACATACAGTATTTATGCCTTGCAATGATATTGATTCCTACATGGCATTGTAAATGGATATTTACTGTAAAGAAATAGAAGTATGACACTGAATACTGCTCTATAAAGAATTATCATACAAATGTACACTTTGGTCAGGAGGCTTTGTGCTAGAGGTGTACCGTTCAATGCGGTGGAAATGGGACCACTGTTGGTCTCCTGAGCTGGCGGAGCCCAGTGTCCAGTGTCACTTCCTCTGCCCCAAACTCCTTCTGCCTGTCTTCACAATATCAACGGTATCTGCATTCATGTGAACCATCCGTTGAATAGAATGATACAACAGGGAGCTGTGAGTTCCCTGCTGCACCACTCTGCCTTTAGGTCTGAGAGTCACTCAACACAGCAGGCAAGATGCCATCATTAGAGCATGCCTCCTGCGCGGACAGAGCCCTAGTCTGTACAGTGCACAGAAAACTGTGGAAGGCAAGAAGTGTGTTTTTTTATTTTAGTTTCAGTACTTGTGTGGGACATGATGCCTGGTTGGGGCATCATTATGTGTGAGTGTGGAGCTGAGGCTGCAAGCCAAATCATATGTAAAGGTCCTTATACTGAGTGGAGGCTGTGGGGTCTCCTCATAATGCCTATATGGGACTTTATTTTGTGTGTGGGGACACTCATCAGGACTGTGGGTGAGCTCATATTATGTGTGGGGGGCCATCAATGTATAGGGGGCTGTGGGGTCCCTCATACGGCTTGTGAGGCTGTGAGAGGGATAACAAGCGTGCAGACACTCAAACTGTCTGTTGGAGCTGTGGAGAGCCATCATATTGTGTGTTGTGCATACCTCCCAACTTTTAAAGAAGGAAAAGAGGGACAAAGTTTGCGGCGCGCTACGCGCGCCGCGGCAAATTTTTAGGCCACACCCCTAACCACACCCATTTCACAGTCACGCCCATATCCACTCCCCATCCACACCCATTCAGCACGGACACGCAGGCAGCCGGCGGGCCTCCAGCACGGACACGCAGGCAGCCGGCGGGCCTCCAGCACGGACACGCAGGCAGCCGGCGGGCCTCCAGCACGGACACGCAGGCAGCCGGCGGGCCTCCAGCACGGACACGCAGGCAGCCGGCGGGCCTCCAGCACGGACACGCAGGCAGCCGGCGGGCCTCCAGCACGGACACGCAGGCAGCCGGCGGGCCTCCAGCACGGACACGCAGGCAGCCGGCGGGCCTCCAGCACGGACACGCAGGCAGCCGGCGGGCCTCCAGCACGGACACGCAGGCAGCCGGCGGGCCTCCAGCACGGACACGCAGGCAGCCGGCGGGCCTCCAGCACGGACACGCAGGCAGCCGGCGGGCCTCCAGCACGGACACGCAGGCAGCCACAGTGAGGCGGCCAGCCGCCCGCACAGAGAGGCGGCCGGCCGCCCGCACAGACAGGCGGTGGGGGGCGCCCGCACAGACAGGCGGTGAGGGGCGCCCGCACAGACAGGCGGCAGGGGGACACCCGCACAGACAGGCGGCAGGGGGGCGCCCGCACAGACAGGCGGCAGGGGAGGCGCCCGCACAGACAGGCGGCAGGGGGCGCCCGCACAGACAGGCGGCAGGGGGGCGCCCGCACAGACAGGCGGCAGGGGGGCGCCCGCACAGACAGGCGGCAGGGGGGCGCCCGCACAGACAGGCGGCAGGGGGGCGCCCGCACAGACAGGCGGCAGGGGGGCGCCCGCACAGACAGGCGGCAGGGGGGCGCCCGCACAGACAGGTGGCGGGCCGACCGCACAGACAGGCGGCCGGCCGACCGCACAGACAGGCTCCGGCCGGGGTGAGGGGGGAGGGAGGGAAATCAGCGCTGGGGAGATTAGTTTACTGTACCAGCAGCAGCACAGGCAGCGCTCCTCTCTATGCCACGTCTACTAGGATGGTAGGAGGGAAAAGCAGGGAGGCGGAGAGAGAGTGGGTGGGCGGAGCCCGGGAGCCGGCCGTCCCGCCCGTGGCAACGGGACAAACAACGTAAAGCGTGAAAGTCCCGCTGTATCCGGGACGGTTGGGAGGTATGCAGCATGTTAGAATGTGTATATAAGATCCCGCTGGTGGTGGCCGCAGCTTATAGGCCCCAAATCTGTTGACAGGTTCCCTTTAAAGTGAACCTGTCAGGTGCAATATGCACTCAGAGCCAGGAGCGGTTCTGGGTACATATTGCTAATCCCTGCCTAACAGTCCCTGTATACACTAGCATAGATAAAGAGATCAAGAACAAATATTTTTAAAGATCTTATATCTTATGCTAATGAGCGCGGGGACTAGTCACAAGGGCGTTACTTCACTTGGCTAGTCGGCTCGCATAGCATGTTAGCATGTTATTACGCCCCTGTGTGAGTACTAACACGCTATGTGAGCCGACTAGCCAAGTGAAGTAACGCCCTTGGGACTAGTCCCCGCGCTAATTAGCATAAGATATAAGCTCTTTAAAAATACTTTTTCTATACATGCCTTTATCTATGCTAGTGTATACAGGGACAGTTAGGCAGGGATTAGCAATATTCACCCAGAACTGCTCGTGGCTCTGAGTGCAGATTGCACCTGATAGGTTCCCTTTAAAGGGAAACTGTCACCAGAAATTTAGCAAAAAAAATAAAAGATTCCCCTCTGCAGCTCCTGGGCTGCATTCTGGAAAGGTTCCTGTTGCTATTGTGCCCCCTTTGAGACCTAAAAAAATACTTTATGAAGTCTTACCTTTTTGTATGCAAATCTGTTTTTATGGTCACGGGGGCGGGCTGCCTGGCGTCCGTTATTCCCCCTCCTGCCGCTGTATGCCGTCCCCCATTGCTCATTTCCATACATGAGGACGCCTTCCTCATGTAACTGTCCTCCTGAAGTTTTGTGCATGCCCAGTGCCACTCTCGCCGGACTGAGCACTGTGCAAAGTGTGAACGCTTTTGAGGTGATTGCGCAGGCGCGAGATTATGGGCGGCGCTGTGATTGTCATCAGCAGCGTCATCCAAGTACCCACCCATAATCTCGTGCCCACGCTTCTCACTCTGCCTCCACCGTTATGCGCAAGCACTGGCCATATGAACCATGTTACCTATTACCGTGGGCGCGAGATTATGGGCGGCGCTGTGATTGTCATCAGCAAAGTCATCCAAGTACCCGCCCATAATCTCGTGCAAGCGGTCATAGGTAACATGGTTCATATGGCCAGCGCTTGCGCATAACGGTGGAGTCAGAGGGAAAAGTGCGGGCACGAGATTATGGGCGGGTACTTGGTTAACGCTGCTGATGACAATCACAGCGCCGCCCATAATCTCGTGCCTGCGCAATCATCTGAAAAAGCGTTCACATGCGCAAAACTTCGGGAGGACAGTTACATGAGGAAGGCGTCCTTGTGTATGTAAATGAGCAATGGGGGACTGCGTAAAGCGGCAGGAGGGGGAATAACGGACGCCAGACAGCCCGCCCCCGTGACCATAAAAACACATTTGCATACAAAAAGGTAAGACTTCATAAAGTATTTTTGTAGGTCTCAAAGGGGGCACAATAACAACAGGAACCTTTCTAGAAGCAGCCCAGGAGCTGCAGAGGGGAATCTATTACTTTCATTGTGAAATTTCTGCTGACATGTTCCCTTTAACTGGTAGAGGAGCCAGGATAAAGCAGAGCTGAAGCTGTTGGGAAGCTAGGACCCAGCAGCTCCACAGGCAGGAGACCACTGATCGGTAAGCTAATAGAAGCCTGCAGATGTCACTCTGCATAGGTTATTACTGGCCAGTGCTATCTGCAGGAGAGAGAAGTGCTGATTGCACGGTCTCCTCAGCTTCCTGATTCCCCGCGTGTCTGCAGCAGTGAGAAGCCACACACGGGGAATCAGAGAACAGCTGCAGGGAAAGTTAAACGCAGGCTTCGGGACTGGGGATGTCCGCTCTGGTGCAGGGGGGGTCGGCTCTGGTGCAGGGGATCCACTCCGGGCTGGGGATGTCCGCTCTGGGGGAGGGGGGGTCGCTCTGCTGCAGGGGGTGATTCATACCTCAGCAGCAGTCACAGGAGTTTCAAGGTGCGCGCTCGACTCTGTAATGAATAGAAGGGAGAAACAGCGAGGCGGGGCTACAGTGGGTGGGTGGAGTCGGGACAATCAGCCTCACGGGCGGGACTCGGGATCAAAGGCTCAGAAGAGGGACTGTCCCGCTGTATCCGGGACGGTTGGGAGGTATGGCGTTGTGCCCTCATACTGTGTCAGGAGCTGTGGAGACTCTCATTTTGCCTGAGGAGCGGTGGAGGATATTATACTCTGTGCAGGGTTTGGGGCACTCATACTGCCTCTGGAGGCTGAGGGGTGACGGTGTAGTGTACAGGGGGCTATAGGACCCATCACAAGGGGAAGGGTGTTAATTAGGACTATTGCTCTGGGGCCCCACGAATTCTATGTATACTACTGTTCTGTGCATTTAGAAAACATAGTAGGTAATAGATCTATCTCTGTGTGTATGGATATAAACATATAGTATACACATATAGATGGGTAAGACCATGTAATTTTCAAATTCCATTACCAGTCAAATTCATCACTTAATATTATTTCAAAAAATTTTCCCCATCAATTTAACCAGCCTTCATTATATTGATAATGAATATATGCAGCATGTCAACATTTGACAACACTTGCGGCAAAATTCGAAAGGTTTTTCATGATCTGATGTAGGAACAATGATCCAGGTTTCTTTATACAATTCTATATGGACATTTCTTTAAGAAGGGATCTTAGCAACACAGCATAGGTTGCTTTCTGTACCTGTGTTCACCGTTACACTCCTGCCCCTGGTTTGGGCTCAATGTTAGGGGTACTTTGCACACTACGACATCGTAAGCCGATTCTGCGATGCCAAGCGCGATAGTCCCCGCCCCCGTCACAGCTGCGATATCATTGTGATAGCTGCCGTAGCGAATATTATCGCTACGGCTGCTTCACATATACTCACCTGCCGTGCGACGTCGCTCTGGCCGGCGAACTGCCTCCTTATTAAGGGGGCGGGTCATGCGGCGTCACTGCGACGTCACACGGCAGGCGGCCAATAGGAGCGGAGTGGCGGAGATGAGCGGGATGTAAACATCCCACCCACCTCCTTCTTTCCGCGTTGCAGCCGGGACGCAGGTAGGAGATGTTCCTCGCTCCTGCGACTTCACACACAGCGTTGTGTGCTGCCACTGGAACGAGGAACAACATCGGCCGACGCTACACCGATGATACGATTACGACGCTTTTGCGCTCGTTAATCATATCATCTAGGATTAACACACTACGATGTCGAGAGCGATGCAGGAAGTGCGTCACTTTCGACATGACCCCACCGACATCGCACCTGCGATGTCATAGTGTGCAAAGTACTCCTTAGACTTTGCAAGCAGCTTGGCGTGTTTCAATTTGATGAACTGCCTTGGTCTAAGTAAGGGCTTCTTGAACTCACACTTGGGCCTTGATATTGATGGAGACTAACCCGGTTTGAGTGAGTTCTGAGGGACTGAGCTGGAGTCTGTTTGTTATGCTGCATCTTGGCTTCTGTTAACTCTGGAGTCCTGTCTGCGACCTACCTCTGGTCCTTGAATCTTCTGTCTAGTGTCCACTTTCGGTTTGGTGCGGTCTCTGAGGTTGTCAGACTTCCGTATACTCCTGAGATTCATCGGCCTTCTGCCTGTTGTCAGTAACTCTGCTACTTGCCTGCCAAGGGTTTCCAGTAATCCAGTTACCTGTCTCGATTCGTTAGTATCTCTGCTACATGTCTGCAGAAGCCTTCAACAACTGTGTCTCCTGCTAAGGCTGGTTTCACACTACGTTTATTTAACATCCGTCCATAACGTTTTTTTAGCGGAAAAGCGGATCCAGTGCAAATGCGTTTTCATTTCAATGCATTTGCAATGGACTCGCGTTAACATGCGTTCACCTGCGTTTGCGTGCGTTAGAGTGAGGATCCAGCGACTTGCAGTTTTTTAACATGTTTCAAAAACGCTACTTGTAGCGTTTTTGAGCTGCGTCCAAATACTGCAAGTCACCGGATCCTGACTAAACAGCACGCAAACGCAGGTGAACGCTGGCGTGCTGATAGACAGGATCCTGCTTTTGTACTGAGCATGCCCAGAAAGTACTGAGCATGCCCAGAACCAGTCTCGCGTGATCTGTCTCTCTCTCCTCCTCCCTCCCTCACCCTCTCTCTCTCTATCTATGTCTTTCCCCCTTCCTCCCCTTCCTCTCTCTCCCACCTGAGAGCTGCGGACACTCGTAACCAAGGTAAATATCGCGTAACCACTTATCTTAGTTACCCGATGTTTACGTTGGTTACGTGTGCAGGCAGCCCTGCTCCTAGCAGCTGCAGACACTCGTAACCAAGATAAATATCGGGTATCCAAGCCCGATGTTTACCTTGGTTACCAGCGTCTGCAGCTGTCAGAAGCCGGCTCCCAGTCTAGTTCCCCTCACTCCCGATCACATGACTCCAATGCCCACCCCTAAACATCCAGTGACAGGATCCTGCAAAATAACAGATGCGTTTGCATGCGTTTTTTGCTGTAAAAGCAGGATCCGCTTTTGCAGCAAAAAAACGTTCCTGACGCATGTTAAATAAACGTAGTGTGAAACCAGCCTTACAGCCATCTGTATACCTGCTGTTCATTCAAGGTTTTCTGCTACTCCACCATCTGTTACAGGTCTTCAGTTATGCTGCCATCAGCCCATCCTATATTTGCCTGTTATGTTTTTAACTATGCCCATGTCTATTATTTGTCTGTCTCTTTATCCCTGGATTTATTAAACCGTTATGTTTGCATTCCAAGTGTCTATGTTCCTCATGCTTCACTTGGCTGCTGCATTTGCACCTGCGTGTCCACTTGGACCAGTGGGTTTAGAGAATCTTCAGCCACTGCATGAGTCTGTTTCACGTCACATTCACTAAAGCACAATGGGGACCAGAATACTGTCCAAATCATGAGTGTCAATCTCCTTAGATACAATAACAAATACACAATATATATTATAGATGATTGATTCTTTTGAAATTGAAATTCAGCAGAATTCTCCCCCAAAAAAGCCATCCCAAAAATGTATTTATTTATTTTTTTTAATTTATTTATTTATTTATTTATTTTTTAAACGGTGACCAGGAACCGGGTCAGCAGTTTTCAAAGTAAAGAAGCAATTGCTTCCATGTCATTATTCTTTCATCTTTAACACTAGAACTACTGGACTCGTGACACCTATATAGAAATACATGGTGCAAAGTAGTCAAAATGACTACCTCAGTAGTTCTAGTGTTAAGACCTTTATTTGCAAGCCAAGTAGTGGAGTACTTCGATACATACAAAGGAGCATTAGCCTGCATAAAAATCATGGTTTTCTAGAAAAATGCAGACATTTTCTTGTACTACTGCTTGAAAAAAGTGTCTTCTATAAATCTCAGTAGGTTCGGGAGCTGATTTTGAGTCCTTCAATCCAAAAAGGCTCAACTTGCATGCGTTTAAATAATACCAGTACATAGTCATACGCCAGCTCCCAATTAATGGCATCTGAGTTGAAGTGGATGTCGATGACACGGTCCCTTCAATCTGATCCATCAAGCGTCACTGATGATGATGTAAGTAGTTTTATTATGTGTTTCAGGCTTGGACTAAGCTCTTTTTCAAATATAAACTACATATGTACTACATATGTAGTGCATGCAATATGTAGTTTATATTTAAAAAAAAAGCTTAGTCCAAGCCTGAAATGCATAATAAAACTACTTGCATGAACTTTGGAATGTTCAACCTTTCATCTTCTGCAGCAGCACAGTCATTCAGATGTCCTGTCCTCCACGGTACCCAAGTTGGATTAGAGGCACATAGAACATCTGGTCCATCATATCATATATACTTTAATCGCTTCTGCCTCTACCACGTGTCCTAACCTTAATGCTGGAACATGTAGAGAAGTAGAGAAGGGTCTCTGGTCACTTAGGGGTGTACTCACCTTTGTTGCCAGAGGTCTGACATTAATGGCTATGTGTTGAGTTATTTAAGGTTCATGCCAAATTTATACGGTTATACAAGCTGTACACTGACTACTTTACATTGTATCAGTGTCATATCTTCAGAGTTATCCCATGAAAAGATATAAAAAAAAATTTACAAAAATGTGTGGCGTGTAGTCTTGTGATATTCTGTGTATGTGTACTGCCCCTTAAGCCACAGCAATCCGAGGACTAAGGAAGATATTTCACAAAAACAACTTCTAGGTAATATATTTGAAGAGATAAACAGTCATGCCTTCTCCATCTCATCTGTCATTTTATTTTTTATTTCAGAAATCAATTGAAGATGTGAAAATAAAAATACGTTATAATATATATTAGAGCAAGAAATCAGTTTCTTTCTCCTCAAGGACTGATCATTAATTTTCAAAAGTCTGATTTTATGGGAAAATCTGTTTTCAGTGAATATACATTTTTCGATTAAGGAGATAAAATCTTATCAGTAGCAATTTCCATCTCCTATGTAGATGGGAGGGGGAGGAGGATGAGGCAGAACTTCTTCCTCCTCTTCGGTATACATGAAATCTGATCAGTATCAACTGCCATCACTGAAGAGTCTGTTCAGTCCTGGTAGAGAAAGCACATTCCTTTCATAAGATATATTACAAAGTCTTCATTTTTTAAATGTATACTATTGATTTATGAAATAAAAATTAAAAGGAAGGTTACCCTTTAACTGATATGACAGCAGAGGAGGTGAACTAACACGGACTCCAACTGATGGAGTTGCTGTTAGAGGGAACATCCTCCTGCTGTGTTTGAGACAAATGAAGTGCCTTTTATTCCATTAGGTCCTCCACTTCCACCTCATTAATACACTTTCCGGAGGCATAGGAGGCCAGTTGTAACCTACATTTGGTAGTACTATGGCCTGGACGACTGGTGGCAATGGTCGTGGTGCTGCGGCTGGCGATTAGCACATTCGTAGTTGTCATATGGGGTTACTTTTCTTTTGCACTAACCCATTTATTGACACAGTGCCACCATTTCTTTAACCATACAGTTTGTACTCAATTATAACATTTTCAATATGTTCCCCCAACACTTATCCAACCTGCAGTCCTGATGTGGCCTCTATGGGTCTCAAATCTGACAACCACATGTGCTAAAAAAGGCTTAAACAGTTAAATGTGTAGATTTAGTTTCAATAAATTCCTCTGTCTGAAAATGGACACAAAAAAATACCAGGTAAATACAAGTCCAGAAATCAAAATAGAGCAAGAGGCCACAATATCTGTTATAATAAAACCGGTATACAAATAGTAAGTGTTTTGTTGTTCTTTTCTAAACACTAATTTTACCCCACCATGACAAAAAAGCCATAACCAAAACTACCTTGATAGGTATAAGCCAAGAAAGCTATTGCAGCAGCAGCCACAATATTGGCAAATTGAACTAGTGAAACCATTATGCAAAAAGTTAGGTTTATGGGGTTTTTTTGAAATAGGGATTTTTATTTTTTAGTTTATGTGAACACAAATTAACCCCCTTTCACAGAGGAGAAAAGAAGAAATGCTAGGTAGGTATACGTCCCGGAGCCCAGCAGCTGCAACAAGACACCTTATTGCTGCATCAAGTGCAGATGTTTGAATTTGACTAGTAAAACAGGTGTGAAAAAAATTGGTCTTCGTCACAAACATTTTCTGATGGAGACGTTTGCAATTAAATGTCTGGGTTTAAGGGAATTTTCTTATGTCTTTTTAAATAAAAAAAAAATGAATCCCTCCCCCACCTTGTGAAAAACAATTGCAAAAACTCAGTAGACTCTCGGGGAAAAAAAAGCACCAATTTATCTGAATGACACTGTTTTTGATCTTTTCATTTCTTGTAATAAATATTAAGCTTAGTGGCTTGCTTGATGTTCCTCAATAAAGAATGATGAAAAATGTGAAATTCAAATGCAGCATGACAGATGCCATATACATCATATCACTGATCAATCACAAGATCCTGGTACTGCTAGGGCTGTCAGCTTACCAGTCTCTCTGCCTATCTATTAAAGCTGTTTTGTAACCACAGAATGACTACTATGCTCATTACCTAAAGTGATAGAGATATACAACACAGTCTTCCTGGAGTATTTGCCCAACGATTTAGGTATTTTTCTCACTCTCTCTAATACTGTACTGTGCGCTCTGAGGTCCTCTCCATAGGCTACAAGCCCTAAAATGGCTGATTACCCTGCCTCAGCTTTTACAGTGTTACTTATAGTCCCTCCTCATAACATGTAAAGTGACAGCTGTAAGGCATTATTGGAAATCCCATGCTGCTGTAGTGCCTGAAATCGTGCGAGTTTGAGATAACCTTCTGTAATGAGTAAGGCTAGTTTCACACTTGCGTTGAACGGCACCCGTTGCACTGCGTTGTGTGACGGATGCGTTGCATATAATGGCACAACGGATGCAACAGATCGTACAAAACAACGGAAAGCTTTTTTTTTTTTCTTCTTTACAGTTTTACCGGCAGCAGGCGGAAGCAACGCAGGTACTTTTGGCACAATCCGTCATGCATACAAGTCTATGGGAAACAGCGGAATCCGTTAACGGATTCCGCTGTTTTCCAAAAGGGTGGATTGTGACGGAAGGGAAAAAACGCAAGTGTGAAAGTACCCTGAAATGGTGTGGACATTTTTTGGGCGATTCGTGCAAACTAAATTGCAAATTATTACAATTTGCCAGGACCTGCAAATTTCCTAAAGTTTAACACAAATTCACACTGCTTCAAATTAATCAGTTCATCTCCAATATATAATGTTGTGACATGGCTTTAAGACAGCAATATGTATAGGAACTATATTTACTTATGTTATCTGTGGATTAATTGTATACTTACATTTGCCCATGTGTTTTAATTTATCTCTAAATAAGGCATCTTCAGATATAGCACTGTTAGAATCACATACACCAGAAACAGAATGGGATTCAGCGGCTGTAAAATAAGAAAAAAAAAAAAATAACACAAATGCAATGCTACTATTATAGTTCAAAACATGGCCTTCCATAAGTATTTAGCTAATAAACACCAGATATATGGGAATCTGGATATCTAGGAAATTTGACTCTCAACAGCTTCAGTTCCCTACTCAGGCTATGGTCACTTTTACCTCTGGTTCCTGCTATAAACATAAGGCATAATCGAGTCCATTGAAGTGTCATTTTGGACTGATTGCTCTTTTTAGGGTTTAAAATTAAATTTGCAATGGAGACTCCTAACAAAACCCAAGATGAAGCTTCAATCAGACTGTAGACACTTCAGGGGCTCAATAGACACATTGAATAGATTTTTTTATTGCCATCCTAATTTTACATACCAAGAGTAAAACGAATCAGCGGCACATCCCAATAATAATTATCCCAATAAAATCAATACATTATTCAAAATTACATGTACAAGGTAAGTCCACGAAGGACTGGTCCATTAAAGGCAAGTCCATGAAAAACTGGTCAATGAAAGGTAAGTCCATGAAGGACTGTTCCATGAAAGGTAAGTCCATGAAAAATAAGTGCATGAAGGACTGGTCCATGAAGGACTAGTCTATGAAAGACTGGTCCATGAAAGGTAAGTCCATGAAGGACTGTTCCATGAAAGGTAAGTCCATGAAAGGTAAGTGCATGAAGGACTGGTCCATGAAGGACTAGTCTATGAAAGACTGGTCCATCAAAGGTAAGTCCATGAAAGGTCAGTCCATGAAGGCCAAGCCCATGAAGTGTTTCAAGCGCAAACCATGCCATTAATCATAGGATTAATGGCGTTGTTTGCATTAGAAACGCATAAGGCTCTGTGATCCTTCATGGACTTACTTTATTCAAAATAACATGCAAAAGGTATTGATTTTATTGGGAAGGATGTGCTGCTGATTTTTTTTACTCTTGGTATGCATTGTAGCCAATGCATCGACAGCTGAATTTGGCACCCTCCCATGTGATCACTGTGAAGTCTTCATTCAACTGGCATGGTGAGTTCAATTTTTTTTTTTCCTTTACATTTTCATTTTAGGCAGGTTAAAATTATACCAGGAAGACAGAAGCTGTTCCAAATTTATGATGCAAACTGGACAGATTTGTCACGTCTTGCTACACATCAATACTTTTCCTTACACCACCTTTTGGTTGGCTTACATTAGAGCAATAGTTCACACCAAAACACTGGGGTAAATTTGTTGTATTTATAAAGGTTATTCTAGTGGTGCTGACTTCCACATCAGGAGGAGGGCAGTACACCTGTTTATTAGAATATTATTTATATATATTGTTATATAAAATGGTTTTAAGTGACAGGTAATTACCAAAAAATACACATTATAATACTAAGAAAGACACATCTACTTAATGAACAAATAAGTCTCTATTTTCAGCTACAAATTTGGAAGAGTCGACTAATACATTTTGATTGTGTTACAAGATGTATAATCTACAAGGTACAAATGCAAGCAGAGAAGCTATTGATTTTTTCCCTAGTGTCATATGTCCTTACTTGATATTGAAGGGCAAAAACTGAAATCATTATTCACCGGCATACTGCTAGACTTGGATTTCTTTGACTCATATTTCAAACGATCTGAAAAAATAAGGAAAAAATACACAAACAAATCAACATTATAAGCACACAGTGGAACGATCATATTTTATGCATACTTTTGTGTTCTACAATCAATACCAATCAATCAATTTATGGGTATGTTTATTATTTTTAAATAAAATAAATTATTTTATTCAAGTTTACAACAAAACCCCTTTCCTTTTTGTGAATGACAGGGTGGCGCATTATTAGGGTATTAATTTTTTACTAAAATGTATTAGTTCAGCAAAGCTTGATTGGGATGCAATGCTGTCTATCCTTAGAGCAAAGCACTGAGGCTCTTAAAGGAATACACGGAGAACCTGAAGAGGAGTCCAATCTTCTGCCTCTACTTTAAAGGGTCCTGAAAATCTCCAGTAGTCAAAAGTTAGCAATTAGTTACAACTAGGGATGATCGAATACCCTATTATTCGCTCCGCTGAATATCTGACGAATACCTTGCAGCTATTCGAGTATTCACGAATATCCAACGCCCAGTGCAAGTCTATGGGAAACCAGAATAATTTCATGTTGGACCCGTCGGTGAGCTGTGGTGACTGAGGAAAATGCTGAAATAGATGGGAAAAGGCAGAAACGGTATGGGCACAGCCTGTAGAAGGAGCCTCACTGCATTTCTGCCCCCTCCCGATTCATCCAAGGTGACAGGACGCACACTAACGCGCCACCCGCATTCACCCTCTTCCACAGCTGCTGCTTTCTGAGAGAAGGCATTTCCCTGTTTGTTTAATCACAGGAATTAGTGTTTCTGCAGTGTTACCTGTCCTGTGCGGTCATCATAAAACAATTTAGTGACATATAAGCTAGGCAGCCGCTAGAGTGCCTCCAACACTGACTTGCTTTATGCTGAGCTCAGAGCCTGGAGAAGGAGCAGAAGCCCTCACTCCAGTGTTAACTCAGGCAGGAAAATGTGTTACCTCAAAAGGCAGAAGCTGCGGGCCCCTGCTGTTCTTTATGCATCCATTCCTGGCCAGGAGCTGTGGCAAATAACGGTACATAGAAGGGGAATATTTATAAGATTATCTGAGCACATTTCTTTTAACACATCCAATTGTAGAGCTCAACATGAGTCCAAGATCTAATAATTAAAATGTATTTTGTTCAAAGGTCAACTCCACACACAGACTAACATTAGCCAAATCCACTTATATAGGAAATCTAATGTGTATGGGGGCCCCTGGAATCACCCTTAACAAATGATGTCAGGGGAAATAAGGATCTGGCATATCTGATTTCATATTGAAGATCATTTTTTTGTTTCTTTTGTCTGTCAGTGGCTCTCTCATGCAGATCACAACACGCTATGGGAAATTTAGGCGAGAAAGTATATGGGAGGTTAAAAATGCTAGAAATGTCTTCTAAAATAGACAATCAAAATTAAGCACACATTATACTTTATGTCGTTTCTTATGAGAGGCAAATTAATAAACTCAGCTGGAAAAGTGAATTGTATTTCTAGTTCTATAAAGGCCCCGTCACACACAGAGATAAATCTTTGGCAGATCTGTGGTTGCAGTGAAATCATGGACATAGGGGTGCTTCACACACAGCGAGATCGCTGCTGAGTCACGGTTTTTGTGACGCAGCAGTGACCTCATTAGCGATCTCGCTGTGTGTGACACTGAGCAGCGATCTGGCCCCTGCTGTGAGATCGCTGCTCGTTACACACAGCCCTGGTTCGTTTTTTTATTGTTGCTCTACCGCTGATAAGCACACATCGCTGTGTGTGACAGCGACAGAGCAACAATCCTGAATGTGCAGGGAGCAGGAGCCGGCGTCTGACAGCCTGCGGTAAGCTTTAACCAAGGTAAACATCGGGTAACCAAGGTGGTTACCCGATATTTACCTTCGTTACCAGCCTCCGCCGCTCTCACGCTGCCAGCGCCGGCTCCCTGCTCTCTGCACATGTGGCTGCAGTACACATTGGGTAATTAAGTTTTTAGCTTAGATGGCTCCACGACTCCGACCCGAGCCTGCAGATTAAATGGCCACATCCATGGATCACATTCACTCCTGCTGACCACCCTCTGTGAAGCAAAGCTGAAATGTGGAGCAATTCAAGCAGGTTTGGCTGTTATTCCCCATATAGACATGTGGTCAGGAATACAAAGCTATATGAAGTAAACTAAACCAGCACTGTGTCTGCTTCATTCTCAGGATCGCTGGTTTCCCAGGGGTCCGACTTGCACACTATTCTAAATAGAAGGCAAATTCTATCACTTTATTAGGATATACTACTCTGAAAAAAAAACTTGGAGAAAACCCTTTTAAATTTGTCATAGCTGCGATAAAAATAATAAAATCAAGTGACACTTATCCTTCAGGCTTACAGTGCTGCATCTCTGCCACCGCTCCTGTGATCCTGTGTACAGGCTGCAGTAGAGATGTCAGTGCGACAGCCCTGCAGCCAATCACTGACCTCAGTAACTCTGTTGATGTAGACGGCAAAAGCCAATAATTGGCAGCAACTCTGTAGACATGATGTCACAATGCGGCAGGGACACAGAGCTGAAACCGGGGAGAATCAGTACCATTTAATTGAATTCTCTTTATGATGGCAATTGCAAATTTGTAAAAAAAAAGAAAAATATTAAAATGGGAAAACCCCTTTAATCTTTGAAGGACATGGCGATTTTTCACTTTTGTGCTTTCATTTTTATATTCCCATTACTCTTATTTTTCAGCTGAGTTGTAATTTTGAATCTCAGTCATTTTAACAATAAGCAACTAAAAAAAAAAAAAAATTAACGTGTCTTGAATTGGTTAAAAAAAATCACCACTCTTTTTTGAGTAATATTTTTTTTCTTTTGTTATTATTGTTTTGACATTTTCTGGGACCTGCAACTTCATAGAGCATTGTGATGGTTGATTTTTGTGTGTTGAGTTGTAGCATTTTATTGATACCAAATGGGAGTATATACAGTTAGGTCCAGAAATATTTGGACAGTGACACAATTTTCGCGAGTTGGGCTCTGCATGCCACCACATTGGATATGAAATGAAACCTCTACAACAGAATTCAACTGCAGATTGTAACGTTTAATTTGAAGGTTTGAACAAAAATATCTGATAGAAATTGTAGGAATTGTACACATTTCTTTACAAACACTCCACATTTTAGGAGGTCAAAAGTAATTGGACAAATAAACCAAACCCAAACAAAATATTTTTATTTTCAATATTTTGTTGCGAATCCTTTGGAGGCAATCACTGCCTTAAGTCTGGAACCCATGGACATCACCAAACGCTGGGTTTCCTCCTTCTTAATGCTTTGCCAGGCCTTTACAGCCGCAGCCTTCAGGTCTTGCTTGTTTGTGGGTCTTTCCGTCTTAAGTCTGGATTTGAGCAAGTGAAATGCATGCTCAATTGGGTTAAGATCTGGTGATTGACTTGGCCATTGCAGAATGTTCCACTTTTTGCACTCATGAACTCCTGGGTAGCTTTGGCTGTATGCTTGGGGTCATTGTCCATCTGTACTATGAAGCGCCGTCCGATCAACGTTGCGGCATTTGGCTGAATCTGGGCTGAAAGTGTATCCCGGTACACTTCAGAATTCATCCAGCTACTCTTGTCTGCTGTTATGTCATCAATAAACACAAGTGACCCAGTGCCATTGAAAGCCATGCATGCCCATGCCATCACGTTGCCTCCACCATGTTTTACAGAGGATGTGGTGTGCCTTGGATCATGTGCCGTTCCCTTTCTTCTCCAAACTTTTTTCTTCCCATCATTCTGGTACAGGTTGATCTTTGTCTCATCTGTCCATAGAATACTTTTCCAGAACTGAGCTGGCTTCATGAGGTGTTTTTCTGCAAATTTAACTCTGGCCTGTCTATTTTTGGAATTGATGAATGGTTTGCATCTAGATGTGAACCCTTTGTATTTACTTTTATGGAGTCTTCTCTTTACTGTTGACTTAGAGACAGATACACCTACTTCACTGAGAGTGTTCTGGACTTCAGTTGATGTTGTGAACGGGTTCTTCTTCACCAAAGAAAGTATGCGGCGATCATCCACCACTGTTGTCATCCGTGGACGCCCAGGCCTTTTTGGGTTCCCAAGCTCACCAGTCAATTCCTTTTTTCTCAGAATGTACCCGACTGTTGATTTTGCTACTCCAAGCATGTCTGCTATCTCTCTGATGGATTTTTTCTTTTTTTTCAGCCTCAGGATGTTCTGCTTCACCTCAATTGAGAGTTCCTTAGACCGCATGTTGTCTGGTCACAGCAACAGCTTCCAAATGCAAAACCACACACCTGTAATCAACCCCAGACCTTTTAACTACTTCATTGATTACAGGTTAACGAGGGAGACGCCTTCAGAGTTAATTGCAGCCCTTAGAGTCCCTTGTCCAATTACTTTTGGTCCCTTTAAAAAGAGGAGGCTATGCGTTACAGAGCTATGATTCCTAAACCCTTTCTCCGATTTGGATGTGAAAACTCTCATATTGCAGCTGGGAGTGTGCACTTTCAGCCCATATTATATATATAATTGTATTTCTGAACATGTTTTTGTAAACAGCTAAAATAACAAAACTTGTGTCACTGTCCAAATATTTCTGGCCCTGACTGTATAACATTTTAATACGGTAATTCTGCCATTTTAATGTTTGTCATTTCATCGTTCAGAGTATGAGATAAAAATCTTTACTTTTTGTTAGTTTGGGCTATTACTCTCCCAGCAGTAAAAAATATGCTTCTTTTTATTTTTTACATGTTACTATTTACATTGGGGAAATACGTTTAGATTAAAACTTAAACTTTATTTTTTTAAATGTAATGTGCAAAGGTTTTAGGCAGGTGTGGGGGAAAAATACTGCAAAGCTGTTAACCGTTACAATTAAAATACAACATGAATGGACAAAAGAAAAATCTAAATCAATCAATACTTAAGGGTACTTTACACACTGCGACATCGCTAGCGATCTCGTTAGCGATGTGAAATTCTAGATCGCAAGTGCGATCTTTGTAGATCGCATATAGGTCATTTTACGCATGTGCGATCTCGAAAGATCACACTTGCAATCTAGAATTTCACATCGCTAACGAGATTGCTAGCGATGCCGCAGTGTGTAAAGTACCCTTTTGTGTGACCATCCTTTGCGTACAACACAGCATGAATTTTCTGTGTACACACTTTTTGAAGAAACTCGGCAGGGAACTTGTTCCACACAACTAACGAAAGATATTTTGAGAATGTAGAATTGTCCAAATACTTCAGTCTCTTTTTGTAATCCCACATAGACTAGATGATGACGAAATCAAAGCTGTGTACAGCCATAGCTTCACTTCCAGGACTCCATGTTCTTCTTTACATGGAAGACAATTCTTAAAAACACTGGCTGCATGTTTGGGGTTGTTGTCCTGCAGCAGAATAAATTTGGAGCCAATCAGACTCCTCCCTAATGGTATTGCATGATGGATAATTATCTACCTGTATTTGTCAGCATTGAGGACACCATTATTCCTGACCCAATCACCATTTCCATTTGCGGAAATGTAACACCCATTGAATCCCTAAATTACGTAGACATATTTACCTTGGAGAGACCTTGCTGATGCAGTATAGCTACCCTGTGTATTGTTACTGTGCACAGTCTTGGCATTGTGTATTACCTGTGACATGAAAGGTTCTTCCACAACCTCACCTTTATAGCAGAGTTTGGCTGTTCACACCTACTTTAAAGTCTCCTACATGGCTCTTTCTGTTTTAATTAAAAGGGAATTTGTCAGCAGGTTCTTGCTATGTCATTTGAAGACAGCAGGCAATAAGGGCTGAAAGGAAGTGTGATGGTGGGATATTGTGGGTTATGTACCATTTTGTGTGGGTTAATGTTTAAGCGTTGGTCACTGTCCATTATTTGTAATGCTTGTGTGTACATTGTATTGTCTGCAGGGTTATAACTTCTTGAAGCACTTCTGTCCCTAAGTATGTGGCACCATTGGTGTGGTTCAAAGAAGAGATGGCAGCTCTGGGCCCAGGTATATCTCAGGAGTATAAGGAGGATGCTGCTCGCCAAGCACAGAGGAGACAAGAAGCAATGGAGTCCGACAGAGGGAGTAATGTGAGTTGGAGTGTAAATCCAGCAATCCAGGATCCTGTACGGATCACCCGGGCAGACTTCAAGCCATTTGATGAGGCTTCCGGAGATGTGAAGGGTTCTTCAAGGACTTTGAGCAGCAGTGTGCAGTGATGGAGGTGCCCCACTCTGGCTGGATGCGTTTGTAAGGCTGTGTCCACACTTTGCGTCGTCGTAGTTGCAGTTCTAAACGCATATTTTGGCAGAAATTGCTTTTGCCAAAGTTGCTTTTGACCACAGAAACGCGATAAATACGCGTGCGTTTTTAACGCTTTTAACATGCTTTTCCATTGCTTAAATATAGATGCGTTTTGAACATAAAAACACTGCTAAATAAAGTTTAAACAGTCAAACACTATGAAAAAAGGGGAAAAAAAAGAAAAACATATTTATTAAAATCATAGCGAAAATAGTTATATTTAATATAATTATAGCGGTTTTATACTATTTATCGCTAAAATAACAATAAATTTATATTTTTCATTAATTTGTCGGACTATGTGTGTGTGTAAAGGGACATATTCCATTATTTTGATGTCAGAAACACATGCGTTTATGTAGTCCAAAACGCATGCTTTCTGCAGCTAAAAAGCATGGAAAACGCTGGAATTTTGATGTTGCTTGCTTTTTACAACTTCTCATTGACTTCAATGTTAGCAAAACGCAGCCCAAATGGCAAAAACAATTGACATGCTGCTTCTTTGAACGCTGAGTTTTTGCCCAAAATTATGCAAATTAAACGCAGCGTTTTGAACTGCAAAGTGCGCACAAGAAATCCCCATTTCCCATAGACTTTGCTGGAAATTCAAAACGCATGCCTTTTGGCATGAAAACGCTGCAGTTCAAAATGCAGCAGAAACGCAGGTGAAAACGCAAAGTGCGGACACAGCCTTAGTGGGACTCCTGAACGGAAGTCTGGCAGAGGCTTATCACACCATTGACTTACAGCAGAATCAGAACTACAACATTGTAAAGCGGACTATCCTGGATTACCACGCCATCACCCCAGACTCCCATAAGGCACAGTTCCGAAACCTCCCATGCACCACGGGGGGATCGTTTAGGATGTATGCCCATAAGATGTCCCAAACACGTCGAAGATGGCTGGAAGCGGAAGACGCCTTTACTGTGGAAGACGTTATACAGGTATTTCTTATAGAACAATTTCTTTGCAAATGTCCCTCAGAAATACGGGAATGGGTCAGAGAGAGCACGCCGTGTTTCTTGGAGAGAGCTGCAGCCCTGGCTGATGAGGCCCTTACTATCCGACCACAATGGATGAGGCTTATGGACAATAAGCCACAGTCTGATCCTTCTGCGCCTCGGCCCTCTCCAGTTATATCTGCCCCTCCACCCAGTTGCAAGCCAATGACATCCACATCTCACAAGTCTGGGCCCCAACAGTTCCGACCACGCCCTGTGGGAATCACAGAGAGGAGATGTTATGGGTGCGGGCAACCTGGGCACCTGCAATCTAGTTGTCCCGCAAGGACTCGGAGGGACCCCCACGCAACTCCATCTCGTCCGGTACATTTTGTGCACTCCATCCTGCCTGAGGAAGAGTTACCACCACCTCCACCGCAGTGTACCACTGACTCCTGCACCATAGATTCCCCTTTTGAAGTGTATGGCCTTCGGCCTTTGTCACCAGGTTCTCCTACTGCCCTCTCCAGAATGCACATTGGAAGGAGTACGACACAGCACAGATGTTATCGATGTGGTCAGCCTGGGCATTTGCAAAACACATGCCCTGCTCGTCGATTGAGGAATGACTTTGCACCAAATCGACCTGTTTGTTCTCTACAGCCAAATACAATGGCGGAAGAGTTCTCTCCCCTTCAAGTTGACTTGCCTAATAACTCAGACACTCGCGGTCGACCACTAGGGGTTTATGGGGTGCGAGCCACAGCCCCAAGTTCCTCTTACAATAAAAGTAAGCACTTACAGGAGGTTGTGCTGGATGGACAGAGAGACATTGGATTTTGTGACTCCGGGGCATTTCTAACAATAGCTGATCCCCGGGTGGTTCAGCCAGAGGCGATACATCATGGACCAGGGATTGTTATTGAATTTTGTTAACAAATTTGTCCAAAAATTAATCATACAGCATCACTCCAATTCAACAATTTACACCAATATCTCATGATTTTTTACTCATGAGATGCCCAGAGTATAGTGATGCAAAATAAAGAACTCGATAAACATTTTTTGGATAAAATCCCAAACTTTATTGAATACAAAAATTATTAAAGTAAAATAAACAGGGAACCACACCTATGAAGGACGGTTGATATGCCCCCTATCTAAGTAGCTATAGGTATATTGTCTGATGCTACCCCTATAATTTTTTATATTTTTAAGTGCAATATACATAGAAATTAATTCTGGTTAATATATAATCTTCACATATTTTCTTGTATCTATGCTGAAAGAATTACATGATACTGATATAACTGTCGGAAAGATTCTTTGGGAATTATCCCTATTGAACACTCCTTACTGCATCAGTCCGATTTTTATCAGCATAAAACTATCCATTACCAAATGCAGTGAGTGCATAAATCACTACCGACAGCCATATCAATTAAAAAAATCGGACCATCACCCAAAAATGACCTGGTATCACCTTTTAGTGCATAATCTATCATGGGGTACCAGACTAATCAGCATGCTGACAGAACCAAAGGCGATTTTTCAACAAATAAATCAATATATGAGGATCGCTATCAAAAACAAGGTTGCTGAATTGGGTTTTAATCTTTATTAAACTAAGACGATTCTCTCTCTATAAAGTCTCCATGGGCGTGTCAAATGACTAATGTGAAAGTTATTATTTCACATAAGCGGTAATGCAATATTCGCAAATTATTTATACAGGTTGTAAAAAAAAAATTTAAAAAAATATTTATAGTTGCACAGAACCACTAATGTGATCCCACTAGATGACATTATTAAACTAAATATATTTTGTTGCAAAAATCTATCACTATTAGTACCGCACATGTGTGCTGTCGGCTGTCAGTAAATTGAACACAGCCACATGGAGAGTGAAAAATCCCTATTCAATGCATCACATCAAATGCCGCTAATCAAAGCTCCCCTGTTTGTAGCGATCCACATTACATGTAACTAAATACCACACCTATTAGAGATCTTTTTAGTGCTTATGTGTGATCATAAGCTTGGTGTTACCAGGTTAAGAGACTTGCTGAGCACAATAGTACTTGTGCGAATGGGTGATTATGCTAAAATTAAAATATGTATGCGCCTCACACAGCAGCATTCCATAATGATATGTATTTATTTATTTAGTGACAGATGATAAAATTATGGATAATATTTTGGGATGCACTGTGTGAGCGCAATTGTGTATTGAAAGCATGTCAATATTTGCAAGTTCATAAAATATGTGTCCGTTCTATAGAGATCCTGGACTGGCCCAACGCATGCATGGTTCAATGCCGCTCTTACTTTCTGGCTATGTGCCTTATGGATCTATATGCGTTCTATGTATGCGATCCAGGGCGCGCAGCCGGCAAGTCTTATTTAATGAGAATGGCAGAGACTACGGCATGCGCTAACAAAGAGCCTGTCATCACTTCAGGATACTCATTGGTCTGCTGAACGAATGGTTGATTTGGATTGATTGTGAGTACGTATATCTTCTGCAGCGTCCCCCCACCTTGACACACGCCTCCTTTTGAAGAAGCGCTTGCGAAACGTACGTCAGGTGGAAGGACGGGCTGCCCCACGCTAAGGTAATGTCTCATTTTGCCTGATATGCTCCTTGCAATATGGTTGACTGCACGTATATGCACTGACCGATTAAGAGACTTATATATCTGATCCAAGCACTATTGTGCTCAGCAAGTCTCTTAACCTGGTAACACACCAAGCTTATGATCACACATAAGCACTAAAAAGATCTCTAATAGGTGTGGTATTTAGTTACATGTAATGTGGATCGCTACAAACAGGGGAGCTTTGATTAGCGGCATTTGATGTGATGCATTGAATAGGGATTTTCACTCTCCATGTGGCTGTGTTCAATTTACTGACAGCCGACAGCACACATGTGCGGTACTAATAGTGATAGATTTTTGCAACAAAATATATTTAGTTTAATAATGTCATCTAGTGGGATCACATTAGTGGTTCTGTGCAACTATAAATATTTTTTAAAAAAATTTTTTTACAACCTGTATAAATAATTTGCGAATATTGCATTACCGCTTATGTGAAATAATAACTTTCACATTAGTCATTTGACACGCCCATGGAGACTTTATAGAGAGAGAATCGTCTTAGTTTAATAAAGATTAAAACCCAATTCAGCAACCTTGTTTTTGATAGCGATCCTCATATATTGATTTAGTTGTTGAAAAATCGCCTTTGGTTCTGTCAGCATGCTGATTAGTCTGTACCCCATGATAGATTATGCACTAAAAGGTGATACCAGGTCATTTTTAGGTGGAAGGACGGGCTGCCCCACGCTAAGGTAATGTCTCATTTTGCCTGATGTGCTCCTTCCAATATGGTTGACTGCACGTATATGCACTGACCGATTAAGAGACTTATACAGTATATCTGATCCAAGCACTATTGTGCTCAGCAAGTCTCTTAACCTGGTAACACCAAGCTTATAATCACACATAAGCACTAAAAAGATCTCTAATAGGTGTGGTATTTAGTTACATGTAATGTGGATCGCTACAAACAGGGGAGCTTTGATTAGCGGCATTTGATGTGATGCATTGAATAGGGATTTTTCACTCTCCATGTGGCTGTGTTCAATTTACTGACAGCCGACAGCACACATGTGCGGTACTAATAGTGATAGATTTTTGCAACAAAATATATTTAGTTTAATAATGTCATCTAGTGGGATCACATTAGTGGTTCTGTGCAACTATAAATATTTTTTAAACATTTTTTTTTACAACCTGTATAAATAATTTGCGAATATTGCATTACCACTTATGTGAAATAATAACTTTCACATTAGTCATTTGACACGCCCATGGAGACTTTATAGAGAGAGAATCGTCTTAGTTTAATAAAGATTAAAACCCAATTCAGCAACCTTGTTTTTGATAGCGATCCTCATATATTGATTTATTTGTTGAGAAATCGCCTTTGGTTCTGTCAGCATGCTGATTAGTCTGGTACCCCATGATAGATTATGCACTAAAAGGTGATACCAGGTCATTTTTGGGTGATGGTCCGATTTCTTGAATTGATATGGCTGTCGGTAGTGATTTATGCACTCACTGCATTTGGTAATAGATAGTTTTATGCTGATAAAAATCGGACTGATGCAGTAAGGAGTGTTCAATAGGGATAATTCCCAAAGAATCTTTCCGACAGTTATATCAGTATCATGTAATTCTTTCAGCATAGATACAAGAAAATATGTGAAGATTATATATTAACCAGAATTGATTTCTATGTATATAGCACTTAAAAATATAAACAATTAAAGGGGTAGCATCAGACAATATACCTATAGCTACTTAGATAGGGGGCATATCAACCGTCCTTCATAGGTGTGGTTCCCTATTTTATTTTAATAATTTTTGTATTCAATAAAGTTTGTTATTTTATCCAAAAAATGTTTATCGAGTTCTTTATTTTGCATCATTATACTCTGGGCATCTCATGAGTAAAAAATCATGAGATATTGGTGTAAATTGTTATTGAATTGGCTGAAGGACAAAGGAGGAATATCCCAAAGGCGACTGTAGATCTGGACTTTGGCTTTGGGGTCAAGCAATGTGTGGTTGGGGTGATGAGCGGCCTGCCTGCAGATATTCTCCTAGGAAATGATGTGGGAGATCTACAATGCCGATTTGTGGGTGCAGGAAACACAGTCTGAGTGAAGGAGGACACAAAGGGAAGCTTGTCCTTCCAACCCTACCGCTGTACAAGGGACTATCTACAGCTTCTCCATCCATCCAATACAAGCATGAGAGCCAACACCAGAATGCTGACAGACTGTCCCAGCAAGAAGAACCATAGACTATCCACAGCTGAGCAACATAAGTGAGATGGCCAGAGGTCTGTGTAGACGTCATGGCATACTCACTTATTAAGAAGGAGGGAGAGGTTGTGATGGTGGGATATTGTGGGTTATGTACCATTTTGTGTGGGTTAATGTTTAGGCGTGGTTCACTGTCCATTATTTGTATTGCTTGTGTGTACATTGTATTGTCTGCAGGGTTATATCTCCTTGAAGCACTTCTGTCCCTAAGTGTGGGCGAGGGGGCCTACAATCCACCTAACTTCTTTGCTTACCTGTGGGGATGAGTTAGTCTGTTGGATGAGTCAGTCTGTTGGAGAACTTGAAGATTGATCCTCAGAGCTGAAGATGCGGCTCCTCAAAGAGACCTGGACATTTATCGCTTACTGGACTATATTCATGTTTTTTATCCTCTGTATGGTGGATTATGTTAGGGACCATTTGATTTGCTTAGAATAAATGCTCTTTGGATTGTACAGCCATCGCTCACTCTGTTAATTGTGTGATATGGGAGAAGGACCCTGTCGTACAAAGATTTCAGGAATGTGTGATTTATTAACCCCTTCAGCCCCGGGGCACTTTCCGTTTTTGTTTTTTGCTCCCCTTCTTCCGAGAGCCGTAACTTTTTTATTTTTCCGTCAATCTTGCCATATGAGGGCTTGTTTTTTGCGGGACAAGTTGTACTTTTAAATGAAACCATAAGTTTTACCATATGGTGTACTGGAAAACAGCAAAAAAATTCCAAATGCGGAAAAATTGCAAAAAAAATGTGATGGCACAATAGTTTTTGGGATGTTTTATTCACGGTGTTCACTATATGGTAAAACTGATGTGTGGGTATGATGCCTGAGGTCGGTGCGAGTTTGTAGACACCAAACATGTATAGGTTTACTTGTATCTAAGGGGTTAAAAAAAATTCACAAGTTTGTCCAATTAATGTGGCGCACGTTTTGTGCCATTTTACGAAACGCGTAGCTTTCTTATTTTTTGGGATCTATGGCTCAGTGACGGCTTATTTTTTTGCGTCTCGAGCTGACGTTTATAATGGTACCATTTTTGCGCAGATGCTACATTTTGATAGCCTGTTAATGCATTTTGCGTAAAACTTGCGGCGACCAAAAAACGTAATTTTGGCATTTGGAATTTTTTTGCCACTACGCCGTTTACCAATCAGATTAATTGATTTTATATTTTGATAGATCGGGCATTTCTGAACGCGGCGATACCAAATATGTGTATATTTTTTAACCCTTTAATTTTCAATGGGGAGAAAGGGAAGTGATTTGAACTTTTAAGTTTTTTGGGTTTTTTTTATTTTTTTTTTACTTTTTTTTTTACTTTTTTTTTAATTTTACCAGTCCCCCTAGGGGGCTATAGCGATCAGCAATCCGATCGCTATTATCTATCTGCTGATCACAGCTATACAGCTGTAAACAGCAGATTCAGTCACTTTGTTTTTCCCTCTGCTCTCGGCCGAGGGAAAACGAAAGTGAAACATCATAGCTGCAGGCGTCATCACATGACCCTGTGCTACGATGGCAACCACCGATAGTCACGTGATAACGCACGTGACTTCCGGTGGGGGCGGCGGTAAGTAAAAAACATGGCCGCGCGCATTTAGATCTTGCTGCGAGATTTTGCCAGCAAGATTTAAGGGGTTAAGGGCCGCGGGTGGAAGCGATTCCACCCGCGGCTAGCAGGCACACATGTCAGCTGTTCAAAACAGCTGACATGTGTGCCGACCGCCGCCGCCTGCCCGCGGCAGGGAGCGGGGCTTAACGGGACAAGCTCCATGACTGATATATCCGTCCATGGTCGTGAAGGGGTTAAGCTGTGTGCTTTTGTTTACTTATAGTGAAGGCTTTATCACTAAGGCATTATCATTGCTGTGATGAGTTGTCCCCTCCTGTGATAAGAGCACCTCACCTTCAATAGACAATATATACAAAGAGCTGTGGTGTGACAAGGGTCAGATTTTTGAGCTTTGCTACATGGAAGAACTCTGATTATGACACAACTGCTGCCCCCTGTAAACTAAGTGATACATTGTTGGAATCAGGGTGTCTTTCCCTACATTATGCTTCACTCAGATGAGGTAGCAAAAACCTGGTGACAGATTCCGTTTAATGACTGTGTCAATCCTAAAAGATTTATTTGACTTTGTGAAAATGTACCTAGAAGAACTGATGCGGTTTTGAAGACAAAGTGTGGTTACAACAATTATTGCTTTGATTTAGATTTCTCTTTTGTCCATTCACTTTGCATTTTGTTAAAAGATAACAATATTTGAAAGCATTCTTTGCAGAAATGTTCTTTTGCTTCAGATGAGGTCTATAGGAATAGCATTTGTATGTTACAGTACATAGATAGTCATGTTTCCCTTCAATGTGTGAGGGCCGTTCACAGATTAGCACAAACAAAATTACAGAATAACATTCTCAGCCTGCTTCCTTGAGAAAGAGCTCAGCACTATCTCAAGTTTAGAGACAAAAATGGTTTATGTATATTTCCTTACAGATGACCTTGTAATAACTACTACTCTAATTAAACTAGGTTCCATAGGGACTTTTTTTTACGGATTTCTTCCCTGCAGAGTCGACTGTGCTTTGATGTTATAATTTAAAGATTTTTTTTTTTACCTCTTTCAAGTGCAAGGAGAAATTCCCTGTTTCTCTGAAGTTCTCTCATGAACTCTTCATTCTGTAAGAAAAGTGCAATCCTCTCATCTTGCAAGTACTGCTTCAGCTTCCGCTCCTGGTCCATGGAGCCATGCTCTTTTTTGGAGTCTTCTTGTTGTTTAGAAGAAGGTCCATGTTGGCAGCTCTGCTGGATAAAAAAAAAGTCCCTTTATTATTTGTAGATTTACAGAGAAACCAAATTAACCAAATTAAGAGACATGTCAGTAGAGTGTTAGAAAAAGGCTAAGCCTTGAAGTCAGCAATAAGATTCTGGAGGTCAGTCAGAATCAACTTTCTATGTGATATGCAAAACTTGATGTGTACATCCAGGTCACACAGAAGATCTAACAATTAGTGATTATGTGCAGAAGAAGGAGAGCAGGACTATGTGTCATCACAAACACCTCTTGCACTTATCATGTCACAGCACTGTTAGCTCTACTTTACTCCCTCCCCACCCACACTGACTGCTGTGTGAGGAAAGCTGCAAGAAGTGTTTGTAAAGACACACAGCCCTTCTCTCCTCTCACTACACAGTAATCCCTTGAAGTTAGATTGGTGAGGAGAGCATGGCTGTGTGTCATTACATGTCTTTCCATATAACATTAAGCTTCTCTAGGGGCATATTCCTTTTTTCCCACCTGCAGGATGCCACTGCTTATAACTGATCAATGTCATACAAGGGAAAAAATAAATGCCACCATTCAAGAATCTTTGATAACGACCACTTAGTGTTACTGAAAATTAGCATATAAAGTTTAAAAGATTTTTAAAGAAGAAGGTTTTAAAGATAAGAAATTAAAAAAATATTCAGATCTGTAGCCACTATTCTATTATATGTTCAGTTTAACATGGTCCACTTTTAAAGTTAAAATAAATAAATTGAAGCAATGGCATGCACACTGTGGGAGATTGAGGTGCTCGTAGTTAGGAAATAAATCCCCGGTATGGTCAGAAAAACACAACACATCCACTTTTAAAGTTTAGTCAGTTACCATAAAAATGTAATTCATTGGACAGCATTTCTATGAGGGTATCCACTTGAGCATTCTTTGCTACAGGCCTGTATCCGACTACTAAATCATTACTCATTTAGTGTTTTGTGTTTCCCTTTATATAAACAATGCAGTCTGGAGCTACAGTATTTTAGGACATATGACTATTTCAGTGCCTTTACTTACATATGGCACATTAAGTGGTGTAAACAGAGTCAGAAGTCTTAATCCAAGTAAAGATTGGTCTAGCGTCTACTTAAGACAGATCTACGGCAATTTCTATAATGCCCGTGGTAATCACATAAGCTATACATGATGAGGATGATGTAGCTCACTTTGGGGTTTTGCATGATCCTTTTAGCTGGATCAGACCTTTGTTACTATGAAAAGTAAGCAAATGAGCTTCAAATAGACAGTATGTAAACAGATAATGTCTTACATAACCTATATGGATCAGCAGTGAAGGAGAAACTTCATGGCATGACTTTTCACAATAGTAATTTAGGGCTACGATTAGCACCGTATTCCAAGGTATTGGCATATAGTAAGTTACATTGCCAAAAGAAGCAAAAAACAATGTGTAGAATGGTAGACCTTTTTTATAGTGTCTATCTGCATAAAATATCTTGGTAGATTATGCTTTTCTGCATGGAGAATAAACAATAGGGAAAAAAAAAGACTCATACCCTGTGTATGCCAAAAGGAAAAACCCTCTTCGATATGAATGCCCTATCGATAATGCCGCAATTGAAATACTGTATATACTTTGCTTAGCCAGGCGGCAACATCTTGCATTCTTAAGGTGTATTGTGCTATGGTAGGTTAAGGGAAAGTACTAAGCATGCCAGGATTGTACAAGCAAGAAGTTTCCTGCAGCATCATTTACATATTATTTCATTTATTTTAGTCCTTGGACTATCACAGACCTGCATTGTTAAAATAAAGTATTTATCGTAGTAAAGTGTTACCGCAGTAATTGGGGTGTCTGATAGATACCTTTCCATTACTAACACCAGGGCTTGATGCTGTAGCGCCCATGAAGCCATCAGGAGCTACAAGGTACTGTATCCTGTCAAAGATGTAGGGCCTACCCCCAGGAACCTGGAAGACCAGTGCCGGTAACACCAAAACACATAAATAATCCCTGTTTTTCCCTTCCCCAAGGACTGGTGACAGACTAGGGTTGGACCCAATGGATGGCCTAGGGGTGGAGCCGATCCAGTGCACTAGATGACAGCCAGGGAGGAGGAGGGGGTCAGACAGTTAGTAAGTGGAAGTGAAAGGAGACAGACATAACGGTACTGACGGGAGTGTGTAACAGTGACCTGTCAGGCGCAGGCGTGTAGTTGCCGAAGGAGTACGGTGGAGTACTCTTGGAACCATAGCACCGACGAGGTACAGAGACCTAGGTCAGGCAAACGCTCCAGGCAGACCTGATAAAATCTGCACAGTGAGGGGACCATCCAGGACCTCACTGACCGCAAAGTCCGGGGGCACCAGCAGTGTCAACACACACTTGACACTCGTCTCACTTTTTGGGATGAGTATTGGAGTGAAGATATATACGCTAGTGGGAGCAAGACCTTAATGTTAAAAACACCAGTTAGGCTATATGCGTATGCTGAGTATTTGGTTGCAGGAACTTCTGCACCAAATCTGCATCTCTTGGCAGAAAAAAAACGTGTTTTTGCTGAGTGTTTTGGCTGTTGTGAATGTCAGTTATGCTTTTGCAGCTGTGTGGCTCCCTCTTGTGGCCAGAAATGGTTTGGACAGAGACCAGGTGTGCTGGAGCAATGGGCGTTTCCATTGCTAACTCTCTGCCTATTTAAACCTTGGTCTGCAGGCAGTCTGAGACGGTTCTCATTTGTTCTTTAGTTACCAGCATTCTCATCTTGCTCCAGACCACATCTTCCCCAGATAAGTGCTTGGTTCTTTCTTAAGATGTTTTGTTCTTCTGTTCTTATCTGGGTTTGTCATTTGCTGTGGTTATTGTCAGTTTATTTGCATGCAGGAATCTTCCCTCTCTGTTGCTTAGCTGGAAAGCTCCCTGCAGCTATGTTTGGAGCTTTGCTCCTATAAGTCCATGTATTTGTTGCTTCTTGAATTTGTAATTGTTCCTGTTTTCTGTTCATTGGTTTGACAAGAGCACCTGATATAGGACGGAGTTCAGATCGTACGATCTGAGGACTTTTTGTACTATCAGGTATTTGGATTTTTGTAGGGTTTTTCTCTGGCCACCATCAGCCCCTTTCCTATCCTTTCCTATTTAGTCAATGGGGCCTCACCTTTGCTAATCCTATCATCCATCTGTGTATTGTGTTTTCCTATATCACCGTAGTCTTTTAATGTGGGGGGGCTTGCTATACCTTTTGCGGTCTACTTCTGAGGCAGAGAGTTATTCATCTTTCCTTCCGTTAGGTTAGCTAGTTCTCCGGCTGGGTTCGCGGTGCATAGGATGTTAGTTCACCCCTCAGCTACTTCTAGTGTTGATGGTTAGTAAGGGGATGGCGGCCAGATTAGTTGCCAATGCTCTTGTCACCTTTTTTGCCAATGATCTATTGTGATCTTCCATGGTTCCAGATCATAACATTTGGCCATGATTTTAGTGTTTTTTGATGCATTTTTCCATATGTTTTCTAATGATTCTGGGGTGGAAAAACGCTGTCAAAAGGCTGAAAGAATTGAGATGCTTCCGATTTATTTCTGCATCAAATCTGCAAGGGAAAAAACCATGTGCACAAAAAATTAGGAATGTCATTAACTTGGCTGCACTTTTGTGATAAAACCGCACTAAAAAATACATTTATAAAAACGCAATAAAAACGCATTGTATGCAGGGCTCGCTAGCACTTGCATATAAATAATCAGTCTGATTTTCATCCAGAGAAATGAGATGAATTGAAATCTGTTTGGTATTCCATATGTCATGCAAGTGCGTAATTATTTTTTTGCCTAGCATCCGTATGCCATCCATATCACATGAATTTTTTTCTCAGTAACTATTATTCTACAATCGTTTACAGCGTTTTATGCTACAGAAAGGTAATGTATCCGTAAAACACAAACGGCTTAGAAATGGTCTGTGGGATGTCCAGTTTTTCCTCACACCCATAGACTTACATTGGCGAATTTTGTCCGATATACACGGTCATACACCGCATGCTGCGATTTTATGCTCCGGTCATTCACAGCTGAGGAAAAACTTGTAGATCAGCACTGACTCATTAAATAACATGGGTCCGAGAGATATGCGATTTTTTTTTTTTTGTCACATTGCTCTAATCCGTTTTATATGCAAGTGGGAGCGAACTCTAAGGTCAGGGTCACACCAGTGTATAGCATCGGATGTGATACGATCGACACTCGGCTCAAACTCTGCTACGAGCGTGATCCGAGTGTCATATTACTGTGATCTGATTCTCTCATATGCAAGAGTCAGATCACAGGTGTGGAAAAGAGGGAGAGATTAATCTCTACATCTGCTCCACTGCCTATCTGTGCATATATTACACTGTACTCAGATGACATCCAAGTGCAGTCAGATGGTTAACATGCACACACCCAGAGACTTGTATGGGTAGGTGTGATCTGAGCCACACTGCCAAACACAGCACGCTGCAATTCTTTGTGTCATGCTGGTTCGGTATGAGAAAAAAAAAATTGAAGATTTGTTCTGTTTTATTGACTAACATTGGTCAAAGTGCAATGCGAATTTTTCTCGATTTCACAAATTTTGTATCATTCTCTGCAAATGAAGGCTGAATTATTCAGTCTTCATCTGCCTCTAACAGCCGTGGGTGGAGCGGCACTTCGCCCATGTCTGTTAAATTGTTAAATGCCTCTGTCAATCTCTAACAGTGGCATTTATCGCGTTCCGCTCTGAGGGGGATGTGCTCTTCTGACCACCTCATCAGAGTGACTGCAGAATGCTGACGTCTTGTCTGATGACACCCTGTGTTTGTCATCACAGCACTCCTATGAAATCCAGCCCGTGGCTGCCATTCATAGGAAACGGTGATTCCTTCTACTTGTATATACAGCAATGCTGTGGTATTGTTCTATATAGAATAAGTGATCAGACTATTGCAGGTACAAGTCCCCTAAGACAGCTATTAAAAACAGAAAAATAGTAGAAAAAAATAAAAAAAAAATGTAAAAAAAAACCCCAACACAACAAAACATCGGAAATTTGGTGAAAATTGTGCAATTTTCAAAGTTTTAATTTTTATGCCATTAAACAACAGAGTTATGTCACACAAAATAGTTTACACAAAACATTTCCCACTTGTCTACTTTACTTTAACATCATTTTGAAAATATACATTTTTTTTGTTAGGAAGTTAGAAGAGTTAAATCTTTAACAGCAATTTATCATTTTTCCAACAAAAAAACAATTTTTTTTTTTTTTACGGACCACATCCCATTTGAAGTGACTTTGAGGGGCCTATGTGACAGAAATACCCAAAAGTGACATCATTGTTAAAAACTGCACTAAAAGAACACTGAATAAATTCATTAACTAAACCTTTGCGGATGTTAAAAATAAAAATGTTACTTTTTCCCACAAAAATATTGCTTTAACCCCAAATTTTGCATTTTCACATGGGATAACTGGTGAACATGGACCCCAAAATGTGTTGTGAAATTTCTCCTGAGTACCCATATGTACTGGAAAACTATAATATAGGAGTATTATTTGAATTTTGGAGCAGTACATTTTCTGGATTAGATAACGGACACTAAGTTGCATTTACAGAGCCCCTGATGTGCCTAAATAGTGAACCCCCCCACAAGTGACCCCATTTTTAAAACTACACACCTCAAGGAATTTTAGAGTTGTGGTGAACACCTTGAACCCACAGTTGTTTCATAGAATTTTATAACAATGAACCATAAAAATGAAACACTAACATTTTGCACCAAAATGTTGCTTCACAAGTGGATTAAACAATCTGTTGTGCAATTTCTCCTGAATACACCAATACCCCATATGTGATGGAAAACTTCTGTTTGGGCGCACGGCAGGGCTCGAAAGGGAAGGAGCGTCATTTCGGCTGGAATAGACTGCGGAAACCATACCATGTTTGAAGAGCTCCTGACATGGCAAAAGAGCAGAAACCCCCAATAAGTGAACCAATTCCGAAAACTAAACCTTTCAAGCAATTAATCTAGGGGTGTAGTGAGCATTTTTAACTCTTAGGTGGTTGAAAGAAATGTATAACACTGACCTGTGAAAATAAAAATTTCCACTAAAATGTTGCTTTGGCCTCAAGGTTTAAATTTTTACATAGCGTAATACAATTACTCCTGAGTTCACCAATAACCCATTTGTAGTCGAAAACTACTCTTGAAGCACAGTGCAAATCTCAGTAGGGAAGGAGCACCATATTGGAGTTTAGATTTAGTTAAAATGGTTTGCGGTTGCCATGTCCCATTGGCAGGGCACCTGACATGCCAGAAAAGCAGACCCCCCCCCCCCCAAAAAAAAAATAACACCATTTTACAAAGTACACCCATTAATTAATTGATCTACAGGTGCAGTTAACATATTGACACCAGAGGTGTGACACCGAATTTTATAACATTGGGGGGTTGAATAAAGAAAAATTTACATTTTTTTCACTAAAATATTATTGTAGCCCATAGTTTTATATTTTATAGGGGCTAATAAAAAAAAAAGGATAATACAGTTTATGTAATTTTGCAGTACGGCAACACCCTCCATGTAATTGGAAACTACTTTTGAGGTACAGTTCAAAACTGAGAGGGGAAGGAGCACCATATTGGACTTCATGATTTGTACATGCCATGTCACATTGGCAGAGCCCATGAGGTGCCGTAACAACTGAAATCCCCCACAAGTGACCCCATTTTACAAACTGTACCCCTCAATGAATTCATCTAGGGACCCAATTAGCATAAAGACAGCACAGGTGTGTCAGAAAATTGTATATCATTCTCAGGTAATAATAACTAATAATTGCATTTTTATCATTATAATACTGTTTTAGCCCGAGAATTTTTATTTTTTACAATGGGACATGGCTAAAAAAAAGGCTCCATAGTTTGTTACACATTTTCTGCTGAATGTGGCAATACCCCATATAAAGCGGTACAGTGCAGTTTAGCAACATGTCAGGGCTCGAGAGGGAAGGATCGCTATTTGACTTTTGCATTGCAGATTTTTCAAGAATGGTTTGAGGACTCCATTTGCAAAGCCCCTAATGTGCCTAAACAAAAGACCCACCGCCCCCCTCAAGTGACCTCATTAGAATTTTCACCCCTCGGGAAATTCATCTATGGGTGTTGTGATTTTTTTTACACTAGGGGCATTTTCCAGAAACAAACATGCAATGGAAGTTGCAGAGTAAAAATTGTAAATCTGCCATTGTAGTGCCCAGCTCATGCTTCTGGAACCACGTACCCGTAAAATAAGTGGGCTTCTTCACTACATTATTGTCAAACATAGAATCATAGAATGGTAGAGTTGGAAGGGACCTCATAGGCCATCTGGTCCAACCCTCTGCGAGTGCAGGTTTTCCTAAATCTTTCCAGCTATATGTTTATCCAGCTTCCGTGGATGCTTACTGTGGTTTAGGTACATTATGGGGCTCATAAGGGATGTGGTTTTTGGATTCAGGAACACAGATTTCGCTAGATTTCTTTTCCGGAAGCCATGTCACCATTCCAGGGCCTTTCTGCTCCAGTAAACTGGAAGCCCCCCATATGTCGGTTAACAGCTGATGGACTCGAGTGGAGACTTGGTTTTGTGGATTGAGTTGAAGCTTTGATTAGTGGCATTTTGTCATAGAGAACATTTTGGATCAGTTCACATATATCCAATGCTCTATACTAAGCACTTATTAAGTTACAGTATTTTTTGGACTATAAGACGCACCAGACCATAAGATGCACCTAGATTTTAGAGGAGGAAAATGGGAAAAAAAATTGAAACAAAAAATGTGGTCATGACACACTATTATGGGGGTAATGTCCCCCAATTCTGTACTAATGTCCCCCATCCTGGGCCTATCCTGGTATACATGTCCCCCCATCCTGGCATTTATATGTCTTTCATCCTAGTATATGTGTCCATCATCCTGGGTCCCTTGTCTGTCCTCCATGCTTGTCCCTTTCTGATATACATGTTCCCCATCCTTGTACATATGTCCCTCATACTGGTATATACAGTATGTCTCCCATCCTGGTATATACTTTCTGTCTCCCATTGCTGGCCCATCCTCGTATATATGCCTCCCGTTACGCTGCACACATAAAAAAATAATGATTATACTCCGCTCCCCTGGTACGCGCCCTCTCCTAATGCCGGCAAGTGACTTTGGTGTGTAAGTGACTGGCAGCGCATGGCTTCACTGCTATGCACTCACAGTCACAGGTGCGCCGAAGGCAGGAGCAGGGTCGCCACTGGAGGAAGCCAGCACTGGCAGGAGCAATGAATATCATTCATTATCCATTAAAGGGAAATGAATATCCACTGTTGCCCTATTCCATAATCCCACCCACGTCTCGGTGCCGGTATCAGTGATAGTAAATGACTGTGAAGATTTTTACTATCACTAACATAGGCGCCGAGAGGTGGAGGAAATTATTGGCATGGGGGGTAGTGAATATTTAGTTCACTTTAATCGGGAAATGAATATTCACCGCTCCTGCCGCTTTCCTGCAGTGGCAACCTTGCTCCCGCCTCCTGTTACCCTTCTCCACCATCGCCGTCCCCCAGAGCGAGCCAGGTACATTCAGACTATCAAAGGAAGTAGAGATAAAGGTTTTCAGCTCACCCATATGATGTCTTCCAGGCTGTGGTGAATGCTCACAGTCCCCCGGACAGGCTGGTCCGTGATCCAGGATAGGTAGCAAAAGAGGGGTATGTGGGACTCAGCACCAATGCAAATAAGAAATTTTTTTTATACTTTATTAGATAAATTTAAAAAGAGGTCACAGGTCATCCAAAACCGCCATGCGGCTTGCTACATTCAGACTGTGCCTTATTGTCCAAAAAATATCTGATCTGTAAACAGCATAACAAGAAAAAAATTAAACCACCGAATTGCAGTTTTTTGGCCACAGCAACAACCGAAATAAATGTAATAATGTGATCAAAACATTGTATGTACCCCAAAATAATATCAGTAAAAATACTGGATTTTGACAGAAAAAACAAGCCCTTAAACAGCACCATATCCCACAAATTTAAAACATAGTGTGACGCCCTGGCAAAACCAGGTAGTCACAGTTAGGTCCCTGCATAACACCTTCCCTCATTAGGAAACATACAGCCAACCAGAAAACCCTAGTCACCCCCCCTTAGGGAAAGATAGACACACCAGTGGGCGTGACCAGGCGGTTGGGACACGCCCACCCAGGGGTCTAGAGAGCCTGGGGCGGGAAAAACAGCAGTTCAGTTTAGAAAGTGTTGAAGTTCAGTTTGGAGAGGAGTGTGAGCTGGAGCTAAGGGTAGCTCCAGCAGAGAGTTCAAGTTGAACAGTACCAGGGTAGGAGCCCTGGTGCCACTGGCTAGGAGGCAGACGGTGGTCTCCGTCAGCAGGAGACAGGAAGACAGCTCGGTGGAACCGAGGTGGACTGGGACAGGGTTGTAGCCCGTCGGTACAGACACGGGGAACCGACCCGGAAACCGTAGAACAAAGGGGGGTACTCGGACCCTGAAACCAGAAACAAACGGACTGGTTAATTAACCGATTGAGGCCAGGACTAGAGGTCCTGTCCCACCCAAAGTCCCTCATAGAAGACAACAGCCCACCGATTAGGGATAAGAGGTCACCGCCAGGGCCCATAGATCCCAAGAGCCAGCGTCTGCGGGCACGGCTCCTTAGGCCACATCCAGCCGGGAGCGGACTCCTGTGTTTCACGCCAGGAAAGTCCACCTTACACAAAGAGGTGCAGGAAAAGAGATAGAGACCACCAGCCGGGTGGGGGACCCTGAATGCAACCGGCCGCGGCACCGGCCACCACTACCTTGGTTTACCAGAGACTTGTGTGTTTTACTAACAGTGAGTACACCAGCACCCCTTGCAGTCGCTATCCCCTGCACCGAGCCACTGGGTCCCGGGGCCACCATCCCTGCCCAAGGAGGGGTTAACAACTTGCTGTACAACATCTTCCCCGGGTGCCCCATAATTGCAGCGGTGATGTCCCACCTCACCACACACCGTGGGTGGCGTCACGAACATATTACGGCCCAGCCCGTACATCTACGTCCCCCCATTTATTCGGCGTGTCCGCGAGACCCCCGGGTCCGAAGATCCTCGAGCCACCTCCCCTGAAGGCCAGGACCTGAGCAGCGCCGGCTACTGGCACGGGGCCGGCACAATTACAGCTTTCGAGAAGTCGTGACATAATTAATTTTTTTTTTTCAAAATTACTGACATTTTTTTCACCATTTAGCCGAAAAATAAAAACTGTACGTTTGTTATCAATGTAATCAAAAATACCTGGAGTATCATAATGAGAGGTCAGTTTTATGGTAAAATGAAAACTGTAAATAAAAAAAAATCCAAAAAACAATTGCAGAATATCACTTTTTTTTGCTATTTCGCCTCACATGGAATTTTTTTTTCTGCTTACCATTACATAATATGATAAAACAAGCTCTCACATGGCTATAGCAACAGAAAAATATGTTATGGCTCTTGGAACAATGGGAGGAAAAATGAAAACACGAGAAAACGGTCCTTCAGGAAATACAGTGCCTACAAGTAGTATTCAACCCCCTGCAGATTTAGCAGGTTTACACATTCGGAATTAACTTGGCATTGTGACATTTGGACTGTAGATCAGCCTGGAAGTGTGAAATGCACTGCAGCAAAAAAGAATGTTATTTTTCTTTTTATTTTTTTTTTTTAAATTGTGAAAAGTTTATTCAGAGGGTCATTTATTATTCAACCCCTCAAACCACAAGAATTCTGTTTGGTTCCCCTAAAGTATTAAGAAGTATTTCAGGCACAAAGAACAATGAGCTTCACATGTTTGGATTAATTATCTCTTTTTCCAGCCTTTTCTGACTAATTAAGACCCTCCCCAAACTTGTGAACAGCACTCATACTTCGTCAACATGGGAAAGACAAAGGAGCATTCCAAGGCCATCAGAGACAAAATCGTGGAGGGTCACAAGGCTGGCAAGGGGTACAAAACCCTTTCCAAGCAGTTGGGCCTACCTGTCTCCACTGTTGGGAGCATCATCCGGAAGTGGAAGGCTTATGGAACTACTGTTAGCCTTCCACGGCCTGGACAGCCTTTGAAAGTTTCCACCCGTGCCGAGGCCAGGCTTGTCCGAAGAGTCAAGGCTAACCCAAGGACAACAAGGAAGGAGCTCCGGGAAGATCTCATGGCAGTGGGGACATTGGTTTCAGTCAATACCATAAGTAACGTACTACACCGCAATTATCTCCGTTCCAGACGAGCCCGTGAGGTACCTTTACTTTCAAAGCGTCATGTCAAGGCTCGTCTACAGTTTGCTCATGATCACTTGGAGGACTCTGAGACAGACTGGTTCAAGGTTCTCTGGTCTGATGAGACCAAGATCGAGATCTTTGGTGCCAACCACACACGTGACGTTTGGAGACTGGATGGCACTGCATACGACCCCAAGAATACCATCCCTACAGTCAAGCATGGTGGTGGCAGCATCATGCTGTGGGGCTGTTTCTCAGCCAAGGGGCCTGGCCATCTGGTCCGCATCCATGGGAAGATGGATAGCACGGCCTACCTGGAGATTTTGGCCAAGAACCTCCGCTCCTCCATCAAGGATCTTAAGATGGGTCGTCATTTCATCTTCCAACAAGACAACCACCCAAAGCACGCAGCCAAGAAAACCAAGGCCTGGTTCAAGAGGGAAAAAATCAAGGTGTTGCAGTGGCCTAGTCAGTCTTCTGACCTTAACCCAATTGAAAACTTGTGGAAGGAGCTCAAGATTAAAGTCCACATGAGACACCCAAAGAACCTAGATAACTTGGAGAAGATCTGCATGGAGGAGTGGGCAAAGATAACTCCAGAGACCTGTGCCGGCCTAATCAGGTCTTATAAAAGACGATAATTAGCTGTAATTGCAAACAAGGGTTATTCCACAAAATATTAAACCTAGGGGTTGAATAATAATTGACCCACACTTTTATGTTGAAAATTTATTAAAATTTAACTGAGCAACATAACTTGTTGGTTTGTAAGATTTATGCATCTGTTAATAAATCCTGCTCTTGTTTGAAGTTTGCAGGCTCTAACTTATTTGCATCTTATCAAACCTGCTAAATCTGCAGGGGGTTGAATACTACTTGTAGGCACTGTAAATGCTCCCAAGTGCTGAGAAATTGCACAAAAAGTTACAACATTTGCCCTCCCAAACCTCAAATAAAAAAACAGGGAAAGAAAAAATATCTGGCCCAGCTTTAAACATACACTTCAACCTTATTTATCAAATGAAAAGGTAAAAAAAAAATACAAATAAATGTCCGAAAAGTACAGCTACTCATAACAGGTGTAATAGTAGTTAAAGTGAACCTGTCACTAGGTTTTTGCCACCTATTCTGAGAGCAGCATGATGTAGGGGCAGAAATCCTGATTCCAACGATGTGTCACTTATTGGGCTGCTTAGTGTAGTTTTGATAAAATCACTGTTTAATCAGCAATAGATTATCATTAGAGGACTACTTAGTGTACTGCCAGGCAGTCCAGCATATTCATGAGCTCTATGTAAGGCCTCTTTCACACGTCAGTGATTCTGGTACGTTTGTGCTTTTTTTTATACGTACCAGAATCACTGACATACGCAGACCCATTATAATGAATGGGTCTGCTCACACGTCAGTGATTTTTCACTGCACGTGTCTCCGTGCGGCGTACCCGCGTGTCCGTGATTGCCGCTCGGAGACATGTCCATTTTTTTCTGGCATCACTGATGTTCCACGGACCACGCAGTGGTGTGGTCCGTGAAACACATGAAAGAAAAAAACGTGATTTTAAAATAACAAACATGTTAACTCACCCGGCATCCAGCGATGTCCTCTGCAGCCCGTTCTCCCTGCTGCTTCTAAGCCGGCTGATTACTGTCGCGCATATTAATGATGCACGACACAGCCGACCCGGAAGCAGCTGCTGCGGGGGTCAGCGCCGGCCGGATGCTGCACCGCGGGAGCGATCAACACCATGGAGAGCGGGAGCGCGCACAGGTGAGTTGATTACTAAGTGCAATCACGGGCCACGGAGAACGGAACCCGGATTGCACTTAGACAACCCACGTGTGCCGTGATTCACGGCACACGCAGGGACATGTGCGTGTTTTACACGCCAGTGAAAAACGTCAGTGTTTTTCACTGACGTGTGAAACGGGCCTAAGTGTTAGATCTGCAGCAAAGAAAAGTGATTTTATCAAAATGACAGCAAACAGTTCAGTAAGTGACATGTCAATGGAATCAGTGTCTCTGTCACTACATTATGATGCTCTCACATGGGATAGGAAATGCTTGGTGACAGATTCACTTTAAAAGTAGAAAGGACAATTTAAATGCACCACATTTTTGAAGGTTGTGTGTCTTTTAGATGTAATTTTCTCCAACTGCTTTATTCAATTTCATGGATTCAATGTTATGTTTTACCTAGCATTCCAGGATACATTTTTAAACAGGTTTTAGCATGAAAATATGAACACTGCAACTTCCTCTATTTGACATTTGCACTCAGAAAGGTTAGTATGCAAGACGTGAATATTGCTTTAAGGTCACATTCACAATTCTGTATTTAGGGGTACATGGAGGCTACCATATTGTATGTATTAAATCTATCATGTCTGTGGGCCATCATTCTGTACGCAAGAGTGGCTGTGATGGCCATCAAACTGTATGTACAGGGCTGTGGAGCCATCAGTCTATAAGGGGCTGTGGGGGCATCATTCTGTATGTAGGGAATATGCAGGCCATCATACTGTATGTGTTGAGCAGTTTTAGGGTATAATACTGTATATAGGGGCTGTGAGCGCATCGTACTGTAGGACCATTGTACTGTATATAAAGGGGCTATGATGCCATCATACTGTACATAAATGGGCTATGAGGCCATCATTCTAGGTATAGAGAAGCTCTGGGGGCATTATACTGTACATAGAGGGCTATGTGGCCATCATATGGTACATAGGGGCTGGAAGGCCATTATTCTGTATGAAGGATAGCTGTGGGCCATTATTCTGTATGTAGAGTAGCTGTAGGGCCATCATATTTTATGTAGAAAAACTTCTGGGGTTATCATACTGTATATAGCGGGCTATGTGACCATAATACTGTGTTAGGCTATGTGCCCACACTGCGGATTTTGCGCGGATTTTGCGCGGATTTTGCCGCGGATTTGCCGCGGATTTCCCGAAAATCTGCAGCAGCAGCACTTCCAAGCCATTTCAATGGCATTTTGGAAATGCTGTGCCCATGCTGCGGATTTTTCCGCTGCGGATTTGCCGCGGATTTTGATCCGGAAAAATCTGCAGCATGTCAATTGTTTGGTGCAGATTTGGTCCGGATTTTTGGTTTTGAATGGGGGAAAAAAAAAATGAAATCCGCATCAAAATCCGCGGCAAATCCGCGGTAAATCCGCGGTAAATATGCGGCAAATCCGCGGGTGCGGATTTGCCGCGAAAGTCGCGGATTTTCAGGCAAAAAAATCCGCAGGGACATTCTAGCGTGGGCACATAGCCTTATAGAGGAGCTGTGGGTCCATTATACTGTACATAGGAGGCTGTGGGGCCATCATACTCTAGAGAGAGAACCCATGGTGCCATCATACTGTATATAAAAGGGGCTGTAGGGTTACAGTATACTAGGCATCGCAATGCAACACCACTTATGAGCAACACAGCTATACAGTGCGAACTTTAGCCACGAAACCTGTCAGCAGTGTAACCTCAGCCTAAATTTAACAATGTGATCCATACCCTAGCGGGATTTTTTCGAAGTATCCCCAGCCTCCATTTTAGTTTAAGACCCCTGTTTTAGACCTTACTCATGCCACTCTGAAGCATGCCAAGATCACTGGATCTAGCCAGCTGCAGACCCCTGCTCGTCTCCCTTCCTGTACAAGTTAAGCTGCCTCTGCAAGCAGCCTGGAGGAGTACTCAGTTGAGACCAGTGGTGCAACCACGCAGGTGGTCTGGATTGTCAATCTTCAGGAGTGCAGTGCCCCTGGCAAACAGGAAGTCCAGAGGCAAAGGAGTAGTGTGTTCCTGAAGAAACAACATGTAAATGTGATTGAGACACAATATTACGCACAACCTTTGAACAGGCATGACACAACACTGTTTTTGGAAGAAAGCGTCCATGATTTTTAATTCTGGAAAATCCTTCAACATCATTATTTACTTGTCTTACCTGTACACTGTCCATTTGCTGGGGTAATATGCGAAGAAAATCATCGGGCAAGCTTCCTAAAAGAGGGGGGTTCCAGTTCCTGCATGGTTTTGGTACCTGAGAGCCACTGGCTGGCAACACGTCAGTCCTAATTTAAAATGAGAAATTATTTTCTAAAAAGAATTAAAATTCACAGTTTACAATCAATCACTTAGGTTTTGTAGTTAACAAATCTTGAAATCATGCGTTAGAAAATTTAAGGACATATAGATAGTAATATCAAGTTTAATAAAATTCACATACTTTGACCCCCCAGTTTGTTAGTGTTGATACAGCAAGCATTATATTTTGTTGGTCAAATCAATTGCTTATGAATTAACTTTGGCTTTGAGACTTCTAATGATGGAAGTCTCTGTCAAGTGCCAAAGGAGGCCACAGAAAGAAAACCTTGGCTTCATGTACAGTAAAGATCTCCAGCTAAAATTCATCCAACATTAAAATATTATATATCTAACTGTAGTGCCTTTGTAGCTTCCCTCAATATTGGGTTAATTAAAAACCATAGACAACAAGAAACATAGTATATGGCCAAAATCAATCAATTTATTAACAGACTTTATTAAACATAAACATATAACATACAAAATGCCAACAGGTATTGGGAGGACAGCGAATATTGCACACTATAAAAGTAGATCAAAATGATATCCAAGGATTAATAAATATAAAGTGAGACAGTGCTTGTAAACATCCAAGGAAAATTCATTATATACTCAGCCTGAATTGCAGCCTATGGGATTATAAAGTGCAAAAGTGCACGTTCTAGCAATGAACAACCAGCAGGGGGAGCCCAAACATTTGATTTATATAGAGATCCAGAGTAAGTGGATAATATAATTATGCAGAGCAAATTTAAAAAGAATTCGGGCTACTGCAGTGTGCAAACATGCTAAGAAAGATAATAGCCGGCGGCAAAAGCAGGGCACAACAGGCAAAGAAGATAAGAGATCTACAATTAAATGAGTGAATAGGCTTACAAGTAGCGCATATTACCTCTGTCCACACACCCACGCCTCCAACGCACGTTTCGTGACAACTTCTTCAGGGAGAAGTTGTCACGAAACGTGCGTTGGAGGCGTGGGTGTGTGGACAGAGGTAATATGCGCTACTTGTAAGCCTATTCACTCATTTAATTGTAGATCTCTTATCTTCTTTGCCTGTTGTGCCCTGCTTTTGCCGCCGGCTATTATCTTTCTTAGCATGTTTGCACACTGCAGTAGCCCGAATTCTTTTTAAATTTGCTCTGCATAATTATATTATCCACTTACTCTGGATCTCTATATAAATCAATTGTTTGGGCTCCCCCTGCTGGTTGTTGATTGCTAGAACGTGCACTTTTGCACTTTATAATCCCATAGGCTGCAATTCAGGCTGAGTATATAATGAATTTTCCTTGGATGTTTACAAGCACTGTCTCACTTTATATTTATTAATCCTTGGATATCATTTTGATCTACTTTTATAGTGTGCAATATTCTCTGTCCTCCCAATACCTGTTGGCATTTTGTATGTTATATGTTTATGTTTAATAAAATCTGTTAATAAATTGATTGATTTTGGCCATATACTATGTTTCTTGTTGTCTATATTATACTAGTTTTTGGCAGTTATGTATATAAAAAGGTATAGTGTGGTTATTAATTAAAAACCATGTTCTTCTACTTCAGAGTGGAGTTGTTCAATTGTTTGCTTGGAGTACTATAGAATAACTGAGATCATAAGGCCACCCTACAGATGAGCTGCAGATATTTTCTGCAGAAAAACTGGAATGGTCATTAGAGGACTGCATGTTAAAATGGGATGTGGCTGGAGTCGGTTTACCCGCAATTTCACATGTGGGCAGCTGATGAAAAACCTGATGTGGTTGGTGTTGTGGAGGATGGGGGGAGAGACTGAAGTGAGCCACACTCAGGCTCACTTGACATCACTCAGGTGAGTCCTCCACTTGTGGCTCACTTCAGTCACTCTAGTGATTTGCTGTCACAGGTGGAGGACTCCAGCTGTGGCCGCGGGTAACCTGAGTGACGTCACTGCTGATAGCACGACTCACTTCAGTTGCTGTGTGAAGCTCACAGCGGACAGTCTTGTTCTATGGCGCTCGCTGTGAGTGTCACATGTAGCAGTGCTGGAAGCGTCGTGGGACCTCGTGTGGATTACGTCGGACCTGGAGGGATGTTTGGGGTGTTAATAAAGAGGTGAAAGAGAGTGGCTTTTTTGTCTTTTATTTCAAATAAAGGATTTTTGGGTGTTTGTGTTTATTTACTTCCACTTACAGCTTAGTGATGAGGGGGTGTCTCACAGACGCCTGCCATGACTAATCTAGGGTTTAGTGGCTGCTGTGGGCTGCCATTAATTCCTTATTACCCTGATTGTCACCGCACCAGGGCAATCAGGATGAGCTGGGTAAAGTCCTGGGACTGTTGCATCTAATGGATGCGGCAATTCCGGGCAGCTGCTGGCTGATATTTTTAGGCTGGGGGGCTCCCAATAATGTGGATCTCCCCAACCTGAGAATACCAGCCCTCAGCTGTGAGGCTTTATCTTAGCCGGTATCAAAATTAGAGGGGACAGAACGTGTTGTTTTTTGTTTTTTTTTTTAATTATTTATTTTACTGTACAATATAGACCCACCCACTGGCAGCTGTGATTGGTTGCAGTAAGACAGCTGTCACTCAGCATGGGAGCATGTCTGACGGCAACCAATCACAGACGGGGAAGCAGTGAATATGTATGAGCCTAATGAGCGGATCTAGTGAATATGTAATGAGGCTTATGAGCAGGTCAGGAAGAAGAATGAGAGGCTGCGGGAGCAGTGTGACAGCTGTGATGGTGATCGTTGAGTGTGAAGCAGAGACAGACAGAGAGACACTCAGGAATGGTTGAAATAACGCTGTGAAACCGGACTTAAACCATCACAGTGTGTGATACACCTGCAAGTTAGCAGCGTTATTTCATGGCAACATTGAAGTCAATGGGTGTATAATGCTGCTAAACCAGACTCATAATTGACATGCTGCAGATTTTTTCTACATCAAAAACCAGACCGAAACCGGACGGAAATAAACCACAGTGTGTGCACAGCAAATCAAAAAAACCCATAGACTTTTCTGGCTTCATGAGAGACATGCAGATTTTGATGCAGATTAAGAAAAAAAAAGAAAAAACGCATGAAAAACCGCAGCGTGTGCACAGGGCCTTACAGATCTCATCTTCTAACATGTCTATAGTACATATCAGATAATCACTTGATCTATTTATCTGATAGGTAGGTATAACCTATGATGTACAGCTATCTGCAGAATGTAGATGAAGAAAGGTGGCTATGACGGTAGTTTATATGCCTCTAGAGTGGTCATTTGGTGATTACCAAATTATAACGTGAACTCTACCTTCACTACAGTACCTGTAGGCACATAGCACAATCAGTAACCCATACCGCTGCCCTTCAGAGAATTCTAGAATGTTTGGTAGTTCATATTTCTTAACAACCACTTGATATCCTCTCTAGGTGACCTTGAGGAGGTTATACAGGGTACAGTTATTCAGGTGGGTCCATACTGCAGCTCTACAAAACACAATCTTGGCTATAGTGCATTCCATCTATGATCTACTGGTAGCATGAGAAGAAAGCACATCCTGTGGGCCCCGTTGCAGAATGAAAGCTTTGCCGTAGACGAAGAAATGAGAAAAATTCAGCTTGTATTGGTTAGTAAAAAAAAAGCATGAGATAAATAATATATAAAGCAAATACAGACTTCCAGCATTATGTAAGGATGACTGCTTCTGTATATTTCCTGCATTATCCATATGGAAAGTAGGACTAGTGCACAATTTTTTCTTTACGTTAAAGTCATTTTAGTTTTTTTATATTTTGTCTACTTCCTGAAGTCGCCAGTGAAACCACTCAACACAGCAGCTGAGAGATAACGTCTATTAAAAACTGTCTAAAACCTGACATCAGCAGTGACATAATTTCTCAAAAGTACCTTTCTTTAAGGCTGGAGTCACACTAGCGTGTGACTCAATTAGGGATGGAATCACCCGTACGGGCCATCGGCTCTCCTCACAGAAGCTGCATAGAAATACATGTAGCTGCACACTCCTGTCAGAAGAGCTGGCGGCTTCTCTAGGACAAGGCGATGCTCGCGGGAGTCATACATGAGTGTGACTGTGACTCCAGCCTTAAAGGCACTTTACACGCTACAATAAATCTTACGATGTGTCGGCAGGGTCACGTCGTAAGTGACGCACATCCGGCATCGTAAGTATGATTGTAGCGTGTAAAACCTCCGCGCAATTGCGATTGAACGAAAATCCGTTCATCACATGCACGTCGTTCATTTCTCATAAAATGAACGTGCAGTTGTGCAATGTTCGCGAGGCAGCACACAGTGTGTGACACCCCGGGAACATTGAACGACAGCTTACCTCCGTCCGCGGCTCCCGCCGACATGGCGGAAGGAAGGAGGTGGGCAGGACGTAAACATCCCGCCCACCTTCTTCCTTCCACCCCTCCGCTTCTATTGGCCGGATGCCACGTGACGTCGCTGTGACGCCGAACGTCCCTCCCACTCCAGGAAATGGACGTTCGCCGCCCACATCGAGGTCGTATGGATGGGTAAGTACGTGTGACGGGGGTTAATCGTTTGTGCGGCACATTCAACAAATTGAACGTGCCGCACATACGATGGGGGCGGTTACGATCGCATACGATATCGTATGCGAAATCGTAACATGTAAAGCAGGCTTTACTCTGACGACAGCTTTACACCCCGTTAGCATTCTCTTAAGTAGCCTCATCAAGTCGTCATTTTGAATAGTTTCTATTGAAGAGGTATGCTTCATCAGGAGTTCATTTGTGGAATCACTAGCCTTCAGAAGGTCTTTGAGACTATGAGGTGTGTTTTGTAGAGGCACTGTTGATACACAGTTTTATATAGTGCTCATTTCTATTCCACAACTGTTCTAACCCAGATTATAACTAGAATTACTAAAGTAAATACAGAGAAAATGAAGTCCATTGTTACTTTAAAAGGATTGTCCGGTCTAAAGGGTGCTTTACACGCTGCGACATCGCTAACGATTTATCGTCGGGGTCACGTCGTTAGTGACGCACATCCGGCGGCTTTAGCGACATTGTAGCATGTGACACCAAGGAGTGACGATCAACGATCGCAAAAACGTCAAAAATCGTTGATCGTTGACACGTCGCTCCTTTTCATAATATCATTGGTGGTGCATGCCACTGGTTGTTCGTCGTTCCTGCAGCATCACACATCGCTATGTGTGACACCGCAGGAACGACGAACATCTCCTTACCTGCGTCCACCGGCAATGAGGAAGAAAGGAGGTGGGCGGCATGTTCCGGCCGCTCATCTCCACCCCTCCTCTGCTATTGGGCGGCCGCTTAGTGACGCTGCTGTGATGCCGAACGAAACTCCCCCTTAAAGGAGAGATTGTTCGGTGTCTCCAGCGACGTCGCTAAGCAGGTATGTGCGTGTTACGCTGCCGTAGCGATATTGTTCGCTACGGCAGCGATCACCCCCATGACGAAACAGTGACGTGGGCGGGTGCTATCGCGCACGCTATCGCAAGCGATATTGCAGCGTGTAAAGCACCCTTAAATCAAATCTACAAGTCTAAAGTCACTATGTGACTGCAGACTTACACCTTCAGAAAACACAAATTAACAGCACCTCAGAGAGCAGTTTTCATAAATAATACATACACCACATATCAAGTAGCACACACATCTTAACATCAACTGTAAGGAGGAGACTGAAAAAAAAGGGTTTATAGTTGAATTGCTACAAAGAAGCCAGTAGTGAGGAGAACTAACAAGAAGAGGCTTGTTTTGGCAAACAACACTAGAAAATATTTCAGTGGAAATCAGCACTGTATTCTGAGGAGTTAATTTTTTAGATTTTTGGTATCAACCGCTATGTCTGTGTGAAGTGCCACCATGAAGCATGCAGTAGGTTGACGGGATGATGGTGAGTGAATGCTTTGTTGGTGATTTATTTCAAATTCAAGGCACACTTACCAAGCTTCTGTAGAAGTATTTTGGCAAAGTATAATCTGGCTTTTCTAATGTTAAGGCTGATTAATGGTTTGCACTTTATGGTAGACTTAGATACTGAAACACCTACTTTCTGGAGCGTGCTCTCTGAGGGATTTCTTTTTTTCAGCCTAATGATGGTCTACTTCTCTTCCATTGAGAGCTCCTTTGATTGCAAGTTGTGGGTTCACAACAACAGCTTCCAAGTGCAAATGTCATACCTGGAATCAGCTCAAGACCTTTTACCTGCTATTTTCATGTCACTACTGCTAAATTTACTATGACTGTTTCCGTATCATCACCCTATTACTATTGTTTTTTACTGCCATTACTGCTAGTATTCCTATGTTTCTGATGCGAATATTTTTTCTAGTTTCTAGATGCTAGTATTTTTCATTTTATAAGACACACCAGATAAGACACACCCTAAATTTAGAGATAAAAAATTGTAAAAAAAAAAAATGGGCTCTGTCTTTACTCCGGTGGGGGGGCAGTGGTGGTGGAGTTGAGTCATAGGAGGTAGGGGTGGTGCTGGTGGGGTCTGTGCTGGCAGCGGTGGGTCTGTGCCTGGCAGTGCTGGGTCTGTGTTGGCAGCGGTAGGTCTGTGTTGGCAGCGGAAGCTGCGCTGGCAGTGGAAGCTGTGCTGGCTGTATGGAGCAGGCCGGTGTGGCGGGTGTCCCAGATGCTCTGTCGGCGGTCCAGGCTTCAAAGAAATGGCACCCATAGTGACGCATGTGCAGATGGAGCTCTAAGCCAAGAGCTCCATCTGCGCACGTGCTGACTCCGAGCGCCATCATTTGAAGCTAGAGCATCTGGGACACCCTCCACACAGCCACTGCAGCTTCCACTGCCAGCATAGCCAGCTGGCTTCCCGTACAGAAAGGCAGCCAGCTGGCTGCTCGTACGCAGAAGCAGTCAGCCGGCCACCCGTACAAAAAGGCAGTCAGCTGGCCACCCGTACAGAGAGGCAGCCAGCCGGCCGCCCGCACAAAGAGGCATCCGGCCACATGCACAGAGAGGCAGTTGGCTGCCCATACAAACAGCCAACCGTATCAATTCTCCACCTCTCGGTAAGGTATATTCAGATTTTAAGACGCACCCCTCATTTTGCTCCCAAATTTTTGGGAGGAAAAGTGCGTCTTATAATCCAAAAAATACGGTATATTTATTGGCATACAAGTTTAGAACACAAAAAACTTGATTAAATTGTAAATATGCAATACACCATGCAGTAAGTGGGAAAAAAGTTTTCAACAAAACTTTACTGAATAACATTTCTGAAGTCAATTAATTTGTTCAGAGAAATAGTATCGCCTCCATCAGATCCTTCTTTATAGATGACCTCAAATCTGACAATTATTTTAAAGGTAGAGAAGAACCTCTCTACACTAACTTGGGTTGGTGGCAAAGCGTTGACCACGAGAGCAACAATCTCTAACATAAGGGTATAAAGGAATTGCCTCATGCAGTCAGTTTTGATGAATGGTTGAACTCTTCTACCTCGTTGAGAGCAAATGAAAAATTTTGCTGAAATATGGTCAATCTGTGTGCTATGGGAGTGGATTCTTTTTCACTGTGGCTATGCTCTGCTGCTCCATGTAATCCAAATACTTTCCAAAATTAAATTCCTCTTCTCGTAAGGCTGAAGATAGGGATCAGCAGCACTGGATGACCCAAATCTTCATCTGTTGAAGCTCAAGATATAGAGCAGCAGCACTGGTTGACCTAATTCCTCATCTGATGAGGCTGAAGACATGGAGCAGTAGCACTGGATGATCCAACTCCTCATCTGGTGAGGCTAAAGATATGGACCAGCAGCACTGGATGACCCAATTCCTCACCTCATCTGATGAAGCTGAAAACATGGAGAAGTAGCACTAGATGACCGAACTCCTCATCTGTTGAGGCTCAAGATATGGAGCAGTAGCGCTGGATGTCCCAACTCCTCATCTGATGAGCATAAAGATATGGCAGCAGTAGCACTGGATGACCCAACTCCTCATCTGATGAAACTGAAGATATGGAGCAGCAGCACTGGATAACCCAAATCCTCAACTGATGAGGCTGAAGATATGGAGCAGCAGCACTGGATGACCCAAATCCTCATCTGATGAGGATGACGTTATAGCTGCAGTTGCCGTGGAAGACACAATTCCTTTTGCTTTTGGCCATCCTGTAGCCACTCATTCTAACCGCTACCTCTGTCAGATCTTCTTTTCCTCTAGTAAGCTGTTGATCATTCAGCAATATATGATAACTTGGGTCAACATAAACAGCTGCCAGAAGAATTTAATTTTTTTTTTTAAATCGCAGCGACTCTCTCCATTTCATTGATTTAAACCTCCTCTTTGGGACAGGAAAAACAACAAGTTCTTCCACTCCTTTATGGAAATGTCGGGAGTTAAATCCTCAGCTTGTTATTTTTTTGTCAGTCACTCTAAAAAGGTAATGAATAGAGATGAGCAGACTCACAGAGAACCGTGACCGGCAGGTCCGTGTTATCTTTTTTTTTTTTTAAATCCGGTTCCAATCCGAAATCTGGTCCTCAAATAAGTCTATGGGGATCAGAAACCGAAAATTAAAAATGTTGGTAGAAGGGATAGGAAGGGTTGGGAATCTGGTCCCCACATAAGTCTATGGGGATCAGAAACTGAAGATTAAAAATGTTGGTAGAAGGGATAGGAAGGGTTGGGAATCTGGCCCCCATATTAGTCTATGGGGATCAGACACCGGAGATTAAAAATGTTGGTAGAAGGCATAGGAAGATAGGAGCATGCGCCAAGGATCTGTCATGACGGCAATTGCTTCCAGGTTGCGGATTTACTTCCGGAGCAGCTAATTAACATTCATTGAATATGCACTGCTTTCCCCGCCCACTGGCGCCTGTGTTTGGTTGCAGTCAGCTGCACCCACACACTGAGTGGCAGCGTGTCTGAGTGTCAGCTGATGGCTCCCTTTCACATCTATATCGTAGGCTGGGGTCACACTGGTGCATGTCATCTGATGCGAGAGCATTGGATGCAATATGCTAATGACCCTCGTCTCAGGCTCCGGTGCAAACGTGGTCAGATTGTCATGTGACTGTGACCCGATCCTGCAATCGGATCACAGCTGCAGAGGAGAGGGAGGGATTAATCCCCCCATCTCCTCCATTGTCAGCCTGTGCATATATAGCACTGCACTTGAATGTCCTCCGAGTGCAATCCGATGTCTCTCGCACCCATAGACTTGTATAGGTGCGAGTAATAGGAGACTCGCAGACAATTGCAGCATGCTGCGATATTTTTCTTCAGTCCGAATTGGGCTGAGGAAAAACTCACAAATGTGACCTGCAGCATTGTCTTACATGGGGCCGAGTGCAATGTGAGATTTTCTCGCTGCACTCGTGCGAGTCAGACGTCAGTGTGACTCTACCCGTACAGTAAAAATAAACAAATAAATTAAATAAATAAATAAAACCAATGGCGTAGGGTCCCCCCATATTATGAATGATACCCAGCACAGATGAAGCATAAGGCTACAGGCAGCATCCCCAGCCCTGTACTTATTTTGGCTGTGTATCAAAATAAGAGGGACCATATGCATTTTGTTTTTGTTTTTAAATTATTTAAATAAATAATTTAAAAAACTGGCGTGCAGTCCCCCCCCCCAATTTTAATACTCAGCAAAGATAAAGTACAACAGCTGGGGGCTGGTATTCTCAGACTAGGGAGGGCCATTGTTATAGGCCGTCCCCACAGCCTAAAAATAGCAACCTGCAGCTGCCCAGGATGTCACATGCATTAGTTGTACAAGCCCAGCGATTTACCCGGTTCCTCCCATTGCCATGGTGTGGTGGCAATAAGGGTAATAAGGGATTAATAACAGCCCACAGCTACTACTAAGCCCTAGACGTCTATGAGACGTCTCATCTCATCAACTGTAATTATCTCATCATTAACTGTAAGTGAAAGTAAATAAACATCGAAAAAATACTTTATTTGGAAGAAAATACAAAAAGCACCCTCTTTCCCCACTTTATTAACCCCAAAAACACCTCTGCAGGTCTGACGTAATCCACACGAAGTTCGACAACGATTCCAGCTCTGCTACATCTTAGTCACAGCGCGAGCGGCCATAGAGCATGACTGCCCAATGTAAGTGCAGACAGAGAATGAATGAGCTGCAGTGAGCAATGACTGGTTGCAGGCAGATGCTGTCACACAGGCTGGGGCACGTCTGAATGCAACCAATCGCAGACACCAGGCTGGCCACTGGGCGGGGAAAGCAGTGCATATGGATGAGCAATGATGAATGGCCCAGGGAGGCCGCAGGAGCAATGTACAATCGCGACGGAGCCTTGGTAAGTATGAAGCGCTCACTTCATTCATATTTTCTTTATTTTTCCTTTATTTTTTTTTAAATTTCTTTAGTGCCGAATCAAACACCCGGAATCCCAGGCCTAGGCCTGGCACCTTTGAAACCATGCAGACATGGACTTTAACAGTCCAGGTCCACCCATCACTAGTAATGAATCAATTCCTTCAATTCAGCCACCACGATGTCACCGACAAGGTATGTGCATGTGAAGCTGTCGTAGCGATAATGTTCACCAGGTATCGCATGTGCGACGGGGGCGGGTACTATCGCACTCGACATTGCTAGCCAATGCTAGCGATGTCGCAATGTGTAAAGTACCCCTAACTCGAGGGGAAACGGTGTGGTATAGAAAGGGGGAAGTCAGGAAGCAATGTACCATAATATAGACAGTGTGGGGGTCATTTTTTGTGCAGGGATTAAAGTGAGGAACAGTTATTTAGTTTGGGGGCTTATTTAGGGAACAGCATGGGTAATTATTTTTATAATGATATGTTATTTTTAGGGACCAGCATGGGTAATTATTTTTATAATGATATGTTATTTTTAAGGGCACTGTGTCGTGGTGTGCTGCAGAAGAGTGGAGAAGATGGAGGTCTGCAGAGATGAGCTGTGGATGTGAAGTCACCATAGCACCAGGAGCTGTGAGGTACCGAGGTCTGAACCTGGAAAAAATGCAGGTGATAGCTAAACACATTCGCTAAAGCAGGTTTTAAGCGATCAATGATCTATATCCAGCAGATGGTCAGTGGTTTAATAGCTGCTCAGCCTGTGACCGCACTTTCATGTGCACAGGACGATCTTTAACATGATCGTCCTGTGCACATAGAATAGCATTGTTCTTGGCAGCGTGTGTTTACAGGACAATGTGTAGCCAAGAAAGATATTTAAAGGCGTCTGTCACCCCCAAATGCCAATTAAACTATACAAACATTATTTTAGGGAACGTAGCCCATATAAAAATCATGCCAGATAGGTACAGTGTAACCTAACAATGAAAAATCCTATTTATTTATTTATTTGCAGTGAGGCAGCATTGTGCACTTTAGGCGTGACCTATGCCATAAACAAAAGTGAATCTTTTATCAAATCGTAAGTTGAGCTGTAAACACCTAGTATGATCTTTGTATGGGCTGTATACACCTGGTATGATTCTGTATGAGCTGTATACACCTGGTATGATTTCTGTATAGGCTGTATACACCTGGTATGATTTTTCTATGGGCGACATTCCCTATAATGAATGTTTGTGCAGGGTGATCGGCATTTTGTGGGTGACAGATTTCCTTTTAATAGTAAAAATGTCACTATACGAAGAAATATTTTGCTCTTCCATCAGGTGATTGACAGCTTGTTGAGGTAGAGTGATAATCAGCAGCAGGGAAAAGCACCTTAAAGAGTGACTTATATAGTTATAGAAATTATTTTATAGGTTTTAGGGTAATTTTTTTTTAGCAGATCTGAGGGGAACCAGGTCCCCAGCCCCCCACCAATTGCTCCAAAGATCTATTAGAAAAGTGCAGGAGAGCAGACAGAGCAGCGCGGATTCAGTAGAAAGTCAGAGTCCTGTCTCCTGAGCCATGCACTTCACCTATGGGGGTCTTAGCAGATTGGTGCAGTAATGTGTCCTAAGAATTAATATACCTTTTTGATGCCGCTTCTTTTGAGAATCCTAGAGCATGGTGCATGCTGGCATACTCGAAAGAAGTGTTATCATGAAGCAGAGGCTGCAGTCACTGCCACAGCTTCTGCCCCTCCCTGAAAGGAAACGTCATCAGTGACGCTTGTTTCAGGGGCTGGGCTAGTCTCCATGCACTGTGCGATGTGCATAATGAACCCACGCGCTCTATTGCTGAATCAGATCAGCAATATCGAGCTGACACCAATGTCACAATACCTGGCGTGCAGAGACCAGTGACGTCACCTGTTCTTAGTACGCCGGATATTCTGACACTGCTCTGGTGCCAGCTCATTACTGCTGATTGGAGCCGGCATCAGAGCGTGTGCTTCCATTGTGCACATCGGACAGAGCACATCATGAAGGGACAAGTCCAGCCCCTGAAATGAGCATCACTGATGGTGCTTCATTTCAGGGATGGGTCAGAAGCTGCAGCAGTGACTGCAGCATCAGCCCCCTGATGACATCTTGTTTGAGTATCCCAGCATGCACAGTGCATTGGGATTCTCAAACTAAGAGTCATCAAAAAGGAAGTAGGGGAAAAAAGAGAGAATAACAATTAGATAGTGTAGTTAGGGAAGGATAGGAAATTATTAATGCAAGTATATTAAAAAAAAAAATTACATTTTGGCACTAAATAGATAGGGATTTAGATTTGCCTTCAGACCAAACCTTTAACTAAATGTTTACTAGTGCTGTTACCAGCAACTAATCAGTACTGTGGTACCTGTATGGTCCATAGTTTGATGATAGCTGGTAACAACAATTTCAATCATCTCCTTACCATTGTTAAGGTATACAAGTTTATATGATAGGGGCTAACCTGATACTGAAAGTGATCGCTTTATAACGTTGGTGATGTGTCATGTATTGACGGTTGTGCTCAGGCTGTGTTTTTGTACTGACCATTGTTCTGGTGATGCAGTCATGTACTAACAGTGGTTCTTGGGCTGTATTTCTGTACTGATGATCGTTCTGGAGATGTAGGCATGTACTGACTGTGGTTCTGGTGATGTATTCATGTACTGATGGTTGTTCTTGTAGTTATACTTGATGATTATATGTTCATTCTGCCGGGCTGATAATACAGCCATCTAAGTTAGGCCACATTTCTCAGCTTTACAAGTGTTTAACTAATGCCTCCATACATATATACCGTTGTCTGATCATTCGGCCAGCAGCTATCTTGCCAAATTCTCCATTATGCTGGGATCACATCAGCATATGGCATCCTATGCGAGAGTATCGGGATGCAATCTGCTAATGTCCCTGGGCTCATGCTCTGCTGAAATCGTGTGATCTGATCACAGCTTTGGAGGAGAGGGAGAGAATGCTGTTTCAGTCTCCTACCGTGTTTTTCCAAAAATAAGACCTCCCCCAAAAATAAGCCCTAGCAGGGATTTTCAGCATTTTCGGAGAAAGGCTTAAATATAAGCCCTCCCCCGAAAATAAGCCCTAGTCGCGGATCAATAATGAAGTGTCCCTGCAGCTAAAAGAGTTACAGATACTGCAGGACACTTCATTATACACAGCGGCACCCGGCAATTACACTCACCCGACACTGAGCAGTAGGACCTGCAGTGATCACACACCCACACTCATCAGCTCTCAGACACACACACACACACACACAATCAGATCTCACACACACACACCAGATCTGACACACAAACATCGGATCGCACACACATCGGATCGCATACACACTCACCTCATCCAGCGACACCGATCTCTTCTCGCCGGCAGAATCCTGAGAGGCAGTGCAGTGGAGCGCAAGGAACTGGACCTGCGGCCGGACACGTGACATGCTCTCATTCCCTGCTGCCGTAAGTGCTGGATGTGATGTGATGTGATGTGTGTGTGTGTGATCTGCTGTGTGTGTCTGCAATCAGCTGTGTGTGTCTGCGATCGGCTGTGTTTTTCTGCGATCGGCTGTGTATGTCTGCGTTCGGCTGTGTGTGCCTGTGATCGGATGTGTGTATCTGTGATCGGCTGTGTGTATCTGTGATCGGCTGTGTGTGCCTGCGATCTGCTGTGTGATCTGCTGTGTATATCTGCGATCTGCTGTGTGTTTGTGCCTGCGATTGGCTGTGTGTATCTGTGATCGGCTGTGTGAATCTGTGATCAGCTGTGTGTGCCTGCGATCTGCTGTGTATATCTGCGATCTGCTGTGTGTGTGTGTGTGTGTGTGTGTGTGTGTGTGTGTGTGTGATCTGCTGTGTGTGTGTGTGTGATCTGCTGTGTGTGTGATCTGCTGTGTGTGTCTGCGATCTGCTGTGTGTGTCAGCTAGCAGCAGGGGAGGACGGCGTCCAGCAACCACCGGAGATCACAGGGGGACCTGGGAACCATGCAGACGTCCTGGTCTGGTGAGTATGTCTCCTGGGAAGTGGGGGGGGTCTGCTTTTTTGGGGGGTAAATTTACCCCCAACCGTGTTTCTCCAAGAATAAGACCTCCTCCAAAAATAAGCCCTAGTGCTTTTTTGAGGGGCAAAAAAAATATAAGACAGTGTTTTATTTTTGGAAAAACACGGTACATTGTCAGCTGATGCATATATCGCACTGCACTTGGATGTCTGATGTTTCACTCGCACTCATAGACTTGTATGGGTGCGAGAGATCTGAGACTCACAGACAATCACAGCATGCTGAGTATTTTTCCCCTCAGTCCGATTACGGCTGAGGAAAATCTCGCAGATCTGAGCTGCAGCATTGTCTTACATGGGGCCGAGTGTAATGCAAGATGTTCTCCCATTGCACTTGTGCGAGTCATACGCCAGTGTGAACGTACCTTTTTACAGGTTTGCTCACTTTACCAAGCACTCCTTTGTTACCTATAAGAAAGCCGCTGCCAAACATCTCTGGAGGCTTATCATTTAAAGAATATAAGGATCTTCAGTCCTAAATCTGACATGCTGAATCCTTATCTCCCCAGACATCATCAGTCAGAGGCAGCCATACACATTAAACTATGGGCCGAATCTGTTGATCTTGGCGGATTCTGACACCTTTAGGGTGCATGCCCATGATCAGTATTTTCAGCGTTTTGGGCGCAGCATGCTTTAGCTGCGTCCAAAAGGCTGCGTTGTACAGTACAAGCATAGTGGATTGGATTTCTAGAAAACCCGCGCCCACTGTGCTTGTTTTTTCCGCAGAAAACACTGACCTGCGGAGTGTCTTTCCAGACTGCGGCATGTCAATTGTTTGCTGCGGAATCGCATGCGTCCTCCGTAGGGAGAACACAAGCGAGACCGCAGCGCACTGAACCCTGATCGTGGGCACAGTCATCTGCAGGTCTCCTTTGTTTTCCTGTCCTGCAGAGGAGACATGTGGCCCCGCTGGTCAGGACCCGCTGCGTTCTGAACACAGCGAGTCCTGATCGTGGGCACATACCCTTAAGGGTGCTTTACACGCTGCGACATCACTAACGATATATCGTCGGGGTCACGGTGTTTGTGACGCACATCCGGCGTCGTTAGCGACATCGCAGCGTGTAACACCTATGAGCGAGCTTAAATGATCGCAAAAGAGGCAAAAATCGTTGGTCTGTGACACGTCGTTCATTTACCAAAAATCGTTGTCTGGTCAGTAGCGAGGTTGTTTGTCGTTCCTGCGGCAGCACACATCGCTATGTGTGACACCACAGGAACGAGGAACAACCTCGTACCTGCGGCCGCCCGCAATGAGGAAGGAAGGAGGTGGGCGGGATGTTTGTCTCGCTCATCTCCACCCCTTCGCTTCTATTGGACGGCTGTCGTGTGACGTCGCTGTGATGCCGCAAGAACCGCCCCCTTAGAAGGGAGGCAGTTCGCTGGCCACAGCGACGTCGCAGGGAAGGTAAGTCCGTGTGATGGGTGTAAGCGATGTTGTGCGCCACGGGCAGCGATTTGCCCGTGACGCGCAACCGATGGGGGCGGGTATGCTCGCTAGCGAGATCGCAGCGTGTAAAGTGCCCTTTAGTCTGTGTATGGGAGGACTTTCCTACTATTTAAAGGGTAAGGGCACACGATATCTTCTAGCCATCAGCAAATGCCATGGGTTTTTCAGGCAGAAGACGCTTCAGGACACACCGGTGTCTTTTGTGCTAAAGCTCCTTTTTTGCTTCTTTTCTGACATCTTTTGGGGAACGTTTTTTAATTAAATTGTATTATATAAACCAGTGAGCGACTTACAAGCGGAAGTCGTCTGAGGAATGGTCGGGTCACTTCATTCAACCGCTTCATATTTTTGGAAACCTGAAGCAGTTAAAAGAAGCTCAAAAGACTGAACACATGATCAGCACATCATCTCTACACTGCAGGGCAGATAGCCAGGCGTTTTAGAGTCTATTTACCGCTTTTTCAGGCGCATAACGGTGCAGATCCACCTGAAATAGATGTTGTATGCACGTACTTTTAGTCTGACTTACCAGTAGGGGGCATTACAGCTTAAAGTGCCTAGGGCAGCATGAATACCAAATACGGCCCTGACTATTATCATGTCGCTACCTATAAGGGTTTGCTCACATCTACGTTTAAAACGGATAAGTGCAATATAAGGGGAAAAAAATCATATCGCACTCACATGACATGGAATACCTACCGGATTTCACTCGCCCAACTTTTCTGGATGAGAATGGGAACGAATTTTTATACACCAGTGTGAGAGATCCCTAATAGTACTAGTATTCCCATGCCACTACTGCTAATATTACTACATGATTTATGGTTATCAGCTCTCAGGACGGTGTGAACGGAGTAGAACAGCACAGCTCCTTTCACTGTGTAGTGCAGTGTAATCCAACGGCCATGCCGGTCCTACCAGGCAGCAGGCCCAGAGCACTAGTAGGCTTGCGTGGGCATCTGTTGTGATTAGTAGGCCTCTCAACACCGTGATGTTGTCACCCCGCACACATCATGATGTATTATGATTGTCAAAAAGTATCAACATGGCTATATATAAAATGTATTACCGGTAGCTATATCAGTAGTAGCCATACTCTTAAAATATACTGTTAAGCCTCCATCCACATTAGACAAATGTCATCTGAACCCAGCCTGAAATTTGACTGACAGTATAATGTGTATGGGGACGCCAGCTGTTTGTCAGGGGAGATCTAGTATATTGTCGTCTCGGATTCTTCTTTCACGTCGGTTGGTGGCATTCTCATACAGAACACAACAGCGGTCGGACGGGCACCCACTTCTGTGTTTGGGAGCGTCAGCCAAGATAGCTGTCGGCTGAACAATCAGCAAAAACTTTGTACGTCAGACAGCCTTTTAATGACTATGGGGTCTTCAGGCTTGTTAGCCCTGCGTGCAGTTATAAAGAGAATCTGCGTTAACGGAAGGTCACCAGTGTTCGGCTGTTCCATGATTTCAGCTGATCGGAATGTAGAGATTTAATTACAGAATAAATAGATTTTTTTTATCTCTACTGGCTAACACGGTACAAAGATATATTTTACTTGTAGAATAAATAGAGGCAGTTGTGGAGTTTTCCAGCAGGTGGCAGCATCTGTGCATACACTGTCTAGCTGATCTCCAAGGATATTTACCATGAAGCCCCAGCCATAACAGTCTGCTGTTCTGTTTATTGTGTTCCATGTTATGTGCTCAGTTCTCTGGCTCTCAGATTGGGACATAAGCAGGCTACATTAATAAACAGTAATGATATCATTTGCCTTACATGGACAGTTAACTTTACATGAAAAGGCCTTTCTGAGAATACATTTTTTATGTTGATATGCTTGTTATTTTCTAGCCCAAGCCAATTGAAATCAAAATATCATTTATGGATAACCTCTTTAATTCATTCTAGCTGACTTCTAATCTACTGGTATGAAAAAAAATGCATTTTATAACTTAAACTAAAAAAAAAAAGTTTAGGACTACTATTTTCTGGACACTAATAGGCCTCATTCATTGGGGCTGGCATTGTTGACGCAGGATTTGCTGGAGCCATTGGCACCTAATTAATTAAGAGGCGCATGCGATTAAGAGTGTCACACAAAGTACAGTACACCACAGCTTGTCAGGAATTAGACAGGGGGGCATTGTCCCAGTGCCGCTCAGTTTGCACAAGCTGGTCAAAACTGAAGAGAAAATGGCAATAGTAGCACAATATTGAAACTTTTCAAAGTGTTTTACGCCACATATCTGGCATAAACACTGATAATAGTAAAAGTATAAGGGCTGGCACTGTAAAACCAACTCCATGCTCATAAGGGACTATCGAACAATAGAAAATATGATACTGAAGAATATGACACTTGAGCGGCTTTGCAAAAAATGACATTTATTGATACACCAAAGACAAAGATGATGACAGATAATGTGCCCAACATTTAAATCTTAAAGGAAATCTGTCAGCAGATTTTGCTGTGCTGAAAACAGCATGCTGCAAGGATTAAAACAAGAGCATTCAGGCATGCCTGTCTTGTCAAGGTCCAACCTGTTGTTTATTTGCTTTATTTGTTTAATCAGCAGGACTTATCAATACTCAGACTACAATGTCAAGTGCACAGCAGCCTGGCACAATCCCTTGTCTGATTGACACATCACTGTCAATGTACAATCTTTATACAGTCTATGTCTAGTCTATGAGAGAGATGAGACCGCACACTCTGGATTATGCCAAAACGATTTCTTTATTGAAATAAACGGTGCAGGACCTTGTCCGTGTAGGAGCCTGCACATAGCTCCTCTCCTGCTTTTTACCCTGTCCGTGTAGGAGCCTGCACATAGCTCCTCTCCTGCTTTTTACCCTGTCCGTGTAGGAGCCTGCACATAGCTCCTCTCCTGCTTTTTACCCTGTCCGTGTAGGAGCCTGCACCTAGCTCCTCTTCTGCTTTTTACCCTGTCCGTGTAGGAGCCTGTACCTAGCTCCTCTCCTGCTTTTTACCCTGTCCGTGTAGGAGCCTGCACCTAGCTCCTCTTCTGCTTTTTACCCTGTCCGTGTAGGAGCCTGTACCTAGCTCCTCTCCTGCTTTTTACCCTGTCCGTGTAGGAGCCTGCACATAGCTCCTCTTCTGCTTTTTACCCTGTCCGTGTAGGAGCCTGCACCTAGCTCCTCTCCTGCTTTTTACCCTGTCCGTGTAGGAGCCTGCACACCTAGCTACTCTTCTGCTTTTTACCCTGTCCGTGTAGGAGCCTGCACCTAGCTCCTCTCCTGCTTTTTACCCTGTCCGTGTAGGAGCCTGCACCTAGCTCCTCTCCTGCTTTTTACCCTGTCCGTGTAGGAGCCTGCACCTAGCTCCTCTCCTGCTTTTTACCCTGTCAGTGTAGGAGCCTTCACCTAGCTCCTCTCCTGCTTTTTACCCTGTCCGTGTAGGAGCCTGCACCTAGCTCCTCTCCTGCTTTTTACCCTGTCCGTGTAGGAGCCTGCACCTAGCTCCTCTCCTGCTTTTTACCCTGTCCGTGTAGGAGCCTGCACCTAGCTCCTCTCCTGCTTTTTACCCTGTCCGTGTAGGAGCCTGCACCTAGTTACTCTCCTGCTTTTTACCCTGTCCGTGTAGGAGCCTGCAACTCGCTCCTCTCCTGCTTATAACCCTGTCCGTGTAGGAGTCTGCACCTAGCTCCTCTCCTGCTTTTTACCCTGTCCATGTAGGAGCCTGCACCTAGCTCCTCTCCTGCTTTTTACCCTGTCCGTGTAGGAGCCTCCTCTCCTGCTTTTTACCCTGTCCGTGTAGGAGCCTGCACCTAGCTCCTCTCCAGCTTTTTACCCTGTCCGTGTAGGAGCCTGCACCTAGCTCCTCTCCTGCTTTTTACCCTGTCCGTGTAGGAGCCTGCACCTAGCTCCTCTCCTGCTTTTTACCCTGTCCGTGTAGGAGCCTGCACCTAGCTCCTCTCCTGCTTTTTACCCTGTCCGTGTAGGAGCCTGCACCTAGCTCCTCTCCTGCTTTTTACCCTGTCCGTGTAGGAGCCTGCACCTAGCTCCTCTCCTGCTTTTTACCCTGTCCGTGTAGGAGCCTGCACCTAGCTCCTCTCCTGCTTTTTACCCTGTCCGTGTAGGAGCCTGCACCTAGCTCCTCTCCTGCTTTTTACCCTGTCCGTGTAGGAGCCTGCACCTAGCTCCTCTCCTGCTTTTTACCCTGTCCGTGTAGGAGCCTGCACCTAGCTCCTCTCCTGCTTTTTACCCTGTCCGTGTAGGAGCCTGCACCTAGCTCCTCTCCTGCTTTTTACCCTGTCCGTGTACGAGCCTGCACCTAGCTCCTCTCCTGCTTTTTACCCTGTCCGTGTAGGAGCCTGCACCTAGCTACTCTCCTGCTTTTTACCCTGTCCGTGTAGGAGCCTGCAACTCGCTCCTCTCCTGCTTATAACCCTGTCCGTGTAGGAGTCTGCACCTAGCTCCTCTCCTGCTTTTTACCCTGTCCATGTAGGAGCCTGCACCTAGCTCCTCTCCTGCTTTTTACCCTGTCCGTGTAGGAGCCTCCTCTCCTGCTTTTTACCCTGTCCGTGTAGGAGCCTGCACCTAGCTCCTCTCCAGCTTTTTACCCTGTCCGTGTAGGAGCCTGCACCTAGCTCCTCTCCTGCTTTTTACCCTGTCCGTGTAGGAGCCTGCACCTAGCTCCTCTCCTGCTTTTTACCCTGTCCGTGTAGGAGCCTGCACCTAGCTCCTCTCCTGCTTTTTACCCTGTCCGTGTAGGAGCCTGCACCTAGCTCCTCTCCTGCTTTTTACCCTGTCCGTGTAGGAGCCTGCACCTAGCTCCTCTCCTGCTTTTTACCCTGTCCGTGTAGGAGCCTGCACCTAGCTCCTCTCCTGCTTTTTACCCTGTCCGTGTAGGAGCCTGCACCTAGCTCCTCTCCTGCTTTTTACCCTGTCCGTGTACGAGCCTGCACCTAGCTCCTCTCCTGCTTTTTACCCTGTCCGTGTAGGAGCCTGCACCTAGCTACTCTCCTGCTTTTTACCCTGTCCGTGTAGGAGCCTGCACCTAGCTCCTCTCCTGCTTTTTACCCTGTCCGTGTAGGAGCCTCCTCTCCTGCTTTTTACCCTGTCCGTGTAGGAGCCTGCACCTAGCTCCTCTCCAGCTTTTTACCCTGTCCGTGTAGGAGCCTGCACCTAGCTCCTCTCCTGCTTTTTACCCTGTCCGTGTAGGAGCCTGCACCTAGCTCCTCTCCTGCTTTTTACCCTGTCCGTGTAGGAGCCTGCACCTAGCTCCTCTCCTGCTTTTTACCCTGTCCGTGTAGGAGCCTGCACCTAGCTCCTCTCCTGCTTTTTACCCTGTCCGTGTACGAGCCTGCACCTAGCTCCTCTCCTGCTTTTTACCCTGTCCGTGTAGGAGCCTGCACCTAGCTACTCTCCTGCTTTTTACCCTGTCCGTGTAGGAGCCTGCAACTCGCTCCTCTCCTGCTTATAACCCTGTCCGTGTAGGAGTCTGCACCTAGCTCCTCTCCTGCTTTTTACCCTGTCCATGTAGGAGCCTGCACCTAGCTCCTCTCCTGCTTTTTACCCTGTCCGTGTAGGAGCCTCCTCTCCTGCTTTTTACCCTGTCCGTGTAGGAGCCTGCACCTAGCTCCTCTCCAGCTTTTTACCCTGTCCGTGTAGGAGCCTGCACCTAGCTCCTCTCCTGCTTTTTACCCTGTCCGTGTAGGAGCCTGCACCTAGCTCCTCTCCTGCTTTTTACCCTGTCCGTGTAGGAGCCTGCACCTAGCTCCTCTCCTGCTTTTTACCCTGTCCGTGTAGGAGCCTGCACCTAGCTCCTCTCCTGCTTTTTACCCTGTCCGTGTAGGAGCCTGCACCTAGCTCCTCTCCTGCTTTTTACCCTGTCCGTGTAGGAGCCTGCACCTAGCTCCTCTCCTGCTTTTTACCCTGTCCGTGTAGGAGCCTGCACCTAGCTCCTCTCCTGCTTTTTACCCTGTCCGTGTACGAGCCTGCACCTAGCTCCTCTCCTGCTTTTTACCCTGTCCGTGTAGGAGCCTGCACCTAGCTACTCTCCTGCTTTTTACCCTGTCCGTGTAGGAGCCTGCACCTAGCTCCTCTCCTGCTTTTTACCCTGTCCGTGTAGGAGCCTCCTCTCCTGCTTTTTACCCTGTCCGTGTAGGAGCCTGCACCTAGCTCCTCTCCTGCTTTTTACCCTGTCCGTGTAGGAGCCTGCACCTAGCTCCTCTCCTGCTTTTTACCCTGTCCGTGTAGGAGCCTCCTCTCCTGCTTTTTACCCTGTCCGTGTAGGAGCCTGCACCTAGCTCCTCTCCTGTTTTTTACCCTGTCCGTGTAGGAGCCTGCACCTAGCTCCTCTCCTGCTTTTTACCCTGTCCGTGTAGGAGCCTCCTCTCCTGCTTTTTACCCTGTCCGTGTAGGAGCCTGCACCTAGCTCCTCTCCTGTTTTTTACCCTGTCCGTGTAGGAGCCTGCACCTAGCTCCTCTCCTGCTTTTTACCCTGTCCGTGTAGGAGCCTGCACCTAGCTCCTCTCCTGCTTTTTACCCTGTCCGTGTAGGAGCCTGCACCTAGCTCCTCTCCTGCTTTTTACCCTGTCCGTGTACGAGCCTGCACCTAGCTCCTCTCCTGCTTTTTACCCTGTCCGTGTAGGAGCCTGCACCTAGCTCCTCTCCTGCTTTTTACCCTGTCCGTGTAGGAGCCTGCACCTAGCTCCTCTCCTGCTTTTTACCCTGTCCGTGTAGGAGCCTCCTCTCCTGCTTTTTACCCTGTCCGTGTAGGAGCCTGCACCTAGCTCCTCTCCTGCTTTTTACCCTGTCCGTGTAGGAGCCTGCACCTAGCTCCTCTCCTGCTTTTTACCCTGTCCGTGTAGGAGCCTCCTCTCCTGCTTTTTACCCTGTCCGTGTAGGAGCCTGCACCTAGCTCCTCTCCTGTTTTTTACCCTGTCCGTGTAGGAGCCTGCACCTAGCTCCTCTCCTGCTTTTTACCCTGTCCGTGTAGGAGCCTGCACCTAGCTCCTCTCCTGCTTTTTACCCTGCACCGTTTATGTCAATAAAGAAGATCGTTTTGGCATAATTCGGAGTGTGCGGTCTCATCTCTCTCATGGACTGTATATGGAATTCTTAACCTGCACAGGCGTGCACCTCCGAGCTAGGATCATGAAGTGCCTAAGCTGATTTCCACGCCGGTGTGACACCCCGCATGGTAACGTTTCCGTGGTGCGGCACCCTTTCCTTCTTGTGTTTGCTGCCATGTACAATCTCTACTGAGAGCCTGGTGTGGGCAGGACAGCTCTCCTAAATGGCTAAATCTAAAAATTCTGAACAGCTGCACCCAGTAATCTAAGTGATACATTGTTGGATTCAGGATTAGAGATGCGTAAACATGAACAGTAAAGTTCGATGTTCGTGCCAAACACAGACTTTACGGAAAAAAAAAATCAGTGTTCAAGTTTGGATTTCGGGTGCTGTATGTATGCTAACCGCTTGCGCGAGCATCGCTATGCTTGGGTACACTTGGTGCTCAGCCCTGTGCGAGTGGCTTGTAGTGTTTGAATGGCGCTCGCTGTACAAAAAAAATCACCAACATCGGATGTAGTGTGTACAAACAAAAAATGAAAATCTCTGCCTCCTTCCCTCTAAGTGTTCTGTATATGGCTGCCTGTATGTGGGCAGAGAGCAAAAATGCTTATCAGTGGGATCTAATGGGGTTCAGGTCAAGTCCAGGTCCAGAACTGAACTTTATCTAAAGTCTGGCAGAACCCAAACTTCAATGGGTCAGCTCATCTCTATTCAGGGCTCTTTTACTACATTATGTTCCTGTTAGATGAGGTAGAAAAAAATGCTGAAAGATTCCCTTTTAATTGCCTTTTTCAAGGATATCGATACAGAATATGTACAAAGAAACATAAAATAAATGATCTCTTTAACATAAATGTTGTCATCCTAGTTTTAACCATTTCATACACTCCTGTCCTGTATGGGATTATATTATATTAGTTCAGCTTGCTTGTACATACTGAATTACCCAATAAAACCCCCATTGCACTACACTGATACTGTCCAATATTGGGACACAATACACTTTTGTAATTATTTTATATTGTTATTGTTGTTACATATGATCACCGCCATAATTATTTTTACTTATTATGGATATGTTTCTATTTAAAACAATGAGTTGAATGACAACATTTAAGTTAGAAAGATCATTTATTTATTTTAGGTTTCTACATATTCGATATAGATACCATTGAAAAAGGCAATTACGAGCCGAAATGTTGGGGGCATTATCTGTCATCCTTTATGCCGGTGTATCAATATATACGTACATTTTTGCAAAGCCACTCAAGTGTCATATTTTCCAGTGCTGAAGGCTGCCATATTTTCTATAAACACTGGTAAATCTGTGCCTCACATGAGACCAATCCCAGTTAGAAGTCAGTAGTATAACCCAACATCTGAAGTGCCTGCTAATAAGTAATGTAAGGTGACTCACAGGACTCACATGTCCTTCTGAGTACTTGCACCGCATGTGATGACTGTTCTTGGCATGGACAATCAATAACTATCAGATGTTCAGCCTTGTACACATCAGTTTGCTCTAGCTGGGTAAGGCTCTGTTCATACTCTCATTATGGGTTCCTTATGGGGACTCAGATTAAAGCACCACTCCAGAGGTGAAATAGAAAAAATAATGGAGTGGTGCTTTAATCTGACAGTTAACTCATTCACACTCTGGTACCTACTGTAATACACAGGGGTTGAATTTTTTTAATGAAACCCTATGAAAAAAATGCATTTTAGCTAAAAAAAAAAAAATACATATAAAAGCAATCTGTGAGCTGAGTTTTGCGATTTAATCTGAGAGCAGCAAAATGTAGGGACCCCACGTCCGGCAATGTCTCACTTACTGGGCTGTGTTATTATTTCAATAAAATCAGTGTTTTATCAGCAGCAGATTATCACCGGAGGGCTAGTTAGCACGTGCCATGTAATTGTCGCTCCCAGGGAAGGGGGTACTTGGTCCCGGGCGGTTGCAAATGGGAATGTCACTCTGGTGGCCGTTGCCCGGTCCCGTGCCCTGGGGCATCTTTTGTAAAAAGGGGGTATGTACAGTAGGGGTGAGAGTTAGTGTCCGTGACGCCACCTGCGGGTTGCAGTTAAAGGTGTAGAACCGCTGCTGCTGAATGTGGGTACTCCCAGAGCTGGTGGTGGTAGCAGCAATGATGTTAGGCCCTCCACAGGTAGGGCTGTGCCTGGGAGGTGTGAGGGGCAATAACAGAGACCAAACCAGGTTGTCTTGAACAGTCTCTACTCACTCAGACTCTTGGATTACTGGTTCAGGTCCCGTGGAGTATCAGTGCCAATGTAGTGACCCAGGTTGCTCTGTTCCCGGCACTCTCTGTTAGTTGGATCCCTGTAGCGTGGAGCCTTTGGGGCCCGACTGTCTCTTTTGGGGGTTACAGTCTCCTTCTCCGTACGGCGGGCAGTGCGGAAACTGTGGGGAGGTAAGTGTCCGAACCCCGATCCTAGTTTACTGGGGATGCCCCCGGTTTATTTGGTTCGGTGAAGTCCATGAAGGTGTCCTCACTGTGCAGGTGATTATCAAGCCGTGTAAAACTGGCGCCTGATCTAGGGCCCTGTGCCCCGTGCGTGCTCCAGTCTCAGCGGTATCTATCCGTACCTGTCCTGGCGACCTCTCTCCCGGCTCACTGTTGCACAGACCCAGCTGAGGCACGTCCGCACACCTCACTGTGTGCAACACTTCTCTCTCACTGACTCCTGACCCGTCCCACCAGGCTGGCTAATCCTAGGACTCGCTCCTACCTCTAGGCGGCCATCCCCTTTTGTGGTTAACCCTCTATGTCCGGTGTGTAGTGGAGAACTAGGATTTTCGTTATGCTTTGGTGGTATCGACACTGGTACTCCAGGTCCCAGGGGGTAGGTCCTGCATCCCCAAGAGGATGCAGTTCCTTGTTGTGCCCTGAGTGGGTCAGGAGCGCTACATACTCCTCCTGCTCTGTATAATTCCACCCCCAACACCGATTACCAGGTTTTGCCAATGTACAGTGTACACTTAAAGCTTCCAATCAGTGGTGTAGGCGGGGTTGTACACAGAGAACTAGTAGATCTACAACAGAGAAAACAGAGATTTTATCAAAATGACAGCAAACAGCTCAGTAAGTGACATCTCTGGAATCAGGGCCTCTGTCTCTACATCATGCAGCTCTCAGATTACATAGAAAAAAATCTGGCGGCAGATTTCTTTTAATTCATGAAAAAAAGGTACAAAGCTATGCATAAGCTTTAAAGGTGTAGTTTCATAACATATTCATTTCCTACCACAAGGTATTCCATAAATATTTAATAGATGCAGAATGGAGAAAATCACCTAAGCACAGCCATCTCTGTGGTCATTGTGATCAGGGCACCGGTAGGAAAAGGGTATCACGGAGTCCTGAATGTAAATTACTGTTAATTTGTCCCTTTAAAAGCACCACAGTTAAGATGGATTTAAGCACTGTAGATTTTGGAAGGAAGTTGAAAAGTTGTTGTTTCAGAAGAATGAGTCAAAATTTGCAACATGTGAATACTTGTTAACTTCAACTCTTGTAAGGAATATATAATGTCAGGGCATTCCAAAATCGAGAACAAGACGCAGCAATATATTAAATATAATTCTAAGGATTCAATGTCATATGTGGTAAGATAGCATTATAAAAGGGGTACTCTGAGGAAAGCAATTCTTCTGCTGTCCCTGCCCTCATAAACTATAAATATGAGATGCACAGTGCAGTTCTATTATCCTCACACCACCTGTAATTCAGTGACCCTGGAACTGCTCTTTGCTGCTCCTCTCTGTCCACGCACCCAACACAACCCCTGCTCTCAGACAGAAGTGTGGCCTGCTCCACGCTGTTAGTAATAGCTAGCCCCTGAAAATATCTGCTCTGTTCTGCCTGAGAGCAAGGAGTATGGCCATGCCCCCTGTTTTCGGACTGCAGGGAAGCAGCTATTAGCAGGGGGCTGACAGTTACTAACACCATGGAGCCGGCCACGCCCCCTAATGTGTGATGTAACGTTCCAGAAGGGAGGGGGATCAGCAAAAAGCAGCTCCAAGGTCACTGAAATACAGGCAGTGTGAGGATAGGCAACAGCATTGTGCATGTCATCTTTATAGGAAGGCTGGCAAAGTAGTATCTTTTTTTTATCTTCTCAAAGTACCCCTTTAACTCCAACTGTCAGCAGGGATACATTCATCGGGTTACTTTTGTTCGAAGATCATATACAGCAACCTACCGAGGTGGAGGAGTAGGTGGGGTTTGTGGATGAGGCCTATCCAACAAATGTACATCATAGGTAGGAGGAGAATACACAGGAGGAGGTTCCTCATCTGAACTGTCTGGTTCTAGAGTCCTTTCCAGAATCTAAAAAAATCAAACAAAAACAGATGAAAGCCTAAAAGATGGCCTAGTGCAATTGAATTGACTACATAAGGAATACTTGTACCAAAGGAAATACTTATACAATAAGTTGCAGGATTTATTGTTTAGGATTTGAATTCAGAAATGGAAAAACATGGTGAACTTAGTCTGATTGGGTAATATAATGGATTCATGAAAGATTACATTTTCAGCAAATGAAGAAAGATATATAAATTGAAACGTATACCTTATGTAGATAAATCAAAAAGGAAAGTAATATCTTGAGGAAATTGAGGGAATTTTGAAACTGGGGTCACGATACAAGAAAAGCAAATTAAAGGGGTTGTTCAAGACCTTAACCTTTAATAACCTATCCATGTGTCATCAATGTCTGATTGGTAAAGTTGTGACAATGTCTTATCAATGGGGGTGTGATAATGTCTGATCAATGGGGATGTGACCATTTCTAATCGATGGGGATGTGACACCAGGCACCCCCGCCTATTAGCTGTTCCCAATGAGAGCTGTATCAACGCTCCATGGACAGAATAGTGGCCGCTGCCAGGTACTGCACATCCGCCTCCTATTGATTTGAATAGGGAGCAGATACTGTATGCAACACCAGGTGCAGGCACTATACAGTTGACAGATCTGTGCTGTGCAGCTCCGCAACTGAGTAGTTACGGCAAGCACTAGCAACGGGAACAGCTGAAATGCTGGTTGGGCCGGGTGTCGCACCCCCATCGATCAGCCTATAATAACTTATCCTAACTATAGGTCATCAATGTTAACGTACAGTACAAACCCTATAAGCAAGTCACAGGATCTTCGAGCTAGTTTCATATCTTGGCATTACAATTATGAGTACTGGTTAAAAAAAAATGACAAAACTAAGAAAGACATTTTTATAATCTCTTTTCTAAATCGATAGAGCAGTGTATAAATAGGATAAGTCATCAATATCAGATCAGTGGAGGTCCAACATGGGAGTATGTAGACATTATATAGAGGGGAAAAGCACAACTTCATTCATGGGTTATTGGCCTTGCCAAGAACTGCAGCTCAGGTCCAATTCAATTGAATACTGAAAGCTCCTTAGCATAATCATTAATATCAAAGCAGTGAACATCTCCTTTCATGAATATCTCTAGCTAGTGTATATAGAGTGGGTCCGGAAAGTATTCAGACCTCTTTAAAATTTTCACTCTATGTTTCATTGCAGCCACTTGGTAAATTCAAAAAAGTTCATTTTTTCTCATTAATGTACACTCTGCACCTCATCTTGTCAGAAAAAAACAGAAATGTAGACATTTTTGCAAATGTATTAAACAAGAAAAACTGAAATATCACATGGTCATAAGTATTCAGACCCTTTGCTCAGACACTCATATTTAAGTTACATGCTGTCCATTTCCTTGTGATCCTCATTGAGATGGTTTTATTTGTTCATTGGAGTCCAGTTGTGTTTAATTAAACTGATAGGACTTGATTTGGAAAGGCACACACCTGTTTATATAAGACCTCACAGCTCACAGTGCACATCCGATCAAATAAGAATCATGAGGACAAAGAAACTGCCCAAGGAGCTCAGTGACAAAATTGTCTCAAGGCACAGAACTGGCCAAGGTTACAAAAGAATTTCTGTACTACTCAAGGTTCCTAAGAGCACAGCGGCCTTCATAATCCTTAAATGGAAGACATTTGGGACCACCAGAACTCTTCCTAGACCTTGTCGTCCAGCCAAACTGAGCAATCTCAGGAGAGGAGCCTTGGTGAGAGAGGTACACAAGAACCCCAAGATCACTTTGACTGAGCTCCAGAGATGTAGTAGGGAGATGGGAGAAAGTTCCACAAAGTCAACTGCACTGCAGCCGTCCACCAGTCGGGCCTTTATGGTAGAGTGGCCCAACGGAAACCTCTCCTTAGTGCAAGACATAGGAAGGCCTGCATAGAGTTTGCAAAAAACACATGAAGGACTCCCAGACTATGAGAAATAAAATTCTCTGGTCTGATGAGATGAAGATAGAACTTTTTGGTGATAAATCTAAGTGGTATGTGTGGAGAAAACCAGGCACTGCTCATCACCTGCCCAATACAATCCCAATAGTGAAACATGGCGGTGGCAGCATCATGCTATGGGGGTGTTTTTCAGCTGCAGGGTCAGGACGACTGGTTGCAATTGAAGGAATGATGAATGCGGCCAAGTACAGAGGTATCCTGGAAGAAAACCTCTTCCAGAGTGCTCTGGACCTCAGATTTGGTCAAAGTTTCACCTTCTAACAAGACAATAACCCTAAGCACACAGCTAAAATAACAAAGGAGTGGCCTCAGGACAACTCTGTGACCATTCTTGACTAGCCCAGCCAGAGCTCTGATCTAAACCCAATTTAGCAACTCTGGAGAGACCTGAAAATGGCTGTCCACCAACGTTCAACATACAACCTGACGGAACTGGAGAGGATCTGCAAGGAAGAATGGCAGAGGATCCCCAAATGCAGGTGTGAAAAACTTGACGCATCATTCCCAGGAAGACTCATGGCTGTACTAGCTCAAAAGGGAGCATCTACTCAATACTGAGCAAAGGGTCTGAATACTTATGACCATGTAATATTTCAGTTTTTCTTGTTTAATAAATAGCAAAAAATTCTAAATTTCTGGGGTTTTTTCTGTGTAGATGGGTGCAGAGTGTACATTGGTGAGTAAAAAAAATGAACTTTTTTGAATTTACCAAATGACTGCAATAAAACAAAGAGTGCAAATTTTAAAGGGGTCTGAATACTTTCCGTACCCATTGTATGCTGTATGAATAGACAATAATAACAAAGCAATACACTAAGAATAGGCCATCAGCATCTAAGCCCCTAATAACTCCTTAAAACACACTTCATTTATGTGATTGTGCCCTTTTGTGTAACAACATACTAAAAGCAACACACAAAAGGTGCACCCTGGCAGACTGTACAATAGAAGTTCTAAAAGAAAATTGAAAATAGAAGGTAACCTCTGGCGGAATGCTGTCATCGGAGTCGGAGCTGTCATCATATCCACCGTCATCCAAATTCATCTGTAATAGTTGGTCGATAGTGGCATCCACTGCTCCATTGTTAGCCCTCAATACACACTCAATGATGTCATATTCCATGTTAGGAAACATAGTCTTAAAATCCTCCATAGCCTGGTTAAATTCCAATCTGCGCACTGGTCGGCTGTTGTTAAGTTCCTGAGTAGAAGAGCTTCCCCTTGCGCTCCCATTGCTGTTGCTTCTACGGAACAGACTTGTCATTTTTGATAACTTTTTTTGAAAAATGTTTAGAACTTATAGATGCTCAATCACGGAAGACAAATTGTGAGCGTGGCACATGGTTTCCTGTCAAGAGGTTATATTTGCCTCTTTGATGCTACCCTGACATGGGTATTTCCAAATCATAAGCAACCCTTCTTGACCCTTGCACAGTTGGATCTGTTTATGAGCTGTCCTAAAACTGGTGTCTGTGGATACAAAATTTCTATGATTAAAAGAGAACATGATACAATATCATGCATTAAAGATATGGCCATGCCATAAGATGCCAAATAACAATGCTACACTGAGACTGAATGAAATTATATGTCTACATATTAGTGAGTGGCTCTCCACCAGCTTATAAAACCTTACAGATTAATCTCTTGAAGAAGTAAATTCCGATACAATCATTAAGAGGTATCCGCTTACAATGTGCAACCAAGGTGGCTTCAGGTATCATTACATAGTTACATAGGTTGAAAAAAGACCTAGGTCCATCTAGTTCAACCTTCCTCCACCAATTATACATTTTGTCTCTAAATCATTTATAACAGACAATAAGGCAAGAAAATACCATAAAGAATTGTCAAATCAAATTGTACTCTTCACTGGAGACAGAACCCAGCATTCAGTGCTTCTAAGGTTAGAGGGGTCTTTTTTTTTTAACTTTTAGCAAATATGCCAAAAGAATCCTACAAACCTATGCACAGGAGGTATGCCACTGTATGCTACAGGTATGGATAAATCCATCATACACATGTTCCTTAATTGTTAATAATACCCCTCACACATAAAAAAGAGCAAAGTCGTAGTATACACAATTAATAATAATTTTCACTAATTGTGTTTGCTCTATTCTACCCGTTATTCTTTGCATTCATTCTTCTTAGTGCATCGCTCGTCCTTTCTTACATCATATATTCCCACCAAGTTTTCTCTCAGACTCAGACAACAGATGGGATCAGTTAAACATAAATAATTGCCTGTCTACTTCCAGCAGTGTGTTCCACATAACCATGCTGCGTCTGATAAGTGCTGGCATAGATTATCAGTATCTTTGGCAAATAATACCCGGAATTTCTTTTTAGAACACAAAAAACATCTGACTGCTATAAATAGAAATTAATAATGTAATTCAGCAAGTTCCCAAAAGTCAATATTCGACATTATAATATATTATAATATACACAGTGGGTTGAAATAAGTATTGAATATATCCCCAATTTTTTAAGTAAATATATTTCTAAAGTCGCTATTGATATGAATTTCTCACCAGATGTCAGTAACAACCCATCCCCAATCCACTGAAGCTAACGGCAAGAGGTGGGTGGGATTATGGCGTGGGGAGCAGTAAATTGTCATTTTCTTTAATAGCGGGTTGATCTCAGCTGACGGCTTCCTGCAGCTATTAAAGAAAATGAATATTCACTTCTCCCCACATCCATAGCCCCGGGCATAGTGAGCAGTGAATATTAATTTTGGATAAGCCGGCAGCTGACGTCGGTATGAATGGCCCGCATGGCAGCAACTTCATGCGCTGCCCCGATTGCACGCCGAAGTCAGTTGCTGGCATTAAAAGAGGATACTGTGCACCCGGGGGGAGGAGGGGAGGAGAGTATAATTGTTTATTTTCTTTTAATGTGCGCGGTATAACGGGAGGCATATACAACAGGTTGGGCCCATGAGGGGGAACATATATACCAGGATTAGGGATATATACCAGGAAGGGAATAATATATACCAGGATGCAGGACATATGATACAGGAAGGGAATCACATATACCAGGATGGAGGACATATGCTCCAGGATGGTGCACAGATATACCAGGATGAGGGACACATTTACAAGGAGGGAGAACATACATATATATACATATATATATATATATATATATATATATATACTAAGATGGTGGACATATATACAGGGATTAGGGACATATATACCAAGATGGGGGACATATACACCAGGACGGAGGACATACACACCAGGACGGAGGACATACAGAATATATCTGGAAGGGACCCAGGTTGGGGGACATTAGTACAGAATTGGGGGATATTACTACCATAACATAACAGGGGGAATGTGACTCATGTGCGTCTTATAGTCTGAAAATATACGGCACTTTCACAGCACCAAAGGGCATGTCAGACTTATCTTTCCATTGCATGCCTTCAAAGAGGATGTACTAAGTTTATCTCATGTCTGTGTATGTGAACAACTGAACACGTGTTTAAGTCTACCAAACACACCCATATTTCACTTTCTGGTTGCAGCAGCTCTAAAACAAAAAGCCTCACAACGAAGGCCAACTAACCGCAGTGTTACAAAGAGAATAACAAGAGCAAACAGATGCAGGCAGGCTTTCAGCATGCCTTCTCAGTCATCTTGAGCTCAGGTTGCCGGGCAACAAAGGAGCAACTGGTGCAATAAACACAATGACAGATTTCAGTAGAAAATAGCAGGCATACCTACATAAAATAGATTCATGGTCTAAAGCAGCGTGTAACACTAGACATTTCTCTGATGCATATGAAGTGTCCATTAATTGTTAAAAAATAAGGTTGTTCCTCTTTTTTTCATGATCGCTTGGTAAGGATACACAGCACCATTCTTTCAGGACATAATAAAACCTACACAAGCAAAGAACTGTCTTGTCACTAAGAGGACAGATATGCAAATAGCCTCTTCAGAAGGAAGAGGACTCGATCTCTTATGCCACATATAAGATGTAGAGATCCTAAAAGGTAATCCCGATCCTTTAACGAGCATTGCCACATGACTTAGGATAAGAAGCCTAACCAGAAACTCCATTTTTAGACACATGTTTCAGGGTTTTGCCACTCCTCGGTGCAAAATAAGAGATCTGGCTTGGTGACAGACCTCTGACTGGAGTTTAAAGGGAACCTGTCCCCAGATTTGTCCCTTATAAGCTGTGGCCACCACCAGTAGGCTCTTGTATACAGCATTTTGGAATGCTGTATATAACAGCCCAGGCTGCTCTCAGCAGTGAAGATCAAAGTGCAACTGTACAGGACTACAATGTCGACTGAGAAGGAGAATGGCGATAGAAGCAGAAAGGAAGTGCAGGACCCGCAAGCAGCGACGCCCACTAGAAAGGACCGTGCCCTAGGTGAGTATAATAAAGGTCTTTTTGAAGTTATACACAGCGGTCTGGAATGCTATATATATAAGAGCCTACTGGTGGTGGCCTAAGCTTGTAGGGGCAAAATCTGGTGACAGGTTCCCTTTAAGGGGGAACGTTTCTCCTTGTGGAGAATGACATGCATAATATGCCAATGTCAGGAGGCTTATAAGGCATGCAATGCACTTCTGCACAATTAACTAAACAAATAGCCAGAAGATAGGGCAGAAGAGAGGATGGAAAGAAAAGTAGAACCATTAACTTCAACTCACATTACAAATAACAAAGACTATTAGGCTATGTGCGCACGTTACGTTTCTTTCCATGCGTTTTGAACTGTAGCGTTACTGCATGCGTTCAGCTTCCCCAGCAAAGTCTATGAGAAAGCTGAAAAATCAATGCATACGCTGCGTTTGTAAACGCAGCGTTTTGGATGCCCAAAATCGCTGCGGAAAAAAAAGCAGCATGTCACTTCTTTTGTGCGTTGTAGCTGCGTTCTCCACCAATTGAAATCAATTATGTGGGTCACAACACAACCAAAATGCACTTGGACTGCATTTTTGTTGCGTTCCGCATGCTTTAAATGCAAGTCTTTTCAGTCTCTCTCTGTCAATGTCGGTCAATCTCTGTCTGTGGATGTCGGTGAATCTCCCTCTGTCGGTCGGTCGGTCGGTCTCTTTCTCTGTCAGTTGGTCGCTCTGTCTGTCTCTCTCTCTGTCGGTCGGTCTCTCTCTGTCTGTCCCTCTCTCTGTCCGTCAGTCATGCTCTCCCCCTCTCTCATACTCACCGATCCCCGATCACCAGCGCGGCGCTGCATGGCATTCACACTGCTCCGGCGGCTTTTCCTTTTTTGAAAATGCCGGCCGCTCATTATTCAATCTCATATTCCCTGCTTTCCCCGCCCACCGGCGCCTATGATTGGTTGCAGTGAGACAGCTGTCACTCAGCAGGGGGCGTGTCTGACTGCAACCAATCACAGCTGCAGTAAAATAAATAAATAATTTTAAAAAAATGCCGTGCGGTCCCCCACAATTTTGATAACAGCCAAGATAAAGCCACATGGCTGAAGGCTGGTATTCCCAGGATGGGAGCGCCACGTTATGGGGAGCCCCCCAGCCTAACAATATCAGCCAGCAGCCGCCCGGAATTGCCGCACCCATGAGATGCGACAGTCCCGTGACTCTACCCGGCTCATCCCGAATTGCCCTGGTGCGGTGGCAATCGGGGTAATAAGGAGTTAATGGCAGCCCATAGCTGCCACTAGGTCCTAGGTTAATCACGACAGGCGTCTCCCCGAGATACCTTCCATAATTAACCTGTAAGTGAAAGTAAATAAACACATACACCTGAAAAAATTCTTTATTTGTAATAAAAGACAAAAAAAAACACCCTCGTTCACCACTTTATTAAGCCCCGAAAACCCCTCTAGGTCCGACGTAATCCACGGAGGTCCTGCGTCGCTTCCAGCTCTGCTACATGAAGCTGACAGGAGCGGCAGTAGTACACCGCCGCCCCTGTGAGCTCCATGCAGCAACTGAAGTGAATCGAGCTGTCAGCGGGGACGTCACTGAGGTAATGCCGGTATGTGTGCGGGGATGTCGGCGGTAATGTCGGGATGTGTGCGGGGATGTCGGCGGTAATGTCGGGGTGTGTGCGGGGATGTCGGGGTGTGTGCGGGGATGTCGGGATGTGTGCGGGGATGTCGGCGGTAATGTCGGGATGTGTGCGGGGATGTCGGCGGTAATGTCGGGGTGTGTGCGGGGATGTGTGCGGGGATGTCGGCGGTAATGTCGGGATGTGTGAGGGGATGTCAGCGGTAATGTCGGGGCGTGTGCGGGGATGTTGGCGGTAATGTCGGGATGTGTGCGGGGATGTCGGGATGTGTGCGGGGATGTAGGTGGTAATATCGGGGTGTGTGCGGTGATGTCGGCGGTAATGTCGGGATGTGTGCTGTGATGTCGGCGGTAATGTCGGGATGTGTACAGGGATGTCAGCGGTAATGTCGGGGTGTGTGCGGGGATGTCAGCGGTAATGTCGAGGTGTGTGCGGGGATGTCGGGATGTGTGCGGGGATGTCGGCGGTAATGTCGGGATGTGTGCGGGGATGTCAGCGGTAATGTCGGGGTGTGTGCTGGGATGTCGGCGGTAATATCGGGGTGTGTGCGGGGATGTCAGCGGTAATGTCGGGGTGTGTACGGGATGTCAAGGTGTGTGCGGGGATGTCAGCGGTAATGTCGGGGTGTGTGCGAGGATGTCGGGGTGTGTGCGGGGATGTCAGCGGTAATGTCGGGGTGTGTGCGGGGATGTCAGCGGTAATGTCGGCGTGTGTGCGGGGATGTCTGGGTGTGTGCGGGGATGTCGGCGGTAATGTCGGGGTGTGTGTGGGGATGTCGGGGTGTGTGCGGGGATGTCAGCGGTAATGTCGGGGTGTGTGCGGGGATGTCGGCGGTAATGTCGGGGTGTGTGAGGGGATGTCAGTCAGTGTTGTCATGTTTGACAGTGCGGTCCCACTCGGCTCCGCTCAAAGTCTATGGGGATGCTGCAGAGCAGACTGGGACCACACTGTCAAAAATGTGCGTTCTGGAAGCATTCAGAACGCATGAATTCAGCAGGAATTCTGCAGTAACAATGCGTCTCAGAACGCATCTTTTCGGCTGCGTTCTGAGACGCACATGCACGTATGTGAAAACAAATGAACAAAGGATTACTCACTGTGCCTGTACAAAAGATACCATTGGCTTAATCAATTTTTTTTGAATAATAGCCATATACCAAGTCATTTTTCCAACATTTTTAGAATTTTCCACAATACATATACAATTGTGCTCAAAGGTTTACATACCTCGGCAGATTTTTTTGCTTTCTTGGCCTTTCTCAGAGAATATTAATGATAACACAAATTCTTTTTTCCCCCACTCATGGTTAGTGGTTGGATGAATCCATTTATTGTTAAACTATTGTGTTTTCTCTTTTTAAATCATAATGACCACCAAAAACATCCAAATGATCCTGATCAAAAGTTCACATACCCTGGTGATTTTGGCCTGATAACATGCATAGAAGTTCACACAAATGGGTTTGAATGGCTAATAAAGGTAACATCCTCACTGCGACCTGTTTGCTTGTAATCAGTGTGTGCGCATAAACGCTGAGTGAGTTTCTGGGATCCAGACAGACTCTTGCATCTTTCATTCAGCCACTGATGTTTCTGGATTGTGAGTCATGGGGAAGGCAAAGGAATTGTCAACGGATGTACGGGAAAAGATAGTTGATCTGTATAAAACAGGAAAAGGTGCAAAAAGATATTCAAGGAATTGATAATGCCAGTCAGCAGTGTTCAAACTGATTAACAAAGAGAAAATCGGGGCTCTGTAAAAACCAAACCATAATCAGGTAGACCATCATAAATTTCCGCCACATTTGCCAGGAAAATTGTTTGGGATGCAAAGAAAAACCAACAAACAACATCAGCTAACACAGGACTCACTGAAAACTAGCGGTGTGGCTGTTTCAAGATGTACAATAAGGAGGCACTTGAAGAAAAATGGACTGCATGGTCAAGTCGCCAGAAGAAAGCCATTACTGCACAAATCCCACAAAGTATCTAATCTACAATACGCCAAACAGCACAGAGACAAGCCTCCAAACTTCTGGAACAAGGTAATTTGAAGTGATGAGACTAAAATCAAACTTTTTGGCCACAACCATAAACATTACATTTGGAGAGGTGTCAACAAGGCCTATGATGAAAGGAACACCATTCCTACTGTAAAGCATGGAGGTGGATTGCTGAAGATGTGGGGATGTGTGAGCTACAAAGGCAAAGGAAACTTGGTCAAAGTTGAAGGAAAGATTAATGCAGCATGTTATCAGCAAACTCTGGAGGCAAATTTGCACTCATCAGCCCGGAAGCTGTGCATGGGAGGTACTTGAACGTTCCAACATGACAACGAGAACAAAGTGAAGGTTCTGGAGTGGCCATCTCAGTCTCCTGACCTCAATATCATTGAGCCACTCTGAGAAGAACTCAAGTGTGCAGTTCATGCAAGAAAGCCCAGGAATTTACAGGAACTGGAGGCTTTTTTGCCAAGAAGAAAGGGCAGCTTTACCATCTGAGAAAATAAAGAGCCTCATCCACAACTACCACAAAAGACCTCAAGCTGTCATTGATGTTAGAAGGGGGAAATACACGGTATTAAGAAATGGGGTATGTGAACTTTTGATCAGGGTCATTTGGATGTTTTTGGTTATTATGATTTAAGAAGAGAAAACACAGTAATTTGACAATAAATGGTTTCACCTAACCACTAAGCATGAGTGGAAAAAAAGATTTTGTGTTATCACGAATTCTCTGAAAAAAGACAAGAAAGCAAAAAATCTGTTGGGGTATGTAAACTTTTGAGCACAAGTGTAAATATTAATAATGATTACTTGTTTTAGCTAGAAATAAAGGGTAAAAAAAAAGAATAAAAGGTAAGCCTAAATAAAGCCTCTAAACCATTTGAAAACATGCCACCTTAATTTAAAGAAAATATTAGGTCCCACCGTCCCCGAACCAAAAAATGTTTGTTTTTTATAAATATGTCATTAAAAATGTTATAAAAGTTAGGTGCATAGTATCTAAAAGGGTTTAATACCAAGCATGGAAGTTAAAAAAAATTCCTCATTGCAGAGAATCCGAGTGCTGAATCTCACACTGATCTTGACAATAGGTCTCTGCAGAGCACAGTCTGAATGGAGTGGATGTCGAGCCCAGGCATCACTGATGTGTGTGCAGGCTTTACACTTTAAAATAATGTCTCATATTTCTGCCTTGATCACTAGTAATATTCTAGGTGTTTGGCAGTGGATAAAGTGAAGATGATTGCCATACTCCTGCTGTGGTTAATGTAATATGGCGCACAGTAAGGCTGGGCGCCATTTCTTTTCTGTTTAGCATGTTTCTAATTTTGTTCAGAATAGCAAAATTGATATTAATCCACCCTGAAAAGCAGAGTGAATTTTGGGGGCAAGTGAAAACTGCTGTAAGTTGTTTGGGAGGACAGGTAGTGTAACACAGAGCTGGTGAGGGACCGAGAGGGAGATACGGTAATATGGTGGCTACTTTTAACAGAACCTTAATGGTTTGGGAAGGTGCTGGGGAAGGATATTTCTGCTGTTCTCACAGTATGGAGGTGCAGAACACTGTTCAAATGTGAATTCCGTACTGTCATGTCTGTAGTTGGTCTACTAAGTGTGAATTATAGCAGCTTGTAGTTTTATGCAGATTAGAACATGCTGTCAGTGTTAATTCATTGGTGTGAGGGTTAGGCTACTTTCACACATCCGGTTTGAGCACTGCGGCTCAATCCGGCTGTGAAAACTATGCAACGGATGCGGCGAAAACACCGCATCCTTTGCATAAGTTTTTACATGCGGCCCGTCCGGTTTTTTCCGGTTGCGGCATGCTACTGAGCATGCGCAGTGGAAAAAAACAGCATGCGGCGGCCGGATGCGTTTTTTTTCCGCATCGCGCCGCATCCGGCCTCCATAGGTATGCATTGAAAAATGCGCCGCAGCGGCCGGATGCGGCGCGATGCGGTGTTTTTTGCCGGAGCAAAAAACGTTGCAGGGAACGTTCGATCCGGCCGCCGCATCGGCTAAATCTGCCCATGCGGTAAAAACCGGACCGAACGCAAGCCCCTGCGGCACAATACGGCACTAATGTAAGTATATGCAAAAAAAAAACGCAACCGGTGTTACAAAAGCCGGTTGCGGTTTTTCTGCAGAACGCCGTATTGTGCCACAGAGCAAAAATCCGGATGTGTGAAAGCACCCTTACCTGATCTGCATGAAAGTTCAGGATGCTGCAAAAACTGAAACTCAGAAGAATGACCATTGCTTCTACAATAGAGACGTATCAACAGGATTAATAGACTGTACCTGATTAGGATCGTCTGCCAGCAGTACCTACATTCCTTCCTTATGTGAGTTGAACACACCATCAATATTGAAGCTAACTAGAGAATACCAATAGCTCTCCTGCTAACCACTTCTACTACTATCTCTTATGGAAGTGCATTGGACACTTGAATCCAGCCAGATAAGATCCATAATGGTAGACAGAATTCAAGCAACAGCACACTAGGGCGAATTATTAAGTACCATATATACAAAACTCCATCTGCTTCTATTCCAAATCCTACTCCACTGCCATCCTCATTGACTTTTAGTGTCTATAATTGTTTTTTATTTGGAACTTCTACCCACACTAACACTATGTAAAGTGCTGTGGAATTAACAGCGCTATATAAATGAATACATTATTATTATTATTATTATTATTATTATTATTATTATTATTATTATTATTAATAATAATAATAATAATAATAATAATAAAGAAAACCCAACTCGTATGACATCCATACCATGTGTGTGCACAGAAGACTGTCAATGTGCCAGAGGGTGATTACCCCCACCCTCAGAGACAATAAAACCTCATTTTCTCCTTTCAGCCACTGCTCCAGTAAGTCAGGATAACATGATTTAACACTAGAAGTCCCAGAGAGGGGTCATTTAACATTTCTACCTTTGGAACCCAGAGACGGGTCGAATGACCTGAAGGATTTTAGCTAACATCCTATAATCACCGTCTTTTGTTCTGTAATTAAGGCCATTACTGCCGCACCACAGGAGGTTGTTCTTTTCCATTGAGTTCCACTATTTGGACAACCCCTTCCCATTCCCTGGGCAGCCCCATAAAAATAAAAGAGCCTATACTTAACTCTCTTGCTGACACAGTTCCAGCTATGTCGGAACTCGCATTCCCAGGGCCCTCGTGACATTATGATATGCGAGCCCCACAACCAGTCAGCGCCGGCTTCTCTCTCCCTGCCTTTGGACACAGGAGTAATTAACAAAGTGTCACCTGCAGCACTCACTTCCTGGTAATTACTTAATCGTCTGAAGGCGGGGAGAAGGAAACCGGCTAATTGGTTGCGGGCTCGCGTGTCATAATGTCAAGTAGGCATTGGGAACACGAGTTCCAACATCGCCGAAACAGCATCGGCACAGGCAGTGAGTATAGGCATTTTTATTTTTATGGGGGCGCGCAAGGTATAATCACCTGTAAAGAAAGTGGATATCTTAATATCCAGAATCCAACATTTCCCAAAATCCAAAAACATCTTACGAATCCACCTGGACCAATAATTGTCATAACAGAAGTCAATGGGGAACTCGAGCATTTTTCCAGGAAATCTTTCAAAAAACGCTCAACGTTTCGATTGACTTCCATTATACTTGGGTACTTGAGTCATACATCCAACTGCTCATTACAAGTACCAAGCACCTAAGGACGGTAGTACTTGCTCATCACTAATGACAACCATTGACTAAATCAATAAAACTAATAGCAATATGTTTAATCTCCTGAAATGTAGAGACATGTATTTTACTTTCCAACTCAATATTCTAAGCCCTCTTTGGCCTAAATGAGAGTTTGGAAGACTCTCCTTCAATGACCTCAAAGCATATTTTCTCCACAAACTTGCACTAAAGCTCTAATCTGCACTTATTACATCTATAACAGTTCTGTAGACCATTTGTTTGTCTTATTAGCTTGTCTTCTATTTTTAGACCTACAGTGAATAGAAAAAGTCTACACAGCCCTGTTACAATGCAAGGCTTTTTTCATGGCAAAAAAATCAAACCAAGAACAATCATTACAGCTTGTTTTCAACATTTAATATTACCTATAATATGTACAAATTCCATACAAAAAAACTGAAATCATTTTGAGGGAGGGGGCTAAAAATAAAACTAAAATAATTTGGTTGTCTACATAAGAATATCCTCTTTTAATTGGGCATGTTGTTGTGCTCAGACTAAGGGGTACTTCTCACATAGCGAGATTGCTAGCTAGATCGCTGCTGAGTCACGTTTTTTGTGACGCAGCAGTGGCCTCATTAGCGATCTCGCTGTGTGTGACACTGAGCAGCGATCTGGCCCCTGCTGTGAGATCGCTGCTCGTTACACACAGCCCTGGTTCATTTTTTTATTGTTGCTCTCCCGCTGTTAAGCACACATCGCTGTGTGTGACAGCGAGAGAGCAACAATCCTGAATGTGCAAGGAGCAGGGAGCCGGCATCTGGCAGCCTGCAGTAAGCTGTAACCAAGGTGGTTACCCGATATTTCCCTTAGTTACTAGCGTCCGCCGCTCTCACGCTGCCAGTGCCAGCTCCCTGCTCCCTGCACACGTAGCCGGATTACACATCAGGTAAATAAGCAAAGGTTTGCTTATTAACCCGATGTGTACTGTGGCTACGAGTGCACGGAGCCAGGACTAAGCGGTGTGTGCTGGTAACCAAGGTAAATATCGGGTAACCATACCCGATGTTTACCGTGGTTACCAGTGTCCGCAGCTTCCAGACGCCGGCTCCCTGCAAGCGCAGCATCTCTTCCACGTCGCTGCTGGCTGGGGGCTGGTCACTGGTCGCTGGTGAGATCTGCCTGTTTGACAGCTCACCAGCGACCATGTAGCGACGGCACCAGCGATCCTGACCAGGTCAGATCGCTGGTGGGATCGCTGGTGCGTCGCTAAAGTGTGACAGTACCCTTAGCCAATCACATTTAATCTCATGATACATAATAATCAGTACAGTGTCCATAATTTAAAGGGATTCTTATTAACCCCATATCAAGTTTAGCTATTCTAGTAGGATTTTCCTGATATTTTCATAATTGCCATTTACAATAAAAGCCATAATCCATAAACAGCTTACAATACAGCAAAGTGACCTCATTGCTGAAAGTTATCAGTCAGGAGAAGGGTAAACAAAAATTTGTAAGTCATTAGCTACACAATGGAACACTAGGAGGACAGTCATCAAGAAGTGGCTTAAATTTGGCACAACAGTGGTATAATCTAGAACTGGACATTCCTTGAAATCTGATGATAAGACAAAAAGAAAATTGGCCCAGGAGGTTGCCAAAAGACCTAAAGTAACATTAAATAAACTACGAATTTTTAGCAAGTACTTGTTTTGTACTACATGTGACAATAATCTTCTGGCTTCATATGTCTAGCAAGGTGGAAATCGCTTCCTGTAAAGAAAAACATGCAAGCTATGGTTTTGCCAAAACCTAGATCAAGTGTGCCAAAAGCATGGGGGAGAACGTGTCCTGAAGAGACCAAAGTTTAACTTTTTGTCCCTAAAGCCAAACTGTGCATCACAAACAGAACACCAAACCCAAACTGAAGTGTGATGAAGGCAATATTCTGCTTTGGGGATCTTTTCAGCAGTGGGAATTGCATTTAGTCAATGTGGAGGAAATTATACACTGTTTCAAATGTCAATCATTTTTGCATCAAAACCTCCTTTGCTAAAAAGCTGAAGATGATGAGTAATTTCACCTTTTATCATAACAACGACCCTAAGCATATTTCCCAATCAATCAAAGACTGATTAATCAAAACAAAATCAAAAAGGTTTGGAATGGTTCATCCAGAGCACAGATCTGAATCAAATAAAAAAATCTGTGGGTTGTGTGGAAACAAGAGAGTCAGAGGTTCTCTCGTCCGTTGGCCTCGCTGTCTTTAGAAAGACTACACGGATTGGGGTTCATCCCACTGAACTCCCGTACACCTTCCCTGTGGACAAATACCAGCAATCGGTCTGAGTACCTAGTTATATGTGAATGTTATATGTAAATCAGTAAGCATGGTTCTGGAGTGACTTCCCCGAAAAAAGCCACAATGCTGAAACACACATTCGAGATCAGGCGTCACAGATTTAGAAGGATAACATACTTCATATTTGTGCATTGCTTATACCTTTTTGAGTTCACTTACCTTGTCATGGTTGCTACTTACCTGTTCATACATGTTATTAACTGTTATCTAGGTTACTTGCTTGACTCAAGTACCCGAGTATAATGGAAGTCAATCGAAAAGTTGAGCGTTTTTTTGAAAGATTTCCTGGAAAAATGCTCGAGTTCCCCATTGACTTCTATTATGAAAATTATTGGTCCAGGTGGATTCGTAAAATGTTTTTGTATTTTGGGAAATGGTGGATTCTGGATATTAAGATATCCACTTTCTTTACAGGTGATTATACTTTGTGCGCCCCCTTAAAAATAAAAATGCCTATACTCACTGCCTGTGCCGATGCTGTTCTGGCGATGTTGGAATTCGTCTTCCCAAGGCCTACTTGACATTATGACACGCGAGCCCTGCAACCAATTAGCGCCGGTTTCCTTCTCCCCGCCTAAAGACAATTAAGTAATTACCAGGAATTGAACGCTGCAGGTGAAACTTTCTGTTAATTACTTCTGTGTCCAAAGCAGGGATAGAGAAGCCAGCGCTGACTGGTTTGGCTTGCAGGTGGTGGCCACAGCTTATATTGGAAAAACTTGGTGACAGGTTCCCTTTAACATATACTCTGTGCGGTCGGCTGTCTGTGCGGACGGCCTGCTGCCTCTCTATGCAGGCGGCTCTCTGTGCGGCCGGTTGTCTGTGGGAGCTGCCGAATGCCTCTCTGTGCGGACGGCCAGCTGGATGCCTCTGTGCGGGTGACCGGCTGGCTGCCTTACTGTGCAGGCGGCCGGCTAGCTGCCTTTCTGTGCAGGCAGCTGGCTAGCTGCCTCACTGTGCTGGCAGCCAGCTGGCTGCCTCACTGTGCGGGCGGCCTGCTGGCTGCCTTACTGTGCTGGCGGCCGGCTGGCTGCCTCACTGTGTGGGCGGCCGGCTGGCTGCCTCACTGTGCGGGCGGCCGGCTGGCTGCAGAAGCTGTGGTGGCTGTGCGGAGGGTGTCCTAGATGCTCTGGCTGCAAATGATGGCGCTCGGAGGCAGCGCGTACGCAGATGGAGCTCTCGGCTGAGAGCTCCCTTTGCACACGCACTGCTCTGGGCGCCATTTTTTTGAAGCCCAGACCGCCGACAGGGCATCTGGGACACCCGCCGCAGCGGTCTGCTCCACACAGCCACCGCAGCTTCCGCTGCCAGCACAGACCCACCACTGCCAGGACAGACCCCACCGCTGCCGGCACAGACCCCACCGCTGCCAGCACAGACCCCACCGCTGCCAGCACAGACCCCACCGGCACCAACCCTGCCTCCTGTGGCTCCACTTCACCACCGCTGCCGTCCCCACCTCCGGTAAGGCAACACCGGAGTATAAGAGAGACCCCATTTTTGTTAACCTTTTTTTATCTCTAAATTTGGGGTGAGTCTTATAATCCAGTGTGTCTTATAAAACGACAAATAAAAAATGCAGATGCCAGATATAGCATAGCTTCTACGACCTACTCCATGGCATTACTGTACATTATAGACCGTGAAAGGTTTAAACCTGTCAAATACTTTTCAGGTCCCACTTGTACCATCAAAACAGCTCTAACCTATTGGGAACAAATAACATGCCTCATTTGGTGCCCTGTGGTATCATGCACCAAGGTGCTAAATGAGATTTGGATATGAGGAATGTGGAGTAAAATAATCACCTTAAATTGGTTGCATTGTTCCTAAGATCATTTATGTACAAAGTTTGGTGTGAGACAGGTTGCATTATACTGATAAATGAGTCCACTGTCATAAGGGAATACTGCAGTCAGGAAGGGGTGCACTTTGTTTCAGTCTATATTTAGTGTCAAAGTAATATCCAGATGAATGCCAGGACTCAAGATTTCCCAGCAGAATGTTGCCCAATTCATATTGGCCTTCTACTCGTTTATCTTTGTGCCTGCTCTCTCATAGAAAATGTGATTCATCAGGCTAGGCAATTTTAAATTCTTGCATTGCTTCAAAGTAAAATCTTATTGCTCACTTCACGTGGTTACTCACAGTTGTGATTTTAAAGGGGTATTTACATCTCCAAGATCCTATCCTAATGTGTAGTAGGTGTAATAATGATAATATTAGCAAATACCTCCAATTACAAATGTAGTATAGTTCTCCTGATTCACTGTTGCTTACGTATGTTCAGGGCATTGCATTACCTTAGGTATCCATTGTTATGGCCAGTAGCAACTTAACTAGCTGTGACTATATGTGTGGTCATCACCATGATTACCTAAGGTCCTACTACATTTCAAATTGGAGGCATTTGCAAATATTCTTATTATTACACCTACTACATATTGGGACAGGTTCTTGGAGATGGTAATAACCCTTTAAGCTTATGATTGGTTACTACTTCCCATTCTCCATGGACTTTTTGCAAACTTGCTTTGTCCTGGTGCCAGACACTGGACGATGCCATCACCTGACACAACCTATCTTCTAACCATTCCAATCTCACCTACCATGATTCATCTACTACAGCAAGAGATATAAAAAGGACTCAGTTGTTCTGTAACATCCAATATATAATAGCAAGCCTTTTTAAGCTTTGTCAACCTTGCGATTCCTAGTTATAACATTGTCACAGATTTTGTGAACGGGGACAATAGCAATTATTTTCAATTTCAGTAGAATATCAAAGTGTAAGCCTATTTTAAGGCAATGGTAACAATATGAAATGAGGGAAAGTCCATCACCAGCTGAATGTTTGGCAGGCAACATTAATGAGGATACGTTCTGCTCTGCTGTGAGTCATATCCACACTGTAAAGCCAGGCTAAAATGTCTTGTTTTATCCTTTTCCGGGGCTTTTGTATAATCTGGCAGAATGACCTAAGGCAAATCCCCAGAAAGAGCGGGATCATTGTTTCCCGGAATAAAAAGGCAGCATTGAAAAAAGATGCTATTATAGACAGTCGACATTTCAGATGTCATCTTGTTTTCATGTGTTAGTTGCAGGAGAGTTTTTACCCACAAAATGAAACAAACAAAGCTAGAACAGAAGAAATCTAGCACATAGATGGAAAAAGCAATTTGGCTTGGTGTGGATTAGTAGGTCAGCTCTGCATTTATTTTTTTCTGATGTATGTGATCTTCGCCAAACATCCAAAGTAAAGCCTACAAGGTTAGAGTAATCCAGAAACAAGCAGCTTCATTCTTCCACTAATAGATACATAATCTAATAATAATAATAATAATAATAATAGATGCAGATACATAATCTAACCTTGGGTGCATTCACACATTGCGGACATGGCATGTTTTTCCGCAGGGAAAAAAAAAAGATGCTTTTTTGTGAGATCACATCGGGGGAATGCAGCCTTTTTATGCTTATTTTCTGAGTGAAAAATTCCAGTTATGGCCAAAAACCGTCAGAAGAAATAAAGCACAGTTTTGGTGCAATTGTTTTTGTTTTGTGCAAAAGTTTAATTCCAACAATATATGTTTAGTGCACTTTTGTTTTTTTGTTTATTTTATGCGCAAAAAAGCTGTGTATAACAAGATACAGCAGAGTGGATGATACGCATGTCAATATCATGCCCGATGTGTTGGTTTTTAACACTTTAGAAATTTACCTGGGGTGCGTTTTTTGAAAACAGCAACATGTCAATTTCTCTTGCAGTAAATATGGGCTTTGATTTAATAGATTTTCCTTATAGACGTAAATGAAATACCGGTACTGAAAATCCATAGATGAAAAAAAACACATTTTACTGCGCTTCCACACATGAAATTCAGTAAAAATGCATCCAGTCCACACAGTACCATCAATAAAGCTTTATTAAAGCTAGGTAATGCTGTAAACAGGAAGTTTCCAAAACAATGAAGTTTGATTTAGAACATGAAATTCCAAAAAGAGGCAAAAAACAGGGTTGAAAGAAAAGAAAATTAATGTAAACAAAACACACACAAACAATAAAAGACACAAGTAACTAATTGATACAGAAATGCTGCAGATTTTCTGCAGTAAATCTTTATTAGATAGATAAAAATCGTTAAAATTCAAAACATATAAAGGAATCACGTTATGAACAAATAGCTGTACTAAAAAGGTCCCACACACCCATTACACCCATTGTGTGGGACGCCATTACATCTCTTCTGCTGACTCCTTTATAGGTATATTGTGGGTTACTACAGGACCTTTTTAGTACAGCTATGTATTCATAATGTGATTTCCATTTAACACCTTTTACACTTTTGTGTGTTTACTTTATCACTTTGCTTAATACGCTTTTTCAAGTACTAATTGTATATACGAATATATGGCTATTATTGGCTGGTCCGGCTGTAATAATTAATTACACTTTAAGGGGACTTGTCTGGCTTGGTGTTCCCAATAGAATATCTACCCTTTGAGGGGATCTTTTTTTGGAGACATTCCTTTGTATGTTTTCTATTTTAAAATGTTTTATCTATCTAATAAAGATTTAATTTTTATATGCGATTGCATATGTAGTTGGTGTCTTATGCTAAGTGATTTATCTTCCCATCTTCTTGATTGTGTTATTGATGTTATTAGATTTTCTGCAGTATCAAACATGCACCAAATACTCCTAGCGGAAGCCTAAGACATTTTGATATCTGGCTGAAAAACTCCAGCAAAAACACATTCTATTTTTTCTTTCACCCCATGTATGAACAAGCCCCTATAGTCCCATTTTATTTCATGTGCTTGCATCTATACGGTCATAACCAGATTAAATACAAAACCACTAGATATATTGGTACAGCTCAGAAATAAAATAATAATCTTATACTGCAGGGATTAGTTAAGGAACTTGGCACTTTTCTGCATAAATAAAACAATGCGAGTTACCAAAATAGGCAATGAAGTGTAGAGAAAGGTCTCTTGCTGCCAACAACAGTGTGACACAATAATAAAGCGGATTATAAACCACATCTACGGTAACATAAATCCATGTAAGAAAAAACAGGTTCCTAGTTATAAAAGCTTTTTTTTTCTATTTTTCGTCAATGATATATATATATATATATATATATATATATATATATATATATATATATACTGGCTGTACTACCCGGCTTCGCCTGGGTTAATAAGGCTACTTTCACACATCCGGTTTGAGCAGTTTGAGCGGTTTGCTCAATCCGGCTGTGAAACCTATGCATGTTTTTACATGTGGCCCGTCCGTTTTTTTCCGGTTGCGGCATGCTACTGAGCATGCGCAGTGGAAGAAACCTCATGCGGCGGCCGGATGCTTTTTTTTGCGCATCGCGCCGCATCCGGCGTCCATAGGCATGCATTGAAAAATGCGTCGCGATGCGTTTTTTTTTGCCAGAGCAAAAAACGTGCCAGGGAACGTTCCATCCGGCCGCGGCATCGGCTAAATCTGCCGCATGCGGCAAAAAACGGACCGAACGCAAGCCCATGCGGCACAATACGGCACTAATGTAAGTCTATGCAAAAAAAAAACGCAACCGGCGGCAAAAAAAACGGTTGCGGTTTTTCTGCAGAGCGCCATATTGTGCCGCAGAGCAAAAACCGGATGTGTGAAAGTAGCCTAACTGCTGTTAACAAAATAGAATGTATTAACAGAAATTTATTCTGCACACAATAAACACAAAACAAATAGATAGAAATGTAATTATTAAAAGGCAAAAACTAAGCTAATAGAAGCATTTCACAACATATATTTCAACACCACAAATATTCCACACAGATTTAACTAAATTGGCCAAGTAATGTGCTCCGTCTGTCTCTTTCCAGGTCTGTCTCTTTCCAGGTCTGTCTCTTTCCAGGTCTGCCTCTTTCCCCGTCTGCCTCTTTCCCCGTCTGCCTCTTTCCCCGTCTGCCTCTTTCCCCGTCTGCCTCTTTCCCCGTCTGCCTCTTTCCCCGTCTGCCTCTTTCCCCGTCTGCCTCTTTCCCCGTCTGCCTCTTTCCCCGCCTGCCTCTTTCCCCGCCTGCCTCTTTCCCCGTCTGCCTCTTTCCCCGTCAGCCTCTTTCCCCGTCTGCCTCTTTCCCCGTCTGCCTCTTTCCCCGTCTGCCTCTTTCCCCGTCTGCCTCTTTCCCCATCTGCCTCTTCCCCAGTCTGCCTCTTTCCCAGTCTGCCTGTCTCTGTCTGTCTCTTTCTTTGTCTGTCTCTATTTCTCTGTCTCTTTCCCCGTCTGTCTCTATCAAGGTCTGTGTCTCTCCCCATCTATCTTTGTCTGTCTCTCTGGCTGTCTCCTCCTTCCCTATCTGCCTGTCTCTGTCCCTGTCTGCATGTCTGTCTGTCTCTTTCCCCATCTGTCTATTTCCAGGTCTGTCTCGGTCTGTCTCTTTCCCCGTCTGTCTCTTTCCCTGTCTCTCACTGTCTGTCTCTATCCGTCTCCCCACCGACATCTTATTACCTCACATATAAGCTTCTTATACTATGAATGTCTTTTCTTCCTATAGCAATCACTCACAGCTCCTACTGATAACCTGTAGTTCCAGGCTCCATTTACTTTAATGATGGCATGTTTTTTGGAGAGTAAGTGTAAAGCGCGGGGTTAAATTTTCCTGTCAAAACATAGTCTACGACATTCCCTGGGTCACATGAGGTGTCTGTGCAAAATTGTGCGATTGTAAATGCGAGGTGCGGATACACTTTTCGTTTCACTTCTTCCCCATTATGTAGATAGGGGCAAAATTGATTGGTAAATTAAAATGCGCGGGATAAAAATTTCGCCTCATAACATAGCCTATGATGCTCTCGGGGTCCAGGCGTGTGAGTGTGCAAAATTTTGTGCCTGTAGCTGCGACGGTGCAGATGCCAATCCCAGACATACATACACACACACACACACACACACACAAAATTCAGCTTTATAAATTATTATATATATATATATATATATATATATATATATATATATATAAAGTTGATAAAGACATTAGGGATGAATTTACACATTCTTGTTTCTCACAGACCTCGCCCAATGTCTCCTATGAGGCTTTCAGGTTTGGGTTAGGTAACCTTCAGTCTCACACACTATAGTCAGACGCTGTTATATTAATAGTTTGCATCATTTAAATTATAGTCTTATATATACAGTGGCATGTAAAAGTTTGGGCACCCCTGGTCAAAATTACTGTTAATGTGAACAGTTAGGCAAGATTAAGATGAACTGATGTTTAAAAGGCATAAAGTTAAACATGGCACATTTCTTTTGTACTTTGTACTAGGCAAATAAATAATACATATTTTACATTTTAAAAATGAACAAAAAAGGAAAAATGGACTGATGCAAAAGTTGGGCATCCTGCATGGTTAGTACCTATTAGCACCCTCTTTGGCAAGTATCACAGCTTGTAAACGTTTTTTGTAGCAGCCAAGAGTCTTTCAATTCTTGTTTGAGGGATTTTCATCCATTCTTCCTTGGAAAAGTCTTCCAGTTCTGTGAGATTCCTGGGTCATCTTGCTTGCACTGCTCTTTTGAGGTCTAGCCACAGATTTTCAATGATATTCAGATCAGGGGACTGTGAGGGCCATTGTAAAACTGCAGCTTGCGCTTTTTGAAGTAATCAATTGTGGATTTTGATGTGTGTTTTTGATCATTATCCATGTGTGGAAGCCATTCTCTTGTCAACTTCAGCTTTTTTACAGATGTGTTATGCTTGCATCAATGCATTGAAATTTCATAGAATCCATTTTTCTCTCTACCCAAAAAATGTTCCCCATGCTATTGGCTGCAATAGAACCCCGAAGCACGATTGATCCACACCCATGTTTAATGGTTGGTGAAATATTATTTTCCTGAAATTCTGTGGCCTTTTTCTCCACACATAACTTTGATCATTGTGGCAGATGACAGTTCTATTTTAACTTTATTGGTCCACTGGACTTGTTTCCGTAATGCATCAGGCTTGTTTAGATGTTCTTTTGCATACTTCTGATGTTGAATTTTATGGTGAGGACACAGGAGAGGTTTTCCTCTGATAACTGTTCCATGAAAGCCATATGTGTGCAGGTGTCTCTGAACAGTAGAAAAATGTACCACAACTCCAGACTCTGCTAAATCTTCCTGAAGGATTTTGCAGCAAAACCGGAGTTTTGATTTGCTTCTTTAGCAATCCTATGAGCAGTTCTCACAGACATTTTGCTTGGTCTTCCAGACTTTATTTTTACCTTCACTGTTCCTGGTAACTGCCGTTTGTTAATTACATTTCGAACTGAGGAAAGGGCAACTTTAAAATGCTTTGCTATCTTCTCCTGCTTTTTGGGATGCCCCCATTTGTTAGGCAGCTGCCTTATAAGAACCCATGGCTGCTGTTTTTTGGCACAAGGTTAGAGAAGGCTGTGAAAATTGCATCACCTGGCCTTTCCTAACGTTGATAGTTAATAAACCATAACCCTAACAGGCTAATTAAGGTCTGAAACCTTGGTCAAAGTTGTCTGAGAATACAAATCTCCAAGGGTGCTCAAACGTTTGCATCAGCCTATTTTTCTTTTTGTAATTATTCAAATTTACAAGATGAAAATATTCTTTTTTCTAAAATACAGAGGAAATGGGTCATATTTATATTTATGCGTTTTAGGAATGATTTAATCTTTAACTTGCTTAACTCTTCACAATAACAGTAATTTTGACCAGGGGTGCCCAAACTTTTATATGCCACTGTAATTGCAAAATCTTTTCAGTAAAGGTTTACGATAGACAGATAGACACAGAGGTAACGATCGTGGTCGCAGGGGTTGGAACCGCGACTGGCCGAAGGGTGGAGGGCGTACGCTGACTCCAGTGCCTTCTTCAGGTGGGGTGCGTCCGAGGACGCAAATCCAGCTGTAATGCATTGTGGCCAAGACACCTGACGGGTCCATGCGCTGCAATACACACTGCTGGCTAAACAGAGGCCAGCAGCTGCAGTCGGTGAGCCCGTGACTGGGAACGCATGACAGTGACACCGATGTCAGATGCCAGCTACTGCGTCGGCTACAGACGAGGACAGCGTGCAATGTGGGAGCCTTGGAAGGTGAGTAGAATGGTTTTTTTTTCTTGCGTTAGAGACAGAACGGGGACTGTATATACTAGGAAGGGGACCAGGATTGGGACACATGTACCATGAAGGGTCCCAGGATATGGACAAATATAAAACAGGATGGGGGACATATATATATATCGTCTATGACCCCATCCTGGTATATAACAGAATGGGGGACATACATACACACACACACACACACACACACACAGATACTAGAATGGGCCTAGGATGAGGACATACAGTACAGACCAAAAGTTTGGACACACCTTCTCATTCAAAGAGTTTTCTTTATTTTCAAGACTCTGAAAATTGTAGATTCACATTGAAGGCATCAAAACTATGAATTAAAACATGTGGAATGAAATACTTAAAAAAAAGTGTGAAACAACTGAAAATATTTCTTAAATTCTAGGTTCTTCACAGTAGCCACCTTTTGCTTTGATTACTGCTTTGCACACTCTTGGCATTCTCTTGATGAGCTTCAAGAGGTAGTCACCGGAAATGGTCTTCCAACAGTCTTGAAGGAGTTCCCAGAGATGCTTAGCACTTGTTGGCCCTTTTGCCTTCACTCTGCGGTCCAGCTCACCCCAAACCATCTCGATTGGGTTCAGGTCTGGTGACTGTGGAGACCAGGTAATCTGGCGTAGCACCCCATCACTCTCCTTCTTAGTCAAATAGCCCTTACACAGCCTGGAGGTGTGTTTGGGGTCATTGTCCTGTTGAAAAATAAATGATGGTTCAACTAAACGCCAACCGGATGGAATAACATGCCCCTGCAAGATGCTGTGGTAGGCATGCTTGTTCTGTATGCCTTCAATTTTGAATAAATCTCCAACAGTGTCACCAGCAAAGCACCCCCACACCGTCACACCTCCTCCATGCTTCATGGTGGGAACCAGCCATGTAGAGTCCATCCATTCACCTTTTCTACAAAGACACGGTTGTTGGATCCAAAGATCTCAAATTTGGATTCATCAGACCAAAGCACAGATTTCCACTGGTCTAATGTCCATTCCTAGTGTTCTTTAGCCTAAACAAGTCTCTTCTGCTTGTTGCCTGTCCTTAGCAGTGGTTTCCTAGCAGCTCTTTTACCATGAAGGCCTGCTGCACAAAGTCTCCTCTTAACAGTTGTTCTAGAGATGAGAAGGTGTGTCTAAACTTTTGGTCTGTACTGTTATATACCAGGATGAGACCAGGATTGGGGACATATATACTAATATGAGCCCAAGATGTGAGACATATACCAGGATTGGACCCAGGATAGGGGATATTAGAACAGGATTACTACTTAATAGGAGGAGGGCAACTCATATGTCCTTATGGGATTTAGAACGCTACTATGGCCCATGCATCTGACTGGGGCCCATCAAACTCTAGTTATGCTAGTGCACAGACAGATGGACACACAAATATACTCATGGCTAAAAGTATTGAGGCTGATAAAAATTTAGATTTTTACAAAGTTTGCTGCTTAAGTTTTTATAGTGGCAATTTGCAGTAACCCTAGATGGTTAAGAAGAGTCGTCAGATGAATTGCAAAGAGTTGCAAAATCATTCTTGAACAATCACAAAAAAAAAAACACACATTCCCATTGAATTTCAGCCCTACAACAAAACAGCTCGGTAGAAAGTGTTGGAGGACAAGGAACCTATCACTCTGTCATGCTCACTGAATTATAAGCGCAGACTGAATGCTTAAGGCTACTTTCACACATCCGGATTTTTGCTCTGCGGCACAATACGGCGTTCTGCAGAAAAACCGCAACCGGCTTTTGTAACGCTGGTTGCGGGTTTTTTTGCATAGACTTACATTAGTGCCGTATTGTGCCGCAGGGGCTTGCGTCCGGTCCGGTTTTGGCCGCATGCGGCAGATTTAGCCGATGCGGCGGCCGGATCGAACGTGCCCTGCAACGTTTTTTGCTCCGGCAAAAAACACCGCATCGCGCCGCATCCGGCCGCTGCGGCGCATTTTTCAATGCATGCCTATGGCGGCCGGATGCGGCGCGATGCGGCAATAACCGCATCCAGCCGCCGCATGCGGTTTTTGCCACTGCGCATGCTCAGTAGCATGCCGCAAGCGGCAAAAACCGGACGGGCCGCATGTAAAAACTTATGCAAAGGATGCGGTGTTTTCACCGCATCCGTTGCATAGTTTTCACAGCCGGATTGAGCCGCAGGGCTCAAACCGGATGTGTGAAAGTAGCCTTAAAAAGTGGCTAGTGCTTGTAATCATTAACCCCGATTAATCAAGACTGGGGATTTTCTTGCTTATCTTGATGAGGGAGTGTGGTGAAGTCAGACATTCCTGATTCAAGAAAATGGACCTGCCTCTTCATAAATCTCAAGAGTTTGATGATTGCTGTGCGCCTTTGTGCACTATGCCAGAAAACTTGCTCCAGTCAGGCACTGGAGTGAGATCTCTCGTGTACTGAACTCCGTGGCTCATCATGAATTAGAAAAGCTGTGGCATCACGCTCCCACCACACCCTATCCCAGCTTTGCCCGAGAGAAATTGGCACGAAAATGTCAAACGAGGCGTATTTTCGGGGAAATACCATATATATACACACACACACATACAGCCAGCAGCGTTTATCCTCTATATTATCTACATGCAACCAATGGCCTTTGTCCTCTACAATATATATAGAGTTTCCCAGAAAATGAGACCTATGCCGAACATAAGCCCTAGCATGATTTTACAGAATTTTTGGAATATGCTTGAAATATAAGCCCTAGTTACAGTCAGTCGCCATTAGGGGAAATCAAAGTGGGGAAGTCTCCGTGTCCCACTCCCTTAAGGGACCCCAGAATTTTTTTTCTGAGGTTAACACTTCCGAAGTACCTTCATGTGACCATGATGTCACCAAAGTTCTCTTAACTACAGGAGCCTACAACTGAAGCTGGACAAGGTGGTATGTATTCGCAGTGTGTGTGTGTGTGTGTCTGTGTATATACATATTATATATATATATATATATATATATATATATATATATATATATTTTTATTATATATATGTTATACACTCGTGTGTCACACACAGGGTTTCGACAGTTATGTTGATGTTCCAGAATGTGTTATGATTATATATGAATAAATGTTGATTTGTTTGTTCAAGAATAAATATGGATTGTTGGTCATGGAAAGAAAATCAGACATCCCCTGAAAATAAGCCCTAGTCTATCTTTCCAAGCAATATATTTTTTGACTCTGCCTTAGTTTCTCCGAAACACTATACACTGTATATATATTATATATAATATATATTTATATACTACAGTTCAAAAAGTTTGGGGTCACCCAGACAATTTTGTCTTTTCCATGAAAAATCATACTTTTATTTATCAACTGAGTTGCATAATGAATAGAAAATATAGTCCATACATTGACTAGGTTAGAAATAATGATTTTTACTTGAAATCATAATTTTCTCCTTCAGACTTTGCTTTCGTCCCAGAATGCTCCCTTTGCAGCAATTCCAGCTTTGCAGACCTTTGGCATTCTAGCTGTTAATTTGCGGAGGTAATGTGGAGATATTTCACCCCATGCTTCCAGAAGCCCCCCAAGTTGGATTGGCTGGATGGGCACTTTTTGCGTACCATACGGTCAAGCTGCTCTAACAACAGCTCAATAGGGTTGATATCTGGTGACTGGGCTGGCCACTCCATTACAGAAAGAATACCAGCTGCCTGCTTCTTCCCTTAATAGTTCATGCATAATTTGGAGGTGTGCTTTGGGTCATTGTACTGTTGTAGGATGAAATTGGCTCCAATCAAGCGCTGTCAACAGGCTATGGCATGGCAAAATGGAGTGATAGCCTTTCTTATTCAAAATCCCTTTTACCTTGTACATATCTCCCACTTTCCCAGCACCAAAGCAACCACAGACCATCACAATACCTCCACCATGCTTGACAGATGGTGTCAAGTGCTCTTCCAGCATCTTTTCAGTAGTTCTGCGTCTCACAAATGTTCTTTCGTGTGATCCAAACACCTCAAACTTCGATTCGTCTGTCCATAACATTTTTTTCCAATCTTCCTCTGTCCAATGCCTGTGTTCTTTTGGCCTTATTAATCTTTTCTTTTTATTAGACAGTCTCAGATATGGATTTTTCTTTGCCACTCTGCCCTGAAGGCCAGCACCCCGGAGTCGCCTCTTCACTGTAGTCGTTGACACTGGTGTTTTGCGGGTACTATTTAATAAAGTTGCCAGTTGAGGACCTGTGAGGCGTCGATTTCTCAAACTAGAGACTTTAATGTACTTGTCTTGTTGCTCAGTTGTGCAGCAGGGCTTCCCACTTCTCTTTCTACTCTGGTTAGAGCCTGTCTCTGAAGGGAGTAGTACACACCGTTGTAGGAAATCTTCAGTTTCTTGGTAATTTCTCGCATGGAATATCCTTCATTTCTAAGAACAAGAATAGACTGTCGAGTTTCACATCAAAGTTCTCTTTTTTCTGGCCATTTTGAGAGTTTAATGGAACCAACAAATGTGATGCTCCAGATTCTCAAATAGTTCAAAGGAAGGTCAGTTTTATAACTTCTCTAATCAGCAAAACTGTTTTCAGCTGTGCTAACATACTTGCTCAAGGGTTTTCAAGGGATTTGTAAACATCCATTAGCCTTCTAACACAGTTAGCAAACACAATGTACCATTAGAACACTGGAGTGGTGGTTGTTGGAAATGGGCCTCTATACACCTATGTAGGTCTTGCACTAAAAACCAGATGTTTGAAGCTAGAATAGTCTATTTACCACATTAAAAATATATAGAGTATATTTCTGTTTAATTTAATGTTAGGCTCATTGAAAAAAAAATGTACTTTTCTTTCAAAAATAAGGAAATATCTAAGTGACCCTAAACTTTTGAACTGTAGTGATATATATATATATATATATATATATATATATATATATATATATATATATATATACACACACACACACACACTGTATAAATAAGTATAAACAGCAGCCTGTATCGTGTATATTATATATTCGCAGCCTACAGCCTATATCCTCTATATTATATACTGTATGTACAACCAGCAGCCTGTATCCTGTATTATACATATAGTGTATACGTGTGTATATTATATATGTATATATATTTTATATATATATATATATATATATATATATATATATATATATACATACATACATACATATATATATATATATATATATTATACACACACACGCAAATGGGTGACGATTATGATTGGAGCTTGTAATTTTGACAGCCCGAAATATGGTGCATGCAGCTTTTTTTCAGGCTCTCAAAATGAAGACTGCACTACATAGCAGAGCTGAACAGCGGTTAATGTGTGATTGATGAAGACATTTTGCAGACATGGAGTTTTTACGAGAGTGGTGGTGGAACTGGGCAAGGTTTGATGGGTGAAGGTGGAGCTGGGGTGGAGCCTGCGCAGAGTCTCAAGCGGTCCCAAAAATGTTGCCAGTATGGGGCCCTGAAATTACTGATGGCACCCAGCCTGTGAATAGCACCATAGATTATAATGGGCACATATTCTATCCATTAAAATCATTGCTAGAGCACATACATGAGAGTGTTTCTGGATGTGACAGGTTCCCAGTAGTAATAACAGCTACACTTTCTGTATCTCCATAACAGCTGTGCAGTAGAGGAGTACAAGAGAGCTTAGACAAAAAGAAGGCTTTGAAGCTTGTCCCCAGTCAGCTTTCAAGAATGAAAGAGAAAAGATTCAACATATGGGAGACTAAAGATTTTTTTTTCTACTGTGGCACTAGAAGAGAAGGTCACAAAACCATTGATATTTGAAACAACTTAAAAGAAAGGAGCCGCACCAGCTGGACACATAAATTAAAAGGGACATGGCCACCACTTTACCCTTTCTGCAAAGCAATACAAAGGACACTACACAAGTCGCCTGATGTGACCTCATTTACATCAGGACCTGTTTTTCTGGTTTTGTATAGGAGCTATTGTTTCTTACAAGAACAGTATAATGTGACAGACAATCATAGCATAGCCTGTTCTTTTCTTGCCCCCTTCCCCAAGCCCTTTGTATGGTAGAGTACAATATTCTAAAAAAATATTGTGCATGTGGATTACTCTTAGTTTTGCTCTCGTAATGAAATGTCTGCTTACCAAATAGCATTGCCGAATCAAATAAATTTGATGGTCTATTCAAATCTTTCTCTTGTAAGACATGGTAAATACAAATCCTCTTGGTGCAGCATAGTACACTGCAATTGACGCCCTTAAGAACTGACCTATTTTGGATGAGGCATTTTTGTAGTCTTTTCGACAATGCATTCAAAGACTCATAACCATATTCTTTTTCAGTTGACATGTTGCTTGATTTTTATGAAATCAGTTGTATGTTTCAAACGCACCATTTCAGGATACAAATAATTTACAGATTAACTTTACCCCTTGGTGGCAATAAAAGAATGACATCCGCCAACAGGTGAAAATGTAGCAGTTGTCAGCAGTACACTATGGCTGACACCCTAATGCATCAGCCATGATCTGTATTGGCACTGATCATGGTTGTTTAACCCCTCAGATGCTGCTTTCAATAGTGATTATGGCATCTAAATAGTTAAAGAGTGGGGGCTCCCGCTTTAACCCCTTCACCCCAGGCGATTTTCTGTTGTTTTTTTTTTAGTTTTTGTTTAATGCTCCCCTTCTTCCAAGAGCTGTGACTTTTTTATTTTTCCATCAATCTTGCCATCTGATGGCTTGTTTTTTTGTGGGATGAGTTGTACTTTTAAATAAAACCATGAGTTTTAGCATATAGGGTACTGGAAAATGGCAAAATTCCAAGTGCTTAAAAATTGCAAAAAAAAAAGTGCAATTGCACAATTGTTTTTGGGATATTTTATTCACAGTGTTCACTGTATGGTAAAACTGATATATCGCTGTAATACCTCAGTTCGGTGCGAGTTCATAGATACCAAACATGTATAGGTTTACTTTTATTTAAGAGGATAAAAAAATTCAGAAGTTTGTGCAAAAAAAGTGGCGCACTTTTTGCACCATTTTCCACGACCCATAGTGTTCTTGTGCCACCCCCGTGCCAGCAGCCGGCGCTGCTCGGATCCGGGTCTTCAGGGGTGGTGGCTCGAGGGTCTCCGGACCTGGTACCGTTCAACTTGAACTTCCTTGCTGGAGCTACACTTAGCTCCAGCCCACACTCCTCTCCAAACTGAACTTCAGACTGATCTCAACTGATCTCCTGTTTTCCCGCCCCGGGCTGTCTGGACCCCTGGGTGGGCATGTCCCAAGTGCCTGGTTACACCCACTGATGTGTCTATCTTTCCCTAAGGGGGGGTGACTAGGGTTTCTGGTTGGCTGTGTGTTTCCTAGTGAGGGAACGGTGTAATGCGGGGGCCTTGGTTTTGCCAGGGCATCACATTCTCATTGTTCGTAATATGGGGCTTAGTGAGGACTTATTTTTTGCATCTCAAGCCGACGTTTTTTATGGTACCACATTTTGATCGCCTGTTATTGTATTTTGTGCAAAATTTGTGATGACCAAAAAATGTAATTTTGGCATTTGGAATATTTTTGCCGCTACGCCGTTTATCGATCAGATTTATTGATTTTATATTTGATAGATCAGGTATTTTTGAATGCGGTGATACCAAATATGTATATATATATATATATATATATATATTTTTTTTTAACCGTTTAATTTTCAACGGGGCAAATGGGGTGTGATTTTAGGTTTTTTGTTTGGGTTTTTTTTAAACATTTTTTTTTGTTTTACTAGTCACCCTAGGGGACTATAAGGATCAGCAGTCTGATCGCTAGTTCATTTCTGCTGATCATAACTGTACAGCTCAGATCAGCAGAAATGCTCGTCTTCTGTTACAGCAAGTGCTCTGCCGGCTGTAACAGGAAATGAGTTATGATAGCGACTGAAGTCATCACATGACCCTGTGCTACCATCGGCTCCCCGTTGGAGACGGGTAAGTGCGCGTTAACCACTGCGGCGCTTTATATCGCGCTGTCACATTTTGACAGCGCGATCCAAGGGGTTAACAGGTGAGGGTGGATCATGGATCCACCTGCGCCTGATAGCCGCACATCTTTGCTGTACAAATCAGCAGATATGTGCGGGACTACTGCTAAGGTGAGCCAGCGGTGATTACAATGACATGGGCCATGACTAGATCTGGGCGGACCCGGACTGTAAAAGTCCGGATCCGCGCGGTTTCAAAGTTTCAAAGTTGCCGGATGTTTGATACGGATCCGGCACTTGAGAAAATAAAAAATAAAGGAAAAATTTAAAAAAAAAAAAAGAATAAAGCAAGCACTTCATATTTACCCATGCTCCGGCCCAGCTGTACGCTGCTCCCACACTGCTGTACGCTGCTCCTGTGGCCTCCTTGGGCCGCTCATTTGATATGCACAACTTTCCCCAACCACCAGCCGGCCTGGCCTCTGTGATTGGTTGCAGTTAGACGTGCCCCCAGCCTGTGTGACGGCGTCTGCCTGCAGTCATTGCTCATCATGGCTCATTCATTCTCTGGAGCTCACAGGGGGCAGTCTTGTTCTATGGCCGCTCGCTGTGAGATTCATATGTAGAAGACCTGAAATCGCCGTGGGATCTCATGTGGATTACATCAGACCTGCAAGGTGTTTGGGTTAATAAAGTAGTGAAAGAGGGTGTTTTTTTGTATTTTATTCCAAATAAAGGATTTTATTCAGTGTTTGTTTACTTTCATTTACAGATTAATAATGGGGGGTGTCTCATAGACGCCTGCCATCATTAATCTAGGATTTAGTAGCAGATGTGCACTATTATTAACCCCTCATTACCCCAATTTCCACCACATCAGAGCTGGGTGAAGTGCCGGGCTTGTCACCACTAATTGATGCGAGAATTTCAGGCGGCTGGGGGCTGATATTTTTAGGCTGGGTCTCCCCAGCCTGAGAATACCAGTCCCCAGCTGGCTTTATCTTGGCTAGGTATCAAAATTGGGGGAACCGCACGTCGGTTTTTGTAATTATTTATTTAAATTAAAAAAAAAAAAGCCGCATGAGGTTCCTCTTCTTTTGATACACATCCAACATAAGCGCAGGGCTGGGCCGGTAGCCATGAGCTTTCTCTGTGCTGGTATCAGAATACGGGGGAACCCTGTCCCAATTACGATACTGATGGTAGATGCTAGAGTGTATGGGTTCTCTCCAAGTATGACGTCATTTAAACACGCCCCCCTATCACATGATAGGGGCGTGTTCAAATTGCCGTCCCATGTTTCCAGCCAGAATAAACATTCTTTTTCTAACTCACTGTGGGCATGGAGTTGTTTATAATAGAAGCGGGGGGTCTGGGGGTGAGACGTCCCACATAGGGGCCTTGCATGATTATGGTGGACGAGAGGAAACATCACCCCGCCCACTAACCAAGCCAGTCATGTCCACTAACCTGGAATGAGGCCATACATTCTAGGCTCACAGTAGATGCTAGAGTGTATAAGCTCCTTTAGATACACTGCTTTCCAAGCCCACCGGCTGTCCTCTTGCCTATGATTGGATTCAGTCAGCTGACAGGCTGACACTCAGGGTGGGGGCGCATCTGACTCTAATTAGCGGCCCAGGAAGTGAATGTGAGGCCTGGGAGCAGGGTACAGCCCTGCCGGAGCCTTGGCAAGTACAGCGCGCTTGCTCCCATTCCTCTATAGTTTCTGCCACCATTTTTAATCTCCGGAATCTGCTCCCCATAGACTTATATGGGGGCGAATTCCGGAACGGATCTAGATTTATTTTTAAAAGAAAGCAGGTCCCATTTTTTTTTGAGAGTCCACCCAGCTCTAGCCATGATGAATGACATCATGACATCCAATGTCAGTAAGAGGTTAATCTCATTAGCACCCTGTGACCGCAATTGTTTAGTTCTGATGATTGACATGGCAATCCAAGGTCAAGTAATCGACAGAGTCTACCTGCTATAATGGCCTGTTCAGAAGTTAAAATATTAGTGGTAAAAATATAATTTACTCTTTCCTGTCATTCCACTTTGCATTAATTGCTGAAAGCACCTGAAGGGTTAATAAACTACCTAACAGCAGTTTTTAATATGTTGAGGGGTGCGGTTTTTAAAATCATATCACTTTTGGGGATTACAATATATACAGTGGGGAAAATAAGTATTTGATACACTGTCAATTTTGCAAGTTTTCTCACCTACAAAGAATGGAAAGGTCTGTAATTTTTTTATCATTGGTACACTTCAATTATGACAGACAGAATAATAAAAATAAAAAAATCCAGAAAATCCCATTTTATGCATTCAGCATGCAGTACTGAGAGCTTCAAACGTGTGCACAGAGTACTTAAAAAGCGGGTGGCCGGAATAACGAAAGCAGGCTGCCGAAGCACTGTGGTCCACCTGGAATCTGCCTACGGTACGGACCAAATGGTACACGGCCTGCGGGCTGGACGTTACCCCATCCCCAGGCTATAGTTTCAAACAATTAACAACAAGGTCTGAAATTAATATTCACTGCTAATAAAATTCAAAACAACATTTGAGGAGCAAGGATTGTCCACAAAAAAACAGTGATTTCAATAAGTTTTATTTCTGAATAATTCATAAAAATATGCATATCAATGTTAAAATCAATAATAATAATAATGATGCTTCAACATGAGGGACGATATATAGGCAAAAATATAAAAATAACTATAAAACGTGCACCAAAGTATATACAAAGCCGAACTGTTTATCAAATTTAGATTAAATAACATAAAACAATGTATTCCAAATTTTTATATATATACAGGTTAAATATCCTTATTAAAACCTTCATGCGCTTATGAAAACATAATTACTACTTTTTTTAAAATTTTATAGGCCGATGGATAAGAAACATCTATGTGTGACTTTATAAAAATTAATAACAATAATACTCAAGGTAAAATAGTGTGTGAATCATGTAAAAATTAAGAACACACAATGTGCATATGTGTCTTATGCACATTGTGTGTTCTTAATTTTTACATGATTCACACACTATTTTACCTTGAGTATTATTGTTATTAATTTTTATAAAGTCACACATAGATGTTTCTTATCCATCGGCCTATAAAATTTTAAAAAAAGTAGTAATTATGTTTTCATAAGCGCATGAAGGTTTTAATAAGGATATTTAACCTGTATATATATAAACATTTGGAATACATTGTTTTATGTTATTTAATCTAAATTTGATAAACAGTTCGGCTTTGTATATACTTTGGTGCACGTTTTATAGTTATTTTTATATTTTTGCCTATATATCGTCCCTCATGTTGAAGCATCATTATTATTATTATTATTGATTTTAACATTGATATGCATATTTTTATGAATTATTCAGAAATAAAACTTATTGAAATCACTGTTTTTTTGTGGACAATCCTTGCTCCTCAAATGTTGTTTATAGTTTCAAACAAGCCTGATGCTACTCCTGACTCAGGTTATAAGCACAAGACGTCTGTCTCAGAGGAGTTATGGAGCGTAGCCTTCTGAAAAAGACATTATGTGCTCATAGACAGGAGTAGCACCATCATCATAGAGTCAGGAGTAGAACTTAATAAACATCTATATATATAATTGCCTTATTCTGTCTGTCTGTCTGTCTCTCTTGCTCCAAAATTCTGTCGTTACCGTGACAAGCGTCTCATTGGCAGCTCGCCTCGGCTCCGCCCCCCGCACATGTTGGCCGCTCGCCCAGGCTCCGCCCCCCACATGGATTGGCCTCTCGCCCCGGCCCCCTGCACGCATTGGCAACTTGGCCACGCCCCGCCCCCTCACGCATTGCACGCTCGCTCTGGCCCCGCCCCCGCATGCATTCCTCGAACCGACACGGAGCCCCGACTCCCAGGTGAGTGCTGTACCCCCGGGAGCCCACACCAGCGTACGCCGGCAACCCAGCCGACACATACCCTCGCAATGCTGGGGTTGCCGGCGTACGCTGGTGTGGGCTCCCGTGCGTGCGGGGGGTCGGGGTACGCTGGTAATCATGGTACACATCGGGTAATATTGTGTAGCATGGTTACCAGCGTATGCCGGCTCCCTGCCCATTCAGATCATTGGTCTCTCGCTGTCACATGCTGATGCATGAGACCAACAAGTGACCCAGCACTGTCTCTTTGAATACTTACCTGATGTGTACCATGCTTACTAGCATACCCCGACTCCCGGCACACGTACGCTGATAACAATGATACACATCAGGTAACTATGGAAACCGCTTTGCATAGTTGCCCGCTCGGCCACGTCCCCTTGCTCGGCCATGCCCCCCACACTCTGCCCCCTCGGCCACGCCCCCCCACACTCTGCCCCCTTGGCCATGCCCCCCACACTCTGCCCCGCTCGGCCACTCCCCCCCAACTCTGCCCCGCTCGGCCACGCCCCCCACACTCTGCCCCCCCCTCGGCCACGCCCCCACACGCTCGGCCACGCCCCCACACGCTCGGCCACGTCTGCCCCGCTCGGCCACGCCCCCCACACACATTGGGCACCTATACACCTCCCCCCAGGACTACTCCACCTATCAGACACCTCTCCTCCAGGACTACTCCTCCTATTATACTCCCCTTCCCCAGGACTACTTTTCCTATTATCCTCCTTTCTCCCCAAGGACTACTCCTCCTATTATACTCCTCTCCCCCCAGGACTACTCCTCCTATTATACTCCTCACCTCCAGGACTACTCCTCCTATAATACTCGTCTCCCCCCAGGACTCCTCCTCTTATTATCCTCCTCTCCCCCCAGGATTACTCCACCTATTATCCTCCTTTCTCCCCAGGACTACTCCTCCTATTATCCTGCTCTCCCTACAGGACTACTCCTCCTATTATCCTCCTCTCCCCCCAGGACTCCTCCTCCTATTATACTCCTCTCCCCCAGGACTACTCCTCCTATTATCCTGCTCTCCCCACAGGACTACTCCTCCTATTATACTCCTCTCCCCCAAGGACTACTCCTCCTATTATACTCCTCACCTCCAGGACTACTCCTCCTACTATCCTCCTCTCCCCCCAGGACTATACCTCCTATTATCCTCCTCTCCCCCCAGGACTACTCCTCCTATTATCCTCCTCTACCCCCAGGACTACTCCTCCTATTATCCTCCTCTACCCCCAGGACTACTCCTCCTATTATACTCCTCTACCCCCAGGACTACTACTCCTATTATCCTCCTCTCTCCCCAGGACTACTCCTCCTATTATACTCCTCACCTCCAGGACTACTCCTCCTATTATACTCCTCTCCCCCAGGACTACTCCTATTATACTCCTCTCCCCCAGGACTACTCCTCCTATTATACTCCTCTCCCCCAGGACTACTCCTCCTATTATACTCCTCTCCCCCCAGGACTCCTCCTCCTATTATCCTGCTCTCCCCACAGGACTACTCCTCCTATTATCCTCCTCTCCCCCCAGGACTACTCCTCCTATTAGACTCCTCACCCCCAGGACTACTCCTCCTATTATACTCCTCTCCCCCAGGACTACTCCTCCTATTATCCTCCTCTCCCCCAGGACTACTCCTCCTATTATCTTCCTCTCTCCCCAGGACTACTCCTCCTATTACACTCCTCTCCCCCCAGGACTCCTCCTCCTATTATCCTGCTCTCCCCCAGGACTACTCCTCCTATTATACTCCTCTCCCCCAGGACTACTTCTCCTATTATACTCCTCTCCCCCAGGACTACTCCTCCTATTATCCTCCTCTCCCCCAGGACTCCTCATCCTATTATCTTCCTCTCTCCCCAGGACTACTCCTCCTATTATACTCCTCTCCCCCCAGGACTACTCCTCCTATTATACTCCTCTCTCTGCAGGACTACTCCTCCTATTATCCTCCTCTCCCCCCAGGACTACTCTCCCTATTATACTCCTCTCCCCCCAGGACTACTCCCCCTATTATACTCCTCTCCCCCCAGGACGCAACACACAGCACCACACACACACACAACGCTGCAGACACACAGCGCTCCACAAACAACACAACACACACAACGCAACACACAGCACCACACACACACACAACGCTGCAGACACACATCGCTCTACAAACAGCGCAACACACAAACAACACTGCTCTCACACCCCCCCACATCCAGACAACACCCAGAACATTTACAGCGCACTACACAAATACTTGGCAACTACAGACAACATCTATATATATATATAACAAAAATCATACAGTAACTACACAATAAATTCTAGAATACCCGATGCGTTAGAATCGGGCCACCTTCTAGTTAACTATAATAAACATATGCATTATAAGGAAAAAACAACTTGCTCATTCTTTAAGCTTCTTTTAACTGCTTCAAATTTGAGATTGCAAAAAAACAGAAAAGACGCCAAAAGAGACTCTTCAATAAAAACACTGCTGTCATTTTCCTGAAACATCTTCCGCTTGCAAACTTTGGCTGGTACCCCAGCATTTAAAAAACTTCTTAAAGTGTCTGTCCCACAAACAAAAGTTGATTTTAATCAATAGATCTTGGAATAAAAAATAAATTCCACAATTGGATGTGTTAAAGAAAAATGTTCCCGTGCTGAGATTATCTTATACATGTGCAGGGCCGGCCTTAGCTTGAATGGCGCCCTGTGCAAAACTGCCCTTTGGTGCCCCCCCTACTGATTTTTTACCCAGTTTCCCAGGAAACAAACGAGGACAGGAGGCCATGTTTTTTTATATCCTAAGAAAATTGATCTCTTCAAATGTACAATAAATTACAAATTTGTGCTGGAGAATCTGCACCTCAAATCCACCACGTCTGATCTCGTTTTTTTTATAGATCTTCCGATTTCAACCATTTATGCCGTATCCATGTATATTACACCCCACCCCAGCTCCGACTCCACCCCTCAAGCCCTCCACACTCGCCACCATTCTTGGAAAAACGTGTGTGTGTGTGTGTGTGTGTGTGTATAGACAAAAAAGACTGACTGCACTCCTCGACCTGACGTGTGAACAGGTGCATAACTGAACATGACAAAATACAAAAAGACAGTTTTCACTCTGATAATGCTAAAGTATGGAAACCATGAATGTGTGAACATGGACCTGCATTACTGCTAAGGAAAATCTGAGAAAAATGAGATATTTAGCCCATACACAGGAGGTTTTTAACCTAGAGAGAGGCTTCAGCATAGCGTTAGGGACCCAGTTACGAGATATGCCGTGAAGAGGCAACTGGGCAGATATACAAATGGCCATTTATATATGCTAAATATCTCATTTTTCTCAGATTTTCCTGAGCAGTAATGCAGGTCCATGTTCACACATTCATGGTTTCCATACTTTAGCATTATCAGAGTGCAAACTGTCTTTTTGTGTGTGTGTGTGTGCACACACACACACACACACACACACACACACACACACACTCAGTCATGGCCAAAAAATAAAACATTTCACTTAGAAAATTAATAATACACCCCCTACACCTCCCCTCTCCATAATATACTCTCTACACCGCCCCTTTCCATAATCTCTCTCCCACATTGCCCCTATTTATAATAATTTCCCCACACACTGTCCCACAGTGTACCCCCCCACACGATATCCCTGTGTATAATATCCCCACACACTGGCCCTCTGTATGATATCCCACACACACACACACACACACAAAGCTCCTCTGTATAATATCTCTCACACACACACTGCCCTATGTATAATATCCCCCACAAACACTGCCCCTCAGTATAATATCCTCCCACACACTGCTCCTCTGTATAATATCCTCCCATACACTGCTCCTCTGTATATCTCCCCACAAACACTGCTCCTCAATATATCCCCCTCCACACACTGCTCCTCTGTATAATATCCCCACACGTACATTGCTCCTCTGTAAATACCAACACACACTGCCCATTTGTATATCGCACACACTGCTCCTCTGTGTAGCATCCTCCACACACACTGTCCCTCTATATATCCCCCACACACTGCAACTTTGTATAATATACACACACACAATAACTCTCTGTGTAATATCCCTCATGTACGCTGCCCCTTTGTACACTATCCTCCAGACAAGCTGCCACTCTTTATATATATCCTCACACACACACACACAATGCTCCTCTGTATATCACCCGACACACTCTACCCCTCTGTTTACTATCCCCCCACACACATTGTCTCTCTGTATAATATCCACCTGATATATATGTCTAAATCCTGGTATATATGTCTGCATCCTGGGCCCTTCCTGGTATGCATGTCCCCATCCTGGTTTATTGTTCCCTTCAAAGCATAAATGTCCTCTTCCAGGTATATATGTCCCCATCCAGGGACCCTCCTGGTATGCATGTCCCCATCCCAGTTTATTTGTCCCTATCCTGGTCACCTCCTGGTATGTATAGCCCACTCTTGGGCACATTCTGGTATATATGTCCTAGGCTAGAGTCAGAGGCCCCCCGCTCCCCGCGGCTGGAGTCAGCGGCCCCCCTGCCATCCGTGGCTGGAGTCAGCGCACCCCCCCGCCACCCGCGGCTGGAGTCAGCGGCCCCCCTGCGGCTGGAGTCAGCTCCCCCCCGCGGCTGGGATCAGAGGCACCCCCGCTCCCCGCGGCTAGAGTCATAGGCCCCCCCGCCCTCCGCGGCTGGAGTCAGCGCCCCCCCCCCGACCCCCGCAGCAGGAGTCAGCGCCCCCCCCGCCCCCCGAGTCAGCGGCCCCCGCAGCTGGAGTCAGCGGCCACCCCTGCCCCCGCGGCTGGAGTCAGTGGCCTCCCCCCGCCCCCTGCAGCTTGAGTCAGCACCCCCCCTCCACCCCGAGTCAGCGGCCCCGCCACGGCTGGAGTCAGCAGCCCCGCAGCCCCCACGGCTAGAGTCAGCGCCCCCCCATGGCTGGAGTCAGCGGGCTCCCCACTACCCCCGGCAATCTTCAGCTCATAGGGCACCTACCTCTCCCTGACGGATGCCACGCGCTCGCCAGCTCCGCGTTGCCCGCAGCATTGTGATGAGGTGCTGAGTGATGACCTCATCACATTAGGCTGTAGGATGATGCGCCACCTTTCTGCTCTGCTCCATTCATAGTGCCTCCCCCACCACATAGCTAATTTGCATGCGATGCCCTAGAAAGACTTTGTACGCACCTTAGTCATGTGCAGACTGCAGTTGTTGCTGAAGCGACCCCGCGCCCCTCTGCTGCAGCTGTGACTGGGGCTCGGTGAAAATGGTGGGCCCGGCTGGCCAGGGGCTACATAAAGCTAAGTAAGTAACCGGTGGCGGTTACAGTAAAAACGCAGTGCTGGGACCGGAGGAGCCAGGAAATGTTACGATTTCTTACCTCTCTGCTGCGCCCCCCCTGAAGCATGGCCGTCGGAGCCCTGTGGACCGCACAAGTCGCGCATGCCTAAAGCTGGCCATGTACATGTGCCTCTGTTATGTACTGTGTAATGGCCGGGTCTGATACATGTGCCTCTGTTATGTACTGTGTAATGGCCAGGTCTGATACAGGTGCCTCTGTTATGTATTGTGTAATGGCCGGTTCTGACTGTGCAGTCACATGGACCAAAGGGGGCTTTACACGCAGCGACATCGCTAGCGATGTCGCTGGTGAAAGCACCCGCCCCCGTCGGTTATGCATCACGGGCAAATCGCTGCCTGTGGCATACAATATCATTAGGAGCCGTTACACGGACTTACCTGACTGGCGACGTCGCTGTAACCGGCGAACCGCCTTCTTTCAAAGCAGCGTCACTAAGCGGCTGCCCAATAGAAGCGGAGGGGATTAGATGAGCGACCGTAACATCCCGCCCACCTCCTTCCTTCCTCATTGCCGGCGGCCGCAGGTAAGCTGTAGTTCGTCGTTCCCGAGGTGTCACACGTAGCGATGTGTGCTGCCTCGGGAACGACAAACAACCTGCATCCTCAACAACCAACGATTTTTTAAAAATGAACGACGTGTCAACGATGGACAATTTGGTGAGTATTTTCCATCATTAACGGCCGTTCGTTGGTGTCACACGCAACGACGTCGCTAACGATGCCAGATGTTTGTCACGGAATCCGTGACCCCGGCGATATATCGTTAGAGACGTCGCTGCGTGTAACGGGGACTTTAGAATACCACATCTCCAGGGCAGGGGAGGAAGCAAAAGAGGTATACAGACAGGACACCAGCTGATTATTTCTGTGAGGTAAAACATTGTTTAAAAACAGGCAGGGAGATGTTTTACCTCACAGAAAGCATCGGCTGTGACCCCAGGCAGTCTTGCCTGTATATTATTTTGCATGTTCCTGCACAGTCAAACTTGGCCATTACACAGTACACAGCAGGGGAACATATATAAGATCTCAGCATGGGAACATTTTTTTTGCCACATCCAATTGTAGATTTTATTATTATTTCAAGATCTATTGATTAAAATGTATTTTGTTAGTGGGGCAACCACTTTAAGCACATAGCCTTAGGCCAGGGACCCACTTTGCGTTCACCTACTTGCAGTTTAGAACACACGTTTTGGGCTTAATTGATTTGACCAAAGTTGACTTTTTCAGAAATTTAGCGCTGAAAACGCATGCGTTTTTGTCGCGTATTTGATGTGTTTTCAGCACTTTTTACCTGCGTTTTCACCTGCGTTCTGATAGTTGCATAAAGACACTGCTTAATAAAGTTTAAATAGTCAAATTATTTGAAAAAAATGGGATGAAAAGAATCAAATCTATATTCATAGAATAAATCATTAAATTAAACTTTGTTCATTAAATTATTGCGGTAATATGATATTTTATGTAAAAATATCAATAAAGTATTAATTTGCTTAATTTAAATTGTCGGACTATGTGTGTGTGTAAAGGGACATATGAATTCATTATTTTGATGTCCAAAAAACATGCATTTTGGAAGTCCAAAAGGCATGTTTTCTGCACTGAAAAAGCAGGTAAAACGCAGAAATTGGAAGGAATCTTGGTTTTTGCCATTTCTCATTGACTCCAATGTTAGCAAAACGCACCTAAAATGGCAAAAACAACTGACATGTTGCATCTTTGAACGCATGGTTTTTGCCACAAAATATGCAAATTAAACGCAGCGTTTAGAAACGCAAAGTGGGGTCGGAAAATCCACTTTTTTCATAGACTTTGCTGGTAAATCAAAACGCATGCCTTTTGGCATGAAAAAGGTGCTTCCCAAAACGGACCTAAAAAGCTCCTAAAACGCAGGTAAAAACGCAAAGTGGGTCCCTAGCCTTAGACCTATCAGACGTTCGTTTTCCTACAAGTTTTTTCACACATAAAATATGTACCCATTATAATCTATGGGGCTGTTCGTATATCCATTTTTTGGACAATAAAAATCACGGATGTCCTATTTTAATCATCAAAGTCTATGCGTCTGTGAAAATCACGACCTGCACACGGAGGTGTGTTAGCCATGATTAACAATGCAATGAATATGAGCAGCTTTGTAAATTTATATATATATATATATATATATATATATATATATATATATATATATATATATATATACATATATATATACACACACACACACAGTGCCTACAAATAGTATTCAATCCCCTGCAGATTTAGCAGGTTTACACATTCGGAATTAACTTGGCATTGTGACATTTGGACTGTAGATCAGCCTGGAAGTGTGAAATGCACTGCAGCAAAAAAGAATGTTATTTCTTTTTTTATTTTTTTTTTTTAAATTGTGAAAAGTTTATTCAGAGGGTCATTTATTATTCAGCCCCTCAAACCACAAGAATTCTGTTTGGTTCCCCTAAAGTATTAAGAAGTATTTCAGGCACAAAGAACAATGTTTGGATTAATTATCTCTTTTTCAAGCCTTTTCTGACTAATTAAGACCCTCCCCAAACTTGTGAACAGCACTCATACTTGGTCAACATGGGAAAGACAAAAGGAGCATTCCAAGGCCATCAGAGACAAGATCGTGGAGGGTCACAAGGCTGGCAAGGGGTACAAAACCCTTTCCAAGCAGTTGGGCCTACCTGTCTCCACTGTTGGGAGCATCATCCGGAAGTGGAAGGCTTATGGAACTACTGTTAGCCTTCCACGGCCTGGACAGCGTTTGAAAGTTTCCACCTGTGCCGAGGCCAGGCTTGTCCGAAGAGTCAAGACTAACCCAAGGACAACAAGGAAGGAGCTCCGGGAAGATCTCATGGCAGTGGGGACATTGGTTTCAGTCAATACCATAAGTAACGTACTCCACCGCAATGGTCTCCGTTCCAGACGAGCCCGTAAGGTACCTTTACTTTCAAAGCGTCATGTCAAGGCTCGTCTACAGTTTGCTCATGATCACTTGGAGGACTCTGAGACAGACTGGTTCAAGGTTCTCTGGTCTGATGAGACCAAGATCGAGATCTTTGGTGCCAACCACACACGTGACGTTTGGAGACTGGATGGCACTGCATACAACCCCAAGAATACCATCCCTACAGTCAAGCATGGTGGTGGCAGCATCATGCTGTGGGGCTGTTTCTCAGCCAAGGGGCCTGGCCATCTGATCCGCATCCATGGGAAGATGGATAGCACGGCCTACCTGGAGATTTTGGCCAAGAACCTCCGCTCCTCCATCAAGGATCTTAAGATGGGTCATCATTTCATCTTCCAACAAGACAACGACCCAAAGCACACAGCCAAGAAAACCAAGGCCTGGTTCAAGAGGGAAAAAATCAAGGTGTTGCAGTGGCCTAGTCAGTCTCCTGACCTTAACCCAATTGAAAACTTGTGGAAGGAGCTCAAGATTAAAGTCCACATGAGACACCCATAGAACCTAGATAACTTGGAGAAGATCTGCATGGAGGAGTGGGCCAAGATAACTCCAGAGACCTGTGTCGGCCTGATCAGGTCTTATAAAAGACGATTATTAGCTGTAATTGCAAACAAGGGTTATTCCACAAAATATTAAACCTAGGGGTTGAATAATAATTGACCCACACTTTTATGTTGAAAATGTATTAAAATTTAACTGAGCAACATAACTTGTTGGTTTGTAAGATTTATGCATCTGTTAATAAATCCTGCTCTTGTTTGAAGTTTGCAGGCTCTAACTTATTTGCATCTTATCAAACCTGCTAAATCTGCAGGGGGTTGAATACTACTTGTAGTCACTGTGTATATATATATATGAAAATCTCTAATGAAACACTGATGGCAAAAAATGAAACAGAACATACACTAATGAAACGCAGATTAAAAATAGTAAGGACTCTTTGAATGTTTTTGGGTATGTGAACAATCACTGATGTCCGAATGAGGCCTTAAAAAGAATAAAACCCCCTGCTGCACACAGCCCCCAGATTATCTGACATCTGTCTATCGTTAGATCAGCAATCCACTTGTTCACTCCCCAACATTGAAATTACAACACAAAGAAGAAAGAGTTGTAGAATTATTGAAATCACAGAATTAATAGCCACACTAATTACATGCAATTGATGGAAAAATTAAAATAACTTTTTGGATCCATACTGATGTTGCTGTTATCTGAGAGCAATACAACGTAAGGACAGAGACCCTTACTCCAGTGATGTGTCACTTACTGAGCTCTTTTCTGTCATTTTGATACAATCAATGTTTTCTCTGCTGCAGATCTAGAAATACTTTGAAAACTGAGCACTGAATAACCTTGCTTACACTACTGATTAGTAGCCATCTGTCAATTTACAGCGTACATAGGAAGCTGCCAATCAATGGTGGGGTTGGGTTATACAGAGCAGAAGGACTACATGTCATAAGACAACTAGTCCTGTAGTGAGAATCTCCTGCTAATAAAACAAACACTCATTTTATTGAAAGAATAAGGCCTAAGACACACGGCATGAAAATCGGACCGAGTGGAACGCGATAAAATATCGCATTCCACTCGGACCAGTATTAGCCGATGTGCCGCATTACACCGGTGTACCACGAGTGCAGGGCGAGAATGGATAAATCCCTCCCTCTTCTCCTCAGCGCTGGCCTACCCCTCCTCAGTGCCAGCCCGTCCCCCGTAGCTGAGGTCCGATCGCACGATCGGACCTCAGTCGCAGTGACACTCGCATGACACTCGGCTCCCGCTGTGCTGCCAGCGTGAGCCGAGTGTCATGTGAGGATCGCATTAGTCCCCGTGTGGCCCCGGCCTAACACACACAGTCCAGTAAGTGATACATCACTGGAATCTGGGTCTATAGACCCTACATTATCCTGATCTCAGATTAAGTAGCAAAAACATAGTGACAGATTCCCTTTAATGGTTGTCTGAGGAATGTTGTGTCATGCTAAAAACACTCAGTCACACAAATTATCATCAAGCTCCGCTGCGGGCAGTGCTCTTTGCAATTGTCAATTACATAGGTCCCAATTTTGCTCGATGGAAGAACATTCTGTAGATGCAGCAGACAATGGTAGAGCTTTTAGTTTGTGCAGACTGCTCACAGTAACACCAGTAACGTGTTCTGGCAGCATCGTGCTGAAAAACTGCTACTGGAATACTTTGGAGAAATGGATAGATAGGTAGAAAGATAGGTAAAAAAAACAGACAGATAAATAATACTGTGCATTTTAACTCCTTAGTGACGGAGCTAATTTTCACCTTAATGACCAGACCAAATTTTGCAATTCTGACCAGTGTCACTTCATGAGGTTATAACTCTGGAACGCTTCAGCCGATCCCAGTGATTCTGAGATTGTTTTTTCGTCGTCACATATTGGACTTCATGTTAGTACCAAATTTAGGACAATATTTTTTGTGTTTATTTATGACAAAAATTTAATTTTGGCAAAAATTTTGAAAATTTAGCAATTTTCAACTTTTGAATTTTTATACCGTTAAACCAGAGAGTTATGTCACACAAAATAGTTAATAAATAACATTTCCCACATGTCTACTTTACATACGCACAATTTTGGAATAAAAAAAAAAAATTTTGTTAGGAAGTTAGAGGGGTTCAAAGTTTATCAGCAATTTCTCATTTTTACAGCAAAATTTACAAAACCATTTTTTTAGGGACCACATCATATTTGAAGTGACTTCGAGGGGCCTAGGTAACAGAAAATACCCAAAAGTGACACCATTCTAAAAACTGCACCCCCCAAAGTACTCAAAATCACATTCAAGAAGCTTATTAACCCTTCAGGTGCTTCACATGAACAAAAGCAATGTGGAATGAAAAAAAGCAAAAATTTAATTTTACCTAAAAATGCTGCTCTAACTCAAATTTATTCACTTTTAGAAGAAATAAAACAACAAAATGGACCCCAAAACTTGTTACCCACTTTCTTGTGAACGCGCCAATACCCCACATGTGGTCAAAAACCTCTGTTTGCATAAATGGGAGGGCTCGGAACAGAGAGAGCAATATTTGAATTTTGGAAAGCAAATTTGGCGGAAATAGATTGCAGGCAGCATGTTGCATTTACAGGTCCACTAAGGTACCTAAACAGAAGAATCCCCTCACAAGTGATGCCATTTTGGAGACTAGACCCCTCAAGGCCTCTATCTATGGGTATAGTGAGCATTTTGAACCCACAAGTATTTCACAGATTTTGTTAACGTTACGTTGTCATATTGAAAATGTTAATAATTTTCTCAAAAATGTTGCTTTAGCATCAATTTTCTCACTTTTTCAAGAGGTAATTCCAAAAATTTGACCTCAACGTTTGTTATCCACTTTCTTATGAGTGCGGTGATACCTCACATGTGGTCTGAAACCTTTGTTTGGACAAATGGGAGGGCTTGGAACGGAAGTAGCAGTATTTGAGTGTTGGAAAGGAAATTTGGCTGAAAAAGACTGCGGGCACCATGTCGCATTTGGAGGTCCACTAAGGTACCTAAACAGCAGAAACCCCCCAAGTGACCCCATTTTGGAAACTAGGCCCCTCAAGGAATTTATCTAGATGTTTGGTGACTACATTGAACCCCCAGGTGCTTCACAAAATTTTGTAACGTTGAGCCATGAAAATAAAAAAATAACATTTTACCACAAAATCGTTACTTCAACCAGGTAGCTTTTTTTTTTTTTACAAGAGTAAAAGGAAAAAATTCAGCATAAAATTTATTGTGCAATTTCTCCTGAGTTTGGCAATACCTTATATGTGGTGGAAATCAACTGTTTGGGCGCATGGCAGGGCTCGGAAGAGAAGGAATGCCATTTGACTGCAAAATTGTCTGGAATCAATATTGGACGCCATGTTGCATTTAGAGAGCCCCTGAGGTGCCTATACAGTGAAGCTCCCCAACATGTGGCCCCATTTTGGAAAATAGACCCCTCAAGGAATTTATCTAGATGTTTGGTGAGTACCCTGAACCCCCAGGTGCTTAACAGAATTTTATAATGTTAAGTTGTGAAAATAAAAAATTATTTTAACCAGGTAGCTTTTTTTTCACAAAGGTAACAGGAAAAAAATGCACCATAAAATGTATTGTGCAATTTCTCCTGAGTTCGCTGATACATCATATGTGGTGGAAATCAACTGTTTGAGTGCACGGCAAGGCTCGGAAGGAAAGGAGCACCATTTGACTGCAAAATTGGCAGGAATTATTAGCGAACGCCATGTTGCGTTTGGTGACCCCCTGAGGTGCCTAAACAGTGGAGCTCCCCCACAAGTGACCCCATTCTGGAAACTAGACCCCTCAAGGATTTTATCTAGGGGTATAGTGTGCATTTGAACCCACAGATACTTAACAGAATTTCATAACCTTAGGTAGTCATATTGAAAATTTAGATTTTTTTTTTTTCAGAAAAATGTTGCTTTAGCACAAAATTCCTCACTTTTCAAGAGGAAATACCAAAAAATGGAGCACACAGTTTGTTATCCAATTTCTTATGAGCACAGTGATACCCCATATGTGGTGAAAAAAGCTATGTTTGGACAAACAGTAGGGTTCGGAACGGAAGGAGCATGATTTGAATTTTGTAAAAGTTGAAACAAATTGTGGGCACCATGTCGCATTTGCAGGGCCCCTAGGTCACCTATACAGCAGAAACCCCCACAAGTGACCCCATTTTGGAAACTAGACCCTTCAAGCACTTTATTCAGGGGTATAGTGAGAATTATGAATCTACAGGTACTTCACAAAAATGTTGCTGTTGCGCCAAATTTCTCACTTTTAGGCTGTGCCCACAATCTGGCGACACTGTCTAGGATGCAGTGCCAGCCCTCCCTGCAGAGATGTGAGTGTTGTCCACGGGAGAACGCAACTACCTGTGTATACACTCCGGGTTCAAACTGCTGCAGACTTTATTCTTCCTCTGAAGAACACTTTATTCTCTGCAGCATAAATTGACATCCTGCTGCTCAGGAAGCCGCACTGCAGTTCAGTTTATGCTGCAGAGAAAAGAAGTGATGTGGGCAGGAGATTTCTAAAAATCCTTCCAATGTGCTTGTACTGCACAACGCAGCGTTATGGACGCAGTGAAAACACTCTGCATCCAAAATGCTGCAAATCCTGATTGTGGGCACATAGCCTAAAGAGCTAGGATCAATGGATGGATGGATAGATGTCTAACACATATATAATGTCCTACCCCCTGAATATTCTAAGCTGGTGCCCGTTAGTGACTTTCATTGTGTTGTGCCTTGTATTTAGCCCAAATATAAATAATTAATTAAAAAAACCGACGTGGGGTCCACCCTATTTTTGATAGCTAGCTGGGGTAAAGCAGACGGTTGCAGCCTATAGCAGCTTCACCTTGGCTGGTGATCCAATTTGGAGGTCACCCCAAGCTGTTTTTTTATAATTATTTATAAATGATTAAAAAAAAAAGTGGGATCCCCCTCAAATTGGATTACCAGCCAAGGTAAAGCAGACAGCTGTGGTCTGGTATTATCAGGGTGGGAAGGGCCATAGTTATTTGGCCTTTCCCAACCTAATAATAGCAGGCCGCAGCCGCCCCAGAAGTGGCGCATCCATTAGATGCGCCAATTCTGGCGCTTCGCCCGAGCTCCTCCCGTTGCCCTGGAGCGGTGGCAAACGGGGTAATAAATGGGGTTGATGCTATGTCGATGTGTAATGTCACCTGGCAGCAAGCCCAGAGGTTAGAGATGTCACAGCGTCTAAACAGATACCCGACATCACTAACCCAGTCAGTAATAGAAAAAAAATAAAGACAAAAAAAATTTATTTGAAAAAACACGCCCCAAAACATTCCCTCTTCCACCAATTTATTGAAAATAAAAAAAATTCCGGTCTGCCGTAATCCATTTTGGAGGTTCTGGACCTTCTAGAATATGGGGGGCATGCTCATGGAACGTATCCCCCATTTTCTGGAAGAGCAAGCTCTTCCTGTGAGCAGTGTGGGTGCAGTAATCTGAGAATACTGCACTCACACTGCCCCGGTCCAACCTAGGGCAGAGTGACCTGCAGTAACCTCATTCCAGAATATGAGGGGCACGCTGAGAGAATGTACCCCCCATTCTCTGGAACAGCAGGCCCTCCATGTGAGGAGTGTGGCTGCAGATTACTGCACTCACACTCCCCCGGTCCACAGTACAGCAGTTGCGGTAGTGAGCTGACAGCCGCTGTCTGCGCATGCGCCTCCAGCTTTTCAGAGGGAGGCGGAGTGATCGCGGGGACGGAGCGGCAGCCAGGTAACGGGGAAGACCGGGGGCTGACGGGGGAGACCTGGCAGGACCTAAAGACGACTTTTCTGTCGCATGTGACATGTCACATGCGACAGAAATGAGGGAAAGAGGATGAATGCGGCTGCGCGCTACTGTGCACGTCGCCATCTTGCATGCTCCAGAGGGGAGGGGGGATTGCTCTGGAGAACCGGAGGGGGCTCTGGGGGACCAGAGGGCTCCGGTGTCCCGGATGAGGGCTCGGGGAGGACATTTCCCTCCGATCTGAAATGTTTGATCATTTCAGATCAGAGGGAAATGAATGCAGAGCCGGCGGTGGCTGCAGTTTTCGGCACGTGTCGGCGCCATTTTGGGGGGTGGTGGGGGTTGATTTCTCCGGTACAGGGGGTTTTGGGGGCACTAGGGGCTTATATTTCTTTATCATCAGACATGTTTGATCATGTCAGATGAGAAAGAAATCAGTATTATTTGCCATTGTTTTTTTTTTTTTATGTGATTGGCGGTATACGATGTATACCGGCGATCACATTTTCGGGGTCCAAAAAAAACACCCCGATTCATAATCTTGGGGGTCTCAGCTACCTCCGGTAGCTGAAACCCCCGAGATTTTCCGTTACTGGGGGGCGCTACAGGCTTTTTCCGGCCTGACGTCTCAAAGCGTCGGAACAGAATAAGTACCCTGTTATTCCGACGTCTTGAGACGTTAGGCCGTCGCTATGGGGTTAAGATATAAGAGTTTGGAAGACAAGATCAACCAGCATAGTATACACTGGAGATGAAAATTAGAGAACAATGTATGATCACTTGATTTTTTCAGAAATAATGTAATCTACATTGATCAACATTGGAAGGTTTTTTGAACCTTTTTTGAACCTTTTGAACATTAAACCTTTATTTTGCCCAAAACGTGATGATCATAATTAGAGAACAGCAATGACTGTAGCACAGAGAAAGATTATAACTACATTTTCTGAAGGCAACAACAGTCACTAATCAGTAGGAAGTGTACAGGCCTTTGCTTTGAATGACTTCAGAACATTTGCGGACATAGAACATCACTAGTCTCTCACACTGCTCTGGACGTGATTTTGGTCCACTCTTCTTCCAGTCTCTTCCACAATTCTTTCACTGTTGTGGGTTTCTTAGCCATAACTTTGTCACCAAGGATTTTCCAGAGGTTCTCTATTGGATTTAGATCAGGACTCTGGACTGGCCATTTCATTGTTTAAATGTTTTCTGTTTCAAGGAACTGCTTTACCCATTTTGCTGTGTGAGAGGAAACATTGTCTTGCATGAAAATTGATGGCTGATTGAGTGATAAACGGAAGTAAAGGCCCCGTCACACACAGAGATAAATCTTTGGCAGATCTGTGGTTGCAGTGAAATCATGGACATATTGTTCCATTTGTACACAGCCACAAACCTGGCACTGATTGTCCACAATTTCACTGCAACCACAGATCTGCCGCAGATTTATCTCCGTGTGTGACAGGGCCTTTAGGAACCACGTGTTGTTGAAGAAGGTTCTGATACACTCTTGCATTCACTCTGCCATGTAGCTGTATGAGAGGTCCAACTCCTGCTACAAAAAAAAACATTCCCCAAACCATGACACCTCCTCCACCACCTTTCCCTGACTTCTTAACACACTTTGGGTTCAGTCTTTGCTCAGTTTGTTGACGAACATAATATTTCCCATCAGACTCAAATACTTAAACTTGCTTTCATCACTAAAATAAACTGTGGACCATTTCTCTATCCACACAACATGCTCCTCACCAAAGGTGAGTCTAGCCTTTTGATTCTTTCCGCTAATGAGAAGTTTGTTCACTGCAGGGTGCACTTTCAATCCAAATGCTCTTAAACGTCATGACACTGTATGACGAGAGAGATCCTTACCCTATTCAGTGCTAAATTGCAGAGCAATTCCAGCTGCAGTGTTGAAACAATTACCCATGGAAATTCTTTGCATTATCCTGTCTTCTCTTGTATTTGTCTTTCAAGGGAAACCAGCCTTCTTGGGGGACTTGAAAGAATTTATGATATTGAAAAGATGCAATATTCTTGAAATCACAGACTTGGAAAGACCATCTTCTCTTGCTGTGGCTGATAGGGTTACCCCTTTGGCCTTCTTCTGGACAACCAGATGCCGGAGGGTTTCAGTCACTTACGAATGGCACACCATTTTTGCAAAGTGAGTGCAAACTGGAAAGAAAGGCTGCCAGTTTTATAGGGTTTGTCAGATAATTAAGGAAATTAACTTCTAAATTAAATTCATGAAATAAGCTTAAAATACTGCTAGTTTACTCATGTTAAGATATAATCACATAGAACTACACAATAACCTTACATTTAGGAAATTGTGTGTTCTCCAATTTTGATCTCCACTGTACATCCCTTGCTCCTCAGAGAAATTAAAGAAGAGCTACCTGGGAACATAAAATACAAGTTGGATTATCGTATTATGCTTTATGGGATTGTAGATTAATTTTACATTTTCATCCAAATGACAAGTACACTTTTGGCCTACAAATGCCCAAGCTCCAAGTTCACATTTTTATTATCTTTTAACTGAAAGTGTATACTCTTAGAAATAGAAAACAAATTGAGCTAAATTTTAACGTTCAAAACGGTTTCCTTGAATAGGCGGATATTATGCAAGTCAGTTTTTCCTATATCAGTCACAAATGTTATTCCTTGTAATTAAGTTATATATCCCTTCTATTGCACAATGCCAGGCACCTAATATTAGAATTCAGGAGACTAACACATAGCATATGTGGAATTTCAGATCCCTGGTGTGGTACACTACACTGAAGGGTACCAGATAATCTCCTATGAAATTCAAGGATTGCTCTAAAAATATAAATCATACACATTTCTGATGTTGTCAGGGTTGTAAATACATTTTTGAAGGGCTTTTCAGGCATTTGAAAAAGTTAAAGGGAATCGGTTAGCAGGTTTTTTTTTACTATGTAAGCTGAAGATAGCATGCTGCGACGGTTAAAATGGAGAATTCAGGTCTGATCTGTTGTTGATTAGCTACGTTTGTATAACCAGCCGGACTTCTCATTGCTCGGACTACAATATCACATGCCCAGCAGTCCAAAAGGCCCCCTCTTCTGACTAACACCTCACTGTCAATGTACAATTTCTATTGAGAGCCCATCTACTAGATGGCTAAATCTAAACATTCTGATTCTGTCATGATGGTAGCACCCAGTAATCTAAAGGATAGATCTTTGGATTCAGGATCTGTTGCTCTCAGATGAGGTAGCAAAAACCTGCTGACAGATTCTCTTTAACAATTTCCTGTGGCTGTGACATGCCTCATTACATCACTCACCTCAGCAGTCTTATGCTGTACATGCTACCATTATTGCGGAGACCAGCAAATGGCTGTTGCTGTCTGGTTGATCAACAGCACATTAAAAGGTCAGGAACATCAACAAATGACAGTACAATCCTCTATACAGTGACAGCAGGCAAGTAATGTTGTTTTTATTGTTCAGCCTTTTGTTAGGTAAATTTTAGCTCTAATTCCACATGCCTCTTAGGAATACATCACAAACTTTTTTTCTTTTATAACTAAAACCAGATATATATTCTTTATTCTATTTTTTATTTCTCAGTGTATATTTTTATTGTATATTCAATACATTCTTTTGAGTCATAGGATACAGTATACTGGAGATGGCCATTATGGGAGAGTTTTCGTGCTTGTGACCTGTGCAGAGGCAAATGTACAAGGGAGGAAGAGGAGCTGAGCTGGGACTAATTACCTAATGTTTGATCCTGGCATTTTATGGCAGAGGTGTTACATTTCATTGTAAATCGGCCTTTGATGATAATGAGATGACAACTGAAATGTGATCTCTACAGTCTAAATGTCTATTGTGAGGTTCAGTTTGTAAAAAAAAATTGGGTTTAATGTACAAATCTGCAGTGAAAGGTTTCGACAGGAGCAGGTAAGAATATTTGTTTAGCTGAAATGGTCCCTAATTGAGAGAATTTTTCCTCCCAAAAATTTGGGGGGCAATTCCGGCTGCGGTGGAGGCTGTGCTGGCTGCGGTGCGGAACTGTGCTGGCGGCAGAGGGGGCTGTGTGGAGCAGAGTGAAGGGGTGAAGTGCTCTGTCGGCGGTGCGGGCTTCAAATAATGGCGCCCGGATTCGGTGCGTGCACACATTGAGCTCTCGGCTTAAGATCTCATCTGCGCACGCACCGCCTCCTGCCCATTGATCTGCCATCAGCGAACTTAAGGAAAATGGCGCCCAGAGGTGGCACATGTGCCGATGAGATCTCGGCTTGTCATTCAGCTCTTAATCTGCGCACGCGCCAACTCCGGGCGCCATTTTTTTGAAGCTTACACCACCAACAGAGCATCTGTGGCACCTGCCGAAATACTCTCCTCCACACAGCCAGCACAGCCCCCACCGCAGTCAGCACAGCCCCCAACGCAGCGCCTGCACCATCACCCTACTCCAGCACCCCCCTGCTTCCTGTGACCCCGCTCTACCACCACGGTCGCTCCCCCTCCGGTAAGACACCACCAAAGTATAAGAAGTACCCCTTTTGTTTTTTTATTTTTTGCTTTTTTTTATCCTTTTTTATCTCTAAATTTGGGGGGGTGTCTTATAATCAGGTGCATCTTATAAACGAAAAATACGGTACTTTAACCCCTTCAGCGCTGGGGCAATTTCAGTTTTTGTTTTTTGCTCCCCTTCTTCCGAGAGTCGTAACTTTTTTATTTTTCCATCAATCTTGCCATATGAGGGCTTGTTTTTTGCGGGACAAGTTGTACTTTTAAATGAAACCATAAGTTTTACCATATGGTGTACTGGAAAACAGCGAAAAAATTCCAAGTGTGGAAAAACTGCAAAAAAAGTGTGATGGCACAATAGTTGAAAGTGAAACTTCATAGCTGCAGGCGTCATCACATGACCCTGTGCTACGATGGCAACCACCGAAAGTCACATGATCACGCACGTGACTTCCGGTGGGGGCGGCAGTAAGTAAAAAACATGGCCGCGCGCATATAGATCTTGCTGCTAGACTTTGGCAGCAAGATTTAAGGGGTTAATGGCCGCGGGTGGAAGCGTTTCCACCCGCGGCTAGCAGGCACACGTCAGCTGTTGAAAACAACTGATACGTGTGCCGACCACCGCCGCCTGCCCGCGGCAGGGGGTTGGGCTTAACGGGTCACACTCCATGACGGATATATCCGTCCATGGTCGTGAAGGGGTTAAACCCCAAGCTAACCCAGTCTGGTCCCTTGTGAACAATATGAAGAGTGAACCCCTTATTTTTTATTAGAAAATTCCTAATAAATTCCATACCGCTGATTTTCAATATGGAATTTGTGCCATATGCTCAAATGCATGAGCCCCTTATATTCAAGAAGTAATGCAAGTGTAAAAATATAAATTAATAACATGATTAAATTAATAGACAACTTTCAGAAGCCATACGGACAAACTTGAGGACTGTAGTATTAACCAGTGAGAATAAGTACATACCATATATTAAATCAGGCCCATACACTGTGATCAGGGAACACTCCAACAAGCATGTTTTGTCAGAGGCTATTCGAATACAGGGTCACATCAGCCTCTGTAAAGAAAATATGAACATTAATTCAGGACTCAAACCCTATATGACACAAGTAATTGTGTTAGTGTAGAAATTAGATCAGGACAATTATTAACAGTTTCGTGATCAGACATTTCTTCTCATTATGCACCTCAATTAGACAGGTCTAAGGCAAATTAAACCTAGATTACTAAATAATAAATTGATATTAACACCCAATAGCTGTATAGTTTTTTGAAAGACACCTAGCACATTGTGAAAATGCCACCCAGACCTTTACAAATGCAGGCACCTTTATGCAATTTTGCAAAAAAAAAGTTAAATCAATTGTAAAAGAAAAAAAAAAAAAAGCCTAAAAATTTCTAATAATGTTTAAAAGTTTGACCAAAAAATTAAAAAGAAATATAGTACAATACCTCAATATAATTTTAATATGTACAGAGTCCAAACCTACCACTTAGATCTATGTCTACATTTCACATATCTGTAGAAAATCATCAGAGCGGGAGAGACCAAATATTTAGTTTTACACTGGAATATTCAAATCTGGCAGTACCTTTGGAATGCTTTTACAGATCCCAGTGAGGGGTATTTACAATACTATCAAATTTTACAGTATCATTATGTAGTTATTATGCTTACTTCTATAGAGCCAATAATTCCACGGCGCTTTATAGACATGATCATCACTGTCCCACTTAGGCTCACAATCTAAATTCCCTATCAGTATGTCTTTGGAGTGAGGGTGGAATATCCTTCATAGACATATGAAACATAGAAACTCCTTCCAGATGTTGTATTTGGTGGAATGTAAACCCAGGACGCCATCAAAGCAAGATTGCAAATGATTGAGGCACAGTGCTGCCATAAATTTCAGCATTGTGGCTGACTCAGTTCAAAAATGACTTTTAGAGGCCTATATATTCATTTCATACCACATACATGCACATAAATCATGTATCCCATACGTGATTCCTCTGGATGTATCACATACACAGTCAAAATTGTTGGTACCCCTCATTTAATGAAAGGAAAACCCACAATGATCACAAAAATAACTTGAATCTGACAAAAGTAATAATAAAAAATCTATGAAAATGAACAAATGAAAGTCAGACATTGCTTTTTAACCATGCTTCCACAGTTTTGTTTTGTTTGTTTTTTTTTAAATAAAACTCATGAAACAGGCCTGGGCAGAAATGATGGTACCCCTAAAAATAATGTTACAAAGGGACATATTAAATCAAGGTGTGTCCACTAATTAGCATTACAGGTATCTACAATCTTGTAATCAGTCAGTGGGCCTGTATATAGGGCTACAGATACTCACTGTGCTGTTTGGTGACATTGCGTATACCACACTCAACATAGACCAGAGGAAGCGAAGGAAAGCGTTGTCTCAGGAGATTAGAAAGAAAATTATAGACAAGCATGTTAAAGGTAAAGGTTATAAGCCCATCTCCAAGCAGCTTTGATGATCCTGTGAACACAGTTGCACATATTATTCAGAAATGTAAGATCCATGGAACTGTAGCCATCCTCCCTGGACGTGGAGGCAGGAGGAAAATTGATGACAAATCAAACAGACGGATGATATGAATGGTAACAAAAGAGCCCAGAAAAACCTCTAAAGAGATTAAAGGTGAACTTCAAGGTCAAGGAACATCAGTGTCAAATCGCACCATCAGTCGTTGTATGCGCCAAAGTGGACTTCATTGGAGACGACCAAGGAGAACACCATTGTTGAAAAAAAATCATAAAAAAGCCAGACTGGAATTTGCTAAACTACATGTTGACAAGCCACAAGGTTTCTGGCAGAATGTCCTATGGAGAGATGAGACAACAATGGAACTTTTTGGAACAGCACATCAGCTCTATGTTCACAGACGGATCATCATAATACTAGAAATCTAGCTTTGTTTATTTTCATATTTTGGGGGTATTTACCGAGTTGGATGAAGAACATTCTCATTTTATAGTTTGGGCCGTTTATGGACAAAGTGTCACCAGTGAAGGTGTGTATGGGTACCGTCTCACTAAACGACGTACCAGCGATTCCGACCACAATACGACCTGGTCAGGATCGCTGGTACGTCGCTTCAGGGTCGCTAGTGAGCTGTCAAACAGTCAGATCTCACCAGCGACTCGTGTAAGGATGCTGGGCTTGGTAACCAGGATAATTATTGGGTGACTAAGCAAAGCGCTTTGCTTGGTTACCTAATATTTACCCTGGTTACCATCGTACACTGCTTACAGACTGCCAGCACTGGCTCCCAGTATACGTAGCTAGGGTACACATCGGGTTACTAAGCAAAGCGCTTTGCTTAGTTACCCGATATTTACCCTGGTTACCAGCGTACGCTGCTTACACAGAGTCGGAGCTCGTTGGTCACCCGCCGTCAAACACGCCGATGTGTGCTGCACAGTGGGAGACCAACGAGTAAAAAATGAACCAGAACAGTGTGTAATGATCAGCGATTATACAGCAGGGGCCAGGTCACTGCTTAGTGTCACACACAGCGAGATCGCGGATGAGGTCACTGGTACGTCACAAAACCTGTGACTCAGCAGCGATCTCGCTAGCGATCTCGCTATGTGAGTAGTACCCCTATGTGTGTGGGGGGGGTGTAAAAAATTAAGGAGAAAAAAAAAGTTTACTTACATTATTATATTATTTTTTGGTTTGTAAATAGTGTCGAGCGAGAAGTTGACTATTCGTACTCGCTATGCTTTTAGCGAGTACTGTCAGCTACTTGCATATTCGTTACGAGTAGCGGACACAATGTCAGTAATTGGGAAATACTCGCTAAGTAGCGAGTAACCCGAAAGCCGTACTATTTGCTACTCACACGAAAAGATAAGAGGGTTTTAACAAACTGTATCTTTTTGATATAGCCTCATTTTTAAGGTTTGCTCACAATAGCGTATAACTTGGAAGAGTGCAATGCGAGGAAAAAAAGGGATTCCTCGGTCCCATGTTATGTGGAAGTGCAGATCTGCAATTTTTTGTCAGCTGTATTCGGTATGAGAGAAAAAAAAAATCGCCACAAGGTGCGAGTGGATGCGTAAATCAGATGAGACTCGCCAATGCAGGTCTAAAGGTGTGAGAAAAAAAAAAAAAATGATGCCACATGGACCATGCTAGTGGCATCCGTTTTTTACGGATACATTTCCAGTCTGTAGCATAGTACACTGTAAATGGTCCTGTAAATGATTGTTTAATAATAGCTGATGAGGGGAAAAAAAAACATTGTACGGATGGCATACGGATGGGACACTGATGCTAGGTGAGAATAATAAAAGTCGCACACTCACATTAGATATGCAATATCAAGTGGATTTGACTTGTCCGACTTTACAGTATGAGCATGGACAAAAAATTAATCAAATTATAAATATTTATGCTTGAAAAAATAGATGGACAAAGGTAAATCGCAGGGAAGAGCCATGACAAAAAAGGAGAAAGCGATCAAACATTCTTAATGCAAAGAATTGTTTATTAAATTATAAAGGTGATACAGTGAGGGTAAAAAAATGTGACCACACAGGTCAGGAAAGGGCACACAATTCCCAAAGCAAATGTAATTGCTAAATATTGGAATATCCATAGATATTAATATAATATAAATTACAGTATCGGAAAATGGTAATCAAGGCAGGCACAGATTACGGTATATAAAAAATGCAAATACTAAGTATATTAATAGGAAGTACTATAAACAGCCAAAGGATTACAGACTGAACTGTATGAATGGCACAAAAATAACCACCTATAGCAGATTTGCATCAGGGGTCTGAGAATATAAATTGCAAAGTGCTAACAGAGTTACAGATCATACATTAGGGATCATAAACAAATAGACTACACAGGGGATAGAACATACTATCTCCCCAGGAATAATGAATACAGATCCGCTTACCAAGATCGATATAAGGAGCAACCCAGACCTCGTAATCCTGCACTGCAAAAAAGTATTGCCGGTATTTGATAGGGAAGAGCGCCCAACCGACGGCCGTTTCGGCGTGATCCTTCGTCAGGGAGTAATGTGCATGAACGGAAGTATAAAAAGGTTCAATGTCCAATCAGTGCATAAACCGCCAGAGATTGACGCATGAGAGTCTCTAGAAACGGGCCCGCCCAACCGCCGCATCATGCACCACCATCTTGACAGAAAAAAAATTAAATGTAGAAATTATTGCAAATTTATTAAACACGACAAACTGAAATATCACATGGTCATAAGTATTCAGACCATTTGCTCAGTATTGAGTAGAAGCACCCTTTTGAGCTCCTACAGCCATGAGTAATGATGCAACAAGTTTTACACACAGGATTTGGGGATCCTCTGCCATTCCTCCTTGCAGATCTTCTCCAGTTCTGTCAGGTTGCATGGTAAACGTTGGTGGACAGCCATTTTCAGGTCTCTCCAGAGATGCTCAATTAGGTTTAGGTCAGGGCTCTGGCTGGGCCAGTCAAGAATGATCATAGAGTTGTTCTGAAGCAAGTCCTTTGTTATTTGAGCTGTGTGCTTAGGGTCATTGTCTTGTTGGAAGGTGAATCTTTGGCCAAGTCTCAAGTCCAGAGCACTCTGGAAGAGTTTTTCTTCCAGGATATCTCTGTACTTGGCCACATTCATCTTTCCTTCAATTGCAACCAGTTGTCCTGTCCCTGTAGCTGAAAAACACCCCCATAGCATGATGCTGCTGCCATGTTTCACTGTTGGAATTGTGTTGGGCAGGTGATGAGCAGTGCCTGGTTTTCTCCACACCTACCGCTTAGAATTCTCATCAAAAAGTTCTATCTTCATCTCATCAGACCAGAGTATCTTATTTCTCATAGTCTTCAGTGTAAGAGGAGAAAAAGGGGTTAAACCCGCGCAATCCGCCAAATAAGATGTAGAGATGTTGATAGATTAATCACTCTTTTATTCCATAGATCTACGCGTTTCAAGGTACAGAGACCTCTTCCTCAGGACCAGAAAATCAACATTGATAGTTTTTGCTTCAACCAGGTAGCTTTTCTTTTTTTTTTTTTTTTTTTTTTTTTTAAACAAGGGTATCAGGGAAAAAAATGCACCATAAAATTTCTTATGCAATTTCTCCTGAATACGCAGATACCCCATATGTGGTGTAAAGTAATTGTTTGGGCGCACGGCAGGGCTCGGAAGAGAAGGAGCGCCATATGACTTTTCAAACGCAGATGCCGTGCAGTGATGTGCATCACTGATTGGCCGCTGCAGGACGCACGGACGGATGAGATACAAAGAGTGTCAGGGATACGGAAAAAAAAGTCACAACAAAAATTGAGCAAGGATGCCGAACCGTTACGTGCATCCCTGATCAGCGCTCGGCCGCTGCAGGACACACACACGGATGAGGTGCAAAAAAACGACGCAAGATACGGACAAAACAAAAAAGAAGTCCCACCAAAAATTGACCACGGATGCAGATACGTTATCTGCATCACTGATCAGCGCTTGGCGGGACGCACGGACGGATGAGGTGTAAAAACATACAGGGGATGCATAAAAAAAAAAATTATACTCACAGTACCCAGAAGATTAGCAGGAGGATCACTGACCAGAGGAACTGCAGGAAGAATAGAAGGCAGTAAGTGGACAGCTTATTACAGGAGCAGCAGGCAGGAATTTGGACAGCTTATGTCCAAAGACCCAGGAAGGACCCAGGAAGGATCCAGCGATGAAGGCAGATGTGATCGGGTCAGTGAAGACCTCGGACGACCCAGTGAAGGCAGGTAGGGGACGTCGGAAAGGGAGAGCAGATGGAGAGTGGGGAGGGGGAGACCAGAGAAGCAGAGGCAGAAGCAAGGAAGCAGAATAGAGATCGCGGGGGGCAGATGCGGGGGCCCATCGGCATGGACAGGGGCCATCACGGGAGCGTGCAGGGGCCATCAGGGGGAGCACGCAATATTCACAGGGGGAGCAGGAGCGGCAACCAGAAAGCAGCAGCGGCGTGGTACTACAAGTACCAGCCGGTTTACGCCGCAGACATGCTGGGGGAGGGCTCCCCGGGCGAACACAAGCCTGGGGAGGGCAGTCACCTCCAGATCAGACCGCCCCACTGCACGCTGATTGGAGTGATTGCGCGTCATAGCACGATCGCTCCAATCAGTGCTGCAGGGGCTGGGGGGCGCCATGTTTGATCTCCTGCTATGATCTGCTGCAGCACCTCATAGCAGGATCTCACAGTATCGCACTGATTGAGGCATTGTTTTAGCCGAAACCAGTGCGATCGATGTGGTTGGTGGTTCAGATTTGAACAGCCAATCACAACGATTGTCGATGGGGGGTGGCATGGGGGTTAAGCAAAGGTCCCCTGCTGTAAGAAACAGCAGGGAACATCATTTGAAAGCCATTGCTAAGGCCACGGCAATCAAATTAACTTTAGGCAGTAAAGTTATGTCCCTAGTCGTTAAGTCACGTAAAAATAGGACGTAACTTTTCTGCCCGCGGTCGTGAAGGGGTTAATGAGAAGAAAAATGACCTTTTTTGAAATTACCAAATGGCTGCAATGAAACAAAGAGTGAAGAATTTAATAGGATCTGAATACTTTCTGTACCCACTGTATGTGACAGCCGAGTACTGGCTCTCACAGTCAGGAATAATGACTGCACTGTCCCAGGCTTTTTAACAGCCCAAAATGCTGTGATCGATATCAATCGCAACATTTCCAGGGCTGGGAGAGGGAGTGCACACCCTCTTCCATCCAATCGTTGCCATGGCAACCTGAGATCATCATGATGACCTCCGGGTTTGGTGGCTACATCAAGCCTGTGAGAGCATGGTCTAAGAGGTTTATGTCAATGGAAGATGGAGGCCCCACTCCCACTTCCGATTTAAATCAGTGAATGCAAAAAAAATCAGATTGCCCTTGCAGCAATGTTATTCAATGGAGCAGTGTCTACCTGCAAGTTTTTCCTTAGCTGCAATCGGGCTGACGAAAAAATTGCAACATGCTGTGTATATCACACGAGACTCGCCAATGCAAGTCTATGGGTGCAAGAAAAAAAACAGACGGTACACAGATGTTGCGTGTGCCGTCTGATTTTTTTTTTTCTCGCACCCATAGACTTGCATTGCCGAGTCTTGTGCAATATATGCACGAGTTACCAGCCAGAACCCTCACGGCAACAAAAAAAAAACAAAAAACATATAGACAGATATATACAATAAGTATCCTGCTTTTAAAATGTTACAACCCTCTCTACATATTACATACTTGCACCTTTCCTGTCGTGTTGAAGGGTGTTTAGCCTGATTTAACCTTACAAATATAAAAAAATGACATGGGGTCCCCCCTATTATTGGTAACCAGCAAAGGTAAAGCAGACTGTGGACTGATATCAGGCTGGGAAGGTCCATAGTTATTGGGCCCTTCTCAGCCTAAAAATAGCAGCCCGCAACCACTCCAGAAGTGGCGCATTACATGAGATGCACCAATTTTGGCGCTCCGCCTCTTCCGATTACTCTGGTACACTAACAATTAGGTTAATGGATTTTGGGATGTCAACTGTGTAGTGTCAGCTGGCATCAAGCACTGGTGTTAGTAATGAAGAGGTGTCTATCAAACACCCCATTATTAACACAGTAAGTTAAAAGAAAAATAAACACACACACAAAAGTAATTTATTTAAAAAAAACACTCCCTGACACATTCCCTGGTTCACCAATTTATTATTTAAATAAACTCATGCAGGTCTGACATAGTCTAAGGAATCCGACGCAGTCCAAAGAATCTGACAATCCAAGGAATCTGACATAGTCCAAGGAATGAAATCTGAAAGACATAGAGAGAAATAAAAACAAAAGACTGTACCTCGTTCACAAATTTATTAGTAAGCAAAGTTCCCAGTAGTCCAGCATTTCTCAAGGCATTCCTCAATTGCAGAGATCAAATGCTTTGGAGCATCAGAACGAGGCTCCGTAGGCTTTGAGAAGCAGCCACTCCTGACTCTAGCTGCACTCCGTGATACCCAGCGACATCAAGAACGTCTCTGCTCATTACTGAAAAAAGTGAAGTTATATTTTCTTCACCACCGAATAGTATAAAATCCTGGTGTCAATAGCTCACTGCACCCCTACATTAATTCATTGAGGGGTGTACTTTATAAAATGCAGTTACATTTGAGGGAGTTCTGCTTTTCTGGCATGTCAATGTGACATGGCATCCCCAAACCATTGTACCGAAATCTGAACTCCAGATTGGCGCTCCTTCCCTTCTGAGCTTTGCACTGTGCCTCAAAAGTACAAGTAGTATTTGACCACATATCGGATACTCAGGAGAATTTGAGTAACAAATTGTAAGGTAAATGTTCTCCTATTACCCTTTTTTAAAAATTAATACTTTGGGGCTAAAGCAACATTTTAGTTGAAAAAAAAAAATATTTTAATATTTTCACCTAAGAGTTAAAACTGCTCACTATACCACTACATGAATTCCTTGAGGTGTGATTTTCAAATGTGACATGGCCTCCACAATCTATTACAGCCAAAATGGCACTCCATAATTCAAATAGTAAGTACTCCTTCTCTTACGAGACCTGACGTGAGCCCAAGCAGTAGTTTTCCCACCCCAAGTGGGATATCGGCATACTCAGAAGAAATTGCGCAACAAATTGTATGGTCCACTTTCTCCTGTTAAACTTGTGAAAATTAAACATTTGGAGTTAAAGCAACATTTTTCTGGTAAAAGTGTAGTTTTTCATTTTCACAGTTTAATTCTCTCAAATTCAGTGAAAAACCTATGGATTTAAGGTTCTGAACACAATTCTAGATAAATTCCTTGAAGGTTGAGGGGTGTAATTTCCAAAATGGGGTCACTTGTGGGAGGGGGTTTCCACTATTTAGGCACATCAGAAACTCTGCAAACGAAATATGATGTCCGCTATTTATTTCAGCCAATGTTGTGCTCCAAAATTCAAATAGCGCTCCTTCCCTTCAGAGTCCTGCTGTATGCCCAAACAGAAGTTTTTCACTACATATGAGTTACAAGTGTACTCAGGAGAAATTGCATAATAAATTGAATGATCCATTTTCTCCTTTTACCCTTGTAAAAAAATCTGGGGCTAAAGCAATAATTCTGTGGAAAAAGTAAAACTTTTATTTTTTTCCTTCCACATTTAATTCAGCATGTAAAGGGTTAGAAAAAACTTCTTGAATGTGGTTTTGTACACTTTGAGAGGTGATGTTTTTTGAATGGTGTCACTTTTGGATATTTTCTGTTATATAGGCCCCTTAAAGTCACCTCAAAGGTGTTGAGGTCCCTAAAAAATGGTCTCTTGTTGAAAAAAATTAGAAATTGCTGATAATCTTTTAAGCGGGCTTTATACGCTACGATATCGTTAATGAATTATCGTCGGGGTCACGGTGTTTGTGACGCACATCCGGCGTCATTAAAAATATCGCAGTGTGTGACACTTATGAGCGACCTTAAACAATCGCAAAATCGTTTGCCACAGAGAGGTCGTCCTGAAACAAAAAATCGTTTTCTGCTTATCAGCGATGTTGTTCCTCGTTCCTGCGGCACCACACATCGCTGTGTGTGACACCGCAGGAGCGACGAACATCTCCTTACCTGCCTCCACCGGCAATGCGGAAGGAAGAAGGTGGGCGGGAAGTTACGTCCCGCTCATCTCCGTCCCTCCGCTTCTATTGGACGCCTGCCGTGTGACGTCGCTGTGACGCCGCACGAACCGTCCCCTTAAAAAGGAGGCAGTTCGCCGGCCAGAGCGACGTCGCAGGGCAGGTAAGTCCGTTTGATGGGGTTAAGCGAGGTTGTGCGGCCTGGGCAGCAATTTTCCCGTGTCGCACAACCGACGGGGGCGGGTACAATCGCTTGTGATCTCGCTAGCGAGCTCGCAGCGTGTAAAGCCCGCTTTAACCCTTCTAACTTCCTAACAATAAAAAAAATGAAAAAAAATATGTTTAAAAAAAATAGTGCTTATGTAAAGTAGACATGTGGGAAATGTTATTTATTAACTAGTTTGTGACATAACTCTCTGTTTAAGGCCCCCTTCACACGTCCGTGAAACACGTGCGTGTTTGGCCCGTTTCCGTATGTACCGGAGACACGGCCAAACGTGCACAAATGTTAATCTATGTTTGAGGTCACATGATGTCCGTGTGTCCGTGTCCGTGATCCGTATGTGTTTCCGTTTTGCACGGAAGCATGTCCGTTTTCTGCATGGAACACGCACACGCGGACACCATGAAAGTCAATGGTTATGTGCGCACAATACGTGACACGGATGCATCTCTGTATGCTCCTTGTACGTTTTGTGCTTTTTTCTAGCGATGTCGGTCATTCTTTCTTTTCCTGTCTATGTCTGTCAATCTCCCTCAGTCCGTCGGTCGGTCTCTCTGTCTGTCTGTCTATCTGGAGCTGACAGGAGCGGCGGTGTCTTCAGCAGCTCCTGTCACCTTCATGCAGCAGAGCTGGATGCGACGCTGGAGGTCCGTGGATTACGCCAGACATGGAGGGCTTTGTTGGGGTTAATAAATTGGTGACGAGGGAATTTGTTAGTGTTTTTTATTTCTAATAAAGGATTGTTCGGGTGTGTGTGTTTATTTACTGTAACTTACAGGTTAATCATGGAAGGTATCTCGGGGAGACGCCTGACATGATTAATCTAGGACTTATTGGCAGCTATGGGCTGCCATTAACTCCTTATTACCCCGATTGCCAACGCACCAGGGCCAATCGGGAAGAGCCGGGTAGAGTCCCAGAATAGTCGCATCTATTGTATGCGGCCATTCTGGGCGGCTTCTGGCTGATATTGTTAGGCTGGGGGGCTCCCCATAACGTGGAGCTCCCCATCCTGAGAATACCAGCCTTCAGCCGTGTGACTTTACCCTGGCTGGTATCAAAATGGGGGACAGCAAGTAAGCAAAGGAACCAAAGATTGGTGTTGCTTGCAGGACAAGGGCTCACAATTTGTTAGGGAATAGCACCAGTGAGATAATATTAAAATTTAACCTTTATTTTATTCCTTAAAACACACAAAAAGCAATATTAAAAACCGAAGATTTGACCATGCAGGTCACAAATCACACACTGCCCAGAGCTGTATATAAAGCTCAAAAGGGCCACAAATACGTCCCTTAGGCAAGATAGACAATGGGACAACTAAATCATGTGTTGAGAGCTGGTTAATACTATCAGTGGATAGCACATAGTCATAACGACAATAGTTCCATTATGCTCAGGTCAGAGTCATAAAATAACACAGGCAAAAGGATATATATTTTTCCTTCACTGAAGGTACGAAAAATACATATAAACACCTATTGGCTGTAATCAACACACAAATTAGGCAAAAAAACAGGGAAGATCTCACCCATTCAGATGATCTTCTGTTGCTTATCACAGCATCTCTTGCTGACAGGGCCAAAATGGGGCTTGGATTCCAGGTTGATGTAACTCACCCTAAACCCCATTGACTCCCGTCCTAACAAGGACGGTCCACAACTGAACCTATTGTTGTCCTTGTTCAAAACAGCCCCACATGCCTCCCGACGCGTTTCGCACATGTGCACAGGATTTCCTGGTTGTGTTCACAGAAACGAGGCTTGGAACACATCACGTGATACACACATGGTTCACCATGTGATCCACCGTGTCATCGCTTCATTCTGAGTATTACAGCAGTGTAGGATCTGCCCACACCAGTGGGACACGCCCCCGGCCGTCCAGGCTGCTTACAGGGAAAAAATCCAAGCAGCCTGTCACAACACTGTGCGGCTGATTCTGGGCTGGATGTGCCTGCACATATGTGACAGGCTGCTTGGATTTTTTCCCTGTAAGCAGCCTGGACGGCCGGGGGCGTGTCCCACTGGTGTGGGCAGATCCTACACTGCTGTAATACTCAGAATGAAGCGATGACACGGTGGATCACATGGTGAACCATGTCCTGTGCACATGCTGGATAATGGAGACCGAACGATATGGAAACACTGTGACACGTGGAATCCTGGCGTCCTTACTCCTTCAGCTGGTGGTGAGTGTTGATCGTGTGAGGTGATTAATGTTGCACCTGATCGGAAGTTTTGTGGATTGGCTTTGTGGGCCCCGACCATACATTTATAGGTCAGAATGAGTGGGGCTAACTGTTTGCAGCATTTGGTGTGTGTGGACCTTGCAGGCATTACACCATCACTGGCCCTGATACTTTTAACCCATGTTTGGTCCCCTGAGGAGTCACTAAAACGTGACGAAACGCGTCGGGAGGCATGTGGGGCTGTTTTGAACAAGGACAACAATAGGTTCAGTTGTGGACCGTCCTTGTTAGGACGGGAGTCAATGGGGTTTAGGGTGAGTTACATCAACCTGGAATCCAAGCCCCATTTTGGCCCTGTCAGCAAGAGATGCTGTGATAAGCAACAGAAGATCATCTCAATGGGTGAGATCTTCCCTGTTTTTTTGCCTAATTTGTGTGTTGATTACAGCCAATAGGTGTTTATATGTATTTTTCGTACCTTCAGTGAAGGAAAAATATATATCCTTTTGCCTGTGTTATTTTATGACTCTGACCTGAGCATAATGGAACTATTGTCGTTATGACTATGTGCTATCCACTGATAGTATTAACCAGCTCTCAACACATGATTTAGTTGTCCCATTGTCTATCTTGCCTAAGGGACGTATTTGTGGCCCTTTTGAGCTTTATATACAGCTCTGGGCAGTGTGTGATTTGTGACCTGCATGGTCAAATCTTCGGTTTTTAATATTGCTTTTTGTGTGTTTTAAGGAATAAAATAAAGGTTAAATTTTAATATTATCTCACTGGTGCTATTCCCTATCAAAATGGGGGGGGACCGCACATCGTTTTTTTTTTAATTATTTATTTTTTTCACGGCACAGTATAGTCCCGCCCCCCTGGCGGCTGTGATTGGTTGCAGTGAGACAGCTGTCAATCAGCGTGAGGGCGTGTCTAACTGCAACCAATCATAGGCGCCGGTGGGCGGGGAAAGCAGGGAATACGAGATTGCTTAATGAGCAGCCGGCTTTTTCAAAAGAGGAAAAACCGCCGGAGTTTAGAGAACAGCCGTGGAGCGCCGGGCCGGTGATCAGGGAACGGTGAGTATGAGAGAGGGGTACTCCATTCAGTCACTCTGGGGATTAGCGGTCACCGGTGAGTCCTTCACAGGTGACCGCTAATCAGGATGCAACACAGACAGAGCCGCGGTATGACAATGAAGTCGGGTGAAGTTCACCCCAGTTCATTCTCTATGACTCTGTCAGCGGGTATGTATCTACGACATTGTGCATCACAAACACACATAAATTCACACGGACAACACATACACATGTCAGTTATTTCTCTCACGCATAAACGGACAACCAACACGCACACACGGCTAGCATAAGGCATTCACACAGATGGCACACGGACACAAAAAAAGGACACAAAAACGGAAAACGGACCCGAAAAACGGACGTAACACGTGCGTGTTTTGTCACGGACGTATGAAGGGGGCATAAGGGCAGAAAATGAAAAGCTTGAAAATTGCAAATTTTTGCCAAAATTCTGATATTTTCACAAATTAACATAAACATAATAAACTTCGCAATAACATGAAGTACAATGTGTAACGAAAAAACAAACAAACAGTCTCAGAATCACTGGAATCCATTGAAGTGTTCTAGAGTTATTACCTCATACAGTTACATTGATCAGAATTGTAAAATCAGTAAGGGGTTAATTAATGGAAAATACGCTATTATATTTTTTTTTAAAGTAAAAATTATAACAAAACATTGAGCAACTTTTCAGCATTCCAAATGATTTGTAATAAAATTAAAAACTATATCTGAATTCCTGGTTTCTGGTCATTCTGTCTGAAAAATCTAATAATAAGAAATAAAAAAATGTTATATACCCGATAATGGTACCAAAAATATCTTCAACCCGTTGCACAAAAAATAAGCCCTGTTCGGAAAAAAAAAGTTACAGCTCTCAGAATGTGGCAATAAAAAACATTTTTTAATTTAAAAAAAGCATTTTTTATGTAATAGTAGCAAAAAAAAAACCCAGAACGGTATAAATCTATATCTCACCGACCCAAAGAATAAAGCCATCTTATCCCTTATATCGTATAGTAAACCGTGCAAAAATAAAAATAAGAACTATTCTTCTTCTACTGTCTATTTGCTCACTCTACCTTCCATATGTCAGAATAAAGCTCTGTTCACATCTATCCTGTGCTCTCCACTGAGTACTTAAGTTGGGGTTTCTGTGTAAATCCCCAAAAACGTGATTGAGACAAAACCACTGACAGAACCACTCACTATAATTAAGATGAGAGTCCCTTGGGACACTGGTCTCTTTTCATGGTCTCTGGTGGTGCCACGTTTTTTAGGCATCTTTTTAGCGCACAAGTGTGAACAACCACAGTTCTGTGGTTGCCTAAAAAGATAAATACCCTTGGAACAGATGCCAAACATAGTCCAAAATGTCCCCATCTGCCTCATTTCAGTGTGTGAATCTGTGGGCGGTTTCGTCTGAATCGAGAATGTGATCCTAGCCATATGCTGAAATTGTTATGTACCCCAAAATGTTACCAATAAAACACCCAACTTATCTGACACAAAAACAGATCCCACTCAGGTCCATCATCTGTCATAGGAAATATAGGAGGCTCCCACTTTACTTATAGAACAAAAAGCAACATGGCTCCCACCCCCTCAAATAAACTCCAGTGTAATCTGCGCTCCCATATCCAAATGCCCCACTGTGCCTAAACTGCAGTAAATCAGCCACGTTTGTTATTACTGTAGTGGGGGAACCAAATTAAAGGGAACCTGTCATCAGAAATTTTGCACTAAACCTAAAAGATTCCCCCTCTGCAGCGCCTGGGCTGCATTCTACCAATGTTCCTGTTGTTTATGTGCCCCCTTTCTGACCAAAATAAAGACTTTGTAAAGTGGTACCTTTTTGTATTCAGATCTTGATAATGGTACACGGGGGCAGGCTCTCTGGTGGTCGTTAGTCTGCCTCCCTGTCACTTTAGGCCGTTCCCCATCGCGCAATTTCAAAGAGGTGACGTGAGGTAAGCTGGGCAGCGCTTGTGCAGAACGGTGGAGGCGGCGGTGAAAGCGCGACCACGAGATTATGGGCGGGTACTTGCTGCTGAAAATCACAGCGCAGCCCATAATCTCGCGCATGCGCAACACGTCACCAGCGGTCACACTGCACATTGGAGTCCCGCGAGAGTGGCACGGCGCATGCGCGAGATTATTGCCGCCCATAACCTCGCGCATGCGCCGTGCCACTCTCGCGGGACTGCAATGTGCACAGAGTGACCGCTGATGACGTGTTCCGCATGTGCGAGATTATGGGCGCCGCCTCCACTGTTCTGCGCAAGCGCTGCCCAGCTTACCTCACGTCACCTCTTTGAAATTGCGCGATGGGGACGGCCTAAAGCGACAGGGAGGCAGACTAACGGCCACCAGAGAGCCCGCCCCCGTGTACCATTATCAAGATCTGAATACAAAAAGGTACCACTTTACAAAGTCTTTATTTTGGTTAGAAAGGGGGCACATAAACAACAGGAACATTGCAAGAATGCAGCCCAGGCGCTGCAGAGGGGGAATCTTTTAGGTTTAGTCCAAAATTTCTGATGACTGGTTCCCTTTAACAATTTACGATGTGTATCTCCAGCTCATGCTTCTAGAGACACACATCCTGTACATTAAGCGGGTTTTCCTCAGTACAACAATGCCAAACATGTGGATGTTAATTGTAATTTAGGCACATTGTGATGCTCAGGAGGGAGGGGGTCATTTGGATTTGGGATGCACATTATGCTGGGACTTCTTTTTGAAAAGGATGGGAGCAATGGAGTTTTCCAGAGCCTTTGTGCCATCAGTAATATAGTAACATGGAAGCCCCCTATACTTCCATAAACAGATGATGTACTTGAATGGGGACTTGTTTCTTTATGGGTTGAGTTCAATGCTATTTTGTGGCAATTTGGGTACAGAACATTTTGCATCAGTTCACACCAGTTCAATCCTGTGCCTTAAGGGTTCTTTACATGCTGCAACATCGCTAACAATATATCGTCGGGGTCACGTCGTTAGTGACGCACATCCAGCGCCGTTAGCGACATCTCAGCGTGTGACACCAAGGAGCGACGATCAATGAGCGCAAAAGCGTTAAAAATCGTTGCTCGTTGACACGTCACTCCTTTTCAAAATATCGTTGATGCTGCAGGTACGATGTTGTTCCTCGTTCCTGAGGCGGCACACATGGCAATGTGTGACACCGCAGGAACGACGAATATCTCCTTACCTGCGTCCACCGGCAATGAGGAAGGAAGGAGTTGGGCGGCATGTTACGGCCGCTCATCTCCGCCCCTCCTCTGCTATTGGATGGCTGCTGTGTGACATCACTGTGACACCGCACAAACTGCCCTCTAAAGGAAGCGGATTGGCGGCCAGAGCGACGTCGCTGGGAAGGTAAGTCCGTGTGACGGGTATTAGCGATGTTGTGTGCCACGAGCAGCGATTTGCTCGTGAAGCACAACCGACGGGGGCGGGTACGCTCGCTAGCGATATCGGTACCGATATCGCAGCGTGTAAAGTACTCTTTATGCTGAGCAGCTGAGCACTTACATGAGTTTTTCAATCTACATCTCCCAAATTTGTAATTCAGGTGAAACTCCCAACGGAACCATTCACTATAATGAGGCAGCAGAGTTACTCCGGACTCAGTCTGGCCTCCGTTCAGCGGTGTTTATCTTTTCAAAGGTGCACAAAACTGTTCTTAACCGCACTTTTATGAACATCTAAAAATACATATAAAAAGATGGACACTGCCGGGCCACAGGCAAGATGGAAGTTCATAGTGACTTCCTCTGCCTCATTACAGTGAATTTTCTGTTGGAAATTTTCTTGGAATCACTTTTTTCAGAGATTTACATGTAATCTCTGGTGTAAGGAATCAATGAAGAGCGGAGGATAAATGTGAGCAGAGCCTTTCTGCGATCTTTAGGAAGAACACTAAACAAATCAACAGCAGTTAAAGAATTGGCTTTAGTACCATTTTTGACATTGTTCACCTTGCGGTACAAGTAATAAGTCGACTATATTTTTTTTTAGGTTTGGCTACCATCACACTAAAAAACCCTTTTTTACAAAATGAACATTTTTTGCATCACTAAATTTTGAAGCATATACTTTTTTTATTTTTTTGCCGACAGTCATGTGACACCTTATTTTTATAGGGATTAGTTGGAGTTTTTATTGGTACAATTTTGGGCCACAGTTTTTTTTTTTTTAACACTGTCTATTCTATTTTTTGTGAGGCAGAATCAACAAGAAACAGTAATTCAGGAATTGTTTTTTTGTTTTATTACACAATTCATCATGTCATAAATATAAGAAGACAGCTTTATTCTTCAGGTCAGTACAATTATAGATAAACTACATTTAAATTGGGGTTTTTTTTTCATTATTAGCTGCTTTTACACCATACAATTTTATAGAAAAAAAATTGTTTTTGCATTGCTGTATTCTGAGAGCTATAGCTTTTTTATTTTTTCGCTGAAGGAGTTGTATGGCGGTTTGTTTTTTTGCGGGACAAGATGACATTTTCAGACATACTATTGTTAATTACGTATGACTTTTTTGTAACAAATATTTTATTGGTATTTCTTATACAGACAAAAGTACATGTTCTGTTATCTCTTATTACCAAACAGTAATTAACACATTTTTAAAGAATGTAGAAATCAAAATCATTTGCAAACACTAGCAATTGATTATAGCTATGAATAAAAATAGACAAACAATAAAGTAAAACGTATGACTTTTTTTATTGTATTTTATTCCACTTTTTTGTCTTCTATATGAGGAAAAGACATTTGTTTTACGGTGTTCACTGAAGGGGTTAACTAGTGTTATAGTTTTATACACTGTGTGCAGAATTATGAGGCAAGTTGTATTTTAGAGGATTTTTTATTATTATTGATCAACAACTATGTTCTCAATCAACCCAAAAGACTCATAAGTATCAAAGCTTAATATTTTTGGAAGTTGGAGTGGGGTTTTTTAGATTTGGCTATGTTAGGAGGATATCTGTTTGTGCAGGTAACTATTACTGTGCAGAATTATTATGCAACTTAATAAAAAACAAATATATTCCCATCTAAGTTGTTTATTTTCACTAGGTACACCAATATAACTGCACAAAATTTACAAATAAACATTTCTGACATGCAAAAACAAAACCTTAAAAAAAATAGTGACCAATATAGCCACCTTTCTTTATGATGACACTCAACAGCCTATCATCCATAGATTGTCAGTTGCTTGATCTGTTTATGATCAACATTGCGTGCAGCAGCCACCAAAGCCTCCCAGACACTGTTCTGAGAGGTATACTGTTTTCCATCCCTGTAGATCTTATATTTTATGAGGGACCACAGGTTCTCTATGGGGTTCAGATCAGGTGAACAAGGGGGCCGTATCATTATTTTTTCATGTTTTAGACTTTTACTCGCCAGCCACACTGTGGAGTAGTTGGATGCATGTGATGGAGCATTGTCCTGCATGAAAATCATGTTTTTCTTGAACGATACCGACTTCTTCCTGTACCACTGCTTGAAGAAGTTGTCTTCCAGAAACTGGCAGTAGGTCTGGGAGCTGTGAGCTTCACTCCATCCTCAACCCGAAAATGTCCCACAAGTTCATCTTTGATGATACCTGCCCATACCAGTACTCCATCTCCACCTTGCTGGCGTCTGATTCGGAGTGGAGCTCTCTGCCTTTTACTGATCCAGCCTCTGGCCCATCCATCTGGCCCATCAAGAGTCACTCTCATTTCATCAGTCCATAAAACCTTTGAAAAATCAGTCTTAAGATAATTCTTGGCCCAGTCTTCACATTTTATCTCATGTTTCTTGTTCAAAGGTGGTCGTTTTTCAGCCTTACTTACCTTGGCCATGTCCCTGAGTATGGCACACCTTGTGCTTTTTGATACTCCAGTAATGTTGCAGCTCTGAAATATGGCCAAACTGGTGGAAAATAGCATCTTGGCAGCTTCACGCTTGATTTTCCTCAATTCATGGGCAGTTATTTTGCGCCTTTTTTGCCCAACACACTTCTTGCGACCCTGTTAGCTATTTGTCATGAAACGCTTGATTGTTCAGTGATCATGCTTCAAAAGTTTGGCAATTTCAAGACTGCTACATCCCTCTGCAAGACATCTCACAATTTTGGACTTTTCAGAGCCCGTCAAATCACTCTTCTGACCCATTTTGCCAAAGGAAAGAAAGTTGCCTAATAATTAAGCACACCTTATATAGGGTGTTGATGTCATTACACCACACACCTCCTCATTACAGAGATGCACATCACCTGATTTACTTAGTTGGTAATTGGCTCTCAAGCCCATACAGCTTGGAGTAGGACAACATGTATAAAAAGTATCATGTGATCAAACTACTCATTTGCCTAATAATTCTGCACACAGTGTAGATAACGTTGCCATGACTACAATTGGGCCCTAGCAATGATGTCGCGGGGCGCCGATCAGGAGTCGCAGTGCATTCCCTCTCCCAGCCTCCTAAATCTTGCAATTGATATTGCATAAGTCGAAAACCCCTATCCGACCATGATGTTTAGCACCATCAAATGTCGTGAAGTGTTTAAGGTCAAAATGGCTTAATTACTAAAGGATTATGGAACTCCTCAATTGTTAAACTTTTGCGCTACATTATCTTGAAAATTGTGACCTATTTATAAAAGTCATAGTTCATAAATTTGACTTAATTCTCTTTGTACAACCTGTTCCAAATTTTTATGCAAATGCAATTTTTCTCTGAGTGTCATAAATGTATCAGGTTAATGTTCAAGTCATCAACCGTTAGAGTATACATTTTTATTGGAGAAACCTCCCAATTATAATGGTATTTTTTTCAGACTACAAAAATTAAGTGCACTGTTCCAAATTATTATGCACAACAGATTTTCCAAACATTATCTAGGCTGCAAAGAACTGAAAATGGTAATTTGTTGAATTTGCAGCATTAAGAGGTCCCATTTATTGAAATCAAAAGCTTTTTGGGTATGTGAACACACTACGTTTTTATCGTGTTTTTTTTATGCGTTTTTATTGCCATTTTGTTACAAAACTGCATGAAAATTCTAATGCCAGCAAAAATAATGAGAATCCTGATGTTTTGTATGCATTGTTTTGGTTTTCATTTGAAGATTTGGTGCAGAAATAAATCTGCAGGATGTCAATTCTTTGAGCATTTTGCAGCGTTTTTCCACCCAAGATTGCATAGAAAACGCATGCAAAAAAACGCACGAAAAATCGCTCCAATATTGCGGCAAAAACAGGCGTTTTTTTTCTGCCAAGAGATACAGATTTGGAGCAGAAATTTCTGCAAGCAAATACTCAATGTGCGCACATAGCTTTAAAATCAAAAACTTAACAAGCATGTTACATTTTAACACAGTACCTGTTCTTTGATATCACCTTCACAATACTTGCATCCATTGAACTTGTCAGTTTTTGCACAGTTTCTGCTTACATTTCTTTGCAGAATGTCAGAATAGCCTCCCAGAGCTGTTTTGATGTGACCTGCCTCCCACCCTCAAACATCTTTTGCTTGAGGATACTCCAAAGGTTCACAATAGGGTTGAGGTCAAATGAGACTGGAGGCCACACACACCATGGGTTTCTCTCTTTTTATGCCAATGATTCAGAGGTACCCTTTGCAACATTACATGATGCATTGTCATACATGAAGATGATTTTGCTACAGATGGCACGGTTTTACTTTTTTGTACCATGGAAGAAAAGGGTCATTCAGAAACTATATATACTTTGATGAGGTAATTTTCAAACCTTCAGGGACCCTAAGGGGCCAATCAACACTCTACCCATGATTCTGGCCCAAAACATGACGTCACAGCTTTGCCATCCACCAACCAGCCACTATTTCATCCAGCTGGACCATCCAGGGTTGCACAGCACTAAGTAAAGAACTCTATTTTAATATCATTATTTCATGCATGTCTGAGCCGACTGCAACCGTTTGTGCTTGCGAGCACTTTTTAGGGGTGGCTGAACAACAGGTTTATGCACAACTGCAAGCCTCTGGAGGACCCTATACCTTGAGGCTTGCGGACTCCGAAGGCACCAACAGCATTAAATACCTACTGTAGTTTTATAAAACAGACCAGATTATAAGTCGCACCCCAAATTTAGAGATAAAAAAGGTTAAAAAAAAGGGGGGGGGGTCAGTCATACTCCGATGGTGTCTTACCGGAGGTGGGGCGGCATCGGTGGTGGAGCGGGGTCACATGCTGCAGGCGCTGCGGTGTGGGCTGTGCTGGCTGCGGTGGGGGCTTTGCTGGCTATATGGAGCAGGGTGGTGCTGTGTGTGTCCCAGATTCATCTGTCGGCAGTGCGGGCATCAAAGAAATGGCGCTCGGAATTGGCGCATGCACAGATTGAACTCTCGGCTCAATGACAAGTCGAGATCTCATATGCGCACGCGTCACCTTCGGGCGCCATTTTCCTTAAGTCCGCTGCTGGGAGATCAATGGGCCAGAGGCAGCGATGCGTAGATGACATCTTGAGTCGAGTTCCATCTGCACATGAACCGACTCCTGGCGCTATTATATGAAGCTTGCACTGCCAACAGAGCATCTGGGACACCCTGCGCACCGCCCTGCTCCATACAGCCAGCACGGCATCCGCAGCCAGCACAGACCCCACCACAGCCAGCACATCACCTCGCAGCCAGCACAGTGCCCATTCTCCACCTCCTTGTAAGCTACATTCGGATTATAAACCGCACTCTTAATTTTCCTCCCAAATTATTGGGAAGAAAAGTGCACCTTGTAATCCGAAAAATACGGTATTTCCTGCCTTGTGTAACGCTGTGTCCCTGCACTCCTTGCCTTCCTGCATGGACACATTGTGACTCACCGCTGCGGCTGGGTCCCTGCACGCTGGCCAGTGTCCCAGTCTCTACTCCATGTGTGTTCTCCTCCCCTGCCTCCAATGGACTGTGCCCACATCACAGCATCTCCGAGAGACCTCCTATGGAGTGTACGCGCGCCGCTACCTCTCTCTTCAAGGGCCAGCGCGCCACTTTCTGGAAGTGCCACCCAGCCTATTGCTGAGATGAACTGGCTATTTAGGGCAAGCTTCAACTAGGGGAGTTGCCTGTTCAACGCCCTAGTTTAGCTAGTCAAACTGTGCCTGTCTGCCCCAGCTGTGCCTCCAGCCTCAGCTATCCTGGTGGCCCTTGCCCGACTTGTGACTGTGCCTGTCTGCCCCGACCGTGCCTCCAGCCTCAGCAATCCCGGTGGCCCTTGCCACACTAGAGACTGTGCATGTCCGCCCCGGACGTGCCATCTGCCTCTGCTACCCTCGTGGTCCCTGTCTGCACATGAGACTCTAACCTGCCTGCTCCTGTCCACCCCAGAGGGAAGTTCAGGCTGGAGCAGGAAACCGGAGTCAGCGGAGTCTATGGCCTGTTTAAAACTGTCACGCTCGCCGCCGGGTGCTACTGCAGCGAGCAGAAGTGGACCCACTGAACCACAGGGGGGACCCTGGGTCTGTCCTTTTAGTGGGGGGGGGCTTGACTAAACGCCCACCACGAGGCAGACACCAGGTGCTACTCCCAGGGCAAGGACTGGGACTGTGGCAGCTGACATTTTAGTAGCTGCCCTCTTAATCAGATGAATTTTCCTGGAAAAGACCTTCCCCATTATGCTTTTATCTGCATGAACCAGTCTGTGCTGTGTATCAGCATCAAATTAACGGTACCATGATCACACTTCTATTTTCATGCTTTATCTAAGGCATTTCTGATGCTTTTCGGAAGAGATTTTTTTTCTATCCCATGGTGCTTGAAACCTGTAGCCTGCTTAATAATGTGGAACATCATTCTTAAGTGGTTTGCCTTTAATTAGACTCTTCTGGCAAACTAATTCATAAGTGTTTAAAGAAGTTATCCACTGTCCTAACTCATTTGATTTTTTTACTTACTCAGCAATCTTGCTATTACGTGCCACGAAATGCATCATACTTTTACTATAGTAAACTAAATCTTTTATCACGCAGATAGCATCAGTTGGTGGTCTCCCAGCAGCAGCTCTGATGTTTACATTGATCTCTTCACCTCCCAAGTTTTAGGTCCTGTGCACACTACACTGTGTGCAGAATTATTAGGCACATGATAGGCTTGAGAGCCAACTACCAATTAAGTAAATCAGGTGATGTACATCTCTGTAATGAGGAGGGGTGTGGTGTAATGATGACATCAACACCCTATATAAGGTGTGCTTAATTATTAGGCAACTTCATTTCCTTTGGCAAAATGGGTCAGAAGAGAAATTTCACGGGCTCTGAAAAGTCCAAAATTGTGAGATGTCTTGCAGAGGGATGCAGCAGTCTTGAAATTGCCAAACTTTTGAAGCGTGATCACCAAACAATCAAGCGTTTCATGGCAAATAGCCAACAGGATCGGAAGAAGCGTGTTGGGCAAAAAAGGCGCAAAATAACTGCCCGAGAATTGAGGAAAATCAAGCGTGAAGCTGCCAAGATGCTATTTGCCACCAGTTTGGCCATATTTCAGAGTTGCAGCATTACTGGACTATCAAAAAGCACAAGGTGTGCCATACTCAGGGACATGGCCAAGGTAAGGAAGGCTGAAAAACGACCACCTTTGAACACGAAACATAAGATAAAACGTGAAGACTGGGCCAAGAAATATCTTAAGACTGATTTTTCAAAGGTTTTATGGACTGATGAAATGAGAGTGACTCTTGATGGGCCAGAGGCTGGATCAGTAAAGGGCAGAGAGCTCCACTCCGACTCAGACGCCAGCAAGGTGGAGGTGGAGTACTGGTATTGGCAGGTATCATCAAAGATGAACTTGTGGGACCTTTTCGGGTTGAGGATGGAGTGAAGCTCAACTCCCAGACTAACTGACAGTTTCTAGAAGACAACTTATTCAAGCAGTAGTACAGGAGGAAGTCGGTATCGTTCAAGAAAAACATGATTTTCATGCAGGACAATGCTCACTACTCCACAGCGTGGCTGGCCAGTAAAGGTCTAAAAGATGAAAAAAATAATGACACGGCCCCCTTGCTCACCTGATCTGAACTCCATAGAGACCCTCTGGTCCATCATAAAATGTAAGATCTACAGGGAGGGAAAACAGTGTCTGGGAGGTTGTGGTGGCTGCTGCACGCAATGTTGATCGTAAACAGATCAAGCAATTGACAGAATCTATGGATGGTAGGCTCTTGAGTGTCATCATTAAAGAAAGGCGGCTATATTGCTCACTCATTTTTGGGGGTTTTGTTTTTGCATGTCAGAAATGTTTATTTGTAAATTGTGTACAGTTAGGTTTACCTAGTGAAAGTAAACAAGTGAGATGGGAATATATTTGGTTTTTATTAACTTGCCTAATAATTCTGCACAGTAATAGTTACCTGCACAAACAGATATCCTCCTAAGATAGCCAAATCTGAAAAAAACACGACTCCAACTTCCAAAAATATTACGCTTTCATATTTATGAGTCTTTTGGGTTGATTGAGAACATAGTTGTTGATCAATAATAAAAAAAATCCTCTAAAATACAACTTGATTTAATAATTCTGCACACGGTGTAAAAAAAGGATTTTTCTTAAGAAATTTCTTGAGTCTGAAAGATTAGCGCACTTGCGTTCAAAAAACGCACCAATAACGCATACGTTTTTACCGCGTTTTTGTGCATTTTTTCTGCAGGTTGGTCCCTGCGTTTTTTTACCATTATCTATGGCAAAAAAACGCAGGTACCTGCAGAAAAGAAGGGACATGCTCATTCTTTTTCTCAAAAAATTCTGCAGAAAGAATTTTCTTGAGAAAAAAACGCAGTGTGCGCACAGCTATTTTTTTTCCATAGGTTTTGCTGGGGAATGTCTGCAGAAAGGTTACAATCATTTTCTCAAGAAATTTCTGCAGCAAAAACGAAAAAAAAAAAAACCACGGGTAAAAACGCAGTGTGCGCACAGGGCCTTAATGTGTGCTGATACTACAAGTTCATCATACATTACGGCAGCCTGATTTCCAGCACTTAGCTTTCCCCCTCCCTTCTCCACCCTGTGTTGAAATATTGGGAGATACCAAGTGTCAGAGCAGCCCAGGGTAGGTACCAGCCCATGTGGTAATTGCCAGTACAACCCTGCCACTGTGTTTGCTATGCAAATTTCAGCACTTTTCAGCGGTCCATGTCCATAATTCGATTACCGAAACCCTTTGCTTTTGAAATGCAGATTGTAGCACTTCTCTAGGTGTAGGTCCCTGCTATTACTGCTGAATGAAACTGTCAGCTCGGCTTACATGAGGCAGAATTGTAATTCACTCCAAAACACCAACACCTATCATCAGTAGTCCAGTGACAACTTCCTTTCATTTTGTCTGATTTCCGTGCCAGAAAGGGAAGTATCAGACATAACAGAGGAGGAAGAACAATCTGTATAACAATCCAGGGCTATGTGATCCTACTGAGATGTGCTCAAAAGCTAAACATCCAATACAAGTATATTACAAAAAGTATTGTTTTGAAGATCTATGACATATGGCAAGGGTTTGAAAAGTAGTGGGGAACCCCTTTAAGATTTATATCAGTGAATCAAAGAGCCCTGAGACACAATACCATCCATGAGTTTATTTCAAAAACTAAAAGTTTAATCTTTATGACAATTAAATTCAATCTGCATAATAATTTGGAACAAAGTATATAGTTACACCAATTTCCTTGCCCAATTTTTAAACAGTAAAAGCATCATAAAATTGCTAACAGTCGCAAATTTTTGTGCAATAACATAGGCCTAAATTTGCAAAAGCTTTCAGAAATGTCCATCTGTGACAAAGAATTAGATACGTTTTCAAACTTGCTAAACTGTTAGGCTATGTGCCCACGGGAGCTTGCTCCTGCGGATTTTGCCGCGGAAAACCTGAGCATTTATCTTTTCCAGATAAATACGCAGGTTTCAGCATGTACAGACACTCCCCATGTTATCCTATGGGACATGGGGAGTGTCTGTGTCCATGCTGCGGAATGTGAGACTGCGGAAGTCCCGCAGCCGCACATAACTGCATGTCAATTATTCCTGCGGATGTACCTGCAGAAATCCCGGCGCTCCACTATGGAGAGAGAAGCCAGGACATCTGCAGGTAAATCGCATGAATGTCCGCAGGTTTACCGCAACAATTCCGCAGCTATGTATAGCTGCGGATTCCGGGGAGCTGCTGCGGTAAACCTGCGGCCGTACCTGCGGATATATCCGCAGGAGCAAGCTCCCGTGGGCACATAGCCTTAATGTAAAATTGTATAATGTTGCTACATAAAAAGGATTGAAAAAAAAAAATTAAATGCTTACAAAAAACTTGTAAAAGGTTGACAAAGACATTTGCTTTATTTACTTCCCCCTCCAACTCCCAAGCCTGTGCGTAAATATGTACTGTATGTACTTTAGTGTCAATATAAGGCGTAAAAGTGATCGCTTGCCATACAGAAATACAAGCAGAAGACCCTACTCTTCAGAAACAGGCCAATACAGCAGAGCTCCTCCGGCCCACTATAGCAGAGCTCCTCCGGCCCACTATAGCAGAGCTCCTCCGGCCCACCATAGCAGAGCTCCTCCGGCCCACCATAGCAGAGCTCCTCCGGCTCACCACAGCAGAGCTCCTCCGGCCCACCACAGCAGAGCTCCTCCGGCCCACCACAGCAGAGCTCCTCCGGCCCACCACAGCAGAGCTCCTCCGGCCCACTATAGCAGAGCTCCTCCGGCCCACTATAGCAGGCAGGGTGGAGTCAGTAAGCCAAACCTCCGACTCCTCAATTTCCCTTGCACCGACTCCGACTCCACAACTCGCACATATATTGCTTATAGTTAAGTGAAAAATGTATTGTAGTACAATGTGAACATCAGACATTTAATCATTTTTATGATACAATAATCAAGATATTTAGATGGAATACAACTTTAGAACACAAAAAAACTATAATAAATTGTAAATATGTAATACACTATGTAATATACAGTAGATTGCATATATATCTATTGTGTGTATATATATATATATATATTACATATTTACAATATATTAGTTTGTGTTCTAAAGTTGCATTCCAATAAATATATTTTATGTTCTAAATATCTTGATTATTGTATCATAAAAATGAATAAATGTCTGATGTTCACATTGCACTACAATAAATTTTTCACTTAAATATAAGCAATACACTAAATGTTATTTTATTATTTAGTATGTTTTTGTTGAAAACTGTTTTTTGCCACATACATAGTGTTATATATAACACTATGTAATACACTATGTAAGTGGCAAAAAACAGTTTTCAACAAAAATATACTAAATACCATTTGTTTAGTCTATAAATTTGTTGTAAGAAATAGAATTGCTTCCATCAGATCCTCCTTCGCAGATGACCTCAAATCTGACCTAATAATTTTAAGGCTAGAGAACAACCTCTCTACAGTAACTTGGGTTGGAGGCAAAGCCGTAACCACATGGGCAACATCTCTAACAATTTCCGGGTATAAAGGAATTGCCTCATGCACAGTCAGTTTTGATGAATGGTTGAATTTTTCTATTTCTTTGAGAGCAAGTGAAACATTGTACTCAAATCTGGTCAATCTGCTTGCTATAGGAGACGGAGTGAAATCTTTCTCCTTGCGGCAACACTTTGCCTGCTCCATGTCATCCAAATACTTGTCAAAGTTAAACTCCTCATCTGATGAGGAAGAAGATATGGCAGCAGTAGCACTGTCAGGCCCCAAGTCCTCTTCCGCCTGGCAGTCCTGTAGCCGCTCATCCTAACTGCTACCTCACTCAAAGCTTCTTTTCCTTTAGTAAGCTGTTGATCATCAAGCAGTATACGATGACTTGGGTCCACATAAACAGCTGCCAGAAGAATTTATTTTCCAATAGCGGTGTCTCTCTCCATTTCATTGAAGTAGAAATGCCATCTGCGATTAAACCTCCTCTTTGGGACAGGCAAAATAGCAAGTTCTTCCACTCCCTTATGAAAATGCTAGGAGTTAAATCCTCAGCTTGTAATTTTTTAGTTACGGTAAATGGGTGATTAAGCAATTCCTTCAATTCAGCCACCTGTGTCCATTGACCTTCATTTAAGGTTACTTGAGGGTTCACCATATCTATAAGAAATTATTTTAGTTCAAGCAATCGCTCAGTTATTAAATAAGTGCTGCCTCACCGAGTTGGTTGATCAACAATTGCCCCTTTCCCAGAAAGTCTCTTCAAGATGGAATCAATTTTAGGGGTTCTGGCGGCAATATTCAATTTCTTCACTTTTCCAATCAGATTTCCAACATGTCCGCCCAGTTTCACACATCCGGCTTTTCGCCGGTTTGGCGGATGTGGTGCACGCCAGTACAGTATGATACAGTACAGTGGCAGCACCGCAACTTCCAGGTCACATGACAGCATGTGACCGGCATTTGTCGCGCTGCAACTGTACTGTATACACTGTACTGGAGTGCGCCGCATCCGCCAAACCGGATGTGTGAAATCAGGGTCCCTCTTGCAGACTCTCTCTTATTGCCAGCTGCAGCGTGTGCACAACACAGCGCATGTGATGAATATGAAAGTGTTTTGAAGCAGCTTCAACAGGATCATCTAATCCTAAAGTATCATTTTGCTGTTCTTCTGTTGTAATATCTGTTTGTTCCTCAGTTACATGAACAGCACTGTGGCCTTCCATCTCACACATACTGAATCCTAAATTTTCTTTTAGATGTTGTTCATTACTCTCATTCATCAGTTTAATTTAACTTATCATGTTTGAAGCATTGTCCATTACAATAGCAAGAACCTGTTCTTTTTTGAATTTGTAATCTTGCAGAACTTTTTCCACTAAGGCCTGGAGAAACTGGCTGATGTGATGAGCTTTCGTATCTTTTACTGCCAGTGTCTTGCTAACAATTTCTTTCTTGTCACAAACATATCGAACATTGATGGCAAAATAATTCAGTGAATTGTAGTGACTCTGGGCATCCCAGCAAAGGCAATGGGTTTCAAGATAGGACATTCAGACACAGCGTTTTGTGAGGATCCGTTTTTGTGTTCAAAAACAGATTCTCACAAAGAATGAGCATGTCAGTTTGTGACGGTTTTCTAATCTGCTTTTGAAATTGAAAGCATGATTTATGAGCTCAAAAACCTTTCAGGTGATGCGTTTTTTTAAAAAGCTGATCTGCTTTTGCAGCTGAAAAACGTATCCTCAAAAAATGCAGCAAAAACGCTGTGTGAATGTAGCCTTAGATCAGGAATAGAACAGACATTTATAGGACATTTCATAACTTTCCCAAATTCCTATGAAAAAATATTCAGCACATTCTGCATTGCACTACTGTCCCCAATTTATTATATATTTAGGAGTCGGAGTCGGTGTATTTTATACCGACTTCACCAAAATGAGCTCCAACTCTGACTCCTCTACTCCGACTCCACAGCCCTGATAGCAGGGCTCCTCCGGCCCAATATAGCAGAGCTCCTCCGGCCCAATATAGCAGAGTTCCTCCGGCCCACTATAGCAGAGCTCCTCCGGCCCACTATAGCAGAGCTCCTCCGGCCCACTATAGCAGAGCTCCTCCGGCCCACTGTAGCAGAGCTCCTCCGGCCCAATGTAGCAGAGCTCCTCCGGCCCAATGTAGCAGAGCTCCTCCGGCCCAATGTAGCAGAGCTCCTCCGGCCCAATGTAGCAGAGCTCCTCCGGCCCAATGTAGCAGAGCTCCTCCGGCCCAATGTAGCAGAGCTCCTCCGGCCCAATGTAGCAGAGCTCCTCCGGCCCAATGTAGCAGAGCTCCTCCGGCCCAATGTAGCAGAGCTCCTCCGGCCCAATGTAGCATAACTCCTCCTGGGATAATTGTTATATGGCAATGAAGGTCGGGGTTCCTAGTATTTCATCATACACGTATAAACCATATGTGCATAGGGATCGTAGTTACAAAGTCCCTGGCTGGCATTACATTGGCATGCAATACAACCAGTTATCCAGAAAAGCCCCATCCTGGCACTATATGGGCATTATTGTACAGGTAAAGCCCCTTCCTGGCACTATGTGGGCATTATTGTACAGGTAAAGCCCCATCCTGGCACTATGTGGGCATTATTGTACAGATAAAGGCCCATCCTGGCACTATGTGGACATTATTGTACAGGTAAAGCCCCATCCTGGCACCATGTGGGCATTATTGTACAGGCAAAGCCCCATCCTGGCACCATATGGGCATTATTGTACAGGTAAAGCCCCATCCTGGCACCATGTGGGCATTATTGTACAGGTAAAGCCCCCATCCTTGCACCATATGTGCATTATTGTACAGGTAAAGCCCCCATCCTGGCACTATGTGGGCATTATTGTACAGGTAAAGCCCCATCCTGGCACTATGTGGGCATTATTGTACAGGTAAAGCCCCCATCCTGGCACTATGTGGGCATTATTGTACAGGTAAAGCCCCATCCTGGCACTATGTGGGCATTATTGTACAGGTAAAGCCCCCATCCTGGCACTATGTGGGCATTATTGTACAGGTAAAGCCCCATCCTGGCACTATGTGGGCATTATTGTACAGGTAAAGCCCCATCCTGGCACTATGTGGGCATTATTGTACAGGTAAAGCCCCATCCTGGCACTATGTGGGCATTATTGTACAGGTAAAGCCCCATCCTGGCACTATGTGGGCATTATTGTACAGGTAAAGCCCCCATCCTGGCACTATGTGGGCATTATTGTACAGGTAAAGCCCCCATCCTGGCACTATGTGGGCATTATTGTACAGGTAAAGCCCCATCCTGGCACTATGTGGGCATTATTGTACAGGTAAAGCCCCCATCTTGGCACTATGTGGGCATTATTGTACAGGTAAAGCCCCATCCTAGCACTATGTGGGCATTATTGTACAGGTAAATCCCCATCCTGGCACTATGTGGGCATTATTGTACAGGTAAAGCCCCCATCCTGGCACTATGTGGGCATTATTGTACAGGTAAAGCCCCCATCCTGGCACTATGTGGGCATTATTGTACAGGTAAAGCCCCCATCCTGGCACTATGGTGGCATTATTGTACAGGTAAAGCCCCCATCCTGGCACTATGGTGGCATTATTGTACAGGTAAAGCCCCCATCCTGGCACTATGTGGGCATTATTGTACAGGTAAAGCCCCATCCTGGCACTATGTGGGCATTATTGTACAGGTAAAGCCCCCATCCTGGCACTATGTGGGAATTATTGTACAGGTAAAGCCCCATCCTGGCACTATGTGGGCATTATTGTACAGGTAAAGCCCCCATCCTGGCACTATGTGGGCATTATTGTACAGGTAAAGCCCCATCCTGGCACCATGTGGGCATTATTGTACAGGTAAAGCCCCCATCCTGGCACTATGTGGGCATTATTGTACAGGTAAAGCCCCCATCCTGGCACTATGTGGGCATTATTGTACAGGTAAAGCCCCCATCCTGGCACTATGTGGGCAGTATTGTACAGGTAAAGCCCCCATCCTGGCACTATGTGGGCATTATTGTACAGGTAAAGCCCCATCCTGGCACTATGTGGGCAGTATTGTACAGGTAAAGCCCCCATCCTGGCACTATGTGGGCATTATTGTACAGGTAAAGCCCCATCCTGGCACTATGTGGGCATTATTGTACAGGTAAATCCCCATCCTGGCACCATGTGGGCATTATTGTACAGGTAAAGCCCCCATCCTGGCACTATGTGGGCATTATTGTACAGGTAAAGCCCCCATCCTGGCACTATGTGGGCATTATTGTACAGGTAAAGCCCCCATCCTGGCACTATGTGGGCATTATTGTACAGGTAAAGCCCCCATCCTGGCACTATGTGGGCATTATTGCACAGGTAAAGCCCCCATCCTGGCACTATGTGGGCATTATTGTACAGGTAAAGCCCCATCCTGGCACTATGTGGGCAGTATTGCACAGGTAAAGCCCCCATCCTGGCACTATGTGGGCATTATTGTACAGGTAAAGCCCCCATCCTGGCACTATGTGGGCATTATTGTACAGGTAAAGCCCTCATCCTGGCACTATGTGGGCATTATTGTACAGGTAAAGCCCCCATCCTGGCACTACGTGGGCATTATTGTACAGGTAAAGCCCCATCCTGGCACTATGTGGGCAGTATTGCACAGGTAAAGCCCCCATCCTGGCACTATGTGGGCATTATTGTACAGGTAAAGCCCCCATCCTGGCACTATGTGGGCATTATTGTACAGGTAAAGCCCTCATCCTGGCACTATGTGGGCATTATTGTACAGGTAAAGCCCCATCCTGGCACTATGTGGGCATTATTGTACAGGTAAAGCCCCATCCTGGCACTATGTGGGCATTATTGTACAGGTAAAGCCCCCATCCTGGCACTATGTGGGCATTATTGTACAGGTAAAGCCCTCATCCTGGCACTATGTGGGCATTATTGTACAGGTAAAGCCCCATCCTGGCACTATGTGGGCATTATTGTACTGGTAAAGCCCCATCCTGGCACTATGTGGGCATTATTGTACAGGTAAAGCCCCATCCTGGCACTATGTGGGCATTATTGTACAGGTAAAGCCCCATCCTGGCACTATGTGGGCATTATTGTACAGGTAAAGCCCCATCCTGGCACTATGTGGGCATTATTGTACAGGTAAAGCCCCATCCTGGCACTATGTGGGCATTATTGTACAGGTAAAGCCCCATCCTGGCACTATGTGGGCATTATTGTACAGGTAAAGCCCCCATCCTGGCACTATGTGGGCATTATTGTACAGGTAAAGCCCCCATCCTGGCACTATGGTGGCATTATTGTACAGGTAAAGCCCCCATCCTGGCACTATGGTGGCATTATTGTACAGGTAAAGCCCCCATCCTGGCACTATGTGGGCATTATTGTACAGGTAAAGCCCCATCCTGGCACTATGTGGGCATTATTGTACAGGTAAAGCCCCCATCCTGGCACTATGTGGGAATTATTGTACAGGTAAAGCCCCATCCTGGCACTATGTGGGCATTATTGTACAGGTAAAGCCCCCATCCTGGCACTATGTGGGCATTATTGTACAGGTAAAGCCCCATCCTGGCACCATGTGGGCATTATTGTACAGGTAAAGCCCCCATCCTGGCACTATGTGGGCATTATTGTACAGGTAAAGCCCCCATCCTGGCACTATGTGGGCATTATTGTACAGGTAAAGCCCCCATCCTGGCACTATGTGGGCAGTATTGTACAGGTAAAGCCCCCATCCTGGCACTATGTGGGCATTATTGTACAGGTAAAGCCCCATCCTGGCACTATGTGGGCAGTATTGTACAGGTAAAGCCCCCATCCTGGCACTATGTGGGCATTATTGTACAGGTAAAGCCCCATCCTGGCACTATGTGGGCATTATTGTACAGGTAAATCCCCATCCTGGCACCATGTGGGCATTATTGTACAGGTAAAGCCCCCATCCTGGCACTATGTGGGCATTATTGTACAGGTAAAGCCCCCATCCTGGCACTATGTGGGCATTATTGTACAGGTAAAGCCCCCATCCTGGCACTATGTGGGCATTATTGTACAGGTAAAGCCCCCATCCTGGCACTATGTGGGCATTATTGCACAGGTAAAGCCCCCATCCTGGCACTATGTGGGCATTATTGTACAGGTAAAGCCCCATCCTGGCACTATGTGGGCAGTATTGCACAGGTAAAGCCCCCATCCTGGCACTATGTGGGCATTATTGTACAGGTAAAGCCCCCATCCTGGCACTATGTGGGCATTATTGTACAGGTAAAGCCCTCATCCTGGCACTATGTGGGCATTATTGTACAGGTAAAGCCCCCATCCTGGCACTACGTGGGCATTATTGTACAGGTAAAGCCCCATCCTGGCACTATGTGGGCAGTATTGCACAGGTAAAGCCCCCATCCTGGCACTATGTGGGCATTATTGTACAGGTAAAGCCCCCATCCTGGCACTATGTGGGCATTATTGTACAGGTAAAGCCCTCATCCTGGCACTATGTGGGCATTATTGTACAGGTAAAGCCCCATCCTGGCACTATGTGGGCATTATTGTACAGGTAAAGCCCCATCCTGGCACTATGTGGGCATTATTGTACAGGTAAAGCCCCCATCCTGGCACTATGTGGGCATTATTGTACAGGTAAAGCCCTCATCCTGGCACTATGTGGGCATTATTGTACAGGTAAAGCCCCATCCTGGCACTATGTGGGCATTATTGTACTGGTAAAGCCCCATCCTGGCACTATGTGGGCATTATTGTACAGGTAAAGCCCCATCCTGGCACTATGTGGGCATTATTGTACAGGTAAAGCCCCATCCTGGCACTATGTGGGCATTATTGTACAGGTAAAGCCCCATCCTGGCACTATGTGGGCATTATTGTACAGGTAAAGCCCCATCCTGGCACTATGTGGGCATTATTGTACAGGTAAAGCCCCATCCTGGCACTATGTGGGCATTATTGTACAGGTAAAGCCCCCATCCTGGCACAGTGCAGACAGCTCACAACTGGACCCATTTCGGATATAGCAGGCACTTTCCTGCAGAAATTCTTGTGTGTGCCCATTTCCATCCCTGACACAATCCCACACAGGGGCTGGAATGACTGCTTCTTCCATGTACTGGCTGGTTCCTGGTAAATGATGCAGCCACAACACACAAGTTCCCAGGGAAGCCTCGCCAGTGAGAGGCTGCAGCCGCCGGAGACTTGGCGCTCGCCTGCACTCAGCATGCTGGCCTGGATAATAGGCCGGCCGGGGACAGCGAGCCAATGGGCGGCGGGAGCAGGGAGGCCTCTGAGAAGAAGCAGCTGCACCGGCCATTGATGTCAGCCCTGCCGACCCTCCTCACGCAGCTCCCTGTGACTGCCGTGGAAACAAACGGATGTACCCACCGGATCTTGGCAAGGACGAGCGGCCGCGAGCAGCAGCTGCCTCAGCTCCGAGGAAGCCGCTTGTAATGCAGCCCCGTGTGGACGCGTTCTTACCTCACACTTCCAGGGACATTGAGTCAGGGGATCCTGGATGTGGCAGTCTATCTGCTCCACAGAACAAACTGCTTGTCAGGCGGCGGCGCCCTAGCGGCGGAAACGGCTACTGCAGGGGATTGCTGTACCGCCGTGCACACGGTGGAGGAGGGAAGATCCGCTGGAAGACACGGCTTCTCACCGGCGAGGGCGCCCTTTCTGGGCAGAAACTGTGTGGGTACTAAATGCCAGGATAAATGCGTCTTCCATGTATAATGCATACCTATGGAGTAAGGTGGCAGCGCTTACATATGAGAGACACGGCTGGAACATATACTATATTCTGAAGCATTGACATTTATTTCTGAGACCGAGTTCACACAAGGCCCTCATGAATGGTGACCGCAATGTCTGGGTCAGGGGACAATGTCTGGGTCAGGGGACAATGTCTGGGTCAGGGGACAATGTCTGGGTCAGGGGACAATGTCTGGGTCAGGGGACAATGTCTGGGTCAGGGGACAATGTCTGGGTCAGGGGACAATGTCTGGGTCAGGGGACAATGTCTGGGTCAGGGGACCTGTGCAGCAGAGCATATGCATACCAACCTACATAAAGATGAGAAAGAGGGGCAAAGTCTGCGGAGCGCTACGCGCGCAGCGGCAATTTCAGGACATGCCCCTAACCACACCCATTTTGCAATCTGTCACGCCCACATCCAATCCTTTTCAGCTCTGCAGATCACATTGTTTAACCCTTTAGTGACGAAGCTAATTTTCACCTTAATGACGAGACCAAATTTTGCAATTCTGACCAGTGTCACTTCATGAGGTTATAACTCTGGAACGCTTCAACGGATCCCGGTGATTCTGAGATTGTTTTTCGTCACATATTGGACTTCATGTTAGTACCAAATTTAGAACAATATTTTTTGCGTTTATTTATGAAAAAAATTGAATTTTGGCGAAAATTTAGCAATTTTCAACTTTTGAATTTTTATACCGTTAAACCAGAGATTTCTGTGACACAAAATAGTTAATAAATAACATTTCCCACTTATCTACTTTACATCAGCACAATTTCTGAAACAAATTTTTTTTTTGTTAGGAAGTTAGAAGGGTTCAAAGTTTATTAGCGATTTCTCATTTTTACATCAAAATTTACAAAACCATTTTTTTAGGGACCACATCACATTTGAAGTGACTTTGAGGGGCCTAGATGACAGAAAATACCCAAAAGTGACACCATTCTAAAAACTGCACCCCCCAAAGTACTCAAAACCACATTCAAGAAGTTTATTAACCCTTCAGGTGCTTCACATGAACAAAAGCAATGTGGAATGAAAAAAAGTAAAAATTAAATTTTACCTAAAAATGTTGCTCTTACCCAAATTTATTCACTTTTAGAAGAAATAACACAACAAAATGGACCCCAAAACTTGTTCCCCACTTTCTTATGAGTGCGCTGATACCCCACATGTGGTCAGAAACCTCTGTTTGGATAAATGGGAGGGCTCGGAACAGAAGGAGCAATATTTGAATTTTGGAAAGCAAATTTGGCTGAAATAGATTGCGAGCACCATGTTGCATTTACAGGACCGCTAAGGTACCTAAACAGAAGAATCCCCTCACAAGTGACGGCATTTTGGAGACTAGACCCCTCAAGGCTTCTATCTAGGGGTATAGTGAGCATTTTGGACCCACAGGTACTTCACAGATTTTGATAACATTACGTTGTCATATTGAAAATTTTAATAATTTTCTCAAAAATGTTGCTTTAGCATCAATTTTCTCACTTTTTCAAGAGGTAATTCCAAAAATTTGACCTCAAGGTTTGTTACCCACTTTTTTATGAGTGCAGTGATACCTCTCACATGTGGTCTGAAACCTTTGTTTGGACAAATGGGAGGGCTTGGAACGGAAGGAACAGTATTTGAATTTTGGAAAGGAAATTTGGCTGAAAAAGATTGCGGGCACCATGTTGCATTTGGAGGTCCCCTAAGGTACCTAAACAGCAGAAACCCCGCACAAGTGACCCCATTTTGGAAACTAGGCCCCTCAAGGAATTTATCTAGAACTTTGGTGAGTACCCTGAACCCCCAGGTGCTTCACAGAATTTTATAACGTTGAGCCATGAAAAAAAAAAAAAAAATTTTACCACAAAATTGTTATTTCAACCAGGTAGCTTTTTTTTTTACAAGAGTAAAAGGAAAAAATTCAGCATAACATTTATTGTGCAATTTCTCCTGAGTTTGGCAATACCTTATATGTGGTGGAAATCAACTGTTTGGGGGCATGGCAGAGCTCGGAAGGGAAGGAATGCCATTTGACTGCAAAATTGGCTGGAATCAATAGCGGACGCCAGGTTGCATTTGGAGAGCCCCTGAGGTGCCTAAACAGTGGCGGTCCCCCAAAAGTGACTCCATTCTGGAAAAAAGACACCTCAAGGCTTTTATCTAGGTGTATAGTGAGCAGTTTGAATCCACGAGTACTTCACAGAATTTGATAAGCTTAAGCCTGCTTTACACGTTGCAATTAGTTGTACAATCGCATTTGCGATGTGACACGCCCAGGTTGCATACGGGATCTTATGAGATCACACGTAGGTCGTTCATTTGCTGTCACACGAGCGTTAGTAGTCTATGTTAAATTGGTCAATTGTGTGTGCGATCCTTTAGATCATGTGTTCTGTGACGTATGCATTGGGCACCTTTTTTTTTTTTATTTATTGACTTGCCAAGCGTGTGTAATGTGTAGAGATGCGTTTTTACTATGTCATCTGCCATTCAGCTCTGCTACATGGCCGCTAACAGCAGACACAGACAGCCGTGTAGCAGAGCTGAATGGCAGATGACAGCAGACACAGACAGAGCCGCACTGTCAGAATGAACTCAGGTGAACTTCACCCGACTTCATGGTCATGCTGCGGCTCTGTCTGTGTCGCGCCCTGATTAGCGGTCACCTGTGAAGGGCTCACCGGTGACCGCTAATCTCCTAAGTGACTGAAGTTAGCAGCCCTCTCTCATATACTCCCCGATCCCCGGCACTGCACGGCGTTCACACTGCTCCGGCGGCTTTTACTGTTTTGAAAAAGCCGGCCGCCCATTAAACAATCTCGTATTCCCTGCTTTCCCAACCCACCGGCGCCTATGATTGGTTACAGTGAGACACGCCCCCACGCTGAGTGACAGGTGTCACACTGCACCCAATCACAGCAGCCGGTGGGCGTGTCTATACTGTGTAGTGAAATAAATAATTAAAAAAAACGGCGTGCGGTCCCCCCCAATTTTAAAACCAGCCAGATAAAGCCATACGGCTGAAGGCTGGTATTCTCAGGATGGGGAGCTCCACGTTATGGGGAGCCCCCCAGCATAACAATATCAGCCAACAGCCGCCCAGAATTGCCGCATACATTAGATGCGACAGTTCTGGGACTGTACCCGGCTCTTCCCGATTTGCCCTGGTGCGTTGGCAAATCGGGGTAATAAGGAGTTATTGGCAGCCCATAGCTGCCAATAAGTCCTAGATTAATCATGTCAGGCGTCTATGAGACACCTTCCATGATTAATCTGTAAATTACAGTAAATAAACACACACCCGAAAAAAATCCTTTATTAGAAATAAAAAACACAAACATATACCCTGGTTAACCACTTTAATCAGCCCCAAAAAGCCCTCCATGTCCGGCGTAATCCAGGATGCTCCTGCGTCGCTTCCAGCGCTGCTGCATGGAGGTGACCGGAGCTGCAGAATACACCGCCGCTCCGGTCACCTCCACACAGCAACTGAAGAGTGCCGCGCGATCAGCTGAGCTGTCACTGAGGTTACCCGCTGTCACTTGATGCAGCGGTGGCCGCGGGTAACCTCAGTGACAGCTCAGCTGATCGCGCTACTCACCGCCGCTCCTCTCACCTCCACGCAGCAACTGAGGTGAGTAGCGCGATCAGCTGAGCTGTCACTGAGGTTACCCACGGCCACCACTGGATCCAGTGACAGCGGGTAACCTCAGTGACAGCTCAGCTGATCGCGCGGCTGTCTTCATTAGCTGCGTGGAGGTGACCGGAGCGGCTGTGTCTGCTGCAGCACCGGTCACCTCCATGCAGCAGCGCTGGAAGCGACGCTGGAGCATCCTGGATTACGCCGGACATGGAGGGCTTTTTGGGGCTGATTAAAGTGGTTAACCAGGGTATATGTTTGTGTTTTTTATTTCTAATAAAGGATTTTTTTCGGGTGTGTGTGTTTATTTACTGTAATTTACAGATTAATCATGGAAGGTGTCTCATAGACGCCTGACATGATTAATCTAGGACTTATTAACAGCTATGGGCTGCCAATAACTCCTTATTACCCCAATTTGCCAACGCACCAGGGCAAATCGGGAAGAGCCGGGTACAGTCCCAGAACTGTCGCATCTAATGTATGCGGCAATTCTGGGCGGCTGTTGGCTGATATTGTTAGGCTGGGGGGCTCCCCATAACGTGGAGCTCCCCATCCTGAGAATACCAGCCTTCAGCCGTATGGCTTTATCTAGCTGGTTTTAAAATTGGGGGGAACCGCACGCCGTTTTTTTTAATTATTTAATTATTTATTTCACTACACAGTATAGACCCGCCCACCGGCTGCTGTGATTGGGTGCAGTGTGACACCTGTCACTCAGCGTGGGGGCGTGTCTCACTGTAACCAATCATAGGCGCCGGTGGGCGGGGAAAGCAGGGAATACGAGATTGTTTAATGGGCAGCCGGCTTTTTCAAAACAGTAAAAGCCGCCGGAGCACTGTGAATGCCGTGCAGCGCCGGGGATCGGGGATCGGTAAGTATATGAGAGAGGGGGATAGACTGACATGGACAGAGATAGTGACCGATTGACAGAGATTAGTGAATGACAGACATTGTGAGGCGCTTCAGAACGCAGCTTTTCAGCTGCGCTCTGAAGCGGACCTTTTTTAAGCTGTGGTGCAGAGCACACAGCTGCGCACATAGCCTCAGACACCAAAATCGTATGAGGGATGTCACACGTTACAATTGACTAGGTTCGTGCAACAAAACGCTCAATTCTAGACAAAGATACGATGTGTTTGCGATCAACGGTTTTGCATTCAATCCTGATCGCACGTAGATGTCACACGCAGATACCTCACAAACGATGCCGGATGTGCGTCACTTACAACTTGACCCCAATGACGGATTGTGAGATATATTGAAGCGTGTAAAGTGGGCTTTAGGTTGCCATATTGAAAATTTTCATTTTTTTCACAAAAATGTTGCTTCAGCATCAAATTTCTTACTTTTTCAAGAGACAACAACAAACCGTGGACCCAACAGATTGTTATCCAATGTCTTATGAGCACAGGGATACCCCACATGTGGCCAAAAACCTCTGTTTGGATAAATGGGAGGGCTTGGAATGGAAGGAGCACCATTTGAATTCTGGAAAAGTTGAAATAAATTGCGGGCACCATGTCACATTTGCAGGGCCCCTTGGGTACCTATACAGCAGAAACCCCCCACAAGTGACCCCATTTTGGAAACTGGATTTTATTCAGGAGTATAGTAAGCATTTTGAATCCACACGTACTTCACAAAAATGTTGCTGTAGCAACAAATGTCTCACTTTTAGGCTATGTGGCCATGATCCAGCGACACGGCGTCTAGTATACAGTGTCAGCCTTCCTGCAGAGATGTGAGTGTTGTCCACGGGAGAACGCAGCTGCCCATGCCCACGATTTGGGTTCAGGCCGCTGTGGAGCTCTATGCTACCTGCAGAGAACACTCTTGTCTCCGCAGCATAAATTGACATGCTGAGGCTCGGGAAGCTGCACCACAGGTCAGTTTATGCTGAGGAGAAAAGAATCACAGTCGGCACGGGATTTCTAAAAATCCTTCCACTGTGCTTCTACTGCACAATTAAACCAAAAAAGGAAAAAAACGAACAACAGGGTCTTAGATATAAGTTAAATCTTTATTATCATGATTAAAAATTGTACAAAAAACACACACACATATGGCTGTTGACTGGAAAAGGCGTCAAAACCTGCATAGTAAATAGGGATAATGGCAATCGGAATGCAATAGTATGGCAATAGGGATAGTGTGAGGGAATTCAGGAAAAATAAGTAATATTAAATTATAAATATTACAACCAAAAGCTTACAGGCCCTAGAAAATATAGCTGGAGTTAGTGCCACATGAAAAATGTAGTGGGCAACAGATAAAGCTGATGGCAGGAAAAAATAAGTACATAAATATTGTTCCTGAATACCATAACCACTAAACCGACAGCCTCAAAGAAGCAGGAGGAGTATAAATGGAGAGACACACGGCTCAAGGATTAGGACCAGTAAAGAAAAGTCATAGTTATAAATGATCTTAGAGAGTTGTCAGAATCTACACACTCAAAACACTAAATAGTGATATATTAACCTGGAATTTATATAGCACAGCCTCCTCACAGTATACAACGCCTGTCACTAATACCACCAAAAAGCTTTCAGGCACTATAGCAATGTGGCTAAAAAATAGTGCCACATTAATGGGATATAATCAGCAAAAGGTACAGCTGATGGTAGACAAAATGTATAGCTGATGGTTGACAAAATGTATAGGCAAGGAAAATATCGTTCCTAAATACCACCAGCACTAACCGACAGCCTAAAAAAGCAGGTAGAATATAGAGAGAGAGTTAGACACGGCTCCAAGGATTTTAGCCCAGTATGGGAAAGAACATAGGAGTGAATAATCTTAAAGAGGTGTCAGAATCGGCACACTCCTAACACTAAATAGTGATATATTCACCTGGGGTTATAGAGCACAGCCTCCTCACTGTGTACGGCGCCTGCCCCGACGCGCGCACGTTTCGTAGCGACTTCTTCAGGGGAAGAAGTCTGAAGAAGTCGCTACGAAACGTGCGCGCGTCGGGGCAGGTGCCGTACACTGTGAGGAGGCTGTGCTCTATAACCCCAGGTGAATATATCACTATTTAGTGTTAGGAGTGTGCCGATTCTGACACCTCTTTAAGATTATTCACTCCTATGTTCTTTCCCATACTGGGCTAAAATCCTTGGAGCCGTGTCTCACTCTCTCTCTATATTCTACCTGCTTTTTTAGGCTGTCGGTTAGTGCTGGTGGTATTTAGGAACGATATTTTCCTTGCCTATACATTTTGTCAACCATCAGCTTATACATTTTGTCTACCATCAGCTGTACCTTTTGCTGATTATATCCCATTAATGTGGCACTATTTTTTAGCCACATTGCTATAGTGCCTGAAAGCTTTTTGGTGGTATTAGTGACAGGCGTTGTATACTGTGAGGAGGCTGTGCTATATAAATTCCAGGTTAATATATCACTAGTGTTTGGAGTGTGTAGATTCTGACAACTCTCTAAGATCATTTATAACTATGACTTTTCTTTACTGGTCCTAATCCTTGAGCCGTGTGTCTCTCCATTTATACTCCTCCTGCTTCTTTGAGGCTGTCGGTTTAGTGGTTATGGTATTCAGGAACAATATTTATTTACTTATTTTTTCCTGCCATCAGCTTTATCTGTTGCCCACTACATTTTTCATGTGGCACTAACTCCAGCTATATTTTCTAGGGCCTGTAAGCTTTTGGTTGTAATATTTATAATTTAATATTACTTATTTTTCCTGAATTCCCTCACACTATCCCTATTGCCATACTATTGCATTCCGATTGCCATTATCCCTATTTACTATGCAGGTTTTGACGCCTTTTCCAGTCAACAGCCATATGTGTGTGTGTTTTTTGTACAATTTTTAATCATGATAATAAAGATTTAACTTAGATATAAGACCCTGTTGTTCGGTTTTTTCCTTTTTTGGTTTAATTTAATTTAATCCGAATGGTCTTATTTGATCCTATATCCCCACATTTCGATTATGCTTTAGTATTGACTTTATACGTATTCTTACATTCATGAATCTTATGTGGTATGGATTTTGTCCTCTAATTATTGGTGTTCTCTTTTCTACTGCACAATGCAGCGCTAGGGACGCAGGGAAAACACTCTGCGCCCAAAACGCTGCAAATCCTGATTGTGGGCGCACAGCCAAAAATGCTACAATGGATGAATGGATAGATGTCAAACATATATAATGTCCCACCCCCTGCATATTCTAAGCTGGCGCACTTTAGTGCCTTTCATGTGGCACTAAAGGGTGCCTAGCCTTGTATTTAGCCCCCCAAAAAATTAATAATTAAAATAAACGACGTGGGGTCCCCCCTATTTTTGATAGCCAGCTAGGGTAAAGCAGACAGCTGTAGCCTGCAAACCACAGCTGACAGCTTCACCTTGGCTGGTGATCAATTTGGAGGGCTCCCCAGGCGTTTTTTTAAAAAAAAAAAAACAAACGTGGGGTCCCCCCCAAATTAGATCACCAGCCAAGGTGAAGCGGACAGCTGGGGTCTGGTATTCTCAGGGTGGGAAGAGCCATGGTTATTGGACTCTTCCCAGCCTAAAAATAGCAGGCCGCAGCCGCCCCACAAGTGGCGCATCCATTAGATGCGCCAATCCTGGCGCTTCGCCCCAGCTCATCACGCGCCCTGGTGCGGTGGCAGACGGGGTAATATATGGGGTTGATACCAGCTGTAATGTCACCTGGCATCAAGCCCTGGGGTTAGTGATGTCACGGCATCTGAACAGATACCAGACATTACTAACCCAGTCAGAAATAGAAAAAAATAAAGACAAAAAAAAATGTATTTGAAAAAACACTCCCCGAAACATTCCTCTTTCACCAATTTATTGAAAAAAAAACAAATTCCGGTCGCTGTAATCCATTTTGGAGGTTCCGCGCCAACTCTGGACCTTCTAGAATATGGGGGGCACGTTCAGGGAACGTATCCCCCATTTTCTGGAAGAGCAAGCTCTCCATGAGCAGTGTGGGTGCAGTAATCTGAGAATACTGCACTCACACTGCCCCGGTCCAACCTAGGGCAGAGTGACCTGCAGTAACCTCATTCCAGAATATGAGGGGGCACGCTCACAGAACGTACCCCCCATTTTCTAGAACAGCAGTCTCTCCATGTGAGGAGTGTGGCTGCAGATTACTGCACTCACTCTCCCCCAGTCCACAGTGCAGCAGCCTGTGCAGCAGCGACGTCAGCGTCCCTGCTTGCAGGGATCCAGCTGACAGCCGCTGTCTGCGCATGCGCCGCCAGCTTTCAAGAAGGAGGCGGCGTGATTGCGGGGACGGAACACCATCCAGGTAACGTAAGACCGGGGGCGGACGCGGGGGGACGGCGGGAGACCTAGCGGGACCTGGGGACAACTTTCTGTCGCATGTGACGTGTCACATGCGGCAGAAAGAGCAGGATGAATGCGGCCGCGCGCTACTGTGCGTTGCGCGCCGCCATCTTGCACGCTCCGGAGGGGGGCGGCTCTGGAGAACCGGAGGGGGCTCCGGGGACCAGAGGGCTCCGGTGGACCGGAGGAGGGGTCAGGGGGAGGACATTTCCCTCCGATCTGAAATGTTTGATCATTTCAGATCGGAGGGAAATGAATGCAGAGCCGGCGGTGGCACCAGTTTTCTGTGCGCTTCGGCGCCATTTTGATGTTCCGGAGGGGGGGTAGGGGTGAGGGGGGGGGACTCCGGTACCGGGGGCCTTGGGGGCACTAGAGGTTTAGATTTCTTTCTCATCTGACATGTTTGATCATGTCAGATGAAAAAGAAATCAGTTTTACCGGCCATTTCTTTTTTTTTTTTTATGTGACCGTCGGTATACGGTGTATACCGGCCATCACATTATCGGGGTCCAAAAAAAACACCCCGATTCATAATCTGGGGGGTCTCAGCTACCCCCGGTAGCTGAAACCCCCCGAGATTTTCGGTCGCTGGGGGGTGCTACAGGGTTTTTTTGGGCCGCCGTTTTAAAGCGGCGGAACAGAATAAGTACCCTGTTTTGCCGCCGCTTTAAGTCGTATGGCCGTCGTTATGAGGTTAAGGCTGCGTGCCCACAATCAGTGTTTGCAGCATTTTGGATGTAGCGTGTTTTTGCTGTGTCTAAAACGCTGCATTGTACAGTACAAGCACAGTGGAGGGATTTCTAGAAATCTCCTGCCCATTGTGCTTGTTTTTTCTGCAGCAAACACTGACCTGTGGAGCGTCTTTCCAGACTGCAGCATATCAATTGTTTGCTGCAGTTGCATGCGTCCTCCATAGGGAGAACACAGCAGGAGACTGCAGCGCACTGAACCCTGATCATGGGCACAGGCAGCTGTGTTCTCCTGCAGAGGAGACTTCCAGCCCCGCAGGTCAGGACTAGAGTTGAGCGCGGTTCGTGGTTCTCCAGTTCGCGGTTCGAGTGATTTTGGGGGCTGTTCTAGATCGAACTAGAACTCGAGCTTTTTGCTAAAGCTCGATAGTTCTAGTTACGTTCGAGAACGGTTCTAGCAGCAAAAAGCCAAGCTAATTACTAGCTGGCTTTCCGCTGTAAGGCCCTGTGCGCACTGGAAAATGGAATTTTCTCAAGAAAATTCCGCAGGTATTCAAAGATTACCGCACCCGCGGTAAAAAAAACGCGGCAACCCGCACCCGAAAACCGCATGCGGTATTGTTCGCGGTATTGCCGCGGTTTTGCCGCGTGCGGGTTGGTACATGTGCTTTATTGCATTCAATGCAATAAAGCATATTGGAAAAAAAAAAAAAAAAGTAATTTCATTCTGAGATAGAGAAATAGACAGAAGGATAGATAGAAGAATAGATAGATAGACAGAGGGATAGATAGAAGGATAGATAGAGGGATAGATAGATAGATAGATAGAGGACAGATCGCTGCATTTCTCACGGTCGGCAGTGAGTTCACATTACCGGCCGTGGGAAATGCCCTGTGGTTACCTCTGCTGTCTCGCTGCGAGGCTGCATTCAGTAGTGTCTGTGTCAGTCGCGGCTGGATGCAAGCATCGCAGGACGCCGGAGCTGTGGATTACATCGGAGCTTTGTTTCGGGAGGGGTTAATAAAAGGGTGAACGAGGCTTATTTGTGTTTTATTTAAAATAAAGGATTTTTGTGTGTGTTTTTTCACTTCACTTACGGGTTGATCATATCAGCTGTCACATAGACGCTGCCATGATCAAGCCTGGAGTTAGTGGCGGCGATCCGCCACCATTAACTCCTTACATTACCTTGATTGCCACTGCATCACGGCAACAAGAAGAGCCGGGGACACTCTGGTACTGCCGCATAATGCATGTGACAGTCCCGGGGCAGCTGCGGCTAATATTCTCGGCTGCGGGAGGTGGGAGGGAGGCGGGGGACATTAACCCTGCCCCTCGTCCTCCCCAGCCTGAGAATACCGGGCCGCCGTTGTGTGCTTACCTCGGCTGGAAGGTAAAAATACAGCGGAGCCCACGTGGTTTTTTTTCTATTTTTCCGTTTGCTTTCTATGTGTATTCTATATGTCTGTGTCTGTGTTCTATGTCTATATATAAACGAATATGTCTGGCTCACAATAGAGGTGTAGGTGCCCAGAAAAAATAGTAAACGATCAATATAGTAATAATTCTGGCACACAAAAATTGAAAACTTATGAAACAACTCTTTGAATGCAAATGTCGTTTATTCATGCAGTAAGTTGATGACAATACACCCGACGTTTCGACCGTTAAAAATGGTCTTTATCAAGGAATGATTTATCTATATCAACACTGCGATGGTACACATGCAATGGTAGCTGGTCAATATCGGTGAGTATAATGGGATCAGAAACTGTGATCCTCACGTGTCTGTCTATCGACACTGAAAGGGGTAAGAATACCAACCAGACTGGGGTTGACGTATGTCAGGGGTTACGGCTGGATTGATGAACAGTGCCTTCAAAAAGGAACCATATAGGTGATTGAGAGTCCCTCACTGAGAGATTCTCAGTTGCCTCCAACAGGCTAAATGCTTATTCAAAAGTTACTGGACATGTGTTTCAAAGGTGCTATTCACATGGGGAAAGATGCATACGTCCCTTTAAGTTCTGAGGTATAGGGAACAACCTGCAGCAGGGTGCCCAGGGGGATATAAGGAAATATCTGTGAAATCTGGCATAGGGTGAGGGCCCTGTAAGGTGCTGGCATAGGTAATAGGCCCCTGGACAATGTGTTGTCCAGGGGCCTATTACCTATGCCAGCACCTTACAGGGCCCTCACCCTATGCCAGATTTCACAGATATTTCCTTATATCCCCCTGGGCACCCTGCTGCAGGTTGTTCCCTATACCTCAGAACTTAAAGGGACGTATGCATCTTTCCCCATGTGAATAGCACCTTTGAAACACATGTCCAGTAACTTTTGAATAAGCATTTAGCCTGTTGGAGGCAACTGAGAATCTCTCAGTGAGGGACTCTCAATCACCTATATGGTTCCTTTTTGAAGGCACTGTTCATCAATCCAGCCGTAACCCCTGACATACGTCAACCCCAGTCTGGTTGGTATTCTTACCCCTTTCAGTGTCGATAGACAGACACGTGAGGATCACAGTTTCTGATCCCATTATACTCACCGATATTGACCAGCTACCATTGCATGTGTACCATCGCAGTGTTGATATAGATAAATCATTCCTTGATAAAGACCATTTTTAACGGTCGAAACGTCGGGTGTATGGTCATCAACTTACTGCATGAATAAACGACATTTGCATTCAAAGAGTTGTTTCATAAGTTTTCAATTTTTGTGTGCCAGAATTATTACTATATTGTGTGTTCTATGTCTGTGATGTCTGTGTGTGAGTGTGATGTGTGTGTGTTTACTCTCTGCACGGCTTCCTCTTCCTGTCATAATGACATCACTTCCCTGCAAAACCGCAGGCAAGCGATGTACATTACCGCAGGTAAACCGCGAAATACCGCAGGGAATAACGAAGGAACACGCAGTGAACCGCACAGAATTTGCTGCCTGCGTTATTCCCTGCGGGATTTCACGATTACATTGGAGTCAATGGAGTGAAATCCCGCAGCGACGTGCGGAAAAGAATTGACATGCAATTGTTTTTGCTGCGGGAATCCCGCAGCAAAACATGCAGCTGTCAAAATCCGCTTAGTGCGCACAGGATTTTTTTTTCCCATAGGTTTTGCTGGTGATTCACTGCAGAGATGTTATAAACATTTTCTGCAGCGAAACATGCAGCAAATCCGCAGAAAATCCGTGGCAAAATCTGGTAAGTGCGCACAGGGTCTAATAGTGTAAGTCACTCTGTGACTCACACTATTATGAAATTTCAGCGTATAGTGTACGGGAACAGCGCATTCAGATCACTGCTGCTGGGATAATGGCGATCGCCATTTTTTTTTTTTTTCCTTGTCTTCCTTCCATAAGCGCGCGCGTGTAGTGGGGCGGGCCAGCATGTCAGCCAATCCCAGACACACACACAGCTAAGTGGACTTTTAGCAAGAGAAGCAACAGCATGTGTGATAGGATGTCCATGTCACATGTCCCTGCATTATAAAAACGGGTATCTGCCCGTCGAGACGCCATTATCTCTTCTGCCTCTGGGTGTCAGTCACCGCTGGCGTAGCTCCTGTCTCAGATACTGCTGTGTACGCTCTACACACAGCGCTATACAGAATAGGGATAGAAGTTTCTATTAGCCCTTGTAAGGGCTAATAACAGCAGGCTCAGAGCCATAGGTGACAGTCAGGTCCATGGAAACAGATTTTAACAGCTACAGAAGATAACAGCGTCTGTGTAGCTAAGCTCAGGGACTTCCTCGCTGCATTTCCCCATTAGGAGGGATAGAAAGTGAGGCTTCCTTTCCTGTACACTGACCCACAACCCTGCCACTGTACCCTCCTGCCCTTTGCACACTCAAGCTCATTGTTACTTAGCCATTATACTAGCATACACTGAGTAAACTTAGTAGCATCCTAAAAGTGGCTGTTGGACTTCCATTATTGTCCCACTGGTGCAAAGCTATTTGCAGTACCACTGCATTGCACACTCAAACTCATTGTTACTAAGCCATTATACTAGCAAACACTGAGTAAACTTAGTGGCATCCTAAAAGTGGCTGTTGGACTTCCATTATTGTCCCACTGGTGCAAAGCTATTTGCAGCACCACTGCATTGCACACTCAAACTCATTGTAACTAAGCCATTATGCTAGCAAACACTGAGTAAACTTAGTGGCATCCTAAAAGTGGCTGTTTGACTTCCATTAGTGTCCCACTGGTGCAAAGCTATTTGCAGAACCACTGCATTGCACACTCAAACTCATTGTTACTAAGGCATTATACTAGCAAACACTGAGTAAACTTAGTGGCATCCTAAAAGTGGCTGTTGGACTTCCATTAGTGTCCCACTAGTGCAAATCTATTTGCAGCACCTCTGCATTGCACACTCAAACTCATTGTTACTAAGCCATTATACTAGCAAACACTGAGTAAACTTAGTGGCATCCTAAAAGTGGCTGTTGGACTTCCATTAGTGTCCCACTAGTGCAAAGCTATTTGCAGCACCACTGCATTGCACACTCAAGCTCATTGTTAACCCCTTCAGCCCCGGGGCACTTTCCATTTTTGCGTTTTTGTTTTTTGCTCCCCTTCTTCCGAGAGCCGTAACTTTTTTATTTTTCCGTCAATCTTGCCATATGAGGGCTTGTTTTTTGCGGGACAAGTTGTACTTTTAAATGAAACCATAAGTTTTACCATATGGTGTACTGGAAAGCAGCAAAAAAATTCCAAGTGTGGAAAAATTGCAAAAAAAGTGTGATGGCACAATAGTTTTTGGGATGTTTTATTCACGGTGTTCACTATATGGTAAAACTGATGTGTGGGTATGATGCCTGAGGTCGGTGTGAGTTTGTAGACACCAAACATGTATAGATTTACTTGTATCTAAGGGGTTAGAAAAAATTCACAAGTTTGTCCAATAAAAGTGGTGCACGTTTTGCGCCATTTTCCGAAACACGTAGCGTTCTTATTTTTTGGGATCTATGGCTCAGTGACTGCTTATTTTTTGCGTCTCGAGCTGATGTTTCTAATGGTGGCATTTTTGCGCAGATGCTACGTTTTGATCGCCGGTTATTGCATTTTGCGTAAAACTTGCGGCGACCAAAAAACGTAATTTTGGCGTTTGGAATTTTTTTGCCACTACGCCGTTTACCAATCAGATTAATTGATTTTATATTTTGATAGATCGGGCATTTCTGAACGCGGCGATACCAAATATGTGTATATTTATTTATTTTTTAACCCTTTAATTTTCAATGGGGGGGAAAGGGGGGTGATTTGAACTTTTAGGTTTTTTGTTTTTTTTTTACTTTTTTAAAACTTTTTTTTTACTTTTTTTATTTTATTTTACTAGTCCCCCTAGGGGGCTATAGCGATCAGCAATCCGATTGCTGATCGCTATCTGCTGATCACAGCTATACCGCTGTAAACAGCAGAAATAGTCACTTTCTTTTTTCCTCTGCTCCATGCCGAGGAAGAATGAAAGTGAAACTTCATAGCATCAGGCGTCATCACATGACCCTGTGCTACGATGGCAACCACCGAACGTCACGTGATCACTCACGTGACGTCCGGAGGGGGCGGCGGTAAGTAAAAAACATGGCTGCGCGCATATAGATCTCGCTGCCAGACTTTGGCAGCGAGATCTAAGGGGTTAATGTTCCGGGTGGAATGCGATTCCACTCGGAACATGTAGGCACACATGTCAGCTGTTGAAAACCGCTGATATGTGTGCCGATCCACGCCGCCTGCCCGCGGCAGGGGGCGGGGCTTACCGGGACACGATCCATGACGGAAAGATCCGTCCATGGTCGTGAAGGGGTTAATAAGCCATTATACTAGCAAACTATGCTGCCAGTTTAAGGGCCGTAGTTGCATTGTCAGGGATAGTTATTGTTGTTTATTCTGCTGTTAATAAAGATAGACCACCGCTGCAATCTACACCACCTCTCAATTTTTACTACCACATTTTAAGTGCACAATCTTGTCGCAATCAAAATGAGTGGCAAAATGACAGATGCTGGTGGAAAGGGGAAGAGGCGTGTTGGAAAAGGAAAAAAAGGGTTTGTCCATGGGGAAGGTGGCAAAGCTCCATTAACATCTGCTGAAGATAGACCATCTTCCAGCAAAAGTAAGATGTCTACTACTTACCGTGGACAATCCGATGTGCTCCCTTTTTTACGGACACGAACAACTGAAACAAAGGTAGATGATGGCAAAAAAAGAAAATGCTTGAATGGATCTCAAGTGGTCCAACAACTGCCCTCTCCACCACCTCAACTACCGCATCCAAAAAACACCAGTCCTCTGAGTTGTAATCCCAATCACACTTGCTTTCTCCCAGCTCTGAAGTCTCCATCCGCCCTGCACAGTATGGTGGAACTGAGATGGCTGAGTCTGCAGAGCTGTTCAGTCACACTATAGCCTGGGAATCTGAGGTCTGCTCCCAAGCTACAGTGAGTACAGACCAGGAAATGGTCTGCAGTGATGCCCAGAACCTTTATGACTCAGATTCAGGCCGTGATGAACAAGTTTCTAAGCATAATGTTGACCCTTATTCACAAACTGAAACACCTGTTGTAATAGACAATGAGGAACATACTGATGACGATGAGACGCAGATACCAGATTGAATTGACAACTTAAATATTCGGTCAGGGCAAGACGAGGCTCGGTTTGAGGGTGAGGGGAGTGCAAACACAACAATTGATGAGGAAGTTCTAGATCCCACCTACTGTCAACCCACAGTCAGGCACTCGAGGAGGTCAAAAGAGGCGGTGGAGGAGGATGCAATTGACGACGAAGTTACCTTGTGCCTTCCTGGACAGACTCGGAGTACTGGTAGCACGTCTACAACTGCATCCTCAGCCACCACTGTGCCTCTGAGCACTAGTCGGGGTGGATCAGCAGGTCGCATGCCCTCTAAGCCTTGCCTAGCCTGGTCCTTTTTTGACATAGCAAAAGATCGCCCAAATTATGTGATCTGTAAAATTTGTCATGATTCTGTTAGTAGTGGGCAAAACCTCAGCAGTTTGACAACTTCTTCCATGAATCGTCACATCAATAAATATCATATGTCCCAGTGGGAAGCTCACCGTGCTGCAATGCGGCCTAGCGGAGCGACCCATTCACCGCCTGCCCCTTCCAGTGCATCCGCGCGCTCTTCATCTTCTAGGACTGTGGGGACAGCTGTCACACCTGGTTTTCCATGCACAACTTCCACCACTGTAACCGTAACAGGCAGTTTGCTTGGTAGGTCGTCAGTTGGTTTGGAAGGGGAAACAAGTGCGTGTGTACAGCTCTCTCAGACATCGTTAGCACCAACGTTGGATGAAGCCAACAGCATGTCTACGCCTGCACTTTCCTCACAAACCTGCATTTTTCCAGGGACATCCTACTCAGCACCGTATACACACAGCAGCCAGATCTCTGTCCCTCAGATGTGGACAAATAAAAGGCCATTTCCTGCGACCCATGACAAAGCTAAGAGGTTGACTTTATCCCTCTGTAAGCTCTTGGCTACCGAAATGCTGCCTTTCCGCCTGGTGGACACACAGGATTTTAGAGACCTTATGTCTGTCGCTGTGCCCCAGTACCAGATGCCCAGTCACCACTACTTCTCTAAGAAAGGTGTGCCTGCGCTACATCAGCATGTCGCACACAACATCACCGCTTCCTTGAGAAACTCTGTGTGTGAACGGGTGCATTTCACCACCGATACTTGGACCAGTAAGCATGGACAGGGATGGTACATGTCGCTGACTGGGCACTGGGTAACTATGGTGATAGATGGTGAAGGGTCTGCTGCACAAGTCTTGCCATCCCCACGACTTGTGTGTCAATCCTCTGTCTGTCCAAGTTCCGCCACTGCTTCTGCCTCCTCCACCTCGTTTGGGTCCTCCACCTCCGCCCCAAGCCTGCCTGGTCAGGCCACCAGCGTTCTAACTGCGCAGAAGGAATCACGCACCCCTCATTATTATGCTGGCAGTAGAGCGCAACGGCATCAGACGGTCTTTAGCTTGAAATGTCTTGGAAATAAGAGTCACACAGCGGCTGAGTTGTGGGCAGCTCTGGAGACTGAGTTTAATAAATGGTTGTCTCCACTCAACCTGCAGCCTGGTAAGGCCGTGTGCGACAATGCTGCAAACCTGGGTGCGGCCCTTCGCCTGGGTAAGGTGACACACGTGCCTTGTATGGCTCACGTGTTGAACCTTGTTGTCTAGCAATTTTTAACACACTATCCCGGCCTAGATGGCCTTCTGAACAGGGCACGAAAACTGTCTGCTCACTTCCGCCGTTCAACCACCGCTGCTGAGCGACTTGCATCACTCCAGAAGTCTTTCGGCCTGCCGGTTCATCGCCTGAAATGCGATGTGCCGACACGCTGGAATTCGACTCTCCACATGTTACAGCGACTGTGGCAGCACCGTCGAGCCCTGGTGCAATACATCATGACGTATAGCCTGGGCCAACGAGATGCAGAGGTGGGGCAGATCACCCTGATGGAGTGGTCTCAGATCAAGGACCTATGCACCCTTCTGCACAGTTTCGACATGGCGACGAATATGTTTAGCGCTGACAATGCCATTATCAGCATGACAATTCCAGTCATTTACATGCTGGAGCACACGCTAAACACTATTCGGAGTCAGGGGGTGGGACAACAGGAAGGGGAGGAACTACAGGAGGATTCATATGCGCAAGACACAACAACATCACCAAGGTCCAGACGTTCATCATCACCAACGCGGCAGGCATGGGACCATGGGCGACAGGGATCAACAAGGGCGCATAGTAGCAGGCGAAATGTTGAGGAAGGTGCAGGAGAACATGAAGAAATGGAGGACGAACTGTCCATGGACATGGAAGACTCAGCGGATGAGGGAGACCTTGGTCAAATTTCTGTTGAAAGAGGTTGGGGGGAGATGTCAGAGGAAGAAAGAACGGTTAGCACCTCTATGCCACAAACGGTTCCCTGAAAAACGCCCACAGGAAAATTGCCCACAGGAAAAATGCCCGCAGGAAAAATGCCCACAGGAAAATTGCCCACATGGAAAATTGCCCACATGGAAATTTGCCCACACAGAAAATTGCCCACACGGAAAATTGCCCACACAGAAATTTGCCCACACGGAAAATTGCCCACATGGAATATTGCCCACATGGAAAATTGCCCACACAGAAAATCGCCAATTGCAGCATCACAATGTTTCAGATTTATGATATTTGAGGTGCAAGGTGAGGATGTTCACATGATAGGTGATCAACTTGTGATTTACAGTTGACCTAGTGCAAAACTGCAAAAATGCTGAAGAACTGTGGTTTGTAGCAACAGTCTGTCATTATCAGCGATAGATAGATACAGTCTGCTCTCATTTCTCACTGATGCTGCCTTAGGATACTTTATACTTGCGTTGAACGGCATCCGTCACAATGCGTTGTGTGACGCATGTCACGGATGCGTTGTAAATAGTGTGATATAATGTCACGCTCCCCTGTCCCCGTGTCGCGCTCCCCGGTCCCCGTGGCATGCTCCCCGATTCCCGACGGCGCTCCCCGCTCACCACTCCTGTCCCCGGTCCTCCTTTCCACGGTCCTCCTGCTCCCTCTCCCTCGCCGGTGTCCTCCATGCGTCCCCGCTCCAGGCGCCCCTCTGCATCACAGGACACTCTGCCCGGCACGCCTGCTTCTTCGGTGCCGCTTCCTTCCCTGGTCTCAGGCACTCGGACTTCGCGCATGCGCGTTAGGACGTGCGGTCATTGACCCTCTCTTAAAGGGCCAGCGTCCAGAAACAGGATATTGGCTTGCAGGTACAGGGTATAAGAGGATTCTTCTTCCAGGTGGGCGGGGCCTGTTCTACGTGTTTAGTAATCTAGGAGTTTAGGTCCCCTTTTTCCTTGTCCAGTATTAACCCTTGTCTGTCTCGCAGAGCCCGTCCTGCCACGCCAACCGGTCCTAACCATGACTGCTGCTTAACTCCTGTCGGTGACGGTCGGCTGAGGACTCCACCATCTTCTTCAGCCCGGACCCGGCTCCGATCCCCAGCTCCACGTGGTGACCTCCGCCCTCTCGTCCAGCTGAATCCGGTTCCACCTGTCATCTCCACCTGGCACCTGAACCAGAGCCTTGTTATCGGGACTACCATCTGGAACTCTGTGACCTCAGGGACATCTTCCTTCGTCTTTCCGGAACGGACTGTGCCTGTACAGCTAGTGCTTCAGCTATCGTGCATCAAGGCCCTCTGGCGGGGTGACCGTACAGTCCCTGTATAGGGGTTAGCTCCGGGTTGCTCCACTGGAGGAGTCCGGTGCACGGTCCAGTTTCCACCACCAGGACCTTACATATAAAGGCAACAGATTCCTGTGAAATAACACGTTGCATTAAGTTAAGAGAGAGAGCCCCCATCATCACTGCACACACCCTGGCACTACCGCACTCATCATCATCACTGCACACACCCCGGCACTACCGCACTCATCATCATCACTGCACACACCCCGGCACTACCGCACTCATCATCATCACCGCACACACCCCGGCACTACCGCTCCTATCATCACCGCACACACGCAGGCACTATCGCACTCATCATCACCGCATACACACAGGCACTACCGCCCCCTTCATCACCGCACACATTACCTCAGTGATGTCCCCGCTGACAGCGTGACTCACTTCAGTTGCTGCCTGGAGCTGACAGAGAGCGGCGGTGTTCTACGGCCGCTCCTGTCAGCTTCATGTAGCAGAGCTGGATGCGTCGCGGGACCTCGTGTGGATTACGCCGAACCAGGAGGGGTATTTGGGGATTAAAAAAGTGGTGAAAGAGGGTGGTTTTCCTTCTTTTATTCCAAATAAAGTAATTTTTCGGGTGTATGTGTTTATTTACTTTCACTTACAGGTTAATCATTGTGGTTGTCTCATAGACACCTGCCATGATTAACCTAGGACTTAGTGGCAGCTATGGGCTGCTGCCATTAATTCCTTATTACCTCGATTTGCCACTGCACCAAAGCAATTTGGGATGAGCCGGGTAGAGTCCCAAGACTGTCGCATCTGATGGATGCGGCAATTCCGGGCGGCTGCTGGCTGATATTGTTAGGCTGGGAGGCTCCCCATAATGTAGGGCTCCCCATCCTGAGATTACACTCTTCAGATGTGTGACTTTACCTTGGCTGGTATCAAAATTAGGGGGACCGCATGCCGTTTTTTTAAATTATTTATTTATTTATTGTACTGCACGATATAGACCTCCCACCGGTGGCTGTGATTGGTTGTAGTGAGACAGCTGTCATTCAGCATGGGGGCGGGTCTGACTGCAACCAATCATAGGCACTGGTGGGCGAGGGAAGCAGTGAATACTAGATGGAATAATGAGCGGCCGGAATTTTCAAAAGAGGAAAAGCCGCCGGAGCTTTGTGACAACTGTGCAGCGTCGCGCCCGTGATCGGTGAGTATGAGAGAGGGAGTGAGAGGAGGGAGAGAGACCAGGAGTGATTTTAAATGATTTCGATCGTTCTACTAGACATGCTGAGCATGCTCAGTAGAACGTGATGGTATCTGTCAGCGGATTCCGCCGCTTAGCGCATAGCGGCGGAATCCGCCACCATAGACAATCATTAGGCACTTTAGCGGATTCCAACAGAGGTGCGTTATTTTAATGACCCAAAAACCGCTACATGTAGCGTTTCCTCCGTTCGATGCAGCGTCAAAATAACGATGCAGCGTCGTCCAGCGGATGGAACGCAGACACTTGCGTTACAGTGCGTTGTCAATACAAGTCTATGGAGAATAGCGCAGTGCGTTAACGGACTGCGCTATTCTCCATAGCGGCAGATTGCACTGAACGCAAGTGTCAAAGTAGCCTTACTCCTCCCACAAGCCTAAAACAGCAGCACATGCAGAACCAGCAGCAGTGTGATCCAGAGGAGCAATCACTACTATCTGTACTCACAAAAGTATCACTGTATTATCTGTTGAGTTACATGGGACTGCAGGCATACCTCCCAACATTTAAAGATGAGAAAGAGGGGCAATTTTAAGCCACGCCCCCTAACCACACCCATTTTGCAATCCGTCACGCCCACATCCAATCCTTTTCAGCACTGCTGATCACATTGTTTAAGGCTGCGTGCCCACGATCAGTATTTGCAGCATTTTGGATGTAGCGTGTTTTTGCTGTGTCTAAAACGCCGCATTGTACAGTACAAGCACAGTGGAGGGTTTCTAGAAATCCTGTGCTCACTGTGCTTGTTTTTTCTGCAGCAAACACTGACCTGCGGAGCGTCTTTCCAGACTGCAGCATATCAATTGTTTGCTGCAGTTGCATGCGTCCTCCGTAGGGAGAACACAGCAGCAGACCGCAGCGCACTGAACCCTGATCGTGGGCACAGGCAGCTGTGTTCTCCTGCGGAGGAGACGTGCAGCCCCGAAGGTCAGGACCCGCTGTCTCCAGGACACAGCGAGTCCTGATTGTGGGCACAGGCAGCTGTGGTCTCCTGCGGAGGAGACGTGCAGCCCTGCAGGTCAGGACCCGCTGCCTCAAGGGCACAGTGAGTCCTGATCGTGGGCACAGGCATACGCACATATACGATACATATTTGAAGACAAATTCCCTAAAATACATATAAACAGACAAATCTATACACAGTCACCTGCACTGACATACATAGATATATACATCATACATATACACACATTGGAGGTAATAATATGGGGAAGCCGGCAGCAGCCGCACTCACCTACCCCGCTTGTCTCTATCCAGCTCCTCCTCGCATGTGATCACTTTGCAACACTTTAACAGACCTAGCAACGCACAGTGCACACTGACACCGCTGTGTATGTATCACAAGGGAGGATGGGGGTTTTATATACTAATATATATATATATATCTATACACACACACACACTGTATATATGCAGTATATACAGCACAGGAGGGGCTGGGGGCTACAGTATATGCAGCACAGGAGGGGCTGGGGGCTACAGTATATACAGCACAGGAGGGGCTGGGGGCTACAGTATAGGGGGCTACAGTATATACAGCACAGGAGGGGCTGGGGCTACAATATATACAGCACAGGAGGGGCTGGGGGCTACAGTATATACAGCACAGGAGGGGCTGGGGGCATAGACAGTACTTGAGGGGCTGGGGGCTACAGTATATATAGCACAGGAGGGGCTGGGGGCTACAGTATATACAGCACAGGAGGGGCTGGGGATATAGTATATACAGCACAGGAGGGTCTTGAAGCATAGACAGTACTTGAGGGGCATACATATTAGGCCTGTTTCAGATGTCAGTGATTCTGGTATGTATGTGCTACTTTTTATACGTACCAGAATCACTGACATACGCAGACCCATTATAATCAATGGATCTGCACACACATCAGTGATTTTTCACTGACCGTGCCTCCGTGCGGCGTACATGCGTATCCGTGATTGCCGCACAGAAACATGTCTGTTTTTTTTCTGGCATCACTGATGTCCCACACACCACACTATGGTGTGATCCGTGAAACACGTACCAGAAAAACACGGACATTTAAAATAAAAATCTTTTTCAACTCCCCTTCTCCAGCGATGCTGAGTTCGGCAGCTGCTCTCTGCTTCTTCCTGGCCGGTTCATTATGGCATGCATATTCACTTATGCAGCCAGAGCCGACCCGGAAGCAGCTGCAGAGGTGACAGAGCGGTGGCTGGATGCTGAATCGCGGGACTCTTCAGCACCACGGAGAGCAGGAGCGGGGGCAGGTGAGTATATGTCCATGTGCAATCACGGAGTACGGATCACGTATCATGGATTGCACATGGACAACCACTGTGTGCCGTGAATCACGAAGTATGAAGGAACATATGCGTGTTTAACATGTCAGTGAAGAACGTCTGTGTTTTTCACTGAGGGGCATACACGTTACTAAGGGGTATACACATTACTGGGGGAAATACACTTTACTGTGGGGCATACAAATTACTGGTAGCATAGATATTACTAAGGGGCATATAGCTCTGGTGTTGGGGTTATACAGCTCTGGGGGCACATACAGCTCCGATGGGGGGGCTGGGGGCATACAAATCTGGTGTTGGGGCTGGGGGGGCACACAGATCTGGTGAGGGGGGGTGGCTGGAGGCATATAGCTCTGGTGAGGAGAGGGCTGCTGGGGCATACATATCTGGTAAGGGGGGGGCTGGGATACATATCTAGTGGGAGGGGGCTGGAGGCATACAGAGCTGGGGAGTGCTGGGGGGTAGGCTAGTTTCACACTTGCGTTGAATGGCATCCATCACATTGCGATGTGTAACGCATGTGACGGATGCCTTGCAAAAAGTGTGATAATAAAGGCCACGGATTCCAGTGAAATAACGCATTGCGTTAAGTTTTCTTTGGGACGAGAGAGAGAGCACCCATCATCCCTGCACACAGCCCGACATCCCCGCACACAGCCCGACATCCCCGCACACAGCCCGACATCCCCGCACACAGCCCGACATCCCCGCACACAGCCCGACATCCCCGCACACAGCCCGACATCCCCACACACAGCCCGACATCCCCACACACAGCCCGGCATCCCCGCACACACCCCCGCACACAGCCCGACATCCCCGCACACAGCCCGACATCCCCGCACACATCACCGCACACAGCCCGACATCCCCGCACACATCCCGACATCACCGCACACATCACCGCACACAGCCCGGTATCCCCGCACACAGCCCGACATCCCCGCACACATCACCGCACACAGCCCGACATCCCCGCACACATCCCGACATCACCGCACACATCACCGCACACAGCCCGGTATCCCCGCACACAGCCCGACATCCCCGCACACAGCCCGACATCCCCGCACACATCACCGCACACAGCCCGGCATCCCCGCACACAGCCCGACATCCCCGCACACATCCCGACACTACAGCCCTCATCATTCCTGCACACATCCCGACACTACCGCACCCATCATCACCGCACACACACACCGGCATTACCTCAGTGACGTCCCCGCTGACAGCGCCATTCACTTCAGTTGCTGCGTGGAGCTCACAGGAGCGGCGGTGTTCTACTGCCACTCCTGTCAGCTTCATGTAGCAGAGCTGGATGTGTTGCGGGACCTCTGGATTACGTCGGACCTGGAGGGGTATTTGGGGATTTTAATAAAGTGGTAAAAGAGGGTGGTTTTTTTGTCTTTTATTCCAAATAAAGGATTTTTTCGGGTGTGTGTGTTTATTTTCTTTAACTTACAGATTAATCATGGAGGGTATCTCGGGGAGACGCCTGACATGATTAATCTAGGACTTATTGGCAGCTATGGGCTGCCAATAACTCCTTATTACCCCGATTTGCCAACGCACCAGGGCATATCGGGAAGAGCCGGGTACAGTCCCAGAACTGTCGCATCTAATGGATGCGACTATTCTGGGCGGCTGCTGGCTGATATTGTTAGGCTGGGGGGCTCTCCATAATGTGGGGCTCCCCATCCTGAGAATACCAGCCTTCAGCCGTATGGCTTTATCTGACTGGTATAAAAATTGGGGGGGACCGCACGCCGTTTTTTTTTAATTATTTATTTATTGTACTGCACGATATAGACACGCCCACCGGCGGCTGTGATTGGTTGCAGTGAGACAGCTGTCAGTCAGCGTGGGGGCGGGTCTGGCTGCAACCAATCATAGGCGCCGGTGGGCGGGGAAAGCAGGGAATTCGAGATTGAATAATGGGCGGCCGGCTTTTTCAAAAGAGGAAAAGCCGCCGGAGCAGTGTGAACGCCGTGCAGCGCCGCGCCGGGGATCGGTGAGTATGAGAGAGGAGGGGAGAGAGGAGGGAGAGGGGGGACAGAGACCAGGAGTGATTTTAAACGATTTCGATCGTTCTGCTGGACATGCTGAGCATGTGCAGTAGAACGTGACGAAATCCGTCAGCGGATTCCGCCGCTTAGCGCATAGCGGCGGAAACCGCCACCATAGACAATCATTAGACACTGTGGCGGATTCCAAAGGAATCCGTCATGGTGCACTATTTTAACGCTCCAAAAAACGTTACATGCTGCGTTCAATCCGCTAGACGCAGCATCAAAATAACGCCGCTGCGTCGTCCACCGGATGCAACGCAGACACTTGCGTTACAGTGCGTCATCCATACAACTCTATGGAGAATAGCGCGGTCCGTTAACGGACTGCGCTATTCTCCATAGTGACGGAATGCGCTGAACGCAAGTGTGAAACTAGCCGTATATAGATCTGGTGGGGTGGCTGAGGGGTATACAAATCTGGTGTGGGGGCTGGGGGACATACAAATCTGGTGAGGGGGGTGGCTGGAGGCATATAGCTCTGGTGAGGTGAGGGCTGCTGGGGCATACATATCTGTGGGAGGGGGCTGGAGGCATACAGAGCTGGGGTGTGCTGGGGGGCATATAGATCTGGTGGGGGGGTATACAAATTTTGGTGAGGGGGCCATACAGATGTGCAGATGTGGTGAGGGGGGTGACTGGAGGCATATAGCTCTGGTGAGGAGGGGGTTGGGGCATACAGCTTTGGGTAGGGGGGGGGTGCAGTGAGTGCACGCTGAGCTGCAGATTTAAAGTGCCGGCAGCCAGAGAGCTGCTGCCACCCACCCATAGCAGCGGCAGCACAGAGCCAAGCAGTGAAGCAGCGCGCGGCTCTGCTCTGCTCATGTGGAGAAAGTCAGACGGGGAGAGAGCGGGTGGACGGAGCCACGGGCGGGACAAAAAGCCTCACGATCGTGACACCGGGACACCCGCTGAAATCCGGTACAGTCCCGCTGTATCCGGGACGGTTGGGAGGTATGCTGCAGGTCACATCTAATACATTATCATCTCAGTGGGAGCCCACCAAAAGCAGGGTGCTGCTGGCAGAGATAGTTGGTCCTGAAATCCCCAAAGGCACAGCAGAAAGGTGAGACTCTGTCGCTTGTACGACCTTGTGTTTGTGCTGGAAATGTATGATATGTTTTTGCAGGGCCGCCATCAGGGCATTACTACTGTGACTGCTGTAGGGGGCCCGGTGAAGAGAGGGGGCCTGGACAGGCCAGGGGTAATTACTTAGCTTTGTTAAGCCCTAGGCAGGCCAGGCCTCCCCTCTTCACCGGGCCCCAGTCACAGCCGTAGCAAAGGGGCTCGCCTGTTTCAGCCACTGCACACACACACTGCTAAAACAAGGCCGGAAACAAGGCGCATGGAGCAGAGCAGGGAGGCGGCGCGTCATCCCGCAGCCCAATGTGATGAGGTCATCACTCTGCGCCTCATCACAGTGCTGCGGGCAACGCGAAGGTGGCGAGGACACGGCATCCGGCGGGGAAAGGTAGGTGCTCGGTGAGCTGAACACCGCCGGGGGGCGGGGGCGCCCCTGCCTTGCTTTATCTGAGGGGTTGGAACCACGGGCCTGCAATGACCTTCTCTGTGCCCCACAGGCAAATTCCCGGGGGCCGCAGTGCTCCGGTGCTTACATACAAATGTGGTTGGGACTGTGTGAGCGGGTTTAGCTGTGTGCCTGGAGTCCCCCTGACTCGCCCACCCCAGGGCTATGGGACACCCGGTGCCGGGCCGGACTAGTCCGGGGGTCGTCAGTGGTGGCTGGGCCCGACTCCGTACCCTGGTGGGGTCAATTAAGATGGCTTCAGTGGGGGTGATTGTTAAAGTTTATAATTTTCGGACGCCACCTGTGGTTTGCGGCTATTAAGCCGCTGCTGCTGTATGATTAGGATAACGTTTGGAACACCATTCTAAGTCTGAACTGGGTGCAAAAACCTAAAAAAACATCACTATGGGGAGATAAGGTATGCACACCAGTGACTATGTAAGGGGAATACATGGAATAGCAGAAACTGCTGTGTGAATACTGACTTGAAAAATCCAATAGCTATATGTAAAGTGAAAATGTGAAAAATGGAATCTGCATTACTGCCATGAACATATGAATCAAGAGAAATTTAGCTACTGAATTGATCAATGCAATAGAGCCCCAACACTACGCCAAAGTATTTCTCTACGTTGGGGTCCCTAGCTTGTGTGTGTCCTCTCATGCAGTTAAAAAACTTACCGTGTATGGGAAGCTGAGACCCAGGCTATATATGCGTATGATATGGATTGGCAATAGGTGTGGTTGGGGAGGGTTCCCAAACGAAAAAATACTAACAATAAGGATAACGTTTGGAACACCATTCTAAGTCTGAACTGGGTGCAAAAACCTAAAAAAACATCACTATGGGGAGATAAGGTATGCACACCAGTGACTATGTAAGGGGAATACATGGAATAGCAGAAACTGCTGTGTGAATACTGACTTGAAAAATCCAATAGCTATATGTAAAGTGAAAATGTGAAAAATGGAATCTGCATTACTGCCATGAACATATGAATCAAGAGAAATTTAGCTACTGAATTGATCAATGCAATAGAGCCCCAACACTACGCCAAAGTATTTCTCTACGTTGGGGTCCCTAGCTTGTGTGTGTCCTCTCATGCAGTTAAAAAACTTACCGTGTATGGGAAGCTGAGACCCAGGCTATATATGCGTATGATATGGATTGGCAATAGGTGTGGTTGGGGAGGGTTCCCAAACGAAAAAATACTAACAATAAGGATAACGTTTGGAACACCATTCTAAGTCTGAACTGGGTGCAAAAACCTAAAAAAACATCACTATGGGGAGATAAGGTATGCACACCAGTGACTATGTAAGGGGAATACATGGAATAGCAGAAACTGCTGTGTGAATACTGACTTGAAAAATCCAATAGCTATATGTAAAGTGAAAATGTGAAAAATGGAATCTGCATTACTGCCATGAACATATGAATCAAGAGAAATTTAGCTACTGAATTGATCAATGCAATAGAGCCCCAACACTACGCCAAAGTATTTCTCTACGTTGGGGTCCCTAGCTTGTGTGTGTCCTCTCATGCAGTTAAAAAACTTACCGTGTATGGGAAGCTGAGACCCAGGCTATATATGCGTATGATATGGATTGGCAATAGGTGTGGTTGGGGAGGGTTCCCAAACGAAAAAATACTAACAATAAGGATAACGTTTGGAACACCATTCTAAGTCTGAACTGGGTGCAAAAACCTAAAAAAACATCACTATGGGGAGATAAGGTATGCATACCTTATCTCCCCATAGTGATGTTTTTTTAGGTTTTTGCACCCAGTTCAGACTTAGAATGGTGTTCCAAACGTTATCCTTATTGTTAGTATTTTTTCGTTTGGGAACCCTCCCCAACCACACCTATTGCCAATCCATATCATACGCATATATAGCCTGGGTCTCAGCTTCCCATACACGGTAAGTTTTTTAACTGCATGAGAGGACACACACAAACTAGGGACCCCAACGTAGAGAAATACTTTGGCGTAGTGTTGGGGCTCTATTGCATTGATCAATTCAGTAGCTAAATTTCTCTTGATTCATATGTTCATGGCAGTAATGCAGATTCCATTTTTCACATTTTCACTTTACATATAGCTATTGGATTTTTCAAGTCAGTATTCACACAGCAGTTTCTGCTATTCCATGTATTCCCCTTACATAGTCACTGGTGTGCATACCTTATCTCCCCATAGTGATGTTTTTTTAGGTTTTTGCACCCAGTTCAGACTTAGAATGGTGTTCCAAACGTTATCCTTATTGTTAGTATTTTTTCGTTTGGGAACCCTCCCCAACCACACCTATTGCCAATCCATATCATACGCATATATAGCCTGGGTCTCAGCTTCCCATACACGGTAAGTTTTTTAACTGCATGAGAGGACACACACAAGCTAGGGACCCCAACGTAGAGAAATACTTTGGCGTAGTGTTGGGGCTCTATTGCATTGATCAATTCAGTAGCTAAATTTCTCTTGATTCACATGTTCATGGCAGTAATGCAGATTCCATTTTTCACATTTTCACTTTACATATAGCTATTGGATTTTTCAAGTCAGTATTCACACAGCAGTTTCTGCTATTCCATGTATTCCCCTTACATAGTCACTGGTGTGCATACCTTATCTCCCCATAGTGATGTTTTTTTAGGTTTTTGCACCCAGTTCAGACTTAGAATGGTGTTCCAAACGTTATCCTTATTGTTAGTATTTTTTCGTTTGGGAACCCTCCCCAACCACACCTATTGCCAATCCATATCATACGCATATATAGCCTGGGTCTCAGCTTCCCATACACGGTAAGTTTTTTAACTGCATGAGAGGACACACACAAGCTAGGGACCCCAACGTAGAGAAATACTTTGGCGTAGTGTTGGGGCTCTATTGCATTGATCAATTCAGTAGCTAAATTTCTCTTGATTCATATGTTCATGGCAGTAATGCAGATTCCATTTTTCACATTTTCACTTTACATATAGCTATTGGATTTTTCAAGTCAGTATTCACACAGCAGTTTCTGCTATTCCATGTATTCCCCTTACATAGTCACTGGTGTGCATACCTTATCTCCCCATAATGCTGCTGCTGTATGAGGCCTCCGCGGTGATGGAACGGCAGCAATGGTGGTACTGCTCCCCACAGGTGGAGCGGTGCCCTGGGGCAACAGTTGGTGCTTGTAAGTGTCTATGGTGATGTTGGTGTGAATGATACGGTGCAGGGCCGACAGGCAGTGAAAGAAACAGTCACAAACAGTAGTCTCTTTACCTTCTCCTCTTTTACTTTGAGAACAGTCCAGTCCTGGGAGACCGTTACAGGTGGTCGAGGGCTCCAGCCGGCCTGGAAGTAACTGAGGTATCTTTTTGGCCAGATGAGTATGAGGCCTACTCCTGTTCTTTCTTTGCTGTTATAGGACCCTGCACTCTGGATTAGCAATGGCCCTCTTGCTGCTGGGACCGATGATACGTCCCTCTCCCTGTGTGGTAGGCTGCGCAGGCCCTCTCTGGTGCTTCTCTGCTGGAGTCCACACCGGGCCCTGGTGATGCAGCTGTACCTTCAGGTTGTTTATGGGCCAGGTGCTTGCAGCTCTCCTGCCCTTCGGATTCAGCTACCAGGGAATATTTTAGGCCCTGGTGGCCACAGACTCCAATGTCCAAGTCTACTTCTTTGCCTCTCTGCAGCACTGGCCTCCCTGGACTGAGCTAACCAGCTCTAGCCCCAGTTCACCAGACTGCACACTCTGCGTCTGCTCTCTCTGCTCTCTCCTCACAGACTGAACTCTAACGTCTCCCTCAGGTCAGACTTGAGGAATGCTCCCTGGAACTCCAGGTTCAGAGCCCCCCCTGCTGGCTTGAGGGAGAAACTGCGTTGGATGTTGAACTTACTGGCCCATAGACCTCCTAATCACCTCCAGGCTCAGCATTAACCCTTTGGAGGGGCAATGCTGTTGTGGCGACCATGTCCTGGGGCGCCACACTCCCCCTTAGTTAAACTCAGTACTCCCGGACTGAAGAAACAAAAATAAAATATAACATGTTAACATTTCATCCCTTTATGGGAGGCGCATTTCTTAAACGTTACAACTTAAATAACTATACGAGTCTAGTGTGGCTCCCTGCCGGGTGTCCAATACACTGCTCCATGGGGGACCCGCCGCGATAAAACCCCCAACGTAGGCTCTGGGTGTGCGTCAGAGCATTGATGACCCCACTCCATGCACGCCGGACGGGTTTTTCTTCAGGGGTGAAGAGCACAGTAGGTGCAACCTGTAAACAATTGAAGTTTTGGCCACTCATAGTCCAGTGACCCAGTTGTCCATATACTTAATCATTTAAATAAAAAGCATTTGATACACAACATTACAGACATTTTAAATAACTATATACATTCTAATAGGTACTTTTTCTTTTTACTCTCTATACCTTGGAGGGGGCTGTCCCCGAGTGCTACGTTGGGACCTGCGTAGCTCTGGTGTTTGTCCCTGACTACTTGGTGTATGAACTACCTCAGTGCTACTGGTAGGCCTAACCCTGATAGGTATGCGGGATGGTGCCTACGTGGTCTGAGATTCGCCAAGGGTACGACAGGTTCACCACTGGCAGGGGGTTGATTCTCCTGTTCCACTGCTGGCGTGTCATCTTGTGTTGGGACGGACAGTTCCTTAGGTGGATCTGGAACCTCTTCTGTTTCTGGCTCGACCAATTGCGGGAACGTCAAGACTGGTACCACTATAGCATTATTTATTCGGGTCCAAGTTTTGGGGAATTTTCCAAGTATTGTTTGGATCATCTCTTCCTCTTTTTCTTGAATTTGGGGACTTTCTTGTACTTCCTCTACTTCCTTTTGGATTTTGCACCGTTCAGGGCACGCTTTCAGGCGGTCTCTAGAAACTGCTTGATAGGTCTTGCCTTCATCTTTGCTTATGAGACATACTTTACTATTGTCAAAGTTGGAGGGAATAATGGTGTAGGGTTCATTCTCCCACTGATCATCTAATTTATGCGCTCTCCGCTTTTTCTTGAGGACCTGTTCTCCAGGTGCTAAGGGAGTTGCTGGGGCTGTTTGATCGTAGTTCTTTTCTTGTCTCATTCTTGCTTGGGACAGGCTCTTTTCTACGCATTCCTGAACTTTGCGGTACTGCTGTTGTCGCTCTGTATCCCAATCCTCTATCTCTTGGACCGCTTCAGGTGACACAGTTCCCATCTCAAAGTCTACAGGTAACTTGCCAGGTCTTGCTCACATCAAGTAAGCAGGGCTGCAGTTGGTCGAGTTTACTGGGATATTATTGTACAAGTCCACTAGATCTGGTAACTTCTCTGGCCATTGGTTTCTTTCTTCTAGAGGTAGAGTCTTGAGCATATCAATAACCACATGGTTCATCTTCTCGCACAATCCATTGGTTTGGGGGTGGTACGGTGTTGTTCTGATTTTCTTACAGCCGTACATGTTACAGAACTCTTGAAACACTTCTGCCTCGAATGCAGGACCTTGATCAGTCAGTACCCTTTCAGGATAACCGTGAGGTTGACAAAAGTATGCCTGAAATGCTCTAGCTGCTGTTCTGGCTGTCTGGTCTTTCACAGGCACTACTACCAGGAAACGAGAGTAATGGTCCCAAATGGTGAGGGCGTAAACATAGCCTGACCGGCTTGGTGTTAACTTCACGTGGTCCAGGGCCACCAACTCTAGGGGCTGCTTCGTGACAAATGGCTGTAGGGGAGACCTCTGGCTGGCATCATCCTTCCGCCTCAGGTTACACGGACCACAGTCTCGGCACCACTTCTCGACTGCCTTTCTCATGTGCACCCAGTAGAACCGATCACGGAGTAGGGTCTCCAACTTCTTCCACCCGAAGTGTCCTGCTTTATCATGGTAAGCTGCTAGGACCATTGGAGCATCCCTCTGTGGGACCACTATCTGCCAGACGAGTTCATTTGTTCGCCAGTTGACATATCTCTTGCATAGCTTGCCTTGGTAGGTGAACAGTCGTCCCCTCTCCTTCCACAGCTGCTGGGCTTCTTGTGGAGCATCTGGACCGAGATGGGTCTCAGCTTGTGCTAGCTTTTCTTTGACCAATCGCACGGCCGGGTCACCATTCTGTGTCTCTTCCCAATTATGGTGGAGTAATGGTTTGACCGAGACCTCGTGCTGGCTCAAGCGCTTCCCTCCTACAGCATGCTCACACTGGGAGACACCTTGGTGATGGAAAGCCGGTAACGCTATCTCTTCGAGTTCATCCAGGTCTTCTCCAGACTCGGGTAAGTGAGGCATTCTGGACAGCGCATCAGCATTGTTATTCTTCTTGCCAGCCCGGTACTTGATGGTAAAGTCAAAGTTAGACAGCCGGGCCATCCATCGCTGCTCCAACGCACCTAGCTTGGCTGTTGCCAGATGTGTCAACGGATTGTTGTCCGTGAAGACGGTGAACTTGGCCAACGCCAGATAGTGCTTGAAGCGTTCAGTCACTGCCCAAACAATAGCGAGGAACTCCAGCTTGAAGGAACTGTAGTTTTCTGGATTCCTTTCTGTGGGACGAAGCTTCCTACTGGCATAAGCTATCACTTTCTCTCTGCCTCCCTGCACCTGGGACAGAACTGCTCCCAGTCCCACATTGCTGGCGTCTGTGTACAGTACAAACGGCTGGCTGTAGTCAGGGTAGGCCAGAATTTCTTCTCCTGTGAGAGCCCCTTTCAGCCGGACAAAAGATGTTTCTATTTGGCTGTTCCATTCAAATCGAGGGCTTTGCTTCTTAGCCTTCTTTGGCTGGCCCACCAGGAGATCTTGAAGAGGCACTGCTATCTTTGTGAAACCATCAATGAACCTTCGGTAGTAGCCCACCAGCCCAAGGAACTGCCGCACCTCCTTTACCGTGGTGGGTCTTGGCCAGTCCTTGATTACTGTGACTTTCTCCGGATCAGGTGCCACACCTTTTGCGCTGACCACATGACCCAGGTACTGTACCTTTGGCTTCAAGAGGTGACATTTGGACGGCTTTATCTTCAGGCCATACTCCGACAAGGACTCAAACACTTCTGCTAAGTGCCTCAGGTGGTCATCGTAGGTCTTGGAGTAGACTATGACGTCATCCAGGTACAATAGCACGGTTTCAAAGTTGTAATGGCCCAAGCAGCACTCCATCAATATCTGAAATGTCCCTGGGGCGTTGCAGAGCCCGAACGGCATACAATTGAACTCACAGAGACCCATTGGTGTCGTGAATGCAGTCTTCTCCTTGTCCGCCTCTGCCACGGGAACCTGCCAATACCCACTGGTGAGATCCAGGGTGGAGAAATAATTAGCTGATTTTAAGGCTGTTAGTGACTCTTCTATTCTGGGTAGTGGATAAGCATCTTTATGTGTAATGCAGTTAATTTGTCTGTAATCTACGCACATTCTTATTGTACCATCTTTTTTCTTTACGAGCACTAGTGGAGCTGCCCAAGGGCTACAGCTATCTCTGATAACCCCAGCCTCCTTCATTTCCCGTAACATTTCTTTGGCACGCTGATACTGTGCTGGGGGTACAGGGCGGTATCTCTCTTTAATTGGATGATGGTCACCAGTGGGGATTTGATGTTTAACCCCTTTTACCTGCCCAAAATCTAGGGGTGTTTGCTGAAGACCCGCTCGTATTCCTGTACCACCCGGTAAACCCCATGCTTTTGGTGTGAGGGGGTGGAGTCGGTGCCCACATGTAATTTTTGGCACCAGTCCTCCAGCTGTCCCTTGGAGCCATTGTCTTCCGCCTAGTCGGACGGGATCAAGGGTTCCACTGCTTTGATGGTATTGTTACTGACAGTGTACAGTTTTGCTACGGTGGCGTACCGGGGCAATTTGGCTTCCTCCTCCCCACAATTCAGGACACGGACGGGCACTCTTCCCTTGCAGACGTCTGCTACCCCTTTGGCTATCAAGACTCCAGGCCTGCTGTCTGAATACACCGGTTCTACCAAGGCCGGGTAATCCTGACCCTTGAGGCCTATTGCTGCCCGACACCATATTAACATTTCACTTCTTGGGGGTATTGCAATGGGGAGGGGGTCACTTACCCTCACACTGCCAATTTCTCCTCCGGCCAGCACTACCTGCTGCCTCCTCATCAGGGCTCTGATTTCCCTCAGTAGGGCACGCTGCTGCCCGGAACTGGCAGTTTCAGACGCCTGCTGCAACAAAATTATCACTTCGGCAAGACAATTTTCCATCACATTTGTACCAATGGTTAGCAGTGGGTTAGATTCTTTGCGATCAATATCTACAATTATCATCCCCTGACATGGCAATTCTACCCGCCCCACTTTAATGGTTACCTCCTTATACCGAATTTGAGGCAAGGGTTGACCATTACTGGCCACAATTGTTAAATCATCATCTGGGCCATGGTCAATGTCTGAATCAGCCAAATATCTTTTGTACAGTTTATAAGGGATGGTTGTTACCTGGGACCCCGTATCCAGGAGGGCATTCAAAGGAATCCCATCCAGCACAATAGGAAGGACCGGTCATCCTCCCACATACTTGCTGCGACTGGGAGTTGAGCCGGGCTTCCTTACACCTGGGGGTTCGGTCCATTTAAAGGACAGTGTCTTGCAATGTGGGCCGCCTGGCTGCAGCGGCGGCAGATCGGTTGTCCAGTTGAATCATACCGGTCTGTGTCTTTTCCTCGGGTCGGCGGAATCCTCCTTTGCCGCATCCACGGGATGTCATCTGGACTGGAGGCCAACTCGATTCTTGCAGGTGGTGGGGTCACTTGTAGAGACTGCACTGTTTTTGCGAGGGCAGCCACTGTCTTGGTCAGTTCTTGGACCTGCTGTCTGAGCTCTGCAGTGGGATCTTTATCCAGGGTCTGCGCCTCAGCCCCTGCAGCGGCTCGTGTTGCAGGCACCACCTCTGGGTACATGATAGCAAGACGCCGGAGGGGTACTGTGTCATTCGGTGTAGATTCTCTCAGTACCCGGATGGCCTGGTCCTTAAACTTTGCAAAGTCCAGAGCAGAGTTCTGCAGGACCATGATACGCAGCTGTGTCCTGTGGGCGTCTGACAGGAGCCCTTCTATAAACTGCTCAGTTAGGAGCTTGTCTTCTTCACGTACACTCTCTGGGTCCACCTGTTTAATTGCTCTCAGGGCCTCCTGCAAGTTTAAGGCATAGTCCCGTATGCTGTCTGTGGCCCGTTGTTTGCACCCAAAGAATCTCATCTTTATTTCTGCTGCGGTGCGGGTGTCAAAAGTACTCTTTAACTTAGCCAGAATCTGGGTTGCTGTCCCTTTATCTGTGTAAGGCCAGGACTTCACTTCATGCTGGGCCGCGCCGGCTAGCTGCCCTATTAATATGCCCGCGTTCTGGCTCTCAGTCAGAGGATACACTCTAAACAAGCTGTGCAGCCTTTCTCTGAAGTCGCTCAGGGTATGTGACTCCCCGGAGTACTGCGGCAGCCATTCTGCTCCCGGGATGTACGGCATTGTGATCGGCATTACCGGCGCTACAGCGGGGGCTGGGGCGACGGCGACTGGGATAACTTGGGCCGGTGCTGCGGCGTCTCGGGGACCCCGAGGCTATGGCAGCCACCTGCTCTCCCTCTGTGTCGGACATCTTCCTCCCCCTTAGTGGACCTTACAAGGCTCCGTTCACTTTTCAAAATCTCTGCAGAGTCGCGCGGGGTTAACGAACCTCCGCTCTGATGGCGCGCTCCCTTCGCACTTTTTTTTTTCGGGCACGCCCCCTTTCTTCCTGTGCTCAACGAGGCTAATGGCGGTGGCAGTTTTCAAACAGGGAAAGTCTCTTCAGCACAGTTTTACAAGGCGCACAGTACCCGGTGGGACCGGGCACGAAATCCTGTTCGTGACGCCAAAATTGACTCGCCCACCCCATGGCTTTGGGACACCCGGTGCCGGGCCGGACTAGTCCGGGGGTCGTCAGTGGTGGCTGGGCCCGACTCCGTACCCTGGTGGGGTCAATTAAGATGGCTTCAGTGGGGGTGATTGTTAAAGTTTATAATTTTCGTACGCCACCTGTGGTTTGCGGCTATTAAGCCGCTGCTGCTGTATGAGGCTTCCGCGGTGATGGAACGGCAGCAATGGTGGTACTGCTCCCCACAGGTGGAGCGGTGCCTTGGGGCAACAGTTGGTGCTTGTAAGTGTCTATGGTGACGTTGGTGTGAATGATACGGTGCAGGGCCGACAGGCAGTGAAAGAAACAGTCACAAACAGTAGTCTCTTTACCTTCTCCTCTTTTACTTTGAGAACAGTCCAGTCCTGGGAGACCGTTACAGGTGGTCGAGGGCTCCGGCCGGCCTGGAAGTACTTGAGGTATCTTTTTGGCCAGATGAGTATGAGGCCTACTCCTGTTCTTTCTTTGCTGTTATAGGACCCTGCACTCTGGATTAGCAATGGCCCTCTTGCTGCTGGGACCGATGATACGTCCCTCTCCCTGTGTGGTAGGCTGCGCAGGCCCTCTCTGGTGCTTCTCTGCTGGAGTCCACACCAGGCCCTGGTGATGCAGCTGTACCTTCAGGTTGTTTATGGGCCAGGTGCTTGCAGCTCTCCTGCCCTTCGGATTCAGCTACCAGGGAATATTTTAGGCCCTGGTGGCCACAGACTCCGATGTCCAAGTCTACTTCTTTGCCTCTCTGCAGCACTGGCCTCCCTGGACTGAGCTAACCAGCTCTAGCCCCAGTTCACCAGACTGCACACTCTGCATCTGCGCTCTCTGCTCTCTCCTCACAGACTGAACTCTAAGGGGCACTTTGCACACTACGACATCGCAAGCCGATGCTGCGATGCCGAGCGCGATAGTCCCCGCCCCCGTCACAACTGCGATATCCTTGTGATAGCTGCCGTAGCGAACATTATCGCTACGGCAGCTTCACATGGACTCACCTGTCCTGCGACCGTCGCTCTGGCCGGCTACCCGCCTCCTTATTAAGGGGGCGGGTCGTGCGGCGTCACTGCGACGTCACACGGCAGGCGGCCAATAGGAGCGGAGGGGCGGAGATATGCGGGATGTAAACATCCCGCCCACCTCCTTCCTTCCGCATATCCTATGGAAGCCGCGGTGACGCCGGTAGGAGATGTTCCTCGCTCCTGCGACTTCACACACAGCGATGTGTGCTGCCGCAGGAGCGAGGAACAACATCGGACCGTTGCGTCAGCGTAATTATGGATTTCGCCGACGCTGCACCGATGATACGATTACGACGCTTTTGCGCTCATTAATCGTATCATCGAGCCTTTACACACTACGATGTCGCATGCGATGCCGGAAGTACGTCATTTTCAATTTGACCCCACCGACATCGCACCTGCGATGTCGTAGTGTGCAAAGCCCTCCTTACTCCTCCCTCAGGTCAGACTTGAGGAATGCTCCCTGGAACTCCAGGTTCAGAGCTCCCCCTGCTGGCCTGAGGGAGAAACTGCGTTGGATGTTGAACTTACTGGCCAATAGACCTCCCAATCACCTCCAGGCTCAGCATTAACCCTTTGGAGGGGCAGTGCTGTTGTGGCGACCAGGTCCTGGGGCCCCTCTGTTGTGTGCCTGATCTTCAGTGAGGTCAGCCCCCCAATGCTGGGTGCAGCCCCCCCAATGCTGGGTGCAGTCCTCTAGTGTTGCATGTAGCCCCCTCAATGCTGTCTGCAGCCCCTCCAGTGCTGTGTGCAGCCCCCTAGCACTGTGTGCAAGCCCACATTGCTGTATACATGCTCCCAATGCTCTGTGCAGCCCACCCAATGCTGTGTGCAGCCCCTTAGTGCTGTGTGCAGCCCCCAATGCTGTGTGCAGCCTCCAGTCCTGTGTGCAGCCCCCCAGTGCTGTGTGCCGCCCCCAGTGCTGTGTGCCGCCCTCCAGGGCTATGTGCCATCTCCCCAGTGCTCTGTGCCACCCCCCCAGTGCTCTGTGCTGACCCCCCAGGGCTCTGTACCACCCCCCAGTGCTGTGTGCAGCCCCCCAGTGCTCTGTCTGTGTAGCCCCCTACAGTGTGGTTTATCACCACCAGTGTTGTGTTCCGTCCAATGCTGTGTACCACCGCCAGTGTTGTTTGCCCCCCTAGTGATGTCTGTACTCTGCAATTGCTGACCGTGCCACCCAGTGATGTCCATGCCCCGACCAGTGATATCTGTGCCCCCTAGTGATGTCTGTGTCCCCCTAGGGATGTTCGTGCCCACCTAGGGATGTCTGTGCTCACCTAGGGATGTATGTGCCTCCCTAGGGATGTCTGTGTACCCCCCTAGTGATGTCTGTGTACCCCCTAGTGATGTCTGTGTACCCCCCTAGTGATGTCTGTGCGCCCCCCTAGTGATGTCTGTGTACCCCGCCTAGTGATGTCTGTGTACCCTCCTAGATGTCTGTGTATCCCCCTAGTGATGTCTGTAAAGTAATTTTTTTAGGGAAACACTTCTTTTTCTGAAACAACTTCAAGGGTGCTAACACTTTTGGCCGTGTGTATTTGTGTGTTTGTGTGAGTGTATATATGTATGTATCTACAGCATATGTGTGTGTATATATATATATATATATATATATATATATATATAATCTCCAGAGTTGCCTGGGTTGGTAGCTGTCTCTCTGTCTCTCTCTCCCCCACTGTCCCTCTCTCCCAGCCTCACTCTGTCTCCCTCTCTGTCTGTTTCTTTTCCTGTCTGTCTCTGCCTGTGTGTCTGCCTCTTTCCCTGTCTACCTCTTTCCCTGTCTGCCTCTTTCCCTCTCCCTGTCTGTCTCACTCCGTCTGTCTTATTCCCTGTCTGTCTCTCTCCCTGTCTGCCTCGCTCCCTGTCTGCCTCTATTTGTCTCTTTCACTGTCTCTCTCTGTTTCCCTCTGTCTCTATCTTGCTCTCTCTGTCTCTCTCTCCGTGTCCCCACCAATATAATAATTATAATAATAAGCTTCTTATACTAAGAATGTCCTTTGTTCCTATAGCAACCAATCACAGTTCCTATTAATGACCTGTAGCTCCCAGCTCCATTGACTTTAATGGTGGCAGGATTTTTGGTGAAAAACTAAAGCGTGGGGTTAAATTTTCTCATAAAAACATAGTCTGACAGTCCCTGACTCACATGAGGCATCTGGAAAATTTCGTGATTGTAAATGTGACGGTGCGGATTCCTTTAGCGGACATACACACATAGATACATACAGCTTTATATATTAGATTATATATATATATATGCACACACACGTTTTTCCAAGCGTGGCATCAGGAGTGTGGAAGGTTTGAGGGGTGGAGACAGAGCTGGGGTGCAACCTATGCAGAGTCTCAAGGGGGCCCAGAAATTTTGCCAGTATGGGGTCCTGAAATTCCTAGTGGCGGCACTGTGTTTTTGCAGTGGAGTAACTAGAGTCCAATGGGCCCCAGTGTGAAATTTGGACCTGCTCCCACCACTCACACATGTTTTTCACATGTATGGGCCCTTAGCGTTCTAACTTCTACCAAGACTTATGAACTGCCTCCCCTCCCCCTCCTGGTATATATGCCTATCATCCTGGTGAATATGTCCTCATCCTGGTGAATATGTCCTCATCCTGGTATATATGTCCCAATGCTGCAATGCTGGTATATAAGGTCCTCATCCTGGTATGTATGGTCCACGTTGTCTCCATCCTGGTATATATGCCCCCTTCCTGGTATATATGTTCCCATTCTGGGTTACATGGTCCCCAATCCTAGTGGGCATTCATGTCTGTTGGCAATTTTCTGTGGACATTTTTCACATATCATGTGAACATCCTCACCTTGCACCTCAAATATCATAGATCTGAAACTTTCTGATGCTGCAATTGGCAATTTTCTGTGTGGGCAATTTTCCATGTGGGCAATTTTCCGTGTGGGCAATTTTCTGTGTGGGCAACTTTCCATGTGGGCAATTTTCCGTGTGGGCAATTTTCCGTGTGGGCAATTTTCCGTGTGGGCAATTTTCTGTGTGGGCAACTTTCCATGTGGGCAATTTTCCGTGTGGGCAATTTTCCGTGTGGGCAATTTTCCATGTGGGCAATTTTCCGTGTGGGCAATTTTCCATGTGGGCAATTTTCCGTGTGGGCAATTTTCCTGTGGGCAATTTTCCTGTGGGCAATTTTCATGTGGGCATTTTTCCTGTGGGCAATTTTCCTGTGGGCATTTTTCTGGTCACCGCCACAAACACAGCATGGACTTGGTCCGCATGGCTGCGCAAGACACATGAGCGCCTTCTTGCTGCACTACCTCCAACATGACCCTCGTATTGTCAAAATTAGAAGTGATGATGACTACTGGCTTGCCACACTATTAGATCCCCGGTACAAGTCCAAATTTTGTGACATAATTCCAGCCATAGCAAGGGACGCACGTATGCAGGAGTATCAGCAGAAGCTGTTACTCGATCTTAGCTCGGCTTTTCCACCAAACAACCGTGCAGGTGCAGGGAGTGAATATCCCAGTTGTAACTTGACAAACATGGGACGGTCTCGTCATCTTCAACAGTCTACCCGTACCAGTAGCACCGTATCTGGTGCTGGTAACAGCAATTTTATTGAATCTTTTCATAATTTTTTTAGACCATCCTTTGCAAGGCCACCTGAGACAACAAGTCTGGCACATAGTCAATGGCTGGAGAGGATGATACAGCAGTATCTCCAAATGAACATCGATGCCATGACTTTGCAAATGGAGCCTTGCTCATTTTGGGCTTCAAATCTTGAAAAATGGCCAGAGCTCTCCACTTACGTCTTGGAGATTTTGTCGTGTCCAGCTGCCAGCATTCAAAATAGTAATAGTTCTGGCACACTAAGAGGAATGAGGACATGAAAAAGTATTCTTGAATGCAGAATCGATTTTATTAGTGCAAAAAACAAGACTAATTCATCCAACGTTTCGACCGTGTTAGTCGTTATCAAGGATAGAATTATCTATATCATAATGGGAGAAAGTACGTTCAATAGAAAATGGTCATCACCATTAGGTATGAGAGATCAGGAGGTTACGATCCTATGTTTCTTGCACTGGTCTATGGTAACGAGCAAAACAAAGCTGGAGGCAATCTATGGTTGTAGTTGTTTCTCTTGCACTGGTCTATGGTAACCGAAAAACAGAGCCGGAGGCAATCTATGGTTGTAGTTGTTTCTGGAATACAGTGTAATAATTGATAGTAGAAAAGGGGAACAATAAGATTCCCTCACTGAATGGTTCTCACTTACCTCCAAGACATGCAAATACTTGCGGTGGTGGCATAGGGTATAGGCCCCTGGGAAAAGTGCCCAATTTACTACCCCTGTGTCATCCTGGGGAGAGTAAATGCTTGTGGATTTTGAATGTGCTTGATGCAAATCTACCTGTGAAGTGTACAACTGGGGCACAACTGCTGCCACTGAAGGGGTGGGTGTGTGTGTGGCCCAATTTTTGGAAAAAAGGGAGACTCCGCTTGGAGTAACCCTTGCTTGCTGTGTTTTTAAAAATGATCCAAGATGAACAGAGCTGGGATCAGGAAAGACTTTGCTACATACCCCGGTGTCATCCTGGGGACGGTTAAGGATGGCGTATTTTTGAATGTGCTTGATGCAAATCTAGCTGTGAAGTGTACAACTGGGGCACAAGTGCTGCCACTGAAGGGGTGGGTGTGTGTGGGGCCCAATTTTTGGAAAAAAGGGAGACTCCACTTGGAGTAACCCTTGCTTGCTGTGTTTTTAAAAATGATCCAAGATGAACAAGTCATGGTTCAGCAAAGACTTTGCTACCTACCCCGGTGTCATCCTGGGGACAGTTAAGTATGGCGTATTTTTGAATGTGCTTGATGCAAATCTACCTGTGAAGTGTACAACTGGGGCACAAGTGCTGCCACTGAAGGGGTGGGTGTGTGTGTGGCCCAATTTTTGGAAAAAAGGGAGACTCCGCTTGGAGTAACCCTTGCTTGCTGTGTTTTTTAAAAAGAGCCAAGATGAACAAGTCATGGTTCAGCAAATACTTTGCTACCTACCCCGGTGTCATCCTGGGGACGGTTAAGGATGGCGTATTTTTGAATGTGCGTGATGCAAATCTACCTGTGAAGTGTACAACTGGGGCACAAGTGCTGCCACTGAAGGGGTGGTGTTAGGGCCAGGTGGACGGGCAGACCCAGGAGGTGGATCCACTGGGCCGAACTCCTTGATGAAGGCAAGGGGTCCGGTAGCCGGAGCACTACGGGTAGCAGGACAGTCCGTGTACAAGAGTAGAAAGGTGAAGTCCCTGGGACCACGGAGTCACTGATGGTAGTCCGGGTGACGGAGCTCAGGTTCGGAAGCCGAGATGTTGTCAGGCGGAGTCCGGAACCGATGGAGCGAGAGGACGGGTCACCGCAGGGATCAGAGGTGGTACGGACTGACAGGATGGCAGATAGTCAGCGTTCGGGATTCGGCAGGACCGGATGGCGAGGCAGGAACGGCTCTAGAAGAGAGAGAGGTGAGTATATCACAGGAACACAAGGAGACCTGACTCCTAGCTTGGGAAACACGAAGAACAGGCCCCGCCCACTTGGACACTAAACCCCTTTATACCCTGTACCTGTGTGCTTAATTTCCTGTCAGTGGACGCTGGCCCTTTAAGAAAGGGTCAATGACCGCGCGCGCGCCCTAATGCGCATGCGCGCGGCCCGGGTGCCAGAAGCCAGGGCAGGGAGCGGTGAGGAAGAAGCAGGAGAGCCGGGCTGGCGCTGTGTAGCCGACGGGCGCCGGGAGCGGGGACCGGGACGCCTGGAGACCGCGGGTAATGGAGGCTGGAGACCGGGGAGAGGAGCAGAGAAGCCGGGCACACCTGCCCCCAAAACACACACACACCGCCACACACGCACTGCACAACACACCACACACACACTGGGAACCACAAACACTGCCCTACACAGACACCCACACACAGAGACAACGCCGCACACACACAACACCCAACACACAAACACCGCGGCACACAAAATATACGCACATACTGCACAACACATACATTGCACAAAACATACCTACCCCCCAAAACACACACACACACCCCACACCCACACAAACCGCGCAACACACACACACAACGCTACAGACACACAGTGCTCTACAAACAACGCAACACATAAACAACACCGCTCTCACCCCCCGCCACACCCAGACAACACCCAGAACATGTACAGCGCCTACACAAACACTTGGTAACTACACACAACAACATCTATATATATATATAACAAAAATCATACATTAACTACACAATACGTAAATTCTAGAATACCCGATGCGTAGAATCGGGCCACCTTCTAGTATATATATATATATATATATATATTTATACATACACACTGTATATATACAGTATATATCACAGGAGGGGCTGGGGGCTACAGTATATACATCACAGGAGGGGCTGGGGCTGCAGTATATACATCACAGGAAGGGCTGGGGGCTACAGTATATACAGCACAGGAGGGGCTGGGGGCTACAGTATATACAGCACAGGAGGGAATGGGGTTATACGTAGTATATATATCACAGGAGGCTCTTGTGGCATAGACAATACTTGAGGGGGATACATATTAGGCCTATTTCAGACGTCAGTGATTCTGGTACATGTGTGCTAGTTTTTATACGTACCTGACTGACCTATGCAGACTCATTATAATCAATGGGTCTACGCACACATCAGTGATTTTTCCCTGACCGTGTCTCCATGCGGCGTACATGCGTATCCGTGATTGCCGCACAGAAATGTCCGTTTTTTTCTGGCATCACTGATGTCCCACGGACCACACTATGGTGTGATCCGTGAAACACGTACCAGAAAAACACGGACATTTAAAATAAAAAGCTTTTTCAACTCACCTTCTCCAGCGATGCTGAGTTTGGCAGCTGCTCTCTGCTTCTTCCTGCCTGGTTCATTATGGCATGCATATTCATTTATGTAGCCAGAGCCAACCCGGAAGTAGCTGCAGAGGTAAGAGAGCGGTGGCTGGATGCTGAATCGCGGGACTCTTTAGCACCACGGAGAGCAGGAGCGGGGGCAGGTGAGTATATGTCCATGTGCAATTACGGAGTACGGATCATGTATCACGGATTGCACATGGACAACCACTGTGTGCCGTGAATCACGGAGTATGACGGGACATATGCGTGTTTAACACGTCAGTGAAGAACGTCTGTGTTTTTCACTGAGGGGCAGGAAAACACAGGGTGCACAGCCTGATTGTATGTAAGTAATTAATCAACTGGATGCAGCGTCCTGCATGATGAAGCGGAAACCAAGCAAAAAAGAGAGAAAAGCTCATGCATAATGGACGTGCAACCCAGAGAGTGCAACAATATAACTCTGGTCCTCAAATATTAACATTTTTTATTAGAAAATCCAAAAACACACAAAATTATTAACCCCTTCACGACCATGGGCAGTAAAGTTACGTCCTATTTTAACGTGACTTAATGACCAGGGACGTAACTTTACTGCCTAAAGTTCATTTGATTGCCATGGCCATAGCAACGGCTTTCAAATGATGGCCCCTGCTGTTTCTTACAGCAGGGGACTTTTGCTTGACCATGTATGGGATCGCCACCCCCCATAGACGATCGATGTGATTGGCTGTTCAAATCTGAACCGCCAACCACATCGTTCGCACCGATTTCGGCAAAAATAATGCCAGAATTAGTGCGATACTATGAGATCCTGCTATGAGGTGCTGTAGCAGCTACAGCAGATCATAGATGGATCTCAAACATGTTGCCCCCAGCCCCTGCAGCACTGATTGCAGCGATCGTGCTATGACGTGCAATCGCTCCAATTAGTGTGCAGTAGGGCGGTCTGATTTGCAGGTGGCCGCCCTCCCCAGTCCTGTGCTGGTCTGGGGAGCCCTCCCCTAGCATGTCTGCAGCATGCACTGGCTGGTACTTGTGGTACCACGCCGCCGCTGATGTCACCGCTTTTGCTCCTGCTCCACATGAGTATTCCGCTCCCCTTGCAGCCCGTGCGCGCTCACGCGATGCCCCTGCGCGCTCGCGCCATGGCCCCTTCTGGCTCCCGTGATGGACCCTGTCCGTGCCCCCCGCGATCTGCCCCCCCACGCCCCGATCTGCCCCCCGACATCCCGATCTGCTCCCCCTGCGATCTGCCTACCTCCTCTGTGATCTCTATTCTGCTTCCTTCTGCCTTTGCTTCTCCGCTATCCCCCTCTGCTCTCCCGCCCCACTCTGCTCTCCTGCCCTCCCCCCTCCCCTCGATGTCCTCTTACCTGCTTTCACCGGGTCGTCCGAGGTCTTCACTGGCCCGATCACATCTGCCTCCATCGCTGGGTCCTTCTTCCTGGGTCTTCTGCTGATCTATCCAACGTCCTGCCTGCGGCTCCTGTACAGCTGTCTATCTCGCTTGCCTTCTGTTCCTCCTGCAGTTCTTCTGGTAAGTGATCCTCCTGCTAATCCTCTGGGTACTGTGAGTATAACTTTTTTTTTTCCTGTATCCTGTCCATTTTTACACCTCATCTGTCCATGCGTCCCGCCGAGCACTGATCAAGGATGCAGATAACGGATCTGCATCCGTGGTCAATTTTTGGCGTGACTTTTTTTTCCCATATCCCCAACGCGTTTTGGATCGCATCCGTCCGTGCATCCCGCCGAGCGCTGATCAGGGATGCAGATAACGGATCGGCATCCCTGCTCAATTTTTGGCGTGACTTTTTTTTTCCGTATCCCCAACGCGTTTTGTATCGCATCTGCCTGTGCGTCCCGCCGAGCGCTGATCAGGGATGCACATAACGGATCGGCATCCCTGCTCAATTTTTGGCGTGACTTTTTTCCGTATCCACAACGCTTTTTGTATCGCATCCATCCGTGTGTCCCACCAAGCGCTGATCAGGGATGCATATAACGGATCTGCATCCCTGCTCAATTTTTGGCGTGACTTTTTTTTTTTCCGTATCCCCGACGCTTTTTGTATCTCATCCGAACGTGCGTCCTGCAGCGGCCGATCAGTGCACCGCATCTGTGCGTTTGAAAAGTCAAATGGCGTTCCTTCTCTTCTGAGCCAATAATCCAGCACCCTAGTACAAGACAGCAATACACCCAACCTGTAAACAGGACAGAAAGCACATGATAATACCCATGGGGGGAAAATGTGGAGTGGCCCCACGCGTATCGCTGAGGACAGCTTCGTCAGGGGAAAGTATCATGTTCTTTCTGTCCTGTTTACAGGTTGGGTGTATTGCTGTCTTGTACTAGGGTGCTGGATTATTGAGCCACTTATACTTGCTATGCCTGCTCCATATTGTATGTGACTAACTGGGTGTTGTGGTTATTTTCCAGACACCGGGTGCATAATGTTTATGGATGTATTAGGTTATTCATAGAGCCTTGAACATCTTGCATCTTTGTGGCTCTGACCATTAGACAGCCCCCTATACTTTGTACTTGGTTCTTACATCCCTATGGGCATCAGGGCTTCTTTCCCAGTGGTAAAGGTCTTATAGGTGCTGACATTCATTTATACTTTCAAAGATATACACTATATGTATCAATATTTACGCATGTCTATAGAGGTCTGTTCACTGTAATAATTTTTCAACTGTGACAATAATTGTACTTTATAGTACTTTTTTGTACCTTTGCACATGGTCATACCCCTCTATTGTCACCCTGGGGGACGTGGTTTTGATATTTACATGTTTTTAATTGATTTTAATTATTTTGTGTGTTTTTGGATTTTCTAATAAAAATTGTTAATATTTGAGGACCAGAGTTATATTGTTACACTCTCTGGGTTGCGCGTCCATTGTGCGTGAGCTTTTCTCTCTTTTTTGCTTGGTTTCACTGAGGGGCATACACATTACTGGGGGAAATACACTTTACTGTGGGGCATACAAATTACTAGTAGCATAGATATTACTAAGGGGCATATAGCTCTGGTGTTGGGGCTTATACACCTCTGGGGGCACATACAGCTCCGATGGGGGGACTGGGGGCATACAAATCTGGTGGGAGGGGGCTGGGGGCATACAGATCTGGTGGGAGGGGGCTGGGGGGCATACAGATCTGGTGGGGGGGCTGGGGGGCATACAGATCTGGTGAGGAAGGGGGTGGCTAGAGGCATATAGCTCTCGTGAGGAGAGGGCTGGGGCATACAGATCTGGTGAGGGGGAGCTGGGGGATACAGATCTGGTGGGAGGGGGCTGGAGGCATACAGAGCTGGGGGGCATATAGATCTGGTGGGGTGGCTGGGGGGGGCATACAAATCTGATGTGGGGGCTGGGGGGCATACAAATCTGGTGTGGGGGCTGGGGGCATACAAATCTGGTGAGGGGGCCATACAGATCTGGTGAGGGGGTGACTGGAGGCATATAGCTCTGGTGAGGAGGGGGCTGGGGTATACAGCTCTGGGTAGGTGGGGGGTCACATACAGCATTCCTTGGTGTTGCAGCTCCTCTTCCTCCGGTCTCTTCATCTGTGGACAGAGCTCAGCATGTTGCTCGCTAGCTCCGCCCACAGATGCACTTCCATACACAAGTAGCCCAGCAGTGAGCAGTGCACTGGGCTGCAGGTGCCGGATTTAAAGCACCGGCAGCCAGGAAGTGCTGCTGCTGCCGCCCACCCATAACAGCGGCAGCACAGAGCCAGAGCAGTGAAATAGCACTCGGCTCTGCTCATGTGGATAGGAGGGGGACAAAGTCAGACGGGGAGAGAGAGGGTGGGTGGATCCACGGGACACATGGCTCACGATCGTGACACCGGGACACACGCTCAGATCCGGTACAGTCCCGCTGTATCCGGGACGGTTGGGAGGTATGCATATGTCACAACTGTGCTGCCCTTACAAAGTACTGTACGGTAATTTTCCTCCTATTGAAGCCCTACACTTTACTTTTATTGCACCCATAAAGTATGATGTGAAAAAATTGCCCCGAACACGGTATGATACCCCCACAGTAAGTTTCTCCACAGTACCCAACACATGTACAGTATGATGACTCTACGGTACCCCCACACACACACCCCCCGTCAACTTGCCCGGAAAAGTATGGTGACCCAAACACAGCCCAACTGTGACCACCACACAGCTCTCCATACAGTATATTGGCCCTCACTGGTCCTCCAAACAGCTTCATGGCTCCCACATTCCCCTCCATATAGTATAATGCACCCTCATAGTCCTCCAAACAGTATAATGGGCTCCAGGTAGTCCTCCATACAGTGTAATGGCCCCCACATAGTCTTCCATACAGTGTAATGACCCCCACATAGTCCTCCATACAGTGTAATGGGCCTCACATAGTGCTCCGTACAAAATAATGCCCCCACATAGTCCTCCATAGAGAATAATGGGTCACACATACTCCTCCATACAGTATAATTCCCCCACATAGTCCTGCATACAGTATAATGGGCCCCACTTAATCCTCCATACAGTATAATGCCCCCACATAGTCCTCCATATAGTATAATGCCCCACATAGTCCTCCATATAGTATAATGCCCCCACATAGTCCTCCATATAGTATAATGCCCACACATAGTCCTTCCTATAGTATAATGGGCCCCATATACTCTTACGTACAGTATAATGGGCCTCACATAGTCCTCCATACAAAATAATGGCCCCACATAGTCCTCCATAGAGAATAATGGGCCCCACATACTCCTCCATACAGTATAATGGGTCCCACATAGTCCTCCATACAGAATAATGCCCACACATAGTCCTCCATACAGTATAATGAGTCCTATTTAATCCTCAATACAGAATAAAGCCCTCACATAGTTCAACATATAGTATAACGGCCCCACAGAGTACTTCATACAGTATAATGGCCCCCACATAGTCCTCGATATAGTACAATGCCCCCACACAGGCCTCCATACAGTATAATGGGCTCCACTTAATCCTCCATACAGTATAATGCCCTCACATAGTCCAACATATAGTATAATGGGGCCCATATAGTACTCCATACAGTATAATGGCTCCCACATAGCCCTCCATACAGATTAATGGGCCCACATAGTCCTCCACAGTATAATGGACCTCACATAGTCCTCCATATAGTATAATGCCCCCATATAGTCCTCCATATAGTATAATATCCCCCACATACTCCTCCATACAGTATATTGGGCACAACATAGTCCTCCATACACAATAATGCCCTCACATAGTCCTCTACACAGTATAATAAGCTACACTTAATCCTCCATACAGTATAATGTCCTCACATAGTCCTCTATATAGTATAATGGGCCTCACATAGTCCTCCATACAGTATAATGTCTCACACATACTCCACCATACAGAATACTACCCTCACATAATGCTCCATACAGAATAATGTCCCCACATAGTCCTCCATACAGTATAATGGGACCCACATAGTCCTATATACAGGATAATGGGCCCCTTCATATAGTATAATGAAAGTTAAGCCTTGTGTTGAGATCTGCTGCTGAATGTTCTATGGAGAGGAGCACCATAGAAACTAAAAAGTGGCAGCTATATAGATGATATACTTGTGGTCACATGAAGACCGCTGGAACTGGCAAGCGAAGCCGAATTATTCAGAATGTACATTAACATCCCTAGGATTTGGCAAACTGTTAGAGTTGCTGAAAATTTACCCAGGTGAACAACCCCTTTAAACCCTTTAACGACACATGACGTGCTATGTACGTCATGGGTCGTGTCCCTGCCTTTGATACTGTCATGCATACTAAGCATGCATCTCTCCCTGCACATTTTGGCTGATGTAATCAGCCAACATCTGCTTCTAACAGCCGGGAGTGGAGCTGTGCTCGACCCCGCAGATGTTAACCTGTTATCTAGGATGTAGCATGTGCGGATCGTAGCCATGTATCCTAAGGGCACTATTAAATGGAGTACAAAGTAGAACAAAAATGAGTTAAAAATAAATTAAAAAAATATAAACTTTCAAATTACCTTTTTTACCACATTAAAAATTAATAAATAAAAAAAACACATATTTTCTATTGCTGCGTTCATAAAAGTCTAATATAACAAAATATAAAATAATTTAATTTGATCATTAAACAGCATAAGAGAACAAAAAATCAAAACGCCCAAATTGCAGTTTTTCTTACACCACAACAACAAAAATAATGTATTAACAGGCGATCAAAACATCTTATACCCCAAAATAATGTCAATAAAAACAGCACGGGGTGCAAAAAACAAGCCCGCACACAGCTCCATATCACAAAAATTTAAAACGTTCCGTCTCTTGGAAAGCTGCGACACAAGCAAGATTTTCTTTTTTCATTTCTGGTTTTTTTTTCACCACTTAAAACAAAAACTTTACATGTGTAGCATCAACCTAATGTTACTGACATGGAGAATTATACTGCCAGGTTAGTTTAATGGTAAAATGAACTTTGGGGAACGCTGAGCGTGCGAGCGTGCGAGGGTGCGGTGAAGTCCAAAGGTGCAGGTAAGTCCGTTGTTTAAACAGAGTATCATACTTGTGATAACTGTGTAATTCTTTAATTTCTATAGGGTCTTGTGATCTTTGTCTTGTGACTTTTGTTTGTAGTAGCCCCACCTGTTTCTAGATTGTTCCAGAACTACATATTCCAGCCACAGTAAGCGAGGGTTACTGAGCGTGCGAGGGTGCAGTGAAGTCTATAGTTTAAACACAATATCATAGTTTGACACAAGAGCATAGCTTGAAGTTATCCTTGTAAGTTTCTCTTGTTTTTCTACTTTTATCTGTACTATCCCCATTTAATAGGTGCTCCGTGGACAATGATACCAAGTGTGTATCTTGTGAGATGTATGCATGCCTTGAACAGCACTTAATGCCAGCATGTTACATATTTGGAGGCCTGGTAACTGATCTAAATATGCAGGTTGCAACACTCAGGAGCATTCCAAACCTGGAGAGGAATTTAGAGCTAACTGAGCATGCTGGGGCCAGTACTATGGAGGAGGGTGTAGGTGGGGAAGGTCAGGACCCAGAGGTAGGTAGTTGGGTAACAGAAGAAGAGGTAGTAGGCAAAGTGTCAGAGAGCCTAGTCCTGATCTGGCACAAAATGGCTGTTTGACTGATATTAGGGATGCACCTCAATGGAAAGGGTGTAACTGTGCTGGGGGAGAAAATGGTCAGTCAGATAGAGGAGCTTTTAAATTAGGATCTGGGGGGGAGGGAGGGTATTGGAGTAAAGAAGGGGATAGATGGAGCAAATAGAGACAGTAGGGGTCAATGAAGGTTTAGGGGGCGTCTGGGACATGCAAGGAATGTAGGGAGGCAAGGAGTAAAGAATGTGTTTATAGTATTAAATGTCTACTGGCAAATGCAAACAAAATTAATGAATTGGAGACTCTTATATCAACCATGGATTATGATGTGGTGGGCATTACAGAAACCTGGCTGGATGAAAGCCATGACAACTTAGAGGGTTATACTACATTCAGGAAAGTAAAAAAAAGTGGAGAAGTGTGTATATTTATCAAATCAAACTTCTTAAGACCTGTAGTCAATGACCACATGGGGTGAGCTGTGACAATGTAGTCAGTGTGGGTAAATGTACATGGGGAGGGGAATAATGGAAAACTGCTAATTGGAGTTTGCTTATAGCCTATACCTGAACAGATAGAGGTGAAATGCTGCAACAAATTGAAAAGGCAACAAATAATAATAATCGGGTGCTTATTATGGGGGATATAAACTATCCAAACATTCAGTGGAACATAGAATCTTCAGGTTGTGCTAAAATTTTTATGTTTTTATCTACAATTCAAGACAATTACCTCTCTCAGATGGTAGATGAACCAACCAGGGGAAATAATTTGCTAGATCTGGTCCTGTCAAATAGATCAGATACAATTTCAGATCTACAGGTCTGGGAGCACTTTGGCACCAGCAATCATAATATGGTAAGCTTCAAAGTAATATTCAATAGAACATTTGAAAGGGGAAATGTTAAAACCTAGATTTTTAGGAAAGCTGATTTCAACAGATTAAGGGAAAAGCTTAATTGTGTAGACTGGGACAATGTCATGGTAACTCGAGATACCGAACATAAATGGGGCATGTTTAAAGATATGCTCCTAGAGTCCTTTAAAAACTTTATACCCTCTGGTAATAAAATGTCCAGGAATAAAAAGAAACCACTATGGATAAATAAGACAGTACAAAGTATAATAAAACAAAGGGCATTCAAAATCTTGAAGGCTGAGAATACAGAAATAGCATTTCAGGAGTATAAAGATCTCAATAGAAAATGTAGAAAAGAAATCAAGCTAACAAAGTTAGCTACTAAAACATAAATCACCAAGGAGATTAAAATAAATTCCAACATTTTTTATAAATACATTAATGCCAAAAGGAAAACAAAGGATAGTATTGGTCCTTTAAAATATAATAACAAGTTAATTATAGAGGACAAAGCAAAGACTGAGATATTAAACAGGCACTTCTCATCAGTAAGAGACAAAGAAAAAAGATTTATATCAGCTCACCACATGGACGTCTCCTCACAGTAGCCAACAGGAGTGTGTGGAAACAATGCACAGATCCTGTGGCCGGTATCCACATAGAAGCACAGGAAAAAAGAAGGTTTGAATCCAGCACTGCTAAAATGAACTTCTTGCTTTATTCCAAAATGTTATAAACCACATTTTTATTTGGAGATGCCTTAATCTTTTTTCACTGTTATGTTTTTAACATTTTGGAATAAAGCAAGAAGTTCATTTTAGCAGTGCTGGATTCAAATCTTTTTTCCTGTACTTCTTCTCACCAGTGTTCACCAAGGAAATGGCTGTTCCAAGGATCATTCAACAAGTCAAAAATCAAAGTTCACCACCTGATATAATTAATTTAACACAAGAAGAAGTACGCCTATGTCTGAGTAAATTAAACATTGACAAATCCCCTGGGCCAGATGGCATTCATCCACGAATATTGAGGGAACTGAGCTCAGTAATTGACAGGCCGCTGTATCTCATCTTCTTAGACTTGCTTTTAACAGGGTTGGTGCCTCAGGATTGGAAAATTGCTGATGTGGTACCAATATTTAAGAAAGGTAAGAGGGTGGATCAAGGCAACTACCGTCCAGTAAGCCTGACATCAGTAGTATGCAAAGTTTTTGAGGGCATTTTAAGAGATGACATGCAAAAATATATTGCAGAAAATAATATTATAATAACTGACCGCATGGATTCATGAAAGATAAGCTGTGTCTAACCAACATGTTGGGGTTTTATGAGAAGGTAAGTGCAAATCTGGATATTGGTAATGCAGCCGATGTGATTTATTTGGACTTTGCAAAGGCATTTGATACTGTACCACATAATAGCCTTATACTGAAGCTCCAGAAGCAGGGACTAGGGAAAATGATATGCAACTGGGTAAGGAATTGGCTAAAAGATAGGAAACAAAGAGTAGTCATAAATGGTATGTTCTCTAAATGGGCTATAGTTAGCAGTGGGGTACCGCAGGGATCTGTGCTAGGACCAATTCTTTTTAATCTCTTTATTAATGACCTTGTGGATGGGATTGACAGTAAAGTGTCAGTCTTTGCTGACAACACCAAACTATGTAGGACATGAAAAACCTTGATAGTAAAATATTACAAAACGAGCTGGAAAAGATGTCAGAATGGGCAGATACTTGGCAAATGAGATTTAATGTTGATAAATGTAAAGTAATGCACCTAGGACAGAGTAATCCTATAACTGCGTATACATTAAATGGAAGTAAACTCGGGACTACAGAACAGGAGAAGGACTTGGGTATTCTCATTACAAATAAGCTGAGCAGCAGCACTCAATGTCAGGCAGCAGCTGCAAAAGCAAACAAGATTTTAGGTTGTGTAAAAAGAGAGATTAGATCCCGGGATCCCAACGTATTGTTACCCCTCTATAAATCACTTGCAAGGCCACATCTAGAATATGGGATCCACTTTTAGCTCCACATTTTAAAAAGGACATTCAGAAGTTAGTCAGTTCAAAGGCGGGCAACTAAATTATTGGAAGGAATGGAAGGCCTCCAATATGATGAGAGGTTGAAAAAGTTAGATTTGTGTAGTTTAGAAAAAAGACGTCTCAGAGGAGATCTCATTTATATGTATAAATAAATGTGTGGTCAATATAAAGGACTGGTACATGACTTATTCCTTCCAAAGACAATACTGAGGACCAGGGGGCACTCACTGCGAGTGGAAGAAAAGCGATTCCGACAGCTAAATAGGAAAGGGTTCTTTACAGTTAGAGCAGTCAGACTGTGGAATGCCCTACCACAAGAGGTAGTAATGGCAGATACTATAACAGCTTTTAAAAAAAGGCTGGATGATTTCCTCAGTACACACAACATTGTTGGTTATAAATGACTTTATGTCAAAATGTATAATTGGTGGAGGAAGGTTGAACTAGATGGACCTAGGTCTTTCTTCAACCTATGCAACCATGAAAAAAAATTGCAGCATTTCACTTTTTTTTGCTACTTTGCCACACTTGTAATTTTTTTCCCTCTTACTATTATATTGTGTGATATAATAGTATGGTGTCACTCAAAAGTCCAATTTATCTTGCAAAAACGCCTAGCCCTCACACTGCTATGTGCACAGAAAAGTAAAAAAGTTGGGGCTCTTGGAATAAGGGGACAAAGAAAGACAAGCGCAAATCGAAAAATCTCCTGGTCCTTGAGGGGTTAAGCGCTTAGCGACCCAGGAGTTTTTAATTTTTTCCTCTCCCTCTTCTTCCAAAAGCAATAACTTTTTTAATTTTCCAGCCACATAATGAGTTTTAGTTTTGAATGACTCCAAAAAATTCACAGGCCAGTGAAACTACATAAAGAAAAAAAAATACAAAACACAATTCTGTCATTGTCTTTTGTTTCTGTGCCATTCATTATGCTGCAAAAATGACCTGGCAACATGATTCTCCAGGTCAGTGTGATTGTGATGACATCAAACTCGTCCAGTTTTGTTTTGTTTTGTTTTTTTTTTCTTATTTCAGTAGTGAAAAAAAAAATTTGAAATTTGTTAAAGAAGAAAAAAAAATATTTCTGACTACTTTGCATGGTATCTAAGTGTCATATCTTCAGTGGTGTCCCATGACAATATATAATTACATATTTACAAAAATGTGAGTGGTGTATTGACTTGTGATATACTGTATATATGTATATGCGCAATATTATACATACAGTAGTTCTGTGCAAAAGGTTTAGGCAGGTTTGTAAAACAAAAATGCTGCAAAGTAAGAATGCTTTCAAAAATAGAATTGTTAATAATTTTATTATTAAAGGGGAGTCTGTCAGCAGGTTTTTGCTACCACATCTGAGAGCAGCATCATGTGGGGAAAGAGATCCTGAATCCAACAATGTATCACTTAGATTACTGGGTGCAGCCGTTCCAACGTTCCAACACAATCAGAATTTTTAGATTTAGCTCTCTAGGAGAGTTGAGAGAGCTGTCCCACCCACTCCAGGCTCTGTATAGAGGTCCTCCCTGATGAAGCTAGAACACCCTAGTTAAATGTGCATTGGGGGTCTCTAGGTCGTTTACTGGGGATATATGGTGCGGGATTTATCCTGGATATGGCATTGCACATAGCACTTTAGGTAATATGGAACCTGTCCTTTTGGTTTTTCATACCCACTTGCACTTTGAGGGATTTGAATTTTTTGATTGCCAATTACCATAATATTTAGTATAATTTATTAGGTGCAAAATTAGTGAAAAATATTCTCACTGCTTACAAGTCTTATCCTCTCTCTTTAGAAAAAGGAGAGAGGGGAAGTTAGGGTGGTTGACAACACTTGTCTATGCTGCCCTAGTCCCTCCATTTTTGAATTTTCTATGGCTCCCTTTTTTAAAATCAATATATGCACATTTGTTGGGTACACTTACCTGTCACTTATGTACCATTATATCCCCATTTCATGCTTGGTTTTAAGACACGGTAATTTTATGCTTAGTCTGTTTGTGATCTAATTAAATTGATAAATATTGTTATTTTGTTCTCTTGTTCTTATATGTTAACCCGTGTAGTGCATGACACTGGCCTAGCCTTAATCTGGCCAGTCAGTTGTCATTATGAATTGCTTGTATTTGAGAATTTTTTTCATTTCTGTAGAGGTTGTACATTAACAGTGAGATCTCAATCAGAGGAGGCAAAAAGACTGACGGCACTTCCAACATAATGTCTGAACAGGTGCACAACCGAACATGACATATAATATCAAAAAATGACAGTTGCATTCTGAAATGCTAAATCATGCAAATTGTGAATATAAGAATATAGACATGAATTACTGCTTAAGGAAATCTAGGAAAAATTGAGATATTTAGCATCCAAAAATGGTCATTTCGATATCTTCCCAGTAGCCACGTCAAGGCATACATTGTATACTGGATACCTACTCTAATGCCTCTCTCTGGATTAAAAACCTGCCCTCTGACCGTGCACGCCTCCCCATTAGCCACAGGTGACTTTATTCAGTAGTGGCAGGTTGCTACTTGCCCATACACAGGAGGTTTTTAACCCAGGGAGAGGCATTAGAGTAGGTAACCAATATACGAGGTATGTCTGACGTGGCGACTGGGCAGATATAGAAATTGCCATTTTTGTATGCTAAATATCTAGATTTTTCATAGATTTTCGTAAGCTGTAATGCATGTCTATATTCTTACATTCATGGTTTGCATGCTTTAATATTTTAGAGTGCAACTGGTTTTTTTTTGTTGTCATTCAGTGGAGGGCACGTACCAGACTGCTGCGCTTGTGATATTGTAGAAAAAAATAGGGGTTTCTTCAGCTCACCTATTCAGTGTCCATATTCTGACTGTAAGTCCACTTGATACTGGGCGGTGCTGGGAAACAAGACGCCGGGCAGTCCAAGCAGTGTGTATTGGTGCCAGTACCTTGTTTTATTTTAGGCCGTGATTTTAATGGATTTTTGAAATAAAGAAAATTTATTTTATCTGGACGAGTGCTGGATCTTCTTCCACTCGCTTGTGACAGTGTAGTCTGGGTAATGATAAGTCCTGCTGGTTACACAATCATGACATATAACACATAGGACCTTGACAAGAAAGGCATTCCTGAATTCTCTGTTGTAACCCTTGCAGCATGCTGTCTTCAGCTTATATAGGAAAAACCTGCTGACAAACCCTTTAACAAAATAAAAAGTGAATCAATAGTAATGAAATCTAAATCTAATTAATATTTGGTGTGACCAGCTTTTGCCTTCAAAACAGCATCAATTCTTCTACATGTACTTGCGCACAGTTTTTGTTGAAACTCAGCAAAGAGGCTGTTAAAAACATCATGAAATATTACCAACTGATCTGTGGTTGTAGGTTTCTGTGTTTAATCTTTCTTTATTAAAGTTAAGGTAAATCAAGAAATTTTACAGAAAGAAGAGAATTCAAACAGATTACTTCAGTACAACTTACAAGAAAAAACAAAAACCAAGTCCTGGCTATAAAGTCTCATCTTACCAACTACCATATGGCAAGCATAGGACATATGAGGGGCAATCCAAAAGTAATGATAATCGGTTATTTTTATTGCACACAGAAATTAAAATAAAATGTTTTCTTCTCTCTTAGGTACCCACTAGTCCAGGAAAAAAAAATCACTTAAATAGGTCACGATTCCCGGGAGCTACATTCATTTCAATATGAACTGCCGAGGAGTGAACATCAAAATGGAAAAAAACGAGCTCAGAGCTGTCATCAAATACCTCTGCTTGAAAAAAATGACTACCAAAGACATACACAGCGACTTGGTGGAAACATTGGGGGACTCTTCTCCTCCATATCGGTTAAAAGATCCAGATCTAGGTCTCGCTCAAGATCCAGGTCTGTTTCACGCCCTAGAAGCAGATCAAAGTCAAGATCAGTTACTCCCAAAAGAAGGTATGTCCCATTTTCCTATTCCTCAACACACAAGCTAATGTCTATACCTGATAGCTCTTAATAGTTAATGGAATCTGTCCCCACATTTGACCCATCCAACCTATTAGTATGGGCATACAGGATTTAGAATGCTGAATAAAGTCCTACCTGTCTGCTTCATAACAGATGCCTTGTGGCTAAATCCGATCATCACTTTATGTAAATGAGGTGTTCCAGACTATGGGGGGGAGCTGCCGGAAGAGACCGTTCCCTTTAGGGCTTATTCTAATAGGTGTGTTTCCAGTGTGATGTTAAATAAAATAAATTACTGTACCTTTTAATGTTATCTTCACTTTTGATAAAATATCTATACATATCTTGGTGCCTCTGGGAAAGTCTGTTCACGTCAGATACTAATTGATTTGTCTCTTCTTTGCAGCCGCTCACCATCCCGGAGCCCACAAAGGAGCGTAAGCCCAGAGAGGAATGGCTAGCCTCTGCTTTTGTTTTTTTTACAGCATTGCTATGGCATTCTCTTGCCAGACATGCATACTTTTTTCACCTTTTGAATTGTTTTAAAGTCACTTTGGTAGGCTAGCGTACAATGTATGTTATATCCTGTCATCTGAAAGTGAAACCTTTTTTGTATCTTTAAATTAAAAGTACTTGTTAAATGAATGACCTGTCATGACTAGAATTTCCTATCTGAAATGTGCAGGGATACTTGGGGGTGCATGAGGGAAAAGATGCATTTTAAAACAAGTGTAATAAAATACTTGCCTGATACACATGGCTACCTGCGCTCTTGAGTAAATAATTTGGATGTGATGTTCTTGACAGACTGGTGGCTCGCCTGACATGTACTGTAGCTGATCATTTGCAGTATGGTTTTTGGGTCCTATGTGGTTCTGCCCTAACATGATTCTGCTTTTTCATATTGTGTTCTATGAAGAGTTGTTGTGGTCTGTTTCTACCTGAGCAGCTTGTATAAAGGACCACCTCTCAAGCTGTCTATAGAGCTTTAAAACTGCAGATTTTGGAACTTAATACAAGATGTTCTAAATAAAGTTTTTTTTCCAATATTGTTTGGGTTTTTTTTTTTTTAATGTAATGTTTTAGTTTCTTGTGTTGGTTTAAAACCAGTGTGATTAAACCCTTATTTTGTAAAACAAACTTTAGGAATGTCCTTACATTAAAAAGAATCTGTCAGTTTTTTCTAAATAATCTGAGAGCATGTTGACAGACCCTGAGTCCAGCCATGTGTCACTAAGCTGATTAGTATAGTCTGTTTTGTTTGTTTTTTTTAATTTAATTTCTTTATAAACAAACCCAACAGTACAAAATCAGTTAATCTTATGTATAATGTGGATATCTATGGGGGCGATCAAATTCCATATACAGATACAGCTCCAAGTAATGTTCTTACCCCTCTAGCATGTAGGTTTGTGCATTTTGAAATTAAAAGGGAAGGTGAAAAAGAGAGAAAGGAAAGAAAATGAAAAGCACACCAACAAAGTAACTTACTCTACATCCCCCAACGAGACGAGAAGAGAAATAGGGGAACGGGGGAGGAGTAGAGAGGGGAGAAGTAGAAGTAGAGCTGTGAGAAAGGGAGAAAAAAAGGAGGGAGTGGGAGGGAGGGAGTGGGAGTAACAGCCTGTGGGAGAAGGTAAAGGGGGAGGGGAGTCAGTCCCTCCAGGGGTACACATCCAGCTAATGCCAGCGTATCACTTTGTCATCCATCAACCGGTCGTAGTCGCTAGAGAACCTGAAGTCCAGCCAGGGGAGTCAAGTCCCATAGAAGCGTTCATGTCTGTCATAGAGTGAGGCAGTCAAATCCTCTATTTGTAAAAGGTTGTTAACTCTTGAAGCCCAAAGGGCCAGAGTGGGGGGAGTGCTCGACTTCCATTTCAAGGGGATGCACAAGCTGGCTGCAATCATCAGGAAGCACAACAGTGATCTTTTATACGTAGATGCTGGAGTCCCTGATAGCTGTAGCAGGAACAACTCTGGGCCCAGAGCCAGTTACCCCAGTCACGTGTCTGATCACTTCACCTATTCCGTCCCAAAGCCGGACAGGCCCAGAAAATATGGACGAAGTCCCCCATCCCTGCTCCGCACATCCAGGATCCACCCCAGGAACCATCCTGTGCAGTCTGGAAGGAACCCTATACCACCTCGCCAGTAATTTAGTTAGACTCCTGGAGCTTTAGAGCTTATTGAGGTTTTGTGTGCCAGCATCAGGACGTCATTCCTCTGCCCATCCGACAAGGAAAGTCCATGGTCACGGTCCCACTGCAAAAGATACTGCGAAGGAGGGGCGCCTGCCGTATCGGCCAGAAACCTGTATACCAGAGCGAGGGAGTATCGCAGCACCCCCTCTCCTAGGCACAGATTTTCCAACTCTGGGGTGGTTGGTGAATTGAGTGTAGTCGGGAATGGAGCTAAGGAAATGCTTAAGTGGTCTAGATCTTCAGTTCGGGTTGAACTAGATGGACTTAGAGTCTCCCTTCAACCTTAAAAACTATGATACTATGATATTCCACAGTTGCACGCTGGGCCAAGGAATTTAAGCTGGGAAGAACATCGACAGAAGATGAACATCGTGAAGGACGCCCATCCACGTCCCTCAATGAAGAAAACGGGAAAAGTGTTGAAGAAGTTGTATTGGCAGATCGAAGAGTGACTATCAGGCATGTAGCTGAGGTCACATGGATCTCATATGGCAGTATTCAAAGACTCCTTGCAAAAGAATTGCATATGAGAAAGGTCTCCGCGCGTTGGGTGCCAAAAATGTTAACCGACGACCAAAAGAAGAAACGAGTTGACATTTCAATAGCAAATCTCGAAAAGTTCCAAGCAGACAAGGCGCGGCAAACTGCGGGCTGGAGTGCTGTTTCACCAAGATAACGCACCGGCTCACATAGCGGCAGTTGCCATGGCAATTATTCAAGAAGCGGGCTTTGAACTGGTGGAATACCCCCCCTATTCGCCAGATCTAGCCCCCAGTGACTTCTTTCTCTTTCCTCGCCTCAAGGAACACCTCCGGGGCAAGAAATTTGACGACAATAGCGACGTGATAACCGCTGTTGGGGATTTTTTTGAGGGTCAAGATCAAGAATTTTTTTCGTAGGGAATTCTAAGTTTAGAAAAGAGATGGACTAAATGTATAGACTTGTTAGGAGACTATGCAGAAAAATAATTTTATTTTTTTTAATATATTCATTGTGTTTATTATTGATTATCATTACTTTTGGATCGCCCCTCGTATAACCACATTTTGTTATAAGAACAGTCTCCTACTGAAGGAGTAATATGCCTCAACCAAAGCGAGGACTACGGCCACAAGATTTAACTAAAACCAGAAAGTGAAGAAAGTAATGGAAAAAGAAAAGAAAAAAAAGGGGGAGGGAAAAGAGGGGAGAAGAAGAGAGGGAGGGTAGGTATGGTGAGGATTGCTTCCCCAGCGCTCAGACCGCCACAATGAACTCACTCTAATCAGGTTACACTATAAGGACCGGTTATGAGTTGCCTATAAAGTTCTGAAATGACAGGGAATCAAGAGACAGGATCCAGGGGGTCCAGATCTTAAAAAACTTATCCACTGAGTCATTGGCTTCTGCCGTGAGGGACTCCATCCTGTGGATGTTGGCCATCTTCACAAGTCACTCCCCCATGGATGGCACCTCAGTCGATCTCCAGTATCTCAGGATTACCATACGTGCCGCCGTGAGACAATATCTCAGGAGGCCCATTCTCTGTGATTTAAGTGATCCCGGAAGAATTGAAAGCAAAGCTATCTGGGGAGTACCCACCAATTTGTCTCCGCTAATTTTATTATATGCTTTGAAAACGGACTTCCATAAAGGCTGTATTAATGTACAGTCCCACCAAATGAGCAGCATTGCCCCTCTCTCCCTTCCGCACCTCTAGCACCTATCTGAGACCCCTGGAAATATTGCATGGACTCAGTGGAGTAGCTCGCGGTTCAGCTTGGGGGGGCAAAACATCTGAATGGAGCCCTAACCTGGTAACAACTATAGTATCACACCTTAATAATGTGTATAGAGTAACCTCAGCAGATGACCATGCTGTTACTGAAAATAAATATACACAAAGGCCATCACTGATATTACCACCATATGGTGACCATATAGTGGTAGATATCAGTCCTGCAGTACATGTGAGAGATTATAGTACAGTGACTAGCAGCTAATGTTCTTTCTGATGAACTCATTCACTTTTCTCGTAATTTCTTTTTTGCTCAGCCGGACATGATGACTTATCCAGCCAGGGCTCATCTGTAGAAATTACAACACAAACTCATCTGACTTCTCACATTTCCAGCCCTTACCCCATCTATTCCCAACCTGCACAAACCCCTCATCCTCCTGATACCCCAATACTGAGCTGCTGCTGCCATATGTGTCCCTATTACTGCACCTCTGTGTGGTATAATAACAGTGCTCCTCTTACCACCCCACATAAAAATGCCACCGCTGTAACCCCACATGGTAATAATGCCTCATTTGTGCCCTCTAGATGGTAATATTGGCCCCTCAAAATTATTATTATAAAGTATCCATATTTTGCCCCTAGAATGTAATAATGCCCCCAGTGTGCCTGTGAAGGTCACAATATCCTGAGTGCCCCTATAACAATAATGCTTCTTAAGTGTCCACTACTTAACATTTACAAATGTCTCCTGAGTCTCCCAGGTACACAATATGATGGTCCCCATAGCTATCTATACAAAGTATGATGTTCCCACAATTCTCTATACAGAGTATGATGAGCCCACAACTCCCTATAAAGTATAATGGGCCCACAACTTCCCTATACACAGTATAATGGGTCCACAGCTCCTCTATATACAGTATGATGGGCCCATAGCTCTCCTATACAAAGTATGATGGGCCCACAACTCCCAATACACAGTGTAATGAGCCCACAGCTCCCTTCAAAGTATAATGGGCCCACAACTCCCCTATACACAGTATGATGAGCCCACAGCTGCTATACACAGTGTAATGAGCCCATAGCTCCCTTTACACAGTGTAATGAGTCCACAGCTCCCTATACAGTGTAATGGGCCCACAACTCCCCTATACACAGTATAATGGGCCCACAGCTCCTTTATACACAGTATGATGGGACCACAGCTCCTCTGTACACAGTATGATGGGACCACAACTCCCCTATACAAGTTATAATGGGCCCATAGCTCCCCTATACACAGTGTGATGAGCCCACAGCTCTCTATTCAGTGTAATGGGCCCACAACTCCCCTATACACAGTATAATGGGCCCACAGCTCCTCTATACACAGTATGATGTGCCCACATCTCCCCTATACAAATTATAATGGGCCCTTAGCACTCCTATACAAAGTATGATGGGCCCACTGCTCCCCTATGCACAGTATGATAAGCCCACACTACATGTTATCAGGCCCTTCTAATATGTAGCCCCCCACACACACATCCCCTCATTACATACATGTTATCGGGCCCTTATAATATATAGCCCCCCCCACACACATCACCTCATTACATATATGTTATCAGGCTCCCACACTGCAGTGTAATAGACCCCCTCCCCCACACACATCACCTCAGTACATACATGGTATCGAGCCCCCACAATGCAGTGTAATAGCCCCCCTCCCCCACACACATCACCTCATTACATACATGTTATCAGGCCCCCACACTGCAGTGTAATAGACCCCCTCCCCCACACACATCACCTCAGTACATACATGGTATCGAGCCCCCACAATGCAGTGTAATAGCCCCCCTCCCCCACACACATCACCTCATTACATACATGTTATCAGGCCCCACACTGCACAGTGTAATAGCCCCACTCCCCCACACACATCACCATATTACATATTTGGTATCGGGCCCCCACACTGCACAGTGTAATAGCCCCCTCTCCCACACACATCCCCTCATTACATACATGGTATTGGGCCCCCACATTGCAGTGTAATAGCCTCCCTCCCCCACACACATCACCATATTACATATTTGGTATTGGGCCCCCACACTGTACAGTGTAATAGCCCCCTCTCCCACACACATCCCCTCATTACTTACATGGTATCGGGCCCCCACATTGCAGTGTAATAGCCCCCTCCCCCACACACATCACCTCATTACATACATGGTATCGGGCCCCCACATGGCAGTATAATAGCCCCTCCCCCACACACATCACTTCATTGTATACATGGTATCATCTTACCATCAGCCCAGAGCTCCGTGTGCAGCAGAGGAAGAGGGAGGTGGAGCCGGCACAGGTCCTGGAAGAACAGCAGGGAATCCTCTGCACACAGTGCTCTGATAGGACCTATGATAGGACCTAAACCTCGTGACGCGGCCAAGCTGATATATTTAAAGGTGCAGTGTCACTGATATAGTTAGCTGTATTGTAGCTCCAAGTGGGCCCCCTCTGAGCACGGTGCCCGTGGCGACCGCACCCTCTGCCCCCCGCTAGCTACGCTACTGCATGGAGTGTATCCGGGCACCTGTACCATCGGGTGAGAATCTTATAGTTTTTTTCCTGTACAGCGCAGGCAATGAAAAATGTATGGGTTAGAATACAGGACTTTTTCCAGTCCTCTTCAGAGATGGGAGTCCCCAAATCTCTATTCCACTTCTCAATACATTTAAGATCCCCAATGTCCGCCTCTATAGTCAAGAAAGAGTAAACCAGGGATAAAAGGTGCCCAGGAGGATTTTCCAGTAAAAAAAAGTTGTTCAAATTTTGTGGGTGGGGCAGCAAAAAGCCCATGTCTATTATCTGCCTTCAAAATGACCTAATTTGGAGGTATGCCAGCCAAGTTCGGGTTCCGAACGTCTGGGGATAAGAAAGCTGAAAAGGGGGGCACTCCTGAGCCGTGTAGGGTCTGGGCGATCCGTGTGTCCTCACTCCTGCTACAACATAAGAAACGCTCGACTTCCACACCTGGGGGAAACTCCGGGTTGGAGAAAAGTGATGAGAGTGGGCCAGGACCTTTCGAGAGAGATCCCCTCCGGCACTCAACGTCCCAGACCCTAAGCGACGCCTTGAGGAACTCCGCCTCCCCATCCACCCGGCCTCTCCGCGACGGTGTGATACACGGGAGGAACCGCAGGGGCGTTTCAGAACAAACCCGTTCCAGGCTCACCCACTGTTTAGTGGCCCTATTAAATTGCCAAACCAGTAGTCTCAGCAGAAGGGACGCCTTATGATACTTCTTAAAGTCTGGCAAACCTGCCTCCCTCTCCTTTTACTCTACTCAACACTCTTCTCCCCACCTGAGAGCTCTTCCCACCCCACACGAATTTATTAATAATTGACTGTAGACTGGCAAAGAAAAAAGATGGTAGGGATATAGGGGTCATTTGAAAAATGTATAAGAAACGGGGAGGACATCCATTTTGATAACGTTAATACATCCAAACCAGGACAATTTCTGTCTATCATATTGTTTAAGGTCTCTTAGAGTGCGCTCCAGCAAGGGGAGGTGGTTAAGGTGAAAGATTTTGGAACTGTCTCGTGGTACCGCTACTCCTAGATAAGTCAGTGCTGATGTCTTCCATTTAAAGGGGGGAAGTTGGATGCAATAAGGTTCACCTCCCTCCCAGGTAAAGTGATGTTCAAGGCTTCTGATTTGGTTTAGTTAACTTTAAAGTTACCGTATTTTTCGGACTATAAGACGCACTTTTCCCCCCCAAAATGTTGGGGGAAAGTGGGGGGTGCATCTTATAGTCTGAATGTAGGGCATGGCTGCGGGGAATGAGGGTGCTGCGGTGGAGCGGGTCATCGGGGGCACGAGCAGGCTGCAGCAGCGCCTGCCGTGACCACGTGGGCCCGCTTATTTAATATGCACGCCCATCCTCCCGCCCATCTCTCAGCACTGAAGCCAGCGCTGACAGGTGGGCGGGATGATGGGCGGGGGATGCGCGCATAATTAAAAGCCGGCCGTGATCACCCCTGGCAACTACAGCCTGGAGTGATCATGTGCGGTTGTATTCACTGCCCCCTGCGCATCATCATCAGCGCGGGGGGGCAGTGAATCAGTACACTCACCGACAATGATCCCTGCAGCACCGCGATGTCCTCCTGCCTGTGCCGGCCGCGGCTGTGTGGAGACTAGCGGTGCTCACAGCGATGACGTCATCGCTGTGCGCACGTGTCCACGCAGCCGCGGCCGGCACAGACAGGAGGAGATCGCGATGCTGCAGGGATCGTGGCCGGCTCCACACACTCCAGCGGCGCTGCTGCTGACAGAGCCAGGAGGACGAGCGATGCTGCAGGGAGCGAGGGAAGGTGAGTATGAACGTTTATTTTTTTTTTCTTGTGTGCCACAGGATGATGGCATATAGCAGAATGGGGGTATATAGCGGGATGGGGGTATATAGCAGGATGGGGGTATATAGCAGGATGATGGCATATACCAGGATGGGGGTATATAGCAGGATGGGGGTATATAGCAGGATGATGGCATATAGAAGGATGGGGGTATATAGCAGGATGATGGCATATACCAAGATGGGGGTATATGGCAGGATGGGGTATATAGCAGGGTGGGAGCACATACCAGGATGGGGTATATAGCAGGATGCGGCCGTATGCCAGGATGGAGTATATAGCAGGATGCGGCCATATGCCAGGATGGGGTATATAGCATGATGCGGCCATATGCCAGGATGGGGTATATAGCATGATGTGGCCATATACCAGGATGGGGTATATAGAATGATGCGGCCATATGCCAGGATGGGGTATATAAAAGGATGCAGCCATATACCAGGATGGGGTATATAGCAGGATGCAGCCATATGCCAGGATGGCAGTATATAGCAGGATGGGAGTACATACCAGGATGGCAGTATATAACAGGATGGGGGCACATACCAGGATGGCAGTATATAGCAGGATGGGGGCTATACATCTACATGGAGAGGTGTGTGCTGCAGAACGAGTAGCCCCCTGACAACCTTCTGGTATGTAACCCATGTGACCTATAATAATAATAATAATAATAATCTTTGTTTCTATAGCGCCAACATATTCCGCAGCGCTTTACAATTCAGGAGGAACATATACATATCATATACATAAACATATACAGACAAGTAACAATTATAGAGGATACAATATTTAAAAGGAAAAATGGCAACCCTGCTTGTGAGAGCTTACAATCTACAATGAGATGGGGGGAGGGGCAAGGTACAAGTGTTTATACCCAAGTTTGACCTAATATTTTAAGGACATTTTACATGGTTTAGATTTGGGGTTTTTGATATCTATTTATTCCACAGGCGACTGGGCCATCTATTTAATACTTTCTCCTGATGAGCCCCAATTAATTAAATGGGGAGAAACGCGTCGAGAATGAGACTCTATGGGGAGATAAGGTATGCACACCAGTGACTATGTAAGGGGAATACATGAAATAGCAGAAACTGCTGTGTGAATACTGACTTGAAAAATCCAATAGCTATATGTAAGAGTGAAAATGTGAAAAATGGAATCTGCATTACTGCCATGAACATATGAATCAAGAGAAATTTAGCTACTGAATTGATCAATGCAATAGAGCCCCAACACTACGCCAAAGTATTTCTCAACGTTGGGGTCCCTAGCTTGTGTGTGTCCTCTCATGCAGTTAAAAAACTTACCGTGTATGGGAAGCTGAGACCCAGGCTATTTATGCGTATGATATGTATTGGCAATAGGTGTGGTTGGGGAGGGTTCACAAACGAAAAACTACTAACAATAAGGAATAACATTTGGAACACCATTCTAAGTCTGAACTGGGTGCAAAAGCCTAAAAAACATCACTATGGGGAGATAAGGTATGCACACCAGTGACTATGTAAGGGGAATACATGAAATAGCAGAAACTGCTGTGTGAATACTGACTTGAAAAATCCAATAGCTATATGTAAGAGTGAAAATGTGAAAAATGGAATCTGCATTACTGCCATGAACATATGAATCAAGAGAAATTTAGCTACTGAATTGATCAATGCAATAGAGCCCCAACACTACGCCAAAGTATTTCTCTACGTTGGGGTCCCTAGCTTGTGTGTGTCCTCTCATGCAGTTAAAAAACTTACCGTGTATGGGAAGCTGAGACCCAGGGAAATACTTTGGCGTAGTGTTGGGGCTCTATTACATTGATCAATTCAGTAGCTAAATTTCTCTTGATTCATATGTTCATGGCAGTAATGCAGATTCCATTTTTCACATTTTCACTCTTACATATAGCTATTGGATTTTTCAAGTCAGTATTCACACAGCAGTTTCTGCTATTTCATGTATTCCCCTTACATAGTCACTGGTGTGCATACCTTATCTCCCCATAGTGATGTTTTTTAGGTTTTTGCACCCAGTTCAGACTTAGAATGGTGTTCCAAACGTTATTCCTTATTGTTAGTAGTTTTTCGTTTGTGAACCCTCCCCAACCACACCTATTGCCAATTCATATCATACGCATAAATAGCCTGGGTCTCAGCTTCCCATACACAGTAAGTTTTTTAACTGCATGAGCGGACACACACAAGCTAGGGACCCCAACGTAGAGAAATACTTTGGCGTAGTGTTGGGGCTCTATTGCATTGATCAATTCAGTAGCTAAATTTCTCTTGATTCATATGTTCATGGCAGTAATGCAGATTCCATTTTTCACATTTTCACTCTTACATATAGCTATTGGATTTTTCAAGTCAGTATTCACACAGCAGTTTCTGCTATTTCATGTATTCCCCTTACATAGTCACTGGTGTGCATACCTTATCTCCCCATAGTGATGTTTTTTAGGTTTTTGCACCCAGTTCAGACTTAGAATGGTGTTCCAAACGTTATTCCTTATTGTTAGTAGTTTTTCGTTTGTGAACCCTCCCCAACCACACCTATTGCCAATCCATATCATACGCATAAATAGCCTGGGTCTCAGCTTCCCATACACGGTACGTTTTTTAACTGCATGAGAGGACACACACAAGCTAGGGACCCCAACGTAGAGAAATACTTTGGCGTAGTGTTGGGGCTCTATTGCATTGATCAATTCAGTAGCTAAATTTCTCTTGATTCATATGTTCATGGCAGTAATGCAGATTCCATTTTTCACATTTTCACTCTTACATATAGCTATTGGATTTTTCAAGTCAGTATTCACACAGCAGTTTCTGCTATTTCATGTATTCCCCTTACATAGTCACTGGTGTGCATACCTTATCTCCCCATAGTGATGTTTTTTAGGTTTTTGCACCCAGTTCAGACTTAGAATGGTGTTCCAAACGTTATTCCTTATTGTTAGTAGTTTTTCGTTTGTGAACCCTCCCCAACCACACCTATTGCCAATCCATATCATACGCATAAATAGCCTGGGTCTCAGCTTCCCATACACGGTAAGTTTTTTAACTGCATGAGAGGACACACACAAGCTAGGGACCCCAACGTAGAGACATACTTTGGCGTAGTGTTGGGGCTCTATTGCATTGATCAATTCAGTAGCTAAATTTCTCTTGATTCATATGTTCATGGCAGTAATGCAGATTCCATTTTTCACATTTTCACTCTTACATATAGCTATTGGATTTTTCAAGTCAGTATTCACACAGCAGTTTCTGCTATTTCATGTATTCCCCTTACATAGTCACTGGTGTGCATACCTTATCTCCCCATAGTGATGTTTTTTAGGTTTTTGCACCCAGTTCAGACTTAGAATGGTGTTCCAAACGTTATTCCTTATTGAGAATGAGACTCTGTGATTTTATATTATTGGGTTGAGGACCATGGAAAGCCCGGACACCCTCACCTTAAGAGAGAAATACTGCTAAGGGACTTTTGACCCGAACGTATCTCAGATAAGTGCAATTTTTTCTATTTTCCCTCACTATTTGATGGTATAACCCTCTAGATTCTACCCACTAAGAAGGGAGTTCAGGGATATCATAGGAGGGAAAGCCGCCGAGGAATGGGGGCACCTTTTTACCTTTAGGGTGCGTGTAACTTAAGTTATATCTCCATTGGCAGGCAGAGGAAAGAGAGAACAAGGGTCATCTAGAGATTCTTCCCATTGGCAGTACTATTAAGGTGATATACAGTAATAGTGGAACAACTGGCTTTGTTCCCTTGGTGGAAACTATTGGGGCTGTCCCACGGTCCTGGGATCTTTTGTGTGTGTCACATTTTTTCACAGGTGGAATGTTGAGTTATTTTAATAAATTTCTATAAAAATTGTTTTTAGATATACTAATTGAGGTAGCTCCTGGGTGCAATTAATTGATATACTACCTTATGAATCGGTTTCCAAGTGTTAAACTCAGGATGGGGGCTATACCAAGATGAGGGACATATATATATACAAGGCAGGGGGATTATTACCAGGATGGGGTACCTTAGTAAAAAATTTGGGGACATTTCCCCCATAACAGTGTCAGCAGCAGATCCTCACCCCATAACAGTGTGTCATGACCACATTTTTTGCTTAAAATTTTATTTTCCTATTTTCCTGCTCTAAAACCAAGGTGTGTCTTATGGTCCGGTGCGTCTTATAGTCCGAAAAATACGGTATATGTCCGAATTTCTCAAGTTCTTTGACCAAGGAGGGAAAGGATATGTGTGGCTGTGTAATATATAGGAGAAGGTCATCTGCATATAAGGCCGCTTTACATTGGTGGTTGTAGGTTTCTGCAACTCCTTCGGTCTCTTCATGTAATTCTTCACTAAGTTAATGTTGAAATCAGGGCTCTGTGGGGTGCATATCACTACTTCCAGAACTTCTTGTGTTTCCTTACATGAAAAATGGTTCTTACACAGAATTTGTCATCAGGTTTCTGCCATATAATTTGAGAGTAAAATAATGTAGGGGCAGAGCCCAAATTCCAGCAAAGAGGCACTTATGGGACTACTTGTAGTTTTGATAAAATCACTATTTTGCCAGTAGACACTCATTATTGTACCGCTCCTCAGTAGAGATGAGTGGACCTGTGGAAGTTCGGATTCACACACACTTTAAATAAAGTTCAGTTCAGGACTTGACTTGAACTTGATCCCAGATTCTGAACCCCATTTTAAGTCACTAATTGGACAGTTTGATTCTCCGCCTACATAAAGCCAGCCATAACGACAGCATTTTTACTCTACATCTAAAAATATTTCTTTTACCCCCATTGAGAGCCATTCAGAGACTGCATGTGGTTTCCACTGGGCTGAGCGCCGAGTGTACCCCACCACCCCAATGCTCGATTGAGTGGTTAGCATATGCAAAGCACCCGAACTTAAACACTGATTTTTTTAAAAGTTCATGTTCAGTGCGAACCCCGAACTTTACAGTTTTGGTTCACTCATCTCTACTCTTCAGCCCTTTGGCAAACTGTAGCAAGGAAATAATTCTGACGTAATATAGATCTTGATGGTTGGGACAAAGAGACCATGTGGTGTGACTTCTTTACGTTTTTAGATGGGAGGAGTCTTCAACATCTGGCTATATAGATGCCCCCGTGACATCACAGTTTACAGCCAATGATAGGGGAGATGAATATTTGTCACAGCCCCCTATATACTCTGTCCTCATACCCTGTAAGGGTCTTTCTTTGTTCTCTCTCTCTGGCTGGACACATGCAACAACAGCAGGACCGAGTGACCAACATGGCTGAGTATCATCTCATAAAGGGATAGTGTTAAGTGTTTGGCAGGCTTTTATCTGGTGTGTGCGTGTGTGTGTGTAGTCAAAGTGGGCAGTATGTAAGTGTAGGTTTAATATTGTATTTGTGGGCGTGGTCTGACTGCTAATGGCATCAGCCGCATAGTTTCTTTGCCCCAGTGGTACAGGCTCCCAGCGGCTCAAAATTGACTTACCCTCCAGAGGTGTGCCTACAATTCAGCAAATTGAGACTGCAAATTCAGTCTGCAAACCAGCAATCCTGTTGGACTCCTTTGAAATCCCGGCACATATGATGACTCGAGGTAAAGTGCATAAGAAGCCACTTCCGGTGAAAGTTACTGATTTCTTTGCTCGAGACGCCAGTGCTGCAAAGAAAAGTTGGTGGTTTCTTTTTAACAGACCCCTTCGCGTTCACCTATGAGGAGTTCTATGGCATCTGGTGATCCACTCCTGGTTGAATCTGATACACTTATGGATGCAGATTTCCCTCTTACAAAGCGGACAATAGAAAATACGTTGGGTGAGCTGAGGGTTTCCCTGCACAACGATTTCAGAGATATGCTGGCGGAACTGCGGGAGGACATTTCAGCAATAGGTCACCGTACATCGCACCAGACACTAAAATGGTTGAAATGGCTAAATCGCATAATGATCTCATCAATGCTAATTTAGCTCTAGAAGATGCAGTGCAGGGTTTGCAGTCTAAGGTGTTGGACCTGGAAGATAGATTCCATTGTAATTATGTGCAGCTGCGGGGCATTCCTGAGCTCATCACAGAAGCCGGCCTGTATATGTTTCTGTTGTTTGACATGCTTAAAGAGGCTTTACCTGACTTACCTGTGGGAGTCTTGTTAATGATCGGGTGCACAGGATTCCGAAACCAAGAGGACTGGGCTCGGGAAAGCCACGTGATACCTTAGCAAGATTACACTTTTTCAAGACCAGGGAGGCTTTTTTGCAGACCATGAGGAATCAGCCAAAACTTTCAGATAAGTTTCAAGATATGGTTGTTTTTACTGACTTCTGCGCAGATACTCTGGCTAGGCGGAGAGTGTTCGCCCTTTCTACTAAGGTGTTGAGAGAAGCTGGTATCACTTAGTGGTGGGGCTTCCCGGGTAAGATCATGGTGACCCAGGTAGGTTTCACGCAGACGTGTCAAACACCAGATCAGCTGAGTAAATTACTCGCATTTTGGCACTTTGGTCCCCCACCCGATTCCAGCATCCAGGCTTTGGGCATCCGCCATCAGGGAAAAATTATCGAGGAATGGTCAGAAACCTGATGAATTGGAGTTGACCGCTCGACTTCAGTTGCAATATCTGGGACATTTTCCTACCATCACAGCACCACGGAGAAAGGAAATCCGCCGTTCAATGACAGGAAACCTACTGAATAAAAGGGTGGTACCTCTACCACACATCAGTTGGTTTCCTGTCCTCAGAGGGGGAAACTCTGAAGCAGTACTCATCGGATCCAAGAAAAACCCATGCCTCGTTCACTGGGATGGGCAGTGGAAGGGTCCCTGCTACGGCTGGAGCGAGGGATCCTGGAAGCACCGTGGTGGGTCCAGGGGAGCATTCATAACGCGTGTGGGCAAAAGCCACGGCATCCTCCAGGTGTTCCAACGGGCTGCCGTACTTCCTGGGTGAGCATGCGTGAGGCACGCTTCCTTAACGGCACACTCTGATGATGCGCGGCCTGGGGGTCATGTGACCGCAGTCACATGGTCAGGAAAGAGGAACTCACTTCTGGGCACTGGTGGAGGCACCTGGGGGAGGGGCTGTACCTGACAGGTCTTGCCCTTATTTAAAAGTGCTATCTGACTACCAGTAGAGCGCTTTGCTCCAGCCACACAACTCCCCCAGTGAAGATGGATCAGGCAGTGCAAGAGCAGTAGCAACCACAGCAGCAGCATTAACACAACCAGCAGACCAGGTCAGCAGCAGAAGACCTCGCAGCAGCAGAGGCGACATGGAAAGAATGTCATCCACTCTGGCAAGCGGTCCATGCGGAGTGCCAGTGGGACCAGCCAGCAGAGCCATCGCTCCAGTAAAATTGATCCAGGGAAGAAGACTGATTCCACTGCCTCCAGAGGAAATGCGTCACTTGACCCGATTTCTCCTTCATATCCGGTACAGTCAGCAATATCCTTTGGTAAGTGATCTACGTGAAAGTTCACTTATAAAGGATTTCCCTTTTTTCTCCTATTGTGTTTTTGTTAGGAGAAGTCCAAGAAAAGTCTGATGTAGACTAAGCACAGGGAGTGCGCCCTCTGTACGGAAGGGTTACCCAGTGCCTGGGTAACCCTTCCTTCCCCTGGGACATGACCCCTGTCAAGTGAATCAGAACTGTCAAAAGGGGAGTGCGAGTCTTCGGACTCCTCTTATTCGTCATCTTCCTCTGACACCAATACGGGGGGGCTCCACTGCTTCCCTCTAGTATACACGGATAGGCTGGTCAGAGCTGTTAGGTCCACAATGGGCATAGTGTAGGAGAAAACCTGTAAGACCATGGAGAACGTCATGTTTGGGGGCCTTGAAAAAAATCAGTTCTGTAATAAAAATGGAATGGAAGAAACCGGAAGAGCAGGGTCCTCTTCCATTGTTATTGAAGAGAAAATACCCCTTTGATAAGTCCACCACAACATCCTGGAATAAAGCTCCGTAGCTGAACGTGGTTCGAAGGCGTCCAAAAGATCCATCTTGCCTTTCAAGGATTTGGGAATCTTGAAGGACCCAATGGATAAAAAGGTGGATAACGTCCTAAAAGGAAAGCTTCAGCAGGAGCCCTAAGACCGGCCATCGCTGCAACATGCACGGCCAGGTCATTATCAGTCTGACTAAATCACCTGGAAGAACAACTTCGCAACAAGGTTGCCAGGGAGGATATCCTTTCTACAGTCCCGTTTGTGCGCAGAGCATCAGTATTCCTTTCCAATGCATCAGCAGATTCAGCGAGGTTGGCAACGATCGGCAGCACTATCAAATGCACTCCCTAGGGCTCTCTGGCTTAAATGCTGGCCGGTGGATATGCAAGCTAAAGTGAAGTTATGTTCCATTCCTTGTGATGGGGAATTCCTCTTCGGACGTCATCTTGGAGAAGGCTGGAGACAAAAAGAAAGGGTTCCCAAGCATGTCCCTCCCATCTTACCAGTGTTCCTTTCAGAGAACAAGAGGATCCCTCAGAAGACCCCCTAGAGACCAGGGAAGATGAAACATGTCCGAGAAAGGAAAGACCAAGGTCTCATGTTTAAAGGCCGTTCCCCAAAGGGAAAGAAATCTTTCCAGTAACAGGTGTCCCCAGGTCGGGGGAAAACTCACCCTATTCCTTCTTGACTGGGACAAAATTTCAACCAGCAGCTGGATGCTCACGTCAGTGAAGTCCCGCCTAAAGTTGGAATTTCAAAACTTGCAGCTGCGGCAGTTTGTACTGACATCCCTCCGTACAACCCTGATGGACCAACTGGCATTAGAAGTGGAGGTGCTAGACGTAGTAAAGAGATCAGTTCTTTTGGAGCTCCCGGTGCAGGAGCAGGGTAGGGGATGTTATTTCCCTCTCTTCTTAGTAAAAAAAACCAGACGGGTCCTTAAACCTGAAGGGCCTGAATGCTCATATAAAATCGAAGACCTTCAAGATGGAGACCAACTATAAAGATGCTATTTCAGGGATGTTATGTGACCATCCTGGACTTAAAGGACACTTACTATCATGTGGAACATCAAAGATTTCTCAGAGTTTCCCTATACATCAAAGGAACCAAACAACACTTCCAATACAGAGCCCTCCCCTTCGGGTTGTCGGTAGCTCTGCTCGTCTTCATCAAACTGGTAGCGGAAGTAAGGGCCCATCTAAGGGAGAGGAACACGCTACTAATCCCATACCTGGATGATTTTCTGATAGTGAAAAATGTCCTATCGTCAATGCATTATCCAAACACACGAAGTCTGCACCACCATGGAGAACCTGGGTTGGTTACTAAATGTAAGATAATCAAGATTAGAGCCAAGCAGGGTACAAGCATTCTTGGAACTCATTCTAGATTCCAATATGCAGAAATGTCGTCTGCCACAGGACAAGGTAGTAAGGGTACCTTCACACTTAGCGATGCAGCAGCGATCTGACCAGCGATCTGACCTGGTCAGGATCGCTGCTGCATCGCTACATGGTCGCTGGTGAGCTGTCAAACAGGCAGATCTCACCAGCGACCAGTGAACAGCCCCCAGCCAGCAGCGACGTGCAAGCGACGCTGCGCTTGCACGGAGCCGCCGTCTGGAAGCTGCGGAGACTGGAAACTAAGGTAAACATCGGGTATGGTTACCCGATATTTACATTAGTTACCAGCGCACACCGCTTAGCTGTGTGTGCAGGGAGCAGGGAGCCGCGCACACTGAGCGCTGGCTCCTTGCTCTCCTAGCTACAGTACACATCGGGTTAATTAACCCGATGTGTAATGCAGCTACATGTGCAGAGAGCAGGGAGCCGCGCACACTGCTTAGCGCTGGCTCCTTGCTCTCCTAGCTGCTGTACACATCGGGTTAATTAACCCGATGTGTACAGCAGCTACATGTGCAGCGAGCCGGAGCCGGCAGCACAGGCAGCGTGAGAGCTGCAGAGGCTGGTAACTAAGGTAAATATCGGGTAACCACCTTGGTTACCCGATGTTTATCTTGGTTACAAGCTTACCTCAGCTGTCAGACGCCGGCTCCTGCTCCCTGCTCGCTTCATTTGTCGTTCTCTCGCTGTCACACACAGCGATCTGTGTGTCACAGTGGGAGAGCGCCTTTGAAGAAAACGAACCAGGGCTGTGTGTAACGAGCAGCGATCTCGCAGCAGGGGCCAGATCGCTGCTCATTGTCACACACAGCGAGATCGCTAATGAGGTCACTGCTGCGTCACAAAAAGCGTGACTCAGCAGCGATCTCGGCAGTGAGCTCGCTGTGTGTGAAGCACCCCTAACTCTCTACAACCAAATCTCGAGAGCGATCATGTCTCCCATTATGTCACTCAGGCAGGCCATGTCTCTCCTAGGGTCACTAACTTCGTGCATCCCAGCAGTTCCCTGGGCTCAGTTGCATACCAAAGAATTGCAATGGAATATTTTGGAAAGCGAAGTGACACTAAAGGGAGAATTATCAGCAGAGGGAACACTAAAACCATCAATAATTCAGTCACTGCTCTGGTGGAGGAAGTATACAGTTTTAAAACTTGTCACTATGGATGCAAGCCCGAGCGGCTAGGGGGGGCTCATCTGCAGGACCATCTAGTGCAAGGGGAGTGGTCGGAGAGGGAGAAACCAGCCTCCTCAAACCTAAAAGAACTGATGGCAGTAGAGTACGTGATTTTAGGTTTTCTACCCCTTCTAGTGGGATGCCACTGAATTCTCTTAGACAATTCTGTAACAGTGGCTTACATCAATCATCAAGGGGTAACTTGTTCTAGAGCCCTGTTAGAGACTACCATCCATATATTTTAACTGGCAGAACACCTGTAGTCACTGACGGCCCTAGACATCAAAGGAGGAGAAAATTACAAAGTGAATTTTTTGAGCTGCAATAGGTTAAAACAGGGAGAATGGGTTCTGAGTCAATCCGTGTTTACCCAAATAGTGCACCTGTGGGGTCAACCAGTAATAGACTTGTTCGCAAACAGGCAAAACCGGAAGGTAAAACATTCTGTTCCCTAAACCCCAGAGAGAATTCACACATAATTGACTCCTTCCTGGTCAGATGGGACTTCAGTCTGGCATACCCCTTCCCTCCAGTGATACTGATTCCAGCTGTTCTGAAGAAGATCAGGGAAGATCGAGAAAGTGTCATTCTGATAGCACCCTTTTGGCCCAAAAGACCATGGTTTTCCTGGATAAGGAGGATGTCCATCTCCGACCCGTGGGTGCTTTTGGACATCCCGGCTCTTCTCTTGCAGGAACCAGTCAAATACCCTCAAGTTTCCAACCTTCATCTAATGGCATGGAATTTGAAAGGTTATTGCTAAAGAGTAAAGGTTTTTACCCTGATCTGGTCTCAACTGTACTCCAGAGTAGAAAACTGGTAACCACTAATATTTACGCCAGAACCTTTAATAGATTATTGTCAACAACAGGAATCCAAATCAGTGATGAGGTCCCTGTTGGTTCCATCTTAGAATTCCTGCAGAAGGGGGTAGATTTAGGTTTTTGCACTAGCACACTGAAAGTCTAGGTGTCAGCACTAGGAGCCTTATATAATTATGACTTGGTACATGATCGCTGGGTGTCCGAATTTATTAGGGCCCGCTCTAGGGCAACGCCTATAGTTAGACCTAGAATGCCTCTGTGGGGTCTATCTCTGGTACTGTCAGCCCTGCCTGAGCCCCCTTTTGAACCTGTAGCGTCAGCACCAATTAAGTTGCTTTCACTTAAAATCATCCTTTTAGTGGCATTAACATGAGCCCGTAGGGTAAGTGATATCCAGGCTCTGTCAGCAGATCCTCCCTTCACCTAGATTTTAGATGATAAGGTCATTTTGAGACCAGATGCGGCATATCTCCCTAAGGTAGCTTTCAAGTTCCGTAGGTCTAGGGAGGTGGTTCTCCCATCCTTCTGCAATAACCCTGGGAATCAGAAGAAGGAGAAGCTACATACCCTAGATGTCCGGAGATGCCTGATGAAATACCTAGAGGCCAAAAAGTCTTGGAGACTAGATAGGTGCTTATTTGTTACCTTTCATGGCCAGGGAAAGGGGCATAGGGCCTCTAAGGGTACCGCCACACTTTAGTGACGCAGCAGCGATCCCATCAGCGATCTGACCTGGTCAGGATCGCTGCTGCGTCACTACATGGTCGCTGGTGAGCTGTCACACAGGCAGATCTCACCAGCGACCAGTGACCAGCCCCCAGCCAGCAGCGACGTGCAAGCGACGCTGCATTTGCACGGAGCCGGCGTCTGGAAGCTGCGGACACTGGTAACTAAGGTAAACATCGGGTATGGTTACCCGATGTTTACCTTAGTTATCAGCGCACACCGCTTAGCTTAGCGTGTGCAAGGAGCAGGAGCCGGCACTGGCAGCGTGAGAGCTGCGGAGGCTGGTAACGAAGGTAAATATCGGGTAACCATCTTGGTTACCCGATGTTTACCTTGGTTACAGCTTACCGCAGGCTGTCAGACGCCGGCTCCTGCTCCCTGCACATTCAGGATTGTTGCTCTCTCGCTGTCACACACAGCGATGTGTGCTTATTAGCGGGAGAGCAACAATAAAAAAACGAACCAGGGCTGTGTGTAACGAGCAGCGATCTCACAGCAGGGGCCAGATCGCTGCTCAGTGTCACACACAGCGAGATCGCTAATGAAGTCACTGCTGCGTCACAAAAAACGTGACTCAGCAGCGATCTCAGTAGCGATCTCGCTGTGTGTGAAGTACCCCTAAATCTACACTATCTAGGTGTATTATTAAAGTCATTAGTTTAGCTTACACTGCTGCAGGCAGATCACCTTCCAGAGGGGCTGAAGGCTCATTCTACAAGAGCTGTGGCAACCTCCTGGGCGGAGAAGTCCAATGTCTCCATTGAGCACATTTGTAAGGCGGCAACATAATCCTCGCCCTCTACCTTTTATAAACACTACCGGCTAGATCTATCATCCTTTTCTGATCGCACTTTTGGTTGTAGGGTTCTACAGGCTGTCGTCCCTCCCTAGAAGGATTCTCTGTAATTCTCTCAGTGGTGCTGACATGGGTGGTGGGAAAAAAAAAGAATTACTTACCAGTAATGTGTTTTTTCGAAACCCATGACAGCACCCATATATTCCCTCCCTTCGCGTGTGGGGTGTTTATCAAAAAATAAATAAACAAAAAGAAAAAGTGAGATACACACTTGTATGTACTGTATGTATGTAATATAATGGACATGATGAACATAGTCTATTGGGTAATTTGGTGTAGGTTTAAGTTAACAATGTCTATCTGGAGGTCCTCTCATGTTCTGTAATCCAACTGATGCGTGGGAGAGGTACTGCCCTTTTATTCAGTAGGTTTCTTGTCCTTAAAAGGCGGATCCCCTCTCTTCGTGGTGCTGTCATAGGTTCCGAAAAAAACACATTTATTACGTATTTAGTGTCCATTGTTTTTGAGCATGGACACCTTTTGGTCGTAGCCTCCCATTCAGTGGACAGCTGGCTGCAGTAGTCCTTGTATATGTTATGTGTAGGGTTCTTGTTTTTTTTGGGGTGTTTTGTGTCTTGTCTATCCCATGATGGTAATGTATTGTTCTGTTGCTCCTATTGATATTATAGGGATAAAATGTATGCCTCTAAATGTCAAAGGGTTGAATTCGCCTGTACAAAGATCTATGTTATGGCAGGAGGCGTTTAAGGCTAAGTGTGATGTTCTTTGTATTCAGAAATCTCATTTTTTGTTAGCTGATTCCGTTAGATTAAATAACAGGTTTTTTCCTTATTCCTTTTTCGTCAGTCTGAAAAGTAGAAAGAAAGCTGGGGTGTGCATTTTTATTAAGAACACCCTATCATTTTCTTGCTTTCTCAATATTTAGATCCTGAAGGGTAGTTTATTATTTTGGTATGTTCTCTTAATAATGTTGTGTATACCCTTGCACCGGCCTATTCCCCTAATAGGTCTCAACTTAGCGTCCTTCGTCAGTTTCTGCAAAGAATTTCTGATGTGTCAGTGGAACAATAAATTATTTGTGGAGATTTTAATTTGCCAATGTTGAACCGCTTGGATTGTTCCACTTCTACCTCCCATAGGATGGAGATGAGCTCTCTGATGTCTGAACACCATCTTCATGTCATTTGGAGATATACACATGCAGAAGAAAGGAATTAAACTTTTTTCGGCTACATTTTTGTCATATAGCCTAATCTCTAATTGTGTTGAGGCGTCTATTGAATTAAAATGTGGTCAGACCACGTCCCTATATACCTAACAGTTAAAAAGTTACATAACAGGTCTGTTTTTGTAATGTAGGGCAAAAATAACTCTCTTTCATCTAAATAAGTAGTGTAGGAGGTAGCAGCAAGACTCTATGAATTTTTTTAGTTCAATAATAACAAAGAGGTCACGGATGAGACTGTATGATCTTCTCATAAGGTGGTCATCAGGGGGTCATTTATTAAAATAGCCTCCTGTGAGAAGAGGCTACGGGAAGCAACGGGTTTTTTTTTTACATCAGATACTTTTTTATTAAAACAGAATACATATAACAGAACAAATCGGCATCCAAATTAAGTTTATCACATCTATTATCCCTTTAACTCCCCCTCCCGCCCCCGCCCCGGCAGCAACACTTCTCCCCGATACTACATCCCATTTAGTACACACTTAGAATACCCTCCAACTGTAGTATAGCAACCATCCCGTTGTGCAGGAGGAACAACTAGTAACACAAATAAAACAAAACACACACATCAGAGGTCTCCGACGGCTATCCCGATCCCAGACCAGTTTACTGGTCCATCACTCGTCCTATTCGCATTGCAGCCAAGGAGACCATAGCTTCTCAAACATTTTAACATTCCCCTTTCTTTCATACACTCCCTGTTCCAGCTGAAGAATACATTTTACCCTTTTAATGTACTCTCCCCTGGTCGGGGGGTCTTTTTTAATCCAGGACCTGGCGATTAGCTTTCTTGCCGTATACAGCAGCCTAGCAATGGCAATTTTCATAGTATTTTCCACCCCAAGCTCCTCAACATATCCCAATATGCATATCAATGGTTCCCTGGGAAGGACACACCCATATGTTCTTCCTATCTTGTGGATAACCTTAGTCCAAAAGGAGACCAGTCTCGGACAAGACCACATCATATGAAAAATACCTGCGTCAGATCCCTGACACCTTGGACACTCCGAATTCCTTTTCAACCCCATTTTAAACATCAGTAAAGGAGACCTATATACCCGGTGAATCACATATAGGTGAGATAGTCTGGCCGGTTCGCTCATGGAAAGTTTAGGGACATACTCTAAGATACTCTCCCACACCTCCTCCGTTATCGGCCCAACTTCCTCCTCCCATTTAGATTTAGTTTTAATTGGGTAGTCTAAAAGAAAGGTATGTAGTATATCTTTATATGTGCCAGAAATGATCCCTTTAGTGCTTCCTCCCCCCTTACACACATACTCCAGTACCAGGTCAGTCTGTATGTCCACACATTTTTTAGCCGCTTGGGCTGCAATCGCATGTTTTAATTGACTGTAGTGAAGCCAGCCGGACACCGGTAACTGAAACTCACTCTGTAACTGTGGGAACGATTTCAGAATTCCTCCGTCCAATATCTGATGCATGTATATTACACCCTTGCGTCTCCATTCCTCAATATTCCCCATTTTCTGAATCTCCGGGAGATTACTGTTATCCCAGATAGGTGTAAACTTAGTTAACCGGGTCACCCCTCTCACCCTTTTCAGCCTATCCCAGGTCTTGTTTATAAGTGCCATTGTAGGAGACGTTCCACCCAAGATCCCCACCGCACCATCCTCTAGTCCCATTACCAATGGACTTCTACCCACTATGTATTCCAGCACTTCTTTAATGCCCCCATCTTTCTCTCGATCAGACCAGACCCTGAGGTGTTGACATTGCGCCGCCATATAATACAATTCCGGATTTGGGATTGCTAGACCCCCCTCATCTTTCGGCCTTTGTAAAGTCTCTAATCGCACCCTAGGCTGCTTTTTACCCCACACCAGGTCCCTAAACAGCGAGTTTATCCCTTTAAATCTTTTCTTTGAAATACAAACAGGGGCATTGTGCAGTATGTATAGGAGTTTAGGCATTACTACCATCTTTAGTAAATTAACCCTTCCAACAACTGACAAATGTAACTTGTTCCAGGCATCCACTTTGGCTCTCAATTTTTTAAGAAGCGGCCATAAGTTCACCTGTATGTATTTTTCTACTGGCAGAGATATCTGGATACCTAGATATTTAAATTCGTCCACACTCTTCAATTTGTTAGCCCCAGTATCATCATTTGTCCAGGTTACTTCCCCATTCACTTTAAAGGGCTCGATTTAGACCAATTAATGGTCAGTCCCGAAACTTCTCCAAATGTCTCTATTATCTGCATGGCATGATCCAATGAGGCTGACGGATCCCCCAAGAAAAGTAATAAATCGTCAGCATAAAGAGCTATTTTCTCCTCTAAGTCTCCATACCTAAATCCATGGATCCCCTTCGATTTCCTAATGGCCGCCGCCAGAGGCTCTATTGCAATAGCAAATAGGAGCGGCGATAGTGGGCAGCCCTGTCTCGTTCCCCGGTGCAACTCAAACACTGAGTAGGTCATACCGTTAACTCTAACTTTAGCAGTATGCCTATTATACAACAGCTGCACCCACTTTACAAACCGTGGGACAAAACCCATATGCTGCAACACTTTTAACAGATACCCCCACTCAACACTATCGAATGCTTTCTGGGCATCTAGCGAAGCGATCACCCTCCGGCCAGGGTTGTCAGGCGGCAACTGTAGATTAAGATATAATCTCCTGATATTAGCAGCTGTCGACCTATTGGCCATGAACCCTGATTGGTCCATATGTATTAGGTTAGATATAACTGCAGTCAGCCGGTTTGACAACACCTTAGCCAGAAGCTTCACGTCCGCTGTTAATAACGAGATTGGTCTATATGAGTCTGGAAGCCTCGGATTTTTATCCTCCTTAGGAATTACAACTATTATTGCTTCTCTCATAGATTCAGGCAATACACCTTCCCCCTCCGCCACCTCAAAGACTTTCAATAGTTTGGGTAATAGGATTTCTTCTAACTGTTTATAAATTTCAACTGGCAGCCCATCTGCTCCAGGTGCCTTGTCATTGTTCATGCCATGCAGAGCGCCCTCCAGTTCATCAATAGTAATAGGTGACTCCAATTTATCTCTATCCGCCACAGACAACACCGGAAGCTCACCTCGCTCAAGAAATGAGTCCACCTCTTCCACCCTCATCTCTCCGCTAGAAGAATATAGCGTGCGATAGAAATCTTTAAAGACCCCAAGGATCTCCTCAACCTCAGTGACCTGTGTCCCCTCCACCGTGTCCATACCATGCACAAATGAACTACTCCTTTCAGCTGCAGCTATGACCGATAATAGATGACCAACTTTTTCTCCCTCCTCATAAAAATGCAATTTTTGGAATGCCTGCTTCCTTACCGCCTTCTCCAAAAGCATCTTATTAACCTGTTCATGCGCCTGCCTAAGATTTTGCTTCGCATCCGTAGTATTACTCCGAATTGCTTCCAGCTCTGCCTTATCCAAGGCCTCCAGGCTATCTTTCTCATCCTGCCTCGTCTGTGTTTTACGTTTACAGATATCCCTGAACAGGAGCCCCCTGAGGTATACCTTCATCGCATCCCATACCACCATGGGACCAGTGCTACCCTCGTTGTGGATAAAGAATTCCCCGAGATCCCGTTCTATATTCCCCATATTAATATGACGGATCCATGCTGGATGAAGCTTCCACTTTCCCCTCCTTCCCCCTGTCAGGGTCCCCCGTAGTATGGACACTAGAATCGGGCTATGATCTGAAATCACTCTTGTCAGATTTTGCACGTCGCTTATCATTGCATCCATCAGATCACTAGCTAGAGCCATGTCAATGTGGGACAGAGTGTTATGTGAAGCCGAATAACAAGAGAAGCAGGATACCCTCCCATTCCTCACTCGCCAGGCATCCACCATTCCAAGTTCCCCAATAAGAGTGCCAAACGAAGTCATCCAACTATCCTGGATACCTGGAGGTCTACTACTCCTATCCCAGTACAGATCTATCACATTATTGAAGTACACCACCAGTAAAAAAGGGATTACTCCTCCCTTCTCAGAAAACTCCCTTATCTCCCTTAGTTTGGTGCACATATATGGAGGTGGTATATATATTGCAGCTATACACATGAGTCTGCCAAATATTTTACACTTGACGGCCACACACTGTCCCTCTTTATCCACATACACTTCTATCTCTTCATATTGCACAGAGTTATGGATCAGCAGTGATACACCCCTTGCATAGTTGGAAAAGGTGGAATGATAGGCATTCTGCACCCATCTCCTATTTAAAACATGTGTTGTCTGCTTTGTTAGATGCGTTTCTAGTAGATATATTACTGACGGGTTCTAGTCTTGAACATATTTAATTATTGCCGCTCTCCTAGACCTATCTGATAACCCTCTAATATTCCAACTCAACACCTTAATTCTATCCCCCATTATCCCACCCAGTAAAACCATCAAACCTTGTAGTATCTCCCCATGCTGCCTCTACCCTACCCCTTCCCCCCCCTGCTCCCCTCCCCTCCCCTCCTGCTACCCACCTCTTCCTGTTTTTGAGTACTCCCGTGAAGCATCGGGTTTTATAAACCTGGTCCATAATCCCTACTAAATTCCCCCCCACCTCCCTCGCCTTCCCCTCTTAGACACATTGTCAGAGTTCCGGGATTTCCAGTTTTCTTCTGAAGGATCTTGCCCTTTGTTAACATGGAGTTTTCTGTTCTGTTGCCCTACTTCCTGTTCATCTGTTTAAAAGCCCGCCCCTAAGCCTAGTCTAGTTGCCTGAGTATACTGCTTCCTGTGTACTCCTGCCCTGCTGCTCTCATCTCCTGATTGCTGTTTGGATCCTGCTGAAACACCCGACACCAGCTCTGGACTTCACCTGTCTCATCAAGCTGTGCTCGGACTCTGTCTGCCGTCTCTGGTCGGCACGTCTGCCCAGTCCCTTCCATTTCATAACCACCCTAGGACTCACATCACGTACGGACATTTTTTGGACTATACCTGTTGCCCTTTCGTGTCCCGGCTGCTGCGCATTTAGGCCTTCTGGAGTGATTGCCAGACAGCCCCTGTATAGGGGTTCGCTCCTGGTGGTCTCCCTGGGGGAGTCCGGTGCGCGGTCCCGGGAATTCCCCTTTGCTCCGAACCCGGCAGATATTTACTGTGTTTATGTTCTACTGTGTATATTCTATTCTGTGTACATATTGTGGTTACATATTATAAAACGTCTTTGCACCAAGAACCCGTCTCTGGTTGTCATTGCCCTAACGCAATCGAAATCCTCAGTTCATACAATAGTATTACATTATACTCAGGCCAATAAGAGGATTTTGCTGGGGCAATGACGGAGACACGAGTAGATCAGCTTTTCTCCATGATTAACTCCTTGCAGCAGGAGATGGAGGAGGTGCAAACTAAGCTTAGAGATGTGGGGGTACAGCTGGGCCATGATCACCAGGTACTGGGTCCGGCTATTCAGGATTTGCAAGCCAGAATGAAGGCTCAGGAAGCCACCCCCGCTACATCCGTATCAGCTCCCGGTATGCCTAGGTTACCTCCATTTCGTTTCAGTGGTGATCGAAGTCAGTTCCGTGGGTTTGTTAACCAGTGTATACTGTTTTTTGATGTACATGCTGATTATTACCGGTCAAAAGTGTTATGTATAATCATGTTGTTAACCTCACGAGCACTGGCTTGGGCTAATCCTATGATTGAGAATCGTGATATCCGTTTAGATAACCTGGATGACTTTTTAACAGCAATGGCGCAAATGTTTGATGATCCTAATCGCCGTGCTACCGCTGAATCGGCTCTGCTTTCCTTTCGTCAGGGAAAGTGGTCTGTCGTCGAATACGCCACTGAGTTCAAAAGGTTAGTGGTAGACACCGACTGGGGAAATAATGCGCTATTGTCAGTGTTCAGAAAGGGTTTGTCCGGTACCATCAAGGACGAGTTAGCTCGTGCCGAATCTCCACGGGATTTTGAACTGTTTCTCCAACACTGTGTGCATATCGATACCCGCTTGACGGAACGCAGACAGGAAAAATGGGCAGCTGTAAACCGGGTAACCAACTTTGCGTTTCCTTCTAGAGAACCCGCTCACAAGACGCCACGGGAGGCCAAGGATGTTCCTATGCAAGTGGACTCTCTACAAAGGCGAGAGACCAACGAACGTCGTGAACATCGGCTCAGTGAGTGTTTGTGTTTCTATTGTGGTCAATCAGACCATTTTCTGATTGACTGCCCAAAACGTCCAAATCGCCCGAATAAGGTACTGGCAGCAATGGCAGAGTGTGACAACACGGACGCAGAGTCCGATATCTCTGAGGCAAGTTTACACCTGGATGCAGTATTTCCCTCGACATTGATGTCAACTTCACCTAAGGACCCAGAAGGGAAATACACCCATTGCTCGCTTCCCATTCAGATACGGTGGGAGGGACAGTTAATTCCTACATCTGCTATGATAGACTCTGGGGCAGGGGGAAATTTCATGGACTCTTCTTTTGCCAGGAAACACGGTATCCAGACTCAACAAAGATCCTCACCGGTTACCATGGAGACAGTAGACGGTTCTCCATTAGTTTCCGGACCAGTTGATCAGGAGACAGTACCCCTTGAATGTGTGATGAAACCAGGTCAGCAGGAGATCCTTGTTTTCATGTTGATTTCTTCTCCCCATTTTCCGATAATTTTAGGAATTCCTTGGCTGCGGTCTACAAATCCAGTCATCGATTGGGAGACTAAAGAAATATCCTTCCCACCCCAGAGTGGTCCGACCCTTAGTCCAACTGTACCGGTTCCAGTAACACCGAATGCGGAGGGCACTTTACAGGTACCTGTTCTACCCCCGGTTTATAATGACTTCGCTGATATATGCGACAAAAAAAAAGCAGATCGGCTTCCGCCGCATAGACCGTATGATTGTCCCATAGACTAAGGCGGGCTTTGCACACTACGACATCGCAGGCCGATGCTGCGATGCCGAGTGCGATAGTGCCCGCCCCTGTCGCAGCAGCGAGATGTGGTGATAGCTGGCGTAGCGAAAGTTATCGCTACACCAGCTTCACACACACACTCACCTGCCATGCGACGTCCCTGTGGCCGGCGACCCGCCTCCTTGTTAAGGGGGCGGGTCGTGCGGCGTCACTGCGATGTCACACGGCAGGCGGCCAATCGGAGCGGAGGGGCGGAGATGAGCAGGATGTAAACATCCTGCCCACCTCCTTCCTTCCGCATATCCTACGGAAGCCGCAGTGACGCCGGTAGGAGATGTTCCTCACTCCTGCGGCTTCACACACAGCGATGTGTGCTGCCGCAGGAGCGAGGAACAACATCGGACCATTGCGTCAGCGTAATTATGAATTACGCCGACGCTGCAGCGATGATACGATTACGACGCTTTTGCGCTCGTTAATCGTATCATCCAGCCTTTACACACTGCGATGTCGCATGCGATGCCGGATGTGCGTCACTTTCAATTTGACCCCACCGACATCGCACCTGCGATGTCGCAGTGTGCAAAGTGCCCCTTACTCCCAGGGGCAGAGATCCCGTTTGGTCATGTCTACCCGTTGGCGGCACCTGAGTTACAAGCACTAAAAGATTAATCGATGAAAACCTAGCCAAGGGATTTATTCGACCTTCTACTTCACCAGCAGGGGCACCCATCTTTTTCGTGAAAAAGAAAGAGGGGACTCTGAGACCTTGTATTGACTACCGGGAACTAAATAAGATAACCATCCGGAACCGGTATCCGTTACCGTTGATTCCCGAACTATTGGAGAGAGTACAACAGGCCAAAATATTTACTAAATTGGATCTCCGTGGGGCATATAATCTACTCTGCATACGTCCCGGGGACGAGTGGAAAACAGGGTTCAGATGTCGGTATGGACATTATGAGAATCTAGTGATGCCTTTTGGACTTTGTAACGCCCCTGCGGCTTTCCAACACCTAGTCAACGATATTTTTAGGGATATAATGGACCAGTTCATGGTGATTTACCTGGATGATATCTTGATCTTTTCTGATTCCCTACAGGAACACCAGGAGCACGTCAAGATAGTACTGACCCGTCTGAGGGATAACCACCTGTATATTAAACTAGAGAAGTGCGAATTCCATTGCTCAAAGATACAATTTTTAGGATATGTCATCTCTCCTCAGGGACTGAACATGGAGTCTGGCAAGATACGGGCAATTCTAGACTGTCCGGAACCGGGAAACATCAAGGAGGTACAACGCTTTGTCGGTTTTGCTAACTTTTACAGACGCTTTATCCGCAACTTTTCAGAGATCGTCCGTCCTATCACTCTGTTAACCAAAAAGGGGCAGAAGTTTGTGTGGTCCGCCCAGGCCCAGGAAGCTTTCAATCGTCTCAAGGTTTGTTTTACCTCAGCGCCAACACTAATACACCCGAATCCCGCACTCCCTTTTATTGTGGAAGTCGATGCTTCCGATTATGCATTAGGGGCTATCCTTTCACAAAGGACTGGGGACAAGAGTCTCTTGCACCCGTGTGCTTTCTTTTCTCGCCGGTTGTCCCCTGCAGAAAAGAACTATGACATTGCGGACAAGGAATTGTTGGCGATTATTTCTGCTTTTAAGGAATGGAGACACCACTTACAGGGAGCAGCGCAACAAGTGATAGTTCTCACAGACCATCGTAACCTAGAATTCCTTAAATCTTCCAGGTGCCTGTCTCCACGGCAAGCCCGTTGGAGCCTGCTCCTTAACCAGTTCAATTTTATCGTTACATACCGTCCAGGGTCACGTAATGGGAAAGCCGATGCCTTGTCCCGAATCCACGCCATGGACTCCGTGCCTGGAACCCCGTCTCAGACCGTTTTATCAGATGCCAATTTTGTTGGATTAATCCGGGACCAGGACTTGTGGAAGGACATCAAGCTGGCCTATGATGGTGACGTATTTCTGTCTGCCCCCCCAAATGATGTGACTCTTGTCCTTCGGAATGGTGTGTGGTTGAGAGAGCGACGTATTTATGTCCCGGAGGCTGTAAGACTGCGGGTTCTCAAGTTGGTCCATGACTCCGTGTTGGCAGGTGATAGGGGGGTACAGAAGACGCAGGAATTTCTGAGTCGTTTTTTCTGGTGGCCTACCTGTTTGAAGGATGTGAAAGACTATGTCCACTCATGTGTGGTTTGTGCCCGGTGCAAGGTCCCTCGTGTGGCTCCTATGGGACTCCTTCAACCGTTACCCGTACCATCTCGCCCTTGGGGATCGATCTCAATGGATTTTATTGTGGAGTTGCCCATCTCGGGCGGTAACAATACCATTTTGGTGGTAGTGGATCGGTTGACAAAGGCTGTTCACTTTATTCCATGTACCGGTCTTCCCTCAGCCGCAGAGACAGTGGATTTGGTTATCCAGAATATATTTCGGTTGCATGGGGTACCGGATGAGATCATCTCTGACCGGGGCGTGCAGTTCACTTCTAAGTTCTGGAAAGGGTTTTGTTCGGCACTCCATATTGATGTCTGTTTGTCTTCTGCATACCATCCCCAGACAAATGGGCAAACCGAACGGACTAGTCAAACCCTGGAGCAGTACCTGCGATGTTATGTCAGCCATCTGCAGGACGATTGGTTGCAGCTGCTTCCTTTGGCGGAGTTCTCGTATAACAACACTCAGAGCAGCTCCACTAAGGTAATGCCCTTTTTCGCTAACTTGGGTTACCATCCGAATATATTGCCTAGGTTACCGGTACCGGTGGCGGTTTCGGTGCCAGCGGTGGAGGACAGATTGACGGAGCTACAACGGAATCTGGAGGTTTTAAAGGACTCTTTGGCTTCGGCTCAGGAGCGTTACAAGAAGTCGGCAGACACTCACCGGAAACAGACACCCATGTATAAGGTAGGGGACTCGGTGTGGTTATCCACCAAGAATCTGAAACTAGGTGTTCCTTCGCAGAAGCTGGGGCAGAAATTCATTGGTCCGTTCAAGATCACCGGGATAGTGAGCTCTGTGGCCTGTCGGCTGAGGTTGCCGCACAATTTAAAGAAAATTATAACCAAAAACTCCTAAAATTGCCAATTTTTATTATTATCAAGTTTAAAAGGGAAAGAAATCCCAACATCAATTTTAACAATACAAATATCAATCAAAAACGTACAGGGGAGGGGGGCCTGACCCTCAATAGACCCTAAAACTCGCCCCTTCCTTGCCGCGGAGGTCGGCACCCTAGAGGCCTGCGCAGTTGGCGCCCCCGCTCAACGAAGACTATCCCTCCGGGCCCTAAATGACCCTAGCAGATGAGGTGATAGTACTAAAAGGAATAATTTCCAATATAATGAACCAACAATAATCTCTCAATTATGCATAAAAATGGAAACACTGTCACCAGTATAATTAGACTAGAGACAGTGATAGGGTGCAGTGACCCAGGAAATAACCATTCAGAGATGAACTAATGGTTCAAAAACAACCGCCCTAGGGTTCATCTCTGAATGGTTATTTCCTGGGTCACTGCACCCTATCACTGTCTCTAGTCTAATTATACTGGTGACAGTGTTTCCATTTTTATGCATAATTGAGAGATTATTGTTGGTTCATTATATTGGAAATTATTCCTTTTAGTACTATCACCTCATCTGCTAGGGTCATTTAGGGCCCGGAGGGATAGTCTTCGTTGAGCGGGGGCGCCAACTGCGCAGGCCTCTAGGGTGCCGACCTCCGCGGCAAGGAAGGGGCGAGTTTTAGGGTCTATTGAGGGTCAGGCCCCCCCTCCCCTGTACGTTTTTGATTGATATTTGTATTGTTAAAATTGATGTTGGGATTTCTTTCCCTTTTAAACTTGATAATAATAAAAATTGGCAATTTTAGGAGTTTTTGGTTATAATTTTCTCACGTTGTACTTCTAAACTATCTTCCTTGAAAGATATCGCACAATTTAAAGGTACACCCGGTCTTTCACGTTTCTCTGCTGAAACCAGTTTCCCCTAATACGTTTCAAGGTCGTATCGTGCCTCCTCCTCCGCCGGTGATGGTTGATGGCCAGGAGCAGTTTGTGGTTGAGGACATTATTGACTCCCGGCTCCATCAGCATCGGCTTCAGTATCTGGTACGTTGGCAAGGGTACTCCCCCGAGGACGATTCCTGGGAACCTGTGGGTAACATCCGAGCACCCCGGAAGGTTGCTCAGTTTCATCGGAGGTACCCGGACAAGCCTGGCCCTGGTCCGTCCTGAGGCCGTTTCTAGGGGGGGGGGGAGTACGGTCAGAGTTCCGGCATTTCCAGTTTTCTTCTGAAGGATCTTTCCCTTTGTTAACATGGAGTTTTCTGTTCTGTTGCCCTACTTCCTGTTCATCTGTTTAAAAGCCCGCCCCTAAGCCTAGTCTAGTTGCCTGAGTATACTGCTTCCTGTGTACTCCTGCCCTGCTGCTCTCATCTCCTGATTGCTGTTTGGATCCTGCTGAAACACCTGACACCAGTTCTGGACTTCACCTGTCTCATCAAGCTGTGCTCGGACTCTGTCTGCCGTCTCTGGTCGGCACTTCTGCCCGTTCCCTTCCGTTTCATATCCACCCTAGGACTCACATCACGTACGGACATTTTTTGGACTATACCTGTTGCCCTTTCGTGTCCCGGCTGCTGCGCATTTAGGCCTTCTGAGGTGATTGCCAGACAGCCCCTGTATAGGGGTTCGCTCCTGGTGGTCTCCCTGGGGGAGTCCGGTGCGCGGTCCCGGGAATTCCCCTTTGCTCCGAACCCGGCAGGTATTTACTGTGTTTATGTTCTACTGTGTATATTCTGTTCTGTGTACATATTGTGGTTACATATTATAAAATGTCTTTGCACCAAGAACCCATCTCTGGTTGTCATTGCCCTAACGCAATCGAAATCCTCAGGTCATACAATAGTATTACACACATTTTGAAACTCGTCCCTTTTCCAACAATTCTCCACTTACACCCTTTCTATGTATAATCACATTCCACTCAACCAATATAACAGTAAAATGGCGAACAATAATTAAACTGGAATCTTAAATTGTAAACACCACCATCGCGCCTAATTAGGCAGTCCCCATGTCCTGCGAAGCTCACATCAAACCCTTCACATTCCCCCTGCATACTACCTCAATCCCAAAGGGAATGAGGAAAAAAGAAAAAAAAAGAAAAACAAGAAGAGTCCCCTGTAAGCTCCTAAGGATGTCGTAGAGCCTCAGCCGGCCTTCTCCAACACACTGCAGATTCAGTCAGCTCATTCCTTCAAATGGATCCGCTTTTCGTTTGCATCCAACCACTGCATGGCTTCCTCCGGAGTTGTAAAAAAGTGCACCCGCTCCAACTCCGTCACTCTTAGCTTTGCTGGGAACATCATTGAGTATTGCACCCCAATCTCTCGCAGGCGCCTCTTTACTCCAGTAAAAGTCATACGTAGCTTTTGGACAGAAATGGAGTAGTCCGGGTATATGGAAATTCTCTGGCCATCAATCATAAGATCATCCATGTCTCTTGCCTTTCGCAGTATAGTGTCCCTGTCCCTGTAGTTAAGGAGCTTGGCTAGCATAGTGCGAGGACCCTTGCCTGCTGGTTGTGGCTCTGACTCTGTGTGCACGTTCCACGGCATAGAGCTTGGATAAGACACTAGCCCCAATTTTTTCCCTAAGCCAGTCTTCTACATATTCAGTGGGGTTTCTTCCTTCCGCTTTCTCAGGGATGCCGACAATCCTGATGTTATTCCTTCTAGAGCGATTCTCTAAATCATCGTTTTTTGCCATGATTTCAGCTATCTGCTGTGCAAATGTTTTTTCAGACTTTTGTAGTTTTGTAATATGATCCTCTGTTATCCCCACTCTCTCCTTTTCACAGCTCCTGTTCTCAGGTCTGCTTTTTTGAGGTCTTTCTTAATGCCAGCAACCTCTGCCTGTAATCCCTTAATTTGCTTTGTCAGGGTAGTCAGAGCTTCTTTACAAAAAGACACCACTGCAAAAACGTCCTTTAAAGTGGGGTTTTCTGGAGCCTCCTCTGCGCTATGTGCTTTCTCCATCTCTCCTGTATTATCTTGCTGCTCTTCACCATCCCCCATCTCATCAGAGCTGGCATTATCTTCCCCCTCCTCTCCTTTCTCACCTCTGTTATCTATATGCTGAAGTGATTTCTCTGAAGTCCAGGCAAACTTCTCCAGCCTTGCTATGACCTGCATTCTTTGTTGACAGGCTGCATTAGCTTTCTCAGCGTCCTCCCTTATCATGGCACCATCTTGAGAGCTGGGGACTTTCCCGCCTCCATTATCTTTTTGCCTGCGAGGGACCATGGCACCTATCTGCATCCACCAGACTCACCCCAGACAAGTCCTCACCACCTTATCTTCCTCACAGCCGGCTGAGGCAGTGATAACAGCGGTGTTCAGGTATTTATCATGGGTGTTTGCAGGAGAGCTCCACAGACACGTCTCCTCACATTGCCGTCCAGGCCACGCCCCCGGGAAGCAACGTTAAGAGAAATTTTGATACAACTTCAAACTCTAGAAGCTCAGAATAAACTATCTCCAAACTCCTCCAGCTATTCAGGGATTAGGCTGCTCCGCCTGCAACTCCGTCAACTGTTATTATTTTCTTATGAAAAAAATCTAAGCGCATGAAGATAAAATATTATTCTATGGGAGATAGAACAGGTAGTACAATAGCAAGAAGGGTTAAAAATTGAGAACTCCAGAATAAAATAGAGCTGCTCTTAGGCCCTAACAACACGGAGATAAGGAATCCTATAAAGATTGTTGAGGCCTTTGCAGATTTCAAGCCCTATGTAATCTGAAGGATGACCCTAGTACATCCTAATCACCTCAGGACGATATCCAACGGTTTCTAGATAATATCAGCCTTCCGCATCTATCTCCTTCTCAGTTGGATACTTTAAATAGACCATTTACTCTTGCAGAAATACAGCAGTTAGTGAAATCCTTTAGGATTAATTTGGCTCCGGGACCAGATGAGTTATCCAATTTATATTATTGACAATTTATTGATATATTGGGGCCCAATCTTTTACATACTTTTCAGCATTGGCAAAATACCGCTGTTATTGCTCCCTCCGATTTAGAGGCCATAATTTCCACACTTCTACAACTGGGTAAGCCCTGTAACTCTCCTGGAAATTTCCATTTTGTATCATCATTAAACGGTGATTTGAAGATTTTTTTCAAAAATTCTCCACCGGCTTTCATAAATTTTTTCCATTTTTGGCTGCCCCTGATCAGGTGGGGTTTGTGTCGAGGAATCAGGCAAAAGACGGAACCAGGAGACTAATAGATCTTATTGATGTGATAGAGTCTCAGAAAACCCCCAGTGTATTTTTATCTTCAGACACCGAAAAAAAAAGCGTTTGACATGGTACACTGAGGGTACTTGCAGCGAGTTTTGGACAAATTTGGATTTGTCGCAATTTATTATCGCCAATTATTTCTGCGCTGATCATAGAGCCCCTGGATTTCTGGTATCAATGTGGGGGAACACTAAACATGTTATAGGACTCTATTCTGACGATATTATCTTATGCTCAGATGTCGATGTTTCACTGAAGAATGTTATGTCAATCTTAGAAATATTCTGTCCCGTTTCTTATTATCAACTTAATGCCACTAAATCTTTCTTTTTCATTTTTTTATTCCTCAGTTACTTAGGCAGATACTATACCAAAGGTTTCATTTTAGGTTAGAAGAAGATGGTTTCCCCTATTTAGGCATATTTCTTACTACTGCGAATAGGTTGGTGAAAAAGAACATAGGGGATTTATATAAAAACCTTGAAGCAGATTTGGCTTTTTTTTTCTCCATTCTCTTGTCATGGTTGGCTAGAGTGCAAACTTTTAAAATTATGTGCCTATCCAAAATTATCTATTGTCTACAATGTATGCCACTCCTGATCCCCAAATTTCTTATATCTTCTATACAAACGCTGTTTCTGAAATTTATCTGTGTGGATAAGAAGCAGAGAGTACCCTTGAGCTCTTTATTTTTACTTTGATACAGGGAGTTTGGAGGTCCCAAAATGTCTCAGCATATCATAAAGCAGCTATATTAAAGGCCTTGCAAGATTTTTGGCAAGGAGACTGTGATCATAGGTGGCTCCAAATCATATCTTTGCATTCCACCCCAAACATATTTTTGGTATTCCTTCTTTTGAAACCAAAGTCTTCTAATCTTCCTTTATTTACCTTAGCTACTAATGAGGTCTTTACCCGCCTGTGATTGTGTTGGGGGAACTCAGTTACATTTGGTCTTTTCAAAAAGTTATTGGTGAGATAATTAGAGTGATATATTCCTGACTTAAATTTAGCTTATTGGGAAAGTAAAGGTAAGGTTGTTATAGCAGATCTTTACTTCGGGAATAGTATGCATCAATTCAAAGTTGTCTAAATAACTTGAGCTCCCTCGTCAATCTTTTTATAATTTTCTTCAGATACGCCACACCCTGATGGACAGTCAGATTTTTTCTATAGGGAACACGGATCCGTTGTTATTCAATTATTTGCACTCTAAGCCTGCTAAAGTGAAAGGTTTGGCTACACTTTATAAGTATTTTATTTGTCCCTTGGAAGATGGCTATTTGCCCTATATGATTAAATGGGAGAGGGAATTTTTCTTTTCCCTCCCCCCTACAGTATGGCATGATTTTGCAAAAAGGATTCAAGTCTCATCGTCCTGTTTAGGTCATTTGAAACGGGTAAAAAAAAAAGTACACATGAGATGGTGCATTACCCCAGTTAAACTATCTGGGTACATTCCCAACTATCCTTCTGTGTGTTGGAAAGGTTGTGTCCAAGAGGGCTCTATGGGCCACTTGTGGTTGGTCATGCCCTAAGGTCGCAGCTTTCTGGCAGGAAGTTTTCAGGCTATTTCTGAAGTTACAAAGATTAAAACTGTTCCTTTGGCTCTCCTTGCGGTCCTACATTTAGGGGTGGGGGAACTCCGGGATTCTGCATTCGGGATTATTTCTCGTGCACTGATTGCAGCCAGACAGTACCTGGCAGCAAAATGGAAACTCCTGGAAGTTCCCTCTTTGTCTGAATTAATTATAAGAAATAACACTCACTATATGTATTATTCTGATTAATATTTATTTATAGAGCACCATTGTGTATGAAAAGTGTTTAGCCTCTACTTTAGGGAAACCGATTAGACTTAAACAACAAGGGGAACCTTGGGAGACATCACCCTTTTGTTTCTCCTTTGCGTGTGACTGAGTGGGATAGTCTTTCCCTTCCCCCTCTTTTTATTTCTTTTAATGTGTTGTTTATCATGTGAGCATATTATTATTGCTGTTGTGTACGTATATAAAACCTTACTAAAAATTATTTGGAAAAAATATATATATATATTGTATTTGTTAAGATATTTACTGGTGTTTTCCTGTATTATATGTGTATATAATTTAGTATATGCTTTTTATATTAATTACTATAGCTAGCATTATATTTTGTATTAAGTGTAGTCTTATTAGTGAATAATAAACTAGTTATATTTTATTATAACGTGTCTTGAGTCTGCAAGTGTTTGGGATACACCAGGTAGATAAAGTAATGGAATAGTATCAGAGGAAATATACCTTTTGAATATACACTGCTAAAAAAACTAAAGGGAACACTCAAATAACAAATCCTAGATCTGAATGAATGAAATATTCTCATTGAATATTTTGTTCTGTACAAAGTTGAATGTGTTGACAACAAAATCACCCAAAAATCTTCAATGGAAATCAAATGTTTTAACCAATGGAGGCCTGGATTTGAAGACACACACAAAATGAAAGTGGAAACAAGTCAAAATGAAGCTCAGTATTGTGTGTGGCTTCCACGTGCCTGTGTGACCTCCCTACAACGCCTGGGCATGCTCCTGATGAGGTTGCGGATGGTCTCCTGAGGGATCTCCTCCCAGACCTGCACTAAAGCATCCGTCAACTCCTGGACAGTCTGTAGTGCAACGTGACATTGGTGCATGGAGCGAGACATGATGTCCCAAATGTGCTCAATTGGATTCAGGTCTGGGGAACGGGCGGGACAGTCCATAGCTTCATTGCCTTCATCTTGCAGGAACTGCTGACACACTACAGCCACATGAGGTCTGGCATTGTACTGCATTAGAAGGAACCCAGGGCCAGCCGCACCAGCATATGGTCTCACAAGGGGTCTGAGGATCTCATCTCAGTACCTAACAGCAGTCAGGCTACCTCTGGCAAGCACATAGAGGGCTGTGTGGCCCTCCAAAGAAATGCCACCCCACACCATTACTGACTCACTGCCAAACCGATCATGCTGAAGGATGTAGCAGGTGGCAGATCGCTCTCCACGGCATCTCCAGATTCTGTCACGTCTGTCACATGTGCTCAGTGTGAACCTGCTTTGATCTGTAAAGAGCACAGGGCGCCAGTGGCGAATTTGCCAATCCTGGTGTTCTGTGGCAAGTGCCAAGCATCCTCCACGGTGTTGGGCAGTGAGCACAACCCCTATCTGCAGACATCAGGCCCTCATGCAATCATCATGGAGTCGGTTTCTAACAGTTTGTGCAGACACATGCACATTTGTGGCCTGCTGGAGGTCATTTTGCAGGGCTCTGGCAGTGTTCCTCCTTGCACAAAGGCGGAGGTAGCGGTCCCGCTGCTGGGTTGTTGCCCTCCTACCGCCACCTCTACGTCTCCTGGTTTACTGACCTTTGTCCTGGAAGCACCTCCATCCTCTGGACACTACGCTGACAGACACAGCAAACCTTCTTGCCACAGCTCGCATTGATGTGCCATCCTTGGTCTGGTGTGATTTCATTAAGTGGGATTTTTTAAATGGGCTGTCAGAAATATACCAGAAATGTTCCAGAAGTGACCAGAAGGTGAGAGTTACCTCTTTTTAACTGTGTTTTCAGCTGTCAGTGTTTGCTTTTTTTTCTCTTTTCCCGATTTTCAAACCTTAATCTCACCATGTTTACCTATGCCCTTACAGTCTTTGCTGCACTCCTCCTCACTCTCCTTCGCCAGCACTCGCCAAACAAATAATTGTCTCCCCTTCCATTTTACCTTCTCATCTGTCCTGCTGACCTGCTTCTAAATCTCAGAGCTCTCCTAATAACATGCAGGACATGCCATCTACTCTCCTTCTCCCACCTGCTCTCCCTTTCTCTACTTCTCCTCACTTCTGGCGACATATCTCCCAATCCTGGCCCCCCCAGAGATGGTATCGCCCTCTTCATCACCCACTTATCATTCCCCACCTACTAGTAACTACCGCAACCTCTCCAATATAAAATCCATTCCCCTCACCCACTCCCTTTCTATGGAGCGCTCTGGAACACCCGTTCTGTCTGTAATAAACTGCACGTTATTCACAATCTCTTTACCTCTAGCAATCTATCCTTTCTGGGCCTCACGACACATGGCTGACATCCTCCAACACTGCCTCCCCTGCTCCACTGTGCTATGGCGGCTTTCACTTCACCCACACTCCTCGCCCTGCCAATAAACAGGGTGGAGGAGTGGGTCTCCTTCTTTCTAACAACTGCAGCTTTAACCCAATCCCACCTCTACCCTCCCTTGTCCTGCCTTCTTTTCGAGTGTACTCTGTCCACATCTATTCTCCCTCCCTCTTCCAAGTGGCCGTCATATACAGGCCCCCGGGCCCTATCACTGCCTTCATCGATCAGTCCTCTTCCTGGCTTCTACACTTTCTCTCTGCTGACATTCCCACTATCATCATGGGTGACTTCAACATCCCTACTTACACCCGCCAGTCAGCAGTCTCCAAACTCCTGTCCCTCGCTTCGTCTTTTGGTCTAACTCAGTGGACCACCTCTGTTACCCATTAAGGCTACATGCGCATGCTGCATCTTTTTGTGTTCACAAACTGAAGCCAAAATACAGCCAAAACTGCACCTTCTCAGAGAGAGCCTGGAAATGTCACAAAAAATGCTTAAAATTGTAGGTGCGTTTTCAGTGCGTTTTTCACAACATGCGTTTTTGCTGCATTTTTGTGACAAATGTAGACAAAAACGCAGGAAGAATGAACATGCTGCATTTTTTTTGTCACAAACTTTTGACAAATAAAACGTTGACAAATAAACTGCAATGTGCGCATAGCAAATCTGACTTCTCATAGACTTTGCTGGGAAGTCAAACGTCAGAAAGTTCTGACAACAAAACTGCAGCCAAAAAACGCAGCATGCACATGTAGCCAAAGAACGACACACACTAGACCTTATCTTCACCTGTTTCTGCACTCTCTGACCTCACAACTTCCCCTCTCCCCCTATCTGACCCACCACCTACTGACCTTTTCAGCCCTGTCCTCCTCACCTTCCCCCCCTCCAGCACCTAGCACACCCCCGCAGAAACCTTGCACACTTCAACATGCACACCCTTTTTGACTCTATCCTACCGCTGTCCTCCATATCTTCACTCCATGACAAAGACAGTGCCATCATTTTCTACAACACCACTCTCACATCAGCTATTGATTCAGTCGCTCCCCTGAGATGAATCAATAGACAACCCTGGCACAACAGCCTCACTAAAAACTTCGGCAAGTGTATAAAGCTGCTGAGCGGCGGTGGAAGAAAACGCACTCCCAGGAAAATTTCACCACATTCAAAAATGCAATTCAAACATTTCATTCGGCCCTCACCTTTGCTAAACAGCATTACTTCAGAACCCTCATATCCTCTTTAACACATAAACCCAAACAGCTATTCAATACTTTTACCTTCCTTCTTCGCCCACCACTGCCCCCTCAACCTCCCTCATCTCCGCAGATTTTGCCACATTTTTCAAAGAACATCGACCAAACCAGGTCTTTTCTGTTCAACCACCACAACCCCTTCATATAACAGACCACTGCCCCTCCCCATAAACTTCCTCCCCCACCATCACTGAAGGAGAGCTTGCACATCTTCACTCGAAAGCGCACCTCACCACCTGCTCACTTGACTCCATCCAACCTCCTCCCCAACCTCACCACTATCCTTATTCCAGCCTTAACCCATCTTTTCAACCTATCCTTAACGACTGGTACCTTCCCTTCTGCCTTTAAACACGCAGTCACAGTCACACCCATCCTAAAGAAACTTTCATTCAATCCAACCTCTACTACCAGCTATCGCCCCATATCACTACTTTCGTTTGCCTGAAAACTCCTCGAACAGCATGTCCATGCTGAACTTTCCTCCCACTTCTAGACCTGTCCTCAGCCTTTGACACTGTCGACCACTCCCTATTACAGATCCTCTCTTCCCTTGGTTTCAGTGACCTCGCCCTCTTTTGGATCTCTTCATACCTTTCCAACCGCACTTTTAGTGTCTCCCACTCACACACAACCTCTTCATCCCGCTCTCTCTGTTGGCGTCCCTCAAGGCTCTGTACCGGGACCCCTACTTTTTTTCATCTATGCATTTGGCCTGGGACAACTCATGAAGTCCCATGGCTTCCAGTACCACTCATATGCTGACGACACTCAGATCTACCTCTCTGGCCCAGATGTTACATCTCTGCTGTCCAGAATCCCGGAGTGTCTATCGGCTATATGTTCCTTCTCTCGCTTCCTAAAGCTCAATGTGGCCAAAACTAAACTAATCATCTTTCCTCCAACTCACCTACACTCTCTACCTGATCTATTACAATAAATAACAACATCACGCTCTCCCCAGTACCCAAAGTTCGGTGCCTCGGAGTGACCTTTGACTATGCCTTATCCTTTGTACCACACATCCAATCCCTCACCACCTCCTCCCATCTTCAACTCAAAAATATTTCCAGAATCCGTCCTTTTCTCAATTCTCAATCTACAAAAATGCTAGTGCATGCCCTCATAATCTCCCGCCTCGATAACTGCAACATCCTCCTCTGTGTCCTCCCTGCTAACATGCTCGCCCCTCTCCAGTCCATCCTTAATTCTGCTGCCCGACTGGTCTACCGCTCTCCTCAATACCACCCTGCTTCTCCTTTCTGCAAATCCCTCCATTGGCTCCCAATCTTCCACCGTATCCAATTCAAACTACTAACACTAACCTACAAAGCCATGCATAATCTGTCTCCTTCGTATATCTCTGAACTAATCTCCTTGCTACACTCCAAAACGTAATATCCGGTCTTCCCAAGATCTCCTTCTTTCCTCCTCTCTCATTCTCTCCTCATGCAACCGACTCCAAGACTTCTCCCGAGCATCCCCAGTCTTATGGAATTCACTGCCTCAGCACGTCAGACTATCTGCTACACTTGCAAGCTTCAAACGGAACTAGAAAAGTCATCTGTTCAGAAATGCCTATAATCCTCAATGACTTCACTGCTTCACCACCACCACAGTTGCCGCCTCACCATCATGCGGAGCTGCTGATAAACCTACACCCCACCTACTCTCTTCCCCAAAATCCTATAGAATGTAAGCCCACAAGGGCAGGGTCCTCTTCCCCCTGTACTAGTCTGTCTATTGTAACTTGTATATGTATTCTGTATGTAACCCCCTTCTCATGTACAGCACCAGGGAATTAATGGTGCTCTATAAAAAAAAATATTAATGATAATAATCCTGGATGAGCTGCACTACCTGTGCCACTTGTGTGGGTTGTAGAGTCCGTCTCATGCTACCACAAGTGTGAGAGCACAACCAACATTCAAAAGTGACCAAAACATCAGCCAGAAAGCATTGGTACTGAGATGTGGTCTGTGGTCCCTACCTGCAGAAACACTCCTTTATTGAGTGTGTCTTGATAATTGCCAATAATTTCCATCTGATGTCTATTCCACTTACACAACAGCATATGAAATTGATCGTCAATCAGTGTTGCTTCCTAAGTGGACAGTTTGATTTCACAGTCGTTTAATTAACTTGGAGTTATATTCGGTTGGTTAAGTGTTCCCTTTAATTTTTAGAGCAGTGTATATAATATATGGGATATTGGGAATAGATCCTTTGTGCACGAAGACAGGAATAAGTATAAGTTTCCCGCCCTTTTTTCCACTTCCACAAAGGCAAGTTAGCCTTTTGCACAATAGCAGAACTATTCCCTCATTGGGTAAAGACGAGTTCCCTTTATTTCCCCATATTACAATGGCGAGCTCAGGCCCAGGCTGTTTTTAATTTGTTTTTCTGTGCTTTTGTGATTGTGAACTAAGATAGTGAGAGGATTGCGGATAGAGAACTGAACACAGTGAGGTATTGTTATACTATGCACCTATGCCTTTAAGTTCAGGCAATTCAACTTAACATAAAATAAAATTAAAATCAGAGAACCGAAAAATCAATGTGTTTTGTGTTCTTAGGGTATTGACTTTTTTCTGTTTGCTTCGTAAGCGGCGTTTGAGGTGATCTCTACACAGTCGGTCATTGTTTTTCAGGGACAGGGAGGACAAAACCAGTATGGCCCCAGGAACTTGGAGTATGAATTTATCTACCCTGAAAAGCTTAGGTATTCACAGCTCATTCACCCCAATACTTCCCACCAGCCTTAAAACTGCACAATTGCTGTTGTCTGCTCTATTGGATCAAGCACGTAGCCATGATAGTTTGTGTATAGACAAACTATCAGTCTTAACTTAGGGTACCGTCACACTAAACGATGTACCAGCGATTCTGACCACGATACGACCTGGTCAGGATTGGTGGTATGTCGCTACAGGGTTGCTAGTGAGCTGTCAAACAGTCAGATCTTCCCAACGACGCAGCAACGATACGGTGACCCATAACGACCTGTACAACGATATAAGATGCACGCCTACGTGTGTCGTGAACGAAGTCGTTGGGTAAGGTGTCAAACACACCGATGCGTGCTGCCCTGTGGGAGTCCGATGACCAAAAAATGAACCAGAACAGTGTGTAACGATCAGCAATTTCACAGCAGGGGCCAGGTTGCTGCTTTAGTGTCACACACAGCGAGATCGCTGATAAGGTCACTAGTACATCACAAAACCTGTGACTCAGCAGCGATCTCGCTATTTGAGAAGTACTATTTAGTCTGTTGGATTTTTTTTGTTTTTTTTTTTTATCAGACCACCTATGAAGTGTATGATATTGTATTCTTGTTTTACGCTGCAGTCTTTCTATAATTTTACAGGGGTAACCCAGATTTCTGAGATAATGATGAGTGGTAGAACAGGAAATGTAAATGGCTTTGTCTCCTCTAAGTTAAGTAGATGCGAGTAGATCTTTTGTATTAGGAAAGACTGGTAGGAGTTAAGGTACCGTCACACATAACGAGATCGCTAGCGAAATCGCAGCTGAGTTACAATTTCCGTGACGCAGTAGCGATCCCGTTAGCGATCTTGTTATGTGTGACACCTACCAGCGATCAGGCCCCTGCTGTGAGATCTCTAGTCATTGCAGAATGGTCCAGGCCATTTTCTTCAAAGGCGATGTCCTGCTGGGCAGAACACATCGCTGTGTTTGACACTGTGTGACAGGGTCACAGTGACTGCTGAGATCGTTATACAGGTCACTACTGCGACCTGTATTGTTCCTGCATCGCTGGTAAGATCTGACTGTGTGACATCTCACCTGCGACCTCCCAGCGACTTACTGCGATCCCTATCAGGTTGCATCGTTTTCAGGATCGCTGGTAAGTCGTTGTGTGTGACTGGGCCTTTATATATTAGGAAACTTTGTTTTTATGTCTTAACTTCATCAGGAAAATAGAGAATTTTGTTTACTTCCCGTAAATTCTTTTTCTTATAGTTCCGTATTGGGAGACCCAGACCTTGGGTGTTTAGCTTCTGCCTCCAGAGGACAAACAAAGTACTACACTTAAAAGTGTAGCTCCTCCCTCTGAGCTTATACACCCCCTGGTGAGCCAGTCCCAGCCAGTTTAGTGCAAAAGCTGAAGGAGAATAGCCACCCACAAGTAGAACAGAGCAAGAGCCGGAACAACCGGAGACTCTGTCCACGACAACAGCCGGTGATAACACGCGGAACAAGAATTTGCCAACAGGCAACAGGGAGGGTGCTGGGTCTCCCAATACGGAACTATAAGAAAAAGAATTTACAGTAAGTAAACAAAATTCTCTTTTTCTTTATCGTTCCTTTGGGAGACCCAGACCTTGGGACAATCCAAAGCAGTGCCTGGGTGGGAAATAAACAGAAAAACTAAGAAGTAGGCAGAACCTAACTTCACAAATGGGCGACAGCCGCCTGAAGGATGCGTCTGCCCAAGCTCGCATCTGCCGAAGCATGAGCATGCACTTGGTAGTGCTTCGAGAAGGTATGCAGGCTAGTCCAAGTGGCAGCCTGACAGACTTGCTGAGCCGTAGCCTGGTGCCTAAAAGCCCAAGAGGCACCGACAGCTCTGGTCGAGTGTGCCTTGATCCCCGGCGGGGGAGGCACCTGAGTACTCTGGTAGGTGTCCGAAATAGTCGATCTAATCCAACGGGCTAAGGTCGGCTTAGAAGCAGGGAGGCCCTTGCGCCGACCTGAGGTTAGCACAAAAAGAGAGGTGCACCGCCTGAGCGCAGCGGTGCGAGACACATAGATCCGGAGAGCACGCACCAGATCTAGAGTATGCAGCGCTTTTTCAAAGCGATGAACAGGGGCCGGACAGAAGGAAGGTAAGGTAATGTCCTGGTTAAGGTGGAAGGGAGAGACCACCTTAGGAAGAAAGTCCAGAGTCGGACGGAGAACCACCTTGTCTTGATGAAAAACTAAAAAAGGTGACTCAGAGACTCTCCTGAGAGAAGTTATGGCAACCAGAAAGGCCACTTTCTGAGAAAGACGATACAAAGAAACCTCCCTAAGAGGCTCAAAAGGGGGTTTCTGCAATACCGTGAGGACCAAGTTAAGGTCCCAGGGATCCAAGGGCCGCCGATAAGGCGGAATGATGTGAGACGCGCCTTGCATGAAGGTGCGGACCTGAGCCAAGCGAGCGAGACGCCGCTGGAACAGAACTGACAGAGCTGAGACTTGTCCCTTGAGAGAGTTGAGGGACAGTCCTAGCTGCAGACCGGACTGTAGAAAAGACAGAAGGGTCGGCAAAGAGAATGGCCAAGGAGGATGGCCGGTAGAGCGACACCAGGACAGGAAAATTTTCCAAGTCCTGTGATAGATCTTAGCGGAGGAAGACTTACGGGCCCGAGTCATAGTGGAGATGACTTCAGGAGGAATACCAGAAGCCGTCAAAATCCAGGACTCAAGAGCCACGCCGTCAATTTGAGGGCCGCAGAATTCGGGCGGAAAAACGGACCTTGCGAGAGTAGATCTGGACGGTCCGGGAGATGCCACGGCATCTCTACGGACAGTTGGAGCAGGTCCGGATACCAAGCTCGCCTGGGCCAGTCCGGTGCAATGAGGATGAGTCGACGGCCCTCCACTCTGATCTTGCGCAGGACTCTGGGCAAGAGAGCTAGATGGGGAAACACGTAGGACAGACGAAACTGGGACCAGTCTTGAACCAGAGCGTCCGCGGCGAAGGCCTGAGGATCGTGGGAGCGAGCCACGTAAACAGGAACTTTGTTGTTGTGACGGGATGCCATTAGGTCCACGTCCGGAGTGCCCCATTTGCGGCAGATTGACTGAAACACTGCCGGGTGCAGGGACCACTCGCCACCGTCCACGCTTTGACGGCTGAGATAATCTGCCTCACAGTTTTCCACGCCTGGGATGTGGACTGCGGATATGGTGGACTTGGAGTCCTCCGCCCATTGAAGGATGCGTGGTACCTCCATCATTGCCAGGCGGCTGCGTGTCCCGCCTTGGTGATTGATGTAGGCAACCGCTGTCGCGTTGTCTGACTGGACTCGAATGTGCCTGCCCGCCAACAGGTGGTGAAATGCTAGGAGAGCTAGAAGCACGGCTCTGGTTTCCAGCACATTGATTGAAAGGGCTGACTCTGACGGAGTCCAAGTGCCCTGCGCTCTGTGGTGGAGACATACCGCTCCCCAGCCGGATAGACTGGCATCCGTGGTGAGAATCACCCAGGACGGGGCCAGGAAGGAGCGCCCTTGGGACAGGGAGAGGGGCCGAAGCCACCACTGAAGAGAGCTCCTGGTCCGTGGCGACAGAGCCACTAACCTGTGTAAGGAGGAAGGCCGCTTGTCCCAACAGCGGAGAATGTCCAGCTGCAGGGGGCGCAGATGGAACTGGGCAAAGGGAACAGCCTCCATGGACGCCACCATTTGAACCAGCACCTGCATCAAACGCCTGAGGGTATAACGGCAGGGCCTCAGCAGAGAGCGCACCTCTAGCTGGAGTGACTGCTGTTTGATTAAGGGCAACTTCACAAGTGCCGGCAAAGTCTCGAACTGCATCCCTAGGTACGTGAGACTCTGGGTCGGAGTCAGAGTGGATTTGGGAAGATTGACAAGCCACCCGAATTGGGCTAGAGTGGCGAGAGTGAGCGAGACACTCCGCTGACAGTCTGCGCTGGATGGAGCCTTGACTAGAAGGTCGTCCAGGTAAGGGAGCACTGCCAACCCCTGGAGGTGCAGAACCGCAATCACTGCTGCCATGACCTTGGTGAATACCCGAGGGGCCGTGGCTATCCCGAAGGGGAGAGCCACGAATTCGAAATGATCCTCTCCTATTGCAAAACGTAACCAACGCTGGTGTGAAACTGCAATTGGCACATGTAGATAGGCATCTCTGATGTCGATGGACGCCAGGAAATCCCCTTGGGTCATTGAGGCAATGACTGATCGCAGAGACTCCATGCGAAAATGCCGCACCCGAACATGCTTGTTGAGAAGCTTGAGATCCAGGATGGGAGGAGAGCGGGAACTGGAGGGCCATAGAGACCTGCAGGGGAGGAGACACGCCCCAGCAGTGGGGAGTGTCCCTCCCCTGTGCAGGACGGCCGCCGGGAGGAGCAGTGCCTGTCCCTCTGCATGAGTGACATGCGAGGGTAGTTAACAGAAACTAGGCCTCTGGCAAAGCCGGAGCCTAAATTTAAGCGGCGAGGCCGACGCGCAGGCACCATCGGCGCGGTTCTCGGGCGAAAGCTAGAGAACCCGCCGGAAATGCCAAAATAAATACATTCAGCATACTCTCCCCATACAATAAAGAACAGGGACCCCCAACATATAAACGTCTCAGGTACTTAGCTGCTGAGACGCAGGGCCAGGTCCCTGGGGATGAGTGCTCCGGTCCAGCAGAATCCTCAAGGGGCTGTGGATGGAGACCGGTCTCCTGCCAGGCATGGAGACCGTGCTGGCTCCCACTTCAAGCCAGAGCCCAGGAGGGATGGTGAAGGAGCACGGCATGTAAGGCTCCAGCCTTGGAAATCAACCTTACAACACCGCCGACACAGTGGGGTGAGAAGGGACATGCCGGGGGTCCAGACGTGGACCCGCACTTCTTCAATCTCTTCCAAAAAAGGAAAAAAATCATGAGAATGCATGTGTGGATGTATGCCTCCTGAACACAAAGCGATAAACTGGCTGGGGCTGGCTCACCAGGGGGTGTATAAGCTCAGAGGGAGGAGCTACACTTTTAAGTGTAGTACTTTGTGTGTCCTCCGGAGGCAAAAGCTAAACACCCAAGGTCTGGGTCTCCCAAAGGAACGATAAAGAAAATCCCAGTAGCGTATTTTACCCTTCTTGTTTTATGTTGAACATACACTCCTGTGATGCTCCAGAAAATCCTTTGTGGGTTTGGCAATGAACAAAAAACATCTGTCAGATTTCAGCCATGAGGAGGAGACTGGGAATACGGAGTTGGAGACTCGTGCCCCAGCCAACAAGAAGCATGATACAACACACTATAAAGACTCCAGTGTCATGGTAGGAGGGTGGGAGAGTCTGTCCATCTACAGCCCCAAAGACACCTCACTCTTAATATAAATTTATTGATTGTCCTCCTTGTCTTGATCATTAGATACTGGACTGTCTCAGATTTTTATCATTATATACTGGACTGCCTCATTTCAGAAGGACCAAAAGACTGACTACCCAACAGGACAGCAAAAAGAATGAGCATCATAAACTTAGCCAGAGATGGGCACCTTAAGGACAGAAGATGAATCCAGTCCTTTACCCCAGATCCAATATATTTACAGTGGGACTTTGGTTAACGAGAACAATCCGTTCTGGGAGTGTGCTTGCTAACCAAGGTACTCGTTCAGCAAAGCAAGATTTCCCATAGGAAATCATTGCAATGCAGACAATTCGTTCCACAACTTGTTAAATATCCCATCCTGGTCCCCTATTGTGTCATTCCACACATGCACAAACACATACAAACACACACAAACTCACACAAACACACAAGCACATATTATGCTCACCTTATCTTCCGTTCCATCGCTGACCTGCTGGGACTTGCTGTTCGCTAGTACGGGCTGTGTATTGGGTTACCATCACGACGAGGGAGGAACTTCTGCTGCCAAAGCGCTGACGTCAAAAGGCAGGAGCCGCTTGCCTCTGATTGGCCAGCGCGCAGCCTTTGAGTAACGGTGACAAAGGAAGTTCCTGCTTCGTCACTATGGTTGCCGATGCACAGCCTATACCGGCGAACTACAGGACCCAGGAGGCCGGCGACGGAATGGAAGGTACACATATTATGCTCACCTTACCTTCCCGTTCCATCGCCGGCCTCCTGGATCTTGTAGTTCGCAACGAGGATTCTTCCCTCGTCGCGATGTACCGGGGAACTACAAGAACCATGAGGCCTGCGATGGAACGGAAGGTAAGTTGAGCATAATACTGTATGTATGTGTGTTCGTGTTTGTGTGTGTTTGTTCAGACTGCAAGTGCGGCTTAGAGCGCGGTGGATGTACGGAACCAGAAGTGTGTGCGATGAGTATTTTGCTCGTACAGCAAAGCTTTCTCGTAAACAGAGTTACAAATTTACAGAAAGCTTTGCTTGTTAAGCGAAATTCTTGTTAACTGGGTTACTCTAAGCGAGGTTGCACTGAATTTATTTATTTATATACATGAGATTTCATATTATATATATATATGATAATGTTGTTTGTGTTTGGGTACTCCACCCCTACTAAATTCATAAGTGTGCATAGACACTTTAGGTGTAAGTGCAGGTCTGCCTACACATTGACATACTCAGGTCACAGCCTGCGAGTGTGTTCATGTGAAGGTGATCATGCATTTATGATCGGAAGGTAATCCATGGATCAAAAGATATATGCAATTTTAGCTTCAGTCTCTATATGCACTCGTACCAAAAAGGTATATATTTTGTGTAATAAAGCAGTTTGTGTTGTGTGAGTGGGGAAATTAGGGATAGCTCCCCTCATTTCTTAGGTATGTCGCACTTCAACCCTAACAATTGGTGATGTTCATAAAGGATGGATTGAAAGTCGGTTTTATGGACAGTGTTTCTATCCACTAGTCAACTTAGGTATGGTGACATCACGCCCTACCCTAAAAATTTGGACCTGCTGGGCATAAACCTATGTATCTATTCATGGATGAACCTCATCAATGGTAAGACTAGCAGGGTTAGGGATGTACATGGGATAATGTCGTGGGCCGACCTACGGTCTATGAGGGTGCCCTTCGATAGTCTGACCAGGAATACCAGACTTTGGCAATGATGTAGTTCGTACCCACTCACGCCAGGATGGAAAGACTGGAAGGGTGAGGGGGTGTAGACAAGCCATGATTAATGGTACTTCAGAATGAGGGAGGGGCTCCAAGTGGCCAGGCCCAACTACCAGTTGTAAACACCAGGTAGTCCCATCACGCCAGGATGAAGATAGTATTGTTATGATTCAGGGACCGAGGAGGATAAAAAAAAAATACGAAAACCCAAATGGTAAAAGAGTGGCTGGAACCTTAATGGATTGCAGACCTAATCCTGACACACAACTAGAAGTAGCCGTGGGACGAGCCTACGATGACCTAGTCGTCTTGAGACAGCCGGAGAACTAAATTATTCTCACAGATAGAGATATAAGAAAGCTAATCTGCCTCAGATCAGTCCTCAAAGACAGATAGATAGCCCCCCACATGTAAAGGCTACGGTGATATAGAGAAACATAATACAAAGCTAGAAAAGACAGATTCAGCAATGGTGAGGCCCAAACTATCTTTATAGGAAAGGATAGGAAGGAGCAACTGTCTGTAGCCATAAAAAACCCTAATATATACCAGAACTTCTGATATGGAAAAATCCTGAGGTCACACAACCTCTCCCCCACTGTATCAGCACTCTGATGTTACTGGGATCCAAAAATACTAATACAGATGAGGGACTGAATTAATACCAAGCATGACAAACACAATACCTTGCAGAATCATGGAGCTAAGTATACAGACACTCCCAGCAGGGAATGATCCCATTCCACCAAGAACTCCACACAGACAAAATAGGAATCAAGCATTAGTATCAAAGCAGAAAAAACAACCAGAAAGTGGAACACAAACACCAGAGGTACAAAGACCACTTATCTGAGAGTTCTGGTAGTGAGAAGAGCTGGTTACAGAATGTCCTTAACACAAAGGAGACCATTGAACACCGGCAAGTAACAAAAGAAAACTACTCAGTTAAACAGCCCAATCTGACCCTGATTGCCAGTCTTCCACAGGTGTGTAGCTTTCATTCCACACATCAACTGCACCGCCAGCACTGACCACAAGAGGGAGCCCCGAACTGGAAAATGTATTCACAACATGGTATATTCTGTGGATTGACACAGTTACGGTAGGGCAGGGACGTGTTACCAGAAAGTGTGAGGTCTATATACCTATATATAATACTTAATTCCATCCTGAACTATTATCAATTATAGGGTTGAGCATTAATCCCAGTTCAAAACGTACCGCAACTGTATTGTCTTGATCTCAACAACAGAAGCATTGTAGCAGGGAAGTAGTTGTGCATGATCTATACGTGTATAATCTCTCTTGTGCTAGCTGGCTGATCAAACAAAGGAGGCCATGTGGTTTGACTTCTTTATCTTTTTAGATGGGAGGAGTCTTCAACACCTAGCTATACACACGCCTCCATGACATAACATGTTACAGCCAATGACAGGGGAAATTAATCTCCTATATAATGTGATTTCATACCATGTGAGACCCTCTTTCTCTTCTTCTATTGCCTCACAAGGAACAAAATGGCATGTGACCAACATGGCCGAGTATCATCTCAAAAGGATAATGTTAAGTGTAGGGTGGGCTGTGATATGGTGTGTGTGTGTGTGTGTTATAGTCAAAGTGGGTGGTATGTAATTGTGGGTTTAATTGTATATAATCTAGTATATGCTTATATTGATTACATGTGCTTGTATTCTATTGTGTAAGAAGCATAGTCTTGTTAGTGAATAATAATCTGTTATATTTTTTTATTATTATTATAACAAAGTGTTTGGAATCTGCTCGTGTTTGGGATTCACCAGATAGAAAGCAGTAAATCAATAGTAACAGAGGAAATATATCCTTGGAAAAATATACGGTATATCTGTGGTATGGGAATAGCTAGCTCTTATACATAGGCAGTGTGGTATGCCCCTTGGACAATAGAAGGAGGTCGTTTTTATCCCGATATTACAGTACTATTAATTGATGGGGGGACTAAATGAAACTATTGTGTCTATTTACAAATGTTTTGAATGAGGAATCTACTAGTATAAAAATAACCAAAGAAAACGCTCTACATTTTGTTTATTGAGACAAACTAATTAAAAAGGCACAAACATGGGGCATGTGTTTACATGGACAATATAACAAACATATACATTAAAAGTGTAGGAATGTGGCTGCTTTCTGCTACACAGAAAGTACCTAAGCTTTTGTATATACAAAAGATGTACAGTTAATGTCCTACAATACAAAAGATCAGTTATAAAATATTTTTACACTGAATTCTATTTATTGTATATATCAAGCCCCTACACGGTCTGTAGTTTTCTATCCGGTCTTCTCATGTGAGAAGTGTCCTCTTTTTAAAGCATGCCATTTTTCTACTGCAATGGCTGAATAGGCCTTTAGTTTTAGAATACTTGATCTATTTAATCGATTGATCCCATTTATCTGCTAGCATAAAACTATTCATGCAGCAGAAAATAGGTTGAAATGTATAAATAAAAATTACTCTCAATCTGATAAAAAAGTAAATGTAGAGTTTTGTTTTTTGTTTTTTTTTTTTTAGTATCGCTAAACTGAATGGCTGAAACAGTCTGCAACACATTGCTTATAAAATGTGTTCGCTAGTATCTAGAGCAATTTAAGAATTTAATGCATATCTATAATGAAAATAAAAATTCAGTTCACATAATGCTCTAAAAGCAGAAATCTGGTATTCTTTTGGTTTACTACAGTACAGGTAACATTTTGGATGAGGAATAAAATATATATATATAAAAAAAAAATATATAGCTGAGTAATTAAATGGGGTAGCCTTAAAAGTGTGTTCTCTGACCAAAAAAGCAAATGCTATTGGGGACAGACCAGAATAGGCATAATCCCACTGTCATTAAAAGAATACTAGCAAGAACAAGGATCTGAATATAAAAAACGCTAACATATTTACACATTGAACACAGATTTCTACAGCACACACTTAAAAATTCCATAAAAGAAGAGAGGGGGAAAAAAAAAATTAAAAAAAAAATGTAAATAACAAAACAAAAACCACACATACATCTCGATATAATCTTGGCTTGTCTTGTTGGGCTCACTACCTTGTTAGTGGTTAGAAAACAAACTGTATACAATTTTAATAGAAGACAACAGTTCCTTGTTAACTTTCTGACCCATCAGCAATCCAAAGGGGCAAAGAATAACACATTCAGTTCTTGTGCTTCCATACCCGTCATTGATTTTCTTTTCAGCTTTGTTTTTTATGTTTTTTTCATGTGCTGTTTACTGCTATCATTTTCATCACTTAGGCAGCAGTGCTTCAGACAGCATTCCTGAAGGGATTGGATGGAACCGCCAGCTTCAGAAACACTTCTCAAAAGTATGAAAATACTGAACCCAAACATCTTTGCAAATTGAATGCTGACATAAAGATGCCTCCATTTTTGCCGTTCTCTGCCCAGATTCGTGATCACATCAAATATTCCATTCCGGTTATACACTTAAATATATTTACATTCCAAATGCTGAGGATTCAGGAAGTAAAAGGGACAAGCGTCTTGGAAACTGTTAATTGTTCAGAATGGTTTCCGTATAATCCTGGGCATTAGTATTCATTCGCACACATGTGACAGACCATATTTTGATGTGCTTTCCAGCCCAGTATAGGGAATTCTATCTTCCTATGGAATACTGTTTGCAAACTCAATTCATCACTGTTGAATACAAATTCATGTGAAGACATTTTATTATTGTGCAACCTACAGATTTCATTTACTTTGAATATTAACAGTTAAAAAGCACAAAGGATGCCTAATTGAACATCACAAAAAAAGAAAAGAAAAAAAGCGATTTAAAAAAAAATGTATCCCACTTGGCATACAAATTAAGAAAATGAAATACCTTGCTAGTGTTATTAAAATCATTAATAATCATGTAAAATACTAATGCAATTTCATGACATCTGTTATGGAAACAGTCTCCTAGCCTATATCCAGTCTTCGGTTATGGTTTATCCCTCTCCTCCTTTAATAGATGTGGTCCAGGACAAACAATTCCCAAATACTAAAAATGACCAATGAAATTGGATCTCCTTCTTATATCAGAAGCAAGTTGCTTGTAGAGACGTACAAAACAACCCAATAATACTGCTGTAAATTCATGAATAAATCCATTTTTCCTTTACCAAGGTGATGTAGAAGGTAGAGCTTGGGATAAGAATGGCATACTCTCCACTGGTCTCATTGCTATATTTAATGGAGCAGCTAAAGTCATTGGTGTGGGGAGATTCATAGGGCTTGTTATAGTGACTGGGTGTGCTATATTAACAGGAGCAGTAACTGACGTAGGCAAATTAACCGGTGATGTCAAAGACAAAGGTGAAGTCATTGAAATTGGTGTTGTTATGGTCACTGGATGCCCCAAATTCATGGGCGAAGTGATATTAACAGGACTGGAGACATTGACTGGACTTCTCATACTCATGGCTGCTGCCACGGTCACTGGGTTAGTCAGGGTTCCTGATGCTGCCACGGAGGATGTAATATTGAAGGGAGAAGTAAGCGTTACAGACGTCTGAGGTGCAGTCGAAGTTTGGCACATATTGCTTGTATCTGCATTAAGAAAATAAGAAATGGGTCATCCACAGACAGTTCAGAAAAGAGTAACTTATTTTGAAATTGGGAAACAAATAGCTTTCAGACTATGGTTTATACAGTACACTATTTTAGGAAAGCAATAAGCCCTTTGAAATGACTATAGATATTACAGTGCCATTTGTATGGCTTCTGAGTCAACTGCTATGAAGACATAAATCACCTATTGAAAAGGTCCTATGATTCTGATCCACAGCACAAAAGAGTGAGTCTGGAGCTGAAACAAGAGGAAAAGTAACGTGTCAAAGTCCCAACATGAGGCATGACAAATGGTTCAATAATATTTCAATTTGTGTTACATTATCTCACTGTCAGGCCAAGTTCACACAACTGTATTTTTGGTCTTAGTGCGGTCTGTGAAAAAACAGACAGCACTCAGACCAATGTTATTCAATATGGCAGCGAGGACGAGCAATTTTATTCATGGACTGAATCTGCATGTGAACAAAATCACAGCATACTCTGGCTTCTTTCATGTCAGATGAGATACGCCCATTCAAGTATATGGGTGCACAAAGAAAACATGGATTCCATAGAGCAGAGGTCCCCAACTCCAGTCCTCAAGGCCCACCAACAGTGCAGGTTTTTGGGATTTCCTTAGTATTGCACAGGTGTTAATGTAATTACCTGCCCAGGTGCTGGTTCCAACAGCAGTGCAATGCTAAGGAAATCCTGAAAACATGCACTGTTGGTGGGCCTTGAGGACTGGAGTTGGGGAACCCTGCCATAGAGCATATGATTTTTGCACATACATTGCAATTCTTTAACATAGAAAACTATATTTAGTCTTAGTTATTTTTAATAAATGCTGATGTATAAAAACAGATTGCACATGGATGGCAAATAAGAAAAAAAATGGTCTCAGTTTTCTGGATGAAACTCAAACGATATTTTATACAGTCGTGTGAACTGTCGTAGATGGTTTCTAGAACTTGCAACAACAATGTTAAAGGAAAAGCAGGTCATGCACTACAAGCGATCTATGCATAATATGGGTTTCAATAAAAAAAATTACTTCTGAAGAAACAATTCATTGATTGGGTTTATGTTATTGAAGGGAACCTGTCACCTGTAAAAATGCCATTAACCTGCAGATATAGGGTTAATCTACAAGTTAATATTGAATCCTGTCCGACACCTGCATATTGAACCCGGTTGTCGTGAGGAAATGAACTAATCCTCCCAGCTGCGTTACGGTTTCAGTCATGGGGATTGCGCTGGTGCCAGTTGCTACTGCTCTGTGTATGGATAGTGGTGGCTGTAACCATGCCCCTGTACGGCCTGACAGAAGACTCATCATTAGAACCAGCTGTCAGTCAGGTTGGCGAGTGGGCGTGGTTACAGCCACCGCTATCTATACACTGAGCAGTGACTGAACCCACAACGCTGCCAGGAGGATTAAAGTTCAATACTTCCAAGCAGTGGCAGGGTTCAATATGAAGACGCCGGGCAAGAAGACTGAAACACTACTAAAGGGGTGGTTCACCCATATTTTTTATTGTCTAGATCAATATTATATTGAGAAACAATGTTTCTCTCATATACCTTGTGTTGTCAATAGTGCCTGTGAGAGGCGCTATTGCAGACCACTGCTCCCCGTCCAGTGACGTACCCGTCAAATGCTGCCACGTCACATCCGTGCAGCCGGCTACAGTCTTCCAGACTCTGAGCTGTGAGCGGTGTTTCACTGCTGTCACAGCCCATTTGCTCCCCCCTCCTAGCACGGCGCATCTCCTGCTCCCCCCTCCCTCCTCCATCCTAGCACGGCGCATCTCGTGCTCCCCCCTCCCTCCTAGCACAGCACGGCGCGTCTCCTGCTCCCCCCCTCCCCCCTCCTCGCAGAACGCTGCAAGCAAGAGACGTGCTGTGAGGGAGGAGGGAGGAGGAGCAGGGAGCAGATGGGTTCAGAATGTAGCCGGCTGCACGGATGTGACGAGGCAGCATTGGACGGGTACGTCACTGGACGGGGAGCAGCGGTCTGCAATAGCGCCTCTCACAGGCACTATTGACAACACAAGGTATTTGAGAGAAACATTGTTTCTCAATATAATATCGATCTAGACAATAAAAAATATGGGTGAACCACCCCTTTAAATTTGAAGATTACAGATGACTGATTCCTTTTAATATACACTTAACTGCATCACCATTCAGGGAAGGACTAAGTCATTACATTATTACAAGTACCTGGATCAGTGAAACATTTTTTCTTCTTTAAAATGTAATATTTATTTTAAATTGTTTCTTAGGTATTTCCTCTAGATTGGCTGCAGTAGAAGGGTTGCCCTACATAGCTGGACAGCCTGAAACTCTAGGGACCGCAACCACGGCATCTCCTATACTCTGTCATGGCAGTCAGGGGCTGCCATGTTGGTCCCCCTATGTTATGCCGACAGGCACAATACACTGGGGCATTGAACGGTGTTATACAGGCGATCAGGACCATTTAAGTTCAATATGCAAAGAAAGACTAAAATTATAAAAAAAAGCCCTTTTCTCACTTCAGTAATGTAAATATATCATTTGTATCACTATATTTGCAAAATTAAAGAATTGCTATTTTTTAATTCATCCCCTCCCAAAAATTGGAATAAATAACTATCTAAAAACTCATGAATGAGTTGACAAACTCAAAATGATCACCTGAACAAAATTATGAATCCTGCAAAACATAAGCCCTTACACACCCGTTACTGGGAATGTAGAGTTATGGCTTTCAGAATAAGGGGACACAAAGAGAAATTATTTTTTTTAACTGATTTTATACAACAAAAGAAAATAAAAAAATTAAAAAAATTAAAACTATATAAAATGGTATCTCCATAATCATGCTGGCCCACAGACTAAAGTTAATATGCAATTTATCTGTAGAGTGAACAGTGTTTAAAAAAAAAATACAACCAGAAAATTGTTGCTGAAATCCTCCTCACCAAAATAAAAAAAAAAATTATATACATATATATATATATATATATTATATATATATATATATATATATATATATATATATATATATCAATTAACCCCAGTACAGTACCATTAAAAAATAAAACTGAAGAATTAAAGGCAATGTTAGTTTTGGAACTAAAATAAAACATTTTCTGCATCCTCTAGGCCTAAGATACTAAAAGGTTAATATTTTAGTTTCTGGGTTAGGCTATGTTCACACTAGAAAAATGATTTTTCTTAAGAAATTTCTTGAGAGTGAAGGATTAGCGCACCTGCGTTAAAAAACGCACCAATAACGCAGGTGCGTTTTTGGTGCGTTTTTTTCATGTTGGTCCCTGCGTTTTTTAATGCCTTTACAGCAATAAAGCACATTGAAAATGAAAAAAAAAAAAAAAATAGATAATACAGAGATATGATAGATAGATAGATAGATAGATAGATAGATAGATATAGATAGATAATAGATATTTAGGGGAATAGCTAGATAATAGATAGCTAGATAATAGATATTTAGGGGTATAGATAGATAAGATAGAAAGATAGATAATAGATAGATAATATAGAAAGATAGACATATGATAGATCGACAGAAGGATAGATAATATAGAAAGATAGATAATATAGAAAAATAGATAATAGATAGATATTTAGGGGTATAGATAGATAGATAATAGATACATAGTTAATAGAGGGATAGATATTCCAGCTTTATTTATGAGGTTTCCCCCCACACACACTGCACTTCTCGCGGCCGGTGTTCACATCAGCGGCCGTGAGAAATGTCCTGGAGTCACCTCTGCACCTCGCTCAGGAGTGCATTCAGCACTCGCTCCCTGACCCGTGGAGAACTGTCACACGCGGCTGGAGCAGGGCTGGAAGCGCCGTGGGACATCGCTGTGGATTACGTCGGAGCTGTGTTTGGGAGGGGTTAATACACTGGAGAAAGAGGGGCTTTTTGTCTTTTATTCAAAATAAAGGATTTTTCGGTGTGTGAGTGTTTCTTTACTTTCACTTTCAAATTAGTGAAGGCGTGTCATAGACGCTGCCATCACTAATCTTGGACTTTGCGGCAGCTATTATTGCCGTTCACTCCATATTACCTGGATTGCCCCCGCATCACGGCATCTGGAAGAGCCGGTAACACGCCGGGACTGTCGCATAATGGATGCGACAGTCCCGGGGCAGCTGCGGCTGATATTCTCGGAGGGGGAGGGGGCATTAACCCTGTCCCTCGCTCTCCCCAGCCTGAGAATACCGGGCCGCTGCTGTGTGTTTACCCGGCTGGAAGGTAAAAATACAGTGGAGCACATGCTTTTTTTTTTTTTCTCTTCTTCTTCCTCTTCCTGTCCTAGTGACATCACTTCCCTGCAAAACGCAGTGCAGGGAAGTACACTATGTCCTGAAAACGCGAAATAACGCGGGAATAATGCAGGTATAACGCAGGAATAACACAGGAATAACGCACATCACTTGCTACCTGCGTTATTCCTGCGCTATTTCATGATTACATTACAGTCAATGGAGTGAATAACGCAGTTAGCTGCAGAAAAGAAGTGACATGCTCATTCTTTTTCTTAAGAAAATCTACTGAAAGAATTTTCTTAAGAAAAAAATGCAGTGTGCGCACAGCTAATTTTTTTCCTCATAGGTTTTGCTGGGGAATGTCTGCAGAAAGGTTACAAGAATTTCTCAAGAAATTTCTGCAGCAAAAATGGACCAAAAACACAGATAAAAAACGCAGTGTGTGCACATAGCCTTATACTGTATAAGTACTGTATTTTTCCGATTATAAGACACACTTTTCCTCCCAAAAATTTGGGAGGAAAATGAGGTGGAGACTGTTGGAGAGGGGTCGCAGGAGGCCAGGGGAATGCTGCAGCGTGGGCAGTGCTGGATCTGAGGCGTGGGTGGTGAGGACTTCAAATAAATGGCACACTGAGACGGCGCATGCACATATGGAGCTCTCGGAAAAAGAAAAGGCTAGCAAAACGTACGTAGGGGTTAATCTGTTTGCTGGGAAGAAGCCTTTGTTCGTGTGGGAGATATACTTTTTAATGGTCACTTTTTGATAATTTGTATTTGGAAAGAGACGTTTGTTACAAAAGGAAAAAAACCTCTTCTATTTTTACCATTGGATCTGTTTTGTCTATACCCACATATAACAATTTCTCCTTTCCTTTCTAAATATACTGCTTACCATCATCAATTGATTGTATACATGGGGTTAATTTGTTGGTTCATATACATGTGGGAGACCTATTTAACATGGCCTTTCTCCAAGATATTGCACTTGCACTTTGAAAGATAGATTGTTTTAGAAAAAACTTTTTAATCTCTGCTGCTAGATCCGCCTTGTTCATGTCCACATATAATAATTGTTTATCTTATTACCCCTTCTGTTAATACATTTGATACCCCCATCAATTGATTGTATATATGCATAAATGATCAGTCAATATTTATGTTCAACTTCATTGTATTTATATATCTAATTGTATTTACTTGTTGGCTATTAAATAAAATCTTATTTTTTTCATTCTATACTCTAGTTGATTATTAAACTAGCACCTACTATACATATTTCACAGCACTGTACAGATACTGAAGACACTTTCATCAGTTGTTGTTCCCATTCGGTCTCCGAAACTAAATTTACTATCTCAACCACATGTGACACACTGAGAACATACAAAATCCTTGAAGATTTAGGTCTCATTCAGAGGTCTGTATCACAGGTACAGAATATACGGTAATATAATATATACAGCATCTATACACACACACACACACACAACTTTAGTATTTATTGTACGTGCAATGTAATTTATATGTAAGCACTGAAATACCTTCATATTTGATTCTACAATGAACTGGAGTCTGAAGTTCATGAAGTTGTCCTGGAAAAAGACAGACATGTTAGGTTACATCCTGAGAGGAGACCACCACAATCACAATTTCTGTAAACATACACGGCAACGCAACATTATAAATATGGCTTTTAATTAGTTTTCATTCTGAAAACAGAGAGAAATTGAAGACATCAAAAGAACTATATACAAAGTCACAGCTCCAGAGTGACTTTAAAAAAGAATAATTGTCCTTTTAATATTTATTTTATAAATCAGTACTGCACATGAAAATTAGAAGCTTTAATATATCTTGTCAGAGAAATCTGCTTCTTTCTCCAGGGCTGATCATTCTTTATCAAAGAAGGGAATTTTGTTTACTTACCGTAAATTCCTTTTCTTCTAGCTCCAATTGGGAGACCCAGACAATTGGGTGTATAGGCTATGCCTCCGGAGGCCGCACAAAGTATTACACTAAAAGTGTAAAGCCCCTCCCCTTCTGCCTATACAGCCCCCGTGCTCCCACGGGCTCCTCAGTTTTGGTGCAAAAGCAAGAAGGAGGAAAAAATTATAAACTGGTTTAAAGTGAATTCAATCCGAAGGAATATCGGAGAACTGAAACCATTCAACATGAACAACATGTGTACACAAAAAAACAGGGGCGGGTGCTGGGTCTCCCAATTGGAGCTAGAAGAAAAGGAATTTACGGTAAGTAAACAAAATTCCCTTCTTTGTCGCTCCATTGGGAGACCCAGACAATTGGGACGTCCAAAAGCAGTCCCTGGGTGGGTAAAATAATACCTCGTAATGGAGCCGTAAAACGGCCCCTTCCTACAGGTGGGCAACCGCCGCCTGAAGGACTCGTCTACCTAGGCTGGCATCCGCCGAAGCATAGGTATGCACCTGATAGTGTTTCGTGAAAGTGTGCAGGCTCGACCAGGTAGCCGCCTGACACACCTGCTGAGCCGTAGCCTGGTGCCTCAAAGCCCAGGACGCGCCCACGGCTCTGGTAGAATGGGCCTTCAGCCCTGCGGGAACCGGAAGCCCAGCAGAACGGTAAGCTTCGAGAATTGGCTCCTTGATCCACCGAGCCAGGGTTGATTTGGAAGCCTGTGACCCTTTACGCTGGCCAGCGACAAGGACAAAGAGTGCATCCGAGCGGCGCAGGGGCGCCGTACGAGAAATGTAGAGTCTGAGTGCTCTCACCAGGTCTAACAAGTGCAAATCCTTTTCACATTGGTGAACTGGATGAGGACAAAAAGAGGGTAAGGAGATATCCTGATTGAGATGAAAAGGGGATACCACCTTGGGGAGAAATTCCGGAACCGGACGCAGAACCACCTTGTCCTGGTGAAACACCAGGAAAGGGGCTTTGCACGACAACGCTGCTAGCTCAGACACTCTCCGAAGAGAGGTGACTGCTACTAGGAAGACCACTTTCTGCGAAAGGCGTGAGAGAGAAATATCCCTCATTGGCTCGAATGGTGGTTTCTGAAGAGCCACCAGCACCCTGTTCAGATCCCAGGGTTCTAACGGCCGCTTGTAAGGAGGAACGATGTGACAAACCCCCTGCAGGAACGTGCGTACCTGTGGAAGTCTGGCTAGGCGCTTCTGGAAAAACACAGAGAGCGCTGAGACTTGTCCCTTAAGGGAGCCGAGCGACAAACCCTTTTCAAGTCCAGATTGAAGGAAGGACAGAAAAGTGGGCAAGGCAAAAGGCCAGGGAGAAAAACCCTGAGCAGAGCACCATGACAGGAAAATTTTCCACGTCCTGTGGTAGATCTTGGCGGACGTTGGTTTCCTAGCCTGTCTCATAGTGGCAATGACCTCTTGAGATAATCCTGAAGACGCTAGGATCCAGGACTCAATGGCCACACAGTCAGGTTGAGGGCCGCAGAATTCAGATGGAAAAACGGCCCTTGAGACAGCAAGTCTGGTCGGTCTGGTAGTGCCCACGGTTGGCCGACCGTGAGATGCCACAGATCCGGGTACCACGACCTCCTCGGCCAGTCTGGAGCGACGAGGATGACGCGGCGGCAGTCGGCCCTGATCTTGCGTAACACTCTGGGCAACAGTGCCAGCGGAGGAAACACATAAGGGAGCTGAAACTGCGACCAATCCTGAACTAAGGCGTCTGCCGCCATAGCTCTGGGATCTTGAGACCGTGCCATGAACGTCGGTACCTTGTTGTTGTGCCGGGACGCCATGAGGTCGACGTCCGGCACCCCCCAGCGGCAACAGATCTCCTGAAACACGTCCGGGTGAAGGGACCATTCCCCTGCGTCCATGCCCTGGCGACTGAGATAATCTGCTTCCCAGTTTTCCACGCCCGGGATGTGAACTGCAGAGATGGTGGAGGCCGTGGCCTCCACCCACATCAAGATCCGCCGGACTTCCTGGAAGGCTTGCCGGCTGCGTGTGCCGCCTTGGTGGTTGATGTATGCCACCGCTGTGGAATTGTCCGACTGAATTCGGATCTGCTTGCCTTCCAGCCACTGCTGGAACGCTTTCAGGGCAAGGTACACTGCCCGTATTTCCAGAACATTGATCTGAAGTGAGGACTCTTGCCGGGTCCACGTACCCTGAGCCCTGTGGTGGAGAAAAACCGCTCCCCACCCTGACAGACTCGCGTCCGTCGTGACCACCTCCCAGGATGGTGGTAGGAAGGATTTCCCCTTCGATAATGAAGTGGAAGAAGCCACCACCGAAGGGAAGCTTTTGTCGCCTGAGAGAGAGAGACGTTCCTGTCGAGGGACGTCGGCTTCCTGTCCCATTTGCGAAGGATGTCCCATTGAAGAGGACGCAGGTGAAACTGCGCGAAAGGGACTGCCTCCATTGCTGCCACCATCTTCCCCAGGAAGTGCTCTGGGGCTGGGATCCGTGTCAGAGCCCCCAGCCTGGGAACTATGAGATACCCCGGGGGGACATTGTTGGTCCAACTGAGGGGGGCCAGGGAACAATGATTCAACAGAGTCCCGGTGCTGAGATACCGGTCTGGACTGCAAGGCTTCTAGTATCTTAGCCATAGTTTCCGAGAGTTTATCTGTAAAGACTGCAAACTCCGTCCCTGTCACCTGGAGAGTGTCAGCAGGTGGCTCCCCCTGGGCCCCTCTTAGCAGAGGCTCCGGCTGAGCAAGTGCAGTAGGTGCCGAGCAGTGCACACAATGAGGGTCAGTGGAACCTGCCGGTAGCGGCGTCGTACATGCGGCGCATGCAGCATAGTAAGCCTGTGTTTTGGCACCCCTGCCTTTTGTGGGCGCCATGCTATTGTCTTCCCTGAGCAACACAATAGAGTATATAGCCAGAAAACAACTGTGCACTATACAGTGTAAAGTATATACCATAAACATATAATTACACCTCTGCACAATGGGGCTAGCACCACAGGTGCTGCTTACCACCCGCTTAAAGCGGTTGTGAGGCCACCAGAATCCCTGCCTGGGTCTCCCAGAATTTGTCCCCCTCTGCAGCGTCCGAGGAGCTGACAGGAATGGCTGCCGGCGTCCTGAGGAGAGGAGGGAGCCGTGGGCGTGACCCAGAAAGTGCGGGAACTGGTGCCCCACAGTGCACAGTGAGGGGGGTGGAGTATGCAAAGCATTCTCCAGCCCTCATTGCTGCTCGTCTGAACAGCGTCCCGCCCTTCCCCTGCTTGTCAGGGCTGTGGGCGGGAGGAAGAAAGACTAGGCCGCAAAAGCCGGGGACTCGAGTAATAAGCGTGGCCGCCGTAAAAGCGCGGCCGCGCGGAAGTCCCCGGCGCACTACAAGTCCCAGCCGCGCCTCAGTGTTAAACATGGCGGCGGCGGTCAGCGCGGTAGTCCCCCTACATAAACACACTCAGCGACGCTGAGTGTGTAATGGCACATTTAACCCGGTCAGCGCCGCGGTCCCCGGTGCACTAGCACACCCAGCAATGCTGGAGTGTTGCTGTGCTCGGTCCCCACGGGGACACAGAGTACCTCCAAGTAGCAGGGCCATGTCCCTGAACGATACCCGGCTCCTATCCAGCAGGCTCCCAGGAGTTGTGGATGAAGCACGGTCTCAGTGCCTGGAGACCGATAGGATCCCACTTCACCCAGAGTCCTAAGGGGGATGGGGAAGGAAAACAGCATGTGGGCTCCAGCCTCCGTACCCGCAATGGATACCTCAACCTTAACAACACCGCCGACAAGAGTGGGGTGAGAAGGGAGCATGCTGGGGGCCCTATATGGGCCCACTTTTCTTCCATCCGACATAGTCAGCAGCTGCTGCTGACCAATCTATGGAGCTGTGCGTGCATGTCTGCCTCCTTCGCACAAAGCAAAAAAACTGAGGAGCCCGTGGGAGCACGGGGGGTGTATAGGCAGAAGGGGAGGGGCTTTACACTTTTAGTGTAATACTTTGTGCGGCCTCCGGAGGCATAGCCTATACACCCAATTGTCTGGGTCTCCCAATGGAGCGACAAAGAAATTCTTAAATCATGGGAAATTTCTCTATTCAGTGAAGGCAGATTTATGCACTATGAAGATAGGAGATGTTACTGAGAAGATTATACAGTGGAGAAAAAAGCATTGAACATGTCGCCAATTTGCTAAGTAAATATATTTCTAGAGGTACTATTGACATGAATTTCTCACCAGATGTTGGTAACAACCCATCCAATCCACAGGCATAGGAATAAAACCATAGATGTCTATAAATTTAGTGATGTGTAATAATGAGAAATGACACAGGGAAAAAGAATTGCCTACATGAAGAAATAGAGGCGCAAAATCACATCTGAGCAATACATGTGATTAGTTTTATACGACACATGAAATACATTTCAGTAAGCCTGTTCAATACTTTTTCCTTGTGTCATTTCTCATTATTACACATCACTAAATTTAAAGGACAGGTATATTTGATTTCTTTGCCTGTGTGGATCAGATGGATTGTTATTGACATCTGGTGAGAAATTCATGTCAATAGCACCTTTAGAAATATATTTACTTAGAAAATTGCAAATTGGTGATGTGTTCAATACTTATTTCATCCGCTTTATATATAAGAAAGGGGGTAAGAGCTGTGCCTCTAGCTCCTCCTCGCTACATAGAATGTTATAAGTAGTATCTGCCATCTTCTATCTCAATAATGTAACAAATCAGTCTTCACTGAATAGAAATTTTGTCTAGCAATTAAGAATTTTGAGAATAAAGGATCAGTCCTGGTGGAGAGCGAGGCAGATTCCTCTAATCAGATATATTGCAAGGTCTATATTCTAATTTTAAAGAGCACTATTGATTCATAAGATTAAAACAATGGTTAGGCTTTCAGTCTCTTACATGTCCGTGAAATCACTGCATTAACTCTTCAGTGACCAGTTTTGACTTTAACCCCTTCACGACCGTCCGATTTTAAGCTTCCCCTTTTTTTTTCTGCCATTTTTCCAAGAGACGTAACTTTTTTTTATTTTTCAGTCAATATGGTCATGTGAGGGCTCATTTTTTGCAAAACGAGCTGTACTTTTAAATGAAACCATAAGTGTTACCATATAGTGTACTGGAAAACTGCAAAAAAATTTCCAAATGCAGAGAAATTGCAAAAAAAGTGCGATAGCACTATCGTTTTTGAGATATTTTATTCATAGTTCTCATTATATGGTAAAACTGATGTTGCTGTAATGCCTCAGGTCGGTGCGAGTTCGTAGAAACCAAACATGTATAGGTTTACTTTTATTTAAGTGGTTAAAAAAAAAAAATCAGAAGTTTGTACAAAAAAAATGGCGTATGTTTTACGCCATATTCCATGACCCGTAGCGTTCTCATTTTTCTTGATCTGTGGCTCAGTGACGGCTTATTGTTTGCGTCTCAGGCTGATGGTTTTAACTGTATCATTTTTGTGCAGATGCTACGTTTTGATCGCCTGTTATTGCATTTTGCGCAAAATTTGTGGCAACCAAAAAACGTAATTTTGCCGTTTGGAATTTTTTTGCCGCTACGCCATTTACTGATCAGATTAATTGATTTTATATTTTGATAGATCGGGCATTTCTGAACACAGCGATACCAAATGTATGTATATTTTTTACCCTTTAACCCCTTCACCCCTGGCCACTAAAACACCCTAATGACCGGGCCATTTTTTGCAATTCTGACCAGTGTCACTTTGACAGGTTATAACTCTGGAACGCTTCAACGGATCCTGGCGATTCTGACATTGTTTTTTCGTGACATATTGTACTTCATGTCAGTGGTAAATTTAGGCCGATATTTTTTGCGTTTATTTGTGAAAATTTAGGAAATTGTGCGAAAATTTGGAAAATTTCGCAATTTTCAAACTTTGAAAATTTATGGCCATAAATCTGAGAGATATGTCACACAAAATAGTTACTAAATAACATTTCCCACTTGTCAACTTTACACCAGCGCAATTTTCGAAAGAAATTTTTTTTTCGTTAGGAAGTTAGAAGGGGTCAAAGTTCATCAGCAATTTCTAATTTTTCCAACAAAATTTACAAAATATTCTTTTTAGGGACCACATCACATTTGAAGTGACTTTGAGAGGCCGAGGTGACAGAAAATACCCAAAAGTGACTCCATTCTAAAAACTGCACCCCTCACACTGCTCAAAACCACATCCAAGAAGTTTATTAACCCTTTAGGTGCATCACAGGAACCAAAGCAATGTGGAAGGAAAAAATGAAAATTTTACTTTTTAACACAAAAATGTTACTTTAGCCATAAAATTTTCATTTTTACAAGGGAGAAAAGAGAAAGTGCACCCTACAATTTATTATGTATTTTCTCCTGAGTACGCTGATACCCCATATGGGGTAAAAATCAATTGTTTGGGTGCACGGCAGAGGTCGAAAGGCAAGAAGCGCCATTTGAATTTTTGAACACAAAATTAGCTGCACTCATTAGCGGACGCCATGTTGGGTTTGAAGACCTCCTGAGGTGCCTAAACAATGGAGCTCCCCCACAAGTGACCCCATTTTGGAAACTAGAGCCCTCAAATATTTTTTCTAGATGTTTGATGAGCACTTTGAACACCTGGGGGCTTCACAGAAGTTTATAACGTTGAGCCGTGAAAAGAAAAAAATTTTTTTTTACCACAAAACTGTTGCTTCAACTAGGTAGCGTTTTTTTCACAAGGGTATGGGGAAAAAATGCAACATAAAATGTATTGTCCATTTTCTCCTGAGTACGCAGATACCTCATATGTGGTGGAAATCAAATGTTTGGACACACAGCAGTGCTCGGAAGGCAAGGAGCGCCATTTGAATGCAAAATTAGCTGCACTCATTAGCGGACGCCATGTCAGGTTTGAAGACCCCCTGAGGTGCCTAAACAATGGAGCTCCCCCACAAGTGACCCCATTTTGGAAACTAGAGCCCTCAAATAATTTTTCTAGATGTTTGGTGAGCACTTTGAACACCTGGGGGCTTCACAGAAGTTTATAACGTTGAGCCGTGAAAAGAAAAAAATTTTTTTTTACCACAAAACTGTTGCTTCAACTAGGTAGCTTTTTTTTTCACAAGGGTATCAGGAAAAAATGCACCATAAAACGTATTGTCCATTTTCTCCTGAGTACGCAGATACCTCACATATGGTGGAAAGTAATTGTTGGGCTCATGGCGGGGCTCAGAAGAGAAGGGCACCATTTGACAGCAAAATTGATTGGAATCATTAGCGGACGCCATGTCACGTTTTTAGACACCCCCCCCCCATGGTGCCTAAACAGTGGAGCTCCCCCACAAATTACCCCATTTTGGAACTAGACCCCTCAAGGAATTTATCTAGATGTTTAGTGAGCCCCTTGTACCCCCAGGGGCTCCACTGAAAGTTGATAACGTTGAACCGTGAAAATTATTTATTTTTTTTAAATTTTTTTTTTTAATTTTTGCAGCAACAAGGTAGTTTTTTTTTTTCTCTTTTTACAACGGTATCAGGAAAAAATGCACCATAAAACGTATTGTGCAATTTTTCCCGAGTACGCAGATACCTGACATGTGGTGGAAATCAATTGTTTGGGCGCATGGCGGGGCTCAGAAGACAAGGAACGCCATTTGACTTTTCAAACGCACAGACGCAGTGCACTGATCGGCCGCTGCAGGAGGCACGGTCGGATGAGATACAAAAAGCGCTGGGGATACGGAAAAAAAAAAAAAGTCACGCCAAAAATTGAGCAGGGATGTTGATCCGCGCTCAGCGGGACGCACGGACAGATGCGATACTTTTTTTTCCGTATCCCCGACGCTTTTTGTATTGCATCAGTCCGTGCGTCCCGCCGAGCGCTGATCAGGGATGCACATAACGGATCGGCATCCCTGCTCAATTTTTGGCGTGACTTTTTTCTCCGTATCCCCGATGCTTTTTGTCACGCCAAAAATTGAGCAGGGATGCCGATCCGTTATGTGCATCCCTGATCAGCGCTCGGCGGGACGCACGGACAGATGCGATACAAAAAGCGTCGGGAATACGGGAAAAAAAGTCCCGCCGAAAACTGACCACGGATGCAGATACGTTATCTGCATCCCTGATCAGCGCTCGGCGGGACGCACGGACGCATGAGGTGTAAAAATAGAAAGGGGATAGAGGAAAAAAAAGAAAAAAAAAAAGTTATACTCACAGTACCCAGAGGATTAGCAGGAGGAACAGCTTTACAGCAGCAGCCAGCAGGCAGGAAGTTGGACAGCTCAGCAGAAGACCCAGGAAGAAGGACCCAGCGATGGAGGCAGATGTGATCGGCCGGTGAAGACAGGTAAGAGGACGTCGGGGGGACAGCAGAGGGGGACGGGGACAGCAGAGGGAAACGGGGACAGCAGAGGGGGACAGGGACAGCAGAGGGGGACAGCAGAGGGGGAGGGGGAGAGCAGAGGGGGAGAGCAGAGGAGGGAGATACCGGAGGAGCTGCAGAATAGAGATCACGGGGGAGGCCAGCAGATTGGGATGTCGGGGGGCAGACCGGGATGTCTGGGGGCAGACCGGGATGTCTGGGGGCAGACCGGGATGTCTGGGGGCAGACCGGGATGTCTGGGGGCAGACCGGGATGTCTGGGGGCAGATCGGGATGTCTGGGGGGGGCAGATCGGGATGTCTGGGGGGGGCAGATCGGGATGTCGGAGGACAAATGGGGATGTGGGGGGGCAGATCGGGATGTCGGGGGGGCAGATCGGGATGGCGGGGGACAGATCGCAGGGGGGCACGGGCAGGGGCCATTACGGGAGCGCGCAGGAGCAAATCACAAGAGCGCGCAGGGGCTGCAAGAGAGCAGGGGAGGAGGGATACCGGAGGAGCTGCAGAATAGAGATGGCGGGGGGCAGATCGGGATGTCGGGGGGGCAGATCGGGATGTCAGGGGGGCAAATCGGGATGTCGGGGGGGGGGCGGATCGGGATGTCGGGGGGGGCGGGGAGCAGATCGCAGGGGGGCACCCGCAGGGGCTGCAAGGTGAGCACAATACTCACCGCTCCCGCTCCGTGACAGCAGCGGCAGCAGCAGCGGTGGCGTGGTACCACTAGTACCAGCCAGTGCTGCACGCTGCAGACATGTTGGGGGAGGGTCCCCAGACCAACACAGGCCTGGGGAGGGCGGCCACCGGCAGATCAGACCGCCCCACTGCACACTGATTGGAGCGATTGCGCGTCATTGCACGATCGCTCCAATCAGTGCTGCAGGGGGGGGGCCACGGTGTCTGCTTGCTTCCAGCCAATGATCGGAGCTGCTGCAGGCCCGGTCCTAGCTGGATTTTACAAGATCACACTATTTTTGGCATTTTTTTTTGCCGAAAACAGCGTGATCAATGTGATTGGCGGTTCCGATTTGAACAGCCAATCACATCGATCGCCTATGGGGGGTGGCGATGCCACCCCCCCCGGGGTCAAGCAAACGTCCCCTGCTGTAAGAAACAGCAGGGGACATCATTTGAAAGTCGTTGCTATGGCCACGGCAATCAAATGAAGTTTAGGCAGTAAAATTACGTCCCTGGTCGTTAAGTCACGTTAAAATAGGACGTAATTTTACTGCCCGCGGTCGTGAAGGGGTTAATTTTCAATGTGGTGAAAGGGGGGTGATTTGAACTTTTTAGGTGTTTCTTTTTTTTCTTTACTTTTTTTTTATTTTACTAGTCCCCCTAGGGGGCTACATGGATCAGCAATCTGATCGCTCTGCCATATTTGCTGATCACAGCTATACAGCTGTAAACAGCAGATATGCTCATTTTCTGCCTCACCCAGCTATGGGCAGGGTGAAACCGAAAGCAAGTCATCTGAGCTACAGGCATCATCACATGACCCTGTGCTAACATGACAACTACCGGAAGTCACATGATCACGTCACATGACTTCCGGTATCGGCCAGTGAGTAAATGTTTACCGCCGATGCCATTATAATGGCGCTGTCACATATTGACAGCACCATTTAAGGGCTTAAACGGCATGGGCAGATAACGATTCTGCTCGTGCCTAGCAGGCACACATCTCAGCTGTGAAAATCAGCTGAGATGTGCGACCATCACGACAAGCCGCCGGCAGCAGACCACGGGCAGTAACACTATGACCACTAGGACGTAATATTACTGCCCGCGGTCATTAAGGGGTTAAAGGGAAGGTGTCGTAAAAAAAATATTAAATAACTGAAAAATATAAAAAATATTTATGTTTAATGTTATGTTTAAATAATTTATTTTTAATTCAGAAAAGTAAAAAAAAAAAAAAAAAATAAAAAAAGTTTCATATTTTCCATTCTTAAATACTAAGGGGAGCAGACGCTGAAATCCTACTGCAGAGCTATTGTAGAACTAGCTCACATTACAGGTGCAGTAAAAGTGGGCAGAATCTGCTCTCCTGTGTGTGATGTCACCTCCCCCTCCCAATCTGGGTGTTTCCAAAAGGATAAGAGAATGAAGTTTAGGGACACAGTGCGGAGCAATTTTGTTGTTGGCCGCAAAGTGATTATAATATGTCTAAAGTGTCACAGAGGACAGCTGCATAGTGCTCCACTGTCTCCCTATGTCCCTCTGCTGGCTGTCTCCCTCCCTATGCCCCGCTGCTGGCTGTCTCCCTCCCTATGCCTAACTGTACCTCGTGCCCCATATACTGTGCTGCCGGCCGGGATCGGAGGTCCGAGGTGACATGCGGTGAGAAGGGGTGATCCGTAGTGCAGTGCCACTCAGGCTGCAGATCACTGCTCCCAGCCTCATGCACTCACCTCAGACCTGCGCCCCCGGCAGGATGTCCTGTCAGCGATCACAGTACGAGAAACGGACAGAGGCCAGAGGTGAGTACAAGTGGGGAGGAGGGATGAGCGGGGTCAGTGGTGTAAGCGGCGGAGGGGGGCTGAATGGCGGAGCAAAACGGGGGCTGAACGGCAGAGTGGGGGGGAGTAGCACGCCAGGATCAGTAACTGTGCAATCACCGTTGCGTGGCGTCAGTACTTACCCCATTTATCCCGGCGGGTGACGGGGAAAGTGGAGCACACAGTGATAGTGCTGATCTCCTCCCTCTGCTGTGATCTGGACAGCCCACGGGGCGCGCCCATTTCACAGAAGACGCCTTCTCTAATGTTACTAAATGGGGTCGTAATCCGACCACTGTCTTCTATACCCTGGGGGCTTCCATAACTGTTACAAACACCAAATCCAAAGATGGCAGCCCCCAGTGCTTCAGTAAAACTAGAATTACATAAAAAATAAATAAACGGCGATTTTAATTTTGTATTAAAAATAATTTATTTCATAATCACTATTATTAATACAGAAATAAAAAACCGCGACACCTTACCTTTAATTACCAGACCAAATTTTTTAAATCTGCCCAGTGTCACTTTAGGAGGTAACTCTGGAACGCTTCAGTGGATCCCAGTGATTCTGAGATTGATTTGTGTGACATACTGTACTTTATGTTAGTGGTAAATCTAGGTAGATATTTTTTGCGTTTGTGAAAATATCATAATTGTAGCAATGATTCTATGTAGATAGAAAAGTGACGAGGGGGCGGAGCTCTGCCTCTAGCTCCTCCCATAATCAGAATCTCATCAGTAACATCTGCCATCTCCTCTCTCAGTAATGGGAAAGTCTTCACTGAATACAGATTTTACCTCAGAAGTGAGAATTTTGATAATAACTGATCAATTCTGGCAGAGAAAGGAGGAAATCTGTCTGATCAGATACATTACAAAGTTACTTATTTTCACGTGTACTATTGGGTTACAAAATAAAAACTAAAATTGCGATTATGCTTTAAAGGGAACTGGTCACCGGTCATCAGTTTTTCCATATCACACCTGACATGTTGTAGCCCCTGTGCTGCATTCCATATAGGTGTATATTATTCCCTGATCCCTCCGCCCCCCCCCCCCCCCCCCGCAAAAAACCCCCCCAAAATAACCGAAACAAAAACTGCTGATCGCCATCCTCTTTGTTTTGATTGATGTGGATCCACATGGTCGGGCGAACGCTCACATCTGCGCAGAGACCGCCAGGTCACACATGTGCACTTTGCTTTACCCTACTGGGGGCACAGCCTAAAACATAAGTGTGCGAGCCAATTTCGCCCAGCAATGTGGATGATGCAGGAGAACATCCACATCAATCAAAGCAAGAGTAAGGTGATCGACGCCACACCAAAGACGCCCATCAGACTGGACCGTGCCGATTTTCATAGCGTGCAATTGAATTTAAAAAGGTTTTTGAAGATTATACAGGCGGAGTAAGGGGATAATATACACCTTGGAATGCAGCACAGGCGCTGCTGAAGGTGCTAGTCTAAATGATTAGGAAATAAACCCAATTATCAAAAACTTATTACATCCAATGGTAAGAAAAATAAAAGATTTATTTACCTTGAAACTTTTTACCTTGCTTACAAGTATTACAGTTAATACTTTGACTTTGGCCGTGAGTCTTTAGGTGACTGGTGATGTAGGCTGGACTAAGAAGCTTGCCGCATACATTGCATGAGACCTTCCCTTCATGGCGCACCATGTGTGTTCTCAGCCTGTCTTTTGTGGCAAAGGCAGCTGTACATGTCTACAACAAAAAAGAAAAAATGTGTTGTACAGGGACATAAAAGGGGGCAAGAAAACCTGTAACGTTAAAAACATCAGACATAATTGATTAGCATACAAAGTCTCCTTTGAAAACAAATTACTCCTGGCCCGATGAATATCCTCCTCCTCTTTTGAATTTAGTGGATTGGATAGTTAAGGCTAAAGAGACACAGTGAGTAAAATAGAGATAGTGGAATGAGATTTAAAAATCGCACTCCACTCGGACCAATGTTGCGCTATGGGGTCGCTCCCATGTGCGTTTTTCTCAGCCCTAATCGGACCGAGAAAACAATCGCAGCAGAGAAACATCGCACTGCACTCGCATTACACCGAAGTGCAATGCGATATACGCATCAGCTGACAATGGAGGCGATAGGGAAATTAGTCCGTCCCTATCTCTCCTCCGCAGCTGTGCTCCGATCGCAGGATCGCATCACAGCGGCATGACAGGAGCCGGGCTCATGCAATGCACTTGCAGTAATGCTCATGTGGCCCCAGCCTAAAAGGAATAATGACCTCCACTGAACTGAGTGACGTCACTGCTGCCAGCCGGGTCCCACTTGTCAGTGTTTCTTGAAGCCTGGAGAGATCGGACATGTTTTCGGTTTCTCCAGGCTCGGATGTAGCAGAGCTGAATCATCATGGGACCTCATGTGGATTACGTCGGTCTTTCTTCGCATTTTATGACAAATACAGGATTTTGGGGGTGTTTATGTTTATTTATTTTCACTTATAGATTAGTGATGGGGGTGTCTCAGACACCTGCCATTATCAATCTAGGGCTTAGTGTCGGCTGTGAGCTGAGATTAACCCACTACTACCCCGATTGCCACCGCACCAGGGCAATAAGGAAGAGCCGGGTAAAGTGATAGGGTTATCGCATCTAATGGATGTGACAATCCTGGGCGGCTGCAGGCTGATAATTTTAGGTTGACGGGCTCCCAATAACGTAGGTGTCACACTGCACTATGAAGGCTGCTGAAGCTGCCAGCAAAGCAGCCCCAGAGTGAAGTTAGCAGACAGACCACAAGAGGGCAGTAGAATAGTCAGGAATCCGGGTTGGCAGCAGGAGGTCGAGACAAAAGTATTAGTATAGGGAGAGACAAATCGTGGTCAGGCGAGAGGCCGAAGAGTCACAGATCTACCAAAGGTAGAGACTGGAGCTGGAGTCAGGAATGTGGATACAGGTCAGAGTCGGGAAGTTAGTGTGCAGGGGTGGGGTGGAGGACAAACAAGTTAGGACAGGGATCAGATAGATAGGGAAGGATAAACAGTAGGCAGGAACGGGTAGTCAGGGACCGGGACAGACGACGGGAGGTACGGGTCAGAATACGGTAGTGGGGACGCAGGACAGATCGGGAACACTCACAAGAGGCAGTACACGTGCTGCAAGGCAGAACTATCACCGGCTCTGAGACCAAAACAAGGCAGGGGGGAATTAACTTCTCACATGACCAGGCTGACGCTGAGGAACCCCAGAGGCAGATATCGGCGTGGATCATGACAGTGGGTTTCCACAGCCAGAGCTGGCTGGCTTTATTTTGGCTGGTTATCAAAATTTGGAGGGGGAGGAAGGTACCACACGTTTCTTTTTTAATTAATTTATTTTTTACTGTACACTATAGACCCGTAGACCGAGTCTGTGATTATAAGCGTCAGGCAGGCTATCAAACAGGCTGGGGTTGCTGTCTGGCTGCAACTAAATCACAGACGGCGGTGGGCAGTGAATAAAGCCTAACGAGCGGCCCCGGAAGAAGAATGAGTGGCTGCTGGAGCAGTGTAGGTTACTCGGTAAGTAAATTGCACTAGCTTTATTATTATTTTTTTTTAAGTTTTACTTTATTTTTTTTTAAATTTTCCAAGTGTCTGACACCCGCGGGTGCCTTTGAACCCGCAGGAGTCGGACTTCACAGTCTGGTCCACCAATCACTATTTTTTCACAAAAAAGGCATCAAATTCAGAATTCACAAACGCACCAAAAAAATGCACCAAACACATAGAATTACAAGCGTTTTTTTTTTTTTTTTACATTTCCAGGCTTTCTGGGACAAGGTGCAGTTTTGGTTGAAGTTTGAGTGCAGTTAAAACTGCAGCGTGCGCATAAAGCATTACTAGGCTGCTTTCTGTAGTTTTAATTATCAGCAGAAGATGCTCAATACAGTACTACCTTAAAATGTAACTTTTAATAAATATGCGGATAAAAAGTGAGCAGGAGCTCACAGGTTAGAAACATAGGTGGCTCGTATCCACCCAAAATACACAAATATAGGGCTGTTAACAAAGGCCCAAAGCAATATGCCTCAGTCAGGTAACCCAGTGCAACAAATTCCACAAATATGGTATGATAGTCCTATCTGAAGCAAAGACACACAAGAGTACTACAATCAAAGCCCCATCCAGGGGAGGATATATATCTGTGTGTCTAAGGCAAAAACTCCTAAACCATTAGAAACCGTACATCTCATGAATCCCACACCACGTGGGAACGGTCTTACCAGGTCCGGAGATTACACGGGTATTAGAGAAAGGTTATTGGTTCATGCAGGGGGCTGTTTAAACAGCGTATCCAGATCCCTCAGAGACCTAAACCAAGTCAGGCATGTAGTCGCAGTGCCCACTCCCAACGTTTCAAAGAGCAGATCATCAGGGGAGTTCCAATGGGAAACAAGACGCTTTCAAACGGTATCTTCACCGGATGACAATCAAAAGACACTCACCGCATCATGGCGTACATCAGGACCCAAATTCATAAATGCCGCGCTTAGCGTCCGGCTGGCCGCTCCATATATAGCTCGCCGCATGCGAAATGGGTCCGTCATCGGTGACGTTCACTCCCAGAATACCTCCGGGCCGGAAGTGACACGTCATCGATCGACGCTTCGGTGACGCTCACTCCCAGAATGCCTCCAGGCCGGAAGTGACAAGTCATCGATCGCCGCGTCGCCGCAAAGGCGTCACGGCTAATACCCGATGTGACCACATCCGGGTAAATGGAACGCAAGCTAATTCATCATTTAGGATAGATCAGGACGTAGCCATAGTGACATGGGCGCCCTGTATGTTAGCCGCGGACAATCAAATAGTAGAGGGCACGTAGGTACAAGTCCATAAACGTGCCAGTATACATACATAGTGGCGATGGTCAAACTAATACAGCGGATAATTAAAAGAATGAACCTGAGGTGGTCATAGAAGGTGTCCGGATATTTTGAAAAGGGGGGGCGGCGATCGATGACTTGTCACTTCCGGCCCGGAGGCATTCTGGGAGTGAGCGTCACCGACGCGTCGATCGATGACGTGTCACTTCCGGCCCGGAGGTATTCTGGGAGTGAACGTCACCAATGACGGACCCATTTGCGCATGCGCCGAGCTATATATGGAGCGGCCAGCTGGACGCTAAGCGCGGCATTTATGAATTTGGGTCCTGATGTACGCCATGATGCGGTGAGTGTTTAGAACTTATGGGCATAACACATATGGCCTGACTGGCAGCCTTAGGGCTTATTCTATGTATTTTTCTCTATAGTGACCTGGGCATCTTTTTGATTTTCATCTGGTGAAGATACCGTTTGACAGCGTCTTGTTTCCCATTGGAACTCCCCTGATGATCTGCTCTTTGAAACGTTGGGAGTGGGCACTGCGACTACATGCCTGACTTGGTTTAGGTCTCTGAGGGATCTGGATACGCTGTTTAAACAGCCCCCTGCATGAACCAATAACCTTTCTCTAATGCCCGTGTAATCTCCGGACCTGGTAAGACCGTTCCCACGTGGTGTGGGATTCATGAGATGTACGGTTTCTAATGGTTTAGGAGTTTTTGCCTTAGACACACAGATATATATCCTCCCCTGGATGGGGCTTTGATTGTAGTACTCTTGTGTGTCTTTGCTTCAGATAGGACTATCATACCATATTTGTGGAATTTGTTTCACTGGGTTACCTGACTGAGGCATATTGCTTTGGGCCTTTGTTAACAGCCCTATATTTGTGTATTTTGGGTGGATACGAGCCACCTATGTTTCTAACCTGTGAGCTCCTGCTGACTTTTTTATCCGCATATTTATTAAAAGTTACATTTTAAGTTAGTCTTTTTCTTGTTATATGTCTGATCCAGCTAATTAGGTCAATTACTGTGGATCCACTTATTCTGGTATACTGCTAATTACCCCGTTGATTTTAGTGGTCGATGGCGGGCTTCCTATCGTCGGATATTGACACTAGGCAATGGGCCTCTGAGGCCAAGGAAGTGTTTTCGGAAAAAAATCTAGTTCTCAAGAGGTACACACCAACATTGAGTGGGGCTTTCAAGGATCTCACCAAAATATATAAGGAGCGTATTGTATCCTGGTGGGAGGTCCAATCCTTAGAGAGTTATCTAAAGGAGGAAATTGTCCCCAGGCACTTAAGGATAACACTACAGCCAGGGTACCGTCACAAAAACACGGACTTTATAGCCAAGTGGGAAAAAGAGGCCACTGAAAGCTCCCTCAGGCTTATGAAATTACTTCTTGAGGAAGAGAGGAAAAATCTGTCTACTTTAGAGGATTCCCTAAGAGAACATATTGGTATAACACGCAAATTCTCCAGTGAAGGCGAATTTGCAAATAAAGAACTTGTGTTACAAGGTGTTATTGAAAAGTTCCAATATAAATTAAAAGAGAGAAAGCATAAATTTTACATCAGGGATCTTCAGGACTTTAAGGATAATAGGGATTATATCCCATCTGGCAACCGAACGGCCAGACAAAGTGAGACAGATTTTTCCTCAACGGATGCAGAGCTCTCGGACACTGATACGAGAAATAATCAGTTCAGACCACAACAATTTAAAAAACAGAGAGGGAGAGGCCGATCTAATTATAGGGGAGCCAACTTCAATTTTGGCCGGGGGGGGGGGGGGGGGGTTTTGGACAATCAATATCACCTGAGGAGCAAGGGTCAACTAAATCCCCAACAATGTGTGGAGCACCTCAGGTGATAAATTTGTCCTCTAGACCCCTTAGCGATACCGAGCAACGGGTTCTAGATAGAGGTCTGTCCTTTGTCCCCACTACCGACTTCGATGAATTCACAGAGATTAAAGACTTGAATCTTTTTTCTAGACGCCTTAAGTGGAAGAAGTACTTTGGCAGACAGAATGAGAAAGGGGAACTGGGGATTTCAGAAGATCTTTTAGAAGATGTCAGGCTACTTTTCCACTTGAGCGGTATGAACCCTAATGATCTGGGTGAAGGGCCATTCACTAATTTAAAAAACAAGAGTGCAAAAATGCCCCCAACAGCGGCAGAAATTGATGCTATAGACATATTTGTGAACATGGTAACCAAGGATTTAAGAAACAATATGGGCAGACGTAGGGGTCAGTTTAATTTATCAAAGTCTGAAATGCTCAGTTTACAATGTTTGGAAAGGGACTCCAGTATCACCATAAAACCCTCCGACAAAGGGGGCAACGTGGTGATACTGGATTCCAAGGACTATAAAAACATCTGTCTGGATATCCTCAAGGATGAGGCATGCTATGCTAAATTTGATTCAAGCCTAATGATGGGTTTTAAAAACGAATTAAGGAATATGCTGGAGCTAGCCCTGGATAGGAATATTATAGACAGAAATTCGTTCGAATATTTACTACCGACCTTCCCAGTCATGGCGACTTTTTATATTCTACCCAAAATACATAAGGGTTGTAACCCTTTAAAGGGTCGCCCCAATTGTGTCAGGGATAGGTAGCCTAACGGAGAAATTGAGCATTTACGTAGACAGAATCCTGAGACCGTTTGTTCTTTCACTCAACTCCTATCTAAGAGACACTACGGATTTTCTACGGAAAATCGATGATATTTTTTTGGAGGAGGGTATGATATTGTGCAGCATCGACGTTGAGGCTCTATATTCCTCCATCCCCCACACGGCTGGGGGTCGAGGCTGTACAATTTTTCCTTGGTACCAGAGGTAACCAGTTCATTCAACACAACAAATTTGTCATAGAGGCACTCACCTTCTGCCTAACAAAAAATGTTTTCACCTTTGGTGGGAGGTTCTTCCATCAGCTCAAGGGGACTGCGATGGGGACGTGCTGTGCCCCATCGTATGCTAATCTCCTCTTGGGCTGGTGGGAGGAAAAGGTGGTTTTTGGTGGCCTTGTTGATACCGAGGACGTCGTCTTGTGGCTTAGGTACATAGACGACGTCTTCGTTATCTGGAAGGGATCGGAGGTGGACTTCCACTCCTTCATGACCACACTCAATAACAACAACATCGGCCTGCACTTTACCAGTGAAGTAGGCGGGGACAGTCTGGCATTCCTCGATGTGTTGGTTGAAAAGGGTCCGGAGGGTCGCCTTAAAACAACAACCTATAGAAAAGCCACCTCTTCAAAACTCACTTTTGAAGTGGGATAGTGCCCATCCTGGTCCCCCTAAAAAAAAAGGGATCCCCAAGGGACAATTTATCAGGATGCGGAGAAACTGCTCTGAGGAAACGTCTTTTCGTTCACAGTCTTCTGATCTGATGGGACGTCTGAGAGATAGGGGCTATCCGGAGGGGGTGATCTCAAGGGCATACAAGTCCACATGTGATCTGGATCGCAGTAGCCTATTAAACCCCAATCATAAGAATGCTGACACCCCTGACGTCCTTAGATTCATTACAACATTTAAACAATGGTGCAACTGACCTGAGACAGATACTAAGCAAATATTGGTCTATATTGCATATGGATCCTACAATCGACAAACATCTCCTCAGCTACCCGTCGATCACCTTTAGAAAAGCTAAATCTTTAGGTGATAGACTGGTGCACAGTCACTTTGAGGAAAACAGATCAGTGAGGACAGCAATTGGAACGAAAGGCTGTTTCAAATGCCATGACTGCATAAACTGTAAGTTTGTGGAAGAAGGGAAAGATTTCAAGAACTCCAGTGGCACTAAGGTATACTCCCTTAGGTCGTTAATAACATGTAAATCGAAAGGGGTAGTATACAAGGTGACCTGTGGGTGTGGCAAACTGTATGTGGGCAAGACGATCAGGGAACTGAGACGCAGAATATTGGAGCATAAGGGTGACATCCTTAAGAAGAACGACACACCGGTGGCGAGACACTTCAACACCTTTCACAACGGTGACTTGGGAAGTTTCAGAGTAATGGGCATCGACTTGATTCCCCCCCCTCGAAGGGGTGGCAATTGGGATAGGATCATCCTCCAGAAGGAGTGCTTCTGGATTTACAGTTTGGACACGATGGCACCATTAGGACTGAATGAATCCCTGTCTTTTACCCCCTTTTTAGGAGCACCCTAGAAGTAGGGTGGTTTGGAGGAGGGATAGTCGACGCCCGAGTGGGGGCACCACAGGCGGGGGATTACCAGGGTGCCGACCCCCACATGATAGGTAGGGCCTCTTTTAGGTAGGGTCAGAGTTTAGTTTGCACTTTAGTTTTTTTTCTCTTTTGTCCATCCTGACCATGACCATGACTGTCCCCCTATGGTGCTAGCCCTCCGGTTAGTGGGTGTTTCCCTTGCGCGCCCCCTCTGGTTAACCCCCTTTTTTGTGATCTGTTGCTTTGCTCTCAGATAACCCTGGGGGATGCATGGGGCGGCTGCCCCATCCCTTGATCTTGAGACTACCCCCCCCCCCCCCATTTGGCACTACCTTAAGCCTCTTCCCCGACACTAATTCCGTCCCCCCCTCCCTTTTCAAAATATCCGGACACCTTCTATGACCACCTCAGGTTCATCCTTTTAATTATCCGCTGTTTGACCATCGCCACTATGTATGTATACTGGCACGTTTATGGACTTGTACCTACGTGCCCTCTACTATTTGATTGTCCACGGCTAACATACAGGGCGCCCATGTCACTATGGCTACGTCCTGATCTATCCTAAATGATGAATTAGCTTGCGTTCCATTTACCCGGATGTGGTCACATCGGGTATTAGCCGTGACGCCTTTGCGGCGACCCGGCGATCGATGACTTGTCACTTCCGGCCCGGAGGCATTCTGTGAGTGAGCGTCACCGACGCGTCGATCGATGACATGTCACTTACGGCCCGGAGGTATTCTGGGAGTGAACGTCACCGATGACGGACCCACTTGCGCATGCGCCGAGCTATATATGGAGCGGCCAGCCGGACGCTAAGTGCGGCATTTATGAATTTGGGTCCTGATGTACGCCATGATGCGGTGAGTGTTTAGAACTTATGAGCATAACACATATGGCCTGACTGGCAGCCTTAGGGCTTATTCTATGTATTTTTCTCTATAGTGACCTGGGCATCTTTTGATTGTCATCCGGTGAAGATACCGTTTGACAGCGTCTTGTTTCCCATTGGAACTCCCCTGATGATCTGCTCTTTGAAACGTTGGGAGTGGGCACTGCGACTACATGCCTGACTTGGTTTAGGTCTCTGAGGGATCTGGATACGCTGTTTAAACAGCCCCCTGCATGAACCAATAACCTTTCTCTAATGCCCGTGTAATCTCCGGACCTGGTAAGACCGTTCCCACGTGGTGTGGGATTCATGAGATGTACGGTTTCTAATGGTTTAGGAGTTTTTGCCTTAGACACACAGATATATATCCTCCCCTGGATGGGGCTTTGATTGTAGTACTCTTGTGTGTCTTTGCTTCAGATAGGACTATCATACCATATTTGTGGAATTTGTTTCACTGGGTTACCTGACTGAGGCATATTGCTTTGGGCCTTTGTTAACAGCCCTATATTTGTGTATTTTGGGTGGATACGAGCCACCTATGTTTCTAACCTGTGAGCTCCTGCTGACTTTTTATCCGCATATTTATTAAAAGTTACATTTTAAGTTAGTCTTTTTCTTGTTATACGTCTGATCCAGCTAATTAGGTCAATTTACTGTGGATCCACTTATTCTGGTATACTGCTAATTACCCCACCTCAATACAGTACTAGTAAACCTGTTGAATGTAATTCTCCATATTCATGAGCTCTGTATAATCCAACCTCCACCATTCATTGGCAGCTTTCAGAATATGCACATTGTACAGGGAGGACATTTAAGCGAAATTAGGACTGGTCATTAAGAGGTTAAAAATGTTTACTAAATAAAAGGGTTGTACAGGGAAGACAAGTTATAATTTATCCAGTGGATAGATGATATTATAGACCAGTGGCAGTCCAACTGCTGGGACCCATATCGAGTAGCAGAACAAGGAACTTTTATCTCCCTGTTGGAATTAAACAGCAGTATGAATGGTCCGTCCATTATTGAGCTACCAAAGCAGCGCTCAGCAACTTAGTTGGACATGGGGTGACGGTCACGCACTGCTGCTCCATTGTTTCAGTTATAATTTCCTTCTCAGACTGCAAATCACCTGAGTGACGTTGTCACCGCTGATCGCGGGCTCATTCTCTGCCTGAACCTCACAGAGGTCGGTCATGTTCTATGATCGCGCTCTGTGACTTCAGATATGTAACAGAGCTGGAATGGTCGTGGGACCTCGTGTGGATTACATTAGACCTGCAGGGGTGTTTTCGGGGTTAATAAAGTGGTGAAAGAGGGTGGGTTTTTTGTATTTTATTTCAAATAAAGGATTTTTTTCGGTATTTGTGTTTATTTCTTTTCTCTTACAGATTAGTAATGGAGGTGTCTCAGTCACCTACCATTACTAATCTGGGGCTTCATGTCAGCTGAGGGCCGACATTCCCTCCTTATTACCCAGATTGCCACCGCACCAGGGGAAGTCGGGAAGAGCCGAGTAAAGTGCTGGGATTGTCGCATGAACTGGATGCAACAATCCTGGGCAGCTGCAGGCTGATATTTTTAGGCTGGGGGGGCAACAAACATGGATCTCCTCTGCCTGAGAATACCAGCCTCCAGCTGTTGGGCATTATCTTGGCTGGTTATCAAAATTGGGGGGGGGCTGCATGCTGTTGTTTTGGTTTTTTTTTTAAAATGATTTATTTAAATAAAACAGCATAGGGTCTTAATATGATACACAGCCAAGATAAGCACACGGCTGGGTGCTGCAGCTTGTAGCCGTGTACTTTATCTGTGCTGGGTATCATGATATGGGGGGACCCTATGCAAATTTTTTTTTTTATTTATTCTTCCTGTACAAAAGACCTGCAGACCCGGTCTGTTTAGTTGCAGGCAGACGCTGTCACAGGTTGGGGGCACGTCTGACTGCAACCTATCACAGACGCCGGTGGGCGGGGAAAGCAGTGAATATGCAATGAAGGTATTGAGCGGCCTGGAAAGTGAAGGAGCAGTAGCGTACAGCTGCGTCGGTGATTCGCTAAGTATAGCACGCCTGCTCCAATCCCCCTATCCTTCCACCACCATTTTTAAGTGCTGGATTCTGGTCCCCATAGACTTATATGGGGACCGAAGTCTGGTCAGATACTATGGATCAATTTCGGGCTGGAACCGGGCTTTTCATTAACTCTGTTAGACCTGCTGATCCAGGGTATTTGCGAGTCCGCCCATCACTAGGGTGAAAAAAAATTAAGACAAAACCGCTGAAAATAATGGACATGTTCAATCTTTTAGTAATACAGCAAAAACCTAGGCTGTTCACAAAACAGTCGGAAAAACACTGCAGGTGTTTTGTGTGTGCGCATGAGATTTCTGTAATCTCATAGGCTTTGCTGGGACTGTCAGCGTTTTAATAGCATGAATTTGCATAAAACCAAGGCAAAAACGTCCTGTGTGAATATAGCCTTAAAGGGAACCGGTCAGGTCCAATATGCAGCCAGAATCACGGGCAGTTCTGGGTGCATATTGCTAATCTCTGCCTAACTGTTCCTGTATACACTAGCATAGATAAAGAGATGGTTAGAAAAAGTATTTCTAAAGATCTTTTACCGTATGCTAATGAGCGCGGGGACTAGTCTCCTGGACGTTTGTTCCCCGGCTAGTTGCCCCCATTAGCACGTTAGTAGATCCCTTTGGGCGTGCTAACATGCTAATGAATGTGCAGCGTCAGAGGATGATCGCACTCACCTCTCCGCTGTCATCACCGCCCGACGGGGGATTTCGGCTCAGTGCTCATGGCCCCGGACTTTTGGTCATGCGCACTACTTCAGTTTGAAGCCAGGACGCGTACACCCAGCTTCATAGTGTGCATGACCAGAACTCTGGGGTCATGAGCGCTGAGCCGAAATCCAGTGTCGGACGCGATGGCAGCAGAGAGGTGAGTGAGATCATCCTCTAATACTGCGCATTCATTAGCATGATAGTACGCCCCTGTGGATGTACTATCATGCTAATGGGGGCGACTGGAAGGGCAACTAACGCCTAGTGACCTCGCTCATTAGCATACAGTAAAAGATCTTTAGGAATACTTTTTCTAAAGATCTCTTTATCTATGCTAGTGTATACAGGGACGGTTAAGCTGGTGTCACACACAGCGACAACGACGTCGCTGCTACGTCACCATTTTCTGTGACGTTGCAGCGACGTCCTGTCGCTGTCGCTGTGTGCGACATCCAGCAACGACCTGGCCCCTGCTGTGAGGTCGCCGGTCGTTGCTGAATGTCCAGCTTCATTTTTTGGTCGTCACTCTCCTGCTGTGACACACACATCGCTGTGTGTGACAGCGAGAGAGCGACGAAATGAAGCGAGCAGGAGCCGGCACTGGCAGCTGCGGTAAGCTGTAACCAGCGTAAACATCGGGTAACCAAGGGAAGACCTTTCCCTGGTTACCCGATATTTACCTTCGTTACCAGCCTCCGCCCTTGCTGCCAGTGCCGGCTCCTGCACTGTGACATGTGGCTGCAGTACGCATCGGGTAATTAACCCGATGTATACTGTAGCAAGGAGAGCAAGGAGCCAGCGCTAAGCAGTGCGCGCGGCTCCCTGCTCTCTGCACTGTGACATGTAGCTGCAGTACACATCGGGTTAATTAACCCGATGTGTACTGTACCTAGGAGAGCAAGGAGCCAGCGCTAAGCGCGGCTCCCTGCTCTCTGCACATGTAGCACAGCGACGTTATGATCGCTGCTGCGTCGCTGTGTTTAACAGCTAAGCAGCGATCATAACAGCGACTTACAAGGTCGCTGTTACGTCACCGAAAATGGTGACGTAACAGTGACGTCGTTGTCGCTGCCGCTTAGTGTGAACCCAGCTTTAGGCAGGGATTAGCAATATCACCCAGAACTGCTCGTGGTTCTAAGTGCATATTGCACCTGACAGGTACCCTTTCATGTCTGCCATGCGACCTATGGGCCACATCTGACACTTTGGCTGTCCATGTCCTGTTACAATAAAATTACCTGTAACATGTATAACAATAGCAAATAATCAACCATATAATTTACTGATTTTTAAAAAAGCAATACAATTTAGAGCATAATCAGAGAGAATCTGTCAGCTTAATTTTGTAAAGTAAAGCCATGGTTATAATGATGCTACAATTAAGTTACATATAATGAAGAAATCCGCTTTGTTGTTCTTTCTTAATCACCATGTGAAGGTTTCTGCTAATCAGATTTTGGTGCACTGGGGCTGGACTATACAAGGGGCATTTTCCCTGTCTGCGATTTCCCCAGCCCCTCCACCTGCCTCCAATCTGAAGAGCAGATTTCAAACAGAGGAGGCAGGTTACAGAAAAAGCAGTGGACTGTTATTCAAAGACTGGAGACAGGCAAAGGGCTGGGGAATCACAGACAGGGAGGAGGAGAAAACCCAGCTCCTTTGCGCTGAAATCTAATTAAACATTTTTTAAATGGTTATTTTGTCAATTTAATCAGTATTGCAGCGCCATTACAGCTATGTCTTTACATACAAAATCATGGCAACAGGTTATCTTTAAGTTCGGCTTACTGCTTCAGCCCTCTACAACAGTCTTAGGGGTACTTTGCACACTACGACATCGCAAGCCGATGGTAGCGATGCCGAGCACGATAGTCCCCACCCCCGTCGCAGCTGCAATATCTTGTGATAGCTGCCATAGCGAACATTATCGCTACGGCAGCTTCACATGCACTTACCTGCCCTGCGACGTCGCTCTGGCCGGCGAACCACCTCCTTCCTAAGGGGGCGGGTCGTGTGGCGTCACACGGCAGGCGGCCAATAGAAGCAGGGGGGGGCGGAGATGAGCGGGACGTAAACATCCCGCCCACCTCCTTCCTTCCTCATTGCAGCCGGGACACAGGTAAGGAGATGTTCCTCGCTCCTGCGGCTTCACACACAGCGATGTGTGCTGCCACAGGAACGAGGAACAACATCGTAACATCGGTCCTTCCGAAATTATGGAAATGACCGACGCTACACCGATCATACGATTTCAACGCTTTTGCGCTTGTTAATCGTAGTAAAAAGGATTCACATACTCCGATGTTGACAGCGACGCCGGATGTGCGTCACTTTCGATTTGACCCCACCGACATCGCACCTGCGATGTCGTAGTGTGCAAAGTACCCCTTAGTTTCTCATATGGCTTCTCTTTTTTGCCCGCCTCTGTTATAGGAGAAGTAAATTACGTACGGTATCATGTATTCTTACTTGGCATTTGAAGGGTCTTTCAGTAGAATGAACATGCTTCACATGACAGCTTAAATGATCTGGCCTGTCAAAAAAAAAAAATATACACAATCAATATGAATTAAAAAAACAAAACAAGATACACATTTGATATAAAACTCCTTAGAAACAAAACTAGAATACCACGCCAAATACTTAGTACTTAATAGTATAAAATATATACTTTACTGTAATTGCACATGACACATACCCAGGGCCGTAATTGCCACTAGGCACCCGTGGTCCTGTGCCTGGGGCGGCACGTTGCGGGGGGCGGCACTTTCTGACAGCAAAATAAAAAAAAATATATATATATATATATATATTTTTTTTTTTTTAACATCCCCGCCCCCCACCACTCCCTCCGTTACACTCCACTGTATTCTGGGGGGGCGGGGGGTGAGAGGGAGGAGAGGCGCATTTCTGTTTATTTAAATACACAGATGGGTGCCAGGCATAGTGAGCTGATTAACCCCGGAAGTTCCAGTGCCTGCACTTGCGGGGTCAGAGGCGCACGGGCGCGCCAATCAGCTCACTGCCCCGTGCTGCAGCGTCCAATGCTGCAGACGACACACGCCGCGGAGGAGGACGCGACTGAAGCTGGAGCCAGCCAGAAGAGGATAATCACTGGAGCAGTGCAGCGGGCACCGGAGCAGGTATGCGCTAGAGCCTAGAATGTATGGGCACCTTACAGGTTAGTTGATGTTCGTTGCGATGCCTCTTTTTGTCCACTATAATTATGCAAGGGGAGGCTGGGGGGAGAGAGGCTGGGAAAAGAGAGAGGCTGGGGGGAGGCTGGGAAGAGAGAGAGGCTGGGGGGAGGCTGGGAAGAGAGAGAGGCTGGGGGGAGGCTTGGAAGAGAGAGAGGCTGGGGGGAGGCTGGGAAGAGAGAGAGGCTGGGGGAGGCTGGGAAGAGAGAGAGGCTGGGGGGAGGCTGGGAAGAGAGAGAGGCTGAGGCTGGGAAGAGAGAGAGGCTGAGGCTGGGGGGAGGCTGAGAAGAGAGGGAGGCTGAGGCTGGGAAGAGAGAGAGGCTAAGGCTGGGAAGAGAGAGAGGCTGAGGCTGGGAAGAGAGAGCGGCTGAGGCTGGGAAGAGAGAGAGGCTGAGGCTGGGAAGAGAGAGAGGCTGAGGCTGGGAAGAGAGAGAGGCTGAGGCTGGGAAGAGAGGCTGAGGCTGGGGGGAGGCTGGGAAGAGAGAGAGGCTGAGGCTGGGAAGAGAGAGAGGCTGAGGCTGGGGGGGAGGCTGAGGCTGGGGGGGGAGGCTGGGAAGAGAGAGGCTGAGGCTGGGGGGAGGCTGGGAAGAGAGAGGCTGAGGCTGGGGGGGAGGCTGGGAAGAGAGAGAGGCTGAGGCTGGGGGGGAGGCTGGGAAGAGAGAGAGGCTGAGGCTGGGGGGGAGGCTGGGAAGAGAGGCTGAGGCTGGGAAGAGAGAGAGGCTGATGCTGGGAAGAGAGAGAGGCTGATGCTGGGAAGAGAGAGAGGCTGATGCTGGGAAGAGAGAGAGGCTGAGGCTGGGGGGGAGGCTGAGGCTGGGGGGAGGCTGGGAAGAGAGAGAGGCTGAGGCTGGGGGGAGGCGGAGGCTGGGGGGGGAGGCTGGGAAGAGAGAGAGGCTGAGGCTGGGGGGGGAGGCTGGGAAGAGAGAGAGGCTGAGGCTGGGGGGGAGGCTGGGAAGAGAGAGAGGCTGAGGCTGGGGGGGAGGCTGGGAAGAGAGAGAGGCTGAGGCTGGGAAGAGAGGCTGAGGCTGGGAAGAGAGAGAGGCTGAGGCTGGGAAGAGAGAGAGGCTGAAGCTGAGGGGGAGGCTGGGAAGAGAGAGGCTGAGGCTGGGGGGGAGGCTGGGAAGAAAGAGGCTGGGGGGGAGGCTGAGGCTGGGGGGGGAGGCTGAGAGGAGAGAGGCTGAGGGGGAGGCTGGGAGGAGAGAGGCTGAGGCTGGGGGGAGGCTGGGAGAAGAGAGGCTGAGGCTGGGGGAGGCTGGGAGGAGAGAGGCTGAGGCTGGGGGGGAGAGGCTGATGCTGGGGGAGGCTGAAAGGAGGGAGGCTGATGTTGGGGGAGGCTGGGAGGAGAGAGGCTGGTGCTGGGGTCAGAGAGGCTGATGCTGGGGGAGGCTGGGAGGAGAGAGGCTAGTGCTGGGGGAGAGAGGCTGATGCTGGGGGAGGCTGGGGTTATAGAGGCTGATGCTGGGGTCAGAGAGGCTGGTGCTGGGGTCAGAGAGGCTAGTGCTGGGGTCAGAGAGGCTGGTGCTGGGGTCAGAGAGGCTGGTGCTGGGGGAGGCTGGGGGAGAGAGAAGCTGATGCTGGGGGAGAGAGAGGCTGATGCTGGGGGAGGCTGGGGGAGAGAGAGGCTGGTGCTGGGGGAGAGAGAGGCTGATGCTGGGGGAGAGAGAGGCTGATGCTGGGGGAGGCTGGGGGAGAGAGAGGCTGATGCTGGGGAGAGGCTGGGGGAGAGAGAGGCTGATGCTGGGGGAGAGAGAAGCTGATGCTGGGGGAGGCTGGGGGGAGAGAGGCTGATGCTAGGGGAGAGAGAGGCTGATGCTGGGGGAGAGAGAGGCTGATGCTGGGGGAGGCTGGGGGAGAGAGAGGCTGATGCTGGGGGAGAGAGAGGCTGATGCTGGGGGGAGAGAGGCTGATGCTGGGGGGAGAGAGGCTGATGCTGGGGGAGAGAGAGGCTGATGCTGAGGGGAGAGAGGCTGATGCTGAGGGAGGCTGGGGGAGAGAGAGGCTGATGCTGGGGGAGGCTGGGGGAGAGAGAGGCTGATGCTGGGAAGAGAGGCTGAGGCTGGGGGGAGGCTGAGGGGGAGGCTGGGAAGAGAGAGAGGCTGAGGCTGGGGGGGAGGCTGAGGCTGGGGGGGGAGGCTGGGAAGAGAGAGGCTGAGGCTGGGGGGGAGGCTGGGAAGAGAGAGAGGCTGAGAAGAGAGAGAGGCTGAGGCTGGGAAGAGAGGCTGAGGCTGGGGGGAGGCTGAGGGGGAGGCTGGGAAGAGAGAGAGGCTGAGGCTGGGAAGAGAGAGAGGCTGAGGCTGGGGGGGAGGCTGAGGCTGGGGGGGGAGGCTGGGAAGAGAGAGGCTGAGGCTGGGGGGGAGGCTGGGAAGAGAGAGGCTGAGGCTGGGGGGAAGGCTGGGAAGAGAGAGAGGCTGAGGCTGGGGGGGAGGCTGGGAAGAGAGAGAGGCTGAGGCTGGGAAGAGAGAGGCTGATGCTGGGAAGAGAGAGAGGCTGATGCTGGGAAGAGAGAGAGGCTGATGCTGGGAAGAGAGAGAGGCTGATGCTGGGAAGAGAGAGAGGCTGAGGCTGGGGGGGAGGCTGAGGCTGGGGGGAGGCTGGGAAGAGAGAGAGGCTGAGGCTGGGAAGAGAGAGAGGCTGAGGGGAGGCGGAGGCTGGGGGGGGAGGCTGGGAAGAGAGAGAGGCTGAGGCTGGGGGGGAGGCTGGGAAGAGAGAGAGGCTGAGGCTGGGGGGGAGGCTGGGAAGAGAGAGAGGCTGAGGCTGGGGGGGAGGCTGGGAAGAGAGAGAGGCTGAGGCTGGGGGGGAGGCTGGGAAGAGAGAGAGGCTGAGGCTGGGAAGAGAGGCTGAGGCTGGGAAGAGAGAGAGGCTGAGGCTGGGAAGAGAGAGAGGCTGAAGCTGGGGGGGAGGCTGGGAAGAGAGAGGCTGAGGCTGGGGGGGAGGCTGGGAAGAAAGAGCCTGGGAGGGAGGCTGAGGCTGGGGGGGAGGCTGAGAGGAGAGAGGCTGAGGGGGAGGCTGGGAGGAGAGAGGCTGAGGCTGGGGGGAGGCTGGGAGGAGAAAGGCTGAGGCTGGGAGGAGAGAGGCTGAGGCTGGGGGGGAGAGGCTGATGCTGGGGGAGGCTGAAAGGAGGGAGGCTGATGCTGGGGGAGGCTGGGAGGAGAGAGGCTGGTGCTGGGGTCAGAGAGGCTGATGCTGGGGGAGGCTGGGAGGAGAGAGGCTAGTGCTGGGGGAGAGGCTGATGCTGGGGGAGGCTGGGGTTATAGAGGCTGATGCTGGGGTCAGAGAGGCTGGTGCTGGGGTCAGAGAGGCTAGTGCTGGGATCAGAGAGGCTAGTGCTGGGGTCAGAGAGGCTGGTGCTGGGGTCAGAGAGGCTGGTGCTGGGGGAGGCTGGGGGAGAGAGAAGCTGATGCTGGGGGAGGCTGGGGGAGAGAGAGGCTGATGCTGGGGGAGGCTGGGGAAGAGAGACTGGTGCTGGGGGAGAGAGAGGCTGGTGCTGGGGGAGAGAGAGGCTGATGCTGGGGGAGAGAGAGGCTGATGCTGGGGGAGGCTGGGGGAGAGAGAGGCTGATGCTGGGGGGGAAGAGGCTGATGCTGGGGCAGGCTGGGGGAGAGAGAGGCTGATGCTGGGGAGAGGCTGGGGGAGAGAGAGGCTGATGCTGGGGGAGAGAGAAGCTGATGCTGGGGGAGGCTGGGGGGAGAGAGGCTGATGCTGGGGGAGAGGCTGATGCTGGGGGAGAGAGAGGCTGATGCTGGGGGAGGCTGGGGGAGAGAGAGGCTGATGCTGGGGGAGAGAGAGGCTGATGCTGGGGGGAGAGAGGCTGATGCTGGGGGGAGAGAGGCTGATGCTGGGGGAGAGAGAGGCTGATGCTGAGGGGAGAGAGGCTGATGCTGAGGGAGGCTGGGGGAGAGAGAGGCTGATGCTGGGGGAGGCTGGGGAGAGAGAGGCTGATGCTGGGGGAGGCTGGGGAGAGAGAGGCTGATGCTGGGGGAGAGGCTGCTGCTGGAGGCGGGGGGAGAGAGGCTGCTGCTGGGGGAATGGGAGAGAGGGGCCAATGCTAGAGACAGAGGACAAGGGTTGAGGGATAGTGCAGTGACAAAATCGATGGGGGGGAGTGTAAGGACTCAGAATAAGAGGGGGGCAGCATTGGGAGCTCATTATGGAGAAGGGGCAGCATGTGTGGGATCAGTATGGAGTGGAGCAATGTAGGGGAGTCAATATCAAGAGTGGGGTAGTGTGTGTGTGTGTGGGGGGGGGGGTGTCTCAGCATAAGCGCTAGTGTGGTGGTCTTAGTATGATGAGTGGGGCAGCATGGAGGTGTCATTATGGAAAAGAGTAAGGCAGCACTAGGAGCTCATGGAGAGGGGCAGCATGCATGGGACACTGTGAGGAGGGGGCAGCATGCATGGGACACTGTGAGGAGGGGGCAGTATGCATGGGACACTGTGAGGAGGGGGCAGCATGCATGGGACACTGTGAGGAGGGAGCAGCATGCATGGGACACTTGGGACACTGTGAGGAGGGGGCAGCATGCATGGGACACTGAGGAGGGGGCAGCATGCATGGGACATTGGGAGGAGGGGGCAGCATGTATGGGACATTGGGAGGAGGGGGCAGCATTCATGGGACATTGGGAGGAGGGGGCAGAGAGAGAGAGGCTGAGGCTGGGAAGAGAGAGAGGCTGAGGCTGGGAAGAGAGAGAGGCTGAGGCTGGGAAGAGAGAGAGGCTGAGGCTGGGGGGGAGGCTGAGGCTGGGGGGGGAGGCTGGGAAGAGAGAGGCTGAGGCTGGGGGGGAGGCTGGGAAGAGAGAGAGGCTGATGCTGGGGGTGAGGCTGGGAAGAGAGAGAGGCTGAGGCTGGGAAGAGAGAGAGGCTGAGGCTGGGAAGAGAGAGAGGCTGATGCTGGGAAGAGAGAGAGGCTGAGGCTGGGGGAAGAGAGAGAGGCTGATGCTGGGAAGAGAGAGAGGCTGAGGCTGGGGGGGGAGGCTGAGGGGAGGCTGGGAAGAGAGAGAGGCTGAGGCTGGGAAGAGAGGCTGAGGCTGGGAAGAGAGAGAGGCTGAAGCTGGGGGGGAGGCTGGGAAGAGAGAGAGGCTGAGGCTGAGGGGGAGGCTGGGAAGAGAGAGGCTGGGGGGGAGGCTGAGGCTGGGGGGAGGCTGAGAGGAGAGAGGCTGAGGGGGAGGCTGGGAGGAGAGAGGCTGAGGCTGGGGGGAGGCTGGGAGGAGAGAGGCTAGTGCTGGGGGAGGCTGGGGGAGAGAGGCTGATGCTGGGGGAGGCTGGGGTTATAGAGGCTGAGGCTGGGAAGAGAGAGAGGCTGAGGCTGGGGGGGAGGCTGAGGCTGGGGGGGAGGCTGGGAAGAGAGAGGCTGAGGCTGGGGGGGAGGCTGGGAAGAGAGAGAGGCTGAGGCTGGGGGGGGAGGCTGGGAAGAGAGAGAGGCTGAGGCTGGGGGGAGGCTGGGAAGAGAGAGAGGCTGAGGCTGGGAAGAGAGAGAGGCTGAGGCTGGGAAGGAAGAGGGAGAGGCTGATGCTGGGAAGAGAGAGAGGCTGAGGCTGGGAAGAGAGAGAGGCTGATGCTGGGAAGAGAGAGAGGCTGAGGCTGGGGGGGAAGCTGAGGCTGGGGGGAGGCTGGGAAGAGAGAGAGGCTGAGGCTGGGGAAGAGGCTGGGAAGAGAGAGAGGCTGAGGCTGGGGAAGAGGCTGGGAAGAGAGAGAGGCTGAGGCTGGGGAAGAGGCTGGGAAGAGAGAGCCTGGGGGGAGGCTGAGGCTGGGGGGGAGGCTGAGGCTGGGGGGAGGCTGAGAGGAGAGAGGCTGAGGGGGAGGCTGGGAGGAGAGAGGCTGAGGCTGGGGGGAGGCTGGGAGGAGAGAGGCTGAGGCTGGGGGGAGGCTGGGAGGAGAGAGGCTGAGGCTGGGGGGAGGCTGGGAAGAGAGAGGCTGGGGGGGAGGCTGAGGCTGGGGGGGAGGCTGAGAGGAGAGAGGCTGAGGGGGAGGCTGGGAGGAGAGAGGCTGAGGCTGGGGGAGGCTGGGAGGAGTGAGGCTGAGGCTGGGGGGAGGCTGGGAGGAGAGAGGCTGAGGCTGGGAGGAGAGAGGCTGATGCTGGGGGAGGCTGAAAGGAGGGAGGCTGATGCTGGGGGAGGCTGGGAGGAGAGAGGCTGGTGCTGGGGTCAGAGAGGCTGATGCTGGGGGAGGCTGGGAGGAGAGAGGCTAGTGCTGGGGGAGAGAGGCTGATGCTGGGGGAGGCTGGGGTTATAGAGGCTGATGCTGGGGTCAGAGAGGCTGGTGCTGGGGTCAGAGAGGCTAGTGCTGGGGTCAGAGAGGCTAGTGCTGGGGTCAGAGAGGCTAGTGCTGGGGTCAGAGAGGCTAGTGCTGGGGTCAGAGAGGCTGGTGCTGGGGTCAGAGAGGCTGGTGCTGGGGTCAGAGAGGCTGGTGCTGGGGGAGGCTGGGGGAGAGAGAGGCTGATGCTGGGGGAGGCTGGGGGAGAGAGAGGCTGATGCTGGGGGAGGCTGGGGGAGAGAGACTGGTGCTGGGAGAGAGAGGCTGGTGCTGGGGGAGAGAGGCTGATGCTGGGGGAGAGAGAGGCTGATGCTGGGGGAGGCTGGGGGAGAGAGAGGCTGATGCTGGGGGGGAAGAGGCTGATGCTGGGGGAGGCTGGGGGAGAGAGAGGCTGATGCTGGGGAGAGGCTGGGGTAGAGAGGCTGATGCTGGGGGGTAGAGAGGCTGATGCTGGGGGAGGCTGGGGGGAGAGAGGCTGATGCTGGGGGAGAGAGAGGCTGATGCTGGGGGAGAGAGAGGCTGATGCTGGGGGAGGCTGGGGGAGAGAGAGGCTGATGCTGGGGGAGAGAGAGGCTGATGCTGGGGGAGAGAGAGGCTGATGCTGGGGGAGAGAGGCTGATGCTGGGGGGAGAAAGGCTGATGCTGGGGGAGAGAGAGGCTGATGCTGGGGGAGAGAGGCTGATGCTGAGGGGAGAGAGGCTGATGCTGAGGGAGGCTGGGGGAGAGAGAGGCTGATGCTGGGGGAGGCTGGGGAAAGAGAGGCTGATGCTGGGGGAGAGGCTGCTGCTGGAGGCGGGGGGAGAGAGACTGCTGCTGGGGGAATGGGAGAGAGGGGCCAATGCTAGAGACAGAGGACAAGGGTTGAGGGATAGTGCAGTGACAAAATCGATGGGGGGGAGTGTAAGGACTCAGAATAAGAGGGGGGCAGCATTGGGAGCTCATTATGGAGAAGGTGCAGCATGTGTGGGATCAGTATGGAGTGGAGCAATGTAGGGGAGTCAATATCAAGAGTGGGGTAGTGTGTGTGTGTGTGTGTGTGTGTGTGTGTGTGTGGGGGGGGGGGGTCTCAGCATAAGCGCTAGTGTGGTGGTCTTAGTATGATGAGTGGGGCAGCATGGAGGTGTCATTATGGAAAAGAGTAAGGCAGCACTAGGAGCTCATGGAGAGGGGCAGCATGCATGGGACACTGTGAGGAGGGGGCAGCATGCATGGGACACTGTGAGGAGGGGGCAGTATGCATGGGACACTGTGAGGAGGGGGCAGCATGCATGGGACACTGTGAGGAGGGAGCAGCATGCATGGGACACTGTGAGGAGGGGGCAGCATGCATGGGACACTGAGGAGGGGGCAGCATGCATGGGACACTGAGGAGGGGGCAGCATGCATGGGACATTGTGAGGAAAGGGCAGCATGCATGGGACATTGGGAGGAGGGGGCAGCATGTATGGGACATTGGGAGGAGGGGGCAGCATGCATGGGACATTGGGAGGAGGGGGCAGCATTCATGGGACATTGGGAGGAGGGGGCAGCATTCATGGGACATTGTGAGGAGGGGGAAGCATGCATGGGACATTGGGAAAAGGGGGCAGCATGCATGGGACATTGGGAGGAGGGGGCAGCATGCATGGGACATTGGGAGGAGGGGGCAGCATGCATGGGACATTGGGAGGAGGGGGCAGCATGCATGGGACATTGTGAGGAGGGGGCAGCATGCATGGGACATTGGGAGGAGGGGGCAGCATGCATGGGACATTGGGAGGAGGGGGCAGCATGCATGGGACATTGTGAGGAGGGGGAAGCATGCATGGGACATTGGGAAAAGGGGGCAGCATGCATGGGACATTGGGAGGAGGGGGCAGCATGCATGGGACATTGGGAGGAGGGGGCAGCATGATGTGAGGACAGTGTACAGATCATATTTCATAATTGAGCAAGGTGTGGTGGATATAATTTATAAGGGAGGGCAGTGTGTAGTTTATTAGGGGCAGTGTGACAGTCACAGTATATAAGTGGGGACGGTGTGGTGGGAATATTTTATACTCATGCTATGTTTTGATGTGCCTGTGGTGATCCCCATAGGGGGGTTAGTGCCCTTCATTTCTCATTTATACTTTTTCAAGTGTTTTACAGAGTAGATCTGCCTTGTCGTGTGCGAAAACTCAGTTTTACGTTGTCACTAAGGGGCGCGACCACTTAAAGTGCCTAGGGCAGCACGAAGGCAAAATACAGCCCTGCACATACCACACAGTGAAAAATGTAAAATAGATAAAATCTGCTCATTGTGCTCCCCAAACATCAGGTATGTGCACATGTAAATTTTAAGCAGACATTTCTCTACTGTGTCTATCTGCACACGATTTTTGAGTGCATTTTTGGGGTCCCCCCCATTCATTAGCATGGGTGAAAATTGCTGCAAAAACACTAACAAATTTAAATGTTGCAGATTTGTAACTGCTTCAAGCACTTAAGTCAGGGTTTCTGTTGAAATTTGCGAGAAAAAAAAAGAAAAAGTGATTCTGAGGACTATAATGAGGAGATTGAGTCACTTACGGTAAGTTCACCTGGCCTCTTTTCCAGCAATGTCAGTCTTTAAAGGGAACCTGTCAGGTGCAATATGCACCCAGAATCATGGGCAGTTCTGGGTGCATATTCCTAATCCCTGCCTATCCGTCCCTGTATACACTAGCATAGATAAAGAGATCTTTAGAAAAAGTACTTCTAAAGATCCTGCATTATATGCTAATGAGCGAGGGGACTAGTCGCAAGGGCGTTACTTCCCTTGGTTAGTCAGCCCCCTTAGCTGTTAGCACACCCCTGCCTGTGGGCATACTAACATGCTAATGAATATGCAGCGTCAGAGGCATGGTCGATCTCACCGCTCTCTGCTGACACTGCACCCAACGCTGGATTTCTTCGCACTGTACATGATCAGAAGTCCCAGCACTTCCAATCATGCACACTATGAAGTCGGGTGTATGCGTACCGGCTTCAAACTGGTGTAGTGCGCGTAACCGGAAGTCCTGGACGTTCTGATCATGCGCACTGAGCCAAAAACAGTGGTGGTTGCAGAGGTGAGAGCGACCATGCCTCTGATGCTGTGCATTCATTAGCATGTTAGTACGTTATGTACACAGGGGTGTGCTAACATGCTAAAAGGGCTGACTGGTCCCTGGCCTCATTAGCATAAGATAAAACATCTTTAGAAATACTTTTTCTAAAGATCCTTAACTATGCTAGTGTATACAGGGACGGTTAGGCAGGGATTAGTAATATGCACCCAGATCTGCTCGTGGTTCTGGGTGCATATGGCACCTGAAAGGTTCCCTTTAACGCTGGTTTCACATCAGCAGTATTCTGCCGCACTGCCAGATCCGGCACAAGTACAGTACAGTTCAATACAGTTCACAGACAGTGCAGCAAGCCCCGTCACATGCAGTAACATGCTCCGGTCACATGACCGCATGTGCCCGGAGCTTGCCAGTGAACTGTATTGAACTGTACTGTACTTGTGCCGGATCTGGCAGTGCGGCAGGAAAATGCTGATGTGAAACCAGCCTAAGGCTATGTGCGCACGTGTGCGTAATTCATGCAGTTACGCTGCGCTCCTTCCATTTATTGACATCATTAGCATAAGCACACAGCCTTAGGTTATGTGCGCACTAGGCGTTTTTTTCACGCTGCGTTTTTATGTGCGTTTTTGTCTTAAAAACGCACCCGTGGCTAAAAAACGTGACAAAAACACATGCGTTTTTACCGCGATTTGGTGCGTTTTTTTGCTGCGTTTTTGCTCACTGCGTTTTTAATCAGTGTACAATGCCATTAAAGATTGTTGATGAAAAAAAAAAAAAAGGTCTGATGTCATTTCCTTCTTCAAAATGTTCATTGTATGCAGGAGAGCAGACAGCTGCAGAACTAGTTTATGCAGGAGAGCAGACAGCAGCTGCAGGTTCAGCATCCTCCATCCAGGACTGTATGCAGGAGAGCAGACAGCAGATGCAGAACTACAAGGCTCAGCATCCTCCATCCATGACTGTATGCAGGAGAGCAGACAGCTGCAGAACTAGTTTATGCAGGAGAGCAGACAGCAGATGCAGAACTACAAGGCTCAGCATCCTCCATCCAGGACTGTATGTAGGAGTTTTTTGCCTAAAAAGAGAAAAAAAAATGACATGGGCTTTGCTATATTTTTGTTTGCTAGCCAGGTACAGCAGGCAGGTACGGGCTGCCCCCAATCCCCAGCTGCCTATTTGTACCCGGCTGGGAATCAAAAATATAGGGAAGCCCTTTTTTTTTCTATTTCATGAATTTCAAGAAATAATTAAAAAAAAATGACATAGGCTTCACGCAATTTTTGAGTCCAGCCAGGTACAACTAGGCAGCTGGGGATTGGAATCCGCAGTGCAGAGTGCCCAAGCTTTCTGGGCACCCCCGCTGCGAATTGCAGTCCGCAGCCACCCCAGAAAATGGCGCTTTCATAGAAGCGCCATCTTCTGGCGCTGTATCCAACTCTTCCAGCTGCCCTGATGCTGGGTGGCTCGCTGGGTAATAATGGAGTTAGGGCTAGCTGTATATTATCAGCTGGCCCTAAGCCCGAAATTCATGGTGTCACGCCAATATCAGACATGGCCACCATGAATTTCTAGTAATGATAAAAAAAAAACAACACACAGAAAAATATTTTTATTAGAAATAAAACACAACACAATTAGTGACTCCATCTTTATTGAAATAAAGAACCCCCTCCGCAATAATCCTGGGTCAAGGGTCCCGCGACGTCCAATCCGGATCCAATATCATCTGATCGGTTTGCTGGAAGGCAAAGCGATCAGATGATGTGTCAAGTTCAAGGACGTGAATCACATCACACATCAGCTGATTGTATAAAAGCCGATTATACAATCAGCTGATGCATCAGTGCAAAAAAATAAAAATAAATACTCACGTGTGTGCTGATTACCGGCAGCTCCTGGAGCGATGGGATGAGAGTCTGATCCTGTCCCATCGCTGCAGTAGCTGCCGGTAATCAGCTGATGAAGTCCCCTGACGGCAGGATCAGCTGATAGCAGGCTAGGCGCGAAAAAGCCAGCGACACCGTGAGAATTACGATCAGCTGATGCGTCAGGTGACTGCATCAGGTGATCCACCGCCAGGTCCTGCAAGCTTCGTACGTGCCCCGGGGAGACTGCACACAGCCAGAGCGGCGGTACCGGGACAGGAGCGGGCATGGCACCTGGAGTCTGCAGACAGGTGAGTATGACATATTTTTTTTTTTCTACTGTTCACTTTGGTTTTCGCCGCTGCCTCCACCTCCCGCCCAGACATGGCGCCGCACGGAGCTGACATGGCACCGGGCGGGTTGTGGACGCAGCGGTGACGGTACCTGGAGGATTCATGCTTCTGTGTTTACCAACAGAAGGAATCCTCTTCCTGTACACGTCACTTTACTGCCCACCCCTTGCGTTTATAGCTGCGTTTTTAGTCATAGAAACGCAGCTATATGCGTTTTTCATTGCGTTGTTGAACATCTCATTGAACTCAATGGGTGAAAAACGCAGTGAAAAACGCAGAAATAATTGACATGCTGCATTTTTGTGGTCACCACAAAAACACAGCTACAAAAAAACGCTGTGTGCGGACAGCACTTATGAAAACCCATAGACATTGCTGGGGAAGCAATGTCACTGCGTTTTCAGCACAAAAACGCGGTAAAAAACGCCGCTAAAAACGCAGCAAAAACGCCTAGTGCGCACAAGGCCTTAGATGGAAATCCAGTCATCTGTGATCAATAAAGAGCACAGAATAATTGTGACCCAAGTCTTCTGAACAACTTATGTTAATTAAATAATGTCCTGAAAAATAATTCTTCCATTCACTTAAAATGTTGTTGTTTTCTGTCTTGAAGAACAATCTAAAGTTTTTTTGCTCATTGCCAGTCATTAGACAAAGTCTGACAAATTTCTATAAATCCGGAGGAAATGAGAAACTGTAACATATAGAAAAAAATGACATGGAAACAATATGCTTTATTGGCATAGGTTCACCCCTTCACGACATCCACCGTACATGTACAGTGCAAACCAAAGCCAAGAACCCGCCACTAACCATCGTGGGTGGCAGAGAGCTTCACCCACAATTGTTAACCTGTTAAATCCCATGGTATCAGCAAATTTAGAAAAGTCTGATCTATCAAAATATAAAATTAAAAGGGTGGTTCACCCATATTTTTTATTGTCTAGTTCGATATTATATTGAGAAACAATGTTTCTCCCAAATACCTTGTGTTGGCAATAGTGCCTGTGAGTGGTGCTATTGCAGACCGCTGTTCCCCGCTCCGGTGACATCACGTCAAATGCCGCACACGTCACATCCCTGCAGCCGGCTGTTTTCTTCCAGACTCACTGAGCTGAGAGCGGTGTTTCACCGCTTGTCACAGCCCATCTGCTCGCTGCTCCCCCCTCCCTCACACCAGAACACTGCAAGCACGAGATGCGTTGTGCTGTGAGGGAGGAGGGAGCAGATGGGCTATGGCAAGCGGTGAAACACCGCTCCCAGCTTAGCGAGTCTGGAAGCATGCAGCCGGCTGCACGGAGGTGACGTGTGCAGCACTTGACGTGACGTCACCGGACCGGGGAACAGCGGTCTGCAATAGCGCCTCTCACCGGCACTGTTGCCAACACAAGGTACAGTTAGGTCCGGAAATATTTGGACAGTGACACAATTTTCGCGAGTTGGGCTCTACATGCCACCACATTGGATTTGAAATAAAACCTCTACAACAGAATTCAAGTGCAGATTGTAACGTTTAATTTGAAGGTTTGAACAAAAATATCTGATAGAAATTGTAGGAATTGTACACATTTCTTTACAAACACTCCACATTTTAGGAGGTCAAAAGTAATTGGACAAATAAACCAAACCCAAAAAAAAATTTTATTTTCAATATTTTGTTGCGAATCCTTTGGAGGCAATCACTGCCTTAAGTCTGGAACCCATGGACATCCCCAAACGCTGAGTTTCCTCCTTCTTAATGCTTTGCCAGGCCTTTACAGCCGGCCGCAGCCTTCAGATCTTGCTTGTTTGTGGGTCTTTCCGTCTTAAGTCTGGATTTGAGCAAGTGAAATGCATGCTCAAATTGGGTTAAGATCTGGTGATTGACTTGGCCATTGCAGAATGTTCCACTTTTTTGCACTCATGAACTCCTGGGTAGCTTTGGCTGTATGCTTGGGGCCATTGTCCATCTGTACTATGAAGCGCCGTCAGATCAACTTTGCGGCATTTGGCTGAATCTGGGCTGAAAGTATATCCTGGCACACTTCAGAATTCATCCGGCTACTCTTGTCTGCTGTTATGTCATCAATAAACACAAGTGACCCAGTGCCATTGAAAGCCATGCATGCCCATGCCATCACGTTGCCTCCACCATGTTTTACAGAGGATGTGGTGTGCCTTGGATCATGTGCCGTTCCCTTTCTTCTCCAAACTTTTTTCTTCCCATCATTCTGGTACAAGTTGATCTTGGTCTCATCTGTCCATAGAATACTTTTCCAGAACTGAGCTGGCTTCATGAGGTGTTTTTCAGCAAATTTAACTCTGGCCTGTCTATTTTTGGAATTGATGAATGGTTTGCATCTAGATGTGAACCCTTTGTATTTACTTTCATGGAGTCTTCTCTTTACTGTTGACTTAGAGACAGATACACCTACTTCACTGAGAGTGTTCTGGACTTCAGTTGATGTTGTGAACGGGTTCTTCTTTACCAAAGAAAGTATGCGGCGATCATCCACCACTGTTGTCATCCGTGGACGCCCAGGTCTTTTTGAGTGCCCAAGCTCACCAGTCAATTCCTTTTTTCTCAGAATGTACCCGACTGTTGATTTTGCTACTCCAAGCATGTCTGCCATCTCTCTGATGGATTTTTTCTTTTTTTTCAGCCTCAGGATGTTCTGCTTCACCTCAATTGAGAGTTCCTTAGACCGCATGTTGTCTGGTCACAGCAACAGCTTCCAAATGCAAAACCACACACCTGTAATCAACCCCAGACCTTTTAACTACTTCATTGATTACAGGTTAACGAGGGAGACGCCTTCAGAGTTAATTGCAGCCCTTAGAGTCCCTTGTCCAATTACTTTTGGTCCCTTGAAAAAGAGGAGGCTATGCATTACAGAGCTATGATTCCTAAACCCTTTCTCCGATTTGGATGTGAAAACTCTCATATTGCAGCTGGGAGTGTGCACTTTCAGCCCATATTATATATATAATTGTATTTCTGAACATGTTTTTGTAAACAGCTAAAATAACAAAACTTGTGTCACTGTCCAAATATTTCTGGACCTAACTGTATTTGAGAGAAACATTGTTTGGGTGAACAACCCCTTTAACCTGATTGGTAAACACTGTAAAATAAAAAATTCAAGAACGCTAAATTACATTTAAGGTAGTAGAAGTACCACAAAAAATGCGGTAAGATGCGATCAAAATGTCATATCTCTCCCAAATTAATAAAAATGTCTCGTCCTGCATAAAAACAAGCCCTCATATGGCTATGTGGACAGAAAAATAAAGTTATGGTTCTGGTAAGATGGTGAGGAAAAAGGCAAATATGCAAAAATGGAAATCTGTCCCATCGTAAAGAAGTTAAAAAAGACAAATATTACACTATTACCAAATAAAATAGCCAAGAAACAAGGTAGGATAACAGAAAGTAGCATATCACAAATAGGGAGGGACCAGGAAATCCATTAACTAGTTGCTCTCTTTAAAAATTACTCCTTTAGCGAACCCTACCTAACTGCAAAGGTGGGCACTATAATTAAACATATATGCTCCCCCGCTCACAGCCGTATTTCCTTGGGAGACCCTGTTGTATGGATATAATCTAGTTTTACTGCAGCACTGGGGGAAGCCATCTTGGATCTGCTGTGAGTAACGACAGTTATTCACCTCCTTTATGGCAGCCCCCTGTGCATAGAAGACCGTTGTCGGACTCCGACCCTACACTTAACACAGAAAAATGACATTTTTGTGTACTCACCGTAAAATGTCTTCCTTGGAGCCTTTCATTGGGGGACAGACAGTGGGTATTATGGTGTGTCCAGGGGAGGCGTGACACTAGATTTGAAAAAGTGTTAGCTCCTCCCCCCACAGCATATACCCTAGCTAGGCAGGAAACTAGCTCAGTTTGGTGTAAAAGCAGTCGGTGAAGGACAACCAAAACCACAAGGGTGGGAGCTGTGTCCCCCAATGAAAGTCTCCAAGGAAGACATTTTACGGTAAGTACACAAAAATGTAATTTCCTTTCTCACCTTTTTATTGGAGAACACAGACAGTGGGACGTCCCAAAGCAGTCCCTGGGTGGGAACTGAACTATTAATAGTGTGGAACATCAGACTAAGAGCTGACTAACAACGGCAACTGCAGTGAACACGTATCAACACTCAAGAAACCGAGCAGTGGCCACTTATAAATGGGCCACTGCCGCCTGAAGGACTTGTCTTCCAAGAGCAGCATCCGCTGAGGCATGCGTATGCACTCTGTAGAATTGTGTAAACGTGTGCACACTGGACCAGGTAGCGGCCTTGCAAAGTTGGGCTGCCGAAGCCTGATCGCGGATAGCCAGGAAGCACCCACTGCTCGCGTAGAGTGGGCCCGCACAGATTGAGGAGGAACAACACCTCGTGTTTTGTAAGCCTCACAGATGGCAGTCCTAATCCATCAAGAAATCGTGGATTTAGAAGCCGAATTGCCCTTTTTGTGTCCTTGTGAGAGGACGAAGAGGGCATCGGACTTGCGCAACGGCGCTGTTCTGGAGATGTAGATCCGCAGAGCCCTGACGAGATCTAGAGTGTGAAGGACTTTTTCAAAGGAGTAGACCGGGGCCGGGCAGAATTACGGCGACACAATGCCCTCGTTTAAGTGCAAAGAAGATATGACCTTCGGGAGAAAAGCGGGGGAAGGCCGAAGGACCACCTTATGATGATGGAAAATCATGTAAGGTGAGCGAAAGGAAAGGGCCGCCTGTTCGGACACTCGCCTGATAGAGGTAATGGCGACTAAAAAGGCAACTTTCCAGGACAGTCGTTGAAGAGAGATTTCTCTCAGAGGTTCGAAGGGAGGAAGCTGAAGAGCTCCGAGAACCAGATTCAGATCCCAGGGATCTAAAGTACGGACCTGGGGCGAGAAGCCAGCCGCTTCTGGAAAAATAAGCATGGTATGAACTACCTTAGAAGAAAGACCTGATTTTGCTAGAATTAAGGATTCAAGCGCCACGCCGTCAAATGCAGCTGTGCTGTATTCTGGTGGAATATTGGACCTTCCGACAGAAGATCCGGGCGGTCGGGAAGACGCCAGGGAGTGTCGCCGAGCAGTTGGAGAAGCTCCGGGTACCAGGCTCTCCTGGGCCAGTCTGGGGCCACGAGGATCACCGGGATTCCCTCCGCTTTGATTTTTTTGATTACTCTCGGAATGAGAGGAAACGGAGGGAAGATGTAGGGTAGGCGAAACTGCAACCACGGGAAGACTAGAGCGTCGGAGCCGAGCGCTAACGGGTCTCTCGACCGGGATATGAAGGGATGTATTTTGGCGTTCATCCGAGAAGCCATGAGTTCCACATCTGGGAGTCCCCAACGAAGAGTGATCTGATGGAACACTTCGTTGTGGAGGGACCATTCCCCTGCCGCTAGACCTTGCCTGCTGAGAAAGTCTGCGGCCCAGTTGTCTACCCCCGGAATATGGACAGCTGAAATATTTGTAATGTGCATCTCTGCCCAAAGAATCCTGGAAACTTCTTTCATCGCTGCCCTGCTGCGAGTTCCTCCCTGACGGTTGATGTAAGCCACGGCCGTGGCATTGTCTGACTGGATCCGAACAGGGAGGCCCAATAGTAAGGGTTGAAAATTCTGAAGGGCCAAAAATATGGCTCTGATCTCCAGAACATAGATGTGCAGGAAGCGCTCGGAAGGAGACCAGCGTCCGTGAACAGTGTGGTGGAGAAATACCGCCCCCCAGCCTATCAGGCTGGCATCCGTCGTGACTACTTGCCAGTGGACCGGGCGGAAGGACTTCCCTTGAGATAGGGATGAGGCTTGAGTCCACCAGACGAGGGAGCTGAGCGCAGTTCGAGATAGGCGGACTGACCGGTCTAGGGAAGCTGGATTCTTATCCCAGGAGGATAGAAGATCCAGTTGTAGAGGGCGCAGATGGAATTGGGCAAAGGACACGGCTTCTATGACCGCCACCATCTTGCCTAACACTCTCATTCCATTCCGAAGGGATGTGTGACGGCGAGAGAGGAAGGATTGGGCGGCCCGGATCAGGGAAGACCTCTTGTCCTCTGGAAGAAAAACCCGGGACTGAGCCGTGTCTATCAGCATACCGAAAAAGGTGATGCGCTGATGAGGAATGAGGGATGACTTGTTGAAGTTGATAAGCCACCCTAGCCTTGACAGCGTTTCTAGGGAAATCTGCACGCTTTCTGAGCAAACTTGAAGAGAGCTCCCTTTGACAAGAAGGTCGTCCAAATAGGGAACGATCAGGATGCCTTTGGGGTGTAAAATGGACATGACGGCCGCCATGACCTTTGTGAAGACCCGAGGCGCAGTGGCCAGCCCAAAGAGGAGGGCCCTGAATTGGAAATGACGGTGTCCTACGGCAAAGCGAAGGAACCGTTGATGAGAGACACATATGGGAATGTGTAAATAAGCATCTTGAACATCTATGGAAGCTAGGAATTCTCCAGGTTCCATGGCGGCTAGCACTGCTCTTAATGATTCCATTCGGAAAGTTCGAATCCGTACGAATTTGTTCAGCCGTTTGGAGGTCCAAGATAGGGCGGACAGAGCCATCTTTTTTTGGGAACCACAAAAAGGTTTGAATACAAACCTTTGCCGTGATGTTCCAGGGCACTGGAATGATAACATTTGCTTTCTGTAAAGAGGCTATGGCCTGAAATAAGGCCTGGCTTTGCATTTTGGACTTTGGAAGACGAGAACGCAGAAACCTGTTGGCCGGCAGGGAATGGAAATCGATCTTGTAACCTAAGGTGACGATTTCTCGAACCCAAGCATCGTGAGTGTGGTCTAGCCAGATATCCCGAAAAAGCAGAAGCCGCCCTCCAACAGGAGTTGGATCTGAGGGATACCTGGCGTCATGCTGAGGGGGCCTGTACAGAGCGAGGTCCTTTGGGTTTAGGTTGCTTGGAGTGGGAACGCCAAGAAGAGCCCCTTAAGGGAAAGGATCGATCCTTGGGCTGATGGTTTTTGGGGGGCAGGCCGAAAGGACTGCCTGTGCCAAGGAGATTTTTTAAAATTCCTGGATACAGGCCGCTTTTGAGGTAGAATGGTACCTTTACCACCCGTCGTCTCAGATATGAGTTTGTCTAGGGATTCTCCAAACAGATGCAGGCCACGGAAGGGGAGTGTGGACAGGGATTTCTTGGAGGCACTGTCCGCATTCCATATTTTTAGCCAAAGGACTCTGCGGGCAAAGACAGCATTGGCCGCCGATAGGGCTGACAAACTAGCTGCATCTAGGGAGCCGTGAAGAAAATAATTAGAGGCTAGAGAGAACAAATCAAGGATCTCAAAAGCCGCCAGGGGAATATTACAAGAGCGAAGCATCCTGCGTAGGTTCTTGCTCCACACACCCATAGCTCTCGCGACCCATGTTAAGGTAAACAGTGGGCAAAGAGAGGAGCCCGAACCCTGGAAAATAGATTTGACCGCAGCATCAACTGCGCGGTCAGACGAGTCCTTGAGAGACGCGTTGTCTGAAAAGACATGACCGTGTGTTTAGCCAGTCTTGTTACTGGCGGATCAACAACGGGGGATACTGACCAGGGCTTAACCATTTCAGAGGGAAAGGGATAAGCGAATGAAGAGAAGGGTTTTTTATTAAACCTTCTATCAGGGTGATCCCACCGTTTAGATATAATTTGCCGAAAAACCGGATCCTGTGCAAAGGATTTAGGAGGCTTCTTGGCCCGCTTGATTGAGAAGTCGGGTCAGGAGGCTGATCAGAGATCGACAGAGAGTGATTGACAGCCGAAATTAGAGTGTCTTCTATATGCCTAGACTCAGAAAGAACTTCTGAGTCAGAGTCTTGAAAATCGTGACTACTAAAGGTCACGGAACCTCGGTCAGACTGACCATCGTCCGAGTCGGATGAGGCGTAGAGGTCGCAATGGCGCCTTTTGGAAACAGCCTTTTTACGTTCTGGGGAAGAGGGACCAGACGAAGCAGGCGGGCTCCTCTGAGGGAGCTGGGCCGGGGGAAGGCTGTGGGAGCCTGAAGACGGCTGGGATATCTGAGCGGCAAGGTCATCTAACCTTTTAGACATTAGAAGAGCCTATGCAGGCATTACGTCATCAGACGGGAGTGCTGCCTGGCCAGTGGCCGGAGCAGAATCCAGAGACCGCATGGCGTCCTGGTCCGGCAACGGAGTCTTTTGTGACACGGTAGAAGGGGCATCGCAGCCCCGGCATAGTGGATAGCTTCGGCCATTAGAAACGAGCGTCCACAGGTGGTACAGGCATAGTACAGGTCCGTAGAGGAAGCCTTGTAGTTCGACAGCTGCTGTCTGCTCTCCTGCATACACTATTGGATGTAGCATGCTGAGCCTTGTAGGTCTGCTCCCCCTGACTCTCCCTCAAGCATACAGTCCTGGATGGAGCATGCTGAGCCTTGTAGTTCTGCAGCTGCTGTCTGCTCTCCTGCATACACTATTGGATGGAGTATGCTGAGCCTTGTAGTTCTGAAGCTGTCTGCTCTTCTGCATACACTAGTGGAGAATGAAGAACACATTGAAGAAGGAAATGACATCAGACCTTTTTTTTTTTGTTCACTGATAAAAAACGCATGAGGACGCAGTGAGCAAAAACGCAGCAAAACGCAGCAAAAAAACGCACCAAATCGCGGCAAAACGCGTGCGTTTTTTGCCGCGTTTTTTCGACGCAGGTGCGTTTTTGTGCGTTTTTAGCGGCTAAAAACGCACAAAAACGCAGCGTCAAAAAAACGCAGTGTGCGCACATAGCCTAATACCCACTGTCTGTGTCCCCCAATGAAAAGGCGAGAAAGGAAAGCATCTGCTGTCATCTGGACGTGCCCCCTGGGCTGTCCAGATCACAGCAGAGGGAGGAGATCAGCGCCATCTTTGTGGAGCTCACAGCGTATGCTGTGTGCTCCACTTTCCCCGTCACCTGCCGGGGTGGATGGGGTTAGTACCGGTGCCAGGCAGCTGTGATTGCACCGTAATTGATCCTGGCGTGCTGCTCCCCCCCCCCCAGTGTGCTCACCTCGAGCCTGCGCTATTCGCTGCTATGTACGGTGATCGCTAACAGGACAGGTTGCCAGGAGCGCAGGTCTGAGGTGAGTGCATGCGGCATTGGGATACAGTCAGTAGTCAGTGGGGCATTGGGAAACAGTGCGGCACGGGATACAGTGGACCACTATGCAGCTGGCCTTAGTGACACTAGACATATTAGCATCACTTTGCGGTCACCATCAAAATGGCTCTGCACTATGTCCCTAAACTTCATCTTCCCTTATTCTTTTGGAAATACGATTGGGAGGGGGAGCTGTGACATCACACACAGGAGAGCAGATTATGCCAATTTTTACTGCAGCTGTAATGTGAGCTAGTTCTACAGTAGCTCTACAGCAGGATTTCAGCAGCTGCTCCCATGGGGTTTAAGAGTGGAAAATATCAAGCTTAAATTTTTTATTAGATTTTTCTCAATTAAAAACAAATTATATTATTTAAACAAATTATCTCTCCAGGAATGGAGACAAACTCTAGCGCAGCGCCACCTATTGGAAGTAGCGATCCTAAAAGTCAAACATGGATTTTTAACAATCCTTTGCATATGACTTAGGATATATATGCCAGATCAGAATCCCAATTTGCAGACACTGTGTTTCGGGGTGCTTCCCCCTTGTCAGTGCAAAGTATGGGGTGTCTGATCTGGCTTTATTTGTTTATCTGTTTATTTAAACAAAACATTAAAACTTTATATTTTAGTTATTGAAAAACATTTTTTTTTTTTACGACACCTTCCCTTTAAGGGAAGACAAACAACATCCATTTAGTTTGGACAGAAAAGTGACTATTGCACAGTACAAAGTGCCAACCGTGCTACAATAGTCACAAATGTACATAAAGTGCCATGTGTGCTCATTTATCACTAAGTTGTCCGACGATATAGAGTAATCAACAGAACGGATATAACACTTGAAACACATAATCGGAGCCCAAATAGTAGGGATATCACTGAAAAAAAATAGCTAACAATCCATCTCGACCTGGACACATTTCACCATTATCGGTACTAGTTCATTAGGAGGCTACAGAAGTGGATCAACAAATACAAACTGGAGTCATGACGCACGGATATGAGCGACCTTGTTTTTGGAGTATTATTTTTGGGAAGTATAACATCTCTAGTAAGCAGAGACAGGCTTCAGGAAGTGTGTGTGTGTGTGTGTGTGTGTGTGTGTGTGTGTGTGTGTGTGTGTTCTATATCTCAGAATGGGAAACATCTCCAGCCTGTAGCCTGTCTAATCATCTGGCCATATCAAGCAGCATCAGTGCATCCTTGGATCTTAGAGAGGGTAGTATCATTTTGGGGCGCACACTTTATTAAATGCTGTTTATCCTGAATTTTGAGAAACAAAGTTAATATAAAAAAGAAAACCACAATTCTTGAATTATACAACTTACAAGACTTTGATTTCTTCCCATTATCACAATATCTTGCAACAATATAGCATTACAGGATATGACAGGCATATTCACCATACAAAAGTGTTATATCTATCTATATATATAATTGCCTTATTCTGTCTGTCTGTCTGTCTTGCTCCAAAATTGTGTCCTTATGGTGACACAAAGCGGATTGGCCGCTGGGCTCGCCATGGCCCTGCCCCCCGCACGGATTGGCCGCTCGCCCAGGCTCCGCCCCCACACGGATTGGCCGGCCGCTCGCCCAGGGTCCGCCCCCCACTCGGATTGGCCTCTCGCCCCGGCACCTTGCACGTATTGGCAACTCGGCCACGCCCCGCCCCCCCTCCCGCAATGCACGCTGGCTCTGGCCCCGCCCCCCGCACGCATTCCCCGAAGCGACACGGAGCCACGACTCCCAGGTGAGTACTGTACCCCCGGGAGCCCACATCAGCGTACGCCGCTAACCCAGCCGACACATACCCTCGCATTGCTGGGTTTGCCGCCGTATGCTGGTGTGGGCTCCCGTGCGAGCGGGGGGACGGGATACGCTGGTAACCATGGTAGCATAGTTACCAGCGCATCAAGGTCCTGCAGCGGCGGAACATACACACACGCACACACATAACAACAGACACACACACACACATCAGATCACACTCACTCTCACACACACATCACATCGCATCCACATATGGATATGCACGATGGGGGGGTGCGCAGCATGGGGGATGGAGCACGATGGGGAGTGCGTAGCATGGGGGATGGAGCACGATGGGGAGTGCGTAGCATGGGGGATGGAGCACGATGGGGAGTGCGTAGCATGGGGGATGGAGCACGATGGGGAATGCGCAGCATGGGGGATGGAGCACAATGGGGAGTGCGCAGCATGGGGGATGGAGCACGATGGGGGGTGCGCAGCATGGGGGATGGAGCACGATGGGGGGTGCGCAGCATGGGGGATGGAGCACGATGGGGGGTGCGCAGCATGGGGGATGGAGCACGATGGGGGGTGCGCAGCATGGGGGATGGAGCACGATGGGGGGTGCGCAGCATGGGGGATGGAGCACGATGGGGGGTGCGCAGCATGGGGGATGGAGCACGATGGGGGGTGCGCAGCATGGGGGATGGATCACGATGGGGGGTGCGCAGCATGGGGGATGGAGCACGATGGGGGGTGCGCAGCATGGGGGATGGAGCACGATGGGGGGTGCGCAGCATGGGGGATGGAGCACGATGGGGGGTGCGCAGCATGGGGGATGGAGCACGATGGGGGGTGCGCAGCATGGGGGATGGAGCACGATGGGGAGTGCGCAGCATGGGGGATGGAGCACGATGGGGGGTGCGCAGCATGGGGGATGGAGCACGATGGGGGGTGCGCAGCATGGGGGATGGAGCACGATGGGGGGTGCGCAGCATGGGGGATGGAGCACGATGGGGGGTGCGCAGCATGGGGGATGGAGCACGATGGGGGGTGCGCAGCATGGGGGATGGAGCACGATGGGGGGTGCGCAGCATGGGGGATGGAGGACGATGGGGGGTGCGCAGCATGGGGGATGGAGCACGATGGGGAGTGCGCAGCATGGGGGGTGGAGCACGATGGGGGGTGCGCAGCATGGGGGATGGAGCACGATGGGGGGTGCGCAGCATGGGGGATGGAGCACGATGGGGGGTGCGCAGCATGGGGGATGGAGCACGATGGGGGGTGCGCAGCATGGGGGATGGAGCACGAGGGGGGGTGCGCAGCATGGGGGATGGAGCATCATGGGGGGTGCGCAGCATGGGGGATGGAGGACGATGGGGGGTGCACACCTCCCTCCAAAACACACACACCCACACACACACACACACCGCCACACACGCACTGAACAACACACCACACACACACTGGGAACCACAAACACTGCCCTACACAGACACCCACACACACAGAAAACGCCGCACACACAAATATACGCACAAACTGCACAACACACACATTGCACAAAACATACCTCCCCCAAAACACAGACACACCCCACACCCACCGCGCAACACACACACACAACGCTACAGACACACAGCGCTCTACAAACAACGCAACACACAAACAACACCGCTCTCACCCCCCGCCACACCCAGACAACACCCAGAACATGTACAGCGCCCTACCCAAACACTTGGTAACTACACGCAACACCATATATATATATATATATATATATATATATATGTATATATATATATACATACATACATATACATACAAAAATCATATATTAACTACACAATACGTAAATTCTAGAATACCCGATGCGTAGAATCGGGCCACCTTCTAGTATATATATATATATCTATATCTATCGCTATACCTCTATCTCTATAAGTGAATAAATATCATTCTCTCTCTCTACACACACTGTATAGTGTACTGTATTGGAACACACTGTGTTCCAATATATATTGGAAAAAAAAACAAAATCAAACCCACAACATTAAAGTTGAAGGGGTACTCCCTAGAGAAAAAAGTATTCTTATCGACAAATTCAAAAACTATGAAGCTCACACCAGATTAGTACTCATGCTTTCAACTGTCTCAGTATCCGCTATTCAGAACTATTCACTGGAATGCCATGTCACAGATCAGGTAGCATTGTCTGCTACTAACTTCCCTCTGTACTAGTCTGTCTATTGTAAATTGTATATGTATTCTGTATGTAACCCCTTCTCATGTACAGCACCATGGAATCAATGGTGCTCTATAAATAAATAATAAATAATAATAATAATAATAATAATGTAAGCCTGATGACTCCTCCTTCCATACAAAAAAAAAATGAACAGGTAGTGGCTTTCTCATTGCAAGCCAGCTATCTGACCAAGCCTCATGTTTTGTGTGCAGGTGTTTAATATTACTCCATTTGTGCTCTGCCTGGATGATATCAGTGAGATCTATGCCAGCTTCTTCACAGCTTATCTGGGTGCAGGCTCACCTCCTGAGCCGACTGAATGCACTTGCACCGCAAATGTACAGTACATAAAAATGTAACTTCAATAATCATTAAGAAAATAGTAAGTTCAGTGGTGTGGACATACCTTGAAAAACCTTTCCCACAAACACTACATGTGTAGGGCTTGGTAATCCCACCTTCATGAGATCTCACATGATAGGTCATTCGGTCCTTTCTTTTGAAACGTTGATTGCAGACTGGGCACTCAAAAGGTTTCTCATCTGAATGAGACAACTTGTGTCTATTTAGGTGATAAACATCCCTGAAAGCCTTCCCACACATTTCACATGCATGGTTTTTCTTAACAGGTTTGCTCGGCTTCTTCACTGGCTGAGGAACAGGCATTGTTGGGATGCTTGTGCTGGCACTAGGAATTGTAGTTGAAGATGATGTTGTAACAGTCGATAGTATGCCTGCAATTGTTGAAACCAACGATGTTCTGCTATTGTCTCCAGCAATAGTAGATATAAGCGGCACGACCGGAGTAGTCTGCGTTTTCTTTGGCCGTGACACCAGCTTAATTCCTGTATGGCAGGATTCATGGCGTCTTAAATGGTAACTGTCCCTAAATGCTTTGCTGCAATATGTACAAATAAAGGAAGTTTTGTTTTTTTCTTTTTTTATTACAACCGTATCTTTTAGAGGTTCCGATGAAGGCTGGGGCTGAGGTTTCTGTGTTATTGGTATAGGTAGCATAGGCTTTTGATCAACTGGTTCAACTGGTGCTCCCAAAAGTGGCAGCAAGCTATTTTGAGCAGCCTGCTGTTGATGATGGTGATGATGATGATGGTGATGTGAAGCTTCATGAGCCTAAACAAAGAAAGGAAATGCAAAAACAAGTGTTACTAAGTTCAGCAAACATTGGGAAAATAAAAGAATATAAGCATAAATTGAGAGAAGAATTCACAATATATATAGGGTATAATTTTCCAATCTCTGGGGTGCGATTGCTGTGAGCGCCAGTGATTTTGACCATACAAACATTTTATTCACTCTTGGGGCTCATTCAGAAGACTATTTTCGGTCCATTGAAACATCGGACCATACTCGGATCAATGTTATTCAATGAAGTAGGCACCATTCTGTACTGCAGAAGCAGACTAGTAGAAACAATAGAAAAAGTAAGACAATAGATTTGAAAAATAAGAAAAAAAAAAGATTAAATCACCCCACTTTTTGTCCCACTAAAAAAATATTTAAATAAAAAAAAATACATATATTTGGTACTGCCATGTTAAGAAATGTCAGAATCAATGAAAATGACATTTTTGTGTACTCACCGTAAAATGTCTTCCTTGGAGCCTTTCATTGGGGGACACAGACAGTGGGTATTATGGTGTCTCCAGGGAGGCGTGACGTTTGCAAAAGTGTTAGCTCATCAACCACAGCATATACCCTAGGTAGGCAGGAAACTAGCTCAGTTTGGTGTAAAAGCAGTAGGAGAAGGACAACCAAAAACCACAAGGGTGGGAGCTGTGTCCCCCAATGAAAGGCTCCAAGGAAGACATTTTACGGTGAGTACACAAAAATGTCATTTCCTTTCTCGCCTTTTCATTGGGGGACACACACAGTGGGACGTCCCAAAGCAGTCCCTTGGTGGAAACTGAACTATTAACAGTGTATAACATCAGACTAAGAGCTGACTAACGAATGCAACTGCAGTGAACACAAAGCCGAGCAGTGGCCACTTATAAATGGGCCACTGCCGCCTGAAGGACTTGTCTTCCAAGAGCAGCATCAGCGGAGGCATGAGTATGCACTCTGTAGAATTTTGTAAACGTGTGCACACTGGACCAGGTAGCGGCCTTGCAAAGTTGGGTCGCCGAAGCCTGATGGCGAATAGCCCAGGAAGCACCCACTGCTCACGTAGAGTGGGCCCACACAGATTGAGGAGGAACAACACCTCGTGTTTTGCAAGCCTCACAGATGGCAGTTCTAATCCATCGAGAAATCGTGGATTTAGAAGCCGGATTGCCCTTTTTGTGTCCTTGTGAGAGGACGAAGAGGGCATCGGACTTGCGCAACGGCGCTGTTCTGGAGATGTAGATCCGCAGAGCCCTGACGAGATCTAGAGTGTGAAGGGCTTTTTCAAAAGAGTGGACCGGGGCCGGGCAGAATGACGGCAACACAATGTCCTCATTTAAGTGGAAAGAAGATACGACCTTTGGGAGAAAAGCGGGGGAAGGCCGAAGGACCACCTTATCGTGATGGAAAATCAGGTAAGGTGAGCGACAGGAAAGGGCCGCCAGTTCGGACACTCGCCTGATAGAGGTAATGGCGACTAAAAAGGCAACTTTCCAGGACAGTCGTTGAAGAGAGATTTCTCTCAGAGGTTCGAAGGGAGGAAGCTGAAGAGCTCCGTGAAAAAGATTCAGATCCCAGGGATCTAAGGGGTGGCGAAAAGGAGGGACCAAATACGCCACCCCTTGAAGAAAGGTACGGACCTGTGGGCGAGAAGCCAGCCGCTTCTGGAAAAATACTGACAAGGCAGAAACTTGTCCTTTAAGGGTACTGAGATCTAGACCAGAGTCCAGACCGTCTTGCAGAAAGGCAAGAACATTAGGGATTGAAAAGGTAAGGGGCGACCGATTATGACGATCACACCAGGAAAGATAGGTCTTCCAGGTCCTGTGGTAGATACTGGCGGAGAAGGGCTATCGAGCATTAAGCATGGTATGAACTACCTTAGAAGAAAGACCTGATTTTGCTAGAATCAAGGATTCAAGCGCCACGCCGTCAAATGCAGCTGGGCTGTATTCTGGTGGAATATTGGACCTTGCGACAGAAGATCCGGGCGGTCGGGAAGACGCCAGGGAGTGTCGCCGAGCAGTTGGAGAAGCTCTGAGTACCAGGCTCTCCTAAGCCAGTCCAGGGCCACGAGGATCACCGGGATTCCCTCCGCTTTGATTTTCTTGATTACTCTCGGAATGAGAGGAAACGCAGGGAAGATGTAGGGTAGGCGAAACTGCGACCACGGGAAGACTAGAGCGTCGGAGCCGAGCACTAGCGGGTCTCTCGACCGGGAAATAAAGGGATGTATTTTGGCGTTCATCCGAGAAGCCATGAGGTCCACATCTGGGAGTCCCCAACGAAGAGTGATCTGATGGAACACTTCGTCGTGGAGAGACCATTCCCCTGCCGCTAGACCTTGCCTGCTGAGAAAGTCTGCGGCCCAGTTGTCTACCCCCGGAATATGGACAGCTGAAATATTTGTAATGTGCATCTCTGCCCAAAGAATCCTGGAAACTTCTTTCATCGCTGCCCTGCTGCGAGTTCCTCCCTGACGGTTGATGTAAGCCACGGCCGTGGCATTGTCTGACTGGATCCGAACAGGGAGGCCCAATAGTAAGAGTTGAAAATTCTGAAGGGCCAAAAATATGGCTCTGATCTCCAGAACATTGATGTGCAGGGAGCGCTCGGAAGGAAACCAGTGTCCGTGAACAGTGTGGTGGAGAAACACCGCCCCCCAGCCTATCAGGCTGGCATCCGTCGTCACTACTTGCCAGTGGACCGGGCGGAAGGAATTCCCTTGAGATAGGGATGAGGCTTGAGTCCACCAGACGAGGAAGCTGAGTGCAGACCGAGATAGGCGGACTGACCGGTCTAGGGAAGCTGGATTCTTGTCCCAGGAGGATAGAAGATCCAGTTGTAGAGGGCGCAAATGGAATTGGGCAAAGGACACGGCTTCTATGACCGCCACCATCTTGCCTAACACTCTCATTCCATTCCGAAGGGATGTGTGACGGCGAGAGCGGAGGGATTGGGCGGCCCGGATCAGGGAAGACCTCTTGTCCTCTGAAAGAAAAACCCGGGACTGAGCCGTGTCTATCAGCATACCGAAAAAGGTGATGCGCTGATGAGGAATGAGGGATGACTTGTTGAAGTTGATAAGCCACCCTAGCCTTGACAGCGTGTCTAGGCAAATCTGCACGCTTTCTGAGCAAACTTGAAGAGAGCTCCCTTTGACAAGGTGGTCATCAAAATAGGGAACGATCAGGATGCCTTTGGGGTGTAAAATCGACATGACGGCCGCCATGACCTTTGTGAAGACCCGAGGCGCAGTGGCCAGCCCAAAGGGGAGGGCCCTGAATTGGAAATGACGGTGTCCTACGGCAAAGCGAAGGAACCGTTGATGAGAGACACATATGGGAATGTGTAAATAAGCATCTTGAACGTCTATGGAAGCTAGGAATTCTCCAGGTTCCATGGCGGCTAGCACTGCTCTCAATGATTCCATTCGGAAAGTTCGAATCCGTACGAATTTGTTCAGCCGTTTGAGGTCCAAGATAGGGCGGACAGAGCCATCTTTTTTGGAAACGACAAAAAGGTTTGAATAGAAACCTTTCCCGCGCTGTTCCAGGGGCACTGGAATGATAACATTTGCTTTCTGTAAAGAGGCTATGGCCTGAAATAAGGCCTGGCTTTGCGTTTTGGAAGACGAGAACGCAGAAACCTGTTGGCCGGCAGGGAATGGAAATCGATCTTGTAACCTGAGGTGACGATTTCTCGAACCCAAGCATCGAGAGTGTGGTCTAGCCAGATATCCCGAAAAAGCAGAAGCCGCCCTCCAACAGGAGTCGGATCTGAGGGATACCTGGCGTCATGCTGAGGGGGCCTGTACAGAGCGAGGTCCTTTGGGTTTATGTTGCTTGGAGTGGGAACGCCAAGAAGAGCCCCTTGAGGGAAAGGATCCTCGATCTGAGCGTTGGGACGATCCTTGGGCTGATGGTTTTTGGGGGCACGCCGAAAGGACTGCCTGCGCCAAGGAGATTTTTTAAAATTCCTGGATACAGGCCGCTTTTGAGGTAGAATGGTACCTTTACCACCCGTCGTCTCAAGATATGAGTTTGTCTAGGGATTCTCCAAACAGACGCAGGACATGGAAGGGGAGTGTGGACAGGGATTTCTTGGAGGCACTGTCCGCATTCCATATTTTTAGCCAAAGGACTCTGCGGGCAAAGACAGCATTGGCTGATAGGGCTGACAAACTAGCTGCATCTAGGAAGCCGTGAAGAAAATAATTAGAGGCTAGAGAGAACAAATCAAGGATCTCAAAAGCCGCCAGGGGAATATTACAAGAGCGGAGAATCCTGCGTAGGTTCTTGCTCCACACCCCCACAGCTCTCGCGACCCATGTTAAGGCAAACAGAGGGCGTAGAGAGGAGCCCGAAGCCTGGAAAATAGATTTGACCGCAGCATCAACTGCGCGGTCGGACGAGTCCTTGAGAGACGCGTTGTCTGAAACAGACATGACCGTGTGTTTAGCCAGTCTGGATACTGGCGGATCAACAACGGGGGATACTGACCAGGGCTTAACCATTTCAGAGGGAAAGGGATAAGCGAATGAAGAGAAGGGTTTTTTATTAAACCTTCTATCAGGGTGATCCCACCGTTTAGATATAATTTGCCGAAAAACCGGATCCTGAGCAAAGGATTTAGGAGGCTTCTTGGCCCGCTTGATTGCCGACTGAGAAGTCGGGTAAGGAGGCTGATCAGAGATCGACAGAGAGTGATTGACAGCCGAAATTAGTGTGTCTTCTATATGCCTAGACTCAGAAAGGACATCAGATTCAGAGTCTTGAGAATCGTGACTACTAAAGGTCACGGAACCTCGGTCAGACTGACCATCGTCCGAGTCGGATGAGGCGTAGAGGTCGCAATGGCGCCTTTTGGAAACAGCCTTTTTACGTTCTGGGCTGAGCGGCAAGGTCATCTAACCTTTTAGACATTAGAAGAGCCCATGCAGGCATTAAGTCATCAGACGGGGGGTGCTGCCTGGCCGGTGGCCGGAGCAGAATCCAGAGACTGCACGGCATCCTGGTCCGGCAATGGGGTCTGATGTGACACGGTAGAAGGGGCATCGCAGCCCCGGCATAGTGGATAGCTTCGGCCTAGTACAGGTCCGTAGAGGACGCCTGGGAAGCTTTATCACCCTTGCGGTTACGCATGTCAGCAATAGAGTCCTACAGCCCTATAGGGGTAGAGTTATATGAGTGAGGAGCCACTAGCAGTATTATAAAGTGACTGCTATGCACAGCCGGTATATACCGTAGCAAAATGGCATATACTGTCAAACAGCCGGCATATACCTGCAGGCAGGAGAGAGACGGCCCCCGGAGGCTGATTGGTCTCAGGGCTGGGACTAAGCGTTACGGCCAATCGGAAAGGAGCTGCTCCTGAGTGAGGGAGCGGCTTCCAGAGCAGTGAGAGGGGGCGTTGCAAGAATGCAGGCCGAAGCCGGGAGCTAAATTAATGATGCTCCCCGGGATCACGGCCTGCATCGGCCCACCGGCGCCTTTCCAGGCGGTGGTTTGGATGCAGGGGACAGATGACTCGTCGTCTGCCTACCTGCTCCTGACTCCGTCTGAAGACGCGTCGGTGATGGATGCGGGGATCTCAGGGACGCATCTTCGGCTCAAGGCTGAAGCAGGTCCTCCGCTCTGCTCAGCCCTCTGGAGCTACCTTTGTGCGAGGTGCTTCCAGGGAGCCTGGAGGGGTACGCAGACCCGACCACTTGGGCGCGGGGGAAGACTGACGGCTTGTGCACGCCAGGTTTCCTCTGCCCGTACGCGGGGGGAACGAGGGTGGCAAGGCACCCTGGTATTGCCCCATAATCAAAAATAGAATGAAAAGCAAAAACAAAATAAAAAATAAAACAAATAAGCTGGCCAAAGGCACCTGGTAGAGCTCAGGCCAGACATGTCAGCCTCCCTGCTGACACTAGAAAAAACTGAGCTAGTTTCCTGCCTAGCTATGGTATATGCTGTAGGGGGAGGAGCTAACACTTTTGCAAATCTAGTGTCACGCCTCCCTGGAGACAACATAATACCCACTGTCTGTGTCCCCCAATGAAAAGGTGAGAAAGGAAATAGAAAATAAATTAATCTGATCGGTAAACCGTGTAACGAGAAAAAAAAAAAATAAATCAGAACGCCAGAATTACGTATTCTGGTCACTGCAACATTGCAATAAAATGTAATAAGAGGCAATAAAAACATCGCATCTATCCAATAATGGCATTTGTAAAAAGGTCACCACAGTGGACAAAAAATAAGCCAACACTGAGCCCCCGATCCCAAAAAATTGAGAATGGCAACAAAAAGAGGCACTTTTTTTTTTTACAAAATGAAAAAAATAATTAAAACTACACGCTTGAACTCTTACTCACCTGGGGAATCCTGCTACCAGGTCACTTTTATTATATAGTGAACATGATTGATATATATATATATATATATATATATATATAAAAAAAAAAAAAGAAAAATAGAGAAAACAAAAAAAAACAAAACACTGATTTTAGAATTTAACTTTTTTTTCGCAATTCCACTGCACTTTTTCTTCCTGTTTTCCAGGACAATATGGGGCAGAATGTTTAATTTTCACAAAAGGGAAATAGAAAAACATGGACCTCCAAATGTATTATGCCATTTCTCCTGGGTGTGGAAATATCTATAGTTTCTCAAAAGCTGCTGCATGAGCACGACAAGGCGCATTTTGTTCTGATCCAAAAAAATAGAAACATAAAAAAGAAACCAAGACCCAGTATTTTAGTAAATGGGGCCTCTCTGTTTAAATCAGTTATGCAACTGATCTGCTTCCTTAATGCAGATATGAATCCTATTTAAGTTGTACAATTATGTTTATTTTTATGCACTATTTTTTTTATGTGTTTTGATAGGAATATTCCTTTAGACATGATAAGCTCTATCTTCTAGAGCAAGAGTACAATGACTGCTGAGAGAGCGGGCACTCCTACTTGAATGACCGCTCATGCTGGCAGCATTGTTGCGCTGATGGCCGGACTGTCCTCTCTCCATGCACTTATAAGAAGCAGTTTTGACTCTAGCATTGGAAGCATAGTTACTTAGGTTGAAAAAAGACCTAGGTGCATCTAGTTCAACCTTCCTCCACCAGTTCTACATTTTGTCCCCAAGTAATTTATAACCAACAATGTTTTTTTACTGAGGAAATCATCTAGCCCTTTTTTAAAAGCTGTTATAGTATCTGCCATTACTACCTCTTGTGGTAGGGCATTCCACAGTCTGACTGCTCTAACTGTAAAGAACCCTTTCCTATTTAGCTGCCAGAATCGCTTTTCTTCCACTCACAGTGAGTGCCCCCTGGTCCTTAGTATTGTCTTTGGAAGAAATAAGTCATGTGCCAGTCCTTTATATTGACCACACATGTATTTATAGATATAAATGAGATCTCCTCTGAGACGTCTTTTTTCTAAGCTAAACATATCTAACATTTTCAACCTCTCATCATATTGGAGGCCTTCCATTCCTTGTAGTAGTCTAGTTAGCCGCCTTTGAACTGACTCTAACTTCTGAATGTCCTTTTTAAAATGTGGAGCCCAAAACTGGATCTCGTATTGCAGATGTGGCCTTACAAGTGATTTATAGAGGGGTAACAATACGTTGGGATCACGGGATCTAATCTCTCTTTTTATACACCCTAAAATCTTGTTTGCTTTTGCAGCTGCTGCTTGACATTGAGTGCTGCTGCTCAGCTTATTTGTAATAAGAATACCCAAGTCCTTCTCCTGTTCTGTAGTCCCGAGTTTACTTCCTTTTAATGTATACACAGCTATAGGATTACTCTGTCCTAGGTGCCTTAATTTACATCAACATTAAATCTCATTTGCCAAGTATCTGCCCATTCTGACATCTTATCCAGATCTTTTTGTAATATTGTACTATCAAGGTCAGTTTTTAATATCCTACATAGTTTTGTGTCATCAGCAAAGACTGACACTTTACTATCAATCCCATCCACAAGGTCATTAATAAAGAGATTAAAAAGAATCGGTCCTAGCACAGATCCCTGTGGCACCCCACTGCTGACTATAGCCCATTTAGAGAATGTTCCATTTATGACTACTCTTTGTTTCCTATCTTTTAGCCAATTCCTTACCCAGTTGCATATTGTGTCCCCTGGTCCTTGCTTCTGGAGCTTTAGTATAAGGCTATTACGTGGTACAGTATCAAATGCCTTTGCAAAGTCCAAATAAATCACATCAGCTGCATTACCAATATCCAGGTTTGCACTTACCCCCTCATAGAACCCCAACAGGTTGGTTAGACACGACTTATCTTTCATGAATTCATGCTGTCAGTTATATTATTTTCTGCAACTTATTTTTGCATGTCATCCCTTAAAATGCCCTCAAAAACTTTCCATACTACTGATGTCAGGCTTACTGGACGGTAGTTGCCTGGTTCCACCCTCTTACCTTTCTTAAATATCGGTACCACATCAGCAATCCTCCAATCCTGAGGCAGCAACCCTGTTACAAGTGAGTCTAAAAAGATGAGATACAGTAGTCTGTTGATTACGGAGCTCAATTCCCTCAATATTCATTGAAGAATGCCATTTGGCCTATGGATTTGTCAATGTTTAAATTTACTCAGACGTATGCGTACTTCTTGTGTTAAATTAATTATATCGGGTGGTGAACTTTGATTTTTCACTTGTTGAATGATCCCTGGTACAGTCAGTTCCTTGGTGAACACTGATGAGAAGTGCCTGTTTAATATTTCAGTCTTTTGTTTGTCCTCTATAACTAACTTGTTCTTATATTTTAAGTGACCGATACTATCCTTTGTTTTCCTTTTGGCATTAATGTATTTATAAAAGATTTTGGGATTTATTTTAATGTCCTTGGCAATTTTTGTTTCAGTAGCTAATTTTGCTTGCTTGATTTCTTTTTTGCATTTCCTATTGATATCTTTATACTTCTGAAATGCTATTTCTGTATTCTCAGCTTTCAAGATTTTAAACGCCCTTTGTTTTTGTTTTATTATACTTTGTACAGTCTTATTTATCCATAGTGCTTTCTTTTTATTCGTGGACATTTTATTACCAGAGGGTACACGTTTTTTTACAGGACTCTAGCAGTATATCATTAAACTAAAACCCCATTTATGTTCGGTATCCTCAGTTACCATAACATTGTCCCAATCTACACATTTAGCTTCTTCCCTTAATTTGTTAAAATCAGCTTTCCTAAAATTCCAGGTTTTAGCATTTCCCCTTTCTGGAAATGTTTTATTGAATATTACTTTGAAGCTTACCATATTATGATCGCTGGTGCCCAAGTGCTCCCGGACCTGTAGATATGAAATTGTATCCGGTCTATATGACAGGACCAGATCTAGCAAATTATCTCCCCTTGTGGGTTCATCTACCATCTGAGAGAGGAAATTGTCTTGAATAGTAGATACGAACTTACAGCTTTTAGCACTACCAGAAGATTCTATGTCCCACTGAATGTCTGGATAGTTGAAATCCCGCATAATAAGAACCTATTATTAGCTGCCTTTACAATTTGTTCCAGCATTTCACCCTCTATTTGTTCAGGTATGTTAGGAGGCTTATTGCAAACTCCAATTAGCATTTTTCCATTATTCCCCTCCCCATGTACATTTACCCCTACTGACTCTACATTGTTGAAGTTCCCCCCAATGTCATCAGTCAACACAGGTTTTAGGTTAGATTTAATAAATATACACACCCAACCAACTTTTTTGTCTTTTCTGTCCTTCCTGAATGTAGTATAACTTTGTATGCTTGTCACCCAGTCAGGTTTCTGTAATGCCCACCACATCATAATCTATGGTTGACATAAGAGTCTACAATTCATTCATTTTGTTTGCAAGACTTCTTGCATTTGCCAGTAGACATTTAATACTATTAACACATTTATTACTGCTAGCCTCCCTACGTTCCTTGCATGTCCCATCCCGCCCTAATCCTTCATTGACCCCTACCGTCTCACTGTCTCCATTTGCTCTATCACCTTATTTGCTACACTAGCCTCCCTCCCCCAGATCCTAGTTTAAAAGCTTCTCCATCCGTTTGATTATTTTCTCCCCAGCACAGCTGCACCCTCCCCATTGAGGTGCAGCCCGTCCCTACCGTAGAGCCTGTAGCCGACTGAGAAGTCGGCCCAGTTCTCCATGAACCCGAACCCTTCCTTCCTGCACCAATTTCTAAGCCACGTATTTATCTTCCTAAGCTCCCGCTGTCTTTCTAGTGACGCTCGTGGCACCGGTAGTATTTCTGAAAACACCACGTTGGAGGTCCTGGACTTCAGCTTCTCTCCTAGTTCCGTGTAATAATCTTTAAGGACCTTCCATCTGCCTCTAACTTTGTCATTAGTACCAATGTGCACCATGACCGCTGGGTTTTTCCCAGCCCCACCCAGCAATCTGTCTATCCGATCCGCAATACGGCGAACCCGAGCACCCGGGAGACAACACAATGTTTGGCATTCACAGTCTCGGCGACAGATGACCCACCTAATTATAGAGTCCCCTACCACCAACATCTGTCTGGGCTTTGCTGCACTCCTATTTTCCTCCTTCCTACAGCAGTCATTTTCCTGGTTGCTAGGAGCAACGTCCTGCTGTAGTGACCCTAGTCCTGGCCCTGCATTCCTAATATCAGCCAAACAGGCATATTTACTAGGTTGTGCCAGGTCAGGACTAGGCTCCCTGACACTTTTCCCCCAACCTCTTCTTCTAACTGTTACCCGGCTACTTACCCCTGGGTCCTGATCTTCCCCACCTCCACCCTCCTCCATATCACTGACCCCAGCCAGAGAAATCTCAGTGAGCTTTAAACTCCTCTCCAGGTTTGCAATGCCCCTGAGTGTTGCAAGCTGCTTATTTAGATCAGTTAGCTGGGCTTCCAAATATGCAACATGCTTGTTGCATCGAGGGCAGATATATTCACCCTCGAACGGCTGCTCAAGGCATGGATACATCTGACAATATACACACCTGGCAGCATTGTCCATGGAGCACCTACACTGTTTAAAATTATGCAAAAAATATTTTTTTATATTTTTCTAAAGTAACTTTATGAATTGCAGTCATTGTTATTTTCCAGTCATCTACTATTCGAGTATAATTGAAATGTTTTTGATCAAACTGCCTATGAAAACAGTATATTTTTAAAAATAATAAACACTCAAAATGCACTTAAAATGCATGTTCCAAATTATTATGCACAGCAGAGTTTTCAACCTTTTTATTTTTATTTTGAAAAACAAAATGGTCAATTGTGAAATTATAAGCATTATCAGCTTATTTCAAAATGAAATCAAACAGTTTTCAAGTCAAAACTTAATTCTAGGTGATGTTACATTTGCACATAGGACCCCTTGTTTGAAAGAAGCTTCTGAACTCTCGTACATTGAATGTCAGGTTTTGGATGGTTTGTGCTTCAATTGTTTTGCATGTGGACAGAATACCCTCCCAGAGCTGTTGCTTAGATGTGCACTGATCGTTTCCAATGGGTATTTGAAGTAAATACACAAAAAAATTGATTTCAGTTCCTTTTCATTTATTAGTGCAAATAATCGTGAAAAAGTGCTGTACAGAATAATGTCCGCCAGGTAATGACGTTTCGGCCTGAAGGGCCTTCCTCAGGTCGGACAGACTGGATTCAGCAGGTTGGTGAAGATGATCTCAGATGGTGTATGCAAATCGCGCACGTTCTGGTACCACGTGGGAGATGGAGGTCTCCAAGGATGTGTTGCCGTGTTAAAGAGCACAGAGAGTATGTCACCTCAGCGGAAAGTGTCCCAAGCAAACTAATATGTAGATGGGTAGGCAGATGTAAGTCTCTTGATGGCTCTGTTTAGGGAGCACAGGGAGTGTGCTAAATCAGCAGGGGAAGTGTCCCAAGCAGGCTGATGTAAATCTCTGGATGGCTGTGACTTCAAGGGATTAACCTGGGAAAGGGGTCCATGGATTACGTTGGGCAAGAAGTCCAGAGACTACCAGGCTGCAGGTGCCTGTGGTGTGGTGGTGGAGGTCGACCGACGTACAGGACGCTCCCTAGATCATCTTCACCAACCGCGAAGATATCCTCCTTCATGTCTTCAATTTCTAGTCCCGATACAGAAGCATCCACCTGACCGCTGGATTTGACCGGTCCCCTCTTTATATAGTTTAGTGTTACAAATACTCATCTTGAGTCAAACTATCCGGCACACCAGAACTGCTTCGACCTTGTGACCATATATGTGGTTGATTATGCACATACATACCCCACATATTACCTGATGAATCCAGTCTGTCCGACCTGAGGAAGGCCCTTCAGGCCGAAACGTCGTTACCTGGCGGACATTATTCTGTACAGCACTTTTTTACGATTTTTTGCACTAATAAATGAAAAGGAACTGAAATCAATTTTTTCGTGTATTTACTTCAAATACCCATTGGAAACGATCAGTGTGCCTGAGTTATCCTTTTCTATTAACGTTTTTTTCTACTGGCACCTGAGTGAGGTGATGCGAGGTCTTTTTTCTACAGTTGCTTAGATGTGAACTGCCTCCTGCCATCATAGACACTCCTTTTGATGATGCTCCAGAGGTACTCAATGGGATTGAGGTAAGGGGAACATGGTGGCCACACCGTACGTTTGTCCTCTTTTATGCCCATAACAGGCATAAATGCAGATGTATTATTTGCAGCATGAGACGGTGCATTATCATGCATGAAAATGATCTTGCTGCGGAATGCACGGTTCTTCCTCCTTAACCATGGCATGAAGTGCTGTTTTAGAAACTCCACAGATTATGGAGTTCATCTTTACCCCTTCTGGGATCCTAAAGGGGCCGACAATCTCTCTCCCCATGATTCCAGCCCAAAACATTACTCCACCTCCTCCTTGTTGGCGCCTTAGCCATGTTTTCATGTGGTGTCCATCAACCAGCCATCCTCCACTCCATCCATCTGGACCATCGACCGTTGCACGGCACTCATTGGTGAACAAAACAGTTTGGAAGTCAGTCTTCATGTATCGTTTGGCCCACTGGAGCCGTTTCTGCTTGTGTGCAGTGGATAGAGGTGGTCGACAGGATGGCTTACGCACAGCTGCAAACCTCTGAAGGACCCTGCATCTTGTTGTTCGGGGGACGTTGGAGCCACCAGCAGCTTCAAAAACCTGTCTGCTGCTATGACAAGGCATTTTAGCAGCTGCTCTTTTAACCTGACGCAATTGCCTGTTGGAAAGAGTCCTCAATTTCTCCTTAGCAGCACGCACGTGTGTGCTGTGAATCAGCTACATACTTCTTGATTGTGCGATGATCACGATGAAGTGTCTTGGAAATATTGATTGTAGTCATGCCTTGACGTAAATACTCCACAATTTGTTGCTTCTAAGCAGCCGACACATCCTTTTTCGTTCCCATTTTGGCAAAAAATGTAGGCTGCTTAATAATGTGGAACAGCCTTCTTAAGTAGTCTTGCCTTTATTTGGACACACCTTCCAAACTAATTTGCACAGGTATCTGCAATTGCTTTCAGTGATATAAAGAGCCCTGACACACATCACCATCAATGAGTTTAAATGACAAACAAAAAATTTCTGACCTTATCACTCCTAAACTCTTTTTGCATAATTTGGAACACAGTGTATTAAATGGGGATAAACAGTAAAGTAGAAAAACAAAGAAAAAACAAAAAACAATGGGAAACGTATAAAAGGAAAAGGATAAATTCTACTATGTTCTTGTGTCAAACTATGAGATTGTGTTTAAACTATGCACTTAGCTGAAATCACCGTGAGAGAAAGATTGCACTGCACTCCCGGTATACTGGTGTACCGCGAGTGCAGAGCAAAAATGGCTATAGCCAGCAACGGAGGAGAGAGATAAATCCCTCCCCTCCTCAATGCCGGCACATCTCCCGCAGCTGAGGTCCAATCGCATGATCGGACCTCAGTCGCAGTGACACTCGGCTCCTGCTGTGGATCGAGGATAGCATTAGTCCCCGTGTGGCCCCAGCCTAAACATTGCAGATGCTCGGTGGAGGCTGCTCCTCCAGGCAACAGGAAATAACAAAAATTGTTAATATCAGGAAAGTGGGGCAAAAATGTCATCAACCTTTTCCTGACGGTAAATGTTAGAGCTTGATGGCCTTTGTGTAGTGCCAACGTTTCTTTATAGTCGGCAGTCTTCCTGGGATCAGGACCCCCAGAGTCCTGAAAGCACCAGAATTCCTGTGCAGAACGCTAAGGCTGCTTTCACACATCCGGTTTTTGCTGTGCGGCACAATCCGGCTCTTTGCAGAAAAAACGCAACCGTTTTTTTTTGCCGCCGGTTGCGTTTTTTCCGCATAGACTTTCATTAGTGCCGGATTGTGCCGCATGGCCTTGTGTTCGGTCCAGTTTTTACCGGATGCGGCATATTTAGCCCATGCGGCAACCGGATGGAACGTTGCCTGACACGTTTTTTTGTCCGGCGAAAAAAAACACATCGCGTCACATCCGGCCGATGCGGCGCCTTTTCCAATGCATGCCTATGGACGCCAGATGCGGCAAAAAACGCATCCAGCCGCCGCATGCGGTTTTTTGCACTGCACATGCTCAGTAGAGTGCCACAACCGGAAAAAAACGGATGGACCGCATGTAAAAACTTATGCAAAGGATGCGTTTTTTTCGCCGCATCTGTTGCATAGGTTTTAGAGCCGAATTTAGCCGCACTGCTAAAACCGGATGTGTAAAAGCAGCTTAACCCTGACTGGAGATATCATCGAGACCTGAATGGCTTAGGTCCAGATGAGGTTATCTTTGCGTCATGTTCTAGATGTTGCAATCAATAGCGATTGTGGGAATTAGAAGGAGAGCCCACCATATTACAAACTTCTCTCACCCCTCCAGCACCACTGTTGCGTGATCACGGGGAGCCGAGGTTTGTCATGGCAGCCGGAGGTCAAATGATGATCTCCAGGTCTGCCAGGTAAGGTGGCCTGTTAGACCCTACCAGAACCGGTCTAAGATGCGATCAGCCAGTGTCACACTGACAGAAGTAATACTTCTGAATGGCAATACATTATACCAGTGCTCAGAGTAATAAACGTTAAAGTCTCATAAAAGGACTAAGAAAAAAAAAAAGTAAAAAAAATAGCTTAAAAAAATTATCACAAAATAAAGAAGAAAATGAAGATAGTATACCAAAAAATGTCTATGTAAAAACAAAAAAAAAAGTATACATATTTAGTATTCCCGCATCCAAAATGACCTGCTCTATAAAACTGTCACACTATTTAATCCCATCAGTGAACGTAAAAAAATAAAAAAAATCACAACAAAGTTGAAGTATGCTTTTTCATTGTATACCTGAAAAAAGTGGAATAAAACATGATCAAAAAGTCGAATGTAAATAAAAATAGTTAGCTGGAAACATCTTGTCTCGCACAAAAAGAAGCCGCCAAATAGCTGTCAGTAGAATAATAAAAAGCTATAGCTATCAGAATACAGCAATGCATAAGCAATTCTTTGCTCTAAAGTTGTTTTTATTGTGTTAAATCGGCAAAACGAAAAAAACAAAAAAACAAAACAGTGATATCACTGTAATTGTATTGAGTCGTATTACTTCTAACAGGTGGTGAATAGTGTACAAAACAGCAAACAAAAACAAAATAAATTCCTGAATAGCTGTTTTTTGTTGATTCTGACTCACAAAAATTGGAATAGAAAGCCAAAAAACGTCAGCTCCTCCCAAAAAAATAAGCCCTTACATGACTGGAAACTAAATATTTTTGAACTGCTGCTGATTTTTTCATTCTGCCATTCCCTATAATCAGTCACATAGGACAGTGTCTGGTCTATGATACAGCGTTGTCCGTCTTAAGCGTGCATAAAATCGTGGTTAACCACAGTTTGTGCACTTTTGAAAAGACACTGCCAATCAGCCGTCATGGTCCAAAGTATCTCTGCCTGCCTCATAGTGAACAAATCCGTTGTGGGCTTCATCTGAATCACCTTATTTATAGAGCACAGGATAGGATCCAAAATGTCATGTAGAAAGTTCCCAGTAAAAGCTTCAACTCATTCCACAAAAGAAAAAAAAAAAAAGTGTCTCCATTATGTCATCTGTTAACAAAATTACAGTGGGTTTCCACGGTACAGGTAGCATCTGGAAGAGTGTCATGGCTTCTTTTCCTCCAACCCCCATTAGAAATAATGTCAAATCTACGCTCTCAAATACAAAGTGTCCCCTCCATTCTGAGCTGCACACAGTGTCCTTAAAATGTGGTTAGCGTCAACATGTTTCTCAGTACAGTAGGAGACCATTTAATTACTGGGTGCATGTCTCCAGAAGCACAAGCTGGGGAAAATATATAGGCATTACAATATTTGGGCACTGCAATGTATTGGAAGAAGAAAAATAAGATAAACAGGGTCTTAAGATTATTTTTAGGGCTTATTTTCAGGGGATGTCTGGTACCTCTTTGATAAAGGGTCCTGCTTTATCCTTTAAAGGGAATCTGTCAGGTTATTCTTGCGTACCATACTAATACCTAGTATTCTGAAATAGGGCTTGGGCAGCCCTTTCAGGATATGTAACCATTATTGCCGTTAGGTGCCCCATTGTGTTGCTGTAAGCCCTGGAAAATGTAAAGTCGTGTGCTGGCTGTTAATGCAAAGTGCATATTCATCCTTTCCCCAGCTCATAACCTTGCCGACCACTCTGCACCAGCATCAGTGATTGTGTGCAGTCAGACTGCTGTACTACTTGCCTGGGGAATCACATCAAAATCCTTGGATTGGCCATCTGCTTTTGCAACAACCCATGCTCATTTATGGAAGTCCCCCATAATCAAAATTGTCATTATACCAGTAGATGAATTCCCCGTTTTGTGTCACTTGAGAGGGGATTCTTCTCTTGTTGCACTTATAGGCTCTGCAAATGGAGACTGCAAAATATTCTAGGAAAATCTGCACTGCAAAAGTCAAATAGCACCCCATCCCTCCCAAGCCACGCCGTGTGGCCAAACAGTATTGGATTGACAGGTCTTTGTTCAGTGGCCTGCTTCTCCTGCCCAAAATCTGGTACCAGCACTATCCCCAGTAATGTCCAACTGGGAAAAAGAAAAAAAAAAAAAGTTTGCAGAGCAAGTCACTCACAGTCCTCATCAGGACCTTACCGGGGAATGTTGGAACTTGCACAATTTCTTGGTGATATACGGTAATTAAATAAAAAATATAAACTGCTTAAATCAGGGGCCATAGATTTAATAACGCTGGACTCACACGAATGTATGAATGTATAAAAAAACGGTCCAATTCTCATCCAGGAGAGTAGGATGATTTTTTTCTCACTTGTCATCCGTGTGCTGTCAGTGTGCAATCCGTTTATTTCTCAGCAATTATTGATTTACAGTCATGTGCAGGATCATTTACAGTGTTCTGTGCTACGATAGTAATGTATCCATAAAAACGGACGTCACTAGGATGGTCCGTATAGGCGTCCGTTTTTTTTCTCTCGCACCCATTGACTTGTATTGGCGAGTCTCGGACGTTCTCAGGATACGACTGCAGCATGTTGCGACTTTTTTCTCATCCAGAATCTGGATGAGAAAAAAAAAACTGACCACCTGCTCTCCCTCATTGACTAACATTGGTCCGAGTGTAATGCTAGATTTTCTAGCATTGCACTTGTCCGATTCATACGCTTTGCTTTTTTTTTTTTTTTTTTTTTAATGGTGCTCAATAATGTTTTGGCACCAAGTTGTTTAAAATGGTGCAAGCAGTTCATCAATTTTGTGCGAAGGAAAAATGTAATAAACATTATTCAATAATGCATGCAGAACTCTCCTTGCAGACAGAAAAAGATGCATCTCTTGATCAAAAGTTGGGTCTAAACTTGAAGGTTGTAGTGTCCCAGCCGTGCATGCAGGTATCCCCGTTTGAGATATAATGATACAGGCAGTGCGCATTTCTTCAAAATGCAAGGGCCAGGGTCCTTTCCCTACTGCAACTAGACCGTTTTATAGTTTCTTTTAAATATTAATATATATTTAGGTTAGAATTAGCTAGATATTTTTATAATAAAAATGAGGGCATAGGTCTATGATAGGTACTCTTTAAAATTTTATTAACCCCTTAGCAACAATATGTGCAACAGCTGTGGGCAGCAACTGTACGGAACATATGATATCTGGAAGCCATACATAAATATGTAGGGGTACTTTTCTGATGGCATTATGGGAAATGTATACAGAATTGAAGGTATGCACTTTGTTGTGATTGAAATGTAAATGATCGCTTAACGTAGACTTTATTTTGTGTGCATTTTCCACATTTTAGTGCTTCTTTAAAAACATTTTTGACTTCTTGGTCTAGGGCTGACTGTAGCTATTCCGATACAGCCTGTGGCAGCCAAAGGACTGGATACACTGGCGTCCCACACCACAAAGCCACCCTCGGCTTAGTCTTAGGCCCCTTTCACACGTCAGGGATTCTGGGACGTTTGTGCTTTTTTTTAAACGTACCAGAATCACTGACATACGCAGACCCATTATAATGAATGGGTCTGCTCACACGTCAGTGATTTGTCTCTGCACGTGTCTCCGTGCGGCGTACCCGCGTATGCGTAATTGCCGCACGGAGACATGTCCATTTTTTTCTGGCATCCCTGATGTCCCACGGACCACGCAGTGGTGTGGTCCGTGAAACACGTGCCAGAAAAAACGTGCATTTAAAATAATAAACATTTTTACTCACCCGGCTTCAGCCGCGCTCCCTGCAGCCCGTGCAGTTTGCTGCTTCTGAGCCGGCTCATTACTGTCGCGCATATTAATTATGCACGACACAGCCGACCCGGAAGCAGCTGCTGCAGGGGTCACCGCCGGCCGGATGCTGCATCGCAGGAGGATTCAGCACCACGGAGAGCAGGAGCGGGCGCAGGTGAGTTGTTTTCTAAGTGCAATCACGGGCCATGGAGAACGGAGCCCGGATTGCACTTAGACAACCCACGTGTGCCGTGATTCACGGCACACGCAGGGACATGTGCGTGTTTTACACACCAGTGAAAAACGTCTGTGTTTTTCACTGACGTGTGAAACGGGCCTTAAGGGTACTTCTCACATAGCGAGATCGCTGCTGAGTCACAGGTTTTGTGACCTTATCAGCGATCTTGCTATGTGCGACACTAAGCAGCGACCTGGCCCTTGCTGTGAAATTGCTGATCGATACACACTGTTCTGGTTCATTTTTTGGTCGTCTGGCTCCCGCAGGGCAACACACATCGCTGTGTTTGACGCTGTGTGACAGTGTCCCAATGACCGCCGAGGTCGTTATACAGGTCGCTACTGCAACCTCTATCGTTACTGCGTCGTTGGTAAGGTCTGACTGTGCAACATCTCACCAGCGACCTCGTCCTATCAGGTCGTATTGTTGTCGGGATCGCTGGTACGTCGTTTAGTGTGACGGTACCCTTACTTTCTCTGGTATGTGCAGCTCCCTGTTCTATCATTAAGCCTGTGCAGAGCACAGCAGGTGAGATAACATCAGATAGAGCCAGCAGTGCTTCAATACACAGCAGACTTGAGCAGTGGGGAACAAGGTTAGGTGATTAATATTTTTTTTTTAGATGATACTGCATGGGGACACCATACAGTGTGAGGGAACACCATACAGTGTGAGAGGATCTTCTGGAAAAATGCTCAAGTTTCCCCACTAACTTCCATTATGTTCGGTACTCAAGTCAAGCCGATACGAGCAACCGATCTGCTTGTTTTGAGTACCACGCACCCGAGCATAGTGATGCTTGCTCATCAGAAGAGGCTTCCCATTTTTACAACTTATGCAATATCCATTAAATAGGTGATAACTTGATTGCTGGGACCATGACAGCTAGGATACCTACTGAAACCCTTAAAAAAGCTACACTCTGAAATGCGCGTACGCCACTAGTCTATGTCTATGGGACTGCTAGAGTTAACCAAGCACTGTAAATTCTATAACAGGATAGTAGTGATCCCAGTCATCAGATCATCTAATTCATTTATATTGTTTATAGGTGTTAAATTGACAAAATAGAAATGACCCCTTAAAGTTCTCCTCGTTTTCAACCTTTTGTGATATTTGATACAAGTAAAATATGTATCGCTACTTTTATAATTCATGCAAGGCCATACATTATTTGTCAATAGGTCTTCAAAACTATTTGATTTATAGCCACATTTATAGTTACAGTATGAAAAAAGTACTTTAACTGCAATTAGGCCCTGTGCGCACTTACCGTTTTTTCCCGCGGATTTCCTGCAGTTTTGCTGCATGTTTCGCTGCAGAAAATGTTCATAACATCTCTGCAGTGATTCACCAGCAAATCCTATGGGGGGGAAAAAAAAACCTGCTGTGCACACTATGCGGAATTTGACAGCTGCATGTTTTGCTGCAGGATTCCCACAGCAAAAACAATTGCATGTCACTTCTTTTCTGCGGGTCCCTGCGGGATTTCACTCCATTGACTGCAATGTAATCGTGAAATCCCGCAGGGAAGTGATGTCATTACAGGAAGAGGAAGCGGAGCAGAGAGTAAACACACACATCACACTCACACACAGACATATAGAATACACATACAAATCAAACGGAAATATAGGGGGGGGGAAAAAAAAAAAAAAGTCGGCTCCGCCGTATTTTTACCTTCCAGCCGAGGTAAGCACACAGCGGCGGCCCGGTATTCTCAGGCTGGGGAGGGCGGGGGACAGGGTTAATGTCCCCCCCCTCCCTCCCTCCCACAGCCAAGAACATCAGTCCGCAGCTGCCCCGGGACAGTCCCGGAGTATCCTCGGCTCTTCCAGATAATAACGAGTTAATGGCAGCGCATCGCCGCCATTAACTCCAGGCTTGATCATGGCAGCGTCTATGACAGCTGACCTGATCAACCCGTAAAGTGAATAAACACACACACACCGAAAAATCCTTTATTTTAAATAAAACACAAAAAAGCCTCCTCTTTAACCCCTTTATTAACCCCTCCAAAACACACAGCTCCGGCGTAATCCACATCTTGCACTGCTTGCATCCAGAAGCGACTGACACACTGCTGAATGCAGCCTCACAGCGAGACAGCAGAGGTAACCACAGGGCATTTCCCACGGCCGGTAATGTGAACTCACAGGGCATTTCCCACGGCCGGTAATGTGAACTCACATTACCGCTCGGGAGAAATGTAGCGTGTGATCACAGGGACTCTATCCTATCTATTCTTCTATCTAGTCTTCTGTCTATTTATCTATCTATCTGCTATCTATCTCAGAAGGAAATGACCTTTTTTTTTTTTTTTTCAATGTGCTTTATTGCATTGAATGCATTAAAGCACACGTACCAACCCGCACGCGGCAAAACCGTGGCAATTCCGCGGTAAGACCGCGGCAAACCGCATGCAGTTTTCGGGTGCGGTTTGCCGCGGTTTTTTTACCGCGGGTGCGGTAATCTTTCAGACCCTGCGGAATTTTCTTAAGAAAATTCCGTTTTCCAGTGCGCACAGGGCCTAAATCTTCTTGTATCTCTAAAACACCTGTCTGCTGAATTTTTGTTATGTAAGAAAGTAAATCGAATACAGTAGTGTAAGAGTACATTGAACACAGCAAGGGAAAGGACATTTCTTTCAAACCACTGCTCTTCCAGTATACCTTATCGCCTCAATGGAGTAGGAGTGACAGTTTTCGACTCATGGAGGCAAGTGTTTACTTTTAGCCCAGGTCTTAGTAGGATAGGGCATCCAATGCAAGAGCATCGGATGCAATGTGCTAGTGATACTAGGTTAAAGCTCTGCTGCAAGTGTGAGCTAAGTGTCATAGTACTGCGATCAGATTCTCTCTCATGAGAGTCGGATCACAAGTGCGAAGAAGATTGCGTTTAATCTCTACATCTCCATTTCCTATCTTAGCGAATATTGCACTACACTCAGATGTCATCCAAATGCAGTACACGTACCCATAGACTTGTATGGGTGCATGTGATCCAATATAAGCTACCAAACACAGCATGCGATGTTTCACACGCACGCACCTATAGACTTGGCTGCATTTGATCCAATATAGGCACCAAACGCAGCATGCTGCTATTTTTGACTCATGCCGTTTCGGATGAACACTTCATAATTGTTTAAAGGCCCCGTCACACACAGAGATAAATCTTTGGCAGATCTGTGGTTGCAGTGAAATCATGGACATATTGTTCCATTTGTACACAGCCACAAACCTGGCACTGATTGTCCACAATTTGACTGCAACCACAGATCTGCTGCAGATTTATCTGTGTGTGAGACAGGGCCAGTGACAGTGGTGTGAGTGCAATCTGATTTCTTATCTGAACGGCAGGCTGCTACAGCCTGCTCGTGCCGCCAATGACCCGCTCCTCCGCAGCACCCCCATTCCCCGCAGCCCTACATTCAGACTATAAGACGCATCCCCCACTTTCACCCAACATTTGGGGGGAAAAAAGTGCGTCTTATAGTCCGAAACACCAATCATGCAGCCATACGATGAGTGCATAGTGGTAGATACTAGTCCTGCAGAACATATCATAGTACAGTATATATCTATCTAATATATAAAGCTGAATGTGTGTATGTATGTATGTGTATGTGTGTATGTATGTATGTATGGGATTGGCATCTGCACCGTCGCAGCTACAGCCACAAAATTTTGCACACTCACACTTCTGGGCCCGAGAGCGTCATAGGCTATGTTTTGAGGGGAAATTTTAACCCCGCGCTTTACAGTTATTCGCCAAAAAACCTGCCTCCATTAAAGCGAATGGAGCTGGGAGCCAAAGTGCAGCCAGAACGTCAGAAGAATGCGCAGCCAAGCCCTTATATGGAATGTTGGCATGTCACAGTGCAGCCAGGGTAAGAGACAGGGTAAGAGACAGGGTAAGAGACAGGGTAAGAGACAGGGTAAGAGACAGGGTAAGAGACAGGGTAAGAGACAGGGTAAGAGACAGGGTAAGAGACAGGGTAAGAGACAGACAGAGAATGGGAGAGAAACAGAGAGACAGTTACTATCCCAGGCAGCGCTGGGTGCTTATGTTGTGAGGCGAAATTTTAATCCCACGCATTCCAATTTACCAATCAATTTTGCCCCTAAACGAAAAGTCTTGGGGGCAAATTGACAGCTGCCAGATGTGAACAAGGGGGATTTAAAGAATGAGAGCGATGGAGCCAAAGAGTACCGTATTTTTCGCTTTATAAGACGCACCTGATTATAAGACGCACCCCCAAATTTGGTGAAGGAAAAGAGTTTTTTTTTTAATGTTAAATGGGGTCCATCTTATAATGCCAGTGTCCGTCTAACAAATCATATAGGGTATATGTCCCTTATAGCCCCCCATCCTAAAATTAGCCCCCCTTAATCTGGATATGGCCCCCTTATATTGAATATAGCCCCCTTGTGCTGGGACACATCCCCCTGTGGTGCCCATGGCCCCTATAGATGGCACATCTCCCCTGTGTTTGATATGGCCCCCATACAGCTGCCCATGGTCACTATAGATGGCACATCTCCCCTGTGTTAGATATGCCCCCATGCTGCTGCCCATAATAAAATAAAACACTCTTTCCTTACCTCCTCAGCGCTGTCCCTCCTCATGTCTCCCACCTCGCAGTTGAGCTCCGGCTTCCTTACTTCCTGGATCCTGCTGCCGGTCATGTGATCGGCAGGGCAGAGTGATATCATCTCTGCCTGCCTTAGCACAGACAGCAGCAGCAGGAGACCGGAGATCAACTCTGGAGGTAAGTAAAGCTTTTTTATTTTACTATGGGCAGCGGCACGGGGGCCGTATCTAGGGGGGGATCATGTGCGATCAAAGGAGGGCGCAGGCAGATCTAATATGCCCCGCTGCCCCAGCCCCTCAGAGTGATGCAATTTCAGCACCACACTGATTGACAGCGTCTGTGCATATTATATGAGCGGGAGCAGGAGATCTAACGCTGCCGCTCCCAGCTTTCCCTGCCCCCAGCAGTGCTCCAGAGCGGACCCTGATGCTAAGGTGGTGCCCCGACATGGGATACTCACCACAGTCGGGAATATGAACACACACAAAATGCGCCACACACTACCACGTACTTGAACACATATACCACCCTCAGCACACATTTCCCCATGTGAAACTATTTAATAATTACATTTCTATCTATTCGTTTTGTGTTTTTTGTGTGCAGAACATTTTTGTTAATACATTCTACTTTAACAGCAGTTATTAACCGGGCGAAGCTGGGTAGTACAGCGTGTGTGTGTGTGTACACACATATATATATATATATATATATATATATATATATATATATATATATATATATATATATATATATATATATATATATATATATACACACATACATACATACATACATACATACACATTTAATATGTACGCCCATCAGCTCTCAGAGCTGAAGCCGGCGCTGACAGGTGGGCAGGGTGATGGGCGGGGAATGCACGTATATTAAACAGCCTGCCTGCAAGATCACCCCTGGCAACCACAGCCTGGTGTGATCATGTGCGGCTGTATTCACTGCCCCCCGCACATCATCAGCGCGGGGTGCAGTGAATCAGTATAACTCACCGACCATGATCCCTGCAGCACCACGATGTCCTCCTGTCTGTGCCGGCGGCTGTGTGGAAACTAGCGGTGCGCACAGCGATGACATCATCGCTGTGCGCACGTGTCCACACGTAGCCGGCACAGACAGGAGGGCATCGCGATTCTGCAGGGATAGTGGCCGGCTCCACACTCCAGCGCTGCTGCTGACACAGACGGAGGAGGAGCGATGCTGCAGGGAGTGAGGTAACGTTTATTTTTTTTTTTATGTGCCACAGGATGCGGGCGTATACCAGGATGGAGGTATATAGCAGGATGGGAGTATATTATGAGCAGGATGGGAGTACATGAGGAGGAAGGGGGTATATGAGCAGGAAGGGGGTATATGCCAGTATGACAGTATATAGCAGGATGGGGGCTATACCAGGATGAGGGACATATACTGTATATATAAGGCAGGAGGATCATTACCAGGCTGGGGTACCTTAGTAGAGCATTTGGGGACATTACCCCCATAACAGTGTCAGCAACCGATCCTCGCCCTATAACAGTGTCATGACCACATTTTTTGTTTAAAATTTTATTTTCCCCCTCTAAAATCAGGGTGTGTCTTAAGGTTCCCCTATACCTATGATTAGGCTGAACCATAGTCATACACATGGTTACTTTGTTAGGCACCCACTCAGATGTTTCACCCCTCTCTGAGCTGAGCCCCTTGGCTTCGCCTTGCCTTGGCCCTTATACTTTGGGTTTCTAAAATGGAATACCTACAGTGCAGAATAGGTTAATAAAAGCGAAGAAGAGGGGAAAAACAAAAAACACAATGAAGCCAATTAAAAACTGATGTCACAATTTAATTTGCACTTTTGCTCCGAACAAAAATTTAATTATGAAGTATTGTATTCAACCAAATAGGCTTTTTGGCATGTGTAAAAAGATATCAAAAAGGCTTTTGAAAAGTTCAGAAAAGTTCACATTTACTAGATACAAGTCACATAGAAACCTATGCATGTAGGTTGGTCTAGGTTAGTAAAAAAAAAATCTGTATCGCTACTATTTACTAGAATACTATGTAATTCATCCAATTTCCTTTTTCTTTTAGCATACTAATGCCAACGTAGCCTATGGACACTTGTGACCACACAGTAAAGTCTCCTTACTCACAAGCTAATTGTAATGTAAATGGAGCCTTAAGGTGGAGTCACACACAGCGACAACGACGTCGCTGCTACGTCACCATTTTCTGTGACGTTGCAGCGACGTCCCGTCGCTGTGTGTGACATCCAGCAACGAGCTGGCCCCTGTTGTGAGGTCGCCGCTCGTTGCTGAATGTCCAGCTTCATTTTTTGGTCGTCGCTCTCCCGCTGTGACGCACACATCGCTGTGTGTGACAGCGAGAGAGCGACAAAATGAAGCGAGCAGGGAGCAGGAGCCGGCATCTGCGGTAAGCTGTAACCACGGTAAACATCGGGTAACCAAGGTGGTTACCCGATATTTACCTTCGTTACCAGCCTCCGCCGCTCTCACGCTGCCAGCGCCGGCTCCTGCTCTCTGCACATGTAGCTGCAGTACACATCGTGTAATTAACCCGATGTGTACTGTAGCTAGGAGAGCAAGGAGCCAGTGCTAAGCAGTGTGCACGGCTCCCTGCTCTCTGCACATGTAGCTGCAGTACACATCGTGTAATTAACCCGATGTGTACTGTAGCTAGGAGAGCAGGGAGCCAGCGCTCAGTGTGCGCAGCTCCCTGCTCTCTGCACATGTTGCAGCACAGCGACGCGTGTCGTTATGATCGCTGCTTCGGCTGCTGTGTTTGACAGCTAAGCAGCGATCATAACAGCGACTTACAAGGTCGCTGCTACGTCACAGAAAATGGTGACGTAACAGCGACGTCGTTGTCGCTGTCGTTTAGTGTGACCCCAGCTTTACAGATTGTTCAGTACAGTTGTATCAAGTCTATGCAACTCTTGAAAAACGGAACTCACACAATCACGTTTCTGGTCCAACTTGGATTTATAGTTTCCCATGTTAAAGGGTCCCTACAGCATATACATGCTGCCTGATCAGCAGACATGTATCAAACCCTGATTTCAGCCAAGCATGTTTAAGGCTATGTGCGCACGTTGCGTACAGTCACTGCAGAAATTTCTGCAGCGATCTGAAGAGCACATGTGCGCTTTAAATCGCTGCAGAAATGTCCGTAATGAAAAAAAAAAGCCGATTCCATGCGCTCTGCCTGCAGCTCCTGCCATAGACAGAGCGGGGACTGCCGGCAAAGCGCAGGAACAAAGTGACATGTCACTTCTTAGGCTATGTGCGCACTTTCCGTCGTCCTACATGCAGTTGTAAACGCAAGTTTTAGCCTTAATTGATTTAGCCAAAGTTGCCTTTTCCAGAAATTTAGCGCAGAAAAAGCATGCGTATTTACCGCGTTTTAGATGCGTTTTTAGCGCTTTTTCCATGCGTTTCCACATGCGTTTTCACAGATGCATTTTGTACATCAAGACACTGCTAAATAAAGATTAAATAGTCAAACAGAATGAAAAAAGAGAAAAAAAAAAAAAGGGACAAATCTATATTAATGGGAAAAATAATGGAAAAATACGTAATTAATAAAATTATAGCGTTAATATACATTTTATCGGTAAAATAGCAATAAATGCATATTATTCTTAAATTAAATTGTCGGATTATGTGTGTGTGTAAAGGGACATATCAAATCATTTTGATGTTCAAAAAGCATGCATTTTGGTAGTCCAAAACGCATGTTTTCTGCAATGAAAGCAGGTAAAACGCAGGAATTTTGATATTTCTTGCTTTTTGCTACTTCTCATTGACTTCAATGTTAACAAAACGCACCACAAATGGCAAAAACAATTGACAGGGTCCTTTTCTGAACGCATGGTTTTTGACCAAACTTATGCAAATTTTGAGATGCGTTTGGAAACGCAAAGTGCGGACAAGAAATCACGGATTCTCATTGTCTTTAATGGTAAACCAAAACGTATGCATTTGGGCACAAAAACGCTGCAGTTCAAAACTGATCCTAAACGCACCTGAAACGCAGGTGAAAACTGAAAGTGCGCACATAGCCTTAGAAAGCAGCGCTTCGGTAGTAGCCGAAGCGCTGCGCTCAAAAAACACCACGTGTGCACGGCCCCTGCACAATCTCCATAGATTGTGCAGGGGACGCAGGACGCATGCAGTTACGCGCAGAGTAACTGCATGTATTTACGCAATGTGCGCACATAGCCTTAAGAGAACCTGTCACCAGATTTTTACCTATTCAACTAAAAGAATCTCCTTCTGCAGCTCCTGGGCTGTATTCTATGAAGGTGCACCTTGGCCCCGACTCCTCTTCCAGATCCCAAAAATAACTTTATAAAACTTGGCCCTTAGGTATGCCAATTACCTTGGTTGGCCAGATGGGCGGGCTCATTTTTTGCTCCTTTATCCCCCTCCTGCCGCTGATCGCTGTCCTCCTTTCTGGATTGACGGGATGACACCTCCATCATCCTCACATTTTCAAATCTCGCGCCTGTGCAGTTAGGTCGGATCACGCAGGCATAGTGCGCTCTGCCATATCGCGGGCAGAGCAGAAAACATAGCTGCCTTCACTCACACCGGTGAGCTAAATGCGCAGGCGCAAGATTATGGGCGGGTAAGAGCATGGCGCAAGTGAGGTCATGCACAGAACCGACCATAATCTCGTGCCTTCGCATTTAGCTCACCGACGCGAGCAAGGGCAGCTATGTTTTCTGCTCTGCCCGCGATATGGCAGAGTGAACTGCGCCTGCGCAAGCTGACCTAACTACACAGGCGCGAGATTTGAAAATGCGATTATGAAAGCGTCATCCCGTCAATTAAGAAAGGAGGACTGCGATCAGCGGCAGGAGGGGGGAACGGAGCAGAAAATGAACCCGCCCATCTGGCCAACCAAGATAATTAGTATACCTAACGGCCAAGTTTTATAAAGATATTTTTGGGATCTGGAAGGTGAGTCAGGGCCAAGGTGCACCCTCATAGAATGCAGCCCAGGAGCTGCAGTAGGAGATTATTATTATTTATTGTTATAGCGCCATTTATTCCATGGCACTTTACAGTGAAAGAGGGTATACACACAACAATCATTAACAGTACATAACAGACAGGTATAGGAGGAGAGAAGACCCTGCCCGTGAGGGCTCACAGTCTATAGTTTAATAGGTAAAAATCTGGTGACAAGTTCCCTTTAACTCAATTAGCTCTGGAGGTAAATTCTGTAAGATCTGTGTCCAGACCATCACCTGGAACAGCTCATAAGAAAAACGTGTCTCTGGAATAAGACAACGGATCACAGATATCAAGGTATCATTTTATCCAACATGCCCATATACACAGCTTCGGATTGTTGATTCTATGGACAGATTCCCTAAAAAGGCAGTGCAGGGAACAAGCCGCATGGGTGACCTGTCAAAAAAGCAGGTCCTTGTGGCTTCTCCCTGCACACTCTCCTTGAGGGACAAGTTTCTCCCTGTACATTATAGCGTCAGTCAGGATTTCAAGGGGAGATGCCACCGGGAACCATTTTTTTGCGACTAGTCACTCATTCCTTTTACTCCTCCGGCTGCTGCACTTTTGGCCAGTTACCCATGTGGACTGCTCCCCTTTGTGAATCAGGCAGCATATATCAGCTGTCAGGTTACTTTTGAGAATAGCAAAGTACCTGTAAAAATCAGATGCCAAGAAGCTGAAAAACGTAGGCAGACACTTGTTCCGTGGAAAGAAGAAACCCACTCCACTAAACAGCCCTATATAATAACATTGATCCGAGTCTTAGCGCTCTACAGATCGCACTCGTATGGTCGTATTTATAGAGCCCATTGTTATACAATCCTCTTCAGTTACCAGTCCCAAAAAATGGTCACATTTTGGGTGGACATTTGTCTGGTCGAGTACAATTAAAACATTTCGCCAACTTTTCTCCTTTGTGTGAAGTTCAGGACGCAGCAGCCTCAGGTGGAAGCCTCCAGAGAGCCGCTTTATTGCCCTCTGCAGACTGCATGGCCATATGGTTGCCTCACACTATTGCTTCCATTTCTCCAGAAATCACTGCCTACAGCACAAATCCTGGAGGTGATAACATGGAAGGACGGCGGAGCGATAACACCATGACTTCAGGCCTCGGAGCTGCTCAGATTTACAGAGATCCCGCCTCCCCGGCTACAAGCATCCAAGTGAGAGGGAAAAGGAGGCAGAAAATAGCCGCCGCCGCAGCCCGCCATAATCCGGTGTGGGGGAGGGGCGGGCCAGCCCGGGGTCTCGGGAATGACACAGCACTGGGGGCTCTACCTCAGAACACCGGCCGGACGGCGTCACACCGGGCCAGCCTCATTATTACCGAGCTGACAGAACCGGGGGACAATGGCGGCTCCCACACCGGAGCCCTCCGCCGCGGCCCGCTCCGCAGCTGTGCCGCTCTGCACACTGATAACCCGGCCAGTGCCGCTCTGTGAGCGGCTGTGCTGGAGCTGCGCGGCCGGGAAAGGAGGAGGATGTGGAAGGAGGAGGAGGTGGTGAAGGAGGGGGGATGTTTGCTCCCGGGTGTCCCCGCTTCCCGGGGAGGGGAGAGGAGGGAGGCGGCTGCTGTACTTCGAGGGAGGGGGAGGTCACCGCTGCCCTGCTTATCCCGGGCACGGAGAGAGACGTTCCATCGTGTGCTAGTCCTTACCTGGAACAAGAAAGCCGTCCAGTTGGCCTCCATGGCGATCCCAGGGAGGAAGGGAAAGGAGGAGGGAGGAGGAAAGCGCCTGTTGTAGAACAAGGGGGGGGACAAAAAAAAAAAAGGAAGGGAAAAAAAAAAAGAAAAAAAAAAGCGCAGGATCCTACATGAAACCTACAACAAAGCAGCTAAAAACATGGCAGCGCCGCACAACTTCCGGTAACCTCTGGGAGAGACCATTCGGAAGGAGGAGGGGGAATGGGCAGCGGGATAGTGCGGCTTCTGCACCCTCTGTCATTGGTGACGGTGGAGGGGGGCTGTGGGTGGAAACCATAGCTCTACATCCCCCTTCTCCCGCCTTCGTGGATGTTGTGTACCAGACAAGTGGCAGGCGAGGAGCTGCTAATAATACTTGCGGTAAATAAACTTCCCTAATGAGCGGCGGTTATTCCGCCGCGGGCTCCGTCCACCTGAGCTCTGGCGGCTGAGGCAGCCCCTGAAGGAGACGGTGAGCCGGGCGGGCGCGGAGTTACCTCACGCAGCTGCCGCCTCCGACACAAAGCACCACACGTCTGCGCCGCGGCTCTCCCGCGCTATTAATAGGGTGCCATTTTCTAGACGCCTATTGTCTTAATGTGTTCCCCGCCTTCTCCTCCTCCCACCCGACATGTCGTGCCCTGCGGGCAGGTTCTCTCACCCCGAGTCTGCTGTGGGTTATGGTAATGGCTGGAAGAGAAAGTGAGAAGGAAGCGACGAGGCTCCGTGTGCGTGAAGAAAGCTCGGCACTGGCTGCATCCTATTTGTATATATACTGTATAGAAAACATTTCATAAAATGTATGAGTAAAAGACCCTATATACCGTATGTGTGTATATATATATATATATATATATATATATATACTATATATATATATATATATATATATACTAGAAGGTGGCCCGATTCTACGCATCGGGTATTCTAGAATTTACGTGTGGCGGGGGTTGAGAGCGGTGTTGTTTGTGTGTTGCGTTTGTGGGGCGCTGTGTGTGTGTGTTGCGCGGTTTGTGTGGGTGTGGGGTGTGTGTGTGTTTTGGTGGGAGGTATGTTTTGTGCAATGTGTGTGTTGTGCAGTATGTGAGCATATTTGTGTGTGCCGCGCTGTTTGTGTGTTGTGTGTGTGCAGCGTTGTCTGTGTGTGTGGGTGTCTGTGTAGAGCGGTGTTTGTGGTTCCCATTGTGTGTGTGGTGTGTTGTGCAGTGCGTGTGTGGCGGTGTGTGTGTGTGTTTTGGGGGCGGTGTGCACCCCCCATCGTGCTCCATCCCCCATGCTGCGCACATGCCATCGTGCTCCATCCCCCATGCTGCGCACTCCCCATCGTGCTCCATCCCCCATGCTGCGCACTCCCCATCGTGCTCCATCCCCCATGCTGCGCACTCCCCATCGTGCTCCATCCCCCATGCTGCGCACTCCCCATCGTGCTCTATCCCCCATGCTGCGCACCCCCCATCGTGCTCCACAGTCACACATCAGACAGTAAAGACGCACACATCTGATTGCATACACTCTCACACACACCCCACTTCTCCCTGTGCCCACCGGTGGGCGGTCCCAGCAGCTGTGCTGCACGCCATGCTCCTCTGCAGACACTCACAGATCCGATCGCATACACTCACACACACACACTCACACATCAGAACACACTCACACACATCCGATCGCATACACTCACACTGACGATATCGCACATACGCGCTGACACAATCACAACATCCGGAGATACCACATGCTTCCGGCCATGTGATCCTCCGGCAGGTCCTGGAAGGTCACTGCACAGTATCGCCGCCGAGAAGCAAGCGATATCACGGGATGTTGTGAGTTTGTGGATGCGATCTGATGTGTGTGTGAGGTGTGTGTGAGAGTGAGTGTGATCTGATGTGTGTCTGTTCTTATGTGTGTGCGTGTGTGTGTGTTCCGCCGCTGCAGGACCTTGATGCGCTCACCTCAGGGCGAGAGGCCATTCCGTGTGGGGGGCGGAGCCTGGGCGAGCGGCAAATCCGTGCGGGGGGCGGAGGCGAGCGGCCAATCCGTGTGTGGGGGAGGAGCCGAGGCGAGCGGCCAATCCGTGAGGCCGAGCGGCCAATCCGTGCGGGGGGCGAGGCCATGGCGAGCCCAGCGGCCAATCCGCTGTTTGTCACCGTAAGGACATGGCCAATCCGTGCGGGAGGCGGACCCGAGGCGAGGCGAGCGGCCAATCCGTGCGGGGGGAGGAGCCAAGGCAAGCGGCCAATCCGTGCGGGGGGGGCAGGGCCATGGCGAGGCCAGCGGCCAATCCGCTGTTTGTCACCGTAAGGACATGTCACGGTAAGGACACAATTTTGGAGCAAGACAGACAGACAGAATAAGGCAATTATATATATAGATATATGTAATATATAAAGCTCAGTGTATGTATGTGTGTATAGATGTCTACTAAAGGAATCCGCACCGTCGCATTTACAATCATGAAATTTTGCACAGACGCTTCATGTGACTCATGTAACCCCGCACTTTACAGTTACTCTCCAAAAAAACTGCCTCCATTAAAGTCAATGGAGCTGGAAGCCACAGGTTATTAATAGCAACTGGGATTGGTTGCTATAGGAACGAAAGACATTCATAGTATAAGAAGCTTATGTGTGAGGTAATATGATATCGGTGGGGAGACGGATAGAGACAGACAGACAAAGAGGCAGACAGGGAAAGAGACAGACAGAGACAGATGGGGAAAGAGACAGGCAGACAAGGAAAGAGAGACTGGGAAAGAGACCCAGAGATAGAGACAATTCGAGTAATAAAGTGTTTTTTAGTTCACCACCACAGGGTAAATTCCATGAGGAGAATCCGGACGGTGCTCGCTGGACAAGAAAGGCTGAGGACAATCAAACAAAGGCGGATCCCGGCACAAGACGTCCATAAAAATTGCAGACGTGTAGATAAAACTTCACATTTATTTTAAAATTAAAAAGAGTAAAACAAAACTCCGATCAACGCGTTTCAGACGCGATCGTCCTTAGTCATGATCATCAGGAGATACAACTTAAAAGCATTTAAATAGTACAAAGCAAAGGGAAATGACGACGTTAATTAATTATGCAAAGATTGTGCGAAGAATGATAATATATATTGTCTTGAAAATACATTCATTAATAAAAATACAATAGATCAGTCCTTTTATTTAATCCCAAATGAAAGGATGTATTCATTTGAAAAATTAGTAAAGCTTCCTGGTAATGAAGTAAACAGATTCTGTCTCCACCTCTTGCATTACCTTAAACTTTCTTGAGAGCATGAACCTCAAGGTGATTTGTATTACCCTGATGTATGGATCTAAGGCCCGTTTCACACGTCAGTGAAAAACACAGACGTTTTTCACTGGCGTGTAAAACACGCACATGTCCCTGCGTGTGCCGAAAATCACGGCACACGTGGGTTGTCTAAGTGCAATCCGGGCTCCGTTCTCCGTGGCCCGTGATTGCACTTAGAGATTCACTCACCTGCGCCCGCTGTCCATGGTGCTGATCGCTCCCGCGACGCAGCATCCGGCCGGCGGTGACCCCTGCAGCAGCTGCTTCCGGGTCGGCTGTGTCGCGCATAATGAATATGCGCGACAGTAATCAGCCGGCACAGAAGGAGCAGGGAGGACGGGCTGCAGAGGACATCGCTGGATGCCGGGTGAGTTAAAATGTTTATTATTTTAAAAGCACGTTTTTTTCTGGCACGTGTTTCACGGACCACACCACTGCGTAGTCCATAGAACATCAGTGATGCCAGAAAACAATGGACATGTCTCCGTGCAGCAATCACGCACACGCGGGTACGCTGCACGGAGACACGTGCAGTGACAAATCACTGACGTGTGAGCAGACCCATTCATTAGAATGGGTCTGCGTATGTCAGTGATTCTGGTACGTTTAAAAAAAAGCACAAACGTACCAGAATCACTGACATGTGAAAGGGGCCTTACTTGTTGAGAAACACTGATGGAGTGCGGGTAGAAATGTGTTTGGCATCATACAGATGCTTTACGATCCTGGTGCGTAAAGCACGATTCGTGCATCCAATATATTGGAGCTGGCAGGTTTTACAGGTAATGGCATAAATGACAAATTCGTCTCCACAATTAAGAAATTGTTCATTAACATATGTTTTATTGATAGCAGTGGCCACAATAGTTTTTCATTTGACATAAAAGGACATAGTCCACAGGATTTACTGCCACATCGGTAAGAACCTGTGGTAGAAAGCCAGCTACGATATGTGGATTTTTTGGAAACATTTTTTGTATAATCTGTGGGAGAAATAGCTGCTCCTAAAGTGGAACCCCATTTGGAGACAAAATTAACTCCAGGGCCAAGTATTTTTCTGGTGATGTCATCTGCAAATAAAACACCTTTTGACTATTCTGACAATTTGTTGGTAATTAATGCTATAATTAGCAGAAAAAGTCACCTGAGAAGAAGTAGAAAAATTATCAGAATTAACATGGTAGGCAAGATATTTTTGTCTATCATGTAAATTAACTTTCGTTTTGGCTCGCTCTATGGTGGCAGTGAACTGATTCCTTCTTTCATTGATTATTTAAAGGGAACCAAACATCAGGATTTTCGTATATAAGGTAAAGCCAGTGCAGTACTGGAACTATCAGGCACAGGATGTACATACCATTAGTGGCAGCTCGGATGTTTAGGCTGTGAAATCCAAGTTTATGAAGTTTGAAAATTCATCCACTTTTTGACTGACTTTTGCACTTCTCCAGATAATATCCGGGCTGGTTATGCACATGATTCCCGCACCCCGCCGCCTGTTCCTCCCTCTCTCTGGCTGTATGCAAATTTGTAACTCAGTTTACGAGCCAGCTTTGCTGTACGAGCAAATACCGCACACACTTCCGGTTCCGTACTTTCACCACACTCTGACCCGCTCTTGCAGTCCGCACAAATACACACACATATTATGCTTCTCAAAGGCAGCGCGCTGACCAATCAGAGGCAAGCGGCTCATGCCTTTGACGTCAGCGCGCTGGCAGCGGAAGCTCCGCGATCTGTTGCGATGGTTACCCGATACACATCCTGTACCTGCGGACTACAAAAACCAGGAGGCTGGCGATGGAAGGTAAGGTGAGCATAATATGTGTGCGTGCGTGTGTGTTTATGCGTGTGTGGAATGGCACAATAGGGGACCAGGATGGGACATTGAACAAGTTGGGGAACGAATTGTCTGAGCTTGCATTATTTCCTATGGGAAATTTTGCTTTGCTAGACGAGTAACTTGGTTTACAAGAACACTCCCAGTACGGATTGTTCTCGTAAACCAAGGTTCCTGTTACGAACCGGCGCTGCCATAGCCGCAAGCAGCCTGCTGCGGTTCCTGTTGCGCCCAGGCGCCGGCTGCCGTTCTTGGCCGTGCCTCGGGTCGTCCAGTTGGCTGTTCCTTCCACCACGTCTAAGTGTGGAGAGGCGGCTAGTGCGCATGCGTGCGCCGATTTACCCCAGCCAGAGTTTAAGCCCGGTGTTTTGCCTAGTGAGCATGCTCAGCCTGATTGTGTTATGTCTGAGACTAAGTCCTTAGTTCAGGCTACTGAGCATGCTCCCACAATTAACCCTAACAGCCTCTTTGCACAGGTACTTGGACTTCGTGCTGTGTCTAAGTGCTGGGATGTGCCTACTGAGCATGCTCAAACTGATAGTCTGCTTTCTGAGCCTGTTGCTCAGGCTACTGGGCATGCTCAGGCACTTAGTGCACCAGAGGCTAGGTCCGGTAAGTACCTCACTGAGCATGTCCGTGAGGTGGCAGGCCCTGATAGGGCAGAGGGTGTCAGGTGTCCCGATGACGTGGCAACTCCGGACTGGCTCGCAGAGGCCTGCCCCTATGATCTGGCACCTCAGTATTGGTCGTCATACGATGACTGGTGAAGTGTTTGGGGCGTGGCTGCCATGAAGTCATCAATGACGTGTCGGTTCCGGATAGGTCGCATGTGACGTCACTGATGACATGGCACTCTACTATTGGACCTTGGTGGTTCCACCCTGGGTTTGGGGCGGACCCAGGTTATAAAAGGGGCTGGAGACAACATGGAGGTGCGCAGTCTTCACTTTTGCTCAGCCAGAGCACACCTCCATGTTAGAGCCTCATTGCGGCATAAGCCTATGTTGGGAAGCGGTAGGTAGGGTTAGGCGAACGGTGCCTGTCACGCCAAGATTCGTGGCTCGGCACATCAGGGTCAGGCGCCATGCTTCCCTCCTGCCGTTCCAGTCTTGCTATAGCAGCCCAGTGGCGTTAACTGGGCTGCGGCTGCTGTGCTTCCTGTCCGATTGTGCCCCCTACGCACACGGACAACGCACCTGCTGCGCCACCTGTCCGATTGTGCCTCCTACGCACACGGACAACGCACCTGCTGCGCCACCTGTCCGATTGTGCCCCCTACGCACACTGACAACGCACCTGCTGTGCCACCTGTCCGGTTGTGCCCCCTACGCGCACGGACAGCGTACCCCAGGACCCCTGTGGAGTTAACAGGGTGTTCCTTATCCTCCTCGGCTTCCCGGTCAACGCTACTGGTGTACCCATCCGGTCTGACGTGTCCCAACACACGTGACCGGTTCCCAGAGTTCCTGGGTTATCTCAGAGCCATCCAGCTCTATAGTCTCTGCCTAACCCTCAGGTGCCAGCAGCTCTTTTGTCATCTGGAGCACGGTGGGCCCCGACTGGCGATTAGGATATATACCCCCTGGTCCTAATCTGCCGGTCCCCCCGTAACAGTTCCACTGTATATAATTTGATACCTTTTGATGTTTACTGAAAAGGCGATAACACATATGTCTTAGACTAATGAAAGTGGTAGTCCTCAGTCTGATGGACCTCTATACAAAATGTGGACCTGGCCCTCCCCGCATGTTGGTCAGCTGTATGGGACCTTGTGGCATTCCAAATCTTATAAAAGCATAACTGTTGCACCCTTCCCCCTTCATTATGTAGTATCTACCTATTGAACCCGTTCTACATCTGGGTGTCATTGATTTAACATTAGGGTGGAACTTTGTGGATGAGTCTTTTTTATCTTTTCTTCCCTTTTATTTAAATTTTGGGTCGTGGCCACCCCCATCATCCCTATGGCAGCTGTGTGTGCGCAGTGCTATGTTCACGTTGTAGTTGAAATCTTCAATAAAATGGCACTGGGTTCAGTGCATGCACCTATTACAAACACTGGCACCATTTTATTGAAGACACTGTGTCTGCGAATATCATTGTACATAATTTTTGTCTGTGACTACCATCTGAAACAATTAAGAAATAACGTCTGGAACACCATTCTAAGTCTGAACTGGGTGCAAAAACTTAACATAAGACTTATAATGGTGTTCCAGATGTTATTTCTTAATTGATTTGTAGTCTTTTGTTTGTGAATCCGACCCCACCCTCACCTATCGCCAGTCCACATTATACATATATAGCCTTGGTCTCATCTTCCCACACATGGTAAGTTTTTTAACTGCAAGAGAGGACACACATTAGGTAGGGACCCCAATGTAAGAGAATACCGTGACGAGGTGTTGGGACTCTATTGTATTGATCAATTCAATAGCTAAATTTCTCTTTATTCTTAAGTTCATGGCAGTTATGCAAATTCCATTGTCATATTTTCATTCTCACATATAACTATTGTATTTTTCATGCCAGTATGCATACAGCAGTTTCTGCTTTACATTTATTCCCCTTCCACTGTCACTGGTGTGCAGCCCTTTTCTTTATATAGTGAAGTTTTTTAGGGTTTTTGCACCCAGTTCATACTTAGGCTGGTTTCACATCAGCGTTTTTCTGCCGGATCCGGCACAAATGCGGTACAGTTCAATACAGTTCACTGGCATCGCGGCAAGCTCCGGTCACAAGCGGTCACATGCTCTAGTCCCATGACCGCATGTGACTGGAGCTTGCCACGATGCCTGTGAACTGTATTGAACTGTACCGCATTTGTGCCGGATCCGGCAGTGCGGCAGAAAAACACTGTGAAACTAGCTTTAGAATGGTGTTCCAGATGTTATTTCTTAATTGGTTTGTAGTCTTTTGTTTGTGAACCCAACCCCATCCACCCCTATCGCCAGTCAACATTATACATATATAGCCTGGGTCTCAGCTTCCCACACACGGTAAGTTTTTTAACTGCATGAGAGGACACACATTAGCTAGGGACCCCAATGTAAGAGAATACCGTGACGAGATGTTGGGACTCTGTTGTATTGATCAATTTAATACCTAAACTTCTCTTTATTCTTAAGTTCATGGCAGTTATGCATATTCCATTGTCATATTTTCATTCTCACATATAACTATTGTATTTTTCATGCCAGTATTCATACAGCAGTTTCTGCTTTACATTTATTCCCCTTGCACTGTCACTGGTGTGCAGCCCTTCTCTCTATATACCATCTGAAACAAACTGGTGATATTCACAGAGACAATGTCTTCAATAAAATGGCGCCAAGGTTGGCTGTATGCACACGTGCTGACTGCAACGCCATGTTATTGAAGAATTCAACTACAATGTGAACATAGCACTGCACAGCGTACACGCCCGTCGAACACTTCAGTCCTGAATTAGGACAGAAGGACACTTTCAACATTTTATAGTGAATGAATAAATACTGTATATATGTGTGTATGCATCGGCAGATAACAGAGCAGCAGCGTGCGGTGGTCAGCGCAGGTGACGTCAGTGAATCAGCCATGTGTGTGTGTGTATTGGCAGATAGAAGCAGCATGCAGTGGTCAGCCCAGGCGATGTCAGTGAATTGGCCGCATGTGTGTATGTATTGGCAGATAACAGAGCAGCAGCGCACACCCTTGTGGTCAGTGCAGAGATGTCAGTGACCTCGACCAGCCCCGGCAGTGCTGTACCTACTTCAGCAGCTCCTCTACCTCCTGCTGCACTGTACGGATGTCCTGCTTTGAGAGACCACTACTAGCTTCTTTAAACACACAGCACCGTGCAGCCTCCACAGAGATGTTTAGATCATCTTATTTTGTGCTCATCATCAAGAAAGTGGCTGAAGATGGCCTATTCAAGTGTCCGCAATCATCCTTCTAGGTAATATAGGGTGATTACTTGAATAGGCTGCATCCCATTGTAGGTTATTGCGGAATCTGGAGGGTGGGACACAGCCTATTCAATTAAAGGGAATCTGTCACTACTTTTTCAGCCCATAAGCTGCGGCCACCACCACTGGGCTCTTGTATACAGCATTCTTACATGCTGTATATAAGAGCCAAGGCCGCTGTGTAGAACATAAAAACACTTTATAATACTCACCTAGAAGGTCGCTCTGGTGTACACCAGTCGGATGGGTGGCGCCGTTCTCCGGGACCGGCACCTCCCCTTTCGGCCATCTTGGTCTTCCTTATTCTGAAGCCGCGGTGTATGACACGTTGTACATCATACACACTCGCCGGTCCTGCATCATGCACCATGGCTTCAGAATAAGGAAGACCAAGATGGCTGAAAGTGGAGGCGTCGGCCCCAGAGAAAATGTTTTTTATGTTCTACAGAGCGGCTTGGGCTCTTATCCACATTAGAATGCTGTATATAAGAGCCCAGTAGTGGTGGCCGCAGCTTATAGGCCGAAAAAGTGGTGACAGGTTCCCTTTAAGCGCCCTATATCATATTACCTAGAAGGATGATTGTGGACACCTGAATGGGTCATCAGCCACTTTCAGGATGGTGAGCGCAAAATAAGATGGCCTAAACATTTATGGACCTATTTACAGCCCATCTAGTATCCCCTGATGAACCCCCTGTACCAAAAAAAGGGGGAAAACCCATCGGGATCTCTTCTATGATGACCCCAGCAGATAAGTAAATCTTTTTGGCTGTGGTACTGGTGTATAGGCCTTGAATCATAACACTGGGGAACAAAATTTTTGTTGCATTCACAAAAACATTTGTTCTTACTTAATTCAAGTGTGCTGATCTCAAATATGAGATTAGTTTTTCTCTGTAAGCTACAGGTTTTTTGGCAATTCAAGATTTTAGGTTTTCATCTTATTGTACAAATTTCAACATTTAGTTTAACATAATGAAGTAGAATGTCTTTTTCGGCATCATCTTTGTGAAAATGTAATAATGTAATGCAGTAAGTACACTAATACACTAAAAGATATGATTGAATCAGAATTTGTCTACAATTTCGAAATAGAACATATTAAAACACTTATTTTGACTTCCGGTTCCTGTCCTGGCTGAGGTGGAAGCATAGAGGAGAAGCTCCTGCCACCCCTCACAGAAACCGACTAAAAACAGACCCCCCGGACGAGCCACCAAACAGAGAGCAGCACAGGAGGTTACCTAAAGCAGACAGCTATGGAATGGTACCTCCTGAGAAGCTCTGGGAGCGGTGAGTCAGCCTGGAGAAGCTTTGATATGGACAGGGGAGAAGATAAGATAATGGCGCCGAGCCTGATGGGGGAGGAGCCTGAACGCATGGTGAGAGACTCAGAAAAGCAAACACAGAGCTGGAAGGGGAGAGATAAGGGAGATATGAGCGAGGAGACAGGAGATAAGGAAGATATGAGCAAGGAGTCACAGGAGGACACAGCAGGAGAGAGGTGGATGCAGGGGACTGATGACAGTGGATCGCAATGGGAGGATGAAGGGGATATGGAGGCAGAGGGGAGAGAAGATGCAGACAAAGCAGGGCAGCTCAAAGACACAGCAGTGTTGGAGGATGAAACTGACAAACAGCACAGGGAGATTAATCCCACTCAGACTCACAGGAAGTCAAATGCAAGAATCCATAGTACCCCTTCCAAAGGAAACAAAAAGCAGCTTACTACACCAACATCACAAGCCTGCAAGCTATTGGGGGATGAAGGTGGTGGCCCAGTCCAGACAAAGAGAACTAAGAAAACAGCACCACCTGCAGGCCAAGACAAGTACACACAAAAGCTTAATGTGGACTATAAAAAACTGGCTGAAGAAGTGACATCACACTTGTCAAAAGAGGTTAAAGTGGCTATTGAGGCAGCCATACAAACATCATTAGCTAATATGCAAAAACAGATAAATGCCCATGCCTCTAGACTGGCAGAATCAGAGCAGAGAATATCTGACTCCGAGGAGACAATACTGGCTATGCAAGCACAAATAGCAGCTCTAGCAAAATCTAATGAATACTTGAAGGATAAAGCGGACGATTTGGAAAACAGATCGAGACGAAACAACCTACGTATAGTCGGGTTGCCAGAGTCTGTGTCGATTGGACAGTTGGATAATATATGCGAGTTGGAGCTACCGCAGGCCCTGGGCATAAAGGCGAAATTCAGAGTTGAAAGAGCCCACAGAGTGGGTCCACTGAGACACCAGGAGGCGAATAAGGGAGAGGGCCAAAACTCAAACAAGAATACCCCGATAAGAGCCAGGCAGGTGATTGTCAAATACCTTGATTATAAGCATAAGGAGGAAATATTGAGGGCCTTTAGAGAACGAAAGCGTCCACTACAATATCAAGGCAACAGACTGCTAATTTTTGGGGATTATTCAGCGGAAGTATCCAGAAGGAGAAAAGAATTTACCAAAATTTGCTCATTTCTGTACAACAAAAAAGTAAAGTGCCAGCTATTATACCCTGCTACACTGAAAGTTAGAAACCCCAATGGCTCGTTTGTATACTACAAGGACTACAAAGAAGCAGAAAACATTCTCATGGCAGAGCTCAACAAGACTAGGTCAGAAAGGCAAGAAAAAGGAGCTAGTGGAGAAGGGAATAATAGAAGAGGATCCCCCACAAGCTCAGGAAGAGATGTGGGACGTCTTGGGGGACAAAAGCAAGTCGAGACCAGGGAGGAAAGGAGGCCAAGCCCGGGTCGACAGCATAATTCTCGCCTGGAACACAGGAACCAACCCTTGGAGAGAAACCATGATACCTGAACTGGAACTCGCTCATTGTTTTTCCTTTTTTTGCCTGTTTTTTTTTTTTTTTTTCTCTTCCCAAACAGGGAGAGGCGTTGAGGAGGATGCATTACGGAGAGAGGGTTGGGGAGGTGAGAGGAGGAGGGGGAAGGGAGAAAAGAGAGGAAAACATCCCAAAGTCTGGGTCCTCTTCCCCCCCCTCTCCTCTTTTTTTTTTTTTTTTTTTTTTTTTTTTTTCTTTTTTTCTTTCTTTCTCCATCTTCTCTCCCCTTGGTCTTTTTTTCTTTTTTTCTTTTTCTCCTTTGTCCAGGAACATCATCCAAATTCAAATGAAGTGGGCCTGTTCTGGGCGGACTGATGGCTACCTGGAGTCAGAGATAAGTAGGACTGGAGAATCTTGCTGAGGTTTTGACATACTGTGCTAATTTTTGCATAATTTTCAAAGGCTTATTCCAGTTAGTCCGGGGATAGAACATATATTTTTTGGGGGGTGATTAGGGAGCTACATATTTTGGCTAGGAATAGGGGAGCTCACCAACGTGGCGGGAAGCGCCGTGGATTTCTCGGAAGGGAAAATATGTTTTACAGTTACATGCTTTTTGTTGTATTTGTTATATTTGCAAGGTGGGGAAAGGGAGTGTCGATTTTGTGGTACCAACTGTGATTCTAGTGTCGAACATCTCGTCTTCCTTGATGCAGGGGCCCATAGGGGAGGGAGTAGTAAAAGCAGAATACACAGGTTAACATGATACAGATAACTACGTGGAATGTTAAAGGGCTGAGATCACCTAACAAACGAGCAATGATATTGAGACATCTGAAAAGACTAAAGACAGACATTGCCTTATTACAGGAAACCCACTTGGGGGGGAGGACTTTTTCCGCATGAAGAAACATTGGGTGGGCACCGTTTACGGGGCAGCGGCACAAGGTAGAAAAGCGGGCACTATGATTCTAATAAATAAACAATTCAGTCATGAGGTAGTGGCACATGAGGCAGACGACCATGGAAGGTGGCAGCACTTAACAATCGTTAGTCCAGCGGGTAAACTCAGTATTTATAATGTCTATGGCCCAAATTCACAACAAATCACATTTCATGATGACATAAAGGCCACCATATTAGCAGATGGGGAGGCTAACATTATAGTGGGAGGCGATTTTAACACCGTCCCAGACTCAGCTGAAGATAGGAGGAGGGGCGAGGAGGGGACAGCTAATGTGGGCAGGAGTTTAGACAATAGGGATGTAACATTAGAAGACGTAGGACTGAAAGACATCTGGAGACTAACTCACCCACATGACAGAGAGTATACACACTTCTCTCACCCTCATGATAGCTGGTCACATATTGATCAGTTCTGGATCTCGCAGGATTTACTGAGTGGAACGCAAGATTGTGTGATAGAGAATATGGTGATCTCTGATCATAGTCCGGTGAGATTGGGCATTAGAGAGAAATTCAGGAGAGGTACCGATATCATATGGAGATTCCCATCGTTCCTTCTCAGGCAAGATAATTTCCATAAGGTGCTACAGGAGTGGTGGGGAGAATTTGCAGAGGACAATAAGGAACATAGAGAGTCCCCAGTGATATTTTGGGAAACGGCAAAAGCGGTCCTAAGGGGCCGTCTGGTGGGGTACGCAGCCATGATCAAACGGAAAACCAATGAGAATTATAATTTCCATAGTGAAGCAGTACGGGTAGCATATACAAATTATGTGACAAATAGATCTCCCATGACAAAAGGCAGATGGCTGGAGGCAAAAGAGGGATTTGACGAATGGGCCAAAAAAAAGGAACAACTATTCTGGTCGCACAAGGAGGTTGACTTACATAGGTTTGGCAACAAGGCGGGAAGGATGTTGGCCAATCTGGCAAGGGGCAGCAGAAAGATGACAGTGATCTCTAAACTGAAAACAAAGGGGGGAGAGGTGACTACGGATCCTAAGGACATTAATAAACTGTTGGGAGATTACTATAGAAAACTATATGGGTCAGGGAATAACGACATGACTGATGAGGCAGAGTGGCTAAGACAAGCCCAAATGCCTAGCTTGACGGAGGAAGATTTGAGTGCCTTAAACGCAGATATCACAGTAGAGGAGGTGACGAGAACAATTGGGGAGCTTAACACCAACAAGGCACCGGGACCTGACGGTTTCAATAGTGAATTCTATAAGGCTCTGAAGGATCTGATCTCGCCGGATCTAACCTCAGTCTTTAATGCTTTCCTGGGAGGGGCGGAAATACCCAAAAATTCCAACATAGCATATATTAAATTACTCCCCAAGGGAACCAAGGACCTGGATGATCCCTCTAGTTATAGACCTATATCGCTCATAAATCAGGATTTAAAAATTATGTCCAAGATCATGGCTAATAGACTGGCCGAGATCTTACCTAGGATCATTACGAATCACCAGGTGGGGTTTATTAAGGGGAGAAATGCCGTTACCAATATCCGAAAGACAATTCTAGTGGTAGACGCGGTTAGACTGGGTCTCACTGAGGGAGGGGCTAGACCTGCCCTAGTTACACTTGACGCAGAAAAAGCGTTTGATAATGTAAATTGGGGGTGGTTAGACAGGGTAATGGAGGCCATAGGGATTGTAGGCAAGATGAGACTTTACATTAGAAACCTTTATGCCAACTCGGGAGCTAGGGTACACACTCCGGGCTTTCTATCAGACGTGTTCCCTTTGATGAAGGGAACAAGACAGGGCTGCCCATTATCTCCTCTTTTATTCAACCTGGCAATCGAGCCGTTGTCAAGAATACTACAGGGACAAAATAGCTTTAAAGGAATCAAGATAAGGGGTTCAGAAGTAAAGACAGCGCTTTTTGCTGATGACATCATACTTTATATGGGGGACCCTGGTGCGGATTTGCCACAGACTCTTGCCTTGATTGAAAAATTTGGTTCATTCTCCGGTTTCAAACTGAACAAAAAAAAATGCGAGATCATGTTCCTAAAGGGGCATCATGGGACAATGGGGGGACAAATAAGGGATGGCTGTCTATGTGGAATTCCTATAGCACAATCTTCAATTAAATACCTGGGAGTGCATATAGGAAGATCGGTGGAAACAATCTATAACTTGAATTATGGACCGCTAATCAGGAAAATTACAGTTCAATTAAAGGGATGGAAAGGTCTGCCACTTCCATTACTGGCAAGATGCCACCTGATAAAAATGATGAGCTTTCCTAGGCTGCTGTATCCCTTCCAGACAATCCCGCTATTGCTAAAACTAAAGGATGTGAATAAGCTCAACTCCGCGTATACAGAATTTCTGTGGAGGGGAAGGAAACCCAGAATAAAGCTGCGTACGCTGATGAAGTCAGCAGAGGAGGGAGGTCTAAACTTTCCAGATGTCCAAGGGTATAATCTTGTATGTATAATGAGGCATGTAATTGATTGGGTGAGAGGAACGAGTAGGCACTCAGATCATGCGATGGAAACTAAATATGCGTCACCGTGGGATCTGACGTCCATTCTGCACTCCCCACTATCCAGGGTTGAAGGGCACATAAGGAACTCAATTATATTCCGAGACACCATGCTAACATGGAAGTCGGTAAGGAAAAAACTGGGGCTCTCATGGAAAGTGTCCAAGTACTTGAACCCCTGGGCATTCCCAAATTTTCCCCTGGGACGAGAAAACAAGCTATTTACTAGATGGAAAGAGAGGGGAGTCAGGAGAATGATAGATGTTATGAATGTGGAGGACAGGAGGTGGATGACAGGTCGGGAAGTGTTGGATAAGTACAACCTTAATAGCTCACATGTCATCCAGTATGAACAATTGAAACATGGAATAATAGGAGACCTGGGTGTGGTTGGAAGAGAGCTGAACAGAAGTTCGATTGATGAGTTACTGGAATGTGATGTAACAAGTATAAATGTCTCTAAAATTTATCGATCGCTAAGGGGGGTGCTTATCTCACGGGAGGATAGTCGGACTTTAAAAGCGTGGGGGAAACAATTGGGAAGGGAAGAAGTGGTGGATGATATACTGAGAGGATGGGTACAAGTGCGGAAACATATTACCAATGAGAGATGGAGAGACACTCAATTCAGAATTCTACATAGGGCCATTATAGGTTTCAACATACCAGGTAGGGATAGGTGGTGTCCTAAGTGTCAAAAAGAGAAAACGGATATGCTGCATGGGCTATGGGAATGTGAGACAATCGCTAGGTTCTGGAACCAAGTCAGACTATTTGCCCAGTCAACATGGGGAATTTTCAGCAAACTAGACTTAATGGTGTGGATTTTCCACTCCTTTGAGGGAGGAGTAGGAGGAGGACCGAGCACGCAGGAAAAGAGGAAATACGCAATAACGCATGACATAGCCATGATAGCTAAGCGTTGCATCTTAAAACACTGGATTCAAAGGGAGGGCCCATCCATAAAGGAGGTTGTGGGCGAACTACACAACCTTCTGAAGTGGGAAAAACTAGAAGCGGAGAGGGATAAAGATGGGTTGACAGCCAAGTTTTTTGTGAGATGGAGACATTTTATTGAAAGCCAATTCACACAGGGAGAAATAATTAACCTGATGGCACCTTTTGTTCACTCGGAGTGGTATATCCTGAGCGATATCCAGGACAGCCTGGGTAAACTGAGAATCACCTAGGAGGGGGCTCTGGCGGGAGGGGGAGACGAGACGGTTGGGAATACCAAGACACGCTAGCAAAATTGAAATCATTCAGGGACGACACAGAGATTTAACGAATTGTATTGCATATGTTATATTATATTTCATTACCTATGTTTTGGTTTAATGTTACTGTATACTATCTTAAATCGAACAGCAACATGGAACTCCAAATTGGGGTATCACCCACCTCTATGTCACATTTTGTCAGACGAATGTTCTTCTTTTGCAATGATACTTGTCATGTTTTTACAAATTTGAAAAATCAATAAAAAACGTTTTTGAAAAAAAAAAAAAAAACACTTATTTTAATCACAAAATTTGCGTAAAACTTATTTAAATTCTATGCAGGCAAAAATTTGCATTTGTAGCTCTTGCGTTTGTGTACTTGTTGAGGACAATCTCGTTTGTTGCTCCTGCAGTAGTCTGCCATCATATTTTTGTCCCATCACCCCTGTTAACGCTCTTCCATCATCTTCAGATCTTAATGAAAGCGTTCTCTCTGCTCATCACTAACAGCTCCAAGATTTTTGGGAAACTTATCAAGGTGACTGTTCAGGAAGTGAATCTTAACGCTTATGTTACATCCAATGTCATGGAAAGCCAACAGCATCCTTTGAACCAGAAGTTCTTTGTAACTGCCACAAAAGACTGCCATGCTGCTTTCTCCTCCTTATTCATCTTTTTGGCAAATTCTTTGTCACGTATGAGGGTTAAAATTTGAGGTCCATCGAATACACCTTCTTTTATCTCCTGGAAAGACAATGCAGGAAAAGCAGAAATAATATGTTGAAAGCATTCACTTTCTCTATTCAAAGCCCGAACAAACTGCTTCATTAAGCCAAGTTTGATGTGAAGTGAGGGGAAGATGATCCTATCTCAATCAACAACAGGTTCATTCACAATATTTTGCATCCCTACTTCCAGAGCTTCACGTTTCGGCCACTCCTATTTCCAGTGTTTCTCCCGAGCTCGGCTGTCCCTCAAACACAGAAAACAAGGATACTTCGTGAAACCTCTCTGTTGTCCTAGCAGGAGAGTTACCATTTTAAGATCCACACAAATGATCCAATTATGCTCCTCATACTTCAGTAAGTCGAGGACAATTTCTATGTCATTATAATCTTCACGCAGATCAGTTGAATGACCAATTGGAACTGCTGCATAAACATTACCGTTATGTAGGAGAACACATTTCAGACTCCGTTTAGAGATGTCAAGAAATAACCGCTATTCTGTTGGACTGTAAGTGGTAACACCTTGCTGGCTGAGAAGACTACTGATATCATGACAGAAAAAAAAGTGTTTGTCTTCAGAATAATAGTCCACAAAACTTTTTCACGCTTCCTGAAATGGGATACTTTAGCTGACCAGTGAAGTACATTCTTTTTTTGAAGCCTGGAGGCTAATGTGGGTGATGATTGCCAATCAGTGGCCATAGGTAGTGTGACGTATCAACCGGCTGTATTACAAACGGCCAGTATGTTTTGGAGAAGCATAGGTGCTCTGCAATGTGAAGTTGGCTGGGACCTGTGGTTCGACAGGATTGCATTACATGCAGAGCCATGGAAGGGTGTGTGATGCTGATTACACACTCCTTACCACCTGTGGGTGTGGCTCCAGGGGTTAAAGCAATCCTGTCTCTGAACCTTGGTGGAGTGTGTCTAGGGCAGTCTAGATAGAGACTAGCTCCAGACGTCCAGTGTGTGGACTGGAAACAAGTGAGAGCAGGGAGCTCTGAGAGTGTGTCTAGGGCAGTCTACATAGAGACTAGCTCCAGACGTCCAGTGTGTGGACTGGAAACAAGTGAGAGCAGAGCCGGGAGCTCTGGGTGTATCAGCCTGTGTGGAGGCTGAACACAAGGCTCTGATATTGAGTCTGAGGTGAGTGCAGCCAAGCCAGGGCTGTAGGGCCGACTCTCTCCAGGAGGAGAGACAGACAGCGGTCTGCAGAGGGCCCTGGGTGCTGGAAGGAACCTTGGTTAGAGTGGTACGCTGGTAGGAGCCAGAGAGTGGGGAAGTTGCTAAAACTTCCATTATGGACTTATTGTTTATGTTTGAGGGCAGTTTATGCTGAGTGTTTTTAAATAAACTGCCGGAATTTCTATGAAGAGACTATGTACATGTGTTGCTGAAGCTACCTCACACCGCTGCAAGCGAGTGGAACCCCCACGTTGCAGGGCACAACGTTACATATGGTGGAGGTAGCGGGCATGCGGTCTGGTTGCTAGGGGCAACGCAGCCTGGTTGCTGAGAGTAACGGTCTAGGACGTATTCCTCTGGATACAAGTGGTTTGCGGTGGATCGGCGGGTCCACGAAAATTTTGTCTGCGCACTCAAGCAGCTGGCGGTGGATCGGCGGGTCCACGAACAGTGACAGCGCTCTCAAGCACCTGACGGTGAATCAGTGGGTCTGCAGGGTTCCGTGCTGCAGTGGCGAGAGTCCAGCGACTGGAGGTTCCAGGCCAGCCCGGAATTGCGGGGCCCTGTTTGGTGAGCAGTGATACACCACAGGCTGGAGATCCTGGTTGTACGGGCGGTACAACCCGGAAAGGTTAGTGGTTCTCTAACACCCCCCCCTGTCTTTGACCACCGGGTATTACCCATTGGAGCACCCCTCCTGTTCCTCTTCTCGTTGCAGCATGGAGGGGCTCCTGAACCAGCTGCTGCAGAGCCAGCAGCACCAACAGCATGTGCCAGGAGGTCCAGTGACAGCAGTGGGGGCTGAAAGCCAAAAAGAGGGAATGGTCCCTGCTGACGTGGAGGAGCTGTCCGGGGACAGCAGGAGCTATCAGTGTGTAGCGATGTCGCAGCCATGGACCAGTTTGAGCATTCCCTTCGGGGGCCAGTATGGACACTGGGTGCCCAGGGAGATAAGGGTGAACAGTGTGAACTGGGGGCTGAGGACATTGCATAGAAACCGCAAAAGGGGGCGGAGTCCCAGAAGGGGGTGGTTACCCAAAAGGGGGCGGAGTCCCAGAAGGGGGTGGTTACCCAACAGGGGGCGGCGCCTCAGAAAGCACTGATAACCCACAAAGGGGTGGAGCATTCACAAGCCGAACAGGTGGACTATGGCAAGGGGCAATGGGGTTCGCCTTACCTATGTCCTACCTGCGGTATAGGCTATCCAGCCGATGTGAGGCCACAGAAGTTCTCCGTGGACTTGAATGGGCTACATGTGTCTGGTCTGTTGGACCCGGGGAGCCGGCTGACCTTAATGAGACCCATGCCCAATCTTCATTTTATGGATGGTAGGACAATAGAAGGAAGCTGTGTGCATGGAACCACTAAAGAATATCCTCTGGCCAGAGTGATGATTCAGACGCCCGACCGTATGGGGCGCCCAGACGTGGGTGTGGTTCGGGATTTGATCTATCCCGTTATCATAGGACAGGACTGTGAGTTGTTTAAGGACTTATGGAAGACAGAGGCCGGGACCGATTGCATGGGAATGAGTCGGCAACCCCCTAAGAAAGCCTCTTTACCGTATGAGGTTAAAAGGGGTCCTTGTTGTGCAGTTATGTGTGGTAAGGAGGAGATAGCACCTCCTAAAATTGACTGTCCTAAGTTAGGGGTGACCAAAGAAAATGATGGACGGACCCAAGTTAGTGACGTGACGTCTCCAAAGGGAAGTGACAGTCTGACCACTAAAACCCAAGTAGTTTCAGCGAAGGAGACTGACACCTGGTTAAGCGGGGACATGTTAGTCCAGGACACCAGGGGGAGTGATGATGACTCCAGTAAAGACACTGACTCTAGAAAGGGGACAAACGAGTACAGTGATGTACAGATGTGCGAGAAGGGTAAAACATCCTCTCGACGCCGAAGATGTAATAAGCGCCGAGAGGGGCACAGTGTATGCCGTCTGACGATGCAGAGAAAGTGACATGCCTAGTTAATGAAGACATGGTGCCAGTAACAACTGCTACGGTAGAGTCAGACGGTGATATCCTACAAGAGAAAGAGGAATCAGAAACTGACCTGACACATTGTGACGTCAGAAATCAGCAGGCTGCAATTGCAGGGAAGGAGCCCACCAAGGCCGTAATGGTGGTGGTCTGTATGATTTCCAAGTGTGAAGCTGATTGTCTGTCAAGTGAGAGTGGTATAGGAAATGGAATCCTAGAGAGTGAGGGAGAAGGAATAATCCACAACAGTCACGGTGAGCAGACTGATGAACTACCTGGTGCTGGAGAGGATGACAGCGAATTCAGCCCCAAATCTCTAAAAGGAACAGAGCGCCATGTTGAAGGGTGTGACACCCAGGCTGAGGGTGACACGGCAGAGACCCCAGAGGAAGTTGAAGGTAATGCAGTGAAGACCCAAGAAACAGCTGACGCTGAAGTGAAGAGAGCCTCTGAGGAGGTGAAGTCTGGACCAGAGGTCCCATCCAGGACTGAGAGCCTGCCTGACCTGCTTGGTAAAACCAAGATGGAGGATATAGAGAAGGTCGTGGGTAAGAAGAGTAAGAAACCCAAAGGTTCTGCAGCTGAGGCGGGTACACTGGTAAGCGTTGACATGCTGCCAGAGAAACCGATACATTGGGACAACAGTGGTCCGTGCGATGAAGCCATGGAGAAGGAGTCGACCCCAGAGTTGAAAGCCGAATTCTCTCCCGCTTCTGAGCAAGCTAACGAGCCACCTATCTGTGATGCGGCTGAAGAGGAAGCAGCTGAGACCCAAGAGAGGGGTGACTATGACAAAGTTGAACCCCACGAAAAAGCCAGAGGTGTAGAGGTGGAAGAAGTCTCGGAAAGAGGGTGTCATAGACCAGAGAGGTCCGCAAGTGAAGAGTCATTCAAGAGGATGAGCAAAGATCATCTGCAACAAGAGATACTTCTTAGGCAGGCTACTGAGAGTCGAGTAAGGGAGCTGGAGAAAGAAGTGGCTGAGCTCCGAAGTCACTTGGCAGAGTACCAGTCCAGGTCCCAGGTAGCCTTGGAACAGATGGAGCAGCGAGTGTCGATCCTGACCAAACTTGTTGAAGCAGGGAAGGCCCAAAGAGAGATGACTCTGGAAGCGAAACTGGACAAGCATGTGGAAGCGGCAGGGATGAATAAGACTTCTGTAGTCAAGTGCATGGTGGATATACCTGAGGACTTAAGAGAAGCGTGTGCCATCGAGTGCATGCATGACTACTTTAAGAGAGCTGTGGAAACGTGTGAGGTCTATTGTACCCCAGAGGCTGAACAGTTAGTGATATTGTCCACCACTGCAATTACTGGGCAGCGGGTGGCTATTCTAAAGGACATGCACTTCAGATGTGTTCATATGAAGTGGCAGGTCCAACTGCGAAATGAGGAAGCCACTAGACAGAGTATAAAAGGAAAGCGCAGAGTCTGGCGGAAGATAGCGTCCAAGTACTCTGGGCTCTGGTGGGGAGAGTCATTGAAAAAAACGGACGAGTCATGCAAGACATGGTGAATAAGTCGGGATTAGTGAGATTAAGAATCCCTGCTGCTAACGAGAGCAAGATACCCAGGGAAGCTGGTATGGTTCCGTTCGTCTGTGTCGGAACTGTAGAGAGTCTTGTAAACATTCAAAGCCTTCTTGGATATCGGGTACACCATGTACGTGACATGGAGCGGTTGAGGCAAGAAAACCTGAAAATTGAGGAGCAGCTTCGCCAACTGGGTGGGGGACAGCAGCCATCTCCCACCCGTTGTTCAGGGGATAAAAAGTGGAAGATGGCGTGTCGGTCCAGTAGTTAAGACACGCGATAAAAGGAATCGCCGACCGAGAAGAAACCTACGATGTACTGTAGATAGTGGCCGCTATCAGCTTAGAGTTCCCGACAGTAGTCCTGGGGGTACACGAGTAAGCCTAGGTTCGGACAAGACTAGGTTTGACTGAGGACGTGTCTCTCTACTACGGTGACCCTGGGAGGGGGTCGGGGAGTGAACGGTCCGGAAATGGGACGTCCTTTAACCCTAGGTTGACACGACAGGGTTTGGTGACAGTGTCGGGCGATGTCTCAGGGACTTATGCTCTTGGGCACCTTGGACGGCCCTCTCGACTGGTGGGGCATGGCGGCGGGGATACCCTGTCTCGTGGCCCCAGGTCGTTGGCAAGTGTTCTCCCCTACGGGTTTGAACAGAGGGGGAGGGTATGTGACGTATCAACCGGCTGTATTACAAAGGGCCGGTATGTTTTTCAGAAGCATGGGTGCTCTGCAATGTGAAGTTGGCTGGGACCTGTGGTTCCACAGGATTGCATTACATGCAGAGCCATGGAAGGGTGTGTGATGCTGATTACACACTCCTTACCACCTGTGGGTGTGGCTCCAGGGGTTAAAGCAATCCTGTCTCTGAACCTAGGTGGAGTGTGTCTAGGGCAGTCTAGATAGAGACTAGCTCCAGACGTCCAGTGTGTGGACTGGAAACAAGTGAGAGCAGGGAGCTCTGAGAGTGTGTCTAGGGCAGTCTAGATAGAGACTAGCTCCAGACGTCCAGTGTGTGGACTGGAAACAAGTGAGAGCAGGGAGCTCTGAGTGTGTGTCTAGGGCAGTCTAGATAGAGACTAGCTCCAGACGTCCAGTGTGTGGACTGGAAACAAGTGAGAGCAGAGCCGGGAGCTCTGGGTGTATCAGCCTGTGTGGAGGCTGAACACAAGGCTCTGATATTGAGTCTGAGGTGAGTGAAGCCAGGCCAGGACTGTAGGGCCGAATCTCTCCAGGAGGAGAGACAGACAGGGATCTGCAGAGAGCCCTGGGTGCTGGAAGGAACCTTGGTTAGAGTGGTACGCTGGCAGGAGCCAGAGAGTGGGGAAGTTGCTAAAACTTCCATTATGGACTTATTGTTTATGTTTGACCATACAAAATGGAGTCGAGAAGGGGTTAAAGCCGCGCATCAGCCGAAATGAAGATGTAACGTGTTGATGAAGATAAACTTTCTTTTATTCCATAGGTCTACGCGTTTCGAGGTAAAACCTCTTCTGATTGTAGAATTTTCAGCGGGGATGCAGTGATTCCTCCCCTATGTAGGCTCCTGCGTTCCTGTAGTGGAGATACCACCAAGGCTTTTAGTTTGCAGCCAGTTTATGCTGAGTGTTTTTAAATAAACTGCCGGAATTTCTATGAAGAGACTGTGTACGTGTGTTGCTGAAGCTACCTCACACCGCTACAAGCGAGTGGAACCCCCACGTTGCAGGGCGCAACGTTACAGTGGTTAAAAGCGATAGACCAGGGTGAGTCGAAATTGAGCGGGTGTGCCCAAAAATTAGGGTGCATTCATCTCCTTTGCCAGACAGGGAGAAGCACAGGGAAATTTAGCCCTATTCCTTAAACTTATTAACTAGCCGCGGTTATTATACCGCCAAACAGGCTTATACCCAGCTATCCCTCACCACTGTTAGTTTAATTTGTGTGTTCACCCCAACACGACATGTGTCTGTTTTCTGACTGGGTAAGCTATACGTTCTACATGGCTTTTACAAAATATTTTTAACCTAATGATAATAAAGTATTGTTATTAGAAGTTTCTTTTTGGTCTAAAGCGATTTATCCTCTTTATCCAACGATTGGTTGAAGGTCCCAACAATTTTATTCATCCCACTTTTGGAGTTTTGTGTGAAACTTTGGTCAATGTACCTTTTTTTTTCTCTGTTTTTTTTTTTTGTGCTGTTCCAATACCCACAAAGGAAATCAACATGTGTATAACAAAACATGTGTAATTGTAATATTTTTCTCTAAGAAATACTTTATTTTCTGGAATAATTCCAAGGGTACCAACAATTTTGGCAATGACTGCATGTCTGCATCCTGGTTTATAGGTCCCCATTTTTCTATATATGTCCACCATTCTGTTATATATCTCCTTATCCTGGGCTCCTTCTTAGTAAATATGTTCACCACCCTGGTATATCCGTTTCCCGTCCTGGGCCCGTTTCTGGTAAATATGTTCCATTTCCTGGTATATATGCCCTATGCCCCCCACCCAAGTATATATGTGCCCCATCCTGGTAAATATGTCCCCCATTCTGGTATATGTCTCCCATCCTGGACCCCTCCTTGATCACTGAGGATGATCAAGTCTTGTGACTTCCGATGAGGTTGAGTAAGTTATGCTAATGGCAGTGTGCTGATACATCTCACTGTCAGATTTTAGCAGCGAGATGTAAAGAGTTAATAGACACGGGTGGAACGCGATTCCGCTCACGCCTGGCAGACACACATCTCAGCTGTTGAAATCAGCTGAGATGTGCACAGATCGCCGTGGAGTGCCCACGACAGCCAGTGGGGATTAACCTCACGCAATCCATGACGTACCCAGTACGTCATGTGTTGTGAAGAGGTTAAGGGCAATGATAGCAAATAATGGAATTTATGTAAACTTTTGATTTTGCAGAAAGTAGTAAAAATGCCTTAAACCATCTCTTGTCTCTCATTATTCTGGCACTTGGCAAATATAAATAATTTTGGTAATCCTAATTGACCTAAAACGAGAAGGGTTTATTCTGATTTCATGTCAGATACTGAGAAAAACAGGCATATGTGTCCTTTTAGATAGTGTATGTATTTAAACGTCTGATTTCAACTGTATATACACTGATCAAAAAATTAACACTCAAATAACACATCCTAGATCTGAATGAATGAATGAAATTTTCTCATTGAATACTTTGTTCTGTACAAATTTGAATGTGCTGACAACAAAATCACAAAAAACATGAATGAAAATCAAATATTTTAACCAATGGAGGCCTAGATTTGAAGACACACAAAATTTATGTGGAAACAAGTGAAAATGAAAATCAAAACAAGACAAAATTAAAGTGGAAGCAAGTCAAAATGAGGCACAGTGTGAGGCCTCCACATGCCTGTATGATCTCTCTACAACGCCTGGGCATGCTCCTGATGAGGTTGCGGATGGTCTCCTGAGGGATCTCCTCCCAGACCTTGACTAAAGCATCCGCCAACTTCTGAACAGTCTGTTGTGCAACGTGACGTTGGTGGATGGAGCGAGACATGATGTCCCAGATGTGCTCAATTGGATTAAGGTCTGGTTAACGGGCGGGCCAGTCCATAGCTTCAATGCTTTCATCTTGCAGGAACTGCTGACACACTACAGCCACATGAGGTCTGGCATTGTCCTGCATTAAGAAGAACACAGGGCCAACCGCATCAGCATATGGTCTCACAAGGGGTCTGAGGATCTCATCTCGGTACCTAATGGCAGTCAGGCTACCTTTGGCGATCACATGGAGGTCTGTGCAGCCCTCCAAAGAAATGCCACTCAACACCATTACTGACCCACTGCCAAACCTGTCATGCTGAAGGATGTTGCAGGCAGCAGATCACTCTCCATGGCTTCTCCAGACTCTGTCACATGTGCTCAGTGTGAACCCCGCTTTCATCTGTGAAAAGCACAAGGCGCCAGTGGCGAATTTGCCAATCCTGGTGTTCTGTGGCAAATGCCAAGCATCCTGCACAGGGTTGGGCAGTGAGCACAACTCCCATCTGTGGATGTCAAGCCCTCATTCCATGCTCATGGAGTCGGTTTCTAAACGTTTGTGCAGACACATGCACATTTGTAGCCTGCTGGAGGTCATTTTGCAGGGCTCTGGCAGTACTCCTCCTTTTCCTCCTTGCACAAAGGCGGTCCTGCTGCTGGGTTGTTGCCCTCCTATAGCCCCCTCCACGTCTCCTGGTGTACTGGCCTGTCTCCTGGAAGCGCCTCTATCCGCTGGACACTACGCTGACAGACACAGCAAACCTTATTGCCACAGCTCGCATTGTTGTGGCATCCTGGATGAGCTGCACTACCTGTGCCATTTGTGTGGGTTGTAGAGTCCGTCTCTTGCTACCACAAGTGTGAGAGCACAACCAACATTCAAAAGTGACCAAAACATCAGCCAGAAAGCATTGCTACTGAGATGTGGTCTGTGGTCCGCACCTGCAGAAACACTCCTTTATTGAGTGTGACTTAATAATTGCCAATAATTTCCATCTGATGTCTATTCCATTTACACAACAGCATGTGAAATTGATTGTCAATCAGTGTTGCTTCCTAAGTGGACAGTTTGATTTCACAGAAGTTTGATTACCTTGGAGTTATATTCGGTTGGTTAAGTGTCCCCTTTAATTTTTTGAGCAGTGTATATATACACACACTATTGTGCCAAAGTGTTAAGTAGGTATATAAAAAATCCTTCAAAGTAAGAATAAAAAAATAATAATTGTTAATAGTTTATATCAAATAAAAAAAATGCAAACTGAAAGAACAAAAGAGAAAACTAAATCAAATCACTATTTGGTGTTACCACGCTCTGCCTTGACTCAGGTAAAATTTTCCCTGGTACACTTGTAGATTGTTGGCCCAGTAATCTGCCAAAGACCAAGGAAACAGTTCACCAGATAAAAGACACATTATGGTTACTTCTCTTTGAAATTGGAATATGAGTAGCAGTGCCATTATAGCGCTTCACGGGGCAGGAGTTTTAACCTACTCGTTGCCGGGCCGGGGAACAGATCCTCTGCATCGTCACGGGGTGGGCACGGTTCTGTTGCCCCGAGGCGTACAGGAAGGAGGATTGAAGGGTGGCTGGGAGGATGCAGGTAGTAGTTGGAGGTTTAGGAAAGTCTTTTAAGGTGATCGTGACTCCACCTGTGGTTTCTCACCGGGGCAGATGTTAAATGCAGCCGGGATGGTGTCGCTCCCCACAGGCGGAGCGGGATTACCCTGGGGAGGATGGCGGGGGTAGTGGTAGTCCCCATTTGCGCCGCAGCCCTGAGCAATGGCGCCGGTAAAGGAGAGGTAGAGATAGGGGCTGCGGGTACAGGTGTTTTTCAAGCGTTGCCCAGGGTGCCGTTCTCTGCCACGATGGGCTCTAGCCAATCCCAGATCCGTGAAAGGTCAAGTCCGGTGTGTGTGTGTCAGCTTGTGAGCTCTTTCCTCCTTTGATGCACTAAGTATTGGACCCCCGTGGCGTGAAGCACTTGAGGGTCCCGGTGTCAGTAAAAGTGTCCCATTCTGTATGCTGACAGCGCAGTTCCGTTATGGGGCCTGTCCTCAACCCCGGATCCTATGTGCTTTTTGCTGCAGACTCGTGGGACGGATCCGGTGACTTTTCGTAGCCGTTCCCAGCGACCCTTGCAGAGTTGGTAGACAAAGTGAAGTATACCTGCCCTAGGATTCTGTATCCCGACAGCGGCAGTCCTGTGGAAGCAGCTGTCCTTTTTCTCCCCAGCAACTGTGTTGTACGCCTTGGCCCACAAAGCTGCGCGCTGTCCGCTCTGCTCTGTGTCTGAAGCTGAACACCTCTGTTGTAGTTGTGTTGTGTGTTCTGAGCTGTTGCCCCCAGCCGCTGCCACCGGCTGGTTCACTACTCTCACTAGGTTAACCTGCTATTCCCACTGTGTGCGCCTGACTCTCCCTGGTGGTTGCTTCTCTCTGACCCTGAGTCACCAGTCCAGTGGATCTGGGGAGCCCCTGGTGCGGTGGTGTCCTGTAAACCCACCACTGTAGTGACCCCCTACTGTGATCCGACCCTGACCCGGTCCCCATTGGGGAGGGCAACTCAGTGACTGTATGTTTGTGTATGTGTAAACCGACCTCGACCTTCCTCGGACCCAGGATGTGTACTACACTCTAATGGGGGTGCAGTACCCTGTGGCGCCTGATGCCGTAGGGGCGCCACACCATCAGCTCACAATTTTCAGAATCCTGTGGGACCCAGACTCTACAGACATCTACTGTTAGGAGGAGTCTGACCAAAAGTGGTCATCATGGAAGAATTGCAGCCAAAAAGCGATACCTTCAACATGTAAACAAGGCCATGCAACTCAACTATGTAGAAAAACGTCAGCAGGTTTTCTGGACCAATGTGGCAAATTTTTAAATATATAGCTGTAAAAGAAGGCAGTTTGTTCTCTGAAAGAGCTTGAGAGACCAGTACAATAATGAGTGTTGCAGGCAACAGTGAAGCATGGTCGAGGTTCATATGCAGCTTTGGGGCAAATAGAATTTTGGATTTGGTCAGGATTAATTATGTTCTGAGTGCATATATATACATTTCAGACAGTAGTGAAAAGAATTATCAGAAGGCTCATCCAAGAACCACCTGTGGAGAGCTACAGAAAGACCTGGAATCAGCACGTACAATTGTTTAAAATAAAGCATCATCTAGACCAGGGGTCTGAAACACACGGTCCGCAAATCGCATGCAGTCCTTGAGGCTGCTTCTTGTGGCCCGCAGGCATGTAGACACTTTGACGATAAAGGTCGCTGCCGTCAGTGCTTTATTTCAGTTGACTGTATTGGCGGTGCTGTGCAGTGAAGCTCTCTGCACAGGTATACCAATGGCAGCCACCAGCCAATTGTTATATGACATCAGCTGCTGGCCTCTGATTGACCAGCGGCTGCCATTGGTATAGCTGTGCAGAGAGTCTGTGTCTGCATGGTGCCAGCAATACATTCAACTGAAATAAAGCTCTGACGGCAGCGGCCCCCTGCAGCGGCTGCGATGGTCAAGGGGTCTATATGCCTGTGGGCCGCAAGAAGCAGAAAAGAGGACACAGCAGGAACGGAACTGACAGGTGAGAAGAATCTTTTTTTTTTAATATGTAAGTGAAGAATGGCACAATAGGGAACATTACAACAACATGGGACATTGCTATAAGAAAAGGACCATGAAAAGGGACATTAATACAGAATGGGGACATTAGTACAAGATGGGGACAAAACTGGGAACATTACTACTAGAAGGGTACATTATTGCAGGATGTGTAGTTTACTACAGGATGGGGACAAGGATGAGCACATTACTGCTGGGTTGGGAACAGGATGGGCACAATACTAAAGAATGGGGCATTACTACAGGATGGACACATTACTACAGAATGGAGCATTACTATAGGATGGGCGTATTACTACAGAATGGGGTATTACTACAGAATGGGCACATTACTACAGAATGGGAACAAAGATGGGCACATTACTACAGGATAGGGACCAGGATGGGCACATTACTACAGGATGGGGACCATGTCGGGCACATTACTACAGAATGGGGCATTACTACTGGATGGACACAAGGAGTGGCACATTACTACAGGATCGGGACAAGGATAGGCACATTACTACAGAATGGGAACCAGGATGGGCACATTACTACATGATGGGCACATTACTACAGGATGGTGACCAGGCTGGGCACATTACTTCGGGATGCGGAACAGGATGGTCACATTACTATAGAATGGGGCATTACTACAGAATGGGCACATTACTAAAGAATGGGGACCACTATGGGCAACACACTACTAAATGGGACATTACTACAGTATGGGCACATTACTACAGGATGGGGACACGGATGGGCTCATTACAACAAGGAGACAAGGATGGGCACATTACTACAGGATGAGAACTAAGATGGAGATGGACACATTACTACAGGATGGGGACAATGATGGGAACATTACTGCAAGATGAGAACCAGGATGGGAACATTACTACAGGATGAGCGTATTAAGAAGACTAGAATGGGGAATTACTACAGGATGGGCACATTACTACAGGATGAAGACAAGGATGGGCACATTACTACAAGATGCACACATTACTACAGGATGGGCACATTACTACAAGGGGACCAGAATGGGGCATTACTAAACAATGGGCACATTATTACAGGATGGTATCATTATTACAGGATGAGGACAATGATGGGCACATTACTACAGGTTGAGGACAAGGATCGGGCACATTACTACAGGATGGGGACAAGGATGGGCACATTACTACAAAATGGGGACAATGATGGGCACATTACTACAGGATGGGCACATTACTACAGGTTGAGGACAATGATCGAGCACATTACTACAGGATGAGGACAAAGATGGGTACATTACTACAGAATGGAGACAAGGATGGGCACATTACTACAGGATGAGGACAAGGATAGGCATATTACTACAGGATGATGACAATATTGGATACATTACAACAGGATAGGGACAAGAATGGGCACATTACTACCAGAAGGGCACATTACTAAAGGATGGGGACAAGGATGGGAACATTACAACTAGTTGTAGTCGGACCCGAAGATACCCGGGATTGGCGGGTCCAAGCGTGTTTTTTTAAAAATGGTTAAGGCCTGGAATTGATCCCAGATATCTGGTCGGATGCTGATCCCCCATATAAGTCTATGGGACCCACATCAGGCACCTTAAAACTGGTGGTAGAAGGGATCCAGGGATTGGAGCAAGTGCTTCATACTTACCGGTCTTTGCACAGCTGTAATGCTATTTCCGGGTCTGGTCACTGATCTTCCGAGGCCGTTCATTAGCTTCATGCATATGCATTGCTTTCCCACCCACCAGCAGTCACCGTGTCTCTGATTCATTATAGTCACACACCCCCCTAACCTGTGTAACAGTGTGTCTGGCTGTAACCAATCAGTGGCGCTGTCTGCGTCTAGATTGCTGTAAAAACAAATACAAAAATAGGCATGGGGAGGTCTCCCCATATAATGATACCCATCACAGATAAAGCATATGGCTACAGGCTGCAGCCCCCGCCGTGTGCGTTATCTTGGCTGTGTATCAAAATTAGAGGAACCACATGCGGCTTTTTTTTATTATTAGTTAAGCAAATAACTTTTAAAAAACGGCATACCCCCCCTCCCCCCCATTTTGATACCCAACCATGATAAAGCCCAACAGCTGCGGTCTGGTATTCTCAGGCTGCTGAGACTCATGGTTATTGGGGCCCCCCGGCCTTAAGAAAGCAACCTGCAGCCGCTTAGGATTGTCGCATCCTTTAGTTTCCCAAAAGTCCAAATCCCGAAACTTTACCCGGCTCATCCTGATTGCCCTGGTGCGGTGGCAATTGGGGTAATAAGGGGTTAATAACTCACAGATGCCACTAAGCCCTAGATTAGTGATGGGAGGCATCTATGAAACCCCCATTGCTAAAATGTAAATGAAAAGAAAAATACATAAACACCGAAAAAAATCCTTTATTTGAAATATAATACAAAAAACTCCACCCTCTTTCCCCACTTCTTATCCTCGAAAACACTCATTACACAATCGACACAACGTCCCACGACAATTCTAGCTCTGCTACATCTAAAGTGACAACACGCGGACATAGAACATGACAGACAGAGAATGAGCCGCAGCGATGAATGGTAACGTCACTCAGGTTATTTGCGGTCACAGCTGGAGTTTCCCATGGTCCTCCATCTGTGATCGCAGGTTACCTGACCTCAGGAGACCTCATTGAAATGAGTAACCTCACCTGAGGTAAGGTCACTGAGTTCACAGACCTTCATCTACTGACAGTAAACCGCTGTTTTTGCCAATACAGATTTGGTGCTCACATTTCTATGCCATATTCTTGCATCCAATCTACACCTCCTGGCAAAAAAAATGCGTCAAAACACCTTGCGGTTTTGATGCCATTTTTTGCCATGAGGTGTACACTGTGTGCAGAATTATTAGGCAAATGAGTATTTTGATCACATGATACTTTTTATACATGTTGTCCTACTCCAAGCTGTATAGGCTTGAGAGCCAACTACCAATTAAGTAAATCAGGTGATGTGCATCTCTGTAATGAGGAGGGGTGTGGTGTAATGACATCAACACCCTATATAAGATGTGCTTAATTATTAGGCAACTCCCTTTCCTTTGGCAAAATGGGCCAGAAGAGAGATTTGACGGGCTCTGAAAAGTCCAAAATTGTGAGATGTCTTGCAGAGGGATGCAGCAGTCTTGAAATTGCCAAACCTTTGAAGTGCAATCACCGAACAATCAAGCGTTTCATGGCAAATAGCCAACAGAGTCGCAAGAAGCGTCTTGGGCAAAAAAGGTGCAAAATAACCACATGAATTGAGGAAAATCAAGCGTGAAGCTGCCAAGATGCCATTTGCCACCAGTTTGGCCATATTTCAGAGCTGCAACGTTGCTGGAGTATCAAAAAGCACAAGGTGTGCCATACTCAGGGACATTGGCAAGGTAAGGAAGGCTGAAAAACGACCACCTTTGAATAAGAAACATAAGATAAACCGTCAAGACTGGGCCAAGAAATATCTTAAGACTCATTTTTCAAAAGTTTTATGAACTGATGAAATGAGAGTGACTCTTGATGGGCCAGATGGATAGGCCAGATGGATGGGCCAGAGACTGGATCAGTAAAGGGAAGAGAGCACAACTCCGACTCAGACGCCAGCAAGGTGAAGGTGGGATACTGGTATGGGCTTGTATCATCAAAGATGAACTTGTGGGACCTTTTCGGGTTGAGGATGGAGTGAAGCTCAACTCCCAGGCCTACTGCCAGTTTCTGGAAGACAACTTCTTCAAGCAGTGGTACAGGAAGAAGTCGGTATCGTTCAAGAAAAACATGATTTTCATGCAGGACAATGCTCCATCACATGCATCCAACTACTCCACAGCGTGGCTGGCCAGTAAAGGTCTAGAAGATGAAAAAATAATGACATGGCCCCCTTGTTCACCTGATCTGAACCCCATAGAGAACCTGTGGTCCCTCATAAAATGTGAGATCTACAGGGAGGGAAAACAGTACACCTCTCGGAACAGTGTCTGGGAGGCTGTGGTGGCTGCTGCATGCAATGTTGATCGTAAACAGATCAAGCAACTGACAAAATCTATGGATGGTAGGCTGTTGAGTATCATCATAAAGAAAGGTGGCTATGTCAGAAATGTTTATTTCTAAATTTTGTGCAGTTATATTGGTTTACATGGTGAAAGTAAACAAGTGAGATGGGAATATATTTGGTTTTTATTAAGTTGCTTAATAATTCTGTACAGTAATAGTTACCTGCAAAAACAGATATCCTCCTAAAATAGCCAAATCTAAAAAAAAACACTCCAACTTCCAAAAATATTAAGCTTTGATATTTATGAGTCTTTTGGGTTGATTGAGAACTTAGTTGTTGATCAATAATAAAGAAAACTCCTCTAAAATACAACTTGCCTAATAATTCTGCACACGGTGTAAATTTAGTGCAGAAATATGGTGTAAAAATTTCAGCACTAAATCTGCATCTCTTGGCCCAAAAATTATTTTTATTATTTTTTTTCACTTACAGATTAGTAATGGGGAGGTCTCATAGACACCACCTATTACTAATCTAAGGCTTAGTGGCAGCTGTGGGCAACTATTGGATGCGACAATCCTGGGTGGCTGCTGGTTGCTTTTTTAGGTTGGGGATAAGCATGGGTCTCCCCAGCCTGAGAATACCAGCTTCCAGCTGTCGGCTTTATCATAGCTGGATATCAAAATTGGAGGGACTGCTTGTCATTTTTAAAATTTATTTAGTTAAATATTTTTTTAAAAAAGCCACTTGCGGTTCCTCTTATTTTGATACACTGCCAGGATAACATGCACAGCTGGGGGCTGCAGCCTGTAGCCATGTGCCTTATCTGTGATGGGTATCATAAGACAATATAATATAATTTCTTTCTCTCTTTATTTTTACACCAATCTAGATGCACAGTGCCTGTGATTGATTGCAGTCAGACACACTATCACACAGGCAGTGGGCGCTGTCTGGCTCGAACCAATCAGAGACACCAGGACTGTCGATGGGTGGGGAAAGCAGTGCTTATGCATGGAGCTAATGAGCGGCCCGAAAGTATTGTAAGCGGACCCAGAAGCAGTATACAGCCACCTGGAGACCGGTAAGTATAAAGGGCTTGCTTTATTCTTAAAGGGGTTATCCGGCTTATTTTGACTTTTTTTTATTATTTCGCTATTGGGCTACATTGGGGCAGGTAAGTAGATAGAGACCACTTACCTGCCCTGCTGTCAGCCCCTCTCCCCCGGCTCAGAGTGATCATGTGACCGCTCCTGCCGCGATTTTGCTGCTTCCGGTCATTTCATGTCAACATGGGCAGGACCATGTTGACATGCAAATCTGGGAACAGCTTGTTGCCGCCCTGCTAGGCGGGTACAGTGCGTTGAGTCCCCGCCCTCTTCCCTGCACTCTCCCACACATTCCTCCGCACCTGTACTCTCCCTGCAACCTCCCCCGGCACTGCTGTGGGACTCGTGAGCTGAGGGGAGGGGCCTGGTAGCGACTGCCCACGCAGGCCCCCTGCTCAGGATCGCACATTCAAATGTACCGGCATAACAGATCACAGATGCCGATATATTTGAAAGCACTAATGAGAGGGAGCGCAGGCGCGCAGCGCTTCTTCTCATCACTGCCCCGCTGTCTGTGTCTGACAGTTCAGGACAGCGGTGACGTCACTACTGTGCCGATATGTCCAGACCAGACAGCGGACGAACGTGCAGGAGCGGCGGGGACCGAGGAGGGGTAAGTATGTACTCCCTATATGTGTTCCCTATGGGGGTGGGGGCGGTTGGTGCAGAACGATGGTTAGAGGGTCGGTACAGAGCACCGTGTGTGTGTGGGGGGGAGGGTTGCAGAGCCCGATGTGTATGTGGGGTGCAGAGCCCGATGTGTGTGTGGGGTGCAGAGCCTGATGTGTATATGCTGTGCAGAGCCATATGTGTGTGAGCAGTGCAGAGCCATATGTGTGTGTGCGGTGCAGAGCCCAATGTGTGTGTGCGGTGCAGAGCCCAATGTGTGTGTGTGGTGCAGAGCGATATGTGTGTGTGCAGTGCAGAGCCCTATGTGTGTATGCGGTGCAGAGCCCTATGTGTGTGTGCAGTGCAGAGCCCTATGCATGTGTGCAGTGCAGAGCCCTATGTGTGTGTGCGGTGCAGAGCCCTATGTGTGTGTGTGGTGCAGAGCCTTATGTGTGTGCAGTGCAGAGCCGTATGTATGTGTGGTGCAGAGCCATATGTGTGTGTGCGGTGCAGAGCCATATGTGTGTGTGCGGTGCAGAGCCCAATGTGTGTGTGTGGTGCAGAGCGATATGTGTGTGTGCAGTGCAGAGCCCTATGTGTGTATGCGGTGCAGAGCCCTATGTGTGTGTGCAGTGCAGAGCCCTATGCATGTGTGCAGTGCAGAGCCCTATGTGTGTGTGCGGTGCAGAGCCCTATGTGTGTGTGCGGTGCAGAGCCCTATGTGTGTGCAGTGCAGAGCCGTATGTATGTGCGGTGCAGAGCCATATGTGTGTGTGCGGTGCAGAGCCATATGTGTGTGTGCGGTGCAGAGCCCAATGAGTGTGTGTGGTGCAGAGCCCAATGTGTGTGTGCGGTGCAGAACGTGCGGTGCAGAGTCCGATGTGTGTGCGATGCAGAGCCATATATGTGTGTGCCGGGCAGACCCCTATGTGTGTGCGGTGCAGAGCCATATGTGTGTGTGCGGTGCAGAGCCATATGTGTGTGTGTGGTGCAGAGCCCAATGTGTGTGCGTGGTGCAGAGCCCAATGTGTGTGTGCGGTGCAGAGCCATATGTGTGTGTACGGTGCAGAGCCATATGTGTGTGTGCGGTGCAGAGCCCTGTGTGTGTGTGGTGTGCAGAGCCCTATGTGTGTGTGGTGTGCAGAGCCCTATGTGTGTGTGTGGTGCAGAGCCCTATGTGTGTGTGTGGTGTGCAGAGTCCGATGTGTGTGTGCGGTGCAAAGTCCGATGTGTGTGTGGTGCAGAGCCATATGTGTGTGTGTGGTGCAGAGCCATATGTGTGTGTGTGTTGCAGAGCCATATGTGTGTGTGCGGTTCAGAGCCATATGTGTGTGTGGTGTGCAGAGCCTGATGTGTGTGTGGGGAGCAGAGCCCGATGTGTGTGTGGGGGGCAGAGCCCGATGTGTGTGTGGGGGGCAGAGCCCGATGTGTGTGTGTGGTGTGCAGAGCCCAATGTGTGTGTGGTGTGCAGAGCCAGATGTGTGTGTGCGGAGCAGAGTCCGATGTGTGTGTGCGCGGTGCAGAGCCCGATGTGGTGGGGGATGCAGAGCCCGATGTGGGGCTGTTATTTCCAATGCTGTAGTGATGACAGGTCAATGCTGGGGCAGAATACTGACAGGGAATGTGTGTGCAGGGGGCGGGGCTGGCAGGGGGCGGGGCCGGACACTGTGGCTGGGCGGTGCCAGCTCTGACTGGGAGGATTAGCACAGGAAGTTATCATGTTTGCTGGAGCTGAATGTAAACAGAGAGCCGCAGAGAATAAAGTCATAATTCAAGAGGAACAAAAGTTAGAAAACAAAAAAACAACAACGTAGGGGTGTTTTATATGACAATACAGCACAGATTAGCTTAACAAAAATGTTTGAGTTTATGTCGGACAACTCCTTTAATTTCTTATTTTTATTACCTGGGTGGTTGGATCTGGATCATTATCCATAGTTCCCTGAGAACAATCCGAGTCCGCCCATCACTAATTACTATAGGATGGAGCACATTACTACAGGGTGGGGACAAGGATGGGCACATTACTACAGGATGGGGACAAGGATGAGCACATTACTACAGGATGGGGACAAGGATGAGCACATTACTACAGGATGGGGACAAGGATGAGCACATTACTACAGGATGGGGACAAGGATGAGCACATTACTACAGGATGGGAACAAGGATGAGCACATTACTACAGGATGGGGACAAGGATGAGCACATTACTACAGGATGGGGACAAGGATGAGCACTTAACTACAAGATGAGGACCAAGATGGGAACGTTACTACAGGATGTTGGCCAAAATTACTATATGGTGCTAATAGTAAGAGAAAATTACTTACAAGAAGCTGATAAAATGTAAAAAAAAAATCAAAATAAATCATGACTTTTTTACCATTTGTTGTCGCCACATCCGTAATGACCCAAGATATAAAACAGTACCATAATGTTGTGAGGAAAGAGTTAACTTTTTTAATGGTTAGAAAAATCACAGAAATTCATTCTCCTTTGCAAAGAGCATGATCAGACCTGTTTACGTAACAGACTGAGAGCGCATTCCAGGACTCTAGTCGCTGAGACCCAAGGACAGAGCGATAGGACCTGCAGCCTGGTTTAAGACAATAAGAGTTGTGTTTTACGCTTACACCAGAAATCGAAACTCATTTATGCTTTTACTGAGAAATGGAAACTTATGTTTATGATGAGAAATGAAACTAATGCATTTTGTACACGACACAGTTACGCCCCTTTTAGTTTGATAAACTCTGTCTGTGTGAAAATAAATTAGTCTTCTTTGGAGCGCACAGCCCTTGCCTTCTGTGTGGATATCAGCGTCTGTCTGTATCTCATTGGGGCTGAGGAAACCTGAGGGGGGGCCCCGGGACTCCCTCCGCATTTGGTCATCGCTGGCAACTGTTGTGACCTATTTGTCAACCAAACATTTCTGGCGCCCGGAATAGGGACCAGTGTCTATAACCCAGGATCCAGTGGACCATCTTGCCATACCGAGGAGGGGACCAGACGTGGGGACCAAAAACACCTGGCCAGGTAAGAGCTGAACCTTCTTCTGCTCTTTTTCTCCCCATCTCTGTTCTTCTCTCTCCTCACCACTGCAAGAGGGACACTGTGAGTAGAAAACTGGGTAATTGGCGGGTCACTACTGAACTCTGAGAGAACTTTTGCCAGTAGATGTTTTTTCTGTTTTCAGTCTCTGTGTCTGTTTTTTTTCGGTGCTTTGTCTCTGTGTGTCTGCTTTTCTGCATTTTGCCTCTGTGCTCTGTCCTGTCTAAATGGATCTGATATTCACTGCCCTAGTGTTAGTTGGAGGTGCCCTGTTTGCCATTTTTCTTGGATATAGAGTATATCTCTGGTACAAGAAGGGTAACCCACCACCATTCAACGTACTCAGCCCCCTCTGAACAAAGTTAGGACACCACCTTAAAGTAGGAATACAGATAAGGAGTCAGTCTCCGGGTAGTTTTAGGATAGGTGGTTCTAGACCTCACCTTAGGTAGGAATACAGATAAGGAGTCAGTCTCAGGGTACTTCCAGGATAGGTAGGGCTAGTCCAAGGGACGTACAAGGGTCTAAAAGCTGAAGAAAATAGACGAAGAATGAGACAGGGAATATCAAAGGACAGAGATGGATGCACCTTGCAGCATCTCATTACGTGTTACCATGGAAAAAGAACAGCCAGTCAGTCCAAGGAAGTTTTTAAGACATTTGGATTGAAAGGGAAGGATCAACTAGACCCCAACAAATGGGACAAAATAATAACTACCAGAGCAGGAGTAATAGCAGATAAATCATGGACTGTGGCATCTGGCCAAACCTTCATGATAGCACTCTTTTTTTCTGCGCCCAGGAGCAAAGAACTAGGGGAACAATGGGACCAGTGCATCAAGGTCCTGTGGAGAATGTCAGCTCATTTTACTACAGATTGATGCAGTCATTTGCAGATGAAGGGCTGGACTTACAAGCAGGTGCAATACGTCGCCTGATGGTAAGATCCTTCATGGATGGAATACATGCACCTCTGGTAGATAGGTTAAAAGCGTGCTGCCTCGAATGGAGAAACATGGAAGACATAGATCTTCTAGTCAACAAAGCAAGTGGCTTAGAAACCGATGCAAAGGACCAAGAAAGTCGTCATAGCGGCAGTGGACGGTCAGCCAGAAGTCACAAGAAAAAAGGGACCGACCTGCTACTATTGTGAGATAAAAGGACACGTGATCAGAGACTGTAGAAAGAAAAAAAGGGAAACTCAAAACCAACCCGAGAGTTGAAAAGACTGCCTGACTTGCGGCAGCATGGGATAGGGATGCCAGAGGTCCATTTATACACGTCCCCCTTCAAATTGGCAACAAGGATCTAAGGGCAGTAAACTCAATACTGGACCCCTCACTCCCGTTGTTCCCAATCCACATACACTGCTCACACAGGTACCGGCTACATCTACCCATTATACGGTCATAGACCTTGCTAATGCCTTTTTCTCGGTACCACTGGACCCAGCATGTCAAGATCTCTTTGCATTCACGCACAAGCAAAATCAATACACGTGGACAAGGCTGCCACAAGGGATGCAGCATTCCCCTACACTGTATACTCAGGCTGTGAGTAGTGTCCTTCAAGGCTGGCAGCCACCTGACCTCTGTGTCCTCCTCCAGTACGTGGATGATTTACTACTGTGCTGCCCAAGCGAAGAAGAATATAAAACGGCTTCAACAAGTCTTCTTATCTTCCTAGCAGAATCAGGATGCAAAGCAAGTAAAGACAAGCTACAATTCTGCAAGACAAAGGTCACATTCCTGGGTCACTGTCTCTCTGCAGGACAAAAACATCTCAGCCCGGACAGACAAGAAGTGATCAGGAAAGCAAGCATTCCTAGAAACCTCAAGCAGCTCAGAGGATTATTGGGACTAATTTCATTCTGCAGACAATGGATTCCTAATGCGTCACTACTCATGCAACCATTATATGATTGCACGAAGAATATTCCATTCTCTCTCACAGAAGAAGCTCGACAAAACTTCCAGCGTCTCAAGGAACTAGTGATTGATGCTCCGGCTTTGGCACTACCAAACTATGATCTCACCTTCTATCTGTTCGTAGCAGAGCTTCAAGGATTTGCAGTGGGAGTACTCACCCAGAAGACGGGCAAACATCATATAATCGGGTACTACTCCTCTCAACTCGACAATGTTACCAAAGCAGCACCAACCTGTGTCCGTGCTGTCACAGCAGTTTCAAACATACTGCAAAAAGCATCTGAAATCTCACTCGATTTCCCGACCACCATCCTTACCAGCCATGACAACTACGCAGTTCTCAACCAAGTGCAGCTGAAACACCTCTCCATGGCAAGACAAGTCAGACTTCAGTGCACGCTGTTGCTACCCCCAAACATCTCATTCGCTCGAGTAACCAGTCTAAACCTTGCTGATCTTCTGATCTTCACAAGTTTAGAAGGGGGGGACAAAGGAAGAGAGTGACAAACGTACCAGCGCACCATTTGACCACGATTCTCAAGAACTCATCCAACATGAGACAAAGCCCCTGCACAATATTCAGGCAACACCGCTTACAAATCCAGACTTTGAACTTTTTGTGAATGGTAGCAGATATGCCGATGACACAGGCAAGTTCCACACCAGATTTGCGGTAGTGACTTTACATGAAGTCTTAGCCAAACAACTGCTAACTCTGCGCATATCTGCCCAAGAAGCAGAACTTCTCGCCCTCATCTGGGCAATTGAGTTTCTGGAAGAACGAACAGCGAACATCTACACGGACTCAGCTTATGCACACGGCATTGTGCACGATTTTGGCACTATCTGGCAGACTAGAGGATTCCTCACAGCGACAGAAAATCCCATCAGGCATTGAGCCTCATTGAAGAAACTAATAGAAGTAGCCTTGAAGCCAAAGCTGCTAGCTTACTCCCTTTGAAGAGATGGAAACAGTGTCAACGATGGAGGAAAGACGAAGAACCTCTCTGAGACACAGGAAAACACCTCTGAGGAAGAAAAGGCCGGATGGCGGGCCAAGGGGGGCAAAAAAAGTGGAGGGGATTTGGCGCCTAAACGGACTTTCCGTCCTGCCACGCAGTTGGTTCCCTGCCATTTTCCAAATACTCCATTACCCTAGGCACGGTAGCACAAATTCAATCATGAACCAGATGCAACCTCATTGGGTAGCCCCCGGCTTCAGACAATACGCCTCCCAGAGAATAAAAGCTTGTCACATCTGTCAACAGCATAATCCAGGCCAGCTAACAAAAACCCACAAAGACACATGCCAAAGACGTTTGCCCCCATTTGAAAGAGTACAAATAGACTATATCCAGCTGCCAAGACATGGCATCTTCGAATTTGTACTTGTCTGTGTAGACCTTTTCTCAGGATGGCCAGAGGCCTACCCTGTCAGCTCAGCCACGGCCAAAATCACAGCAAAGAAATTGGCTTGTGAGCTGGTATCCTGGTTTGGACTCCCTGAAGTCATAGAGTCAGACCGAGGTACCCATTTCACTGGACAAGTTTTCCAGAATACCTGTTCCCTGTTAGGCATTCAGTCAGCCTTACACACACCTTACCACCCACAGTTGTCAGGGAAACTGGAAAGGTTAAATGGAACTCTAAAGCTCAAACTAGCCAAGGCAGTGGAGGAGACTGGTAGACCATGCACAGAATGTCTCCCCATAGCTCTTTACTCTATAAGGACCACCCCGCAGGGAAAGCAAAGGCTCTCACCCTTTTAAATACTCTTTGGTAGTGCACCCAGATTAGGATGCTATTTCCCGCAGGAGTTACACCTGCAATGTGATAGCCTAACGTCTTATGTTGTCTCCCTGCAGAAGAGACTAACTGAAACCCACCAAAGGGTGTATTCTTCTCTACCTGATCCTGATGCCGTTCCAAGAACCCACTCCCTAAAGCCTGCTGACCGGGTCTACCTAAAGAAGCACGATAGAAAGACCCTCGAGCCACGATTTGAAGGACCTTTGACTGTCCAGCTGACCACACCGACCTCCGTCAAATTAGAGGGGAGATCGACATGGGTCCATGCCAGCCACTGCAAGAAGGCCTAATACTGCTGATATGATAAGTATTTCTATGTGTAATTCCTTTCTGGGGCCTTCTACACCACGGCAGAATTCATTTGAGACCCACCATGAAGTGTTAGCAGAAAAACTTGAGGTCACAGACTGTTGGGTATGTACACACGCACCTGTGACAGCCTCCTCCATGCCTTACTTAGCTATACCAGCCCCAAATTTCGAGGTTCTCCAAGCAGTAAATAGTACTATTGCCATACAGAGACAATTAATCATTGTAACCAAGCAACATATTTTGGTACTGGATTACCTCACAGCTGCCCAAGGGGGCATGTGCCAAATAATAGGCCCTAGCTGTTGTCACTACATATACCCAAAGGGAACCTTAAAAGCCCAAGCCAGTTTAACTGAGATACAAAGCTGAGGAAAAAACATGATGGGGAGGTACTCAGAAGCTCAGATGCTTGGTGGAGCAATACCTTTTCAATGTTCAACCCTGCAAACTGGTTTAAGGGAATAGGAGGATGGTTAATGGGGATACTACAATCAGTATTCCAAGTGCTATTATGTTGATTAGTTGCCTATGTAGTGTTTAAGTTGCTAATGGCTCTGTTTTTCCGCTGCTTGAAGAGATGATTCAGCACCAATTTGAAATCACTAAAATACTTTTTTCTCTCTGCCCTTTCCTCTAGAAATCACCTTGGCGTATTATGATGTGACTTGTCGGGAGGTATGCAGGCAGTTTCTGGAGGATGGATGTGGACGACACGTCCCTGAGCAACCCGTGGCTTGGATAGTATCTGGTGGCTAGCCTGCTGTACAGCTTCTCGATGGGCCCCCGTCCATCACTCACACCAAAAGGGGGGATTGTGAGCAAAGAGTTAACTTTTTTAATGGTTAGAAAAATCATAGAAATTCATTCTCCTTTGCAAAGAGCATGACCAGACTTGTTTAAGTAACAGACTCTGAGAGCGCATTCCAGGACTCTAGTCGCTGAGACCCAAGGACAGAGCGATAAGACCTGCAGCCTGGTTTAAGACAATAAAGGTCCAGTCACACATAACGAGATCGTGAACGAGATCGCTACTACGTCACACTTTCTGGATCGTTTATGAGTCGTTGAAATCGCATGTTGGGTCTCACACATAACGAGTTTATGAACGAGCATGCGTCCCGTATAACGATCTTTCAAATCGCTGGGACCCTGTCACACAGCAACTATGTTAACGATTCCAATCCCATTAGGGGCGTAGTAAAATGCAGTGAGTCACGTAGGCGTGCATTTGCGTCGCCTTTTCCATACCCCCCTCCGCTTTCATTGGCGGCCAATACTGCGTTCTGTCACGCTCCCCGGGTCCTCGGCTCCCCTCCCCGGGTCCTCTGCTCCGCTCCCCGGGACCTCAGCTCCGCTCCCCGGCTCACCTGCCACGCTCCCCGCTCTCCAGCCTCCGGTGCCCGTCCTTCCCAGGCCCCCTGGTCTCCGCTCCCGGCGCCCGACGGCTTCCCAGGTCCTGGCCGGCTCCCCTGCGTCCTCCTCTCAGCTTCCTTCCCTGGCTTCTGGCACCCAGGCCGCGCGCATGCGCATTAGGGCGCGCGCGCGGTCACTGACCCTTTCTTAAAGGGCCAGCGTCCATTAACAGGAAATGATGCAAAACAGGTACAGGGTATAAAGGGGTTTATTGTCCAAGGGGGCGGGGCCTGATCTTCGTGTTTCCTAAGCTAGGAGTCAGGTCTCCTGGTGTTTTTGTGATATACTCACCTATCTCTCTTGTAGAGCCGTGCCTGCCTCGCCATCCGGTCCTGACCGAATCCCGAACCCCGAACGCTGTCCATCTACCATCCTGACAGTCCGTACCATCTCGGATCCCTGCGGTGACCCGTCATCTCGCTCCAAAGGTTCCGGACCCCGCTTGACATCATCTCGGCTTCCGAACCTGAGCTGCGTCACCCGGACTACCACCAGTGACTCCGTGGTCCCAGGGACTTCTCCGTTATCCTCGTGTGCACGGACTGTTCTGCTGTCTATAGTGCTCCAGCTACCGGACCCCTTACCACCATCTAGGAGTCCGGCCCAGTGGATCCACCTCCTGGGTCTGCCCGTCCACCTGGCCCTGACACGTTCTGATTGGGCGGCCGGGCGGGCGTCGCCTTTTCCACACCCTCCGCTCTGATTGGTGTCCAATACTGCGTTCTGATTGGGTATGCAGGGGGCGTATCTAGCGGTTAAATTTTGGATCGCGTCACCCTTTGTCACTTCTTTTGCGCTTTGCTTTGAGATAGAACCTGCGTCTCCACCCTGATTCCTTCGTCCATTGTACCCGGTCGCTTTGTTGGTGTGTTTTTCGGATCGAAGCCGCAGCTGCACCTGGAGTATCCCTGCAGTGCTATCGAGTGTAGGTGAGATCGTATTTGCGATTCCGCTTGGATTCTACATTGATATACACTTCTTTGAAAAGGTAGGTCTTTTTTTGGGGGGGGGCGGGGGCTTATTTTTGATTAATGTTCTTGCTGTTAGATATATGTTAATATTTATTATGTGAGTTGATTGCTGTTAGATATATGTTAATATTTATTATGTGAGTTAAAAAAGTTGCTGGCTTTTATCTGTGTGTGTATAATGCCTTTTAAAGAGGGGTCTCTCCATAGTGCTGTTTGTAATGTGTCCTATCCTAGCATCGCTGGCTCTTCAGCTACAGCCGCCATTTTGTGTTTCTGCCACACATAGGGGCGGCCATTTTAGTCTCTGCCACACCATAACCCAAAATTGTGATCGGTTTATTGCAACTTCTTTTATGTTTACATATAATTTTTTCATTCTTTATTTCAGATGGCTTATTATAACAAAGAAGACTTTGTGCGTGAGCTGCTGGATTTGTATAAATCACTGCCCTGCTTGTGGAGAATCAAATCCGCAGAATATTCTGACAGAATAAAAAAACAAGCCGCCTATGCCCAACTGGTGGAGCTTTTTAAAAAACACAGTGGAGGCGAGGCGGTGGATGCCAAACTTGTAAAAAAGAAAATACAAGGCTTGAGGACTGTATACAAGAAAGAAGCTAATAAGGTGGACAAATCCAAAAAGTCAGGGGCCGGCACTGACCAGGTGTATGTTTCACCTTTGTGGTATTTTAATCTCCTTGAATTCACAAGGGACCAGGAGCTACCACGAAGGATGGAAAGCTCCTACCAAACAAACCAAGACCTGGAAGCAGACATCCCAATCGATGACATCCCGATCGATGACAACACCTCCGCTGTTTTAGATGTAAGTACCTTATTTGCTTCACGTTACATAGCATTCAAACTTTTTATGTACATGCCATTGAGGAATACAAAATAGTAACTTCTTGTTACTGTGATTTATTGTGCAGTTTTGAAAAGTTATCCCTTCCAGTTCAGATAAGTACACTCCAATACAATTTTGTCACATTTAAATTAAATTTCATAACTTTTAATGTATGACTTTTAATTAACATTTATTTTTCTGTTCCCGCAGAACCCTCAGACAGATATGGTGAGGCCCCAATTGAATGAGAACCCCACCACATCTATCGAGCCTATTGTGGAGGATAATGAGGCACCTGCACCCTCTAGTGAAATGCGGCGAACACATTTCCGCAAAAAGAAGGCCACCACCCCTGTGACATCCGCTGAATTTTTTTCTTTGGCAACCCAACTGCTATCACAGCCAAAAAGCACTCCAGTTGATAGCTTTGCCACATTTGCATCTGACAGACTCAGCAAATTGGATTCCACACAGAGGGAGCAAGCAGAGAGACTTCTGTTGGAAGTCCTAAGAAAGGCAGGCCGAGGAGAACTTGATGACAATGACACGATATGCAAGATGAACCAGCCCCATCATTCTACATGGATTCCTCGCCAGCCCCTGCGAAGTACACCAAAGAGGATGCATCCACCAAGCTTGCAGCTTGACCTCCCCCCACAGTATCCCCCCCACAGTATCCCCCCCCTCATTATCCCATGTATTCAAATGATTCATTTTTAACCCAACTGTCATCTCCCACCCGGCCAGAATATGTCAACCAATATGAAGAGGGCAACTAAATTTTGTTATTGTTGTTGTTTTGTTATTTGATATTAATTTTAATTGATTGTTCTATTTTCATTGTAATAATAAATTTATGTTGGTTCAATCTTGCTGCCTGCTTTACTTAATTCAGCATATGGTTGTGATGCCCTGGCAAAACACGGTAGTTACAGAGATTGTACCATACTCCACCCTCATTGGCATACCACCACACAACCCCCACACTCATGTACACCAAACAACCAGTAAAGCCTAGTCACCCCCTCGTGGATAATGGGATTGGTGCATCTATACAGATGCCTACATGTAATATGATGTTTGTGAGTGGTGAGTTTGTGAG